>NC_133397.1:77386875-79882500 GCF_047511655.1 Castor canadensis | reverse complement strand
ACTTTGAGTTGACTGAAGTACATTAAGGTCAGTCTGGTATTGGGTGATGCTCCATGTGCAGAGAATTTTGCCTTTCTGTTCTACATTCCAGTTTGCAAAGTCCTGATGACATGAACATTATCATATGAACTCATACGATAAGAGTAGGCAGACGGGTCACAATTGTGCTCAATTTTCAGAAGCAGAAACCAGGTTAAATGGGGGAATACACAGGAAAACCTCAGGCTTTTTACTCAAGGATGACTTACTTTTCTTCAGTACATCTGTGCATAGCCTAAATGCTGGTCTAGGCTATGGGGAAAATGGGCATGGGAAATCAAGGGCCTTTACCATGGCCATGTAGCTAAAATATGGCACCATTACAAAAATAGTAAAGAAAACTATAATTAACATACTTTCTAGAAACTCACCAAGTAAGAGATGAGAATGATGACTCTTTTATTTTAAGTCCAGACCTTTGGATTTTCAGAAATTTTTCTCTGTGTTATCATATCAAGACCTTTTGGATACTGAGAAGAAGAAAATAAACAAGCGCCAACAACAAAGGAGAATCCAAAAGCAAGTTGAGTCCCTCTAGGGCATGGCTTCTCTCTCAGTGAAGTATCAAGATGGTTTTGAATGAAGAACTGCTGATATTTATGAAGCCTTCATCCTAAGTGTTTTCACTTAGGATGTTAACTCAAGAGCAGCTAACTTTGTGGAATACATTTTTTTCAACTCATTTGCTGTTATGAATGAAATATCTTTAGTGGGAGATCATGGTCGTGATATTAGTACCTTTTGTTTGCAAGGAATTTTACAGTTTGTAAAATGAATTTATAAAGTCTATCACTCCTATGTGGAACCAATAAGATTGTTGGGGAAACACTAGTGTGGGTGGGACAAACAGGGCTTCATGAATAGGAAGTATACTCTACATTTCAGTAGATCCAGATGCACAGACGGTTGAAAAACTCCCTTTGCATTACTCTAGCCAGTGTTTATGTGAGCATCCTGTGGGTTTTTCCTGTGAATGTAAAACACAAACTGATGTGGCTCTATCTCATAAAGAACATATTTATTTCAAAGTTTTCTTTTCTCCATCTTTTAAAAACTAAATTTTATTCTTATAGAATATCAGTTGAAGCTGGGCACTGGTGGCTCATGCCTATAATCTCAGCTACTTGGGATGCTGAGATCAGGAGAATTGGGTTTTGAGGCCAGCCCAGACTAAAGAAAAAATCTGTGAGACCCAATTTCAACCAATGGCTCATAGTGTGCACTTGTCCCAGCTACATGGGAGGCTGAGATCAGGAGGATTTTAGTTCCAGGCCAGCCCAGGTGAAAAGGTTTGCAAAACCCTATCTCAGCAGAAAAAAGCTGTCATTCCAGCTAAGGTGGGAAGCATACGATAGGAGAATCATGGTCCAGGCTGGCCTAGGCAGAAAGCAAGACTTTATCTCCAAAATAATCAGAACAAAAAGGGCAGAGGAGTGTGGCTCAAGCTGTAGAACACCTGGCTAGCAAGTACAAAACCCTGAGTTCAAATCCCAGTGCCACCAAAAAAAAAAAAAGTCTAAATTTTTTTCTTTGTGAATTTTTTCTTGATTTCTGCTTTCTGAAAAGTGTTTCAACTTATGACATTTTCTCTTAGTACCTGTTTGGATACAGGCTATAATTTTTATTTTTATTATGCAAGAACACTTGATATAAGATTTATCTGCTTAATAAAATTTTAAGTATACAATACAGTACTATTAGCAATAGGCACACCATTGTACAACAGATCTATAGAACTTGTTCATTTTGCTTAACCAGAAGTTTATACCTTTTTGAGAGAAGCTCCTTGTGTGTCCTTCTCTATCACTCTTCTCTGTTTACTGGTTTAGATACCTTTCTTATCATGCAGTATTTGTCCTTCTGTTTCTGGCCTGTTAGATTTAGCACAGTGTCCTCCATGCAATCTATGTTGTCCCAAATGGCAATATTTTCTTCTCTTTTAAGGCTTAGTGAAATTCCATTGTGTGTATATACTGCATTTTCTTTATTCATGCATGGATGGGGATTTAGGTTGCCTCCCTGAAGTGACCATTGTGCCTAACGCTGCGATGAACATGAGAGTGCAAAATGGATTAAAGATTTTAATATAAGACCCCAAACTATAAAACTCTGAGGAGAAAACATAAGAGAAAAACTTCATTGACACCAAAAGCACAAGGAGCAAAAACATAAGTTGACAAGTGAGACTATAATCAATCTGAAAACTTTCTGCATAGCTAAGAAAACAATCAACAGAGTGAAAAGGAAAACTACAGAATGGGAGAAAATATTTGCACTCCTGGTAAGAGGTTAATATCCAAAATACATGACGATGTCATACAGCTCAATGGCAAATCCCCCAAACTCAGTTTAAAAATGGGCAAAAAGATGGGCATAGTAGCACATGCCTATAATTACAGCTACTTGGGAGGCAGAGGTAAGATTATGGTTTGAGGCCAGCCTAGGCAAAGTTATCAAGAGTCTATCTGTAAAAGAAACTAAAAGTAAAAGGACGAGGGGTGTGGTTTCAGTGGTGGAGCACTGAGGCAATCCCTAGTACAACTCCCTCCCCCCACCCCCATAGTGAGCAAAGGACTTGAATACACATTCTCAAAAGAAGATAGACAAATGAGCAACAGATATTTGAAAAGATGCTCAAATATTATGAAAATCAGGGGAAAACTGCAATGACTTATTACCTCACACCTGTTATAAAAAATGAGAACATGTGTTAGTGAGGATGTGGAGAAATTGGAATTCTTGTACACTTTTAATTGGAATGTGAAAGGTGCAGTCCCTATGGAAGACAGTATAGAAGTTCCTCAAAAAGTTACATATTTGTAGAAAAATACAAGAGTGAAACTCACTAAAAACTGTTCAAAGGAGTAGGGAGAGCAGGAAGGAGGGATTAGAGAGAGTAATAGAGGGGGTACATTTGATAGTACATTATATGCATGTGTGGAAATATAACAATGAAACCCCTTTATACAATTAACTTACACTAATAAATAAAGCTAACAACAACAATTTTAAGAAGTTTAAGAAAGAATTACCATATGACCCAGAAATTCCAATTGTGCTGCTACATCCAAAAGAATTGAAATCAGAACCCTGAAGAAATATCAGTGCACATCCTGTAATTTTGATACACAGCATTTTCACTGTCATTCACTTCCACTTTAGTCTGTTTTCACTTATTTTCTTTTTAAAATGTGGATCTTGTATATCTTGTTTCTAAATTTCCAAGTGATCACATTATTGAGGATTAGTTTTTAATAGTCTGTTATTGCCCATGGTCAGATAGAACGGCCTGTATGATACCAGTTTTTGGTAATTTATTGACATTTCCTTTGTGACTTTGTGCATTATAAATTTTCCACCTAAGAAATGAGTTCTATGTTTTTTAGGAAAGAAATTAGAGATATATAAATATCTAGTTTTATTTATATTTATGGTTGATATAATATTATGTTATATATAATTATATATTTGTATATTATATAATATTATTATTTTGTATATAGATAATATATTTATAAATTGAATTTTGTTCATTGTTTACTTTTTATATTTTAAATTCTTACTTTGTTTGTTAAATCTATCAATTACTGAAAGAGAAGTATTAAATTATCCTACCATAGTAGGCCTGGCCCTGGCCTTGGATAATGATCTTTGCCTATGCTGGAATCAAGGGGACAGGTGCTTCTTATTGATTAGTGAGTTGGTGGGACCATGGTTCCTGCTCTTCACAGCAGGGGTAGGGCTGGGGACTTACTGAAGACATTGTGCTTGGTGAGAAAGTAAAAATTGTAAGCCATTCATAAGGCTGGAATAACAGGACACAGACAAATCCAGCTGCAATGTAAGAGGAAGCAATAATTCTTCCCCCAGGATATGCTGCCCTGTAAAATGTCATAACGTCCCCCTTCTTGGAATGACTATTACCTTCTTACTCAGGGAGAATTTTATTCTTTCAAGCTATGGACAGTCAGAAATTGGAGTGTCTGAAATGTAGCTGCAAGAATGAATTGTCAATTCTCAGATTTGCCTAGAGGATATGAATCATTTTGTCACAGAGAAGCAGCCTTAATTTCCAGCCTGGGTATGGAGCATCAGATCAAGGGTTTCTGGACACAGCATTCTATTTTTTTTTTTTTATTATTCATATGTGCATACAAGGCTTGGTTTATTTCTCCCCCCTGACCCCACCCCCTCCCTTACCACCCACTCCACCCCCTCCCGCTCCCCCCCCTCAATACCCAGCAGAAACTATTTTGCCCTTATCTCTAATTTTGTTGTAGAGAGAGTATAAGCAATAATAGGAAGGAACAAGGGGTTTTGCTGTTTGAGATAAGGATAGCTATACAGGGCATTGACTCACATTGATTTCCTGTGCGTGGGTGTTACCTTCTAGGTTAATTGTTTTTAATCTAACCTTTTCTCTAGTTCCTGGTCTCCTTTTCCTATTGGCCTCAGTTGCTTTAAGGTATCTGCTTTAGTTTCTCTGCATTAAGGGCAACAAATGCTAGCTAGTTTTTTAGGTGTCTTACCTATCCTCACCCCTCCCTTGTGTGCTCTCGCTTTTATCATGTGCTCATAGTCCAATCCCCTTGTTGTGTTTGCCCTTGATCTAATGTCCACATATGAGGGAGAACATACGATTTTTGGTCTTTTGAGCCAGGCTAACCTCACTCAGAATGATGTTCTCCAATTCCATCCATTTACCAGCGAATGATAACATTTCATTCTTCTTCATGGCTGCATAAAATTCCATTGTGTATAGGTACCACATTTTCTTAATCCATTCGTCAGTGCTGGGGCATCTTGGCTGTTTCCATAACTTGGCTATTGTGAATAGTGGACACAGCATTCTAGGTATGAGGTCTGTCTGGAGTGGGAACCATCCATTGACATCAATGATTAAAAATTGTGTTTTGCTATGGTAGTTGTTAGAGTTTGAGGGGAGGGGTAAATTCATAGTGTTCTTCTTTCCTACTTGAGTTATGCTCTAATTGAGAATTGAGACAAAGGTTAACTTTGCTTATTTATAAAATTATTTTTTTCATTTTTATTACAATATATTTGTTGTATGGGGGGATTTATTATGACAATTCTGAATAGACTTACGTTGTACATTGGTTAGAGATCACTTCCTCCATCTACCCCTGCCTGACCTCCCTTCCTGCCTCACTTAAAGCAGTTGCAAGAGGTTTCATTGTTCTATTTTGTATATGTATATAAAGCCCATCAACAATATTCCATCAACTTCATCTCCTCCATTCACCCTCCCCCTTCCTACAGCCACATGGTGCCGTTCTTCTATATGGCTTAATAAAACTCCATATACATGTGTGTGTGTGTCTCAGATTTTCTTGATCCATTCGTTAGTTATATGGGTTGTGTCCATAGCTTGGCTATTGTGAATAGTACTGTGATTAACATTGGTATGAAAGTATCTCTATTATAGCCTGACTTACATTCCTTCCTACGTATGCCCAGGAATGGTATCACTGGATCATATGGCAGTTCTATTTTTAGCTTTTTAAGAAATCTCCATACTGCTTTTCATAATGGTTGTACTAATTTGCATTCCCACCAACAGTGTATAAGGGCTCCTGTTTCACTGCATCCTCACCAGCATTCAATGCTGTTTTTGTTCTTGAAGATGGCTGTTCTAGAGTGAGATGAACTCTTAATGTAGTGATGATATGGTATTGGATGAATAGCTGGAAATTATTTTCTCCCATTCCGTGGGCAGACTCTTAAGAGTAGTGACTGTTTCTATTAGTGGGCAGAAGCTTTTTAGTTTGATGCAGTCCCATTTGTTTATTCTTTCTCTTAGATGCTGAGCCATTGGTCTTCTATTTAGGAAGTTGTTGCCTATGCCTGCAGGTCCAGTGTATTTTCTACTATTTCCTGTAGTTGTTTCAAAGTTTCAGCCTTATATAAAGTCATTAATCCACTTTGAGTTGATATTTGTATAGGATTAGAGACATGGATCTAGTTTCAGTCTTTTATACGTGGATATCCAGTTTTCTCAGCACCATTTGTTGAAGAGGTTATTTTTTCTTCATTATATGTTTTGAGTGTTTTGTCAAAATCCAAGTGGGAGTAGTTATGTGGATTCATATCTGGGTCTTCTATTCTGTTCCACTGGTCTTCATGTCTGTTTTTGTGCCAGTAGCATGCTGTTTTTATTGATATGGCTCTGTAATATAGTTTGAAGTCACAATACCTCCTGCATTGAACTTTTTGCTCAGAATTGCTTTGGCTACTTGAGGTCTTTTATATTTCCATATGAATTTTAGGGTTGAAGTTTCTATCTCTGTGGAGAAATGTCCTTGGAATTTTAATAGAGATTGTATTGAACATGTTGATTGCTTTTGGTAATATAGCCATAATAACAATATTGATTCTGCCCATCCATGGGCAGATATTTACATCTTCTATCTTCTTTGATTTCTTTCTTCAGTGATATGTAGTTTTCATTGAAAAGATCTTTGATTTCCTTTGATAAATTTATTCCAAGGTATTGTATTTTTTGGATGCTATTTTAAATGGGTTTGTTTCCCTGATTTCTTTCTAGTCTGTTCATTGTTGGTATATAGAAAGTCTACTGATTTTTGTGTCAATTTTGTATTCTGCTACTTTGCCAAAAGAGGTTATGATTTCTGAGATTTTTTTGGGTAGATGATAGGATCATATCATCTGCAAATAGGTATAGTTTGACTTTTTCCATCCCTATTTGAATCCCTTTTATTTCTTGTTCTTGTCTTATTGTTCTGGCTATGAATTCCAAAAGTATATTCAATAAGACTGGTGAAAGTGGACATCCTTGTCTCATTCCTGACTTTAGTAGGAATGGTTTCAGTTGTTTTCCATTTAGTATAAGGTTGGCCACTAACATTTATTGTTAGTACTGAGAGGTGTGTGTTTCCAGTTATTTTTATTCCCCTGATATTTACTTTTTCTCTATTCCTTGTTTACTAGTCTAGTTGGTCAAAAGTATTACATTTTCTTAGCTGACTCGAATTTCTTCTTCTTCATGTAAGAATCCTTTAAGTATTTTCTGCAATGCTGGTTTGGTGGTATGTATTTCTTCTGTTTTTGTTTGTTGTGGAAGGTTTCCATTTATCCTTCAATTAGGATGGATAGTTTTGCTGGATAGACTAGTCTAGGTTGACATTTGTTTCCTTTCATGTCCTGAAATATACCTTTCCATGACTTTCTTTTACTTAGAGTTCACATTGAGAAATCTGTTGCTATTCTAATGGGTTTGCCTTTATATGTTACCTGCCTTTTTCTTTTGTAGTTTTTAGTATTTCTTTGTTCTGTGTATTTAGTGTTTTGATTATGATATGTCTGGGGGTGTTTCTTTTCTGGTCCTGATGGTTTGGTGTTGTGAAAACTTCCTGAACCTAGATATTGCTCCCTTTTTCAAGGTTGCAGAAATTTTCAGCAATTATAATTATTGAATAAGTTATTTATGCTTTTAGTTTGTATCTTGTCTCCTTCTTTATACCTATTATTTATAGATTTGATATTTTGATGATATCCTAGGTGTTTTGCTTATTCCATTCATTTTTTTCTTAGCATTTTTTCATGGTCTTTGACTGTTTGATCTAATTCCTCTACTTTGTCTTCTGTTCCTGATTCTCATTTTCAACTTACTCCACTCTGTTAGCTTTTTATTTGGAATATTGATCTGCTCATTTCAAATTGGTAATTTTTTTAAGATTTCTATATCTTTATTGATCTCCTCTTTCATATCCTGCATGATCTTCTTAATTTTATTCATTTGTTTGTTTGAATTCTCTTTGAGCTCTTTTAGTTGTTTATTCATATCTTCTTTGAGGTCAGACACTAGCTTATGTGTCTCCTCTTTGAGCTCATTTAACATTCTTCTTCTTATTATTATTATTAGTTTTTTGAATTCAATACTTGATATTTCCTCCTCTTTGCTGTTGTTTTGATCCTTATTCATGGAGTTGTCTTTTGAGGGAAAGCTGTTGCCTTATTGCTTCATGATTCTACATTGAGATTTAAGCATCTGGGGTTGTTTTTGGTTAAAGTTTCCAGTCCCCTAGCCCTTTTAGCTGAGGTTTTATGAAAGATTATACAGGACTGGGTGGTGGAAGAGCTCTGGTGTGTTTTCTTGTCTCTAGATGAGAAGGTAGTGCCTCAACAGTAATTCCTTCAGTTTCTTATTCTTAAGATGCTGAATTCTATCCCCTGTTCCACACAGGGTAAGGAGGCTTAGCCTCCTTAATAACTGTCATAGTTATTAAACTGCAGCCTCAGTAATCCCTAATGAAGATCAGTTACTGCTACTGTTCCAGTATCTTTCATTGTCTATTGGAGCAAGATAAATCTTTGTGGTCCTGGAATGCTAAAGGTAGTAAGGGTTGTGATGGAAGGGAGAGTGAGGAAAGCTCTAGTGGATAATATGAGGTGAAACATTTAGGTAGCAGAAAGAGGTGGTGTCTGAGTTAATAGAAGGGGTTGATTAAGAGGCAGACTGGGATAGGTAGAAAAGATCAAATAGATAATAAGATAGGGAAGAGGGAGAGAACAATTAAACAGACAGAAAAACAAATAAAACACAGAACAGTAAAAAATTAAAAAATAATAAAAATCTGGGACTTTATCTATTGAAAGTATTGGTAGTGAAGGAGGATCATGGGTGAGTAAATAGAGAGAAGGGAAATTGAGAGCTAGTATGTTGTTCTAGTGGTTAACGGTGGAAAGTATAAATTGGGAAGGGTGTTAGAAAAGTGTAGGAGACAAAATGGCTTAGCTTGCAAACTTAAAGTTGGGTTATAGGGCTCTCATATGATGACTACAGTGAGGGGGAAGGGAAGAAGTTAAGCCTAAAGAGAAAATTGGGGAGCAAGGATGCAAACTGCTGTTTGAATGTACAGAAAGGAATTTGCAAATAAATGAGTAAAAAAAATCTACATCACATACTTAGCAGCAACAAACACAAATTTTATGTAAAAACTGCAGACTTTCTATTGCTCTTCTGAGTAGGATCACCCCCTTCCCCCAGATCTGAGTCTTTCAGTCCACTAGATGGCAGGCTAAATTAAATACCTGCCACTAGGATGGTGCCTGGTGCTGGGGAGGGGGGATGTTGTTTGAAGATCTAAGTAGGATCTCTGGAGTTTGTATTGTCAACTTGCCAGCCTCATCCCATCCACACTTGCAATTTTCCTCTCTCAAGGTCCCCAGAATTTACAGTCTGTAATTATATACAAATGCAGATTTCTGCCCAGGTGTCCTCACTGGTAGAGGTCTCCTGTGGGGTTGGAGGTACTGCTCACTGTAGGCAGCACCATCCCTGCCACTGTGCTGCATGCTTGGCAACTTCTTAGGCTACAGTATGCTAAGTTCCCTGGGACCTCTGTGGGCAGCTGCCAGGTCCCAGTTCCCTAAGGGGTACCTGATCCTCTCTGGCCTTCACTGCTGCCACCAGTGGATGTGTGGGCTGTGGTGGGGAGGGTTTCACATGGGCTCAAGGGAAGATTGAGTAGGCTCCAGAGAGGGTCGTTGTTCAAGGGCCTGTAGCATGGTGCAGCTCTACTTCTGTCTGCTGTATCCCAGCAGTTTCCCTCAGCAGTTTGCACTCAATATAGTTGAGTGGGTTATAGTCCCCTCAGTGGTAACAGGAGGCAGTTGCCCATGTCGCAGTTGGCAGTCAGAGGTTCCACGTCTGTGAATCTTGGTGGGTCAAGGACAATGCAGGCACTTTCAGAACTGGTTATGCAGTTCTGTATGTTGGTTTTTTGCAAGTTGGGGGGAGAGTGGATAAAAGATAAAAGGAAAAAAAAAAAAAAACCACAAAGAAAACCCAGAAAACCAAACCCTCTCCCCAGCTGTCCAGCAAGGCAGCCGGCAGCCATGGTACTGGGGCTTTTAGGCCTGTTTTGTGATATAAAAAATAATTTAATGGTTAATCACTGTGCATTTGGTTGGCCTAGGTGTTTGGCGGTATTTACTTGGTGGAGTAGCCAGGTTCCTCTATCCTTGCTGCTATAAACCTCAAGTTTTCTTTCAGACTTGTGAGAACTCAAAGCTCCAGGATCTATCAGCTATCCACTCTCTTACATCCTTGTGATAAAATTATTGCTGATAAAGCTGATAGTGGACAGTGTGGGTTATTTTTACAAACAAATGAAGCACAGAACATTGCCACAAGAATGGCAGTCTCACCCAGAGTGTCACAGGCCTTCTCACGTGAAGATGGCCCATGTAAGGGTGGAAATCATGAAGGAGCAGAGAAATTGGATGCTTTCTTCAATTCAGTTGGTTTTCAATGGTAACATTGAACACACAATCCCAGTTTCTCAGAAGTACTGTGAGCATGTGATTTATCATATAATGTGGTACTTTTGAGAGTGGAAGTGGTGGTATTAGTAATTACACCAGAATAATAGGAGTGTACCAGAATGCATGGTCTTGCCTCCACTGAGATGGAGTGAGTGGTAGAGGAAGAAAGTCAGAAGTGTAATGGAAGGAAACATCAGGAGTAAAGAAAGAATTACCCTCCCCACCTTGGTGATTTATTTCACAGAGGAAGGGGAGATTAGATGGCACTATGACAGTTGCCTCACAAAGCTAAAGGACTTGTGTGAAAATGGGACCTCCATTGTTCTCTGTGATGTCAGCTTTCCATTACAATAGTAAATACCTAAAGATAATCTGAAGCACATGCCTGAGATAATCAACTTTCCTATAAAGAGAAAAGGTTTATTTTGGCTCATAGTTTAATATCATTCTATGATCAATTGACCCCATTATTTTGGGACCTGTAATGACAGAACATAGCATGGCAAAAGTGCATGGTAGAGGTGGAACAAAACTGATCCATCATGCTGGCTGGGAAATGAACAAATAAACAAGCAAGGAAGGGGCCATCCTCTTCAAGGGCATGCCCCCTTTATGACTTGGATTTGAAGTGTTCCCACAAAGGCATTTGTGACTTTCCCAAGAAGCAGTGTTCAGATGTGGAGCTTTTGGAAGGTGACTAGATTATAAGGGCTCAGACTTCATCATGGAAAGATTCATAATTTCATGGCATTATTGGGAGGAGGCAAAAGTTTTTAGGAGGTGGGGGCCTGGTTGAGGTGTGCTCTGGAAGGTACAAGCTCTTCCTGTCTTTCATTGCTTTCCAGCTTCTATGTGTTCAGCAGGTTTGCTTCATCACATCATTCCAACAGGATGTTCTGTGTCACCACAGGCCTAGAAACAACGGATCTAGCCCATCATGGACTGAAATGTTTGAAACTGTGAGCCAACATAAACTTTCTTTCCTTTTATATTTTTATCTCAAGTGTTTTGCACAGTGATGGAAATTGACTAACACAGCCCCAGTGGCCTGTGGACCTCACAGTAGGTGCCACCTCTTAATGTTTCCAACACCTCCCACAGTGCCCAGCTATGAATTAACCATTTATCACATGGCATTTTGGGAGACACATAAGAACCAAATTATAGCAGTAGACTTGTTAAAGAGGGTGGGATGTCTGGGCAGAATGTCCATTCTTCATTTGCTCATTCACTTATTAATTCATTAATAACTATTTCATTAAATAAATATTTATTAATCACAGACTCTGTGGTTAAGGACTGGGAATATGTTGATAAACTAGACACAAACACTTCTTTCTGCAAACAAGGATTTTACATAAGATAATGAAGAAAGGAATAAAAGATAAAGGCAAATAAATACAGTGATTTCCAATTGTGTGAAGGAAACACTCAGACACTGGAAACAAAAAAAAGAAGCAGACAAAGGAAGATATTTCAGGCATGGTGGCCAGAAGGTGACATATAAGGAGGTTCTTAAAGAAGGCACAAAGCATGAATAAACCAACACAGGTACAGAGATGTGCATGAACGTAGCATATGAAAAGTGTTGATGCTGTGGAGAACTTGGTCTGTTCAAGGAATTGAAAGATTAGCACAACTAATGATATTCACAGAGAGAGTTACCTGGAAGAATGGTTGGAGGCAGGTGCCAGATAATCCAGGCAAACCTGGGAACAATGGTAAAGTGTTTGCTTTTCTTCCAAGTATAAAAGGAACATTGGGAGAGTCTAAACACTGGAATGGAACACTTGTGATTTCTGTTTGTGGTGATAAGCCTGGCTGCCATATGGAGAATTGATTTAATGGATTCAGCTGTGGACTGAGGTGCTGACCCATAGTCTAGGTGAGCTATGGTGATTGCCTGGCATGCACTGGTAGGTTTCAGGGAAGTTGAAGAAGGATGAATGGTTTGTGATGTGTTTTGAATTAATTTTGGGAAGTAAGCTTTTTGATGGAGTGAGTGTAGGGCTTCAGGGAAGGGAGGATCAAGGTTGACTCCTTGTTTTCTGTCTTAAGAAACTGAGAAGGAGAAGATGGGATGTGGAAGTAGGTAGGTTGGGGAAGGATTAAAGATCTGGTTATGGCATACTCAATTTGTAAGCTGTGAGATTGTGCAAATTGGCAGAAAGTCCGTA
Source organism: Castor canadensis (assembly GCF_047511655.1). Classification (NCBI taxonomy): domain Eukaryota; kingdom Metazoa; phylum Chordata; class Mammalia; order Rodentia; family Castoridae; genus Castor; species Castor canadensis. The sequence goes on along the minus strand of NC_133397.1, from coordinate 79,869,976 downwards.
TTTGGGGTTTGGAGTTAAGTTCTGGGCCACAGATCAATTTGTTGACTTAAACCTAGAAATTAAATTAATGAGAACAAATACTATCATGGAGGGAAATAGTATAGAGAAAAGGACTCAAGGATGATTCCTGAACAACTTCAATCTTTAGAAGTTACATGAGGAGGAGCTAGTAAAAAGAAGTAAGAAGAGAAATTCAGTGAGGTTGGGGAAATCCAGAAGTAACTTGTTGCAGAATCCCAAACTTTTAGTTCAAAGGTTGAGGAGTGCAGGCCATGTCTAATGCTGATGGAGATGAGGATGAAGTGTCCACTGGATTAAGCAACAGAGATGCTGCTGCTGGTGCTCAAAGAAAGGTTTGGGTGGAAAAGTCAGAGGTCAGACTGAAGTGTGCTGAATAGTGAGTGGCTTATTAGTAGTCAGGGATGAGCAATTCGAATAGCAATGACTAACACTGAGCAATAATACACTGAGCTAGACCAGAAAAACTATATAATTTAAAAGCAATGTTGGGCAGAGAGGAATGATCATATCATCAGGAGGATAAATGGGAAAAGCCACATGTATGGGCAGATAGTATCTCTTGAAAATTAAGAATATACTCACCCCATGGTCACTCAACTCACCTTTGTATTATAAAGAGAATGTATTATGAAGAAATATATGAAGATGTACATTGCAACATTGAACACAGAACAGAAAATGAAAGTAACCTGTTTATCTATGATTTAATGGCTAAACAATGGGCAGTAAATAAAACCAATTTGGTGGATATTCTACAGCAGCTGTAAAGAATGAGATAGATCCAAACATACCACTATAGATATCTAGTCAAACATGTTGAGTTAAAAAGTGCATTAATGAAAATATGTATTGTATCATACCAATGAGTGAAATGCATGTGAACATGTAGCACACACACTTACAAATGCACAAAGGCCCATACAAAACACTGTATAATTCTATATTTAATGCAAAAGAAATGGATCTGAGCTGGGCACTGGCAGATCATACCTGTAATCCTAGCCCCTTAGAAGACAGAGATCAGGAGGCAAATAGTTTGTGAGACCCTATCTTGAAAATACTCAACTAAAAAAAAAGACTGGCAGAGTGGTTCAAGTGGTAGAACACCTGCCTAACAAGTACGAGGCTCTGAGTTCAAACCTCAGTACTGCCAAAAAAGTATAAATGTAACCCACTATAAGTGGCAGTGTTAAATCCTAACATAGATGGACCTGAATAATGTCAACATGTTACAATGGATACCATTGGGATGAAGGAAAGGAAAGCCAGGATTTGGGGCAAATGAACTTGGATTTATCTGATATGTTCTCATTTTTTAACAAGATGAATTCATCTATTTACTAGTAATAGTTGATAATTAACATTTTTTAAAGTGGAAAGAATGAATGGCATGTGTAGGAAGTAGCTTTAGCAAGGGCTGAGTTTCTCAATGGCTGGGGTCCTTGCCATCTACGTTGTTCTTGAACATTTTCTAGTAAGATAACCAGCATACGGTCAGCTGAACAAATGACGGGTGATACAGAAGATTCACAGGATAGCCATTTGGTGATAACAGTTAAAAACCCTAGACCACTACTACCTCTTACTGTTAAGACTGGGAAATAATAAATGATTGCATTTCCCATGTTTGTGCTCCCCAACTTTTTGTTACTATACAATTGTTTATTTGCAGATAATAATTGTACATCTTTATGGGGCATTATGTGATGTTTGGGTAGATTTATAGATTGTATAATGTCTAATTATTTGTAGACATTTCCCAACCATATAGCCTAAGGTCAACTGTTGAATATAATTTTCATAGTCAAGAATCTTCTGTTGTGACTCAAACTAATGAGGTGTTAGTTGACCGGTTTATTTTCAGGATATTCATCTTTGCTCCTTTCTTATTGATATGACAAATATTTTCTTGTCTCCCCCCCACCTTCACCTTATCTAGATCACAAGGAAAATCCAAACAAACTTCTTGACCTAAGAGAGAGAGAGAGAAAGATTTTCAGTTTTAAGTTGTAGAACCTTTCAAATGTTCTGTTCCAAGCAATAAAGGAAATTGGACTTGAGCAAAGGAATAGGTAGATAGGGATGTTGATACAAATTCAAAAGGAAGTGTTGGTGGGAAGGAGTAGAAATCCTTGAAACAGACTTGCATTCAATGGATGAGATTCAAGGGAAAAGCTGTCTTTCAGGATCAGAAGGTTAAACCCTCTCTACCAACCTGAGGACAACCCACCATTTAACCACCCTGGCTTTGAATATGACCACCATGATCCTAGCTTAAGAAAGTAACAGCATTATTATTCAATATTATTATTCAATATTGGAGTATCTCATGTACTGTTGGGAAAAGTCCCTTGGAACCCATTTTTCAGGGACTAAACCAGGAGAAAAAAATCCACTAGTGTGCTATTTCTTCATCTGTCTATATTCTACTTCAGTGTATGTATGTCTATATGTGTTTGACTAATTCTCCCCAGGCTACAGATAGACGAGGAATGTGCCTACCTCCTTGCAAGGCTTAGGAAATCACATTGTTTTAGAAGCATTTTTTATACTGACTGAACAGAAATCTATCTTCCTGTCCCTCCTATTTTTGTTCCTAGCAAAGACATCATACACCTTAATCCATAGAATAAATTAAAATATCCAAAAACAATGCTTGGGTCATTCTGTGGTATCTCTTCCTTTTCTTCTTCATTTACCCCTAGAATGTCCTCACCTCCTCTGTTAGAGTACACAGAGGTGGATGGGCTGGCTATCTATCACCTATTAGTATCCAATGCCCTCAGAAATGATAGGAAATGAATGTTCAAAGTACGGCATAGAATTACATTGTATTTTTCAATGCCACCAACTATTCTTTTTATATATTCCATTGTTTATAGAACTCTTATTATTTGTAGCCCTGCCTAGTATGTTCTCCTTCTCATGGTCAGCAGAAAGAGCTCAAGGTCATCCTGTCATCCTTGGGGTCATCTTGTGCCAAGTTCTGACTACGGCAGCGGAATTGCAGAAGTGAATTCCCTGGTTTTCTTCTCTGTGACCCTACACAATTGTGCATAAGCATAAATGCAAGTGAGACAGGGCTTGGACAAGGTACAAAATCAGGCTGTGTCCAGAACTTTCTAAGAGGCAGAAAGTGGTCACTGGCTGGGACTCTCTGGGATACTCTGGGCTGTGCTTCAATCTGTAGACACCCCTTTCTGAGTGGGCATTTTAGCATCATCACAGTCCCCTGGGATTACACAGATATACAAAGAAGGGAGGAAGAATCAAAGCAGGGAAGTTCCTAGCAGCTCCCTCCCACTTCTGGGTTTTTGCATGTGTGAATGTCAAGCAGGTCCCTGCAGTTGTCCTTCCCCAGGTGTCCTAGGATCCCTGGAGTAAGGACAGAGATCCTCAAAGCTGTCAAGATGACATGCTGCCATTATACCTTCTCAAAGCTTATTGCACAGAAGTGGCAGGACTAAAAGGTAGGTTAGAAGCATGTAAGGTGGGGTTCAAGAGGTATCTCCAACAAAATCACAGGCAGTGAAGCAACAGGAGATGATGCCAAGATGATTTTAAACATATGTTTCCTGACTGAGAAATGATGAACTCAGCAACAAGTAGCATCATAAAACTTGATACTTCTGCTTATTGTATATAAGAAGTGGGGGGGCAAGGTATTCTGTGGGAAGAGAGCTTAATATGTTCATGTTCATGGTATTATAGAATATCATGGTCTATATGTTCTTGGTTAGTGAACTTATATATCATCTTACAGGCCTTATCTAGTGTAACCTACATACAATAACAACTGACTTAAAACTATCCCCATAGAGAAACTGTAGCTGGACATACTACTAAAATTACAGAAAACAATAATAATAATAAGACAAGAATATAACTTTATAAAGTAAAGTGAGGGCAGTAAAATTCTGAGAAGTTGCCTCAAAGAAAGTCAACTGATATGAATGATTCTTTGAAATATGGATTTATTTACATTCACCATGGTTAACAATCATAACCAAATTATAAACTGCATATCAAATTATGATAATATGCATGCATCATGATTAAGACATGTAAAATTTTTATTTTATTATCCTTTAGATTTATACTTTTGGGTATATGTTATAATGATTATAATAAATACACATAAAGTTAATGAATAATATTCTTTTATTGATAGGGATATGTGAATAAGAACACTTGGAATTTACCCACATCTCTGGGCCATCGGTTGGTGTAAGCAACAAGAAGCATGTGACTTAACTGGACTAGGCAGCTGAGTGGGTGAAGAGACAAGATCAGGAAGGGATAAAAAGTGATCTTAGGTTTCATACTGGGATTGTGTTCAAATGAAGGACATGGTGTCTGGAGGAGAGGTGGTTTGGGATAATCAGAATGAGGTGAGCTATGGAAAGGCTGAACTGCTGATGACCTCGTCAGGACATGGTGGTCTCTTACGATGACTTATTGATGACTTACTGTGTTTTCAAATAAAAGATTCTGTGAAAGCTTGATTCTTTATCCTGGAATTTGCTGCTGATATCACAGGCTGGTTGTAATTTTTAGGATATAAATAGAAGTTAGTGTTGTTAGTTTCACCTCTCTCCTGGGTGAGAATGATGGGCTGTCTTGCCACAGAGGAGGTGCCTATAAACCAGCCAGGATAGGCAACAGACTGAAAGACAGAGGTGGAGCCTTCTATATCATGGAAAAAGAGAAAAGGCTTCTGTGCTTTTTTCTCCTTGTACAGGTCCATGATGTTGATCTCCTGGGAGTAGGAAAGAATCTTGTTAGTAAGGGAGGAGGGGTTGGGGGAGCTAAACTAACTCAAATCTAGGAGAGTGAGTACTACCCTAAAAGTGAAGAACAGGCTAGAGATGCAGGCTAGGAAAAGATATCAGACTGTCAAAACAGGAACCTACTAGTTTCCAATAGCCTAGCTCCACCCCAGGGTTCCACCACACAGGGTGCTACTGATTGTTTAAGGCATCATTGTCTTTTTGCCCTGGAATAGAAAGAGGTTTAATTTCTTTTTCTGGAGCTCACAGTATATATTCATCTGCAGGTTCAGGAAAGTGTCACTGAATTCCCAGTTTCCAAGTTGGGTTTATATATTACATTATTAGCAGAAGGATTAGCTTAATATCCACAAATCTTCATTTTAGCACCTAGATATAAATATTTACTGTGTAAAATCCAGATTAATAGTCTCTCTCCAATTGTAAAAAAAATAGTAGCTTTTGCCTAAGTGGGGGCATTTCCTCATCTTAAAGGACTTCTAGGCTGCAGTTCTTCAGGAGTACGAATGGAGAAGCCACCATTCATTCACTTTTCAGAAACATTCTCATGGGTTTATCCTCTGGTTTTCAGAGGATCCATATTCTGACATTAAAATAAGTGTTTTGACCATTCCAATGGCATCATGTACTGGTTTCAGGACCAGCCAGGTCAGGTTTTCTTCCTTATACTAAACAATCCAGGATTACAAAAATGTCATTTTTATTCTATAATACATTAAGTGAGATAGAAAGCCCATTTAATATACTTCTCACTAGCTACATAACCACTCACCTTAAGCTGCAAAGTAGGCTGGCCCTGAATTTCTGTGCAGAAGAGAGAGAGACCTTTGCCCTTGATTCCCAGGAAAACCAGATTGCCTTTTGCTTCATCTTGGAATTCTGTGTCTCTACATGCTATTAAGTCAAGGGTGACTAGAAACATAAGGAATGATGGAGAAGATGTCAGGATCCAAGTACAGGAAAATCCAGTCCTCTGGTCTCACACTTGTTATTCCTTCAAGCCAGGGCATAGTGAGCATCTAGCACACACAAAGCCCCCCAACAAACCAGCTTCCACCGTTAACCACATGGCAACAAATCCTTGATTGCTTTTCTGAAACCCACTTTCTTTTTCTTCCTTCATATCAAAACCCTGATTGTCACCAGAGCCCATGATTTCAATCTACCGCCCCCCCGCAAATTCCTATCACCATTTGCAGCTAAATGTGACCATATGCTTAAGGTGTGGCCATGAGATATAAGTGGAAGTGTAGTGTGGGAGTTTTAAGAATGTTGCTTAAATGGAGTTGACTCAGCTGGAAAGAAAGGATTCCTTCATTACACTCTGTGTCTTCTTGTTGCCCACCTTAAACACTTTAGTGATGGCTCAGGAACCCCCGAAGTTGGTGAAACAAAAGTTAGAATCCTTAGCCTCTGTAGCATCATGAAACCATGATGAAACCCTGATGTAGCCTGGCCATTCATTTTTCCATGAGAAAGAAATGCACTTCCATTTTTTAAAGTCCCAATTGTGTGAATTTTCTGTTCCTCTCAGATGAATTTAATTCTCTACAAATTAGCAAAAGAATCCCAGGAATTTAGGCATTCTACATCTGCCTTTCAGGGGGACAGGGAATGAATCCATTCAACAACTGTTTATTAAATTCCCAATCAGGACAAGGCACTATGCAGGCTTTGGAGATTTAGATACAGCAAGAGAGACTTTGTTGTTGTTCCCATGAAATTTATAATCTAGTAAGAAAATTAGATGAGAAGATATAAACAGAAAAATAAATAAAACTCATGCTAAATTGCAATACTTGCTTTAGGGGAAGGGACCATTTTAGAATAGCAGAGATAATAAAGACTTCTTTGCTGAGGTGAAATTCAAATACTTAAAGCTAAGAGAACTCTATTATATGAAGAGATAGATAGGGTAGTAGAGGAAGTTGGCGTAAGTGGAATGTTATAAGGAAAGGAAACTTTATGTTAAGTCCCCTATATGGAAAAGAGTTTATAAGTTCAAGGCCCTGCAAGCAGACCAGTTCCCTTGAACCCTCCCCACACTTCCTTCACACACCCACCTAGGAACACAAACACATGGGCATGATCTTACTGAGTTTCACATATTAAGAAAGTTCTCTGTGGAGAATGGATTACTAAATACACAAATGAAGTGGGAAGGAGGGCAGTGATGAAGTGATGGTAGTCCAGGACAGAGATGACATTATCTTTGAAATAAGACACATGGTGCTCATATACCCATCAGTCTTTGCCTATGGATTGGATGAGGTATGAGGAAAAGCAGGAATCAAGGAGGCCTCCTGTATTTCTGGTTTGAGAGAACAGAGCAGGTGGTAGTGCTGCCTAATGGAGACCATCAGAAGTTTTGAGAAGATGAAGCCATAGTTCCACTTGGGGCACATAAAACTGGAGATGTCAGAGAGGACAAGAGTATATCACTCAGAGAGATCTGTGTCATGACCATAAATTCCAGAGTGGTAAGTAGAGATGCCTGAACATCAAACCGGTTGATGGGCCAGCTCACCATCCTTTCATAGGGCTTGAATGGCTTGTAGACTGGGCCTTGAGGAGCCCCATCACTTGGAGACACAGGGAGAAAGTAGTGTTGTAAAGGGAAGGTCAAAAGAGAAGCCAGTGAATCACACAAGAAGAAGTGTTGTTACAGAAGAAGATAAAAAGTGTTAAAGAGGAAAGTTGTCAATTTTACTAAATGGGACTAAGGGGATTGAGATCAGAGAAGTGTTCTTTAGACTTAGGTATTTGAAAATGGGTTCAGAAAGAAGAGCTCAAGAGGAGCAAGGAGCATTGTAGAAGTCAGATTGTTTTGCTGCAAATGTGAATAGGAAGCAAGGTGGAGAGCAGTTGTGAGACCAGCTCTCCCATGAAATTTGGCTATGATTGGCACAGAAAAATGGAATGGCAATAGGAATTGAAGGTGAGAATCAAGAGAAGGTTTTTAGTATTAAGACTGGAAATATTATATTAGAGTATGTTTGTCAGTGATGAAAAGGATCCAGTATACAAAAATGGAACACATATCTTAGACATAAATTAAATCAAACGTGGAAGTCCTGTAGAATGGGAAAGATGCCAAAACAGACTTTTGATGGAAGAAATGTTCTCCCATTATTAGCAGTGAAAATGCAATGTTAGAAAAGTGTATAAGTTTAATGGTAGAAAGATGAGGGGGTTTTAATTTAAGGACATAAGTAGTGATAGTTGGAATTTAAAGGAGAAAAATTCCAAGGAGAAGCTTAGTCATTGCTTCAAAGGACAATCCTTGCTAATCTGAAGATATTTTCTTTTGGTAAGAGGAGCTGTCAATCCTTCACACCTTTTTTTCTAGGTATGGGTTTTTGTTTGTCGAAGGAAAGCATCTTGAGAAGAACAGGGGCCCTGGCTCATACAGGCTCATCTCATTCACTACAACAGCAACAAGGGCTTTAAATATCACTCACCAGGGTTGACATTGCTGCTAGAAGGAACTGCTATCAATGAATTTCCATTCAGAACCCACACCATTTGTTGAGAATCATGAATACTATAGGATCTGGGCATTTCTTGCACTAGCAGATGACAGAAAAGCATAAAACAGGTGAGGTTTTAATTAATTTTAGGACTTCAGTTGGAGTCTGATAATGATAACTTATGAATTCTTGGGTTAGGGTTACTGTATATAAGAGGTATTTAAGGAGAAAGCAAGGAGAAACAAGGCAGGGGCTACTTTATGGATCAAGGCATCAGAAAGGATCTAAACATATTCATGGTCCCAAGAGGCTTTTGAGATTTGACTTTTTTCTAAGGTTATCTTTTTCTGATTGATAAAGTCTCTGGGTAGCAACAAAACCTATAATATATAAATTGGTCATCAGCATATTATTTTTTTCTTTAACCTCTTAGTCAAAATAAACAAGAAATTCTAAATACACATAATAGGAAATGGGCTACATTTGCTGAGATTTTCAAATACAAATTTCTGAAATGTTACCAGAGCAAATGCATTTTGTCTTTGGTGAGGTTGATCATAGTTCCAAGTTGGTTTGTGATTTACCACTTACATTCTGGGATTGACATGTTGGCTTCAAAGCTTTCTGTAGGGAAGACAAGGTGATCAGATGATGGAGAAGAGGCTATCAGCTGCTGATCCTGAGAGGGAATGAGAGGAAAAATATGTTATCCATTTCTTACCCCTGTCCCTGGAATTTTGTTGTAAAAATTCTTTAGAGAGCTTCTCTGAGTCCTTGTCCCAGATGCATATTTTAAAGTAACATGGCCGCAAACCCTTAGTGGCAGCTTCCATTCCTGTGGTAGCTGTGATGTTCCTGGGTCTCCAGGTGGTGATGGCCTTGGGCTGCTGTTCATCATCACATCTGGGATGTTAGGAAGTTCCCAAGCATCACCCCAGCTATCATCTGATGCAGTGAGTCACTGGTTTAGAGCAAGGAAAGGAGCCGATGTGTATCTCTGTTCTAGCCCTTCCCACTTCTGGTGGGTGAGTTATACTTTTGCCACCTTTAGGCTGAGCACTCTTGAGTAACTGGCAGCAAACTTGCTTCTCTGATTACCAGTCTTCCTCCACTCTTCATCCAAAGAGGTGACTTTATGGATCCTACACATGACAATTTACGGCCATGCCAGGTATTTTGACTCTCAAAGGACATATGCTTCTGGGCTTCTCGGTAAGTGCATCAGAGCAGTTCCCTAAGAAATTAATAGACTCTTTACAATAAGGACTACTTATTCACAACCCTCCCTGCTTCAAGATCCTCAGGGACTGAGTCAATAGTTTTCCTTAATCAAGAAATAAGCAAACCACCAACCAGCAGCACTCTTATAAGAAGCTCCAGCTCTTCCAATACCCTGTACTTTGGACCAAGACCTTCAGAAACACCTCAGACTAGAAAGAGAGCAATGAAAGAAGGTTCCCCACACATGGCTTCTTATCAGTGAGAATAACCTTTATCCAGAGATGTCTTGTTGATGGGATCAAAATGGTGGCTCTAGCTGCATCTGAGAGTCCTGGGAAGCTGATCTAGGACTGACAGGCTTTTTAATGAGCAAGCAAGGAGCCCTATCCCCTGACCCTTGGGTGTGCCCACTTTGGCAAGAAAGCTGAGCTGGAACACAAGTCCCATGAAATCTTTGGAGGGATGGCAAAGAAGCAATACAGGTGTGACTGGTCTGGGCTCCTTGAGAAAAAACAGCACCAGGTAATACAGAGGCCAGATACTCACTTAAGGCAGACAACATCTTTCTAGACTGCCTTGGAGGCAGAGGTGTGGCTATCTTGACTCAGTGAAGTTGTATTCCTGTTCACGCCTGATCTCTGGCAAATCACAGTACTCATTTAAAGAGTTTTGCATACCCAATATGCCACACTTATTTTACAAATATTGAGAGCATATTTTGTTTCTGATCAAGATATAAGAACTTTACCTAAGTAATCTTTTAATCCCCATAATAACTGTTAATGGGCCATTAACTTTTATTTTTCACATCAGAAAACAGAAGCCCTGAGAGATGACAAAATGTACCTCAAGTCACACAGCTTGTCATACGGTATAGCCAAGTTAGAAGACAAGTCTTCCTATTCTTAGCCATTATATGCTGTGCTCCCTCTGGTTCTTGGTCTCCTGTGTCCTGCACTAGCTAAAACACAAAGGAAAACCTCCAGTGTGGCCAGGGGATTGAATTCATGTGATAGGAGAGACTTTGGAGGTTTGAGGCTTCCTAACTCTGAATCAAGAATCAGATGAAGCCTGAACATTGGCAATGAAAGGTATTCATTGTTCCTGAAACAAAGTGTTGGTCAGCGTAAACATTAAAAATATCTTACAATCCTACTCATTCTGTGACATAATTTGCTTTCATTTATCTTCCAACTACTGGTCACGATTCAACTCTCTGAAATCCACAATTAAGTCTCTTCCTTGGAATGTAACACTAGCCCCTCACTCATCTCTCTGCTTCTGTTCTTTCATCCCCACTAGAGTTAAATGTCTACCCAGTAGTGACCAGAATGAAGGACAAATATGGTCTTATCACTTCCCTGCTTAGCGCCCTCTTATGACTTTACTTTATATCCTGAATAATAACCAGAGTTCTTATAGGTCACCCATGCCCACATAATCCTGTCCGTTTTCTTTCCTCTCTGTCTCTGACCTGTAATTCTCCTTGCTCTAGCTGAATTAGATGTTTGTTAATTTTCCCAAATTGTTCAGATTTTGGCCATTGGTTTTTCATTTAGTTCTTGTGCTCCTCTGAAAACATATCTTATCATTACAGGTTTTTAAAAAACATTCCTTTCTGTCACTATAAGTTGGTGTAGACTATTCTTGTGTATGTCTTTCTCCAGTTCAACATTCAGCCATTTTTCCAAAGGTGCTAGGTTTTGTGTTACTATGACTATTCTTGACCTTCATTCTGTCATACAGTTATAGTACTTGAAAATAATTTGATCATTGTGGGCTTGATTTTAAGATCTGATAGTTGGACCCAGAGAAACATTTAGTCTAGGTGCAGTTATTTTTTATTACTTAAGCAAGGTCTTTCTGAATATTTTGCCCAATGCTTGTGAATTACACAAAGTTTCCAGGTGAGTGGGTAGGAACAGATGTTGTTCTCTCTAATCCTTTGGAATGCTTTTTATCTACAACTTTAGGGAAGATAATCACAATAATAGCACAAAGAGTGGAAAGGAGCAATTGGAAAATATTATTATGTAAGGTCCTTACATTACACTTACAGTGGTATAAAATTATTTGAAGGTCGTTTCATTAATTAAGAACATAGAAGCCCTAGGATAGTCAGTAAAAACATTTAAAGATATAAATAATAAGTCAATAGAATAGATAAAATGGAATCATAAACTTACTGACTCAATTGAGGTTGGGAGAGGACACACAGAAAAACAGAAAACAGTAAGATGTTGGATATTAATCTAACCACATCAATAGTTAAGTTAAAAGTAAATGTTATAAATGTACCAGTTAAAAGACTGAGATTTTCAGATCAAATAAAAAATGTAAGACCTAAGCAGGGCTCAGTGGCTCATACCTGTACCCCCCAGATGTTTAGGAGGTAAAAAATGGGAGAATCACAGTTTGAGGCTAGCCCAAGAAGAAAGTACTCCAGACCCTATTTCAACCAATAAAAAGATGCAGTGACCTACATCTGTCATTCCAGCTTCTTGGAAAGCATAAATAGAAGTATCCCAGTTCAGGCCAGCCTGAGCATAAATAGGAGACCATATTTAAAAAACAACTAAAGTAAAAAGGGCTGGGGGCGTGGCTCAAGTGGTGAAGTATAGTGGCTGTCTAGCAAGCAGAAAGCCCTGAGTTCTAACCCTGGGACCACAAAAAAAGACTATCAGTTGAAATTTTATTCTTTGTAATATAATGGTTCCTAAAATAATCTGAGTAGCCCTGCTGTGGTTTTTCACTTTTACTTGTCCCCACGTTTTGAAAAAAGATATTTTTTTTTTCATTTTTCTTTTATTATTCATATGTGCATACAAGGCTTGGTTCATTTCTCCCCCCTGCCCCCACCCCCTCCCTTACCACCCACTCCACCCCCTCCCGCTCCCCCCCTCAATACCCAGCAGAAACTATTTTGCCCTTATCTCTAATTTTGTTGTAGAGAGAGTATAAGCAATAATAGGAAGGAACAAGGGGTTTTGCTGGTTGAGATAAGGATAGCTATACAGGGCATTGACTCACATTGATTTCCTGTGTGTGGGTGTTACCTTCTAGGTTAATTCTTTTTGATCTAACCTTTTCTCTAGTTCCTGGTCCCCTTTTCCTATTGGCCTCAGTTGCTTTAAGGTATCTGCTTTAGTTTCTCTGCATTAAGGGCAACAAATGCTAGCTAGTTTTTTAGGTGTCTTACCTATCCTCACCCCTCCCTTGTGTGCTCTCGCTTTTATCATGTGCTCATTGTCCAATCCCCTTGTTGTGTTTGCCCTTGATCTAATGTCCACATATGAGGGAGAACATACGATTTTTGGTTTTTTGAGCCAGGCTAACCTCACTCAGAATGATGTTCTCCAATTCCATCCATTTACCAGCGAATGATAACATTTCGTTCTTCTTCATGGCTGCATAAAATTCCATTGTGTATAGATACCACATTTTCTTAATCCATTCGTCAGTGCTGGGACATCTTGGCTGTTTCCATAACTTGGCTATTGTGAATAGTGCCGCAATAAACATGGATGTGCAGGTGCCTCTGGAGTAACAGTCTTTTGGGTATATCCCCAAGAGTGGTATTGCTGGATCAAATGGTAGATCGATGTCCATCTTTTTAAGTAGCCTCCAAATTTTTTTCCAGAGTGGTTGTACTAGTCTACATTCCCACCAACAGTGTAAAAGGGTTCCTTTTTCCCCGCATCCTCGCCAACACCTGTTGTTGGTGGTGTTGCTGATGATGGCTATTCTAACAGGGGTGAGGTGGAATCTTAGTGTGGTTTTAACTTGCATTTCCTTTATTGCTAGAGATGGTGAGCATTTTTTCATGTGTTTTCTGGCCATTTGAATTTCTTCTTTTGAGAAAGTTCTGTTTAGTTCACATGCCCATTTCTTTATTGGTTCATTAGTTTTGGGAGAATTTAGTTTTTTAAGTTCCCTGTATATTCTGGTTATCAGTCCTTTGTCTGATGTATAATTGGCAAATATTTTCTCCCACTCTGTGGGTGTTCTCTTCAGTTTAGAGACCATTTCTTTTGATGAACAGAAGCTTTTTAGTTTTATGAGGTCCCATTTATCTATGCTATCTCTTAGTTGCTGTGCTGCTGGGGTTTCATTGAGAAAGTTTTTACCTATACCTACTAACTCCAGAGTATTTCCTACTCTTTCTTGTATCAACTTAAGAGTTTGGGGTCTGATATTAAGATCCTTGATCCATTTTGAGTTAATCTTGGTATAGGGTGATATACATGGATCTAGTTTCAGTTTTTTGCAGACTGCTAACCAGTTTTCCCAGCAGTTTTTGTTGAAGAGGCTGCTATTTCTCCATCGTATATTTTTAGCTCCTTTGTCAAAGATAAGTTGCTCATAGTTGTGTGGCTTCATATCTGGATCCTCTATTCTGTTCCACTGGTCTTCATGTCTGTTTTTGTGCCAGTACCATGCTGTTTTTATTGTTATTGCTTTGTAATATAGTTTGAAGTCAGGTATTGTGATACCTCCTGCATTGTTCTTTTGACTGAGTATTGCCTTGGCTATTCGTGGCCTCTTGTGTTTCCATATAAATTTCACAGTAGATTTTTCAATCTCTTTAATGAATGTCATTGGAATTTTGATGGGAATTGCATTAAACATGTAGATTACTTTGGGGAGTATCGACATTTTTACTATGTTGATTCTACCAATCCATGAGCATGGGAGATCTCTCCACTTTCTATAGTCTTCCTCAATCTCTTTCTTCAGAAGTGTATAGTTTTCCTTGTAGAGGTCTTTCACATCTTTTGTTAGGTTTACACCTAGGTATTTGATTTTTTTTGAGGCTATTGTAAATGGAATTGTTTTCATACATTCTTTTTCCGTTTGCTCATTGTTAGTGTATAGAAATGCTAATGATTTTTCTATGTTGATTTTATATCCTGCTACTTTGCTATAGCTATTGATGATGTCTAGAAGCTTCTGAGTAGAGTTTTTTGGGTCTTTAAGGTATAGGATCATGTCGTCTGCAAATAGGGATATTTTGACAGTTTCTTTACCTATTTGTATTCCTTTTATTCCTTCTTCTTGCCTAATTGCTCTGGCTAGGAATTCCAGTACTATGTTGAATAGGAGTGGAGATAGTGGGCATCCTTGTCTGGTTCCTGATTTTAGAGGGAACGGTTTTAATTTTTCTCCGTTAAGTATAATGCTGGCTGTAGGTTTGTCATATATAGCTTTTATAATGTTGAGGAACTTTCCTTCTATTCCTAGTTTTCTTAGAGCTTTTATCATGAAATGATGTTGGATCTTATCAAAGGCTTTTTCTGCGTCTATTGAGATGATCAAGTGGTTTTTGTCTTTGCTTCTGTTAATGTGGTTTATTACGTTTATTGATTTTCGTATGTTGAACCACCCCTGCATCCCTGGGATGAAGCCTACCTGGTCGTGGTGGATAATCTTTTTGATGTGTTGCTGAATTCGGTTTGCCATTATTTTGTTGAGGATTTTTGCATCAATGTTCATTAAGGAGATTGGCCTATAGTTCTCCTTTTTGGAGGTGTCTTTGCCTGGTTTTGGGATAAGTGTAATAGTGGCTTCATAGAATGTGTTTGGCAGTTTTCCTTCCCTTTCTATTTCATGGAACAGTTTAAGGAGGGTTGGTATCAGTTCTTCTTTAAAGGTCTGATAGAATTCAGCAGAGAATCCATCAGGTCCTGGACTTTTCTTTTTGGGGAGACTCTTGATTGCTGCTTCAATTTCATTTTGTGTTATAGGTCTATTCAGGTGATTAATTTCCTCTTGGTTCAGTTTTGGATGATCATATGTATCTAGAAATCTGTCCATTTCCTTTAGATTTTCAAATTTATTTGAATATAGGTTCTCAAAGTAGTCTCTGATGATTTCCTGGACTTCCATGGTGTTTGTTGTTATCTCCCCTTTTGCATTCCTGATTCTACTAATTTGGGTTTTTTCTCTCCTCATTTTAGTCAGGTTTGCCAGGGGTCTATCGATCTTGTTTATTTTTTCAAAGAACCAACTTTTTGTTTCATTAATTCTTTGTATGGTTTTTTTGGTTTCTATTTCGTTGATTTCAGCTCTTATTTTTATTATTTCTCTCCTTCTATTTGTTTTGGGATTTGCTTGTTCTTGTTTTTCTAGGAGTTTGAGATGTATCATTAGGTCATTGATTTGGGATCTTTCAATCTTTTTAATATATGCACTCATGGCTATAAACTTTCCTCTCAAGACTGCCTTAGCTGTGTCCCATAGGTTCCGGTAGGTTGTGTTTTCATTTTCATTGACTTCTAGGAACTTTTTAATTTCCTCTTTTATTGCATCGATGATCCATTCTTCATTAAGTAATGAGTTATTTAGTTTCCAGCTGTTTGCATGTTTTTTGTCTTTACTTTTGTTGTTGAGTTCTACTTTTACTGCATTGTGGTCAGATAGTATGCACGGTATTATTTCTATTTTCTTATATTTGCTGAGGCTTGCTTTGTGCCCTAGGATATGATCTATTTTGGAGAAGGTTCCATGGGCTGCTGAGAAGAATGTATATTGTGTAGAGGTTGGATGAAATGTTCTATAGACATCTACTAGGTCCACTTGATCTATTGCATATTTTAGATCTTGGATTTCTTTATTGAGTTTTTGTTTGGATGACCTATCTATTGATGATAATGGAGTGTTAAAGTCTCCCACAACCACTGTGTTGGCGTTTATATATGCTTTTAGGTCTTTTAGGGTATGTTTGATGAAATTGGGTGCGTTGACATTGGGTGCGTACAGATTGATGATTATTATTTCCTTTTGGTCTATTTCCCCTTTTATTAGTATGGAATGTCCTTCTTTGTCTCGTTTGATCAATGTAGGTTTGAAGTCTACTTTGTCAGAGATAAGTATTGCTACTCCTGCTTGTTTTCGGGGGCCATTAGCTTGGTAAATCTTCTTCCAGCCTTTCATCCTAAGCATATGCTTATTTCTGTCGGTGAGATGAGTCTCCTGTAAGCAACAAATTGTTGGATCTTCTTTTTTAATCCATTTTGTCAAACGGTGTCTTTTGATGGGTGAATTAAGTCCATTGACATTAAGTGTTAGTACTGATAGGTATGTGGTGATTCCTGCCATTTAGTTATCTTAGTTGTTTGAAGGTTTGATTGTGTGTACCTAACTTGATGTTACTCTCTACTGTCTTGCTTTTTCTTATCCTGTGGTTTGGTGCTGCCTGCCTTTTCATGGTTAAGTTGGGTGTCACTTTCTGTGTGCAGGATCCCTTGCAGAATCTTTTGTAATGGTGGCTTTGTGGTCACATATTGTTTTAGTTTCTGCTTATCATGGAAGACTTTTATTGCTCCATCTATTTTGAATGATAGCTTTGCTGGGTAGAGTATCCTGGGGTTGAAGTTATTTTCATTCAGTGCCCGGAAGATCTCACCCCACGCTCTTCTTGCTTTTAATGTTTCTGTTGAGAAGTCTGCTGTGATTTTGATGGGTTTACCTTTGTATGTTACTTGTTTTTTCTCTCTTGCAGCCTTCAATATTCTTTCCTTAGTTTCTGAACTTGTTGTTTTAATGATGATATGTCGTGGAGTAGTTCTATTTTGATCTGGTCTGTTTGGTGTCCTGGAGGCCTCTTGCATTTGTATGGGAATATCTTTCCCTAGATTTGGGAAATTTTCCATTATTATTTTGTTGAATATATTACGCATTCCCTTCGCTTGCACCTCTTCTCCTTCTTCGATGCCCATGATTCTCAAGTTTGGTCTTTTGATGGAGTCGGTGAGTTCTTGCATTTTCTTTTCACAGGTCTTGAGTTGTTTAATTAATAGTTCTTCGGTTTTTCCTTTAATTACCATTTCATCTTCAAGTTCTGAGATTCTGTCTTCTGTTTGTTCTATTCTGCTGGATTGGCTTTCCGTTTTGTTTTGCAGTTCTGTTTCGTTCTTTTTTCTGAGGTTTTCCATATCCTGGCTGTTTTCTTCTTTATTGTTGTCTATTTTTGTCCTGAGTTCATTTATCCATTTATTCATTGTGTTCTCTCTTTCACTTTGGTGTTTATACAGTGCTTCTATGGTTTCCTTTATTTCTTCTTTTGCTTTTTCAAATTCTCTATTTTTATTGTCTTGGAATTTCTTGAGTGTCTCCTGTACATTTTGGTTGACCCTATCCAGTATCATCTCTATAAAATTCTCATTGAGTACTTGTAGTATGTCTTCTTTTAAATTATTCTTGTAGGCTTCATTGGGTCCTTTGGCATAGTTTATCTTCATTTTGTTGGAGTCTGGCTCTGAGTTTCTGTTCTCTTCATTCCCCTCTGGTTCCTGTACTAATTTTTTGCTGTGGGGAAACTGGTTTCCTTGTTTTTTCTGTCTTCCTGTCATTGTCCTTGGTGTTGTTACTGTCCCTGTACTGTGTGTAATTAAGTATTTTCTAGCTTGTAATAATAACAATGGTAATATTGAGAACGGAAGAGTGAGCTGAGATGGAAAGCAAGAAGTTAAAGAAAAGGGGAAAACAAATATACAGACAAGAGGGAGAAAGCAGAACAAGGTATCAGACAAGAGAGTTTCAAAGGTATAAACAGGGAGTGTTAGTGTACTAATCGACAGTAAGCTGAACAGACAATAGAGAGACAGAGAGAGGATTGAAAATCAAAGATAAAAAAAATAAAAAATAAGTATATGAAAGTAATATCTATTTATAAAAATGAATTAAAATAAAATGTAAAATAGGAAATTAAAAAAAAAAAAACCAAAAAACTTCCAAGTTTATATGCAATGCAATTTCAGTCTTAATAATTTGGATGTCCGTCTTAATCTCCAGTCCTGGAGTTGGTGCCTCAGATGTTGTTCTGTAGTTGTCTCATCAAAGGGGATGCATAAAGTAGAACAAAACTACACTCACACACACACAGAAGAAAAAATAAAAAAAAAGCCCCACCAAGTGTCCCCAGTTCAAATGCAATAGTTTCAGTAAGTTTTTCGGCTTGCAGGTGTAATTCGGTTGTTCTCTCATCAAAGGTAGGGAGAAAAAGAAAAAAAAGCGTCTGGAGGCAGTTCTGAGAGTGGTATCTGCAACTGTGGCTTGCCTGCCTGCTGCTCTCAGCCTGTAGCTGGCGGCGTTATTTATGCAGATCTCTGGGGTGAGCTTAGCACTCACCTGGACCCAGAGGGTTTGTTTGCTCAGAGTTCTCCTGTGCGGGGGAGGGGGGCCTCTGCTACAGGCTTTTCCCTTTCCAAGCACTGGGAAAGGCGACACTGTCCCGCCTTGTCAGGCCTGCGTGTTTATTTACAGTTCACGTGGGAAGTGGGTCTTCCCTCCTCTCACAAGCGTCCCTGCTCCTGGTTGCTGGCGCGCCCCGCTCCCGCCAGAGCCTCTCCGGCCCGCCCGGCTTGTTTATTTACAGTCCCGGGAAGGATTCCCTTCCCCCAATCTTCAGCGCTCAGGGCGCCCCACCCTCTTTCCTGCGTGTCTTAACTGTTCTTATTGCTTAGTACTCAGTTTCTCTTTTTTTCCGGGTGGAGGTCAGTCTGTCCAGGGGGCTATGCTGCTCTGGCCCAGGCTTGTCTGTGGGGGAACCGCGGTACCGCGAAGCTCACCTGGTCCGCGTCTTCCCAAGCCGTATGGGCGCCGGCCACTGGCGGCCCCGGGGGCCTCCTCGGTTCTCCGTTTAACGTGAAGTGGAGATTCTCTGCACTGGCTCTAGCCGCCATCTTGGAATCAAAAAAAGATAATGGAACATTCTTTTTTGACACTCACTGACAGTTTCTAGGGTTCCACAGTCATTGCCCCATCTTTCTCACCCTACCCTGACACTTCAGCATTTGAGTAACCTCGTTGCTGATGAAGATGACATTTTTCTCCATGACAACTCCCTGAATTTGCATTTCTCATGATCCCTACAAAAAGGCAGGACTGTTTCTCCTTTGGTTTTCTCTGTGTTGGTGATTTCCCTACAGCTATGGGGTGACCAGGACACTTGAGGGAGTGAAAGGGCTTTAGTAGTAATTGCACTGAGTTGACAGGCATAAACTGAGATGCTCTTGCACCAACTGGGGTACAATGGTCTCCAAACACAGAGCTGTGGAGGAACGCTATCACTTTTGACATTGCCTGGACTTTTTCTAGAAGAAGCAGTTCAACCTCTTTAGGAATTTGTATTATTTTTCTTGATTTTTGTTTTCTGAAACATGCTTGAAATTTATGATATTTTCTTTTAGTGCCTGTTGGGATACATGCTGTAATTTTTTATTATAGTAAGAACAGTTGATATAAGATTTATTTGCTTAACAAAATTTTAATATACAATATAGTTCTGTTAGCAGATCTCTAGAACTTACTCATTTTGTTTAACTGAAACTTTATACCTGTTGGAGAGAAGCTCTTTGTTTCTTCTTCCCTCATCACTCTATTCTGTTTCTATCAACTTGACTAGTTTAGATAATGCATCATCAAGTAAAATCACATGGTATTTGTACTTCTGTGACTGGCCTGTTTGGCAGCAAAATGTGCTCTGGGCTCATTCATGTTTCCCCAAATGGCAATATTTTCTTCTCTGTTAAGGCTTAATAGAATTTCATTGTATGTTTATATCACATTTTTTTATATCTCTTCAGACTCACTGGTGGTGTTCACAATATGGCCATTGTGTTTAATGCTGCAATGAATGTGGGAGTGCACAATGGATTAAGAATTTTAATGTAAAACCTGAAACAATAAAGTTCCTGTAAAAAACATAGGGAAAAAATTTCATGACATCGGCAAGACAAGATTCTTTGAACTTGACACCGAATACATAGGAACAAAGCAAAAGTTGACAAGTGAGATTACAAACTGAAAAATTTCTGTACAGCAAAGTAAACAATAAACCCAGAAATTATACTTCTGGGTCTACATTCAAAAGAACTGATATGAGGATTCTGAAGAGATATCAATGCACAGCCTAAACTTTTGTTCCATGGTGTCTTCACTGTCATTCATTTCCACTTTAGTCTGTTTTCAGTTATTTTCTTTTTACAATGTTTACTTGTTCTATTTCATATATGTATATAAAGTACATAGATCATATTCACTCTTCTTTATCCCTCCCATTTATCCTTCGCCTCCCAGAAATACCTACTCCCTCATAGGACCTATTTTACAGTTCTGTCCTTCATTTTTAATTTCAAAGTCAGTGTTTAAAGGCATTTCTCGATGTATTTCAGCTGTGAATATACTGTACATTGGTTAGTTTAAACTCCTTTATTACTCTCCCCTTCCCTCCTATCCCCTATTATTCAACACCTTTCAGTATGGATCTTTATGTCATCTTCCTGCACAGCTGCAATGTATTTTCATATTGTTCATTCTCTATCATTCTCTTTTCCTCTTCCTTCTCCCCCAAGTTCCATAGAATAGTTCCACAATTACAGACATGTTCTTTATATAAATGTGTATATGATCAAGTTTGGGTTTGTGTGTAGGATAGTCTTTTGGATCTACCTTCCACATGCAGCCTTGCCTTTCTGAACCTGGGTTACTTCACTTAACATGATGTCTTCTAATTCCATCCTTTTTCCTGCAAACAACATAATTTTATTCTTCTCTATGGATGAGTATACTCCATTGTGTATATATACCACATTTTCTTAGTCCATTCATCAGTTGTAGAGCATCTTGGCTGTTTCCATAGCTTGACTATTGTGAATAGCACTGCAATAAAGAGAAGTGTGCAAGTGTCTCTACCGTACCCTGACTTACATTTCTTCAGGGATATGCCAAGGAGTGGTACTGCTGAATCATATGGTAGTTCTGATTTTAGTTTTAAGGACTCTAAATACTGTTTTCCATTGGATTACTAATTTACATTCCCACCAATAGTGTGCATGGATTCCTGATTGCTAACATTTGTTGTGTTTGTGTTCTCAAAGATAGCCATTCTAACTGGGGTGAGATGAATCTTAATGTAGTTTTGATCTGCATTTCTTTTATGGCCAGGGAAGCTAAACATTTTTTGATGTATTTATTAGTTTTTGTACCTCTTCCTTTGAAAATTGTCTATTTAATTCATGTGCCCATATATTCATTGAGTTGTTGATTTTTTAGGAGTTCAGTTTTTTGAGCTCCCTATAAATTCTGATATTAGTTCCGTAATTAGATGGCAAAAATTCTCTTCCATTATGTAGGCTATTCCTTGAGTGTAGTGATTTTTTCCTTTGCTGTGCAGATGCTTTATAGTTTAATGCTATCCTATTTGCCCATCCTTTCTCTTAATTGCTGAGCCATTGGAATTCTATTTAGGAAGTCGTTGCCTATGCTTATATGTACCATACAAGCATAGCTATTGCCCTACTCTTTTCAGCAATAGTTTCAAAGTTGCAGACCTTATATTAAGGTCTTTGATCTACTTTATAACAATTGATATTGGTATAGGGTGAGAGACAGGGATTTAGTTTCAATCTTTTACATGTTGATATCCAATTTTCCCAGCAAGATTTGTTGAAGAGTCTGTATTTTCTCCACCACATATTTTGCAATCCTTTGCCAAAAATCAGTTGGCTGTAGCTGGGTGAATTTATGTTTGGGTCTTCTATTCTGTTCCACTAGTCTTCATGTCTGATTTTGTTCAATACCATGCTGTTTTTATTGCTTTGGCCCTGTAGTGTAGTTTGAAGTCAGGTATTATGATACCTCCAGCATTGCTCTTTTTGCTTAGGATTGCTTTGGCTATTTGAGGTCTTTTGTGCTTCCATATTAACTTTAGGACTGATTTTTCTATCTCTTTAAAGAATGTCATTGGAATTTTTATGGGTATTGCATTAAACATGTAGATTGCTTTTGGTAGTATGCCATTTTCACAATATTGATTCTGTCAATTTATGAGCATGGGAGATCGTTCCACCTTCTGATGTTGTCTTCAATTTCTCTCTCTCTCTCTCTCTCTCTGTATATATTCTTTATTATATGGAGGTCCATTCCTTCTATTCCTAGTTTCTTCAGTGCTTTTTGTCATGAAAAGATATTGAATTTTGTCAGAGGCTTTTCTGCATCTAGTGGGATGGTCATGTGATTTTTATCCTTGAGTATTAAATTTATCAATTTGCATATGTTGAACCATCCTTGCATTCCTGGAATGAAACTAGTTTGATCATGGTGTATGATCATTTTGATGTGTTTTTGAATTTGGTTTGCCAGCATTTTATTGAGAATTTTTATATCTATATTCATTAAAGATACTGGCATATAATTTTTTTTTCATCCTTGTTGGGTTTTGGAATGAGTGTAATACTGGCTTCATAGAAGGAGTGTGGTAGTGTTCCTTCCCTTTCTATTTCCTGGAAAAGTTTGAGAAGTATTGGTATGGTTCTTTAAAGGTCTGGTAGAATTCAGACATGAATCCATCAGCTCCTGGGCTCTTCTTTCTTGGGAGACTCTTTATTACTGCTCAATATCATTGATTGTTATAGATCTATTTAGGTGGTTGATATCTGCTTGGTTTAATTTTGGTTGGTTAAATGAAACTAGAAATTTATTCATTTCTTCTAGATTTTCCAGTTTACTTGAATACAAGTTTTCAAAGTATTTCCTAATGATCTTCTGGATTTCATTGGCATTTGTGGTGATGTCTTCTCTTTCATTTTTAATTTTATTCATTTGGGTCTTTTCCCTCTTCCATTTAGTCACATTGACTAAGGGTTAATCAATTTTATGAATACTTTCAAAGAACCTACTTTCTGTTTCTTTAGATAGTGTTTTTAATCTCAATTCCATTGATCTTGGTCCTGATCTTTATTATTTCTCTCTGTCTGCTAGTTTGGGGTTTGGTTTTTCTTAAGGTACACCTTTAGGTTATTTGTTTAAGATCTATCTTATTTAAATATAGGCACTCTTAGCTATAAATTTTGTTGTGTCCCACAGGTTCTGATAGACTGTGTTTTTGTTTTCATTAGGTTCTAGGAACTTTTTGACTTCTCTCCTTTTTTTATTTAATGACGTACCAGTCATTCAACAATGTGCTCTTCAGTCTCCAGGTGTTTGAATATTTTCTGTTGTTCCTTTTGTTGTTGAGTTCTTGTTTTATTCCATTGTGACCAAATATGACATAGTGGTTTTTTCAGTTTTCTTAAATCTACTAAGACTTGGTTTGTGTCATGGAATATGATCTTATTTGGAGGAAGTTCCATGAGCTGCTGAGAAGAATGTATATTGCACATTAGTTGGATGAAATGCCCTGTTGATTTCTATTAACTCTAATTATTCTATTGTGTCTATTAATTCTGGTGTTTCTTTATTGTTTTTTGTTTTGAGCTATCTATTGGTGAGAGTGGGGTATTGAAGTCTCCCACTTTCTCTCTGTTGGGGCCTATCTATGCTTTTGAGTGGTTGTAGTGTTTTCTAATGTGCACCAATGTTTGTCACATATATGTTAAGAATTGTTATTTCTTCTTGATGAATTATTCCTTTTACTAATATGAAGTAACCTTCATTGTCATTTCTGACTAATTTTAGTGTGAAGTCCACTTTGTCAGATATGAGTATAGCTACTCCTGCCTCTTTTGGGGGTTCATTTTCTTGGAAGATCTTTTTTTACCCTTATGTTAAGCCAATGTTTGTTTTTGTAAGTGAGACATGTTTCTTGTAAACAACAAATGGCTGTGTCTTGCTTTTTAAACCAACTTGTTATTCTATGCTGTTTGATTGGTCATTAACATTTAGTATTAATAGTGAGAGTTATGTAGTATTTCCAGTCATTTTATTTATTTATTTTTCTGATTTTTACTTTCCCCCTATTCCTTGCATGCTAGTCTACTTGGTCATTGGGGTTTATTTTTTCTTGCATTTTCCTGGGTGAGTTTAGCTTCTGATGTGTGCAGGATTCCTTAAGTATTTTCTGCAGTGATGGTTTGGTGGTCCTGAATTCTTTTAGTTTTTGTTTGTTGTAAAAGGTTTTCATTTCTCCTTCAATTAGAAAGAATAGCTTTGTTGGATAGGCTAGTATAGGTTGACAGTCATTTTCTTTTATGGATTGAAATGTGTCTTTCCATGACCTCCTTGCATTTAGAGTTTGCATTGAGAAATCTGCTGTTATTCTAATAGGTTTTCCTTTACATGTGACCTATGACTTATTTTTCACAGCTTTCAATATTCTTTCTTTGCTCTGTATATTGATTGTTTTGATCACAACATGTCTGTGGATGTTTCTTTTCTGTTCCTGCCACTTTGGTGTTCTGAAAGCCTTGGGTACCTGAATGTTCCTCCTTTTCTCAGGATTGGGGAAGTTTTTTGCAATTATCTTATTGAATAAGTTGTCTATGTCTTTAGTTTGTATTTCTTCTCCTTATTCTATACCCTGATTCATAGATTTGGTCTTTGAAGGTGTCCCAGAGTTCTTGGATTTTCCATTTATATTTTCTTGGCATTTTTTTCATGGTCTTCTTTGCTAGATTGATCTAATTTCTCTACTTTGTCTTTTTCATGGTACTCTGTTTTCAACTTGCTTCACTTTGTTAGCTAAACTTTCAGTTGAGGTTTTTATTTGGGGTATTGAGCTATTCATTCAAATTGATTATTTTTCAGGATTTATATATTTTTTATTGACTTATTTTTTCACAACCTACATTGTTTTCCTTATTTCATTCATTTGTTTATTTAAATTCTCTTTGAGCTCAGTCACTGCTTTTTTATATTCTCTTTGAGTTCAATCACTAGCTATGTGTCTCCTCTTTGAGCTCATTGATCATTGAATTTAGTGATTCATATTTCCTTCTCTTTGCTATCATTTAAGCTGTTAGTGGTAGAGGGAGAGTTGTTGCCTTATTGCTTTATGTTTCTACATTGAGATTTATGCATCTGAGGTCATTTTTGGTTGGAGGCTCCAATCCCTGGTACCCTTTTACTTGGGAATACCTGAAAGATTACATGGGACGGGGCTGTGGGTAAGCTCTGGTGTGCTTTCTTGTCTCTAGATGGTTAGGGGGTGGCTCCATGGTCAAACCTTCACCTTCTTGTTCTCAAGATGCTGGGTACCACCCTCTATTCCACACAGGAGAAGAAGGCTTAGCTGCTAGAGCTATCACAGATGCTAAGCTGTAGCCCTGAAATTAAAGCAATCCCTAAAGAAGATCAATTACTTCTATTGTTCCAGTATCTTTAGTTGTCTATTGGAGCAAAGATGAATTTTTGTGATCCTGAATGACTAAAGGTAATGAGGATAGTGATGAAAGGGAGACAGGGGTGACAACTCTAGTAAATAATACAAGATGTAAAGTTTTATGTGGCATGAAGGGATGGTGGCTAAGCTAATAGAAAAAGCAGACTGGGATAGGTAGAGGAGATCTAGTAGAATTTAAAGGTGGGGAGAGAGGGAAGAAAATGGAGAAAATTGAACAAATATAAACATAACAAAATTGTAAGAAATAATCTGAGAATCTATTTACCCAATGAAAGTATTGACACCAAAGGAAGATTGTGGGTGGGTAAGCAGAGAAAGGGAAAAGTATGAGTTATAAAGCATTTCTGGTGTTGACAGGAGGAAAACAAGAGTGGGGGAAGTGTGATAGGAAGTGGGAGGAGAAGTTTGTGTACTGAAAGACAGGTTATGGGATTCTCATATGATGACTACAGAGAAGGGGAAGGAGGAAGGCAGAACTAAAGAGAAAATAAGGGAGACACAATGCAAAATTGCTCAGCTGAATATACAGAAAAAGAAAATGCAAACATATAAAAAGTCTCTACATTCCAAACTTAACAGTGACAAAAACTACTTAACATAAAAATTCAGAATTTTCTGGCATTCTTAGGGGCTGATTTTTTCTCCTCAGTATCTTAGTCTTTCAGTCCACTAGATAGCAGTCTATTTTGGATAACTGGCTCTGGAATGGTGCCAGTTAACAGCTTTGTGTTCCTTCTCCAGGAGCGTGGGGTTGGGGGAGTATTTGGAGATCTAAATGAGATCTCTGGTGAAGTCTTCTGAAATTTGTACAGTCAACCTCCCAGTCTCACACCATTCCTTCTTGTAGCTTTCCCCTCTCTCAAGCTCCCCAGCATTTACAGTTTGTAGTCATGTACCAAAAGCAGCCTTTTGTCAGATGTCTACAGCAGGATTGGAAGCCCAGAATGGCAGTTCCTGGTTTCTCTATCACTTTAGAGATCTTGGCATTAGGCCTAGTGCTATAATCTCTGCTATTGTCTCTGTCACCAAGGCTGGCATTGCCCTCACTACTGCTGTGTGCTTCACACAACTTCTTTGTTCTAAGACATACCACAGGGCACCATGTCCTGTGGAACCTCTGTGAGCCACCACTTTTACTCACTTTGTCCCAGTGGCCTTTCTGTAGCAGATTTCCTGTTTAGGTACCAACATTCTCTGTCATCACTGCCATGTGCTCCAATTTCTTTGTTCTAAGGCATGCCACCCAATGTCATGTTCTGTGGGATCTCTATGGGCTGCCACTTCTCACCAGGTCCCAGCAGCTTTTCTGCCACAGTTTGTGTACTGTTCCATATCAACCTTCTCTGCAGTTATTGGGGTGAAGAATTCAGCTTCCCCTTCCCCCTGGAGAGTTGGTGCTGGAGTCACAGTTCCATGGCTGGAGGTAGCGTATACCATTTCTTCTCCGACTCTGTTGCTTTCTCTCTTTCCCTATATTTTTCAGCTGGCTTGTTCCTCCTGGTTCACAGTGCTCTTTCTCCCTCTTGCTCCTCTGTGAATGGACTCTTCTTTGTTATCTAGGGTCTATTTCATGGGATCAAATGGCAAAAACTTCTACTCCTTTGCCACCTTGCCTCCTTTCCTGTATATTGCACTGGTCCACAGCCCCTTCTGCTGCCGGGGATTCCTCTTTATGCACTATAAATGTGTCTGTTTTATGTGAAAACCTAAAAAATTGAGTACAGTGCTTTTTAACTAAGAAGTTATATAATTTATAAAAATACAGTTTTACTTACATGTAATATGTTATATAATATAAATATATATAGCATAACATTATGTTATATAGTTATATATTTGTATATTATGTTATAATATTAATAGATATATAATATATAGTATTAAATATTATGTTGTATATACATTATATATGTGTAAATTTAATTTTGCTAATTATTACTTTTTCTGTTTTAAATTCTTATTTTGTTTGTTCAATTTATCAATTGCTGAGAGATTGGGTGTCACTGGTGCCCCAGCTAGTTTTGTCTTTTTGGCTCATATGATCTTCCCACCTCTGCCTCCTGATTAGCTTTGACTTCAAATATGCACTAGGCCCAACTTATGACTGTGCTTTTAACCAAAGTATTTTATTACTTTTATACTGTTTGCTTAAATTACCCTGATTCTAAATTTTTTGCTACCTAATGACTCATGCCACATCGTTTTGTTGGCCCATACCTTTTATCCTAATAAAATATTGATCTTTGAGTCATTATTGATGTTTTTCTCAAATCCATAATTGGCCATGTATAGCATTATTTCACATTTAAGAGCCACATGTGCTTTTCACTTTTTATCTCTGAAATCAGGATGCACCTTGCTACAGTAGATGGCATCTTGCAATATGGTCATCCAGGTGCAGTCATGCTATTGCCTGTGCATGTGCAAATACATGTTGGATAAGTTTTCCATTTTTGATGTTTCCTTAATAAATCATCAAAAAATTTGTCAAAGGAAAATGATCCTGTTTGTTGTTGACAAGCTTAACACTGATACATCTTGTAAGGTCAACAAAAAGAGCATCATCAAAAATCACGGAGTAGAAGTCATCAACTTGGCATAATGTCCACAAACAGGTGGAGGGTCCACTAAGAAACGTTGCATCTCTGATGCTCTTGCTACAAGAAGTAGTAGGGGTGAACAATATTCATCCACAACTGTGGGCCAGTAAGTGAGAAGGCAATCTGTATAGTGGTATATGCCTATGATCCCACCACTTGAGAGGTAGAGGCAAGAGAATCATGAATTTGAGGCCAGCCTGAGTTACATAGCAAGACTGTCTCTAAAAAATGCCAAACCAAACCAGAACAAAACTATAACAAAAAAAAAATAATTAAGCAGAATCAGACTCAAGATACAAAAAAATTTTATACATATCTTAAACAAATCTTGTTAATATTGACCTTTTAATTAATGAAAATGATTACTTGATGATAAAATAGATGTATGCTGGTCATTCCTGGGGAGGTGGCTTTTGAAGGCCTCATAGGCTGAAGGGAGAGCAGAGTGGTCAGTGCTAAGGCATCCCACAACAAAAGTGCAGTTGGAGAGGGGAAAGATGTTGGGGTTAAAAGCCAGGATAAGCCAGGGTCTGGTGGATGATTTAGTATCCAAGAGAAAAAGCAGGTGAGTACAGAAACATAATAGACTCTAAGAGAGAGAGACAGAGAGGAGGGAGGGAGAGGAAGAAAGAGAGAGAGAGAGTGAGAGAGAGAGAGAGTGTGAGAGAGAGAGAGAGAGAGAGAGAGAGAGAGAGACAGAGACAGAGACAGAGACAGAGAGAGACTGGTCCATGAGGTTTTTCTGTGAATGGATAATGAGCTGAGCATATTAACTCTAATATCCGTTTTTATCTACCCTGAAAGTTATACTCATTTTCAATAAGGGAAACCTGAAGCTCAAGTCAGTGGAGAGATGTAACTGAATCCATGCATATTGATGGTGACAGCATCAAATTTTAGACTCACAGCTGCTGAATGAAAACCTCACACCCCCACTCCATACTCAATGGTATTAATAACAACTGAATCACTTTCTTTTCTAGGCACTGGGATTTGAGAAAAGGGCTCTGGAGGTGGGAGACAGAAATTCAACCTTAAAGAAAATGCTTCCTTTTCTAGACTCCTGAGAAAGGGATTTGGTTCCATATTCAGAGACCAGGAAGCTCACATGAATGGCCTGGCCTGGGCTTCAAGGAGCTGGGAATGGTTGAGAATAGTGGCTTTTACCAAAACTTATTTGTTCAGCCCTAGAAAATGTGTTGCTTGACTACATGGTACATCCAATGTTCAGAGGAGACAACTTCCAGGCACTTGACTTGGAAAAATCCCCACCAAATGTTTCTGTCATTTCATTTTGTTTTTTACTGCTCTGGGGATTCCCCTTCCCTTCTTTCCTTGAGTAGCTCTAAGACATGTGACCAGCTGTCATTTCTCCTTCCAAATTCTCACCAGGAAGTAGCTTTCTAGAGAGTGTAGCTTTCACTCTCTGCCTTTGGCCAAAGGCCAGAAATCTTCTCTCAGCTGGTGAGAGTGTAACTACCATGTTCACAAGTACATTTAGCACCCTATCCACACTGGCATTAGGCCTCTGATATTTGCTTATGCTGGGGGCTTCTTGCCCTGATCCCAAGCTCACTGCTGGGCCTTTGTGCTGAACCTGGCCTTGGAAATGTCTTTGTCCATGCTAGAATCAGGGGACAGGTGCTACTTATTGAGTGGTGAGCTAGTGGGACTATGGTCCCTGCTCCTCACAGCAGAGCCAAGACTGAGAAAGGACTGAAGACACTGTGTTTGGTGAGAAAATAAAAATTGTAGGCCATTCATAAGGTCATTCATAAGGCTGGAATTAAAAAGGTACAAACAAAGTCAACTACAACATAACAGAAACAGTTTTCTATCCCGAGATATGCTGCCCTGTAAAATGTCATAACATCCTCCTTCTTGGAAGGTCTACTACTTTCTTCTTCATTGAGAAATTTTATTATTTTTAGCTATGAAACAGTCAGAAATTTGAGTGTTTGAATTAAAGCTGCAAGAATGAAACATCAGTTCCCAAATTGTCCTGGAGGATGTGAATCATTTTGTCACCAATACTGCTGTACTCTTGGTGATTGGTTATTATTTCAGGCTGAACTCCAATATTAGGCCTGTTGAGTGGGAAGTATCCATTGATACCAATGACTGTTCCACCATAATGTGTTTGGCTCACCTCATAACTGGGAAGTGAAAAAGAAAATGTGGAAAGGGCTATCTTCTTTAACAGCATATCCCCTGTTATGGTTTGAATTAGAAATGTTCCCTAAAGGCTTATGTATTGAAGGCTTGGTACCAAATGCAACAGTATTCAGAGGTGGGGCTTCTGGGAAGTATGGAATTGTGAGGGTTCTGACCTCATCAATGGATTTATCCATTAATGGATTCAAAATCTGATAGCATTATTGGGAGGTGGTGGAGACTTTAAGAGGTGGGGGCCTCGTTGGAGGAAGTGGTCACTAGGGGTTTGCCCTGAAGGCTAATTAAGCTGTCTCTCTCTGCTTTCCAGTCACCATATGGGCAGCAGCTTTGCACCACCAACCATTCCACCAGGATGTTCTGTTACTATAGGCTCAGAAACTATGGGTCCAGCCAGTCACAGGCTGAAGTGTCTGAAACTGTGAGCCAAATAAATCTTTTCTTCTTTAAAGATGTTTATCGCTCACATTTTGTTACAGTGATAGAAAGTTGGCT
Source organism: Castor canadensis (assembly GCF_047511655.1). Lineage (NCBI taxonomy): Eukaryota > Metazoa > Chordata > Mammalia > Rodentia > Castoridae > Castor > Castor canadensis. The sequence goes on along the minus strand of NC_133397.1, from coordinate 79,839,087 downwards.
ATCATACCCTAAATAACTTATAGACCTCCCAGTAGATCCCATCTCTTAAATTTTCCACCTCCCAACAGGGACTAACTGTTCACATGGACCTTTGGGGGACACATAAGAACCAAATTATAGCAGTAGACTTGTTAAAGATGGTGGGATGCCTGGGCAGAAGTCCATTCTTTATTTGTTCATTCACTGATTAATTCATTAATAACTGACTACTTCATTAAACAAATATTTGTTAAGCACAGACTCTGTGGTAAGGACTAGGGATATGATGATAAACTAGAAAAATACTACTTCCTGCAGTAAAGGACTTTATAGAAGATAATGGGGAAAGCAAGAAAAGACAAAGGCAAATAAATGATTTCCAACTGTGTGAAGGAAACACTCAAAGACTGGAGATAGAAAAACACAAGAGGCAGAGAAAGGAGATTACTTCAGGCATGGTGGCCGGGAGGTGACATCTAAGGAGATGACTTGAAGAAAACAGCAAAATATGAATAAACCAACACAGAGATGTACATGAACATAACATATGAAAAAGTGTTGATGCTGTAGAGAAGTTGGCCTGTTTAAGAAACTGAAAGATTAGCATAACTAATGATATTCATGGAGAGAGTTACCTGGAAGAGGGGTTGGAGGCAGGTGCCAGAAGATCCAGACAAGCCTGTGAACTATGGTAGAGAATTTGCTTTCCCTCCAAGTACAACTGGAATATTGGGAGAATGTAAACATTGGAATGGAACACTTGTGTTTTCTGTTTATAGTGATAAACCTGGCTGCTGTATGGAGAATGGATTTAATGGATTCAGCTGTAGACCGAAGGTACCAGTCAGGAGCTGGCTCAGGTGAGTGTGGTGGTTGCCTGGCATTCAGTGGTGACTGGCAAGGAAGTTAAAGTTTGCAATGCAGTTTTTTGGCAACTAGGGGTTGAGCCCAGGGCCATGTACATGCTAGGCAAATACTCAACCACTGAGCTATATCTCCAGCTCCTGTGATGTATTTTGGATTAATCTTTGGAAATGAGCTTTTGGTTGGAGTGAATATAGGGCTTCAGGGAAAGGAGGAATCAAGGATGACTCCTAGTTTTGCTTATGCCATATTCAGTTTGTAAACTGTGAGACAATGCAAATTGGCAGACACTCCAAATCCTGGGTTTATTAGAGTCTGGGCCAGAGATCAATTTGTTGACTTATACCTGGAATTTAAATTCAAAAGAACAAGTATTATCATACAGGGAAATAGTATAGAGAAGAGGACTCAAGGATTATTCCTGAACATCTTCAACCTTTAGAAGTCACATAAGGAGGAACCAGTAATCAGGAGTAAGAAGAGAAATCCAGTTGGTGGGGGAAATTAGAAAGTAACTTGTTGCAGAATCCCAAGCCTTGAGTGAAAAGGTGTGAATAGTGCAGGCTATGTCTAATGCTGATGGAGATGGGATGAAGTATCAACTGGATTAGGCAACAGTCAGAGATGCTGCTGATGTTGCTCACAAGAAAGGTTTGGGTGGAGAAGTCACAGGTCAGAAGTTAGTCTGACCTCTGAGTGACCAGTGAGTGGTTTATTAGTCATCAAGGATGAACAAATTAGATTAACAATGACTAACACTGGACCAAGGTGGCAAAACTCCTTTTATAATTTCAAGCAAGTCTTGAGAAAGGAGGAATGATCACACCATTGGAAGAATAACTGGGAAAAAACATATCCAATGGCAGATAGTATCTCTTGAAAATAAAAAATGCACTTACTCCATGCTCACACAATACACTTTTCTATAATAAAGCAATCCTTACATGTGTGACAAAGGCATGTCTGAGATAGTCACTGCCCCTTTGTGTGTATAAACAAAAACAGAATACAAAAATAACCTAACCCATCATCTATGAAGAAATGGCTAAGCAACAGATGGTAAAAGCATTTTGAGGGATGCCCTACGACAGTTGTAAAGAATGAGACAGAGCCATTATTTTCAGCATAGGTATATACTCAAACATACTGTTGAGTGAAAAATGCATTTATGAAAATGTGTATTGTATCACACTAAATAGGGAAGTGTATGTGAGCAAGTGGCACACACACTTACAAATGCACAAAGGCACACACAAGCCTGGTGCCAGTGGCTCACGCCTGTAATTCTAGCTACTCAGGAGGCAGAGATCAAGGAGGATCATGGTTTGAAGCCAGTCTGGGCAAATGGTTTGCAAGAACCTATCTCTAAAAAACCCATAACAAAAAAGGGCTGGTGGAGTGGCTGAAGGTGTAGGTCCTGAGTTCAAACCCCAGTACCACAAAAAAAAAACCACACACACAAAACAACATTGCATATTTCCATATTTAATGCATAAGAAGTGGACTACAATGATACCAATGCATAACAATGGTTACTATTAGGATAGAGGAAAATAGACCCAGAATCTGGGAGAAAGCAATTTGTAAGTTTTCATTTCTTTTATAAGGTGAATGCATGTATTTATTAATAAGAGTGGACCAGTAACATTTTTAAGTGGAAAGAATGAATGGAATTCAAGGAAAGTAGCTTTAACAGAGGCTGTGATCTTCTCAAAGGTTGGGATCCTGGCCATGAACTCTGTGCTTGAACATTTTCTGGCAAGATAAGCAGCACATGTTTATCTGAACAAATGAGGGATGAGACTGTGGATACCTATGGTAGCCACTTTGTGACCATTAAGAACTCTGGACCACCACTACCTCTTTCTGTTAGGACTAAGAAGAAATAACTGATTGCATTTTCCAGGTCTTTTTGTTATCTTATGACTTTTTCAATTTCCCATTTTTTGCTGCCATGTAATTTTATTGACAGATAATATTTAATAATTATTATTAATAATTAATTTATAACAGATAATAATTGTACATATTTATAGGGCACAATGCAATGTCTGAGTACATTTATACATTGTATAATGTCCAGTTATTTCTAGTCACTTACCAACAACATGGCCTAGGGTTCATTATCGAGTATTGTTTTCATTATCAAGATTTTTCTGTTGTAATGGGGTAGTTAATTTATCAGTTTATTTTCAGCATATATGTGTTCACCTCTTTTCCTTTGATAATGCAAGTGTTTTCTTCCCCCATTTAGATCAGAAGCAAAACTCAAACTTCTTGACCTGAGTGAAAGACACAGATTTTCAGTTTTATGTTGTAGAATCTCTAAAATGTTCTCTTCCACAGAATAAAGGAAACTGGACCTGAGCAAAGCAAAATGCAGATACAGGTGCTGATGCAAATTCAAAAGGGCAGTTGGGCAGGAAACAGACTTGCATTCAGTTTGCCCATAGAATAGATTCAGGGGAAGAGCTGTCTTTGAGGATCAAAAGGGGGAAACCCCTCTCTATCAACTTGAAGACCAATTAGCAGCTTTGGGCTTGATATGACCACCATGACCTTAGCTTAAGAAAGCAAAAGCATAAATGCCTTTTTCAATATTAGAATATCTCATGGACTGCAGGAAAAAGTTATAGGAATCCAGGCTTTAGGAACTAGACCAGGAGAAATAATTCTGTTATTGTGCTCTTTCTTCAATTCTCTGTATTCTATTTCAGTGTGTGTGTATCTATAAGTGTTTGACTAATTCTCTCCAGGCTACAGATAGATAAGGAATTTGCCTGGTTCCTTGCTAGGTTTAGGAAGCCACATTACTTTGGAAGTTCTTTTTGATATTAACTGAGCAGAAATTTGTCTTCTTGCAACACTACTTGGATCCTTCTGTGGTGTCTTTTCCTCCTCTTCTTCATTCACCACCACAATGTCCTTACCTCCTCTGATAGAGTATACAGAGGTACAGTGTGGATGGATTGTGTGTCTATCTTCTACTTTTTCCCAGGGATGATGGGAATGCTTAAAGCACAGCCCAGGATTACATTGTATTTTTCAATACTATAAGTTGTTCGTTCTATATATTCCACTTTTTACAGTACTTATACTCTTTGTAGCCTACTATAGACTCAAGTTCATTGTCAGTACAAGTCTCTCATGTTCATCCTTGGAGTCATCTTGTGCTTAATCTTGACTTTGTCAGAGAAAAATTGCAATAGTGAATCCCCTGGACTCCTTCTCTGTATCCTTATGTAGGTGTGCATAAGTATAAATGCAAGTGAGGGAGGGTTGATCAAGGTACAAATCTCAGGCTGTATCCAGAGCCCTCTGAGAATCAGGCAGTGGACACTGGCTGGAGGCTCTCTGGTGTTTGCATACACCTCCTTCTCGGTGGACATCCCAACATCATCACAATCCCCTGGCGTCATATGGAAGAGGAGGAAGTGAAACAGGGAAGTTCCCAAGCAGCCTTTCCATGGTCTCATTCTCCATAGTGTTTGAGGAGTTTTGCAGTTCCTTAGATGCTTCTTGAAGTTGAGGGCTGTCCTTGCCGATTTAATACAAGATCTTGCCCACACTTAAGTATCAATGGGAAGATGCTAATACATGTAATGAGAATTAAATTATTTCAACAGTATGGTAGAGAAGCTGATAGGCAGCAAGAACACCACAAAGATTGACAAAAAATGTCCAATGAGAATGGAACAATGCTGTGATTTCAAAGAAGAGAAGGTATTGTCTTTGGATTGGAAGCTGAGGAGAGGTCTTTAAATACTTCAGACAGAATTAGGATGGTAGGAAGACATAGGCAGGTGAGATATGCAGTGATGGAAGTGTTGGAGATGAACACCAAGGCCTGAGCAGAGGCTTACAGAGAAGAAATCCAGCCCAGGGTAGCTAGTAAGGAAGAGAAGTTTGCTTAACTAGAATCTGTCTCACCAGAGCCTGAGACAAGAGTTTGTATACAGAATGATGAAAAGTGACTCCAGGGAACAAGAGAGGGAGTTGGGGAATTCAAGCAGAGAAATGAGGGAAGCAAGTGCAGCAGGTTCTTGAGTTCAGCCCTGCCACGTGACTCTGGCTTACTCCTGAGTATACAGAGGTGCAGTGTGGATGGGCTGCACACTCCTCTGGGGAACACAGAATGCATCTCAGAATTGTCCAGGAGGCATAGTAGGGAGTAGCTATATCTCACTGCTCCCATCCTCCACTGGTCAAGGGTTCCCCAAGGGCAGCTCCCTCTCATTTCTCTGTTTGTGTATGTGTGTGTCAAGCAGGTTTCTGTAACTGTCCATCCTCAATTATCCCAGGGAGAGAGATACTCAAAGCAGTCGTGATGACATACTGTCAAATTATACCTTCTCAAAGTTTGTTGCACAGAAGCGGCAGGCCTAAAATGGATCTAGAAGGATGAAAGGAGGGGTTCAAGGGGTATCTCTAAAAGAATCATGGGCAGGAGATGATGCCAAGATGATAGGTTTTTTTAAAGCATAGTTTGCCTGGATGAGAAATTTGAACTCAGCAACAGATATGTGTCATAAGGCTTGGTACCTCTGCTTGTGAAGTACAAAAAGGGCAAGGTCTTCTGAGGACAGAGAGTTTGATATGCTCACCTTCCTGTGCAGGGTGTTGTTAATATATTGCAGCCTATATGTCCTTTGTTGTGAACTTCAGACTATTTTATAGGCCTCAACTAGAGTACACAAAATGAACAACTGACTTAAAACTATCTCCATAAAAAACTGTAGCTGAACACACTACTAAAATCCCAGAAAACATGAATAAGAAAAAGAAAACATCACAGCAGATGCTTCTATTTCCAGCCACTTTATAAAGTAAAATGAGGGCGGTACAATTAGTTCTGAGAGGTTGCCTAAAAGAAAGTCGAGTGACTATGAATGATTCTTTGAACATGGATTTATTTACATTCATCATGGTTAACAATTAATTATAATAAAATTATATTGCATATCAAAATATTAACTAGTGATATTATGAATCTATCATGATTATCAAGACATGCAAAATGTTTATTTTGTATTTGCTTCATTCTTCAGATTTATCCTCCTGGGTATATATTATATTTATAATAAACATGCCTAGTGTTAATAAATAATATTGTTTTTATTGATAGGGTTTTGTGAATAAGAACACTTAGATTTTACCCACATTTCTGGACCATGGGTTGGTATAATCAATAGGAAGAAGCATGCGGCTTAAGTGAACTTGGCAGCTAAGTAAGTGATGAGACAAGATCAGGAAGGCATAAAAGCGATTCTTAAGTTTCATAGTGGGATTGTGTTCAAATGAGGGACAGTGTCTGGAGGAGATGTGGTTTGGGATAGTCAGAGTGAGGTATGGATAGGTCGAACTGCAGATGACCTCATCAGGACATGGTGGTCTCTTTAAATGACATTGTGCTTTCAAGTAAAAGCTTGGTCTTTTATCCTAAAGTTGAATGCCACAGCCCAGATTGGATTTAATTCTCAGAGAGTATATAGAAGTTAGTGTTGTTAGTTCCACCTCTCTCCTGGGTGAGAATGATGGGCTGTCTTGCCACAGTGGAGTTGCCTATGAACCAGCCAGGATAGGCGACAGACTGAAAAACAGCAGTGGAGCCCTCTATAGCGTGGAAAAAGAGAAAGGGCTTCTGTGCTTTGTTCTTGTACAGGTCCTGGATGTTGATCTCCTGGGGGTAGGAAAGAATCTTGTTAGTAAGGAAGATGGGGTGGAAGAGCTAATCTAACATGACCCTGGGTGTATATCAGGAGAGTGACTGCTGCCCCCAAAGGATGGGACAGAGGCTAGGGACACAGGTAAGCAAAAGAAGACACCAGGCTGTAAAAAACAGGTACCCACTAGTTTCCAATCGCCAGGCTTCCCTCCAGGACCCCAGCACACAAACTGCTACTGATTATTTCAGATATCACCATATTCCCTGAAACAGAGGTAGGTTTGAATTTCTTTTTCTGGAGTTTGTTTTTTTTTTTGGAAGGATTTTAAAAATTATGATCATATCATTGTGGTACTCAGGGTACATTGTGACATTTACAAAAATTCTTATAATATGTCATAGTTAAATTCAACCCCTCCATCATTCTCCTTTACCCTCCCTTGCCCCATTTCTGGAAGAGTTTCAACATGCTTCATTGTTCCATTTTCATACATGAGTACGTAATATTTCTACCATATTCACCCTCCTATACTCTTTCCTTATACCCTTGATACTCTCACTAGTATCAATCCCCTAGACAGGACCTGTTTAATCTTCCTACTCTCTGTTTTTGAAAAAAAGTATTTTTGTTTGTTTAAGATAGCTATACAGGGAGTTTCATTGTGATCTGTCCATGTGTACATGTATTGTTGTCCAAATTGTTTCATCCCCTCTATTTTTGTCTTTTCTACCTTAGTCCTCTTATGGCAATTTTAACAGGTTTAAAAATTCTATATTCTTTCTTATATAGAAAGTACATCAACTATATTTACCTTCTTAACTTCCTTCTTTTACCCTCCCATTAATGATCTTCCTTTAACATAACCTGTTTTTCATAATATTGTTTGGATTGGTGGCTATCATCAAGCGGGGCACTGATGGCTCATGCCTATAATCCTGTCTATTCAGGAGGCAGAGATCAGGAGGATCATGGTTCGCCCTATCTTGAAAATACCCATCACAAATTGGGCTGGCAGAGTGGCTTAAGGTGAAGGCCCTGAGTTCAAGTCCCTGTACTGCAAAAAAAAAAAAGAAAGAAAGAGAGAGAGAGAGAAAAAAAGAACGCAAACAACAACAACAAATGTTGGTGAGGATGTGGGGAAAAAGAACTCTGGAGTTCCTAGTGTACATTCATCTGCAGGGTTAGGTCAACATCACTGGAGTCCCAGTCTCCAAGTGGGTTTACACATTACAATTTCCATCATTAGCAGGAGGTTTAACTTAATATCCACAAATCTTCCTTTTAGCACATAGGTATATGTATGTGCTCTGCAAAATCCAGGCTGACAGTCTCTTTCCATTTGTGCAAAGCAGTAGCCTTTGCTTAAGTGTAGTCATACCATTATTTCAGAGGATTTGAGGAGGCAAGTTAATCAGGACTAATAAGTGAGGTCGAGTTCAGAAAGGCAAAGGTCACATATTTTCTCTCATGTGGAAGATAGATCCAAAAGATAAGTGTGTACACAAATACAAACATGTTTTTAATAGTGGGACATTTGAAGAGAATAGGGGTAGGAGGGAGATGAAAAGAGAATGATACAATGTGAAAAATATTGTAATACATTGCATCTGTGTAAGAAGACATAAGGAAACACTGAAAGGTGATGAATAATAGAGGGTGGGAAAAAGGTAAGGAAGAGTAAGAGAAGAGGTTAATCTGATTAAAGTACAAGATACTCACTGGTGAAACAACAACAAATACAATTTAAATAATTGACAGAAATGTAAAACAGTTCCTATTATGGGGAAAGTACTAGTGAGAGGGGGAGGATGAATGGAGAAGGTAAAGGAGTGTGACTATGGTTGATATACATTGTATAGGTTTATGAAGATAGAACATTGAAACCCGTTGAAATCATTTTAAGTAGTGTGCATGGGGGGTGCTAAGGGAGAATGATGGTGGAATGAACCTAACCAAGGTGCATTGTAAGCATATATAGAAATGTTACATTGAAACCCCCTGTACAACTACTATATTTAAAAAAAATTAATGAATAGATAGATAGATAGATAGAAAAACTGGAGAAGCCACCGTTCCTTCACTTTTCAGAGACATTCTCATGGGTTTATTCTCTGGTCTTTAGAGGATTCATACTCTGACATTAAGTGTTCTACCAATTCAAATGACATCATGTACTGATTTCAGAACCAGCCAGGTCAGGTTTCCTTCCTTACACTGAATAATCCAGGATTTCAAGAATATCATCTTTATTTTATAACATGTTAAGTGAGATAAAAAGTCTATTTAATATACTCCTCACTAGTCATACAGCCACTCACCTTAAGCTGCAAAGTAGGCTGGCCCTGAGTTTCTTCGCAGAAGAGAGAGAGACTTTTGCCCTTGATTCCCAGGAAAACCAGATTGCCTTGTGCTTCATCTTGGAATTCTGTGTCTCTACATGCTATTAAGTCAAGCATGACTGGAAACACAAAGATAGTGGAAAAGATGTCAGGCTCCAAGCACAGGGATGTCCAGTCCTTTGGTCTCATACTTAGTTATTCCTTCAAGCCAGGGCATAGTGAACATCCAGCCTTCCCTTCCCTCCACAAACCAGCTTCCCCCATCAGCCACAAAGCAACAAACCCTTGGTTGCTTTTCTGAAACCCACCTCCTTTTTCTTCCTTCATATCAGAACACTGATTATTACCAGGGCACATTGTTTCAACCTGCCCCCTCCCAAAATTCTCATCATCCTTGCAGCTAAATGTGACCATATGCTTAAGGTGTGGTCCATGAGATGTAAGTGTAAGAACTGTGTGGTATTTCTAAGAATGTTCATTAAATGGAGTTGACTCAGTTGGGAAGGAAGGATTCCTTCTTTATACTCTCTGTCATCGTTGCTCAGTGATGGCTGGGCTGAGCTACCCTGGAAGTTGGTGTAACAGAAAGTAAGAATCTCTGGTAGAATCGTTGAACCATCATGGAACCAACCCTGGGTCTGCCTGCTCATGTTTGTTTTACATGAGAATGAAATACACTTCCATCTTATTTAAGTCCCAATTATGTGAGTTTTCTGTCTCTCTCAGCCAAAATTAATTCTTTAGTAATTAGCAAAAGAATCCCAGGACTTTAGGCATTCTGCATCTATCCTTTTGGCAGGGGACAGGGAACAAATACATTTAACAACTATTTATTAAATGCCCTCTCAGGACAAGGCACTATGTGGGCTTTGGAGATTTAGCTTAGGACAAGAGAGACTTTGTCATTGTTCTCATGAAACTTAAAATTGAATAAGAAAATTCAATGAGAAGATATAAACAGAAAAATCAACAAAAGTCATGCTAAATTGTAATATCTGCTCTGGGGAAAGGGGACAATTTAGAATAGAATAATTAAGAAGAACTCTCTGCAGAGGTGGAATTCAAATTAAGACCTTAAAGGTAAGAGATCACTGTTATATGAGGAACTGGAAATGGGGTTTTGGAAGGGAGGTATTGAATAGAAAGTTATAGGGAAAGGAACGTTTATGTGAAATCCCTTATGTGGATTTTGTAAGTTCAAGGTTCTGAAAGCAGACTCATTCCCCTGAGGCAAACACATGGCCTAATCTTACTCAGTTTCACATATTAAGAAAGCTCCTCCTGATGCTTTGTGGAGAATTGGTAGGAGATGCACAGATGAAGTAGGAAGTGCTGGTGGTCCAGGAGAGAGATGACATTATCTTAGAAATAAGGCACATGTCTATACCTATGGATTGGATGAGGTATGAGGAAAAGTAGGAATCAAGGAGGCCTCCTGTATTTCTGGCCTGAGAACACAGAGCAGATAATAGTGCCACTAGTGCAGACCATCAGCAGTTTTGAGAAGATGGAGCCACAGTTCCATTTGGGGCACATAAAATTGGAGATGTCAGAGAGGACAAGAGTATTTCATTCAGAGAGATCTGTGCCAGGATCACACATGCCAGAATGATAAGCAGAGAGGCCATACATCAAACGGGTTGGTCAGCTTGCTCAACATCCCTTTGTAGGACTTGCACGGCTACAGACTGGGCCTTGAGGAACCCTCAGAAAGAAAGTAGTATTATAAAGGGAAGTTCAAAAGATGAGCCAGTGAACCACACAAAAATGAGTGTTCTCACAGAAGGAGAAGACAGAAAGTGTTAAAGAAGGAAAGTCATCTAGTTTACTAAATGGGACTGAGAGAATTGAGATCAGAGAAATATCCTTAAGGTTTAGATATTTGAAGATGGCCTTGGAAAGAGGAGCTCAAAGGAACAAAGGACATTGTAGAAGTCAGATTGTTTTGATGTAAATGTGAATAGGAAGTAAAGTGGGGAGAAGTTGTGAGGGCAGCTCTCCCATGAAATTTGGCTATGATTGACAAAGAAAAATTGAGTGATAATAGGAATTGAATGTGGGAGTCAAGAGAAGGTTTCTAGTATTAAGACTGGAGATATTATATTACAGTATGTCTGTTAGTGATGGAAAGGATCCAGTATACAAAGATGGAACACACATCTAAGACATGAATTAAATCAACCATGGAAGTCCTCTAGAATGGGAAACATGCTAAAATAAGACTTTTGATGGGAAGATGGAATATTCTCCCAGTATTAAAAGGGAAAATGTGAAGTTAGAAAAGTGTTTTAAGTTTGATGATGAAAAGATGAGGGAGTTTTAATCTAAGGACATAGGCAGTGATAATTGGAATTTAAAGGAGCCCATCTTGTCTTTTCCTGCCCTTACTCTGGTCATTGGTCTGGTACCTGATAGTTGGCAAGGATCAGGGAGCCAGGATTATCCTTTACCCCAGTGGAACTGGTATCCCTTCAAGAAGATAATGAAATGCACTGAAAGCTATTAAATAATAGAGAGTTAAGGAAAATGTGGAAAGACATAGTAATAGAGGGGTCAATTCAATTAAAATACAATATATTTGTGCATGAAATACCACAGCAAAACCCCTTTGAATAATGAATATACACTTAAAAATGAAAGACAGGTTTTAGAACAGGTTCTGTTTGGGGGTGAATGGAGGATGAAGGAGGGTGAATATGGTCAAGGTACTTTATACACTTACATAAAGAGAGAAAAATGAAACCTGTTGAGATTATTTTAAGAAGGTGGAGTGGGGTATGAGGGAGAATGATGGAGGAGGTGAATCTAACCAAGGTACATTGTAAGCATATATGGAAATGTCATAATGAACCTCTGCCATAAAACCAATATATGCTAATGAAAATATTTTGAAAAAGTCAAGAAACAGGGGCTTCAAATGTCACTTACCGGGCTTGACTTTGCTGCTAGAAGGAACTGCTATTAAAGAATTTCCAGCCAGGACCCACACCATCTGCTGAGAATCATGAATACTATAGGAGCTGGGTACTTCCTGAACTGTCAGGTGACAGAAAAGCATAAAACAGGTGCAGTTTTAATTAACGTTAGGACTCAGTTGCATTCTGATAATAATGACTTCTGAATTTTTGGATTAGGCTTGCTGTATATAAGACATATATAAGGAGAAAGAAAATAGGAAATAAGGCAGTAGCTGGTTTATGTATAAAAGCATCAGAAAGAATCTAAGCACATTCATGGTCTCAAGAGATTTTTGAGATTTGTCTTTATCCTAAGGTTACCTTTTCCTGATTAAAAAAGTCTTTGGATAGCAACAAAAACCAAAACTATTTAAATTAGTCATCAGTATATTCTTTATTCTCTTAGTCAAAATAAACAAGAAATTCTAAATACAGATAAGAAATGGGCCAAATGGCTTCGGATTTTTAAATGCAGATTTCTGAATGTTTTACCAGAGCAAATGCATTTTGCACTCATTGTCTTTGGTGAGGTTGGAAGGAGATAGTTCCAAGATGGTTTGTGATTCACCACTTACGTTGTGGGATTTGCATGTTCATTTTAGAGCTTTCTGTGAGGAGTACAAAGAAATCAGAAGATGGAGAGGAGGCTATCAGCAGCTGGTCAGGAGGGAGAAAGAGAAGAAACACATGTTATCAATTTATCTCCCATGCTCCTGGAATTCTGTAAAATTTCTTTAGAAGGTTTCGTTAAGTTCCTATCCCAGATGCATATTTTAAAGTAAGACTGGCCAACAAATCCTGAATGACTCTCTCATCCCTATGGTGGCTTGGTGGAGATCCCTATGGAGTTTCCAGGTTGTGACGGCCTTGGGATGCCATCTGGATGTCAGGAGGTTCCTGAGCATCACCCAAGGTATCATCTGGTGCAGAGAGCTCCTGGGTTTAGTGTAAGGAAGGAAGCACACATCTATCACTATTCTAGCCTTCCTCCCAGCTGGTGGGTGAGCCACCTCTTTTGCCACCTTTAATTTGAGCACTCTTTGGTAACTGGAAGCAAACTTGTCTCTCTGATCTCCTATCCCCCTACACTCTTCATCCAAAGAGACATCTCTAAGGATCCTACATGTGGCCATCAATGGCCATCCACTGCCACACCAGGTGTTTTTTCTCTCAAGGGACATATGCTTCTGGTTAAGCCCACCAGAGCAGTTCCCTAAGAAGTTCACACACTCTTCACAATAATAACCGGTTACTCATAGCCATTCCCTGCTTCAGAGTCCTCAGTACCTGACTCAATAGTTTTCCCTAATCAGGGAATAAGCAATCCACCAATCAGTACTCTTAGAAGAAGCTCCTGGACTGGTGGAGTGGCTCAAGTGGTACAGTGCCTGCCTAGCAAGCCTGAGGTCCTGAGCTCAAATCCCAGTACTGCAATGAAGAAGAAGAAGGAGAAGAAGAAGCAGCTCCAGCTCTTTAGACCAAGATCCTCAAAAGTTCCTCAAGTCTAGACAGGGAGCAGTGAAAAAAAGTTCCCTGCACATGGCTTCTTAGCAACAGAATTTACCTTTGTCCAGAGACGTCTTGTTGTGATGGCTCTAACTGCATCTGAGAGCTCTGGGAAGCTGATCTAGAACTCCAAGCCTTTTTAATGGGTAAGCAAGGAGCCCTACCCCTGACCCTTGGGTGTGCCCACTTTGGCAAGAAAGTTGGGCTGGCATAGAGGTCCCAAGAGGCTTTGGAGAAATTACAGAGAAGCAATACAGGTGTTACTGGTCTGGGCTCCTTGAGAAACAAGATCAGAGCAAACACCAGGAAACAACAGTTTGGGAATTCTGAAGTCAGATCATGAGTTATGGAGAATGTCTTTCTAGACTGCTTTGGAGGAAGAGGTGTGGCTCTCTTGACTCACTGAACAGTATGAAACTGTACCTCTGTTCACACCTGATCTCTGGCAATTCACAGTACTTTCAGGAATTTTGCGTACCTATTATGCCACACTTATGTTGTGCAACTATTGAGAGCATGTTTTGTTTCCAATCAAGCTATAAGAGCTTTATTTAAGTAATATTTTAATCCCCACAATCACTCTTTAGGGGCCATTAATTTTTACTTCTCTCATAAGAAAACAGAGACCATGAGAGAAAAGAAAACTTACTTTAAGTCATACAGCTAGTCATACAGTCTACCAACTTAGCAACCAAGTCTCTCTGTTCTTAGCCACTATGCTGTGCTTCCTCTGGGTCTTTTTCTCGTGTGTCCTGTACTACCTGAAACACAAAGGAAAACCTCCAATTTGGCCAAGGGAGGATAACGACGTGGTAGGCAAGATCTTCATGGTTTGAAGTTTCCTAACTCTGAATCAAGAATGTCAAAGTGTACCCCAATAATTACAACAATAATATGATTTTTAAAAAATCAGATGTGACCTGAATTACGAATCATATGTAGGTAGCCAGATGCTGATAGCTCACACCTGAAATCCTAACTACTTGGGAGGCTAAGATCAGAGGATCTTGTTCAGAGCCAGTTTCAGGCAAATAATTCACGAGACCCCCATCTCCAAAAACTAACCAGAGCAAAATGGACTGGAGGTGTGGCTCAAGTGGTAATGTGCCTGCTTTGCAACCTTGAAGTCCTGAGTTCAAACCCCAGTCCTACCAAAAAACAAAAAAATCAGATGCAACCTGAACATTGGCAATGACAGTAAATCATTACTCCTTAAACAATATTGTTGGTCAGCCTAATCATTAAATATCTTACTCATTCTGTGCCAAAATTTGCTTTCACATAACTGCCAACTATTGGTCTTGGTTTACTCTCTGAAATTCACCTTAAGTCTCTTCCTTGGGATATTGCAATAGCCTCTAACTCCTTGCTTGTCTTTTTACCTCCTTAGAATTAAATGTCTACCCAGCAGTGACCAGAATATATCATGTCTCTGCTGAAAGCCCTTTGGTGGCTTCACGTTATACCCAGAGTAATAATTACAACTCTCACCATGGCTCTCCCTAGTCCACATGATCTAGTCCCTGGTTTTTTTTTTTTTTTCTTCCATGCTTCTGACCTTGCTCTGTGAATCCTTTTGCTCTAGGCACAGTGGACTCCTGATAATTCTCCCAAATCGTTATTATTTTGGTTATTGGATATTTTCCTTTAGTTTCTGTGTTCCTATGAAAACATACCTTATCAGAATAGGATTTTAAAAAACATTTCTTATTTTCTGCCACCACAGGCTACTCTTGTGTATGTCTCACATTCTGCAAGTCTCAAATTTAGCCATTTTCCCAAAGGTGTACAGAGGATATTTTTGTGTTACTATGATTATTCTTGAGCTTCATTCTGGGGAAAAATTATGGTACTTTGAAATAATTTGACCTTTGTGGTCTTGATCTTAAGATTTGATAGGTGCACCTGGAGAAATATTTATTCTGGGTCGTATTATTTTCCATTACTTAAGCAAGGTTTTTCTGAATATTGTATCCAGTGCATTGTGAATTATGAAGGTTTTCCAGGCCAGAGAGGGGGAACAGATACTGCTCTTTCTAATCCTTTGGAATTTTAAAATTCCAAACCTTAGGGATTATTACAATGGCACAAAGGAGAGGAAGGAAGAATTGGAAAATACTGTTATTCAAGGACCTTATATATGCAGTAAAATTATTTGAAGTTATTCTCATTAATTAAGATATAAAAGTCCTAGTGTAGCCAATAAAAATATTTAAGGGTATAAACAATAAGTCAATAGACTAGATTAAATGGAATCATAAAAAGTGTTAACTGAGGACAAGGCAGGAAGAGCATAAAGAACAGAACAAATAGAAAACAGCAAGATGGTAGATACTAATCCACTTATATCAACACATAAGTTAAATTCTACAATTGTACCAGTTTAAAGACTGAGATTATCAGATAAGATAGAAAACAAAATGCTTAATTATAGAGTAAGAAATCCTTTAAGCTAGGTATAGAGCTTCACACTTGTAGTGTGAGGCTGAGGTAGGAGGATCATGAGTTCAGAACCAGCCTGGTCTACCTAACAAGTTACAGCCAACCTGAGCTTCATAGTGAGACTCTGTCTCCAAAGATTCAAACAAATAAATAATAAAATAAATGTAAATAAAAAAGAAACTCTCCTAAAATATAATGACATAGATAGCTTAAATGTAAAACTATGGAAAGAGATATATTGTGCAAATGCTAAACCAGGAAAGCTGGAAAGCTATATTACTCTCAGTCAAAGCAAATTTAACAACAAGAAAAATTGTAGGGAGGGAAGAGGAACATTCCATAATGACAAAGGGGTCAACTCTCCAAAAATTCATAGCAATATTAAATGCAAGTGCACTTAATAACAGAGCTTCAAAATACATGATGAAACTAAAAGGAGAAATAGACATCATCTCCAATTTTTGTTGGTGAATTCAACACTCATTTCTCCATAACTGATAGAAAAGAAGACAGAAAATCAGAAATGCAGGAGCATAGAGAAGACCTGAACAATGCTATCAACTAACTAGAACATTTTACATTTATATAATGCTCCACCTAATGACAGCAAGAAATATCCCAGTAAGAATTACCTTATGATCTGGAAATTCCACTTTTGGGTATATAGTAGAAATAATTGAAAGCAGAGACATTCCTATAGAGAACATTCCTATGTTCACAGCTGCAATTATTTATAATAGCAAAAATTGGAAGCCTCTCAAATGTGTTTATCGACTGATGGAAGAATAAAGAAAACTATATATATATATATATATATAATCTATTCATATATATATGAATATTATTCAGCCTTAAAAGGAATTAAATTGTGATACATGTTGCAACATAGATGAACCTTGAGAATATTGGTTAAGTAAAATAAAACTGTCACAAAAGGACAAATACTGTGAGATTCCACTTGTTTGAGGTACCCAAGGTAATCAAATTCATAGAGATGGAAAGCTGAGTGGTGGTTGCCAGGGACTGGAAGGAGGGGAGCATGGAGTTACTGTTTAGTAAGTAGAATTTCAGTTTTGCAAGGTGAGAAGAGTTCTAGAAATGGATTATAGTGATGGTTGCAAAATTATACCAATTACACTTAGTAGCACTGAATTATACACTTAAAATGATTAAAACAGTAACTCTGTATTTTGTCACAATTAAAAAATATTTTTAAGTATATCAAAAAAAGAAAATTTATGCAAACACCTATATAACAAAAAAAAAAGAAGAAGAAAGAGATTGAAAAAGAGAGATGTTTTGAAGAGCTCTTGAAAGGGGTTATTCCATACTTCATTGAGTGCTACCCCTCATTGGCAGAGCCAGGGAAAGCTGGGGCCTCCTCAGGGGTGGCCCCTAGGTGGCTTCTGAAACCAGTCTATGTGATATGGTTGCTAATTGCCTGGGTGAGTTGTTCCAGATCCTATGTGGAAAGAGATGGAAAATGAGGCAGAAACACTACATGGATTGATCCTGTGGATGTTTGGAAACTGTGCATCAAGTGTGACCTGCCCTGTCAAGATTGTCCAAGAATGCCCCCCTCCATGAGATCAAAGCCTAGCACATTGAACACACTGTCTGGTTAAGCAGAAGCTGGTCCAGGCCAGGATGAGTAGAGCCAGACCCACACCCTTTCTGACTCATTCACTTTTCTCTTCCAATTTGGCTTATTTTTTAAATTTCATGCTCAGCAACTCTAACAATGGTCAAACTATGTAATCTGTGGGATGCTAGTCCTCAGATCTGGAGGCCTCTGAGGTACAGATAGGGAAGCTCCTGGACTTGCTCTGGAGGGTCTCACCTGGATTCCAGGTAAGGAGGTAGCTCTGGCCCTACCCCTGGTGACTCAGATGGGAGAAACTGTCTATGGTTGTGACATACACTGGAGTCCTACCCACTTTGTGGGTTGCCCATACACATTCTCCCTAATACCAGCCTGTAGAACTGGCCATTTTCTACCTCCATCACCACCCTCCACCCTCCCCACCCTACTCTGGTCTGGAAGGTGCTATGAGACCAAGAAAGAGCAACAGGTCAGTACCTGTGACTGGGCCTCCAGTTGCAGTACTCACAAGCCTCCCTCTTTCATGGATGTCCCTGTGTTTCTCAAATGTGTTATGAGCCAAAGCAACACCTTCCTATTGTTCTCCATGATGATCCTGTGATACCACTCAGTGGAGGAGGGAGTTAGGTGCAATTGTAGGTCCAATTCTGCTCACAGCTCCTTGGTAGTTGTTCTGTGTATCACTCTCATCTCTCTTGTGTCAGGCAAGACCCTCATGAGTGTTGTGAGCCATCTCAGTATGTGTCATGCTATGCTACTCTGTGGCAAAGCTTTTTCTCTGAACCAACTCTGTTGGTTTCTGTTGTTCTTTTTGAAGCATCCATTCTTCTCAATTTGCCCTTTGGTCCTTCATGCAAACAGACTCCTCCCTGATCACTAGTCCTACTTTCTATTCTTACATTGCTTATATCTATAACCATCACACAAGATTTTCTTCACATTGGGGGATAGAGTCAGTTGACATGGAATTGAACTGCCTGAGTATAAATACCAGGTTCACCTCTTTTAGTTTTGTGAACTTGGGTGAGTTACTTAACCTTTCTAAGCCTCATTTCATCTTTTTAGTTACATAGGAATAAAAACAGCACTTATCTTGTAGGACTAGTGTGATGATGAGATGGGACAAGAGCTATGTATTTTGCCTGACACAGTGCCTGATACAGTAACTGTGGACCAAAAGTTAACTCTTTTTGCCATAAATTTGGAAACCCCCAGAAAGTCCTATAGTCATTCAGCCAGGATGTGTTGAGATCAGCTGGGCCTTTTTCCTCTGTAGGTAGAGAAAGCTACACGAGTACATACAAGGAAGCATTTGGTTTCCAAACAGTCTTGGATTTAGGCCAAGGTAAGCTTAGCCTCTATGGTGTATTCAATCTTTAGATACCTGGCAGGAGTGCAGGATTGGTGGGAAAAACTGACAGGGATGGAAATAGGTAACTGGGTCTGTTTCTATTATGGGTTGACCTGGCTCTTCACAGGTTCATCCAGTCCTCACAACACCCCAGTGATGAAGTTTTTGTTCTCTTTACAGAGAAACAAAAATGAGGTAGGATGATATATCAAATCAGAGAGATGAAGAAAACTTCCCAAGGCCATGAAGACGATGGTGGTGACACTAATGATTATGGTGCTGATGATGGTGATGATGGTGGTGGTGGCAATGTTGACATAGCTGACATTGAAGAACCTACTATGTACCAGACACTGATCTGAATGCTTCACATGTATTAACTCACTTAATCTTTATAATAATAGAAGTACTTTTGTTTAATCTTTATTTTACAAATTAAAACTCCCAAATACAGAAAGGTTAAATAACTTTACCAAAGATACATGGTAGTAAGTGACAGATTTAGGACATGAACCTAGATAGTCTTAACAGAGTTCAGCAAGTATTTTCTTTATATGGCCATGTAGGGTTTGCAGACCATATAGTCTCATCACAAATATTCATCTCTGCTTCATAGTGCAAAAGCAGCTATAGATGATATGTAAACAAATGAGCAAGGCTGCTTTCTAATAAAACTTCATTTATAAAACAAGTTATGGGCTGATCTTGACCCATAGACCAAAATTTGCCAACTCCTGGTCTTAACTGCTACATCAAGAACATGAGGACCCACAAGCATCAAAGCTCTCTGGGAAATAAAATAATAATCATGAACAAAATGTTAGATAATCATTTGGTCTTTTTTAAAGTGAAATAATGCAATGAATTTGGGTACAACATTTATTTATTGAAAACATGCTATTTGCCAGGACTACCCTAAGTGCTTAGGTTATACCAATCAATAAAACAGACAAGGGAAACCTCTCCTCTTTTGAGATTATCTTCCAGCAGCAATGGGAATGGAATACAATAAATAATAAAGGTGGATGGATTATACAGTATGATAAGCGGTCACCATGGAAAGAAATGAAGTATGGTAAAGGAAATGTGAACTGGAAAGGGAGGCATAGAATGATGAGCTTAAGCCTTGGTGAGAGGGTGGCATTGAGGCAAAGATCTAAAGGAGGTAAGGGAGTGAGCAATGCTGATGTGCTGGTGAAGAGCATTCTGGGAAGGAAGAACAGCCAGTGCAAAGGCCTGGATTGTTCAAGGAAGAGCAAGAGATCCATGTGCGTCCTACTCTTCTTAACAAGGAAGACAGGGACCAAGAGTTAATGGGATCCCTATTGTGTAGGCCTTGGAGACATGATGAAGACTTGCCTTTTGCCCTCAGAGTTCTACAGGCTAGAGAAGTGACAGGATCTGACTGGGGCAGTAAAAAGACCACTCTAACTGCCATGTTGTATCTTGGGGTCAATAGCCTTGGGCTCGGGTTCCATGGATTCAGTTCTGACTCTGATACTAATAGGGATCCAGTATTAGGCAGTATGATGAATCTTTTATGCTTGATTTCCATATCCATAAAATAGATAATAATCCACAGAGGTAACTACAGGAGCATGAAATGAAAAATTCAGACAAACCACTAATCTTAATTCCATGAACATAGGTGGAGTCATGGGAATCTCAAGTTTGAGGCCAGCCCAGGCAAAAGTAGCACAAAACTGTCTCAAAAACAAAATACAAACAAAAGGACTGGGGGTGTAGCTCAAGTGGGAGAATACTTGCTTAGCATGAGCAAAACCCTGGGTTCAATCCCCACTGCCACCAAAAAATAATAAATCTAAGGATATAATAGTAAATGAACATTGGTTATTTTAATTCTTATTAGGTTGATCTCCATAACAAGAATTTACTGTCTTCCCATAACAAAGTGTTCGTACTTATATGCATATTCATAACTTGAATGGCCTTATACTATTAAGTCCTTATCTTAATCTCCTCCTGGGATACTGCTTTCCTCATAAAAGTGGTGATAAGTCTCTGCCACACTGCAGGCTGTGACATATTCTGGGGCATATGAAGACCACAAAGTATTGAGATGCTTTCTGAGGAGGGAATCCCTACTGAAGAGCACAGCAAATGAAAAAATACTAGTAATAGAAATGGCCAGTAGTGATGACAAGTATATTAGTTACCTATTATATTTAACAGATGATTCCCAAACCTAGCAGTTTAAAACAAGAAACATTTACTATTCCATACAGGTCCTGTGAATCAGGAATCAGAATTCTGGTCTCACAGGGGTTCCCATGAGGTTGCAGGAAATATGTCAGCCAGGGTTGCAGTTATCTGAAGGCTCCACTGGAGCTGGAGGACCTGCGTCTGAGGTTGCTCTCTCACAAGATGCTGGTGAAAAGCTTTCATTGTTTCTCACTGTGAGGGCCTTTCTTTAGGGTCACTTGAGTGTCTTTGATACATGGCAGCTGGCTTTCCCCAGGTGAATGATCTAGGAAAAAGTAAGGAGTTGACTGCAATACCTTGTATGACCTAACGTCAGAAGTGACACACTCTTGTTTCCACCATGTAACATGTAAGTAGGAGTCAAAGATTTACTATTATTAAAAGTAAAGGAATCAGTAGGATAATAAAGCTGGTTATTAAAAGATGATTAATGCCAGGCATGGTGGCAAACAACTGTAATTCCAGCACATGGGGAGGCTGAAGCAGGAGTATTATGAGTTTGAGGCCAATATAGGCTATATAGTGAGACCCTATTTCAAACAAAACAAAACAAACTAACAAAAAAGATGATTCAATGAAGGGAGGGTTTTACTATTATTGGTAAAGAAATGCTAGAATAAATTACATTTTAAAAAGCTGCTTAATGAATTGAAAGGTAAAACTCCCTTTGGGGTTACCTTTGCCTGCCAGACAAGAGTAACTTGCAATTTATCAGTCTTCTCTTAGTTCACATCTAACTTCAGTACATTTTATGTTGGTGTAACAGAAAAGCTAGGTAATTTATAAAGAAAGAGTTTATTCTCTCACAGATCTGAAGGCTGGGGAGTTCAAGATCAGCAGCTGGATCTGGTGAGGTCCTCCTTGCTGGTGTGGCTCTGAAGAGTACCAAGATATTGCAGGGCATTGCATAGTAAAAGAGGTACATATATGACCAGATCCACTCTTCAGATAATCTGTTAACCCATTAATCTACTAATCCTTAAGTGGATTAATCTATTCTTCTGATCTCACAACTTAATCACTTCTTAAAGGTCCCAATTGGTCCCACTTCTTAATATCTTACAATGGGGATTACATTTCAACATGAGTTTTGGTGGGGACATCCAAACCACATGAACACACTGGGACTTAATCAATAACAATTAGTAAGTCAAACCAAGGGATTATTGGTGGGACTGATGGACGATGTGCCAGTATGATGACTAAAGCCACTGACATCGTTTTCTCTTATTTTCAAGTGTAGAGGATTTTTCTTAACAATGGTTTGTTTTGTATTTCGCACTTTCTTCTTAACTCATTCATCCTGTGTGGATCCACAATTTAGCACATTTCACAATAGACGAAGCTAACATAGCCATCTTCTTACACCCTTAGGAAGCTTGTCTCATCTTGGGGGTGGGGAACATCCATGTTTGGATATCATTCTTTGCTAGGCAGAAGGTGGAAAGAGTTTTGCTAGCCCACAGCATGGTCTACTGGACACGTGGGTGCAACTCACTGAGGCAGGAAGTCAGGGAAGGTGGTCCAGGTAGATGGCATCTGACTTTTTTTGGAACTGAGATTTGAATTCAGTGCCTTGCACTTGCTAGGCAGGTGCTCTTCCACTTGAGCTATACCTATAGCCCTTTTTGCTTTGGTTATTTTGAGACAGGGTGTAATATTTATGCTGGGGTCAGCCTGGTCTGTGATTCTCCTATTTAGCTTTCCATGTAGCTGGGATGACAGGCGGGTACGACCATGCCCAGCTTTTTATTGGTTGATACCACACCTGGCTGGCAGTCTCACTTTTTAGGTGAAATGATACCCACTTCTATAGATGAGAACCAGTTTGCTTATACTCACTTTGCCTATAGGCCAACTTATTCTGGAATTTTATTTTGTTTTGTTTTTGTAGTTATTTTAGTGTTGCTTTTATTTGGTCATCTAATAATCTTGCATAAGGCAGCTTCTTGAATTGAATTTATTTTTCTGAAAGATGTTTATTATAATAATGTCATTATATCACTAATGGGTTATTTTATATCTCTTGAACAGTTGGATTTTTTTTTTATTCTTGAACCTTTTAAGGACTTTTTGGGCCATATGTCTGAATACCATTTAAAAAAAATTTATGCTTAACAATATATAAATTTAACAATATATTAATTGTTTGTTATACATTGACCCTTACCTTTAACTCAGATCCATCACAGAAAGTTTGTAAAAGCATTAAAAGTTTTGCAATTAGGTGTTATTTTCCCAATTAGGTATTTAAGATCAATCATAGATTTATAGAGGTCTATCATGACAATAGCAAAAATAAGCAAATAAACAACCAACAGTAACAGATTTGTTTAAATGAATGATGTTACAGCTGTACAGTAAGATACTAGATAGCTACTCAAATGTGTGATGCCATTAGACATGTTTGGTATGGGAAAATATTCTGCCACTTTGTTATATCAAGAAGTAGGTTGAAAAAGAGTATGGTTTCTATGATGTGGTATGAAAATCTGTCTATAGTTAAGTGTGTGGTGGAAAAAGTGTTGTCATTTGGTAATGCATTCAGAGACAGTATTAATGTTTTTGTTTTCTGCTGTTCTGGATTTTCCAGTTTTTCCACAATAAACCGGTTGCCTAAACATCTCCTAAGCAGGAGATCCCCACCTCTACCATCCCCATAGGCCTGGCACAGGCAAGAAGGAAGGAGGGACTGAAAGAAGGAAGGAAGGGAGGGAAGAGCGAAGGGTAGTTCTAGAATTGAGTTTCCTTGAGCTGCTATCTGCAGCAGCTGAATGCTCTTGGAAAGCTGGGAAGCCCCAAGGAAGTTCTTCAGAATTGCTGGAAAATGATTGTCTCCAGAAGTCTTCCCTGAGATAATGAGTAGCAGTAGGTGTTTCTGGAGACTTTGGGTGGCATGAAATCACTCTGGGAAACCCTGCTCCTCCCTAGGTTAAGTTTCAGGGCTCCTCCCTGGTTCATTAGTGTGCTTAAAAGGCCAAAGCATCCTTGAAGGAGCAGGCAAACACCACAGGATCCTGCCAGGATAAAAGATCATTCTGAGGTATCTTTGGGTGTTGGCATGAATGGGACCTCTCCTGATACCCAGATCCAGAATCCTCTGCTTGGGGGCTGGGAGGCTCAGGGTCCTGTTTCCTAGGCCCTTGACAGCCCAGTCTTTGCCTAAAATTTTTCTATGTGTTTTCAAAACAGGAGAGTCTACTCATTGTGGAACTCAAGATGGTTCTGAGTGGGGCACTATGCTTTCGGTGAGTATCTGGGTCTCTGATGTGGTGGTGCCCACTGAAGAAAGTGAGTTCCTGGTGGACTGTTGTCCAGCCTTGTGAAGAAGGATGGGAGGAACTGCACTTGCCCCAGCTGGGGTTGTCGCAGGTGGAGCAGACAGCTGGGAGGTTGAGACCAGTGCCCCATTGCCCTGAGAGCTCTTCTAGCCTTCTTCAGATTGGAGCAAGACTGGGCAGGATACCTCACAGGTTCCCCAGTACTAACTGGAGACAACTAACCAGCCAGCCTGGAGCTGCAGCCTTGTCTAGCCAGAGTGAGAATGGGAGTCAGGAGACCCCCCTACAGAGTTCTGCTTTAGCTTCCCAAGGCGGCTAATTGATGTCACTCAGCCACTGTGCCACTTCCTCCTAACTGTCCTTTTGGGGGAAAGTAAAACAAAAGCACTAGTCTGCCCAGCTGTCCATCCATTAGTATGTACCGAGTCAGGCGCTCTGATCTGCCCCAAACTTTACAGTGGCGGATGAAAATATTCCTTTCTCTCATTGAACTCAGTCTAGTACAGATAGACTTCTATACCTGGGTTTCTGCATCCACAGATTTAACTGGAATCTGGTTTGAAAATATTTTAATTGGATCAAAAATATCTAAAAAATTTCATCTGTACTGAACATGTACAGACTTTTTCTTGTTATTATTACTTTAAAATACAGCATAACAACTATTTACATAGTATTTGCATGATGTTACATATTTTAAGCAATATAGAGATGGTTTAAAGTATACAGGAGGTGGTGTACAGATTATATTATCAGGGACTTGAGTGCCTGCAGGTTTTGCTATCTGCTGGAATCCTGGAACCAATTTCTTGTGGATAACAAGGGAGACTATGCAGCATTCTCCAAATTGTGTTCTATGGGACTCAGTCCCACAACCTGCTTTGTACAGTGGAGTCCTCTAATGGAGTGAAGAGAAATGCAGCTTTCTGTGTCCTCTTGTAAGAGGTCCACAGCACAGCTCAGCATACCTGTGACTTATAAGCAATGTAAATCGTGTTTGGTCAAACATCAAACCCATTTTTACACTGCTGATAGTTCCCCCATGTGATGCCTGGAGAAACCTACTTTAGGATACATGTTTTACCCCACAAAATGCTAGATAATCAACTGAGATTATTCATGAGAAATACCTTTGAAAAGTAAAATAAAAATTTTAATTTAAAGAAATGACTCACTTACGTTGGAATATGTGGCCAGGTAGGAGTAAAAGTACCTTGAAATCTTCAATAATAATTGGAGAATCAAATTTTAATTAGGAAGAGGTCTGGGTACTATCTAACTTACCATCTAGTCTAGTAATAAGGAGACCCAGGTTCAGAGATCTTAAGTGACTTGTCTTTTGTGACTCTGTAGCAATGATGGCAGAGCCCCAGGCTCCAACTCAGAGTCCTGTTTCTCTTGTAACAGAACACAGAGAAGAGATCAGTTGGGGTAGAAAAGATTGTCCATTGGTAGGGCAAGAGTTGGCATAGCAAAGAGGGAAGGTTGGGCTGTTACATTTGGCACAGTGAGAAGAGAGGGAGACAAGATGCCTGAGATTGGGGGAGTCTCTGAAGCCAGGACAAGCTGTAGGACCCACCCCTCCTCTAACAGAGTCTTATTCCTTCCTGGTGTTTCAGAATGAAAGATTCAGCCTTGAAAGTGCTTTATCTTCATGATAACCAGCTTCTAGCCGGAGGGATACATGCAGGGAAGGTCATTAAAGGTTGGTGACACAATGAAACTCCATGTATCTTATGCAAATAAAAATGTCTGTTTTTAAAAAATGGAGAACAGGAAGGTAAACAGGTCCTGTCTGGGGATTGGCACCAGTGGAGAAGGGATATAAAGAAAGGGTGTAGGAGGTTTAATATGGTAGAAATATTATGTACTCATGTATGAAAATGGCAAAATGAGACCTGTTGAAACTATGCCAGGAGTGGGGGAAGGAGGGATAAAGGAGAACAATAGAGGGGATAAGTTCAACTTTGATATATTGTAAGAACTTTGGTAAATGTCACAATGTATCCCCAGTACAACAACAATAAAAAAAAATGTTGGTGACAGAACATGATTCCATGGTTCCCAGGTCTCTTTACCCTCTATGGGGAAGGGCCAGAAGATCTTTCAAGCAGCTATGTAAATCAGCCCAGGTCTGTAGCCCAGGCATGCCACATCAGATGGCATGTTTATGGCATCAGAGGGTGCCATAAACAAGGCTCCCAGCAAAGCAGACCTAGGCCCTGGGGCCACCTAAAGCCTTTGTGTAGAGCTGGAATATTTCCCAGGACAAGTGGCTTGCCATTCAAAGGTAGACTATGTTTGATATGTACTTTCCTGGAAGCCAGACCGAGGCAATGACTGAAGCAGGCTATCTGCCCTTATGCCCATATGGGTGAGTTCAGCCTCTCCACTTTGGGACTCCTTGCTCTCCTTGGGTCCTTGGGCATCCAGACAGCAGATGGCACCATTGAGCCTCATGCTTGCTCACTATGTCCACATAGTTTGACAGGTCTTTCTACAACAGTGCATATCTGCACACCTAGGCATTCTTATGGAGCACCAGAGCCAGGCATATCCCTCTGCTGTGTTGTGTGAGCATCTATGTATATGGGCTGGTATGAAAGTGAATATTAAATGTGTATATATGTATGCATAGGCATGTGAACATGGTATGGTCATGTGTATATATCTGTATAAATGTGTGCATGTATGCATACACTTGTGTACAAATTCCATGTATGTGTATGTGCATTCATGTGTATATATATATGTGTGTTCATACATTAGTTATGGTTATGTGTGCATATATGTGCATGTATCTGTGTGCATATGCATTCACATATGCAATATGTGTGTGCATGTCTGTGTGTGTGTGATGATAGAGGGATATACAGAGGAATGAGATCCTCTTCTGCTCACAAGAATCTCACAGGAGTGCAAAGATGTCCAAACAACTCTAAAGGGAGGCTCATCAAGACAAGTTACAGAAAAGAAGTCTAGGAATCAAGGGATTCAATTAGGCAGTTAGAGAGGTAGTCTCTTGAGGTTTACAGAAAACTTGAAGATTTGGTTCTGAATGAGGGCTAGGGTGAGAGGTGGTACAATGTGTTTTTGTGTCTTGATGTCCACTCTGGGTCAGGAGACCACCCTTCCCCATGTGATAGCTGCTGAGAGACTTCTTTTCTGTCCAGCCAGTTGGCAGGATACCATTATCCAGAATCCAGGGTTGGAGGAGAGTGGACAGAAGGGTAGCCAAGTCTCAGTACCTTATCTCTTTTCTGTAGGTGAGAAGATCAGCGTTGTTCCCAATCGATCACTGGATGCCAAGCTATCCCCAGTTATCTTGGGTGTCCAGGGAGGAAGCCAGTGCTTGTCCTGTGGGACAGAGAAGGAACCCATTTTGAAACTAGAGGTGAGTCTATTGTGGCATCCTCACTATCTGTGACTAAGACAACAGATACTGAGCAAATTGTGGTTGGGGGTTCGGTGCCTGGGCACCTTGGTGATGCCATTTCAGGCACTGTGGATCACAGCTTTGCCTCCTCCCTGAGGGCTCTTCCCTTGCCCAACCCAGCCCTCCCACTGCCCCTACTTCTGTCTCTCACCCACCCTGCCGCTTTACTGGCAGCCAGTGAACATCATGGAACTCTACCTTGGTGCCAAGGAATCCAAGAACTTCACCTTCTACCGGCGGGACATGGGATTCACCTCCAGCTTCGAGTCAGCTGCCTATCCTGGCTGGTTTCTTTGCACTGTGCCTGAAGCTGACCAGCCTGTGAGGCTCACCCAGATCCAGGAGGACACCCCCTGGGATGCACCGATTACAGACTTCTACTTCCAGCAGTGTGACTAGGGAAGTGTGCCCCACCTGCAGAACTGAGCAGAGTCAACTTGGGCAGAAAGTGGAGGAGGAGCACCACAATGGGCAATGATTCCCCTCTGCTCTCAGGACACTTCTGACTTATGGGGCACATGGCTACTCTCTCTTCTGGCCTCCAGTTTGAGTAAATTCTGAGATTTGGAACTCAGTACAGAGATTCCTTCTGCTGGGTGCTATTGGAGTGGAATCTTGTAAAGACCACAATTTACAAACTGGGAGCAATATAAAAAGTTTTCTAAGGAGTGGAAGAGTGATAGAAATCCCTTATGCTTCATGGTACCTGACATAGTGGCCCGGATTCCCACTGGAGATGCTGTCATTGCCATTGTGTGTGAAAGAAGTGTCATAGCAGTAGACATCAAGATCCTTGGCTGGTTTGGCTGTGCTTTCTTTTATTTAATTGGCTATTATCATCTATTGCTTCTTTCATCTCTGCCCTCAGCCTCTGGCCCTGGCATGAGGAGGCAGGGATATTAGAAGAAACAGTTTCAGCTGAGAAGACAGAGATGGACAGGAATGCCATTCTGTTTTGAAATTTCAGGCATAATAAAAATCCCTGATGCTGGTCTCTAATGATATGGAAAGATGCTTATGACACATTAAATAAGAAGAGCATGTGATAAAGTAACATATTTTGCAATTTAATTTTAATTTTTAAAACTATCTATATATCTTTGATTTTAAAAAGTCTGGAGGAGTTTACACCAATTATAGCAATGATTAGGTAGTGACAGTACAAGTGATTTTTTTATTTATCTGTATTTCTTCATTGTTCTATAATTAATATGGATAACTTATGTAATAGTAAAATAAATTAATCTTGGAGTAAGCAGAATAGACACTGTTTCTGACTGTCATCAGCCTGTACTTCTGTAGAGTGAAATCCAAAGTGAACTGAGCTTGGCTGCTTTGGGCAACAGAAGCAGGAATCAGAAAACAAATGCCAGCAAAGACACCAAGAAGGAGGATGTGATGAGTTTGTGTGACTGGAATCTCCTGGGAAAGAGATTGATAGAAAAAAATCCAAAACAACAACAAGAGAAAAACCCACAAAAATAATGATGATGATGATGATGATGATGATGATGATGATAATTAATAATGATGCATCCTGGGCTTTGATCTGGCAGGGCCACAGCCCCTGGGATTCCAAGGTGTAAGATCCAGCTTCTGAGAGACCTGCTGTATTGACTGAGTAGTGTCCTTTCCAAATTCATGTCCTAGAACCTCACACTGTGACTTTACTTTGCAGATGCAATGAGTTAAGGCAGGGCCATGCTGGGTTAGGATGAACTAAATCCCATATGACTAGTGTCCTTTGAAAAAGAGGACACAGAGGAGGCACATGTAAGAAAGCTATGTGAAGGCAGGGGCAGAGATTGGAGATATGCGTACACTGCCACAAGCCAAGGAATGCCAAGGGCTGTGTCAATCACAGAGATGAGGATGGAGTTTTCCATAGGGCCTTCAGAGGGAAGATAGCCCCACTGACACTTTGATGTCAAACTTCCACCCTCCTGAGTGATGAGAATACATTTTTGTCATTTAAAGTCACTAAATGTATGGTAATTGGCTACAGCAGCCCTAGGAAATTAATGCAGCTGCTAATGATCCCACCTCCTGGTCTTCAGTCTTCTGTATGAAATCCCTCCCACTCAGTGCCAGACATCTTCGGACCAGTGGAATATGGCAGAATTTGATGCCACTTCCAAGAGTAGGTAAT
The DNA here is from genome assembly GCF_047511655.1 of Castor canadensis. NCBI lineage: Eukaryota > Metazoa > Chordata > Mammalia > Rodentia > Castoridae > Castor > Castor canadensis. The sequence goes on along the minus strand of NC_133397.1, from coordinate 79,809,291 downwards.
AAAAGACGATGAGGTCCCTATCATCCTGAGGGATTCAGGATCCCTCTCCCTCTCCCTCTCCTTCTCTCTCTCCCTCTCCTTCTCCCTCTCCCTCTCCTTCTCCCTCTCCCTCTCCCCACCCTCCCACACACTGGGGGAAGCCAGCCCCATAGAAAGACTCATGTGGTGAAAACTATAGTCACCTGCCAACAGCAGGTCCTCCAGCCCTGTCAGGACTTCAGCGACTGCAGCCTCATGAGAGACTGAAACAGAACCATCCAGCCAAGGTGCTCCAAATTCCTGCCCCTCCAAAAGCATGTGAGCTCATCAATATATGTTGTTGCCAGGTTACTTGTTATGCAGTGGTAAGTAATACTCAAGGAAAGTGAAATGTATACATTTATTTTATGATTGCAGTTTTCTCTGATAGTTTCATTTTCAAAATGAATACTAGCCTTTTATTGACCCAAATACTTTATTTAAAAGCAGATCATGCTATATTTGTTGAATTTTCTCTGCTTCCACAAGGTTTAGATCATCGTTGTCTATTTGTGCTCCTCTAACTCCTACATGTCAGAGTCTATTTCCAATCCCCTATCTAACTCCTGGAACTGAGAGCAGACGCCAGAGGAGGGTACATATCTGAGCCTCAGGTATTCTTCCTGCAACTCACTTGTTAGACTAGCCTAGCAGGTTTGGAATTTGCAGAGACCAGCAAGGTGGTCAGTACAGAAGGGATGGCCTTCATAGGCTCTAGGAGCTCCAACTTAAATGCAGCTGAGGTCCCCAGGCAACAAGTACCACAGCTCGTATCACAGGCATCTCAGGGCTGCTGAGAACATGGGCCCCAGATTCCAGGCTGTGCTTCTGTGCACCACCCGCAACCCCATGCACACTCTTTCTCTGTCTACAGGCCCAGACTCAGTCTTATGATGTGTACCCTCTGCTTTGTGACTCTTCACCTGTTCTCTGTGCTTATGGAAATCACTCATTTTCAATACTTTGCTAAGATGTTGCCTCTTCCAAGAAGCCTTTGCTGAATTGAGATCCCTGGACTTCAGCTCTGGCAATGCTTTCTGCACACCTCCCTGTACCTTGTAGGGAGCTGGCTTGAAGTCTTCTCTGGCCTTGGGATGACCTCAAGGTTGGGGCTACAGCAGTGTATTACTGACTAGCATAATACTTGGCAAATAATTGGAACCTTGTGAATATAGAATGTGGAAACTCTTTGTCCACACTCTGCAACATTCTGTCTCCTCCATTCATCTAAACCCTATTGGAGCAGTTCCAATTCCACCTCATTCTTGAGAATTTCTCCAGCCCAAAGTGATTTCTTCATCATTTGTGGGCAACAGAACTCAAAAGGGCTTTAGCCCAGGTAAACTGACATAAGTCAGCAGGAAAGGGAGGAATATAAATATTACTTTATTACTTCTGGGAATGTTTGTGCTTAAAGACTGGCATCATGGTTATTCAAGAGAAGACACCCTAGTGATTTCTGCAATTTTGATATAAACCATAGGCCTGGTGCAATGTCCATACCATGTGAGGTTTGTGCCAATTACAAATATTGAAAGGCAGAGAAATCCAAGACCAGGTCATAGGGGAAGAGACAAAGGGACTAAGGATCTGTATCTTGAAGAAATAAAACATAGGGAGCCCCTTAAAACAATAAAAGATCTGCCAAGTTGAACATATTTATTCTCAACCAGGCACTAGTAGTTCACACCTGCAATCCTAGCTACTCAGGAGGCAGAGATTGGGAGAATGGTGATTCCAGGCCAACCTGGACCAAAAAAAAATTGTGAGACCCCTATCTCAACAGAAAAAAAACTGGGTGTGTTGGTGCATGCTTGTCATTCCAGCTACTGCAGGAAGCAGAAATAGGACTGTGGTTCAGGCTGCATAGGCAAAATGTAAGACTCAATTGAAAAAAAAAAAAAAACAGAGTACAAAGGGCTCGGAGGCATCGCGCTCAAGCTGTAGAGTACCTGCTTATCAAGTGTGAAGCCCTGAGTTCAAACCCTAGTACTGCCAATATATATATATATATATACTTGTTCTTTGCAATTCCAGGAAACACAACTAGAACTAATGGGTACAAATTATGTGGAAGCTATTTTTTCCTGAATGACTCAAAAATCCTAACCACAAAGACCATATACACCATTAGTGCTTCTTTAAGAGGCTGTGAGGTCCCTGACCTTGGAGTTGTTGAGGAAGAGCCTGATCAACCTGTTTCCCAGGAATGCCATAGCACAAATTTCTCTATTTGGAGGGACACTCTGATATTATGTCTAAAGTAATTTTATGATAAGAGGTTTTTTTTCCATTCAAGGAGTTTTTCTACTATTATCTCCAGCATGCCCTCAGCTTAGAGAGTATGGTCTTTTAGGTTATCTTTCAACTGCTTATGACTTAGTTCCAGCTGGGGAGCTAAGCTATTTAATAGCATAAACCTTATACTGTATGTCTTTGTCACACAATAATGTAAATTCTTGGTATATACACTCATTAATTGTCCAATATAACACCTCACACTTTGACCCTTCACACAGAGTGGTGAGATATTGAGAAAAGAGGTGAAGAATGATCAGGAAGCAAAAATCTTATCTTGTTCCTGTCCCTTTTCTCATTTCTCATCCTGTGGGCATCTGGTCCCACTTCTTCAGTGGGATCAGGCTGGTCCCACTTCTTCATCAAACTTTCTGGAACCTTACAAACCTTTGTGGGCCTGGAATGAAGAATTACAATAAAGCTATTTGTCTCCAGAGACCATTATGTCCAATTCTTTGCCCCTTGGGTTGGTGGATGGATGGGTGGACAGATGGATGGATGGACAGACAGGATGAGAGATGAGTAGATGCGTAGATGAATAAGCACATGATCATATGTATGGATAATTGGATGGGTGAATGGATGTATCTATTAATGGACAAATGGATGGACAGACCAACTGAGTTAAGTAAAATCAATTAGAGAACTAAGTGTCCATTAGTCCTGCCTTGCTTATACTGATGTTTTTCTTAGTAGAGCAGGGCATTTGGCACCTGCCCAGTCCCAAGGTAAATCTAAGGTCAATATCTTTTACAGCTGCATTTCCTTAGATGTTCTGTTTCATCAAGCTAGTACCAACCAATTAAACCTGTTCAATCAAACCTATTGAAAATCATCTTTCCAAACAGGATCACACTCAGAATGTTACAAGCCTGGTTCTGTCCTTGGCTTTTTCAGACTTACACTCTCTCACATTCACCTCCTCTCTCAGCCTCAAAGCATCAAAGATGTCTGACCATAGTATTGTTTATCTGACTGCCAAACCACTAATAACATAGTCAATGACAGTAGCTACAGAATGGGGCTCAGTGCCTGACCTCTGCCAAGGCTTTATGGGTGACTCTCTCTCCCTTCAACAAACACCCATTAATCTCTCCACCTTCTTATTATCCACACTGTGTTGAAAACATTATGAAATCTCTAGACTCTTCTTCCTCCCTGACCTGGAGCCAATTAAAGTGATTGCTGCAGGCCTGACCTACACTGACCAGACAATATAAAACAGTGCAGATGCCCTGGAGAAATCAGTTGGAGTTTCCAGGTATCAGAGTTCCAGGCACCCAGGATTTGCAGGTCAGTGGTAGAAAAGCAGTCTTCTCTCCTTTTCCTCCTTATCCCTATCCTCCATAGCCTCCTCCTCCTCCTCCTTCTTTTTTCTGTCAATGTCTCTTTTCTGTGGTGTTGGGGATCAAACCAAGGGCCTTGAGCATGCTAGGCAAGTGCTCTACCACTGAGCTATATCCCCAGCACAGCCAATGTCTCTGAAATGCCATCTTTTTTAACTTCTCCTGGCAAGCTCTTTAGGCAATAAGAAAATCCTTTCATAGAACATGGTGGGGTGATCACTAGGAACACATGGTGGAATTTGAGGAGAAGTATGAGTTAAGTCAAATCAAAGATTTTTAAGTATTTAGAACTACAGACTTTAGAAAGTCATCTCAGAAGAAACCAGCAGTATTCAGACAGTGTTTGGTGATGCCTAGGAGTTCCTTAGTGATGCTCCGGGCCTGCTCATAGCCAAGAGGAACACCAACAGGGTTCTAAGGGCTCCATCACTCCCTGTGAAGCAAAAGCAGGTACTCTTTATCCATTGTACATTCACTGGGCTTCTGTGTAACTTAAAACACACTGTGTTTTAAGTGTTTAAGTTTTAAGTTTCTCACTGTGAAACTTAAAACAGTTTTGAAAAACTAATAGATTGGGCAGAACTCTCATTCCAATGGGGATAAATTGGAGGACCAGGGATGAAAGGAAGCAAGGTGAATTGGTAGCAGATCTAGGTATAGAATCCAGACTTGTATTTGAAGCTTTCTGTGTATGTTTCTGTGTTCATAAGTTCCTATGTGTGACAGTTAGTGTGGTTAGAGCTTCAAGTGAGCTGTATGCCATGTTTCATGATTTCAAGGTTTATCAACTTTTATAAGGGAAACAATTATCTTAGTGTACAACAATAAGCAATACAGAAAAATTTAATAGATGTTCACAGTAGGGTTAGAGTAGTAAAGGATTTATTAAACTCTGAGTAATGGAATCATAAATTGTTTGACCTCAAAAGAACCTTAACAACCATGTAATCTAATTCCATGAATTTACAGATGATGAACCTGAGGGTTGGCAGATGAGTGATATGAATTTGTATGTTTGAGTTCTTGCTCTGGGATTATGAGTAACTGGACAGAACTAGATACTAAACCCATATATGTTGATGCCATGTCCAATGATCTTAATACTGAGAGATCTGCATGGACAGTTACAAGGAGGGATGACTGTTAAGGGAAATTAAAGACAATGCTGAGTATGCCCATTGAGAAGACGATAAAGAAGTCATGTTGCTTAGAGAAGTGATTTAATGTCCACAGAGAAGTAAGATACTGTCATACAAGAAAATCAGGGCCATGTGGTGTTGAAATGAATAACCACTGTAGATTCTAGAGCTGGGCAAGAAAGTGGTGAAAGAAGTACTTAGAAAATGAGTTCCAGGTACCTCACATAGATTGGGTTGGATCAAAGATTAGACAAGTCAGGAATACCAACACAGTTGCAATGGTGACTAAAAGCACGAAGTTTATATTTTAAAGGAATAATCTTCAGGGTTTGTTGATGAGGCAGACACAAAGTGAGGAGAAATGGGCAGTATTTTCAATACTTCTCAGGTTTTGAAATTTGCTGGTGAGAGGAATGTTATAGAGGTGAGAGAAATGGAATTGAGAGGGATAAGTGGACCAGGAGAAGGAAAACATAGTTAACTTGACCTCAGATGTATTTGGTTGAGTGTGATAGCAGAACATGCAAAGGGGGATGTCTAGTAGACTGCTGGAAATAAAGAAGGATGTTCAGTCTGAATCTTGGAGGCATAAGACCAAGATGGTCATTGCAGTTGTAGAAACTAATAAATTGCAATTTCATCAGGTATGAAATTAAAGTGCTTAGGACATTTTCTTGTGATTCTCAGTCTTAGGGACAGCCATAAAAGAAGACAAAATTTATAATGGGTCTGATACAGGGAGAAGAAGCAATGTGAGAGCAGCCAATCAATGTCAAGGGTTCTGAGAAGGCAGTGACCAAATAGCTGGTCCCTGGAGTCTTTGGACTCAGCTCCATGGGAGTTCGTACTGATCTTGGAGAGAGCAGCAACCCCCACATAGAAAATGTGTAGGAGAACAAGGATAGGAGAGGACATGTGTGATGTGCAGAAGAACATGGAGTGAGCCCAGGGCTTTGTCTATAGTATTTGATTAAGGACAGGAGAATTGGAGAGATCTGAGACAGCAAGAGACCATGTCTGGGGAGAAGTGGGAGGAAGAAAAGAGGGATATGGGCTGAGGTTCCGTGGAAAGTCATTGGGGGCCAACAGGGAAGAGAAAGCACTGGGTGGAGTGTGTGGCACATTGAGAAGGACCTTGGTAGAATCTTAGCATTGGGATCCCTGGATCTGCTGGAGTAGAAGCCAGAGTCTCATTCTTACTCATTCTATCACAATCTAGCCAGAACTCAGGCAGAGGGGGACTGATGTGAGAGTCTGTAGGAGACACTGGGATGTTGGGCTTTGCCAGGATTGGAAGGTTCTAGAACTCAGAGGATCCAGATAGATTAGACCACCACTGAATTTCCTTCAGCTCTTTGAACTGACACTGACCATGAATAAGAAACATCAGCCTGTATGTTCATCTTCATATCCGGTTCTCCACTGGGTCTGCCCTTCCTGGTTCTCAGCACAGCTACCTGGCTGCATATACTTCTGCTTCCACAACCAAAAGAGCCATAGTAGTCTGGTGAAGAAGGAGCAAGCCATCAATTGGATTTGCATGGAGTCTATGTTGCTGTTGGATTATCTGGGCTGGGGGATCAGCTACTCCTTTATAATTCAAAGTGTGGTCCAGGAGCCAGCAATGTTAACATCACCTGGATGCATGTTTGAAATGCAGAGTCTCGGGCTCCACCCCAGACCCAGGAAGTAGAATCTGTATTTTAACAAGAGATACCAGAGATTTATATGTGCTAAAGATGAGAAGAACTGAGCTAGCATACTGCTTTCCAAGCTTGGCTCATCAGCGGAATCACCTTAATCCCTACTGAAGAATAACTTTTAGCCTAGGAAGTAATATTTGTCGAGTGCCCCAGATGATTTGGATAGACAGGCACACTTAGGATCTGGTGACTTTAACTGAACACTTTGTTTTTTTAAAAACTAAAGTTATAAAGGAAACTCATGTTCATTATAGGAAAAGTGTCGAGATATTAAAAAAAAAACATAGTACTGTCAGATATACCAACCCTGGCAGTCTTTGTTTCTATGTGTGTGTGTGTGAGAGCCTCTATATGTCTGTGGATTTAAATGAGATTGCAATTTATATATTAATCATAACTTTCATTTTTTACTTAATATATTTGGAAATTTTTTGTCATAAAATGTTCTTCCAAAATATTATCTTTAATATACACATACTTGTTATTTACTGGACTTGTCATATTTTTTAACTAATTGTCTATTGTTAGACTTTAGGTTATTTCCAACTTCTCAATATCGTAAAAAAAAAAAACAAAAAACAAAAAGTTAATACGGTGAACCTCTTTATAACTAAACATCTGAACGATCCATTATGGCCCCTGGAATAAGGGCAATACATATAATCCTGGAGTATGTGGAATGCTTTAAGGCTGATTTATAACACTGAATCCATCAGAATTTGCACCCTTAACTATATTCTGTTACCCTTTACTCTCAACAACTCTTGAACTCACATTAAGGCCCAAGGATTGAAAATGACTTGTTCAAGGTGACAGTGCAGATAGATCCAGTACTAAAAGCCTCATTGGCTGCTACAGCCCTATTTCTTCTAACACCGGAGCTATGGGGTTCAGTGATGCTGAGATGGTCTGAATTCCTGGCCTCAGTATCAGCCTGTTCCTCCTTGCCTGCCTCCCATCGGTATCATTCTACCTCTCTCTGAGCTCTACTCCTTTCTTCCCACCTTCCTTTATTCTTTCCTGTCTCATTTTCTGCTTTCTTAGTATTTTTCTTTTCTTTCCCCTTCTTAGTTGATGAGAATCAGATCTACTCAGTAAACATCAGCCCTAGTAATCCTTGCATTTACTCTTTGGGATTGTTTTCTGACTCTGGCTCTGGGTTTCTTTCCATGCTAGAATCTGGATCAGGCCTTTTGAGGGGTGGTCATTTCAGGGAAGAGCTTTCAGGTAGGATCATCCACCAGGGAGGAACAGAATTTTGTGAAGCTGTGTAGCCTGAGGCTTATATGAAGTCACTTTATTCACTCTAGATTGTTCACCTTCAAAATCACAAGTCTCTGAATCTCAAGCCTGTTTTCAACCTGGATCAGAGCAGGGGATTGGGGTAGGCTCTCTTTAAAGTCTTGGTAAGGCAATTCCAGTGTCTGGGAATGATGCTTCCTAACTCTCCAGTGGGACCCTGCCTTCTCCTGCTGCAACTGGACATTCCTCCTAACCATGCTGCTTTTCCCTCTGCTCTGGGCTCTGGGTATCCAAACCCTTTTTAGGGAGGGGGTGGTGAGAGTGCAGCAACCTTCCAACTGCACTGGGAAGTAGGACTGGATCTGCTCCAGGCTCACCCTCAAACTTGGGGCTAGAGCACATCCTACCTGACTCTCAGCAAGGGAAGTGTCCTGGCTAAGCTACTGGGGGAACCTGTTCTCTGATTTGCCAGAGCTAGCACCAGCACATGTACCAGGCTCACTCCCCTGCCAGTTCCGCTTGTTCCCAAATGAGGGAAAGGCAGAGCTGCCTGGAGCTGATAGGCTGGGGGAGACCTTGGTGGATCCTGGCAGCCCTGTTATAGGTAAGTGGCTTTTGCAGCCTATAATTGGATGATTCTGACCCCTAATGTGTCTTGCCCCTGTTTCATCTACCATCTTTCTTTAACAGCACTTCTCTTCTCCCCCTTAGTGAGGACCAGACATCTGATTGCAGGAATGTGTTCCCTCCCCATGGCAAGATACTACATGTAAGTCATCCTGGTGTGTCCCTATCTTTCCCAGCCAGGGGCCCTGGGGATTACATGGGAAGAGGGAAGGAAGTTTGAGTCAGAGAGATGAGACTCCTTCTTACCATAGAAATCTCAAGTGCCCCATAATTACACTTCATTCTCCACAATGACAACAGCTGTCTTTCCTGAGTTCTGAGTGTCTGCATGATGCCAGCCATTCCACTGCCTCACCTCTATCTGAAAAAATCTGTAAGGGGAGTTTTTGTAACTCTGTTTAACAGAGCTGGAAGCTGAGTTCAAAGAACTTACATAACTTCTTCCATGTCACCCAGTTACCCAAAGGCAGAGCTCAGGATCAGACTCCATGTCTTCTGGCTGCTGCATGGACCTCTCTCTGAAGGCTCAGAGATCATCCAGAATCACAGTGACAGCATTTTATTTATTTATTTTTTTGTTGTGCTGGGTGGGGTTACATTGTGGCATTTACAAAAGATTTTACAATGTATCAAATAAATCATACTTGAATTCACCCCTCCACCATTCTTCTTTATCCCTCCTCCCCCCATGCCTGGAATAGTTTCAACCAGCATCATTTTTACTATTTGTATACATATGTACACTATATTCACCTCCTACATCCTTTCCTCACCTCCTCTCCTCTCCCACGGGTCCCTACCCCTCCTGTTCTGCCCTCCTGTTCTCCAATTTTGTAAAAGAAAAAAAATGTGACATTTTTGCTTGTTTAAGATAGCTATATAGGAAGTTTCTTTGTGGCACTCCTATATATATGTATGTATATACACACATATATATAAATACATATATATATATGTATTATATATATTAGCCCGAATTGGTTCATTTCTATTTTTCTTCTTTCTAACTTCTTTTCTCATGGTGGTTTCAACAGGTTCAAAAATTCTATAGTCATTCTTGTATAGAGGGTACATCAACCATATTCATCTTCTTAACTTCCTTCTTTTACCCTCCCCCTCTTGTATGTGACCTTCCCTTGGTGTGACCTGTTTTTGATAATGCAACAACAGCATTTTAATGGAGGCCTCTGTGACCATTACTTCCAGTCTGGACTTCCGACTCTTACTTGCATTTGGCCTCACTAGAGATTTACATCCTTTGTTACAGTTACTGGTTTTCTGCTGCTGGCAGAAAACAACCTGGTTGTCAAGGTTTGAAAGACAATGCCAACTGGCAAGCCCAGGGTCTTTTCAGACCGCTGTTTTTATTGTACAAGTGAGCCTGCTTTAAGCGTGCTGCCATTAGCTAAAGTATTATAAGTAGCTATTGCAGAGGAAGAAAAATCCACAAGTGGTGGTGTTGGTCCAGAGGTTCTGCCTACAAGGGTATTAGAGAGCTCCCCAGGCTCTCAGAGCAGTTGATGGGTATTTTTGAAACCAGCCAGGCAACTGGGGTAATAACCTACATGACTTTGATGTTCCACATGCTCACCAGGGTTTCTTCCCAGCTCCTCATAGTGCATACTTACCCTCCCAGGCTGGTCATTAGAACCATAACCATCCCTAAATGACTGTAATCAGGCCCTGTTGCAGTGCTCTGCAGACTTCCTGTATTTAGTCCACCCAAAGCACACCTCACCCTGGCCAGAGGCAGGGGTTGGTAGTCATGTTGGAAAGTTAATGTAACATTGATTTTTTTTTTCTGACTTATAGATTTGTGGATTTTCTCTGACAAAAAGTCTTAAAAATATCTAAAAAGTGAATCACACTTTATTATACATTCAATCCCTTTACATTTTTTTTTTAGTGCTGGAACTTGACTCAGGGCTTAGATCTTGAGCCACTCCACCAGCCCTTTTTTTGTGTTTTTTATGAGATAGGGTTTCATAAACTATTTGCTTGGGCTGGCTTTGAACCACAATCCTCCTAATCTCTGCCTCCTGAGTAGCTATGATTGCAGGCATGAGCCACTGGTGCCAGGTCCTTTACTTATCTTTTTTAGTTATCAGCACAAGTTAATTTTCCAAAGGGGTTTCATTGTGATATTTACAGACATGCTTATAATATACTATTATCAAATTCACCCTGTCTAACCCCTCTTAACCTCCCTCTCTCCTCCCCACTACTAACACTTTTACTGGGTTTCATTTTGCTATTTTCATACATAGTTTACTTTGACCATATGTCACCTTCATTACCCTCTTCTTCCCCCCTTATCCCTCCCACTGATCCCCAGGTGTCCTCCTTTTATACTCTTGCCCGTCATCATAATCATCATCATCAGTTTTGGTCTAGATTCTGCATATAAGTGAAAACATGAGACATTCTATCTTTCTGAGCTTGGCTTATCTTACTCAACACGATCATCTTCAGTTCCATCCATTTTCTTGCAAACGACCTAATTCCATTCTTCTTTATGGTTGAATAGTACTCCATTGTGTATATGTACTGTATTTTCTTTATCTATTCATGGGTTGTTGGGCACCTAGGCTGACTCCATAGTTTAGCTGTTGTGAATATTGCTGTGATAAACATGGGCATGCAGGTATTTTTATTGTATGCTGACTTATATTCCTTTGGATATATGCCCAAGAGTGGTATAGCAGGATCATATGCCAGTTCTATCTGTAGTTTTTTTTTTTTTGAGGAGCTTCCATACTGATTGCCATAGTAGTTGCACTAATTTATATTCCCATCAACAATTTATAAGATTCCTTTTTCCCCATATCCTCACCAGCATTTGTTATTGTTTATTTTCTTGATGATTGAGATTCTGAGTGTAGTAAGATGGAATTTCAGTGTCATTTTGATTTGCATTTCATTTATGGATAAGAGTATTAAATATTTCTTCATTATTTATTAGCCAGTGTACCTCTTCTTTTGAGAACTATGCTTAATTTGCCCCTTTATTAATTAGATTATTTGTTGTTTTAGTGTTTAATTTTTTGAGCTCTTTGTATATTCTGGATATTAATCATTTGTCTGATGAAAAGCTTGTGAAGATCTCTAATTCTGTGGATTCTGTCCCTCTCTGGTCATTTCTTCTTTTTTATTACAGAAGCTTTTTGACTTGCTATGATCACATTTGTCAATTCTTGCTCTTCAATTCCTTTATTGAGTTCAGTAATCATCTACAAAAAAATAATACCGACCCATAAAATAAGGCCCATTATATCTAGAGACACCCGGGCCTCATAGGAAGCTTATCAGTCCTGAAAACTTTCCTTAGCTCTTCATCAGTTATACACTCAATCCCTAATTCCTCTGAGCCTCTGAAAATCATAAGCCTTGGAAGCCTGCTCTTTCTTCTGAGACAGACCTGCTCTTGGTGGAGTGGTGTTTTTCTCCTCACCTGTGGAAGGGAGAATTCCCCAAAGGCTCAGCGTGGTGATTCAAAGCATAGGGGGCTAGGTACTTGGTGGCTCCAATGGTGCTAAAAAGCAGGGGGCCATAAGCACTGCCGTCCTGTTCCAGAATCAAAGATGTGGATCAGAAGGCTCTGTACATAAGAGATGGCCAGCTGCTGGTGGGAGATCCTGATACAGACAACTGTCGTGCAGGTGAGCTTCTGGGTGCTCCCCTGCTGGGATTTACCCCACACTGTTTATCACAGACCCTTGCTTCTCTTCTACTCTCTCATCCCCACCAAAGTGTCAGCAGCTGCCCCTGTGACAGTGAGAAGAGGCAGGAGGCTTTGGCCTGTCCTAGTGGGAGGGTCTGATCCCTGTGGAGTCACACATGCTCTGCAGCCTCATGTAGGGGCCAGGCCAGGTATGCTTGGTACCGATTCCTTCTTGCTGGATCTTCACTTACTGAGAGCCTGCAGTCTGGGGTCCCCTCATCTCCTGCTTGTCTTCCCTCTTCCTTCCCAGAGAAGATCTGCATACTTCCTAACAGAGGTCTAGACCGCACCAAGGTCCCCATCTTCCTGGGGATCCAGGGAGGGAGTCGCTGTCTGGCATGTGTGGAGACAGGAGAGGGGCCTTCTCTGCAACTGGAGGTGAGAGACCCTTCCTCATTCTGGGGAACACTGAAGACCTAGTCTGTCTCCCAGAATACTCTGGCATCTTTGTGCCCATCTGTGGGTTCCTATCCAGGGCCACATGTCCCTCTCCTTCAGTTTTCCCTTTGCATCCAGCAATGAAGCCCTTGCCTTTTAGAATCTGCAGAAGATTTATTCACATCCCTGAATAAAGCCTTGTCTTGTGAGTTCCTCCTTAGCAAAGCCCGGGAGGCCTGTGGGGCTGACATCCAATCAGCATGCTTATCATACAGCTGGCTCCCTTACCCCCACAGGATGTGAACATCGAGGACCTGTATAAGGGAGGTGAACAGGCCACACGCTTCACCTTCTTCCAGAGCAGCTTGGGCTCTGCCTTCAGGCTGGAGGCCGCTGCCTGCCCTGGCTGGTTCCTCTGTGTCCCGGCCGAGCCCCAACAGCCAATACGGCTCACCAAAGAAAGTGAACCCTCAGCCCGTACGGAGTTCTACTTTGAACAGAGTCGGTAGGGAGGTAGGAGACTGAGTTCCAACCTGGTGTCCCAAACCAAGGTCATTCTGCTCAGATTCTGTGGTAGGCAGAATAATGGCCTGTCAATGATGTCTACATCTTAATCCCCAGAATCTGTGAATTCATTAGGTTACATAGCACAAGGGACTTTGTAGATGTGATTAAGTTAACTATCCTAGTAATCCACGTGGGCCTAATGTAATCACAAGGGTCCTCATGAGAAGGAGGCAAAAGTCAGAAGAGACCAGAAGTGTTGCTGCTAAGTTTGGAAAGGGAGAATGGGAGCATCAGCTGACAAATGCAGGCAGTTTCTAGAATCTGGAAAAGGCAAGGTAGTAAATTCTCCTCCAGAGTTTCCAGAAGGAGTATAGCTCTCCTGACACTCACTTCAGACTTCTGACCTCCAGAACTGTAAAATAATAAACTTGTATGGTTTTAAGTCATTGAGTTGTGATAATTTGTTACAGCAACCATGGAGAGCAACACAGGGCCCCAAGCACAGTGCACCTATGCCAGGGGCTTGAAGTAGTCTGCTGAGTTCTCCTTGGAAGGCTACCCACAGCTTCTCCTGGACATGTTGTGGTCAAGGTCCAGTGGAGCCCCTGAATTGAGATGACTCATCACAACTGGAAATAACTGGCTGGAACTTGGCTAAGAGTTTACAACTGGAACTGACACTTGTCCTCAGAGCCCCAATCCAATCCCTTCCCATTTTATGGAGAATCTGTGGCTTGGCTCAAACAAGAGCAGAACCCATATTTTCAGGGCTTAGAAGAAGGGGTGGGCTGCTGACACTCTTCCTTTTGGGCTCAACTACTCAGCCTTCTCTTGACATATTCTGAATTCTAACTGTTGGTCAGAACCTTTGAGAACATTGTGTGCTCCCTCTCAGAACAACCTGCAAGTTAAGTGCTCTCATCTCCATTGACAAATGAGGAAACTAAGAGAAGTGAAATAACCTGCCAAAGGTCAGGCTGGCTATACAAGTTGGAGCTCAAGTTCAAGTCCGACCTATTTGGCCCCTGTTCCATTCCACTCCAGGATCTGAGAATAGAAAGGTGAACAAAGCAAATTTCCTTGGTGCTGATCATTGAGTGGGAGAAAAACTGAACCAGCAAAGAAATCAGAGGAGGTGTTTTTGACTTTTCTGAGCTGAGGCTGAGGGACAGGAAGGCACTAGAACTTGGAAGGATCTAGACAGAAATCCACTTCCAGGATAATACAGCAAATGCTTCAGCCCTGAGACAGAAAGGAGTTGTTGTGTTCAAATAATAGCAGAAGGCCTGGGGATTAGAGCCTGGAAACCAAGGAGGGTAGGAGGTGAGCAGGACTAACAGGTTTGGGTTAGTGGGGCCTTAATGGCAAAGTATGGGCTTTGATATATTGAATGCAATGGGAACCAGGGGAAGCCTTTAAGCAGAAGAGACATGGTGGGCTTCACATCTCTAATGCATAGGGATTCTTACCCTGAGTTGCCTCTCCACGATCTGTTTGTGCACCAAACACTTTACCATCTGGCTAACTCATTGTTACTACGTGCTTATGTGTTGTAATTGTGCTTTTTGTGTGGTACTGGGGTTTGAACTCAGGGCAGGTACTCTACCACTTTATTTATACCCCCAGACCCTTTTTGCTTCAGTTATTTTTCAGATAGGATTCCATGCTTTTTGCCTGGGGTTGACCTCAGACCACAATCTACCTACCTTTGCCTCTCAAGTAGCTGGGATTACAGACTTGTGTCACCATCACCCAAGCCCTGACTGTGCTTTTTTGAAGGCACATTCTGTCTAATTTTGTATTACTAGTAGCCTGAACTGCAACTGGTACACAAAAAGTGCCACGCAAATAAAAAATCTTGAAAAATTAGTGGCTAGTCACATGATTCTGGTTGAACAATATAAGGAGAGCTATGGTAGGAAGGTGGACTGATGCCATTGTGGCAGAGAGGTAGAGCTACCAGGGAGAGATGTGTGAAAGAAAGGGCACCTAATCTAGGTCTGGGAAGAAATGGAGTTTTCCAGACAGAGAACATGGGGTTGGTCACTCTAGGCAGAAGCAATTTAGGAAGGTGTGCTAGAGGAGGACTCCCTGGCACTTCTTGGGTGTGGTGAGTCATCCATGTGGCTGGAACCCAAGGCTTGTGGCTGAGGAGTTGCTGGAAATTCAGATTGAAAGATGGGTGGAGACTGATTGTGCATGCCTTGCAAAGGAGGTTAGACCTTGTCTGGGAGGCCCGGAGGAATCATCCAGTATTTCAAGCAGGACAGGGATTTTTAAGTGTGGTCCCTTTTGATCATTGTTGAACCAACCCCAATGTCACCAGATCATCAGCTTATCCCAGCTTCCTCCTCCACCCCCTCTTGCCCCACCTGCCTTCCCACCGTACCAGGGGCTAGCTTCTGTGTTGGGTTTCACAGTCAGGCTGACCCCTGATTCAACATCCCATGGTGGCTCATCTTTACTTGTGGGTTAGAAAATAAACTTAGACACACCGAAACTTTAGAGTTTATTTGAGTGGTTCATGAACCAGGCAGTGCCAAACTGCAAGTGGCCTAGGGCTCCACCAAGGAGGTATATGTTGGATGTTCAGGAAACGAGAGGAAAATAATTTGATTGGTTAAAGCGGGAAGTCCTCAGTTAAAAGTTAGTTTGTCATTGCCAATAGTCTCTAAATAAAGGTTAGTTGGCAGTTTCTGGTTGGTTAATATAAGTTTCATTTTCTTAGGCTATGGTCATTCACTCTGAGATACTTGTCAGTTTGCTGAAGTAAGAACTCACAACTCTTGAGTCATCTTGGCCTAAAAACCTTCCAATTATTTTAATAATGGTCACTCATTTTGGTTGGCCTTCCTCTTGTGACCTGTGCTCATAGACCACTCAGACACATTCAGGCCTCTTCCTACTAGTGGGCCCTGCCTCAAACTGGATCATGTTCTCTCTATAAGTAAAGAAAAAAAAACATTTTGAAGATCGAATATATGCTTATTCTGCATTAGTGCTTGGTAAGGAAGAGGACACAAAGACTTTGAACACATGTTCTCTGCCCTTCATAGATAAACGTTGTAGCTGGGATGTTATAAATAAATAGATTGACTGAATTCTACAAATGACTAGAAGACATTACAAACTGCATTTGGGGCCCTTGATTCAAATTCTATAGGACTGGGGCTAAGAGTGTAGCTCAGTGTTAGTGCTCTGGCTTAGCATGCCTAGTATTGCAACGAAAAGAAAACAATTCCTGCAAGACTCTGGTAGAAATAGTGATAGGGTGTTCTGGCACTGGGGATTTGAAAGAAAGAAATGGAAGCAGCTTCAGAGATGCCAAGAATATTCTCAAAGAATATTCTTCTTAAATTCCTTCTCCTCCCTGGAGACCACACCAATGTCTTTACTCCACAACCAGACCATGAGAGCTATAATTATGTAACTATGTGGGAGAGGCATGCTTTCTGTCTTATCCACTGTTTACATCTCAGAGTGGTAGATGTGGGGACAGGGTGAACAGGCCATTGGAACACATTGGAACACAGTGTGGCAAATTATCCACCAGGCAGTACCAGGGAGCTCATTGTGTGGGGAGGGTGGATGCATGCTCTACCAACCATTAGAACAGAATTAGAATGTATTCAATGCTCCAAATGTTTTCTACTTATGTAGAGAACATAATCTAATTTGGGGCAGGGCAGTCCCTGAGTGTAGGACACAAGAGGAGGACCATGTGCATGGCGTGCATTTGTATGTGCATGAAGTGTGTCTGTGTGTGTGCATATGGTCATGTGAGTGACTGGTGTTCATGTATGCTGTGTATGTGTCTGCAAGAGGCCCCCCACGAAGGCTGAAGTTGATTTAGAGCAGGTTTCCTGTTCATGACAAAATGCTCTGGAACAACATTACACAAGAGGGCAATAAGCTTGGTGTCTCCTAGAACCTGTGTGTCCTAAGACATTCCAACCATGATTCAAAGTATAGTCAGAGTTCCCTTTGGCCCCAGTTTTTTTTTTTATCTCAAAACCTCAGTCTTTAGTTCTTACGAATTATTGCTCAAAATGTCATGCACAAAATTCTTCAGGATATACAACACCTGTTCCAGGGAAGACTACCCAGATTTAAGGAGGAGAAGGTATAGTGAAGAAAACTGTAATGGACAGCAGGTTTTCCTGCACATCATTCTCTAAAACACACTACCATTACATACATGAACTTGGCAGAAATGAGTGTAATGAGAATAAACAGAGTTAACATCTTGGACAGAAGTACTGACATTCAGGTTATCTGACTGCATTTCAGGGTGGGTTTCACATTTGCATAACTAAAGGGGTTTGCTACAATTCTATCAAAACAAAGAGTCTGTCTGTCCCCAGAAAAAATTCTAATCTTTGCCATAAAAAGCACAGATTCTCAGCAATACAGGTTCGGATCTAGGGAGCCCATTTCTGAGACAGGATCCTGCAGTTTGGCCTTTGAGCTGCAGGTGGTGACAGAGATCAATTTCTGCTTTGCTCTTTGAGGCCTGGAGCTCTGAGAGCAACACCAGTAATTTGAATACCCATCATTCCCAGTCTCTGTGAGCCCCCTTGCCTAACTTCCAATGAATTTGCCCTTCTGAAACAGTGAGTGCATATCTTCTGGTTAACAGATTTCTTATCAACCCTGTGACAAGAGTAACACAGTTTCTGCTCTCCAGGAGCCTGAAGCCTGGTGTGAAGGAGGCAGATATTAAAACATACTATCTCTTAGGAGTTTTGCACATGTGTGATGGAGCACAACACACAGGCCTGCTCCCTTCTCTCTGTGACAGAGATGCTGCAGTAAGTCATTTTCTCACATACCCATCCCCTCCAATTCCCTAGGGAAACACTTGACCAGGCTCTGGTCATAGAATTTAAGTGACAAAAGGAGGCTGGGATCCTGGAGTTCCAACAGAGGCTTTTCTACTTTAAAACATCTAGCATAGACATTTTCCATAGTCATACTGATAGACAGCAGCTAACAAAGAAAAATCATTGTAATTAAACTTCCCAACTTCACTAGTCTCTATTAAGATAAAATAACCAGAGGCCAGGGATATCACAGGATGCTTTGAAGTCAGTCACTCACCTAAAACTGAACACTTTCTTTATTCAAGAGTAACCCATACCTTAAACATTAGCTAGGCTTGTGCTGGGAGTTTACACAAGTAGTCTTTTTAATTTAACTGACAAAGTCCCAGACCCAAGAGCTGCACCCTAGACATTTGATACAGCAAAAACTGGGAATTTCAAACAGAAATTCTCTATCAGAGCATGAATTGGTAGTTTACATAGGTAATCTCTTTAACAAAACAAAGCCCCAAGCACAGGAACCCATTCCAGGGGTCAAATGAACCTAAAGCTAAGAGTTTCTCAATAAATATTACAACTCCAAAACCTGATATATCTAATGCAGGTGTATTCCTTTTCTAATAAACTTTACTATTACTTTTGCTATATCTTTGCATCTTGCTTGAATTCTTTTCCTGCCAGATGGAAGAACCAAAGTATTTTTCTGGTAATAATACAATCAAAGGTATAAAAATAGTATTGGTCATGTCAGCTTGTCTACATAGAGGACTGCAGACTCATGTGTCTCCTAGCTAAGTATTTTCTGGACTGGTTCCAGGGAACACTTTAATGAATGCTTGTGGGTTTATGAGGAAAATGTATTATCTCTGATCTATCCCTGTTTACTCATTCTGCTTCAGTCACAGTAGCCTCTTCCTTGTTCTCCAAAGATAAGCACTCCAGGCACCATGTCACCCCATGGCCTTTGCATCTGTCTTCTGATGAAAGGCTTGTTTTCCAAGTTATCTCCATTGCTTACTTCCTTAGTAAGGCACATTTGAGTTACTCCATTTAAGATTGCAATATGCACCCCCCCCCAATCTCAGTATTCCTAAATCACTTACAGTGTTATTGTGTTCTAACATACTCTATGATTTATTTTTTACTATTATACTTTTTTCTTTACCCTCCACTAGGACAAAGATTTTGGTCTACTTTGTTTATATACCACTAGCACATACAAGTGCTTATGACATGTCTTAAGCTCTCACAGGCATTTGCTGAATGAATAAAGGAATAAATGCATAAGCAAGTTGGGAGAATACTTGGTTTGTCAAGTATTCAGAGGCATTGGTCCCAGGAAGCCAGGTAGGATTCCCAAAATGATCCAACTTGCTGGTCAGGCTCTGTAGAGAATAGTGTTCACAATGTTCAAGTGCAGTGCTGATTGGTCTTCTGAATGAAGATGAGAAAACCAGGCTTTCCCATCCAAGCCTCTTGGATGTTCTTCATCTTGCTCAGTAGTTTCCATAAGAACTGGGAACCCAAGAGAGAGGGTCAACCCTGGGAAAGATTTGCAGAGGGAAGTAAAGCCCAGCTGGAGTCCCAGTCTGGGAGGCAGACTGGAAAAAGCAAGGACAAAGGTTAAAGGTTAAGGTTATAGGGGCACAGACCCAAGAATTTGGAGGAGGAACACCAAATGGATCCTGAAGTGGAAAAATACCTTTTGCCTCAGAGTGGCTATCCTCTGAGTGTTATCCTCTGGTGTTTCTGTTAATGACATTGTGAAAAGAGGTCTTGTGCTGTTCTTCCAATGTTTCCTTCCTTTGTTTTTACACTTCCCTTCCATGTGTACAATTGGCCCTCCTATCTGTGGTTTCCATATCCACAGATTCAACCAACTGTGGGTTGAAATATTCAGAAAAAAATTGTATCTTTACTGAACATTTATAGACTTTTTCTTGTCATTATTCCTTAAACAATATAGTATAACAACTATTTACATAGCATTTGCATGATATTAAAAGTATCCAGAGATGATTCAAAGTGTATGGGTACATGTTATATGAAATACTATGCTATTTTATATAAGGGACTTGAGCATCCATAGGATTTTGGTATCCACAGGGGTCCTGGAACCAATTCTTCATGGATACTGAGGAATGACTGTACTTAATTGAATCCAACTTTTGTTATGTATTAGTCACTATGTGTAGGGTTTGACTTACCAGCTTTTTTAAGTTCAAGCACTGCACCTCATTCTTTTGTGTTCATCCAATTCCTGAATTCAGTGTTGAGTAACAGTGAGAGCTTAATTAATGGCTTTGAATAACTCTGAGATACAGATGATGTGCCCTGAAAGGAAGACCAAAAATATTTTCACAGATATTCTAAACAGTTGCCTGATCTTAATCCATGACCATCCCCACATCTTTTAACTCCTGGGATGCCACTCACTTTGTTGATGGCACATACTTCATGTTTACTATGTTAAATAATAATTTGCCCTCAGAGCACCAGAAGTTTTCAAATTTTCTTGACCACATATATTAAGATCAGCTTGAAAACTGGTTAAAAATAAAAATTCCCAGCATCCTACCCTTAACTAGCTGTTGCAAAATGGTGGGGGTGAGCTCTGGAAGCTGAATTTCTAGGAAGCCCTCAGATGATTCTTGGAAACCGTCTGAGAATTCTCAACAGTTAGTCAAACGTCACTTCTGCTTCAACCATTTCTGCCATTGATACTGAATAGAAAGATTTTTCTCTTTACTACAAGCAGCTTTAAGATGTGCTTGTCACATGACTCAAAAATGAAGTCACTTGTTTTAGGTCACAAGTCAGCTCTACAGAAGTCAAAATCCCAATTGGGGGACATGACACTCAGTATGTGTGTGTTTCCATGACAAAAAAGGGAATAACTAAAACAGGAAGCTGAAAATCAAAACATAACTCTCCTATATAGAACTATGTGCTACAGTTGTGACCCAATGTGACATTCTCTGCTCAGGCTTGTTAGTCATAGAAGATCATGGAAAATCATCCTCAGTAGGGGAAAATCATCCTCAGTAGGAGAAACTGCTCATCGGTCACTACTTCCCCACACACTTCTGCAAGAGAGGCAAAGTAGATTGACCCAGTATAAAACTCAGGGAAGTATGGTTCTGAGAATTTACATCCCAATACAGTAATAACAAAATCATCTCAACACCATAGGTAGGAAAACCAAGGGAATGGACTGCACTCAGGGTGGGAAGTGCTTTGCCTAGGGTAGGCTAGTATGGGGGTGGGACTACAGTTTTTGGATGAGTGTTCACCCAATGCTGCATCCTTCTCTGTTCTGAAGGTAGAGTCCTTCTCCTTACTATATTGTCCTTATAGATGGCACTATCTAGGCCTTGGCAATCAGTTTACCAAGAGCATGGGAGTTCTTGCACTGAAGAGAGCCCAACAAGAAAATATGAATGTGGCAGATCTCATCGCCACATACTCTGTTGGCTGAAAGTAGATGTTCATCCTTTATTAACATTTTTATCATATGGTACCAGACTGTGATCTCCTAAGGCGTAGGAATTTTGGCATTTTTTTATATCTATACACTCATGAATCAACTTGTTGAGCATTTCATATGGGTGTACAAGCTTTACACCATTTAAATCTAGGGGGTACCATCTTCATTCTAATATCACAGACTTGAACATTTATTTATTTATCTTTGGCAGTACTGGTGTGTGAACTCAGGGCCTCATACTTGCTAGGCAGGCATTCTACCACTTTGATCCCAGCTTGAACATTTATTAGAATGTTATGACAGTTGGCTATAAAGTATCTAGTACTAAAAAGGCTAGAATTTCTAATGAGGTTTTAGCTAATAGAAATAAAATTAGAAAAGGAAGCCTTTTGCTAATTTACTCCAAGGAGCCCATGTGGTTAGAGCAAAGAGTACCACCAGATAGTGGAATTCATTAAGTCACAGCTCGTGGGGCAAATGTCTTTGCTCTACCAATTGTAGACTGGGTGGGGGTGCTCAAAGGGTGGGACCTGGAACAGTCTCAGGGTTCCCTTGTTCACAGATCTGGAAGTTGGGACTCTCTGCTGGGACATCAGTGGGACAGTCAGCCAAAATTCCTTTGCATGGCCTGTCCATGTCACTCGGTCTTCCTTACAATGTAACAACTGGCTTCCAGAAGTGTGTATCTAGAAAGAGAGACCAGATGGGAGCTGTATAACTTTTGAGAGACCTTGCTTCAGAAGTCATTCAGCATAATATTCATTCCATTCACTAGTGTCACCCAGATTCAAAGAGAGGGAAATCAGACCCACCTCTTAATGAGAAAAGTCTCAAAGAATTTGTGAGTGTATTTTAAAGCCACAACAGCAACATACTGACAATTAAGACAGCAAATTAAAATTACAGGTTTTTTTTTCAGGATAATTTCTATAGGATATAACACAAGTAGCATTCAGTGTATAACAAGACACTTTTGTTCAAATACTTACAAGGGCATCTTTATTCTAATCAAGAACAGAAGAATTGGGTGATAATAATTACTATTCATTCCACTCTTCATAATGCACAGAAAGAAAAATACTAGCTTGTGACTGTTCTCAATTTAATGCCTCTCAAATGGATTCTTTTAGAAATTTTATGTCGCAGACCCACATCTTTCCTACTGAAGCTGAGAGGGAGAGGGATGCTACTGAGTTGTTGAGACTTTTTTGCTTTTTTGCTTGTTAATTATGAAGACTACCACTAGAAACAATATTATTTGTATGAAGTAAAAAATCAGGCTTTTGGTCTTAAGATTTTCTACTAGAAATGAAATAAGGACTAAACAGGATCTTATTTAGTCTGGGTTCACTTGTTTGTTTTTTGAGGCCAGGTTTTGCTCCTGAGTGCTAGTATTGGAGGCATGCATACTACACCAAGAAATATAATTTAGTAATAGTAATGGTGGGATAAAGAGCATAGAAAATTTTCTTCTACCTGGGTAAATTTGGGCAAGTAACATGTAAACTGCATCATAAGCTGAGTAAATCATGCATGCCAACCCTTTAGGATGGGCCAGGCACCCAGAGGTGCTTACTAAATGTTATGAGAGCCTTGAAGAGGTTAAATGGGACACAAAGCCAAGCAGTAGAGGACTGACTTTTGATAAGAGTGGTCTCCTGCTTCTATTGATGCAAGAGAAAAGGGAAAGGACAAAAAAGATTCAGTAAGTTTTAGTGTGGGCCTAATGGAAACTGAGAATCTACTACTTAGCCTCTGTTAACTTGCTTTAATGGAGGTAAGAGGAGGTGGGGTAGGAGATTGCAGAAAGTGGGAACAATTTGAAATATCTTCTATGGAGATGGAGTAACCAACTAATTATAAAAACATGAAAGGGTTGCCAAACAACCACAAAGGCCAATCTGTTTTAGATATCATCAATGTGCTTGGTGCAAATCTGCCATGTTCTCCTGAGGTACTCAGTGACTTTGGTGTAAAATCCAAGAGGATGGACCTTGGATAGACTCACAGCTCTATTCATGAATGCAATGGGAAGACAGAGGAAGCAAGCCATGAGGAATGTTGACAGAAGAATGGTCCAAGTTAGCAACTGAAAGGAAGTGAAGACTTCCAAGGAGGGGGTGGAAGAATAAAGTTGAGTAGGTCAAAAACTGGAAGTCCTGTTGTTAAAATACATGAACAGTAGGAATAATAAAGAATGAGGTAAAGAGCAAGGAATACAGAGAGAACAGGCCATAAAGAATATTTAGACTATTTGTTGCAGGCAGAGAATAGGATTCTTACATCTGAATATTTTAGCGGTGAAAGGTTATGAGTATATGTGGACATCCGATCAAGGGCAAACACAACAAGGGGACTGGACTTTGATCACATGATAAAGTGAGAGCACACAAGGGAGGTAGAAGGATAGCTAAGACACCCAAAAAACTAGATAGCATTTGTTGCCCTCAACGCAGAGAAACTAAAGCAGATACTTTAAAGCAACTGAGGCCAATAGGAGAAGGGGACCAGGAACTAGATAAAAGGTTAGTTCAAGAAGAATTAACTTAGAAGGTAACACACATGCACAGGAAAGAAATGTGAGTCAACTCTCCGTATAGCTATCCTTATCTCAACTAGCAAAAACCCTTGGTCCTTCCTATTACTGCTTATACTCTCTCTACAACAAAATTAGAGATAAGGGCAAAATAGTTTCTGCCTGGTAGTGAGAGGTTAGGAGGGTAAGGAAGGGGACGGGGGAAAGGGGAAAATGACCCAAACATTGTATGCACATATGAATAAAATAAAATAAAAAAAAAAGAAAAGGTTATGAGTAATGAAAGGTCACTTAAAAGTACACAAGGTCATACCCTGAGGGTGGATGAAAAAGGGAGAGTAAAGATGGAAGTCACTGAAGGTGAGAAAGTCAAGGGGATGGGAGGTCACAATTCAAATGATATCAAGGACCTTTGGGGTTCAGGAAGAATTGGTTCTAGGTGCCAAATATTTAATAAACTTAGGGGAATGACCAAGACATCAGTAGCTGAAAACTACAAAGAGAGGCAAAGGATGGTGTTAACTTCAAAGCATTGAGGTTTTTGTTTCTTTGGGTTGGTTTTGTGTTTTATAAAGCTTGAAGAAGTCAGAATCTGGAAATATCTGAGAGGGGTTGCATGCTCACCCCCAAATGTTTGGATCTGAGCTACCTGAATGGTAGGGGCATGAGCAATTTCTTCTTAAGAAAGCTGTAAGGAAAGCACAGTCCTGGAAAGGAAGGTTTCAGCCAAGGTAAGAACTGGGGGGAATATTTAGAACAGAAAATGGACACATACACTCATTTATTTAAAAGATAACTATGGAGCACTAGCTATGTACGTGATTCATTTTGGACATTGAGATGCATCTGTGAATGAAACATAGTATGGAATTTACATTCTAATGGTAGGATCTGATAACAAATACCTGAGCAAATACATAGTCAATATTTTTCAGATAGTGATATAGGAAAACATAAGGCTATTAGATGGAGGCTGACGGCTGTGTGGGGGGAAATGGGGAGTTGTTTGTCACAAATTGTGTCCTCCAAAGGGAATGGAGGGTGCCCTGGGAGTTGTGTCAACAGTGAGCCTAGATAGATCTTTTTGGACTAATGCTTGCTAGAATAAATAGCTTTGCTGAATAACAGATGGCGGAAAGCACATTAGGGTTTGCAAATCATTGCTGTGGGGCTAGTGATTTTGCAGAGTCATTGCCAAGGTTCTCACTGCAATTTGTTCCCACTGTGGCCCCCTGGGGGAAGCTGTGGTCAATGCAAGCTCTGTCCTACCTTCTGGACCTGATGGCTGATGGCACAGAATGACAATACCTGCCCACAGTACCCATGTGCCATGGAACCACTGGAAAGCAGAGTAGTCACTTGCTGTGCAGGGCAAGGGCAGTCAGAATTAGCCTCCATCTTTCTCAGGCAGTTTGCATGCAGCTGAGGAAGCAGTGGTGTTGGGGTTGAGCAAAGGGAAGTGGCTAGAGCATCAGACATGACATGCTTTGAGGCTTGGAGGAGACTTTTTTTAAGAGCAAAGAAAAGGAAGTTTTATTTCACCAGGATATTAAACATAAGAAATTTACTTTCCTAATAAATCTCTACACAAGGGTAGAAAAAGATCAGGAACAATACCAAGGAGGTAAAGTTATAACTGACTGGCAATGAGAACTGGGTATATTTGGGAGGACGTCTTCATGTTGGGTAGCCCCAGAGCAGTGACCCTGATCACCTGTGATCCTTGCTGGTGCCCTGAGCTAGACGATTGGAAATGTCACATTCAGTTCGTGCCCCCTTATCTGATTTTCCTTGGTTATTAATCCTACAGTCCTATTTTTTCCTGATTATATTTTAACTTGTGCCTCTTCTTGTTATTGTGAAGAAGATAATTTTCCCCCTTTATATTAAAACCCTTCTCTTCTAAAATGGCCAAATAATTCATTATAGATTCATTTATTTTCACTTTTTGAACATTTATCATATTCAAGATAACATTGTAAAAATAGAAACTTGAAGATAATTATTAACCCAGAAGGGAGAACAGATCATTTTTTTTGAAATGACATTACAAAATGATGTCAATGTTGGTTTGCTTTTCACAGCCTCTCTTTGGTTTAGCCACCACTTGTGGATTGTTGTGTTTAGCAAAGTCTTCTAGGTCTGTATGTACAGCTGCCAAATGGAAACCTCATTTGATGTCCCATCCGCTTCTCAAACACAACACAATTCAAAGTGAGTTAACCATCCCCCATCTACCTTCAGATATAACCTGTTTCTCCTTCTTGTATTTCTTTCTCAATAAGTGATGCTATTGGCTCTCTTCCCATCCTAGTTATCTGAGCCTCATTGTAAGAATATCCTTGATATCTACTCTCCCTCCACATTCAACACTCACCAAGTCCTATTGAATCTACCACCCAAATGTTTTTATGGCCTTCTTTCCAATGGTGCAGATGGTCTGCATCATTGTTTAGACCTGCCTCCTAATCTGTGGGTTATGAAGCAACCTCCCAACCAGTCACCCTACCACAAAGTCTTGTCTTATTCCAAGCCTTACTCTACTGCTATACCTGGATAGTTCCAGGCCTTTTCTTCAATGGCTCCCAATATGCTTTTAGCATAAACATATCTCCCAAATCATCTCTCAGTTGGCCTCACTGTTTCCTACACACATGATATGTTTAAGAACAGCCATCACAACATACTGGTGGGTCCCCCAGGACCCCATGATCTCTCACAAGTTCTTCTGTGCACATGCTGCAATTTCTGCTTAGAAAAATCATTCCTCCTCCATGTGCTGGCTGTTGTATTCATACTTCAGAGCTCAGGTAAGGAACCAATTCCTCTGGAAAACATGTGTAGCTCCGCAGCCAGATTAAGTGCTTACCATTTTACATGCAGTTGTGAGACACTGGATCACTCCCAGCATAACTCTTGCCAAATTGTGTTACTCATGAGCTTCTTCTACTAATCTATAAGCAACTTAAGGGCAAGGATTGTGTACTATGTGGCTTTGCACGTCCAGTAATTGTCTTACAATAGGTACTCAGTAAATGTATGATAAATGGATAAATGAAACAGAAGGAGAAAGGGGGGCAAGTGAGAAAGGGAGGAAGAAATAAAGAGGAGGATAATGTAGTTTATGGGAAGGAAGAGGAGAAAAACTAAAGCATACCAGAAATGGTCAGTAAAGTGTTCAAGAGGTGATATTTGAGCCAAGTGTGGAAAAAGGAGAAGTTATCTGGGTAGAATTAGGACAAGGGAATTTTTAGCCAAAGCCAAGAACATATGCTAAATTACAGAGGTAAGAAAAATGGTGAAATGTTGACTGATTTGTCAGGATTCAGTGACAGGTAACAGAAAGTACTCTAGTTGGTTTTATCAGGAAATATTTTCCTATAAAGAATTAAGTACTTACAGTATCTTCTGAAAAACCATAGGATTGGATGATAGACCAGCTATTTGGGAAAAATTCCCAGAAATGGCTGGCTGGGAAGCTGATATCTCTATCATTTCAGTGTCAGAAAAATGCTGTTATACTGCTGGCTCCAACTTCACACCAGTGGAGCCTGGTGCTTGGATAACATAGCTGTTGGCTCTAGAAACACACAGATGTACTTGTAATTCAGAGATCAGCAAGATTCCTTTTGAAACATGCTGTGCTTACTAAAATTTTCAGTAAGAAAATGGATGACTCTCCCAAATGATGCATTCCAAATTCAAGTTTCTCATGAATGTGTTTGCTAGGCAGAATTGAAATCACATCTGGAGCTATAGCTGCAAGAGAGTCTGAGAAATGTGGTTGATATGATTTGGATATGTTCTGTTTCCCAAAGGTCCATGTACTGGAAGCTTGGTCTCCAATGAGGAGGTACTGAGGTAGTAGAATGTTTAAGAGTGGGGGACTAGCGGAAGACAAACATGTCAGGGGGACTTTACCTTCATGAATGGATTAGTTCTGGCTGGCTGGAGCAGGTCAGGTCTGAGACTGTGACAATGGGTTGTAATAAGTAAGCCTGGTACCACCCTAGACTCCCTGTTTTGTACAAACTGCTTTGTACACTTTCATGTGTTCTTACCATCTATCATGAGGCCCTCACCGGAGTGGAACAGAAGCCAGCATCATGTCCTCAAATACCCAGAACTGTGAGATAAATAAATCTCTTTTCTTTATAAAATACCCAGTCTCAGGTAGTTTTTTTTTACAACAGCTCAAAACAAACTAAGATAATGATTTTTTTTCCAAGCACTGTAAGGACAAGCTGAAAGGATGCTAAAAGAAATTCTGAGGAGTCAAGCTACCATCTGAAATACCTCTTCCCACACCTATGAAGTTGTAAGAAGCAGAAATGACCTGTGTATAACAGTAGAGGTAAATCAAAGATCTAGAGAGGGTTATGTCTTCTCCTGTTCCCCAGCCATCCTGTCAGGCTGTGCAGGATTTGCTGGGAATGTGTATGTCCACAGTAGAAAAATTAACCCAACACGCGTGTGTTTTTCTCTAGTGAAGAACCTTTTCTGGGTTTCCACTTTGCAGCTTAGAACCCAGCTTAGCATCAGCATGTGTGAGTATAGTGCTTATGTGGTATTGACTAACAAAGATAAATCTGGTGTTCTCTGTATGTGGGAGTATAGATGACAGAGCACTGGACTGAGAGGAGAAGGTCTGGTCCCACTATGAGCCATCAATAGTTGTATGATCCAGGGCAAACTACCTCAATGTTCTGTATTTATTCAGTGCTTTGTAAATCAAAACTTATTCACTCAGAAAATGAGGGATCCCTATCACAACTGCTGCCCCATTGCCATAGAAAACTTAAAGCTTTCTATGTCCTTATGTCACTCCCTCATATTCAAAGTCTTCAGTAAGATCATGCATTTCTCCTGTTTTTTTCTCATTGCCCACCACTCATCATGATCCAGAGGAGAAAGTGAATAAATATTGATTCTTTCAGGTTTTGATGTGGAATGCGTAGCTTTGCCTCTTACCAAGAGATGACCAGTGAAGGATTTTTTTCCCAGATGGGAAGTATGTTTATCCAATGGGTAGAACACAAAAAGGCCACTACTCTATGAACACTTGTATCATTATATTTTTAAATAGGAATTTCCCATTTTTGCCTTCTCCTGAATGCTGATATTCAAGAAATCATGACTTTTAGGTGCTAACTGTATTTGTTTCTATTGTATCTTAAAAACATGTTTATACTGTGAAAATATATTCAGAGATCTGAAATTATCTCATGTACCACCAGTCATAGCCATCTTGAACTTTGGAAACTCTGATATATAAACAGTGTGTTAACAATGTTAGTGTGGCAAGTCAACCACTATTAGTAAATCAGTGAGTATCTGAGTTCTGTGGAACAAGCAATGGCAGTGGACTCACACTCATTTACGTGTGGATTTGTTGAAAAAATGTATTGAAATTTATTGAAAAAATGCCATGTAATTCCTGGAATTGATGGGAAGGCTGGAGAATTAACTAGCTCAGAAAGTGGACAGAAGTCAAGAAAGGAGGTGGGGAAAATCTAGAGAAAGATAGAGAGAACCATTCACAGAGGAAAGAATATTGTGTCATATCATTCCCTTCTTCCTTCAAAGCTAGAAAACAAGATTATTTTGAGGTGAAATGTATTCATACTCGCCCCAACATGTACTAGCTGAGTCCTGTGCTAGTCAGAAGAGGTGCATCAAATGACAAGACAAAGTCAAGAATACACCAGGTTATGTATTGGTCATTGAGGGAGACACAGAAAAAGCCATGGTTCATGAAGTTTGCCTAATGGTTACCTTTGAAGGTACCATGTTGACTGCATTACCCACGGGAGCCTCATCTGAGAGGCTCTTTCATCACCCTATTTTACAGATAAAGAAACTGAGGCTCTGAGAATTAAGTAACTTGTCCCACTTAGTAAGTGGTGCAGATGAGTCAAATTCAAGACTTTCTTACTGACAGGCATGTTTACAATCACTCCTTGTTCACACTCCTTCTTAGCAAGCTCAAACAAGCTCAAACAAGCCAAGGTTTACATGCCACAAAGAAGATCCAAACAAACTACTGGGAGGAGAGATTGAAAATAGTTGGTGGATAGGAAGGTTTTGTAGGGGAGGAAAAGAGGTCTTTTTCTCAACTCTCATAAGTTCTTTGTTGGGATGAATCTCTATGATAAAAAAGACAGATTAACAAGAGGAACACAATCAGAAGCTTATTAATGTATATTTTCTATATACCTGGGAGATATCCAGGGAATGAGTAGTTCTTAAAGAAGTGACCTTGAATCACAATTTGTATGGTATCTTCAACAAAGAACAGTAATTTTTAGAGAAGAAACAAGACAAAAGAAAAAAAAAACTTTGATTCTCTAAGGACAGCAACTTGAAGGAAAGGAGAGCAAATAAATGGCTGATAAAAACTACTAAGCAAAGTTTGTTAATGTGGTTTCCTCTGACACTGTTATCTTTTGGCCCATATAGTGCCTAATGCTGTATCCAGCGGTTAACTTTTGTTCTCCCTGGTAGAGGAGGGTGGGGTGCTTTTTGTCTTTGTAAATCTATGTCTAGTTATTAGGCAAATAGGCAGAGAGCTTTCCTGCAGCTGCTTCCTCTTCCTTCTCCTCCTCTTCTTCCTCCTCCTTCTCCTCCTCCTCCTTCTTATTTTTAAGACAATATCTTGCTATGTTGCCCATACTATGAGATAAACTTCTGGGCTCAAGGGACCCTCCTGTCTCTGCCTCCCAAGCAGCTGGGCCTACAGGTGTGTACAGCCAAGCTCTATATCTGTTTCTTATTGACTCTCTTCAGCTCAACAGTCCTTATGCAAAAGAGGCACATTTTGGAGTGGTCTATTTTGGCTTCCCACAGCTTCCTGAAAGAGGCAGGGATGGATATATAGGTTTTGAGGGTTCTCCAGGATTTCAGGAGGTAAATATGTAGGAGAAGGAGAGTGGCCATAGGATGGAATAAGATAAGCCAAAGGAACCATGAGGATGGGGAAAATGTTTTGAGACAGTGAATGGTCTATGTTACCAGCATTTGGGAGTGCTTGGAGGGATGAAAGAGTAGTAGGGAGCCTGTAGTGATCTGGATTGGCCTAAGGAGCAAAGGGGTTTCCTTCTACCTTTGGAGGGAGGCACTCACATTTAAACACTGGGAGAAGGCCTAATATAATCACAGCTATGATGTTCACAGACATTTTAAAACCTCATGCCAGTGATCTTTTTTAAAAATGTGGGAAGCCAACATTTTTGATGAGGACATTAATTGAAGTTACAAGTTGCATCTACTCTCACCATTATTTCATAAAACAAAAGCCCTTTTTACATCTCTTCTCCTCTCAATGGACATGGTCTCAGAAGAAAAGCTTACCTTTCTCAAGAAAGAAGAGTCAATGATAGCACCCCAAGAAACTGATATGTTAAGCATAGTTCTTTTCTTTTCTCATATGTGGTTCATTATTGAAACTGGCACTGGTTGGGCATGACTCAAAAAACAAAAGCAAACCAAAAAGCAACAACAAAAAATTCTGGCACTGTTCTAAGGATGAACATTTAGGAACCACTGCTCTGAAAGATCTGGCAATACTATAGAAGACAGATTGGAGTTAAGGGACAATGACAGGAGGAGAAAGAATTTCAGTCTTTAAGGAACTTGTCTGACTCTACTCACAGTGCTATAACAAATGTCAAAGGGCTGGGTGACATAAACAAGAGAAGTTTATTTTGTCATAGTTCCGGAGTCTGAAAATCTGAGGTCAAGGTCTAACAGGATTTGGTTTCTGGGAAGGACCCACTGTCTGGCTGGAAGATAACTGCCTTCTCACTATGGCCTTTCCTTGATGCATTTGTTGGGGTGAAAAGCAATGTGAGATCTCTGATGCTTTTTACAAGGACACTAATACTATCAAATTGCCTCATTTAAACTTGATTACCTCCTTAGAGTCTCCATCTCCAAATTCAGTCACATTGGGGATTATGGCTTCAACATATGAATTTTGGAGGGACACAATTCAGTTCATACCAGAGCTACTGCAACATTTGTGCAAACAGTTCTACTGGGGGGAGGCAAAAGCCTGTGGGTATGGGAAAGAGAAGTCATATGAAGAAAGATCTGGGATAGTGATTCCAGTTCCCATGCTGTGTTCTGCCATCCCATGACCATGGCAGACAAGACTAATGGCAGACAAGACTAATTGATCAGACTACTCTGTCTTCAAATCTAAGACACAGACTTACAGTCCCCTCACATCTTACTCCAAACACCCTATACCAGTGGATCAGAATGGACATATGACCTGAAACCTCTCTGATATCACTACATCTTAAGATGGCAGGTGGGATGGGAATGGAAATGGAGGGGTCATTGATGGTCCCAATGTCTCAGACCTGGGATACTGATGTGTGCAACCTAATGCCTGTAACCTCTTGACATTTTTCTGTACGTGGAGAAAGGGATTTTGTGGATGACAATAAGCTAAGAGTCTCAAGATATGAAGATTATCCTGGACTATCCAGGTAGGACCCAAGGGTCCTCATAACAGGGAGGCAGGAGGGTGAGCCTGAGAAAGAGAACAGATAATAAAAGAAGTTGAACTGATGAACTAAGGGATATGAGTGTCTGTTAGAAGCCAGTGTAGAAATGGGAAGGAGGGCGATACCTTTCCTGCCCATCAGAAAATGGTCATGGCTCATACTCCTATACCAAAAGACAGGTTAATAAGAGAAAAGCACAGCTAATGTATTTTCTCATAGTTTACATAATGCAGGAGGCTTAAAATTAAAGACTCAAAGACTTGGGGTGAACTGTCTGCTTTTTTTTTTTTTGCTTAAATTAGAGAATGCATGGGCAGTCATGTAGAAAGGTAAATGGATGAGCAAGGATTTGATCTAATGCTACTAGATTGAGTGAGGGAACCTAGCAAGGTCTGTATCTTCAGATTCTTCTTGGCTTCTCTGTACAGTTTCTTTCTTTCTTGGATGGGGGTCTTATAAACTACTATCAGGCAAAGTGGATCAGAGTATTTTTTATGGCCAACTTCAAGTCAGAAAGGTGTGGTGAGATTAATATTTCTAGGCTGCATGGCTTATTTTGGGAAAAGGGGGTTTCTAGTTTCTAGTTTCTGTAATCAATCTTGGGGAAGATAAATTCTAGTTTCTTTGGCTTAGCTTCTGGGGAAGAAAGAGGGTTAGGAGACAAGGGGACAGGAAAATGTCAGAGAGAAACTACTCCTGAGGACTTCTCTTTCATTTTCTGAGTCCCAACGCTGGAAAAAAAAGCAAGGCAATGAATTCTCCTTTAGAGACCAGAGCATAACCTTGCTGGCACTTTGATTTTAGTCCATTGTCACCTGTGTTAGGCTTCTAACCTGCAGAATCTCAAAAAGATAAATTTTTATTTAAAGGCATTAAATTTGTGGTAATTTGTTATAGCAGCAATAAGAAATGAACACAAAAAGGATTATGCCCTCAACAGAAATAGAGAACCAGAACAAAGACTGAGCTTGCTTAAGAAAGGTCAGGGAGAGGAGTGGGAACTGGGGATTCAGTTTTACATTCTGGATGTCATATGCATATTATTGTGGAAGTGTCCAAGGCTGGAACATCAGGAATAGAAAGCAAGCAGCATAGTTCTTTGGAAGGAAAAGAAAGGGATAATTAGTATTGGCATAGCATGTACAAGGTTTTTGGTTCTTTCACTAAGTTATTTTATTTAATTCTCATGATATTCAGGAGGTGAATTGTTTGTTTTGCCAGATTTTTCCAGGTAAGTGTATAGGGGTTAGGATATGTGACCATAAAATTATTCATGTGATAATAGATAGCATCTGATCCAGTCTGGTTCTAGAATGAGTGACTTTCACCATTATATGGTGCTCTGGTTTGTTCTACCACAGCATTGAGAAAGGAAGTCAAAAGTGATTCCCACAGATGTCCCAAATAGTCTCAGTTGCACAGAAGGAAAGATCCCCAACAGGCATTGGTAGGGGTAAGGAGTCA
Source organism: Castor canadensis (assembly GCF_047511655.1). Lineage (NCBI taxonomy): Eukaryota > Metazoa > Chordata > Mammalia > Rodentia > Castoridae > Castor > Castor canadensis. The sequence goes on along the minus strand of NC_133397.1, from coordinate 79,775,489 downwards.
CTTTGAGGGATTAAAGACAAATAAAAATCAGAGTAATAGTAGTGGGAAAGAAGGTGAACCATTGGTAAATTGAAATATATACTTCTCAGAAGGAAAGTTTCTTCACATCATGAAGTCACCAGTTCTAAGATCAGCAGTGTTTCAGATAATGTTTGTAGTGACTCACTGTCTGTTGTCCCAAGAGAAGGATTGGTGGGAGGCTGGTCAGTTAAGGAATCGACAACTCCACCCCCACAGTGTCTATTCCTGAACCTCCTCACTCTGGGGTCAATACTTATACACAGGAATTTCCCCAATGTCTGAGAGCTCAAGGGGATATGAAAAGTGATGACTGATTTCCAACCTTAAGAGTTGAAGTCTTGTTGGCTCAAGGTGTTGGGGCCTTCTGGAATTCTACTTTTTTCTGGTCCATCTGGTGTGAGGCTAATCTGGGAGCCAAAAGACTTTGATCTTATTCCACTGCAGTGGTCACAAGCCTGGGTGCCTACCTAACATTTGTTGCACACTCAGCATGTGTCAATAGCCTTATGAAAGACCTTCTCTTTGACTACTGTTGTACTGGTGAAGAAGTGGAAGCCCAGAAAGGCTCAGTAATTTGCCCAAAGTCACATAGCTGGTAGGTGGAGCAGCTGACATTTTAAAACCAAGTTTACCTAACTCTCTGAACCTGAACCTTTACAGGTAGCTCTGACATTACCAAGGGTAGATACAAAAAGAAGGCTTCTTGGAGGAGGTAGCCTTAGAACTGGAATACAGGAGGATGAGTTTCTGGCCAGAAGACATTCTTAGTAGAGGAAGAATATATGCAAAGTTGTGAAGATGGTGGATGCATTTGGGAAGAGTGAGTAGGCGAGTGACCACGACAATGAGTCAAGAGCTTATGACGTCAGGGCTACTGTTGGTACAGATGATGACTTGAAGATCCTGTGAAAAGAAAATTCTAACACTTCCAGCTGAGTCCTAGAGACATGCTTATTTTATGTGATCCCTCACAAGAAATGCAAACATTTGTGTTGGTTTATAACCCTGTTCAGTAATTACACTACTCATTAAATATGTCAGGGTAGTTTTTCTGGTGAGAACTATTTGTTCAGAAATGTAAACTCCATACATGAAGTCAAGGCTTCACAGTTTGTCACTTACACAGTATGGTCATCCATCATGAGGCACAACCTCTACTTAGAACTTTTTAAAAATAGGGATAAATTTGCAACCTAGTTCCATATGTTCTGAGAACTATGCACCTTAGAAATCTTCTTCTCCTTTTTGATTCTCAGTTGGGTGTTGTAATTTCTTTCCATGTCTACTACTCAGTCTTCAAAATTAAACATTACAAATAGATGCATAATTTCTCACAAATGTAGCATTATTAATTGTTCTTATTTTGGCTATTGTGTTTTCCTCTAATGTTTTGTTATTTTCATTGATGATGAAATACTTATGTGATTTTTTTAGGCTCTGAATTATTTCCTAACAAAATATTCTTTGAAATGTAATCAGTAGATCAATTTTCCTTCCCTTCTGAAGTTTTTATAATGCATTATTATCATTAACTAATCTTTTAAAATTAAATTTAAATGGCCAATTGACAAAGATAAGTAATATTTTATGCCTTTTGATACATGTCACATAATCACCTTCTGAAGGAGTTAGAATAATAAAAGCTTGTTACTAGCATCAAATTTCACTGCAGTCTCACTAATTGTGGGAAAAGTGCTTTTCCTGCTAATTTGCTAACTCAATAGATGTGAGTGCTTAATTTTATCTATTATTCCCCTGTTAATGATGGAATTTAAATTTTTTCTGTATTTTCATTTTCCATTTGAATTTTACTTTTTGCAATGTTTTTTGTTTATTACCTACCAAAAATTTAACTTTTTGGAATTTTTTATTAACATACATTAATAGTACAAGGAAGTTTCATTGTGATAATCCATAGATATGTGCGGTATACTTTGAATAGGTTCATGCCCTCTATTATGAAACAGCATTTTGTGGGTTTCATTATGCTGTCTTCATATACATATGTAACCAACTTTAATCCTTTTCACTCCCAAGTACCCTTGCCTTTCCCCCACCTTCTCTCACTTATTTTCCCCAGATAGTCCCCTTTTACATTTATATCCCATTATTATTATCATTTTCATTATTGCTATTATTTTTGTCATTTCCTTTTTAATTTGTGACTTCAAAGGCACGTGTGAGAAAATAAGCAAAGAGTCTTTCTTCAAAACTACATAAATGAGGAAACAGACTAGGAACAAGAGTAGCAAAGGGACAATGGAGAAAGTTATAAAATAATAACAGACCTTATTTTCATTGTTGAAGTTCCTACAGAGTAGTGACTTTTAAACTTTTTTGAGATTGTGCATACTTTTGAGATATGGGTTCTTATGTCCAAAATGAACCTGACCTATTGCATAAAAATTTAAGTGAGTTAATGGGCCCCTGAGGTATTTTCCATAAAACTCTCTCAGGTTAAGAATCTTTGTTAAATAATGGCTTTCACCAAGTTGCTTGTTCATTATTGATTTATTTACTAGTTTTAATAAAGAGATACATTGTTATGTTAGAAGTTTAATGTCATTAATAATTAAATGTAATTTTATTTTCCTTCCTTCCTTCCTTCCTTCCTTTCTGTGCATTTTGAGATTATTGCTCGCTTGATTTCAAAGTTCAGGTGGGAATTTTATCTCACTATTCAGCCCTCCAAATTCAGGCATGAAATACTCTCTCTGGGACTTCATATTTATCAGATTCAGAATTTAAAACAACTATGTTTGAAATATTTAAATTACAAAATAAAAATATGATCAAGAGATAAGAATTACAAATGATCCAGTAACTTTGAGAAAGAATTAAATAGTTTTATAAATAATATAGATGAGATTAAATAGCAGAAAAAATAGTTAAAGGAAAACTATTACACAAGAGTGATAGAAACTACAGAATTCAGAATAAAATGAGGCTAGTCCATGTACGAAAGACATGTTTAGACACTGTGAGGATGTAAAACATCAGTTAAAGAGATTACTTGGAAGTAGACTGACAGCTGACTTCTTGAGAACAACAGAAGTCAGGAGATTGTTGAATGATATCATCAACATGCTGAGAAAAATAAACAGTTATTAACAGAACAGCAACAGTGTTGTCTGCCTATTCAAATGATCTTTCAGGATGAAGTACACAGTAAACACATTTCCAAATGACAACGAATGATTTTACCTGCTAAACGAATAGCTCAAGAATGTATCAAGATGAAGGAAAATGATCCCAAAAGAAAGGTATAGTTTCCTATTAGCTATCACAACAAATTACCACAGACTTATTGGGTTAAAACAATACAAAATTATCTTCTGGTTCTATAGGTCAGAAGTCTGACACAAGTCTCACTGAGTTAAAATCAAGGCATAGCAGGGCTGTTGGAGAGTCCATTCCCTTGTCCTCTACATTCTTAATGACACCTGCATTTCTTGGCTTGTGGCTCCTCCTTCCATCATCAAAGCCAACAGTGGTAATTTTGGTTTAAACCTTTTCATATCTCATTTCTCTGACCTCTTCTGCCTCCCTTTTCCCTTTTTGTGGACATTTTTAAATTAAATTAGGCCTACCTACTTATCCTAGGATAATCTCCTTATTTTAATATCATCTGATTAGAAAACTTAATTCCATTTGTAATCTTAATCCCCCCTTTTCCATATGACATTACCTAGTCATAGGACTTAAGGAATAGTGTGTGTTCATTGTGTCTGTGTGTGTATGAATTTTTTCTACTTACCACAGGAGATCTTCAATGTAAGTAAAAGCAGCAAACTAAGATATTAGTAAACATGTGGGAAAATCTAAACAAACTTTGTCTGAGAAAAAATGTCTAAATATGAGGTTAGAAAAGGACAGAACTAAAATGCCATTCAACAATAATATCTACACAGTAGAGATGGTTGAAGTTAAAAACTCCACAGATCATGTATTTTTGGAGAAGAGGAGCTTCTCCAAAAAATTTTCAGAGTTTAGACTCTGAAAAGCAAAACATTCTTGGGAAATTTTCAATAGTAACCACTCAGAGAATAGAAACAGAATGTATAACTTATAAACCAATATGGGAGGAGAGGCTAGAATAAAAAAATATTAACAGCCACAAATGTCCCCTCCCAAATTAAGGCAAGAGAGGAGAGAAAATTTTTAAAAAGGGTAAAATAGAAATTAAAATTTAAGGTAATAAAACAAATGTAATTATATTAAAGATTACAAAAAATGAATAGGAACTAAATTTCCTAGAAGAAAAGCAGATTATCAAGTTGAATTAAAAAATCTGATTTAATGCTTTTTTCAAGATAATTGCCTATAAGGTTGTTTTTGTGTTTCAGTGCTGGGGATTGAACCCAAGACCTGGCACATAGTAGGCAATCACTCTACCATTGAGCTATACCCATAGCTCTTCTACTTTTGTTTTTGTGGTTTTGCTTTTTCATGCCTATACTAGTAAATGTAAGGAAATTACAAGCTAAGGGATGAAAGAAGACACCCAAGCACTATGTTACTATCAGAGCAGATTTCATTGAAAAAGCACTAACAGGAAGAGGGAAGGCCACAATACAGAAAGTATTTGATTTGCCACAAACATAATATTTCTAAATTTGTATGACTGAAAAAATATGTTTATATGACTTCATATAAATATATATGTATGACCGTATGTTATATTATATTATCATTAGGTATGTATATATATAAAACCTCACCCTGTACAAAATTTTGGAATAGCCATGGCTATTAGCTGACAGGTACTTTCAGGTGTTTTCAGTGCTCTATTAAAATCTTTGTGTTACTAAGATGCTATCCTGCCCATTTTACAGGTGGTGAAAGGCATCCATCAAGAAGAGGTTATACAGTCATGTGTCTCTTAACAGTGGGATAAATTATGAGAGATATGTCATTAGGAAATTTTTTGGTGAATATCATAGAATGAATTTATAAAAACTAAGAAATCTACTGAGTCAATGGTGACATAACTTTATGGGATCGTTGGAGTATATACAGCCCATTGTTGACCAGAATGTCATTATACAGTGATGACTATGTCTGGGATATATGATTTGGCTTCTTCTGTACTCTGCATCCTCCTCAATGAGGGATGGCATGTCTTTGTTAGAGGGACCACAACCATCTTCAAAATGTGTTTAGATAGATCTGGATGGAGGCTTCTCTGGTTGCAGATTAATAAAGAGACCCTGATATGTCTGATCTGATGTGAATCACTGCATGTATACACACATACACATGTATGTACACTCTGCACACACATACACCATCCTGCCTGTTCTTGCAGTGATGCCAACACTCAGATCCTGGGTCTACTCTGAAATCCTTTGAGGAAACCACTGTCATTCTGGGGCTTATAGGAGTGCTTCGTTTCTGTGCCTCTTCATTATCAGACAGAGGTTTCTATCTGTGCTGGAGGCTTGCAATCCTTCCTTCCCAAGCCTTCTACTTTCTCTCATGTTCAACCACATGAGGCCGTCTAGCATATTAACCACAGAGGGGTCCTCCCCAAATTAAAAAGGCAGGTCTTGCCAAAGAGAAAAAGGCATTTACTTTCTCACCTAGTTTGAACTTCTAGGTTTAAACAAGTTCAAATGCTGGCCATCCCATATGGCACCCAGCACCTGCTCCATTATGACTCCTGAGACATTGGAAGAAGAGCCTCACCTTGTGAGGAATCAGTTAGTTCTGCTCAAGAAAGCCAAGACCCTACCTCTTCCTGTCTCTGTGTCCTTAATAAGGTACCACTACTCTCTCCTCTTTGAACCTCTATTTGTCACTTGTAAAAAAAACCTATGTTTATTAAAGGAATGAAAACAACATATACAAAACACCTGGCGTTGTGACTGACTTAAGTGAATGTCTTAACAAATGATGCCTACTTCCTGTTCCACTCTTGGAGTCCACACCCTCTTGGCCATCTCTGCTTGTGCTCATGCCATCAGAGTCATACGGGGATATGTGCCGGACATAGATCTTCAATGCTACTTCTGGACTGAGTTCTGGATTTACCAAATGAAGATGTTTGTATTTGGCCCTCTGTCTGTTGGAGTAAACAAATGGCTTAGGATTCTGATCATTTACTGAGGTTCTAGGGAGGTCTTAATACCTCCATCTCTTAGACCATGTCTTTCACGTATGATATGAATTCTGTCCTACATTTGTATAGGGATTAACAGTTCAGAGAACACACCCCCATATATAGGCTTGTTTCTAATTGTCTTGCAACAAGAAGTAAAGATAGGTCAAACATTCTGATTCATGTTTTAGAGCTGTGAAAACTGAATCTCAAATCAGTGTAGACTTGTCTAGAAGATAGTGCATGGTTAAATGAGAAGTTAAGGTTTTCTGATTACCTATCTTGTGTTTTATCCTTGCAGGAGACATTATAGAGTTTAAGTGGACTTACAGACAAACATCTGTGCTTTAGTTTTGTCCTCTATAAAAGATAATAATACATTCTGAAGATTGTTGAAAATTCAATGAGAGTTCACATGATGGCATGACAGCTGATCTTCTTGCTGTCATAGATGCTGTGGTGCAAAGTCTAGTTTTGCACCCATCTCTTCCCCTAGGGAAGACTGCATGCAACATTGATAAGGGCCTGACTCCTTTGTGAGGGCCACCCCAACTCCAAAACTCCTGGAGAATGAGCTGAAAACTGTGTTGTGACTATGTTATGGCTCAGTTGCTCTACTTTTCTGTCTTTCTTTCTCCATACCCACACAGGTTTGAATCCTGCTGTGACCCCCCGCCCCAATGAAAGCCATGCATGCTAATCTCCTCTGCATGTTAAGCTTTGTAAATATGAGAAACATTCTATCAGTCATGCAAGGAATGGTTCACACAAAGCCCCCTTCTCAGAGTAGCAGAGAAGCTAGTCTGGGTTAGGTGTGCATTCTGTGTTTTTGTAATAAAACAAACAGATGGGCCTTTCTGAGGTCTAAGTCCATGCTCTTGGCCTCCAGCTCTGGGACCCAGCCAGCTAAGGCAGGCTCTAGGTCTGAGGCAACCCCAGACTCTGGGTTGTTCTGTTCCTGGGAACAGCTTCCTTTCCCCATTGATGCAATCCTTTATAGCAGACCACAGGTTGATCACACATTCCTATTACTGACACAGAGAGGCTTACAAGTTTGTTCTCTCCAGGAATTCTGACACACCACAAGATCTAAATGTTTCTACCTTCCTTGTGAAAGCCCCTGGCCTCAGAGAGGGAACTGGTTCAGGTGATCAACACTTGGGGCAGATCCAGCCACTGTTACATGAAATAATCAATAGAGGTAGTCTTTGGTTGTAGTTGTTTGAGGAGCAAAGACCCTATAGTTATCATCTGCATAATAATTCCTTCCCCCCAAAACAAGTATAAATGCAAAGAGGAAATGCAAATTGAACAGTTGCTAGCCTTTTCTTCACTTCTAACCAGCTTGACACCCCAAACTCCTCTGTTGGAAGTTCTGCAACTTCCATTCTGTCCCCATCCCAGAGCCCTTGATAAGGCAAAGGGATGAGGATCTGGAGGCCCAAAGTCCTGTCTTTTTTCTGTTCCTCATTGCTGTTCCCCCTTGAATGTTGCACTTCAGTTCTGATTAATTACTTATAATTGCCTGAATCCTCCAGTCATGCTTTCTCTTACTTAGGGGCCCCTTTTACTCTTCCCCCGTCTTTCTCTTGTGAACCTACTTCTAAGTCTGTGCTCCCCAAAATCCCATGCTTCCTTCATCCTCTCATATGTTGTTCTGAGATGTAGTTTTCTGAAGGCTTGGTTGTAAAGACTCTGGGACTCGTGAGGACAAGGATACATTATTCACCTTGTTCACCTCTGTATCCTCAGGATCTAACACTGCACCTGGTACATAGTGAGTAGAGAGTAAGTAATGCATATTAGGAACAAATATATATCTTTTGTTATCTTTGTTGGTTGTTGTTTCAGGTGACAAAACCCTATCCTGACGTAGCTGACAGCTCTACTACCTCATGTCTTGTAGCTTTGCCAGTGGGAAAGGAAGAGGAACTGCTTTGTTCCTTCAGTTTCAGCTTGATCAACACCAGGAGGATCAATTGGTCTGACTTAGGTCATGTGCCTAATGTACTGTGGCTAAGGACAGGGTAAGATGGTTTGAGGTTGCAGCACTATTTGTGATATCCAAGATATGGAAACAACATAAATGTCCATGGAGTGATGCATGGAGAAATTGTGGTACACATTTAATGGAATACTATTTAGCCTTGATCAAGAAGGAAATCCTACCATTTATGAACTAGAATCTGGAGGGCATTATGTTAAGTGAAATAAGCTAAACACGGAGAGACAAATACTATATAGATCTCACACGTGGAATCTAACTAGTCAGATGCAAAGAAAAAGAGAGTAGAATGGTGGTTGCCAAAGCCTGGTGGAAGGAAAAAAATGGGAAGGTGATGGTTAATGGGCACAAGGTTTTAGTTATACAAGATACATGAGTTCTGAGATCTTCCAAATAAGTATAGAGTCTAGCAATGGAAATATTATGTACTTGACATTATTGTGGAGTAGGCCTTATGCTAAAAGCTCTTACCAAAATAATAATAATAAATAATAAGAAGGCAGGAGGAAACTTTAGAAAGGGATGAGTGTATTTATGGCCTCCATGGTGGTGGTTGTTTCACAGGTGTATACTTATCCCCAAACAAAATGAGACATTCATATTAAATATGTACAGGTTTTGGTGTGACAATTATAATCGGCCTAATAAACTGCCTGTTTTAAAAATTGTGGTTGGGTGAGTCAATGCCCTGTATAGCTATCCTTATCTCAACCAGCAAAACCCCTTGTTCCTTCCTATTATTGCTTATACTCTCTCTACAACAAAATTAGAGATAAGGGCAAAATAGTTTCTGCTGGGTATTGAGGGGGGGAGCGGGAGGGAGTGGAGTGGGTGGTAAGGGAGGGGGTGGGGGCAGGGGGGAGAAATAAACCAAGCCTTGTATGCACATATGAATAATAAAAAAAAAAATAAAAATTGTGGTTGGAGTAAGAAAAAGAGGAAGAGCTCACCAACATGTGGCAGGGCATTGGGAAGACAAAACTTCCAGCATGTAGTGCTGAACCAACAGATTCACGTCAACAAGCTTCGTGAACCTGAATTACTTTGCCAATGTAGCAAATGGTTCATTTTTGTCTGCCTGTGCCTAACCTGGATTCTCTCCCTTCTATGTTTACATTTTTATTGACTCCTCTGTTCCCTTAGGCATTGCTTGCCAGCATTTGTAGGATTACTGAAGTAAGTAAGGTTTTGGTGGTTGGAGACTGATAGGTTTGAACTTGCTTTGGCTGAAATGGGGAGTTTGTAAGACATGACATAAGGACAGGAAGTACAGCTGGACTTCATGAGGAATGTTAACTGGAAACAGGAAAGTTAGGAAAAATTATGGTGGCCAGAATTGTCTTTCCATCCAAGGTCACAGCATTCTCTTTTCTGTGTACCTGCTTTGTTCTCCTCTCTCTGCAGAATGGTTTCTGTACTTCACCTTGCAGGTCATGGATTTAGAAATCCATAGTTTGAGAGTAGTTAGGTGCTATCTGGTGTCTCTGAGTTCTAGATCCTTATTGCTGGCAGTGGGCTAGTTTAAAGCAGCTGCTTAGCACAGGTCCACACATACCTGAATGGCTCTGTGAGTTGTGACAGTTTAGGGAGTAAATCTTAGAAAAGTAGATCATGGGCAAAACAGAGTCTGCACATCTTGACCTCTATGTTAGTCAGACTTTTTATTACTGTGACAAATACCCAAGAGAACAACTTTAAAGTAGGAAAGATTTATTTTGGCTCACAGTTTCAGTCTATGGTCAGCTTGCTCCATTGCTGTGGACCTGTGGTTAGGCAGAACAGTCTGGTGGCAAGAGCATTCGGTAGAACAAAGCTGCTCATCTTATGTCAGCCAGAAAGCAGAGACAGAGAGGAAGGGGCCATAGACAAGATGTATTTTGCAGGGCACATCTCCTGTGACCTACTTTCTCCAACTGGGTCCACCTCCCAGTAATTCCATCATATTATGAATCCGTAAGGAATTAATCCATTGGCTAGGTCAGAGCCCTCATAGTTCAATCACCTGTCAATGACTGGATCCACCATCTGGAGACCAAAACATTCCAAACAATAACAACTTCAATTGATGTAAATTTTTTTTGGTAGCACTGGGGCTTGAACTCAGGGCCTACTCCTTGAGCCACTCCACCAGCCCTTTTTTGAGATGGATTCTTTTGAGATAGGGTCTCATGAACTATTTGCCTGGACTGGCTTCAAACTGTGATCCTCCTGATCTCTGCCTCCTGAGTAGCTAGGATTATAGGTGTGAACCACCAGTGCCTGGCAATTGATGTAAATTTGTGTTTCATTGTGTGCCCAGGAGGCTCATCCATTTACAGATTCATGAACATTTATGTTGTGTGTGTGTGTGTGTGTGTGAGAGAGAGAGAGAGAGAGAGAGAGAGAGAGAGAGAGAGAGAGAGAGAGAGAAAGAGAGAGAGAAATCTCTTATCTCTTGCATATTAGTGTGTATTTTTGTATGGGCCAGGTCACACACTATACACTATGAGCTGGGCTGGGATACAATGGTGAACAAGGCAAACATGATCCATACTTTGACTGCCACACAAGGCAGATATTACACATAGGATCACCTATATAAGGCATTTGAGCTGAAGTTTTAAGGTAAGAACAGTGGACTGGACAGTGGAGCTGGAGAAAGAAGGTTCTTCTGTGCAGAGATCAAGCATAGGTCAAGGTCCTGAGACAGGAAGGAGAAGTGATTTTGAGAAACTAAAAAAGGCCTGTGTGGCAAGCTAAGCCTGGAGCTAAGCCATGTTGATTCTCTGTAAAATCTTTTAGGATTTATCTCTGACCATAGGAAATAACTCGAGGAGTCAGTCATCACAATTATGAAAGGCACCCCATCTCTTTTCAAATCTCAGATTCACGCTCTGGCTCCATGTGCCAAAGTATTAGGAAACAGAATGCCCTTGGTTGTAATGAAAGGATTCACCCATGCTCTTAGTCTTCCCAAAGTACACAGGGGCTGTGCTATTGAGCCCAGTCCATGGTCTAGACTTCTGTTCCCACAGTAGACTTCTCTTTGGCAGTCTTTTGGTCTTTCTGCCAAAGGACTTACCTGGGACTGTCTCAAGGCACAAGAGGGGTTCTATTGACATAAACCTCAATATCTCATCCTCTTTCCTGATTCCTCCCCTTGTGCTACCTCCTGCCTCCATCCTTTCTTCTATCTATTCTTCCTTCCAATCTCCGTATAACATTGTGGTGCAAGGCAGGTCAGTGTGAGTTAGCAATTAGTCACTATCATTGGGGTTGGGGCTCCTCTGTGTTCTTTTGAAGTTCCCTCCCCAAGGCCAAGAGTCCCCAGCCTCTGGAATTCCCAAGTTTTCAAGTACTAGTTCTCTTCACTATTGCCAGTCTTCTCTAGCTTTGGGGCACTTGTCTATGGGCTTCTCAGTCCTCTGAGCAACCTAGGCTAGGGCACTGGTCCCCTCAGAACTGTACAGCCTCGGAGGAATTATGATGAAAAACCTGGAAAGGAAAGTTCTGCGGTGGCTAGAGATGTCTATAAATGGTTCTTCCACTGAAGACATGCCAAGTGTCAGGACCACCAGGGAGCTCCAGCCTCATGTTCTGATGAACTTGTAATCCTTTGGTTCTGACTGGCAGCCTGGTTTACTCTCTTATGACTGATACCAACCTAGGCCAGACTTCAGCTCCCCGGAGAAGAAATTAAACCCATATCCTCTGATAATTATAGTTAATACAGTCATCCTTCCATATCTGTGAAGGATTAGTTCCAGGACTTTTGGTGGATATAAAACTAAACCGATGCTCAAGTCTCTTATATAATATGGCAAAATTATATTAATGCAACTTACACACATCCTCCTATATACCCTAGGTTATCTCTGGATTACCTATAATACCTAATTCAATGTAAATGTTATGTAAATAGTTGTTATTCTGTATTATTTAGGGAATAATTACAAAATGTCTGTACATGTTTAGTACAGAGCCAATTTGTTAAAAATGTTTTTGATCCACAGTTGGTTGAATCCACAGATTCTGAACTTGTATCCACAGATACAGAGGAACACTCATACTTAATGCTTACTGCATCCCAAGTTTCTTATACTTGTCAACCCATTCTCACAACTACCCCATGAGATGCAGCAGTCTGGCCTTCATTTTACAGATGTTGTCAAGGTCACACAAATGTTGGTGAGGCTGAGGTTTGAATCCCTGGGCACCAGGACCTGCCTCACAACATGGCCTGTTGCACCACAGTAATAAGACAGGCTGTACCACAGCAGCTTCACAGGCTGCTCCCCCAACCCGTGCCCAAATTTCCAGGTTTGCAAAGTTGTCATTTATAAAGTTTCCAGGTTTGCAAATTTAGTTCCGGATTCTTTAGCAAACACATTTCTCTACAAAAGCTGATTCAGAACTTCCCATCCAAGTCTTAGAGACCTGGACCTTCTAGCTTGGTGAGCCCAGGCTGAAGAGAACAGGAAGTGAGGGCCTTGTGGGAAGTCCCTGTGGTCAGGAGCACCCAGGCAGAGAACATTTCCCATCTCGGTCTACCTGCACCTCCCAGCCCCACTTCAGGGCTTATGGGCTGGAAGAAGAGACCTTAAAAATGAATCCAGACCTTAGATATAGAGTTAGTAGGAAATGAAGGAACCTTACCAGATTCCTGTTGAGAATTTTTAAATTATGAGCTTTTCTGCAAGTGAGGGTGGGCTGTCCTGCCCCATCAGAAGGGACAGACTTGCCAGTGGCAGGACTGAAGGCAACATTGGGATGACCTGCCCCTTCATATCTCCTTTACCTCTTATTAAGGTTCTACCTAGAGCAAGGCCCTTTTTAAATGCACACAATTTTTGAATCATTTCATAGTCTGTATGCCATGCATCTTTCTAGCTAGCCCAAGTTGAAGGACAGTCTACTATTAAAGAGTTGGAGGGCAGAATGACATGCACAGGTTTACCTGCTACCCAGGGAGCCCTCACCACTGCTCCCTGAATGTCGACCTAATGGTTGTAAGCACACATGAGTTGTCTGAACCCTGATGGCAGAGTATGGAGACATGAAGCCAGAGAGGTTGGTTCTGAATGTCAGAGGAGGTGAAGGGTTCAGGACATGGGGAGCTTCTTGAGAAAATGGAGAGAGAGTTTCTGGCTTTCTGGGCAGTGTTGTGGTAATTGTTGGGATGTGGAATTTGAGCAGAAGTGGAAGAGGGGATGGACATCCCATTGCTCTCTAAGCCATGCTATGACCACATTGCTTCCACATTGTCCTTAAACCATGACGATCTCCAGCCTAGAGCCTTCCCTCTGCCGTTTCCTCCACCTAGAATATTCTTTGCCTTCCTTAGCTCAAATGTCACCTTCTCAAAGAGGCCTTTCCTGGCCACTTTATCTAAAATACCCACCCACCCCATAAGTGATTTCTCTGTAGCACTTACCCCATAAGAAGTTAGCTTATTTGACTCATTTCTTGTCTGCCCTCCTCCATTAGCATATCAGGGACCTTAGGGCTGAGGATGGAGCTCAAAAGTAGAGTGCTTGCCTTGCACCACGTGGTGGTGGGTTTGATTCCCAGAAACATACACTCACACACCAAAAAAAAAAAAAAAAGTAAAGAAAAAACATCAATAACCTTGTCTGACTTGTTCCAAATGCCTGATAGAGTGTTCAGCACACAGGATTAAGCTTATACATATTTTTTTGATGAACGCATACATGCTTGCATGAACTGGTAGCAGTCGGGTTTGGGGTGGGCACCTAGGTCCAACTTCATAAATCAGCTCATTCCCCATATGTGATTTCCAGTTTTATGTAGCTAGGAAGTAGTTTGCCCTTTGCTAGCCTGAGTCAGCCTTCCTAAAGCTGGGCCTGGTTTGGCATCAGCTGTCAGCAGACACACATCCTCTGGCTAACCAGCCCTGTGTGGGTGTGTGGGAAGGGAGGAGCTCCCCCTCTTACCCTTCTCAGGTAGTCAGGAAGGAGGACAAGCTCCTTCCTGGGCAGGGCTGTAGCACAGCTGCTTGTTCCTTTATATGGAGCAGCTCAGACTAGAGCAGAAAGCTGGAAGATTTCAGAAGACCTCATATCCTATCAGGCCCTCCCATGGCTTCAGGTATGAGCTTTCCAATCCTATTTGTCCATATGAAAAATGGGGGAAGAAACCTCTACCACTAGTGTTTAAACAATGCTTTCAAATTCTGACAAGCAAGCTTCTGGGAAATGTCAAGTGCGTGGAACTCAAGGCCTGGCTGGGAGACCTGGGCCAGACTACAGCATCCCTGGGAGAACAGGCAGATGCTCTGAGGCAGAGGGGTGTACTGCTGTAAGAACAGTCATGGAGTACTGGGAGCATGTTGGTCATTCACCAACAGAGATACAGGGAAAATGGAGAAATATCTCTGTAAAATGAGGAAAAGAACAGTATGAGCTAAATGAGAAATATGAACAGAATGTAGAACTCATCCACAAGGTACAGGGGTGATAAGATGGAGACTGCACAAAGTTAAATGGTTGGCACTAGGCAGTTCCAGCAGATGGATGTCACATAGGAATGCAGGCCCAGGTAGCTGAAACTTCTCTCATTTTTTAAGAAAGGCCAGATATTCTGGTTTCATTATGTGTGGTATTCTGATTAAATAAAACAATAAAGCAAATTAAATATTCAATCTATGAGCTACTTGTTTGTAACCTCTGTTTACAGTGGGGGTGGCAAAGAAAAAAAAATCTTTGAATTATTGGTCTGAAGACACAGTGTGAGTTTGAGTTTGGCCCTCTTACAGAGCAGACCATTTCTCTTTCTTGGTGTCAGGAGGAAGCTGGCAAACTCGTTTCATGGACACATTAATAGACAACACTTTTGCACTGTGTGCTTACTACAAGCTAGGAGCTTTGCTGAGCTCTGTGCACAGTTACCTTATTAAATCCTCACAGTACCCACGTGAGGAAGAATTGTTGTTAATGTTCACATTCTCAGAAGAGGAAACAGAGAAAGATTAAGTAATATACCCAAGGCCAGACAGCCAGAATCTGGGCTGACTGCAGACAAGTCTGTACCCACACCTCTACACTGTACTCCGGGGGAATAGAGGCTGTGTGAGATCATGAAGGGGAATTGCTCTGTAAACCACAAGCAGTTGCTCCAAGGACAGACAGCAGATTCTGCCCTTTCCCCCAGTGGGTGTCACCATCTTTAGCAGGAAGTATTAAAATAACATTTTATAGTCTTATGTATTTTTCAAATGAATGAAGTAGGATGCTGGAACCTCTCTCAGAACCAGAAAGTAACATTGTGAGTAGGTTGCTACACTTAAAACATGGTTCACTCCAAAATGCTGGCACACTTAGGTGCTAAATATATGCATGTGAGCATGAATTGAATTGAACTCAATGCAGACTCTATGCTCCCTGGGAGAAGGATCTACATTCTCTATCTAAGACCAGAAATATGGATGGTACCAACTGCTTCCAAGCAGAGAACAGGGCTCCTAGAAGAGAGAAGTTAGAGGGATGTGTGGTTTGATGGGAGACCTGGAAGAGTGAGGACGGGAACAAGGATGAAGATGGGATCTCCTGCATACACTTGGCATTACCTTGACAAATCACTGGCCTCCCAGACCTCTGCCTGCTGTCTACATAAAGGGGTCCCACCACTTACCTAACAGCTAATGTGTATGTAGGAGAAGGTCGTGGCGATGATGATTAAAAAGGTAAATCCATTTTGGACCCAAATTTGAAAAATAGTTTTAAGATATTAGATATTGACAATATCTTAACTATGTAGCCAGAAGTAATTAAAGATGAATGATTTAACTGAAAATTAACTTGACCAAAATGAGAGTCATTGATTGATGTAATTAATCACTATTATGTCTGCTATGGTCTCTTTTTCCTGAGTGGAAAATTCATTAAGACTTTTGGATACTCATGTCTGTCTGTCTATCTATCTATCTATCTATCTATCTATCTATCTATCCATCTATCTATCTAAATCGATCATATCTCCATCAATAAAAACAGGCTAAATTGGCCAGGTGCAATGGTTTAATAGTCAGTTGTGTGCAATTTGTGGCACCAGCCACCGGAGGTGCCACTGCCTTTTAAGGATTCATCATTTAGAAGGATCTATTACTCTAGTTTTTCAGGGACTGAGAAGTTGGCTGAGATGTAGAACTTTCAGTAATAAAGCCAAGAAAGTCCTGGGAAAAACAGAGTAATTGGCCATTCTGATCCATAACTAGGTAAAGAACTTTCCCTGTAAACTATATAAGGTTTTAGAATTACTCTTTACTATAAAAATAAGTAAATAAAAACCTCCCAAAATTTTCAAACAATTGTGAACTAAATAGTTGCTCTATGAGGTGGGAGTTCAAAACAAAAGGAACACCATAAGAACAAATAGAGCTCTTGCTTCCATTAACCATGCAATGAATCAGGGAAGGAAAAGTCAGCTGCCTTTCCAGTAAGACTAGTATGGGAAGGAATGAAAAGCCTAGACTTAAATCCACTTCAGCCAAAGTCTGGGGCAAGTGATTTAATGCTCGTGAACACTGAATTATTTTTCTACAAAGTAACTAGAATTATATTCCCATCAGGAAAGTGGGTGCTGTTATGTCTACCTTGTACAGATGGTATGAGCACTGGAAGAGATCTGTATGAAATACTGTATAGGTTTAGCTCAGTGGGACATGTGTAACACAGAGACTGCAGCCCAGCAGGCAGCAACACATCTGTCCCTTCCTCCAGATTTCCTGCCCCTTTCCTTCTCCTTCTCCCTCTTCTTTGCTTTATAAAGTTAATCTCCAAAGCCAAGAAGGCAAGAGCAAACATGTAGCTTTGAAAACTCAAGAGAACTCAAGATGACTCTCAGTGTAGATCCATATCAAACCCACAGACTGGGAGCAAAAACCATCTTGGAGGACATCTAACCTCAGCAAGGATTCACAGGAAGTTTCCTAATTGGATCTTGGAGGAGAGTGAGCTTTTTGCCCAGCAGTGATCAATAACAGTTGGTTTATGCCAATCTCATTAATGCTTTTCACCAGCCAGGAGAGTGGATATGGGTACTGTGACGTCAGTAAGTCAGAAGGGTGCAGCTTAGGTAGTGATGCCCTGGACAACAGCTGTCTTACCTGACCTGCTGCCCTAGGGAGCTTCCAATAAACTGCTGAATGTGGTTGAAATTTACTAGGATACCGGGCAGGACTGAATAGTTGAAAAAGATTGACATCGACTTACACTGTGTGGGGGAGTTATGTTTGTTTTTCTTTTTCCTCTTTGTTCTCATATATTTACCCATGACTTGGGAAGGAAATACCAGGTTGTTTATACCATTATCTTAGTAAAAATTTACAAAGTTTGGACAATACTTCCAGTGGTGTATACAGTGATGCTCAGGCATTCAAACTTGGTTGAGGACTATGAGATGAAGCCATTACAACTCAGGGTGCACACCTGTCCACTCAAAGCCTAATCTTATAAAATGTTTTAATCTTATAGTGCTTGGGTGACTCAGACACAGCTCCAGGAGGCACAGTGGATAATGTTTGCACTCAGGTTCATTAAGTTTTTCCCTTTTAGCCTGGATTTATGGGTAAGGATTGAAAGGGGGACCAGACCTGTAGGGTGAACCATTTGGGATTAAAAAGAAGGCAGTTGGAGTTGGGAACATAGGGATGAGTTTCTCTAAAAAGGATGGAGAGCACCCAATCCTGACTTTGCAAGATGCTGGAGCTAACTCCACATACAGTGGCATCATGTTGGTGGCTTGAAATCATCCATGGGAAGTGGTAAAAGCTACAAATTCAAACATCTTTTGGAGATCCAATTGTTAAACACTTACTGACAGACCACTGCCCTGCCTTCAGGCTCAGTTGCCCTAATTTAAGTGTGATTCATCTATCCACTGTCTCCACGATGTTCTTAATGAAAAAAAAAGTCTGACATAATTCCCTGATACAATTTTCTTTAAAATAAATTCCCAGCTCACTGGGGTGGCATTAAAGGCTGTTCTCCTCAGACTCCAACACAAATTTTCAATCACTCTGACTCCACGCTCAAAAACCACACAAATTTGAGCTTTCTTGAACAATGTAGACTTTTAAATAAATAGATGACACCAGGTTCTACCTCAGACCTAGGGTTTTTAGGACCAACCCTGTGAATAACTGGAAAAGTTAGGTAACATGGATTAGGGCCTTTTACCCCTGGGAACCTCAGCAGGTTTCAGAAGGCTGCAACTGGGCTGGGCTAGGCTATCATGGTAGAGTAGGTATTTAGTATGTGTGAGGCCCTGAGTTTAATTCTCAGCACCACCCCACCTCAAAAGACTACAGCATGGCTTTTGAGGACTCCTGGGTCTTGGTGGGGGACAGTAAAATTTGTACTTTTGCTCTACTTTAAAGGTGGAACCCTAATAAATTCTACCCAGTTTGGGTAAGGAGTGGATTGAAATGCAGCAGCCCTCTCAGGTCCACACCTACCTCTGAGTCATTTCAAATCCTGTTTGGGTAAAGGTCACCTGGGCAACGTAACTTATCTTGAAATAGAGATATAACATCTACACTTTTTGTTATACAGTGTCCAGCAGTCAATAAAAAGTAATTAGGTATGTTGGATTAGCCAGCTTTGTATTGGTCCAGTGAAATACCTGAGATAATTAATTTATAGAGTGAAAATTTAGATGTTCCACAGTTTTGGAGGCTCTAGTCCAAGACTGGGTGAACCCATTGCTTTGGGCCTCTGGTGGGGATGCAAGATGGTAATAGTGGGGAATCCTCTCCTCATAAGTTAGGAAGCAAAGAGCAACAAATGGGAGAGAAAGGGGCTGGAGTCCCAAAATAAGCTTCAAGGGCACACCTCCAATGACCTAAGGACCTCCCAATAAGGCCCACCTCTAATGGTTCTACTACCTCCTGATAACACCACTGTGGGGACAATGCCTCTAACACATGTACCTTAGGGGGACACTTATCCAAACCATAACATATGTGCAAGAGAACCTGTGTATTAAAGGAAAGCAGAATATAGAAGGACATCCAGGGGATATTCAAATAATGTAGTTATGAGGGCAGTTTTTAAAAGATCCATGTAAAATACGCCCAAAGATTTAGAAGACAAATTTGAAAATTTTGACAGAGAAGTATACACAAAAGGAACCAAGCGGAAATCCTAGAACTGAAAGATAGAATGAACCGAAATTCAGAAATAACTAATGTTTACTGGACACTTCCAGTGTTGTGTTTAACACTTAATAGGCATCAGTATAAGACATTTGTGAAACTGGCTTCCCCTCTTCTGTGGCAAAGGAGTCTCAAGACTACATAGTACATATGTAGTACTACCTTTGTTAGATCCTGTACTTCCCTATAGCTGTAAGACATGGTTTTTCTATCTCTCTGCCTCAACAGATCCCCTTTCAAAGATGTTTTAGTCATTTCTGTTGTCACAGTGTCTAGTAGCACAGGGCTCAGTATGTAGAAGGCACTAGATACAATTGTGGTTACCATAAGCTCAGAAGGAAGTCACTAGGTACTGTTTCAGAAGGAAGAGTCTGCTGCATGCTGTGGTCATTAAATTTCATTCAGGAAGCAGATCTGGGGGCTGAGTACCCAGAAATGAGAATAAATTTAGTCAGAGAGATGTCCTGTGGGCAGAATTCCTAGGAACACCAACTGTTTTATTGGCATAAGACAGGACTAAGGGTGGAATTGCAGCCAGAAGCATGAGGAGAGGAAGAAAACTTCCTCTTCCCCTTCTCACCACCCCCTGCCCCACTTTGGAGTCAGAGCAGGCTTGGGATCAGAGTAGAAAAGTTCAGTAGGTCCATAAATAAGGAAAGAAGAGTAGGTCAGTATACACAGCAGGAAGACTGGGAGTACAGGGTTGAAAGCATTGGGAGAGTGTGAGTCATCTTTTCCACTTTACCTAGGGTAAAGAAGTGTATGTGACCACTACTGTTTGAGTATTTCTCAAGTACCAGGATCAGGGCTAAGTACATGTCTTATTTAATCTCAAGACAACCCATGACACGACTTCTGTTATTAGCCCCATCTAAAGGATAATGCAACTGAGACCGAGACAGTCTCCACACATTGTCTGAGGTGACCCAGCTTGGAAATGACATGGGAGGATTCAGACCCAAGTCAGCCCAGGGACTCGTTCCTTGCATACCCAGAAAGGACATGCTGGGGGTCATGTTTGTGTGGGGGACCACAGGGAAAGGACACAAATCCAGGAAAGTCTGGAAACACAAATCTTCTGTTATCCAGGAGAAGTTTTTCTTTCTCTTTGAATTCAGGTTGGGGGATCAGAGAAACATTTACTCAGGAGTTGCAATGTGGGTGGGACTTTTATTTGGAACACTATCTGAGGGTGAGGACCTCATTCCACTTGCAAAGCCACATCTCTTCTTCAATCTTTAAGGACATTTTTTTTTGAGAGAATGCTAATTTCAAATTTTTGGAGGGCTTTCGAAGTAGCATAAGAAAGACAAACGGGAGAGAATCTGTTACAGTTGAGTACTTGCTATCCCTGCTTTCAGGAGTGTGATGACATCATTACGCACCTGATGACTAATAAAAGTTCTAGAAACTTTTCAACAAATTCTGGAAGTGGCAAATTATTAGGCAGATTCATACACATCACCTCCTTCAGCTAGCATTCGTGAAAGTAGTCAAAAGTGAGCAAAGAAATGAGCAAACAGAACACCCTCTTGACCCTCAAAGGTAGATATTATTTATCTACCATGAGGCAAACAGGCCAAATGACTCACTCAGGATCACACAGCTTATGAGGACAGTGCAGTACATGTGACTTTGACCCTCAAAGCAATTGCCTGTGGTGGTATTTGCAGAAGTGTCCCTTTTGCTCTAAAATAAGAACTCTTTAAAGACTTGGGAATTCATTTGTAGCTTCCTCCATTGAAGGATTTTGCCCTCATTTGGGCAAAGACTCTGATTTGTTGGTTGAAAATAAATGCATCAAGATCAACTGTTGTGGTGAGATGATTTATGGCTTCAGTCAGAAAACCTAGATTTCTGGGCATACGTTTTCCGTTCACAAGTTCTGTGACCTTGGGCATGTTCCTTACCCTTACTAGGTCTTTAAGGTGGGATAGCGTGTTATCTAAACTCCCTCCAGTTCTAAATATGCTACAATCTATACTTCTTTAATAGCATTTTCCATCAGGTAGATCATGTAAAAACCCTCCTCAGCCTTTTTATGTCCATGAAAGAGAAGAATCCTTACTTTTTCCTAGTAGTCTAGAATATTATATGTAAGGAAGGAAGTTAATATTTGCTAGTGCCCACTATGAACCAGGAACTACCTTCCTTCCTTCCTTCCTTCCTCTTCCTTCCTTCCTTTCCTTCCTTCTTGTCTTTATTTCTTCCTCCCTCCCACCTGTAAGGAAGACATGATTATCCTCATTCAGAAAATGGGGAGACAGAGGACCATGTAAATGAAGTGATTTGTTCAAGATCACATAAATGGCAAGTGGCAGAGGAAGAATTTGGATCTGCATCTGTTCAAGCACTGAGTTTATTCCAGTTTCCCAAGACGTCAAAGATGTGGATAGTGGGAAGAGTTGCTTTTAAAGCACCTGTTGAAAGGACTCCCTTTTCTCTAGAGCAGGGGTGAGCAAACTTGGGGCTAAATCTGACCTACCCCAGCTTTTGTAAATAAAGTTGTATTAGAGCTCAGACTTTCCCATTGTCTGTGGCTGCTTTTGTACTACAACAATTTATTGAGTAATTGTGCCTATGCCCTGTTGGTACACAAAGCCCAAAATATTTACTATCTGATCCTGGACAGAATGTTTGGCATTACCTTGTCCAGAGTCCAGCAGGCTGTAACCCTTCCAAAGAACACAAGGTGCCTTGTGACTGTCCCTCATGCTGGGAGCCTTATCTATCACTTGGCTTTATGATGAAACAGGGACATTTCTGCTCGATCTGTTTTTGAAAAAGTCAACAGTCTCCAAGTACCTGTCAGGCAAATGAGGGAGTTTGGTTCTCATTGTGTTCTTCTTCCCAGGAACTCTGTGAAGGGGAAATGGAAATCTCAATTTTGGGGAAATTGCACAGGGGAAAAAGGGGAGGGGATCAGTTACAACATTCCATTGCGACACTCAGTGGGGTTGAAAGTGACAACAGTGAGGGTTTCTGTTTTTGGAAACGTGAAGGCATTTCCGCTTCTTAGAGTAGGACAGGGTGAAGCTGCCTGGCTTGGGTAAGTAGCTACTTTATAAGCAGCAACTCTGAGCCTGAAATGGCAGTCTCCACTGCCTTACTGTGGCCACAGGATGGATACCTGCAGGGGTCCCTACACCCACCTAATCTCTCTTCTCCTTCTCCTCCTGTTCCCTTCAGAGGTAACCTGCCGTCCCTCTGGGAGAAGACCTGGCAAGATGCAAGCATTCAGGTAAGGTTGTCCTGAGAATGTGGGGCTGGATGGGCCAGAAAGGGAGACATAGCATAGTTGTCCAGGGCTACTGGCCTGCAGGATCTGAGAACTGAGTGTGGACTGAAAAAGAATATATGTCCATTTAATATTCCAGATGTGGAAAGCAAGGCTGCAGGCTGGGCTCTATTTCTCAGGAACTCAGGCAGTTCAGTGAGTGATAGATATATGCCCAGGAGTGATGCTGGATTTTGGTCTAACAGAGAGAGGAACTGTGGGCAGGGCACAGCCCCAAAGCCCAAAAACTCAGATCAACTGCCCCCATCTGTGTTGACTTGTTGGAGGATCTCACTCTTCTGGGGCCTCAGTTTCCCTGTCTGAGACATGGGGCTCATGATAACCTGCATGCTTTACAGGATGCTTGTGAATATTCAATGCACAGATGATAATGTAACAGTGTTCTGTGAACTGTAAAGTGCCTGAAAATGACTGTGAATTTTGAAATTGGGTTGGAGATTTGGGAGATGTAATCATTTGCTGTAGTAAAAATGACAGGCTGTGATGCTGATAAAAACAAGTGGGGCCATCTGTTTGAGTCCTCTGTCCTGTGATCTTTCCTGGGAGTGGTCATTTTGGGTGACTTACTCCTCAACCCTCATCTGTTTCTGATTTGAGACTACAGGCAGGTGAGTGTGTGAGTGTGCAAATGCATTCATAGGCAAGTGCTCCCTCTCAGACTTTGGAGTTGTCTGTCTTGTGAGGTTTCATTGCCTCCTCTTGCCAGTCATAGGTGATGTCCCTAGAGTCTTCTTGCATAGATGTTGAATATCTTCAAACTGAGACTCATCTAGGAATGAAGGTTAATTCAAAAAGGTCAAATGCTCACACATTCAAAGCATGTCAGTTTGCCTGACCACCCCTCCCCAAGATCATGGGCTGCTCAAAGCTACCTGATAAGGCAGGCATTGTTAGCTACACTTCACAGGAGAGGAAATGAGGCACAGATTCAAAGCCATGCTTGCCAGGGCTCTGATCACCATACCTCACAGCTACCTGCCCCACCATCACTCAGAAGGGCCCATCATAAAGAAAAGAGGATTGGGAGCTACCAAATTGGTCACTGTATGAGCTAGAAGAAGCCAACTTGTCTCCAGGAACAGCTGCCCTTCCAGGCCCAGAGCAGTTCCCTGGTGGGTAGAGGAAAGAATCTAGGGACAGACTCTCTCAGTCCAAGGCTCAGATATTCTGCCCCTTGAACTTCTAACACTGTGTTGTGGTAGCCACTAGTTTCTGGTGACTATTTAAATTTACATTTAAATGAATGAAGTGAAGAAAAGTAAAAATTTGAATCCTCAGTCACAACTATAATTCAGGAGCTCAATAGTCACATGAAGCTGGAGGTTACCATATTGGGTAGGGCAGATATAGAACACTTGTGCATCCCATGAAGTTCTCTTGAGTGGTGATGCTCTAGAGCATGCTTTGTTAAAGTAGACTGTCCTTGTGCTGGGAGTCTTGGATAAGTAGTGAGGCAAAGAGATGGACAGAAAGGAGTTCTTCCACTCACCAGCTATAGGAGTTAGGCCTGGCCCTTAACTAGTATCAGCTTCAGTCTTCTCATCCATGCTATGGGTGTGTTAAGTACCACACCCCTAGCAGAGTTGGATGCAGATTATGTGAGCTCTGGGGGGCATGGAAGATGCTGAGCACAGGGCACAACACACAGCAGCTTTTCACTACAACTGGGTCCTTTTGTTTTTCAGAATCTGGGATATTAACCAGAAGACCTTCTACCTGAGGAATAACCAACTGGTTGCTGGATATTTACAAGGGCCAAATACTAAACTAGAAGGTGAGTGGTGCCAGGAAAGACACTGTTGTGTGGGTTTGGGGTCATTTTGCCTTTGGAGTCTGCAGCATCATGATCTGCCACTATGACTTTAGGCAGGACCTTCTAATCTCTGTTTTGTTTAAAGCTGGAGACATGGCCACTAGAGGACACACATGCAGGCAGACTTAAGAGAGTAGGAAGAGGTAATCTGGGTCAAGAGCCACCAGCTTCAGAGGAGGACACATATGTGGGTAGACTTAAGAGAGTAGGGAGAGGTAGTCTGGGTCAAGAGCTACCAACCTCAGATGCAGTGTGCAGAGCCACACCTGGGAGGGGCAGGGACTAAAAGGCAAGATTAACCCTTCCCCTCCTTCTGTGTCTATTAGGCCTCTATGTTCCTGGGTCATTCAAACCCTAGCCCTACCCCAGATTAACATACCATAGGCGAACCTGAGTGATGACCGTTATTCATGGATACTATACTCATGGTCTAGTTTATAGTCCAAACAAGCTGGATGAACTTGAATGATCTTCACCCATTTCACTCCTCAGTTGTCCCTTTAGTGAGATGAGGGCATTTGGATGATGGAATATGAGTTTGTTTTAGTATTGACATTCACTTCCCTGTTTGGTATTGAAAAATGGCATTATCTCTATCTCCCCACCCTTCCCAGAGTCCTTGCCTTTTCTCTCCTGCCTTACTTTGAAAGAGTATGAGACCTTCCTTTCCTGTTTTTCTGGTAATTTTCCCAAAGAACATGCTGGGAGGCTGTGATTTTTACTGTTATGTGAGGGCATGGAAAAAGTCAATTCTGTGTCCCCAGGCTTTCTGGAGCCCCACTCATGACCTTGTATGTTACTTTCCTTGCCCATTGGCAGAATGCCTATTGACATGGAACAGTATCCTGGGGAAAGTGATGGGAGGACAGAAATCACATGAAACAGAATCTAGGAGACGTGGCACTTTAGGAGTAACTTGGTTACTCTGTTTGCTTTGGTTGATCTTCTGTTTGGATGAAGACCAGGAAGATGGGGCTGTGCTCTCTTGTCTTGGGATTTTAGTTGGGAAAGGAGAGAGAAGAATACCCAGAGTCTCTTCCCCATCTCTGCTTCCTTTTTCTCTTATGACCATCCCCTCTGCTTTTTCTTAGAAAAGATAGATGTGATGCCCATTGACCCTCATGCTATGTTCTTGGGGATCCATGGAGGGAAGCTGTGCCTGTCCTGTGTCAAGTCTGCTAATGACATCAGGCTCCAGTTGGAGGTAAGGATCTTGTTTGGGTAGCAAAAAATTCTAAAATCCAGTACCTTAAAACAACCATGGTTTGTTCTCATGATTCTCCAGGTGGATTAGGATAAGCAGGATCGTTTCCACACAGAGGAACATGGTGGGGTCACTCCTATAGCTGATTTCCACAGAGTGCTTGAGTGATGCTGCATGTCCAAGTTGGCCTGTCATTCTCTAGCCTTCTTTCTTGTGGTGTCTCAGCATTCAGTAGTTACCTTGAGCTTCCTTATGCATGGTAGCTGACTTCCACGTAGGCCTATTCCATAAAGACAAGTCTCAATATGAAAGTGCTTATTAAATTTTGACTTACATGATCTTATTGGCAAAAACCTATTTGTGGCTAAATCTGGGCTCAGTGTGGGAGGGGACTGCTCAAGGGTGTGAACACTAGAAGGAGTCATAATTCACGAGAGACCAACATCATGAAAGTCTTTCACAGGACAGTTAGGTTCCATACATGAGCCATGTTCTTGTTCAGGGTCTCCCAACCTACTCAGCTCTACCATCTTCTAACAAGCCCAACCCTCAGGCCCCTTTTCTTCTAATCCTTGCCTACTTGACTAGTTGGCATCTCACCTAGATCCTTGTCACTCTCTAATACCATACAATAGTAGTGGGCTGTACAGTCCTGGGATAATGTGGCTTTGTCTCAGGGGCTTGTTGAACAAAATTTTAACCTAACTGTGGAGTTATAACCATGGTACTGTCACTTCCTTTCACCAGTAGATAAGTGTACCTTTTTGAAGGGTGACTGCCTATTCTGTGTGAAGTAGGGATGACCAGGATACCATGCCTAATGAGCCTCAAGATTCTCTGCTCCTTCTCTAACACCCCTTCTCCTTGAAGGGTCAGCCTTCAATGACCTTGGCCTCTGATGATGGAGAGCCGTACATTTACTGGCCCATGGTTGGTCAGAGGGGCCAGATTTCCAAAGTCAAGGTGTGAATTGGACAACTCTTTGTATCAGTGTATTCCTAAGAAACCTGGGAGGCATGGTCTCTGGTCAGGTCTCTAGGCCAGCAGGTCTTGAACACTTACTCTATGCCAGCCAAAGGGCCACAAGCATGGTGGGAGGTAGAGAGATAGACAGCACAGGCTTCCCAGGTCCTCAACTCTCACCTGTCCACTTCTTCACTTCCAGGCAGTTAACATCACTGACCTGAGCAAGAACAAAGAGCAGGACAAGCGCTTCACCTTCATCCGCTCAGACAATGGCCCTACTACCAGCTTTGAGTCAGCTGCCTGCCCAGGCTGGTTCCTCTGCACAGCATTGGAGGCTGACCAGCCTGTCAGCCTCACCAACACACCAGAAAAGGACATTATGGTCACCAAGTTCTATTTCCAGGAAGACCAGTAGTACTGCCCAGACCTACCTTTCTCCACTTCCAGGCCATCAATGACTCCAGGAACTGCCTCTCCACCTTGGGCATATATGGGTTCTAAGGAGCAACCTTTGCAGAGCAGACCTGGGGAAGGAGGCACAAAAGCCCTGGTGACAGGACTCTTCCCACCGTCTCTCAGCTGATCCAGTCTCTACTCTGCTTCCAGAATGATCTTCCAAAGTACAAACTGAATCATGGCAGCCCCTTGCTCAAAGCCCTTCCCTGTTGCCTGTTTCCCCTGGGTGAAATCCAGACTACCTATAGTGCCCAGGTGCCTTTTGTTCTTCTTTCTCTACCTCCCCTCTTCCACCACCTGCCATATCCATGACCCATATCCATCAGATCACTTGCTGACCCTCACCAAATGGCTCCCATCCCCTGTTTTACCCACCAATGCTGGTCCATGGGAAGTTTTTTTCTTGTAGTTGATTTTGTTTTGGTTTTGGTGCTAGGGATGGAACCCAGGGCCTCACATGCTAATTGTGTTCTTTACCCCTGACCTACACTCCCAGCCCATGAGGAAAAATTTAAATGTCTGGAAAATATAAATTAAGGAGTTCAGGATTATTTTTATTAAGCCAACTTTATTCAGTGTGAAGTAGAGTCCTTCATTTGGAGGTTATGTCCTTTCTGAGAGGGACTGGAGATTAGAATGCTTCTGTATTTATGAAATGATGATGAACCTGGCGAAACAGGTGGTAATTTTTCCTTTTGTCCCTTCTTTTTATGGTGCCAAAACTGTAAAAATTAGTGGACTTTGTTGGCCCTGCAGTTTTTGTCTTTTTTGAAACATTCCCATAATCTGGAACGCCTGCCTATCCCTGAGCACCATCTCCACTCCAGAACTTCCACAGCTACCTTTAGTTCTTACTCCTCATCACAAGTTTCCAGACTGACTCTGCACTATGCAAAATGTGGCTCCCCAGGTCCTTTCTGCTCTGGAGGGATGGATCCACAAATTGCTCTTTGACCATGTTAGCACCTCTCTGACACTGAGACTTGTGTGAAAGGTAGCTGTCTGTCTCCCCTACTAGATTGTGAGCTCCAGGGAGCAGGGAGCATGAATTGTATATCCCAGGTCCCTGAAGGACTGAGCACTCAGCCTAGTCTTTAGTAGATATTCAATGAATTTATGTTGTATGTGTCAGCTTTGTTTTATAATAAAACTGAAAATGCCTACTTTGCTGGCTATGACCATGGCCTTGCCAGGTATAGGGCATACAGAACTGGGGAAATGGGGAAGCCAAATGGTTTTTCTCACCCAGGGATGTGGCCTGGCTGCCTCTCCTCTGAGAATCAATCCTCTTCCCCTTTGGTCTTCACTCTACCTGGATAACATGAGAGCAAATGTACCTATCTGGAAGGTGTGGAACAGCATTCTCCACAAAAAAACACCTAAACAGAAACCACCCAAATGTCCATCACCAAAGAATGAGCACATAAATCATGGATCTGCACACAATGTAACTCTCCAGGGCAAAGACAATGAATGAACCACAGTCAGCTGCACCCAACACAATGAATGCATCTTAATAAACACGATGTAGGGCACAAGAATCACAAAAGTTCAGACACTGCATGTGAACTAGGTCAAGCAGCTGGTTATAGGGTAGTAACAGGCAAGGCAGGAAAACATAATCAGGTGAGTCCTGGGATTCTATAGTCACATCCTAGTTTCCTGTTTGCTATGTGTGCTCGTGGAAGATTGTCACTAATGCAGAGGGCTGCAGTTAGTCTTTGCAATAACCCTAGGTGGTGAGTAATAATATTATTCATTACTGTTATTGGTCCTGGAAGAGCCAGAGCACAAAAGACTCTGCCTTAAATCCTTGTTGCTCTAAATATGGTTCACAAATGAGAAGTGTCCATATTACTTGGAAGTTAAAATGCAGACTCCCCGGCCTCACCCCAGACTTTCTGACTTAGGATCTTCATTTTAACCAGACCTCCAGGTGAGCCACGCACATTAAAATTTT
Organism: Castor canadensis; assembly: GCF_047511655.1. NCBI lineage: Eukaryota > Metazoa > Chordata > Mammalia > Rodentia > Castoridae > Castor > Castor canadensis. The sequence continues at coordinate 79,746,514 of NC_133397.1, read as the reverse complement.
AGAGACATTGCTTTAATATCAGCTCTCATGCAGAGCAAGAGCATATTTATTAACGATTCTTGTAATTAGAAACACAACCCACGTCCTTTCTCCCCACCTCACTAGCTCACCGACCATACCAAAAACTCCCCTCGTTTTTACTTTGACTTCAGGTGTTCCACAAAACATTCTGAAGGGAACGCTTAGGCCATCACTGTCCTGCTAGAATGTCAGCCCAACACAGGTTTTCTTCTTCTGTGTATCCTAAGCACCCAGATCAATGGTTTGCATATCCTAGGTGATTGAAGGCTCCTTGGTAAATCAGTGAATTAGTCACTTATACATCAATAGAGATTAGTGGATTAAATTGGCCTGCAAATTTAAGACTAGAGATTCAAACCAGGAAAAGTTTGAAAGAGGCCAAGAAGAAGGGAAATGCTGGAGGTATAGTGACTTCAAAGGATTTGGGGGCTGAGCAGGGAAAAGATACGACCACCAGATGGCAGTAGCACTCACAAAGCTCAGTCGGTGACACTCTGAAGGTTTGGGGGCATTTCATTATGCCAGGGCTATTTCCAGAGGCTACAGCATGGTGGAGGTGGGATCCTGTACAGAGAGGGAGAAGGGCAAAAGCATTTCCAGGAGAGAAGGGCACTAGAGATGGGGTTTACATGTCACTTAGCAGCACAGCAGGGAATCACCAATTCAGAGAACTTCAAAGTGCAATAGCTTATGGCCTGGGCCTTACTCTTAGCTTGCAGATAGTGGGTGCTATTTCACGCAGTGTGCATACTGAGACAGTTTCATGGGGAATGTACAACAGGCAGGCTCTGAATGGCCAAATATCTACTTACTGGGGCTATATTTAAAACGACAGGATGTGCAAACATTTGAGTTTGGTGTTGGGTGGGACTTTGAGCTAACAGGTCTGACTTGGCCTGCAGTGAAGAAATCAGCTACCTAGGTGCCAGTACACAGAGGCCAACTTTGTCTCATTTATATGACACATGGAATGGAACATGGCTTAGGAAAGCAAGGTCTGAGTAGCATGTTCAAGAAAGGCTTTTGTACAATTAGGAGTTAGTGCAATGGTGTTTGGGAAACAAGAGAGCCTCACTCAGATAGGAGAGAAAAGCATAGAGAGGGAACCTGGGCAAACTCTTAAGAGGAGTATGGCCTTTTCTGTCACTTCTAGACCCAACTGACTAACTATAACACCATAGAATCACAGACTAACTAGTTCTAAAATTCAAAGCTGAATTAGAGACTTCCTAACTTTCCCAGACTTGTCAGTTTCCCTCCTAGCCATGGCCAAGCAATCTCTGCTTCCCAGGCCTCAATTTTCTCACCCATGAAAGGAAGGGATTGGACTAGATCCATGCTCCCATCAGGTTCACATGTGGAACTTCTTTATCAAAACAATGCCAATGCCTGGCCTCCAACTCCCCACAGAGATTCTGATTCACTTGGACTGGGGGTGGCCTGAGCTGGGGCAAGGACATCAATATGCCAGAGCTGAGACTCTCTGGGGCTCTGAGATAAGTCCTCCCAGCTGTTCCTACTGACAGCATCTGTAAATGCAAAGGAGAGAGATGGCTTTTCACTTCAGGAACAGGCTCCCTACCAAGTCAGCAGTACTGTCTAATGTTAATTAGGGTTGAAGGTAGATGGAAGTTGGGGATGTAGATCAGTGGTAGAGCTCTTGCCTAGCATGAGTGAAGTCCTGAGTTCAATTCCCAGCACTGGGAAAAAAAACTGCTGATTCAAGTGTGGTGATTCACACCTGTAGTACCAACACCTTGAAAGGTAGAGGAAGGAATATCATGAGTTTCAAGGACAGCTTGAGCTAGGCAATAAGACTTGGTCTTAAAAAAAAAAAAGCTAGAACGTGTTTTACTTTCACAGTCACAAGGCTGGTTAAAACCCTTTGAGCTTCACTTATTTTTTTGTTGCATAAACTGTGTTATAATGGGATCGTTTAAATTGGGGTATAATTTTCACAGATCTTGAAAAGACCAAAAAATTGTGTTTTCTCTTCAAATCCTTAAGCCACAGCAGCACATCTCAGCATGTTTTATAGTAATTCCAGATATATGGGTTTGGGGAGATAGTGAAATATATTCAGGAGTTCTTAATCTCAAATTTTTTCCACTTAAAGTTTAAATAGAGGGACCATGAGCCTCCCAAAGAATGTGCCTCTGGATCTCCAGAGGCTTCAAGTACAAGGGGAAAAGAAATGAAGGTCAATAAATTCCCACCAGGGGGCAGCCATCTACATGTGCCTTACATTCTGCTCTGGAAAGAAATTTGGGGAAATAAATACTGTATTGTCATTGATTGGGTTCATGCTTTCAGATGGGTGATGGTCTTGTTTTTGAAAGACTGGATTTTTTGCTCCAAGGAAAGTTTATTCTCCTTCACCAACCAAAACAATTTGAGGTAGTTACTTCCTAAAGTAGTGGGGCCTGATCTCTGATAAGAACCCAATAAATATCTGTTCTGTAAAGAGTGAAACTCAACAAATTCCAGTGGTCTTCTGGACCTGCTTTAAAGACCACCACCTGTGGTGCTGAGGACCTCTTGCCTGAATGATTGACTGAGGTGTAGAGCTAATCCTCCCATCTCCCAGGAACACACACTTACCATGCCAAAACTCAGTGCAAGAACCCCTAAGCTTGCCTGCCACAGAAATAAGCCCTTTTTTTCATGTTGGCAGATGGTGGACAGAGATAACAAAGGACAACTGGACAAAAAGGCCTAGACACTCATTATAATGAGAATGGATCTGTCCAGGAACAACCATGCTTACATTTTTTCCCAGGGACAGTTGGCACAGACTCAGAGTAGAGTAACTATCTTTGTGCCCATGATCTCACAGAGCCCCCACCTTGCTACTCCACTTCCACATTAAAGGGCTATCTGCCAAGAGTTGTGGGGGTCTATAGCCTCTAGCCAAGACATATCTTCCTTGGGCCATGATGAAGTCATATGAGTACCTTCTCCTTAGCAATATTTCTTATAAGTCATAGAATTTTACTTTCCTTCCACCATATGCCTATGTCTGAAGGATAAGGATGGAGGAGAGGCAGGGCTAGATACTGCTGGGCCAGACAGGTGATGGTAAGAACTACAGCCTGTTCTGAAACATGAACAAGCCCCTTCCCTGCCCCAGGCTACACTTCTGAGTGCTGTCTCTCTGTTATGCATCACCTAATTCCTACACAAATCTCTTCCAAATTAGACTCTTAGGCAATTGTTTCCATAAAGCCATTAGAGATCATCTATACCAATCCTCAGTAACCCACTGTCTTCTAACTCCATAGGCACCTGTGGCCCAGTCCCCTGATGTACACAGAACTACAGAGGTCTTTCCAGGTGTGCATGTTTTTCACTTTTCACTGAACTCCTTAAGGTAGGGACTAAGTTTTTTTTTTTTTAAACCCCAGAGCACTGGGCCATGTATCTGGAACTGATTAAAATTCATTACAAACATATTCTGAGGTACATCAATTTCACATGTAGTTTCCATTTGCTTCTTTCTTAGAATACTCCACCCTGAGACCCACCTGGCTTGTTTTCTTTTCTGCATCAAGGTCTCTGTGCACATGGTACTTTATCAGAGAGGTCCTTTCTGATTACCCTATTTAAAATAGCATTCCACTCCTGAAATCCACCTGTACGTCCTTGAGTCACCATCTCTGCATCCTCTTTTATTTTTCTTTGTATTATTGCTTTTAATATGCTATGTGTTCACTTGTCTATTTAAGTGTATTTTCATATGCATTATAAACTCCATTAATGGCAAGGACACCCCATCAGTGCCTGATTTTATAATCTTTAGCACCTGGAGACAGGAGAGAGGGCTCCCACAGGGGTTAGTCACAAGTAGAAACCAGATCAAGTAAACAGTAGGATTTTTACATAGTCAATGTGTATTTCTACTCTTCTATTTTTTCTGTGGGGTGAATGGGGAAAATAAAAATTTCTTCTCTGAATAGAATATGGGGGCCCAATGATTTGAATTGGTAGTCTCAAAGTCCGCTCACAGTGTACAAAGATGGTCTGTTTGTCTCCCCATTCTTCCCCACTGTGAGAGCCACACAAAATTTATAGAGGGAGAGTATGGTGGAATAAAGTGAGAAGAATGTAGATGGTTAGAAACGGTAATCGAAGGGTCACAGCAGAAGCAGCATGAGCCACAGTCAAGCTGAATTTGAAATGTACTGTCCTATAATCCACTACCTCATAACCTTCCCCCCACAAAGCAGGGTCCCCAGGCCTGCCATATTGCTTGGTTTTCTGCCCCCTTTTTTCTCTTTCACCACACTCTGTCAGCCCCCAATGTCCATATTTCTGTGGCTGTGTTCTGTAAAGACACTCATATTTCTTAACCTCCCACCACCCAAGCAGGTCCCCAGTGTGTCTTTGGCTTTCCAGATACAGACAGACTGAAGTGCTCTGTTAAACACAAGGCCCATGTACTCCAGGAGAGCAGAACTTTAAAACTACAGTTATCTTTACAATCCAATTTTTGGGCAGAACTCTCACACCTTTCAGATCTGAGCAAAACTGCTCATGAAAGTATGTGCCAAGTTTCCCTCCACTTTGAGAAATCCCATCACATCAGTAAGACCTGTTAGTAAAGCCGAGGAGAGACAGCCTCATTCATAGCTGGAGTCTGGACAGACCATCTTCACACAGAGAGCACAGAGTGTCTGATTTAAAGTCAGAAATCTCAGAAATGAGCTACAGCTCTACCATTTAGTAGCTAGGTGGTTTTGAAGAAGCTATTTAAGCTTCCTGGGGCTCATTTTATGCATTTGGAAAAATCAATTTCCAGAGTTGTCATGATAACTAAATAACATATAAAAGTGCTTTGTGTAAAAGCTTGATATAAAAAACAATTTTAATAATGTTCTAACTCAAGTGTCACCAGATGTCTCCAGCCTGTGGATTATCTGGTTCTGATACAGTTTGCTCTGAAGTCTGTCACTGATACTGACATGGCTCATGTCCTGCCCAGTATTTCTGGGATGACCCAACAAGGGGGCCTTACTCATTTATGTCTCTCAACAACCTCCACCTTCCATCACTCCCCTCCTTTCATTCTTATTCTTCAGTGTGTGTGCCCAGGGAAATCTTGACAGATAATCTCAGCCCTTCCAATTCTCAAGATGGAATTGGAATTTTCAGTGGGTTCTGAGGGAAAAGAACACCCATTTTCCCCAGTCCTCATACCACTAGGTGGCACCTACATGACCCCAACAACACTCAATGCTGCCTTTCTGCCTCCAGAGAAGAACAAGACCAGTGATCACTTGTCAGGAAGTTGCATATTCCCAAGAAGAAGTAACATTTTTAAGTCATCATATAGTTTGGGGATGATTTAGAAAGAAATCAGAAGTTAGTTGTGTACAACCACATAGTCCTGCATTTCCTGTGCTCATCTTCTGCAGAACAATTCTTTTACACTTCTTTTTTGGAGAATGGTTCTTTCTTTGTAGTGTTGCAGGATACTCAAGGACAGGGAAATGGGATACCAACACAGTTTAGCAGGAAGCAACATTTTATTGTGCCAGCACAGACTCAGCAGACTCCTGTCCAAAGGCTGAGCCCTGAGAACAAAGGGGCCTTACATTATATACCCTTGCAAGCAGGTTACAGAAGCAAGAAGCAAGGTTTAACCCATATGTGGTTGCATACAACCATAGTTTACATGCAACCATACCCCCAGTGCTCTGTGACCTTCTTCATGTTTAGATTCTTTAAGTTTTATCTCCCTGCTATGCCATTTCCTTCCCCCTGCTACATTATCAGAACACAGACTTGCTTGCTTCTTTTTTGGCCCTCCTCCCTCCTACATTATTCCCCCCTTTGATGTTCAGACCCACCTAGGGTCAAAGAACATCATCCTGATTTAGCGGTTTATATTTCCACAGCATCATTATATGGGTGGTTGGTTTTCCTTCTATAGTGGCCTCCATAATGGTCCTGGTAGACTGCAACATCAGGGGAACCAGGCAGGGTAATAAACACACTCCCAGGACAAGGGTCATCACTGCTATCAGGGTTTTGAATCCACCCAGGGCAGAGAACCATCTTCCAAACAGGTCACTGGAATTCCATCCTCTCCAAGTCTGGATGGAGACATGGACAGTCTTCCTCATTCTGTCTGTGATTTCTTCTATGACCTTCCCTTCATAATCAATCTGTAAGCAGCAGTTGCTTAGGTTAAATTTTCCACAAATTCCTCCCTCAGAAGCAAGCAGGTAGTTTAGAGCTAAGTGGTTTTGATAGATAGCATTGCACATTTTAGTGCTTTGTTTTGCCAGCAAATTGAGGGCTCTTGAGGTTTCATTAGTTATAATTTCAACAACAGTCTGTAGCCTGATGATGCAGTTAAGCTTATGAATAGGGGTGTGATAGCCCCAGGATCTGTCTTCTGCCCAAGTGGCAGACCATAATACTGAATGATTCACTTGGGAGGCCATTCATTATCTTTCCAATTGCCAATTTGTGAGGCACCCTGATTTTGTTTATTTAACTTCTCTTCATATATGGGAACTCCTAGCTTTTCACCTTGTCTGAGGAGGGAGCAAGAAGAAGGATGGCCTGATTGCGCCCAATACACAAGACCTGAACTAGCTGCTGGGTAATGCTGTATAAGCTTGTTTTTCACAGATCCAATATAGCGCCCTGGGTGCCCACCAACCTGTGTTTGCGGTAAGATTGTTTCAAGCTTTCTGGAGATTAGAGAAGTTGGCCAGTGGGTGGGGCTGGGGTTCTGTGTGGATTGGAGCTCCCCACCATTGGGTCTTTTGAGCAGCATCATTGTAAAACTTTTCTCCTAAACAAGTTAAATCCCCCACCGGGGTAGAGAACTGGCGTTTTGGGTGGGAGGTACAATAATTTCTGATGATGGAAGTTTTTAGGAGCCAGACACCTTTCCTATGTTTTGGGAAAGTGGTCTCATTAAAGGGTTCCCGTGGGTCCAGCTCCTTTCCTTCCCATGGCCAGTGGTCCCCCATGTTGGTTCATCCACAAACAACATGAAGTGACATTTAATGCTTGGGCTATAGACTTGGCCAGTGAGAGGAACAAGTTTTTGGTCTTGACAGATATAGAGAACTCACTTTTCATTTCCTCATAAAAGGAATGAAAGACTTGGTAAGAGGAGCTCTCATGGGTAATTGTGATGAGCCTGAAGTGTAGCAGGGTACCAGGGTCCTCACCCTTTCCATCAATTAAAATGCTGATTACCTGTCCAATCTCCCAGTTGGGTTCACTGAGATTGAAAATGGTAAAATTTACAAGGTTACAAGTGGCAAGAGTGCAGTCAGAGGCTGCCTCCCTTTCCTGGAGAAGAGTGGTAGCCCCCTTCCTTTGCCAAGTCACCCATACCACACACCTTCAATAAGGGCAGTAGAGTCCTTCATAGGACTAGCAATAACTGAAGCATGGGTTGTTTTCCAAACACATATACTTGTCATTTAGCATATAGGTCCTTTCCCAGGCTAGGCCTCCACTGTAGCCCCAAATAGCTGTGTTTTTAGCTGTTGCAGCACACATGACAAAGTATATGGACACAGGTTTGTTAGGGTCACTAACCCTGGTATGGTTAATGAGGCCCTCAATGTTGTGAAAGCTTCGGACTTCCAGCCATTGCTCCTGAGGGTGGTAGGTGGGGTTGAAGCAGATAAGCTGATTACCATGGGACCATACTGAATAGGTGGTATGGTTGTGAGTACATGACCTGATAACAGTGCCTGCACAGGAATAAGTATGGAAAAGCAAAGTCCTGGTGACAACACTTCTTGCTTAGGTAGTATGCGTACATAGGTCACAGTTTGAGATATGGGGGTTCCCAAGCAAGGTACTGGTTAAATTTAGCAAAAGGAAAACTTGGAAAAAACCCATCTCTGGAAGGGGAAGAAGATGACTCCTCAACTAGTCAGCTTCCAGAATGACTAGAGCAGGGCTATAGTCCCATAGTTCCTAGTCCCCTGCTGTCTCCTGGGGAGCAGAGTCCTGCCAGGTAAGGGTGTGGACATTCCAGAAGGTGATCTTGCAAGGTGAGGCTGGGTAAGGGATGCATTCCCATTTGAGAGAAGCTGGCTTTACTCAGCTGTGGTGGATCCAAGGAGCAATATCTGCAAATTTAACTGCTGTGGAGATACACAAAATAACAACAAAAGGGCTTCTCCAATGAGGTTTTAGTGGTTGGACATTCCATTCCTTTACCCAGATGGCATTCCCTGGTTTGTAAGGGTGTGTGGGAGTTGTCAGTCTAATGGGAAGTCTCTCCTAGACCCAGTCATTGGTCTTTGAGAAAGTCAACCTGAGGTCTCCTATTTCTGTTGCCTCAAGGTGAGGTCTCCTATTTCTTTGTGGTCCCCCCATATGCCCTTGATTAAGGGTGGGAGGTGTCCATAAAGGACTTCAAAGGATGAAAGTTTGGCCACTTTGTGAGGACAAACTAATTACTAATCCTTAGTAATGCTATGGGTAGTAATTGATCCCATTGAAAATGGGTCTCCTGACATAGTTTTTCCAACTGTAATTTTAAGGTCCTATTCATATGTTCCAGTTTTCCTGAACTTTAGAGAGAGTAGGTTACATGCAACTTCCAGGTGATTTCTAAGCCCTTAGTTATCAGCTTCACCACTTTGGCCACAAATGTTGCCCCATTACTGGACCCAATAGACATAGGTATTCCAAACCAAGGAAGGATTTCCTTTAGTAGACACCTGACCACCTCCCAGGCCTTTTCAGTCTGCATGGGGAAGTCTTCCATCCATCCTGAGAAGGTGCAGACAAACACCAATAGATGTATGCATCTTTTAGCTTGCAGCATTTCAGTGAAGTCCACAATCAAGCTTTCAAGAGGAGTTCCACTAACACTGCCTGCAGAGGTAGTGGAACTCCTCTTGAAAGCTTGCTAGGAGTTGTTTTCTGCACTAGTCTACATCTTTCACATACTGCCTTACTTATACTGGAAAGTTTGGGGGCATAAAAGTTCTGGTCCAGAATGGTCTTGAGGGCTGTTCACCCTGAATGAGTTCCTTCATGGAACTGCTTGACAAATGTAGGAGCCAGCAACTCAAGGATGGTAATGCAGCCACAACCTCCAGCCAGATGTGTAGGTTTTCATATAGCATACTCTAGTATTTGGCCATTCAAGAGTTGGTCAGCCAGTAATTTCCCTTATACTCCATGAGAGTTAGGATGGAGTGGGGAACCCAGACAGTGAGTTCTTGCCCTAGAGTAAGATTATCTGCTTCTGCTACCAGGGCAGCAGTAGCTGCTAGGGCACACAGGCAAGGTGGTCAGCCTTAGGAAATGGCATCAAGCTGTTTTGACAAGTAAGCCACCAAATGGTGCCAGGAGCCTAGTACCTGAGTTAGGACCCCAATAGCTGACTGCTTTCACTCATGGACATACAGGGAAAAGGCCTTCATCACATCCAGCAGGCCTAGAGCAGGGGCATTTGTAAGTGCCCTCTTGATTTCTTTAAAGATTTTCTCTTGTTCTTCCCCCCACACTAAGGGTTCCTGTTTTCCCCCCTTTGTGGTTTCATAGAGGCATTTGGGTAAGATGGAGCCATTTGGGATCTAAATTTGGCAAAACCCTGCAGTTCCCAGAAACTCTCTGATTTGCCAGTGGGTCTTGGGGGCTAGGATAGAACAGACAGCCTGTTTCCTCTCAGGGCCGAGCCTGCATTGCCCATGGAACAGGTGAAAGCCACTGTACTTGACAATGCTTTGGCAAATCTGGGCCTTTTTCCTAGAGACTGTGTATTCTGCCTCCCATAAAAGAGAAAGAAGGAGGCAAATCCCTTCCATACGTCCTCCCAAGTTTGACCAACCAGCAAGACGTCATCTATATACTGGAGGAGCATGGCTATGCTGGTTGACTGAGAAAGCTTTGAGGTCAGATGCCAAGACAGTTCCAAAGATAGTGGGGGAGTTTTTGAAGACTTGTGGCAATCAAGTCCAGGTTAGTTGTCCCTTTTCTCCAGTATTGGGATTTTTCCATTGGAAGGCAGAAATAGGCTGGTTCTGTGCAGGTAGGTGGATGCAGAAAAATGCATCCTTAAGATCTAGGCAGGTAAAAAACTTTGTCTCAGTTGGGACAGGGCCTAAAAGCATGTAAGGATTTGGGACTACAAGGTGTGCAAAGTGACAGTTGCTGAATTTACTGCCCAGAGGTCCTGAACTGGCCTGAGATTCTTGGTCCCTGGTTTCTGGACAGATAATAAGGGGGTGTTCCAGGATGACTGTTAAGGTTGGAGGATCCCATATTTTAGGAGTCTGTCAGGTGTTTTTTGAATTCTGACCTGGGCCTTGCGGGGAATGAAGTACTGTTTTTGGCTGACAGGGGTAGCTCCTGGCTTTAGTTCCACCACTGCTGGGGGCACATTCCGAGACAGACCTGGGCAGTTATCTTCAGCCCATACACCTGGAATCTTGAAGGGAACCTCAGGAACCTCAGGAGGACTTCCCTCAAGAGCATAGAGCTCCCATTCCTCTTCTTGTGCAATTGTGAGGATTAGAGTCTTTGCCTCAGGTCCTCTCGACTTTATAGATGCCATACCATCTGAATCAAAAGTTTTCTGTGCCCTCAGTTTGCATAATAAGTCCCTGTCCACCAGGACCAGGGGGCAATCAGGGAGATAAAGGAACTCATGCCTTACTTCATGACTCCTAAGATTGCATTGCCTGGACTAAGAAGGGGTAGCAGGTTCAGTCCCCCGTAGTCCTGATAATAGTTGTATGCTTTTGTGAAAGGGGCCCACGGGTTGGGTCACAACTGAAAGTTCTGTGCCTGTGTCCACCATGAGGTCAACAGGATGGCCTCCTATTCTTATTCGGACCATAGGCTTACAGGGGCCTAGTAAAATGGAGCCCAGTCTGTCCTAGTCCTCCTCATAGCCTTCCAGGGCTGCCAGTCCAACAATGTTTTCCTCCCAGGGACCAACCTCCATGTGAGTGGGCTGATACTTTCCTTTGACCATTTGGCCTCTGCCTCTGGTCTGGGGGGACTTCTGGGAGTCTCTTGCATATTGGGAACATTCATTCTTCCAATGACCTTCCTGATGACAGTAGGCACATTGATTTCATCCTAGTTCCTCCCTAGGGTGGGGGCATCTGGGGGCATTGATTGCTGTTTTTAGTGATTACCTCAGCCTCTGCCTGGATTAGCTTGCCAGGGCCCACCTGACTGTTCAGCAAGGGCTGCTGAAAGGAGGTCCACTTTTCTTTTTCATCTTTTTGTCAGCTTCCTGTCTTGCCTCCTGATCTTGATTAACAAAGGTCTTTGTAGCCACCTCCAGAAGCTGGCTGGAGTTCATTCCAGCAAATCCCTCTAGTTTCTGCAATTTTTGTCTTATGTCCCCCTGGGCCTGGCCAACAAAAGTGGCATTAATCATCTCCTGGTTTTCAGTGGCTTCCAGGGCAAAGGGGGTGTACAAGCAGAAGAGTTCACCTAAATGCTCATATAACTGACTGGGACTCTCATCTGGCCCTTGGAGGACCTCTGATTTTTTGCTCATGTTCATGGCTTTTATCCCTTTTTCTTTCATGCCTCCCAATAATTTCTCCTGATACCATTCAAACTGCTGGTAGTCTTGGTCATAATTAGGGTCCCAATGATGGTCCTCCTCAGGGAACTGAGTTTGAGCATATGTTTGGGCATTTAGAGTGCCTTCAGGGGCATGATCTTCTAACAATTTGAGAGCTGCCAACATTATATAGCATTACTCTTCAGCATTGAATAGAGTCAGAAGAAGCTGTTGACAGTTTGTCCAGATGGGTTTATGAGTCTGGATGATAGATTGCATCAAATCAATCAGAGCTGAGGTTTTTCCATGGAGGAGGGGTGTTATGTTTCCACTTAGGAGGTTTGTAATGGTAAAGGGCTGGTAGACGAATGTTTGCCCTCCTCCTTGTATTTGACCATCCTGGTCATAATACATTAGGCCTTGGCCTTCCCTGAGGGGTATCTGCAGGGTAGTAGGAGTCTGAGAAGAGGTGGGGTCCTTGTGGAGACTGGTTGGATGCCCCCAATTGAGTGGGGGATGTGGAGTGAGAACTGGTGGAGTTGGAGTGGGTGTGGGGTTCATAGGACTCGGGGAGGTCAAGGGAGTTGAGGCCTCAGGGGCTTCCACGTCAGATTTTACAGGTGTGACTTTCCCTCGGGCTTCCTCATCCAGTGTCAAAGGTGAGGGTGTGAAACTGGGTGCAGGCAGCAGAACTGGATAAAGTGGCACATAGGGCAGTGGCATTTCCTTAGGCTCCTTGGCCAGTATAGGCTCCTTTATATCGTCTTTACACTTGGAAGTTGTGGCCACCCTAGCTACCATAATCCTATAGTCCTCTTACAGACAGAACCTTAGCCATGTGGGCCAGCTGAGGACAGCATCCTGCCAGCAGTCAATATAGGGAAAATGATCTGGGTGCCCAGGATTCCCTACAATTACCCTATAAACTTCATTAACCACAGTTTTGTCTGGTGACCTTTCCGCTTTCTGTGGACCACTGTTCACTGAAAGTGGGCCAATTTACTTCACAAAGTGCCTTAAGCCTGTTAGGAGTTAAGTTATCTCCATAGTCTCCATTAAATCCCTTTTTGAAATGTTTAACCATACACTCCAAGGGGGTGTTTTTACTTTGATTTCCACCCATTTCCTCCTGTTACCAGACATCTAGACAGACACAAAGGGGTAGAGGTTTTGGAGGAGAGGTAAGGGGTCCTCCTCTCTGACACACAGGGGAAAGCAATACGTCATCCATTTCCAGCTGTGTCCCTCATGGGAACTTTAAGTGCCTCTTAGCCATAGTGAGTTTGTATAAATCCTGGACTGGAGGCCCTGTTAGGGATCACCCTAGATCATATGTGTTTGCCATGGACCTGTGAATTGGGACTCCGCACTTGCTTCATAGCCAAGCTACATCTTATTCACACATGTTCACATGTAGGCATCTGTTTCCTCTCCACTCCCAGTGCCTAGGAGTCATGGTTTTGTTTTGCTCAAACATATTTGGGTGACTCCAGGAGATGATCAAATTCCCCTTCTGCCACTTAGGGGCAGGCTTAATGTTTGAACCCAGGTTCTTACTGGTCTGATGGGTGGCACTGCCCTCACTGGTTCCTGCACTTCCCTGGTTCCATTGTGCATCTGAGGCCCTTGCCCCAACTTGCCAGGAGGATGAGTCCTTCCTCTGATCAAACCCTCTGTTGGCACCTGGCAGGATCACTTTTCCCGGTGGTCTGAGAGATGCATTCTGGTGACAGGGGAGGTGAAAAAACACTGCCTCTGAATCTCAGACAAACCTCCAGAAATGTCGCATGATACTCAAGGACAGGGAAATGGGATATCAAGGCAGTTTAATAGGGAACGTTTTATTGTGCTGGCACAGACTGAGTGGACTCTTGTCCAAAGGCTGAGCCCTGAGAACAAAGGAGCCTTACCTTATATACCCTTGCAAGCAGGTTACGGAAGCAAGAAGCAAGGTTTAACCCATGTATGGTTGTGTGCAACTTTATTGGCTATTTACCCCCCAGTGCTATGTGACCTTCTTCACATTTAGATTCTTCAAGTTTTATCTCCCTGCTATGCCATCTCCTCCCCACTGCTACATTATCAGAACACAGACTTGTTTGCTCCTTTTCTGGCGCTCCTCCCTGCTACAGTAGATGCATAATCAAACAAAGACTATCTGCTACAAATGTGTTCCTAAGTGTTCATCTTTCTTAAAATGAAATTAATTGCTGTTTTGAAATGATTTTCCAATTCAAACTAAACAAACTTACCAATATGTGTTTGTTGTTTTGCTTTGAGACACAATCTTGTTATAAAGCCTACACTGGCTTCCAACTTGTGACCTTCCCACCTCAACTGGCATTACAGGTATGTACCACCACACTTGCCTCTATATTACATTTTTAAGAAGATTAGCACCAAGGATTAGTATAAATTTTGACTTCTTGCTCCCTTAGAGCTGGGTGTTTCTGCTCTTCCCAGTAGTCTCTGTAAAGAGGGAAGTTTCCCCAGGAGCCTTGCAATACAAATCTATGGAACACTTCCCATGATACTTCTCAATCTTATTTCCCCAGCTAACTCAGGAACAATAGAATAAAATTATATCGATGGTTTTCCTCCTATGGATTCAGATTGAGGCTTTGACATTAAAATCAGGTGACATTGTTTTTCTTTTCTTTTTAATATAAACTCATGTAGTTATCACAATTAAGTCCATATAGAGTATAGATCACTCAAGACCTGCAGAGATGTAGTTAGGAGTTTAGGCTTTGGGTGACCAGGAGTCATTGGCAGATTTAAGCTAAAAGGTAAAAGGGTTTGATTGGCACATTTTATTAAAACATAATTTGTATATAGTAGATTTTAAATGTTTACTCACTGAGTTTTGACAAATGTATGCATTTACTTGACCACCACTACATTGAAAACAGAGCATTTCTTAACCCCTGACAATTCTTTCATGTCTCTAACAAATTTTCCCCACCCAAGAGGTAACACAACTACTGTTCTGATTTCTATCACCAAAGGCTAGTTGTGCCATATTTTGAGCTTCATATAAATGGGATCATATAGTATGTACTCTTTTTCAGTTGACTTTCCCCTTTCAAGATAATGTTTTTGGGATTCATTCATGTTGTTGTGGGAAATCAGCAGACTGTTTCTTTCAGTTTTATCCCATCCTATTAATAATGATTGTCCATGGACTTTGGAGTTATTTCCAGTTTTTATCTGTGACAGACAAAAGAGTTCTCCTTTTATATTACTGTCTATGTCTACATTTGTTTTCAGTTCTCTCAAGTAAATGCTCAGGGTAGAACAGCTGAGTCAAATGGTAGGTGCATGTTTAATTTTGTAAAAAAACTGCCAAACTTTTCCAAAGTAGTTACACTGTTTCACTCCTATCAGCAAAATTGGAGAGCTCCATGTCCTTGTCAGTATTTGATATTACCAGTGTTTTAATTTTGGCATTCTTCTGGGGATTGGTAAAACAGAAATTTCTAACAAACACAGTTTTATATCTCTTAAGTCACTTTATTTGTAGACATAGGGCAGATGTCCAGACCAAAAATGGTTCAGAATATCCCACACCTCCATATAAGCAAACTATTTTTCTACCAGTGAAAAGGAAGTGACATACAGAACACGGGAATTGAAGTACAGAGATAGACTGATTGGTTAGAGCTGGCATCTGTGTTATTTGAACATGATTTGAACAGTTGGTCACTTGTGATTGGCTAAGAATTGCTACTTACCGAGAGTAGATTAGTCTATTTGCATGTTAAGTTAAGCTGCAATTTGGTGAGTGCAGACAAACCTTTAACCCTGACTTAAAATATGCAGGAAGAAGCTTAGTACAAACAATTCAATTTAACAAGATGAATCTCAGTGTGGTTTGCATTTGCACTGTTAAGCATCCTTCCATGTATATCTTGTCTGTTTCACTTTTGGACCATTATTCTAGACCAAGTGGTTTGCCTTTTTTATTTTGATTTATAAGAGTTTCATATACTTTCAATATACTTCCTTACACACATACACACACTTACACACCACACACACACATACACACACACACACACACACACACACCCCACACACATACATCACACACTTTGGAGACAGGGTCTTACTAGGTAACCCAGGCTGGTCTTGAACTTGTGATCCTCCTGTCTCAACCTCCCAGTCAGTTCACTTATATTTTTATAAATAGTTTTCTCAGTTTGTGCCTTGCTTACTCATGTTCTCTTTTTTCAGATAAAGTCTTGCTGTGTAGCCCAGGCTGGCCTTGAATTCACGATTCTTCTGCTTTAGCCTAAAATTGTTGGGATTATAGGTGTGCACCACTACACTCAGCTCAGTATTTTGTTTTTTAATGGCTGAGTAAATGTTCCATTTTATGGATACACTATATTTTGTTTATCCATTCATTAGTTGATAGATATTTGGATTGTTTCCACCTTTTAAGTGTCATGCATAATACTGCTATGAACTTTGAGTACAGATTTTCTGAGGACAAATATTTTCTTTCCTTTTGGGATATGCCTGAGAGTGGAATTATTGAGCCATATGGGAATGTATTTTTAATGTTTTGTGAAACTGTCAGACCGTTTTCCTAAGTGGCTGCTTGAGTTTACAACCCTACCAGTTTCCCACAGCCTTGCCAATACTATTATCATTATCTGTTTTTATTATCTATTATCTTTGTTTTCAAATTATTATCAGTGTAATAATATATCATTATGGTTCTGATTTGGGTTTTTCTGATGGCTAGTGATGTTGACCATATTTTCATGTGTTTATTGGCCATTTGTATATCTTCCTTGTAGAAATGTCTGTTTGGGTCCTTTATCTATTTTAAAATTTGGATGATCTTTCTTCTTATATTAGGTTATAAGAATTATTTATATGCATTAAGTATAAGTCCCTGTGTTCATTTTTTTAAAACCACATGTATTTCTAGTTGTTCCAGCACCATTAGTTGAAAGGTTTTCCTTTCTCCATGGATTACCTTGATGCCTCTGGTAAAAGATATACAGACCTATATTTGGACATTCTTATTCTGTCACTTTGGTAATTTTTCTGTATTTATGCCACTTTGGTTTAAAGCATTTTCTCATATTTCCTATTAATTATTCTTTGACCCATAAGTTATTTGGAAATGTATTGCTTGATTTCCAAATATTTGTATATTTTTTCTAATAAGATATTATTGTCAACTGCTAATTTAATTCTATTATGATCAGAAAACATAACATTATTATTTCATTCCTTTGGAAATTAGAGGTTCCTTTATGTCCAGTGATGCGCAGTCCTGGCAAATGTTCCATGTGTACTTGAAAAGAATATGTATTTTAGCTGGGCTCTGGTGGCTTACACCTGTAGTCCTTGATACTCAGGAGGCAGAGCAGGAAGATTGCAATTCAAACCAGCCCAGAAAATAGTTCACAAGATATTATCTCAGAAAAAAAAAACCTCATCATTAAAAAAGGGCTACTGGAGCATCTACAGCCAAATGATCTTCAACAAAGGAGTCCAAAACACACAATGGAGAAAAGACAGCCACTTCAACAAACATTGCTGAGAAAACTGGATCCACATGTGGAAGACTGAAGCTAGATCCCTGTCTATACCAAAACCAACTCAAAGTGGATTTATATAATATAAATTAATATAAGCCTGAAACTTTGAAATAACTCTAGGAAGTAGTAGGAAATACACTGGAACATATAGGTATAGGAAATGACTTCCTAATAACTCAAAAATCTCAGCATCTAAGAGAAAGAATGAGCAAATGGGATTGCATCAAACTAAAGAGTTTCTGCACAGCAAAAGAAGCAGTCACTAGACTCAAGAGACAGCCCACAGAATGGGTGAATATCTTTGCCAGCTATGCATTCAATAATGGACTAATATACAGAATCTACATTGAATTAAAAAAACTCAGCCCCCAAAGAGTCAACATCCCAATGATGAAATGCGCCCATTAATTAAACAAGGAATTCTCAAAGGAAGAGGTACAAATGGCCAGTAAATACACAAAGTGTTTAACTTTCCTGGTTATAAGAGAGATGCAAATCAAAACAACACTTAAATTTCATCTCACCCCAGTTAGATTGGCCAAATTCAAGGGCAATAACAACAACATATGCTAGTGAGAATGTAGTGAAACAGGAACCCTTACACACTGCTGGTGGAAATGCAAATTAGTACAACCACTGTGGAAAGCAGTATGGAGATTCCTCTAAAAACTAGAGATAGAACTGTCATATGATCCAGTGATAGCACTCCTGGGCATCTACCCAAAGGAATGTAAGACAGGATACAGTAGAGACACCTGCATACTGATGTTCATCACAGCACTATTCACAATAGCTACACTTTGGTAGCAACAAGTTTTGCCCTATAACCGATGAATGGATCAAGAAAATGTGGTATATATACACAATAGAGTATTACTCAGCCATAAGGAATAATGACCTGTGGTTTGAAGGTAAGTGGATGCAATTGGAGGACATTGTGTTAAGTGAAGTAAGCCAAGCTAAGATAGACAAAGGCCACATGTTTTCCCTCATAACATGGAAAATAGATCCAAAAGATAAACATATGCACAAAAACAAGCATGATCACTTACAAACTCAGTTGCAGAACATGTTTGTAACAGTGGAACTACTCTATGGAACTCAGGGAAAGAAGGAAAGGAAAAGAACATGATAGAGCATCAGTAATATTGCATACCATAAGATGTGAAGGTAGAGTATATAAGGATATGTATTGAAAAATGGGAGGGGAGGTAAAGGGGTAAGAGGGAGTAATGGAAGGGGATGAACAGACCAAAGTAAAGTATACCCACAGTGGGAATACATTGAGAATCCTCTTTGAACATCAACTTAAATATTAATAATGAAAGACAGGACTGTAAAATAGGTACAGTGTGTGTGGGGGGAGAGTACTAGTGTGAGGGGGGACGTGAATGAAGGAGGTTAAGGTGAGGTTATGTGGTAGATGGACTTCATATACCTATATGAAATTGAATGAAGAAGCCTCTTCTTATTGCTTTAAATGGGGCAGGGAAGAGGATGAGGGGGAGAGACAATTGGGGTGATTCAACTAATGTACAATATAAGTCTAATTGGAATTATCACTATGAATCACTCCCAGTATAATGAATATATCCTAATAAAAAATTTTTATTAAAAAAGGGCTGGAATGTTGTTGGACTTGGATCACATGACAAGGGGAGAGCACATACGGGAGATAATAGGAATAGGTAGAAAACCTAAAACATGAAAGCATTTGATGTCCTCGCTCCAGAGGAACTAATACAGAAACCTTAAAGCAACAGAGGCCAACAAGACAAGGGGATTATGAACCAGTGTAAAGATCAGTTAGAGATGAATCAACTTGGGTTGTAACACATTTGTACATGGAAGCAATGCTAGGGATCTTTCTGTATAGCTATCCTTAAGTCAACTAGCAAAAATGCTTTGTCTTCCTTATTATGCTTTTGTCTTCTCTTCAACAAAATTAGAGCTAAGGACAGAATAGGTTCTGCCTGGAAGCAAGGTTGGGGAGGGAGAGAAAGGGTGGGGAGGGGAGCAGGGGGGGAGAAATGATCCAAACATTGTACGCACATGTGAATAAATGAATAATAAAAATTTTTTTAAAAGACACGAAAAAAGATTTTAAAAAGGGCTGGAGGAGTGGCTCAAACTGTAGGCCCTAAGTTCAAATCCCAGTACAGCAAAAAAATAAAAAATATGTATCTTGCTATTGTCAGTGTAATATTCTTTTTTATTATAAATTTTTTGCCAATACTATGCCATTTTCACTGCTATGGCTCTGTTGTATAGTTTGAAGTTGGGTACTGTGATGCCTCCAGCATTGGACTTTTTGCTCAGAATTGCTTTGGCTATTCCAGGTCTTTTGTGCTTTCATATGTATTTTTAAGATTGTTTTTTCTCTTTTTGTGCAGAATGTCATTGTAATTTTGATAGGGATTGCACTGAACATAGGATTGCTTTTGGTAGTATGGCCATTTTCACAATGTTTATTCTACTGATCCACGAGCACAGATGATCTTTCCGTCTCCTGATGTCTTCCTCAATTTCTCTCTTCAGTGGTTTATAGATTTCATTAAAAAGTGCTTTGATTTCTTTTGCTAAATTTATTCCAAGGTACTTTATTGGTTTTGAGGCTATTGTAAATGGGATTGTTTCCCTGATTTCTTTCTCAGTCTGTGTGCTGTTTGTATATAGAAAAGCTACTGATTTATGTATGTTAATTTTGTATCCTGGTACTTTGCCAAAAGAGTTTATGATTTCTTGTAGTTTTTTGGGGGGTCTCTTAGGTATATGATCATGTCATCTGCAAATAGGGATAGTTTGACTTCTTCCTTCCTTATTTGAATCCCTTTTATTTCTTACTCTTGTCTTGTTGCTGTGTTTAGGAATTCCAAAACTATATTGAATAGGAGTGGAGAAAGCAGACAGTCCTGTATCATTCCTGACTTTAAGGGGAATGGTTTCAATTTTTCTCCATTAAGTATGATGTTGGCTCAGGTTTGTCATATGTAGTCTTTATTATGCTGAGGAACATTCCTTCTCTTCCTAGTTTCTTCAGAGCTTTTATCATGAAAGTATGTTGGATTTTGTCAAAGGCTTTTCTGTGTTTATTAAGAGGATCATTGTGGTTTTGTCCTTGCTTCTGTTTATTTGATGTATTATGTTTATGGATTTATGTATGTTGAATCATCCTTGCATCCCTGGATTGAAACTGACTTGTTCATGGTGTACAATCTTCTTGATGTGTTGTTGGATTCTGTTTTCCCATATTTTGTTGAGAATCTTTGCATATGTATTCATTAAAGATATTGGTCTCTAATTCTCTTTTCTGGTTATAGCTTTGTTTGGTTTAGAATGAGTGTAATACTGGCTGCATAAAATGAGTTTGATGATGCTCCTTCCCTAGTTCTCTTTCCTGGAAAAGTATAAGGTGTATTGGTGTTAGTTCTTCTTTAAAGGTTTGGTAAAATTTGGTTGTGAATCCATCTGGGCTCTGTTTTGTAGGGAGAATTTTTATCACTGCTTCAATTTCATTGCATGAAATAGGACTATTTAGGTGGTTAATATCTTCTTGGTTCAATTTTGGTTGGTTATATTCATCTAGGAATTTATCCATTTCATCTAGATTTTCCAATTTGCTTGAGTATAAGTTTTCTGTAATGATTCTCTGGATTTCGTTGGTATCTCTGGTTATGTCCCTCTTTTCATCTCTGATTTTATTAATTTGGGTCTTCTCCCTCCTCCGTTTTGTCATGTTGGTTAACAGTGTGATGATCTAGCTAATCTTTTCAAAGAACAAACTGTTTGTTTCATTGATTCTTTATATAGTTTGTTTGATTTCAATATCATTTATCTTGGCCCTGATCTTTATAATTTCTCTCTGTCTGCTGGTTTGGGGTTTGGTTTGTTTTTATTTTTCTGGGAGCTTAAGGTACATAATTAGATTGTTTATTTGAGAGGTCTCTGTTTTTTTTTTAAATGTAGGCACTTATAGTTATAAACTTTCCCCTTAGGACAGCCTTTGTTTTGTACCACAGATTCTGGTAGGTTGTATTTTTATTTTCATTGGATTCTAGGAAATTTTTGATTTCCTAATCACTCATTGGTTTTACAACAGTACGTTGTTCAGTCTCCAAGTGTTTGAATATTTTCTGGGGTTACTTTTGTTTTTGAGGTCTAGTTTTATTCTGTTGTGATCTGGTATGATTCAGGGGGTTATTTGTTGAATTTGTTGAATTTGTTGAGACTTGCTTTGTGTCTTAAAATATGATCTATTTTGGAGAAAGTTCCATGAGCTGCAGAAAAGAATGTGTATTGCCTAGTTGTTGGGGGAGACACTCTGTAGATATCAACCATGTCTATTTGGCCTAATATGTGGAGTAGGTCTGAAGTTTCTTTGTTGATCTTTTGTCTGGATGACCTATCTATTGGTGACAGTGGGGTTTTCAGTTCTCCCATTGTTTAGCATCTATCTGTGCTTTTAGGGCCATTAGAGTTTTTTCTTTATTATGATGGGTGCCCCTGTGTTTGGTGTACGTATGTTAAGGATTGATGTTTTCTCTTGATGAGTTGTCCTTTCATTAATATGAAGTGACCTTCATTGTCTCTTTTTATTGACTTAAGTCTGAAGTCTACTTTGTCAGATATGAGTATAGCTACACTTGCCTGTTTATGGGGTCCATCTTGGAAAACTTTTTTCCACCCTTTGACTCTAAGCCAGTGTGGTTTTTTTTTTTTTTTTAATTCAGTGAGATGAGTCTCTTGTAAGCAACATATGGTTGGGTTTAGTTTTTTAACCCAATTTGCTGTTCTATGTCTTTTGATTGGAGTATTGAGGCCATTTACCTTCATTGTTAATATTGAGACATGCTTGTTATTTCCAGTTATTCTTGTTCCCCTGTTGTTTAGTTTTACATATTCCTTGTTTTCTGCTCTGCTTGCTCAAAAGGGTTTATTCTTTCTTGAGTCTTCCTGTCTCACTCTAGTTTCTTCTTCTACATGTGAAAGTCCTTTAAGTGTCTTCTGTAGTAGTTGCTTTGTGGTTGCAAATTCCTTTAATTTTTCCTTGTTGTGGAAGGTTTTAATTTCTCCTTCAATTAAGAAGGATTGTTTTGCCAGGTTGACAGTTGCTTTCTTTCAGGGCCTGAATTATATCTTCCCATGACCTTCTTACATTTAGAGTTTGAATTAAAAAATCTGCCATTATTCTAAGTGGTTTGTCTTTATATGTGACCTGTCTTTTCTCTTTTGCATCTGTCAGAATTCCTTCTTTAGTCTGTGTGCTGAGTGTTTTGATTATGACGTTTCTTTTTTAATACTGATGGTTTTGTGTTCTGTAAGCTTCCTACTCCTGGGTCACTCTCTCTTTCTCAAGGTTAGGGAATTTTTCTGCTATTATTCTATTGAATGGGTTGTCAATGTCTTTAGTTTGTATCTCCTCTCCTTCTTCTACACTCATAATTCATAGGTTTGGTCTTTTCATGGTGTCTCAGATATCTTGCAAGTTCCATTTGCATTTTCTTAGCACACTTTCATGATTTTTTACTGTTTGGTCTACTTTGTCTTCTGTTCCTGATACTTTATTTTCAACTTGTTCCACTCTGTTCGTCAGGCTTTTGATTGTGATATTTATTTGGGATATTGAGTTGTTTATTTCAAATTGATTATTTTTATTTTTCAGGGTTTCCATATCTTTATTGATGGCCTCTTTCATGTCTTGGATTAGTCTTCTTGATTTCATTCATCTGTTTGTTTGTATTCTCTTTGAGGTCATTTAATTGCTTATTCTTGTTCTCTTTGAGGTTAAATACTAACTTTTGTGCTTCTTATTTGAGGTTGTTATCATTTTTACTATGTTGTTTTTTGGGATTCATTATGGATAGCTCTTCCTCTATGCAGGTGTTTGGATCCTTAGTGGTGGAATTGGCTTTTGATGGAGAGTGGTTGTCTTGATGTTTCATTCTGTGTTGAGCTTTACACATCTGGGGCTGCTTTTGGTTGGGGTTCTAATCCCTTGTGCCCCTGTAGTTGGGCTTTTGAGTTTTTCTCTCCTGGAGCTTCAGCAGTGTTCCTCAGAGAAGGGTATGTTGGATATGTTACCCCTTGCAGGGTTCTTGTTGTGGTGCCAATTATCTCTTTTGTCCCCTAAGCAAGTGGGCTGGAGTCCTGCTCTTTGATGAGGATGCAGGGGCTCCAGCAGTTGCAGTGTGGAGGGCTGGGCTTCTGTATACTTCAGAGGAACAGGGCTTCTGGTGCCGCCTGAAGAGTAGCATGTTATAGCCTTCCTCTCCTTAGTGGGGAATCTGGCATTCTCACTCTTTGACAGGGGGCTGAGGGCTATCTTGCTATCAGGGACAGTGGGAAGCCTGGGCCTCCATGCTATGTGGGGAGAGAAGCTTCCTGGCACCAGCAGAATAGAAAAGCCTGGAGCCTGGGGTTCACTTAGGTGTGTGGTGCCTGACTCCTGACACTGAGTAGCAAGTTGAGTGTATCTGTGGGGCAACAAAACTGGTAGGCTTGAATCATCTGTTGCTCACATGGCAGTGGAGGCCCTGGGGTCTACTTGCATTGGAGCATGGGCTTCCAGGAGCCGTGGTAGTTGCTGCAAGCATGGGGGACCCAAGTCTGCCGGCAGCAGGAACCCTGAGGCTTACTTGCTGGTGCTGGGCTACCAGGAGCCATGGCAACTGTTGCAGGTGTGGGGGAACAAAACCTTTGGGCAGTGGGAGTTCTGGGGCCTGCTTTCCAGGCATGGGTTCCAGAGGGGTAGTGTAGTAGTGCTGCAAGCATGGGGGAACCACGCCTTCGGGTAGTGGAAGCCCTGGAGCCTGATTTCCTGCATGGGCTTCAGGGAGCACAGTTTAATGGTATTGCTGCTGGCTTGGCTGGGGAGAACCAAACCTGCTAGCAGCAGGAGCTCTGGGGCCTGATTTCCTACATGGGCTTCAGGGAGCACAATTCTGTGATGCTGCTTCCAGGGGAACTGAGCCTGCTGTCTTGTGCCTTCTGTTACTCTTCAAGCAGCTGGAGTCATGGGTCCTGCTTACACAGGGGTACTGGTTTTCATGGCATTTCAGGGTGAAGGTAGCAGGTCGTGTAGTAGGGCGAATGTGGAGCTCCAAGTTCCTGTGTGCCACAAAGCACGACTTACCACCAAGCAAGTGCCTAGTAATGGAGCCTTGAGCTGCAGGGTGACTTCAGGGGTGGGGATCTGGAGTGTTGAGCTGGAAGTTATTTTCTTCCCATTATTACTGTGGTTAGTTGCTTCTCTATTTGTGGATTTGGAGAGGACTTTGCTTCTCGGTAATTATGGGACCCTGTGAAGCCTTTTGGGGTCCTCTGATCTTCCTTTTTCAGGGTCATTAGTTTTGCTGGGCAATAGGGATGTCAACAGTCTGCCATTTTGCCCTTGCCTCAGCAGTGTAATATTCTATAATGTCAATTTGGTCAAACTGGATGATAGTATTGCTTAAACTTTCTGTATCCTTACTAATTTTTTGTATATTCATTGTATTAATTCCTAAGAAAGGAGTTTTAAATTATCTAATTATCATAGTGAGTTTTTTATTTCTCTCATTAGTTCTGTCAATTTTTACTTGACATATTTGGAAATTCTGTTGTTAAGTTCATATGTATTAAGGATTGTTATGTCTTTTGGACAAATTGATCCTTTTTTCATTTTAATGTGACCATTTTATTTATAGAAATATCCTTATATTAATTTCTATTAAAGACTACTTTGTCTAAAATTAAATATTACGCAATATATTTTCCTTATCCTTTTATTTTCATCTAGTCTTCATGTTTATATTTAAAGTGTGTCTTTTGTAAACACAAATTTGATAGCTCTACTATTTTTTTGGTCTGTACTGGGATTTGAACTCAGGGCCCAGTACTCTTCCACTTGAGTCACACCTCCAGCCCTGATATCTCTACTTTTTATTTGGGGGTATTTAATCTTTGTGTTTAATGGGCACAGAACAATAAATTGACATTATTTGTTCTTTCTAGCACTTTTCATTTTTTTCTAGCTAGCATGATTCTAATGATAAATTAGCCATCTTTCCTTTAATGCAATGTATATTATATTATGCTTTAAAGAGTTTTATTCTTTATTTCTGTTAAGTCTGAGTCTTTATTCTGCTAGTAAGCTAACCGTTAAACTATCACAATCTCATAGGCTCTGACACAAGGAAATAGAAGACAGTTTATTACTCACAGCAAAAGCAGAGTAATGTTAGTGCATAGTTCCCTGAGCCCATAGTTCCCAAAGGCTCATATGCTAAAGTCTTGGTAGCCAGCCTGTGACGCTTTGGGGAGATGGTAGAACCTTTAGGAAGTGAGGCCTAGTGGAAAGAAGTTAGGTCATTGGAGGCAGGCCCTTGACAGGGGACATTAGGACCCTGGCCTCTTCCTGTCTCATCTGTTTCCTGGCTGCCATGAGGTAAGCAGCCTCCTCTGGCATGTGCTCCCTTTCATTATGCATTGCCTTGTTATGGGCTCAAAGGCTACAGAGCCAAATGAACATGGACTGATACCTGTGAAGTCATTAGTCAAAATAAATATTTTTTCTCCATATAAGTTGTTACAGGAACTTTGTCTCAGCAATGGAAATATGGCTAATATGTGGTGTGATGAGGGTCCATATGTTACCTGAATACACAGTGGAGCAGGTTATAAGACAGGAATCCCAGTAGTAGGTGGTTCTGATCTTTTATTAGGGGCTACTGGAAAACCTGCCCAAGAGAGTGAAGATTGAGAGGTTTTTTTCATTCCAACATAATGTAGATAGAGATATCATCTTCACTGAAACAGATTTATTTATATTTACTTATATTCCACTTGGCATTTTATTAAAAATAAAATATTTCTACTGAAATTCCTGACTATTACATCCTTTTCTCCTGTAGGTTATTTATCATAGTTTTGAGTTTTTAATTTCTTACACCTTAATTTCAACATCTTTGTTGTCTGTGAGTCTGTTTCAATTGACTTTTTTTTTCTTTTGGCTATGATCTACATTTTTCTGTTTGTTTGAATAGCTAAAAGTTTTGTGTTATATGGTGAAAATTGTGAATAATTTGTTTGTAGATGCTCTGAACTCGGTTGTTTTCCTCTGAAAAGTGTCAAGTTTTGTCCTAAGAAGAAGTTAAATTATTGGAAATTCACCTTGGTTTTGTGGAGGCTAGGTTTTATGCTTGGGATGAATTTCTTTTAGTTTTGTCTCTAATTCTAGAGTATATCCCTTAATCCTGGATGTACTCTTTTTTCCTTAGGTGTGACCATATTGGGGTTTCAATGGAAAGCCCAAAGCATTTACCAAGTCTCTCTAAAATGGCAGCACCTGAACTATGTTACCTAGAGGCTGGCAACTAACTGATCAAACTTCAGCTAGCTATTGTTTTATTTTGGGCTACTTGAATTCCTGCCCTTTGTGTGTTCAGGAGTTCCAAGGATTTGAAAGGAGTTTGATGCACATGGTGGGACTTCCCCCTTTGTGGCTCCCTCCTTTTCTTAGGATTTCCCCCCTCAACAAGCCCCCACTTACACTCCAGCATGTTTATCTGCTTATCTGCCCTCCTGGGCTGCAGCTTGTGGTGTTTGGTTCATCCCATGGTGACCAGCCAGTGTCTGGTATACATACAGTAGGTGCGCAATGAACATTCAAATAGCGAGCACATGAGTTGATAAATTATAGGATTACTGACCTAGCATCAAAGCCCATCTAAAGAAAGACAAAGCAGCTATCTTCCACACTGATTTAGAGCATAACCTCTAGGGCCTGTTTGTCTCATTCTGTGACCTAGGTTATGTTACTTAACCTCTCTGTACCTCAGTTTCCCCATTATGTGAAAAGCTTCCTACCTCATAGGATTGTTGTGAGCATACATTTTTTAAGACAGAGAGCTTATGACCTAGCACAGATTACTCAATAAATACTCGATGTGGTGGCCAGCTCTGTTTTAAGTAGCATCCAATTAAAGAGATGGGCTTTCCAGGTTGCAGTGTTTCTACGAGGGCAGCTAAAATATCACTGAAAATACAGGAAATACGGAATCACTTGGCTCAAATTCTCATCTATGATGCCTTACATAGTTCCAGAAATAGAAGCTGGAGAGTGATATAAAGTGGGAAATTGGAAAATAAGTTTCTTGCCAACGCCAGCCTGTGTCTGAGGGTTTGTAAAAATATGTTCAAGCCACAACTATTTGCCAGCATGTCACCAATCCTCAAGCAAAAGTTAGCAAAAGTTCACTGCAGGCCAACAGTTGCAGACAGTTGAAATTCTGATCTTAAAATATGCATTTTTTAAAAACTTGTGCCCACTAAATAAATAGTAAACAATGGGTTAGTATGGGATGCTCAATTATTGCCCTGCTCAAGACGTGCAGGCATGTGAGTCTGGCCTCAGTTTCCGGTCTCTGTGTTGGAAAAATAAACCAGAGGTGTCTAAGTGCAGCTCAGGGTGCGCGGGAGGCGCTTGGCCCTGCCCGGCGGCCCAGCCCCGCGCCGCGTCGGTCCGACCAGTCAGACGGCTTCGCGCGGAGCCCGGCCCCGGCCTCCCGGAAACCGAGTCCCTCCCGCGAGCGCCAGGCGGCACCGGCCCAGCCCGGCAGAGCGCCGCCCCGCAGCCCTTGCAGCCCAGGCCGGCTCCCGGGCGCGGAGCCATGGGGCGCCCGGGCGGGCAGGCGGCCGGAGCAGGAGCCCGGCGGGAAATGGGTAAGGGCACGTGGGGAGGGTGAGCGGGGGGCCGAGCCTGGGAGTCCACGCCGCGGTCCTCCACAGTGACTGTGTAGTGAGCACCTGCGGAGCCACTGTCAGGACCAGGACATCAAGAACAAGGGGCCTGAGCCGGGGAGAGGCTGCAGGAAGGTTTAGAGCCAGCAGGGGACCCCAAGAATCCAGCCTAAGCCGTGTTTGGAGCTAGGGTAGCTTGGCTGCGGCTCGGCTGTGGCTCACTGGGAGTCACCAGGGCCTGGGGTGCGGTGGCTCTGCGTGTCTTCACCTAGGGTGGTGGATCTGGGTTCGCAGTTCTCTGTAGAGCAGGAAGCTCTTAAAACTATCAGTGTCAGAACCATTCACATTGAGGGGTTTGCTCCTAACTTCCCCAGTGGTGACTGGTCCCATGACCAGACTCTGCCCTCCTCCCTGCAGGCCCCTGTGTTGCGGGAGCTGGGAGGTTACCCCCAGGATGAAGCATAGCCTAGCTGTTCCCTACCTGCTTGGTGCAGGTCCCTCTTCGTGGCCCTTCTTGGTGTGTCTGGCCAGAGTGCATAAAAGACATTCCTGGGAAGGGACAGTGTCCATTCAGTTTATAAAGTCACATTCACTGTAGAGTTCCTTTCTGGTGCTGAAATTAAGTCTACGTTGTAATTTCGGTATGATGATGAAGGCAGGGAAATGAGGTCTCTGCTGGAATTTTTCCAGCCGTCAGGATGGGTTTTGCTGCCCTGGTCAACATGCTTACCAGACCTCTGTGTCTATGGCATGCATGTCTGGGTCAGGAGGCCAGCCATCAAAGTGAAGTTCTGGGGAATTCTGGGCTCCACTTGCCCTTAAACCTCATTAGCTCAGACCCGCTCTGGTACCAAAGCTGATTGAATGTAATTAGCAACTAATTGGATGTCTATGACCCCCTCTACGTGAGAAACTCGCCAAGGTCATGTTTAGACAGCATGTAGTGCCATAGTTCATTCTTTTCTTCTGGACATGGCATTTCCTCTTTATGGAAGGAGTGAAGAAGAGTCATTTCTTAATTCATTTATTAAACAGATACTGAATGGCAACTACAATCCTGCATTATAGGCACTGTTCTTACTTACATGCAGGTTGAGCGAGAGAGAAAGAGAGATTGAGATTATTTCAGATAGCAATAAGTGCTATCAGAACAAAAATGGAAAAACCCAAAACAGGATAGGTGTGACAGTGGAACAAAAAAGAAAAACTGGCTCCTAGTGACAAAGGATAGCAAGTCCACTTCCTAAATGAGGTAGGAAAATGGTACTATTTTCAGGGTCCAGAAATCTGAGGCACAGGATAGGGGTCCTCTGTTCCTGTGAGTGGAGAGTTATAAGCTTCTTGTAAGGGGTCAGTGGACAGTGGACAAGTGGTGAGGAGCCCCTCTCTGAAGTCCTGAGAGTATTTTTCTTGTTTGGAAACTTAAAGCTAAGGCAGAGACTATGCCTTTCCAGAATAGATGCTGTGTTGTCTCACTTGCTCACTCATTTCTTCATTCATCCAGCAAATATTTTTTTTTGATGGCCTGTGTGTTCCAGGGACTATTCCAGACTTTATTTATTTATTTTTTGGCAGTGCTGGGGTTGAGCTTAGGGCTTTGTGCTTGTTAGGTAGGCACTCTACCACTTGAGCCATTCAGCCAGCCCCTCCTGCAGGTTTAAAAGGAACATTAGTGAACAAGATAGTCCTTCCCTTCATAGATCTTATTTTCTGGTGAAAAGAATTGGACAATAAACCGTAACAATCTTAATGTTATGCCAGATAAATGGCATGAAGAAAGACATATCAGCTTAAGGGATTTGAAGGTGACAAGGGCTGCTATGATCGATAGAATGGAGAGTACAGGCTGTGTGTAGGAGATGAAGTTTGAGTGGAGACCTGAAGGAAGATAGAACACGGCCATGTACCTATTTGGGGAAAGAAGATTTCAGCCAGAGGAAACAGTGAGTGCAGAGACCCTGAGCTGTGAGCAAGACATAAGCACACTAAACATGCTGGAGGAAGAAGAGAGAGGCCAGGGTGGCTCTGACAGGTGAGCAGGCATCTCAGAGGCTTTCCTAAAGGAGGCAGTGGTAGGGCTCAACCTGTGGACCAGAGAGCAGCCAAGAAAGCAGATGGTGTGTGTCCTTCCCCCAAACCCCTCACTGACCCCTGCCTTTGTGGCAGAGATTCACAAGCTCCAGAGGAGCTCAGGGTCAGGCCTGGTGGTTTATATCTAGCAGGGCAGGAAGTGGTCACCTGAGAAGGAGAGCATGTCTCCTGGCTGGAGAGAGATCGCTTGCTCTTATACCCAGTGTCCATCAACACATGATGGGCCCACATAAAGAGATCTACAGTAGGAGGCAGATCCCAAAGTTTTCAAATCAGTAAAACCCTTGGGAACTAGGGATGGAAGAAAAGCTGTTGCCTTCTGAAAAATTCCAATAATCTGTTCTTTCATCCTTAGCAGGCTTAAAAAAATAAAAGTAGCTGGAGAGCATGTATGTAGTAAAAGTCATTTACTGAACATGTGCTGTATATATTCTAGGCTACCATTGAGAGGCTTACGTGAAATAATAACAAATAATCCTCATAGCAAGTCTGTAGGGTATATGCTATTGCTATTCTTTTTCACAGGTGAGAAAACTGAGGCCCAGTGAGAGGAAGAAGTTGTCCAAGGTTGCATGGCAAGGAAGTAAAGAATTAGAATTTGATACCAATGCTGTTTGGAACAATGCTGTTAATCACTGAGCCCCCACTGCTAAGACACTCTGTTAAGATAGAGTTCTCTCTGCTGCCCCAATTTTTATAGAAGTACCGAGTCTACACATGAAATTGGTCTCTTGATAAAATAGCCCTGCCCTGTGTCTTATTCCTACAAGTGCTGGTCCCAACCCATGGAGAGGACACGGGGTGCAGGGTGAACACTGTGTAGAGCTTACCGGGATTGCAGTTCGAGGCCAGCATGTGCAAAAAGTTCAACCAGTGGCTGGGCACTGTATCGCATGCCTGTCATCCTTGCTGTGGTGGGAAGCACAAATAACAGGGTCAAGGACTAGGCCAGTCCTGGCATAAAGCAAGAGCATATCTCAAAAGTAACCAACACAGAAAGAGCTGGTGGAGTGGCTCAAGTGGTAGCACGCCTGTCTAGCAAGTGCAAAGCCCTGGGTTCAATCCCCAGATCACCAAAAAGAAAAAAAGTTGTTTTTTAGCTCATAGCTTGGAATCTGGGAAGTCCAAGATCATGGTACTGATATCTGATGAGGACACTTCTTGCTGCATTGTTACATAGGGAGAGCATCACCTGTCGTGGGACAGACCAAGCTAGCCAGAGTTGCCTTTATAGCAAAGTCACTCTTGAGACCCTCCCTGAATTTATGAGTGGACTAATCTACTCATGATCACTTCCCAAAGGTCCCACCTCTCAAATATCATTAGCATATGACTGGAGGCTAAGTTTCCAACCCCCAAAATTTGGGGACACATTTAAATCATAGTAATTGATATCCCATTTGGCTCCTGTGATTTTCACACAAAAGATTGGGGTGATGGAGAGGACATGTAGGCATATGCTCAGTGTGGCCAATAGGTGTCAGCAGGGTTGAAGTAGTGCCACAGGAAGCCTGGCAAGGGGGTGGGTTTTGCTGAAAGGATATTCATCCACAGAACATGACCACACAGGTGGTTAGAGAAGACACCAGGGGCTATGAGCACATTCTGCTTCTCTCCCTTAAAAATACCTTTTAGATAGTATTTACACAGGTTAAACATTCTCTTAAAAATATTTTTAAAAGAAATACTTGTATCAAAAATTTTAATATTAATTCATACAACCCTTAAGATACATAGTGAAAATTTTCCTCCCTTTCCTATCATCTGATCTCTGGTTCTCTTCGTTGTTACTGAACCCAAGTCTGTTTACTCACTGCTCAATGAATTGAGGACACATTTTGCAGCAAGAAAAAAAATAATTATTCAGTAAGCTAACAAGACCCAGAAGATGAGGACTGGCATTCTGAAAGATCTTAAGTCAACACAGGTTTTAAGCTCCTTTATCTTTAGGAGGAAATGGTTGATGAAGTCTGGTGGTTGGTCATCTGTGGGTTTGCATCAGTCTTAAAGGGAGAGGAGGGAGATTGGGGAGGCTTTGGGTAAATCAGCCTTATGCTGCTAATTTAAATGATTAACCAGGGCTGCGTGCTTAGAGAGACATAGGTGGTTTTTTTATAGCAAAAGCTAGAAGTGAGGTTAAATGCAACACCTAGGCTGTGGGCTAAGTTTTCTTTGAACTACAAGCACAGCTGTATCTGAGGCAATTTCTTAAGAATATATATTCTATTTGTAAACGAGCATGTATATATACCTTTCCTTTTTTATAAAACCACAAATATCAGGACATAGTAAGTATATGCCTTCTTTTTTAACTTAAAAATCATTCTTAACAATCCATCTTCAAGATATATAGATGGACGTCATCTTTTTAAAAGTAAATGCAGAATATTTCACTGAATGGATGTGCCATATTTATTAAGCCAGTCTGTTATGGGTTTGTAGGTCATTTCCCCTATTTGGATTTGTTTGCAAGGATGGGCAGGAATGTATTAAACCTACTTGCAGCTAGTCTTTCACTTCTGTGACTATTTAAGCAAGAGAAACTCATGAATGTGGCTTTAAAGTTACATGTACTTGAATAGAGCCCCATGGCTCTATTAACTTGATGTAGCATCAACTTTTGTTCTTGCCAATTTAACAGATTTTAAAAAGTGTCATCACACTTAATAGTATTTCTTTCTGGTTAGTGGTATTAGGATTTCTATACATGTTTTAAGCTGTTTTCCTTTCTGTGTGCTATTCATACCCTTGGGGTTACTGTCAAAAGTACCTGAAATGAATGAACTTAAAGAAGAAAGATTATTTGGGCTCACAGTTTTGGAGGTTGCAGTTGAGATAGTCGGTTGGCTTGTGGCAAGGCAGCATAGAATATGTGGTAGAGCAAAGCTAATCACCTCATGGCTGGGATGAGAGAAAGAGAGAGAGAAAAGGAGAGAGAGATTGAGAGAGAGAGAGAGAGAGAGAGAAAGAGAGAGAGAGAGAGAGAATGAGAGATGGGGTAGGGGAGGGGAAAGGGCTTGGGTCCCATTATTCTGTTTGAGTGCACATGCCAATGACCTAAGACCACCCAATAGGCCTCACCTCTTAAACTGGGGCTAAGCCTTTAACACCTGAGACTTTGGGGACATTCCAGATCAAGGCTATAGCACTTGGCCTATGTTTTAAGTTGGATTTTGGCTCCATTTTTGAATTCAAGGTATCCTCTTGCATCCCTAGCCCCAGTGACTGCTTCCCATGTCTGTTACCCCCATACCCTTGTGTGCACTGGCCAGTTTGTGAGTGATAGGTTTATCCTTAGAGCTGGATGTATTTTAGATCAACACAGGATATTGATTTATATATGTATTGCATTGTGTTATAAATCATGACCCTTTTTTTTTTTTTTTTTGGCAGGGTTACCGGGGTTTACACTCAGGGTCGTGTGCTTGCTAGGCAAACTCTCTACCACTTGAGCCACTCCCCAGCCCTTTTTGCTTTAGTTATTTTTCAGATAGCTTTTTTCTCAAGCTTTTTGCCAAGGGCTGGCCTTGGACAGTGATCTTCCACCTGTGTAGCTGGGATTACAGATGTGTGCTACCTTGTCTTGCTTGTTTGTTGAGATGGATCTTGATAACTTTTTGCCTAGATTGGCCTCAAATAGAGATCCTGATAGAGATCAGGGCCTCCTGAGTTGCTGAGATTCCAGGTGTGATCTACCACACCAGGTCATAGGTTATGACCTTTTTCTTGATTGTTAAAGCTATTGCTAGTTTTCCTTAAAGATCTGTCTGATTACTAGGTACATACTTGGCTTCTACTTCTGTGACAGTTGATATTTTTTGAGATGGGATCTTGCTATATATCCCAAGCTCACTATGTAGCCCAGGTTGGCTTCAAACACGAAATCCTCTTGCCTCAACCTCCTGAGTGTAGTTATTCTTATTAGATTGGTCTTGAATGCCAAATGGAGAAGTGGCATTATGTGGGGATCCTGAGGATTGGATGGATGGAAAGAAGAATGGGAAGGGAACTGAGCTGACCAAGAGAACAGAATGCGGCATGTACCAGGATCTTTAGGGAGGGATCAGTGGACTGCTGGGGCCACAGCTCATAATGGGGAGGGGGAGGTGGTCATATGGGAGGAGGAGGGAGAGATCTCCAGGGCCAGGATTAGATTTCTCTAAATCAGCAGGACAGAGGAAATGTGAGGAGATGGGAGTGGGGGTGTAGGGTGTCTAGTCAGTGAAGATTTTCCAGGCAGGAGTGATTTCTGGGTTCTAGAGAAGTTCGGTGAACTGAGGACGTGAACTCTGAGAGGCAGGGAGCTTGTGCTTGTAGTTCTCCGGAGGAGACAGGAGGGGGCTTTGCGTGAGGGTGGAGCAGTGGGACCTGAAAAGGTGGAAGCTGCAGGACTGCCCCCTCCCTCCCTCTGTATGAGGGAGAGGGCGAAGGCTGGCAGATGTGAAGCAGTCACTAGACAGGACCTGGGAAGGGCAGGCCTGGGTTTGGGGTAGAGAGGGTGCCCATGGGCACATGGGCAGACTGCTAGGTCTGAAATCCCTCTAGAGGGCTCTCGTTGGTAATAAGGATTCTGGGCTGGGGAGGGGTTTGTGAATCTTGAGGGAGCTGTTGGAAAGTGAATGTGTGGGAGTGGAATCACCCTGAAAGAGGGTGAAGGGCCAAAAGAGGCTCAGGAAGAACACAGCCCCGAGGCAGGTGCGCAAGGAGAAGTGGAAGGACAGGCTGGGCCAGTGAGGAGGCCTGGTGCACTTTTGAACACTGTCTCCTAGCTAATGAATTCAGCATCCTCTCAGCATGAACTTCACTGCTCTGGAACTTGGACAAGGGTGGGAAGTGGATTGTGTATGGCAAGGCCCAAAGAGTGAGCCCTGCCTTCCAGAAGGCTCTGTGTGTGGCCTTGGAGGATGCATAGACCTACCAAGGCAGATAAAAATAAATGTCCTTAGGATACCTGCAGGTGTGCAGGCTCAACCACCTGGACAGGAGCTCAGGAGGCCCAAGCACTGTTTTTGCTGGGTGCTCCCAGGGTAGGCTATCCCCTTTTCCCCTGAAGGTTTCCATGAATAAGCATGGATCTGCCTCTGCCTTTGCAGAGGGCTCTGGAAAGCTCAGGAATTTGTTGCTAAGGGCAGAGTTAGCAACAATATGTGATCTTTTGGGTGGCCCAAGAAATGCCTTGCTCTGAGTTGTCTTCCTTCTTTACCTTGTCAAATATACCTGTTCTGTTTTATAACACCATGCCTTGCTTTCCAGATAGTCATACACACCTAGATATCTATTCAGTGATTAATGGCTGATCAAGGCCAATGAATGAGGAAGACATTCTGTTCTTTCTCCAAAGAGACAAGTGCCGGAAATGACAGAGATGTCTGCTCATTTCCCTATCCCTGTCATGATTTTTGGTACAAGAATTTTTCACCTGTAATATTATTTATTTAATGTTTTTCTTTGAATACTTATACTTAAAATATAGCATAAAGCAGTTATCTATTTTACATGTTATCCTAAGTAATAACATCTGTGAGAACAAAGGTTTGCTGTGCCAGCTCTATTTTTTGTAATATATACTCAGATCAATACTTAACTGTTAAAAATGTTCATTATGTGTGTTCCATACCCACTTAGACAAACATAGCCTTAGCTCTGTGGATTCAGGGAGGAGGTAAACTTGGGGCAGGTGCTTCTTTCCCTACCCTACAAGGAGGAGAAACCCCTTTTACTCTACCCTTTTAGATTTATTTAGTGATGAACCTGAAAATTAAACTGACAAATGACAGATTAACAGGAATAGCTGTCTTGTTAAGTGGTTAAAGTTAAAGACATATACTTAGTAGGAGAGAGAGTAGGGTCAGAAGAAGGCTTCTGTGGGAGAGGCAGGTGGATTTTTGGAGAACAAATGAGAAACTTTGTGATAATGTCTGTGTGCATAGGTGTGGGTGATTTTGCTCTCATCCACCAGGGGGTGGGGTTCATTTCTGTTCTCCCTTTGGGAAGGATGCTCCCTGAAGAAGAGATTATGGTAGCCTTTTTTCCTCAGAAGTTGCTGCCTTTAGTCACATAAAAGAATTTCCAAGAAGACTTCATTCTATATCTGCTCAATCTCAAATGTCTTTACCTTAAAATGATTTTATACCATCTCAGGTTCCATGATGGTCCCCACATCTGCATCAGAGAGGTCACACTGGCAGCCTCTTGAGAGATGATGACAATTAAAGGTCAAGAATGATAAACATGGGGGTGGGGGATGTATCTCAAAGGTAAAGCACTTGCCTAGTGTGTGCCAGACTCTGGGTTCCATCCCCAGCACACCCCCCACCTACCCCACCCCCACCAAAATAAAACAAAGCAAAGCAAACAAACAAACAAAAAACCCCAAACAAACCTGTGAGACATTCTCAAGCCCTCACCACTATTCCACTATAATTCTCAGCCTCCACCAGCAATGAGAGACAAAATTTGTAAAAGAATCTCTCCGTATTTAAACTGAGCTGAGATATTTCATCATGATTGAGTCAAAAAAACTCACTTTATAAATCCTTTATTATTTCTGTTGATGATAAACATAATATATATTTATTTTAAAAAATTAGGTATATACCAAACATGCATAAAAGAAATTAAAATCATGTATGCAATTGCTGTGTAATACTTATCATTGTTTTATTATATAATATACAAACAAGTTTTCAAAAGCCTTATATTATACTGAATATATAAAGTTTTCTTAATAATATGCTATGAGCATCTTTCAACTTCCTTAAATACTTTTCAAAACAAGATCATTACAGATTGCCTGGGTTCACCATATGGCTACATGTCTATACCATCATTTATTTATCCAATTCCTTCTTGTGGATAGTGAGCATTTTCGCTAGTGTAAGTAATGGCGGGTACATGTGCTTTAGCAGATGTTTTGTGGATGCCTTCTGGTGCCAATGGGATGGGAGATAGATAGTGAGTAACTCTGGATCCTGACTCACTACCACATGAGGGAGGGATCTATGGCAAGTGGCTGCAGGGAAAAGTGCTCATCTTAAAAACTCCCAGCTTTGGGAGAGAGTCTAGGACAGGAGGCCTGGGAGAGAAAGGCAGAGGCAGAGGAGAGCCCAG
This sequence comes from Castor canadensis, assembly GCF_047511655.1. Classification (NCBI taxonomy): domain Eukaryota; kingdom Metazoa; phylum Chordata; class Mammalia; order Rodentia; family Castoridae; genus Castor; species Castor canadensis. The sequence continues at coordinate 79,709,494 of NC_133397.1, read as the reverse complement.
GCATCTGTCTATAGACACAGAAGGTCTTTCATTTGGGCACAGGCAGGATAGAAACAGCTTCCAAGCTGCCAGGCTAACTGCCATACCTACCTTGGGATTGGTAACAAGTGCAGAGATAGACATTTGCTGTTTACTTTTTTGTTTGTTTGTTTTGCAGTACTAGGGATGGGACCCAGGGCTTTGTGCATGCTAGGAAAGTAAATGCTCTACCACTGAGCTACCTCCCCAGCCCTGTCATTTTCTTTTGTAATCACTTCCTGTCTTGTCCAGGAAACTGAGGGAAGCATTGATACCCACATATGTGTTGAGAGGTGGCAGTGGAGTTACTATGGACTCTTTACCATTCCTCTTTGTCCTGCCTGGGAGAGGCAGCTCCCTTCCATCCTAACACATAGACATTGGGGAGGGGGCCTTTGGCCCCTGCTATGTGTCCAGTCATTGGAAGCCCTTGCCCTGCTCTACTTCCAACTCTCTGCTCTGACCCTGGGAAGCCATTGTCAGGCTGGATGGTGAGATGGTAAACAACTAACTTGGCAGACGGATGTCTGGGGAAGCAGGTGTCCTCCTGTCTGTCCTTCCTAAGGGCCCTGGCTTTCGGAGGTCACAGAGCAGGCAGAGAATAGGACCTTTTCTGGAGAAAAAGTACATGGTTGCCGTACTTCCAGGCTTCCCCCTAAAGGAGATAACTTTTATGGGGACAAATTCAAGGGCATGGGAGGCCTCAGACCTCTCCTGTCACTTCACTGGGTTGCTAGTGCCCCTGGAAGTTCAGTAAGTAAGCTCCATCAACTCTTGTGTTCTAATGAGGTTAGGTTGGGAGAAGAGTCTTCAGGCTTAGACTGCGTTAGCTCCAAGTCTTCAGGCAGTTCTTTTATCTGCAGTATGTGGGTGGTACTGCACTAGAGCTGGAGTGTATTTGTTGGGGTCAGCAGTCCTAGGTTCAAGTCCCAACTTTGCCATTTACTTACGGCCTGAGTGAGCTCGAGTGACTGCTCTGACCCTCTCTTTCCTCATCTGTCTGAAGCATGGGGATAATAATATTCCCTACCCCACCACCTGGTCCCTAGGAGACTGCCTCAGTAAATGTCAGCTTGCAGGAGGCCTCAGGAATGGGTGTTGCCACTTCTGTCCTCTCTCCCTCTGCCTCTTAGGAGGCTCCTTTCCCAGGTACTAGCCCCTTCTCCGACTCTGTTGCTCAAGTGTGAGATGCCATCTCACCACCACCTATACTGTGCCACTTCCTCTGCCTGAAAACAGGAAGAAGCTTACCTTGAGGAAGCAGGAGGGGCCTTCTGGCCTCGCTGCTTGCCCTGGGCTGTGTGGGCCATGGGCTGCCTTCTGATGGTGAGGCCAGGAAGCTGTGTATCCTCGGGGCTGTGGGGAAGGGTGGTGGGCTGGGGGGGACCCTAGGAGTGGGGGAAAAGGACACAGATCAAAGGTCACTGCTGGTGGGCTCTGAAGAGCTGGTGAGCCCCTGCACCCCCAAGAGCTAGAGGCCCTCCTGGCTTCTACCAAGGGATCCTCTACCAAGAGTTTTGTTTGTTGTAGTCTGAGGAAGGGGATGAAAGTTGAGGGAAGTAGAACTGAGGTGAGGGTGACAGGAGTCTGGGAGGTTCTTGAAATTTGATGTAAGAACTACTCATGCCCCATACCTCCAACACACATGCACTGCACTCACACACACACACACACACACACACACACACACACACACACACACGGCCTGTTGCCTGAAAGGAGAGGGAAAAGCAAGTTTATTTCCCATATTATTGTCTTGCAGTGATTGAAGAAGAGAAGATGAGCAACTTTAGTCACTCATTAAGTAGCTATGGGACAATTTTAAGGTAGGCACTTTGCTGTGAAGTAAATAAGCCAGTTCTTGCTGTTGATAAGTTCATGGTCCAAGGGAGGCTGTAGACTCATAAACAAGTGGAGGAGCCAGAGCCTGGGATTAGGGAAAGAGGCAGACTGCCTGACCAGTGCCATTCCAGCTTCAGGGAGTTGAGCATGCTGTGGGTCACTGGGAGGTTGAACCGGAGGGGGCAGAGCCTGGAGTCAAGGAGAGGACTCTCCTCACTTCCTGGCCACCTGGCTTCTGCTTCTATCCTGCCCTCCCAACCTTGCTTGTCTGTAGCCTCTGCATGTTCAATGATGGATCACTTTCACTTTTTATTTTCTTTGACTTTCCAGTAGCCTTCAACAAAGCCGACTACTTCCTCCTTTAGAAGTAACCTCCTCTCATCTTGGGTGATAACACTCTGTCCTGTTTCTCTCACCTTCTTGACAGACCCTTATCAGTTTCCTCGGCTGACTTCTCTCCTCCCACCATCCCTGCCTCAGACCACCTCTCTGCTGGTGCTTGTGAGCTCCAGGTGAGCTTTTTAGTTGCCTACTTGCATACCTCACATATAGATAAACCTAACATTTAAAACCCCAAACCCTTGATTTCCTCTCCTAAGCTTTCTCTCTCCAACTCTTTTCTACTTCAGCAAATGCCATTGTTACTGTCTAGTTGCTCAAGCCTGAAGTTGCCCGTGACTTCTCTGCCATCTGACTAAACAGCAAGTCTTCGCAGTTGTCCCCAATATATAGTTCCGAGACCTAGACCTGCCCTTCTCTGTCATTACCGCCCTTATCTGGGCCCATGTTCTCCCTCACCTGTACTTCCACAGAGTGCCTGACTCCTTGCCTTGTGCTCACGGGAAGAAGAGGAGGCTATATAGGCTGGAAGCAGAGAATTTCATGTCCTGAGCACCCAGAGTATGGTGGAGAAAAGGGTTATGTGGACTCCAGGTAGGCCTGTCCCTATGGACTCTTGTGCTGTAGAGGGGTGAGGATGGTCTGAGCTACAGCCAGGCCCTCTCAAGTGTGGGCCAGGTAGCCTGGGTTTGATGGCACTACTTTATGGACACGCCAGTGAAGGAGGATCCTGGGCAGATTGGTGAGTTTATAAAGACTAGAGCTCAGGCTGGGGTTGGGTCTTTGGACACTCAGCAGAGAAATTGGTGGTAGTTGAGGCTGGGAAAGTAGGATGTATAGAAAGAGCAGAGAGTGGTATAGTCCACTCGTGGACACCCACAGCCTGTATCCTGAGAACTTAGGTTGTAGACTCAGCCATGGGGAATGGATGAGAGTCACTTCATGCGCTCAGAGGCTCTGAGTTTGAATCTTACTTTGTGACTTTCCAGTTGTGGGACCCTGAGCAGCAGTTTAGCCTCTCTGAACCTGTCTCCAGGTCTGGATCTATATAATGGGCAAAGTAATGCTTCAGAACGTAGGTGTGAGAACTAGTTTGGGAGCTATTGGAGGATACTTTGTAATGAGAAGGCAGTTATTATCAGGTGTCATTATTATTGGTGACATGAGATGTAGCCATACAAAAATTGAAATGACATACACTGAAAACAGGAATAAAAAGTTTTCTGACTTGGAACTGTCCTGTCCCTCCTGTCTCCCACTGGGTGTCTGGCAGGGAACTGAGCTAGGGCAGAACCAAGGGAGGAAGGAGGAGGGGCCTGTCACAGTCCTGGCTTTGGCACCTTCCCCTTTTTCTCTCCCAGGTTCCTCCATAGTGGGAGAAGACCAGTTCATTCCAGGGAAGGTTCTTTGTGGGCCCAGTGCTGTAGGTTATGGGCCTCCAGGGAGTTGGGGAGTAGGGAAGGAGGCTGGGCAGTGTTGGAGCTGAGAGTGGAGGTTTTGTCTTGTGGGCAGGAAGTGTGAGGTGCTGAGCGACTCTGAGGCCTGGGGAGCCCTGGGGAGCAGGAGGGGTGTGTGTCACTGTGGTAAGGGGAGCGGAAGTCGGAAGCTCTAGCTACCACATTTGCAGGGCAGACGACCGAGCAGCAGGAAGTGCCCCTGGAGCTGGGGAGCCCACGACAGCTCCCCAATCCTGGGTCCTTTGGAGGTGAGTCAGGTGGTTCTGCCTCGAGTGGGGCTGGTGGGAACCTGGGGGAGCCACGTATGGGCCCTTGTGGCAGGGAATCAGGACAGGTGGACAGGAAGGAGTTGTGGGCCTTGGACCTTGTGCACCTAATGCCTGTGTACCTAGTATGAGCTTGGCCTCCTTACATCCCTGCTTTCCTTTCTCTTCTGTCTATGTATGCTGCTTCTCCCTCAGCCTATCCCCTCTCCATCTGACCTTTCTCTGATGCTTTACTTATCTCCCGATCCTATGCCAGATCTCCTAGAGGTCTGCTGTAGTGAAGGGTGAAGGGCCAAGGAAGCTCTTCGTAAAGTCCTGGTGACAGCTGTGGCTGAGGCCCTCAGAATGTCTTGACCCTAGACCATGGAGGGAGGGAGTCTCAGCAGATTTGGGACTGGGGAAGCTCTACAGGAGTGGAGACTCAGCCTCTGCCATTAGGGGGATCCCAGCTGCATCTTGTACTCCCGGCCCCACCCAGAGAGGCTGGGGTTAGAAGTAGGGGGATCCTCCCTGCATATTTAGCTCTGGTTTGGGACTGGTATCCTGATGTGCAAGAAGAACCAAGTCCTTCTCAAAGTGTCTTTGTTTGAAATCTTATAAGACCCATTAATGATAGTTGTTACCCCAATGGTAAAGGGAGTCTTATGGAGGAAGGCCCTAGCTACTTGCTTCCTTATTCTAGGGCTGAGATCCCACTGTTTGTGTCACTCCTCTGTTCAAAGGCTGGGAGCTGTCATCAGCTACTTATAAATACCCCTCATGACCATTGGACCTTATCCAGACTTGAAATTACTGGCTCCAGCCTCACATTACTTCCTCCTTCCATGGATAAGCAACCACCTAGAATGGGTACTAGAACCTAGCTGCTGGGGTAAGAGAACAGAGAGAGGAGAGGACCAGTCTGAGCCTCCCTAGGGGTCCTTGACCTTCTCAGGCCGCAGCTGCTGTTCTGGGGCTCTTTGGTGCATGTCACTATACTTCATCTTCATCCCTACCCTCTCTGCTCCCTTCCTAAATCCCAGGTTCTCTCTTCTCTCTTCTCTCTCTCTCTCTCTCTCTCTCTCTCTCTCTCTCTCTCTCTCTCTCTCTCTCTCTCTCTCTCTCTCTCTCCACATTTGCATGAAGACTCCTTCCGGAACAGGATGTGGGGCCTCCCCTAGTCAGTTTACACAGTGCTTTGGGCCCAGGCTTGGGCAGGGGGATCTGTCATGCAACTAAGACCAGCGAATTCTACTCATAGCTCCTTCACCCACGGATGAGTGTCTAATCCAGCAGCTAGATTGAGCTGCACAGACAGGACAACTAACCTACATCCCTTGACAGTCAGGAGCCTTCAAGCTTTTTCCACAGGAAGGAAAATACTGCCAGGGTAAAAGGAAGCTGAGTCTGAAAACTTAAAGGGGGAGAGAGATGGAGAGACACAAAACTCCAGACAGAAGGCTCAAGGCTGACTCCTTCAGGGGGCTGAGAGCTGAGGATGTGGGGACCCTGCTGAGCCTGACCAGGAAGGTTGTTGGTGTGTTCATTTTTGTTTATGTTGGCTTCTCTGACTGAATGGCAGAGTAACAAAGTTAAACTGAGCAAGACATGGTACTTCTTAAGTACTTCCCAAGGGGCAGGCCCAACATCAGCACTTAGACCCATTTCCATTTTATAGCAAACCTGCATGGTAGCTTCCCCTATTTTACAGAGATGGAACCAGGTGAAGTTTTCTGATCAGTCATAAGGCTGGTCAGTTGTAGAGTTAGGATGTGAGTCTAGTCTGTGAGCCTTAGCATCAGCATTCTTCACCATTACCCTGAAGTGGGCACCCAGGGTTATCACCCTTCCTTCTCCGGACAGGCTTGACATACCCTCTCCTGTGCTTGGCCTACCATTCTTCAGCTATAGTACAAAGCTGTATCCCCAAGCCAAGGTAAAAAGCAAATCCATTGTGAGAAAGTAGAATCAGGTTGTCCCCTGTAATCACTGCCTTGAAGCTTGGAGGTGGACTGGGTTAGGAGGAGCTTGGTCTTCCCCATCCCCATCCTGTGTCCTTTGCTCCCACCAGCTGGATGCACAATTTAGTCCCTGAATTATTCCTTATGAGATACATTACCCAGGAAAATTCTGAATGTATTACCTAAGACATGGGCTCTGCTTCTCCCATTCCTGACCTGTCTCTGTTGGAGAGATTCCATCCTTTCTCCAGGAAACAAAGTCTGGACACCCAAGTGACTGATAGGACAGCTGTGATGACCATCAGAAGTGGTCACATTCTTTGGGTCATCCCACTTTTGCATTCAGAGAGGAGCAATTTTAAAATATAGAATGGAAGGAACATACGTCTCTTTATGGACTTTATGAGAGTCTGAAGGAAATGGATTTGTGGATGGGAAGAAACCCACAATGGATTCAGATTCCTATTACCTCACTTACTAGCTGAGGTACCTGTGCAAATTTCTGAAACTCTCTGAACCTTAGCTTCCTTCTTAGTAAGAAGGGGTTGTTGCTTTTCTCATTTGTGGAATGGCTGGCAAGACGGATGAGCTCATACCTTTAAAGATGGATAACTGGCATGCTTGTAGGGGATTGATAACATTGTTTATACCTTCCCCATGGCTATGGGTTTCTGGATAAAGGCCAGAATGGCCAGTTAAATTTGATTTTTTTTTATAACCAGGGAATAAGTTGTTAGTGTAAGCATGTCTCAGATATTGGGAGTTCCTTTTTTTTTTCAGGTGCTGGGGATCAACCAGGGTCTTTCTCATGGTAGGCAAGCGCTCTGCTACTGAGCTACGTTCCCCGGCCCCTAATACGTGTATTTGCAATATTTGATAACCCTACCATAAAGGTGTGCTCCATCCATATGGCATGGTCTTTGTGGAACTGGGCCTACCTCCCACCAGGCTCTGGAACCCTAGGTAGCTCACAAGTTGTCTTGAACTTCCCAAGTCAACACTCAAACCTTTAATGTTTTGATCCAGTCTAACTGGATATGCCCTCCTCTTCCCCTGAACTTTGTGGGTGGGAGTGGGGATAATTCACTTACATGAAGTACTGAGACACAGCAGTGAACAGGAAACACTGAGAACCTGCCTATTTGATGCTTATTTTCAGGCAAGGAGAACTATGTGAGTAAACACTAGGAATCACACACTGGGGTCAGAGAAGGATGGAATGTGGTCAAGGTTGAGTTTAATGTGTCTAGGCCCAGTCATACCATATACCTTGCTCTCACCCATCACACTGTAATCTTCCTCGTATGAGCTTCTCCTCCCATCACCAAGAGCCCCCCCACCATTTCTTAGCCCCTTTCCTCTCCATGTCCTTCAGACTTTGCAGGCCCCAGAGATCTGCTGTCTTCTCTCTGGTCTCTGGAATGCTGCTGCAGCTTTTCCCCTATGAAAAAAAATCCAGCAAGGAACACTGGTTTATTCTGGGAAGGTAAATTCAATACTCAGAGATGTCCATTGTAGCCATTAATATGTTGCTACATGACAGCTTTATGTACATATATGTAGGTTGGTATTTATAGGCATGTATTTACAAAGAGAGGCATGTGAGATTTCTCTGGTCTTACAAAAAAAAAAAATTCCAGGACACCCTTCTCACTGGCTGTCTCTGTTTTCATTTCCATTATCTGCATGTGGACTTATTCTGTCTAATGAGTGAGTTCTCTAGTAAGAGTGGGTGAGTTGATGTCATCTTGGAAAAATGCCCTGATGCCTGTGAACATGAGGCACACATTCAAATGCAATGTGTGGGGGTCAGGGATGAGGACAGGAGAAGGGACATACACAGGAAAGGAGCCAGGTGGGCATAGACAGAGTAGAGATTAACAGGGAGGCAGGTGGCAAGGGAGGGAGGCAGTAAGGTAGAGGTGGGGTTGCCCGTGTTTGAACACCTACGACCCAGTTGCTTCTCTCCTCCTTTTTTCTCTAGCCCCTAGGTGGAGTGCTCTTGCAAGTCACCCTGTGCCCTGTGGACTGGTTTCTGAGGGGGGTGCAGTAGTAGAGTGTTTCACCTTGCTCTCAGGCTTGTGGTTGGGGTAGGATAGTATGGTTTGTGACAGTGCTTCCTACATTAGCTTCCCATCACTATAACAAATATTTGAGATAATTAACTTAACGAAGAGAAAAATTTTATTTTGGCTCACAGTTTTGGAGCTTCTGGTCCATGACTGGCCCTGTTACCTTGAGCCTGTGGCAAGACATCATATTATGGTGGTAGCATATGGCAGAGCAAAACCACTACTCTCATGGCCAGGAAGCAAGAGAGAGAAGAGTAGGGTCTCACAATCCCTTTCAGTGGGTGCCTCAAGTGTCCTAAAGACCTCTCACTAGGCCCCATCTCTTAAAGTCTCCACCTCCAGCACTCTCTAGTATCACGTTGGAGACCCTGCCTATATGTGGGTCTTTGGGGGGACATTCCAGATCCCGAACTATAGCAGGTCCTGGGACTCACTCATCCCTTTCTGTTAGAAGTAAGACTGTCACAGGCCACTTATCCAGATTGCTGAGAGGATAGAAATGGGCAGCTGCATAGAGGGAGCAAAGTAGTAGCTATTGCTCCTCTGATTTAAGGGAGCAAGTCCTGTAAGTCCTCAATCTGGGGCTGTAGGTGTGTGGTAGTGAGGTGGAACCAAGAATGATGAATGGAGACCGAGTTAAAATAGCTGGAGAACAGTGATGGACAAGACCAGTTTCCTCCCCGTGCAGCAAGTGGTCTACTTAGCCACGGGACAGAAAAGCTGGAGCTTTGTCCTTCATGATGCAAAGACTGAGCTAGTGGAGAGCCCCTAACTACTTCTGCCTGGTCAAGTTGCACATCTGTGTGCAGCTTGCAAGCCTTGTGAGCTAGCCTTGTGAATGGTGCAGGCCAAAAAGTAGGAAACTTACACAGTGGAAATAGGGAGGCTATGGCCTTTCTGTCCTGCAAGACTTCTCCCTTCTCCTTGTCTCTAGTCTGTCTCTGTTTGGCCCTCCATATACTCTGGTTTGCATGCCATTTTGGCTTTCCACTGCCTTCACAATGCCCTGAGACATTTCCACCTTCTGTTCCTGCTACCAACCACCTCGATGTCTGCATTCTCCAATCCAGATTTCCAAGGGAGGGATTTGATTTGACCAGTTATTTTCACTGGCTAAGTCACATGTGATTCCTTCAGCTGACGGATGGTGGTCTTTGGGGCAGGGACTGGCTGGGTGTCAGTTTGAGCGTGTGGGGTCAGTTGGCATATCTGTACACTCTTCTTGGTGGGACTGTGAGGGCAGAGTCTCCTAGCAACCATCATAGCTGTGGCAGCACTCCAAACATGTATAGAACTTGGACATGTTCTTCAAGGGGCTGACAGGCCTTTTCTAACCTGTATTCACTTGGGGCATTTCCAGGGTAGTTGCCAAGTTGTGTCCCTGCTCAGTACTCTCCTTAATCTATGAAATGGAATTGTGAAAACGGACACCGTTTCCTGTGCAGCTTTTGTTCTGTGGATGATGGGTGACAACAGACTCTTGGACCACTCCCAACCAGTGGAACTTCTCAATATCTATTTGGGAGACAATCTGCAGCCCTATGCAGATGCATGCTCAAGGGAAACACATGGCCATCCAGACCCTCCTGAACCTTGTGGGGAACACACCTGGACCTTTGACCCTCCTGAATCCACCGAGAAGCCTGATGATCCTCATAGTAGCCCTGGTATGGAGCCTGCATGCCTGGGGAGCTGCTCTTCCCAGAGGGAGCCCAGGCAGACACCAGCATCATCAGGGTCTCTAGGGGACAGCCACCCTGTGAGGAGCCCACGGCAGAACCAGAACTCATCCACACAGGTGGTATTCTGGGCTGGCATCCTGCAGGCCCAGATGTGTGTCTTGGATCTGGAGGAGGAGCTAGAGAAGACTGAAGGGCTCAGGGCTGAGCTGAGGTGCTGTATTCCCACACCTGCTCCGGATTTCTCTGGCGATGGGTGCCTGAGCCCTAGCTTACCTGTAGAGGAGGATTCTGGGGATGACAGCAGTGGAGCTGAAGGGGAGAACCAGGTCTGGCCGAGGAGGGAAACTCCAGACTCCTCCCCAGAATGGGGTGCAGAGGAGGAGAGCCTGTTCTTTGATAACCCTCTCTTCTTGGAGAGCCCTTGCTCAGATACCAGTGCTGCTGGGGAGTGCTTTTCCTGGGGGTTTCCAGACTCCCCCACCAATGAAAGGACTGGATCTGACAACCTGCAGACCCTGGAGCCTGTACTCCCTGGAAGCACAGGGTCCTGGGAACCAGGAAGTGAGCCAGATACAGGGTGTGGCATGACTGATTCCAGTGGTTATACCACCCCTCCTGTGCCTTCCTACAAACCACACCCTTTCTGCTGGGCTTCAGGGGCTCCCACTGAGGGGACTTCCTCAGTATCTCCTCCTGGTCAGGAGGAAAGCGAGGTAAGTTTATTATAAGAAATCAGCCCAGGGATGTGCTCAGAACACTGCAGGGAGGGCCTTCCTCAGGAGCCACCAGGCCCAGAACTCTATTTTATGATGCTTTTGAGAGCTGGGGTATTACAACAGAAAATCTGGGTCAGGGTGGCCTTCACAATTATGGGAAATTTTATTGGTGCCATGATACCAACTGAATATGTTTATCAATGAAGTCCACAAACATCTCCCTCTCACCAACCCAGGGGACATGGCTAGATAGGTTTGGAGAACAAACAGCTCCTCCAATATCAGGACGTTGCAGTTCATTCTCAGATTCTTCCCTTCCCACCTCCAAGACATTCCCAACTGTAACAGGGCAGGGGCAGCCTAGGCTGACCTCTGCTCCTAACCAATATCTACTTTAGGAGTCCTGTTCTCTGTTTTCTTGAGAGATTTCAGTATTTTGTTACTTTTAACTCAACATCTTTCATTTTCCTCCTGTCCATTGTTAGATCAGGTCTTCAGGACAATGGCAAGAGATATTTGATATCAACCATGGATGGTGACAAGATATGTGAGACAATAGGGAGCACAGTTTTCCCAGGGAGTCCTGTGCTTTAGAGATAAGAGAACTCAAGATGGCAGAGCCAGGCTGTAACTTTCTAATCTTTCCATTCACAGAGGACAATGGAGATCAGAGGAGCTCCCAGTCCTCTAGAGGTGCATTCTCACAGGACCTTGCTCTAAGGCCCTAAATCCTCAGATGGAAGCCTGGGAGCTACATTGTTGAATCTGGAAGTTGTTTCTTGTTTTGGTAGAAACCATCAAGCCCAGTGCTAGGGGCCATCACCCTCCCAATAACACAGCACCCATCTTAGGGTGGGAGCTGCCCCAGGAAGGGCCATCTGAATAGGATGGGAGGCCTCATAGGATGTGGGAAAGGGCCTGGGAGAAATTTCCTTCTGGTTAAACCTCTTATTCACCCTTGTCTTCTCTCTCAGGCGTCTGTGGAAGACAAGCTTGGATCTGCCTCACCGGTAGTTCCCTGTGTGGACCAAACATTGAACCAGGAGACGGGAGACCTTGGATCTGACCTTAGTCCTGACACACATCCTATACAGCCTTGGGCAAGTCTCTTTCCTTCTGTGGGCCTCACCATCTCTGTTTGTGAAGGAGGAACATAAACTCACTGATTTCCAGGGCCCAGTACTAACACTTCCAGCATGTGGGTCTTCTCCACATCCAGGATGCCTCTTCAGAGCGATGCCCATATATTCTGAGTGGGAGGACAGCAAAGAGTGTGGAGCTTTCATATACTCCCAGCATTCTTCCTCTCCTTTCCTTCCCCTCTTTCCTACTTACCTCTCTGTCTCCAGGGCTTATAGACAGGTATGTGCCTTTACAGGTCCTACCCAACCCTGAGGGCTGGCAGGCAGGAGAGGGTCCTTCCTGGCCCCAGGAGCCGCTTATCTCCCAGGACAGAGGTAAGACCCAATATGGGAGTCTGGGAAATTGGGTGGGGAGTCTTCAGGATTCAGAGTAAAGACAAAAGCCAAGTGTCAGTGGCTGATGCTTGTAATCCTACCTACTTGGGAGGCTGAGATCAGGAGGATTTCAGTTCAAGGTCAGCCTGGGCAAAGAGTTCTCCAGATCCCATCTCCAAAATAACCAGAGCAAAGTGGACTTGGAGGTGTGTCTTAACAGTGGAGCACCTTCTTTGCAAGCATGAAGCCCTAAGCTCAAACCCTAGTCCCACCAAATAATAATAATAATAATAATAATAATAATAATGCACAGAGTAGAGACAAAGGTGGTTTTGGGGTTTGTTGTGTTGTATTGTGTTGGAGCCAGACAGACTTGGAATTAACCCTGTGACTTCATGAATAAAATGAGCTTCCAAATACCTACCGAGTAAGTGAAGGAATGTATAAAAGACCCAGCATTGCTGAAGCCTGGGTCTTAATGGTTCAGCACAAGTCCTGAGCCCTTAGTTGCCTCAGAATTGGAGTCCTGGGAGCCTGCTGCCAGCTGGATGGCTCATGTGGGAGAGGTCACTGCCTGCCGGAGGTCAGGGCATGCTGCCCAGCTCCAGGGAGGTGCCCAGTGAGGGAGGTCTGGAAGCCAAGAGGCAGCAGCCAGCTGTTCTCCTGCCTCCTGCCCTGGGCCTGCTTACTCTTGTTCTTCCTCAGGTGAGAGGGCTACTAGGCATCCCCAGGAACCAACACCCTTCACGTTGGCCCCTGGCCCCTGGGGGAGCCCAGCCTCTTCATCAGAGCCTAGCAGTCCGGAGTCTGAGACCAGAGGCCACAGCCCCACACTTAGCCCTGCATCCTCCCAGGAGGGCAGCCCACAGCTCCAGCACCACAACATTTCTCCCAAGTGGCCACTAGATTCCTCGCATCATTTGCTTGTGGAGACCGATGTCACAGAGTCAAGTTCCCAGAAGAAAAAGGAGGCAGAGGAGGCCCCAAACTCAGGGCAGGAAGTAAAGAGGGAAAGCACAGCCAAGACTGCAGAGGCTGTAGGCACCCAGTCCGACGTTCACTTGTCTTCTTCAGAAGGGTGAGTCTCACGTTAACTATCTTCCAGGATCCTAATTATGGCTGCATTTAAGAATACTCTGATCTGAAGAAGCATTTTCTCCAGTTCTTCTAAGGCCATAATGTTAAAATTAACTGGAAATTGAGTTAAAATGGAATTGAAATTAAGGCAATTTAAATTTCTTGAGGTGCTAGGGCCTTATGCATTCTAGGCAACCAGTCTATCATTGAGTCACATTCTCAGCCCTAGAGCAATTTAAATTAAAAACAAAACAAAACAAAGAGTACCGTGTTTTGGGTGAAGTGTGAGAAATGCCCATAGGAACTCAACATACTAATACTTACTACAGCCTTCCTGTCTGTATTATGTGGGATTTATATGACTGGGCACCAGTAGAGTTTTGATAAAGACTGAAGGGTTTAAAAGCACAAGAAACTAAAGGGCAGATAGTCTCACATGTGGAGGCAGAATGTCAGTGTGTAGAGGAAGAGACATGAGAAGTGTCCGAGTTAGACACCACAGGAGGAAGGGGAGGAGATGTTCAGGTAACTAAACCAGAACAATGTGCATGCTTGTGGGGAGAGAAGGCTGGAGCTTGTGAGTGGGGATTACAAACTGCTTTGAACTTGAGGAGTTGTCTGGGAGAAACTCACTAAAGAGCCCAGGCCCAGGGTGTTGGCTGGAATCTCAACCACAAGGGAGGTTTGGTTGGAACTGAGAGACTGGGTTTTAGGGCTTATAGCAGGATTTTGTAACCTCAGAACTATGGCCAGAGGTAGGAATAGACCAACTGGGAAACCAATCTAGATGTCTACCTTCCCCAGGATGCTGCTTCTAGACTTTCAGCTCCTGAGAGCTCTACATGGGAAAGGGGATTTTGTTTTGTGGTTGGCTGAGTGGGGTCATATTGAAGACATCAGGAGGAGGCTAGGCATGGTGGCCTGTGCCTATAATCCCAGAACCTTTGGGGAGTCATGGCCAGAGGTTAACCAGAGCAAAAGTGTGAGACCCTATTCTGAAAAAACTACTAAAAGTAGAAGGACTGTGGGCATGGCTTAAGTGGTAAAGCACTTGCCTAGCAAGCATGAGGCCCTGAGTTCAGTCCTACTGCCATCAAAGAGAAAGAAGGAGAAGGAGAAAGGGAGAGGGAGAAGGAGAGGGAAATAGAGAGGGAGAGGGAGAAAGAGAGGGAGAGAGGGAGAGAGAGTGAGAGAAGGAGGGAGGGAGAGAGAGTGAGAGAGAGAGAGAGAGAGAAGAGAAGGGGCTGAGACTGACTAGGAGGAGCAATGGTTCAGGTTATGAAATGGTGCTATAACTAAAGGGTGAACTGTACTCCCGTCTTACTATTGTTGGGTGATGGTTTCAGAACAGTCAGTGCTACAAGCCAAAGAACTATCTTCTTTATGTATCTGGAAACCACACTGGAGCTGTTCAGAGGCTGGGTAATCAGAGAGGTCTCAGTATCTAAAAAGGGAGGCTGACAATACCGAATATTAAAGTGACTCCAAACCAAGTGTGGTGCCACACATCTGTCATTACAGCACTTGGGAGGCTGAGGCAGAAGGGTCTTAAGTTTAAGTCCAGCCTTGGCTACACAGCCAGTTCCAGGCCAGGCTGAGCTGCACAGCATAACCTTGTCTCAAAAAAAAAACCAAACCAAACCAAACCAAACCACCCAGGTTTTTTTGAGATATAATTCATATACCATACAGTTCACCCATTTAAAGTGTACAGTACAATTCCATGACACTTTGTTATTTGCATATTGTTTTTTTTTCCAAAGTGCTTCCCTATCTAGTAGTAACAATGCTATTGATGAAGTCATCTTTTAAAATGTCTTTTAGGGCTTCCTTCATCAGCTTATTATTCAAATAATTCTTTTTAGATGTAGCAGTTCAGTCATTGCTTTTAGTTCCTCTTTAGTTATTCAGAGGACTAATCCTGCAGCTCCTCATTTATCAGTGGCTTTCCAGGTGATTCTTGGAATCTTCTAGCATCACTTTCCTGGACTTCAGGAAATCCTTCATTTTGTGCAATTTCACTTTTCAGTTCATTTCTGTTGTGTTAATCCTGTGTTGCAGGATGTTTAAGAATTTCAAGAAGCAGAGAAGTTATCAGCAAAGAACTGACCTGTTTGTATTAAGTGAAGAGGGCTGTCAAGGGATGTCTAATAAGTAGTTAGTTTGTCAGTGACTATTTTCATATTGTGATGACGTTTGCCTACCTGTATGACTGACTCCCTAATAGTTGTAACTTGGGTAATGAATATTTATCCTGGTTACCTGTGTTATCTGGTTGTAACTTTGCAGGGGAAACAGGTAGAGATGGGATTGAGCAACTTGAGAGTCTTGGTGTTAGCTTCTGAATCTTCTCTGACTCCAGTGGGGCTTTCCTGAGCTTGCTTGCCCACCATAAGTCTTCAGCCAGTCTCCTTGCAGTATAAGCTGCTAGACAGGGATAGGGGGACATTGGAAACTCCTCTTTGACTCTCTAAGTTGTCAATCTTGGCTGTCTTATATGAGTACCTCCTCTCTTGAGTTCTGCTGGTCCAGCCCAGGCTGGTGATTCTCTCTCCCTGGGTGAGGGCCTGGGTCCAGCTCCTCCAGTCCCTACCATTGAAGGCCCAGGAGCTGCAGCACTGATCCAGAGCTCTGGACACCCTTTCCATGATTAGTCTGCAAGAATATTTGATGTATAATCTCTACTTGCCCATCCCAGGTGGGAGTCTGAAGGCAACAATGGACTCTTTCAGGCTTCCAGAGAGCTCCATGCCCCAAGCACAGTCTCTAGAGGAAGGGCAGAAGTCAGTGGCTGGAGACAAGTTGGCTAATGGTATCAGGAATGACAAAGGGGCCTGGAACCTAGCCTCACGCCTCTATCACCTGGAGGGTTTCCGGAAGTCTGAAGTGGCTGCCTACCTGCAAAAGAAGTAAGGAGCTTAAAGTCAGAGCAAGTGTCCAGGAGGGTGAGGTAGGATAAGGATAGCTGCACACTGGCTGCCTCCATTAGCTACCCATCTCCTTCCTTGCCTTTGTCCTCCCTCAGTCCCCCATCACTACCTCTCATCTCATCACCCCTGACCTGGTTCCTCCCCACACCCCAAACACAGCCTTTCCCATTCCTGGCCATCCCTGCTGCTTCCTCTTAGTTGTACTTGAATCTTCTCTTCTACATGCCTTGATCCTTCTTATAGCCCCTGGACCTGTACCCCTTGTCCACCCTAGTTTCCATGCCCCTCCCATGCAACACTGTTTGTTGTGCCAGGGTCAGGCCATACCCTGGCTGCCCTCTTGCCCTCTCAGGACCTGGAGTCCAGTTCTAGCTGTGTCTTCCCTTGTTCAGTCCCTGCCACATTAGGCCCCATGTGTGCAGGTCCTGGAGGCCCCTCTGCATCTGAGCAAGACTTGAGGGGTGGCAGAAAAGGCAGAACTGCTTTCATCCAGTCTTCACCCCCATGTTTCCTCTGTAGCAATGACTTCAGCAGGGCTGTAGCAGAGGAGTACTTGTCTTTCTTCCAGTTTGGAGGCCAGAACCTGGACCGAGCACTCCGGTAACCTATTTGGGCCTGGGGGGTAAGGGAGACTGGGAGGGGAGGTTCTGTTTAGGAGGGATGGCTGCAGGGCAGTGGCCCCAGCCAAGGCCAACCCTGGTTGGCCCTGAGTTTCTGGGGTCTGTAGGGCATCCCAGTCTGCCAGTCTGGCTCTCTCCTTGACCCTGGTCCTCCTTCGGCAGGGGCTTCCTCCAGGCCCTGGTGCTCAGTGGGGAGACCCAGGAGAGGGAGCGAATCCTCTATCAGTTCTCCAAACGCTTCCATTACTGTAATCCTGGGGCCTTCCCCTCAGTAGGTAAGAGGGGATGACCTGAGGGCAGGGCAAGGGGAATTTGGGGATGGCACATGGGTATTGCTGTGCCTGCTGGGAATTCACTGGGCAGGAGCTGCTGAGAGCATTTGGGGTTCTGGAGAAATAGAGGGGGGTACCCTGCTTAGTGTGGGCAGAGGACACAGAAGTCTGAATTCCAATGAGCTTTCTACTTGCCTCTCTCTGGGACAGATTCCATACACACCTTGACCTGTGCCATCATGCTTCTTAACACAGACCTGCATGGACAGGTAAGAAGGTGGGGTGAGTGCCTATGAATCTAGAGCAGGGGTCAGGATGGAGACTGTTGTGAGTGAAGGAGGAGAAGAGAAGACCAGAGGCCTTCGATGGGATAGGGCATGGTCATGGGGCATAGGAGCCTCAGGAACTAGAGAAGGTTCTTGAGTAACTGTCTGGGGGGTGTGTTCTGTTGAGGTGGGGTGCTTGAGTTGTCTCACTTTCTCCATGGCCACAGAACATTGGAAAGAGCATGAGCTGCCAGGAATTCATTACCAACCTGAATGGCCTTCAGGATGGTGGGAACTTCCCCAAGGAGCTGCTGAAGGTATGGCTGAGCTAGGGCCTAGGCTCTCTGTCTGGAGCCCTGTGTCAAAGGGGAATGTGGAGTTCAGGCCTTGCTCTGGTGAAATATGCTTGAGAGGACAGGATTTGCCTGTGCATTCCTGGCTAGCAGCATCAGTGGTATCTTGGAATCTGTTAGCTGTACAGATTGACAGTTCTGGACCTCCTGAGCTACACTCTGTGAGGATGGGGCTCTTCAAATGTTTTATTAAGTTTCCAGATAATTTTTGCTCCCCACAAAGTCTGAGAAGTGCTGGCTTATTGGTTATCTGAGTAGATGAAAGCCAGGCTTTCATATAGTGAAAGTCTAGAGCTCAGCTTTGGGAGCTGGGTGTTTCTGATTTGATTTCTAGTCTTGGGCAAGTCAAGTTCTTCCTGGGAGCAATAACCATCTTATAGTGTCATTATCAAGATGAAATTGCCAGGTGTGGTGGTGCACACCTGTAATTGCGCCTATGCAGGAGGAGGAGGTAAGAGGATTGTGGCAAAAGCAAGAAACCCGATCTGAAAAATAACTAAAAGCAAAAAGGGCTGGAGTGTGACTCAAGTGGTGAAGCACTTGCCTAGCAAGGCCCTGAGTTCAAACCCCAGTGCTGCCAAAAAGACAAAAAAAAGATGAAATAAAATTAGTCAAGTGCTTAGCACAGTGCCTGGCAGCATAGTTCCATAAGCAACTAGATCACTGGCTCTTTCATCTATTTAGTGATCATTTATTTGCTTACTATGTGCCGTGCACCTTGCTATGTTCTTCAAGGGCTACAAAAGCAAGAAGAATACATCTATATTAATATTATGCTACATTATTTCAGAATTCTAACCCATCATTCATTCATTCATTTACCAAACATTTCTTGCCAGAGTTGTTCAGCAGGGTTCCTTCTCTGTCAGATCCCTCAGGACAGTATGGCTGTGCGTGATTTATGTCCCCTTTAAAAGGACAAGTTCAGCCTTCACTAAGCTTGAGTAGAGCAGGAACTTGGCTACCTGGATCATCTTTGTTTTCAACACCCAATACAGGGCCTGAAACATGGGAAATGCTCTGTAAATAATTTGTTGCATGGATGAATGTTTGGATGAATGGATGGATGGATGGATGGATGCTTGCCTGCTCAAGGGAAGGCAGCTGTAATGAGGGTGGAGGGAAGAGGCAGTTCACATGCCCCTAGCTGTCTACCAGACAGAATGAATTTAGGCACTGTAACCCTAAGGCCCCTCTGACACCTGTGTGCTTCTGTCCCAGGCCCTGTACTGGTCTATCCGAAGTGAGAAGCTCGAGTGGGCTGTGTAAGTGAAAGCCTTTTCCCCTCTCCTTCTTTGCCCTTGCCCCTGGGCCTATCTTTCCTTTGTCACTCACCTGAGAGTTGGAGAAGGTCAGGGCCCTGCACAACGGTCCCTCTAAGTGGGTTGATCCAGAGATGAGGGTTTGGGCTGGTCTCAGGGAGGGCAGGGGAGCCCAGGTAAGACTGGAGAAGCCAGAGGTAGTGAAAGATGGCTATGGCAGTTTTTCCTGGAATTTATGGGTTGACTTTGGATAAGGACTCTTTTTTTCTGGAGATTTTATTATGTGTTTTCCCAGCAAGAAACAGTGCTGAGGCAGTGGGTACTTCCTGATAGTCTGTGCCCAGTCAAGACTACCAGCCTAATTCTTTGACATCCAGGGATGAAGAGGATACAGCTAGACCTGAGAAGGCCCAGCCATCTCCCTCAGCTGGCAAGATGAGCAACCCCTTCCTTCAGCTGGCTCAAGACCCCACGGTGCCCACCTATAAACAAGGCATCCTGGCTCGGAAGATGCATCACGATGCTGATGGCAAGAAGAGTGAGTGTCGGGAACAGGGTGGTATGGGGGAGTGGCTCTGCTCAGGGGACTGTGCAGTGCAGTGTATGGTGTATAGAGGGATGGCCCGAGTCAAGGACAGGCAGCCCCTGTTCTTTTCTCAGCACGTCCTGAATAATGACTGGAGGGTAGGTGTTGGTTAAGGGGTTAGGGAGTGGGGTGCTGGGACAAAACAAATCTAGTTATTACTGGGCTCCAGCGCCCCTGTGGTAAGGCAGAGATTGGCAGACATATCAATGTCTTGGATGAAAGGTGGAAGGAGGGCTGGATTGAGTACAGGAGCCTGCAGGAAGGAGAGGTTTTTGTTTTTGTTCTGGGGACTAGGAGTGGGTACAGGGATAGTGAAGCCTTCTGGTGAATAGTAACATCTGAATGAACTTTGGAGGATAAGAGGGTCTGGAGTTTTGCAGTAAGGTAGGGGGTGTCTCCTGCAGAGCAAAGAGCAAGTGAAATCTACTCAGAACATGGAGTGTTGAACGAGAACAGCGGGGGATGCATTGGGACAACATTGTCAGGTCCTGCATTTGGGTCTCATTCCCCAAGGCAGTTGAAGACTTTTTTTTTTTTTTTTTGGTGGCACTGGAGTTTGAACTCAGGGCCTCATGCTAGCTAGCCAGGCAGGTACTCTTACTGTGTGAGCCACTCTACCAGCCCTTTTTTTCTGTGATGGTTTTTTTTCAAGGTAGGGTCTCTCGAAAACTATTTTCCTGGGACTGACTCTGAAGTTTGATCCTCTGAGCTCTGCCTCCTGAGTAGCTAGGATTTACAGGCACCACTGGTGCCATTGCTGGCAGTTGAAGGTTTTTGAGCCAGGCTACAACCTGATTAGAACAGTGGTCTCCATAGACTAATCTGGAATCACAGATTGTATGGGGTGCATTGAGCAGGAAGGAACCCAACATTGGCTGTAAGAAACCACAGGAGCCTAAGATGGACCCCAGGGAGATGACTATAGGGAATGGGGCCTTCTGCCCAAGAAGTTAGGAACAGGTCTTGCCATACAAGACCAGGGTGGGGAAGTTGGGAAGGAGGGCAAAGAGGAAGATTGGTGCTTACATTGGGGGTACATAGGGCAGGACACCCCAAGTCTTGGACCTAAGCCCTGATGCCCCTCTGGATGGACACATTATCTTCATCACCTTACAGAAACGTGCCCAGATGGAATTATGTTTGTGCATGGGTGTGTGTTCACCTGGGACTATGGGCATGTGTTTGGGGAGAAATAGTCAGTATGAAGATCCACACTGTGTATAAACAGTTCTCTGGTGTTGTTTCTGAGTGGGATTCTCCCTGTGTGGACACTCTAGATGTTTGTTTGTGATTGTACATGTTTTCTTGGGTTGGTATGCTCTATGTGTTTACATTTATCCTGGTGAGAGACTGGAGGTGGTGTGAGGCCAGGGAACTCTGGGCACACTTGTGTCAGTGTGTCTAAATGTTGGTACCACCACCCACCTTTGTGTCTGCTCCTGGAACAGCACCATGGGGCAAGCGTGGTTGGAAGATGTTCCACACCTTACTGCGAGGGATGGTTCTCTACTTCCTAAAGGTATGAAGGGAATCAAGAGCTGTGGCAGGCAGCCTGGGGCTGCCTGGGGGGACAAGAAAAGGCCTGGAACTGTTGGGAGGGTGGGAAGCTGATGATAACCTCTTCTCTGAGCCCTTGTGTCCTCTGACAGGGAGAAGACCACTGTCTCAAGGGGGAGAGTTTGGTTGGACAGATGGTAGATGAGCCCGTGGGGGTGCACCACTCTCTGGCTAGTCCAGCCACTCACTATACCAAGAAGCCACATGTCTTCCAGCTGCGAACTGCTGACTGGCGCCTCTACCTCTTCCAGGCACCGTAAGTCCTTAGGGTGGGAGAAAGCAGTAGGGTCTTCATGCCCCTGGTTTTCCTCTCCCCTGACTACTCTGAAACCTTGATGTCTGCTGGCCCTGGCCCTGATGAAAGCTGCCAGGTTGACCAGGAAACTTTAGAATACTGTGGCAAAGAGGTGCTAAGGGTGCAGAAGAGAAGCATGGGTGTGGTTGTGGCCTACTCCTCCTTGCTCCTTTTCTTTGTAAGTCTGGGTCTAACTTCCCAGGTCTGACAGGAATTCCAGGAAGTTACCAACAATGATCATTTTTGACATCTGATATAAAATATGTACTTTCCTGGGTTTTCCTCATTGACATACAAAAACCAGGCAACTCCCGGAGTTAGTGGCAGGGCTTCTGGGTTTTGGAGCTGAGTCCTGAGCTGCCGGACGGTTGTGCAAAACACAGGAGGTGGGGGTCGGGGGCAGATAATAGGATTCTCTTGGTATCCTCTGCCTGCAGCACTGCCAAGGAGATGACTTCCTGGATCGCGCGCATCAACCTGGCTGCGGCCACACACTCGGCGCCGCCCTTCCCTGCGGCGGTGGGCTCTCAGCGCCGATTCGTGCGGCCCATCCTGCCCGTGAGCCTGGCCCAGAGCTCGCTGGTATGGTCGGGTGCCGCAGCAGATGGGGACTTGTGCTCGGGAGGACTCGCGGGAGGAGGTGGAGGGCGGAGCTGTGCACCGCACCTGCGCCCAGAAGCGGGGACAGGCTGAATACCGAATGCTAGGGAAGCTATGGAGTCGGGAGAGGGACCTAGGAACATGTCCCCATGCCTCCCACCCCCAGGAGGAGCAGCATCGATCCCACGAGAACTGCCTGGACGCTGCCTCCGACGACCTGCTGGATTTGCAGAGGAATTTACCTGAGAGGCGGGGCCGCAGCCGCGAGCTGGAGGAGTACCGCTTGCGGAAAGAGCATCTGGAGTATGAGGTGAGGCCGGGCGGTCTGACCGCCTCTCGGGCCTCCCGGCCCACGACTGCCGCCCTCTCCTGGCTGCCTCTGTTCTTGCAGCCGTTACCTCTCCACCAGAGACTGATTTGTGTATGCACAGGCGGGCACCTGCGCCTCTTGTCTCCGGTGCACGTGGTAGTTGCTTGTCTGGAAACACTCACGTAGGAACATTATTTTATAGGTTTTTTCCTCCTAGTATATATTTGTCTTTTTCTAAATTGAATGAAAAACTATATCACAGCCGAACTATCCCCCTAATACATACCTACCCAATAATAACATAAGCACTATCTATGGGGTTTTTATTACCTGCATGGATTATCCCGTTTAATTATCTAACATCTCTGGGGTAGATACTCTTTCCTCATTTTATGGATGAGGAAACCGAGGCACAGGGATGAAACAGTTTGTCCAAACTTGATAAATTTACATGCTGGTCCAATCACATATGGTCCAATCACATATGGTCTCAACTAAGGTGTGACCTTTGTTAGCTCTATGATTGATTCCAAAGTGCTTTTTCCTTTAGTCTGCCCCTACTTCCATCTACTCTTACACCCCAGTTCTGCTTTTCCTCACATCAATGCAGATCCTGGGACCCTAACGCTTTGTGTCTGCTTCAGGGGTCCTGGGTGTCCTGGTTAGGGTGGGGGCTGCTGGGCAAGCAGGGTAGGCCAGATGCAGTGTGAGAACAGAGGGAGTCCGAGACCACCCAGAGGCAGAGGCCAGGGAGGGGATGGCAGCATCACCTCTTGCCTGTGCCCACCTGGCTCTCATGCAGTCCACTCCCTCCCTGGCCTGTTTTTAATATCCTTTGTCTCCATGGTGGTGAGTGCCCTACTGTGCAGAGGCTTCTGTTGAAAGGACCCAATCTCTCCTTACCACTGCCCAGCTGGGACCTTCAGCCTCCAGTCCTCCCTTGGCCACATTTCCTTCTTTATAAATCAGATACACTTATTTGCACCAAACCAAACTCCCAGGGCTGGAATGAGGATCTGGTGGGATGGAGGGTAGGAACGTACTTTGTATACTGAGTTTGGTATCACAGGGATTGTAGTTACAGAGGTCCTAGGGTATTAAGCAAACAAGGGTAGGTGGTGCCATGTTCTACAGATACCATTTGTTAAAGTGCTATTTAGATTCCAGATGTGAGCTCCTTAGGTATGGTGCTGCATGGTGGGTTACACATGTTTTGAGTGTCTTAGAGTTGTAACATGATCTAGTACAAGAGATGTAACACTACAAGGTGTTGGTTATTATTAGAACAGGTCTGGGCTGATATGTGTGATCATAGTATGATCCAGAGGCACGCTCAACAGTCTGGTTACTCAAGCATTGTGCAGACACTGTTGGTTCACCCTTCTTTCTGCAGAGATTTCTAATGTCATAGCTTTGTACATCTGTGAGCTGTCCCACACCACTTCAGCCTCCTCCTGACCTGGAGCCATGATGGTGCTAAGGTGGTGGGACCTGCCTGTGTTGCAGAAAACCCGCTACGAGACATATGTGCAGCTGCTGGTGGCCCGACTGCATTGCCCCTCTGGGGACCTGGCCCTGTGGGAGGAGCAGCTGGGGAAGGAAGCTGGAGGCACTTGGGAGCCCAAGCCCAGCCTCAAAAAGTCCCACTCAAGCCCAACTCTGCATCATGATGAGGCTCCCACCACAGCCAAGGTGAAGCGGAACATCTCAGAGCGCAGAACCTACCGGAAGATCATCCCCAAGCGGAACCGCAATCAGCTATGAAGCTGGTGGGTGCCACATCTCAGACATTGGCCTTTGCTCTGGAGTGGACCTGAGATGAAACCCTGCAAAGGAACATTTTTTTCACCCGGCCCATGATGAGGGATGAGGCGCCTCCCCTTCTCTGCTGAAGGGTAATGTTTGTTTCCCTGTGGCCCCCCATTCCCTGGCTCTATGAAGCTTTTCTAAGACTGCTGTGCCTGCTCACCTCCTCCCATGCTCTCCCCCCTTAGAAGTCTCTCCACTGCCTCTATTCCGGGCCAATCCTAAAGGAAGAGGGAAGTCGAGCAAGGATTCTGCTCTACTCCCAGAGTTCATCCAATGTCACTTCCATCCCCTAGAATCCAGAGTGGCATCATTTCCTGAACAACTGTGGGCCTGGGCTTTTGGGAGAGAGCTTGGAGGCAGTGTAGCCAAGAGAGCCACAGCACTGAGGACTGCTTTGTCCTGGGAATTGGAGGACCTGCCAGGGGATGCCCTAGGAGAACAGAGACACCAACATAGAGAGCAGAGTTGCTTAGGCCCTGCCTGCTGAGGGAACAGCCTTCTAGCAGGAACCTTGGCAGGCTTCAAGAGTGTCGAGAGGCTGTGGGGCTCTAGGTCTTTGTTTCCTCTGGCTTCTTTCTGCCTCAAGTCATCTATGTACTGGGGCAAATGAGAGAGCTTGTTGCCCAGTTGCTAATCAACAGAGCAGAGCCGATGGCATGAGCAAGGGGATAGGGGTGAGGGCCTCCAGAGCTCTGAGGAGAACCATGGAGCCCTAGGAACAAGGAGCCTTTGTTTCCCTGAGGCAGAGAAGGTAGTTTTCCTGGTGCAGACCTCTGGCAAAAGTGGACAGGTAATGAGTGGTAACAGTTCCCTTTGGAGGCTGCCTGGCAACCAGCTGGGTAAAAGTGTTGAGGGATGGGATGGAGGCAGGAGACCAGGGTCCTTGGCCAGGCTTGGGAGACTCCTCCACATATCCCTTCCTCCACAGCTCCACAAAGCTGCATTCCTGAGGACCAGGGCCTCTTTGCTATCTCTGGGGTAGCTCCTGGTGCTTTGCTACCTTCCCCTGGGAAATCCCCTTGCCCTACCCTCTGGCTGCCTCCCAGTCCAGCCTGCTCTCTAGGGGAGGTTCTGGAATCTCAGGGACTAGGGCTTTGCCTGTAGGAAGGAGGCTGGGTTGGAGGGAGCAGCCACCATTGTCTCTGTTCAGCCAAGTGTGTGAGTAGGCTGCCTGCCAAGTGGGGCCCTTTACTGTCTGCCCACTGCCTCCTGACTGACGCACTGCCTCCTGACTGACGCACTGCCTCTCCTGCCTTTTTGTTGGGTCACCCTCCTGCCTTCTGATGATTCTTGTAACCAGCCTTGAGGCCCAGAGCTTCACAAAGTAGGACTGGCTCTTGGGCCACATGGGGGTTTCTGGCTAGGGCCCGGGACTGGGTCATGCACCCAATGGGTGTACAATAAATTCAGGCCACCAAAGATGGAAGTGTGCATGTGTGTATGTGCGGAAGGGAAGATCATGCAGCTGGGACCACCTGCAGTATGGCAGGCCACATCCCCCTTTGCCCCTGTGTGGTCACGTGTCTGTGCATGTGCGTAGTGTGCTTTGTGTCTCCGTGTTCATGTGTATGGTACAGTCTCACAGTTACAGGTTGCCAGCTGTAGGGGACCTCAGAATCATTTTATGCACTCCATTCATTCATTCAGTTTACATATATTATGGGATATTTTATACGGGCCAGTACAAGGGGATTCAAAATGATTTAAACTATCTCTGACTCCATAAGTTAGGAGTCTTGCCCACTGGTTCCCACTTGTCAGTAAAGAGAGGTACTTTTTCTTTCAGGGGAAGCACACTGAAAAAGATACCTTACTTCCTTATACTCAGGGATTCTGACTCAGTAAGTTTGTCAGGGGAATGGGTATATATTTAAACCCTCCTGGGTAACTGAGGTGTGGTATAGTTAACAGCTACATAAGAGTCCACTTGTCTCATTTTATTGAGGTGGAAATTTGGTATCAGGTGGACATGACTTGGCCCAGGACTGATACTTATAAGTTAGGTGGCCTTGAATGGGTTCTTTGACTGTACTGAAAATGCACCCTTATTTCTAATACCAGAATAAAAGGTGGAGGTTTGGTTGCATGTGTGTGTGATACTTCAACACTCCTTTGCTTATGTAGAACCAGCATTTCCCTTTCACTCAGGCACGTGAAGCCTTTGGAGCCAGGTGATTGTGGCTGCCTGGCTTCACCAGGTCCATGCTGCCTGTTTGCCAGAAGGGTGGGGAGATGGAGGGAGACTGGTCTGTTGGGTTGCAGTTGTAACAGGTGACCACTGGGGGGCGGGCGTGCATCTCCCTAACTCTGGGCTGCTCAGGCGTGCAGCCACAGTTATGTGCTTACTGAGAGGCAGAAAGTTAGTCTGTACCGGGCCTTCACCTTAACTGGAACCTTATACTTCTCCAAACCCACAGTGGTGCAGGCCAGTGCTCTACCATCTGGGGAAGCCTGTCCCAAGAAAAAGGTTGAGATGCTGATGTCTTTGTGCAAATGGAGAGAAAGAAATCTCTGGTTTGCTCCTGGTGACCAGGAAGTTGAGGGCTGAGTGAGTCTCTAGTCCCAATCCCAGGTATGGAACAGACCAGGTCACTGAAGGCCTATATCTGACCTTGTCTCCTACCATCCTTTCCCACCTGTGCACTGGGTTGGTTCTTACCTTCACAGGGCTGGGAGAGATTATCGGTGATGAGCCCAGGTTCCAGAAGGGGGATCAAGTGTGGCTGTAGTCCTTCCCTGTCCCATCTAGGGGAACTAAGCATCTGGGTGCCTGGGCCCACTGTGACTCAGGGTGACACCTGATGTAACATCTTCCTGGGGTATGCTCAGCTGGCTTTCTGTAGAGCACATTCATTTGTTGTTTGCCTGACACCACAGAAAATTAAAAGATCGCTGTGGTCAGAAGCCTGGATTCTCTCTTCTTTGGGTGCTCTGAGTCTTCTGCAGCTGGACACAAAAATGGGGCTGTGTGGGGGTTGAAAGGAGCTGTTATTGAGGATCAGGGTGAGGGGACTGAGGGAAACAGGGCTGTCAAGTGGTACTGAGGCCTGATTAACAGCCTCAAAGCCAAGAGTATGGCTTTTTGTGCAGTGCAGTTTTTAAGTAGCAGAGTGACAGGCTGTGGTTTGGGACATAGCCTGGAGTTCTGATAATGAGATGAGTAAGTAAGGGCATTGGATAAGGTTAGACTATGGCCAGGAAATGAACTGTACTATTTGTACAACTTTCATCTAAATGTAATATTATTTTGAAATTTAAAAAAAAAATTAAAAGAAAATGAAAAATATAAAGACAATGACCTGGAACTTTGGGATAACCTGACCACACCTGGCCTTTCCTCCTTGGCCCTCCCACCCACCCCACCTGTGTGCTCATGGATATTTAAGGGTTTTCTGAATGGCCACTCTCTCTTTAATGGTTACCTATCCCAACACCTTTGCCTCTAGCTTTTCTGGATGATTACCGTCTAACTGGCTTACACTTTTACCTGTTCTCCTCTTCTTCCCTATTCCCAGGGGAAGAGGTACACACTTGTGACTCATGGTCCTGCTGAACATGCATGGTCTCCCTCCTCCTGTCTGCTGTGCACCTCTCTCCCTCAGGGGGCCCATCAGGAAACTCTGGGCTTACTCTATACCCCCCATTACCTTGCCTGCCAAATATCTTCCAGTATTAGCAATCTGAGGAAAAGGAAGATACAAACCTGCATTAGATTCTGCTGTTTCTTATGGTTAAGGCCTGCTGTCCTCATCTCTATAATAAACTCACAGGATGGCTGGGCCTTGCCAGCTGTTTATTCCTAACCTGGGTCCCATTCCTATCTGGTTCTCATTGACATCTTACAAATGGGCTTCCACCCCATCCTTCCCCTCCCTGAAACACCACTCACAAGGGCCACTGATGACCTTCAGTCATCGAATCCATTGTCTTCTCAGACTTTGTCTCCCCTCACCTCTCAGTGACCACTGGCCCTGCCAGCCACATGACCTGCCCGGCCCTGCACTGAGACCCAGCCTGGCCTGGCATCCATGACCAGGCCCTGGAGTCAGACTGCCTCAGGTTGAGTCCCAGCTGAATGTTCTCTAGCTATCTAACCAGGGGCCAATTACCTGGCCTCTTGTGCTTCTGTTTGCTTCTCTATAAAATAGTGATAATAACACTACTTACCTCACAGAGGCCCGTGAGGATTGAGTGAAATTATGCACGTAAACACCTCAGAACAATGCCTGGCACAGAAGGAGAGCCTTATAGGTTAGTTATTAGCACAGAGCCTCACTGAATCATGCCAGGCACCCTCCCCTCCTTTTCTTGGCTCTGACTTAGGTCCTGCCCTAAACAAGTCATCCTATTTTGAGTTGAGCCTTTGCACTGGCTCTCCCCCAGCTTGGAGGTTACAAGTTATGAATATTAGCTCAAATGGGCTTTAGCAGAAAAGGACTTTGGCTCCAATAACTAGATAATTGGCATCCAGGAAAGGGACAGGAGTAAAGTTTAGGGTTACATGCTGATCCAGAACCCCATTTCTCTTCTGTTCTTCTGTGACTCCATACCAGAGGCCTAGACTTGGGAGTAACCTTCATGTTACCAAGATGGCCCCAGTAGCTCCCAAGAGAGCTCTTCTTGGTGTAAATCTCCTAGATAGCAACTATCTGCTTTCTGGAAATTCCCATCTTAAATACAAGAAAAGTTTCCTTTGGCCATGTGCTCATATCTGAGAAAAATCACTTAAATTATGGCCAGGAGCTTAGAATCATCAAATTCCACCTTGGGAGGTGGTAAGAGTGGTACTAATACCACCCAAAAAACAAGGGACTGGTACTAGCTGCTGAGAAATTCCACATATTGGAAGGACCAGTTAGGAGGAATGGATGATGAGAGAAACCCAACTAATACCCAGATGCCACTTCCTCCATGAAGCTTGCTTTGAGTCTTTTCCTTCAGTACCCCCCAAAAAATATCCTCTCTCCTCTCTTCCTTTCCTCTCTTTCTTTTTTGTCTCTGTTGAGAGAAGAACAAAACTTTACAAGGTCAGGACTTGGGGATGTTGGCTTCCTTTGCATCCTTACAACCTTGCTCCAGGGCCTGATATCAATGGTCCAAAGAATGACATCTCAAAACTTTATCCTTCCTAAGCTTCCAGCTTCTCTTTTTCTTCTTCTTCTTCTTCTTCTTTTTTTTGGTGGTATCAGAGTTTGAATTCAGGACCTCGTGCTTGCTAGGCAGGCACTCTACCACTTGAGCCACTCCACCAGCCCTCTTCTTCTTTCTTGTATGTTCTTTTCTGTCTTTCCTGCATCCTTGTTGCTCCTCCCACCCCCTGAACTCTGCACAGGTGTAGTCATGGAGGTCTTACTTGGCTGACTAAAGGGCTTTCAGGATAGTTTCTGGGGGGAGTCTGCAAGTGGAAACCTCCATTCCCAATCTCTGTTCTGAATTTCAGACCTGGAGTTCTGTCTGCAAGACATGGCTCCTAAGTAAATCTTTCTGGAAGTGAAAAGTACTGTACAGGTGTTACTTATTACCTGTAAGACTAAACTTAGTGTTGTCTTCCCCAGACTCATCCTCACCTGACTCCCTGTTTCTATGAATGATTCTATGACATTTTTCCCATTGCTTTGAAAGACACCTAAGGAGATTTGATCTGACCTATCTTTGCCTCACCTTTGGTATCAGAGTAGAAACTTCTGACTTTCTGATCTCTTTGTCCCTATCTGTAGTGTAACCCAGGGTTGGGAGGAGGTATAAGAGTAAAGAAGAGATTTCCCTTTCATTTAGGATCTGCAGAACAGTCTTGCCCATGTCTCTGGGCTTCTCCTGGCCCATATGCATTCACTCCCTTCAAAACATGTTAGATCATGCTTGGTACTCACTGGAAATAAGACCCAGTGGTGAAGTATGGAAGAGTACAGAATCCTTCTTTGCTCAACATATTCTGGACTTCAATGCTTTCACTGGACAGAGCTTGGGAGTGACCACCTTGACTCTCCCTGCTGGACACTGCACAAGACAACCCTGGGAAAGCCAGGCCTAAATTGGCTGTGGGTGTCTTTGAGGAGATCATTTACAGTTAGTCAGTCTCCTTTATCAGGGTCACGGCAAATAATTTCTTTTATACCAAATTCTAGCAAAAGTGCTGCTTCTTTTACGAATCAGAACATTGTTTTCTTGTGAACAAGGGCCAAGTAGGTGACCATGGTTGCCTTTTCACTCGATCACTAAGAGATTCAAGGCTAATTTCCAGATCAACTTTGCTGCCACTTAGGACCTACTCTACCACACATGGTGTATTATCTGGGGTCCTAATGCTTTCTTTTTCATTTATATCATTAATTTATTGCATGCATTTCCTATGAGCTATCTCAAATCCTCCCTGGAACAAGGTGTGGAATACATTAATATTTAAAGTAAAATAAACAAAATGCCAGTGTGTGTGTCTTAGGTTGGAAATTCCTTAAGGGCAGGGACCATGTCTGTTTATATAGCACCTGGCACTGTGTCAAATTGAGGCTTAACAAATGAATTTTGATGAAGAGGGGAAAGAAGCAGCAGATACCCCACTACACCCCCGCTGACAAACCTCCAAACTCCCTCTTGCCAGGGCCTCCCTTCCTCATGCTGGCACAAATCTTCACCCCTCTGCTGACCACCAATGATTCCATTGTCCCTGCCTGTCTGCACATTCACTATAACCCACCCTGAATTAAAAATGCTGTCCTTTCTCTTGCAGACACAGCCACACCCACATATGGCTAGGAGCTTCACTTCCAGACACCCCTCCTGCCCTCTCACTCACTGCCCTAGTCCTGTGAACTTGGCCCAGGTTGGGCAGCCACACATGGTGCTAGGAAAGGCCACCAGCAGAGGTGTTTGAGGTGCTGTCTCCACTCATGCCTTGGCCCCATGGGGGCCTCCAGCCAGGCAGGGACCTGGCAGAGGGAGGGAGAGGATAAGCTGCTTCAAAACTCCAGATGCAGCAGTTAAAAAGAGGACAGAGGCAATGATCCTTCAAATTGCCACATCTGTATAATCTGCCTTTTATTTTCTGCTTCATGAAGTTTTATTTCCTATTATTTATTCACCTCCCCACCCTCCCCTCCCCCGCCTCCACTCCTCCTTAGCAGGCGACATGCTCAAGTGGGCCCTAAGCCTTGGCCTGGGTCTGAGCACCACCCCCCTCAACATCCCCTCCTCAACTGGCTGCTGGGAGAAGGCACCTGCTCCCCCTGCTCTGACTCCCTTACTCCCTCCCTTGGGCCAACTCCCCCCATCTTTGTGTTCTAGCTCCTAAATACCCTTCCCTCCACCTTACAGTAGAGCCCTGAGAAATGCACATGGGGGAGGAGGAGCATGAAAGTGAGGCCTATTCCCAAGACCTATATTACTGTCACCATCGCCAAGGGTCCTTAAACTTATAGCCAGGTGATGTCCCCAGCTCTAGATCCCCACTAGAGTGCTTCCCACTCTGCTGAGTCCACCCCCTTCACAGACCTGTGGTTAGGGACTGGGCTGGCCTCACCCTGGGTGCAGTGGGTATCAAGGTAAGAAAGAGGAAACCAGCTAGATGTTCAGGGAGGGGCAGCCTGTGGCTCATTTATAGGTTCTGCTAGACCACCTCCTGTTTTCCCCACCCAGGCATAGGAACAAAGAAGCAGGTCTGAAAGGCACAAGCCCTCAGGTACCAGGCTTTCTGTCAAGTGAACTGAGGTTAGGGCAAAGCTGGAAAGGTGGTCAGAATGGGAAGAAGGGTATTTAGGAACGACAGTGTCATTTTTAGTCTTCCTTGCCTTGTGCCCTCCTGACGCTTCCTTGGGACACAGACTGGAGGACCAGGGAATAGCCCTTTTCCAGGGTGAGAGGCCAGGCAGTTGGGCCTGAGACTTAGAGCTTGCCAATGATGTTCATAGTGGCTGCTATGAACAGCAGGGAGAGGGCAATAGTGCCAGAAGAACGCTTAAGAATGGCATAAGGGAGTTTGCAAATGCATTTCTCTTATGATTTTCATCACTTTCCCACTATGCTTTGTTGTTTTGTACAAGTCTCATTTCTAAATGCTTAGATTTTTGTCCTTTTCTGTGGGTCATTAAGGTGGTTTCTGTTAGGTTCCTCTTGTTTTCTCCTAGGTGCCTACCAAAAGGAATGGCCCAAAGTAGGTGGTTCATGGAAGACTTCTGAATGAATAGACCAGCCAGTTACTGTGAGGATGAAACAGAACCCTCAGGTCCCTGCCTGAATCACCCTCTGGCTTCTCCCCCATCTTGGAAGCCCTCAGAATCCTGGCTGTAGTTCCACAAGAACTATAGTTCTGCTAGAAACCGAGTAGGTGGGGCACCAGAAACCATCCACCTGCACACCAGAGACCAGATTTCAAATGTGAAAATACAGTATTTGCCTGATGGAAAATTACCTGGGAATTTGAAAGAAAGAGTCTTCATACCTAACTCAGTCAGATGAAAACCTCCAGGTTTTCACTGACCCTGTAACCATGGCATCTGAAGTCAGAGCAGAATGTATTCTGGGGCAAGCCATGTGGTTCACACTGAGGAAACCGAGAAGGACCCTATGGTTGCCAGTGGGAGGGATCAGAAGCTGAATTGGGGTTCAAACTCTGTATTCCAGGCCCGAGCTCCTCTAACACAATCCCTCACCTCTCTCACACGTGTGTGTGTGTGTGTGTGTGTGTGTATGTCACACACAACAAAGGTGATGAACCAGGGGCCTCATCAGTGTGGCAGTAATCAACAGGTTCTAAGGACACCCACAATCCAGCCCCTACAAAAACAGACAGGTCAGACCCTGTGCCATCATAAAACAAGGAGGGTGGTTCTGGGGAAGAAATGGCCCACTGTTAAAGAAAACACCCATCTTACCCCTCACACCCACCCAAGGCTAGTGCAGTAGTCCTTGCCCTTGCCTTGGCTCTTCCTCTTTTCTCTTCCTCTTCCTTTCTCCTTTGGGGGAAAATGAGTTTCCATTCTAACCAAACTCACCGATTTTATGAACAATTTCTTTCCTGCTGCAGGAAGTCCTCTGGGTACTCTTACCGTGCCAGAGCGACATATGTAGGGGAACTGATGTTGCCCACATCTGGAAGCCTCCACTTTGGGGGCCTCCAGGAAGACAGTGCAGGGATGAAAAAAATGGGGTTAGGGTGATATGGGACATGGGTGATAGAAAGATGAGGTGGCCTGATAAACAAAAATGCTGTGTGTTTCTCATTCAAGGTTGGCTCCTGGAGTTTAGACAGCAGGTGTGTGCACGTGTGTGTGTGTGTGTGTGTGTTTATGGATGTGTTCACACGTACGCACACGTGTATGGATGTGTTCACATGTGTGGGCTTGGGCTCCTGGAATCAAGGGCTAAGGTGTCTTGGCTGGAGGAGGGCACCCTGGCTGAGGAGAAGGTAGGAGGGAATGGAACGGGAGAAGACCGTTGTGGGGGGGCAAAGAGTGGGGGCCACAGAGGCGGTGGGAAGGGAGGAATGATGAGGAGGGTGTTGGCTTCATGCTGTTACTAGTTTGATTTATCCCTAATGGGTTCTCAGCTCATGGCTGCTCCCGGCTCGCTCCAGGGGCCAGCTAGGCCTCCCGCGGGCCCTAGCCCGCCCCGACTCCTCAGCAACGGCGGCTGCTCGCTCAGAAAAGAGTCAATTTCCACACTGCACAGTCCGCTTCACTCAAGGGAAATCACATTTCCCTGGGAGAGCTGCAGGCAGCGCTTCGCTCCCCAGCCTGGCAAGCTGCCACAGGGCACAGATGCAGAGGAGCTGGGCCACCTCCCCTCCCCCACCTGGCTGCCTCCCACCAGGCTCAGTCTATTTGCTCCAAATCTTAGCTTGTACTGCTTCTCAAGAGTAGGAGAAAAGTGGTGTTCAAGGAAAATGCTGCCCAGGAGGAGAGGAAATACCTGTCCTGACTGCTTCTTCCAGGAAGACCAGGCACCCTGGTTCTGTTTGAGGGTGTAGAGATGTGGAAGTGGGGCTGATGATGTTGGTACATGTGAGGTGTGAGTAGAGAGCCCTGGGATTGGGCCTACCAACCAGGAGGTGCCCATCTGCAGAGTCTGTGTCCTAGAGGTCCCCAAAGAGCCAAAGAAAGAGCGAACAAAGAAATGAGAAGAGCAGGAAGCCGAAAAGGGAGAGGAGGGAGAGGGAGAAGAAGGCTTCCCAGCATTTTCTGAACACAAGTAGCACCTCCGAGCTCTTCCTAAACATTCACATTCACTTTTACCAATCCACAGACAGACCTGGAGACACAAAGATCTGTCACAGGCAGGAAAAGGAGTAATTTTTTCAAACTCACTCAGCAAAAGAGAGAATGGAATAAG
Source organism: Castor canadensis (assembly GCF_047511655.1). Classification (NCBI taxonomy): domain Eukaryota; kingdom Metazoa; phylum Chordata; class Mammalia; order Rodentia; family Castoridae; genus Castor; species Castor canadensis. The sequence goes on along the minus strand of NC_133397.1, from coordinate 79,675,445 downwards.
AAAGTAAAAAAGGTGAAAAAAAGGAAAGAGAAACAGGAGCGAGGGAATGGACTTTGTGGGATGGAGCGGTCTCTTTCACCAGAACTATGGCCATGGTCCACTCAGTCTGAATGTAATTACAGAGACTTAGGCTGACATAAATGGGGAAAGGTGTGTGTATCTGGGATAATGTGCAGGAGGAAGATGGGAGCAGGTGAGAGAGGGGAAAGCTTAGCAAGTTGTTCACCTCTTCTGGCTCCTATTTCAGGAATTATAGACTGTGGTCACTAACTGCTCTTGTTTGAGTTTATCTCAAGGGTCTGAGTACATGCCTGGTACCAGGCGGGCAGAAAATACATGTTTCTTAGTATCAACTTGTGGCAAGAATTTTGAAGTGAGGGAACATGAGAAGAAAGGAGGAGGAAGTCCCAGCTTCACTCCTTCCTCACTCAGCTTTGGGGCAGCTCTGCCCACCTGGTGGGCCCAGTCAGGGTTCCAGCTGTTCTGTCCTCCAGCTAGAAACCCACTGTCTGCCCTTCAGTGGCTGCCTTATTCTCATGGGCTTCCTGCAAGCTCCTAGCATCCTGGCTGGGCATGGCTAGTCCTAGGAAGCAAGGAGGACTGGGAGAGGAGCATGTGATGGGACCTGGAACAGCTACCTGGAAAGCCAGGTCTAGCCACGCAAGTAGTGAAAAGGATTGTTCCAGGGGCAGGTGCAGTGGGGCTCTTGGTATCTTGGGAATGTCTCAGGTCTATGCCTCATCTCCAGTTCTCTCATCAATGTACACCACTCCCACACTCCCCACAGGAACAAGGAGTTCTGATTACCCTGAACAGTGAAAAAGCCTTCCTTTACATTCAGCTACCCACAGATGCTTCCTTCATTGCCCCAGGTGAACATGGCTTTCCAGCTTAGCCCCAGCAGCCTCCTATGTGTCCTCATGTCCTTGGACTCACATCCTTTTTTTCTTGTGCCTCTTTCATATGCCAGCCAACTTCCCAACACCACGCACAGTGCTGAGGTACTTCAAATTGTTTCTAATACCCAACACATAAATGACTATATTTTCATGGTTTGACCTTGGATGGACTATCTAGACAGGTCCTGGTCCGGACCTGCTGCTCTTAGGTCATACCGTACAGTGCCTAAGAGCAGTCTTCATCTGCTCTGAGCTGATTGTCTTATGGTAACCAGGTCAGCTCAGAGAAAGGAAGGTGAATTTGTACCAAGGTCAACTTACTAAAAGTATAGCCCAGGTCCTTTCATCATTTGGGATTTGGGGAGATTTTTGCCAGGGGTATACAGTGTCCCCAGAGGAATTTTGGCTGTGAATGCAAAGGTCAATGTGCAGACTCCTGGAGGCCCCCAGCCTCCAGGAGTGATTTTTGGGTGGGAGGATGTCGTAGGGCACTCAGAAACCCAGATGTTCAAGGTCTTGAGGCGCTTTGGACACAATGACCTGCCAAGTTCATAGCCAGAGGGAAGTCCTGTCATTGAAAAATGAGCTTTATTTCCTATCCCCCCTGAACAGTAAGGGGACAGGTTTTCTTCACAGGAATTTGTACCCCTTGTGGTAAAGCTATTATCATTGCCACCCCTGCCCTGTGAGCATCCCTGGCCTCTCTGGAGGTAGCAGCACTGTCATTCCACCTCTGCTCTCCCCATCTTGGATTCCTGGGAGGGATAAGGAATCTCCTTTCCATCTGACTCAACCCCAGTGCCTGCCCAGGTATCCACATTAACCTGGACACCTTGACTTCAGGGTCTTTTCTCTCGTTCCAGCTGGGTTGCATGTGGAGAGGAGGTCCATGCAGATAGCCCCCAGTGGGCCAAACTCCTGTGGTGAGCAAAACCCTTGCTGTCACACGGTATCCTTCTTTTCTCCTAAATTTCCTGGAGGAGCTTTTCCTAACTCCCTGAAGCCTCCCTCCCCCTTGGGAACCGCAATACCCTATGCTTCTCTATTGCTCAGTCAAGTCAAATCTTGAGAATTGAACCAAAAGATAGTAAACGGTTGGTGGCACCCCACAATCTCCCTTAGGTGTAGAACCCTCTAGTATCCCTGATGAGGGCCCTGCATTGTTGGATGAGAGTGCAGGAGTTAGGGTAAGAAGAATTGCCCCTACTTCTCACCTTGGGTACACCATCCATTTCTTTCAAAGTTTCAATTTCCTCATATGTAAAATGATGCTGATCCCAAATTAATTTACACAATACCCTCCACACCATTCCTGGCGCACAGGAGAGCCTCATCTTCTCCCTTCCTAGACGGAAGCACCATGGTGCCTACAAAACTTGGTCATGTGGGCACCAGTTTGTAGCTACTCCTGGATCATTCTCCAACCCACCTTGCTGGTTCTCTGGCTTCCCATTGTCTTGGTACAGTGTCATGTGCTTCATTTTTTTCTTTTTTTGGCGGGGGAGTGGTACTGGGATTTGAATTTGGGGTCTTGAGCTTGCATGGCAGGCACTCTTCCACCTGAGCCATGCCTCTAGCCCCACATGCTTTTTTTTTATGTTCACATTTATGTAGATTGGAAGATGTCAAAGGTTGGAATAATCAATACCCAGTGTCAGACATCTATCAAGTGCAGAGGGAGAATGCTAACTCAGGGCTCTGAGGATTAGATGGTCCTTTCTCACCCACAGCCCCAAAGTGAGTTTGCCAGCCACTGGGCTTTGAGTTCAGGAGGAAGCCCAGCCCTCTGTGCCTCCTTCTCCAGCCAACCCCAAAGCCTAAAATGAAGAGCAATGGTTTATTGAGTCATATGGCAATGGTGGGTTGTCTTTAAAAAAGGAAGAAGCATCAAGGAGAAAAGCCCAACACAGTGGAGAGACAATTCACTTGGAGGCCAAAATATGGGGGATGGAAAGTAGGAAGCTTGACCCAAACAGAGCTTCATTTACAGTATTTACAGTCAGGTTTCAGGGGCAGGAATTGCAGGGGCCAGAGAAGGAACCTTGTTTCTGGCTTCAGAAGGCGGCCTCAAGGTCTCTTCAGTGGCTTTGTGGGCTGGAGTTGTAGGAAGCACACTTGACTTGGCAGGAGCTGTTGGAAAGGGGAAGTGGTCCCCACCATTCTGCCTTGTTCTGCCATGGGCAGAGCTGCACCGCACCTCTCAGGGGCCTGGGCCCTTTGGAAATTCCATTTCCAGCTGCTTTGAACTGGTTTGGCTGACAGCAGCTGCCAAAGGGATGACCCAGTGGAGCAGAGACTAGGGTGGTGCTTGTAGGCCCATAGCAGCAGGCAAAGGGAAGGTCAGCTGACAGCCTGGTGGAGTTTCTGATTGACTGGGCCAGCCCTCCCTCATGCCTAGGAGGGAGGTACAGGAAAGGCCAAGCAAGCTGAGCAGAAGGTGGCAGGAGGTTGAAAGAGGTGACTCTCAGTGTGACTGATTGGGAAAGGCTTGGCCTCGGGCTGTGACTTGAAGGCTGGAAGGACTTGTTTACTGTCCACAATTGTTGGAGTTGTGTTGATGAAAGAGTCACACAAGGGCTCCTGTACACCCCTTGGCCCAGGGAGGACAACATACACATCCCCCTCAAGCTCCTTGTACTCCATCTTCTCTCCTTAGGTGGGCACCAGCCTGGGCACGTTACTCCTTCAATTGGGTCTCTTTTGGAATGGGCTGGTTCTCTTTCCCTGAGACTCCTGCCCCTCATTAAGGAGTCTTAGAGGACAGTCTGGCCTTCTCCAAGGTCATTCTGTCTTTCATGGTTCATTAAGTTAACCACAGAGTGAGTGAGCCGCAATGCTGGAATTGTGGTTATTTTTCATGTAATAAATAAAGATTCCTTTGTATGACTCTCCAGGGCCTGTCCCAGCCCGAGTCCTCCTGTTGCCCAGTGGCTCCCACTGTCCCCATGGCAACTACAGATGGTCAAAGGCTGTGGCAGTGGTGGGTGGCGCGCTTGGCCTTGATGTGGAACTGTAATAATATGGGGAACCTGGACACATTAAAAAAATAACAACACTGCTGGTCAGAGGAGGAAATTGCACCACAGCCTTCCCTGCAAATGCTGACCTGTAAGACAGCTTGTGTTAATCATTTATCCCCTGCCTATCTGATCATCAAAGATTAACTCCTCTCCAGCCCTGCCTGTTTCACCCTTCTTTGGCCTTGCCTTTGAGTTTCTGGACAGAAAGAGAATGATGGCTTCTTGCCCCTGTTCCCCCATGTCTGCTTTGACCTTCAACACCCTGGGTCCATAAAAAGGGCAATAGAGAGCAGCTGCATATGGAATCCCAAGAATCAAGCACACTAGGGGTCATCAGGATCCTCCTCAGATTTGCTTAAACAGTGGCAGATCAGAGAATTTTCCTCTGAATACCCAGAGAGATTAGACTCCCCACTGGTGGAAGCAGATCTAGGACCTCACAACAGGTTTGTATACCTACTGGGTGAGCATCCTGGGAAGTCTCAGCAAGAAAGTGCCCCAAATACCCTTTTCCTTTCTGGCTAAAGTGAATAGGTGGATTGGAGTTGAAAACATCTGGCAAACAGAGCCCACATCAGGCTCCTTCCTAGTTATTTCTGGAATGCTAGGACATAACAATAGGAGGGGGGTGGGTCTTAGGGAATATGCAGTCCAGCCAGCCTGCAATGATGTCTGAAAGGCTGGCCACCTTGGGGCTACTGGTTCTCTTTGGCTCAGGTTTGCTTTGACTCCCTCACAGCAACAACTCTGGGAGGTCCTAGTGACAGCTCTCAAGTTTCCCATTTATGGTCTTCCTTTCCTGACAAGCTTCTCTACTCATCCTGGAACTCCAGGGCAAGAGAAGGGAAGTGCAGCTTCAAAGCTCACTGAAACTCACTTTCTGGACCTTGATTCTGAATGCTATTTCTAAAGCCAAATATGGAGAATTTGGTGGAATAACGTTTTCTGTATAAGAGTTCTGGTGCTGAATCATGATTATGTGTGACCAACCCAATTATTTGGTTAATGGGGGCAACAGGATGGCATCTTGAAACCAGCTCCCAGGAAGAAGAGCAGCTAGGATGAGTGCAGGGTGACTCTGAGACAATGTATGTTGTTGTGGGACCTTAACTCCCTGCAGATAGGAAGGCCTCTCTTAGGCTATTCTTGAATCTACCCTTGCCCTCCCCTGCCCTTGCACTTCAGGCCAAAACCCTGAATCTTAAAGAAAACAAAGTTTACCAGACATTGCCTTGGGGAGCCAGAGGGAGATAGAAGCCAGGAAGTCTCTGTTCTTCTGTCCTCTTTCCCCAAATAACCAGGTACACTGCTCTTCTACTTTCTTTTATCACAAAGGACACCCATCTCCACAGGCTCTCCAACCTAGGACTTCCCAGCTTTCAGATAACTTTTGCCCTGGCCTTGTCCTCCACCCACCTTTCCCTGCCCAGCAGAGGGCCTGAGCAGCCCCAGGGACTTACTCAGCAAGCTGGAGTTGGGGAAGCGCCAGGCTTCGCTGTAGGAGGAGTAGGGGGTGTGGCCATAGGCGTTGCCAGAGTATTCACTTCCTGTTGGAGGCACACAGTGACAGGCCTGTGAGACTGATGGCACCAATGTGGGGATGGGGGGGTAGGGAGAATTGTTTGCAGAACTGGCAGTGGATAAGCCCGGGGAAGAATGCACAAGGAGGTCACAGGTGAAATCAGGGCAGGGATGGTGGATCTCAGATGACTTCTCCATCACCCCTTTGGGAACTCCAGAATCTGAGTTTCTTTGGGCAGTGTCAGGCACTGGAGGTGCTCCCCTGACAAACTGTAGCCTTCAAAAGAACCCCAGGAGGCAGATGTTATTATTATCTCCATTTTCTAGTTAAAGAAACTGAGGCTTTGGGATCTGCAGAAACTCATACAGCTTGGAGGGTCCAGTGCTGTGTGGAAACTATGCTGTGACTCTAAAGCCCTGATTCTAATTCTTCTTCTCTTGCTGCTTGGACATTCTGCAAAAAGGACTTTCCAGAGGAGCCTATGGCTGGGAGAGGGAGCTGAACAGGGGGAGGGAGGGGAGAGTAGCCAAAGAGGGAATCAGTATATAAGCACTTTTTAGCTTCCCTAGATATAAGTGTTTTGTTTTGTTTTTGAGAGAGACAGAGAGAGAACTAGCTGAAGATTAAAGATAGGAGAGGAAGAAGGGCCCTAGAAGGCACTAATCTCTTGGAGAGACTGTTCTGCAGCTTACTCTGAGAATGTGTCCCCACTTTAAGCAAACTCAATGAATGCATGAATTTATACACAAAGTAAACAAGATTACCTCCTTATGTGAGTGGAACCTTGGCTTTCTCAAAAGAGTGATTTACAAAAAAAATTGCTTAATACCCTTACATGATAGCAACAAAATCAAACTGACCACCACAACTCTTTGTATGGAGCTTAAAGTTTGCAAAGAGTTTCCCACACATCATGCCATTCATCCTATAAATAGAACACTTCTATGAACTATTCATCCATATAGCCAATTAATAGACTAGGAAATTGGAATACAACACAGGATTAAGTAGTTTTCCTCAAGTTACAGTGCTGATAAATGGTGGGACAGAACTTGACCTTAGAACTCTTGACCTTAAATTCCAGATAATCCCTATATGCACTTATGAGGCAATTTCATTTACAAAGCCAGGTTCCCACCAACCTTGAGATCCAGTGAGTGTCCACACAGTCTTTCAGAAACTTATCTGTGATTATGAGCTAAGTGCTTTCTTCTTCCCAGACTTTTGGGAAGTTTGAAACTCCCTGACTCTGGTGCCAGTCTGTCTGAAATCAAATCCCCATCTCCTACTTCCAGGCTGGATAAGTCATATAGCCTCTCTGAGCCTTAGTTTCCTCATTTGTCAAACACTGGCAAATTATTATTCCTATCTCATTGGGTTTAGTGAGGATTAAAGAGATCATACATATTAAACTCCTAGTACCATACTTAGAATATGCTTAGAATATAAGTAGCATTCAATGAATGTTGACATTTTATTATTACCTCATGAAACATGGGGTAAAATAGAGTTCAATGGAGGCTCAAATCAGTCATGCAACCAGTCTTAAGGTGAGGCTAGAGTCAGTGGGAGCTGCTTCCTTGCAGAGAACTAGGCATTTGTGCAGAAGGAATGAAAATAATAGGAGATTTTGAGGCAGAGGAAGACTACTGGATCCTCTTCCAGTCTAGGGAGTCCATGACAGGCATCAAACTCACAGTAGGAACACAGTAAGTTCTTTGGGGTCAGGACTGAGCCAAACACAGATTGGGCAAAAAATACAAGTACAAAAAGAAGTGGAGGAAGAAGGAAAAACAAGGAGGGAAAAGAAATAAAGAAAACTAAGGAATGATTTAATTCAACCATCCACTTAACAAATGAAGAAACTACTATATAGAGGGGAAATACATTCATCCCAGGCCATGTGTTCAATTAGAGCCTGAACTAGGAGCCTGGCTCCCTTGGTCCAACGTCACTGCTCGCTCTTATAGTTTATGGTGGGAACTGTCCCTGTTTATTGCTGGTGTACTCTAGTTTCCCTGGTTTAAGCAATTCCTCAGAAGTAGCCAGTTCTATACTGGCTATTCAGCAAGGGTCCTTCCCTATGCCTTTACTCCACTCTACCCAATGCCAAACACTGCAAGCTTTAAAGGACAAGGAAGAGAGAGGGAAAATACAATGTGTTTGCACTCTCATTTTGTCACTCATTCATGCATTTCACCCATAAATAAATATTCATTTATTTAACACACACTGCCTCAGTCACAGGAAGTCAGGGTGGGGAATGGGGCTGGGGAAGTAGTACACCCTTGGGTGTGACTTCTTTCCACCACCAGACCTACCAGCTTGTGTGCAGTCATGGAGGATGAAATGTCCCGGTGCCTATGAAAGACCAATCTATCTTCTTTGCTCTGCTTCCTACCCCACTCACCTTTCCAGTTGGCCTCTGTAATTATTCCCTCTTTCCTGCTTCGATTGTCTCTTCCTTTTTAATTCATCAATTCCTTCAGGCTACGAAAATTATTTCCTATCTAATATCCTTAAAAAATCCTCTTCCTGCCCCCATCCATCTCTGCTGTATGGTCTCTGCCTTCACCTTCTCATAATCTTCCAATCAGGCCAATGCTGATCTATGCAAAACGCCACAATCGTTAACCTGTCCATTCAAAGGGTCACTTCTATGTCCTCAACTTCTTGGCTTATCACTCCCTCTTTGCCTCTGGGTGCCATCTGGCCTGCTTCTTAATTGCTTATCTTTCCTATTCATTCTCTGCTGGTTCCTTCTGTTAGAATTCTAAATTTTATTGAAGAACTTTGTTTAAGAGTCTTCTGTGAACTTCCATCCATATTCTCTTTTGCCTAATTCCTTGGCATTGAATAACAGCTTTGTACAATGGTAGAAATTTATACTCTAGTCAGGATTATTTTCTGACTTCCGACATATCACGTACCTACTAACATTATTAAACTGGATATTTAGTGGGTGTTTCAATCTTAATATGGGCTAACAAAACTCTTGATTTCCACCTGCCACTTACAACATCTCTTTTCTCCTAGTCTCCCACATGTATACTTGCCACCATCATCCATGGAGTTTCCCAAGCTCCAAGTCTAGGAATGATCCACATTTCATCTATTTTCTCATCCCTAATATAGCCAGTTCACTAGAAGGTTTTGTTGGATTTATCATAAAAATATATCATCAGTGTCTCCTTCACCACTACTTCCTTAGTCCAAGTCACTGTCATCTCTTGTAAGAACTACTGCAACTGGTATCTGTGATTTTTCTCTTGACAGTCTACAATCTTTTCCCAGAAGTCCTGAATAGTTTTTTAAAAGATGGCCTTGCTGCTACCAAAAATCTCATCTTATAGTGCCTTCCCTAACTGCTCACTATTCTTTGATATACTCATCTTCTTTCTGTGTGCTATCATGCTAAATTAGATCCTTCTTGCCTTAGGGCCTTTGCACTTGCTGTTCTTTTGGGCCAGGGATGGTCAGCCACAGTTAACCACTTGGCTAACCACTTTGAACAACTTCTTAGAGAGGCCTCCCCTGATCATCCAATCTAAAGTAGTTATCTCCTCTCCCTGTGGCTCTTTATTACATCATCACATTTTATTGTCTTCACATACTTATCATCATCTGATATTATGATTATTCATTCATTGACGTGATTGCTATTTCTCTCTACCATTAGGTTGTAAGCTCCATGAAGAGAGAGATATGTCTTGTGCAATTTATACTCCCAAAATCCCACACAATGGATTCTTACTTATTTGTTAATCAACAAAATGGAGAATGGATATAAGGGTGAAAGGATGGATAGAATGGGGATGATGAAAGTATTGATGATGGAAGGGTAGATGGAAAGATGAATAGGTGAAAGAAAGGTATATGGAAATATGGACAGATAGCTGGATGAAAGAATAGATGGATGAAAAATAAATGGATAGAAAGATACATATTTATACATATATCTAAAAATGGACAGATGGATAATGGGTGGATAGATGGATAGATGAAAGATGGATAGAAAATGAAAGGGTGGATGGAAAGACAAATAGATGGCTGGATGGATCCATTTATCTGGGTATGTTGGTTCTACTTTAGAACTAGTGTGAGGGTCATTAACTGTTAGAGGAGCCAGAATCAGAGAGAGTGAAGAGAAATCTATAACCTGATCTGAGAATCTGTGGCTTTCCCATAGTTTGTGTTTTTACTTCTGATATGGTGGGAGGCTGTGTTGAAGTAGAACAAGCTCTAGATGTGAAATCAAAGATCTGTGTTTGAACCACTCAGCCAATTAGTATTGTTTTGCTTTTCTGAGCCTCAGTTTCCTTATCTATAAAACTAGGATAACATCAGCTTCCCAATCTTATGGTGAGGAGGATTAAATAAGAAATAAAGTTATATGTGTGAATGGCCAGGTATGTAAAGGGCATAATAAATGGTCACTTCCTCCTTTCCACAACTGATTGAAGAATGTCACTGGTATGCCTAACTTAAAGCATTATTATGTACCTACACGCATGCAGTAGGTGCTCACTGAGTTTACGGACTTTAGTTGAAGGAGTCCCATTCAGTCAATTGGGAGATCGTAGGCAATGGTAAGAGACAGACACATAATTTTCCTACACTTCATTTGCAAAAAGGTGCTCCTAGGAACCAGGCGATTCATTTAAATGGTATAGCATTTTCTGAAGACTAATTTGCATGCAACTTATTGGAAGCCCATCCAGTGTGTAAGGCAAGGTCTCTCCCTTCTGCAATTCACTTGCAATCCATGTGGTAGTTGTGTGTGAGTGTGTGTTTGTTCACTGCAAGCCACTCTGGGTGAGGTCTTTCTGGAAACAACCTGGGGGACTTTGATGAGAGGCCTACACCTTGCAGTTACCTCACAGGTCAGACTCTTGGCCCCAGGAACCACTTGACCTAGGCCTGCCCTCAGAGAATGATTCATAATTAAGAGAAAAACGTTGCCTTTATGTTTCTTCCTCCTCCTCTAAGCAGGCAGCAGGGGAAGGTAGAAAGGTTGCGGGGTGGGGGGGCAACTGGAGCCTGGAATTTTGATTGAGAGGCCCCATTATCCACACTCTTAAAAAAATAACTGAATCTTTTCCTTTTTTATCTTGACCAATCTCATTTCACGCTCCAGAAGTGGAAGGGAGGGAGGGAGGGAGTCCAGGGCCAGGAGGGAGAGAGGAGTCAGTATTCTGTATTTTCAACGCTGCATTAAGCACATCGCCACGGTAACAGGGCAGCAACAAGTGCCAGCTCAGCAGGTTCCCAGGGAGCAGAGCCTCCTTCTCTCCCTCTTTCCCTCCCCTCCCTCTGCCCAGGAGAGCCCAGCCCACCTGCTTCTCTCTGCACAGGGTGCCCAGAGTAGGTGGCCAGCAAAGATTAACCCCTGTAGGGGGAAGCAGGCCTGGGTGAATGCACCAAATCTCTAGGGTCAGAGCATGGGAGACTGGCCCAGGGTTGGTATGGAGGTTACATATGACCTGAGTTCGAGCTCCAGGCTCCTAAACCTCTCTGGGCAGTGGAATTGAGTCAGTTCTATCCCATTCATCCCAGGGTCTTTCCCATATGGCTTCTAAAAGATTAAGACTTTCCCAAAGAAAATCCCATTTGTCCAGACCTTGACATCCAGGGTCACAACTGGATGATGACTGCAGACAAAGAAACCCAAATGATTGACAGGCAGGATTCCAGGATGGTCCAAATGAAGATGGAGAAATATTCTCAGTTCATCTCATACTCTACGGTACCCTCAGAATACCTAGAACCTGGACCCTACTAATTCAGGGTTGAGTGAGTGTAGGATGTGAAGGAGAATGTATTTTAATCATTTCTTCTTTATCATCGTCATCATCATTATTGCTATTCACACTCAGAGCTTACAGAAGGGCCAGGCTTATGTGTGGTTCATAGTGTTTGACCAGCTCCTAGAGCTGCTCCATTAGTATTCACTGATTCAGTGGAAGAAGTAGGGGAGCTTGGATTTGAACACAGATCTATCTCAGCCTCTCCCTTTTCATCATGGATAATAAATATGGGAGATCTGGGAAAAGGGAGGCTGAGCTGATTTGAGTGAAGAAGCCAGGATGGCACTGGGGCATTTTCTCAAGGTGTTTGTAAGAAGGTGTCTCCTTGGTCCATTTTTCAGTGACCTTAGAGTAGCCTATGAATGGGACACCATCTATCTCTAACCCTCTCTTGTCCCCCAATTCCTCTAACATTTCCTCTTTGCAGTGCTCCCCCACTCCTGCCCATGAATTTTCTCCTTACCTGCCACCATGCCTGCGATGGCAGAAGAGGCATAGCTGCCCTGTCCACTGGTGGGGATGTGGGGTGGATATCCAGGCAGCGTGGGCCCCACCATCTCTCGCCCTGGAAAAATACAGCAAAAAATCATTTGTTGGTGTATTGGGGGCTCCTGTGCATATTGTCTCATTTTCCTGAGGGTACCAAGTCTTTCCTTAGCCATTCCCACTTCCTTCAAAGTCATTCTCCAAACTCACTTCTGTCCTCTTCCTCTGGGATCAAGGTCTTGTCTCATCTCTCTCGGTTCTGAGTGCACTATGCAAAGGAGTACCTGCAATTGCAGATACCTTTTTTGTTCCCTGTTCTCCAGTGGTTTTACTTACATGAGTAAATAATAAGAAATGATACATAAGTATTATTTCTTAATCCACAAAACTGTCATGGTATTGGAGGCCAGGGGCTATGTCTTCTGAGTCTTCACCCAGGATAGTAGTAGGCACAGATGGCCTAAATAAATATACTAGAAGCTACTTGACTCAGAGCATCCCTTTGAGTCCTCACTTTCAGAGAGCTAAGAACAAGTCCCTGTGAAGGGATAACAGGTGTGTAGCCCCCTGGCCCATCACTCCCTTTTTATGGGCCTGTGGCAGACATTGCTAATCAACCACCATACCCTTTTCCACTGAGCCAGAGAGTGGGTTCTTACTCCTTGGTGGCCTTCTAGGCAGATATAATCTGTCAGTGTTACAAGGGACATGAAACCTATTAGTTATCCCTGATCTAAAGGGAGATGTAGCTGGGAGATATTAAGCTTTTACAGATAACCATGAACTGTACTACTGTACTGTCATCTCCATTTATGAAAAAAAAAAAGAAAACATTTGCAGCAAAACCATTCTCCCTTTGTCTATAATTTGTGGGTCATACCCACATCTGGAGACACTAAGGCAGCTCTGTAAATGAGACCCCATATCCCTGGCCCTGTCTGTCCTCCACATCAGGAAGTAAAAGCTTCCCATTTTGGAGACCCCAACTGACCTAGTGACCCTCTCCTATCTACCTCCTGCCCAAAAACCAGGACTTCTCACCTATTTCCCTTTTCTACTGACCCAATGTTCTGGAAGTCCAAACCAGAATCCTTCTCAGTCCAAGTGATAACCACTGTCAAAGCATATTTACTAATAATAGTCATTTTACTCTCAAAATGTTCCAGTTTGAATGATGAATTATTTGGTCTTCCTAATTTTTGGTAATGTCCACAGAGTTTCTCAGTCTCCACAATATAAACATTTTAGGCTGCTTAATTCTTTGTTGTGGGCCTGCCCTATGAATTTCAGGATGTTTAGCAGTATCCCTGGCATCTACCTACAATAGTCCAGTGGAAGTTGTCACCCAGTGTGACAACTCAAACTGTCTCTAGACACTGACATATATCCCCAGTGGGGAGGGAGTGAGGGTAAAATCACCTCCAGTTGAGACCTTCTGTTAGATTATGACTGCTTGATCCAAATGCCTTCTGCTTCCTTCAAGGGGACTAAATTTTTTGCTCCCAGGACTTACATGGGTTACCTGTGACCTTCTGTCCAGGGCTATCTCCTCTATGGTACTGCTTGTTTCATTTTCCTTCCATCTGCCCCCCCATCCCCCAATCTCCAGTTCTTCATACCTCAGCCCCCTTGAAAGGATGCCTGGTACTGATGGATGGGAAGATACATTCCATGAAACTCTGTAAGTTGTCAATACCACAGTGGCTACTTCTTATTTCTCTTTCTGGAGATTCTCCAGAACAATTATTTCATTCAACAAGTACTTATCAAATAAGAGTGCTAATTGGTAAGAATAAGCACTAAGTCAAGATAGGGCATAGGCTGGGAAGGGCATTTGGATCCAAGCCTAAGGGATCAATTATAAAAGACCTGCATATCCAACTTCTGCCCTTTCACTGGAGGGAAGAGGCTTGGAATCAGAGACATTGGGTTCCTTATCCTGCTTGTATAACTAATTTTCTCCCATCTAAGTACTAGGCATGATTCTGTTTAGCTTCTGAGGTCAGATGAGACTGGGTGAATACCGAGTGGTATGGCCATAGACCTGTGGTTAATTTTCTGTGTGCTCTTAGACTAGCCACTTATGTGCCCTCAGCCTATTTCTTTACAAGCAAAATGGGAAAAATGAAAATAGCCTTACACACCTTGGTACTCTTGGGTTATTATCATAATTCAAACCCAGGGTTTCATTCTCCAGATGGACATTGATTCTACACATGGTCACGTCAGTGGAACTCTTATATAATAAATCCTTTTTGAAATCAGCTGCCAGTGTTCGTTATTTAAAATGGTATGGAGATTTTGAAATACCTGAACACCACCCTTTAATTTGTCTGAGTTCTACTGAAGTATTCAGCTATGGTTGGTACTGAACCACAGGGTGGAACCCATTGGAATTCTAGAGGTAGGCTCTGTTCATCTGACACAGGGTCATCAGGGGAACAAAGGAAGGAAAAGTTGGAAAAACAGGTAAGGAAAAGGGAATTTTGATATATTTAATAGAAGAAAAAACAGTCAGAAGACAGAACATGGTAAACCCTGAGTTTCATATGAAGACTACAATGTGATCAGCCCTCAGACAGCCTTCTTGGCTTGGGTGAAGCACCTGGCCAGGCAATGAACCAAGAGAGGGAAGGAGTTATGTAAAGTCTGTGAGAGCATGAGTACAGGATATAGGGGATGGATGAGTGACATGGCAAGGAGAGATGGAAGACAGTAGTGGCTGTCTCAGGCTTGTTGTCTGCTACTTTCTCCTTTCATTTTCCCTCTCTACTTCCTTCTGAAAGATCGTCTCATCATATCTATTTTATCTTATCTATCTATATAGAGATAAAGGCCAGACCAAAGATAAATCCCTTGATTTCTGTAAACCATGTTTGCCTTTCTGCCACAGGAGTAGCTAACTTAGATGACAGCTTCTAACTTGGGTTCACCTTCTTCCTGATTGACTGGTAGAGGCTTCCTGGTATTGTGAAGTACTCTGAGGCAGCATCTGTGACTTCTGGGATTGGGGGTGGGGTAGTGGGACATAAGTTTTGGTTGTCAGGTCACCTATTTGCTAGTGCTGGCCTGGTGCTCCTCTGGGCTCCTTCTGGTCCTGGAAGCATGTTGTCCCCCTCCCCGTCCTCATGCTGTCACTTTCTATTACCTGGCCTTGTGGCTTATTGAGCTATGCTGCTTAGTGGGCAGAGTTCCAGGGCACACACTCTCCTCAGATCACAATTTAATTCACAGTTTCCCTTTGCAGGCCCACCCTATGAACATAAGCCCCAGACATTGCTCTTGCAAATGGAATTCATTGGTCTCCCTTCCCTTTAATCTGAGATTTTAATCTTCATTTCCCCTCAGCAACCGAGTTTTCTCTCAGCGAGGTAGATTTCTGAACAAAACACCCACCCGCAGCAGACCCATGCCGATTTCCTCTCTTAGAACTTCTCCTGGAAAGATGGAGAGAAACTTTCTCTAGGATGGCTCTCACTCAAACTGTACTGTCATAAACTGTCCTATCCCCACAAAACTCTGTTCTAATTCCTTAAAAAACTTATTTCTTAGGCTGGGGTGTAGCCTGGTACACCTCAAGTGGTAGAGCACTTGCCTAGCATGCATGAGGTCCTGAGTTAGTTCTATCCTCAGCATGGATTGGAAAAACAAAAAACAAAAGAAAATAAAAACTCCTTCCAGAAAGCCAAGAACTGTTCTCCCATTTTAGAAGCAAAACAACAGAAGCTGTGAGCTGGAGACACTCTATGGCCTAACGTGTCCTCTTATCTACTTTGTTTTTAAGGCTCTTCATCATATATTTATCCTTGCTGTGTAATTCTACCTCCTATGCACTCAAATATTCTTCCAATATGGCCTTATTTTTTAAGACTTCAAGCCTGGGACCATGTTGACTGGTTGTGAGGTGGGGTTCTCTAAGAAAACTCTAGCATCCAAAACTATTGGTAAATATTCTAAAAAGTGGTAGAGAACAGGATCAGAAAGCCATTAGCTGGAGGAATTCAGAGGGTAGAGGTGATTTCAGAGTATTTCATTTTTCCTCTTTGATGTCTGCCCTCTATATAACCCCTTTTCAATCCCTTATCTTGTTCTGATAGCAAGAAAAATTTATGGCAACCCAGAATTCTCTTTGGCAGGACTAAATATAATTTGTACAAAAGGATGGAGGAGGATACTGGAGTCTTTGATGATAAAACCTAACTCCAAACTTTCTGATCAGCAGAGATGGAGTCAGCCTTGGAGCAACCAGGTCAAGGCTGCCTGTGATATCACTGTTGTGGCCAGTGTATTGGAATCTACCCTGCAGTGTCCAAAAAAGATTGGCAAGAATCTCAGGTGAATCTCACTATTCTTTTTCTTGGCTGACTGGGGAGAAGCTAAGACTCAAAAGGTCAGTCACCTTGGAAATCACATTAGCAGAGTCATCAGGCTAAGAAAAGTGGCTCGGAGAAATTCCAGGGAGCAAGAAAGGAGTTGTAGGAGATGGCAGGAAGGTCCTTAGGAGGGCATACAAAGGACAGGACCTGGGAAAGTTCATGTAAGTTAGAGCTGAGCTAATTATGAAATGAAAATTCACCAGACACTGCCTCCTCTCCCCTTGTCTGCATCATTTTTTTTTTTTTTTAGGAATAATTTAGTCTCTGCTTCCTTTCTTTTCTTCCCAATCCACTTCTTTCCCTCTTGGATGGATTTGTAGTCCCCAGACTCTTGAACTCATTCCCTTCCCAACTGTTCTCCATTCTACCATGTCCTCCCAGCCCTCCCGTCTGTTAGGTATTTAGGGCCACTCTTGACCAGTGGTCTCAGAAGGAGCTCCAGGCTGACACCCTGAGTTCATCATGGACACCAGCTCTCATCAGTCTTGTCCTTGAGCTGCAGGACTTGGTTTAGCAGTGAACTATAGTCCTGACTTGCTTCCTGTTCTTGGCCACCTATCTGAACCCTACTCCCTCCAACCCTTAATATTCTGGCCTCTTGCTGGATCTCCAGGGCTGTGGCCAGCCATTGGTCTTCACAGATGTTCACACCTGCATTTCAGCACCATCTGGGCCTGGCTTTGGAGGTTACCTGGCTGAGGACAAGCTGATGTTGCATATTTGCCTGCCTGCTGTCTAGGTGAGCACCTGGTGTCTACTACTAGCTGCTTTGTCCTGTGGGTTGAATGACCTCCCGTTCCTGCAGCTGGCCTGGAGAGTAGGCATGTTCACTAAATTAACAGCTGATAGAAATTAGAAGCATCACACCCAATTGATTATTCCATGCTGACAGGGACACTTGCAGCCTTAAAAGGGTGACAGAGGGGAGAAAATGTGGGGCTTCAGGGTCAGGGGGCCTAACTGGGCTGTTCTAACTATACATCATAACGCCTTTGTCTGAACTCTGATATATTTCCCAGCTTCTAGCTGCCATCTGTCCTTCCCTCTCTCTTAGCTGATCCTGCCCAGACTCTGCAGTGCACAAAGTAGCCAAAGAACTTCTCCCCATCATCATGTGCTTCATTCATACCCTCATCCCTTACCTGCTTCACCCCAGTCCCCATTCTCATGAGACCTACAAGTGTGCTCTTTGATCTAGCCTGCCTGCCCCAACAGACACAAACCCTTCTCCCCCTCTCCATTCCATGTGCTCTGGCTGACATAATTTCTCTCCACTTATAGGATTTTTCTCTTTTAATAACTTTGGTCAAAACAAATGACCCGTCTTTGCTGACTTCATCCTCTTGAAATTTCAATTCTAAAATTCCAAAAAAGTCAACATTTTTTCCCTTGATTTATACCCTTAAACACTGCCTTTCTGCCCACACATGGGGTGTCCATCTCCATCTTCCTCACTAGATGCAGGGATACACAAAAAAGAAAAAAAAATCCCAGGTGTCAGACAGATAGAAAATATAGCCAGTTTCAAGAAAGGATCCATATACTGGAATCAAAGGAAATACACTGGTATCAAAGGACCTGTGGTCACTCTGGGCTGGTAGAGGTCATGTTCCCCTAGTGATTTTCAAGTCTGAAAGCTTTCTAGAGGCAGGGCCTCTACTTCAGGCAAAGCAGTACTGGTCTGGTCAGAATACCTATAAATGCTTTCATTGCAAGATGCCTTGAGAAACCCATGTTTGAAAACCACTGGTCCAGATGGCCTGACGCTGGGTTGTCTTTGTTACCAGGTCTCTCTACCACACTTCCTATTGATCTCTGCCTTGGCATCGCAAGGTGGTCAGGATGGGGAGAACAGCAGGGAGGCATCCTCTCTGTCACTAAATACCCTTGGATGAAAGAGACTCTTCTGATGCTTAACTGAAAGGTAGTTGGCTTCCTCCCTTGGCCTTCTGAAGTCATTTCATTCCTATGGAATATCTTCACATATCTGTAGACAGTTAGGGATCTCTGCTTGTGCCCAGCAAACCTTGACTTTTTCAGCCACTGCTCAGACCCTGGCTTGCCAGAGCAGTATCCTGTTAGTGAGACGCAGCTCTGCTTGGCTGTACATGAAGTCTGGGGTATAGCAGCCATCACTCTGTAGGATATCCTACTCCTGCCTAGAGACTAAGGCTAGGCCCTCCCTCCTCCATGAGCCTGCTTCCTCCTCAGAATAAGAAGAGGTTTACTCCAGATGCCCTACAGGCTTCCTCTAGCTTTAAATGTTTGAAGGAGATGAGGCCCCTGACAGGAAGCCCTATTCCCTTATCTCTCTAGATTTTCAGTCACTCTGAGATTATCATGCTGAATTATATGGGGTGTCCTTCACTTGTACTACTGTTCAGCTGATTATGGAGGCCCAAATGGGACTGACCCTCATTTCTTTTAAAGAATTTGATACAGAAATTGACTCAAAGGCCAATACCTTTTTCCTCCCAAAGTTTCCTGACTTTTAAATGTTTTAAATCAAGACAAAGTGTTGCCACTCTACAGCACCTGGCTCCTTGTCTTGGGGTCCCTGTTCTTCCATGGGGTTTTAAGATGATGCCCTCCATTTCCTGGTACCCCGAAGTTCCTGCCCCTTCGGAGGCCTGACTTCCCCAACATGGAGGACTACACCTTGGCACTGTTACCTCCAAAAGTTGCTGGAGTAGTTAGGGAATAGGGTGGTGCTGGGCAAGATTGGGGCCACAGAGAGGGGATGGACCCAGTCAGGGGTATCAGGGCTGGCCCTGAGGACCTCCCTCCCTTCCCCCCTCAACACCTGCACGGCTGGGACCTCCCTGTCGTACCTGAGAGGAGGGCCTGGCCCGTGAACTGCCCGTACACGGAGGCAGCATGGGGAAAGGCATTGAAGGGCGGGACCGAGGCACCGGCTGGGCCCCCGGAGCCGACTTGCTGCAGATCCAAAAAGGCGGAGCTAGATAAAGAGGAAGGGGTGGAGCTAGAACTGGACAGCTCTGGGGTTTCCTGCTTTATGGCGAAGGGTGAATGAGGATCTGCCGGAGGGAGGGAGACAACAAGGAGAGAGGGGTGTGAGATGATGGAGCGGGTACATGCACAAACCAAGCCATGAGATGTGGGGAGAGATGTGGCGGCGCGCAGGGGCAGGCAGGCTCAGCTGCTCTCAAAGTCTGGGGTGGGGAGGTAGGGCTACACGGTGTTCCTCCAGTTGAGTGAGGCCGGAGTGGGAAGCTCTACCTCCTTGCTGTGCCCTGTGCCTGTGTAGATGAAGAATTGGGCAGGGTGTGTGCCCGGCGTCTCTAGCAGGAGGAAGTGAGAAAAACCCAAGGGGCCAAGGGTGAAGGCATGACCCCATTGGTCAACTAAGGTCCAGCCAGCACAGCCCATCTCTCTTCTCCAGGCCAACACCCCAATCGCCTTCCTCCTGCCAGCCAGCAGCCTCTGTCTTCCCTTGCCCTTCGGCCCACCCTCACAGCTGGGTCCAGATGGCCCAGGACCCTCTGGGCATCCTACCTGCCACCACAGGGTAGGTCTGGTGAGCCGAGAGGTTGCGCCCCAAGGGTGTATTGGAAGGGGTCAGGGAGGCCTTCCCATCGTCCAGGGTGTTGTTGAGCAAGGGCAGCGGGTAGAGGCCCTGGAGAACAAACAGAAGTCAACAGGGCACAAAGAGGCCCCTGGGCGAGTCAGCCTTCCTACAAATCCTGCTGCCCATTTTTGGATTTAGCAACATTAATCTGCCCAGGAAAAGTTCCCTTCCTTATTGTCTCTTTCTTCCTATATCTCCTGAGCTATACTGGGCATGTTTTGTGGGATTCTATTCTCTGACTCAAAGCCCCATGAATCCCTAGTCCCTGGTTTAAGGTTTCCCCTCCCAGGTCCCAGAATCCAAGGCTAGGAGGGCAGGTATGGAATAGAGAGGGTCCTTTAGAGGACTGTGTCCTGGCTGGAGGTTTGTCTCATCTCTTCACATAATTTGAGCTCAGAGTGCGGGACACTGCCATAGGCTGAAGCAAGCTGCTCATAGGACTTTTCAGACTTGGTCACCCTATTATTAATGTATTCCTCTTCACCTGTAGAGAGCTGAAGAAACTCATGGCCCTCCCTTCTAGGGTGGAGCCAGGATTCAGTCTCCAGTGCCCCTGCTGTCAACTGTTGTCCTGAGCTAATGGCAATGACCACTTCTTATATTTGCAAAGAGCTGTCATTAGGGCTTTGCCTCTGTCGTTCTTATGGAGTTCCCCACTTCCCACTGCCCAGCAGCCCTATGACATGGATCAGTAAGATTATATGTTTTGTACACAGAGTCTGAATTCCAAAGAGTAAATGCTCCAGTTCTGTATATCGAAACAAGGACTAAACTCAGGACTTCAGATGCTGACTCAGATCCCCTGCCCCACAGAACAGTGGATTTTTCTCTCCATATCCAAGCAAATAGAAGCCTGAAGTTCAGCTTGAAAGATACTTGGGGTTAATTTTGTTTCAAAAACTCTTCATCAAGTGCTTGGAGGTTTTCTTCTCATTTTAGACTCCTACTTGGTTCTCCTGGCATGAGCCAGGCTATGGTCTAAAGTATTCCTTCAAAAAGGAACTTGTTCAACTAAAGGCAAGAGGATAACCCACCCTCTCCATGACTCTCTTCCACTAGGGAGGGTCAGCACACACCTGTTTCCCACATCACAATGTACTGTATGAAACATTGTGCAAAACTGAAATCAAAGAATGCTCCATGGTTACATAACATCTCTACTAAAGACAATTGCTTTGGGTGATTGCCATCGAGCTGGATTCTCCAAGGAGTCACAGCAGTTTCTGGTTGCATGCTGGGCACTTTTGGAAGCTGCAGTCAATTCTAGAGGCCACCAGGGCGCTATCGGCATGTAGCAGCAATTACTGACTAAATGGTGCTCTGGTTCCATTCCTTCTGAGGGGGCCCACTTAGAGGCAGGGTGGAGATGCTTAGAGCCTGGCTTCATAAAATTAAACAAAATACCAAATTTCTAGAAACTATAAGAAAAGTTTAAAGTGTTTTGTGGATATGTTGATTTTTACTATATTTTAAAAATATTTACTCAAAATCCAGTTTCTGTTCCAAATTCCAGCACCTCCCCAAAGAAACCTGTATAGAATCAAACATTTTAGACGCTGCATTGAATGGCTTAAACATCCCAAATGATAACTGGATTGTTTTCTGGGATTGAACTTGAATTGTGGGGCAGAGAGTACAATGCTTCAGAACTTGGATGAGTTAGAGCTCTGGATCTGCAATGATCTGGCAGGTAACTATAGTCTACTTTTCCTCCCTGAGCCTTGATTTTTCTCATCTGTACTAAAGGGATCATAAGGTCTACTTAATAAGACTGATGTAAGGATTAAGTGAGATTTTATGCACAATATTTTTATTAAGCATTTAGCACAGTGTGCTTGGTGACAATAGGTGCTCAATAAGTAGTGATGATAGGTATTATTATTATTATTATTCTAGGATTATGGACAGAGTCACAGGCTGCCAAGTTCTTAATCTTTGTCATTGTAAAATTCACATTCTACCAATCCACTTCTTGGTGGGCTTGTACGATAGATGAAGAAGAGCTATATGGACTCCCAACTATGTCTGGTAGGAAAATAGCAGGAGTGATGCATTGTTGAACACTTTCTCCCTTATTGATTTTCCAGACAAGAAATGTATGTTTTTGACCCATGCTAAGGTTAGGTGTGTTCACCTGTGTTTCTCTCTTAGCTCCCCAAGCCAGAGGGCCTTCCCATGCCCAGGGGAGAGAACAGTCAGTCACCAAAGGCATGGAAGGCAAGAGTTCAGACTCAGTCTGGACTCTCTCTGCCCCTTACAATCAAGCCTCGTGAATGAATGAGGGAAGGAAAAATTGATAAGGCACTGCTGTGGGCCTCAGTTTCCTTCTCTATAGGCTGAGGTGTGGGAGCAATTCAGTGGTCTTCAAATGCTTTTGATTTGTTTGGTTTTCAAATTAGAATGTACATGGAGGCGCTAGATCAAAAACAGGTCACAGTAGATTTGTCTGATGAAACCAGGGCTGGCAGGTCTGACCTCTGCAACCATCTGTTCCTCTGTGTCCCTCTGTGCTTCCTGGCCCTGGGTTGTCTCCATGCAAATAGAAAAGCTGGAATAGGTGCTTAACACCTAGGTGATGCTCTGAGAGACTAGGTGCTCTGAGTCTCTCATTCCAGGATTTCCATGTGTGCCCCAGCATGATACAGGAACTATCTGTAAGCAGGGTCTGTTGGGGGTACTTATGGATGGAGCCGGGAAATGGCTCTGTAACCCAACAAGTGCCAAGGTCTCCTCAGCAGGGTTTCTTTACTCCCAGGTAGCTGGTGTGTGCACACTGGGTCTTGCAGGCTTGCTCTCACAGGCCTACCACTGAGGTGCCACCTCCCTCCTGGATGCTAGCTCAGGCCTGCTCCCCAGCTCTGGTGATGGCTGGCTTTCTCTGTTCCCTTCCTAGTTGTCACAGCCAAGGCTGATAAGATCGCTGACGCAGATTGCCTGCCCAGCTGTGGGGGCTGGCACAGGGCCAGCAGCCCAGCCAGTCACTGGCAGTGGTTCAACTGATTATTGGCATCATCACCATTGTCATATTCAGATCTTAAAGGCATACATACAGGCTTGTATCACTTCTGGATCAAATGATAGTGTGAGCAGAGAGGGACAACAGACCCCACCCTGAAGATACTCCTCAGTGTGTTGACTTGGTGCACTGAGAAGAGGCCAACACCAAAAAACGCTGACAGATAATAATGAACTGAGCTCTGTGGTTGTCAGCTTTTAGAGTTGTTGGCCCTGGGGTAGGACCTCTCACATCTCTGTCAGCTTTTCCCAGAAGCCAAGCTATTATAATCCATTTCACCTGTCTTGAATGCTGGAACGAAACACTTCCTGCAGCTTGTGATTTATTGTTCTGGATTCTTCCATTCATTCATTTGTTCATTCACTTGATATACTTTTATTGAGTTGCTATTAAAAAAGGAGCATTAGGCACTACTGTAGCTAAGCAGTACTGGGCTTGCCTAAGTGTACATAAAGCTATAGGCTTGATCCCCAGCACCACTAAATAAATGAACTAATGAATGAATGAACGAATGGATAAACAAACAAACAAACAAACAAATAAAAGCACAATGTTTGGTACTAGACATAAAAACAGTGTCCTAGCAGGCTTCCCTGTCCTTTAGAAATCTGCTGTGTCTTTACTCCTCTGTCCATCGATTATTACGATGCATGGTGAGAAGTCACTAGGAGTCACACATGGGACATGCAGCATTATAGAGGCTGGAAGGATAAATCACAGCGGAAGGACTTGGATGGATTCACAGTGCGGATGATTGAGCTGAGTCATAATGGCTAAGTGGTATTTTTCCAGGCGACAAAGTGGAAGGAAAGGCATTCTACCAGGATGGCACATAGTGTACAAGGGCAGAGAGGTGAGAACATGCCATGCTTGAGGACATGAGTAATACAGGATCCTGAGGCATACAAGGAGAGTTGCCAGAGGTGGGGCTAGGAGTACTGTTGAGGTCATCGTGGAAAGGCTTCAAGCTGCCACTCTAAAGTTGTAGGGTCTGACCCGTCTGGGAAAGCCACTGATGGCAAAAGGTGGCTCTTACTGAAAGGACCAAGCTCAAAGTTCAGATGAGAGAAGGTAAGAGTGTTGGGAGATGAAAAAGATGCCAGACTTCTGGCAAAAGAAAACCAGTGTCTGGCTGGAAGCTGCATGAAGCACATGCCTCCAGCCCACGAAGCAACTTTGTGTTGCTTTGGTGGCAGGAGAGCACACCTTGCTCCAGCTCTTGCCCACTCCTGCTCACCTCCTGCAGCAGCCTGACTCCTCACCTGCTCGCCTTTGGTGTGGCTGGGGGAGGCATAGGCCTCTGGGTAGTGCTGTCGCTCAAAAGGGCACTCAAGTGGCTCGAGGTGATGCTGGCTGAAGGCGTCCGTGCGAAGATGCTTTCGGGGCCCACTGCTGCTGCTCTGAGAGTCGATGCTCAGCCGGCAGCTGTCCTGGTCACCTGGTGCCCCGGGCAGGAAGAAAACTTTCAGGGGACCCATCTACCCACCCCCTAGGCCAGAGCAGAGGAGCAGATAAGATGAAGAGGGAGGGAAAGGGCCAGGCTCCCTGACTGGCAAAGCCAGTTAAGAGACAGGGCATGTGACTCTGCAAGTCACTGCAGAGCCCTACCAAGCCTGGGACATAAACATAAAAGGGCTTTTGTCACCATCAAAGTCTGAAACTACAGTCCTTTCCACTCTCTTGTACCCCTCAACACTTACTGTCATCCATCTTCCTCTTGCTGTCACTGCCAGGCTGAGCAATTCCCAGGAGTCCATTGATGGAATAGGTGGAGCCAAGAGAATCCGACTGCGGTGACTCAGGGGGTGTTACAGCTGAGCTTGGGACTGCAGAAGATTGAGAGGGAAAGGATCAGGACCTGGTGGTAATAGTCCCTGCTGTTACCATGGGAGACTGCTGTTGGGAGCACACAAAATTTTGTGTTGCAAAATTTTATTTTATTCATTTATTCATATGTGCACACGATATTTGGGCTATTTCTCCCCCCAACCCCCCTACTCTCTCCCCTCACCCCCTCTTGCTTCCAAGCAGAATCTGTCTTAGAGTCATGTTGTCTGAAGTGTTTTCTACCTGTCCACATAGCAGTGTATTTTCCATGGGAACTGTTAGGCTTGGTGTCAGTGCACTAGCTCAGTCTGCACATGGGCTTAGTAGTATATGGGGTGTGTTTCTGTGGGTGTGTCTGTGTGTCTCTACATCTGTGTGAATAAGTAGAAGCGAGTAGGTATACAAGGGTGTTTAAGCACCCAGGTCCTTCAATACTCACTCAGTGTGTGTCCTGGGCTCAGAGACTTGGTGGCCACACAGCTGTCCATGGGGAGGTTGAATGGTTGCTGCACTTTGGTCCGAATGATTCTGTGAGGAAGAGCAGAAAGGCCATTAGAGAAAAGGGGAAGAAACAGAACCCATGGCTGTCCTGGATCAAGTCATCATTATGACATTCCACTTAGGTATCTTCAATAAAGGCATCTTCTACTCAACCAGTCCATAGCCAAACCCACAACCTCACCCCCTAGTCAGTTCCATGCCCCATTTCATGATTGGAACCCTGGGTCACTCAAGGCAGAAGTACAGATAGGAATTAATATCTGCCTGCCTCCCTCTCTGTCAAACTCATCACCAAATTCTGTAGGTCTGACCTTGTTAACCTCTTCAGTGTCCCCCATCTTTGCCTCTCACTGATAACACCTTTGTTCATGCCATCACTAACTCTCTCCCTCCAAGGTCTCTCTCTGGCCTGTCCCATCCACTCCTCACTCTCTTTAATTGATTCTTCCTATTGCAGACAGTGTGAGCTGTTGAAATATGATCCAGCCTTCTGCTTAAAATATGTCAAGGGATCCCCGTTGTTCATAGGTCAAAGGCAAATATATATAAATGGCCGTCAGTCCCTAGTGGAAAACTCATGCTCCCTCTCTCTCCCTCTACTGGCTTTCTTTCAATTTTTTATGTAAGATTTTGTTAGCCACAGTGCCTTTGCATTCACGGTCTCAGAATACTTTTTGCCCACTTAACTCTTACTCATTATTTTTTACTTACGGGAAGTCTTTCATAACTTCTGAGTTATGAAACCAAGTCACCCTGCTGAGGTTCATTTCCTCAGCAGAACTTGGAGCTGCATTTTTATAATGTCTGTGTGAGTTCTTGGTTTGTGTCTGTGTCCCATTAAACTGGAAGCTCCATATGGAGAGGGCTTGTGTGTCCCCAGGGCTTGTAGATAATAAGTGAATGACTTATGTGTGAATGAATTAATGAATGACTGATTGAGTAGGTAAATAAATGACTGAGGTAGTGAGTGAATAATTGAAGGACTAAACAAATGACTGAGAACTTGGGTGAGGGCCAGATTAGACATCAGGAAAGGATCAATCCAAGAGGATTTCTTTTATTGAATGAAAGAGGATGTGGTGCTTGAGGAGGGGAACAATAGATAGCACACCATGGTGTGGGAGCAAAGGAGGCCCCGCAGCATGACCAAGTAAGGAAGGGTAAGGGTGATACCTGAAGGATCAGTGATTCTTTAGCATGAGGCCAGGCCCCTTCCCAGTCTCTGCTCTACTCAGCTGAGGCCCTTCTTTCATGCTTTCTACAAAGCCCTGGCCCAGCCTATGCCACAACTTGCTATCTCTCACCTGTTGATGGAGCTGACACTGGGCACTGTGTCATTGTCGCAGACTCCTTCAGCAAGGAGACGGTCTCGGATCTCCCAGGCAAACATCGTGGGGTTTTGCCTTTTGTAGTCACCAATCTTCTCCACCACCTTAGGGGTGGCCACCTTGGGCTTGGAGCCCCCTATCACTCCAGGCCGGATGCTGCCAGTCTCGTAGTACCTACTCCAATAGAGAACCCCAAAGAATTACCCAATAGGCTGGTAGGGCCTTTAGGCAGGGACTTAGCCAGAACCTCTCCCCACTGTGAGACTTCTGGGGAGGGGTGTGGGAGTAAGTCCTGCCCCCCAGGCTGACCTTAAACACTTAGTGTTCTCAGAACGGCCTGTTTCCCTTGCTTGGGTAGTTTATGCTGCTGCCGAGCCAGAACCCTCCACCAAAGCCTTACCCTGGCTTCTCTCTTTACCCCTCCTCAGGGAGCCAGCTGAGTTCACTGGGTCCTTTGCCCTGCCTTGATGGTTCACCTTTGCTCCTTCTGTTCATGTCTGAGCCATATCCCTTACCCCCCTGCTTGCTGGTTTTCTGTCAGGTTTCCTGCTCAAGTTGAAGCTACTCCTTTTGGCCTCTGGAGTCCCAACCTTACTTGGATTCCTGGCTAGGTCTGGCTCCTCCAGCTAAGCCTCTTCCTCCAGGGCCTTGGCTTCTGTCCTGTCTCTACCTCCCAACTAGCTTCTTTGGTTAGTCTACCCTCTTCTCCTTGTAGAAATCCTCTGATCTCTTTTGCCATGAATAAAAACATATTTGGCTCTTTAAAATTCCATTAATTTGTCACCTCCATCCAGAGCCTATTTTCTCTCTAGGAGTCCACAGCCATGTCAGGGATCCCCAATCCTTGATGCTAGCAAAAGGCTACTTTTTCAATGATGATTTCAGGTTGGGAGCCAAAGCTTTCCAGGGTTCATTACAGTCAAGGACTCTTTGCCTCCTCTGACCACAAGTCCCCTTGAGTTCACATATGGGTTGGAGAAGGGGGATGGGTACTCAGCTCTGACTCAATGCCCTGAATGCTCTGACACAGGATGTTTCTGGTGGAAGAGGCTCTTCCAACTAGAATTATTCATGGAAGCCTTTGCTGTTCCCGGCTCTCCTGAACCTGTGGGCCAGTGGTTCTCAACCCTGGCTGAAGAAAATTAGCTTTACTTGGGAGTTAGGGGGCTAACAATATACCTAAACTTGAGTCCACTCCTCTGAATTTGTTGGGGCTGGAGCCCCGACACTGATTTTTATTAAATTAAGATTTTCAGGTGCAGTCAAGGCTATGAACCACAACACAGGTCTTACAGATCAGTGGTTCTCAATCTTTTATGTTCTTGAGTGTCACATGCTTATATCACAAGAGTCACAGTATCTAGGTCCAACTTCCAGAGAGGTTGATTCAGTAAGGCTGGGTTGGGGCCTAGGATTCTGTATTCCACCACCATCCCCCCACTGCTCCTGTTTCAGGTGCTCTGGGAGTTATGGTTTGAGAAGCACAAACTCAGATGTCCCTTTGCAGATTAGAAGTCACCTCTGACAGTGTGTCCCCTCCCTAATGTCTCTATTTCCCTAGGTCTCATCAGGGGAAGGACCTTTGGGGATGTTTGTCCTGCTTCAGGAGCAGAGATAGCTATAGAAAATGAGGCTTAGGCTGAGGGAGAAAAAGAAAGGCAGAAATGGACAAAGAAGGAAGGAAGGATAGGAAAACAATAAAAGAGTAATGATGGCATAGGCCGGGAAACACTGCCATACCTTGTTCAGAGCCAGGACTAAACCTGGACATTGAGAACAGACATTGGGTAGGCAGGCTTGTAGCCATGAGGTTGGCTACAGAGGCAAGCCCTACAGGGAAGGCAGTGTGTGGTGAATTTCGTGCTTACCTGCCAAGGATCTTGCTGACACAGCCATGGCTGACTCGGAGCTGGCGAGAGATGTCACAAGGCCTCACACCCTGGTGGGCCAGGTCTACTATTCGTTGGCGAACCACTTCTGGCAGGGGTCTGCCATTCACAAAGGCCCCTCCCAGCTGGTTTAGCCCTCCATGGCCTAAAAAGACAATATTCCCAGGAACAGGTGTCAGGGCTAGGCAGTGAGGCTGGGTAAGAATAAGCCAAGAGTCTGAGTTGTAAGTGTGGGTGACTGAGACTGTGAACTCCATGGTCAGGTCATCCAGCACTCCCCCACCTTTATCCCCTCTGGCTTTGCTTCCAGGGAGGCTGGCAAGGGTGGTATGTGATGCTTATACCACCTATGTGATAGCTCAAGAGGGGCCCATCACAACACCTGGGGACTCTTCTTCAGACCCTCGGTCCTTCACTCCAAATATCCCTATTTGCTTCCCTCCATCTGAAAAGCATGTAAGGAGTAGATGATTCAGGGTTTTTCTGATGATGACACTAAGGTGAGTGACCTTGAGGAAAAGTTCCCTTTCCTCCCTGGGTTTCCTTTCCTTTTCTGTAAAATCTGGGCACAGATGAAATCATTTTTTTCCCCATTAAGCCACAGAACCTGATTTTTAAGCACAAATACAAAAGACAAAAAATCAGAGCTTTTCTTGTTGAAATGAGACGGTCTTGTCTGTGGGTGTCCTGCCTGAATGACCCCTGAGGTTTCTTTTCTCTCTAAAAGAGCAAAGCACTAAAAACCAGGGCTGAGACCTCACCAGGCCACATCCCATGGGTCTAGGACTGCTGTACTGGCCTGCAGGTGGCTTGTACATTACACAGCTTAAGCCAAGCCTTAGCTTGACTTGATCTCTGCCCCCTGACCTGAGCCTATATTTCATTCTGATCCCATTCATCTAGTCAAAACTGTATCTCCTGAGTGCTTACTCTGTGCCAGGTAGTGCAGGTGCAAAAGTGAATAAGGCACACTCAATACCTGCTCTTGCCCAACAGGAGCCTAGACCAGTAAATAGCTAATTAACTTCCCTTGTGACAATCCCTGCAACCAGGGACCTAAATAGGGATATGGGAATCAGTGGAGGGGACTACAGAAGGATTCCTGGACAAGTTAAGCTGAAACTGAAAGTCAAGAGGTGCTAGCTAAGGGAGAGATGAGAGAGAGAGAGAGAGAGAGAAAAATTCCAGGCAGTGGGAAAAGCATGAGTGAAGGCTTCAGGTTTCAAGGTTAAGTGGGCTTGTGTCTGTTAGATTTACCAACATAATCAACTGTAAAATCACTACATCCATGCTGGTATAATTTCAGGGGCAAGATCCAAAAGTCCCTCCATTTTATTAACCAGGAAACTGGGGAGTTTCAGTGACTTGATTTATATGACTTGAATGACTCAGCTTATATGAGGAAGAGCCAGAATCCAACCAAACTTTAGGGCTTCCTGTATAAGCCCTTCTTCTATGGCCACAGTTGACCCTGGTACCTCCCTGCAGGGGTCAGCCCTGAAGTCTTCTGCTGACAGTGCATTTTTTCACACCGGGGTATGATTTGGTGATCTGGCCTGAGGTGATCAGAATCCTGAGAGGTGGAAGTCAGAGGAAGACGGCAGGTAAGAACCAACACCAGGTGTTCTGTGTGAGCCAGTTAAGACTATTTATGACCATTGGTGGGAAGTACCTTTGCTGGGCACACAGTGCCCATTATCACCCACTGACTTAGCACATTCAGAACTGCCTTTCAATGTCTCCTCAGGGGCCCAAGCTGTCTTAAGCAGAATAGTCAATTTCCCTTAAAACAAACAAACAAAAATGCTATAAGCCTCTGCCCTGGGCAGTAAGTCAGGAGGACAAGCCCTCTGGTCAAACACCCAGTATGAGGGACATGATGATCCATTTTCCTGGTGGAAGCAACTAGGTGAACCTGGGAATAGCTTCTACCTGTCCTGTTCTAGGCCACTTGTCCCAGTGAGTGCTTTTCCACCAGAGCTGGGACAAAGTATGAAGGGCTTTTATCAGAGCATAGATGGTGGGCAAAGTGGCCCTTACTCACTCCTTAGCCCATTCCACTGCCCGCTCACTGGTCATACTGCCATTTATAGAGAATTTGGCCTCTCCTGCCATCATTATTGCCATTGGGCTATTTTGGATCTAGACACTGAACACAAGGGGGCGCCAGACAGCCACCCAAACAAGACCTTGCACCTGTTGTTTTGTCCCCATTTTCCAGAACTTTCACTGCTTGTCCATTGAGGCTTGTGTTATTGCTAGAACCTCTATCTGGAAGAGAGATTTCTTACAAGTGGGAGTTCTTCACCCCTAGCAAACAGCAAGTATTCCAAAAAGAAAATAGAAAGCCATTTTGGATGGCATGATCGGGCATTTTGTCTTTAAAAAAAAATTGACCAATGTAATTCTCCAATGTAAACTGTGCAGGTTAAAATCCTAAATTATCCTGAACAGCTGACTCAGCACCCTTAGAAATCTAAATCCTCAGGAACCTTACTGAAGGTTATTCACCATATCAACCAGCATCGTGCAGGGAGAGCTGTAGTCACATCTCTGTCCTCGGAACTGTGAATTCTCTGGGGCTTTGTTCTATTTTCCTGGTTTCTGAATGATTTTGTATTGCTGTGGAAAGAGCCTAGGGCTAGATTCCTGAGTTGACTGTGCTTGTTATTTATTTATTTGTTTGTCTGTTTATTCATCATTCGTTCATTCATTGAGACAGGGTCTTCCTGTGTAGCTCAGGCTGGCCTAGAATTCACTTTCTGTTTCAGTGCCCCTAGTATTGGAATTATAGACATGTACCATCACAACTGGCCTACTTTACCTGTTTTAGTCTTATCATTTGAGAAAATAAGGTTATTTTGTTTGTTTGTTCTTGACTGTAGTATTAAATGGAGCTTAACAAAACCTCGTGTTACCCTTGCTGTGGTCCTACAATAACTATTATAGGAAGACAGGAAATTGAGAATGGAGAAGTGTTTGGTTGGCTGAAAATCTTGATATCAATGTAAAGTTTTCTAATTTTTAATATTCACATTGTTGAGTACTATGACCCAAGCTTGACCCTAGGACTTGGGTAGTAGTTCTCAAACTTGAGAGTGCAGCAGTCACTTGGAGAGTTTGTTAAAACTCAAACTGCTGAACACAATGCCCTGAGTTGCTGAATCAGTAGGTCTGGGATGGAACTAGGAATTTGTGTTTCTAAGAAGTTTCTAGAGGGTATGAATTCTGCTAGTCTGGGAACCACACATTGAGGATCACTGGTTTAGGCTAGGCAAAGGGCAATGGCTGATAAAGAAAATTTAAGATAACCATTTCTCATATTCTCCACTCCTCTAATCTTCTAAGAATTAATATTTGTATATTATGGTTTCATTTCTTTTCAACTTAACACATTAACCAAATGCCAACAATGACTCAGATATAAAATGCTGGGTAGATAGCCATGAACAAGGCAAAAATTCTGGCCTTAAAGGTACTTAACCCCTTTTAGGGAATGTGTTCAGATAAATCAAGAATCGCTCTGTTTTCCTTTGGTAAGTCTAGGTGCTTGGGGAGCCCACAAATGGCCAGAAGGAAGGTCCAGGGTGGAATGTCTAGGAGGTAACCAAGTGAAGAAGTTTCCATAGAAAAGAAGAAAAAAAAATCCATGCATAAGATGTTAGTGCTTTGAAGAAGTTGAACTACATTTATTGTGGCTGTAGGACAGGCAGGAAGGAGAGTTTGGAAAGGGCCATCTGACTGCATATGAAGGTGGCCCTTATGGTCTGAGGTTTCGAACTGAGTCCTGTAATGGAAGGACTTTTGTCTTTCCTGTGTCCGGTGTGGGGGAGTGGACTCTTCTAGGTGAGTCACCACCAACTGCCCAGATGTGGGTGCAGGCTTCCTTCCTGCCCTGGGGAGGGGGTGGAGGGCCTGGGATCCACTGTACTGACCCCCTTTCCATGCTCCTGAGAGGATGAGGGGAGGGCCTTGAGTCTGGAAGCCAACAATGAGTAGGAGCCCCCTGGTTGGGCAAGAGATGGGGTGGGAGGAAGGTATGAATCAGGAAGAGGTTTGAAGGTTCATAAGCAAAGGTCCTTTGCATTTCTGGAGGATATTGGGTAGGGAAAGGTGGATGTGTAGGAAGAAGACAAAAGACTGCCTTGCAGAATGCAAGCAGGTTCCCAAGTATATAAGTCCTCAGTCAAAGAAATGCAAGCTTTCCTGGGTGAGAGAGGACTTAAAGTAAAGGTATCTGGGGTTGTGTACATCTCTAGGTGAAGCTTGCTGTACAGCAACGTATCCTTTGGAAAAGTGATCATTTAATTGAGATTCAAAGACTTCCTTTGGTAATTTCATTACCTCTTAGAAGGCTCTGCAAAGTAGGGATTATAGAAAGAAAAGGAGGCTCATTGCCTAAAATTTCATTATGTGCACTGATATCAAACCTTGAAGATGTGAGGTTACTTTTCCTGTTCCCCAAAGTCCTTTGCACAAAGCCCTATCATGCACTGACTGAGAGTGACTTTACCTGTTTAGATTCCTTTATGAATTCCTCAAGGGCAAGGGCCCTGTCGTTGTCTATGCAACATGGGACACAAAGTTTAATTAGTGTTTTAGTGTATACATGTGTCAGAAAAATGTTTTATATGTGATGGCTGTTGCAGGGGTTCCCAGAATTCCCCACTGTTGACCCTCAAATTTCACACTACAGGACTTTCCTCTTTTTTTTAATCTGCTTGGTCCCTTGCAGCCCTAAAGTGATAGTGGTTCAGTGTGTTGTTCTGAAAAAAAAAATCTATTTAACACTCTGGGGTCTTTTGCTTTAGCTCTGAAAAGAGTCAGGGTGTGTAGGAGCTTGAGCCTTGGCAGTGCTGTGGTGAGAGGTGCAGTGGCTGCTTTGGGGTCCCCTTTGCCAATGCTGGTCATTCTCTGATGTTTGCAGCCCTACATTGTTATTCTGTTGCTTGCTTGCAAATCTGTAATCCTCTTTGCAACCTCACAGCTGCTCCCTTGGCTTGATGTTTTTCTGCTTAAACTGCTCCTGAATAAAATGTCGCAGAACCATGGAATCCTAGTGTCCCAACTCTGCACACCCAATTACTCCACTTCCATGAGGTCATGGGTTGCTTAGGCACTTCAGACCCTCAGACCAGAACAAAGTGGGGCTGCTATGCTAAAAGCAACATCATGCCTATGCTCTACCCCAGCTTGCTATGTGACCCTTGGTACCTCTGTGCTTCCAATTGTCCTGTTCAGGGAGACTGGAGAGAAGAGACAGTTGCTTGGTCAGGCTGCCACTTATGTTCTTATTCACTTCCCATTGGTTCCCTTATCCTTCTATCTGCTCTGGAAGCCTATTCTATAAATTATCCTCACTTTTCTTTTGTTTTGTTTACCACTTCCTTTTATGAGGTCTTTCTTCTGGATCTACAAATGCAATTAACCTGTGTTGCCCTTGCCTGGAAACAAAAATCCTTTTCTTGACTGTGAAACTCTTTCTTCCTATTGTTTTAAATGAAACGTCTTAAGACATGGTCATACTTGGTGCTCCTGTCTCTTTCATTTCCTGCCTTCCCATTCAGTGGTCAGCTCACTCTTAATTCCCATGCTTGGTATATGCTTGAACACTTGGTGATGGGTGGTGATGGATGGATGATGAATGGGTGGAGGGTTCCCTCTTTTGTCGGGAGAGAGAGGTACTGGGGTTTGTACTCAGGGCCTCCCCCTAGCTAGGCAGTGCTCTACCACTTTAAGCCATGTCCCTAGCCCTTTTTACTTAAGTTATTTTTTTGATAGAGTCTCATTGTTTTGTCTGGAGCCAGCCTCAGGACCACACTCCTACCTAGGCCTCCTGTGTAGCTGGGATGACAGATGTGCACCACCATGCCCAGCTTGTTGCTGGGCTAACCTTGAACTTGGTCCCACTGATATTTACCTCCCAAGGGATACCTGTATCTCAAGTAGATACAGGTATGAGCCTCTGTGCCCAGCCCCATGTTCTCCCTCTCAAAGAGGGTTCCATGATGATGTAATTTCCTAGTTCTTTGTATGTTCAGTCTAGGCTTTTTGTTTCTCTTTAATGAGGTTCTTCTCCATCATCTGCTCCATTATATCTGTTTCTTTCAAATCTCAGTGCTGCGCTCATGCTACATCATTGTCCTTGGCAACCCCATTCTCATTGCTTTACCAACTATTCACCTTCTTATGGAAACCTGAGTACCCCAGGAATCTCTAGATGAGTCTTCTCTCCACTTATATATTTAACTTCCTACCAGAAATCTTAGGTGATAAAGAGGCTCTTCCTCCAGTGTTGGCTTGGCTAGTGCAACCCCAGCACCATGCAAGCATAGAGCTGCCCCTTCAACCTCATCTTGTGCCACCTTCCACTACACGCTCCATCACTGGCCTTCAGCATGTTCTTGAAACTATCAGATGGGACTATGGGTCCCCTTGGGATATTTGCCCATGCTGTTCCCTCCTTCTAGAACTTTTTTCTTCCCCTCTGGTCTAGTTAACTTCTACTTATCCTGTATAGCTCAGCACTAAGTCACTCTCTTGGGTGGCTTTGTTTTATCCTACAGAGTAAGTTGGGCCTCTGTTTAGATGTTTTCATACATCCTTTACCTTTCTTGCACAGCATTCATCAAAATGCAGCATAATTTATGACTGAATTTTAAGAAATTTGGTTGAAAATGAGAGGAAGAGTTTCTTAATCAAGGGAAAATTGGGTAGGAAGAATGGTGGCTGGAAAGGCATCACCAGTGAGTTTAATTGCATTTGTAAGTCCAAATTTCTCTGTGTGGTTATATACATGAATAATGACTGTCTTCTCCCACTATATTGAAAACTGCAGATGGCAAGATTGCTTCTGTTTTGTTTATTACAAAGGTGTTCAATAAATATATGTCATATGAACTAACTAAAAAGTCTTCCAATCGCTCTATGTGGAATACTCACCAGATCATGTCATTTTTACCTCTAGACATTTATGCCAGGACCTTTCTAGCTGTCCTCAGCATTCAAACATTTATGCATTTCTATATCCATTCAACATGTACCTCATGTATCTATGATGTACTAAGCACTTTAGCTGAACTGATTTTGTAGAATTGCTTCTTACCTTCATGGAGCTTCTAGTAGTGATAGGTAGCTTAGGAACAGGTATACATTTGACAAATAAATGTACAAATAAATGTTTAATTACTACTTGGGATAAGTATTGAGAACACAACAATGTAGTGTAAAGAATAATGAATTAGTAGCAAGGGATGGAATTAGCTCAAGGTGATCAAGGTAAATCTAAGTGATATAATCTGAGTGGAAAGTGAGCAGACTTAACTCGTCACCTGACTCATTGATCTCCTTCCAACCTTGCCCATGTGATCCTTTGCTATGCAACTGGACAGCAACACATTCAAACCCAAGTCTGGCCATGCCACTCCCATGTTTAAGGATCCTTACAAGGCATGGCACCATTTCCTTCATGATAAATCCAAGCTCCTAAATCTGGCAGGTAAGGCCCACCTTGACCCTACCTTGGCTTTGCTCTCTAGCCTCACTTCTCACCTGGCTGTTCCTTGAACCTTGTGCTCTTGTAACACAGAATTGCTTACTATTCTTTCACAGCACCCTAGTCCTGCCCTGGGGCCTTGTTTGTGCTGTCCCCCATGCCTGGAGTGCCCTTTGGTCAACTTCTACTCATACCTTAAGAGTCAGTTTAGAAGTCTACCTCCTAAAGGAAGTCATTTCCAGCTTTTCTAATCTGCTCTCTCTGATTCTTTCTTTTAAACAAGCTGAGGCCTAATTTCTGTTACTACCTTTAGCAGAATATAAGCTTCTCTGCATTGGGCTGTGTGTCTACTGCTGTGCAGATTTTGGGTTTTGCTCCTTGAGGGATGACGTAGATTACTTATCTCGGACATACTAATAGCTAGAGTAATGCTTGGTTTGCAGTAGGTTCCTAATAAATGCTGATTGAGTTAATTATTAAAAGGGAAGAAAAAGGAAGGATGAAAGGAAGAAAAAAAGGAAGAATGGAAACAGGAAGGGAAGAAGGTAGATAGGTCCACAGTTTAGTGAAGGCCAAACATCCTTTGCCTTAAACAGAATTCTGTTTTTCACATACCTGTATTCTCACACATAGTTTTTAAAGGAGGAGGTCTGTATATCAAAGCTGTGCTCCTCAGGAGACAGAGAATGAATGCAGAGGCCTTCCTGCTGGCTTTTACATCAAGCTTGTACTGTAATGTTCAGTGTGTGAGCACCTGTGGGCTCACACTTTCATGAGGAGCTTTAAGGCTGAATGTGACAGCATGTTCTTCAGGAGCGCTCTGTAGAATAAGTACTATTGTCACAATTTTGTATTAGTGAGGAAGCTGTCACTAATGTGGATCTTTAAATTCTGAGCTGAGAAGCCTTTTCCTTCTAACTCTTGCTGAGGAGGCTTTATGAGAAATGATGGGGGTGACCTACACAGACTGCCCACATGGGGTTTACAGCTCTGTTGGAGATTTTGACATGCAGTCAAGGAAAGAACTATGAAAGACAGCCCAGGATATGGAGGACAATGGGTTAGTGAGAAATCAGACACCCCACTTGAGGAGAAATAGGTAACCTGTGGGCAATCCTGCTCCTCTATGTCTGTCATGACCCAGTAAATAAAAAAGAAAGTGGTTCCTATTTCTCATTGCCAAAGAACTCAGCTTATGAGTTCTTTGCCAAAGACAAGATTGATCCAGTGCTGAAATCCTGTTTCTTTAGACTTCTGGTATAAAACCAGAAGTATCAGTCATGGTGCAGTTAGAAGACAGAAACCTATTCCTAGGTATTTCATCAGGGAGCTTTAACACAAGAAATTGCTTACCTGAATGTTGGGGGACTTTAAGGACATGATGGAAAAACTGAAGAAATTGTGAGACAGAGGTTGAATTAACCCTAATCCAAAATTCCAAAATGTGAAATGTTAAAAAATCTGAAACTTTCTGAGTATCAACATAAGACCACAAATGAAAGTTTCTATACCTGACCACTGTGGTGGGTGGCAGTAAAAACACGGGTGCATAGAAATATCATATAAAATTACCTTTAGGTTGAAATGTAAGGTATATATGAAACATAAATAAATATCATGTTTAGACTTGGGTCACCTGCCCAAGAGAGCTCATGATGTATATGTAAATATTCCAAAATGCAAAAAGTCTGAAATCTGAAGCACTTCTGATACTAGGCATCTTGAATAAGGGATGCACAATGTGTAGGAAGCAACCACTGCCTCAGTGTTGTTCTCAGAATCTAAATGGTTGGAGGAAGAGTTCATGAGCCAGGTCTTGGACCTGTAAGGTGATGATTCAGCTGGGAGACATGTGAGGCTGGCTCTAGGAAAGCTGGAATCAGATGAATCACAGCTCTTGCTGAGGCAATGCTGACCAGGACCACTTGGAAAAAGAAAGAAGTCCCCTTTATCAGTCTCTAGCCTTCTACTACCTGCCAGGTGGTCATTTGATCAGTCCTTCATAGAAGTCCAAAGTTACAGGCAGCTTCAAACCTCTCCTCATGTACTGTGTGTAGATGATATTGCATGGTTTATATCTTTATTTTTTTCATTTTTGGAAGTTATATAGGGTAGAGATTAGGAAATTTCTCCTTCACCTTTAATTTATGACCTTGGCATGAACTTCACCTTCCTCTGCTTTTCCTCCTAGGTGTGTTGTGTGAACACAATTCATGTACACCCTTTAGCACAGGGTGGGGCCTCAGTAGACATTCTACAAATATTCACCATTACCATAACCACTTCCAGAAACACAGGGAGACCAAGACAGATGGGTGTCCAATCTCTTGGAGGCTATAGTTTTATAGAAGGTTCTTTTTGCAATGGTTTCAATTTAATTTTCATATCTTAGCAAGTGACATAACTCCCTCACCCCACCTGCTTGCCCCTCTTCCTGCCTGGAATGTTTTCTTTTCTCACTCTTCCAATATCCTTAGCAATGAGAAAAGAATGGTTCTGAATGCCTTGAGGGACAGGAAATAATGCTAGCTTCTCTTTTCCCCTTCTGGAGCGCATGACTGGGTGGTTATTCATTGACTCCTGGGCATTTTGTGGATGCTTTCTCTTTGTCTGTTGGACTCTGTTCATATAGCAGAACTTCCATACTCTTTAATGCAGATGGGAGGAGCAACTCCAGTTCCCAGTCTCATTCAGTCTGAAGCTCAGGCAAATCTAAGAGAGTCTCCCAATAGGATAAGAAGTTTGGCTTCTTGGGGTGCCCTTACCTTGGATCAGCCAGAGGGTGACTGTGACTGGAGGGCATAGCACTACTCTTTCATCTGCAACTATGAGAGAGAGTTGAGCAAATGGAGGGAGGCAAAGGATGGGTAAAGAATTTCCCTTTGAGTTAGACCATAGCTAAAAAAGAACCAAATTCGGCTGGGACTTCACCTATGTTGAACTTAAAAGAAAAGGGAGGAGTCAGGGGTGTGGTGGCTTTTGCCTATAATCCCAGTACTTGGGAGGCTGAAGCAAGAAGATTGTAAATTCAAAGCCAACCTGGGCTACACAGAAAAACACTGTCTCAAAAAAAGGAAGGAGGGGAAAGAGAAGGAAGGGCTTTCTTCAGTATTTAGCTGCTCTCCTTCTCCAGATAGTCAGTGCTTAGGACTAATAATTATAGGCAGCATTATAGGATGTGCTTGCTTATTCTTGAGCTAAGTTGAACACTATACCTTGTATGTTTGATACAGGGCCTTGCTATATAATCCAGGTTGGCATTAACTTGACAATTCTCCTGGCTCAGCATATGGTAACATAAGAACTTCTATATTAAAGAACATTTTTTTTGCATTACTGGAGATTGAAACCAGAGCCTGGTGCATGCTAGGCAAGTGTTCTATGACTTAGCTACCTGCCCAGCACTAAGCTAAGCACTGTAGATTTATCTTTCCATTTAGTTTTCTTTGAGTTAGGAAGCATGTCATCCTTATTTTACAGGGCATGTTATTTGCCCAAAACTGCAAGTTTTGGCCCTACAAAGGACCAGAGCTTAGCCTCAAAGCTGAGGGTTTTCAGTGGCAAAGTGAAGCCTCTGCTCTGCATGGTTAATGCTCACCCACTTCCTGCACTACCCCTGGCAGCAGGGGTACAGCCAGAACTTTCCCCAAGAGCAAATATGCCTTCAATACCACCCACCAAGCCTGGGTATTTTCCAAAACACACTTGAAAAACCCTCTCCAGGTTTTCATTTTGTTGGGGTCTAATTTCTCCCTGTTTGAATTTCTTTAATCAGAGAACAACCTTTATGTTTTTCTCTGCACTTCCATGTTGGTTTATTCTCTTCTGCTCTCTATGTTTACACCCATCTCCACCTCCTCTCTTCCTAGTCTTTCATGCTCTGTTTTTTTATGTCCCTGTCCTCAGTCTCTTCCAGTTACTTTGTTTTATTTTTTCCCCATGCTGAGTGCCTCCTTCCCCACTGTTACCAGCTCTCAGCCCCTTCTCTGCTCTAGTTCCTTTTCTGTCAAAGATAGCTGGCCCCTCCCATGCTCCTTCTCCCCTACCCATTCACCCCAGTCTTCCCTCTCTCTCCCTCCCCTGACCAATCCCCCTTCCCTGCATAATCTTTATTGCCTGCATGACTGCTCAGGTTCTT
Organism: Castor canadensis; assembly: GCF_047511655.1. Taxonomy (NCBI): domain Eukaryota; kingdom Metazoa; phylum Chordata; class Mammalia; order Rodentia; family Castoridae; genus Castor; species Castor canadensis. The sequence continues at coordinate 79,635,552 of NC_133397.1, read as the reverse complement.
TATCCCATCTTCTCCTCAAAGGCATTGCAGCTCTGCTGTTATTCTTGTATTAGCATTGAACCCATTAAAGCTAATTTGTTTGCCCTAATCTCCATTTATTTTTCCCTAGTTGATATTAGATTTCCTTTTCTATTGCTCCAGCATGATTTTCTCTTTGTCTTCTTAATGGTCTACCCCCCTCTCTCTTCCTCTATTAATCTGGTTGGCTTCACTGTGTGGTTTCAAGGCCTTTCTCTCTGCCTCCCCCAGCCAGTACATTAACCCTGTCACCTCCCTTCCAAGAAAGGACCCAGTGTGTGGATTTCCTGGGATGGAACTGCTGCATGTCAATAACCTTCTAAGCTTTCTAGGAAAAGTACAACTTCACCTGAGGACCTGCCTTTTCATGCAGCCAGTCTGGAGGTCTCAGGCACACAGGGACCAGAAGGCTGGAGGTACATGGAATATAAAAGTGTTGCTTTGAGTCTGAAGGTCACAAAGTCCAAGTTTTGTGTAGACTAGCCTGTGTAGAGTGGCCTTTGGAGCTCTCTCAAAGATTTCTGGAGGCCTCTGCTGGCTTTCTTAGATCCTATAAATTGTATCAGTGGGCCAAAGAGGTGAATGGGATACCTTCTCCCTATGGCTAAGTTTGGGTACTATTTCCCAAATAGGAGATATAGGACCTCCCCTTCCTGAAGGCCTCTGTGGATGTGGCCTTGGGCATGACTAATTCACACCCAGCACTCTGGCCTCTATGCACCCAAGGAGGGAAGTCTCCCAGGAGCAAAGCTCAAGAATCTTCTTCTTCCTACACCCCCTCACCTGAGTCCTTTATCTGACCCTTATTATTCAGACCTTCATCCTGGATGCCAGTCTCCGTAGGGCTGTGCAGCACCTCATCTGACTTATACTGGCCAGCCTAGCTGGGAGCAGAGCACTGCTTCCTTCCCAGATGCACACAACACTAGAATCACTTAGAGAGTTCAGAAACTTTCTACATTGGTTAGATCATCCACAAGCTTTTGGCATGGTGTCCTCAAGCCTGAATTTTAAAAAGACTCCCAGAGTTTATATCCATTCAATAGATGGCAGTAACTATGCATGGAAAACATTAATTAATTGACTGAACATGAAAATCCAGTCAGAGAATGCATATGGAGCTTCCCAATGCTCCTTGAAGGTTTAGGAGAGGTCTGACTCCTTCTCCAGAGCTTTCAGAGACCTGCAGACTTCCAGCATTGCACACTCCAACCGTGGGAGGGCCCACTACACTGTATAGCTAGGGCCAAAGCTGTGCATCTGGGAGCTGGTGGGGACATCTGCTGAACACACACTTGGACACCTAGTGCACAAATCACTATGCTGTACTCTCGACTCGTCCTGGGGTTACAGGCCTATGGCTGTTAATACTGCTTTTTAAAAATAGGTTAAAATAATTTTCAGCTTACTAGATTTCAGTTCAATGAGTGCTCACTCTCTGTCTAATAGTATTCCAGGAAGCATGAATATGGTGAAATGGTTTCTGAGTAGAAGGCAGTTCTTGCTCTTGAGAAACTTACAAGTTAATAATCTTTAACATGATATAAAACCTTAAAGTTTTTCTATCCATGAACATATACTATCTCCTTTCTATAAGCAGCCCTGTGGAGGGAGGGGAAGTGTGTGTGTGTGTGTGTGTGTGTGTGAGAGAGAGAGAGAGAGAGAGAGAGAGAGACAGAGAGAGGAGAGAGAGAGAGAGAGAGAGAGAGAGAGAGAGAGAGAGAGAGAGAGTTTCTATACGTGTGATGGAGATGTGTGATGGAGATGCAGGTGCAGAATAAATAAACTGGGTCTCCATGACGTATGTAACAATGTAATGCTAGTTTCTATAGCTCAGAGTTACAGTGTTATAAATAACTCAGAGATGGTTAAGGAGGGAAGTAGAGAGGTGGTTAGAAGAGCCTCTAATGGGGACATGAAAACATTAGAGAGTGAGAAGAGGGAAAGGAGGAAGAAAGAATGGAAGAAGAGGAATAGAAGGAAACACAATTGGAGTTAGGGTAGCTACAATGACTGAGTGGCCAGAGGAATTAGGGGGTCTTAAATATAATAAAGTCACATAAAATAGAGGAAAGGGGACTCTTCCTTACCAAGAGGGTTGAACTAAATGACCTCCAAGGTTCTAACTCTGGGAGTTCTTTACTTTTGAGATCTTAGTTAAGATGACTAAGATGTGATGGACAACTCAGGGAAAGGGTGGGCTTTGGCAAGAATTAGAAGTATGGTCAGCAAGATTGCATGAGAGAGAGAGAGAGAGAGAGAGAGAGAGAGAGAGAGAGAGAGAGAGAGAGAGAGAGAGATCTGTGTGTCTCTGTGGAACTATGTATGTGACATTTGGATCCCTCATCAGGACCAGAGGGACTGGCCATCCTGAGGAGCAAAACTTGTAGAAACGAATGAAGAAGAGCTGCTTTTTCAAGCACAACACACAAAACTGCACATCTGTGGTTTCCATAACTGTAGACAGCGGCTTCCCTAGAACCTGGTACCATAGCAAGGGGATTATCTGCTCTAAAGCTAAACTCACTGCTGCAGAAAGAAGCGGAAATGACAGGGGTAAGGGAGGGGGCTGACAGGGGGACAGACACAAGCTGCAGGCTGTGGTTTCAGGGGAGGAGGAAACCACAGTGCTGAGAATTAGGCCTGGGGTCCACCTGCCCTGTGGTTTGTGACCACACAGATCTGCACCTCAGTTTCTGTGGAGCAGATAATCTTGAGCCTGACAATCCAGGCTCAGGGCCAAAGGCCAGAAGACCCCAGAAGGAGGTGCAGAGAGAGCTCTGTGGAGAATGTTGTGCTGACTCCCCATGTTGCAAACTAGCAGGATGGCCCCTAGGCTGCTGTAGAAGATGAGAGGTAGCTGCTCACAGAGGGTGCTATGGGCTGTGGCATGACCTGTATCATGGATGAGAGGGCACCTATAGCCAACAGACTATTGAGGGGGATATGTGCAGGATCTTTGCAGGACATTTCTTAGAGAGTCACTGGCCAGGAAGTGGAGATGACTTTCTTATGTTTAGACTTCCTTCCTGTAGAACCAGGACAGAACTTAAATTTTCTGACCTAGGTATGTGTTCCTTCCTCCATCCTTAGAGGCCCTTTGGGATCTTGGCACTGTTTTGGCTCTGGCCATCTGGGTAGAGTAGAGGAAGAGATGCACAGATTGGGAGGGATGTGTTCTTGATCAAGGAACATCCTGAAAGATTGTGGGTTCTCTTATCAGCTTATTTGCTTGTCATTTTTATCTTCTTAAATATTGAACCTAAACTTGAGATTCTCCTTTAGGGATTCTGGGTTTGGAAGGTAGAGTTTCCTCCTCTGGTGGAGCAATACTGAAGGTTCTAGAGGTTAGTTTCCCTTCCCTCTCTGTCAGTCTCAAACCAGGATTTCTGTGGTTAGGGTCATTAGTATCTGAGCTAGACTAAGGACATGCAACACTCAGATTGTTAGGAGATGAATTATGCTTCCTCTAAATTCATATGTTGAAGTCCTAGCCCCCTCACCCACCCATACTTCAGAATGCAACCTTACTTGGAAACAGGGTCTTTTCAAGTGATTAAGTTAAAATGAGATCATTAGGATGGGCTGTAAGCACAATACCGGAAACTAGGAGAGGCATGGAACAGATTGCACCACCCCTGTCCCACTACCTAGAAGAATCTAGCCCTGCTGACACCTTGATTTGACACTTTGGCCTCCAAAAATGTGAGACAACAAATTTCTATTGTTTAAGCTACCTAGTTTGTGGTACTTTATCACAGCAGCCCTAGAAAACCAATGAATAAGATCAATTTTTTTTTTGGTGGGGGGATAATGGAGAGAGACAGAGTTTTATTATGTAGCCAAGGCTGGCATTGAACTTGTGATCCTCCTGCCTCAGTCTCTTAAGCACTGAGATTATCGATGTGTACCATCATACCCAGCTCAACAGGACTTTAACTGCTCTGGACACAGCAAGCATGGAGAAGCTCCTGTCCTAAGATATTTAGCTACCTCTTTAGTCTCCCTCCAAAGGCTCTCCAGTACAAGACAGATTCAGTCAGGCAGCAGGGGAACAACATTTCCTAATATCTTACCCTCTCAAGTGTACCTGTGTTTCTTGATGTCGCTGTCCTCCCTGCAAAGCCACCATTCCTGCTATCCATTCTTGATCCTTCTAATCACTTGGCAAAGTTTTTCTTTAACAGAAGGGTGTCAATGAACCAGCACAGCAAAGCCTCCATGTGGGTATCTATTAGTCTTGCCCTGATGGGCTTTCCCCAATCTACCAGGATTTCAGGCTTTTCCTCCTTTCAAGAACTTTGTGAGCAAGGGTCCAGTCTACAGGTTGGTTATGCTCTTTCCAGGAGCCTTTCAAAGTGTTGTCACATAAATGATTCCTAAATTTAATTCATTTCTACAAACATCCATGGGTCACTGTTTGCATCAGAGATGGGTTTTCACAATGGCTCTACAAAGGAGGTAGGTTGATGCCTTGATCTTCATTTTATAGATCAAGGCCCTATATTGGATCAGTAAGTGGATTGTGCATAGCCAGTTATAAGCAGATGTGAGACTGTGTCTGAGTCTGATCTTTCCCTGCCCACAGGCAGGGGGAAAATCTCTGGGAAGAAGGGACATTACAAGAAGGGCAGTATCCCCAGAAGGCTGGCATGAGTGACTCCATACATGACAGGCCTCTGGTGGTCTGACTGTAGGCCAGTGTTTCTCAAATGCTGATTGCCTTAATCCATTTTGTGTGCTCTAACAAAATACGTGAAACTGGGTACTTTAGTACTTTATAAGGAAAGGAAATTTATTTTTGCTCATGGTTTTGAAGACTGAAAAATCCAAGTTCAGGTAGCTACATCTGGTGAGGACCCTGTTGCCTCATAACATGACATCACATGGCAGGAGTATGGAAGATACCAAACACGTGGGGTGGCCTCACTTTATAGCACAAAACCCACTCTCATGGGAACTAATCCAGTCATATGAGAGTTAACCACTCCCATGAGACAGGTATGATGGGCTCTCATGAGCTAATTACCTCTCATTAGGCCCCACCTCCTCTCAATACCATTACATTAGGGACAAGCCTCCAATATGTAAGCCTTTAGGGAGACAAATCATATCTAGACCCTAGCAATGATCTAAAAAATAATGCCTTGGAGCTTGTGAAGGATACAGATTCCAGGGTTCTATATTTGTTAACAGAATACCAGAGACTCCTGATGCTAGACTAAAGACTCATTTGAGAAAGGCATCTCTAAAGGCAAGAAAAAAGAAAGAAAAAGGTGTGGGAGAGGAGAGGGAGAGGGAGGGAAAGAGACAGAGAGGAGCAGGGGAGGGAGAAAGGGAGGGAGGAAGGGGGGGGAAGAGGGAGGAAGGGAGAGATTCTTTCACTTAACAAATATCTGTCTACTATGTGTTAGATATTGTTGGAAGTTTTAGTCCCATCCTACATGAATCTTGAAATGCTTAGTCCTCACAGGTGCTCTGACTTTAAATCTAACCAACCACCCTGCCAAACCAATACCCGTGTCCACCAGGCAGGACCCTTGTTGGGTCAGAACTGCCTACATCTGTCTGTGTTCGCAACTCTCAGTGGCCTCTGCTGTCCAACCTGACTACCCTGCATTTGAGCTAGTGTGCCAGAAAGATGTTCCCAGGACTAGGCAGGTGTCCTAGTAGGGAAGCTCCAGCCTTGATGACTGCATTGGGTTCTCTGAAGGGCTGCATTCTTATTTCTTCAGCCTACTAGGTGCTACTTATAAAGAAAATGGAAAAGTAATTATAGAAATATCCTGGGAAAGAATCAGGTGCACTTTACTTTGGGAAAATTTTACATACAAAACTTAATGTGCAAATTAATTCAACTAGTAAAACAACATGTTAATGGAAAATTAGGTAAAAATTACCAATCAAGACATTTGTGGAGTCCTCACTCCACACAGGAGTTTGTGTGAGGTACTGGGGCTGTAGCTTTCTACCTCTGAAAGAGGTCTTACTTTTGTGTAGCTCAAAAGCAGGGTGTCAATGGAAAAGCCAAGCGACAGGTACTGTGTTGAAAACAGGTAGTGAGAGCCAGCAGAAGAGAGCAAAGTAGGGACAGTGGGAAGTCAGACAGAGCACTCACTGAAGTTTGAGGTTGTCTAAGAAGGTCTTGTCAAAAGAAGTGGAATTTGAGCAGTGCCTTGTCAAAGGGGTGGGAGTGGGGATAGTGTCCCAAGCACCTGAAATTGGATAGGCAAAAGCCCAGAAGTTTGGGTATGTACATGGTATGTTTGGGAAACAATGATTAGTTGGCTGGAACACTGGTTTGCACACAGAAATAGTGGGAAATAGAGTCAGTGAGGCGGGATACAGTCTTCTCAGATTGAACACCAGTGGTTAGCCCCAATAGGCTTGTTAATGATTGGATTAAAAGGAAGTACAAACAGGAATCTAAGATTATTTTGGAAAATCACCAGCCTAAGCTTCTCTGGAATAGGGCCAGGGAAGGAGAGAAATCAAAACATTTTGATAAGGTGAATAATCTAGCTATCACAGATTATTGTCACAGCTGTTCCTCTTAATAAAAAAACACAAAGGCCAAAGTGGACAGAGTCAGGAGGTAGGTGGCTCTGGCAAGAGACCAAAAAGGACACGAAAGCTGCCAACCACAGAAGTGCAAGATCAAGCCAGGCAAGGATGGAAGTTTCTTGCACTGGTCAGTCAAATGTCCTAAACTGACTTGCTGAAAGCAGAACATAAGTAATGCTCCAGCCTGGCTTCTCTTGCCATGCCCCTGAGCTGGTCTGAATCCCACTTATCTTTCCATTGCTGTCTCCCTCATAGGACACACACTCCTTGGACTCCATGTCTCTGCTGGGATTGGTCCCTCTCTGAACCACCTTGTAGGATCTGGACCCTGCCTTGGGCCATGTCCACTGGGTCACAGTGAGCCTGCCTTTCTCTTCCATTTCTGACTGACACAAAAGCATTCTGTGTCAGTGTAGTCTGAAGCCTTCCTTTTTTCCTCTTTGGTTGCGGGTGAAAGTTCAGTTTTCTTTTCTCTCTCTTTAATGTCACCATGAAGGCAGAGGTACTAAATCTTGAGTCCTGAACCCCCAAAGCCTAACTCCACGATGCCACACTGAAGGGTTCTGTAGACATTTACTTATTGAACTAAATAGTTGAGTAATAACACTACTTGAAATAATTTGGAGGTAAAACTTGAGGGCTGCATGGCCAGAAGAGGCATGATTGGCTGGGGGCTCATCATAAAACCTGGGGACAACTGAATCACTTGCCATCAAGTCATGGTAATGGATTTGCACAGGGTCCCTCTGAGTGTCAGAGGGACCAAGGCAGGAGGACTGGGGAGTCAGGGTCAGAGAGCAAAACGGGAAAAACCTGAAGAGATCTGGGCATAGGGTGCAGACTAAGCACTTACCTAGCAGAGAAATTTGCCAGGAGGAGAGAGGTTCTCCATAGAAGAGTGGAGGGATGGGAATAGGAGCCTTCCCACAGAGTAGAACAAAAAGTCTGTGCACCCCAGAAGGAGACAAAAAAAAAAGTCATGATTTCCTCATCTTCCATTGAAGGTGAGCACCAGGTAAGCTGAGAATGAGACAGAAGAGCAGCTCCAAAGGTGTGATGGATGAGAGGGAACATGCATGGGGAGTTGAGTAATGGGATGTGGGTAGCCTACTATATTCTGCTGCAAAGCACTTGGGTTTCTTAAATGACTAACACACATGAGCCATACAGTATGCCTGGAAAGAAGAGGGGTTTGCTAGGAAAAATAAAGATGAGTGAGGGAGTCCCAGAGATGCTTTCTGACAGAGGCATATTGATCTTATCATTTTATGTTACTGAGGAGCTATGGCTACTATGTGAACATCAGGGAATTCCAGCTTCATACCAACACCAGCTATTATAACACTTGTGAGGACATGAGGCATCTGAAAGGTCACAGTATTCTGCAAAAATCACCACAAAATAGTGAGCTTGATACATCAAAAATCATGATGTGTTACTAAATCAGATCCTAAGGAAAAGATGAGGAAATGGCTCTTAAATAGAAAAATTTAAACCTTAAACTTGAATATATTTTACCCATAAATGTACTTTCTCTTACTAGTCTTATTGATTTATTATTTCAATAAGCACCTCTGCTCACCTGCATGAAAACATTATTTAGGAATTACTGATTTATGAATGTTATACAAATCTTGGTAGATCAAATGTACAAAATACTTATCATGAGACCATACTGTTTGAAATAATCATAAATGAAGCCCATGTGGGTGCTGTGACAAGCTTGGTGTTGTGTGTCCATGAGACCACTGCTGTTCCTTTCACAGTTCCTTTTCAGGACATAGTGAGGAGAGGTATATGTAAGCTGAGACACAACTATTTGTTATATTGTGGGGCAGAGTTGCTCAAGATTTCTGAGTGAAGGTAGAATGTTAAAGAAGCCATTCTCATGATCTGAGCAGAAAATCTCGCTAGTGACATTCCTCAGTTACCTGCTCCTCACTGCTTCACCCTCGGGAACGAGAGGGTAGATTCTGGATAGAATGAATACTGTTCTACTGTTGCTGCTCACTTGTAAGCTTTGTTCCTAACTAGGAAAAACCACCATGAACCCCAGAAACCAAACTGTGCTAGGGGCTGCCACTGGCAAGTGATTGACCATCCCTAGGTCTCATTTGCAAATAAGCATGCTGAACCCCAAAAGTCTCCACTGGACTTCCATAACTACTCATGTCCCATAACTTCAGTGAGGGAATGGTTGGGGGGAAGCGGAGAGGGAGAACATGGCTAGACACTATTCAGATCTCAAACCATAAGCTGCAAGAACAGGGAGGTCATGGATCAGGGGCCCCATGCCTAAATGAACCCGCAAAACAGAGCAAATTCCCTGGACAATTTGAACTCTACTATCCCTACCACATCTATCATCACTTCCTTCGTATGATTCAACCAGGATTCATCAATTGCACCTGCAACCTCGTAACTGCGTTTGCCCGGATCTCTGAGAACAGGGGCTTCTCTGGCATTCCTTTTTCTAAAATCACCTGTAGACCTAGGACAGTGTTCAACATGTACACATGTACATTGTAAAGGCTTGCTCCTAGTATGTTTATGTTGTGAGAGGGTAAGTATTGTATATCTGTGTATGTCTGTGAGTACATGTAGTATGGAAGATGAGTGTATCATATATGGGGGACTGGAGTGAAGACAGGCATCCTAGCTACAAAATCTAAGGAGGTACTCATTCTTGGGGCTCACTCTGATCTTGCATGAGAAAGAGAACCTCCTTAAATTTTGTGCCTTGGGTACCTTTGCACTTTTCTCTAGTCCCAGGCCTGGTGATGTGTAACTGTGTGTCTGTATATTTGGGTATGCGTATTGGGTATGTGTACATATGCATCTATTTATATTTTTGTGTGTCTCAGTAGTTCTCACTGGGATGCCCAGTCCCATCAGCAGGTGAGGGAGGCTACTTCTAATTTCACCAGAGTACTGCTCATTCAGAACAGGCCACAGCCAGTGTTCACTCCCTCAGCTGAGTCCTTACTCTACTCTTGCTACACCCTGGGAGGCATCACAGGGTCATGGAGACAGCCTGGTTTTGAGAAGGTCATGCTCTTCTGAAATGGCTATGGGATCTGAATTGAAGCATACCTCTCTGGCCCTCAGTTTCTTCAGTACAATGTGATGACAGGGCCTCATCTGTGAGTCCCCCAGCCTTGAACAATTCTGGGTCTAGGTGGACTATTTGGTGTAGCAAAAACCTATGAAACTCTTGGAATGTGTGCAGTATACATCCTACCAGGCACTGAAGTAGCTCAAGTCTAGAAGGTGAGAGCCACAGAGATAAATGCCCCTATGCAAAGTAGACAGCAAAACAGTTATACAAAGGGCTAGGAGGCCTTGGGGAATTAGGAGGATGAAAAGGAATCCTGAAAGTCTTACAAGGAGGTGGTATAGGAACTGGATCAGATGTGGGGAGCAAGTACTTCACAAATATGCCCAACTTGCAGCAGTACTTTGAAGCAGAACTGATAAGTCCCATTTCATTGACAAAGTAAAGGGTCCTGAGGTCACACAGGTGTAAGTGGTTGAATGGGATTCAAAGGCAGGTGTGTATGATCTTAATGACCAGTCTTTTAAGCACTCCCTTTTATCCTCCACCAAAGGGGGAAAATAGATTCCCTGCCTTCAGGATGGGTACCATCTTTTTGGGCAGATTGAGGAACACAGGCAAAATAATCTGCAAATGATAGGAGGCTGTGCATGGTTGTGTCTACACTGTGGTACAAGGAGAGGCTTCCAGGGAGGTGGGGATGAAGAGTGGTGTAGGCAGGGGCACGGTGTACTCCTGGGCCTCATATTTCCTTAGGCAATGGATACGTTCCAGCTAATGCCTTCCTTGAGGAAGGCAGTCTCAGAACAACAGCCACACCACTGTCAAGGAGGTGGGAGGCCTCGAGAGCAGAAGTCCTACAAAGTTTGCCAACTATGCAGGCAGAGGAGTTAAGCATTGGAAGTATCTGGCAAGCATTTTGGTTTGGCAGGAGTAAATATATCTCCATGGCAATGGCACCTACAGCTCTTTTACCTTTTGCTTTGATCTGGCCGGTGGCATGGGGATGGAGCCTCAGCATGGGCCACTATGGAGCTTACTGATCCTATATAGCTTCAAAGACTGCCTTTCTGGAACAGTGCTCCATGGACTGAGAGGACTCCAGAAGGCCAGATGAGGGGTACCTGTCAGTGGTGACGATGTAGTTGTGCTGAGTGGCTGTTCAAGATAAATAGCCTCCAACACTCCCTGGTGCCCCTACCCACAGGCTGGGTTGTCAGTATTCCTCCTTGTCCTGCCCCTGAATTGTTTAGTCTGCTTATTCTCCTTCGCAGCCCATGAGTCTGTCCTCTTTTAAGGGAATTGCAAGATTCTTTCTCTCTGCCCTGAGGAGGTGCTTTTCCGCTTTCCTTGACAGTAGCCCAGTCATTTACCTCCTCTACCCTGGCCACAAATGCCACCATTGCTGGCATTTGTGCCCTGTATGCAGTGGATGGCACTCCATGTGGGCTTGTTAAGTTGAATTAAGCCACTGACCCTCAGATTCCAGCTGCTTCCTTGCTTGACCCAAGTACCATTTCCTGCCTCAGTGCCTGACTCCCAACATCATTCCTCCTCCTTGCTCCCACTTCAGAGTCACAGCCTGATGCCTCACAGGATGGGACGCCATAAGTGTTGGGAGGTCAGCCCACTGCTACCACCTCCATTTGATGCTGCTCAAGAACAAGAACTAGTCTCAGTGTTATAATGGACAAGCACAGCAGAGCTCAAGTCAAGGGCTGATGCTCAGCTTCTCACCAAGACTTTTAAACGTTAATAGGGTTGCTCTCATGCCAAAGTTGGATTATTATTACACAAATAGGAAAACATAAGATAGAGGTGGGTGGAAAAGAAGGGAGGAGAAAAAGAGATTAAAGTAGAAGACTGGTGGATTTTAATGTTTTAAGTAAATGTATGGTACTGTGTCATTTAAAAACAAGTTCTTAAGGCAAGTATTCCTGTTGTCCTGTCTTAGCTGCATACACAGAATAACTGCAGACCCGTGAACTCTTATTTGCTCCCAGACCAATTCTACTGAACTCCTAAAATTCCAACATAAAGTCCATAGACATTTCTATCTAATGCCTAGTGTTCCCCCTATGACTGGGTTTTCTGGAAAAATGAAATAGTAATTCCTTTTCTAGATGGGGCTACATAATAGCTAACGATGTCTATGGGGGACTTGTCAGCACTTCCTGTGTATCCCTTCATTTAACCTCAGCATCCCTCTATGATGGGTTCGTTATTTTGTCTATGTGAAATATTAAAAGGTCTCTCCCAAATTTTTAAAGGAACAAAGTTTCAGTGCTGGGCTTCAAGTTATCCCTTTGAAGTTTCACAGAAATATTAAGACAGTGGAACATTTGGAAATATGCCCTGGATACTCCCCTCCCTGGTTACCAGTGTATGGAACAGGAAAAAATTTCTTGACCAGCCACCATGTGCCAGGTGAAGACACTGATTTTGTTTACATTGCTTCCTAGAAGTCCTGCAACATCCCCATATTTTATACAGATAAAGAAATCAAACCCAGAGGCAACTGAGTTACCTAAGGTCATGCAGGGAGAAAATAGCAAGGTCTAGGTCAAGAACAAAGCCTCCAGGGCTTAGCCCTCTCCTGCTGCCTCCAAAAAAGGCACTTTGGAGGTGGGAGGCTTCAACATGCCCTGGCTTCATGGTCATTTCAAAAGTCCCTCATCCTCTTGACACTTCATAGCCCCTGAGTGTATCCCAGGAATAATAGTTCTTCTGTCCTTCTGGAAATACTGAAGAATCAAAAAACACAACACACACACACACAGAGGAACCCGGGTATGTGCAAACACACAGCTCACATGATGGTAAATTAAGCCATTTTCCTCTTAGACATGTCACCCAGCTAGTTCCTGGACCTTTCTGCTGTGCTAGCCTGACAGAGACAATATGTCCCAGTGCACTAATTAGCACTAACTGGCTAGGTCACTCCAAGGCCACTTAGGAAAACAAGTGAAAAAGACAAAACCGATGACCACTGTGGCTGAAGACAAGGAAAAGAAAGAAAAAGACTTAAAAGAAAAAAGGAAAGAAAATTTTTTTCTTCCACCCTCCCTCTTTCTCTCTTCCACCCCCAACCCCCACAGGTAGCTACTCTCTGCAGGAAAAAGTGAACATATTAAAGTGGACACCCTTTCAAGTTGATGTTACAAACTGAACCTCTGAAAAGGCTCCAAAGGGGCAGAGGCCTTGATTTTGGATCACTGCATTAGAGGGACCCTCAGGAAGCTGTAAAGGGAATGAGGCTAAACTTTAGGAAAGGCCATGCGGCTCCTCCACCATTGCTGGCTGTGCTGCTTGGGGACACATCACCCAGCACTGGTCCCTGGCATTATGGGCAGATCTTCCTGGTAACCATGAATCTGTTTTCACTGCAGTCAGTCATCAGTCCCTGAAATGGCCCTGGGAAGGTAGGCTGACTGTGATTTTGAGATGCCAAGGGAGAGAACTAAGTTCCCAAGGACTTTCAACTTGTTAGAGTGCCCAAAGGTGACTGCTTCCTGGTGCAGGTGGAGACATGGCAGCCTTGGGGGAGAAAGGGCCCCTCCCTCTGCCTTTCTGAGTGGCTGATGATCTCCTTTCTGTCTCCTCACAGCAACTTCCAGGAGGGGCATTGAGACAGTGGCCATTTCTTCCATTTCACAGATGGGAAGACTAAGAACCATATTGAAACATGATGCATTTTAATTAATTGCTAAGGAATTGAGAACATGGATGAGGAACACAAGCCAATAGACAGAAGGCCCTGATGGTTGCTGCCAGTACAAGTACTCAAACCTTCTTACCAAGGGTTCTGGCTGAGTTTCCATCAAGTGTGCAAGTGTGAATTGTGCATCTCCCGCTGCAGGGAGTTAGTTATAATGACTTGGATTCCAGGTGGCTGGATCAGTGGACAGGGAAGTAGAGTCAGGCCGACCTCTCTGAGCATTAGTTTCCTTTTCTATTAAAGCACCAAGAGCAATACTTTGGGGGCAGAGTTGTAAGAATTAAATGAGATGGTTGAGGTGACTGCTTTAAGCAAAATGCCACATCTGTAACAGTCCTCAGAGAGGATCATCACAGCTTCCATTTACTGAAAGGTCACTAAGTGACAGGGTAAGGTTGTTTTTTGTGGATGTGTTCTCTATCTTTGGATATAAAAGTGGCATTGGCAGAGCAGGAAGGGCTGCAAGGCTGACTGTGGGGAGCCCAATAAATACTTGGCATCTTATATGACATTTGAGACTATGGGGGGGGGTGGGGATCCTCAGGAATAAATACAGAAAAAAAGACCTAGAAGACCACTGAACATCCCTACCATTAACCTTGGACATGTCTCAGTAAAGAGATACAGATTTCTACCTAGACCAATTCAGTCAAGGTAAAGCACAAACTCAGTGACACAAATTACAGTTTAAAACAGAAACTTTCCCATGGCAATTTTTCTGGCCAGTGGCTTGAATGAGAGGTTTGCTCATCATGTCCCCACTGGGGAGTGGGAGAGATCTGGAGAGGATTTGGCAACCTAAATGAGCCCATCAGTCTAATTCTAGACATAAAAGAATAATCATCAACCCTCAAGATCTACTTAAAAGTGTCATTACTGCAGGTAAATAAAGTAGGGTGACAATCTCTGCCTACTGGCCCTGATCCAAAGACATCATTCCAGGGCCACTCATTGTGGATGGGTGAACTGAGATTGGCCTGGGAGAGTACAGCTTTCAGGAACCAGGAGACCTCTGGATTGCTGTTCTCTGGGCCTCTTCCTCAGAAGGAGCTATCTAGCTCCCCTGTTAGACACAGGGATCACACATGTTTCCTAGGCAGAATGTCTTTAGGTTCCCTCTCCAAAGGAACCTGGGCTAAGGTGCTCCAGTCCAAACTTAGAACAAATCATCCTTTCAAAGAACACCAAGTGTGGGGCACATTCTCCTTTTAGGGTGGGTTTTTCACCCTCAATTTCTACTTCTGAAGGAAGTGGGGGCCATTGGGAGTCTGTGTCTCTGCCTATACCTAAACCAAAAAGCAGAAACAATCTGCAGTCTTGAAGTGGGGAAGAGCTTATTCTTTTCTCTCTCCTTTTAAAATCACCTCTCTCTCTCTCTCTGTCTCTGTCTCAACAAAGCTGCTGCTTTTATCTTTCGGCTCCTTCTGTACTCAGATTCACAGAACTCAAAGCTTCTCAGCTCAACTGAGAACTCAGCACCTCTTGGATTGATAAATAGAGCAGTTTTAAAATGCTTAGTACTGAAGACAGACCAACTGTGGCGAGAGAAAGTAAACACATCCATGCACCAGTCAACCCTAGCAAGCTCCTCGCTGAGATTACAAACTGTAGTTCCTGCTGCACTGAGGAGGATGCTCCAGCAGGATGGTGGTGACCAGAACCACAAAGCAACCTTCTCTGTGACAGTTAGTTGTGCACCCCACCGCAGGAGGAGTTAGGTCACCTGGGAGCCTTTATGGGACCGCTTGGATATTCCTAAGCACAGTGATTTTGCCTGTGTGTCCCCCATTGGTTTCACCTTTGGAAATGTACCAAAAGAAGGGGGGGGGAGGGGTCCATTCTCTCTGCTGGGGGGGGGTGCGGGGCGGGATAGGCTCTTCTTCTTGCCTCCAAACTGTGGGTGTGTGGGTGAAATTTGCCAACGAAAGAATTGGAACTTTTCACAAGACAGAATGTGACAATGACATAATTTGATATGAACATTTGAGGGACCTTTCCTATGGAAAATACATAATTTCCATACTACCCTCTCCATCTCTCTCTCTCTCTCTCTCTCTCTCACACACACACACACACATTGTTTTTATGAGCACCAATTAATACATGCTAATTCATTCAGGCATATCTCTACTAAATTACTGTTTCATTTAATTGCAGGGGAATTTTCCATTACTAGACTCTCCCTTGCTGATTTTTTGCATTATTTATATATTTTTTTCATTTTCACTAATAGTGAGGTTGGTATGTGATATTATCTGCTGTTTGTACGTCTTAAATTTATTTTTCATTGAAAACGTTTCCTCATTCTTGCAGCCCCGCGTAATCTGGGAGAAACATCATTAACGGCAGACAAGATTTTATACAAAAATTATTGAAAAGGCACAGGCTGAAAGTAACGTAACAGGAACAAATCTTGTGTGATTATGTTCCTCTCATGCCAGGCGTGCAGCAGTGTGTGTGTGTGTCCACTTTGGGTTAGTTTAGGAATATTTTCTTATACTAGTAAGTCACGAGTCTAGCTATGAAAAGATTGCATAGACAGCTAGAGATGAGGATCACAGGGGCTTTTCATAATAAAAAAATAGCACTGTAGTCTTTTTATAAGTTCCCAGAGCAAAATGTGTATTTTCTTGCTTTCTTTCCATGGACTCCAGATCAAAACTGTGATACCCAGATACCCAATATCCTGATCAGCTGACTCCCAAAGATTCTGCCTTTTTTAACAAATAGAAAAGTGGGGGTTGGTTTGGGATGGTGGTTAGGGATGGCATAGGGGCTGTGGTAGAGATTTTGTGTTCAAAAGAATGTACTTTGAAAGCAGGCTTCAATTTCTTACATTGAACAGCAAAGATTTCATGTACCTGGATACCTTCAGTTTTGAAATAAGTGCCTTCCTTTCATTCTTTGCAGCCACCTCCCTCTTTGTCTTCTCACTTCCCCATGCCTCCTTTAATTGTCTTTTGTTTTCTCTTTATTCTTTCTGTCTTTCTCTCACACAGAAAAAAAATGTTCTGGAGGATGTAAATTATTAAACTGTTTACTCCAAGGTTTAGTTGTGAGATCGCATGTCACCATAAGTAAAGTTTCACCTTTATACCCAACTCCGTCAATAATTACAAAATGAGGATGACTACTAGCAAATCTTTCCTACAGTTAGCTTTTACAAAAATAATTTCATTTATTATGAGCATGCTAAGTTCTTTTGCCTTTACTTTTCACAAAGAATAATTACAAAGCAGAGGGACCCACTTCCACAGGCAGTCCGCATATAAAGAGCTTGTGAATATTTGCATGAGAAAATGTACACGCATAAAACGTGCACCTCATTAAAATTGGAAAGGTAAGGCCATAGAAAGTTTTGACATATTATATTAGGAGAAGTCTTCTTTGAATTAAAATGTTTCTTAATAATTAAAATTCCATAGCGTCGATTTTTGTTTTGTTTCACTTCCTTTGTCTTCTTCAGCAAAATTAGAGTCCTTTTGAATGTAGGCTGATAAAATTAATTAACTTTCCTTCCACCCCAAAAAGGTCCTAAATAAATGCTTCCAATAGACATCAAAAAAGTGTCAATTAGAAATAATTACTTCTTATCAATCAGTGGGGCAATTAAAGTGACAAAGCTTGAAAAGATACTTATCTTTAAACTAACTCACAAGGTAGCTAAATTATCTCCTAATTAACTTGCATTGAGGAGGGTAGGAGGATAGAACATCTTGAAACAAAGATGAATTGAGGAACCCCAATACCTCTTTATGTTCCTCAACACTGCTTCTCCTCCCAAGACCTTATTTTTAACCCGGGCAAGAAACCTGGAAAGAAAATACATCCTTTCCTGATGTATTCATTCTCCTTCCTTCCAAGTCTAAAACCAAGGGGGAGAGACAGGGCTTTAGATTTCTGATCAGGAACTTAGAGACATTCTTTCTCCTGGATCTTACATCTCATTTTACCGGTTGAGTGATCTATTTTCAGGACCAGAGGGAGAGGTTTGCAAGTTATTTCACATAACTTTTAGTGACAATCTGCTTGATTTTACTAAACTTCTTTCCTCACGGGCGCAATATTATTTTCATTTTAATATTTATGTGGCATTTATCATTTCACATGCATTTTTGAATATTTTTACAAAAACTCAGCTGCAGATTTTGTTTTTTCTGATGCAACCAAAATTGCTGAGGATTTGACGCAACGTTCAACCCATCGCTGGCTTCAGAGCATCAGAATAATTCACTCGTACCATTCCTGAATAATAAAGGTGTAGAAAAGAAAATTCTTTCTGCAAAGCAAGATTATCAGAGAAGGAACCAAGGGTGAACCGCGGCAACCTGAGTGGCGGAAGCGCGTTGAAAACTTTTCCAGGGGCGCCTGGTCTCCGATTATTGGAAATGGTGCGTTCGGCCTCGCTCCCGCGAAAAACCGAGCGGAAGCTAGCGCCCTGGAGTCCGCTCCAGAGAAAACTTAAATCGGACATATCCACGTACAGCCGAACTCAGAACTGGGGAAAAGTGGGAAGCCGCTAAAACCTGAGAGAGTGGGTTTTTAATAACAGGAGGGGTCATCTTATGAATTTAAGCTCTAAATGTAGGTAACAGTGTCAAGTCAACTGATTAGAAATACAGAGGGTCTCCTGCTTGGCATTTCTGAGAGGGAGGATTCGGGAAAGAAATGAGGAATAGCCTTAAACCGTTGGAGATATTTTTGGCAATTTTCTTACTCTTTTTAAAGCACTACATTAAACTAGTAGAGGAATCCCTTTCTCCCTCCCTCGCGGCTTTATTTCTTTGTTTTGGGGAGCAAGTAGATGTCCCTTTGGCTTCCCCAAACAGAAAAATACCTAGGGTACATGGCTCCCTCCTCAAGCCCAAGAGTGATTTGCATCTGAGCTAAAGGGAAAGCGGAGTCTCATCTTTTGGAATTGTCGCTGGTTAAGAATAAAGTAATTGTGCCGTTTGTCTTTACTTCTTTTATTCCATTTACTCTAATAAATGTTTTTAGAATGAAAATAAGTAGCGAAAAGAACAAGCCAAACTGAGGGACCCGGATCAGAAGGGAAAGGTCCCGCATCAGTCCGGAAAAACCGAGGTCTTACAGCACCCACTCTTCCTAACCATCGCCCTGAAAGGTCAAGGGAAAGTCGTGGAAGAAAGACTGAAACTCCAGGAGGCCTAGCGGAAGTGGCCAAGAGAAACCTGGCGAGGAATGGGGCACCCGGCACCGCGTGCTGGGGTCCGGATCCCGAAGCAGGGGCGACACTTGGTATCATACCCGGTTTGGCTAAAGGTTAAAGGACCCAAACCTCCTTCTGGCCTTAAAAAGTGGCCTGGGGGCGCTCCTGGCTCCCGAAAACAGTCGGATAAAGAGTGCCAGGTATCTTCGCCTGGTCCCCGGCTTCACCAACCCCGCAGCTCCGGGAAGGGCTTCAAGGTCTGTCTAGTCCGCGGTCCCAGAAGCCGCCCGGGACCGCAGCGGGTAGTTGGCACATTCCCAGAAGGGAGCTGGGGGGCGAGGAGAGAACATCCTGCTGACTCGCTCTGACAATCTAGGGCGAGAAACCTTTCTGCGCCCTAGGGGGTTCCCGGTGCCCCTCCTAGTGGAGCCTCGGCCCAGGGACCCACATTGCGCGGCGCAGCCGGATCCCACGGCGGTTAGCTAAATAGAGACCTCAGCCGCGCGCCGCGCGGGATCTGACCCTCCTTATTATAACAAATGTCCCGTTTGTCGAGCGGGACTTCATATTCGCCAAGAATTCATCTGAAATATTGATTTCCTCTCACTTCGCCGGCCCAAATCGATAGCGATGCGCCCTGGCCCCATAAATCGCCTTCCTCGCGTCGGGCCGGGCTCCATCCATCACTGCGGGCCGAGTCGCACCTCCTCCCGCTGTCCGAGTCGCACCTCCTCCCGCTGTCCGCACTGGCTGAGCGTCCGGATGGCCGTACCCACCGCGTCCACCAGACCCGACCCCGGGGTTCCTTCCCGGTACAGAGCCCGCCCGGCCCCGGCCGGGAGTAGGAAAAGCAGGCACCGCAGTCAGGAAGCACAAGCGCTTTTGAAGGCCCAAGGCCCGGGCGCAGGTGGGAGACGGATTTGGATCCGTTGGTAGCTTAGTCCTCGCCCGTGGACTCTGTGCGCTGCTGCCAGTCTGCCACTGGCCAGGCAAGGGAACCCGAGAGCACTAAAGTGTGCCACCGGTTGCCAAACCCCCAGACCACAGGCTCCTTCTCCTAGGGCTTGAGAAATGCGGGGGACTCATGGTCCTGCCTGGGAAGTCACAGGAAGGACTGCGCGCATCTGGAGACCAGGGTTTAGAGGTCGGGGCAAGGGAGCTGCAAGACCAGCACCCATGCGGCCCATGGCCTGAGAAGGCGCAGGATGTCCACTCTAATGAGCCATGTAAAATGGTTGTAGGGCGCAAAGGACAATCCTTGTGACCCCACAGAGAACCCCTCACCGCTCAGTGTGGTCCGCAGAAACCAAGACCTGGAGAGGGAGCCTTAGCGGGCGGAGTGGGGCACCGGAGAATGGCGAGGCGGCCCTAGCGGAGAGCCAGGCCCGAGGCGCCCCCACCTGCGTCCTCACGCAGGTGGGTCCCGCAAGCCCCAGCGTAAGCTCCGGAGTCTCACCCACCCGAGCGCACGCACGGACGCACGCAGTGCGGGGACTCGGGGGTCCTGGCCACGCCGCGTCCTTACCCGATCTGATGGAGTTGTGAGGCATCGCTGGGGAGTCGCTTGCAGCCTGCGGAATACTCGGGGCTTCCTTATGTAGGTCCCTGCCGCGCCGGGCGCCAAGCCGCTACCCTACACAGATCCAGGGGAAGGGACGTGAGATTTGAAGCCCTCAGCCTTAGACGGTCTCCCCGAGCTCTGTCCCTTACTTTTATTGCGTGCCAAGAGTCGGGGAGTTGGAGCGGACAGGAGGTCAACCTTAGCTGGGCCTAGCTCACGTGTTGGTCCGGAGGATCCGGGATTGCGGGTACAAGGAGAAAGCCCCAAACTCTGGACCTGGTATCTTTTCTCTCCACTGCCCTGATTTAGCTTGGGAGTGAAAAGGCTGCCAGTCTTCCTGGGACCCTCTCCTTTCTCGAATCCCACTCTTTCCCAGCCAGCTCCCTGCTAACCCTTGGGCCGCATACCTGGCCGGCTGGCCACAGGCCCTCACTGCCTGGGTCCGCCGGAGAGGGTGCCCTGGGCCCTGTGTTTCTTCTCCTTCTGAAGTTTGTTCCCATCCACCCGGCATCTCCGACCGGTTTTATCCCGCCGAGGCCATGGGAGATGGGTCTGGCGCGGCTCACAGGCCGCCGATTGGCTGGCTGGGTGCAGGGAGGGTGAGGGAAGGGGAGGATTTTGCAAGGGGGACATGGCTGAGTGGACTCAGGAGTTAGAAACATTCGCTGGAGCTTCTGTTTCCAGCGGAGGAAAGAGAGGAAGGCAGCTGAGCCCTAACTCAGCAGGCCTGGGAGTATTGGAGGAGTGGGAGATGGAGGCCTCAGGGCCTGCGGATGAGATTCGCAGGAACTTCTTGGGGTCGCTGACCACCAGAGTGGGAGGCACAGTCCCTGTGTGACACCCAGCAGCCCTTGTCTCCATTCTGGTCTGTTCACTGGGAAGCAGCTCTTTATTTTCCAGGAAGGAACTTTTGTTTTGATGTCTAGAAGCTTGTTCACAAGGCTACAGGCAAGATGATCCCACCTTCTCACCACGGAGGAGACCGCTTCTGGGGCAGACTCCCGAATAGTCCTGAAACCATTTCCTCTGGGCCGCCTAGACAGGATGCATACTCACCCACTATTAGGTTAAGGAAAATAGTGCTCACATTACCTATGCCACAGGGACTCCTCTCTTTTCCCAACCAGGCCCTCTTTATTGTTCCTTGAGAATTTTGAATTTGGGAGAAGAGTTTGAGGAAAGAGCAGGGAAGAGCTTAGATTTCACCCCATCCTGAAAGAGCATTGGAATTGACAGGACTGCAATGACCGATGGCCTTGGCTGCTGAAATCAAAACCCTCTGCAGTGTGGGGCCTAGGTGTGGGTAAGGAGGTGTCCTTTGGGTAGGGGTGAGAGGCCCTTAGTGGTGGTAACAGTTGCCCCTTCCTTCTTCACTGTCCTCTCTGCTGGGAAATCAGGATATAGGGAAGATTGGGAGCATGTGGAAGCAATGTTCTGTAGGTCAGGGGGGCAAGGCCTGGACACTCCCCTAACCTCAGGCCAGGTCTCTGGACTCAGGATTACAATTGAGAGGACAGTCCTACTGGCTTGGAAGAGCTATTGTTGCCCCGAGTGGCTGCTCACTGATGGGGGGCTAAGGTGCTAGACATAGAAAGAAGCAAGTGAAAGGGTGGAGGAAAGATTGTCCGGGGGAGTGTGCGTGTACACATATGTGAAAATTCACAAATGGCTTTTCTTAATAATTTTAAAAAAGTGAATTCACTACCTCCTTCCACCTAGCCTTCCTCATCTCTTGATTTAGGAGACAATTGGTTGTTTTGTGAAAAGAGAAAAGAATGTGTGTGTCTCTAAATGCATCCTACACATTTGTAAAGGGCTCTAAATAAAAGCACATGGTGCTTTATTGTTTTTAATGTTGCTCCAAAATTGTTATTTAAAATTGCTCTGTGGTTTTTAAAAGGTCCAGATCCTTAACTTTTCTGGTCACACTCTGGGGAGAGAACATAGAAGGGTATCAGGATGGAAGCGGATTTTTATCATAGGTCCAAAGGACCCACAGGTGTTTTGGAGCTCTGGCCCCTGCCCTGACACTGTAGTAGAGAGGGTGGAGTGAGGGAGTGAGGAGGCCTGACCAAGACTCTGTTTCTTCTTTCCAGGAGGCAATGGTCCAGGCTGTCTGACAAGTCCTCATCCTGGTTCGGAGAACTTCAGAAGTTCTACTGAATCCAAGGGTCTGATAGATGTCAATAATCATTAAAACTAATGTGTTCTTTCTGGCCAATCTTCCCTCCCCTTTTGGGGCAAAAGTTCTCAAAGGGCAAAACCAGCAAGTTATTAAAGCATTCCTGGCCTGCTTGTGAACTCATTAAAAAAAAAAAACTTGAATATGAAAACTTAATATGCAATTGTGCAAGCTACTTCTCAAAGAAACAACACCCACAACCCTTTAGAACACCCCTCCTGCAGGCTGCAGGTGATATAGCAAATGACCAGGAGGACATTCAGCACAGAAAATCTAGAACCAACAAGCAGTAAGAACACGGTGAGCTCTTGCTGCAGAGATAAACAAAACTGGCTCTGCTTTCTAATTACAATTGGAAATCAGGTCTGGGTTCCTTGATACTTCCTGATTCCCTGAGACCAAGGCCAAAGAAATGTCTTTAACCTGTTCCCCGTCTCTGCCTAGCTGGTGTCAGTCTCCTTCTTTGGAAAATGAAGGGCTTGAAATATGAATATTTTAAAATATCTTTAATAGAAGTTTTTCTTCAAGTTTTAAGATTTAAATCCTTCCTTAGACTTTACTTGAAATTTCAAAATACATTTGCACCTTGACTGTCAGTTCAAGGGGAAATTGAGAACTCACTTTTTAAAACCAACACCTCTTTTTCCACCTCTCCTCAGACTCTTCTCAAAATGTTTTCTTGCCAAGACTATCGATTGGCAATTTGTGGTGTAAATCCCCTTAACATTTTTTAACTCAATGTTTTTCCAAATTATATAGTTTGTTGCCAATATTAAAATGCAAAAATAAAGAGAAATGAGTAACTCTAGCTTGCCTTTAAAAAGTTGAGAAATTAGGTCATAGATCTGAGTGTTTCTTTGGGGAAATAATTTTCTTTTACGTTTAGCTTTCCAGCCATTCTAGGTAACTGTCTATCTCCTCTAAATTTTTGAGGTTTTATAATGTTCTGTGACTTTTTAATTCTATATAGATCTGTTAAGCTTTCAAAAAGACAGTCTTTCTGAGTTTCAGCTGAAATCTCTTGTGCTGGTGGTAGTGAGATGAATTGTCTGGTTTGCCCCAGATGAGACCAAAGACCTTCCTTAGGTGTGAGATTTCCATATGAGACTGTCTTGGGTAAATGAATTGACTTAGTTTTACTAGCTAATTAGAGGGGCATGATTTGGGGTATTTTGTAAGTGATCCAGAGTTTCAACTGACTACTGGGTGAGTGAGTGATTGCACAGGTGGAATCCTACCAATTTCTGGCTCAGGTGACCTGCCCCTTGTCTCTATGGGACTCTGCACCTCAGCCCCAGGTACCACAGCAGAGAAAACCTGGGACCACCTCTTCACCTTCTGAAGTTTCAGAAGATACCCTGTTCAGGCTTCCTGGAGGCCAGCCATGGCAGAAGACCCCTGCCCCCACCCCAACAATCCTCCTTCTTACTTACTGAGCCCACCCTTCCCATACTTGTTGAACCATTTTCAGCCTAAAGTGCAGCCTTTAGGAAGAAAATAGCAGTTCTCTACTTTGAGTCAGAGGTAGGTGCTCCTGCCCTGACTGCATGAAGTAGGACCATTTTCTTTTCTCTGAACCTCAGTTTCCTCTTCAGCAGGATGTGGGTGCAGGTGGAGATGAGGAGGGTAAGACCTACCTTGTAGCTTTGTTGTGAGGTTGAATAGAATTATGTATGTGAAAGCCCTTTGAAAACTACAGCTCTGTACAAAAGTTAATTATTATTAGACAACAAAGGCAGTAGCAATACGCCCAAGAAAGCCACAGTTAAATCTCCTCTAACATTTTGCTGTAGAAGTCAGTTCCTTTAATCTTTCCCCCAAAGCACAGTGAGTTTTTGAAAAGCAGCCTTGAGCCATTGGGTGAAATTCTTGGAGAGGAAACCAGGGAGAGCATGCTTGTGGCTGTAGGGGGACAGGAGTGACTGTTAAGGGGAGTAGTGAATGTCCTTTGGCCTGAAAAGAGGGGAGCAGAGTTAGGGGCGGAAGGGGAGGACTGGTGATGTGGATGAGTCCAGCCCATACTTCCCCAGTGTGCTTTACGTTTTCAGATGGCAGAAGTGCTCAGGACACTTAGAGCCTTCACACTATTCTGTCTCCTCCTGGACTTGCCCAATCTTGCCACAGCCACATGGGATTTCTACTAGTCCTGACGCTCAGGAAATGGCCAGCAGTCTGCTCTGAAACCTCCTGGTGGCTGTGCCTGAGAATCAATCATTAATTACTCTGTGTGCCCCACCAACCAGCTTTCAAAATACAGAAATAGAAATACAGGTCCTGGCAGGTGAAAAGAAAAGGGGTCACTGGCTGGGGAAGGCAGTTTGGAAAAAGCCACCTGTGGCATTTGTCCAGTGGGATAGGGTTAGGGATGTGACCAGGACATGTGTCTCTAGAGCTTTTTGCCTATACCCAAGGCCCTTGGCAGGGTCCATCTAGGCTGTTAGAGGAAAGCTTGGTGTTTCTGGGTTAAGTAGGAAAAAGCCTTATTTGGGGAAGCAAAAGGGAAGGCAGGACAGAAGGACTAGACCAATATGTTCAGGGAATATCAATTTGTTTCTCTAGTAACAATAGTTTTTAAAGTTACAAATAATGAGTAGACTCTTTTTGCAATTTGTTTTGTAGATGAGGAAATTGATTTTCATATCCAGGGTCACCTAGCTGGTAGGTGGCCCACTTAGAGGCCAAATAAGCACTAGTGACTCAGGTCTTGCCTTAAGTGCTGGAAATTCTGCTCACCCCAGCCTAGTTGCTCCCAGTCCACAGCTCCTAACCCCCTTCTCCATCAAGAAGGAAGGTTCTGGAACCCAGGGAGTGGCCAGGGTGAGGTCAGACCCCCCACTGCCAGAAAACTTCCCTGCCACAGAAGAGGAGAGCAGCTCACCAAACAGGAATGCCCTCCTCTCAGCCAGGTCCCTGTGGTCCAGCCCAGAGTGGCAGGAGTCAGGATACAGGAATCTTGACAGCCATGCCAAGGCACCGAGTGGGCTGCCTTCCTGACAGCAATTCTTGGAGAAGTGCCAAGGAAAAAACCCAGGCTCAGGGCTGACTCTGTTCTCTGTGGGCCTGGAATGCAAAAGTTTCCTGCTGTTGGCATAGACTGCAGAGTAGGATCTGCTCCCCCCAGGTCCTGGCCTGACTAAAGAACTAGAGACCTTGGTAGCTGTGTGTGGGGGGAGAGGGGATGAGCAGAGGGGATGGGGAAGAGCTTGAAGGATAGAGAAGATTCAGGAGATCTAACTTGCCTTTTGCCCCCATCCTTTTCTGCTTGCTCCACTGGAAGGCTTCTGGAACATTCGGAACAGAGCAGTCTTAGATGTTTTTTCCATATCCCTCTGGGCCTATACTTGCTTTGAGACTGTCTCTTTGCAGACACACATTGCGTTAGGTTGCAAAGTGTACTGCCCCTGCCCTCCCTGTGTCTGGAAGAGCAACCCTGGGCTTAGAGCTTGATACCATTTTCTTCTCTGTTACAGTGGCCATCTTGCTCTTCTAGGGCTCCTATACTAGGGTGGACATACCACTGTCCTGGGGAAATGCTAACCAGGGCATTTCCTTCTAATAGCAATAGCTACTACTACATGCCAGGAGCTACTGAGTGCCTTTTGAAGAGCCTCATTTATTTTTCATAGTACCCAATAAAGCCAGGGTTTTGAAGCACTTGAGGCATGGAGGCTGCTCTGGGTCACCAAGTTGCTGAGTGGTAGAATCAGGACATCATTTCAGACCCATCTAGTACCCGAATCAGCCTTGTTTCCACTACCCCATGGCATGTTTCAGGACATGGACAACCATGGTAACTCCAAGAAAGCTATTGGAATGAATTAGAAAATAAACTAGTAAAAGAGTCTCTTTTAGCTTCAGGGCCCCTAGTGGTGTTGTGAAGAAGCATGGCTTACAGCAAAAAAAATAAAGTAAAAAATAAAGAAATGTTCTTCTTAGGCCCTCAGAGAAGGGTAAATGAAAGAATTTAAAGCAAATTGAGGGTTATGGCACAGGGTCTTTTCTACCTCTTTCCACCTTATCTCTGGCAACCCTTGTGAAGCATAGACCCAGAATACACTGTGTGAGAGTAAGTGAGTCATCTGCCTGTGCTTTCTTCTAAACTGTTTTAAAACTCTTCCCATTTTTAGGCATCTTTGTGAAAGGTAACATTTCTCTTGTTCTCAAATTCCTCACCTCCTTTGAACCTTACAGTGTGCTGTGGCTTTGAGTATTTCTCTTTGTTTTGCCCACCATCCCCATCACTTTATAGATTTTGATCATGTTGGCTCTGAGATTTCATTTTTCCATGTAAAATCACTTTCCTCAGGTGCATTCCAGCGGAAAGAGCTCAGAGTTCTGGGAAAGGGTCTTTTCCCATTGCATCATGCCACTTGCCTTTGCATAATGCAGAGATGAGGTAGGGGGTCAGGACTGTGAGGCAGAAAACTATGGCTGAAGCTGGAATCCTGGCCCGTTCCATACTGGCTGTATGACCTTGTGTGACATTTCTGAGCTGAAGTTTTTGAGTCTGAAGAGTGAGACTAATAATGCACTTCTCTGGCATAATACTGCAATCATTTAGTCAGACAAAGTCTTAGAGCACAGTGAGTGCTCAGTAAATGTTAATGTCTGAGTAAAGCTAGCCATGATAAAGGTGATAGAGAAGCATTGCTCATAGACATTAGTGTGATGTCACTGTTACTATACTGAGGACACCAGGAGACACTGAGAGGTCCCACAAGTGGCAATGAGGTGAAAAGGCTGGCTAGAAGGAGAACAGTGGACAACTTGTGAACAAAGATGTCCAGGTGTTTCTGAGCTGCATCATTCCCTCCACCAGGACCTCAGAGTAGGTACTTAGTCCGGGCTTCCTTACTTTGAGACCTATGTCCTTCAAGCGCCCAAGGCCACACTCATGGATAGAATCTGCTCCATCACCTCACCTGCCAAGTTCTACCTGAGAACTCTCCTCTTGGAGAGTGCTTTGTGCTGCCAGGGACACATAGCACCAGAGAGTGGAGTCCAGAATATAAGATACCACTCCAGGGAGGGCAGACATGTGGCTCCCAAGCCTGAGACTGTCTAAACTCAGTTTTGTAATGGGCAATGTCTGACCTAGCTGAATTCAACATTCATTGAGAAGCCAGAGTCTTCTCCAGTTTTCTTTCTGTTTTCATTTTAATTTAACATACACACATAATATGTCATAAATAACTCAAACAATCATGATTAATGTTCCCCTTCTTCCAACCCTTAGCCTGAGGTAATCTTGTTATCTATTTGATATTTACTCTTCTAGACCTTTTCTGTTTACCATTGAAATGATGATTGTTGATTTAGTGGTGTGTGTTTTATCACAAATAAAAGCATACTGTGTGTGGTTCTTGCTTGGCAATAGCTTGGCCATCTTTCCAGGTCAGGAAATAGAGCTTTACCTAGTTTGTTTTGAACTATTCCATTCTAGTTCAAAATATGGATATAAAATAGTCTAAGAAACTTCCCAGTTCCAATAGATATTTATGTCTCCATTTTTTTAATCTACATTGTTCTGTAGTGAACTCTTTATGAATATTATCAGGAGAAAAAGGAAATAAGAAATGAAATGGTGGAATGGGTGTGGGTGAATGGACTTTCCACAAGCCTGATGGGTTTTCTCTTTTCATCACTCTTGATTTCTTTAAAGAGTGGAGGTAAGCAATAAGGCATTGTATGAAAGGATCCTTGGAGAGGTTTCCTATTCTGGGTCTGTAGCAAGCTTCCAGGCAGTGATTAAAGGGTATAGAAGGTCAGGGTGGGCATCATGCATGGAAAATGCTATTTATATTCTATAGGTAAACAGAAAAAAAGAGAGGGCACACCTCTGTTCCCTGAGAACCTCAGAGCTGCCTTCACAGGCCAAACTGGGCTAATTGCCTTTACAGGCCAAACGGAGTTTAGTCTAGGATTCGAGAGATAGCTAGACCCCCAGCTGGGCATGGGACTCAGACTCTCCATTCCAGAGCCTGAGGAATTGTGAATTATGGAAAGCACCCTGAACTTAAAAGTCAGAGAGACCTGGGTTTGTGATTTAGCCCTACCTGAGCTGTGTGACCTTGATAAAGTAACTCACCTACTCTGATTCTCAGATTCCCCATACTTGGTAAAAAATGAATGCATATAATATTCACATTTTATTAGCAGGGCAGTGATAAAGGGAATTGTAAAGTACTACATTGTGGAGAAAAGTGAGGTATATTGAATTTGAAGCCATTATGATGAATAGGTGGCTGGGATTATTGCTTTAGCACAGCCTTCTCTTTTCCTTCCCTCCATCTTCATGTGTTCAGTTGTGCAAATCATAGCTTAGCATTTACTAAGTGCTGGGCATTCTGCTGGAACCTGCAAACAAACACAGTGCCAGCCAAAACAAGAAGGATGTCTTTATGCAACCAGGTGATCCAATTGATAGGCTTCTGTAGGGAGGGGTCTGCCTGCCATGTGGGGGCAAGTGGGGAAGGGAGACTTGGGGAATAAGGAGAGGGTGCCCCTAGAGTCCTTGCTGTTTTGAAGGAGGGGCCCTTGGCACAGACAAGAAGGAATTAACTGGGAAAATATAAGAATGGAGGGGTTCAGGTGGAATGTTCTGGTGTGGGCAGAAAAATACCACACGGGAAGGTTCCCAGTCTGAGCAGGAAGCCAGACACATTTAGGTAGCTGAGTTCAGTATGGTGGGGGATAAAGTAGGGTGTATGTGTGTGTGTGTGTGTGTGTGTGTGTGTGTGTGTGTGAGTGTGGTGTGCTGTAGTGTGAGTGTGTGTGGGGTTGTGTGGTATGGTATGTGTTGTATATGTGGTATATGTGGGGTTGTATAGTGTGGTGTGGCCTATGTGCTGTGGTGTACTGTGTGTAATGAGGTTTGTGGTGTGTGTGGTTGGTGTGCATAGTGTGTGGTGTGTCTGGTGTGTGTAGGGGTTGTGTGGTATGATGTGTGTGGTATGTGGTGTGTGTGCTGTGGTATGATATATGTTGTATGGTATGGGGTGTGTTTGTGGTGTGTGGGGTTCTGTGGTGTAGGGGGTTGTGTGATATGTGTGACATGGTGTTGTGTGTGTGTGTTGTGTGTTTGTGTGTGTGAGTGTGCACTGTGGGGAGGACAGAGAGATGGGTCTGGAAAAGAGTACAGGGTTAGATTACAAAGTCCCTGTAGCATGTTAAACTTTATACTGGACTTTGGACTTTATACTGAGAAGCAAAGAGGTTTTAGAAGGGGAAAGAGAAGAAACAGACTTGAGTTGCCCCTTGCACCACAGCCACCTTGGCTGCTGTGGCCACCATCACTTTCTCTCTACCACTCTCCAGTGGTCCAGGAGCTCTTGGTAGCCACATCTTACAGTAAAGAAGAGAATCTTTACTGCTCAGTCTGTCAGGGGGTGCTCAAAATGTCCATGCAAACTGAGATCTGTAAGCATGTTTTCTATAGGAAATATTTCCTGACTGCAATTAGACAGCGAAATACATTGTTCTCTGTGTCATGGAAATGTGACTAGAAGATGCAGAGCTTTGGGTCACCACTTCCCACTTCAAAACCTTCCAGTGGCCAAGGTGAAGTTTCTGTCTCATGGTCGGATCAGACAAGCAAGGAGGAAGACACTGGGGTAGAACCCAGATGGCCACAGATAGGCTGATAGGATGGGGAGGAGCCATTAGCCTGAACTTGCTCAGGGTCTTGGATTTCAAGTTCTACCCTAATCTGCATCCTAATCCTACAAGTGTGACTGAGCAACAGAGACAACCTACACTGGGTGGGGGAGGTAGAATGTTGTATACAAAGGGTTTTTTGCTTTTGGTATAGGTATAGGGCAATAATAATAATGATGATGATGATAAAAAGCATTGGTAAAGATCAGGAAGGTAGGTTTCCAGGCTTGAATGGTGGCTGAGCCTCAGTTTCCTCATCTCTATAAAGAAGGAGTATGAAAAATATTTACTAGATCCATCTTGAGAAAATTCCTCAGCATCTCTATACCATGTTTTCTCAGTTTTAGTGAAAAGTGCTTAAGGACATCTTCCTTTATTATTTAATTGGGTTGGTTTTTGTGAACCAGTGTGTGTGTGAAAGCACTTTGAAACTGATAGTTGTAATATTGCTGTTGAGTGATAGAACACTATAAGGGAAATAAGTACCATTGTGTGTCCATGATCATATTTAACACATTAATCAGACATATGTATATTACTATGTATTGCTGTATAGTATAATGTATCATACCACATATGACATATATGACATGTATGTATGCATACATATAACATATAGAACAGCAGGCATGAAATTCTAAAATATATTCCATATCCAATTCATTGGCTCCCTAGCTCACTTAGGAAAATGATAAAATTCTTTCAATGGCCTCTGAAGTCTTATTCTGTCAGCGCATGTTCAGAGCCTCCCACCCTTCCTCCTCCTTCCTACATTTCCTTCTGTACTGTGCTTCTTTTATTCTGCTCCAGTATGCTGATCTCTTTGCTTTCTTCCAACAAGCCAGGCTTGCTCTCTCTCTGGACCTGTTTGTTGCTGACCCCTCCCCACCTGGATGGATATAAACTCAGTCATCTCCAAGTCTGGAGTCAAATTTCACTTTAGTGAACTCTTCTCCAGCACCCCTCCACCCCATTGCAAACCTTTTCCTCACTTTCTGTCACTCTACTTTTTCTCCTTTTCGCATCTGACATATTTCATGTATTTATTTCTTTACCTTCTGACTCCCCCAGTTGGTGAGTTTCATGATGGCAAGGGTTTCATGTCAGTTTTGTCTACTTCTGAATCTCCAGTGCCTGGAACAGTGTCTGGAATACAGGTCATGCTCAATAACATAGGTGCTTGTGTGAATGTTTCATGGAATGAATGTGAATGCCAAAGGTAACACAGTGACCTCATTGTGATGTTGTGATGCTAGGTGCTGGGTACCCAGCAGTTAAGAGGCAATCACTGTATTGAAGTCTCAGCTGTGCATGGCCCACACTGGTTCTTGGCAGCTAGTGGCAGAAACTAAGTACAGTAGAACCTTGATATTTCCAGGTCTATGGTTCCAAGGAGACCACTGTTGAGGAAAAACTGTGAATGTTCAGTTATACTGTGGATGCTTGATTCATTTTTCTTGTAACACCACCCAACTTTTGCTTAAAGACAGATCATCTTTCAAGAAATCTAAAATTTTCACTTATCACTTAAATCAAGCATGCTAATTTTTACTTTGCTTTTCTTGGATACCGTCTGCTTTCTGGGAGCAGATTTTCACAAAATAAGGAGCACAGAAACTCCCAGCAGACCACACAATGATTTAAACACATCTGATGATAACGTTTGACTAACAGTTTTTCCACATCAGTTGATCTGTATAATACACATGCAAGAATTTAAAATTTGTGTTTTTGAATTTTCTTTTTAAAAATTTTTATTTACTTATTTTTTATTGCACTTGGTCAAAACCACATGTAATAAATTCACAAAAAAAGGTGGGCTTACTATAGTCCTTAATTTTTCTCCTGGGGATGCTATCTGCTTGTCTCTTAATCTTTCTCTAAGAAGTTGAGGGTCCTCTGGGTAGACACTGGATAGGATTGGGCATAGGCCATGGGCAGGGTCAGTTAGTGACCTTCCCCAGATTCCAGGGCCACCAGTGGGAGATAGCCAGACCTACCTCCTCCTCTTTGGCACTTAGTCCTGCCACAAAGGACTCCAAACCTTTGGGCAAGGGTTATAGCACCTGCTGCCCAGGGAACATGTGACCACTGGAGCTCTGCTGGGTTGGAACAACCTGCACAATCAGGTCATTGTGCTAAACATACAGGTCTCTGTGCCAAGCCACACCCCATTCCAGTACTACCAGGCCTTTTGGGACCCTGATTTACAGGGAGGGGGGATGTTGTCCAAATGACCCTAGGGGAGGATGGGTCTCTTCTAAGACACTCATTTATTCTGCCTTGTTATGAGATCTAGGGAGAAGTAGACAAGAAAAGGAAGGCATAAGCCCAGCCTGGCTTCAGGCCCTATGAGTTGTGGCAGACACTGATAGGACCATTTCTGTTTGAGTCCTGGTGGCTCTTTGGCATTGACTATTGTCCTCTAACATTTGCTTTGGGTGGCAAAGACTACTGAGCGCTAACATGTTTTTAGAAGTCCAAACGTTTTCCTACTGTTGTGGCTAGGTCCAGACAGTCCCATCAGGTCACTATCTATTCTGGGAGGGTAGCTTCCTCAGTGGGCCACTAGACACAGATTTGGAGCTATTAAACTCTGGGTAACTATGACCAAACTTGGAGAAGAGCATGGTGGGGTAAGTTTCTGGGAAAGGAAGATTGAGGGGGGAGAGAGCCTATCTTACTTTTCTATTTTAAAGCTGAGTGGCCTTGGGCAAGCCACCTAACCTCTTCTAGCCTTAGGTTTGTCATTCCATAAAATGGGGATCGTGATGTAGATGATCTTAAATGGATATGCATAAAATACTGGCTTTCACAAGAGAAGTGCATCTGTTCCTGTCCTCCTAGAAGTGAGGAGTCCTATAGAGTTTTGCACCCTGTTGACACATAGGCAAAGCTCACCGGTAGGTTTCTCTCCACAGGACCGTTCAGTAACTGTAAGAAAGTCCCACTCTGGTAGTCATTTTTTTTCTACTGTAGGTGACCCTAAGAGAGATGGCATGATGAGCTAGCATTCAGCATGGCCACAGCAACCTTCATTCTACCAGACATGTGAATAAGGAATATTTCTTTTCTTGGTACATCACAAGGTTCTTGAGTGCCTAATATACAGTGAGTCCTAAAAGGGGTGAATCTGAATTGAGGAGTTTAAGGTCAATCAGGGCCACTTTGGGTCCCAGATACTCATTACGGGTTCAGAGATCTCAGTTATTCTTTGCCCCCAATCCTCAGCACACATTTCCACATAAAGAAAGGAAAGACAGTAACAGCATCCTCCTTTTGCATCTTCCCTTGATGTGAAGACATTGGTCAAGACGCCAGGACTCAAACACCTAAGCTGGCCATGCTCGTGGTCCTGGCTCTTGAGATCCAGCAGATAATACCTGTGTTCCATGTTTTGTCTCTCTAGAATCATCTTCAAAGAGAGAGTCTTGGAGACTCTATGCCACTCACTGTAGGACCTCAACAAGTGGTCTGGCCTTCTTGGAGGCCAGTTGCCTCACCTGTGAGATAGAGATTAGGATATCCACATTTCCAGGGCTGTGAGGATTAAATGAAATGATAAGTTACATGGCACAGGGCTTGCGTGTACAGGCTCTGAAAATTTTAGAAAGAATAGTGACGATGATGAAGAAATAGCGAGACGTCAACCCCCTCTCACCCATTCTCCCAATGGTGATAACCATTGATATCCTTGGTTTTACTGCTTAAAATTTTCAGACCTGGAGCAG
The DNA here is from genome assembly GCF_047511655.1 of Castor canadensis. Taxonomy (NCBI): domain Eukaryota; kingdom Metazoa; phylum Chordata; class Mammalia; order Rodentia; family Castoridae; genus Castor; species Castor canadensis. Next base: position 79,601,897 of record NC_133397.1, on the reverse strand, counting down.
AAAGGCCTGGATGCTGGCTGTGGTGGGAGACCTCTTCCTTTCTATCCTGTTCCAAAGGACCAAGGGCCCCTTTCCTCCAGATCCCCAAATCTGGTTCCTAACTCCTCTGGGTCAGCCACCTCCCACCCCCCTCCACCTGCTGAAGGTGGGCTGAATGGGAAGGAAGAGGGGGTATGGAAGACAGACCCATGAGGAAACAGCAAGCCTCCAGAGAACTAGAGCCTCTCTCCTCCTGGTCTAGAAGAACAGCGCACTTGCTCCAGTTTTCTCCTCCCACAGGCTGGGTTTCTAGGCGTCTTCCTTTAGTTAAAAGTATTTAGCCTTCCCCTACACTGGCCTTCATTTGCATGGGCTCAGTATCCTCATGTAGCCTCAGTATCAGAAGGAGCTATGAGGTTAACGCGCTGGGTCCTCTGGCTGCATCCAGGGATACTGGGCTATCAAAGCGCATACAGGTTCTCCTGTGTTGAGTCCCCTAGAACTCAGAGAGCAAGGCTGTCACCACCGGGAATTGTGGGTTTCCAGTCCTTCTCAGCCTGGCTCCTCTGCCCGGCGCGGGGGCGTGGCCTCCAGCCTCTCGCAGCGAAGAGTGTTTACAGAGTACTTGAAAGCCTGGCTGCTCCTCCACAGGTGTCCGAATGAATGAAGGCAGGTATTTTCCAATCATCTGTGTGCGCCAAACAATGGACTGCACTGCGTTCTGGTGGGCATTTCAGGGAAGGACAAGGCACAACTCCAGTCAGGAAGGAACTAACAGGGAGTCCGGAGAAATTTTCCTTTGTGATTACACAAAAACTATGATACAGAGTAAAACTGGAATTCATAGGAAAACAGGGCTTGTACTGTCAGTACCAAATTTTTCCTTCCTTCCTTCCTTCCTTCCTTCCTTCCTTCCTTCCTTCCTTCCTTCCTTCCTTCCTTCCTTCCTTCCTTCCTCCATCCCTCCTTCCCTCCTTCCCTCCTTCCTCTATCTCTCTGTCCCACAGTTCCTCCTCTCCTCTCTCTCTCTCCTTTTTGCTGGGGATTTAACCCAGGACCTTGGGCATGCTAGGCAAGTTTTCTACCACTGAGCTACAGCTACAGTCCATTTATTTATTTATTTATTTGTGGTTAAGATTCTGATGCTTAGAAAACTCAGGGAAGTTCACCAAGGTCATGGCCTCCAGCAGGCATGAGGTTTAAACCTAGGCCAGCTTGTCTCCAGTCCCATCATATACCATTAAGAAAGACAGAAAGCATGGTCTTGGGGACAAGATTGAGCAGGATGAGCTCAGGATTTGTTTTAGATGTGTGTTTTCAGCAGCTTGTTCTCCTTCCCTGCTAGCTGGTGAAGCATATGAAAAACAAAAGCCTTTTGTTAGTCCTTTCTCAGCCATGCATCCTAGAGTAGGATGAGCTTTCTTCTGTCACAGCTCCTTTACCATTGGTGGTCTGCTGAGTTGGGGAAAGTAGGGAGATTGCTTCGAATAATAGTGGCAATATCCTCAGAACATGGTTTCAGATCATCCTCACAAGCAACTGCGCAATTGATAAGGTTAGTGCTTTACAGATGAGCAAAGTGGGACTCTGATGGGGCTAAATAATGTATGTACCTGAGGTCACTGAACTACTGAGTGTTAGAATCAGGACTTAGATCCAGGGACCATACCCCCCAGAGGCTAGGGGGCTGGGAATGGAGAAAAACTTCTGGAAGGGAACTGGATTCTAAACAAGATCATTAAATTCCCTGACCTTGACCAGGAAAATTGAATGTTCCAAACAGGATACTTATAAGATCAAGGCAATCACCTTTGGAATGATACCCAATAAGGCTTCTTCTCTAATTCAGGCACAGTGACTTCAGAGATATATCAAAACACAAGTACTTTTTGTTGGCAACAATGGCACTGATAGGTTTCAGTTCTTACTGCACCCTTAAGCTTCTGTTTCCCAGGGTCAAGGTCCTGCCTCAAGTCTAGCTTGAATTCTCCTTCTGCCCCAACCTCCAATCAGCATGAACTATAAGATCCTAAGCAATCAGATCATGCCAAGTCTCACTGAGGAGTATTTAAGCCCTTGCCCCCCCCCCGCCCCGCCCCCCCCTCTCTCCTCTCTTTCTCTCTCTGCTCTCTCCTTCTCCCACCCAGCAATAAAGAATCTCTTGGCCAGCAGATCACTCCTCTCTGCATAGTCACTTTGGGGCCTACATTTGCCTACACTTTTTATTGAGAATAGTGTGACAATACCAATCTAAACTCTCAATAGATTATTAGCAGACAGTGAATTGCTGAATGAACGTTTTGTTACTCAGAAAGCAGAGATCATAACCCTTAGGAAGGACCTTTAGGACAGGTATAATTTGATGAAGGTACAGGAGAACCAGGATGGGAAGGAACCAGAGTCTGAGCAGGTAGCTGTATGAGTGGAGGGGCTTTGAGGGCTACAGGTCAAGTATCCTTGCAGTCTCTTCAAGGCCAGAGCCTGGGACTGTCTGGTACTGTTTTTGGCCCATATAAGTTCTCAATAACTATTGAGAAGTGGTGTTACTTGAATGTTCAAAGAAGAAATAATTGAGGTAAAGGGTATAGGATCAAGAAAAGGCCTGGAAGGCAGATTTGTGAAGGTAAAGTCCTTTTTAGTATTGGATCACTGTGAGAAAAGGAGTGTAGTGTATATATGTCAAGATGACCTACAGCCCTAATTTAGTCATAGTGCCTTCTTGGCCTGAAAAGAAAAAAAAGGACTTCTTCTAAAAGGGTCTAAAAGACAGACAGACAGACAGATAGATAAGATAGGTAGATATTGGTGGTACTGGGAGATTGAACTCAGGGCCTTGAGTTTGGTTAGGCAGAAGCTCTACCACTTGAGCTACTCTACCAGCTATTTTTGCTTTATTTTTGAGATAAGGTTTTGCCAGCCTGAACTTCAGTTCTCCTATTTGTGCTTTTTTGGCTAACTGAACAACAGGTGTGCATCAGTTCTGGCCTTTGGTTGAGATTGGTTCTCAAGAACTCCTCCCCCTCCGCCAGTCTGGCCTCAAACCATGATTCTCCTTGTCTCCATCTCCTAATAACTTTCTAAGATTGTAGGCTTTCCTGGCCTAAAAGGTTTAATTGATTTTAATAATGAAGTTCCAATTGGGCTTCCCCTGGGGTAACTTATGTTGGAGGTGGGTGAAGATCCCAGCTTCATAGAATGTAGACAAGTTCTTGCTTGTTGAGGTGAAAGGTAAGGTCTGGACAGGTCTCAGGCCCAAGAAACATCTGCCTTGTAGGAAGGAAGCTTGTCCTTACCCAGTGTAGGCAGTAGCATGAGGGGACCAAAGGTCTTCTAGATACACTTTCATTGAAATTCTTCAGTTGCAAAAAAGGCAATCAATTGGGCCAAACAATAGAGAATGGGTTATAGAGAAATGGGGATGGGACATGGAGCCCAAAGTCAAGATGCAACTGAGCTTCAAAAATGACCAGAACCAGGACCTGGAAGGCCATTGGGCTGCCTGCTATCTCTGCTTTCATTTTTCTATGAGTGTTGTCTTCTCTTCCTGTATCTCTGCAGGAAAGTTCTCTTTTTCAACTTGCACAAGGTGGGGGCACTTATAGCTGCCTCCTGAGATTACTCATTAGAGTCTTGTGAATGGGGAACCATTCTCTTCATCAGAGAGAACCTGCTTACCCAGCCTGTGTTGCTTGCCATCCTCGTTCACTCAGCTCTCATTAAGGCTATGGAGGATTCATTTTTGTAAATGGAGATTACAGTTCTCAGAGAAAAAGAGGTAAAAAAATTTGGACTGCTTAGATACTTCAAAAATACTCATCACAGATGCTTATTCAGAAGCTTTGGGATTTTCCTAAATACCCATTTGTCATAATCCATCTATGCAGTGTGCTGAGGCTGACTGAGAGCTTGTTATCATCTTAGGTGGTATTAATAGTGACAGCAGCTCCAAGAAAAGATGGTGATATTTTTTTCTTTTTGCTCCTTATGAGCACATCTAGGTTGTGAGTTCAGTACTACCTAAAAAGGAGACTGAGCATCAAGTGTAGGACAGTTGATCTTCCTGGCACTGGAGTGGGAAGGAGTTAATGTCTTTCAGCTGAGAGTCTTTCTTAGCGAAGACTAGATGCTGGGGAAACTAAGAAGAAGAAAGACCTTTGGGATTAGGGATTCCCAAACCTGATTGATCTGTGTTCACTTGGGGGAGTTAAGAAATCACAGACCCCATCTACGATCTCCTGAAGCAGAATCTTCAGTTGGGGTGAGAGAGTAGGTCCCTAGTTTCTATAACCCCTTGGTGTTTCTGATGATCAAGTGGATTTGGGAATCACTGGATCAGAAGACCTTTAAGAAACCTTCAAGCTGGATACAGTGTGTGTATCTATAGTTCAGATACTTGGGAGGCTGAGGCAGGAGGATTGCTTTGAACCCAGGAGTTCAAGACCAGTCTGGGCAACAAAGTGAGACCCTGTCTCTTAAAAGAAAAAGTAAGGAAACTTGAATTCTAAATTTTATAATATCTGTCTATACCAAGTGTGGTCCCCAAACCACTCTCATCAGGAAACTTATTTGAAATGCAAATTCTTGGGCCCACCCAAGGGGATATGAATCAGAAATTATAGATGTAGATTTAAGCAATCTGTGTATTAAAACACAGGTGATTCTGATGCCTGCTCAAACCCGAGAATCATTGATCTTCAGTATGTATTAGTTTTATACTAAAGCCAATTTTTATTTTTATTTTAGTTTATGTTGGAGTGATGAGTTCCACTGAGTTTATTTCTTAATAAGTTGTAGCCAGATTCAAAGATGGCCCCCAAAGGATCCAAATGCATAAGATCTTTGCCTCTTGCTATTCATGCAGCTCTTTCTCTCGTGTTATCAGACAAGATAGGGCACATTCAGGGTGGTATGGCTGTAGACTCTCTCATGTTATCAGGATCCACCTATATGATCACTAGAAGATGGCATATGTGTTGGTGTATCACTTCTGAGTCTGTATCATGAAAGACAAGACTTCCCCCTTATCCTGGGGGAAGCTTGCTGCCATTTTTATGGAGAAGACCATGTGGTGACGAACCGAGGCCTCCTGATGATAGCCATCAAGAACTCAGTGTTCCCAATCTAAAACTGTGTGAGGAAGATATCCTGGATGTAGATCTTCACTCAGTGCCAGTCAAGCTTTCAAATGACTATAGGTCTGTTTGATAGCTTGACTGCAACCTCATGAAAAATCTTTAGCCAGATTCACACAGCTATGCAGTTCTCTGATTCTTGACACTCAGGAATAAATGTTTGAGCTGATAAATGTTTTTTGTTCTAAGCTGTTAAATTTGGGGTAATTTGTTACACAGCAACAGGTAACTAATACTAAATTCATATTTTCCTATCTTTACTGAGACATTATATTCTTGGCATAGGAGTATTCTGTCAGTGGACTGCTTGGAAAATATTTCCATGGTTAGAGAAGAAAATAGAATTTTTTCTTTGTGTTGTTTTTGTACAAAAATGTCTTCTTTTGAGCCTTAAACCTATGCCTAGTAACAGATTTGATGACTGTACACATCAAAATGGTGATCAAATTCCCAGAAGGGATCCTTCCAGAAGCCATTAGGGAGACATCAGAGGTGCTCCTTTGGGTCCAATAGATACCTTTTTCCTTCTTTGGTCAAACAGTTTGACTAAGACAATGGTCATCCTGAAGGAGAGGTCACATAGTCTTTCCTAGAGATAAGTCAGAAGAAGTGGCAGTGCGGAGATAGCAGTTGAGTTTAGTGAGACTTACCTTTAGGAGTAAAAGGAAAGGAGAGAGAAAAGGCCAATTGAGTCTTTCTTAGTCCTTAGGTGTGTAAGCGAGTGGGGGTGTTCTTCCCATGCACCATCTTGGAATTCTTCAAAGAATTAGAAGCCACTTCCAATACTGGTTAAACTTCACAATTTTCTTTCTTTTCCCTAGTTTCTATTTTATTTCCAGAAAAGGGAACTGCAAAGAGAGGAACACAGTGTGGGGAGAGGATGCAAAAAATGTGCTGAGTCTCTGAAGGCTAAGACAAGTCCTTGAGAAGCTGGCCTGGTCTGTGAAGAGGGTCTCCACACTTCAAATTTCCTTTTGGGATTCCAAGACAGTGTCCCTGGGATGTTTCTTTGTACTGGCTGGACTCTGCCTGTAATTCAGGCAGGTGCCACCAGGTGGAGAAATGTCTGGATTACAACCTCAAGACTCACCTGGCATAGATAGAGTTCAACCGTTCAAGTTCAACCATCCTAAACACACACACACACACACACACTGTTAATTACTGAGAAAGGGCTGATTTACAAGTAAGTATTGTGAATTTATATAAGACTTATCACTAATCCTCTCTAGGCCTTTGTAGCTTCATCTTTAAAGTGAAAGGATTGAGGAAAGTTATTTCTAATGTCCATCTCTGAATTTTTAGGACTTCATAGAATAACATTTGTCACAGGCTGATTTTACTTAGTTTTTGTTTACTACATCTCCTAACGGCTTTGAGCTCACCACCACACTCCCCATCCCTTCCTTTACCACAATTTACTTGAGATCTTTCTCCTTCAACATCAAAAATCATTGAAAGCCATCTCTTAAACTTATTTCCTCTCTTTTAAAAATGTCTCTATATCTTCCCTCATTCATTTTCCCTTTTTGCCTGGTATTTTGGACACAAACTTTGTGTGCTTTCTTGGATTTTCTTAACTACATCTATTCTCTCTCTCATCTGGTGCCCAGACTGTGCTGGGTTATTCTGCCACTTGCAGATTCCATGATACCATGAGGTTTTTGGTGACTGAAGGAAGACTGGATAGTACAACTCAGAGCTTCCAAGGTATTTGTTCACTGTTGGGTAAATCTTGGTTGTTGAGAAATGGGAGACTGGAGGGGAACTATCACATAAATTCCCCTCCTTCTGGTGGGTACTTCCAGGTTTTATTTCTCCTCAAAAATCTCACAGAGAATCCCAGAATGGCAAACAGTCATGTTTTATGCATGATCTGTTCAGTGTCTGTGATGGTTATTATATGTCAACTTGACTAGACCATGGGATGCCCAGATACCTAGCTAAACATTTATCCCCATGTCTGTGATTTTTTTTTTTCTGGATGAGATTCACATTTGAATTGGTGGATGAATAAGACAGCTAGCCCTCCCAATTTGGGAATTCCAAACCACTGAAGGCTTGAGTAGAAGAAAAAAGGTGGAAGAAGGGAGAATTTTTTTCTCTGCCTTACTGTCTGAGCTGGGACATTATCCTTCTCCTGCCCTTGAACTGCAGCTTACACCTTTGATGTTCCTGGTTCTCAGGCTCTTAGACTTGTACCAGATTTCCTGGTACTTCAGTTTCAAATAGCAGAAGGTGGGACTTTTCAGTTTTTATAATCACATAAACCAATTCCTTATGAGCAAACACTCTTATTTCTCTCTGTGTCTTTGTATCTATCTATCTATCTATCTATCTATCTATCTATCTATCTATCTGTCTATCTTCTACCTTTCCAACCATCTACCTATCTATGTAGTATTGGCTCTGTTTCTACAGTGAACTCTTAAAACAACATCTTCATGCCTGTTGTGATGTTGCTATTAGCACAAAAGTGCATTGCCACATGGGACTTTTCATCTTCCCGTCCATGTGTTTTTCACCCTCACTGTTTTGGGCTTGTATCCTCCCTCCATATAAAGTACCAGCATTGAAAATCCTTGCTTCAGTCTTTGATTTCTATAGGATCTAGACTAAGACACATGACTTCAGATGACAAAGTTTCCACCTGTTTTAATGCCTATTGTGTCACTTGGGTTCTCATTCCATTCCCTTTCTGCCTTCTTCATGCTTCATTAACCATTCTTGTACTGTTTTTGAATTTTCAACTTCTCTCTATGGATTCTTTCAATTTATGAACATGCTCAAGTTATTCAACAAATACCATATATCCCTTTTAGTAAAAACACTTAATTGCATCTTCTCATGAACAAATTTCTTATAGAGTTACACTGACTGCTTCTATTAGTTTTCTAGGGCTGCCATTACAATGTATGACAAGTTAGGTAGCTTGAAACAACAGAAATTTGTTCTCTCACAGTTCTGGAGACCTGAAGTACAAAATAAATGTGTTGACAGGGACTTGTTTCCTCTGAAGGCTTTAGAAGATGAATCTTTTCTGTCTCTTCCAGATTCTGGTGGCTTTAGGAGCTCCTTGACTCTGGCAGCCTTCTTGGAGATTCTGCCTTGGTATTTACACGACTGCCCTCTCTGTGTGTCTTCACATAGTAGTTTCCCCTCTTTTACAAGGGCACATACCATATGGGATCAAGGACCTATCCTAATGAACTCATGTAACTTGATTATATTTGCAAAGACCCTATTTCTAAATAAGGTCACTAAATAATTCTCAGGTACTGGGATTAGAACTTCAATATATCTTTTGGGGGAACACAATTCACTCCATAAGGTTTCCTAAATGTCCTTACTGTCTACTCATTCATCAACTTTTTGTAATTGGTGTCTTTTCACATCTTACTATTCCCATGATTCCCCTGAAGGTCATCAGTGCCAAATTCAATGACTTCTTCTTAGTCCTTATCCTTGTTACTGTCCTATAGTATTTGTTATGGTTGTCTTTCCCCTCCTTCCTGGTTACCCCATGACCAGGTGACCTCTGCTAACTCAATGTCCTGATCACTGTGCACACCTGAGGCTTCACCTGTCTTCCAGATTGCTCCATGTGTGCCTTGTTTTCAGACTTTTCTTTCTGTCCCTATCTTTGATTCAAGGTGTATTTTAATGTTGGGTCCTTGCTCATATTCTCTTTTTCAATATACTCTCTCCTCTGGCCTCTTCCCAACCTTCATGCTTCACTGCTCTTTTCTAAGTAGGTAACAGATATATCTCTCTGGCCTAGCTGTTCCCAACCTCAGGGCAAACATTGCCACTTGGAAATCACTGAAGAGCCTCAAAAGTGAGATACCCCAAGCACAATATATCCTCCTTATACACTCAGACACTCAACATGTATTTCTCATATCCACATGTAACCCATATATGTATTCTGTTCTCATGGATTCTGGTTGGACCTTATAAAGATCTAAGCTTCCTAGAAAATTGAAAATTAGTGTCAGTCAACATTCAGTAGCTCTTTAGTGGGGACCTGTTGCTGTGCCTTGTCTTGAGGTAGCAGTTGATATACAGCGAGTCTGACCAGAAGTAAAGATTTTAGTTTATCTTTAATTTTATTTGTGAATGTATATATATATTGAGGGTGGGAGAGGTGGCTGCTAGGCAGAGCTTGTAGTCCAAGTGAGGCATAGGAAGCTGACAACTCTGGAACATGCTGAGTGGTCTGGGACAGCCTTTGGAATCTAGGTTGTTGGTTCACAGAGCCCAAGCTCAGTGCTCTAGCCTGCAGGTGGTGGTGGTGGTGATGGTGGTGGAGTCCAGTCAAGGGGAAGGCAGGCTGCAGGCATCACAAAGGGATAGGGATCCTGAACATCAGGGTCTCATTTGTTACATGCCCTCAAGTTTTTGTTGACGTGGTCCTCCTGCAACACTCGATACTCATTGCATATGGACTTATTTGCGATTGTCACATAGGCTTTGGCCTCAGAGGGACTTTAAATATTTAATAGGAGGAAGATTAAAGAACTGTAGTCACTCACAGAAAGTCCCACATATAGTCCTAGCAGAGCTAGGATTCATAGTCAGGCTCCCAGAGTCCATGTCTTCCTTTTGGCTGCCTTGTCCTTCCCCTTTGCCTGGTATCTGTGTTGCTCTGGATGACAGAGCCCAGCAACCACATGCTTCTTTCCATGAGTCCCAGCTCTGTTTTGGAAATGAAATTAACAATGAAACCATTTGCTTATAGACCTACTTTGTGTCAGGCTCTTGCTGAAAACTAGCATTTGGTGTTCTTCACAACCCCACAAGACAAGCACTGGTTTCATCATGCTACATTTGAGGCATGTCTTAGCTCATCTCTGGCTGTAACTGAATACCAGCAATGGGGTAATTTACAAAGAATGGAGGCATCTGTAATCTGGAAGGTAACAGGTTCTCACCTCATGAGGTCCTTCTTTCTGTGGGGACTCTGCAGAGTTCCAAGATGGTGCAGGGCATCACATGGAGATGGGGCATGTATAAGAGACAGAGTCAATCCTACTTTTATAATAGACCCACTCTGGAGATACCCCAACAATCTATAGATCCTTGAATAGATTAATCCATTCACAGCCCTCATGACCTACATCACTTCTTATAGGTCCTACCTGATATAACTCCTTAATGCCTCACAATGGGAATTAAATGGGAGTTCTGGTAGGGATAGTCAAGCCATACCAAGGTGCTTTCATTTAGAGAGGTTAAATAGCATCCTCAAAATCACTCAATGCTTGGTGCTGCTGGAGGAATTGGATGCAGTGCCAGAAAGCAAGCTCCTGAGCACCCACCACATAGGGCCCACCATGATCTGAGCTGAGTTGAGCTGAGCTGGTGGATGCTCTTTGATGCAGCCCCTCCTACCAGCAGACCCTGCTGCAGCCAGCTATGGCCCAGCTTACCTGGGAAGATGGGTGCAGACTGCACGGCTGGTGAGTGATACATGGAGAGCGTCGCCGCCTGCTTGACAGGCAGAAGATAAACAGCTCCCCGTTAAATCTCACTTAATGCTGATATTTATAAATTTATTCAGCTTGTGTTTACTGAATCGAGAGAATGCTTAATAACATAACGTGCTTCATCTCACATGTTCCTACTAATGAGAATGCAAGTACGTATTGCTTAATTTTTTTTTTAACATTTCATTTGCTTTCCACTCCCTCCCTCCCTCCTGTTGTTGGTTTGGATTTTCATTTGTTGCCAAACTCTGGTAAGTTTGGGCCTGTTGGGTGTTAGTGAGAAGAGGGCCGAAGTAAGCCTGGGGTAGTAGTTGGACCAAGGTCCCCAAGCTGAGCCTATCCCGATGTGCAGTTCATCTCATGAGATATAAGTGCTCATGAGTTTGGGTGCCAAAGATATTGAACACATGGAGGGCAAAACAAAGCATGTTCTGCTGCGTGTTGGGCAAAGATTGAGGCATTTGGGGCTTCAGGATGCAAATTTAAGGTGGAGGACAGAATGCTGGTGTCCTTGGCTTGGGACAGACAAGGAGGATGGCCAGAATGAGGTTATATAGACAATTTGTAGGATTGCTGTGTGTGTGTGTGTGTGTGTGTGTGTGTGTGTGTGTGTGAGAGAGAGAGAGAGAGAGAGAGAGAGAGAGAGAGAGAGAGAGAGGCACTGGTACTCCATCATTGCCTTAATTGGATTTTTGCTCACTATGAGTTTGTTAAAATGAAGCCCCCTTCCCCCAGCTGTTTTTCCCAGCTGTGCTGGCTGCAGAACGCTCAGTTCTGAACCTCACCAGGCAGGACAGCCCAAGCAATGGGGCAGGGAGAAATGGCAAAGAGACCAGCCAAGCCCAGGTGTGCAAGTGGAAATGCATTTAGGCAGAGGGATGAGGGTAGGGAGCCTAGGATGACCAGTGTTGGGGTTTTAGGGATGAGGTGGGTGGGAGAGGGCATGGGGGTCACCAAGCATGCCAGCCCTTAGAGGACTGGTGGCCATGAGTCAAGTGGAGGGAGGACAGCAGGCAGAAGTTTGGCATTAGGATGGAGGTGTTTGGGGAGCTGGAACTGGGGAGGAGGAAGCCTGGAGATAAGAACCTATAACCTTTAACACAGAAGTTAAGCGAATAATTCAGACATTTATGTCAACCCCTGCCCTACAAAACCAAACTTACAGATAAGCTATAAATACTTTTATTATCTTTTAATTCAACTGATTATGCCCCCACACCCCTGTCCTTGTATACTGGCTGGAGGAGCTGCTGTGACGAAGGAGCACTGACCCCAGGACCTTGGATGAGTCATGGGCCTCCTTGGGCCTCAGGACTGGAAGCTCTGGCCTATCATCCCTGCCCTGAATGCCACATTCTTGTCTGGACATCTTCTGCTGGGCTGGAGAGCAGGAGACAGGGATGGATGTGGTGGTGGCAACTCTGAGAACACTGCCTTTATCTTGTTTGAGAGGCAGGGAAACACTGTCCTTCCTGGGACCTGACACCTTGAGAAGGAGGCTGAAGGGTAGGGAGCTCAAGCCTTCTGACATTATCCAAGAAGCTGGAAACAGTCTTACAACTCAAGGAACCCTGGGAAATCTGGGGAAAGGATGGAGGCTCCAGCCAAAAGACAAAGGCCCAGTTTTTCTTAAGGGCACGAAGTAGACAATTTCCAGGTTTTAATTCTGCCACTGGTTTGTGCCCTTGACAGGTTGTGTTCAGGAGTCACTTTCTCTGTCTATTGAAATCCGGTGATACTATATGATGAACAAAACCTCTGCAGTCTGATTTCCATGGCCACTTGCCCAGGCTGGTTTCTTCTAGGGTCCTTATCTCCACCTCCCAAAGCTGTAGGGCTAACCTACACAGTGGTAGGGAAGAGCAGCAGCCTGCTTTCCCAGGACTAGCACATTTTGGTCCATCTAGTTCAACTCCCTCAGGGTCAGGGCCCAGGATGGTGACATGGACATTGGAAAGTTTGGGAGGCAGACATCTGCTTTAGGATTGAACTAAAAGTCCTAAGCCCAGCCTCTGCCGCCTTCTCATTTTCCTGTCTCACAAACTCAGTCCTATCCACATGTGGCCTGCATCCCTGTCTGTGCTGCTCACACCTCTGAGGCCTGTCAGGATGCCCCTCCACCCCGCATGCCAGGCTCCTCTTATTTCCCAACAGCGACAGCAGGAACTTCCTCTGCTCCCCCCAACCAACCCTTCCCCTGGTGTAGCAGCTCTGTTTGGGGTTCCTTCAGGGGAGGGGGCAAGGGGCAGGGGCTCATCCCTTTCTTTTGTGCTGCCTCCCCCTCCCACTTCCGCTCCCCTCGCTGCTCCCAGTGACCTTTCACCCCTCTCTTGGATGTCCCTCAAAGGCAGCTCCTGTGGTTAATAACTTCGGCTGGCAGCCCCACACAAAGCCAGGGCCGGAAACCATTGTCCCAGGGACAATGGTGGAGCAGCCCAATAATGAGGCAGCCACAGTGTTGTCTGACATCCTACGTTGCCCTGGCAAAGGAGGAGGGGCAGTGGGGCTTGCCATGCCCTCACCTCCTGGAGTTGAATTATTTCCCTTGCACATGGTAGTTACTCTTTCTGAGGAGGCACCAGCCACCTGTGCCCTCCAATCAGCTGCCTGTCCCTGCAATTGCAAGTTGGGTGGATGTCACCCAGAGAGCTGCCCTCCACCTCCACCTCCAACATATACCACCATTGCTTTGGCTCATTTTTCCACTCTTGGGTCCTGGGGAACTTGAGAGAGACAGAGAGCCATATACTACAGCAATCAATTACTTATGGCAAATGGGTAAGGGAGGAGAGTTCTCAGCCTGCTGCTTAATGAGACACATATGGCATCTGGAAAGAGCTTGTGCTGTGGAAGCAGCAGGCCTGGGTTCAAGACCTCTCTCCTAACTTCCTGGCTGTGTGACCTGGGGGAGGCCACTTAACCTCTCTGAGTCTCCATTTATTCATCTAGGAAAGCCAGGGAGGGAAGGGAGCCATGAGGAGGGCTCTGGAAAGTTACCTCAGAGATGAGTATCTGTGTCTTGGAACAGGCTGCCATGCTCTTGCTTCTCATGTGGGTGACCTGGGACTTCTCCAATTGTGGAAGTGGCCCTGCCTTGGTTATAACATACTTCCTTCTTATGCAGGTCTATGTCCCAAACAAGCAATAAATTACAGAGGGATGTAGAGTGTTGCATGCTGTCCTCTGCACAGTGGTCATTTAGGTGGATCCTGATGAGGCCACAGAATTGACTTCTGACACAAGGAGGAGGCTCTCAGTCAGTTTTCAAATCTGCAGTTCACTAAGATCAATTGCTCTGGACTGTAGAATTGGGATTGTGTATCTATGTTTCTGTGTCTAAGGCAAATAAGAGTATTTTAATGCTTAGGTAAAGAAACATAATTTGTATCCTTAGAAAATACGGCAACTCATATTTAAGATTGAGCACAGCCCTTCTCCAAGGGAGAAATGGACTGCCCTGTAGGGCAGTCTTGATATTCTTGAATACAGTATTCTTTTTTTTGTTGTTATTTTTTTGGGTGGGACTAGGGTTTGAACTCAGTCCCACCAAAAACGCTTGCAAAGAAGGTGTTCTACTGCTTGAGTCATACCTCCAGTCCATTTTGCTCTGGTAATTTTGAAGATGGGCTTTCTGAACTATTTGCCCAGGCTGGTCTTGAATTGCGATCCTCCTGATCTCAGCCTCCCAAGTAGCACGAGCCACTGGTGCCTGGCTTGAGTTCTGATTTGCACATACTACAATATACACATTGGCAGTGTTTACTTCTTGAGTTTTGACAACGGTATACATGCATATACCCACTAGCCCAAGCAAGAGACAGAACATCTTTCTCCCCAGAAAGTTCCTTCGAGGCTTGAGATTTTAAAAGCTCCCTCAGTGAATGGTGCAGCAATCTGGGACCTTGTTCTAATGATCCCATCCACTTGGGGAATGCAGACAGACCATCCAGAACAGTACTCCTCATCCTCATGTGGCATAGCATCACCTGGGGATCTGATCCAATGCACATTCTGCTCCAGCGTGGGGCATTCCTAACCAGCTCTGACCATGCTTTGAGGCTCTGGTCCATGTCTCTCCTTTTGCAGACAAGGAAACTGAGGCTCAGAGAATTCATTCAGGCAACTTGCAAACTACAATTTTAAAATTCCAGGACTTAGAATAATCACAGTCCTTTGTCCTTCAGTCTGTCTCATCCTCTCTGAGTGGTGTCTGTCCTTCCAGCCTATCTCCAGCTGCCCTGTCCTGACTCATTTCACCTTTCTGGGGAAAGGTGTCTGCCTCTTCCTGTTTCTCAGTGATCTGCTCATACTCTGTCAACACTGACTTCCCCGGTCTATCCTATTCCTCAGCATTCTTCTATTCATTCCAGTGAGCAAGTGTTTATTATACAACAGTGTCAGGCTAGGCCTGATCATGTTCTGGAGGGGGAAGGCAAACCAGGAGTTAACCAAGAAGGCAATAGAATAACAGGATCTACAATTGCCCAGCTCAATTTCCTTTCTCTATAAATAATGTTTAGGAAAAGAAATCTACATTTAATCTTAGTGAGGAGGACATAGGATAAGCCTCACAGAAATGAGGGATTTGAGAAGGACTCTGAACTAAGCATTGCACAGGCTATGAGGAGACAAGACAGGTGTTATCTTGGGGCAGGAAGGAGATCCTGCTGATGGTAACTGGGCCCTATTTTCTTAGACTGTTTGGAACAAGTCTTGGGGACTTGGTTGCTCAGATAGCTGACATGACCTCAGGCTGCTAGACAGACATTACTAGTGGAACCCAAAGGTGACAGCTCAGTTTTCCTCTGTCTATGTCCACAATGGGCACCATACTCAGAGTTTGACCTTTGGGGTGTTAGCAGAGTATGTGTCTGAGGTGATCTGGGGATTAGGCCCCTGAGCACTGGGACCTGAAGGTGCTTGATTTAGAGAAGAGAAACTGTTTGGTCTGAGGGTCTAAAGATGCATAGGACAGGCAATCATAGGTAAGATTTACTTAACTCTGTGGATTCCAGAGACAGTCAGGTTTTGTTTCACCCTTGGAAAGAACAAGGTTCTAGCATCCCTTTCTACTTTGGAAGTGAATTGCACCACCTCAAGAGGGAGGGATTTCAGTCCCTGAATGTGGATAGCTGAGGCTGGGTGAGGACAGAGGAATGTCAGGCCTCTAAGCTCCTTTGTCCATTCCCCGAGAGTCCATGAAGAAAAGTCAGTCACCTCAAGTTCATCTTCATGTCCAACCTGCAGCCCCCATAGTGATTTCCCCTGTGGTCCTCTGACTGGGAGACATGTTTTATTTGCCTCCCAGAGGAGCAGGTCCCTCATATGCGCTCCTGAGTAGACTCACATCCAGAATGTAAAGGATACAGGCAAGAATCCAGTGACTATATATGTTTAGGAAAGAGGAAGGCAAGAGAATTCTACCAGGTGCATCTGATGGATTTTTAAGTACCTGAAAAAAGTGGGTTGAAATTTAAATAAGAGGCTAGTGTTCAAGACATAGAGTAGGAGTTAACATAAGGAAGTGAGACTTATCCAGGGAAACTGTGTTGATCAAGATTGTGTGGATCAAATGCCTTGTAGTGTTTGGGGGATATCAAATGCAAGTGGAGTCTGGCCACAACCAACTCTGAGAGTGGGCCTTAGTCTTGCCCTGGCCAGCTGTATGTCCTTGAGTACACTGAGGGTAAGTTTCCTCTTCTGCAATATGGTGAGATTTTCCTCAAGACATTTCAAGTTTCTTTCAGTTTAGACCTACTAGAAGTCAAATTCTAAGGTTTTAGAGATTCAGTTCAAATTCCATATAGCAGTGGACATCAGGGTTGAGCTAGACCATCACAGGGGAATTGTGGGATCAGTGTCCAGCAGAGAAGGGCACTGAGGTGGACAATAAGTGTGATTTCAGGTGGAGAGGAAAAATTGGATTGTCCTCAGTCCCTTAGTCAAGCATTGCAGAAGCTGCTCCTGCCTGCCAATTGTCTGCCAATCAGACTGAGAGAGTCCCCATAGGACCTCACAGGGCTGCCGGGTCCATGTTCCACAAAGCAGGAACAACTGCTGGTTAATTACACAGACAGGGGCTGAGGAGTGCAGCTGTCCCTGGGGCTAACTCACAAGGAGCTGCATCTTCTGTAATCAGCTCCTGGCCCAGCATGGGGACAGGCTTTCCAAGTCCCAGAGGGAGGGGGTCCACAGGGCTTGTCCACCCCAAACTTGGTCCCCTCAAATAACTGCCCCTCTCCTAGTTTGCTCTGCCTTGTCCACCCATCCTTGATGCTTGCTCTCTGCTGGGAAGGAAAAGTTTACTCCCTTGCCTGTCTCTGTTCAACAGAGCAGGAAGTCATGGGCAGTCTGGGCTTCAGCACTTGGATAGCTTGCTTCACTTGTTCCTGGAAAAAGAGCCTGAATCTTAGTATGAGGATATTTCTAGGAGCTCTTCTGACCGATAGGCCTAAAGGATAACTGAGATTCAGCTTTCAAGAAGAAGCCTGGATGCTAAACATCACCCACCCCTTCCTGGATCCCAACATACTACTTCCCATTAATGCAGATCAGCTTCAGAATATATCTCCACACAGGGCCCCACTCAAAGACATTGCCACATGAGATAATCCCTTGACTGTCTGTGGACTAGAAAGTTAAAACTTAACACCATCAAATGAGTTTGGGTTATGTTTCTGACAAGTTTCCTATGGCAATTACACAGAGTCATCTATGAACCAGTTCTCTGCTGGTAGGCAGGAGCTGCATGGATGATTTGAAATGTCTGATATTCTATTGTCATAGTACCTGAATAAAAGAAAATTTATAAATGGTTCTTTAGAGATTGATGACAAAATCTACTCATCATCATTTTCAACTTAATTTCCTAAAACAGCAATCTGTAATCACATGGGGATTCATAAAATTTTGGTTGCCTATCAAGTGAATGGTATATAGCATGTTCTTATCAAGTACTTTTGAAAGAGCAAGTGAAGAATGGATGAAATTAAAGCTCTTCCAGTTTTCCCAAGCATTACTAGTGCTCTGTGTTTCTTCCTACCACATTACATACCTTTTTCAAGTGAAAGCAATCTCTGTATGTTGATAATGAGACTTTGCCATTGGGAACATTCTCCAAGTCTGCAAACCAAGTCTCTTTCTCTGGGAGGTACATCTATCTGTCTTTTGCAATAAGGGTCCACCAAACCTTCCATGGGTAACAGCTATAGCTGCCTCTGTTCCTGTTGCTCCATGTGCTAAAGTGCATGGAGGTGAGGTAGGAGGGCTTGGTCTGGGCAGAATGTGTTAGTTATTGAATATTCTTTTTTGTGGTGCTGGGGATCGAACCCAGGACTTCTCACCTGCTAGGCAAGTGGTCAACCATTGAGATAAATCCCAGTCTTTGCAAATTGACTTTCTAAACACCTAAGGCCTATTTAACTTTGATGTATCTCCAATCAACTCTTTTCAAGCACATTTCCCTTCCTAATTGTGTTTGACATACTGTAAGATCATTGTGCAGTTCTTAAGATGCTCTCTAGGGTAGACAATAGAGTGTATTATGAGGCTTGATATAAGTGGATGACCAATTGGATGTGGGCCAATTGTGTTGGTGCAACTCAGACCTGTCTGGTGGAGACTTGGCATTTAGGTGAGCAGCATTTATAATGAAAAGAGTCAACAAGTTGATTTATTGCTATCCAAAGGTGCCAGGGACTCTGTGTGACCCTGTGTTTGCTAATAGTTTTCCCCTTCCTTTCCCGCCATCCCTGTCCTTCCACCTGGGCTGCAAGGACATCCTCCTCCCAGGACATCATCCTCCTCCCAGGACATCATCATCCTCCCAGGACATCATCCTCCTCCCAGGACATCATCCTCCCAGGACATCCTCCTCCTCCCAGGACATCCTCCTACCAGGACATCCTCCTCCCAGGACATCCTCCTCCCAGGACATCATCCTCCTCCCAGGACATCATCATCCTCCCAGGACATCATCCTCCTCCCAGGACATCATCCTCCCAGGACATCATCCTCCTCCCAGGACATCATCCTCCTCTCAGGACATCATCATCCTCCCAGGACATCATCATCCTCCCAGGACATCCTCCTACCAGGACATCCTCCTCCCAGGACATCATCCTCCCAGGACATCATCATCCTCCCAGGACATCATCATCCTCCCAGGACATCATCCTCCCAGGACATCATCCTCCTCCCAGGACATCATCCTCCCAGGACATCATCCTCCTCCCAGGACATCATCATCCTCCCAGGACATCATCCTCCTCCCAGGACATCATCCTCCCAGGACATCATCCTCCTCCCAGGACATCATCCTCCTCCCAGGACATCATCCTCCCAGGACATCATCATCCTCCCAGGACATCATCCTACCAGGACATCCTCCTCCCAGGACATCCTCCTCCCAGGACATCATCCTCCCAGGACATCATCATCCTCCCAGGAAATCATCCTCCCAGGAAATCATCCTCCCAGGACATCATCCTCCTCCCAGGACATCATCCTCCCAGGACATCATCATCCTCCCAGGACATCATCATCCTCCCAGGACATCATCCTCCTCCCAGGACATCATCATCCTCCCAGGACATCATCCTCCTCCCAGGACATCATCCTCCCAGGACATCATCCTCCCAGGACATCATCATCCTCCCAGGACATCATCCTCCTCCCAGGACATCATCATCCTCCCAGGACATCATCCTCCTCCCAGGACATCATCCTCCCAGGACATCATCCTCCTCCCAGGACATCATCCTCCTCCCAGGACATCATCATCCTCCCAGGACATCATCATCCTCCCAGGACATCCTCCTACCAGGACATCCTCCTCCCAGGACATCCTCCTCCCAGGACATCATCATCCTCCCAGGACATCATCATCCTCCCAGGACATCATCCTCCCAGGACATCATCCTCCTCCCAGGACATCATCCTCCTCCCAGGACATCATCCTCCCAGGACATCATCCTCCTCCCAGGACATCATCATCCTCCCAGGACATCATCCTCCTCCCAGGACATCATCCTCCCAGGACATCATCCTCCTCCCAGGACATCATCCTCCTCCCAGGACATCATCCTCCCAGGACATCATCATCCTCCCAGGACATCCTCCTACCAGGACATCCTCCTCCCAGGACATCCTCCTCCCAGGACATCATCCTCCCAGGACATCATCATCCTCCCAGGACATCATCCTCCTCCCAGGACATCATCCTCCTCCCAGGACATCATCCTCCTCCCAGGACATCATCCTCCCAGGACATCATCATCCTCCCAGGACATCATCCTCCTCCCAGGACATCATCCTCCCAGGACATCATCATCCTCCCAGGACATCATCATCCTCCCAGGACATCATCCTCCTCCCAGGACATCATCATCCTCCCAGGACATCATCCTCCTCCCAGGACATCATCCTCCCAGGACATCATCCTCCCAGGACATCATCATCCTCCCAGGACATCATCATCCTCCCAGGACATCATCCTCCTCCCAGGACATCATCCTCCTCCCAGGACATCATCCTCCCAGGACATCATCATCCTCCCAGGACATCATCCTCCTCCCAGGACATCATCCTCCCAGGACATCATCATCCTCCCAGGACATCATCATCCTCCCAGGACATCATCCTCCCAGGACATCCTCCTCCCAGGACAACATCATCCTCCCAGGACATCATCCTCCCAGGACATCATCATCCTCCCAGGACATCATCCTCCTCCCAGAACATCATCATCCTCCCAGGACATCCTCCTCCCAGGACATCATCATCCTCCCAGGACATCCTCCTCCCAGGACATCCTCCTCCCAGGACATCATCCTCCTCCCAGGACATCATTCTCCTCCCAGGACATCATCATCCTCCCAGGACATCCTCCTCCCAGGACATCCTCCTCCTCCCAGGACATCATCCTCCTCCCAGGACATCATCATCCTCCCAGGACATCCTCCTCCCAGGACATCATCATCCTCCCAGGACATCATCATCCTCCCAGGACATCATCCTCCTCCCAGGACATCATCCTCCCAGGACATCCTCCTCCCAGGACATCATCCTCCTCCCAGGACATCATCCTCCCAGGACATCATCCTCCCAGGACATCATCATCCTCCCAGGACTTCATCCTCCTCCCAGGTCATCATCATCCTCCCAGGACATC
Source organism: Castor canadensis (assembly GCF_047511655.1). Classification (NCBI taxonomy): domain Eukaryota; kingdom Metazoa; phylum Chordata; class Mammalia; order Rodentia; family Castoridae; genus Castor; species Castor canadensis. Next base: position 79,581,126 of record NC_133397.1, on the reverse strand, counting down.
ATCATCCTCCCAGGACATCATCCTCCCAGGACATCATCATCCTCCCAGGACATCATCATCCTCCCAGGACATCATCATCCTCCCAGGACATCATCATCCTCCCAGGACATCCTCCTCCCAGGACATCATCATCCTCCCAGGACATCATCCTCCTCCCAGGACATCATCCTCCCAGGACATCCTCCTCCCAGGACATCATCCTCCCAGGGTGGAGGGTGGAGGTGGCAAGATTGTGAACAAAGTAGGGTGAAGGAGGAACTCTTTTTCTAGAACACTTTCTCTAAATGCCTGATATGGAAGGGTCACTAAAAAGTATCATTTCAGTGAAGAGGAAATTGGACCCACAAAGGCAAGGTAGCTTATGAAGTTAGAGATAGTTTTTAAGAAAACTACGTTGAAATCTTGGTCCTTCTGATACCCAGTCTCCTGATCATGCAAGTGTCCTAAGCTGCTCCAGGGTGCACCACGAATATGAGTCACAGGTTCACTTGAGAACATTAACAGTCTGAGAAGCCACAGAGTTTCAAGGATGAGCTGAAGAACTGGTGGAACTGGACTTCTGGGCAAACTACATTTTAACCCCACCTTTTTAGGCTCTGCATTCCCACTCAGTTAGAAGATTTTGTGGATTTCAAAATAGTCTTTAAAATATCTATCATACCACTTTCTGGGACAGAATCATCACTTTCATTTTATAAATGGAGAAAGTGAAGTCCAGGCAGAGATGGTGAGTAGCATGATCAAAGTCACAAGCGTAGTGAAGGGTGAGGTAGGCACTGGTGCCCAAGTCCTTGTACCTCTGTTGTAGGCTATCTAGCTGGCCCTCCTGCACTTGCCAGTACATGAGACAGCCTGTAGAGAAGGTCACAGCTACTCAGTAGAGGAAAGGACTAAGGTTACAATCTGCTCTAAACTATAAGCCCTGGCCTCCTTGTACTTTACTGGCCTGAAGTGCTCACCTTATTTATTTTGGGGATTGTAATGTTCAAGGAAAATGTTGGATTCCTAAGTGGGATGGGGGGGTTCATCTTAAATACTGGAAACAACAGTTTTGTTATCATACTAACTTGGGTTCAGTTTCAGTTCTATCACTTAAAAGCTGTGCAACCTTAGGAAAGCTTCTTAATCTCCAAGCCCTTCTCAGTCACCAAAGGGAAATAAACAGAGAGTGCTTTAGGGAAGAAAATGGGGTGGGCAGAGGAAGAAGCTGAACATCAGTGCAGAGTATGCAGGCACTGAACCTGAATGGCTTTCAGAATTTTCCTGTCTTAGGACAAGAGAGTCAGGTCTTTAAAGCTCCATATCAGCCACTCATTGGAATGCTTGACCTTGTGTGATTTGGTCCTCTTCATCCAAGTACAGTTCCAGAGAGGCCTGAGAGCTGGGAAATGAGTCCTTCAGTCTTGAAGGGGGACTGGGGTGACGTAGGACAGTGTCCAACTACAGCACTTTGCAGTGTTGACTTAGAATCAAGTTAAGTGATTGGAACGTAGGCAGTACAGGGACTAGACCAGAGAACAGATTCAGTTCACATTAGGCTTTTCCTTCTCTCACTACTTGGGTAGGGAACCTTTGCCAGTTTTCCAGGTAAATTCAGGGGAGCAGAATCCAGAAACCTCACAGGTAGCTGAGAGAACCAGTGGGAAGGACCCATGCTTCTTTTCCTTCACTCCCCTAACTGGCCACCTTGTTTCAGGTGTATAGAAGTTTATGCGTGAGCGTGAGTCTGGGTATAGCTGACAAATAACTTATAAGTTTTTGTTTTTGCAGTACTGGGGCTTGAACTCAGGGTCTACCCCTTGAGCCACTCCACCAGCCCTTTTTTGTGATGGGATTTTTTTGAGATAGGGTTTACGAACTATTTGCCTGTGCTGGCTTCGAACTTCAATCCTCCTGATCTCTGCCTTCTGAGTAGCTAGGATTACAGGTGTGAGTCACTGGTGCCTTTCAGGATAGGAATCAAATCTAATATTTCATTCTCATGTCTCAAATAATGCTTTTGCTTAGTGTTGTAGGTTGCAATGGATACTTGTTGACACCATTTAAACCTAACCATATGGAAGAGAATATTATAGTGTAAAGGGGACTAATGCTGACATAGGAATAGTCATAGCTACCTGCTTTCAGGTGCCACATAAAGGTTCAGCATCCCTAATCTTAAAATCCAAAATCCAAAATGCAACAAAATTCAAAACTTTCTGAGTGCTTAAATGATGCCACAAGTGAGAAATTCTACATCATGGAACTTTGCTACAGGCACAAAATTATAAAAGTATGGTATAAATTACCTTCAGGCTATGTGTGTAAATTATATATGAAGTAGAAATGAAATTTGACTTAAATTTTTTCCTCTCTCCAAGATATCTCATGGATATACAAATATTTCAGATCCCCCCAAATCCAAAATACTCAGCATTTCAGGTAAGGGATACTCAATTTATACATGATTTTCTTTAATTCCAACCCTCCCCCCATGGTAACTACTTTTCCTGTCTACTTTATATACAGATGAGGAACTTATGGATCAGAGTGGTCAAGTCACAAGACCAAGTGGACTCTGATAAGTGGCAAACCTGGGAACCTACCCAGGAATCTGGCTTAGATCATCACCAAGCACCAATGCCTTGCCCTCTAGCTTGAGGGAAAAGAAGGTGATCTGGTGGCATCCTAGGAAGAAAAAAAACAAATTATGATGTAAGAATGGCTTTCCAGCCTGCACACAGCCTATAAGGGATGGTGACTCCTTTGTTTGTCTTAAGTGGCAGAATGTTGGAATTGGGGACAAAGGAGAAGTCTCAGACTGGAAGAAATTTAAGAGTTGAAATGAGTTTGTGAAGAAAGTTGTGGATCTCTTTCCCCTGAGACCACAACAAATAGGACACAGAAGCCATCAGTGGCAATAGTCAGTGGTTCACTGCTCATCAGAAACTGGGGTGGGCTGATAAAATATCGGCCAGGGTCAGCCCAACTGTCCCACTTCTGGAAGACCTGTGAGAACAAACTTGCATACCAGGACAGCTAAGGGTGGCTAGTTATTTAGTCATCTTGAATTTCTTTATTTCTTTCAGGGACTTTTTAACAAGCAAGTCTCCCTGGTGCATTTAAAATTGGACTTGGTTCATTTACATAACCAGAGCCTTACCTGCTGCATGAAGTTGTATGTGCCTGAAGCTTCTGGGTGGCTGTTCCCTTTCTGGCAGGGCCTAAGAGGATCACCTCTTTTGGTATCCTAGTTGCCCTGAAATCTCAGACATTGAAGAAGTGTGCATCATGATCTCTCATCCTGATTCTTTCACCTGGAGATGCCTCTTTTTTGCTGCTCATCTTTTCCTGACTTTTATCCCCAGGCTCATGGCTCTGCCCTCTTTCTTCTTACTCTTCCATCTGGGTCTTGATTGGTTTACTCTGAGGTTCATCTTGGTTTCTCTTCTGTATTCATCTTAATTTGCTATTTGAGTTTTGCCTACCCTGGATTCCATGTAGAGTACTCTTTTGAATAAGGAACCCAGACAGCTCATGTCAGCCCCAGGATGTGCAGGGAATTAGAAGAAAAACTGCCAGAGATGTTCATACATCAGGTCCCTGACCCAGACTCTGTCATTTAGCTTGAGTCTCCTTGTATGTGAGTGAGGATGGTACTTCAGACTTTTCAAGAACCTTATTTATCATGGATCCCAGAACCTATGCTACTGAGAGCTCCTTCCAGGTCAAAAGTTTCAGAGCTCTGTATAGATCCTACACCAAAGAACTGACACTTCCAGGCCATTACCAACACTCTTAAAATTCAGGTGATCTTTCCTCCGATGAGCCTTTGTCCATGATTACCACATTGGTTCCAACATCTCATAAAGGAGAATAAAAGTTACGAAGGAACTCAGAAGTCCAGACCTTTTGTAGAGAACCATTATAAATCCTCCCTAGAATTTGGAGATCAGCTAATTAGTATACCTTAGACCTTGAAGATCTAGAACGGGATGAACCAGCATGTGACACTGCTGCTACGGTAGTAATTAAACAGTGCATCAGAGTTGGATATACTAGTTTTTGCACTTACCCTGAAAACTGATCCCTGGAAGGAATCAATTCATTAGGGGATGTTGATGGGATAGACTTTCCAGGGGACTCTGGAGAAAGCTATAGGCATTTTCAAGGACTTTGCAGGTTGGTGGCACTGTTTCTTTATGACATTTAATTCCACCTTCCTTCTTATTGATTCAGACAGATCACTTGAGCACTGCTCTTGCATTTATCAATCATGATTAAGATCAATTTTTGGCTCACAAATAGAATGACTAGAGAGAAAAAAGAGAGAGACAAAGGAATGATGAGAGGGGAAAGGCAAAGCCAAAGAGAAAGAGGGTAACACAGATTACCCTCTTTAAAGATGCTAAACAATAGCTGATTTGATAAACAAAACAGCTTAGGGTTTTCTGCTAGATCCTGAAGGAGAGAGACAAAGTGGGAAGGTGACCAGCTGCTCACCAGGGAAAAAAAATGGAAGAAGTGAAGAAGCATAGAGACTGACAGCTACCTGTGCCTGATGTGAAGGGTGCTGCTCACTCACAACACTGGTTGGGTAGATCAGTGGTGAGTGGAAAGCGGCTGCAAGAAGGAATAAGATATTTGTAAGATTAGTGTCTATAATTTAAGACTATATACTCCTGAAGGTAAGGCCACATATTTAGGAAGAGCTGCAGTACTGATGGGAATAAGCTCTTTTCTTCCTCCTCCTTCTATTCTCCTTCTCCTCCTCTTTCTATTATTATCATTATTACTATCATTATCATATGTCTTTCATTCCATTTTATATCAGCTGATGGATGAATTGTGTTTCTTCACTCATCACACATGTATTGAGCCACCACTATGTTGCAGTTCCTGGGGTTCAGCGATGAGAATATACAGACACAGTGTCTCTTCTCAGGAGCTTGTAATTCCACGAAGGAGATAAACAGAAATGGAACAATCACCCACAAATACTTGTAAGTCTTTATCAGTAATTAATGTGTTGAAAAAGTGTGATCTATAATGGATAGATGTGACCTCGTTCTTTCTGTAGTGAGATTTCTCCACGGAAATGGTGCTTTAACTGAGATCTGAAAGGTGACAAAAGCTGTGTGAATAAGATGTGAGACAGAGAACCCAGCAGAGTAGGCAGAAGGTATAGAAGCCACATGGTGGGAAGGATCCAGTTGAGGATAAAGCTTTCCAAGGGGAAGAAGAGTGTAGGCGGGTGAAGCTTGAGAGATAGGCCCATTCAAGAAGTATAGACGAGGAAACTGAGGTTTACAAAGGGTAAGTACTTTGAGCAATAGGGCATAATTCAGTGGAACCACAGCCAGATTCAGTCTTCCTGGCTTAGAAAACTCATGGCCCTGGTTGATACTTTTCAAATATTAGGCACTTTGTTCAATGAGTGTGTGTAGGAAACACCATCTTATCATCCCTCATTAAAACGCTAACAGTATTATGTATTGCTAATCAGGCATCTAGAATACACATACTACACCATGTTAAGTCTTCCACTAATAGGAGTGTTAATTAAATATGTGCATAATAACTGGTCATAACTTTGTTTAGCTTCCTAGCATGTTTTTGGAGTACTTCTGGTTAGAGATACCACAGCAGCAAAACTAACTGCCGCTATGTTAAGTTGAGAAGAACACAGCCAGCCACATGGGCTGATTATCACAGCATGACTGTCTGCAATGCTTTCTAGGGTAATATTCACTTCACACAATAAACCTGGTTTAGGCAACTCAAAACCTATAAGTAACCTAAGAAAAACTTTCTTTCAGAACCACATTTGATGCATTTACCATTTGTATAACAAGATTTCTTAAATCAGGGCTTTCCTAATGTCAAGTCACCTATTAACTTACTTTTGAGTGCTAAATTTTGACCACTGTAACAACAGTTTTGTTGTCTTCATAGGAAAAATAGCAGTTGTATAAATCACAGGTCCACATGTATACTTTTTTTTAACCTGGTAGTTAACATTAGGGTTTATATTTAATATTATGCATAGCTCTGACCTTGGCTTTCTGTATTAGTCTGGAAATCTTCTTGGTATAGATGACTCAGAATGATGGAAGCTGGGTGGCTGACCTTCAAGGTCTCCTCATGTCCACTTCCCTGCAGCATCATAATAAACTCACTCTCCCTGAACCTTGTGCCAAAAGCCACTTCTCATTGCAGGCTCATATGTCCTCCCCTTGGTTTTGAAACCTCCCTGCTCTTACCTGCATTATGACTGACTCCTTTTACCTCTGTGACCTCCACACACATTGTCTTGTCTCCTTTTTGTCCGGGCCCTTTGCTTGCCACCCAAATGCATCTCACAGCTTTCAACCTCCACTTTCCTCTTGTTGACATTTTTGTCTCTTGACACTGATCATTACAGGGTCGCTTTCTCATTCTTCCTTGAGAGACTCCAGGCTAGACCTGATCCAGGTGCTGAATGGGGTAGGGGTCAAGATGGAATAAGCTTTGGAAGCAAAATTCTCTGAGCCTCAGTTTCCTTAACTATGAAATGGTGAGAAAAGTCCCAGTGTCATCAATCCTCAAGTAAGGAGTTAGTGAGATAAATTACATAAATCACTTGGCACAAAGTAGGTAACACTTGATATATTATTATGAACAGTGTGGCATAAAAATAGGAAAATCCTGAAGGTAAGCATAAAGGATCAGCAGAATTCCATCATGTCCAAGGGAGAAAGTAGAGCATCAGGAATAAATGAGAGATGAGCCCTAAATTTAAGAATCAGATCAGATTAGTTGATTAAGCTTGAGGAAGAAATGCTCCATCCCTGATTTGAAGACCACCAGCTGCCTGGGTCCCAGTGTAATGATGGTTGTGGTTTTGCCAACCCCCATCCCTGGAAGCCTACTCTCCCAATCTGATTAGCCTGTGTTCTTCCAGCCATGAGATTGTTTTATATATATTTCAGTTTCCCCATCAGCTGTTCTGATTTCAACCAAAATAAATTTGAGTCTATGCCACTTTGAATAATAAGACACTTGGGTTACCTGTCAGCTATTTTCATTTGCAAGGCTGAACTTCCACTTGGCTCATCAATAGTGTTAATCTCAGCAGGTCCCAAGTTTCATGCTATAAAACTGTGATGGTTTTATTGACCAATTAACATAGGTTAATGATGATTGTTTTTATGAAAGTTGGCGGGTCACCCTATGGACAGCAGGCTAAGCAATGTCATTCAGTCTTAATCATAGATCATAAAAATGTTAGAGCTGGAAGCGTCTCAGAATCCATGCAGTCATACCCTCTCTGTTACCAGAGGAGGAAACTGAGGCCTTGAAAAATTAACTCCTGGTTTAAAATGGCCAGCAGGCGAGAGAGGGAGACATAGAAATACCTAGAAGGGTAGGCATTTCTTTTAAATAATCTCTGATCTCTTTCTCAAAATCATGAAACTTTAACCTTCCAAATGTTAGGTACAAGGATGATGCTGTGATGGGATTTGTAGGGTCAACATATGGGGAACTGGATATTTTAAAGCTAGATGACTCCTAAATTTTGACCACCATTTATTATTCTATGGCATTATGTTGTATGAAATACGTGGTACTGTATGTATAGTAATTTATTTGCTTAAATTCTTTCTCCTGGATAGAAGCTTCATGAAGATGAGGGCTGTGTTACTCACCTTTATTTCTCCTATAGCCTTACTTATGTATATGTTTAACAAAAGATTTGTTGAAGTTGCATGTGGTGGAGTATGCCTGTCATCTTAGCATTTGGGAGGCAAAGGCAGGAGGATCACTTAAGGTCAGGCATTTAAGACCAGCATGTGGAACAGAGAGAGACCCCATATAAAAAACAAAAACAAAAGCAAGCAAACAAAAGATTCTGTGCTCAAGAGTAATCAACTACTTGACATGGAAGACAGAGAGAGTTTTGGAGCAGTGTGGACTATCATTTGGTGGCAACATTTGAAGAAAGACCAGAAGTGTATGGAATGAGAGAAGAATTTGTTTTGCATTGAAATAATGAGATCTATAGATAGGGTAAAAAAATCCTTCTCATCCCATTGACACTTTTTAGCTTAAGAAAAGAGTTTATAAAGGCAAATTGAGCCGTGGGACCACCTTGGCTGGGAAAATAGGTTTTACAGATGAGGACAAGGTCAGACAAACAAATGGCACAAGGCTGTGCTGCAACTCTCAGCAGCTCTGGCAGTAGAATTGGAGGCTTCTGGCCCAGCTTCTGTCTGTCTGAGGCTTCTGCCCTTCTTGGGCCTGGCTCACCTCTGCATTATGTGGCAAATCATTACCCTGCCATGGAGAAATCTGAGGCTCCTACTTCTTAGAAAAAGGAAAAGATTGCGAGAATACATTTCCACTCAGTTCACACTTCAGTGAATTGCATTTTGAATACCCCCTTCTCAAGGTGCCAAGCCCCTGCCCAGCCCAGCCCAGTCCTTTCAGCCATCCCAATGTGTCTGCCATCTGGCGGCTATGTTCTCACCTGCAAGCTCCAGTTGCACCTTAGCCAGAGGACCCTGGCTGCTGCAATCCCTTCTGCCTAGGAACCTCCTGTTCTGAAAGGGTGGTAGTGGTGCTGATGGATTTCTTATGTTTTACTGGATCCTGCTCAAGGTTGTTGATCTGAGCCATCTTAATCATCCCAATGAGTTTGCAGCTGTTACTTTTCATCAGAAACACATACTCAGTGCTATCTATAAAGTGTTGATTTCCACACAGAAGACAGGGACTCTATCCCTAGGGCAACAACAGGAAATTAAATCTGCTCCCCAGGCCCCCTTGTTGGTACTGGGAGGGAGAGGCAAGGCTACACATGCTGGCAAATCAGGGAGAAAAATCTCCCTTCCTTCTTCATAGAGTGCTGTTTCCACCTGAGAGCATTTCCTTAATCCTTCCTTCCTTCTTCCTTTCCTTCTCCCTCCATCTCTCTTTCCTCTCTTACTTTTCTCTCTTTTGCTTCCTCCTTTTTACTCTTCCTCACATTATTGAGCATCTACTAAATACCAGATGCTACAAGGGGGATGGATGGGGTGGGGGGAGGGAGGGTTGTGGAGCAGGGGATTCAAAGACTGACAAAATCTGGCCACTCTTCAGGCAGAATCTGCACAATCAAGTTGTGAAGAAATAGCAAAGTTGTGCATAAATGTAACTCTGAAACTCCCACAGTGAATCCACTATGTGCCACAAGGCAGGTCCACACAAAGTGTGCCATTTCTTTAGAAGAGGGAGTTTGAATGTAGTTGGCAGATCAGAGGAGCTACCATGTAGGGCATGGCATGTGAACTGATCCTGGTCCCTGGATTCTCTACTTCCCTTCTTTCTCTAACATCCACAGCATTCCACCTTCTCTCCCTGGTGGCATTTGCATGGCTCAGGGACTGGCTTTGTGGGTATCTTTCCTGTCCTCCTGCTGATGGCCATTGAGGCTGTGATTTTTCTGAAATTCATAGAGCACTGAGGTCCCTGCCTGAGGGCTTAAAATGCAATGCATATAGTGACTGGACTTCCACAGTCAGGAAACACAGGTAAGATAGTATGCGCTTTGACAATGGACTTTAAAATGTCAGCTATGTTATTATAGCAACAGAGAAGAAGTACAATTTTAAAAAGGAGATAAAAATACCTCATGCATATAGCTTCCAAAGAGGAACAGTGCCCTTTGGGAGTGTTTGCAAAACAGCCTTCAATCTGTCAGCCAGTCTGGGAGAGCTTCGTGGAGGAAGGTGGCCTTCAGGGACTGATGGGAAGAGAGCCAGTAGGTCAGGTGTGAGTTTTCCTGGGCTCAGAGTTTCCAGTATCCCAAGAAGTCAATCCAAGGTCAGACATATGTATAAACAAATGATGTGGGAGAAACACTAGAATGCAGGAAAGACAGAAAGGGAAACTGAGAGTGAGAATAATATCAAGGGGCTGAAAAGATGGGCTGGGATAGAGCAGGAATTGCTGGCAAAGAGTCCTGAGGAGGAGGTGCCACATAAGGGTAGCTAGACAGGGATGTGGGGGATTCAAAGCCACATCAGGTGGGGCCAGAGGAGCAGCTCTGCCTGTGTAGAGGCAGACTTCAGGCTGGTGCCCTCACCTCGAGTTCCCTGCTTCCTGCTGTCTGGAATTTGGGGAATCCAAGTTGTCCATAAGGCTAGACCAGAATGGACTAGGTACTTTGGAGGCAGGGAAGAGAGGCCAAATAGCTGTGGCTAAAGAAGGAGAAGACAAGGATATGAGCTAATGTACGTGCCCTTGGACAATTGAGACAAAGTTTTCAGGAGTCAAGACAAAAATTAGGGAAAATAACAATAGCAGCTCTTTGTTGGGTGTTCAATATGTGCTTAGTGACACACACACACACATTATCTGCCATAGAAGATTGGTATTATTATTGCCCCATTTTATAGATGGGGAAGTTGAAGCATAGAGGCAAAATGATTGTTCAAAGATAACACTGTTAATAAGTGGTAAAGCTGAAATTTGGAAACTTGGTTTTTCACTCCTGCCAGGGTTCTTAGCCATTCTGCCTCCCTGAGGTTGCTGTGCCATGGTTCTTGGTGAGAGGTGGGGAGGCACCTGCAGTCCTCTCTGGTTCAGACCCTGGCATCAATGGTGGTTTGCATACCATGCCAGGAGAGCAGGGCCTCAGCAAGGGAACCTGCCATCAGAAGGAGGTGAAGAATAAGAGCACTTCTTACTTGTGAAGTGCTTTCAGAGCTTTTGCCTTAATTGACTCTCATGACAGCCTTGGGATTTCACCATACATTTTTTTTAAATCCCTATTTTTCAATTGAGGAATCTGAGTCCTGGAGAGGTGAAAAGAATTGCCCAGCATCATCTAGCTGGTGCCTAGCAGGAGAGCAGAGCCTGGTTCTCTTTCTCCAGGCTCTGCTCCTTTCTGGGGTTAGACATGCAGACTCCAATGGATGCCACTTTGCTGGAGGATCAGAGGCAAGAGGAGCAGACACTGTATGGCTGTTTCTGAGAGCTGAGGTGAGAGAGGTTCCCAGGTATCTGATCTTGTCCTTAAAGTCCCAAGCAGGATGGAGGGTGGGGGCTGAAGACCTCTGTGAGAGCAGCACAGTTTGATGTCAACAGCAAGGAGCCCCACAATGAATGAGCCACCTGGAGCGGAGTGCCCTGTGGGATCCCCTTTCCAGAATCTGGAGGGTCAGTGGAAGGCAGGGCAGGAATCAGGAGTTTGGGCTGCTTTGCCATCATCTCTAACATTCCTAGGCTGCCTTGGAAAGAACACATGCTCTGGAGACAGACTGCTGTGGATTCAAACCCTAGTCTTGCCACTTCCTGAATTAATGATTTTTCTGCCTCAGTTGCTCTTTCCATAAAATGGACTCACACCTGTTTCTTCATAGTTATAAGCTGTGAATGAGTGAATTCATATTCACAATATTAGATGAATTTCATTCATTTCATGAGCCCACCATATGCCAGTGATGTGCTAGAATAGTTCTGCCTCTCAGACTGGTGCCTGTCCTCGTTCAGTTTACATCGGTCCTAGCGCAACATATTCTCCTGCCTTCAAGCACCACATCCCTCCTTCCACCCATAAAGGTGCCTGCATTCTCTTCTACAGAGCCCCCTCTGTGTCAGCAGCCAGGGAGGGGGAGGAGGAGGAGGTGAACTGAGGCAAAGTGAAAACTCAAGCCTTGTTCAGCCACAGTTCCTGAGCAAACAGGAACCAGAGATAAGCAGGGGTGGGGCGGACTGGGGGTTAAAGTGGAGGGTCGGCACTTTGTGGCCCTCCCCATCAAACCGCCCTGCACCAGAAGCCCAGAAAGCTTGACAGTGATGCTCTCACTAGGGTTCAAAGCTTCCCGAGGGAGGTCAAAGGCAGAGAGAAAGCATTGGAGTGTGATCCTGTTGACAGCCTGGGATCAGTGTCTGGCTCAGGATCACAGGCTGCCGGGGTGGTGAAGCAGTGCACAGACTCCAAAACCCCAACACTCCTGCTCAGGGCCTCAGGGCCAAGTTCACCAGCTCCTAATCAACAGCCTGCTCTGTGTGCTAGCTGCTTGTCATGTGGGCCACCTCCTTCACTCCTCTGAAATGGGGAAATAGAGATTATGGGTTCCATTTATTAGATTAGGAAACTGAGGCTCAGAGGCGTGAAATGGCTTGCTTAAGACTACACAGCTTCATCATAGTAGATGGGATACAGAACCCCATCTGTTTGGGTCACACTTGCGTGGGCCTGTGTGTTCCCTCACCATGGACTGCAGCTGTTTTCTCTCTAGGCTGACTAACACAGTGGACCGGCTAGGTCTTACCAGCCAGTAGAATCTGTCTACCCTCAAAGGAGCAGGCAGCAGGGACCCAGCGGGAGAGGGAACAAAGAGTGAGGTTAAAGATTCTGGAATACCCCAGAGTCAGGAGTGGGGAAGCAAGGCACAGAGCATCACCCAGCACCCTTTATTGGGGTCCACTTTTCTACCAGATATTTCTCTTTCTTCCCTTCGCCATTCCCTTTTTGATTCATTTTCTTTCTTCCTCTCTTTGCGCATCATTTTTTGCTGCTCTTTCCAGCGTCTTCCTTCCCTTTCTTCAGTCTCAACCTAGCGTTCTCTTGACTTCCCTGACGCCTTCTCTTTTCTTCTGTTCCTTCCTTTCCTTCTCTTTGTCTCTCTCGCCTCTTCCCTCCTTTTCTGTTTATTTTCTTCCTCCTGGCACCCCTCCTGCGCAGCCGGCTCCATATGCGCCCCCAGACCCCCGCCCCCCGCCGCCCTCGCCCCGCCTCCCTTCTGCAGCAGCTCCCCCTTCCCTCTCCGCTCTCGCTCTCGGTGATTTATTACTTGCCCTGCTGCTTCTGACAAACTATTTGTAGGAAAATGAGATTTGGTCCGCGCTGGATGGCTCCTCTGGGAGGCAGGCGTGGGGGTCGGGTGTCGGAGCCTCAGTGCGGCGCCCCCGCCGGAGCCCACGGCGCTTACGGAGCTCTTTAAGATAAATGAGCAAAATTAAGAGACTCACTAGGGGAAGAAAACACTGGATGGCAGCGAGCGAGAGCGGATGGTACATGGTTTCCTCCCACAAAGGCATCCACGTGCGCCCCACTGGGGCCTCCCCCATCTGCCACAGACTCCAGGGAACTCCCTCTCCCCGGAGAAGAACTTCCAGCTCAGGGGCGCGGTTCTTCCTTAGGATGAGGCGCTGACAAGGGTACAGACGTCTAGCAAGGCGCCAGCAACAGATTGGGGGCAGGGCACGGCGGCAGGTCTCCGGAGGTGTCTTGGAACGGGCAAAACAGGATGGCAAGGCGAGGGAACAGAAGAACTGAGTAGCACAGGGTTGAAAGGCAAAGGGACAGACTTCAGGGGCTGGGAGGGTGGACTTGGGGGACAGTCCCAGACCCCACTGAGGCCTAGGATACTTCGGCCACACCCTGATCCCAAGGGACCACAGTAAAGTCCATGACTTGATACCGGGCACTACTCGGAGGGCAGGCGACTTGTCTCAGACCCAGAGCCTGTCCAAACCTTGGTGGCCCTGGGCACAGGCAAGCCCTTAGGCCACACCTCAAAGGCAGGGATTGAGCTCCTTTGCTTGTTTGCAGGGCAGAGCTTCTAAGCTCTCAGGGCAGGTGGTGGCTATGTTAGGTTTTCTGGTAGCACCTAAGGGCTGGCTCCGGTAGACCTTAATTATTGTTTGTGGAGCCAAGTGAGTACAGGAATAGGAGAAAGTCTTGTATGCTCAAGGCTGTTTTCAACTCCAGTGGGATGTGCAATGGAACCGGTTTTTCCAAGTACTTTTTTTTTTAATCTTATAAGCAATACCCTTATTTTTCTGAAAAATATCAAGACAATAGATATAAGCACATTAGCATACAGAGGAAAATAAAGGGGCCAGTGGTGTAGCTCAATGGCAGAACATACACTTTATATGAGGCTAACCTGGTTTCAATCCCCATCACTTAAATAAATATATAAAAAAACAAAAACAAACAAACAAAACCCTAAAAATCATGTTATTCTACTACTGATAATTTATTCTAAATTTCAAAATATGTATTCTAGAAACAGGATCATATTTGTAAGCATTTTTGACCTGCTTTATCTATTCAGTGTTATATTGTGAGTACTTTCTTTTTTTCTACTATGTTAAATATCCCTTCTAAAAGATAATTTTAAGTGAGTCTGCTCTTTTATTACATGTATGTTCTATGTATGATAATTTTTAATAAAGCACATATTTTTGTTCATTTCTATCTTTGCTCATTTCTTTTTTGCAGTTGTGAAGATGTTCTAACTTCAGCATTTGCCACATTGTCCAGTTTTTATCAATCAGTGATAGAAGCAGTGATTTCTACTCCTCCTGGCTTCATAAGGATACAGAGTGACATATTTTATACAGTAATTGACAATTTGTTGGTTGGAGTTTCCAACCTGGATCAACCTTGTAAGTTTTTGAAGACCTCCTGATCTGCAGTCAAGACAATCTGAGAATATTCTGGAAGCAAGATAAGGCTTCAGTTGCTTTAAGTACTCCAACAGATATGTTATTTGAAGAAAAAGGTTATTTAATTTGAGTCTTTGTAGGAGATTTACTAATAATCATGTACCAAATTATAACAATGGATGGAATTATCTCTGGTGTTATGTATGCTATATGATTATACTAAATTCTTTTTTATCGTTTTTACGTTTACTCATGTGTGTACGTTCTTTGGGCCACCTCCCCCTTTCCTAATTTCAAAGCGTATAGAGCATATAAAATGTAAAACTTGAAAGTGATGAGATCATCCCAAGACTTTAATATAAAAAGTATGTAGTAACATATGAATGGAGAAGAAAAAGGGGATTTGAGGTGTAAAGATATTGGAGAAAGAAAAAAAAATTGTGTGACCTCACATAGGTGACTGGCACTTTGACATGGAGGTTCACCTCTCCCTTTAGAAAACAAGGATGTGTAACTGGTGTTCCTCTCCATCTGTGTATCTGTCAGATGGATATCTTAGGATATCTGGAAGATGAAGCAAAGCACTTGGATCATTCGTTCTTTGTGTTTGTGACTATCAGTAATTTCAATGTAAGTAAAAGAAACTGTGCAAACATGGTATTGAGATTTCTTCTGATATGACATCACCCTTCCAATCAATTTCTTGGAGTCTCTGAGGATACTTTATCCTATTTACTCTAAACGTCAGTGTCCTGGGTCTCTGAGCAGCTCTCTGAGGCAGTAATGGGTGGGGGAGCAGTAAGGTATTATTTTTGACATTTGGAAAGAACTGATTACCTGCAATAAAGTGTCTAATACTAGTAAAATGTCAAGTTTCTTTGCTTTGGGTTGACTTGTACTAACTCTGTTTGGGAGTACTTACTACTTCAATAGATTGCTCTGATTGACATCTTTCTAGGAGTTTGATTCACAAATAAAAAGGAGAACTGATTGTTTAACAAACACAGTATTTTCTCATCATGGAAGAACTCATGGCTGGGTAACAGGGGTCTTTGCTGCGAGGAGGTTGGGAAGAAGAGTACAACTTTCAACTGTGGTTCTCTCTGCTGTCTAGTTGCCAATGAGGCAAAACCTGCTCAAATGATACTCTGAAATGTATTGTGTGTTGATAATTTTCTAGAAAAATCCATCCAAATCTTCTTCCTGCATGTATTATGTAGGAGAGGGTGGGGCCAAACATCTACTGATGAGTGGAGAAGAGGCAAGAATATAGCAAACATAGGGACCTACGCCAAAAGAGATGATTCATAGCTGATTCAGCCTGGAAACCCCCCCTCATTTTATTAGCAAGAAAAGATGTGGTGGCGGGCGTGGGGGAGAGAAAAGAAATTAAAACACCATGATCCCTTTTAATATGGCCCAAGATTTACTCTTCATAATCCAGTCATATTTTTGATAGGAAATTCATAGCTCCTCTGTCCCCAGTAACACAACGGTGATCTTTATGGGGTCGGCGTAAGGAAGCTGGCGGGTACGGCCCCGTCACATTAAACTGTCTCAGTGAAGAGGCAATTTGTTTGATATTAAGAGTTATAAAAATATCAGTACAGAGCAGTTATGCCGGGGATATTGCGCCAGGCAATCTGAATTTTAATGTTGTGTGAGCAATAAGCACCGCATTCCTTGAGCTCATGCCACGCTCCCTTTCTGCAAATATTTGCAGAGAAAAAAAGCAGAGGCTTTGAGTGTCCTGCTCTTTTCCACTTGGGTCTCCTGCAGGCTCATTCCTCTCCAGATTGTGGGAACCCACAAGAATTTCTGGGCGCCAGAGGGGAGATTCCTAGGAATCCAACCCCGGGGACCAACAGCATCTTTGACTTGTGAGGGGGACAGAATCATAGTTGGGGCCTTGGAGATCAGTTTTCTATCACCCCATTCATGCCCCTCATTCATAAAAGTAACCATTTTAATGCTGCCTAGACTTGAACCCTCCATCCACTAGTACCTCAGGATTCTTACCCTGAGTATACATTAGTTTCTCAATTCAACAGAATGCCATTTCCCAAGCACCCCCCATCCTCTAAATTCACCCTAAATTGCCCTTCTTATCTTCTTACCATGCCCCATCACACCCCATTTCTTTATCTCCCTCTGTGGCCCATAGGTGCAAACCCTGACCTCTCTACTCGTCCCCTCCCATCAGTCTTCTCATTATTTCCATTACTGCCATTGCTCTCCCTTCACCTCCCAGTCACCTCTGCCCAGATTCTTCTCTCATAAATATCCATTCAGCCTTACAGATAGATCTTCCTGAAACATGCTAACCAATTAATTTCACTTCCACAGGGTGCCTACTCTGTGTCAGGTATAGTGGCTGAAAGGGACACAAACATGAATAGAATCCTGTGTTCTCTGTTCTCCAGGGACTCAGGGACTGGTTGGGAGGGGGCAATGGAGGTAGATGTTTTGGGGGTGTCAGTCAAGTACTGTGATCATTTTTATTCTGGGCAGATAAGATTCCCTGAAGAGGTCCAAACAAAGGTAGTGGAGATGCATTTTACTGAGGGGAAATCAGAAATATATCATGGAAGAGGTGTTTTGCAGCTGGACCACCAGGAAAGGGTACTATTGACAACAATCAGAGAACTGGATGGAGAAGAATCTATCTCAGACAGAGCAAAGAAAGGCATGGTTAGAGGAATTCATAGGGAATTGTTAAGAAACATGAGTTGTTCAGCTTGACTGAAGAGACCAAGAGAAGTTCAGGATTATACCCAAGCTAATGAAAAGTTGACTCAGAGCTGGTACCCAGTTTGATTCCCTGCTTACTGAACTTTTCATTATACTATAGCAGTGATTCTCAAAGTGCGGTGTGGCATCTTTGGATTTCATGAGACCTTTTAAAGGAATCTGGGAAGTCAATACTCTCTCAATGTCATTTGCCCTTGTTCTCCTGTTCACCCCTGAGTGTGCAGTGGGGTTTTCTACTGTTCTTTTGGAAGATTTTCATAACTCAGTGAACCTGAATTTTCTAAGTGAACCAATGCATAATGTGACAAATCACACATGACCAAAACATCCACTCAAGGTACAAGATGGAGCCATGCATTTTAAAGTAAGAAAGCATGAAGACTTTGTTGACGTGACTTCAGATTTCACATAGTTGCTAGCCTTTAAGAAACAATTATTTGTTTAACTTGAGGTAATTTTACAGAAGAATATCTGTAACTATCTGAAAAGTTGATTAATATACTCTCATCACTTTCACAATTACATATCCTTTTGAGGCCAGATTTCGTTCAATATACTTTGACGAAACAACATTTCACAACACTGAATGCAGAAACAGATATCAGAATTCAGCTTTGTAAACACATACAATGACACTCTGCTCACTATTTTTGAAAATATAGTTATTTTCCATGAAAATATGTTATCTTTATTAATATGAAGTCATATTATTTTTAAGTGATTCAAATACTTATTTTTGGGCTGTGTGAGGTGGGTCATACCTGTAACCCCACCTACTCAGGAGGCAGAGACCAGGAAGATTGTGGCTTGAGCCCAGAGTAGGCAAAATGTTATGAAAATGTCATCCTAACTAATAAGCTAGGTGTGGCATCTCCCAGCTACTCAGAAGGCATAAATAGGAAGATTGCAGTTCAGGCCAGTGAGAGCAAAATACAACAGTAAAATCACAAGACTGTTTTAAAAAAAATAGTTAAAACAAAAAGGGCTGAGAGCATGACTGAAGTAGTAAAGTTCCCAAGCATGAGGTCTTGAGTTCAAATCTCAGTACCACCAATCCCCCCATATTTAAAAAAATGTCTGTTTCATATACAATAGAATATTCATAGCTACAATCTACATAAACAAATGCTCTTGGATAGCATTTTTCTAAGTAATTTTAGAGTATAGAACTAACCTGAGATCAAAATTTTGAAAACTATTGGATTACAGTGGGTTTCTAAAAGTTCATTAGCTACAAGTCTATTGGCTTGATTTGATTTGGTTTAGAAATAAGCCCACTCTTCACCCCTGACCTCTCTCTTCTCTCTTGTTCTCAGACTCTCTTCCTCTCTCTCTCCTTTTTTTTCTCTCTCCTGCTTGCTTTACCTCTCCTTCTCTTCCTTTGCTCTTGTTCCCATATGATCTTCTACTTCCATTATGGCAGCTTTATCCTTGAACCCCTTCACCTGGAAGTTTCCTTCCTTCCCCTTCCACCTAATTTCCTTCTACAGTATATTCCATCACAGTGCCTTACTCCTTCAACTTACCAGATCCCTGATCTGAGCTACCTGATTTCCTCACCTGGCCTCCCTCTCTCCATTGGGTCTTATCTTTTTACCCATTCCCTCTAATCTCTTGCAATGTAATTCTTCCACAGATAATTCACAATAGATATGCTCCTTGTTTCTTCCAGAATGTGGTGAGGGTGGTGAATGCTCCTCATTTTTGCTCCAGCTTCTTCTTCTTGAGAAGTGTTCATACTGCTCATTGGTTTTGGAGACAGGAGAGACTCTTCCTGTACCTCCCAGCCCAGTCCTGGTTCCCACCCTATCCAAAGAAGGAGGGATGCCCACTGCTACAAAGGAGATAGCACAGCTTAGAGACAAGTAGATTGGAGTCAGAGACCAGCATTGCCACATTTTAACAGGGTGCCTTTAAATGCGTCATGAACTTGCGGTCTTACTTTTATAGTGAGGATAGTAATGCTCACCTCACAGAGTTCTCATGAAGATTCAATCAGAATATACATACATAGCAGAGTGTAAGTGATCATGAAGATCCTTTATTTTTATCAGAAAGAAATATGATGACAATCAATGAATATGGGTACTTACAAACTAGTTAATTGTTTGAATAATTATAAATGAACGTATGGTATAACCTAGATTGCTTGTTCTCAAACCTTCCCATGCAGCAGAATCATTTGGGTAGCTCACTAAATATAGAAAAGCCCTCTCCTCCCCAAAAATTCTGATTTAGTTGATTAAGAATGAAGTCTGAACACTTACCATTTTAAGGAACTCTGATACAAAACAAATGCTGGCCTATATACACCCAAATTTTACTGTCTCACATTATTTTACAAGATTTAAAATATTTAAATTTTATTATCCCATAATTTTACAAGATTCACCAGTTCTTAACAATATCTACAATTTATATTTGGTGAAAGTTATTGATAGCTCACATGTTATCAATGCATCAAACTTACTGAATGGCTCTCAGTGTTCACCAACCTGCCATCTGCAATAACCCACTAACCCCACACCCCTCTCCCTCTAACAAAGCATACATACAGGGGAGCCAAGAGACCTTGGGTACATTATTTAATGTTGCTGAGCTCTTATTTCTTATAAGGTGAAGGTAGGGCCCCCTTGTGAAGATATTGTAAGAATTATGTGGGCTGATGTGTGCCTGGGTCTTCTGTGACTTGCCACCCAAGTCAGTCAGTACTTTGGAAATGTGTCCTCTTGTTTTTCTTTTCTCACTCCTTCAGTCTTTGGACTTGCTTGATGTACCTTGACCTGGAAGATTACTTATGTAATCTGAACACTCTTTTACCGCCTATGGCTAGAGCAAGGTCACAGGGAAATATGTGCTTGGCTCCCAGGACTGGAGAATTCACATCTGGAAATTTAAGGTCATCATCAGCTCTCCCTGCAACTTTATTCCCCCCCCCTTGCAGTACCTCCTGCTGATCTCAGCTGGTGCATGGGGATTTCACAATGCTATCATGAATCTCTTTGCTCTCCTCATTTGCTTTTTCTGTTTGCTTCTTGGCTGAGTCCTCATCATCACTGTGCTCAGACTGCCTCCTTTTGCTTGTTTGTTTTGCAGTACTATAGGGATTGAACTCAGGACCTCCTGCTAGGCAAGTGCTTTACATCTTGAATTAAGCCCTTGGTGTTTTTTCTATCAGTTTGTTTTTCAGATAGGATCTTGTGCTTTTACCCAGGCCAGCCCTGACCATCATCCTCCTATCTCTACTTCCAGAGTGGCTGGGACCACAGGCATGAGTGACCATGCTTGGCTTGGGCTGCTTCTTGAAAGTTGGCTATCACCACCTGCTCTGGGGAATGGTTAGTTGAATATCTACAGAACAGGAGGGGGAAAGGCTCTTCTCCTCCTCTGTGACTCTTTTACAGTGTACCAAAACAGAGTTTGCCTGATCTCAAGATGCTACAGCTTGGCTCCTGGGACTAAAGATATCACATCTGAGAGTTTAAGGCCATTACCATCATTTTTCTGTCAACTCTATCTCCATTATGCATGAATGTGGGCTTTTCTCTACAGAGGAGGAGCCTCCAGCCTACTAGAATGCCCAGGCTGATTAAAATAGTGTTTTTGTTCTATGCAGAAACATTTATATCTACTGTTCAGGTCCTGTGTCCAGACTGATCCATAATGGTGGGTCATTTGCCTTGAAGTTCCCCACTGAAAGTTGGGCTCCATGAAGACCTGGTTGATGTCAACAGACATGTCTGTATATGTTCAAGTCCCAAATTATTTTCTCATGGAGATTCTTAGGTTTGGCTAAGTCAATCTGCACAAATAGACTCTGAGCAGTGGTGGGATGCAGGGTCAAAAGGCTCATTTGGGACATACAACCATACAAGGTGGGTCAAATCCTCCCTCACTTTGTGCATGACCAGCACTTTTGGAAGATAGCATTCTAGGGTAAACATTTAAGGAAGTAGAAAGTTTTGAAATCTTCCAGAGAGAGGGGAAGAAGGAAGCTGGGGAGCACAGAAGCAAGAGAACTTCACTGGGTGGGAGGAGAGGGCTAGTACAGTGGATGCTGCCACCTTCCAACCCATCCTTACCATCCTACAGCTTGTTTAGTTCACCAACAACCTCTACCATGGACCAATCCCCTGTTGTCATGTGGATGCCACTCAGTGAAGGGCAGTGCCTAGATCAGGAGAAAGGGAGAAAGACTGATGGTATAGAGGTAGGGGAGGGGGAATAAGTTTCTGGATTGGTTTGGGAGTATATGCAATGAACTTGAAGAGTCAGTCATTCAAGTAACTGCTTCAATCATGAATGTGAAGATAACAATAGATAAAGGACCCTTCTCCTCAAGGACAAGTGGATGCAGGATTGCTATTCATCCCCTTGCTCCTCATCTCGCACTCACCAAGTGCTCTTTGTGATGGTGCAGGCACCCCATATTTGCTTTTGAGCTCATCTTTATCAGGGGGCTGGCAATGGCTGTATGTAACTGCATCAGTGCAAAGCATGAAAAAAGACTGCTGAGTGGTCCCAGCACAGAGAATGTACACATAGATCAGAGAACACTGACTCTGGGAGACCTTGCTGAGAAAAAACAGACAGGAATCAAAGAGGGAGTAAATGCCAAGAAAAGAGAAAAATGAAGAGAAATGACTGTGTGGTCCCAAGGCTAATTGTGCTGCCAGCAATAACCAGGAAGTTAGGAAGGGGCTCTGGTTTGGAAGGAAAGATAACAAGCTCCGCTTTGGACAAATTTTTTGTAGAGGTTGGAAGGTCAACCAAATGGAGATCTTGTGTAGACAATAAGAAATATGAGATAGGTGAGGGTAAAGGGGTCAAGGACTGAGATGTAGATTGAGCAGCCATGGAATAGTGGGAACAATGCCCAGCTGATAGGATCATTTATTCAGAAATGTTCATTGAGTGCCTACTGTTTGCCAAGTATGGAACTTAGGAACACTGCAATGAATTGGACAGGGAAGGAAAATTTGTGATTTGCATGGAGGAAGAGAATAAGTACTGTCAAGATGCAAATGGAATGTAGGGAAGGAGTGTGCATCAGAGGGGGAGGTCAGCTCTGGATGTAGAGGCCAGGAGAAAAATGGATAGTATGATGGATCAGTTAGGGCCTGAGTTGACCTATATGTAACAGAGAAGACAAACAGTCATTGCCTAAACAAAGCAAAGCTTTGTTTAGTCTATTAGTCTTTCACAAAGCAAGAAATGTGGAGGTGACAGCTTAATGCTGATGCAAGGGCTCTACCAAGTCAGTGGAGACTCAGGGAACCTGCCCTTCTGAGCTGCGTTTAGTAACTGTACACATTGTGTAATCAGAGGGTCAACCACAGTCCTACTGCCTCCTTACACAAAACTCTGTACTTCTTCCTTCTCTGTTTTCAAAGTATACTACATATTAAGGTACTATGGAGATGACTCAGTGGCAGCTGAGGAGAATAAAGAGCAGGCATTCTGTATACTGGCCACATTTAAACTGCAGCATTTATGTTTATGTTTATATCTATATATAGTGTATTATTACATATATTTTAGCCATAGATTGCTCCTTCTCAGAAGAGTCCTTCAAGAAGAAGAGGGGCAGGTTGCTGAACAGCTCCTTTCTACTCCTTTCTATAGTGTGCAGGCACTCATTTGCCAGGACTCTGCTGCCAGAGTTGTGATCTACAAAGCCGTCTAGGCTGGCATGTGCATGTGTGCCAGCATGTGCATGTGTGTGCACATGCTACATATGTGTCTTCAACTTGTTCATTCATCTGTGTGTTTCTCAGTACTAGGTACTTTTCTAGCACTTGTGACCTGAGACCCTCCTTCCTAAAGACCAGTGCATTCTGTCACCCCAAAGCATCCCTTCCCTATTTCAAACCTGGAATCTTATCTCAGATTCTTGTTTTGAAGCATAATACCATGCTATCAATCTATTTGGGACTTGCAAGTATGGGGCATTTGACATGGGGAGAGAGGAGAAGAAATGAGGAGGGAGAAAGGTAGCCCAGAGAAGAGACCTGGATGCCAAGTTATGCTTGCTCTCAGACAGGAAGCCTACCTTCTGGTCAGTTGCAAGATCATATACAATTCTGACTCCTTATCGGTGTGATCATTTTCTAAGAGCTGGAAAGAGATCTCACATTTGCGGAAAGAGCAGATTGAGTGCCTGATAATGTCCTAGGGGCTTTCCTATAATCATTTAATCTTCATTTCAACCTTGCAAGGTAGACAAGTCTACCTTATTTTATAGGTGAGCAAACTTTGCTCTGTTTATATATTAAAGCTGCTGTGAAAGCCAATGGAGGGCATATAAAAAGACTTAAATCAAGAGGTATTGTCCACAAGCATTGGTGGTTACCACTGGCTGATTTTTCCATTTGAAATACAGGTTAATTTAGTATCTAAGAAAATATGCTCACCCTTAGCTTTCTGACTAGGAGAATGGGATGCTGAAATGAGAAGGCCTGGGAAGATGTCTGTACTTCAAAGGAATAAGATACAAGGCCTGTTATAAAAAGCCTCCAGAGAAGACATCCAGAAAAATAGTCAGACTTGGGTTTGTGTCATAGATCACCTCTAACTGGTTGTGCAATCTTCCAAGTCTTAGTTCCTTCATTTGGATAGTGGTGAGGAATAAATTGAGTACATATAAGAAAAAAATCTTTGCAGAGTCGGTCACAGGAAAGGCTCAAGAGCTACTAGCTTTAGGTATGATGGTTTACTAAAGGGGAAACTAAGACACATTTTCCCCCAGATCCCAAATGGGAAGAGTGATGCCTCAGCAGACTTTGGGCTGAGAGCCTCAGACTTTAGAGTCCCTGTCTCCTTCTCCTGCTCTGGGTGCAGTTCCTTGGAGCCCTTCTATTGTTTACATACATGTGTGGGAAGTGCCATGGTGGAGGGCATGTGAGGCATCTTTATGGCCTGAGGAGAGACTGGAGTCCTATTTCTCACTAAGGTCTCATTTCCCAGTCTGGGCAGGTTCACTCAACTCCTCACTTTTCCCAGTGCCCCTCCCTGCCCTCCTCCTTGCCTGTTGCTTCCTTTGATAAGGGCTTGTTTCCAGTCCTGGCTAAGAGAGTAATATTTTGGAATCTCTTCAATTTCAAATTTTTTATTTTAGTCATGTATAACTGTCTCAAAAGCCATACACAGGGATGAAATTTCTCTTATGTTATCAAAGCCACTAGAGAAAATTTTAAAAAAATATTTAACTTTGAAAACAAATTGTGGAACTATTTTAAAGGAAGGTAAACATGAGTGAAGAATATGAAAAAAAGAGAAAAGAGAAAAATAGAGGAAAAGGGAGAGAGAGAGAAAGACTGATAGAGAGAGAGAAAGATTGATAGACAGAGACAGAGACAGACCAGAGAGATTTCTTTCCTGGCTGATTTAACCAGATTAATAAGACTATTGGATTTGAGATTGTCTCTCATGAGGCTGGTGACCAGTCCCATGTGGAGACTCCCCAGGGGCAGAGAGATTGACCCAACCTGAGACTGTCCAAGAAAGAAGTGTGGGGTGGGGGGGAGTGTCAGCCAGGTCACAGGTCTCCCAGGGGTTTGATCATTGTGCTTTCCACAGAATTGAAATGTAGGTGTCTTGGAAACCTAACAAGAAGGATTTGAGAAGAAATTTCCTACTATGGAGACTTGAAAAGGCTGCAGGGAAATATTACCCATTTACTCATATCAGCCATTAGCATTCAGAACCCAAAGAGTTTATCAGATTACCTGTGGATTTACCTCTGGATTTATAGCACCCAAGGAAAATTAGATCCTGGCATAGGCAGGAGCAGCATGGGGAAGCCAGGTTGGAGGCACTAGTGATTTGACAGTTTAGGGAAGAGGGATACTGAGCAGAGGGAAACCAAATACTTGGATGGATAGATTGTGTATGGTCTTCATTTTTTTCCTGGGGCCAGTCCATTTCTTTTTTTCTTTCTTATCTTTCTCCCTTTCTTCCTTCCTTCCTTCCTTCCTTCCTTCCCTCCTTCCTTCATTATACTAGGGTTTGAACTCAGGGCCTTGTGCTTGCTAGGCAGATGCTCTACCACTTGAGCCATGCCCCTGGTCCTTTTTGTTTATTATTATTTTTTTAATAGTGTTTCCTTCAGGCCAGCCTGAACCGCAATCTTCCTGTTTATGCTTCCCACATAGCTGGGATGGCAGTAACACATCAACATATCCAGCCTTTTATTGGATGAAATGGGATCTTACAATTTTATTTTGCCCTGGCTAGTCTTAAACCACGATCCTCCTGACTTCACCTCCTGAGTAGCTAGGATTGTGGGCATGAATCACTGCACTTGGCTTAACTTTGTTTTTAAAAATAAGACAGAGCGCTAGCAATAGAGATTGCAGAGAAAATGAGGAAGGAGAAAATTCAGGATATTATATATAGGGCAGTGTGTTTCAGGGTAAAAGCCAGTGACATAGCCTGGAGGAATTAGTAGTTGATTGGGGAAACCAAGAGGTTCAGAAAAGACCATAAAGAAATGCAGGGTTGTGCCCTCAGACATACTGGACTAACTGGTGACAGAGTATCTGCCTTAGGGTTTTTTGGTTTTTTTTCTTTCCCTGGTGTTAGGAATTAAATCCAGGGTCTCATGCATGCTGGGCACTACCACTGAGCTACACTATCAGTCTGCCACTGAACTACACTATCAGTCCCTCACAATCTTTTGAAATCTCTTTTTATTGATACCAAGGAGCTCTAAGAGAGGGAGAACATGTTCTGATATCCTTAAGTTGAGCTTTGAGCTCTGCCTCCCCTCTCACCTTCTCATTCTTGGAGCACCTTCAGGCCTCTTCAACTGTCAGGGCTAATGCCAGGGTTTCTAGGTAGAAGCTCCCATCTTTAGAAGATACATGTCCTACATTCAAGCCTGAACTCAAAGAGCCTGGCTATAGGGTGTCATGATTTGGCCCATACATGAGTGTCTGCCAGTCACTGTTACCTTATTTTCTTCTTGCCTGAGAGATTATTCTGTGTAATTGAACAAATATGAAAATGTAAAACAACAACCACAATCACAAAACAGTGTGTTCTCAATGTCTGGAGTCTTACTAGTCTGCTGGTTCAAATGATGGTGACAGAATCTAGACTTTGAACCATGCTACCTTTGACCTCCTATCTGCTCAGCAATCTCTGACTGTGTTTCCTCCTTCCAAACACTGTTTGACTACATAAAGGTAATTGTTGTATTCTTTTCAGTGTGGGCCACCATTGGATGCTGGTTTCTGTTATTTTGGGTTGTCACTTCCACTGTTGAGCGAGAGTCTTTACTCTTTTGAGAAATGCTACCACCAGAACTCTGTTCTCCCAAACCATTGTTAGCTAGTTTGAATACTAACTTTTAGGAACCAAGCACATTGTACCCTCTGTCCTCCATTGAAGGAGCTTTCAAATCAGGGTTGCCTATAACCCAGAGTCATAATTTAGCGAAAAACTTCTTCCAATTTACAAACACACAAATCTTTTTCTCCTTGTGTCTTCAGGTCCAGAATAGCTGAGTTGGCCCAAGACTTTAAGGTCACTCAAATGTTGCCCTGCTGGTGAGTAAGGCTCACCTCAAAAGACTTTCTTCTTTATGGTGAATTGTTCCATTGGGTCCCTGTTGTTCTTTCTGCAAATGGCTTCTATGATGCACTGCCAAATAACTCATCAGACATGTAAAACTCCTATAGATTCACTACAAGATTCTTCTTGGAGGTATCTCAGTTTTGCCATAATTAGGATTTTTGAGGCAGAAGTATTTTCCAGATCCATTTATCAGATTGAACCTGAGACTGCTCTGGCCCAGCTAAGAGGCCCCAGCAGTGAGAAGGCAGGGAGCCCAGGCGACAGTTTTTCTGAAGATCGATTCTGCTGAGAACTGCACTAAAGATAGTTTTTCTAACTTATTCAAATATTACCATGAGGCCTAGGACCACCTTCCCACTTTATATGTTGAATAAATATTTTCAGGGCAAAACACATTCCAATTCCCTGGACCAAGTATTTTATCATGCAAGATTGTCCAGTATTGCTGGAAATAGTTACCCCACCAGGGACTCAGAAGGAAGAGAGATATTTGTTTAAATTAGCATGGACCATAATGTAAGAAAGCCATAGCCATGTATGTACCAAGTCTGTTCATGTCAGAGTGGATGTTCCCAAGAGAAGGCAAAGATTTATTTTTCAGACTCATGAAACTTTGTGAAATGCTTTCATCTTGATCACTGATTACCTGTGGGCCAGGAACCATTGTATACCTCATCAGATCCTTGTCATAATACCACCACCGCTCGTGATATGTCCTCTCTTTTTCTTCCTTCCTTTTTGTCCATTTCCCCTTTCCTTCTTCCTTTTCCTCTCTCCTTTCTTTCCTTCTCTATTAATTACTTACTCTATGCCTCACACTCTGCTGGGTACCAGAGGGATGAAGTATGAGTAAGACATTGTCCTTGCCCTTGAAGGGCAAGCACATCATACAGTGCGGAAGGCAGATGTGTACACAATTAACTGTAATAAAATATAGTGAGCAATATAATGGAGATCTGCCCAAACTGTCATAGGAGCACAGAGGAGGGAGCAAAGGAGCTGCCTTTGAGGTCATCAGGAAAACCTCCACTGCGAAGGCAATTTTTGAAGAGTGACTAGGAATTTTCCAGATGAACAAAGATGGGAAGGGCATTCCAGGCAGAGGAACAATGGGAATGGTACATGGCATGGAATCTAATTTGGCTGGAGTATAGAGTGAGGATTCTAGGAGCACTTGAAAAGGTAGCTAGGGATCAGAATGGGATGTGATCTGAGCATCATGCTTAAGAGCTGGAGTTTTGATCAGTCTATGATGTAGAGCCATGCCCCAAATCTTGCTTTGGGCAATGTTTCCTAGCCAGCAAGGCTAACAGCACGACTCAAGGCAGGCAGTAAAAATGTATATGTAGTAGTGGCTAATCAATCAAGTGATTACATTTTTATTAATATGTGCCAGGATTTGTGTCAACTGTTGTGAGACTACAAAATGAGCATCACAGTTCATGTAATATAGGAGGTCAGAGTCATTTGTACTTAGAACAAGTTTGGGGTGGAAGGGGATAGTGCAAGATTGTGTGGTTGAATGGCTGTGAGTCAAGATGGTAGAGAGCAGAGAAACCTGAATGGGCTTTCTGGATGGAGAATGGATCAGAGAGAGACTCAACACATGGACATGTATTGAGTCTTTATGGAGAGTGCAGAACCTGGCTTGCCTAGACATGCACTGGGATGCTGGGAAAAAAGATGAATACTGAGTTAAGGCCAGATGAAGGGTTGTGAAGTCACGTGGAGCATCACAGGGCCTCTGGGTAGGGAGAAAGTTTAAAGTCATTCTAGGAAAACTCCCTGCTTCACCAATCATACATGTGAGTGTCTTCTATAATATCTTTACACATGATCATCAATCATTGTTGGAATGCAGATAGGGACAGGCAGAGATAATTTCACTATTAGATGTCTCTGTTTTGCTATGAAGCAGCTCATGATTTTTGTGTCCCTTGATTCCAGATGTATCTGTCTGTGTCAATCATCATTTATCCCCCTCTGTTGCAGAATAATTATTTTGATTTTCAAATCAAACTCTGCAACTTTTTAGCCTCCCCTTTTCCAGGTTGGAAACTCAATTTTTCCAGCTGTTCTTCCTCAGAGAGACTGTGGCCTGGGGTTTCCCCCCAGTGTTGTTTGGTGCTTGCAGGTGCTCCTTTGGGCCTTGATTCTCCCTTGAAGTGGGATCTTCTCAGGGCTGTGCAGTCTGACAAAGTTCAGTAGGTGATGACATGACGTGGTAGAAATGGTGTGTTGTAAAAGCAAGGCAGGTCTCAGGGTTCAGGTTAAACTGGAAGCAAGTGAAAGCTGGGAGATGCTTGCAGGAGTCTGAGAATAAGTCCTGGATCAGAGGGATGACAGATCAGGCAAGAATGAAATCAGAAGTCATTTTAAAACTTTGATAAAAGAAAAAGGCAATGAAGACCCTAAATTTTCCAATCTGGAGCCTGGAAAAATGGCAATTACATGGGCAAAAATAGGGTTGGTTGTGGGGAATGGTAGATGACTGGGAGGAATGATAATGAATTTGACAAAGGAGCAAGGTACCTGAACTGTACCTCTTTCCCTAGAGGTAGCTGTACACTTGCCCTGGAAGCCTGGGTCAGTGGTTAGATTAGGGATATCAGCTCTAGAATCATGAAAGGCAGAAGCTTATGTAGGGCATGAAAATACACCGAGCAGGAACAAACCATCAAGGAAGACTCCTGTGGAAAGTCTATAGACTGCAAATCAAAGGGACTTGTGAGGATACAGGGCATGAACTGACCGAAATGGAGCAGCATGGAGGATGCCCAAGAAGTAAGGGGCTTTCAGAAGGAGGCAGTGGTCAATGACATTAAAATGCTCAGGAGAACAAAGAAAACAAGATCACTGGATGTACCCAGAGGGAGATCAGTTTCAGTAATTTGTGTGGGGGGGTTGGAGGGGGGCAAAGTGACCTTGAAAGAGGTTCAGAAGGACCTTTCCCAGCCCCACTCCAGAGGAGCTACATTTATCCTCTCTCCCCTTAGCCTTCCCATTCAATTGTTTGCCTTTCTACCTTAGTTCCCCATAGCTGAACCAGCCAGTGTTAGTAGCATTGCGGGGTCACCTTCCCCAAGGGAAGAAATTGGATAGTGTCTCAGCAGGGTGTGACTTTTGGGGGAGGCCAGGTGACTCACACTCTCAGGCTGCCCAGCCCCCTGCAAGATCAGAGTGAGCTGACAGGACAGAGTGTTGCTCTGGCAATGACAGTCTCACAGGTTCCCTAGGGCACAAGTGAACCACCCACTTCTATTTTCCTTGATACATGAATGCTGTGATTTCCAGGGGGCAGAGGGTAAGCTCTGAAAAGCTCCACCTCTGCCACTTCTGGGCCAACACTTTGCCTATCAAGGCTGTCCTACTGGCCCTTCCTCCTTCTCACCGCCCCCCTACCCCCCAACTAAAACCCTGGTAGATTTCAAAATCTCCCTACTTTTATTTCCCAGAGCCCTGAGTGGCCATCTCTCACTTTGTTTATCAGCTCTTTATAGCCCGCAGCTCATCTCAGGCTACACCAAGGGCAAATGTGTCTGCTGAGGTTAAGGGGTTATTTTGAAGCTTCCTCATCAGAGACCCCAGAATTCTAGCAATGAGAGACGTTATGCCAACCCTGCTTCTCCCAGGATGCACCAAGAGCCTGGGAACCAGGAGGGAGGGAGGAGGCTCAGCTGAGGAGCTCAGGATTTAATTCTATGCATCATTAAGTAGTCCTCTGAAAGTAGTGTCCCCCTATACATCATCCATGCTTAGTAAACAGCACGCTGACATTACATTAGCGGCTGGAAATGAATTTTCTCTTTTATAGGGAAATTGAGAATCCGCCAAGAAGAAAGAAAGAAAGAAGAAGAAGAAAAAAAAACCCCTCAAAACCAATTATCTAGGCATTTATGAGTTCCACCCTGGTCCCTCTCTCTCTTCTCTCACTCAGATGCAAAGAAGCATTTAATATTTAATATATTAAGAAAAGAAAGAAACTTTGATAGATTATGTGAAATCTGGCATTAATTCCCTCTGCCTCTCCTTACTTCCAAACCCATACTTGGTTCTAGCTGACATTTAAATGGATTAAGGTGTTCAGATTTTCTTAATAGTGTTGACATTTTGGAAATATTTCTGGCTTTTTTCCTGTCCTCAAAATAATAATAATAAATAAATATGGGAATGGATCTTCCCCTTCCACCAACAGGCAGGCTCCAGCTCTGTCCTATGCTCTGGGGCTGGCACAATTTACATTTTCCATTCATATTTACAAGATTAAGGACAGAGAGGAAAGAAGTCAAAGTCCTCCTCCAGAGATGGTGGGGCTGAGTGTGGGAGTTGGGGCTCCACTAGTCAGAAGGAATTTTGCTGATCACAATGTTATTTCCCTGACCTATAGTCCCTTTCCCTCTTCCCCCTGGGCTCTGGGGATCTGTCTGTCTGTTTCGGTCCTCTCTCTCCTTCCACCCCTGGTTCAATGGCTCTTCCTTCTTGTGATTGCAGTGTCCTTCCTCTGTGCAATCTAGTTTGGTTCATTTGCAAACCTGCCCTCACACGCCAGACAGAAGCACCTGAGACCTAATGGCAAACATAAAGGGAAGGGAATGGGTTTGACTCTATTGGCCACTCTGTCCCCTGAAGTTGGAGTGGCCTTTCTTGCACTGTGCTGTGCTGTGTTCTCATGTCTAGATACCAAGTCCTTAATGTAGGCCCATGTCATTTTTATTACTGTGTCTCAGCTCCTAGCAAATGCTTGGTACAAGTAGATGCTTGTAAAGACTCAACAGGAAGGAATGGAGGGTGGGAGGGAAGAAAGGAATGAAGGATAAAGGAAGGAAAAGGAAGGACTGAAGGAAGAATGAAGGGAGGAAGGAAAACAGGAAGGGAAAGAAGGGGTAAAGGAAAAAAGAAAGACCCTGGAAACAGGAAGTCATCATTGGATAACACTCAAAGCCCTGACGTTCTATGTGGCCTCCAAACAAAAGTCAATCAGTACACAGACTGAGTGGCATGATACCAGCTCTGTGCCAATTCCTGCCTACAAATTTCCCATGGTTTAATGGTGGTGGTTGTTGCTGTTTGCCCTTATAGAGAGCCCGGTGTTCCTTAGAGATGGCCCTTTATAATTATCAACTAGAAGAATAAATGAAATGTTCTTACAGGATAATCTCAGTAGTGTTATTTAGAATGTGCCATTTGATCACTCAAAGTCTCAGTTTTCTCATATGGAAAATGGGAATAACAACCCCAACCTGTGTATACGATTGTACAAGCTACCAAACAAGAATACTGCGCATACACTGATTTAGATGGGGCTAGCACATAATGAGTGGTCAGTAAGTTGTAACTGCTTTGTTGTAACATGAAATATTTAATCTAGTAGCTGGACAATCGTTTACATGAATCTAATTTAAACTAGCCAAGATTTGAGAACAGTCTGAAAAAGAAGAAGAAAAAAAATCATCTAAATCAATTATGAGTTCCAACCCTTTCTTTCTCTTCCTCAAGTTCTACATTTACATTTGATATGAGGATTTAATGTATAACCAAAATAAGGCAACTTTGATAGATTTTTAGAAAAAAGGTTTCCAGCAGGTTCTACTAGAAGAATTTCAACTGAGTTTTGACCACCAGAAGAAATTTAGTATAGGATCAATGCAGACAGAGGGCTGAGAGATTAATTCCAGTGTGTCATCTCTTTGTGATGACCTCTGTGCTCTTCACACTCACCTGCATGCATTTCTGCTCCTCTTTCTGGCCTTGTCACTTGCCTGTTCCTTCTAGGGTATTCTCATGTGAGTGTTTTTAGGGATAAATACCCAAAAAAGAATTTTCTTTGGCAATGCCTGATTTTTACAAAGCTGACTTTTATTCCATCTTTCAAAGATATTCCAGCCCAAACTTTGTGGAACTACTTTCTCCCCTGGGCTGTGTGTGACCTGCTAGGTATCATATGTGTATCAGACTTGCTTGGTTTAGCAGAGGACTCAGCAAGTCTTCAGGGCTTGATTTAAATTGCTTTTTCACATCTTACCCATAATCAGTCTAGAGTCTACTTTGTATTTTTGCCCTTTCTTTTGATTTTGAGATCCCTTTTCTGCTAATCTATTAATTCTTGTGTTTTGAGTCATTGACTTTAGATTCACTGTTTTCATGGTCTGTATCTCAGCATCTGTTAGTTTCAAAAGAAGTGTGCCTTGTACAGAATATGTGATTTGCCAAGTGCAGGATTAATGGATGAATAACACATATTTCCCTCCATCAAGCTTACAACCTAGAAGGCCCTAGAAGGGCATCAAGCTTGCAAACCAGTAAGCAGCATCCACAATCAAAGTGCATTCAGGGAATTGGATCACCCAAGTTGGAGAGAGGGATCAGGGTTTGGCCCTAGGGAGTTGAGAAAGAAGAGGCAACTCTCTAGGCAGACTGGTGAGGGTAGGGTGGTGGGAAAGGGTTGTGCAAAATTAACATATCATACTCTCTTTCCACCTAAAAAAAGAAGGATTCAGTTAGGCTTATGTTAAATTAGATGACCTTAATTTTATCTGATTGAGTGCATTCACGAGACAGGTGAAGGGAGTTCTGGTTGCAGACCTCACATGTTAGCCTCTACCTTCCTCCCTCAGTTACTCAGAGCTACTACTAAATACTTTTGTATTATTTAGGCCTCAAGAGGGACACCTCGTTCATTAATCTCCCACTTACCCATCCCTTCAACCAATTCTCCACCACTCATTCCCTCACCAAGTTATTCTTACGCATCTGTAATGTTCTGGTGTGTCAGGTGCTGGCTATAGAATCCAGTAAGAGGAGCTTCGAAGGTTAGTACTAGATCAGGATGTGCCAAAGAGTGCAGGATGACTGTTCAGTCTACATTATAAATATCAATTTTCCTTTTCTGGCTTCTCTACCCAGCTCATACTTGCAAAATAGCCTCTATAGCACGTTTAAGTTTCAAAGACTGATCTAATCAACACCAATATAAACAACATACAATTTGGGAGAGTAAGTATCATCTGTAGAATCATCTGTAGAATCTCTAGATCTCAGGTTCCTTCCTCCTAGCAGGACCAAATTTGATCTTGAAGTCTAGCTTTATTATTCATTTACTTTTTATTTATAGTTGGTGTATGTATTTTAAACAATATTTTGTTTGATATTTTATATTTTTGAATTTTATATAAATGGTGTCATGCACTATGGGTGGATGTGTGTGTAATTCTTGGGCAGCTTGGTGTTTCTTGTTTTGTTCAGTAATACGGGTGTGTGCTGTGGTTTGCAACTGCACTTTTAATGGCTGCATGCCATTCCAGAATGGGAATATGTCATAAGTTATTCATTTTCCTGTTAATGAACATTTGGATTACTAGTGTTTTCCCAGTATATTTCTCTGTTAGAGTAATGTTGTTGAGAACATTATTTTTGGTGTCTCTTGCCACACAGGTCCAGTGCCGTGGTATATAGCTAGGAGTGTAACGTGAGGCAGAATTATTTTCCAATGTGATTGTATCAATTCACACTCCCACCAGCAATGACAGCTTACTTGCTCCACTTCTTCACCAACACTTGGTATTATGAGAATTTAAAATTTTGGGGTGTGAACTTGTTTCTCATTATGATTGGAATTTTAACTTTCTAGATTACTAGTAAGGCTAAGTGGACTCTTGTATGTTTATTAGTAACATGTTTCTTTTTGTGTGAAATGACTAAATTGATTTTTGGACTATTTTTGTTAGGTTGTTTGTCTTTTTCTTACTTATTTGTAAAAACTCTGTTTTAGAAATCTGTTGTTGATTATATAGGTTGCAAATATTTTCTTTTAGTTTGTGGCTTGTCTTTTCATTTTCTTTGTAGTATATTTTGATGAATCCATGTTCTTAATTTCAACATAGTCTAAGTTAACAATCTTTTTCTTTGTGAGCTTTATTTTTTATTGTTTTTTCAAATAAATGTATTTCCTAACCTAAGGCCATAAAGCTATCCACCCAAACTTTCTTCTAAAGTTTTAAAGTTTACCCTTCTCATTAAGTTAGTAAGCCATCTAGGATTGATTTTGTGCATGCTATGAAGTAGAATTCCAATTTAGCTTTTCTTTATAGTTAAACAGTTGTTCCAGCAAGATTCGTTGAATAGTCTACTCTTTCCTTGTTGATTTGCAGTGTCACATGTTTTTACTAAGTAGTGTCCACACACATGGATTTTGTGATCTACAACATTTATCTCCACTTATTCCTTATCTCTGATGATGGACCAGGAGACTCAGGGAAGCTCTTAACTCGAAGTACTGTGCAAAGATGCCAAAATAGGAGTGGAAAGAAAACTGGAATCGAAGAAGAGGATTCAGATCCTGCTCTGAAACCTACTTACATGACTTTGAGCACATTTTTTTTTCAGAATCTTGGTCTCTTCATCTGTCAAGTGGGAATAGTAATTTCAATTCCAAAGCCAGTACAAATGGTTAGATTAAATTTTATATTTTAAGGGTTTTGAATATGCCCAGCATTAGAATGGAGCATTTTATAGCACCCTCAATCCATGGCCACATGGATGTTTTCTAATAGCTCTAGTTCAAAGTGAGTCAGGTCTCAGAATTATCCCATAAGAAAATGAGACTTAGGCCCCTAAATAAACTATTTGTTTCAGTTTACCAAACTCTTTTCCCACACATCCAGACTTACTCCAAACTCATTTCAGAGGGCATGGGGCTGTGACATTTCCTGCTGAAAATGATTGAGGATAACTGGAAAAGAGAAACTTACTATGTATTACTGAGTTGGAAATGGCAGATGAAGAAGAAAGTCACTCAGGGGAAGTCATGGTCAAGCACTTGAACTTCAGCTTCCGCAGTCCAATGTAAAGAAAGGCTATCAAACCAAGTATTGGCAATATAATACAAGTAAAGCACTTCACAATTGATGAAGCATTCCTATAATTTAGTCCATTTTAATAGATTGATCCATTTTACTCTTAACACTGTGAGGTATTCTGAAATTGGAAGTTGGCTCTGGGAATTTGAGACATGCTCAAGTTTATAGAGCAAGTAAATAAGGTTATCAGGTCTCAGATTCTGGTTTGGCAATTAAAAGGCTCCTTTTATTACACAAATGTGACTACCTGGATGTAGTGGGATTATTTCAGAGTACAAGGTCAGATTGCACAGTTCAATTTGGGCTTCAGAAGACAGTCTCATTAACTGACTCAAGATTTCTAGTATTACTGGGCTTGGGCATTTTTCTAGAAGACTACCAAATTCTCTCAACTCCCTAAAATGCAAGAAGATTTAAAAATATTACTTGTATACAGATGAAAATGCTTTCTAATGGGTTTGTCTTCATCATCCACTTGCTGTAAATTTTCAACTAGGCCTTGGGACCACAGTGATACTGACTAGATAACCTGCTTACACAGAACAACATGGCACAAGGAAATCCAGACTAGGTTTTAGTGACCTCAAAGATGTGGCCTAAGCACTTGGTCCTGCCCTGGAAGCAACTTGAAAACTGGAAGCAAAACATTGTGGAAATTGTCTGAAAGATTTCCAAGTTTCTGTGTCTCTTTTCCTGCCCCTGCAACGTATACATATTGCTCTCACCTCTCCACT
Source organism: Castor canadensis (assembly GCF_047511655.1). Lineage (NCBI taxonomy): Eukaryota > Metazoa > Chordata > Mammalia > Rodentia > Castoridae > Castor > Castor canadensis. The sequence continues at coordinate 79,544,804 of NC_133397.1, read as the reverse complement.
CCAAGGCACTGACCCTAGAACACCAGGGACCCCCTTATCATCTCTGAGTTTTAATACCTTCAGCCCCTTTCTCCAGAGTCTCTTGTTATTGTCTCATCTCTAATTGAAATGCTTCATCCTACTTACTGTAGGAGATAGTTTTATGGCTCATCACGCTTTCCCTAATATGACTTATGAACCAAGCTTTCTGCCTCTTTCTCCTGTTATCCACACTGAAGGATCCATATGCACCTCTCCTGTGTAGATAGCCTCTGAATTTTCCTCACTCAGACCTGAATATTGATGAGAGTAGCTTTCTTCTCTAGAAACCTGTCTGTGCTCTCCTATACTTACATCTCATCCTAAACTGTAATGTTTCTAGTTTTTCCTTATCCATCAATATTGCCACAATTTCATCAATCAACAAGGGATATCTTTGCCATCTCCCTTCTCCCCCCTCATTCCCTGTCTTACCCAGTAATCAAATCCTATCTATTCTCCCATCCATAATAATACTTTTCAATCTTGGTCTAGATTTCCAGAACATGTTCCAGTAGCCTTCTGACTTGCTTTCCCATGGACAGTTTCAATGTTCTGCTGACATATCAAGCCTTTCTTCATGTTAGATATTTTAAAATCTTCCTCTTCCAGCCCTTCTGGAAGTGTTTTCCAGTCTTCCTGAGCATATTAAGTTTCTGATTTTCTGTAGTGGCTTTCACCACTGTGATTGTATGTGTGTGTGGAATCCTGGCCATTATACTACTCACAACCACGGAGCCTTCTCCATTTTTGTTGTAGGTACTATGTTGTTTGGTCATATCTATCTTGAATGGCCACTATCCTGATTCCTGTATATCTTGTAACTTCTCTGGCCACATAAAACTCCATTCCAGAATCATCTACCATTTCTTTGACACATGGTTTAGTGGAATTAAGGGGTGAATTACTGCTTCTCAGAATAGAGGTCAGGGTTGGAGCTGGGATCCTTTAGGCCAGGTACAGATTTAATCTAACTTTCTAGACGTTTTTGATGCTTCCAGACAAAGTTTTCATTAATTCTTCATTGACCCCCTTTTTACAACTGTGTGTTCAATCTTCTCAGCTGTCCTTGACACCTAACTTCTCTCAACAACTTACTTCTCTTGCTTCCTCTTGGGAACATCACCTCAGTTCATACTTTGCTAAGTTCTTAGGTACACAGTACAATAGATTGAAGTCATAGAGTCAGGAAAAAGGAATTAAACTCAGAAAATCTTATGTCATTTATAGTTTTGGGAAAGTTACTTATCTTCTCTTACATTGTACAAGATTGTCTTACATGAAAGCTAGAACTAGTAATACCTCCCTTTTTGTATGTGATCCAGTGACATAATAAACATGGGAAGCCTTTCAGACCATAAACCATAAAGTGAGGGTTACTGTTAGCCACCATTTTCTGCACCTTCAGACCTTTATATATTCCTATCTCCTTCTTATTCTTGCATCTCCTTCCTCTAACTTGCAATTCACCTCACACTTCACACTGGTTGCAGCAACTTCTTTCTCTATTGACACACCCCATCCTCTAGCACATAAACAACATTTTACTTAACTCTGCTGTCTGCTCTACCTCCCTCAGCCACTGTCTTCCTCCCTTTCCTTTTATAATCAGAGAGGACAACAATCACCTGATGGCTCATTGCCCACTCTTTCCATAACTCTTGCATTTCTTTTCAACTATGCTTCCCAAGCTAGCAGATCTTTCTACCTTCTTGGTTCTTATCCTTCACAACCTTTGCAGGGCCCGACTCTGTAAACTACCCCTTGCTCTTTAATCTTTGTCTTCTTTTAGATTTCATGACACTTCACACTATTACGGTATGTATCTCTCCTATAGACACTCTTTTACCAACACATTGCCTCTTTTTTTTTAAATTTTATTATTCATATGTGCATACAAGGCTTGGGTCATTTCTCCCCCCTGCCCCCACCCCCTCCCTTACCACCCACTCTGCCCCCTCCCTCTCCCCCCCCACCCCCTCAATACCCAGCAGAAACTATTTTGCCCTTATTTCTAATTTTGTTGTAGAGAGAGTATAAGCAATAATAGGAAGGAACAAGGGTTTTTGCTGGTTGAGATAAGGATAGCTATACAGGGCATTGACTCACATTGATTTCCTGTGCGTGGGTGTTACCTTCTAGGTTAATTCTTTTTGATCTAACCTTTTCTCTAGTACCTATTCCCCTTTTCCTATTGGCCTCAGTTGCTTTTAAGGTATCTGCTTTAGTTTCTCTGCGTTAAGAGCAACAAATGCTAGCTAATTTTTTAGGTGTCTTACCATACAAGGCTTGGTTTATTTCTCCCCCCTGCCCCCACCCCCTCCCTTACCACCCACTCCACCCCCTCCCGCTCCCCCCCTCAATACCCAGCAGAAACTATTTTGCCCTTATCTCTAATTTTGTTGTAGAGAGAGTATAAGCAATAATAGGAAGGAACAAGGGGTTTTGCTGGTTGAGATAAGGATAGCTATACAGGGCATTGACTCACATTGATTTCCTGTGCATGGGTGTTACCTTCTAGGTTAATTCTTTTTAATCTAACCTTTTCTCTAGTTCCTGGTCCCCTTTTCCTATTGGCCTCAGTTGCTTTAAGGTATCTGCTTTAGTTTCTCTGCATTAAGGGCAACAAATGCTAGCTAGTTTTTTAGGTGTCTTACCTATCCTCACCCCTCCCTTGTGTGCTCTCGCTTTTATCATGTGCTCATAGTCCAATCCCCTTGTTGTGTTTGCCCTTGATCTAATGTCCACATATGAGGGAGAACATACGATTTTTGGTCTTTTGAGCCAGGCTAACCTCACTCAGAATGATGTTCTCCAATTCCATCCATTTACCAGCGAATGATAACATTTCGTTCTTCTTCATGGCTGCATAAAATTCCATTGTGTATAGATACCACATTTTCTTAATCCATTCGTCAGTGCTGGGGCATTTTGGCTGTTTCCATAACTTGGCTATTGTGAATAGTGCCGCAATAAACATGGATGTGCAGGTGCCTCTGGAGTAACAGTCTTTTGGGTACACATGAAAAAATGCTCACCATCTCTAGCAATAAAGGAAATGCAAATTAAAACCACACTAAGATTCCACCTCACCCCTGTTAGAATAGCCATCATCAGCAACACCACCAACAACAGGTGTTGGCGAGGATGCGGGGAAAAAGGAACCCTCTTACACTGTTGGTGGGAATGTAGACTAGTACAACCACTCTGGAAAAAAATTTGGAGGCTACTTAAAAAGCTGGACATCGATCTACCATTTGATCCAGCAATACCACTCTTGGGGATATACCCAAAAGACTGTAACACATTGCTTCTTGACGCCTTTTCTGATTCAGTATCACCCTCATCTCTTTGTATATGAGTTTCTCCCTGGACTAGTTTTCTGTCATTTTCTCTACTCCAAGTGGAGAAATATCATCTCATTTTATTATGTGTTACTTGAACCACACCTGATGTAGTCTGTTTACTTCTAGGTTTCACCTTCAGTGGGCATTATTACAAATGGGGTGATGAGTTTGTAATAACTTATAAAGGATGACCAAGATGGTGAGGAATCTAAATGAGTCTTATGGAATATTTGAGAGAATGGCTGTTTAATCTACAGAAGAGAAAATTCAGAGAATACAGCTTTTACTGTCTTAAAACGCTTAAGATACAAAAAACATCCATCTACTGATTTTGATCCCTACAGAAAACAGAATGTGATAGAAATTACAGACAGGCAGATACAGATTCACCAGCAAGGCATCATCTTTTAATCCTATATAGCCTTTGTAGTCAGGTTAACATGTGTTTAAACCCTGCTTTGGAACTCCTTAGCTGAATGATCCCAATCAAACTATTTTATTTCTCTGTGTCTTTGTTTCATCATGTGCAAAATGAAGGCAGATAATGATAGCACCTATCTCATAATTCTCTTTTTAAGATTAAATATGATAATAGAGTATCTAGCAGAATGCCCAGCACAAGGAAACTGCCCAATACATGTTAGCTATCTTCTTGTCATCCTCTTCCTTCTTCTATCAACATTGTAATCATCACCATCATTTAGAGCTATCCACCAGTGGAACCAACTCTTCACAAAGTAATGAATCCCATATTTCTAGAATAATGTTCAAGCCAAGTTGTGTTGAGCACATGGCAGAAACTTCTGCTGCTGTGGGGTTGGTAGATGGTCCCTTCCTATGTTCACTTTCCAACTCAATAATCCCTGAATAACTACCTTTCTGAGTTCACTGGGTCCTTCCATGGTAGCACAATGCTGTCTAGCACATAGGCCTAAATCATCCCTCCAGTCACATAGCTTTCTTATACATTGCATATGGCAGACACAGTGGCTTTCTACACAGGCTCTCATTCCCACATTGCGACTCATGCAAACTGAGCCTCATGTCCCTCTCATCATTAGTACCAGAATCTTTGTCCCTTGTCCTTCTAAGGTTTAGCATATCTTGTGGAATTCTTTTATCATCTAACCTTAATCATTCCTTTTTATTGTTGAGCAGTATTCCATTGTATTGATGTGGACATTTGGGTTGCTCCCAGTTTGGGGCTATTATGAATAAGGAAGGCTTCCATGGATATTCATGTACATGTCATTGTATGAACATATTTTTTTTTATTATGAGTAGATACCTAGAAGTGAAATTGTTTGCTGATATGTTAACTATTTATATTTTAAAGAAACTATGTGACTCCTCTTCACTCTGTTCTTATATATTATCTCTTGGTTTATGCTAGTTAAACTTCCCCCTCTACTGTCTTCTGAACACACCTTCTACATTCTTATCTTCATGGTTATATTCATTCCACAGGATGAATTTCCTCCAGGAAATTTCCACTTGATCCATTTCTTCTCAGTCATGTTATTGCAATAAAGGTTTATTATTTCCTGAACTGGACATTATATGTGATACAGACATGATCATGTCCAGTGGAGATTGCAATCTACTGGGAGAGGTAGAGTTACACTTGGGTCATTCATATATGAAGCAGATAATTGAGCTAGAGGAACAAATATGATGAGAAGGGGAGAGATCATTTCAAGAGGGGCATAAGGAAGGATTGCTTAGTGGAGGCAGGATCAGTGTAGGTAAAGACCTGGGGATGACAGAAAGCAGGACTTGAGGACTTCCCCCATGTCAAATTTTATCTGATTTGGGGAGCCTTTCTTATGAAGCCGTCACAAGTGCTTGTCTTTCTCAAAATCTCTGTGTGGACCTCATGCTGCCTGTTATCTTGTAAGGGACAAGTGTCTTTCAGTCTACTCTACAACTGAAGCTGTATCTTATTCTGGTCTGAGCATAGACCTAAGCATTTTATCTAAGGGGTGGATGGTAGAAGCCTACAGTATACTCTGAGGAGAGGTCAGGACATTGCAGAACACATTTATTGGCTAGAAAGCCATCCAGAGGGAGGAACAGGTATAGAGAAGGCAGGTGTGTCATCTACCTGGAAAATGGAATACAGCCACATAGATGTCCCTTTATGTTCATTGTCTGGGGCAGAGCTGTGCAAACAGCAGTTTCCCTATGAATAAATGAATGAATGAATGAGCACATGTCACCATGTAGGTTCTCATATATGTTGGGTCATAATACATACATAATTTGGATCAGTCAGGTATGTAGATAGTTGAACACCTACACTTCTTGCTACTTTCTGGTTAAGTGCTCAGCAATCCACATACAGAGTTGAATGTCTAAGAAAATAATTTCTTTGCGTTCTGATGCTGTAAAATATTGTTTGGATTAAAAGGGCAGGAACAAATTGATGGATCTGAGATTTTTTTCTTTTGGCTTGGAGATGACAGGGCAATCCATCAGACAACTTCCTTGGCTCCCTGTGACATTTCAAGCTCAAATGTTATAGCTTTCTTATTTTTTCTTTTCCCTTTTTTTCACCCCCAGCTCTCTATTGAACTGTGGCTCTAGGAAATGCATCCTGTAGATTTGACTTATTTGACACTTGTCATACAGCAGGAATTAAGCCTTGTCAGATGGTGGCTGGGAATACTTGGGCTAGTTTAACAGGTTGTGCTAAAGATGAGGTAACTCCTTAATGTACCTAGGATGCTGTCTTAGAACATCCAGCAAAGGGTTAGACAATGGCCAAGGACATAGAGGCCCACAAAAGGTGATTTCAGCAGTTAGGTTGTGTGTGAAGAGAAAGTTCTAGAAGTTAGAATGTTTGCCTGTCTCTGCCACGTGCATAATGTAAGCTTGGAAAGGCTACTTAACCTCTCCAAGTTACAACTTTTCAACTTTTGAGCCAGAGAAATTAAGTAAGTATAAGGGTAAAATGAGATAGCAACTATGGATGCATTGTGAAGATTCAGAACTTAACTGGAAATGGTATACATCCTCTACATTTGCTATCTGTTGATATGTAGTAAGTAACACTAAACCTTCTTGAATTAAAACAACAAACATTTATTACCTCACAGTTTCATGGGGTCAGGAATCTGGGTTATGACTGGGAAGTTCTTCTCATAGACTCTCAGGTCACTGGTTGGGGTTGCAGTCATCTGACAGCTAGACTGGAGCTGGAGAATCCTCTTCCAAGATGGTTCACTCATGTAGTTATTGTCAGGAGGCTTCGGGGCCTTGCTGGCTGTTGTCAGGAGGCTGCAATTCCTCATGGTGTGGACCTCTCCATAGGACTGCTTAAGTGTCCCCATGACATGGCAGCTGGCTTACCACAGAAGTGAGAGATCCTAGACAGAAGATACCAAGGGTTTTTCTAGGAACTGACCAAAAAATGTTGTGGATTCTAGGAGGTAGGGGGTCAGTGGGATCATGTTGGAGCCTGACAGCCATACTTTCTTTTATTCTAAAGGGTTTGTCTGGGGAATGAGGGAGAATAACCGATAATTTATTCTTTAATGGGGTTCTGTGGAAATGGCTGTACATTGCATCTGAGTGGGGGTCTTTGGAGCTCATACTGTGCCGAGCTGCATTAGTTGGTCATCTTCTGGCAGATAATTTCCGCCTGGGCTACACAGAGCCATCACACGCTCATTTATGTGAGATGGAGTCCCTACTATGACAGTAAGGAGATGACCTATGTGGGAGAGGAGGCTTAAGAATAGTGCTCTGGTCTCCAGCCCTAGAGAGCTGCCTTTAATGTGAGTTTGTGTGTGGGCTCACTTTTGATTCTGTCAGCTGAGATAGAAAGAGTTGGCATTGTTCCCTTCATTGTGTGGATTGGAAACTAATGCTCAGAAAGTCCTAACTGAGGCAGAGCAAAAAAAAGATGTCAGATGGGGGTTGGCTTTGATCTTGAGGTGTCTATGGAGAGCATATTAAGTGAAGTTAATGTGCAACCTTAAATACAGCTTCCAGATGATTAATTTGTGCATAGAACAAGACCTAATGTCCTGATTATTTTGCTTTATCTGCATATTTTTCCACTCCTTCCTGCTGATGTATTGTGTTCTTTCTTCTTGGTCCAGATGTCCTGGGTCCATTTCCTCAAGGCCATCCTCCTTAGCTTCATCAACCATGTTGGCAGCTTTGAGTGGCCCACTAATTGACCAGAGCTGCTGTCTACTGGGGAGGGTGCTAACTGAGCTTATATGAGTCCCTATGAAGAGAGGCTGGGAGAAGCTGCAATAGTGTACTTCACTATCCTTTAGAAAGAGCAGAGTTTAAAATAGCCCATCATCCAAAGGGACCTCCACTTTCTATTTCTGTTTAAGGTTTTGGGGTCCAGCCTACAGTTATCTGTGAAGTAATGAGGTTACCTATAAAGATCTATCTGGACTAACTCTCATAGACCTGGTATTTGCTTGAACCCACCATGCTGCCTCCACCCACAGCTGCCAGCTTAGTGCCTGGCCCCTTGTGAACCCTGGTTTGCCCCCAGCTTTAGAGGATCATGAGGATCACCAGAGTGGAATTTCCTGATGGCCAGGCACCCCACAATCCTGTCCCACATGCCATTGGGGCAGCTGTCTCTCTAACCTTATCTTCCTTCTGCCTCCACGGAAACCTGAGAAAGACAGAAAGGGGGAAGTGGCGTGGTTTCCCAACACAAATAACCCCACAGAGCTTTCTCAGCAGTGACCCTTAGCCTGTCCTGTCAGCCTCGGGCTGAAGGAGGAAGGAAATAGACCTTCTATTCAGTATTTTTCTTTCCCTGTCAAGAAGATCAGAGGAATTGAGAAGGGAGAGAATAGGAGTCAAAAGCACCTTGTGGCCTCCTCCTGCAGGATTTGTGTTGCCTTTCCCCTCCCTCCTGAGCGCTAAGTAAACAAACTCCTCAACTAAGCAAGGCCCCAGGCCCAACTCCAAGCAGGCCATAAATAAGAGCCCTTCAGCCTTTCACTCTCTACAAGAGGAGAGGGCATATCTGAGTGGAACATTCGATAGCAGGACCAGAGTGGCTGGGGGAGGGAGGGAGGGAGAGGCCCCATGTTAATTGAATCCCAATTTCCTTCTCTCAGGCTGGCTCTTATCTTTTTAATTATACAAGGCCTTTAATCTTCCCAAGGACTTGTCTCTGTCATTAATGCGTGATCCCTATTAGAGATAGAGGTCTGTTCATGGGTAATGGGAGCCGCAAGCAGAGGCCTTTGGCAACTTTTGTTGCTTTTTAAAACACCTGGAATTACCCAGGGCAAATCCAGGTTGAGGGCAGAAGACATGGTGGGCTCCCCACAGCTCTCAGATGGGTTTTTTTGAGCTGTCTGTATTCAAGAGGGTCCACTCTTGAATGGGGGACAAGAGCCTCTTATGTCACTATTGGTTTTTGTGACTCCCAAACCAAAGGGTCACCTGCTCTAGCACCTAAGGGGCAGGTAAGCTACCTGAAAGCAGGTCTCAGGTCACCTGCTCCGAGAAAAAACATCACACAAACTACTCACAAGATGTTGGGTGCCAGGATAGACCAGGACAGGTATTTTGCATTTCCTGAATATTAGTCTGCATTCAGGGCTTGTGAGTGGAAACTTACATTCTCATGGCTTTCCCTAACATCCCAGAGGTGCATTATCTCCAGGTGACAGTAGCTTGGGACACTCCAGGGTTATGTTTCTCTTCAACCTCTGCCCTCCCAAGCTGCCCTGTCAAATGGCTGATGGGCAGTAAACTGATACTTAGGAATGAAAAAGACACACCCCACTGGAAGAGGTATGGTTCATATTAGGTGTTCAATAAATGTTTGCTAAATAACATTTCAAACAACAGTTCTGAGATCCATTCAGTTTAAAACTTGAATTCACAAGTGTCAATTGAGCAATATAACTCCTGATTTATAGCCTTAAATTCTACCAGAATTTTTTCCCCCGGGATACAAGTTGGGTTTTAGAACCCTTCACTCAGGCAGTCTGATAAGTCACATACCACCTTAGCCATTTGGTATAAAAAAGGTAGGCAAAGCTGAGTCTTTGCCAGGAGCCTAATGCTCAGTTGGGAAGATAAATTGTATTAGTTTTAAATATATTGTATAAATAAATACATTTACATATGCACAAGCATAAGGCAGAGAATATATATATATACACACACACTATGCAACTGTATGTTTACATAAGTAGATATTTATGTGTAGCACATATGTGTATATGTATGTATGTATTTATGAACTCTTACCTTCAAAGAATTCAGCTGTGATTTCAACTACATATATGTCTGCATATACACATCTGTGTATATATATATGTGTGTGTGAGCGTATACACACACAAAAATAGAGCTGATGTCACAACTGACTTCTTTGAAGACAGAGCATCAGCAGTGAACTAAGGCCTTGGTGATATATTTGTGTAGGTTCTGGTTGCGCTTGTGTCTCATCAGCTTCCTGATGAGACATACAACTACCTTAGTTGCACAGTGACTGATGAAGGTCACATAACTGAAGGAGAAAGAATCAGGATTCCAACCCACATCTGACCACAGACTCCTGAGTCCCACAGCCTTAACTGCAATCCTTGCTGGAAACCACGGTCTGTCTGCTCCTGAAAGTGTGAGGTTCTGGTCACAGGCATGCGTGAAGACATAATGAACCCAGATATGGTCCAGAGAAGAGCAATTAAAATACTCAAGGGAAGGAGAGGCTTCTGTTGGAGGACAGTCTTAAAAATAAACAGCAGTAAAGGCAGAGCAAGATGTAATGGAAGTCTATGGCCTGGGGAGGGGACCGAGGGGAAGAGACAGGTATACCTGCCAAGGGGGCACCCACTGAAGCTTAGATGCAGCCATTCTAGGACAATGACAAGAAAGTTCTACTTAACACGTTCCATAAGTTTGCTGCCTGCTGTGGGTTCTCAAGAAGTGGCACAAACTGAAAATATAAATAGACTCCCAGTCTATGGATGCATTGCTGTGAGCTCCCTACAGAATGCCTGGTGTCTCATTGCCTTAGTTCAAGCTCCCTCAGTTTCTAATGGCCAAAACAAGGAGTCAGCACACTTTTTCTATAAACAATCAGACAGTAAATATGACCTTTGTGATCCAACTCTGTTGCTACTGCTTAACTATGCTGTTGCAGTGCAAAAACATCTGTAGACAATATATATGAATGACATGCTGTGTTCCAATAAAACTTTATTTATAAAAATAGGCAAGGGCTCAGATTTGACTAGCAAGCTGTAGTTTGCTAATTATTGGTCTAGAACAATTCAGGGTTGGATTGAGTCAACCCTGAATTTTAAACTCAGAGGCATCTTGATGATTGCGCCCTCATTTTGTAGAGTGTAACAGTGACATTCTGACATGTCAAATGAATTTCCCAAGGTCATACAGTGAGGCCCTGAGTTCAACCCCCACTATCACAAAAAAAGAAAATGTGCCAAGGTTATACAGCTGGAGACTCACAGTGACTATAAGGGTTTTCTGTGGGAGAATATTTAGACCCTCTGAAGATACTTATGCAGGATAGCAACAAATTGCTCCAGTACTGAGCATTTCTGACTCTCTTAATTGTAACTCAATGCTATATTTCAGGTAGGGGAAGATTTGGAAGTATAGCATACTTTAAGAAAATTAAAGGATATTTCAAATTCTCTGGAAATCAGAAAACAAGTAACATGCTGTTCTCTCAAGCTCCCACACCATCCCTAGCTTTGAGATGATAGAAAATTATTTCTTGCCAGTCTATGTAAATACCATCGACCTTCAGAGTCAAGTCCCTTTAGAGCTGAGGTCTAGAAGTGTAGGTTATACAACTATCTCTCTTAGGTAGAGAGGTGCTCCCTGGGGCTTGTCTGCTGAGAATGTTCAGCTCCCACAGTTGGGCAAGACTTTGCTGAAAACAACCTTGGCCTGCTCTGGCCTGCCATATTCTGTTGTCTAGAGCCCAGAATAACTCAAATTGGTTAGTGCTTAGAGCCCTTACGGGGAAGATTTGTGTGTGCGTGTGTGCACGTGTGTATGTGTGAGTGTGTAGCTGGTGGGGGAATTGCTTAGGAGTGCATCAGTGCTTGAATGTTCCTAAGAACTACTTGTCTGTGTTTTTTTTTCTTCTGGGACCCATTAAAGATCCCTTATGAAAATAAGAGCTCATTTATTAACTCTCTGAAAGTCAAAAATCTTAGACAGTGTCCCAGGCTTGTTGTTCTAGGCTTGGCATCTGGCGCTCTCAGTGGTATCCCAGCTCTCACCCTGTGGCTCTCAGCCTTGGCAGACTCAGCACTGTCATCTGTGTAAGGTTGCTGTGTTGCCTTTGTTTTTGGCACCTTGGGGAAATGGCTGTAGGTGAGGAAGACAACAAAGGTGAGGGGCGAGAACAGGTTATTTTAAACTGGGAGGTTTGATTTGCCTCTGGGGATAGCATTGTGCTTCAGGGATAGAAAGGATTTTCTACAGACTTAAAAAGGAGTCCAGAAGCTTGGTGACAAGGGGACAGTAGGACCTGATAATTTAACTGTGTTCCAGCCAATCCCTGAGCAATGCCTCCCCCAAAGAGACATTCTCCACATGAAGGCCATGTGAATCTGTCAGGAGACAATTCTCCACAACAGATTGCAAAATCTACCTATGTCTTGATCCCAAGAGGCCATGCATGCTGCTGGATGTATAAACAGTACTACTTCCTGTAGGAGGAGAAGACTGCTTCAAACATGAGCTTAAGAAGGAGAAAGTCCTGGATTCGGATTTTAGCTCTTACCAGCTTCAGTTCATTACAAGAGTTATTTGATTCTAAATCTCAGATTTGGAGCACAGAAACTAATCTATAGCAGGTGCTCAGTAATATCCCTTTCTTTCTTTTTCTTTCTTTCTTTCTTTCTTTCTTTCTTTCTTTCTTTCTTTCTTTCTTTCTTTCTTTCTTTCTTTCTTTCCTTCCTTCCCTTTTTCTTTCTTTCTCTCTTCTCTCTCTCTCTCTCTCTCTCTCTTCCTTCTTTTTTAAAAAAATCTCACCAGTCCTCATCTCCTGGCAGCCTTTTCATTCAACTTCCCACCCAGTACAGACCTGCCCACCCCATAACAGAAGGCTGTATGTCTTCTGTGCCCATTTACTGAGCTGCTCTAGATAGATCTCAGAATCTATCACTTATTCTGCATAAAACTGCTCTTCAAATATTATTATTTTTATCATAAAGACAACAATGCATTGCAGAAGATTTTGAAGACATATTAAAATTAAATGGAAGAAATCACTGGTAAATACAACCTGTGGTGATAAGCATAACTGGTAGCATTTTGGCATGTTTCTTATTTGTGCATGCATGGGAATGCATGTGTTTTACAAAATTTGTATTGCATTTACTTTAGATTTTGTATATAGCTTGTTCTTTCCACTGAAGTTGTGATTATTTCTCCTATCATTAAATTATCTTTGAAGACATATTTTAATGATTGCTAAATTTTCTGTGGTATGGGTGTATCACAATGTGTTTAACATACCCATGGATGTTTAGGTTGCTTCTAATTTTTCAACATTATAAACATTGTAGGAAATGGCATTGTAGGAAAATCTTCGGCACATTCTGATTACTTATTTGAAATAAATAGAATAAGTAATAGAAATAGAAGTCCTGGCCCAAGGATGTGAACATTTTTTTAGTGGGTGTTTGATATCTAATACCATGCTTTCTCTAAATAGGTTGGGTCAACTTCTATCAGTGGGGCATGAGTCTCAGCATGACTTTGTAATACCCAGATCAAAGCTCTCACATAAAACTCGTCAAATATTGGAAGGCAGCTCTCAAAATTCTCAAGTTCCTACCCCTTTTGGCTAACCAACCACATCTTTATAATTTTCCAAAGGCTACTTTCTAAGCTTTTCAAAGTTCTAGTTTATGGTTTCTGATTTGTTGGCTATGGGTTTAAAAACATGCTACTTAGAACAGAACACATTAACATTATACCAAATGTAATCTGACCCATTTTTGCCTCTATCTATATATCTATCTATCCATCATCTATCTATCTATCTATCTATCTATCTATCTATCTATCTATCTGTCTATCTATCTACCTATCTATCATCATCTATCTGGTTGGATTTTTGAGATTCGGTCCTGCTATGTAGCCCAGGCTGGCCTGGAACTTGAAATTCTCCTGCCTCAGCCTCTTGCATGCATGAATTGCTGGAATGTAGCCCCACTTCTTGCTAACATCTTTTATTTTCAACCCTATACTTCCTTAAATGCAATCTAAGATTGCATTAGCTTTCTGTTTTTGTTTTAGCAGCCAATTGACTTATGTGAGTTTGTGGTGTGCTGACATTTTGAGGTCTCAGTGCTTTGGCTAATTAGAGTTTCTGCCATTTGGTACTTGTTCAGTTGATTTTTCAAACCTAAATCCAAGACATATCTGATTGAAAATAGTTCAGTGTCCCACTTTTTAAAAATGCCAGTTATGTCACCTGAGAACAAGTCTGTGGTGCCCCAGATGGGTTTCCACACCACATTGTCCAATAGGCTCAACCTGGGGCTTTTGCCCAACCTGTCCTAGTGCAGAGGTCAGCAAAAGGTCATGGGGTTGTTGAGGCCTGGGTTGCCTGGCGCCACCTTGACCAGCCATCCACTTACAGAATGTTCTCAAGAGTACCTGGGATCTTGGATTGAAATAACTCTAGTGAAGGGTGCCGCTGACCCCCTGAGAAGGGCTCTTATGTGATGCTGGACAATCCACTCACAGGAGGGGGCTTCTGGGCTCTGCAGACCATGTACCCACCTGGCTAAGGTCTCTAGTCAGACCAAGGGACAGGACTGGAGACTGCCAGGACTCTGGCTTGTTCTGCCTCTCTTTAGCCTCTTTTCCTATACAAATAGAATGTTATTCCTCTGTAAAGCTGGCACTTAACTCCGTTTTATAGGCAGGTCTGAGTACTGGCAGGTTCTGTGGTAAGAGACCTGAGGCCTTGCTAGCTTCCATTTCTCCAGCTCTGACCTGAACCCTGAGAGACTTTGTGCATAGATTGTGGACACCTTGTCCCTTCATAGTCCTTCTCTGAAATTGGCCACCTCACGGCCTTTCCTAGGCATAGGTGAACTAGAGCACTAGGTAGAGTGTGGTTACAGGTAGACTTGTATCCCTGTTCCCCAGAATCCACACCTGGTAAGAAGGATCATGGCTGATGAGCCAGAGCAGAAGCCACAACAGAGCCATTGAAGACATGTGGCCGAGGGCAGGGACTCAGGCTATCCCAGGGTGTAAGGTGACATTGCTTATGGGCAAACTGTTAAGTCAACCATTTGATCTCTGTAGATCAATAAACTTCTGTGTGTGGTGGATGGGGGCAGGGAAGAGGTGAGAGTAAATGTCTGAATGGAGCAGTGGAACCCACACAGGGCAGAAAACCTGTATAAAAAAAGGATTGGGTTCAAATTTGAGTGCTCTGTTGTACTTGTAAACAAGAAAATTCAAGGCCATGTTCAGATTGTGGAAGAGACATTGGCCAAGGAACAGAGCCTGAACTCTTATTGTAGGATCTGGCCATGGAATGTTCTGGTCACAGGACCCTAGGCATTGTGGCCAACTAGAGTTCAGGGTTGCAGGTGTGAAGGATCTGCCTCCATTTGATTCCCAGGGCCTCTGAAAGCTTGTCTCATGGCACCCATACATGTGCACTGCAGTACTATTGCCTGACCACTTCCCAGTCCTAGAGGAGATTATGTCTTGTTCATATTTGGAGCCACCTCGGCTCCACTCCACATTCACTCCACATTGGTTACTATGAGGGATAATGAAACTCTTATTTAATTCAGATCAGTTCAATTCCATCCCACTCAACTGTCTCACATCAACTTTATCTCTGTTTTTTATTGCAATCATCATTTGCTTTTTTGAAGGAGGTAAAGCAGAAAATGGAAACATACATTAAAAATAAACCCCCTGTCTTGCACTTCATAGTCTCAACGTGCTTTCACATAAAGTATTTCATTACAGACTCAAGCAGCTGCTGTCATAAAATATGGCCTCAGATGTAGGATCCATGAAAACCAAATGAAAAGATACCCTGAGAGCAGATGGATGAGAGAACAGTTCCATTAGGGCCCCGGCCCCATTTCCGTTAGGTACAGGCAACAACTAGGCACCTGCTTGTTACCATAGTAAAGTGAAATATTTGGACACTTCTGTTTCTTCCAAAATTCTACTTTATCTCTCAATTTCTTCCCTTATTATACTGCTTCTTAGAAATAAAATCCTGAACTCTCAGAGCTGAAAGAGGCTCTAGTCATTAGGTCAGTAGTTCTCAAAGTGTGATCAATGGAGCAGCAGCATCTGCCCCACCTGGGAACTTGTTAGACTGTCTCAGGCCCCACCCCTGACTTGGTGAATTTGAAGTTCTTGCAGGTGACTCCAGTCATACATATTTTAACAAACCCTCCAGGTTCTTCTGATGCAGACCCAAATTTGAGAACTAGTGATAAGGGCTAACTCCCAGTTTTCAAACTGAGGCCCCATGGGCAGAAGAGTCATGTCCCTCTTCAAACACTGCCAGCTGAAGAGCCCAAATGTGAAGCCAGTTCCCAGGCTCCTGTCCTGAGCACTTTCTCCTGCTCCCACACTCCCACTGCTGACCTCTGGGTTGTCTCCCCCACAGAGCAGTTCCACTCCCTGCTTTTCACTCCATGTCTGAGGATGCAGAAGATGAACCAGAAAGACAGCCAACGTCCCTGCAATAGCAGGGGCCAGTGCTTGCTAGTAAGTTGAACTGCCTGTTACCCAAATATACTTGCTGGAACATTTTGGAAACTATAATCTCTAAAGACACATGACTGCAGAAACTCAGAACTCACCTTCCTGCCCCTCCACCACTCCGCCTCCATTCCTCCTTTGGTCTTTCCTCTTGAGGATAAATTTGCATGTATGAGCAAACTCAGGGTCTTGCTTGTACCAAGTGGACAAACACCTGGCTAGGAAGATCTGGGTTATCTCCAGACTGTTAGCCAGGAGTTGGTTGGGTTGCTCCTCTTCAGTTCCTGCTAGAACTTGGAATCCAAAAAAAGTGCAGAGATGGGCAACTTGATTCTGTGATCCTAGATACTGGCATTCTTGGGATAGTTTTGAAAACAATAAAAAATATTTATTACATGTCAACCCTGGTTGTAAGTAATTGGGTGTTTACTAAGTACCTAAAATGTGCCATTCTCAGGGTCAGACCTTGCCTTTTTCTTCAAGGCTTTGTGGTCAGTGAATCACTAGGGCTACTCTTAGGCACATTTCCACTCATGTGACATGCATCCTCACTCTTTCCATTTCTCCTCCACAGTCTCTATTGCTCCACAGATAGAGAATGTGGCATTACTTTTCCCTGATGGATTGTGGACAGGCACAGGGAGCCTGACTTGTGAGAACAAAAAGGTAAAGTCACCTGCTGGAAAGGAAGGTGAGGATGGAATCAGGCCCACCAGAAGACTGGAAAAGCTTCTGGATAATGGGACAATTGGGGAAGGAAGTGCCCAAAATGGACATGAGATGAGTAAAACTGCCTGGTTGATAAAAGAGACATCATAGGCAGAATGGGGTCTCAGCATGACCTGGGGTTTTGCATGGAGAGGCAAGGGCTGACAGAGGTCAATGAGGATGGTAGAGGGGACCTGATCACGAGGATCCAGGCTGACATAATTTAAGTGGAGTTCTAGAGATCTAGAGATCAGGGAGCCTTGGTGAGGGCAGAGGAGCACAAGATGGTCATCAGGAAGCTGATGGTCAGAGAAGAAGAAGTGGTCAGAGAGGGTTGGTATAAGGATGTGAGACAGATATCATCTTAGAAATTAAAACTGGTCAGAAACAATAACTGTAGTTGCAGTGCTTATTGAACCCTGGCCCTGGGCTAACCAATAAGCTCATATTTCCTCCTTTATCCCTCACAAATTTTTTTTCTGGCCCCTGTAACATGCCAGGCACTACTCAAAAGTTCTTTTGAATCCCCATTTCATTTGGTCCACTTCCCTTCACCACACCTGGGAGGACAGATGTGGAAAATAAGGAATGTGACTTGCCAGGGACCCATGGAAAGCAGAAAACCTTGATGGTCTTAGAGCCCACATCTTCTCACTCAAAAAAAATTTAAAAATGTCTCAGAGGGATCTTGGTGCTCAGAGAAACTAGAAAAATCAACAAGCCAGAACAACCAAAGAGATGCAGTCACAGGGGGCAAAAGGTCCTCCACTGAAGCCAGTACCCAAGATAAGGAAGAAGAAAGCAGAGGGCTG
The DNA here is from genome assembly GCF_047511655.1 of Castor canadensis. Taxonomy (NCBI): domain Eukaryota; kingdom Metazoa; phylum Chordata; class Mammalia; order Rodentia; family Castoridae; genus Castor; species Castor canadensis. The sequence continues at coordinate 79,527,178 of NC_133397.1, read as the reverse complement.
ACCTTTGTCAACACACTGGGCAGCATGCCCCACACCTCCTGATGCAGTATCATGGAAAGCTCACAGGATCTGTGCTCAGAACCCTCCCTGCCCGCCATGCTACTACTTATTATTGAGTTGCCCCTGGAAGAACCTTGTGTATCCAGGTAGATAAGAATGCATGCTATAGCTCATTTTCAGAGGTGCTGGGAGGACCAAAGGGGAGAGTGGCTGCCAGAGAGTGATACTAAACTTCATTTCAATGGTAGTGACTTCTATTTAGTCATTCAACAGGTATCTATGGAATACCTGCCATGCCATGTGGGGACCTCAGCTTGTACAAGTCAAAGGTGAGCTCCCAGAAATATTACAGCAATAACCAAAAGCCAATGAGTGCCGCAACTGCTAATTCCCCAGGTCACTTATCACTCTTGAGTCATCCCTCCTTTTGGTCCTACCACCAGCCACAGTTCCTGACTTTTTGACCCTTGAGTAAGTTGGTCAATATGTGCTGTCTTTATGCTGTTATTGAACAGACTTCACCTGGAGGAGAACAATAGCCCATAGGAGAGGTTCAGCACAGGTGTGTGGCTCCATAGCCCAGGACCTCTTGAAATAGCTTTGGATAAGACTGGAGCTTCCCTGCCTTTGCTGCTGAGACCCATTGACTTAGGGCTCCTTCTAGGAGACACCTTGTATCTGCCCCTTATACTAAGACTCTCCATGAATTAAATGACCTTGGATGAAGATAAATACTTGGGACAGGGGAAGGTGGTGAAATCTTGCATGGGTTGGCAGTTTTAGGAAGTAGAGGAGCGAGATTTTCTCAGAAGAAATGCTCTTATCTAGTTCCAAGTAACAATTTGGAATGTTTTAATAATTTATCTAGCTACTAAGCTCAGCTTGTTTTTGGTTTTGACCTTTTTGTCCTCTGAATTTCCAAGAAGAATGTCCATTCTGGTCCTAGCTCTTCCTCCTTAGGGCATCTGGATTGCTCATTGAGCTCCCGGCAGAAAGAGTGGACTTGAATTAGATCTACCACATATTGACTATGTGACCTTGAGGAAGACAGTTCTTGAACATGAGTTTATTCAACTGTGAAATGGGGATAAAAATGTTCATCCAGGCTGTGTCAGGACCAAACTGCATCCACAGCACCTTCATCACCACTAATCTGCTAACTGAGTGGGCATTAACCACATGCAATTCTGTGCTAGGCATTTTATGTGAAGCACCCCATTTAATTCTCATACAACTTCTATGCTACAGATGTTATAAATGAAGGAATGAATTGAATAATGCATGCATAACTTTCCAAAACTGTGAAGGTAGGCAGTGATGGGGAGAAATTTGGATCTAGAGACTGACTTCAGGTCTGAACTCTTCAGCCTCTACTGCTGCTACCTGGGAAACTGGTCTCCCCTGATTTTCTGTTCTCTCTTTCTCTTTTAATGTATTCTGCCTTCCATGTAGACAACTGTATTTCACCTTGGGTAATACTTCATTGGACACAGAGAAGCTTGGAGGCATCTCTTCCACTCTCTGACTCTAATTCTTTCTAGGAAAGTTGCTTTAATTTCCCATGTGCCTACAGATACCTATAGGACTGCATCCAACATAGCTGATACTAGGCTCTTTGAAATAAAATAGCAAGTGAGAAGAGGAAACAGTGACTTGTGGGATAAGCCCAATTTGTGCACTTTCCCAGAGCTTGGGGGAGGAAAGGATAGTGACTTGTTGCTTGGAAAATGCTGGTGGCTGACCTGGTATCTTGGGAATGTGCTCAGAAGGCCAGGGGATGTTTTTCCAGCCTCTCCGTCTCCTCCCCATTCCTGAGATGGTACTTTGGACTCCTCACCACTATTCCCAGGCACAGAAGAGAAATTTGTGACTATTGTTTTTCAATGCTTTTAATACTAATCTCATCACAAAAAGCTCTATTTCAGTATCAGTATGTGCCTGACTTAATGCTAGTGTTCAATGCTATCTAACTTACTTTTCACAATCCTATGAGGGAGCTATTATTGCCCTCATTTTATAGTTGAGGGGACTGAGATTCAGAGAGGTGAAGATTGTATAGGTGGAAATGATGAAACCAGGATCTAGGTACAGGATCAAGTCTGGATTCTTACTCACTATGTTATACTACTATGACTCATGAAGCCACCCTCGAGCATTTTTTTTTTTAGCACAAAATGTGCCATCCTAGGTATGCCCATGCTTGCTTCTTTTGTGTTGAGCTAAGGCTCTATGCATGCTTCTGTCATCTTGGGGCCTAGCCTGGTCAAGTTGCTTGGCCTTTTTGTCCACGTAGAGCACCATGGCCACTGTAGCAATGTACTCACCCTGCAGGGCCAGTGAAGAACAAATAAAAGGAAAATGATGAAAGACACTTTCAACTCATCAGAAATTTATTCAGCTGCAATCATTTGTTGGTGCTAAGTGCTTTAGAGGATGATTAGACCTAGATCTAGATCCTGATGTCCAGGGACTGCAGGCTCAGGGAACTAGAAGTGTAAACTTAGCCTAAAATTGAGGGAAGGAACCCTGAATGCAAAGGCTTAGGAGAGGTGAAGGAGAAAATAATTCCAACACTGGGAAAAACTCGGAGCAGATGTTCTAAGCCAGGGCTTTGAAAGACTTTGAAAGCAGATGGTAGGATGGTAAGGTACTTCTAGACAGGTATGAGGATATAAAGTGAAGACATGAGGCATGTGAATGAATGGTGCGTATGCTGGTGCAGTGAGTCTGTCTGCGGACTGTATTGGATGCAGTGGTAGGTAGGTGTCTTCATCTGTTTGGGCTATTATAACAAAACACTATAGCCTGGGAAACTTAAAAATGACAAATTTATCCCCACAGTTCTGTAGGCTGGGAAGTCTCCAGACTGTATGGTCAGGGTCTTCTTTCTAGCTCAGAGGCAGATCTTTGCTGTCCTCACATAGCAGAAAGGGAGAGGGTCACTTTGGGACTTCTTTTATAAGGGCATTAATCCCATTCATGGAAGCTCTGCATGTAGGACCTAATTACATCTCAAAGTCCCTACCTTGTAATATCATCTACTCAATGTTGGGTCAACATACGAATTTGGGGGTGGATGGGAAAATATTCAGACCATGGCACTCATCTTTGAAGGTTTTGACATATACTCTCTAAGTTACAAAAAGTTTCTGCTGATTTTGAATGGGGAAATGGCATGACACCACCTATTTGGGAAGATCTTTGCAGGGCTGCACTAGAGGAACTGGATGGACCTAGAGGAGGGTGTCATAATAATTCAAAAAGGAGGTGATGAGGGTCTGACCTTGGACACTCAAAGAGGGGATAGAGAGGAAATGTAGGGGTCAAGAGACATTAGGGAAGGGGAATGGACAAGTCCTGGGAGGTAAGAAGATGGAATGATTTTCCATCTAATGATTGTCATAGCCATAACTATGATAACTGTAGTGATAATAATATGATTTCTTCTAAGGATACTAACATGTGCTGGGTGGGGGTAGAAGGGGTCTTGGAAGAAATATGATGAGATCCAATTGACTGGCAAACATCTCTCAGTCATGTGGAGAAGACCTAGCTGAGAGGGACATATCTCCAGCCTTTGGAGAATGGACTTGTTCTTAGGTAAGAACACATATAACCCTTAGAAGGGCAAGGAAGGCCCTGAGTATCTGATGTATGCCAACTAGGTGCATATTGGCTGGTAGGGATAAAGAAAGACACTTTGAAGCTTTGGACCTTCTTCCCATCTCTGAGAAGCCTTCCTGGGGTTCCCAGGTGACAGTGGTCCCCATTCCTGCCCCAGGCTCCTTTGTTTTTTGGCCATACAATTAGCCTTTAATAAGACTTGCTGTGTCACAAAATAAAACATTCATAAAAATGAGTTACAAAGCCTGCTTGAATTATTACCTCATTTAATCCTGCCAACTACAAAGGCTAGCATTATTATTAGCACTCCTTCCCTATAAATGTATTCATCTCTTCAAAAAACTTGTATGGAGCAGATAGCATTAAACACTGAAAATAAAGTTTGTGTGGGGCCAGGTGCTGGGCACCACCAAAAGCAGTTAGTTAGGGGCTATGTGACTTAACCCTCAAGCTGGACTCACACCTAGGTCTTCTTTCTCCAAGCTGTTTGCTCTTCTCCTGTTCCACATTTCCTTCCTTCCTTCCTTCCTTCCTTCCTTCCTTCCTTCCTTCCTTCCTTCCTTCCTTCCTTCCTTCCCTCCTTCCTTCCTTCCTTCCTTCCTTCCTTCTTTCCTTCTTTCCTTCCTTCCTTTCCTTCTCCCTCCCTCCCTCCCTTCTTTCCTTCCTTTCCATGTTTTTGACAGTGCTAAGGATCTAATGTAGGGCCTCATGCTACATTCCCAGCTCACTGCTATCTTAATTTTGAAGTGTGCAAACTACCAAATTTTAGCACTTTACTTGTGCATGTTTTCAATATTTAATTTTTCTTCCTAAACACATAGGATAAATCTATATATAAGACTTTACAATTACAGCCTATTATTATTAAAGAATAGTTGTAACTGAGTAACAAAATGGGGAAATTAAAAGATCCTATCTCCTAGCTTTAGCTGAGTTCCTTTAAAAACATTGGTCTCTACCCCCATCTTAAAAAATTTTCCAAGAACTTACTTTTGGAACATTTGGAGTCTTTATTTTAAAATTATTTTGCATCCAGTTTTTAAATGATGTCCAATATTTGAGAAGATATTAATATGTCCATTAGGAAGAGAAAACAATTGAGGCCAGGTAGGGATAATTAAAATCTTAACCTCCTTTTCAGTGGTCTGAAGCTGGTCTTTATTGCATATAGGTTCCTTAGACAGTTATGGAAAGATGGAAGGGCCTTAGGGCTGGCAATCTTAGTGGGAGATTGACTGTGCAATGCTGCCATGTTGTGGTGGAGTTTGATATCTTCTGTTCTTTTCCCACTAGGAGGAAACATATTTAGTCAGTATGTATTTGATGAGCACCTGGGAGTTTTACTCCCAGGTACCAGGTGTTGGGGATACAGGTGTCTTGACTGTTCAACAACAGATGTATACTGGAGTATGACTAGTTGTTTTGCTTGTTTTCCCCTTGCATCCTCCATCCCCAAATAGAGAAATTCCTTGGGAAAGGTATGCTTGTCCACAATGACAAAAATTGGAAGAAGAAAGGACTAATCTCTTACTCCCACCCTGTGGTTGGGATGATTTGTCAACACTTTTTTCCCTTTTAAGTGGACTCTTTTTAGAGTTCTTTTACATTCCTAGCAAAGTTGAGCAGAAGGCACAGAGATTTCCCATATACCTCTAGCCCTGCACTGATGAATCAGAAGTCCCTGGTTTATATTAGAGTTCATTCTTGGTGTTGTATGTTGTATGCATTTGGACTTGCATCACCATAATGGTATCACAAAGAGTAGTTTAATTGCCCTGAAAACTTTGTGTGCTTCACTTACTCACTACATCTTTTCCCTCACTCGCAATTATGGATCCTTTTCTAGTCTCTCCATAGTGCCTTTAAGTTGAAATTATGCAGTCTTTTAAGCCTGGCTTCTTTCACTTAATAATATGCATTTAGGCTTCTTTTATCTCTTCTCATGGCCCAATTGCTCATTTCTTTTTAGTATTAAATAATACTCGAATGTTGGGTGTGCCTTAGTTTTTTTTATTCACTTAACGAAGGACGTACTGGTTAGCAATTATGAATAAAGCTGCCTAAACATCATGTGCTGGTTTTTGTGTAGACATACATTCTTAACCTCTTTGGGTAAATACCAAAGAGCACAAATTTTGGATTGCATGATAAGAGTTTGTTTAGTTTTGTAAGAAACTGCCAAACCATCTTCTAAAGTGGCTGTGCCAGTTTGCATCCTCACCAGTAAGGAAGAAGAGTTCCTATTGCTCCACATTTTATATACAAGTTTTTTTTTTTTATCATCAGTATTCTGGGTTTTGGCCATTCTAATAGGCATGTAATTATATCTCATTGTTTATTCATTTGCAATGCTTTGATGACATACAGTGTGTAGCATCCTTTAATATGCTTATTTGCCATTTTAGTGAGTTATTTGCTCAGGTCTTTGGCTTATTTTTGAAGTCAAATTGTTTTCCTACTGACTTAATTTTAAGAATTCTTTGTATATTTTGGATAACGGTCTTTTATTAGAGGTATCTTTTGGAAATATTTTCTCCTAGTCTGTGGCTTGCCTTCTCACTCTCTTGATATAACCAAAAGGGGTTCCCCACCCCTGGACTTGTTTGGGTAAATATGGGGTGCTATGCAGAGGTACCTGCAAATAGAATCATCAGACTGAAAGAGTATATTCAAGGTCATGAGCAGAGAGTAGCTTCTGGAGGTGGCACTGTTGTGAATGTGGGCTGGGCCAGGGTCTGGATTAATGCAAGAACACTGAGATAGAGGTTATCACACAGTAAGGCTCAACTTGTCATTATTGTTGAATTCCTTTGAAATGCTTCTGATTCTGGGCAAATTGGAAAGTAAATACCCACATTTTTTGTCCTAATATTTGTGAATCTAGAACTATGATCAGATATCGAGGAAAAAAATAAACATTGAAAGAGTTCAATGGACCAAGCAGTGGCTGGTGATTTCTCAGCTACAGGTTTCAAGGTAAATATAAAAGGCAGAGAAAGAAAAAAAGAAGAAAAACTGAAAGAAGTATGGAAAGAAAGAAAGTAAAAAAGAAAAAGGAGGGCAGGAGGAAATCAAGCAAGCAGGGACACAGAAAAACGAAGAAAGGTTGTTCTTGCAGGTTTTCTAGATGCAGAAGTGTATGATTTAAAATTGAAGGAGAAAACTTGGGCTCCTCTTCCCCATGTCCTCCCTGCTTTGCACTGAATTAGGGTCAAGCTCTCCCATCATCTACCCAGTTGCCTGAGGAAGGACATGAGGCCAAAGTGTAAGGGAGCCTGTGCAAGATCACACAGTTTAGGGCATTTGTCCCCCTTCTATGTTAAAGGTTTGAAGAAGTAGTTTTTGGAAATGATACAATTAGAACCTTAGACACAAATTAAAAGTCATTAACAGCTGAATAAAGGTAACATCAAACAGATTTACAGAATTAGGGAAAGAGACTGAGCAGAAAGCAGATAACTTAATTTCCATAATTCAGGCAGCAGTACAACTTAACAACCATATGACAGCCTTTAAGATCTGAAGCCAAGAAGAAATAACCCTTAAGTTGTAAGAACTAAAGAAAAGAAAGATGGAAAGAATGAGAAAATTTTGTTTCTGAAAAAGAAACTTCTTTTTCAAAATAATCATGTTCATTAAACCATTGTCCTTGCCAATTTGTCACTTGTAGGAAGAATACAATAGAGTAGAAAACCCACAGCTGCTGGACCAGTGACACTACCACTTGGCTTCATGCCTTCCTCACCCTTCCTGTTCTACCAGAAGGTCCTCTGTGGCTCTCTTTTCCCAATGTTTATTCTTTAGTGGGACCAACCTGGCCTCCCCATCTTCCCAAGTGTCAGAAATGATTTCCCCAGCAAGTTTAGCTCCTAAATTAGCCTTTTGATTGCCTGGCCTGTTGACTCCAAAGCCTTGCTGCTGGGTAGAATCACCTAGAAAACTGCCCCTGGCCCTAGAGATACGAGTCATGTGGTCACTGATGTTTCAAAAGGCCATAAGGTGACCCTAATGTGCATTGAGGGTTGGCTTTTCTGAGCCCTTGAGAACCTTTGTAATTCACAGTTGCCAAAGTTCAGAAATATTGGTGGAGTTTCCTGATGGCTTTATAGAATGTGTGAAGAGGCATTTAAAAAAAATTTTAAGTTTCATTTCTCTTATTAGTTGACACATAGTAATTGTACATATTTATGGGGTACAGTGTGACATTTCAATACATGCATACAATATGTAATTAAATCATGGTAATTGGCATATTTATCACCTTTGATATTTATTATTTCTCTGTGTTGGGATATTCACCAAAATTATTTTAGTTATTTTGAAATATTCCATTAATGGTTGTCCATCATGGTTGTCTCACTGTGCGTTATAAGTTATTCCTTCTATGACTGCATGTTCCAACTGTACCCCTCATCCACTTATCATCCTCTCCCCATTTTCTTCCCAGGATCTGGTAACTACTATTTTACTCTTTGATTCTTGGAGATCAACTTATTAGCTTCCATATAATAATTGTCAAAATGTCTTCCAGTTCTATCTACACTACTGCAAATGACAGGATTTTATTCTTCTTATGACTAAATTAATATTCCGTTGTATATGTATATCACATGTTCTTTATCCCTTCATCTGTCAATGGACACCTAAGTTGATTCCATATTGTGGGTGTTGTGAATAACACTGCAACAAACAGGCAAATGCGGACGTGTCTTTAACACATAAAACTTTCTTATATTTACACCAAAAAGGGGGTCTCATCCTGGTGGTCTAAGGAACAGTCTCTCCTCCTTCTACTGAGAGTCTCTACTGAAAATTCATGGTAGGCACAGTCTAGGGCAACTATTTTTGTGGGTTTGCTTACTTGTTTCATACATGGTTATAGTGCAATGTCAAATTTTAGCACAAAAATGAACACAAAACAAAGGAAATACGTATTCAATAACTTCATCAACACAAATAAAAAGAATAAGCCACTAAAATGTCTGGAGATGAGAGACAGGCCAGAGCTAAAACCAGTAACTAGAGATGATATAGGAAAAGCAGTCTGAAATAAGCAGCATTAATCCCAAAAGAAAAATAAAATCATACATGGAACATGAAACCAAGTAATTAAAATAGTTAGAAAATCAACTACTCAGTCAGCCCTTGCAAAAAAATAATTGTAACATTTTTAAAAAGTCCGAAAAAATTGAAACAGAAAGAAATATTAACCCAAGAATGGAAACCAACACTTGATTTTTTTATTTAAAAATATGACTAAAATAGTCTGGCTTGACCAACCAACAAAAGAGAAAGAATATTATGAGAATATTAACTTGTTTTTAAAAGGCAATTATCATCATTTAAAAAGGCAATTATCATCATAGAAAAACTGTAATTTTTTTCAATGTTATCTACCAGTTCATGTAACTGTAAATGCTATGAATGACTGTGCAAATTAAACTGCTTGAGAACCCCAAACTATTGGAAAGTGTAGCTGTTGGGTTATAAAATGAAGCTGTTGGGTTATAAATGTCTTAAGAGTGGGGCTGGGCTCCAGTCCCTGAGGAGCCGAGGTACCATTGCTGCCATTCCTTCCCACTGGCCACAGAGGGTGCTGTTGATCACTGTCCTTTCTTGTCCAATGCCTGCTGGTCCATCCATCTTCACAATCCTAGGTGGCTCAGTGATGACTCAGGACAAACATGCCATACCACCCTCCCCCCCTTTTCTGGCTATATAAGCAGGCTATTTCTCAGTTTTATTGGGTCAGTCTTGGAGACTTCTGTCCTGTGTACTGTGTACTACACTCCCCACTACAGTGTTGCAATATTAGACACCAATAAAGGCTTCTCCCATATGGTCTTTATTCACTACTTGTGGTCTTTTCCACAGGTGCAGTGGGCTGACCTGGTTGCACAAAGAACAGAAGAGCTCCTGGGGTTTTTAGCACCAGAACTACCCAACAGCAGTGAGAAGGACCCTTTTTAACAATGAATGCGAACTTTAAAATGAAGGATAGCATTGTAAATCAGGTACTGTGAAAGGGTGTGAGGGGTGAGGGGGAGTGAAGGGAATAAAGAAAGTGAATATGATCAATGTACTTTATATATTTGTATGGAATAGAACAAAGCATGTAATTGTTTTAAGTAATGGGGGAGGGATAAGGGACATGATTGTGGAGTGAACCTAAGTAAGGCATATTGTAAGCATGTACAGAAATGTCACAATGAATCCCCCCTGTACAACTAATATATGCCATAAAATGATTAAGAAAAGACTTCTAGGGAACAGCCTGGAGCAAAAACTGTGGAAAGCTGAGACTGCAGAAGGCAAGAGGCTATGATGAACTGTAGGCAAAACTTGCAATCCTTGCAAGCCCCAGTTACTTGCAAGAGTTCCTGATATCTGCCAAAGGTTCTGACACTTAGAGCTGTAACACTAGCTGTGTATTCTAGGCTGCTGGCACTCAAAGCCCAGAGCAATAAGCTTCTGACCTGAGCACCAAGAGATACAGATCTTTGGTTTTAAGGTCTGGAGCAGTAAGGGTATTGTCAGGCCCCAGAACTATAAGCCTCTAGGTTTGCTAAGCCCAGCCTGTAAGTCTCTGGCACTCAGGAGCTCAGGACTGCCAACACTAAGGGAGGTGCTCCTTGCTTATTCACGATTTTTACCCAAATAGAGCAAAATTACCCTGAGCAGCTGTTTGTAATAGGACTTACACTAAGTGCTTTTTTTCCTTCAGTGACCATAGCCCTACATTGTCTCTTGCCCAGTGATTGAAAAACCCTTGTTCCTTCCTATTATTGCTTATACTCTCTCTTCAACAAAATTAGAGATAAGGGCAAAATAGTTTCTGCTGGATAGCGAGGGGGTAGGGGGGGAGAGGGAGGGGGTGGGGGGGTTAAGGGAGGGGGTGGAGGAAAGGGGGAGAAATGACCCAAGCATTGTATGCACATATGAATAAAATAAAAAAAAGAAAACAGTTGCTTTATGTATTGTTCAGTTTTATAGCTAATCAGAGTAGAAGGATATATTTGATGCCTTTTACTCCATCATAAGTGGAATCTGAAATGCCTTGCTTCCAAATCTCTTTTATAATACATTGACAGATATGTTCTCATAAAGATTGCTAATTTCATTAGTTGGAGGAGAATTTTACTTGTTTACATATTAGAGCAGACATCACTACTTAAATGTCTACTAAGACTGGCAAGCAATGTAAGTGAGTAAGGATGCTTGGGTGGGGACTTTATTGTATTGGAAAGTGTGGGCATGGTCTAAACAGTACTTGATATTCAGGTCTATGCAAATGCTATTATGCAGAATACACACTGGCCATACATTTCCAGCTGTCATACTGTAGGCAGAATTCCTAAATAGCAATGACTTCTTTAAGATTCCCTGCTGAGATCTGTTTCTCTCATTGGCCTGGATGTACCAGTTATCACCTTTGGTTTATGCTACCTGGAGATAAGTATTGTCTGTTGGTCTGAAAGTAACTGGGAAACCATATTCTTTTCTGGTGTCATATCTTGAAGAGACATGGGCCACACAGAGGTCACCTAGAGAAGAAATGCTTGGACCCTGTAAGTCCAATTAGAACTGGAGATATCTAGATAATTTCTTTAATCTTAGTGTTTGTTTTATGAGTTAACTGCATTGTCACCATGTTTATTTTGTCAGCAAAATATTTGTATGATAACCATTCTCTTCCATGCCGATTCCAATTTATATATTAATTGTGTGGCTTCTCAATTTTTCCCCTTAAAATTACTATCTCCCTGTCAGTCTTATTTTATTTATGTTCTTATCTTTGAGCACCTATTTTGTGAACTAAATTCTTGCTCATTTACTCTGGAGTATAAAACAATTACGACGAATTTCCTTCAATTCTTCATGGCATTATTATCAGTGTTGATGTGCCTGCTAAACACTGTAGGCATGGTATCTGGGACCCATAATACTTTACAAGCCCAGAAAAAGTGTTTTAATTTTTAAATTTCTTTTTAAAATTATTGTTGTGCTGGGGGTATGTTGTGACATTTACAAAAGTTCTTACAATATATCATAGTTGAATTCAGCCCTTCCATCATTCTCCTTTATTTCCCCTTTAAATTTCTTTTAAATCAGAAAAATAAATAATATTGTCTATGTAGTATTGAATCTCTATTGGATAATATTGATTTTTATGCCAATGAGATCATGAAAGATGCTTTTTAATAGTGTTTTCATGGAAGAAGGGACACCCAAAGACAAAAGACAATGAAAGTCATAATGCGACCATGATTATTCTACCTAATACAATTGACATTAATTCCTTGAGTCAAGGAATTATAATCACCTTGATTATAATTGAATTTCCCCTGCTATCCTAGACTTACTTGTGAGTAAGACTCACAGCTGGCTGTGAGTGTGAGGATCCAAATAATGTGAAACATTAAACTTGACTGTCAGGACTCCTGAGTCTAATCTAGGGTGGCTCCTCTTCCCTCTTAGTCCTCACACTACTGAACTGTTGCAGACATCAGGCTAACTGCCCCAACCAGGTTGGTTGCCTTACTACCAACATCTATTTGTCTCATTTTAATGTCATTTAACTTCTTTCTCTAGTTTTTATATTTTTTATAAGGGAAGTCTGCATACAGGCTTAATAAGTACAAGTTGAACTTCTATGGAAAGGATGCTTTATGAAAAGAGGCATGTTTCATGTCTCATCACTAAAGAGGTCCCCATGTCTGTTGCCCCAATTTTCAGAACAATAAAGATTAGCAACTCCATTCTGGTAGTGATAGAAAATGACTAAATGTATTAATATTGCTGCCTAAAATTTTTTCATTAGGCTTTGAAAATACTAATTTTTCTGCTTTGTTCATTCCTATGCAGCAGTTCTTACATCTGGAACTATTTCATTCTTATGGTTCATACAGAAAAATTAGGGTACACACATCTCTTTTTTCCTATTAAGCAGTGCTGTGCTGATTGCTTTCATTGCTATCTAATGCAGTTTCCTTGTTCTTTTTCTCTGCTGAAAAGCTCAGAAACAAAAACAATCTAGTAGCAAACAAGTTTGCCCAGGTCCAGTAGTTGGTCCTCTTAGTTCTAGTCTCCAAGGAAAGGAATCAAGGTTTCTTGAAGGCCAAGGAATCAAGATTCCTTAAAAGAATGACTGATTCCAGTTCTGGGGACTCAAGATGATTCTGGAATATTTGTCATGTCAAAAGCTAGGAAGTTATCAATAAGTAATAGCACGAGTCAAAAGGATATAGGGATTTTACTAGGACAATGTCGTAACAAAAAAAGAATAACAAAAGTGCTTAATTAAAAAACTGACTATTTGAAAGCTATGAACTCACCAAAGAGAGGGAGAAAAGAGATGGATGGGGAAGGGAAAGGGGGAGGAGAACATAAAAAACTGCATTTCTATGTCTTTAGTTATTGACAAATGTCCCCTCCATAAGGGTGGCATCATTTTTCCTCAGCCTCTGAGACATGGTCTCACCGTGTTGCCCAGGCAAGCCTGAAGTTTGCTGTGCAACCCATTTGGCCTGGAACTCACGATACTTCTGCCTCTGCCTGCTGGGTGCTGGGATTGCCGGGGTGAACAACAACTAATACCAGCTAATGCCTCCTGTTTTCAAGCAGATTCACCAACAGAATATATTGTTGAACTTTAAGATGAGAAGTGACCTCTTGGTACAGCTTCAATTTGCACTTCAGTATGAGCCACGGTAAGCGTCTTTTTGTATGTTTAAGACCTTTCTTTCAATAAACTCTTTGCATATCAATGGCTTGTTGTCATATTCCCTCCTAGATTTATAATAGCTACTTGTATATTTGAGATAGGAGCTCTTTTTTTTGTACTGTAAGTTGCAAATACATGTCTGTACGTTGTCACCTGTCTGTTGGCTGTGATTATGGTCCTTCTTATTTTGCTATGCAAAAACTTATTTTTGGTTTTGTTCTGTTTTTCTTTAATGTAGTTGAATTTATCAGTCTTTTAAATTGCTCAGGATTTTGTGTCATTATTACATGGGTGACTTTTTTTTTTTTTCAGTACTGAAGTTTGAACTCAAGGCCTCACTCTTGCTAGGCCTACTAGGGAGGCACTCGACCACTTGAGCCACTCCACCAGTTCTATTTTGTGTTGAGTTTTTTTCAGGATAGGCTCCATGAACTATTTGCAGGGGCTGGCTTGCAACCTCTACCTTCCTAATCTCTGCCTCTTAAGAGCTAGTATTTCAGGTGTGAGCCACTGGTGCCCGGCTCCATGGGTGACTTCCTGACATTTTTTTCAGAGCATCTGAAAATTGTTTGCACTTTTGATGACCTAACAAATACTGGGCTTTTTATATTTTCATGAGAAACAGGAAAACTGACAGTTGGAACTGGCCTGGCTCTATCTGCTAGGCCTGGGTATGACTATAAGCTGAACCAGCACCCACAAATAGGCCCCTTGGTTTCTCCACTTGGACATAAACAATTTCACAGAACATCTTCATGGGATAAGACCACGTTGTTTCCTTACTTATCAAGACAAAAGAAGACCACTTGGTGACTATGTCTGAGAACAAAGCATAAACGTTGTTCAGATCACAAAAATGACAAGACATCTACCTATCTGTGTCAGTGCCTGTTGCTTCATACTAATTACAGCTTTCTCCTTCTTTACCAATTACAGCTTCTTTTATCTTTGTTTTCATTTTTTTTTTTGAGGCAGGGTCTTATCGTGTAGCCCAGGCTGGCCTTGAACTCATTAGGAAGCCCATGCTGCCTTCAAACTCATGATCCTCCTCGCCTTGGTCTCCCAAGTGCTAAGATTACAGGTTTATACCACCACACCCAGCTCCAATTGCAGCCTTAACCCATTAAAACTTTAATGTAGTTTTACATCCTTCTAATAAGATTTATTAAGATACCTAATCCTAAAATACTCCTGCTTCCTGACATCATCCAATCAGAATATGGCCCCATTTCCTTAAAACCTCCCTCTAAATTATTACCACATACAACCCTGAATCTAAGTCCTTTCTAACATCCTCCTAGTGAGATACTTCTCAGTTATCTATTCTGTGCATTTTCTTTGCTCACTAGTAATAAATCCAACTTACTCAGCTACAGGTGTATTCCCGGTTGTCTTTCACAAGAGTAGAATGACACCACCCCTTTTTCTGGAATCAGGAGGCTAAAGAGGGAAAGATGAGCTGGGGGGGTGTCTAAGAGTTGGTTGGAAGGGTTGCATGTATGTCACTTCTAGGCACGAGCGCCATGAGGACTCCACTGGGCTTTGGCTTACTTTCCTAATTCCATGTGTGGCCCTGACTTCTGTTAGGCAAAGTCCATCTCGATGTGCACTCTGCCTTATTTCTCCTGTTCCTCCCACTAGTTATCAGCAAAGAGAGGAGCACATGAGGATGCCCATCAGGAGGGAGGGGTTGGAAGTGGGTGAGTGGCTGAGCTCTGCTGTCTCTCTCTGTTTTGTTCCTGAATTTTATTTCTCCACCTTGAATAAACAACTTCCTGGCTTTATTGTACAAGATTGTGTACCTTTTCTTGTTTGATTGCTGTTAGATATGTTTTATTGGTTTTAAAATTTATTAACTTTCTAATTTTGTTAATACCAAAGGATGGAAATTCTGCAATGCTACTTCCTTCTAATAATGAAGGTGCCTCCTCTGCCTGCCCCTAGCTTGTTTCCCCAATAAAAGCAGTAAGCAGTAAGTAGTCTCTCTTTCTCTCTTTTGCAATACTCTTTTCTCTTTTACCTTTTTTGCAGACCCTACAAATTCTCCTTTCTTTCAGCTTATGTTTTTGGAAACAAAATTCAGGTTATACTCTATTAAAATAGAGTCAGATTGTTGATTGAATAAAGAAAAGGAAAAGGGAAACTGCAATAAGAATTTTGTAATACCAGAAGTATCTTATTTCGTTACCTGGTTATGTAAGTCTTGTCTTATTGCAGCACTCATGTGTGCTTGTTCATCATAGTTTGTTGGTCATGTTGAATGCTCCCTGTCTGTTTATAGGGACCTCTCCTTAGTGACTGGCAATTGCACTTACCAGGAATTTTGTGTGTTGAATAAAAAAAAAATAGTTTCTTGGAGTCTTAGTCTGTTTTGTGCTGCTATAATTGAACGCCACAGGCTGTGTAATTTATAAAGAATAGAAATTTATGTCTTACTGTTCTGGAGTCTGGAAAGTCCAAGATAAGTTCCCCTCCCTTCCCTTCTCTTTTCTTTTCTTCTTCTTTTTTGGTGTTGGTGATCCAATCCAGAAATTTTGTGGATGTTAGGAAAGTAATCTACCATTGAGCCATGCTCTCAGTTCTAAGATGGCATCTTGAACACTGTGTTCTCCAGAGATGAGGAACATGTTTGTCACATGTGTGAACCCATTTCCACAAAACCTTTCTATAATGGCATCAGTCTGTTCATGGGGACAGAGTCCTCATGACCTAAACCCCTCCCAAAAGGTCCCACTTCCAACACTGCTGTGTTAGGGAGTAAGTTTCCAGCACTTGAGTTTCCAGGGATACATTCAAACCATAGCACCAGTGAATTCCATCCTCGGAACGACTTCTGTTAACTGGAATAATGTGAAATAAGTCTACACACTTTAGCAAATGACCTTCCAACCCACTGAAACCCAACATCATGTGACCATTTGAGCTTAATCTTCTCTTGATTAAACAGCTGCATCTGTTCATGCTGGCTTTTATGCGACAAGGAAAACAAACTTTTTACCATCCTGAGTTTGTAAAAAAGGATTTTTACAAACATTACGTGGAAATTCTTGGTTTAGAACATACTTCTTAGAATTGTAGTAATAGATAATTAGGTGATGCTTCTTGATAAATGCTTATGAATTTTGTGTACAGCCACACTACACCGTTCATATCAAATTTGTGGCTAGTTAAGATATTTTTTTCTGTTTCCCCTACTATATTTGTATATTTAAAATTTGAAGTAAATTGTACATTATTTTCATTTCTCTCTCATAGTTCATTGGTTTGTAAGTTCTCTGAGGGCTGGAATTATGTATTTAAAAGCAGTATCACTGTGCTGTGGCCACCTCACCTCCTTATTCCTAATTTGTAAAAAACACCTGGGTGGTTGAACATATCAGTCTAGGAAACTTTTCTTCACTATTACTTAGCACAGAACTAGAACATTCTGTGCTTATTAAGTGAGTAAAGCCTTTGTCTCCCACAGTCATAAGGAACACACAAGAAGAATGCCCTTTACTGGCTGCATTGATTCTGTTCTGCACCCACCTACCTTTGCTGAACTTAGCAGTGTGGGAACTGCCCTGTGTGCTCAGAATTCAGTTTGTCTCTTCCCTCCTGACTGAGCTCCTGTGTGTGCTTGCATAGGTTGGCATGTGCAAGAATCATCTTTAGAAGTTTACTGTCCTAGTCTATTTATGTTGTTATAACAGAATACCACAGATGACATAATTTGTAAAGAACAGAAATTTATTTCTTATTGTCTAGAGGCTGGGAACTCCAAGATCAAAGACATTGGCAAACTTGGTGTCTGGGGAAGGATCCCATCTCTGCTTCCAAGATGGCAGTCTGAAGTCTACACACTCCAGAAAGGAGGAATGTTGTGTTCTCACATGGCAGAACGTGGAAGGGCAAAAGGGTTCAAACTCTATCTGTCAATCCTTTTTATAAGGTCACCTAAGCCCATTCAGGAAGACAGAGCCCTCATGGCCTAACCACCTCTTAATGACCTCATCTTTTAATCCCATCACATTGAATTTTGGAAGAGACACAGTCAAACCAAGCAGATACTCATAAAGCTGGAAACATGGCTAATGCCGGAGAGGAAAATGGGTATCTGGGAAAACTTACTTCTGAATTTTACAACACGTGTTCCTTTCTCCTGTGCAGATAAATGAATTAACTGGAGCAGAAGAAAAGAAAGGAAACTGGAGAACTGTATTATGGGCCAATGACAGCAATAATGGCAAATTGAGTGAGAACAATGTACAGGTACCAGGACAACTGTATCTTTTTAGCAACTTGAAGATGGAAGAGATCACTGAGTCTTGACTTTGATGAAACAGAAACAAGACTGAAGATCATATTCAAATGAGGCAGATGATAGTTCTTCTCTATCCACTGCTCACTAGAATATATGACTATTATCATTTACTCACTTATTCAACAAAAATTCATTTTGGTGTAGTAAGTTCTATGCCCTGGGGTAGACATTTAGGAAGGACAAAGGGAAGAATAAAAACTTTTAATTAAACAGTAATTGTGTTAAGCAGTTGACATGACAAGGCAGACACTTCCCAAAGACAGAAGGATAGTGAGGTGTGTTCTCTCAACGCACCAGATCCCTCCACATCCCTCCCTCACTGGAACCCACCTTTACTATTTTCCTATTCTACCTCTTTCATCTCTCAGTTTAGGAATTGCTTCTTCACAAAAGTCTCCCTAGCCTCTCAAGCTGGTAAAATGCCCTTTTTGGGCTGCTTGGGACCCTGTTGGCTCTCATCAGAAAAACGTCATGATGGATACTCAGTCTCTGGTTTATGTGTTTGTCCCTTCAATAGACTCTGAGCTCTGTCCATTGCTGAAGCTTAGGAACTAGCACAGGTATGTCCCAAAACGTGAACTAAATGAATGAATCAATGGAGCTATATAGCTGGGAAAAGAGAATGCTCATAGGAAAGAGTGATCACAGTTGTACAGGTCTGTCACAGGCTCGGCACCAAAGGTAGAACTAGACTGACAGATAGAAGAGGCGAATTTTGACTTCACCCCAGGAATGTCATGAAAACCAGAACTAACCAAACACATAGGTGATACAAGGGAGGGAGGAGGAAGTCTTTCATCACAGGAGTTTTTAGGTGGAGCTAAGAAATACATGGTGCCAAGTGTGCGTTCACTATTTGTTGACACCAGAAATTCAGAAATAATGGTCAGTAAACTCTAGTAGAAAGTTCACAGGAATATTCTTTTTTCTCATTTAAAAAAATTTAAAAGTAGTATTGAGAAGAGTTGGGGGGAGGGTGGAAAAAGTGTGGCTAGGTTTGACGAGTGCACACTATGTGCATGCAGAGACTTTCCACACTGAATCCCACTCGTGTGTAATTAATTCATATGAATAATTTAATGATAAATTAAAAGTTCAAGAGTAATATAAGCTTATACTGAAGAATTTGAAAGTACACAAATCAAAGAGAAAAGTAACAACTGATAATCCCATCAATAATGATAAACTAAAAGTTCGGTTCAATCTTGCCTATCTTTTTTATGAGTTATAGTTGAGCTTAAAAGATAGTAATTAAAAATTTTATCTTGATTTTTTTACTTGACAATATATAAACAGTTCTTATGCCATTAAGTTACTTATTTTTAGTGATTATCACTTTATTTTAAAGGATCATATCCCTTTTCCCTACTGTTCCCTGCTTTTGTATCCTGCCTACTATTTAATTTTTCCTTAATGTAAATAATACTGAGATGAACAGAATATGTAGATTTCAATTACAAATGAATACAATATAGGTAACACTACCAAAAATGTGGCAGTCATAATTAGCTAGAACAGGTTTAAAGAGATTATTTTTATTTCGAGCATTCTTTAATAAATATATTCTATAGGAGGTAGGCAATAAGCATTCATTCCTTCTTACGGTTTTGATAAGTTTATGTTAAGACAGAAAGGATGGGTATCATCTGACTTTTTCTGATAGTGACAGGTGAGGAGGAAAATTTAAAAATCCAGAAATTCCTTTGCAGTTCTTTCAGAGTCAGATGCAAGTGCAGGGAAGTAGTGGCCTCTATCTAAAATAAGGAAAGTAAAACCTCAGCCATTAAACGAACGCATGTCTCCCTCTAGTGGTTACAATGAACACATGCAGCGTTTCCCAACACACTAGCAGGCATGGCTTAATTTGTACTTACAGTTTCATAAAATAGAAGAACTGGGTGGAGTTTTGGAGATCAAGTAGTTCAATTTCCTCATTTGCAAAAAGGAAAAAAACACTGTTCGGAATAAGGAAGTGAGTTGTCCAAGGTCATGAAAGACATTACAAATTGAGCTTAGAATAAATTTCTCACTTCCTGATGCCCTGATTAATGTTTCCTTCTGGCACAGCTCTACCCTGGATGCTGCAATTATTTCTGTTTTGCTCTCCCACCCTTTTTGGACCTGGTGTGTGTGTGCATGTGTGTTCAGGTGTATGTGAGTGTGCTTGTGTCAAGGAGGGTAGACATTAGGAGTCCTTCCTCTCTAACTATCTGAGCAGTGTGTGAGTAATTGCTAGCCTCAAATGTGTACCACGCAGTTTCCCTTCCTACACTCTGACCCCCAACACACTCCTGATTCAGTTTCTCTTCCTGATATTTTGCTGGGACTGTCACCCAAACAGCCTGAAAACATCACAATCCTTCAGTCTTTCCCTGGCAGTATGATCCTGAGCACCTCCTCCCTAATTGATGAGGAAATTCCCATGGGACTCTTTACTGCTGCTGGTGTTCATCAGGCTGGGAGGGACTTTTTTGAGGCAGGGCCTCTCCAGATGAGGGCTGAATTCATTCCTTGTACCTCTAGGCTCAGTTCATCATGCACTTCTTCCTAGATAGCATCAAATTGATGGTGATCAAATTGATGGTGCCATTAAATTGATTGGCTGGGTAATCTCATTCTTAACAAAGGTTACACACAACCTGTAACTTATAATGGCTCAACTTTTGACTTTTTTGGCCTTATGGTGGGGTGACAGCAATGTGTGTTCAGTAGAAACAGCTCTTTGATTTTGAATTTCGATCTTTTCCTGGGATATTCTGTATGACCCTCTCTCCAGTGCTGGGTAGCAGCAGTGAATCATGGCTCTTAGTTAGTCACACAAACATGAGGGAAAACAACCAACACTATGTTGTATTTTGTGTTTTCACATGCCATTGTGTCTACAAAACTCCCATCTGTGTGTGTACATGAGATATCCAACACTTCATTATATATAGGCTTTAATTTTACCAACTGTAGGCTAATGTAAGTGTCTGAGCATGTTTAAGGTAAGCCAGGCTAAGTTATGATGTTCAGTAGGCTATGCATTTTTCACTTATGGTATTTTCAACTTACAGTGGGTTTTTCAGAAAGGACATTGTACAGCATCTGTATCCACTGGAGATTAACAAATCATAATAGGACACTTTCCTCAGGCCACAGTTTCAGCTGGGAATAAAATAGCAGGGCTGAGGCTAATTTCTGAGGACCAAAGACTCAGGTTCCTACATTGAGCTGTAGTAGATCTGGGACCAGCTCATGATCACACTCTACAGCAAGTGCATTTCGCAAATGTCAGCTACTGGGTTAAAGAAGAATGAGAAAGGGTCTGAAGAAAGACTCCAGGCACTCCAACATTTAAGTGGTGGGCAGAAAAAAATATATATACAGTAAAAGACAGAACAAGCAATCAGGTAGATTGAGAGAGAATAGACTCACAAAAGCAAAAAAGGGAGGCTGAGGATGTAGCTCAGTGGTAGAGTGCAAAAGTCAAGAATACAGCATTGCAAGAAAACAACAACAAAACACAAGCAAAAAGAAGGACATTTTAAGGGAGAAGTGAACAACAGCTTGAAGATCAGGTAAGATAAGGGCTGAGACACAAGAGTTGGTCATGCTGATTTGTCGGTGCGGAATTTGCAATAAAGTGGTGAAGGCAGAAGCCAGGCTATAGCAGGCTGATGAGTAAGAGAATAATAAAGAAGTGGAGGCTGTGAGTATAGACAATTATTTCAAAGCAAACCGCAAAGAGGAAAGTATGGTAGCCAGAGAGAGCACAAGCAAAAGGAAGAGGCTGGGTTGTGTTGGATGGGTGGGTTTGATATTGGATAGGAGAAGTCAATGTGTAGAAGTTGAAGAAACTGCAGGAAGGGCGATATGGTAGGGCACATCTGGGGAACAACAGTGGGAAGAAGCTTCTTTTGCAACAGGAGAATGGCTGGAGGAGGTGGGAAGGGGCACGTCCTCCTCATCTCTTTGAATCTCCCTATGCTCTTCTTGCTGTCAGGATCCAGCAGGATGCAGGGGAGCTCATCTGAGCTTCTAAGCTGTCACCTGCCTCAGATTGATCCAACCCACCTGTGCTAACAGGGAGGAGCTGTGGGGGAAATGTGTGAAAAGGAGTAAAGAAATTGTTGCTTTTGTAAAATTTATTCTATTTTATTGATACGCTAATTGTACATATTAATGGAGCCTAGCTGATATGTCAGCACATGCATACAGCACACATTGATCTCTAAATCAAGCTTTCATTGTGTTCTCTCCTCCTCCTACTCTGGATTCATGTGGATAATTCACCATACTTTGCACATGGGTGTTAAGAGTTGCAACCCTTGTTCTCACACACATTCAGGACTGTTGTTGACCGGTAGTTCCTACTACCTTCAGGAATCTTTCTAGAAGAGTTTTATTGGTAAGTTGTGGTTATTGGAGACCAGAAAGTAAAACAGTTGACATTCAGAGGCTTCCACATGGGGCAGATGCAGCCTATAGTGATCAATGTCCCATCAGCCATGTGAGCAGTGAAGGCTGGGCCGAGACACAGCACATGGCTCCCAGTCAGAGGGGAGGCTGCCAGTGGACTGCAGAGTGATTTGTCTTGTGACCACATGGACACCAAGCCACATGTGCTTCTCTGCTCCATGGGAACCACTAGGAATAACCCAGGGATGAGTTCTAGGCATATCACTCACAGAATCTGTGGTGCCTCAGACCCCAACTTTGGTTAATCAGGAAAAGGCAGGTCACTGCTCTGACCAGCAGAGACAGGGTGGGAAGGGGGGCTCAGTGTCATGAGTGAGCTTTGTGAAACTTCTGCTCTGTGGTGGGGAGAGGCAGCAGTAAGGTGGGAAGAAGAAGGCCACTCATTTCATGGCAGTCAGGGAGCAGAGATGGCATGCGAAAGCAAGGGGCTGCAGACCATATAAATAGCCTTCAAGGCAGGTCCCCAGTGATCTACTTCCTCCAAACTCAGCCCCACCTCTGAGTGTTTGCACCACCTCCCTATAGTGCTGCTAGCTGTGGACCAAGCCTTCAAATAGGAACCTTTGAGGGACATTCCCATCCAAACTGTAACACCTGGCTTGGCTTCTTCCAGCTCAACGGGGTAAAGATGCCTCTGGGATCTCTCCTCCCCATCCAAGTTAACTTAGGCAACATAATTATGGTAACATTCTTTACCTCTTTCACAGCAGCCATACACCTCCTTTGGTTTATTGAGTACCAGCTCTGTCTTGCTGTGCATGTTGGGACGGGGAGGCTCTTCAAGCCCAGGGAAGGTGGAGCAATTGGGGGCACACGTGGTCCATTCAGAAATGAGATATACTAGGAGTACAAGTGGGTGGACTCAGTTTCTTTCTTTCTTTCTTCTTCTTCTTCTTTTTCTTTTTGCAGTACTGGGCTTTGACCTCCCCACCCCATTTGGCCCATGGTATTTTTCAGATGTGGTCTCACAATTTTTGCTGAGGCTGGTTTCTCAACGTAGCTCGGAATACAGGCATGAGCCACCATGCCTGGCCTTAAAAATTACTAACTTAGTCAGAAAAGACCTTCAAAAGGGAAAGACTCTGGTTGGGTCTTAGACCACCTACTTAGGATAGGACAGGTATCATCATGCATTTATATGTGTGTTTGTGAGGAGATTGGAGCATGGAGGGCTGAAAACCCTCATGTGTCATTCCCTTCCTGACATCCTGGTCATGCTTTGCCCACAGCTAGAAAAACTTAAACCACTATGAAAAGTTTATAAATTCTGTTCTTTCTGTACCCATTTCTGTTTTTTTTTTGCATCCAGAGCATGAAATAGACCCTTGTTCTCATTATCTCTTCTCTCCTCCCAAGGTCAGTAATGTAAAACTGTGGTTAAGAAATAGATAAGAGGGCTGGGAGGTGGGGCATGACTCAAGTGGTAGAGTGTGTGTCTAGCAGAATAAACCAAAATAAACAAGTCAGATAAATAAGCCAAAATAAACCAAAGCAAAACAACAAACAAACAGATAAGTTGGAAAGTTGGAAAAGACATAAAGTCTGGGGATTTTGTACATCTTCTCAGCACCAAAATTGTGTTTGCAGGTTTCTCTCCATTCTCTGTTGTTCCTGATGGAGAAGATGCTAGCTGAGCCAGGAGGCTCCTATCATATCAGAAGCTGCATTCTGAGGGTTTACAGAGAAAAGCTTTCAGGCAGTTACTGTTGGATTCTGAGGAGATTAAGATGGAGAAGGCCTGAGTTAGTCTTGAGAAAGGCTGTGGGGGTGGAAAGAAGGAACTCAAAACTCAGATCAATAGCCATAGCCTTGGGATTCCAAGAATGAATAACAGGGATCTGGGATGGACTCCGAGTCAAGAAGCCCCATTTTATCAGTGGCTATCCCTGACTTTCATACAAGTTAGTACTCATCTTGACAATGGTTCCATATGGCTCCAAAAGCAATGACTTCAGATTCTTGGTGGAGATTGGCTAGCATGAAGTAAGCTTTATCCTAGGATGTGTGTAGGGATCCTGGAAGTGAGATACTGTACTGTTCAGAATGCAGAGGGTGAGTGGTCAACAGGGAAAAAATAACACCTCAGTATTGGAATTATTGAAGAAGTTCATACCAATTGTACTAACATCTAAACACAGGGGCTCCCCATTTCCTGTCAATCTGTTATGCTGCTTTTGAAATCTAAGGTCTTCTCTGGTTCTAGGTTAGCCCTGAAGGTAAGTTCTGTATTTCAAGAGCTCTATTTTTTGCTTTCCCCTCCAGGCAGGGCATCATTTTCCTTCTGGTCATTGTCCAAGGATACAAAATATTTACAAGAACACTGGCATCCACCTCAGTTCAATATCCCACTCTCCAATCCCACAGGACTTGTGAATCCTTTCCTTTTTAAAATAATTTTTAAATTTTTATTATTTTTACATTTACTCACATGAATCCTTTCCTTGGTTCCTCAGTTTTGCATGTTTCTGCCTCATCCATCCCCAGTCTGTATGAAGATCTGATGTCCTGTGCACTACCCAGGCTCTGAACACTCCTTGCCAGTGCATCCCTAAGGGCTCAGGTGAAGCTCTCTACAGCCTGGTTTTCTGGAGAGCAGGTGACTGGGAGACCTTGGGGAGAGAACAGTTCAGTTAGGTCCTCCTAGGTGAGGCAGTGGCTGCTTGGTGCATCACTCTTCCGTGCAGTATCAGTGCTGTATTCCTCATTTACTCATTTATTTCTTTTTTATTTTTTGAAACAGGCTCTTACTATGTAGCACAGGCTGATATCAAATTTGCTATTGCCCTGCCTCTGCTTCCTGAGTGCTGAGATTACTGTTGTGCACCACCACAATTTGCTCTTCGGCAGTGTGAAGGGATTATCATCCTGACCCAGGTACCAGTCTCTCTGTGTGGACCTCCTGGAGAGATTCTCCATCTCCTGTACTTCACAATAAGGTACATGGAGAAATATTTTAAATCCAGGTAAAGCTTGGCTAAATATTTGAACCCTCTATTTTCACATCACTCTCCTGGCACCAGATGTCCCACTCAGGTGCAGCAGCAGGGGAGACAAACCAGCTTTGTCTTCAGCATCAGCACTTGGGAGCCTGTAAAGTGTTGTGTGTGAATCAGTCTTTTAGTTCTGACTTGACTCAGTAGAAGGGAGAAATCTCTAATTTAGGAATACAATATCCATTTGTCTCTATGTCATTTGGCCTAAGATATTGCTGAGGATTGTTGGAAAGAGCCACCTTCCTACTACTTCTTTCATTTCCCCCTTCAGAGACAGTTGCAGGGATTCACTGGGCTCTCCCCTAACAGAATCCAGTGATGAAGGAGGCCTGAGGGTCCCAGGAGGCTCCATAGAAGCACAGGTTAACAGTTCTCTCTTATGATACTTGATCGTCTGGTCAGATGTTAACTTGGCATCAATTGGAACAGAAACAGAAGAGCCTCTCATTCCATGGGAACAGAATGCCACTCAGCAGACATCTGATTGACTCTGGGGAGAACTCAGTTCTGTCTTTTGGCTAGGAGCTCTATGAATGGGTTAGTTCCACTGTCCCACTCAGTCCAGACTCTGTGAGACCAAAGGCATCTTCTGCACCACTACCACTTCAAATAGGGTGAGCCTCTTTGTCCTGGGAAGGCCTCTGGTTCAGACCATCAGGTATGCAAATTGGCTCAAAGCAATGTGCTTATTTAAGCCCCTGAACATGGGCTCTAATTCCAGAGCATCCCTGACAGGTAACCAGCCATCCAACTCCACTTTAAGTCTAGAAGCAGTGGATTCTGTGGACACTCCAAAATGAGCTCCCTGGCCAGGTTCCTCTGTCTCCTTGTGATGGGCTTTCAGGGTGAGCACATTTTCTCCACAGATCTTGAGCTGGAAATTTAGCTCTTGACACAGAAATAATGTGTTTTAGCTGTGCCTTGGAAATTACACTATAATATGCACAGTTCTTTTGATTTAGCTCTTATTAGGAAACCAAGGCACAGAGTCCAAGTCTAACAATGAGGCAGAAGTACAAATAACTTTAGACCTGTCCTCTGCCTGAGCAACATGGAGAAGTAATATATGTGTTGCCTGAATGTGGTGTCCTTGCAGGCTGTAGGGGGAAGATCATCCTGACTCAGTTTCCAGAAGCCCTGGCAGCATCTCAAGGTGACTTTATCTCCATCACCTGTAGAAGCAGCATGGAGGTAGGTACCTCCATGGCCTGGTACCATCAGAAACCACAAGAGGTTCCTAGGCTGCTCATCTTTGGGGCTTCTGCCCGGGCTGCTGGAACCCCTTCCAGGTTCCGGGGAAGTGGTTCTGGTATTGACTTCTCCCTTGCCATCCATGGGGTAGAAGCTGAAGACATTGGTACATTTTACTGCCAGCAACACTTCAGTCAGCCTCTCACAGTGACAGATCCCCAAATAAAAACATCCTTTCAGGGTGGTGGACACCTGTTCTGCTACAGGGACACCTGCTTCCTGCAGGAGACATAATGTGATAGGTGTGAAGAGCCCACAGTAAGGATGTCCATATCTCAAAGACTGTGTCTTCTGAGGTGTTGAAGCAGGGGCAGGCAGAAGAGTAGTGACCTTACCTTTAAACCAGATCTACACAGAGGAAAAGATGGAAAAGAATTAAAGCTTAGTTGCGGTTCAGAAGATGCTTCACATGGATGCATTTACTGATGCTTCCATTAACTATTGCAGTATAACAGAGCACTTCAAAATTAAAAGAATTGAAATAATTTATTATTTCTTGTGATTTTTCTGGGTTGGTGGGCTGATTTCTCTGCTGGTCTGCCTGGGCTCCTTCATGCAGCTGCAGGCAGGTAGGCTGGGAAGTTCATGTTGGCCTCACCCACCTGTCTGACAGTTGGGGCTGGTTGTGCCTCAGTTCTCCTCTTTGTGACATGCCAACAGAAGGGGTAATGGGAACATTCCACTTCAGCTTCAGGCATTTCAGTATAGAGTCTCTGTAGAAAATTTGAAATGAATAATAAAACTGCTTTTTTTTCTTTTCCCTGTGCACCAGTAAATTCTGAACAATATCAGATGAAATGCTCCTTCCTCCTGCCTTACATGTTATAACACTGAAAAGCTCTACTCATATGTCTGGGGGTTGATGCTGGATGCTGGCTGGGCACTTCAGTCTCTTCCACCTGACCTTTCTTTCTCCAATAGGCAACATCAGGTTTTTACTTTCCAAGAGTGGAGGCTGAATGCTGCAAAGTGGCTTAGTCCAGGATCTCGGGCACTGTGCTGATCTCACCACTTTCTACTGGTCAAGCTAGGCAGAGTTTCCAATATTTCCTCCTCTTCAGTTCTTTTGAAGAATTTTAGAAGTATTGATATCGTTTCTTAAATATTTGGTGAAATGCATTAGTGAAGCCATCAAATCCTGAGATTTTCTTTGACGGGAGATTTTAAAATTACTGATTCCATTTGATTACTCATTATTGGTTTATTTAGATTTTTTATTTCTTCATGATTCAGTTTTGGTTGGTTGGTTGTATCTAAAATTTATCGATTTCTTCTAGGTTATTCAATTTGTTGGCTCATTGGGGTCTCTTGTGATCCTTTGTATTTCTGTTTCCTCTTTTATTTCTAATTTTATTTGTGTCTTCTAAGTTTTTTTTTTTTTTGGTCTAGCTAAATAAGAAGCTAAGGAACCAAATATTGGAAATAAGGGAACAAAATTGATGGTTAATCATTTTTGTTTATATTTAAATAAAACCAAAACTTAGTTTTGTTTCTTTTCTACTGTTTTTCTAAGTCTCTAATTTATTTATTTCTACTTTGATTTTTATTTCCATTCCTTATGCTGTCTTCGGGCTTAGTTTACTCTTCTTTTCTAGTCCCTTAGGTATAATATTAGGTTGCTTATTTGAGATTTTTCTTCTGTTTTAATGTAGGTCTTGCTGCTATAAAATTCCCTTTTGAACAGTTTTGCTCCATCCCATAAGTTTGGGTATATTATATTTTCATTTTCATTTGTCTTAAAACAAAGATAAGTTCCTTTTGATTTCTTTTTTGAACCTTTTGGTAGGTCAAGAACATGTTTTAAAAATTCCATATATTTGTGGATTTTCTAAAATTCTTCTTCTTGCAGAGTTCCAGTTTCATACCATTATGGTTAGAGAAGACACTTGATATGATTTTACTTTTCCTAAGGTTGTTAACATTTGTTTTGTGGACTAACATATGATCTGCCTTGGAGAATAGTCCATGAGTGAGATGAATGTGTGTTTTGCTGTTATTGGAAGGAAGGTTCTCTATGTGTCTGTTAAGTCCATTTGGTCTAAAATATACAGATTTTCTGTCTGGATCCATTGTTGAAAGTTTCTACTATTATTCTTGTGTTGCTATCTACATTTCTCTTCAGAACTATTAAGATCTGTTTTATATATTTAGGTGCTCCAGTACTGGCTATGTGTATGTTACCAATCAGCTGGTTGAGGTACTTTTTGCTCTACCAGAGTAGAAATTGCGAGTAAGCAAGGAGTAGCTCTTCTAGTATTGGCAGCTCCAGGCTCTAGAGCGCCCAAGGCCTAAGGGCTTGGCTGGCAGACTCAGAGTCTTACAGTTCCAAGCCCTGAGAGCTACAAGCTTCTTGATCCAGGCTTTAAAAGACAGAGACTTGTGACTCTAAATGCTCAGGTTAGAGGCTTATTGCTCTGGGTTTTAACCAGCAGCAGAGCAGCCCAGAGCAATAAGCACTTGGCAGCTATTTTAATACTTGGTTTCCAGCAGCAGTGAGTAGCAGCAGCAGGCAGTACCTGCTAGTGTTACATCTCCAGGGTGGGCCTTGGGTTCTGGAACTCTCAGAAGCTATAGCAGCTAGTGTAACAGCTCTTGGCCCTAGGATGTCAGGACACTTCTCCTTTAAGGCTTGGCAGCTCCTTAAAATTCTTTCAGTGATCAGGTACCAGTTTCTTATAATGGGTTATTCATTGTCTTTGCTACTTCTGTTCCCCATCATTTTTGCCCCAGAGAATCTTTCTGGAACCCTTTGGCTCCTTTCTTACTGCTATTGCTGCTGTAGTGGCAGGTGCTGCCTTCGCTGCTGCTATCACTCTGCTGTGGCAGCATCTCCTCTTCCTGTTTCCAGCTCAACTAATACTACTAATGATAAAGATAAAAAATAAGTAAAAAAGGCCATTCAAGAGATTCTTTTTTTTTTTTTTTTGGTGGTACTGTGGTTTGAACTTAGGGACTCATGCTCTCTAGGCAGGTGCTCTACCACTTGAGCCACTCTGCCAAACCCTTTTTGTGTTGGGTATTTTTGAGACAGGGTCTTCCAAACTATTTGCCTGGGCTGACCTAAATCATGGTTCTCCTGATTCTGCATCCTGAATACTGAGGATTAAAGATGTAAGCCACTAGTGTCCAGCCAAAAGAAGCCTTGAAATAGCTTAATGTTTGCAACATCAGGGGCAGCCCAGGAGAGTGTCTCCCTGCTGACTGGAAAAGAGCCAAATAGCCTGCTTATATAACCAGAAGTAATGTGTGGCAAGGGTTTCTGCACCAATCAAGGTACAGTCATTCATGTAAATGAAGGCTTGTGTTTGCATCAATCACAGGCCTTCTGCTGGGCTAAAGGAAAGTGCTTCACTTCTGGCCTGGGTAAAAGTATCTACAGGGTCATCTCCATTTCATTCACATTTGTCTTGTTTAGGGTGCTGCTTTCCATGACTGGTGCAGACTGTCTGGATTGGTCATGACTGGAATGTGCTGCAGTCTGACTGGTTGCCGGTAAAAGGCAATTTGGCTGACAGCTCCCTGTTCAAGACTATCAGACATAAAGTAAGGGCCTGTCAAACATCCCACTTGTGACAGTTTTAATCACTCACAGAAAACATTAAAAGGGTATTTATAATAAAGGCTTAACAAAAGTTCACCAGAGAATAATTCTAATAGAATTTCATATTACGTAACTGTATTTAATGATGTTCAATGAAGCTTAACTCATGCCCCAGTACTCCAGAGAGTGTTGGCTCTATCATATGTATATTTATAATTGTTACAGCCTTTGGTTGAGTTGACTCCGTTGTTATCTAATGTCTTTCTTCATGTCTTTTTCTGGTGGGGTATGAACCCAGGGCCTCATGCATAGTAAGCAAGTACTCTACCACTTGAGCCATGTGTCCAGCCCTTTTTGTTATAGTTTGTTTCAGATAAGATTTCATGCTTTTGACTGAGACCGTCCTCCTAGCCATGCTCCTCCTACCTCTGCCTCCTCAGTAGTTGGACCACAGGTGTGCCACACCCTGTCTGGCTTATTTTTTGGGATAAGATCTTGCTAACTTTTTGCCCAGGCTGAACTGTATTCTTCTTATCCTTGCCTCTTCTTTATGTTTTTGTTCATTTTTTGTCTTAAAGCCTATTTTGCCTGTTGTAACTATAGTAATTCCTGCTCTCATTTAGTTCCCATTTGCTTAGAATATCTTTTTCTGTATCTTCATTTTCAGCCTATTTCTGTCCTTACATCTGAGGTAAGTCTCTTATAGGAAGCATATAGTTGGTTCTTGTTCTTTTTTTTTTTAATCTAGTCAGGCTTATGTCTTTTGATTAGAGACTTCAATTCTTTTCTATTAAACATAATTATCGACAGATAAAGACTTACCACTGTGTCATTTTTGTTACTTTTTGGTTGCTCTTTGGTTGCTTTTCTCGTTCTTTGTCTCTTACTGTATTCCTTTGTGATTTGATAATTTTTTATGACGATTTCCTTCTCCTTATCTTTTGGGTATCTACTATACATTTTTGCTTTATGTTTACCATGAGGTTTATGTAAAACATCCATAACCGTAAGTCTACTTTAAATTGATAACTACTTAACTTTGAACACATGTAAAACCCCTATACTTCATCCTGTTTTATTAGAGAATATAAATGTACTTTTCTCTTTCTTTCTTTCTCTGTTTCTTCCTTTCTTTTTTATTTCTTTCTCTCCAACCTTTTTTTCTATCTCCTTCCCTCCCTCCCTTCCTTCCTTCTTTGCATCCTTCCTTCATTTCTGCTTGATCTATTTTTTTTAATTGTTGGCCTGACAATATGACAACCAATTTGTTGATATTTTCAAATAAAACTCTTTTAGTTTTATTGATTTCCGTTTTTTGTGTGGTATTGGGAATTGATCTCAGGGCCTCCTGATTGTTAGAAAATGTCCTACCACTTGAGTCATGCTCTAGTCTTTTTTGCTTTTAGTTTGTTTTTCAGACAGGTTTTGACTATTTTTCTCAGGCCATCCTTGGACAATGACCCTTCAACTGCCTTCTGAGTAACTGGGACCTCAGGGGCATACTATCATGCCTGACTTATTTTTGAGGTAAGATCTTACTAATTTTTTGCTTGGGCTTGCCTTGAACTACAATTTTCCTCCTGAGGATGTGGGATTACAGGTGTTGACACCACACCTAGACTTGATTACCTATTTTCAATGTAATTGACTTTTCTAATTTTTATCCTTTTTTCCTTTGGCATAGTTTTGTATTTCTTTTTTAATTTTTCTAAGGTAGAAGCATAGGCAATTGATTTTAGACTCTTCATCTTTTGAAATATATGTGTTCAGTGTGTAAGTTTTCTTTTTTTGTCAGTACTAGGGTTTGAACTCAGGACCTTGTATTTGCTATAAATTTTGTCTTAAGTATTGTTTTTACTGCATCCCACCCATTTTCACCACTTTTTTTCCTTGTAGTGTTGAGGATTGAACCCAGGGCCTTAGCTGAGCTACATTCCCAGGCCCCAACATCCCACACATTTTGATAAGTTGTTTTAATTTTCATTGAATTAAAAATATTCCATAGTTTATCTTGTAATTTTTTCCCCCACTCACTTGTTATTTAAAAAGCATGTGTTTAATCTTCAATTATTTTGGGATTTTCAGCTTTGTTCTTGGTTTCTTATTTAATTACATTGTGACCTGGGAGAAGACATTGTATGATTTCCATTCTTTCACAATGATTAAGGTATGTTTTGACCCAGAATATGGCATATCTTGGTGAATGTTCCAAGGAGTTAGAAAAGAATGTGCAATCTGTGGCTGTCAGATGAAGGAGCATACAGATATCAATTATACACGGTTGATTGATTGAGATTTTAAGTTGACATATCCATATTGATTTTTTCCTGCTGAGTATCTCCATTTCTGATGGAAGGTTATTAAAGTCTCCAGCTATAATGGTAGATTTATTTATTCCACCTTATAGTTCTATGATTTTTGCCTTAAATATTCTGACACTCTATTCCTATATACTTACATGTGTATATTAAAGAGTAAGTTTTTATTAGCAAATAGATCCCTTTATTTTATGTAAGGGTTTATAACCCTAACAAATTTACTTGTCTAAAGTCTTTTCATTTTGAAATTTATGTAGATGTTATAGCTTTCCTTTAATTATGTTAGCAAGGTATGTATTTCCTCATCTTTTTACTTTTAATCTATATATTTCTTTACATTTAAGATGGATTTTTTTCTAGATAATATACTTGAGTGTTCCTTTTTAAAGTCACTTTGACAGTCTCTATATTTTAATTGGTATATTTAGACCTCTGCCGTTTAAAGTGATTATTGATATAGTAGTATTAATAGTTACTATATTTGTCACTATTTTCAATTTGTTGCTCTTGTTTTTTTGCTATTAATTTGTTTTCTGTAATTTTTATGCCTTTTAATTAAGCATTTTATGTGCTTAGTATTTCTCTTCTTTCTTAGAATATCAATGATACTTTTTTCTTTACTTTTTTAGTAGTTGTCTTAATGATTGCAATAAATTAGCAGCTAATCCAAGTCCACTTTCAAGTAAACCATACTGCTTCCTGGCCAATGCAAGTGTTGCATAATAATAAAATACTACAAATTTCTCCTTCTTGTTCTTTATATCATTGCTGTCAATCATTTCACTTATATATAGGTATACACAAGCCATCAGTTCTTGTTGACCTTTGCATTAGAGCCCATAGCATACTAATTATAACTTCTTAAAATTCCTGTTTTGACAATTCTAATGTTCTTGCCATTTCTAACTCTGGGTCTCATACTTGTTCAGTGTTTTAAACTGTGCTTTTTGTCTTTTAGTAAACCTTAGGATTTTTTTCTTAAAAATGGACATGATATACTGAGTAAAATGAACCACAATAAATGGACTTTTAATAATGCAATATAAGATGTGTGTGTGTGTGTGTGTGTGTGTGTGTGTGTGATACATTCTATAGTCTTATCCTTAACTCTTGGTATTTTGTGAGTCTGGGCCTGTGGGCTGTAGGGTTTTATCAGATACTTGGGTCTTCCTCCCAACTCCCCTGTAGGAACAAAAGGATGATTAGAAGGTGCTAGAGTTAGGCATTTCCCTTTTCTTCCTTGAAAAACTAGATATGGCTGGAGTTGAGTGTTTTTTTTTACTCAGATAGATTAGTGATGAAATCCTGATTGGTAAAACTATAGCAAAGTAGTTCCTCTCCTGAATATAGGCCTTGTTAATAAGAGAAGAATGCACTGGGATACTTTGGAATGGTTTATTTTTCCCTATTCACTGCTGGAAACATGAGGGGATTTTTCTTTGATATTCATTTTGACAATCTGATACCTAGAGGTAAAACTCATAAAAGCATGAGACTCTCCTATGAGTTGGTTCTGCTGGAGTTTTTGACTCTCAGACTTGGCCATGTACCCTGAGCTGCTAGTAATCTGCCAACTATAGTTTAGGTTTCCTTACTCCAGCACTGATTCTCACAGAAGTTTCCGCTCATGGGATTCTGGTCTGATAAGTTGTGATTTTGTGCATAAGCCTGCTTGTCTATCTAATTTTGGAGGCTAAAATTTGCTCTATGACTTCACTTCTCTAACAGATCTAAGAAGAGTTTCTGATTTTTTCAGCTTGTTCAGCTTTTTACCTGTTGGGAGAATGGAGTTGTGACTTCCAAGCTCCTTATACTCTGGACTGGAAGCCAGAAGTCCTGAGTTTTATTTCTTAATTTCTGGTATTATGCTCTGAGTAACAATTTGTTGACTGTCTCCCATCTCTTTTTTTTGCATTTCTATTGAGGAGGGTTATTACCATCATCAGCAAAACCTGTAACACAGAGACTGATGATATAGTCTACAATGCCATGTCATAGTACCAAGAACAACTAGGCTACACACTAAAACTCTGTATGAATTTTTAAGGTTCAACTCTCTGCCCTGATGGTAGTGACAGTTAAAAATGCCTAGACTAGAGATTTTGTTTTTCATTTAAGAGTCTGGAGGCTAATGACATCATTAATTTTTAATGTCAAGAGCTTAGTAATTCAACCGTTCCAGCACCTATTCAAAGATTTGGCAATCCCACATCTAAACCAAGAATGAATGCGGTCCTGATCTATGTTTTTAGTTTATGTTTATATATATTATATATAATGTTTATATATATATATATAATATACAAGTGTGTCTCTCAAAAGGGAAAATAAGACATCTTTTGACACAATTTTGCTATTAAGTTTTAATTATAGTAGGCTACTAGGAACAACTTGATTCTAAAATTAATATGGAAATTTAATAAGCAAATAAAAATAAAAGTTTAAGAAGAATAAAATTGCACAGCAGTCTGGTAGTAGGACTAAAGGGTAATTTTCAATTGAACTGCTTCCCACATGGGCAACTCTGCAGACTGTCTTCTAACAAGAGTGGCTACAAAAAATTAAATATTTAACCACAATAATGAGTCTTGGATATGAATGTAATTGAGCAAAATAATGGGTTAAAGAGGAAGACAAAATCATATTGATAAATTATATAAAATTGTGGCTACATTTTACACATACTATTAATTTTTAATTAAGAAATAAGTCAGTATAGTAGGAATAGAAAGACTTAGAATATAGGCTGATTGTAAAGTTTTAATCTAAAATGGAGTATCGGTGAGACTAAAAAGGGAATTTAGTGACCACTCTATCAGGTAACTATATCAGTTCTCTATCTAGAACTCTATCAGACAAAAAAAGAATAGTTACCCTTGATATGACAAAGTAATGGGAGAAAGTTAATGAAAGACATGAGAACAAAGTAATACAGAAAATGAGAAAAGTGTACACTATGCATTAATTCCCTAAAGAATCACACTGACCATGGAAAACTATGAGCCTTCATAGTACTCCAAGAGACATGACATAGATTTGCTCCAAGACATTTTCTTCTTCCTACCCTCATGCTCATAGTATTTAATCTAAACAACATACCAACATGGAACCATTATTTCATACACATCTCTAGAAGATAATATTCTATTGACAATTATATGTTCATATTGAAGTTTAAGCCTTGGGTGTCATCTAACTTTGTTTTCTTACTTTTAGAAAGACAATAGCCTATTTTAATGATAAACTCTTAGACCCCTCAAAGGACAAATAAGGAGCAGAAACATGACAGGTGGTTTTATCTTAAAATACCAAGGAGAAACTCCTCTGGGACTGAATGTGAACACCAGAAGCAGCTGAACCCTCCAGGGGCCTCAGCTCTGCAGCTGGCAGGCAGGACAAGCTCCACCTCTTGCTGATTTGCATTTTTACCCAGAGTCCATTCCTGTTCCTCAGGATCCTCATGAATACCTGTTAAATGAATCTGAGGAAAGAGTGCCTCAGGCAGGGTCTAGACTGAATATGGGTGTCCTGCTTCCACTATTCACTCTTCTGCTGCTTTGGATCCCAGGTGAGGAGGGGATAGCAGGGAAAGTCCTAAGGTGATGGGAGGTTTCTCCTGTTATCACTGAGATTATTCATGGTTCTGTCTTTGTGGGTCTCTGACCCATGATTTCCCCTCTAAGTTCCAAGTGCTCACAGGTAAGTGGACCAGGACAGTCAAGGTCTGCTGGAGGAAAAAGTAGTGGGTCCTTCTTAACAACCATGTTTTTGTGGTTTTCTTCCTTCTAGGCACAAGCGGGAACCCCTTGCTGACACAGTCTCCAAACTTTCTATCTGTGACTCCAGGAGAGAGCATCTCCATCATTTGCACGGCTAACGAGAGTGTTAGTGACTATTTGACCTGGTATCAGCAGAAACCAGGCCAGGCTCCTAAGATTCTCATCTATGATGCTGATAACCTATATTCTGGTGTCCCAGATCATTTCATGGGGCTACAGTCTGGGACAGAATTCATTCTCAAAATCAGCAAGGTAAAGGTGGACGGTATTGCCACTTATTACTGTCAGCAGGGCTACACAGTCCCTCCCACAGTGTTATAGCCCCTGCGTAAACCTCCCAGGCTGGCTGTGTAGGGAAGTTATGTGACTCCAGCAGGTGTCTTCTCCTCTACTGTATGTTCAGAGGCACAAGATTTACATGGGGGAAGTATTTGCAAGTCCTAAGGGTAAAGGCATGCAAGGGACTGTAGTCATTCGAAAGCCTGTTTTCTTGTAAACACCCCTACCCCAAACACTTTAATTAATTCTAAAAATGAGATCTACATATCAGACCTGCAAAGGACTTATCTTTGAATCTCTTCTCTGAAGAGGAATTCTGAAAAATGTTTTTTAAAGGCAGAGAACTGCATCTCTCACCTCACAGGGAATATGGGAATTATTTCTTCTCCTTCTCCTCCTCCTCCAGTTAATTAATGTTAGAAACATTAAATATCAATAAAAAGGTAACATTCAAAATCTTATCTCAATATTTTAATCATATTTTGTGTTACAAGATCAATTATCAACGTCATAAATATGTAACTGGTTTAAATCATCCCAAGGACTTCTTATTTTATCTTACTAGATTATATCTAAACTCCAAATTTCAAATATATAGCTGAAGGTTCCCCATAGAGAAATTATAAGGGGAGGAAACCCCAAATAAGCAGAATAAATGATACATTTTAGAGCAGTAATTGGTAACATATAG
The DNA here is from genome assembly GCF_047511655.1 of Castor canadensis. Lineage (NCBI taxonomy): Eukaryota > Metazoa > Chordata > Mammalia > Rodentia > Castoridae > Castor > Castor canadensis. The sequence continues at coordinate 79,490,214 of NC_133397.1, read as the reverse complement.
CCAAATATAAATAAAACCAAATATAAAACAAAAGCTTCTCGTCCTTCTCCTCCTGTGGTAATAGTAAACAGCAAAACTACTCCCTTGCCAATTCCCATTTACTGGTTTCTTGAAGACTTGCTCCTGTGTTAAATATGGCTCTTTGGACTTCCTCATCTAGTGCAATCAATCCCACAATAATTCTCTATAGATGATAAATCAGAGTTTCTCAGAGCTTAGCTTATTCAAGGTACCAGTACTGATAGGGAAGAACATGGTAACAGATTCTGATACCCTGTCTCCTACACATTCATTCACTAAAGATTAGATACAGTTAAGTGCAATAAGAAATAAAGTGAGTACCAAGTTTACAGCTGAATGAATATAAACTTATACACATTCTCTTGAACTACTACCTTTAGGGCCTAAGATATCCCCTCACGATTTCTCCAGAAGCTTCATTATTTTAGACTGTGATCTTCCACTAATTCATGTGCTTTTCTGTTGTGACATGGTCAAGATTTTTTCTATGACCTATTTGATTTCATTTTTATATCCAACTACTCCTCAGCAATTAGTGACAAAAATAATGAATGAACTTATAATCCATTTTAATACCTGTGTTAGAAATCAGGTGACCATGAATATATGGGTTCTTTTCTATACTCTGTTTTTTGTTTGCTTATCCATTTATTTCTCTACTAGTGCATTATACTGTCTTACTGAGACTCTTCAGTCTTTTTAAAAACATTTTTGGTTCTTGGGATCAAACCCTGGCTCTTGTGCACACAAGTACTCTTAGTGAATTATGTTCCCAGCCTCTGGAATAAGTCTTAAAGCATGACATTATTAGTATTCTGATTTTATTTTTTCCTTTTAAAAAGTTTTGTAGCTATCACATGTGCTTGGAATTTCCACATAAATACTAGATTTGACTCATCAATTTCATAAATCTTTTGGAGATTTTGATTGCATTGCAAACATACACATGTATGTATACATATATGTAATATATATTAATTTAAGGAAAATAAAATCTTAACCATATCAGCTTTTCTACTCTATGAACATGCCAGAAGTCTCTATTTGTTTAAATATTATTCAATACACAACACATAATATATATATGGACAGTAATTCCTGTGATTTCATGAAATTATTCTTTGTAGTGTTTGTTGATAGGGTCTTTAAGAATTTATGTACAAAATTTTTTTGTTAGTACTTAAAGATATTTGACTTCTTTTTTTGGTTTTGTGGTACTAGGGCTTGAACTCAGAGGCTTATGCTTATGAGGCAAGCACGCTATTACTTGAACTGCTCCTCCAGCCCTGATATTTGACTTCATTATTTCAATCTTGTGAATGTGAGATTGTAGACACATTATCAGGAGTGTAAGCAGAGATTTTCAAGATTGTTAAAGTGGGAAGGGCCTGAGGTTTGTTTGACAGGTAATAGACTCATTAACCAACCACCCAATGAATAACTCCTTGCCCATGTAGAGTGCTACTCTCTGTCTTCACATAAATGTTTTCAGAAAACTGAAGGTCTTGCTCATCTGTGTAGTTGTGGTTATCCAGGGATCCATACTACTGAACATAATTGAATGTTGCCCATTATAAATTATTAAAAAGATTAAGACAGCTTCAGAGACATTGGGAAAGATTGTTAGGTACTAAAGAAAAGTATGCATGGAAGACAAATTTATGGTCAATGACTAATTTCATCCAGATACAGTCCTGCACCAAGAAAGATGGCTAGACACACTGAGGGCACAAACAAGAAAATGACACATTAGGCTTCCATTTTTTTCTCAATGAGTTGTATTAAACACCATTTGGCGAAGTCTAGGCATTTGGTGAAACAGGATGACGCAAATATTGAATTCTACCACCACAGGAGTAAAATTATATGCTAAGAAGGAGCCTTGGGCATTTTCTGACATGTCCACCTGGACTTGGGTTGCTCAAGGGCAGAGAAGAGAAAGCAAACGTCTCTGTAGCTGGGAGCCCAGCTCACCCACGCACATCTGCTTTGCATTTTCCTCCTGGCCCACTCTACTGTCTACAATCCATATCAATGCTTGGGTCCAAGCTCTGGGATAGATAGGATTCAGGTAAGATTCAGAAAAAACCATGGAAGTCCTATTTCTGTTCTCTGCCTCCCATTACTCTGACTTGCAGGTGAGGGGAACACAGGATGGTTATGTATATGAAAGTCTCTCAACTTTTTTGAGCTCTAACCTGGCATCTCTATACAGCAAGCACAGTAATTAAAGCTACTTATAGATTAGCCTGGTTCTACTAAAGATTACAGGAATAAAATTTTCCATTTTATTCTCAATCTCAGATACCACTGGACAAGCCCTGTTGACACAGTCACCAACCTCCCTATCTTTGTCTGCAAAGGGACAGAGTGCTGGCCTCTGCCTAGCCTGATATGAGCAGGAGCAGGCTCCCAGGCTTCTCCTCTTTTCAGTAACCACCAGTGCCACTGGTGTCCCAGCTGGGTTAAGTGGTTGTGGGTCAGAGACAGATTTTACTCTTATCATCAGCAGGCTGGAGCTTAATGATTTATAGTTTATCACTGTTATCAATATAAGAGCTGGTACTCCCTAGTGATTCAATGTGAAACAAAAACCTTCCCAAGATCACCAGCGTTATTTTGCTGAAAACAGCTGCTTCATTTGTGGGCAGCTGCTGTGGTGAATGCTCTGATTTAGTATCTTTGTTTTAGTATCTCTGTCTTTATTTGGAAATTTTGTGGTTTTAAAAAGTAACTTGATGACAAGATTTTGACTGATTCGTTGAGTTTTCCTCAGACTTAGTTGCCCAACCAAGTTCAAGAACAATTTCACTGCTAACAGCAACGGCATCTCATGATCAAAATCCCATGAGTGGATGCCTTTAAAGGTAATCATAGTATAGAAAGGCAATGCAAAACCCAAGAAAACAAATTGGTTATATATTTGTGGGATTTACCCTACCAAAAATAATCTTTAAAGCATGATATAATTTCAACTAATCAACTGCAAATTAATTTCTTTTATAGTCTCATTAGATGACATTTAAAATATATGGATTCATTTCCATATATCATAGATGAGCTCATTTTACCATGTGTAAGAGATCCCAGGGTTGACAAGTTCCACATAGTGATCTCAGGGACAAATTAATCATCATAGCATTTTTTTTGTTCTGCAAAGCATTTGAATTCCAAGATACTTAAAGTTCATTGTACTATCACAATTCAAACTTATGAACCAAATCAAATAATAATCATACAATAAGTACATTTTTCTTCAAAGTATGTTCAATTCATATGTATGCATAAAAGCATGCATGCAATTGAACTCGCTAAAAGGTGAAACCAATGTGTACATGTAGTCATTCTTGCCACACCACTCAGTAGGAATGAGGAGAGTAAAATTCAGATAGAGAGATGGTGGCTGTGGTTAAAAGTCATTTACCTATTTGAAAAACATCATAGGGAACTTGGAAATCCCATTTTTGAGGACAAGCTGTTATTTAATAATTTTAAAGATGTGTCAACGTAAATGTGCAAAGGACATCTCAGAACAACAGGTCCCAGACAGAGCCCACAACTTCTTTGGATATATTCTAATTTTTTCCTTGCCCAGTTCACTTTCTCCTTGAAATCTCAAAGTTTTAGTTAATATCTGTATGGTAATATAATTCACATTCTATGCAGTTCATCAGTTTAAATTGTACAATTCAATAGGTTTATAGTATAGTCACAGAGTTGTGCAATTGCCACAAGAATCAATTTTGGAACACTTGCATGCTGCCAAAAGCAACCCTGTGCCTTTTAGCCATCAATCTCCATTTCCCCAACTCCTATTTAGCCTGATGCAAATACAAATCTGTTTTCTGTTTTTGTATGTTTGTTTTTTATAGATATTTTGTAAAGTAAATTTATATTATATATTTTTATGATTGTTCTTTTATAGGATTTATCCACATGGTAGCAACTATGAGTACTTAATTTCTCTTCATGGCCAAATAATACTCCATTGTATGTATACACACATTTCGCTTATCCATCCATCAGTGGATAGATACCTGAACTGTTGCCAATGTTTTGGTTCTTTAAACAATGCTGCTTTGAACCACAATGTACAAGTTTTTGTGTGCACAAATGTTTTCACTTGAGGGGATAGAAGCATTGGAGTGGAACTGCTAGATTATATATGGTAACTCCATTTTTATTTTTAAGGGAAGTGACAGACTGTTTTCCAAAGGAGCTGCCTCATTAACCTGTGTAATGAGAAAAAAGAATCTCTTAATTAGTGATCAATTAGAGAAGTTAGAATATATCAGGTTGCAATGAAATAAGTCTGAGGTAGCTCAGAAATTCTCATTGATTACTGTTAATTTGCCCCACTCTTCACAAGATAAGGTCTATCTTATTTATTCCTGGTCTATGCCAACTCCAAAAGTTACTGAGAGGAGGGAATAGGCTAAGGGACAGAGGAAAAATATTGCTTACATAAGGAAGAATTGGCTAAAGACACAGAACAAGGAAAACAAAAATAGTAATGAGGAGACTTCTTGTAGGAGGAACAGAACATTTGAGAGAGAATGCCTTGTCTTTATGAAGTGTATTTCTCTTTAGGATCCTGGGCTTCTATATTTGGTACATTTCCTAATGTAGAATAACTGGGGTACTAATATACACTCCTTTTGCTAATTAACCTTTCGGTTTGTTATTCTAATTTCTCACATAAAGTACAAGAACTTTGAGAATGTAGATGTTTAATATTCTTTCCTCTCTCATTGTCTCAATCTTTGCATCTTGTTGCATGAGAAAAATTCATTTTATTAGTAGATGACCACTGTGAGTCCTAACCAAAACACATGAAAATAAATGAAGAATCAAAATACAAAGAAAACAAGCATAATGTTTTTAATACTTTGTTGCTGTGCCCTTTGGGAAAACAGGTAAAGGCAGAGGGAAATGTAGGAGGATGTGGGGTAAGAAGTTGATCTCTGGGACCACAATAATGTGTATTTATGTCCCATTCACGTATGAGATGGCAGGTTTTGTGCTCCAGAATAGAGCATGTGATGTTTAGATCTGTTAGATTGAAGAATATTTTAGAAGCAAAGACCTATGCTCTAGTGAAGACTGACACAGAGAGGTGGTATGGTGTAGATTTCTAGAGGCCATTTTGTGCCTTGTATCTCTTGGGTTCAAAATTAGATATTTTGGGGAGTGTTAATCAATACCACATCAATATTGAGTAGGAGTATAGCTCAGTGGTAGAGTGTATGTTTAGCATGCGTGAGGCCAGGGTCCAGTCTCCAGCACATACACATGTACACACAATCACAATAGTAAAAAAGTAACTTCTCTTGAAATAAATAAAATAAAATTCTGAAAATGACTCACAGTGTTTGTACATGATCTTGCACTATTGTCTTATTATTTCAGGATCCAGTTCCTGCCCGTTGCCCCTGGAAAGCATGCCTCCACTTCTTGTGGGTCTAGTCAGAGTCTCCTACGTAGTAAGGAAACACAAGTTTGTATTGGTACCTGAAAAGACCAAGCCAGTCTCCATAGCCCCTGATCTATTTGGGTTTCAACTGGTCCCCTCTGGGGTTCTGATGGATTCAGTGTCAGGACAGATTTCATGCTCAAAATTGGCAGGGTGAAGGCTGAGGTTATTGGAATTTGTTATGCTTGCATGCTATAGAATTTTCTCTGGTAGTGGTACACCCAGGAACACAAACCTCCCTACTTGGAGTGACCCAGTTGCCCTCATGTGTTGTTTGTCTGTGGAGCACCACAGCAAATTATATAAGTCTGTGTGAGAGGAAGATACTGGAGAACTGAGGGGAATGTTTGTTGCTGAGGGCTCCGGACCATGAGTGCCGCATGGCTACAGCTCAGGTACCACCATTCAAGGCCCCATCAGCTCCAACAGGCTTGGCATGGCATAGGCAGGAGGGGAGTAGGGGTGGCCCAAACAGCTAATGATGGTGATAATGAGATGATGACATGGTGTTTCATGATGGCACTTAATAAGAGTTCACCTGAATCCTCTCTGTTTCTCTTATATTTTCAGCTAAATTTAATCAGTCCAAATGCCAGACAAATATATTTGTGCCCACAGTTATTGAATATGTCCCAAGGCTTATTGAATTTGAGAAATTTAATAAGTTAATTTTCCATGATCCCAACTTCTCACTTCTCCTATTTACTATTTATCTTCCACTCCATAAAGATGGTAGAGATAACATTCTACACTGGTGATTCTTTGAGACAGTTGGCTGAGGACAATCAATAAAAATCCCAATGTTTTGCATGTAAATATGCTTTTCTAAGTTAATATTGTACACAAGAATCTCAAGTACATATTGCTGATAGAGAAAGGGCTTTATTATAATTCCAAAAGTGGGCTTTAAAAATAAAAAGCATAAACTGGAAGATATAGAGCATAGATTTTTCCCCATATACCTCTGGAGATATGACTTTTTTTGTGTAGTAAGGCTAAAGCTTAAGACTGTGTGTAGACTGTAGAATTAGAACATGAATGGCATGTGGTTTACTGTTTAATTAAATGCTCTTTGGCTTGCATTTGGTGGGCTCTGGATGGGGGTGAGGGTGGCCATCTATGATGTGAAGCTAGAAAGAGGCCTGGTGTGTTTCTTGAGAAGAATCAGTGCATAAGGTACCAGGGTCTGGCTTCCCAAATGCAGCCTGCACCACTACTAGACTCACAGGAAAGCAATGCATTGAGCAGGGCTATAGGTCCAAAGTCATCAAAGGTTTAGTGAAGTACCTGTGCAAGGAGATGTGGTATTATGTCACTTAGTTCCACTCATCCCAACACGGCCAAGGCGAGATTCTGAAACTCTTATTCAAAGGTGGCCAGGCAGATACCACACAGCTGGGATTGAGAACATGGATCATGTAGCGACATGTTAACCAGAAGGTTCAGCAGGCTCTTTACCAACAGAGAAGCAATGATTCAGATATACATTAAGGATGGTGTATGCAGCCATGAGGGGGAAAAGCACTCTGAGTCTGTGAGAAATCTGCCATTCTTCAATGTCACTCCCAGCCTGCAGACTCAGGCATCAGAAAATGTCCCTTGGAAAACACTGGCCTTGTGCAAAGGGTACCCTGTGCTGCCACCAAGGCTCAGATGCATTATTCTTCCCCAGATGGTTCTTCTGTCTGCATCCAATGAGTTCTTGTTTGCAAATGCAAATTTGTCAAATACTTCAGAGAATAAAAAGCCAGATAGAGTTCAGCTTAGCTAGAAGAGGTGATTTTCACTGTGATGTTTTAGATCATCTCATTCATGCTTCTTCCATTGTATTCTGATGCCATTAATATACACATATTCTATTGCATTCTTTAAATTTTTTGTACCTTTCAGTCATTGTCTTGAACTACCCATCCTTAAATCATTGTATCTAGGAGTATTTCTGAATTAGTAATGAACAAGTCAGTTTCATGCCATGTCATAGCATGATTAGAATAAAAGAACATTTTAGTCACTAGGATAATGGATCCCATGGCATTTATGATTGAATGTGCTTTCTTAAGCAGACAGAACAAATATAAAGTAAAAAACGTTTTATAATGAGTTTGTAACACAAAGAGCGAGCCCTGGAGCAACCAGTAAGGTCCCTGCTCACCTCATGGCTATAGCCACACTCAGTCAAGTTATCAGAGGAGGCTCAAATCATTATCAGATACTTTGGCCTCTCTGGCCACAATCTTTTCATTGGCATTCTGTTAGGAGAATCTGAAATTTGACATAATAACTTTTTAAAACTTTCTACTGTTACTTAGTTTCAACAAAACACTAGGGGGCACTCAAGTCCAATTATATACAGACATTTCAGACATTTATCTTGTTAACAACTTCTGTCATTATATATTTGTATCTGATGCTTTTATTGAGATCTTATTGCTATGTGGATGGTTAGTGCAATTGTTTCCTTACTGACATTTACCTCTCTCTGAAATGTTAACTATGGGATAATATTTGTATCCGTTTTTTCCTTTTATTCATATATTCATATGTATATACATTGCTTGGGTCATTTCAGGTTTTTTTTATTGTTTATTTTTATCCACAAGATTTTAGGGTTGAACTATAGTTGTAATACTACAAGTTATGTTTGAATCCAAGAATAATTGTTTTTACTGGGTCTTCAAACTTTATTATTAAGTCAGAAACAAAGATGTTATTTTTGCTTAGGTGCACCCTCAAGAGTATTTTTAAAGTCTAGCAAATACTTTTGGTAGTATCTGCATGCAAACAATAGCTGTCTACCTTTAACTCATAATTCTGGTGCAATCTGCTTTCCTGGGAGAGATGATTAATATAAATTATCATAATTAATCTGAATATTCACCTTATACTGCTGGCATGCCAGGGCGCCAAGATGTGGCATGTATTGCCTGAAAAAATGTCTCCTAGATGCTTTCTTCCTTTTAAGAAGACAGGTCTTAAAACACTAAATGGAATACATACCTTTTGCTCCAACTTGTTCGTGAATTTTTTTTTTTGTCAATAGATGATAATATTTTCTGAAATTTGGATTCAGTTGCAGAAGAGAGTGCTCATAAACAACAGCTTCACAGCATCTCTACTTAGGGGAAAACAGCCTCCAACTACAGCAGTTATTTAAAAAAAGCATCCAGATGGAAACAACTCTCCTTAAAAAAAAAGTAATTTAATACAGGACTCAGAGGGAAATGAAGAAAATGGATACCCAGTTCCTGACTCCAACAAAATAATGATAAATGACATAAGGAACCCGGTGACATCCAGAAAACACACTCAAAGAAGAAATCTTGCAAGAAATCATGGAGAATTTCAAGAGAAGATATTAGACATGGTTAAACAAAATGTAGAAGATGCACTTGAGAAGTTTCAAGACACCCAAAATAAAGAATATGAGAAGACACAGAAACAAAGAAAAGAACACAGAGGAGCCCTAAATAAACACCAAAGTGCCAAAGTGAAACAGAGAACACTATAAATAGAGAGGTAAATGACTTAAAGATGAAAGTAAAAAATATTAAAGAAGTGACACAAGATATGGAAAACATCAGAAAAAAGAATAAAACAGAAACACATAACACAGTGGAAGCCACCCCAGAAAACTAGAACAAGTGGAAGACAGAATCTCAGAACTCAAAGATAAGATAGAAATTTTTTAAAAAACTGAAGAAATGTTAGTCAAACAACTGAAGGACTGTGAAAGGAATATGCAAGAACTCACAGACCCCCATCAAAAGAGCAAATCTGAGACTCATGGGCATTGAAGAAGGGGAAGAGGTCCAACCAAAAGGGATTTATAAAATATTCAAGAAAACAATAACAAAAATTTTCCAAATCTCAAGGAAGTTTTGCACATTCAGGTACAGGAAGCCTCCAGGACACCAAACAAACTTGACCAAAATAGAGCCTCCCCATGGCATATTATCATTAAAACAACATACACAGAGAATAGAGAAAGAATACTGAAGGTGTATGAGAGAAAAAACAAATAACGTATAAAGGTAAACACATCAAAATAACAAAAGATTTCTCAGAAAATACCTTGAAAGAAGGAAGGGCATGGAGTGAGGTATTTCCAGTACTGAATGAAAATAACTTCAACCCTAGAATACTCTACTTGTTGGGGACCAGTCATGACCCTGGACTGGGAATAATAGAGTTTGCACAGCCTCTCCATGTAGGAGTTTGCACAGCCTCTTCTACCATAATTTCCCTAGTACCTGGTGTCTTCACCTTTGTTCTCACATCTCCTTGAAGAATACAACATTCTGTGTCTGCATACAAGCTCCTTGATGCAAAACTAGATAAAGTACCAGAACTGTTAGGAGACTGCCTTATGCCAGATTAATCAATACCTTAGATAAGGTGTCCTGAGTGCCTTGATGATTCCAGAACTGATGTGTCACAATTAAGCTTCTTTAGCTTTAGGAAAATTAGCCCACCAAACCTCATTCCTTTCACCTTGCAACAAGAATTGTAAAAGCTTGATTTTTACCTGAGTCTTTCCTTGTCCTGACCTAATACAATATACACTCTGGCTTAGGTAGGCACTCACGTTTCCCATCAGGAACGTGCGGTCCTCCCGACACCAGCGTTCTGTTTTATGTTGTATGTCTCTAGGTTGGTGTGTATTTTATTTCTCATTCCCCACTGCTCTTAGTCAGGCTCATGCAGCATACCCACACAGGCTGGGGCAAGTGGCCCTCTGAATCCAAACCAGGAGACTATAAAAAATCAGGAAATGGCAGCCACCACAGCTTTAACCAATTTCAGCTGTCACTGCCTTCAGCCCCTATGGCTCTGGTGGAACCCCTGCCACCTTGTTCCAAATTTAACACACTCCTCACTGATACAGATTCTGAGAATGGATCTGAGTCAAAAGGCAACGATAATGAGGAAGATTATCAGGATGCTCTGCCTCAACCTTTCCAAAAATCACTTTCAACTATATCCTCTAAAAAGAGTCCATTACAACATATGTTGGCTCTGGCATGAAAGTCAGGGGAGGACAATTTCCGTTTTAATATATACCCATTCTTTGAACAAACTGATGCAGCTACAGGTCAGCCTCAGAGGCATTATGAACCTATTCCATTTAAAACCTTAAAAGATCTCAAGGAAGCTTGCACTATGTATGGAGCTACAGCTCCATTTACACAGCAATTGTTAAATGGCAATGCTGCTGGCCCTGCTTTCCCTCCTGATGATTGGAGGGTTATTGTTGAAGCTTGTCTGGGCCCCAGAGATTACTTACTATGAAAAACTAGCTATACTGAAATATGTAAAGAACAAGCCATCCACAATACTGCTCATGGCATACCAATTACTGCAGATATGCTCCTAGGTCAAGAGAACCATATAGGCTTACTAAATCAATAAAATTATCCCCCTTTAACATATGACCAAACAGGTATTGCTGCCACTAGAGTGTGGAAAAAGCTACCCACTAACCCACTAAAGGAGATAAGACCCAAGAAGTTACTAAAGTTCTTCAGGGTCCTGGAGAGCCTTTTCAAGACTTTGTGGCTCACTTATTACACCATATGGGTGGAACTTTTGGGGACCCTGAACTGGGTACTCTCCTTGTAAAGCAGTTAGTCTCTGAAAATGCTAACAAACATTGTAAGGAAGCTCTCAGACCTTACAGAAAAAAGGCTTCTTTACAAGACATTATTCAGCTTTGTTCAGATATAGGGGAAGGCTATGTTCAGAGAATGGCATTAGCGGCCACCCTGAAGGAAACCTTACGCCCTTTAAAAGCAGGTCTCTGTTATAATTGTAAAAAACCAGGTCATTTTGACAAAGAATGTCATAAAGCCACAAAGGCAAATTCACCATCTGTTGGATCTTTTGGTCAAGGACAAAAGCCCCCAGGAATATGTCCTCATTGCAAAAGTGGCCATCACTGGGCTTATGAGTTTCACCCACAATCTGATATAGAAGGGTGACCATTTCAAAGGCAACAGGGAAACTCCTCATGTGGCCAGCCCCAGCCCACATCAAACAGTAGAGGCACTCACCACCTCCCAGGAAGGACCAATCAGGTCACCATTACAGACCTCCTTCGTGCCACCCCTGGAAATGCAGGACTAGATCTCAGTCCCTCTACCCAATATGCATTAACTCCTGAGATGGGAACTCAGACAATCCCTACAGGAATCTATGGGCCATTACCATAAGGGACAATAGGATTAATTTTAGCAAAAAATAGTTTGACATTAAAGGGTCTGCAAATACATCCTGGAGTTATTGACCAAGATTATATGGGAGAACTTAAAATTCTTGCTCAAGCTCCTCAGACTTTTGTGGCTATTGCTCCCACACATAAGATTGCATACTTGATAATCTTTCCCAATGTAAGGGTAGGAAAAATGCTCATGGACACCCCACAGAGAGAAAAGGGGCCTGGTCATTCTGATCATGCTTACTGGGTACAGCAAGTCACTTCTGACCACCCTGAGATGGCTCTATTTTTAAATGCCAAGCAGTTTATGGGATTGCTAGATACTGGCAATGTTTCTGTAATTGCAGAGTGATACTGGCTATCCACATGGCCTTGTGTTCAGGCTACAACAGATTTAAAAGATGTTTGCTCTGCCACTGCTCCTTTACAAAGTGCTTGTGCTATCTCTTGGCATGGTGAGGAAGGACATTCTGGCACCTTTTTACCATTTGCCAGTAAATTTATGGGGAAGAGATGTTTTACAGGAAATGGGAGCTATTTTATTTAACCCCAGTGCTAAGGTTTCCCATATGATGTTACAACAGGGTCTTGATCCTCATAAAGGCCTAGGAAAGAGTCAGCAGGGTATAAAGGAAACCTTCCTTTCTGTGCCCCATCCTCCTCGTATGGGATTGGGATATGAGACATCTCCTACACATTTTTAGAAGGGGTCCTGCTTAATAACTCCCCCCACTTCATACAGCTGCTAAAATCACTTGGCTCACTAATGAGCCAATATGGGTGGATCTGCGGCCCCTAATGGGAGTATTAGCAGCACAGGCCTTAATTCTGGAGCAATTTTAAGCAGGACATATAGAAATATTTCATAGTCCATGGAATATGCCTATTTTTGTTATTAACAAAAAGTCAGGCAAATGGCGTTTGCTACAGGATTTAAGAGCTATCAATAAAGTTATGCAACCAATGGGATCTTTAAAACCTGGGCTTCCCTCACCAACTGCCATTCCTCTACAAAATTATCTTTATATTATTGATTTAAAAGATTGGCTTTTGAATATTCCATTACATGAGGAAGATAGAGAAAAATTTGCCTTCTCTGTACACATGCCTAAACATCAGTCTCCTTGTAAACGTTGTCATTGGAAGGTTTTGCCTCAGGGAGTGAAAAACAGCCCTACCATGTGTCAAGATCTTGTTGCTAAAGTTTTAAAGCCTTTAAGACAAAAATTTATTCAGTCTTATATCGTTCATTACAGGGATGATATTTTACTTAGCCACCCTGATTTAGATATTCTAAAAACCTATTGTCTCATGTATAATTGGCAAAGTGGGGCCTTATTGTAGTGCCAGATAAGGTATAAAAACAATCTCCCTTTTCATATTTGGGACAGCTTATTGAGAGATGCACTATCTGTCCACAAAAAATAGAAATTTGGAAAGAGAATTTAAAAACTTTAAATGATTTTCAAAATGTATTAGGTGATATAAATTGGTTACGTCCTGCCTTAAAACTTACCACCTGTGAACTGTGTCCTCTCTTTAAAATTTTACAGAGAGACACTCAACCATCATCTCCTAGATATCCCACACCAGAAGGTTGTATGGCCCTGGATAAGTTTGAACAAGCTATTCATAATTCTCAGAGAACTCATGTTGATTATTCTCAACCAATACACCTTCTTATTTTACCTACTGCAAGTCTACCCACAGGAGTTCTTTAGCAGACTCAGGGAGTACTAGAGTGGTTACATTTACCTCACCCCCCCCACTAGAGTCATCACTCCGTACCATAATATGGTAGCAAAATTAATAGCCATGGGACGTTTTGATACTGTACAACTGCTAGGACTAGAACCATGCCTTATTATTGTCCCATTTATCAAGGAACAACAGGTGTGGTTATGGCGCACTGATACCATGTGGCAGAATGTATTAGCAAACTTTACAGGACAGTTTGGAGAACATTTGCCTTCCTCTAAACTTCTTAATTTTGCTTCTCAACATGCTTTTATATTTCCTCACAATATCCAAGAGGATACCTCAGGCTCTTGTGATTTTTACTGATGCTTCAGGTTCTGGAAATGCTACTTACTTTTCCTCTCAAGGACAAAAGGTTGTACAAACAGGTTTTTCCACTACTCAGCATGCTGAGCTTCAGGCCATTATATTGGCTTGTCAGGATTTTGCTCATGTTCCTTTTAATTTGCATACAGATACTGCATATGTTTATGGTGTATTGAAACAGCTTATATAGGTCCTACTAATGACGAACATCTTTTTCATCTCTTCCATGAGTTAAGGGCTTTATTACAACAATGCCAACATCCCTATTTTGTGGGCCATCTCTGGTCCCACTCTGGCCTTCCTGGGCCATTGGCAGAGGGCAATTGCCAGGCAGATGCCTTAGTTTCTCTATTAATTTTACAGGTGGATAACTCATCAAAAGTAAACCAGGCCATACAAAGTCATTCTCAGTTCCACCAAAACACCAGAGCTCTTCAAAAATATTTTCATATCACCCAAGAACAAGCTTGTCAAATTGTTAAATCATGTTCAAAATGTGCTCCTCATTTGCCTGTGCCCAGTGAGGGAGTTAACCCTCGTGGTCTTCATCCTCTATCATTATGGCAGATGGATGTTACTCACATTCCATCTTTTGGATGACAGCGTTATGTCCATGTTGTCATTGATACTTACTCTGGTTTTGTTATTGCCTCTCCAAGATCAGGAGAAGCAACATGCCATGTCATAGATCACTGTTTAGTTGCCTTTGTAGTGATGAGCAAGCCGCTCTATATTAAAACTGACAATGGCCTAGGCTATACATCTACTGCCTTCAAGGCTTTTTGTTCCTCCTACAAAATTCTTCATACCACAGGCGTACCCTACAATCCCCAAGGCCAAGCTGTAGTAGAACAAGATCAACAAACTTTAAATGTTCAATTACAAAGACAAGAAGGGGGGGATAGCTCCCAGCCACTCAAATTAACAAAGCTCTTGTTAGTTTAAAATTTTTAAATTGCTCTAAATCTGGCTTTCCTTCAGCTGAAAAGCATTGGGAACATCGTAATAAACAATATTTGCCACAGGTATTGTGGAAAGATGTAATGACTGGGGCCTGGCAAGGCCCTAGACTGGTCTTGTTATGGGGCCAAGGCCATGCTTGTGTTTTTCCTGAAAGTACAGAAAGCCCAATTTGCATACGCTCATGGTTTGTGAAGACGCATGGAACCCATCAGCCATCAGATGCAGAAGCTCCACCTGATGGAGGAGGAGAGGAGGCCAAGCCCACCAAGAGCCAAACCAATGGAGATCTTGTCACTGAAAGCGATAAGGAACCACCCTTACCAGTCCTACAAGAGATAACTTCATGACCTTGACAAACACAGTTAAACAACCCATGGATCTATTTCCCCAACTTGGGGTCAAACAAAATAATTGATGCATATGGACAAGAATGCCATTAAGCAGTGGGGACAGGAGGAAACTCCTGCTGTTCTGCTAGCTATGATTAGCATCATTAGTCAACAGGTGAATGCTGCAGAGGCCCAAAACTTAGTACATTGGGCTTTTGTGCCTCACCCACCTCTGCTTCATGCAGTTACCTGGAAAAGTCCACCTATATCAGTTTTTACTAATGATTCTAAGCTAGTAGAAGGTCACTCCAGTGAACACTTGGTTCCTACTTTCACTAATTATAATTTTACAGGACAAGCTGTTGGTTTACCCATATGTCTGAGGAATTTGCCTTATTGTCTCCCTCTCACACCCATTTGGAAAAGTGTTCTGTTATGGAATGGTACTCAGTTTCTTGATAAAAAGAACTAGAATTTTTTGGTTTTAATGTCACTAAGCCATATAATGTTATACATTGGCCTCACATTCCCCACTGTCATGACAAACGCAATCTCTGGCACCCCCATAAGGGAGTAACACTGATGAGAAGTAATTTGAAAGTCATATCTCATAATGTGTATCTTGAGCATCCAAAGAGACCTGCAATTAATCTCAAATGAAGTGTTTCAGTGTTTTCTCATTGGTTTATAAATATAGACTTTTTTTTTTGTTGCTGGTGATGGTGGTTCTGGGGTTTGAACTCAGGGCCTCATGCTGGCAAGGCAGGCAATGTACCACCTGAGTTACGCCACCAGTATAAATACAAATAATAGTTCCCATGACTAGAATGAGAAGACACATGGTAAAATACGGAAGACTCTTTCTGATTGTCAAACTTCTGAATCCTGAGTTTGCAGAGGACACACCAGGATAATTCACTGGAATGTGTCCAGAAAAGGGTAACCCAGGTGGCAGAGAACATGAAACCTGTCATCTGGGAACTTATGTATAGACTGATAATAAGACTTAAAGGAGTTGTGACAGTGTTTTAAATTTTCAAGGCCAGTCAAGTATTAAAATTCAACAAAGGTTTCAGAAAGTGCCTACATATCTGGACATAAGGCTAGTTGTCTGAGGTACAGTTGTTTATTTTGACTTAAATACTATCCTGCCTTTGTCTAGTTGTGTCATTGGCATTAAATACCTACTATTGTACCAGAGCTTAAATTTACCTAAAAAAATTGGTTATTATAAGTTTAGGAGGTGAGAGTTAGGTTCCATAGGACATAATGTGATTGAGAGTTTATTTTTACTTCTTTCTGTCTGTGTGTTTACAAACAAAGCAAAACAAAACCATTCTTTGTTATCAAGACACCAACTAAGGTATGTCTCTCACTCCCTTTGACTTTGTGCTTCCTTTTTCTTTTTTTGTCTTTTCCTTTTTGGTGTTGGGGATTGAACACATCCTGCATGTAGGCAAGCAATCTACATCCAAGCCCTACTTTTCATATACATTTGAGATTACTTATCATTTCCTCATGTCCTTATTTCATTTGGCAAATTAAAGACTATGTTAGGGAGGAAGCAGGTTTTGCTGGAAAGAAGAGTGGGACAAGTATATACCAAAGACAAAGTAGAATAGAATTAGACATTAATATAAGTGAGTGCCCCTATGTGAAATGCTTAGAAGTGTTTCAGATCTCAGATATTTTACTATTTGCACATATCTAGTGAGATATCTTTGGGATGGGACCCAAGTTTAAACATGAAGTGAATTATTTTTCATATATTCAACAATAGTTTTAGTGTGCCTGCATATTGACTGTGACCTGTGACACGAGGTCAGGTATGGCATTTTCTGTTTATCAACTTGTCTATGTTGGAAGGTTTTTCAATTTTGAAGCATTTCAAAATTCTGATATTCACATTAGGGTGACTCAACTTCATATTTTGTTGGTACTAGGATAAGGTGGTCAATGAATTGTAGTCTCGCACATATGAATAAAATAATTAATTAATTAATTAATTAATTAATTATTGTCTCTTTGAGTCAGAAAACTGCCTGTAATTCTTTCAACTCTGCATAGTATAGTAACTGTTGATAGGCTTATTGTTCCTCCTGAGGTAATTTTGCACTTCAAAGTGAAATGATGACAGAACTAACTCAAGAGGAAATGGCAAATAAGAAATTCTCTCAGAAGAACACAGGCCAGGAGACACACACAGGAGCTCTGGGTACCATGCACCAGGCTGCGCCCAGCACAGCAGAGATGCTCACTTGTATACCCCTGAGGCTAAGAGGACTCGGCTAGAGAGGCAGGGACACGTGTCCTGCCATAGGCCTGTGGTGCTCCACACTGGCGGGCTCCGTGGCAGCTTTGCGGCCTTGTCCACCGACAGCCTTCGTGCTATGTCCCTGGGAGCTGTGTGCATATCTGCGGAGGTGAGCTGGGTGTAGGCGGCGGGCGAGGGGTGCGTGTGTCCTCCAGGCCGACTCTCAGAGCACGGTCGCAGGACACCAGGGGTTTGGGCGCACCTGCGGGCCACAAAGGAGGGAGTTAGTCGCTCCGGGATTCCCTGTCTGAGGCACCCAAGTCATTCCCGCCCGCTGTCGTTCCCGTGCAGGTGGCCCAGAGCAGAGTTGCGGCGGTGGGAAACACCACAGCAAGCGCTTGTCCTGGGAGCGCCATGGCGACAAGGCTGCCCGCGCCGAGATCGACAGCAACAGTGCCTGGAGTAGGAGCACAATATCACGATGGGGAGCAACAATGACCCCAGCGTCTACAGCCTGCCTGGGTAAGGGGGTTTTGGGGACCAAGGTGTCGGGTGGCAAGTTCTTCCTGATGCCATCTCGAAATACGATTTAGTGGCAGAGTTCTTGTTTTCCCGGGCTCTGACTCCTCGGGCGCCAGGGTTGAGGACAGGTGCGGTGTGGTGGACATGTCCCCGCCGTCTGCCTTACCTCTCTGGGTCTCTGCTGTTACAGACTGCGTTCTGAAAACCATTTCCGCGGCCCTCAGGCGACATGGGAGGCCAGGAGCCAGGGGCAGGCGCTGTGGGCACATCACGGAGGGGAAGCTGCAGTGGCTAGAGAGGTGGGCCACAGGGGCAAGTGTCTCAGCAGCTAGAGAGGAAGGCTTCTGGGCGCGCATCTAGGAGGCGGCTAGAGATGGCGACCTCTATGGTGCAAGGGGGGCTGCTCCCCCCGCGCCGGCCTCGTGGTTTTGGCCAAACAGTGGAGGTGCGCTGGAGTCCACTAAGTGAACTTCCAGAGCAGGGGCGGCGGGATGCCTAGCACCCCTGCGGGCAACGAGGGAGGGAATTCTGAAAGGTGGAAGGGGACACCAGGTGGGACTGCATGTTGACGGATGTCCCTGTCTTAAGCAGCCAGGTAGTCATTCCTGTGCAGGTGACCCCAAAGCCAAATTGTGGCCGTGGAAAACCCCACCAGCCAGCTTGTGTCCCAGAAGCGCCAAGGCGTCAGGGCTGCCAGTGCCTAGAACGACAGACTCCATGCCCTGGGGAGGGAGCACAAGATCACGGTGGGGAGCAGAGATGAGCCCAGTGTGTTCAGTCTGCCAGACACCCAGGTAAGTTTCCTGCTCCGGAGAATGGGTACATGAGCCCACAAGCCTGCGGCAGGGTTCCCACCTTGAACTGCCCTTAAAGGGATTTCAGAGACCGAGGTGCCCAGTGGCAAGTCCTCTCTTGGTGCCGCCTCAAAAATAGGATTGAGGGACGGAATTCTTGTTTTCCTGGGCTCTGACGGGCTTGGCTTACATGATAATTTTGTTTGTTTGTTTTTTTGGTGCTACTGGGGTTTGAATTCAGGGCCTTGTACTTGCTGGACAGCTGCTCTACCGCTTGAGCCACACTCCTGCCCGTTTTTGCTTTAGTTGTGTTTTTGGATGATGATCCTCTTATTCATGCCTTCTGCATACCTAGGAGGACAGGCCTGCACCACCATGCCAAGCTTATTAGTAGGGGTCTTAACACCCTCCACTTCACTCACCACCCCACCTGCTGCCTCCAGTCTTGATCTTGAAGATCTGCACTCTTCAGTAGCTGGGATTGCAGGCATGAGTCAACATACCTAGACTGTTTAGTAGTATTTTGACTTAGTAATGTACAATTTTATTTACTTGTTTGCCAGTCACTTATGTTATTCTGAAGTACAGATTTATATACTTTTTTCTCTAAAGCAGTAGATAGTAAATATTTTAGGCTGTAATTCATCCAGTCTCTGTCTGTCTAAAGTATTCTGTTCTGGCACTGTAGTGGGAAAGCAGCAGAAAAAACAGTAAACAAATGAGTGCAGTTGCTTTCCAATGAACACTATGAAAGCATCTGGCTCACTTACTGTAGAGAAGAAGCTAAGGAGTTCAGTCTTTTCGCAATCCTGTGAACCTCATTTGTTTATGAGCTGCTTTTGTTAAGGAAGCTGTGTTGCTTCTTGACACTCCAAAATTTGCATCCCTGTTCCTGGAATACCTTGTATAAACCTGGGATAGGTAGGCAAGTAATATTTCCTAAGCATTTCTCCAGTTTTACTAAATCAATGATGTGTTTTTTAGTATTTATTTATTTATTTATGGTGCTGGGAATCAAACCCAGGGTCTCACATTTACCAGACAAGTGTGCTACCAATAAATTGTATCGCCAGCTCTTAGATTTGGTTTTTGTTGTTGTTGTTTGGATTTTTTTTTTTTTGTGGACTGGACTGGGGTTTAAACTCAGGGCTTCATGCTTGCAAAGCATGTGCTCTACTGTTTGAACCACGTTTCTTGCTCCAGTCCTTGAAATTTTAATTTTTAATGTTCCTTTGTGCAAATTATTAACTAAAATTGTGTTTGTGAATTACTTACAAATTCTGGTATCTGTAAATTTCAATCCAACTCATAACTGAAACCTGTTTAGATATGCCTGTGAAAAATGTATATTTGACTTTAATTTTTTTATTTTTACCCTTTTCTGAGGTGTACTTGGAAACATGTAGTAATTGTATGCCTGTGGGTTAACCTGGCAGCAGGGAGTAGAGTAATCCAAAGGTGCTGGACTAGCAGTGATGTGCGCAGACTCAAGTCAGGCTGTGATTTAGACAGCACTTGAGAATGAGCCATTTGGGCCATTTTCAGTGCTGTATTAATTCTATTCCTACAATTTGTTCAAATTCTAATTTATTTACTAATTTTAAAGCTCATATTCTAGGGCAAAGTCAAGCACCTCTTTTTACCCTTGGGAGCAAAGTAACCTTTTAAAAATTCTTGGGTCCCAATTATTCTAGGATGATCTACTGCTTCTTACAGCTCCCTGGGGACAAAGAGTTTGCATCCTGGCACCAGGATTTGAACAACTGTAAAAGTCCACACAGCAGGCTTGGTCCATGGTTATCCTCTGTTCTGAAAGAAGAAAAGAGGTCTTCATCTCTGGGTCCTCCAACAATTGAAATGCAAAGATTCCAATGATCAAGAGGTGCAGACAACAACAAAAGAAATGGTCTCTAAACTGAAGAGACCACCCACAGACTGGGAGAAAACATTGGCCAGCTATACCTTAGACAAAGGACTGATAACCAGAATATACAGGGAGCTCAAAAAACTAAACTCTCCCAAAATCAATGAACCAATAAAGAAATGGGCAACTGAACTAAACAGAACTTTTTAAAAGAAGAAATCCAAATGGTCAAAAAACAAATGAAAAAATGCTCACCATCTCAGGCCATAAAGGAAATGCAAATCAAAACCACACTAAGATTCCACCTCACCCCTGTTAGAATAGCTATCATCCAAATCACCAACAACAATAGGTGTTGGTGAGGATTTTGGGAAAAAGGAACCCTTGTACACTGCTGGTGGGAATGCAAACTAGTACAACCACACTGGAAAACAATATGGAAGCTTCTTTAAAAACTAATCATAGATGTGTCATATGATCCAGCAATCCCACTCCAGGGATATACCCAAAGGAATGTGACTCAGGTTACTCCAGAGGCACCTGCAAACCCATGTTTAGTGCAGCACTATTCACAATAGCCAAGTTATGGAAACAGCCAAGATGCCCCACTACTGATGAATGGATCAAGAAAATGTGGAACTGATGCACAAAGGAATTTTACTCAGCCATGAAGAAGAATGAAATCTTATCATTTGCACGTAAATGGATGGAACTGGAGAACATCATCCTGAGTGAGGTTGGCCAGGTTCAGAAGACCAAAAATTGTATGTTCTCCCTCATATGCAGACTTTAGATTTAGAGCAAAGGCAGTAATGTTGTTTGACTTGGGTCACATGCTAAGGGGAGAGCACATATGCAAGGAATGGAGATAGGTAGGAAAGCCAAAACTTGTAAGTGATGTCCTCACTGCAGCGGAGATAATACAGTAACCTTAAAGCAACAGAGGTCACTATAAGAAGGTGTCTGGGAACTAGTGAAGAGGTCAAGTACAGATGAATCAATTCAGGTTGTTATATACTTGTGCATGGAAGCAATGGTAAGAACCTCTCTGTATAGCTATCCTTATCTCAACTAGAAACATGCTTTGTCTTTCTTATTATTGCTTTTGTCTTCTCTTCAACAAAATTTGAGAAAAGGCAGAACATGTTCTGCCTAGAAGCGAGAGGGGTGGCAGGGAGAGGGAGGGGGTGGGGAGCAGGGTAGAGAATTGACCCAAACAATGTATGTACATATGAATATATGAATAAAGAAAAACAAATAAATAAATAAAAATGATTAACAAAAGAAAGAGGTTGAATCTACAGGGTCCAGGAATAGAGACCTATTTTCCTGTGTTAGAAGACAAACAGCCTTGTGGGTACCTTCTTTAAAATGGTTTACACAGTCTTTTCTGTGCTTGGATGAAGTTGTCTAGGATTGACTT
The DNA here is from genome assembly GCF_047511655.1 of Castor canadensis. NCBI lineage: Eukaryota > Metazoa > Chordata > Mammalia > Rodentia > Castoridae > Castor > Castor canadensis. The sequence goes on along the minus strand of NC_133397.1, from coordinate 79,468,293 downwards.
CTGCACTAAAGCAAAAATATATTGTGAAGTTGCAGGCAGTAAACTTTATTGCTTCCAATATGGAAAGAGTACCTTGCAGTACTTCGTTTTTGTGGTGCTGGGAGTTGAAATTAGGGTCTTGTACTTGCTTGCAAACACTCTACCACTTCAATTATGCCTCCAGCTCCCTTGCAGTACTTCTGTGTGCTGGACATACCTGTTACCTTATTTGTACTTGCAAGGGATCTCTTCTGTTACAGCAAAACAATTGCACTAAAGGGAACCATTGTGGGGGAATCCATGATTCATTATGTTTTTCCAAGATATTGGTTAAGAATTAAACCAAATAACGGTCCAAGGTTACATAGAAAAGGAGAATGGATTTATAGGTTATTTTTGCATGAGGGATAGAGTGGCTTAGTAATATGGGAAGTCATTGGTATGATTCTATGATTGCCACTTGTTTTTTACATTCTGTTTTTTAAAAGGAATTTGCTTGTTCAACCTGTTTTCTTCTGTAGCCATAATGACTTTGTTGCCATACTGGATCTCCCTGAGAAAAAGCAACAATACAAGTTCTTTGTGGATGAACAGTGGACTCATGATCCATCAGAGTAAGACTTTGATACCCAAAAAGAGCCATTAGCTTAAAAGTCTCATTTTATCTGCTATTACTGTGAGGACTGATGGGCATCAGCTCTTCTGTGCTAAGGAATTTCTCTTTCAATAAAAGATGGAGGTGCTAAGTATAATCGCTTTTAACTTTTAGTAAAAGCAGAGGGGAGGTTGGATAGAAGAGGTGGATTTGAAAAGGGAATTCAGTAATGTTTCTGGCCCCTGTTTCAGCCTTTGATTACCAGCCAGCTCATAGAGGTTTGGGGAACAGGGAGAGTGAAACCTCTGCTTATTTTTCCATACTGTTACTTTTCTTGGGGGTATAACAGGTCATCTACTTTTCACGCTCTCTTTCTCTGCACTTTCTTCTGAAACTGCTTCTAATTTCAACTGACTGGAATAGTAATGATAACATAATAAATAAGGACTCCATATTCCTATGTAAGAATGTGTTCAGTCAGATAAATATATGCATATAATATACTCACTACAGGTTCATAATGAAACATGTTTCTTGAACATACACATGTGTATGTGGCAGGTGTTATCTTACATAATGTGAATATAGGATATATTTTGCAAATTTTATAAATTTCCCAGGATTAGTCCACCTAGTACTTTTCTGTCATAAGGTTTTTTTTCAACATTGATTGGCTTGATTTTTATAATCTTTTAGTTCCCCAAAGCACAGACTATATCCAGTGTAATTTCATTATCATCCTCTTATATTCTTGGGAGATATTGGACTTTACTAATCCTGTTTTTCTGGAGTATTTTAATAGATTAAAAGTACTCTTGTATCCATGCAATTTTATCATTAATGGCTATATAAGAAATATCAACAAAAATTCTAATATCAGAGTATATATAGGATTCATCGCCCTCCTTAACATTCTTGTCCCAGCCTACTTTACTTTCTCTTTCCTGCTTTCTTTACAGCCTACTTTCTTTACCTCTGCAGTATATTGATATCTTAGATATAGTGTATATATATATATATAATTATATAAAATACATATTGGGATATATCCCAATAAAGTCCTAGATAACAATGGCTGTGGTTTCAATTTCAGAGGTGAATTCTGATGCTTCCTTTGAAGTGGAGAACCATGCCAAAGTGAATGGTGATTCTATCCAAGAATCAGTTGATAATACACATGTGATTCAACATGACCTCATTGATGCTGCACATGTCCTGAAACAGAAGATTATCAAAACAAAGCTACTGCTCAGAGATCCAAGATGACAGTTAGGGTAAGAAATCAGAAATCCTGAGCTCTGTGACACCAGAAACCACCTCAAGACATGGGAGCTTCACTTGGAAGATAGAGTATCAACCATAATCGAACTGCCACATCCTGGATCCCTAACCTGTGGAAAGCCTCTCTATGCCCTGCTGCACTGAACCCTGTCCTAGGAAGTGTCTGCTTTAAGAAGAGCAACATGCTATTTCTCCCCACCAGCCCGTTTAAAACTGCTTGTGTAAACCTGTAAACCCAGTAGGTGAGCAACACACACTACACACAACTTCCCTCCAACCCCCGGGAACACAATCTAGTGCAGCCCCTGAGCAGATTGAAACCCCTCTGAATAAAGCTGAAAAACAGAAACAGTGAAGGGTAATCTAACCCCAACAGTGAGAGTGGGGTGGAACACTGAACCTGCCTTGGAGAACAGGGTGGAGCAAGTATCAGAACTCTCAGTGAATGAAGGTAAGAAAAGCAACAAAGGCTGAGATCAGGGGTGGGGTGACAAGCCAACCTCCCAAAGCGGAGCATAGTGGATCACTGAGCTAGTCTCATGGGACTGAGGCTTGTACTCAAAACTGAATTGCCCCACCTTGCTGGTGGAGGAGCTGACCAATCAGAGTTGCAGCTGTAAGGGCAATGTAGCTGCTGTCAGGCAAAAACAACAGACCTGACCACCACCTTGCACTAATGGGCAGTGACATACCTCAGATTCCAATTGGAACCTGCTTGTGGACAGGAACCAAATACTACTCTGGTGAGATGACTTTAGAGCCCCCATTTGCAATGGATAACCTATAAGAGCAAGGAAAGTGGGGAAAAAACCCTCCAGCTGTCTCCAACCCAAGCTGTCTGACAAGACACGCAGCACCCTTCCCCACAAAGCCCATAATAACAAGTGCCAATACCTGGAATGTATACCAATGGGATGAGTCCAGAACTTTAACAAGCAGACTGAACTTTTTGTTGTTCCTGTACCTGTTTTTTTCTGTATTATTAATTTTCCATCACTATTTTCTTATCCATATTCTTACCCCCTTCACCTTTCCCTCCTTTTCTTGTGCTACAATCCATTGTTCTCCCTCCCATCTACTCTTCCTTTCTCTTCTCATCCACTCTCTCCCCCAAAATTGCCTCCTCTCCTATCCTTCCCCAACCTGTCATCACACTACCCCTCCATCCTGCACAGTCATCACCCACTGACTAGCCTACTGTACCATCTGTACACACTCCAGCCCCTTGCAATCCCTGATAAAAGCACCCTCCAGTACAACAGCAGAAATATACCCAAACACACACAATGGGCACAAAACCCAGCAGCACCCTTATATCTTCCCCCACCCACCCACTTCTTTCTGCCCTCCCATTTAGTGCAAATTCTTGTCCAGCTCCTTCCTCTCATTCATGACCCTGCATGAGCTGCACTTGTGTCTCACCTGCTTTGGAAAAGGCTATGAGCTCCTTCAGATCTGATTTTAATACTGCTGCCTCTCTTGTTCTGAGAACCCAGCAACACCCAGCCTTCTCCATTTTCATCCCCTCATCCAGTCCAGAGCTAGCCTCCTCTCACCTAGACATCTGCAACCTCCAACTGGTTCCACTCTGCTTTCCACCATTCCTTCTCAGGTTCCATCACCTTGCACACACTTATAGGATTGCCTTCCTGATGGTTGAAAGATCAAGTCGGGCTCAACAGCTTACCCCTCAGCCAGTCTTCAAATGTCCTACAACTACAATGAACTTTTTTTCACCTGTTTGGCTAAGGCCTTTTTCTAAGCTGACCTTGACACCTTCAATATGATACTGACATTCCAAAAGCTCTGCCTTCCCTGACTGTTTCTCTGTTTGTATCTAAACCACTCCTGTCCTATGGATCCAGCAATAATGCTGGGGACAAGGAGGAGGGGCAGTCCCTGGATTACTCCAGGCAGAAGCAGTCCTAATCTGCTTTGAGCACCCGTGAAACTGTCTGCTTTAAATCTCTCACCACCTTCCTCATCATCACTGATTGGCTCCTCTTAGGTCATGCATTGTGCTGTGAGAGAGGTCCTTGCCTAGTTTAGTTCTGTTTTCCACAGTGCCTTATGTATAGGAAGACTCAATATTGTTACTAAGATTAAAACATAAAAACATTTGTGTTTCTGTCAGTATCCTAAAATTTCAGTGAATTGTCCTAAGAATAATATACCTAGTATCTTTTTGAAAAGTTCTCAAGTCCTGGTGTGGTGGTTTTCAGGTCTGTAATACCAGCTACTCAGGAGGTGGAAGTAAGAGGATCAAGGTCTGAAGTCTGCCTGGGAAAAAGTTGAAAAAGAAACTAAAACAAAAAAGGCTCGAGGCAGGGCACAATTAATAGAGCTTCTGCCTCCCAAGTGGGAGTTCAATGCCCAGTATCACCAAAAAGGAAAAGAGAAGTCTTCAAGAACCGTTACTCTTTCTGACCTTTAATCAAGGCAATGGGAAGGCCACACCCACAGCAGCAGTTGCACCTACTTGAAGTCAGGCTGTCTTCAGGGAAGCAGCAGACTCTTACTTGAGCATCTAGATTCAGCATAGAACATGCAGAGCTTCACTGGTGATGGAGAAAGCTTTTCCCATACTGTGAGTCCACTTGGGCCTTAAGGAAGACTGCCTGGTACTTAAAAAGCTAAACATTGATCTACCATTTGATCCAGCAATACCACTCTTGGGGATATACCCAAGAGACTGTGACACAGGTTACTCCAGAGGCACCTGCACACCCATGTTTATTGCGGCACTATTCACAATAGCCAAGTTATGGAAACAGCCAAGATGCCCCACCACCGACGAATGGATTAACAAAACAAAAAGGAGTGGGGAGAGTGTGCACTCTTGTCTCATTCCTTCCTGATTTCAGGGGAAATGGTTTCAGTTTTTCTCCATTAAGTATGTTGTTGACTGTATGTTTGTCATATATAGCCTTTACAATGTTGAGGTACATTTCTTCTATCCCTATGTGTCTTAGCACTTTTCTCATGAAGTGCTGTTGGATCTTATCAACATCTTTTTCTGCATCTATTGAGATGCTCAAGTGGTTTTTGTCTTTGCTTCAATTAATGTACTGTATTACATTTATAAATTTGCATATGTTGAACCACCCCAGCATCCCTAGGACAAAGCTGACTTGGTCATGGTGAATGATCTTTCTAATATGTTGTTGGATTCAGTTTGCCATTATTTCATTGAGGATTTTTGCATCGATGTTCATTAAGGAGATTGGTCTATAGTTCTTCATTTTGGAGGTGTCTTTTTATGGTTTTGGGATGAGTGTAATACTGCCTTCATAAAATGAGTTAGGCAGTGTTGCTTCTCTTTCTGTTTCATGGAAAGCTTTAAGGAGATTTGGTATTAGTTCTTCTTTAAAGGTCTGATAGAATTCAGCTGAAAATCCATCAGGTCCTGGACTTTTATTTTTTGGGAGACTATTGCTGCTTCAATTTCATTTTGTGTTGATCTATTCAGGTGATTAATATCCCCTTGGTTCAGTTTTGGATGGTTCAATTTTGGATGGTCATAAGTATCTAGAAATTTGTCCATTTCTTCAAGATTTTCAAATTTATTGGAATATAGGTTCTCAAAATAGTCTCTGATGATTCTGTGGATTTCCGTGGTGTTTATTGTTATCTCTCCTTTTTCATTTCTAATTTTACTGATTTGCATTTTTTTCTGTCTTAGTCAGGTTTGCCAGGGGTGTGTCAATCTTATTCATTTTTTCAAAGAACTAGCTTTTTGTTTCATTGATTCCTTTTTTTTCCTTTGGTTTCTATTTCATTAATTTGGGCCATTATTTTTATTATTTCTCTCCTTTAGCTTGCTTTGGGTTTTGCTTACTCTTGTTTTTTTAGGAGTTTGACATGTAGCATTAGGTCATTGACTTGAGATCTTTTTGTCCTTTTAGTATGTGCACTCATGGCTATAAACTTTCCTCTTAGGACTGCCTTTGCTGTGTCCCATAGGTTCTGGTAGGTCGTGTTTTCATTTTCATTAACTTCCAGGAAAGTTTTAATTTCTTCTTTTATTTCATCAAGGACCCACTGATCATTGAGCAATGTGTTCTTCAGCTTCAGTTGTTTTCATGTTTTCTACAGTTGCTTTTGTTGTTGAGTTCCAGTTTTAATTCATTGTGATCAGATAGAATGTATGGGATCATTTCTATTTTCTTATGTTTGCTGAGGCTTGCTTTGTGCCCTAGGATATGGTCAATTTTGGAGAAAGTTCCATGGGCTGCTGAGAAGAATGTATACTGTGCAGTGGTTGAATGAAATATTCTGTAGACATTAGCTAGGTCCATTTGATCTTGGTATGATTTAGTTCTATAATTTTTTTATTGATTTTTTTGTTTGGATGACCTACCTATTGGTGATAGGGGGGTATTAAAGTCTCCCACTACTACTGTGTTGGAGTCTATATATGTTTTTAGGTCCTTCAGTGCATGTTTGATAACGTTGGGTAAATTGACCTTGGGTGCACATAGGTTGATAATTGTTATTTCTTTTTGGTGTATTTCCCCTTTTATTAGTATGGAATGTCCTTCTTTATCTTGTTTGATCAATGTAAATTTGAAGTCTTTGTCTGAGACAAGTATTGCAACTCCTGCCTGTTTGGGGAGGGCCATTGGCTTGGTATAGCTTCTTCCAGCCTTTCACCCTAAGCCAGTGCTTGTTTCTGTCAATGAGTTTGGGTCTCCTGTAAACAACAGATTGTTGGATCTTCCTTTATAACCCAGTTTGCCTAATGGTGCCTTTTGATGGGAAAGCTGAGTCCTTTGACATTCAGTGTTAATATTATTGATAAGTATGTGGTAATTCTTGGCATTTAGTTGTTTTTCTTCTTCAAAGATTTGATTGTGTGCACTGAATCAATGTTACTCTCTGATTCCTTATTTTTTCTTCTCCTGTGGCTTGATACTGCCCATGCTCTCAGTGGTTTTGTTTGCTTTCATGTCTGTGTGCAGAATTCCTTGGAGAATCTTTTGTAGTGTTGGCTTGGTGGTCATATATTGTTTTAGTTTCTGCTTATCATGGATGATTTTTATTGCTCCATTTATTTTGAATTATAGTTTTGGTACATAGTGCCCCAGCCTGCATGGGTATGCTGCATGAGCCTGACTAAGAGCAACAGGGAATGAGAAATAAAACATACACAAACATACAGACATACAACATAAAACAGAATGCTGGTATCAGAAGTACTGCATGTTTCTGATGGGAAATGTGAGTGCCTACCTAAGCCAGAGCATGTGTTGTGTTAGGTCAGTAGAAGGAAAAGTCTCAGGTAAAAATCAAGCTTTAACAATTGTTGATGCAAGGTAAAAGGAATAAGGTTTGGTGGGCTAATTTTCCTAAGGCTAATGGAGCTTAATTATGACATATCAGCTCTGGAATCAAGGCATGCAGGACATCTTATCTAAGGTATTGATTAATTTGGCATCAGGGAGTTTCCTAACGGTTCTGGTACTTTATCTAGTTTTGCATCTGGGGGCTGGTATGCAGTCACAGCAGGTTGTGTTCTTCAAGGAGGTGTGAGAACAAAGGTGAAGACACCAGGTACTAGGGAAATTATGGTAGAAGAGTCTGTGCAAACTCCTACATGGAGAGGCTGTGCAAACTCCATTATTCCCAGTCCAGGGTCATGCCTGGTCCCCAACATCTCCCCCTACTCTCTTTCTTAAAATCTCCCTATGCATTTCTAGGTTTAATCCAAGGAGTCACCTTTTGATCTTTCGAGTTCTGACTGAATGTGAGCAAAAACAACAAATCATTAACAGTACAATACCAATGAAATACCACAAGGAATATTTTAGAGTATTAAAAAGGTTAAATCCTTGCAATTCATCTAATATAGTTTTTGCTATACCTGCAGGAGCAGTCACCTGATCATGTGCCAGCTGCATGGCTAAAATTTGCCGTCTTAAGGATTGTAAGTTAAGGGAATCATTGTTATTTTCCCAAGCTCCCATGACATGGGCTTTAGTGAGTTTCCATGGGAAGTCTGTGGCATTGTAGGGTGCTGCAGTAACAAAAATATGTTGGAAGCCTGCATGGCACAGTAAATCTTGACAGAATTTCAGCATTTGAACTTTATCTCCCATACCCAGCAAAACAGCTTCTAGAGAATTTAAGCGTATATCAATTTTTTTATCATAGTAAATTGCTGTTGAAAGGCATAACTGACATTTTTTGTTAAGGTATTAACATAATGAGCATTTTGAATGCTTTGGGAGAGAGCTACTGCAGCAGTAGCCATGGTGGCAATAGCAGTGATGGCTGCCACAATGCCTGCTATCAAGAACCCTACAAATCTTTTTTCTCTTACTAATAAAGATTTTATTTCTTTGACAACATGTAGTCCTCTGTCATGATACCATGGTCCCATGAAATTTGTAGGTACCAAGATATAGAGATTTTGTTTTACTATAAGTAGGCTGCCATTTATGTAATTGTCCACACATGAAGTTAAATGACAATTAGAACCAGAGATATCAAAAATAGTTCTACTTTTAGAGATGTTAATTGATCAAGCCAATAAAGCAAAAGAATGTTGAAGAGAAGCTTGCAAGCCTTTAATAACAGAGGTGCCTGAATGGCTAGTTAGATTGATATTAGCAGTAGCAACTCTGAGCTTCCAAATATCTGATTGAATGTTTCCTCTGTCTGGTCCCATCAGTGGGGTGGTTCAATATCCCATAATATTAGTTTCAGAAGTGCCACTATAAGACCCATACACAAGCTTGAATACAGCCTGTAATGTTAATAGCCATTTGAGAAGCAACTATACACTGTTCCCATGAGGCTCCCTTATGGGTGTGCCAGGGATTGCATTTGTCATGACAATGGGGAATGTGAGGCCAATGTATAACATTATATGGCTTAGTGGCATTAAAGCCAAAAAATTCTAGTTCTTTTTATCAAGAAACTGAGTACCATTCCATAACAGAGCACTTTTCCAAATGGGTGTGAGAGGGAGACAATAAGGCAAATTCCTCAGACATATGGGTAAACCAACAGCTTGTCCTGTAAAATTATAATTAGTGAAAGTAGGAACCAAGTGTTCACTGGAGTGACCTTCTACTAGCTTAGAATCATTAGTAAAAACTGATATAGGTGGACTTTTCCAGGTAACTGCATGAAGCAGAGGTGGGTGAGGCACAAAAGCCCAATGTACTAAGTTTTGGGCCTCTGCAGCATTCACCTGTTGACTAATGATGCTAATCATAGCTAGCAGAACAGCAGGAGTTTCCTCCTGTCCCCACTGCTTAATGGCATTCTTGTCCATATACATCAATTATTTTATTTGACCCCAAGTTGGGGAAATAGATCCACGGGTTGTTTCACTGTGTTTGTGAAGGTCATGAAGTTATCTCTTGTAGGACTGGTAAGGGTGGTTCCTTATCGCTTTCAGTGACAAGATCTCCATTGGTTTGGTTCTTGGTGGGCTTGGCCTCCTCTCCTCCTCCATCAGGTGGAGCTTCTGCATCTGATGGCTGATGGGTTCCATGCATCTTCACAAACCATGAGGGTACCCAAATTGGGCTTTCTGTACTTTCAGGAAAAACAAAAGCATGGCCTTGGCCCCATAACAAGACCAGTCTAGGTCCTTGCTAGGCCCCAGTTATTACATCTTTCCACAATACCTGTGGCAAATGTTGTTTATTATGAAGTTCCCAATGTTTTTCAGCTGGAGTAAAGCCAGATTCAAAGCAATTTAAAAAATTTAAAGTAACAAAAGCTTTGTTAATTTGAGTGGCTGAGAGTTATCTCCCCCTTCTTGTCTTTGTAATTGAACATTTAAAGTTTGTTGATCTCGTTCTACTATACCTTGGCCTAGGGATTGTAGGGTACGCCTGTGGTATGAAGAATTTTGTAGGAGGAACAAAAAGCCTTGAAGGCAGTAGATGTATAGCCTAGGCCATTGTCAGTTTTAATATGGAGTGGCTTGCTCATCACTACAAAGGCAGCTAAACAGTGATCTATGACATGGCATGTTGCTTCTCCTGATCTTGGAGAGGCAATAACAAAACCAGAGTAAGTATCAATGACAACATGGACATAACGCTGTCATCCAAAAGATGGAATGTGAGTAACATCCATCTGCCATAATGATAGAGGATGAAGACCACGAGGGTTAACTCCCTCACTGGGCACAGGCAAATGAGGAGCACATTTTGAACATGATTTAACAATTTGACAAGCTTGTTCTTGGGTGATATGAAAATATTTTTGAAGAGCTCTGGTGTTTTGGTGGAACTGAGAATGACTTTGTATGGCCTGGTTTACTTTTGATGAGTTATCCACCTGTAAAATTAATAGAGAAACTAAGGCATCTGCCCGGCAATTGCCCTCTGCCAATGGCCCAGGAAGGCCAGAGTGGGACCGGAGATGGCCCACAAAATAGGGATGTTGGCATTGTTGTAATAAAGCCCTTAACTCATGGAAGAGATGAAAAAGATGTTCATCATTAGTAGGACCTATATAAGCTGTTTCAATACACCATAAACATATGCAGTATCTGTATGCAAATTAAAAGGAACATGAGCAAAATCCTGACAAGCCAATATAATGGCCTGAAGCTCAGCATGCTGAGTAGTGGAAAAACCTGTTTGTACAACCTTTTGTCCTTGAGAGGAAAAGTAAGTAGCATTTCCAGAACCTGAAGCATCAGTAAAAATCACAAGAGCCTGAGGTATCCTCTTGGATATTGTGAGGAAATATAAAAGCATGTTGAGAAGCAAAATTAAGAAGTTTAGAGGAAGGCAAATGTTCTCCAAACTGTCCTGTAAAGTTTGCTAATACATTCTGCCACATGGTATCAGTGCGCCATAACCACACCTGTTGTTCCTTGATAAATGGGACAATCATAAGGCATGGTTCTAGCCCTAGCAGTTGTACAGTGTGAAAACGTCCCATGGCTATTAATTTTGCTACCATATTATGGTACAGAGTGATGACTCTAGTGGGGGGGGTGAGGTAAATGTAACCACTCTAGTACTCCCTGAGTCTGCTAAAGAACTCCTGTGGGTAGACTTGCAGTAGGTAAAATAAGAAGGTGTATTGGTTGAGAATAATCAACATGAGTTCTCTGAGAATTATGAATAGCTTGTTCAAACTTATCCAGGGCCATACAACCTTCTGGTGTGGGATATCTAGGAGATGATGGTTGAGTGTCTCTCTGTAAAATTTTAAAGAGAGGACACAGTTCACAGGTGGTAAGTTTTAAGGCAGGACGTAACCAATTTATATCACCTAATACATTTTGAAAATCATTTAAAGTTTTTAAATTCTCTTTCCAAATTTCTATTTTTGGGGGGTGGATAGTCCATCCCTCAATAAGCTGTCCCAAATATGAAAAGGGAGATTGTTTTTATACTTTATCTGGTGCTACAATAAGGCCTCACTTTGCCAATTGTACATTAGACAATAGGTTTTGAGAATATCTAAATCAGGGTGGCTAAGTAAAATACCATTCCTGTACTTAATATAAGCCTGATTAATATTTTGTCTTAAATGCTTTAAAGCTGCAGCAACAAAATCTTGACACATGGTAGAGCTGTTTTTCACTCCCTGAGGCAAAACCTTCCAATGACAACATTTACAAGGAGACTGATGTTTAGGCATGTGTACAGAGAACGCAAATTTTTCTCTATCTTCCTCATGTAATGGAATACTAAAAAAGCAATCTTTTAAATCAATAATATAAAGATAATTTTGTAGAGGAACGGCAGTGGGTGAGGGAAGCCCAGGTTTTAAAGATCCCATTGGTTGCATAACTTTATTGATAGCTCTTAAATCCTGAGGCAAACGCCATTTGCCTGATTTTTTGTTAATAACAAAAATAGGCATATTCCATGGACTATGAAATATTTCTATATGTCCTGCTTGTAATTGCTCCAGAATTAAGGCCTGTGCTGCTAATTCTCCCGTTAGCGGCCACAGAACCACCCATATTGGCTCATTAGTGAGCCAAGTGATTTTAGCAGCTGTATGAAGTGGGGGGAGTTATTAATCAGGGCCCTTTCTAAAAAATGTGTAGGAGATGTCTCATATCCCAATCCCATATGAGGAGGATGGGGCATAGAAGAGATGGGTTCCTTTATACCCTGCTGACTCTTTCCTAGGCCTTTACGAGGATCAAGACCCTGTTGTAACATCATATAGGAAACCTTAGCACTGGGGTTATATAAAATAGCTCCCAATTTCCTGTAAAACATCTCTTCCCCATAAATTTACTGGCAAATGGTAAAAAGGTGCCAGAATGTCCTTCCTCACCATGCCAAGAGATAGCACAAGCACTTTGTAAAGGAGCAGTGGCAGAGCAAACACCTTTTAAATCTGTTGTAGCCTGAACACAAGGCCATGTGGATAGCCAGTATCACTCTGCAATTACAGAAACATCTGCTCCAGTATCTAGCAATCCCATAAACTGCTTGGCATTTAAAAATAGAGCCATCTCAGGGTGGTCAGAAGTGACTTGCCCCTTTTCTCTCTGTGGGGTGTCCATGAGCATTTTTCCTACCCTTACATTGGGAAAGATTATCAAGTATGCAATCTTATGTGTGGGAGCAATAGCCACAAAAGTCTGAGGAGCTTGAGCAAGAATTTTAAGTTCTCCCATATAATCTTGGTCAATAACTCCAGGATGTATTTGCAGACCCTTTAATGTCAAACTATTTTTTGCTAAAATTAATCCTATTGTCCCTTATGGTAATGGCCCATAGATTCCTGTAGGGATTGTCTGAGTTCCCATCTCAGGAGTTGATGCATATTGGGTAGAGGGACTGAGATCTAGTCCTGCATTTCCAGGGATGGCACGATGGAGGTCTGTAATGGTGACCTGATTGGTCCTTCCTGGGAGGTGGTGAGTGCCTCTACTGTTTGATGTGGGCTGGGGCTGGCCACATGAGGAGTTTCCCTGTTGCCTTTGAAATGGTCACCCTTCTATATCAGATTGTGGGTGAAACTCATAAGCCCAGTGATGGCCACTTTTGCAATGAGGACATATTCCTGGGGGCTTTTGTCCTTGACCAAAAGATCCAACAGATGGTGAATTTGCCTTTGTGGCTTTATGACATTCTTTGTCAAAATGACCTGGTTTTTTATGATTATAACAAAGATCTGCCTTTAAAGGGCATAAAGTTTCCTTCAGGGTGGCCGCTAATGCCATTCTCTGAACATAGCCTTCCCCTATATCTGAACAAAGCTGAATAATGTCTTGTAAAGAAGCCTTTTTTCTGTAAGGTCTGAGAGCTTCCTTACAATGTTTGTTAGCATTTTCAGAGACTAACTGTTTTACAAGGAGAGTACCCAGTTCAGGGTCCCCAAAAGTTCCACCCATATGGTGTAATAAGTGAGCCACAAAGTCTTGAAAAGGCTCTCCAGGACCCTGAAGAATTTTAGTAACTTCTTGTGTCTTATCTCCTTTAGTGGGTAGCTTTTTCCACACTCTAGTGGCAGCAATACCTGTTTGGTCATATGTTAAAGGGGGATAATTTTATTGATTTAGTAAGCCTATATGGTTCTCTTGACCTAGGAGCATATCTGCAGTAATTGGTATGCCATGAGCAGTATTGTGGATGGCTTGTTCTTTACATATTTCAGTATAGCTAGTTTTTCATAGTAAGTAATCTCTGGGGCCCAGACAAGCTTCAGCAATAACCCTCCAATCATCAGGAGGGAAAGCAGGGCCAGCAGCATTGCCATTTAACAATTGCTGTGTAAATGGAGCTGTAGCTCCATACATAGTGCAAGCTTCCTTGAGATCTTTTAAGGTTTTAAATGGAATAGGTTCATAATGCCTCTGAGGCTGACCTGTAGCTGCATCGGTTTGTTCAAAGACTGGGTATATATTAAAACAGAAATTGTCCTCCCCTGACTTTCATGCCAGAGCCAACATATGTTGTAATGGACTCTTTTTAGAGGATATAGTTGAAAGTGATTTTTGGAAAGGTTGAGGCAGAGCATCCTGATAATCTTCCTCATTATTGTTGCCTTTTGACTCAGATCCATTCTCAGAATCTGTATCAGTGAGGAGTGTGTTAAATTTGGAACAAGGTGGCAGGGGTTCCACCAGAGCCATAGGGGCTGAAGGCAGTGACAGCTGAAATTGGTTAAAGCTGTGGTGGCTGCCATTTCCTGATTTTTTATAGTCTCCTGGTTTGGATTCAGAGGGCCACTTGCCCCAGCCTGTGTGGGTATGCTGCATGAGCCTGACTAAGAGCAGTGGGGAATGAGAAATAAAATACACACCAACCTAGAGACATACAACATAAAACAGAACGCTGGTGTCGGGAGGACCGCACGTTCCTGATGGGAAACGTGAGTGCCTACCTAAGCCAGAGTGTATATTGTATTAGGTCAGGACAAGGAAAGACTCAGGTAAAAATCAAGCTTTTACAATTCTTGTTGCAAGGTGAAAGGAATGAGGTTTGGTGGGCTAATTTTCCTAAAGCTAAAGAAGCTTAATTGTGACACATCAGTTCTGGAATCATCAAGGCACTCAGGACACCTTATCTAAGGTATTGATTAATCTGGCATAAGGCAGTCTCCTAACAGTTCTGGTACTTTATCTAGTTTTGCATCAAGGAACTTGTATGCAGACACAGAATGTTGTATTCTTCAAGGAGATGTGAGAACAAAGGTGAAGACACCAGGTACTAGGGAAATTATGGTAGAAGAGGCTGTGCAAACTCCTACATGGAGAGGCTGTGCAAACTCCATTATTCCCAGTCCAGGGTCATGACTGGTCCCCAACAAGTAGAGTATTCTAGGGTTGAAGTTATTTTCATTCAGTACTGGAAATACCTCACTCCATGCCCTTCCTTCTTTCAAGGTTTTTTCTGAGAAATCTTTTGTTATTTTGATGTGTTTACCTTTATACGTTATTTGTTTTTTCTCTCATACACCTTCAGTATTCTTTCTCTATTCTCTGTGTATGTTGTTTTAATGATAATATGCCATGTGGAGGCTCTATTTTGGTCAAGTCTGTTTGGTGTCCTGGAGGCTTCCTGTACCTGAATGTGCAAAACTTCCTTGAGATTTGGAAAATTTTTGTTATTGTTTTCTTGAATATTTTATAAATCCCTTTTGGTTGGACCTCTTCCCCTTCTTCAATGCCCATGAGTCTCAGATTTGCTCTTTTGATGGGGGTCTGTGAGTTCTTGCATATTCCTTTCACAGTCCTTCAGTTGTTTGACTAACATTTCTTCAGTTTTTTAAAAAATTTCTATCTCATCTTTGAGTTCTGAGATTCTGTCTTCCACTTGTTCTAGTTTCCTGGGGTGGCTTCCACTGTGTTGTGTGTTTCTGTTTTATTCTTTTTTCTGATGTTTTCCATATCTTTTGTCACTTCTTTAATATTTTTTACCTTCATCTTTAAGTCATTTACCTCTCTATTTATAGTGTTCTCTGTTTCACTTTGGCACTTTGGTGTTTATTTAGGGCTCCTCTGTGTTCTTTTATTTGTTTCTGTGTCTTCTCATATTCCTTATTTTGGGTGTCTTGAAACTTCTCAAGTGCATCTTCTACATTTTGTTTAACCATGTCTAATATCTTCTCTGTGAAATTCTCCATGATTTCTTGCAAGATTTCTTCTTTGAGTGTGTTTTCTGGATGTCACTGGGTTCCTTATATCATTTATTATTATTTTGTTGGAGTCAGGAACTGGATACCCATTTTCTTCATTTCCCCCTGAATCCTGTGTTAAATTACTTTTTTTTTGAGGAAAGTTGTTCCATCCCTTCTTCTTCTTCCCATTGCTCCACTTTGTACTGTGCAAGTATGTTCTTGATAGGCTAGTTGGTTGTTTTAGTCACCTGTTTTCTTCACCTTGATTTAATTTTTACATTGTGCTGACTTGGTTGTTAGCTACGCTGTTGTGCTATTTCTCTCCCTGGTCTGGGAGGTATAATTTAGCAATGACAATTCACAGGTTCAATACCCAACCAGTTGTTTATATATTACATAGAAGACTCCTTGGTGGTAATATCTATAAGCAGTGGGAGTTGGGAGGTTAATGTTTGTTAGGCTAGCTATAGAAGTTTGGGGAGTTGGTTAGGGTAGCACTAAAATGGGAGCCAGGAAGTGGAGTGGGTGAATGAGAGAAGTGGTGCAGGAGCTGCTGGGTTTTGTGGCTCTTGTGTGTATTTGCATATATTACTGTTGTTGTAGTGTAGGGTTCTTGTTGTGTAGGGGGTTGGGGTTGTGTAAAGTTGTTATAGGAGTTTGGTCATTAGGTAGTTTTGCAGTGCAGTCTGGTATTGGATGGTGCTTTTTGGCTCGAGATCATCTCTGTGATCCACTACCTGCCCTGCTTCAGGGAGTGTCTTTTCACCCACCTGCTCTCAGTCTTCACTGCATTTCCTGGGTTTCTTTACTGATAGTTTGGCACTGGGTTTAGCTCCTTGCCTCTTCCCCTTTCTCTGGGATAGATTCAGCGTTTTCACCCGCCCCCTCCACTGTCCATGTTTGATTACAGTTCACTGCTTATTGTTATTTGTTGGTGGGTCAATCAGTCTGCCCAGGGGTTGTGCTGATTTATGTTCCTGGGGTAGATAGGGGATTCCCACATGGTGCATAGTGCTCACCTCTTTGTTTTGTCAACTGATGTGCAGGCAGGTTTGGAGCTGGCTGGGGTGGCAGCAGCAGTGGCAAGAAATGGTGGTGTGGGGAGGCTTCCCATGGGCTAGAGGTTCATGATGTCAAAAGTTTGATTCTGGTTGATGCTTTATTTCCACTTGATGGAGGATGGAGAAGAGAAGGAAAGAAAAAAGAAAAAGAAAAAACATCACCACAGGGGAGGAGGGTTTCCCTAGGGCTGGACCCACCTTGCTGACTGTGCAGCAAGTTGCAGCTGTTAGGTGCAATTAAAGGTTGGTTTGAGGGTCAGTGTTTGAATTTTTTTCCTGCACCTAGTGTGATGGCAGTTATTATTTTGGCTAGAAGAAGTCAGAATTACCCAAGTGTGGCTCCAGTATCTCAGGGAGGTTTTTGGAGTCACAGAGGTTAGTCTTTGTGCTTCCATACTCTAGTCACCATCTTGGATTCACCCTCAAAAACTCTCTATTTCAAAATCCATAACACTTTTAGTTCTTAAGAATCCTGTTTAGACATTTCTTGTTATTTCTACATCAATCTTTGAAGAATGACACTAACAGTTATGCAGTAGTAACCCTACCATTAAGCTATCTGCTAAAATAAACCAGAGGCCATCATCACTTGCTATACTTTTATTTTTGATGAACTACTATTAAAGCTTTATGTACAATATAAATATTGCTATTTTTACACTGGAACATTGGCTGAGATCATTTATTAAATTCCACATTTGTGTTCATGAATTATAATTTCCAACATTTCCTTATTTAATATAGTAAGCAAAAAGAAAGATGAAAAATTCTTTCCAAAGACCATTTGAAAACCTTCTCTTGGTTGTGATAAGATAATACACTTAAGAATCTGTCCAAACTTGTTTCCATTTCACCTTCACAAGCATTAAACATAGGACTGGTGGAATGGTTCATGTAGCAGAGCACCTACCTAACAAAGATGAGGCATGGAACAATAGAGACATGCAGGAACTCAATTCTGTGTGCAGGCTAAATAACTTTCTATGCAATATAATTGTGGGGATTCTCCATCTTTCAAAATTGAAAGTCATTTAATACTATCTGAGAGCAGGGATCTTTTTTTTTCACAAGAGAACAGAAGTTTTACTTAGGTGAGTTCAGTGCTGAAAACTTGCTGCTGCCTGTTCCTAGCCTAGAATGAGAATAGTCAATGGACAACGCCATTTCACTCCAGTTTTCATTGTTTCCTTGTGTGATTTTATTGTTTCCTTTTTAAAAAAAATTATTTTATTCATATGTACATACAATGTTTGGGTCATTTCTCCGCCCTTACCCCCACCCCCTCCCTAACCCCGCTCCCCTGCTCCCTACTTTACCGCCACTTACCCCTCGCTACCAGGCAGAAACTATTTTGCCTTTATTGCTAATTTTGTTGAAGACAGAGTATAAGCAATAATAGGAAGGAACAAGGGTTTTTGCTGGTTGAGATAAGGATAGCTATACAGGGAGTTAACTTGCCTTGATTTCCTGTGCATGTATGTTAACTTCTAAGTTAATTCTTCTTGAACTAACCTTTTCTCTAATTCCTGGTCCCCTTTTCCTATTGGCCTCAGTTGCTTTAAAGTATCTGCTTTAGTTCGAGAGCAGGGATCTTTGGACCATCTTGCACTATTATAGTCTACCAGCAACATCTGTCCATAAATTAACAAATCATATTTCCTATTAACATGATATGCTAAAAGAACAGAAAAGAGAGTCAATGAGTTTTGCAGAGGAGTAGAAAGGAGGCAAAGAAGAAAGGTTCAGAATGACTTCATGGAGCTCTGGGCAGCCAGGGAGCACCAGAAAAGCCTTGGGCCACTAGACCACTTGGAATGGAAAAAGCACTTAATAAAAGGTAGGAGATGTTACAGGACCCACACATTTCATTGTCTTCTCATTTTATATAGCATTAGTTTTACTTAAAAACATTTTCAAAATATGCTATTATGTGTATCAGAATACACGATATTGAAAACAGATTGAAATTAAAGGTAGAAATTTTTTCCCTTAATTAAGTTCACAGAGATAGTTGGCTGACTTTGGCAATAAAATTGAGATTATTCTTCTTTCCATTCCCTCATATGCACGTTCTGCTACACCTTATGGAGCAAGCTGAAAATTCAACAAATAAATGCATTCATTATTTAGCAGAAACAAGGAAAACTGCCAGAGCCACCCCACAGATCTCCCACTTTGACAAAAACAATTACAGTGGTGTCAGGACTGGTGGTATGAACCCAGCCTGTGGGCAGACCAGGGATGCTGCTTCTGCAGTTGTTGCTTTTAGAGCTGTAATGAAGTAGCTGTCTCTCTGGCATTAGAATCTGAACATTAACCATGACTGAGAAACAGGAAGTTCAAATATGTTCATGTAAAGGGTTCTTCCTTCCTCTCCTTCACTCTGCACAAAAGTATGTCCTAGTAAAATTCAAGATATCAGCTTAGAATATGTTAATGCTTATAAATTAAATTGCTCATATAGGTGATAATTTTTAATGTTTACACTCAAGATGTTCTTTTTCATTAATACTTAACTACATTTGTACTCTGCTCACTGCAGAAAATGTCTGAACTTGCAGAGAACTGCAACAAGTTGTACGACATCAAACTACAGTCATTTTCAAAGTCGCACACTTTAACTAAAGAAAAAGAACTTAGCTTCAAAGTGTTGACATCATAGAGACTAAGTTACGCTGAGGAAGTAGTGGGAAGTTACTTTGTATACACAGATTTTTTGAAAGTTATTTATTTTGCTAATATGGAGGTGGAAATTATCCATCCAAAGTGTTTGTGATGTACTCTTAGGACACATGAAATTAAGTGTTCTCCCAGCACAAAGTTCATTGATTTAGAATCCACTGATTTTTAGTTAATGTTACTTCTTAACTATATAGAGCTAGAAAAAAACTAGATTGTTTACTAGCTGTGACCTTGAGAATTTGACTTAATTTCTCAGAATAAAACATATGATAGTTTTATGAGTATTAAATAGTATATGTGGAGTGCTTAGGAGAGCTTCGTGTATATTAGTTATTGAATAAATATTAGTTCTTTCCAATGTATTTTACCTTATGTACTTCCATTGTGCTTTTTGGTACTTTCTTTCTAAAAATGGAAATGCGTTTATCTGAAAATATATACATATCCTACTGTGGATAATATTGTTTCTGATATTGTCTGGGATCCTACTCTGAGATAGGAACAATTCAGGAAAGCAGATGAAGAACATTGAAGTATTCTGCAAAGGACAAAACAACAAAACAACAAAAAAACCCAACATTATGCGTCATTTAAAGAAAACAGATTCTCATGGACTAAAGTTGACAGAGTGGCATAGCCAATCTATAGAAAATAAGATGGGAAAATATAAAAGAACATTTTTTAAGATAAACTGGATTCTTCTCATCCTTAGCTTTTCTCTGGCTTGTTTCTGTCTTGTTTTTTAATGATATGTGAGAATAACTCTATCATAGAAATTTCTAAGTTTTCTTAGTTTGATGATAGAAAACATTTCAGCTTAAATAAAGATAGCAGCAAAAGAGAAGAATTGGCACTAATGAGGATGGGTGGGGTCAAGACAGACTTTTAGTACTGATAAAAGTGTGATTTGTACAAAATGGTTGGAAATTTTCCTCTCTGCATATGATCAAACTTGCTGTGCACTGGTGAAACATCTAATTGTCAATGTAAGCATTTTACTACTAGTGAACTTGTTGCCTAGGTAGATCTCAAACATGTCTTTGGGATTAAGTATTTTAAGGTATGAAATTCTAGATATATAAATACTTTCCATCTATGTGAAATTCTAATTCTATAACCTTTGCTTTCAGATATCTATGGGTGGCAGGCCGCCGAGCTGGCCGGGCTGAGGCTCAGGCGGGATGCGGCGCTGGTGGAGGGCGGGGCTCCGAGGCGATGGCCGAGGCAGGAATAATGGCACCGGCAGAGGCGGCGCCGGTGCTCCTTCCTTCTCCTCAGAAGGGGGCCAATGGCGAACAACAAGCCGGGGCCTAGACTCGAACCTCAGCCCATGGGGCTCATTGCCATCGGGGCCCGCCGCTGAGGCGGTGGCTGCGGTGGCGGCGGTTTTGGTGGCGGTTGGTGACGCGATGGCTGCTAACGCGACAGTTGCTGATGGGGAGGTTGCTGGGGCGGCGGTTGCTGGGGCGGCGGTGGCTGACGCGGTGGTAGTGGGGGCAGCAGCAGCAGGATAGCAGAGCTGAGGGAGCCTCTGGCTCCGGCTGGAGGGTGCTCCCTGCGGGAATGATTAAACCCTGGGTGCGGATCCCGCAACTTCCGGATGAAATTCTCAGTGGTGTTTGGACTCATACAGATCGGAAAGGTCAGCGACAGGGACATCGTGGAGACAGTGCTCAACCTGGTAAGGGAAGAGGCGTCCACCGCGCGTCCCCGGGAGCAGGGCTTGCTGGGCAGAACAGCGGGTGACCTGCCCGCGCGCTGCCTAAGCCAAGCCACCCTGTGCCCTGGTTGGGTCCATTCCTGCCAGCTGAGCGCAGTGCCCAACTCCACACCGCTTCTCATCACTTCTCCTCCATGGCTGGAGGTAAATCGGCCCTCCCCTGAAAAGACTGTGGGTGGACTTTGGAGTTAGGGAATGAGGGGAGAGACCTCTGGTTCCCCGGGGCTCCTCCTCCCACACTCTTTAATTGTCCTTGGTGTCCTCTCCAGAAATGACAGCCTTGGTCACTGGAGTCTAAAATCTTCCCTGCTACTGAAATGTGAGAAGCACATTAGCTCCGACTTGAGCAGCTGGGGTGTGATGTTTTGGAGGAAAAAAAATGATGCGGTTTTGCGTCTGTCTTTAAATATATTCCGAGGTTGTGGTGGAGAGTGTTGTGCCAGTATCCACTCCCTTTCCCCATCCTATGTCTTAGGCAGCCTTCCCTTCTTTGTAATTTTGCCCAGAATATATTGGTTTGCTGAGTCATTTTTCTTTTTTCTTATTCACACAGGTGTTAAATGTGAGGGCACCAAACCATGCAGGTTGGTTTCTGTGGTTGCCTTTAGGAGAGTGACTCATGGATAAAGACTAAAGGAAAGATAGTAAATGCAGCCTGTGTCTTGTTTTCTTTCATAGTAAGAGTTACTGCAGAACTTAATGTTTTGCACTATCTTCAGAAGAAGCGTTCAAGATGTCAGGGGAAGAAATAAGGAGAGGAGAATCATAAAGTATAATTAAGAGTAGTTCATTTTTAATGCTTTGTAACTGCAGTGTTTGCTGCAGCAAAACATTTAAAAACAGTTCTCTGCAATATCTAGTCTTCGACATACTTACTGTAAGATTGGTTTTGGGAAGGCAAGGTGTAAATCAGGAGCAATCAGTTGACTATTGAACTTGATGTGGAGTCAGAGCAATATAAAAATATGCTTGCCAGGGGATTTAATAACACCCAAACAGTCTGAGTTTTTGGCTCAGCAATTATTTTTATTTGCTCTATTGGAAAACTGACAGAAAGCTTCAAATAACAGCAGTGGTGCCCTAAGACAGGATTAGATAATGTGTATGGTTTATGAGCCTTTTAAATTCACAGAGGGGTTGAAGCATCCCCACCCTCCTTTTTTTTGCCAGTGTTTCGAATCAGAACTAGGAGATTACTTTGCTATGTTTATTACTATTTAAATACAAAACACCTTTCTCTACTTTTGCCTACCCAACAAATAAGCCACTATGAAGGCAGTGTAAATTTGGAAGAATATCACCCTGTTGATAGCACCAGTTCTTTGCAAACACTCAAAGAAATATAGCTTTCTTGGGCTTTTAATTTTAACTAGTTGTCAATAAGAGGTCACTACTTGCCTTTTTTTTTCTTTTTAAAAGTAAAAGATGAATTCTCAAAAAATGTTAGCATAGTAGCTGGTAATGTATTTCCATATATTTAGTGGAACACATTTTTAAGTTTTTCCCACTTTTTCTCTAACCAATATAATTTTTACTGAGATAGTGTGATAATGGTATTTGTATGCTTACTTAGTCCATCAAAAACTGATAAGAGGCAGTAGAGCTTTCACAAGCTGGAAACTGATTGGAATGTGTAAGCAGCTTGGACTCTGTACCAGAAGAGAAGTATGCTGAATCAATTCTTAACAGGTGGGGGTTCTTTAGATATAGTAGACTCAGTAAGGAAGTGAACTATTTGTCTTGATGTAAAGGCATTTAACTCTTCAATGCAATGAAAATCTACCATGAGACATGCAAACATTGTTTCTGAGATTAGCATTACTTTTAAGCTTAGAGTCCTTACAAATACAGTAATATCTATTGGATATCCTGGTATCCATTAAAGGCCTTCTATCTACCTTGATTTCTGGAAAGAAAAAGTTAGGTAAAATTTCTTTGTACATATTTAGAGAATGCAATCAATTTTAGAGGAAATTTTTGGGACAAAGGATGAATGACAAAAGGAGTTGTTTATTTAGTTGCTAATTATACTAATTATAAGCATAGAAATAGTCATTTGAAGTGTAAGATTTCATAAAAGGTAGGTTTATGGTTTTACTGTTCCAAAACACTCATGGTGAATAGTGTAATGTGAAATTTTAAGCTGATTCTCAAAAATATATTTGGAGATCATAGGCATTTATAAATTAATTATCAAAACTTTATTCTCTTTGTAACCAATGAAGTTCATTTAGGGCACGAAGTGACTTGTTAGAGGTTGGAAGCCTTTAATATTATTTCTAAAATTAGTTTTCCATTTCATTCTTAACTTAAAATATTAAAGAAAACTTTAAGTTGAAAATAGTGAAATATCTATCACAGTGCACTATACAACAGAAAAAAGGAAACTAGTGAAACTTGATAAGTGTTTAGACAATAACATTGTCATAGTTACCTTTGTCAGAATGTTTCATTTTTCCTATTCATTTATTCTTCCCATGTAATATGAGAATACAAATATTTGGTTTTAGGTGCTATTTTATAATTGTTTTGCCCAGAGTAAAGTTTAAGTATTCTGTAAATTATAAGACTTCTTCAACCCTTGCTGTGTTTGGAATTTTTCTACTTTTTTGCCAAAGGTGGACCGCCGTTTGTACTATTCAAGTGGCTTGTGGGAGTTTGGAGGAGACTCAGCAATGTAATGGGAAATAAAATGATGTCATTGTAAATGCATGCATTTTGCAAAATGACTTTATAGTTAACTTTAAAACATTTCAAATAAGGCATGGAGAGTATCAGGAAGATGAGTAAATAGTTTGTGAACAAAGTTAAAATGAGAATTTATTCTCAAGGATTTTGCCCAATCAAGTGAAAGAAACTGATCATGAACAAGCTTTGGGTTCAGGAAGTATTATTTAATGTGGCATTATAAGATGTTTTAATTATATTCAATAGATTTTATTGGTTGGTTTTCTGTTTTAAAGCAGGTACACTACTTAACATAACATACTTCATATATGTTTATATAAGATTTCTCCTTTCTTGAAGTAAATGCTATGTAAATATCATGTGTATTTTTGTTTAGAACATGGAAGAAAAGATAAGATAGAGGACTAATATTTAATGAAATGATTCACAATAGGTGTGTTGAATAGCACACCTATTATGTAGTATATAATTCTTTAAGTATAATTATAGAATTTAATTATATACTTGTAGACTTTTTCATGAATTTGTAGATTATTTTGTGAATTACTATAAGGTATATCATTGTGTCTTTAGTTGTAGGAAATGGCATTTAATTATATTTTTTTAACATTCTAAGTGACATGTTGTTGACTGTATCAAAAGCATGCCAAGACATTAGAGGCGATTTTGTTGGCTATTATATTCCTCTCCTCTTTGTATACATATCATAGTATGTTAGTCAAAAGGGAAATTTTAAATTATATTGTACTTGAATTGACAATAACTGTTCTTCCTCAGGGATTTTTCATTTATAGCTTGATAGTTAGAATAATTTTTATTTTGGTGCTATTTAGAATTTTACAAACAAAAAGCCTTTTAATTGAATTTTATTTAAGAAATACACAGAACTATTTAGTTGTGTAATGACACTAAAGCAGCCAATACTCTAGCCTGCATATGATCAAGTTATATTAATTTTAAGTAGATATTTTGTATATTACTAGTCTGTTTGTGACACATATATCATTAATTAAAAGCATCTCAGAGTTCTCTTTCCTTTTATTATACTTATCCCCAAAATAGTGTAAAGAAATACATTGGGTCTAGCAGAACCGGGACCATTTTGTATACCAGTGTAGCTGTATTAGTCAGTCATCTGCACTTTCACTATTGACTTAAAAATTGTTAGGCATCAGTTCCAGAGGTCTTTGATTTCATGCCTGTACTTCTGATATTTATGCACTGTTATCCTATATCTTTTGTATCACACATCACTCTCTAGTATTGAAATCATTATGTGTGCTTACTCTCCTTGTGTGTTAACTCCATGAGACAGTAGCTGATTTTTTATATTATATATATGTTATAAAAATATATGTTATGTATATTATATTTAAATATATACATTATAAAATATTTGTTATAAAAGGTTTATATATTATATAACACACATATATATAAAATTTAAATATATAATTTTTTTGCATTTCTATCATTAGGGTAAATTAAGTAAATTTTTTTTTGTTTTTGGCTCTACTGAGGTTTGAACTCAGGGCCTTGCATGTTTGCTAAGCAAGCCTTCTACCACTTGAGACACATCTCCAGGCCTTTCTTTTTCCTTTATTTTTCAGGGAGAGTCTTGCACTTTCTCCCAGGGCTGGCCTTGCACTACAGTCTTCCTAAGTATTTATCTCACTTGTCTGTGGCACCTGCCACCATGCCCAGCTAATGTATTGAAGCAGGGTCTCCATACCTTTTTGCCTGGGCTGGCCTCAAAATGTGATCCTCTGATCTTTGCCTCATTAGTAACTAGGATTATAGGTGTATACCACCACATATGGCCCTAGTCAAGTGCATTTTGAGTATGTATGAAATTAGACAGTACTAGTTATGACCAGTTTTTGAAAGTGTTTTCAATAGGAGCATTCAAATTCTGGAGTTAAAGTAAATCAAACTCAAAAGTTTAATGTACTGCTTATTCCTAAAAGTAGAAATGTGTATTGAGTATGTGTATTATCTACATATGTAAAAATTGTTTTTAATTGGCATCTGAGAATAAGTAAGAATTAAAAGCTTTTCAGTTCTATTTTCATGTGATCAATAGAGAAAAAATATTTTTAAATTTCAAAATATTTAAAAATTGTTAGCATTTTTCATTATTAAGAAAAACCATCAACACCTCTTGTTTTTGTCACTCTAGCATGCGTTTTCTCTTTCTGTAATGGGACCTCAATTTTCCTTTGCCAATGCCCCATTCTTAGTTCAACTGGTTTAAATGGGTTGATGCTTGCCTTCAGGGGTGACCAGAATCAGTGGTTGGTTTAGGGATGAACCTCTAGACCAAGGGGAGTCACATACACAGTTCAGGGCTTGTGCCAGGAGCTCCTTTTGTTGGGTCTGCTCAACAGATAGACTCTTAGTCTATGACTACAGTGCCTGTCTTAGATTCAATCTAGTGTGAAGCCAAAAGAAACAAATGGCTTCTTGATTCTATTGGAATACTTGGAACCTGTGCCTGTGATTATTATCTTCTAACCCTTAAATGTTGTCTTTTAAAATATATTAATGTTCTTGTTTTCAAATCAGTTGAAGTTGGGTTTTTGTCAGTTGTAAATGGAAATAATCCCTACTAGCATAGAATTAGTATGGGAAAATAAGACATTATAAAATGCAGATCTTACATGTTGAAATGGAGTATAAGACAGTGAGGACTTTGCTATCCCCTAGCAAAGTAATTTTAAAGGATTACAGAGTGGCTGTTTAAATTGTCACCTGTTATATTGTTGAGGCTTGAATTTTAGGGATGGTGGAGTATTTGGCCACTCCTTGAATCTTTGAAAATATCTTATAAGAGAGCAATTAGTTGTGGTCCATGGTGGCATACCTGAAAGCAGAGAGGAAGGAAAATGTGGTCTTTCTAAGTAAGAGAGGCCTTTTCTGCTTGGAGCTGCCATACAAAATGGAAGAGTATCAGAATACCAAGAGCTTTGGGGTGGGGTGGATCATGCCTGTAATTCCAGCTACCCTGGAGGCAGAGACAGGAGGCCAGCCTGGCAAAATAAACTAAAATCAATAGGGACTGGGAGTTCAAATTGGGAAAATTTCTTTTCTCTAGGCTTCTCCCAAGTACCTCATGCAGTATACTTCCAGTCGATAGGCGAATGTAACAATTAATACAGTTGTAAGAGCTTTAAATTAGGATGCATCCAGGGAACAAGTGATAGAGTAGTTATGCTTCCTCATCCAGCATATTGTTTCACACTGCTTCAAGGAGGATCACCATGATGAGGGTTAAGAGGTAGTACTGGGAAGAGCTATTGCTATGAGACTAAAACTTAAACACTGAACTCCAAACTGGTTTACTATATCTTGGCAAGGTCTATTGTTTTGGTTCATAATTCAACCCATTGGCTGAAGTAAATTGACCAAATAGCTTACTAAGTTTTTAGGGGAGCTATATTTTCAGCAAAATGTCCAACATGACAAGCAAAAGCCTCTATGTTTTGTTCTAAGGCAATTATAAGCTCTTGAGGCTTCACTTAGAGGGAGTGGGCTGCTAAAGCAGATGGAGTTATGCTGGCAGATAATGGAAGTGAGGTCTTCTGTGACAGTAGGAATAAATGCTTCCAAATTTGGCTGACTAAAAACCTCCGTTAGTGAGGAACGGGAATTTTTGCTACTCTGACCATAGATTATGCTTTGAAGTAGAGACCATGGTCCACTTTACATTCTCTACTCTTGTAAGTGGCAGTTATTATTACTATTGTTTGTATTCCTCTTTACCAGTGCATATTAATTATGAGGGTCAGGAAATTTTGTTATGTAGCTAAATATTGCCAGACTGTGAAGTACTACAATGAAGAATCTACTACAATGAAGAATGTACTCTTGGACCAAAGAATATTGTTTGTAATGCAAAATTTTTGGGCTTGTACCTTGTATTGGGACAATAACTTGACATTGTCCTTTAAAATTGACTTATTTATTTTACCCAGTGGTGTGTAGTAGAGTCTATTTTATGTTGTGGCCAACATGGTAATAGTGTTAAACATAGCTTTTTAAAAAGTTGTAAGTATGGAAAGGAATGAGTGAGTGTATGAGTGTATGAATGGCTCCTAAGGGATAGATGTTACAGATTGCTCTTGGTTTGTGCTGCTTAGCATACATTCTTTCTGCTTTTAATGGCTCTAGATTTTCTGGTATTTACTTGGGAAATCATCCCTTCATCATTTTTAAACTTTGGGGCTTCCTTGGACTTCTCTCTGCTTTCTTGGACCAGACATAGAAACTCACATTTGGCTCATCAATAACAGATAGTTTTCAGCTTGATAACTTCTTTTCTTCTATTGGAAAAAATAAAAGGTGTTTTCAGTGGGGTTGTTAAAATGTTAGGTTGTAATGTAAGAGTTGAGTAGCAATCTACCATGATGAAAGAAGCATCTCTTTGAGAATGGAATACCATAGAGGCACAAAGATCCAAGAAAGAGGTTGGGATGGCAGCTTTGCAACCCCTCATTCGGTTATATCTCCAGGCATTTTAGTGGATTAATCTAGTATATCTCCTGGTTTGCTTAAGCCACTTGAGTCCTATTTCTATTTATTGATTCCCAAAGATTCCTAATATTCTAAATTGAAATCAACCCTTAAATGTTAAGTATTATAGGACAAGTCACAAAAATATTAATTTGTAAAGGGCTTGCTACATTTTAAGAAAGAAAAAATATACATGGTTAATATCAAATATACCCCCACTAAATAAGGACATGAGGTAATAGCACAAAAAAGAAGTGATTAAAAAGAAATGATTATTACACAATAATTATTAAACAATTGTTTAAACAATACTTAAATCTCAAATGTTGTTGTTAATCATGTAAAATGTTCTGAATGACATTTTAGCAATGCGTATCAAGAACTTTAAAGAGGTTCCTTTCATTAATCTTTATTTCTTTAGACTAAGGAAATGTACCTGTGGTTAGGTTAGAGAGTAACATACAGATTTACAATATAAAATAATTGACAAAAAACCAAATATTCAACAATAAGAAAAAGATAAATGAACAATTTCATATCCACTTGTGGAATAGTATATAGCCATTGATGTTTTCAGTGCCTCAGTTTCTTAGTTTTCATCCTTTTTTTTCAGTGGTAATGGGGGTTGAACTTGACCCTTGCACTTGGTAGGCAGGTGCTCTGCCACTTGAGCCATGTACTCAGCCTCTTTGCTTTAGTTATTTTTTGGATAAGGTCTTACATTTTTCACCCTAGCCAGCCTGGATGAGATCCTTCTATTTATGCTTCATGCATAGCTGGGATTACAGATGTGATCAACAGCCTTGTGCCTCAGTTTTCTTATGTATAAAAGGTGATATCTCTCATATATGTGTTGTGCAGAATAAATGAGTTAATATGTGTAATATGTATGGAATATAGCTAGCTTTATTAACTACTTGCTATTGTTATTTTTATTCTTAGCTTAGTCCTGGGGATCATCTAATCCTCAGGAAAAAAATAACCTAACTAAAACTAAGCTATCCTATGTTAGTTTAGAGTTTCTGAGTCTGGTGAACATGTCAGGGAAGGATAGGTTTTCATATATCCACTAATCATGATCTCATAGTAAAGCTTTAAAGATCTGTTCTCCTGAGTCCTTCAAAATCTTTAATAATGGGTGAAATAGTTTTTTTTTAATTCCCCCCTAATTTCCTACTTTTAGTGAGAAGAGAAGAATAGAATAGGCATGAACGTTGTTACATCTCTTCCTTCCCTCACATAGTTGAATCTCATAAGGACATGTAGTAGGACATGAATGGTGATCCTAGGCAAATAATGCCTCCCTCTGGGAATATTTGCTGAAATATTTAGAAGACTGCTTGGGTAACAAGCCTTAGGGGCAAGATGGCAGGTTAAACACTATTTCATGAGTTCATCAGTTTGTTTTAGAAGAACAATTTTAGCCTTTATTTTAATGGCTATTAAAATATTTATAGTGTATTTGTGAAATTGGACTGTATTATGTAATCCTCAGCGTAACTCTTTAATATATATCATTACTTCTTTTAGATAAATTCAGAAACCAAAGACTGAGGAAATATGTAGTTGACAGATCATCTAAAATTCTTCAAATTCCAAAGTCTAGGTTTCTTCCTCACTACTAAGCAAAATATAGCTATGTAGAAATTATTCCACAGGCAGTATTGTGTGTAGAGATAACATAGGAACTGGAGGAAACAGAGAGCCTCAATAAGTTGATTCTGTGGTACAGAATGCTGGACAATTGGTTGGATTTGTATACAAAAGGAACTTAGCAAGAACTATACTATGAGCTATTTATTTTTGAGTGTTGTGGAAATAATTTGCTGTATCATAGTATGGATGATAAGTGGCTTTGAATTTTATACCTTCTTAGTAGGCAAAATAGGAATGCTCTATGTAGTACTTGAAACCAGAAGGATAGTGTTCATTAATATCTTTCATAAAAAGTAGATTTGGTGTGGGTTGGTTGTGGTGGCTCATGCTTGTAATCCTAGCTCCTCAAGAGGTGGGAGGCAGATTTCAGGATAATCCATGCTTAGTGGCCAGAGAGGCAAAATATTAGTGAGATTGCATTTCAACCAAAGACTGGGTGTGGTGGTACATGACTGTCATCTCATTTTCATAGGAGCCATAAGTAAAAGAATTGCAGTCCAGATAAGCCTGGACTGAAATATAACTAAAAGCAAAAAGTGTTGTGAACATGGCTCAGGTGGGTAGAGTGACTGTCTAGCAAGTGTAAAGCCCTGAGTTCAAATTCTAGTACTGCCAAGCAAAGTAGATTTGGTGATTTTTCTTGTTATATTTTAGATTAGAGGAAATTATAAGGACCACCATGTATGTTTGCTTGAATGTATATTGAGCCATCATATTTGCATAAATAAAACAGGTAATATTTCTAATAATTATGATTCCTCTCCAGTTAGTAAAGTAGAACAAACATTGATTAATGGAAAATTTTATGGGCATGTAAATTTCTAAGTATATCTCTCTTTAGCAAATTCTTTCATTTACTGAGAGAAATACCTTGCAGTTGATTTAAAGATCATATGTAAGTATTTCTATTACCATTTAAAACCTTTTCACATTTGGAAAGGAAATTGTCATTTATAGGTTGGGTTTTCATTCATACCTTATATATTCATTGTCATCTCCCAACTCAGGAAACTTTTAATTTCCTCTTTTATTTCATTGATGACCAATTCATCATTGAGCAATGTGTTGTTCAGCTTCCAATTGTTTGCATTTTTTTATTGCAGTTTTTGTTGTTAATTTCTAGTTTTAATGCATTGTGGTCAGATAGAATGCATAGGATTATTTTGATTTATATTTTCTGAAGCTTGCTTTGTGCCCTAAGACATGATCAATTTATGAGAAGGTTCCATGGGCTGCTGAGAAGAATGTGTATTTTGCAGAAGTTGGATGAAATATTCTGTAGACATCGGCTAGGTCCATTTGATCTATGGTATAGTTTATTTCTAGAATTTCTTTATTGATTTTTTGTTTGGATGACCTATCTATTGGTGATAGGGGAATATTAGGGTCTCCCATATCACTGTGTTGGAGTTTATATATGTTTTTAGGTCCTTCAGAGTATGTTTGATGAAATTGGGTGCATGGATGTTGAGTGCATATAGGTTGATAATTGTTACTTCCTTTAGGTGTATTTCCCCTTTTATTAGCATGGAGTGTCTGTCTTTATCTCATTTGATCAATGTAAGTTTGTAGTCTACTTTGTATGAGATAAGTATTGCTACTCCTGCCTGTTTTTTGGGGACCATTGGCTTGGTAAATCTTCTTCCAGTCTTTCACTTTCAGCCAGTGCTTATTTCTGTCGATGAGGTGAATTTCAATTCAGGTGATTGCTTCAGGCAAGGCTCTGGTGGATTACACTTTAGTTATTCATTAACATGATTGTGACATTATGTCTTCCTTCCAAGAACATTGGAGGAAATGATGTCACTTCACATATTTTTCTTAAATTGATTCTTTTTGAAGTGCTGAAAGTGTCCCCTCCATAGTGTAACGCATGGAATTTCAGCTATTGCGGGTAACATTACACTTGCATTGAATATGGGCAGGTTTGTATTTCTCTCTTAGTGTGTATGTGTGTGTGTGTGCATGATATTTGTGGTTTGCAAGTGTGTTGATTTCTTTGCTCTTTCTAATAAATTCTCATACTACAAATTATTTCACACTCATTGAGTATACCCACTATTTAGGCATGCATAAGACTCCTTCAATCAAACTCTTTCTTTAACACTGTTTAAATTGATGGAATGCACTAGTGTGTCCTGGTAATCAATGACTTCTGGTCTTGATCAACATTACCTAGAAGCTGAGAAATTCATTTAATCGATAACAATTAATATATCAACAATTTGTGTGTGTGTGTGTGTGTGTGTGTGTGTATGTACGAGTGTGTGTGTGTGATCTTTCTGGTTCAATTTGCCATCAGTGATTTGTAGATATTCGGTTAATTTCTGAAGTCACTTTGAGGAAAAGGCTTGAGTCCCCCTGACTTTAAGTCCTCAGTTCCATGAAGGAAAGGTGTAGTGTTTTGTCCCTCTGAGAACCTTTGTAGAAATGAGGGTCCTTCCAGAGATTTTCATGATATTCCATACTTTGTGTTGTTCCTGAAAGCTGCTGTTCACTGGAGAGATGGTACCAATTTCACTGACTAAGGAATACTAAGCATTCATTTACTATCTCCTGTGTGATCCACTGTATTTCTTGGATGAAAGTGAATTAATTTCTTTGTCGACATAAAGTGAATTCCTGTGGTCAGTTTCAGGATCTTACCTGACAGTTTGCATGTTTTCATGAAGTTAGGAACAGAGAAGCCTGGAATAACAAACCCTTGGTTCCCAGTTTGGTACACTTTGTGTCCACATAAGGGAATAGCCTCAGGTGATGGGAGATGTTGTTCTCATAGGGAAATTGCCTTGAAGTGAGTTTTCATGGCTGATGGTATTACAATGGGATTGAGGCATTTTTGTACTCACCACAAACAATACTTCCTTTCATCCAGCTGTGGGTGTCAGATGGGAAGTTCTTTGGGACAGGAGAGAAATGTCATCCCAGTTCCACCTTGAACAAGCTGATGAGGGAACATGGAGGAGAAAAGCCATGCTCAGATCAGAAGATCTTGCCAGGACCCCATCACAAAAGTGGATGGAGAGTGGAGTGGGGGGGGGTCCTTAGAGGGATTGCTTATGCAATCCAACCAATTAGGAAAGACATGGTTGTGATCTCACAGTGGGCTAACAGCCCCTGGAAATTGGAGAGTCCTGAGGCATCTCCAGCCTGTCCTGTTGCTATGGCAGGCCAGCCAGCCAAGCAGGAAGGAACTGAAGGAAGGTGCCACTGTCTTGTGTGGAAGACTTCTCAGTTCTGTGTGGCCTAGAGAAACAAGTGGCAAGGAGCAGGAGCACATGGATGATGTGAGCACATCAGGTTTGGTGGAATCCATTCTTCACAAGTAGCCTAAGCTACCATGCCCCATGGTTTGGAATGTCCACAGGCCGTTGTGCCACTTGGGGTTGGATTTCACTTTAGAGAACTGGCTGACATGGATCTCACTGTGGTAGACAGGCTGCCTTGATTTCAGGGATCACATGTCCACCTGATCTCAGGGTGTGGTACAAGCACACTGGCAAGGTAGGAAAGAGGTTACACGGAGGTCCAAGCACTTGTTCTTCTGACATCACTTCTTCTCTGGTCTGCGGGGTGCACTAACCCATGGGCAACGAATGTTAGAAGAAGTTAACCTAATCCTCTAGTGTTTCCTGGTGTTCATTAAGAATTGGATCGGCAGGAAGGCACATTTGTTAAATGAAGGCCAGGAAATTTACTGAATCCAGAATATTTCCTATTCGAGGAGCATAGCAAGTTTGTCTCTATGTGTGCATTTGTTTGTGAGCATTTGTGTGATCTTGTGCGTTTGTGTGTGTGTGTGTGTGTGTGTGTGTGTGTGGGTATGCAGGCATGGTTGGTTGTATAATAATTCTTCTGTCAGTTTCTGTGAGATACTCTGTTCCAAAAAAGTGCAAGTCAGGAATGATTCCTGGAAGTCAATAATTTTGGGTTGCTCAAACTTCTTTTCCATAGGACAATTATAATACATTCTGAAAGGAGGAAATATTCAGCACTCATGGCATATGCACAGTGTATGTCCGGGCGTCATGCTACATGTGTCAATGTGCATCATGGGCTTGCTAAAAATGATTTCAATTCAAGTGATTGCTTCAGGCAAAGACTCTGGTGATTGCGCTTTACTTGATCATTAACATGATCGTGGCATTATGTCTTCCTTCAAAGAACATTTTAGGAAATGATGTCACTTCACATATTTTTCTGAAATTAATTCTTTTTGAAGTGCTGAAAGTGTCCCCTCAGTAGGGTAGTGCCTGGCATTTCAGCTATTGTGGGTAACATTGTACATGCGTTGAATGTGGGCATTTTTTGTATTGCTTTCTCTATGAGTGTGTCTGTGTGTGTGTACAATATTTGTAGTTTCGGAGTGTATTGACTTGTTTCCTTTTTCTAATAAATTCTCATACTTCAAACTATTTCACACTCCTTGACTAGTCCAATGTTTAGGCATGCATAAGACTCCTTCAATCAATACTATCTTTTTAAACAGTGGAAATGGGTGGAATGAACCACAGTGTGCTCATGTTCAAAGACTTCTCTTGGTCAATGTTGCTATTCATTATATAGAAGCTAAGAAATTCATTTACTAGATAACAATTAGAATATCAACACTTTGTGTGTGTGTGTGTGTGTGTGTGTGTGTGTGTGTGCTCTTTCTGGTTCAAATCACCATCAGTGACTTGTAGACATTAGGTTAATTTACAAAGAACCTTTGAGGAAATGTCTTGAGTCCCCCTGACTTTAAGTCCTCAGTTCCATGAAGGAAAGGTGCAGTGTTTTGTCCCTCTGAGAACATTGGAGAAATGAGTGTCCTTCCCGAGTTTTTCATGGTATTCCATACTTTGTGTTGTTCCTGAAAGCTGCTGTTCACTGGAGAGATGGTACCAGTCTCACTGACTAGGAAATACTAAGCATTCATCGACTAATCCCTGTGTGAGCCCGTGTATTTCTCAGATGAAAGTGAATTAATTTCTTTGTCAACATTCAGTGAATTCCTGTGGTCAGTTTCAGGCTCTTGCATACCAGTGTGTGTGTTTTTGTGGTTTGATGAATTTAGGAACAGAGAAGCCTGGAATAACATCCCCCTTGTTCCCAATATTGTACACTTTGTGTCCACATAAGGGAATAACCTCAGGTGAGGGGAGATGTTGTTCTCATAGGGAAATTGCCTCTTTCAAGGTAAAGGGAAGTTTCCTGGATGCAGGAAGTGCAATGCGATTGAGGCAGTTTTGTATTCACCACAAAGAACACTTCCTGAGGTCCAAACTGTGGGTGCTAGATAGGGAGTTCTTTGGAACAGGAGACAAATGTCATCCCAGTTCCACCTTGAACAAGCTGACGAGTGAACATGGAGGAGAGAAGCCATGCTCAGATCAAATATCTTGCCAGGACCATGTCACACAAATGGCTGGAGACTGGAGGGGAGGGTGCTTAGAGGGAGTGCTCACACACTCCGACCAATAAGGGAAGACTAGGTTTGATGTTACAGTGGGCGTACAGCACCTGGAACTTGGAGTGTCCTCAGGCAGTTCCTGCCTTGCCTGTAGCTATGGCAGCTCAGCCAGAGAAGTGGGAAGAAGGTGAAGGAAGTTGGCCCTGTCTTGTGTGGAAGACTTGTCAGTTCTGTGTGGCCTAGGGACATGGGGGGTAGGAAGAGCAGGAGCACATGTGTGACCTGTGCATATGAGGATTGGGGGAATCCGCTCTTCAGTACTAGCGTAAGCTGCCATTCCCCACGGTATCGAATTTCCACAGGCCTTTGTGCCTTTCGTGCTGGATCTCATTTTGCAGAACAGGCCACTGTGCATCTCACTGTGTATGTAGGCTGCCTTGATTTTATGGGCCCAATAAGGCTACCTGATCTCAGGGTGTGGTACTAGCGCACTGCTAGGTAGGAGTGAGGTGACATGGAGTTCCAGGCAACTGTTGATCTGACATCATTTCTTCTCTCACCTGCAGGGTACACTAAACCATGGGCAAGGAGTGTTTGAAGAAGTTAATCTGGTTCACCAGTGTTTCCTGGTATTCATTAAGGATGGGTACTGCTGAAAGGTACCTTTCATATATGAAAGTGCAGAAATTCACTGACTCCAGAATATTTACTATTCGAGGACTGTAGGAAGTGTGTGTGTTTCTGTGCGTTAATTTATGTGTGTTTATGAGTTGGTGGGCGTTTGTGTGTGTGTGTGTGTGTGCAAGCACACGCACACTGGTGGTTGTATAATATTTCTTCTGTCAGTTTCTGTGAGGTTCTCTATTTCAAAAACTGCAAGTCAAGAATGTTTCCTGGAAGTCAATAATTTCAGATTGCTCAAACTTGCTTTTCCATAGATCAAGTGTAATACATACTGTGAGGAGGTAATAATCAGCATTCATGGCATATGTACAGTGTATGTCCGGGTATTATGATACATGTGTCAATGTGCACATTGGCTTGCTGAAAATTATTTCAATTTAATTTTTTGCTTCAGGCACAGACTCTGGTGGATGACGATTTAAATGTTCACTTGCATGAATTTGTCAGTATGTCTTCCTTCCAAGCAAATTGGTGGGAATGATATCCCTTCACATAGTTTACTTAACTTGATCTTTTTGAAGTGCTGAATGTGTTCTCTCCTTAGGGTAACGCGTGGAATTTCAGCTATTGTGGGTAACATTCCACATGTGTTGAATATGGGCAGGTTTCCTATTTCTGTGTGTGTGTTGTATGAGTGTGTGCAATGTTTGCAGTTTACAAGTGTATTGATTTCTTTGCTCTGCCTAAAAAATTCTCATACTATGAACTATTACACACTCATTGAGTATACCCAATGTATAGGCATGCATATGACTCCTTCAGTCAAACTCTTTGTTTAAAACAGTGGAAATTCATGGAATGCACCAATGTGTCCTGGTGTTCAATAACTTCTGGTCTTGTTCAACATTGCTATTTAGTACATTGAAGCTTAAAAATTCATTTACTAAATAAAAATTAGGATATCAACACTTTGTGCATTTGTGTGTGTGTGTTTGTGTGTGGTGTGTGTTTATGTGTCATGTGTGTGTGTGTGTGTGTGTGTGTGTGTGTGTGATCTTTCTGGTTAATTCTCCATAGGTGATTTGTAGACATTAGGTTCATTTCCAAAGAACCATTGAGGAAATGTCTTGAACCCCCTGACTTTAAGTCCTCAGTTCCATGAAGGAAAGGTGCAGTGTTTTGTCCCTCTGAGAACATTTGCAGAAATGAGTGTCCTTCCCAAATTGTTCATGGTATTCCATACTTTGTGTTGTTCCTGAAAGGTGCTGTTCACTGGAGAAATGGTACGAATTTCACTGACTACGAAATACTAAGCATTCAATGACTAATTCCTGTGTGAGCCCATGTACATCTCGGATGAAAGTGAATTAAATTCTTTGTCAAAATTCAGTGAATTCCTGTGGTCAGTTTCAGGCTCTTGCCCGCCAGGGTGTGTGATTGTGTGGTTTGATCAAGTTAGGAACAGAGAAGCCTGGAATAACCACAGCCTGGTCCCGAATATTGTACACTTTGCATCCACATAAGGGAATAGACTCAGGTGATGGGAGATGTTGTTCTCATAGGGAAATTGCCTCCTCCAATGTGAAGGGAGTTCTCCTGGCTGATGGAAGTGCAATGGGATTGAGGCAGTTCTGTACTCACCACAACGAACACTTCCTGAGGTCCAAACTGTGGGTGCCAGATTGGGAGATCTTTGGCACAGGAGAGAAATGTCATCCCAGTTCCACCTTGAACAAGCTGACCAGGGAACATGGAGGAGAGAAGCCATGCTCAGATCAAATATCTTGCCAGGATCATGTCACACAAGTGGCTGGAGACTGGAGGGGAGGGTGCTTAGAGCGAGTGCTCACACACTCTGATGAATAAGGGAAGACTAGGTTATGATATCACAGTGGGCTTACAGCCCCTGGATCTTGGAGTGTCCTGAGGCAGCTCCTGCCTTGTCTGTTGCTATGGAAGCCCAGCCAGAGAAGTGGGAAGAAGGTGAGGGAAGTTGCCCCTGTCTTGTGTGGAAGACTTGTCAGTTCTGTGTGGCCCAGGGACATGGGGGGCAGGCAGAGCAGGAGCACATGGGTGACCTGAGCACATCAGGATTTTGGAAATCCACTCTTCACCTCCAGCATAAGGTACCATGCCCCACGGTATCGAATGTCCAGAGGCCCTTGTGCCAATTGGGGCTGGATCTCACTGTGCAGAACAGGCCACTGTGGATCTCATTCTGTATGTAGGCTACCTTGACTTCATGGGCCCAATGCGACAACCTGATATCAGGGTGTGGTACTAGGACACTGCAAGGTACGAATGAGGTTACATGGATGTTGAAGAAACTGTTGATTTGACATCATTTCTTCTCTTGCCTGCGGGGTACACTAAACCATGGGCAAGGAGTGTTTAAAGAAGTTAACCTGCTTCAACAGTGTTTCCTCATATTCATTAAGGATGGGTACTGCTGAAAGGTACTTTTCTTTCATGAAAGCGCCGAATTTCACTGACTCCAGAATATTTACTATTGGAGAAGCATAGCAGGTGTGTGTGTTTCTGTGCATTGATTTGTGTGTGTTTGTGAGTTGGTGTGCATGTGTGTGTGTGTGTGTGTGTGTGTGTGTGTGTGTATGACTATGATCTTTCTGGTTCAATTTGCCATCGGTGATTTGTAGAAATGAGGTTAATTCTTGAAGTCACTTTGAGGAAAATCCTTGTGTCACTCTGATTTTAAGTCTTCAGTTCCATGAATGAAAGGTGTAGTGTTCTGTCCCTCTGAGATCCTTTGCAGAAATAGTGTCCTTCCCAACTGTTTCATGGCATTCCATAGTTTGTGTTGTTCCTGACAGGTGCTGTTCACTGGAGAGATGGTACCAATTTCACTGACTAGGGAATTCTTAGCATTCATTGACTATCAGCTGTGTGATCCAGTTTATTGCTCAGATGAAAGTGAATTAATTTCTTTATCAACGTAAAGTGAATTCCTGTGGTCAGTTTCAGGCTCCTTCCCGCCAGTGTGTGTGATTGTGTGGTTTGATGAAGTTAAGAACAGAGAAGCCTGGAATAACAAGCACCTGGTTCCCAATATGGTATACTTTGCGTCCACATAAGGGAATAGCCTCAGGTGATGGGAGATGTTGTTCTCATAGGGAAATTGCCTCCTCCAATGGGAAGGGAGTTATCTTGGCTGATGGTAGTTCAATGGGATGGAGGCGTTTTTGTACTCACTAGAAAGAACACTTCCTAAAGTTCAAACTATGGGTGCCAGATTGGGAATTCTTTGGAACAGGAGACAAATGTCATCCCAGTTCCACCTTGAACAAGCTGATGAGGGAACATGAAGAAGACAAGCCATGCTCAGATCAGAATATATTTACAAGAGCTTCTCTCAAAAGTGACTGGAGACTGGAGGGGAGAGTGCATAGAGGGTTTGCTTATGCAGGCTGACCAATGAGGAAAATCATGGTAGTGATACCACAGTGGGCTCACAGCCCCTGGAACAAGGAGAGTCCTGAGGCAGCTCCTGTCAGTCCTGCTCCTATGACAGCCCAGCCAGACAAGCAGGAAGAAGCTGAAGGAAGGTGCCCCTGTCTTGTGTGCAAGACTTCTCAGTTTTGTGTGGTCTAGAGAAATGACTGGCGGGTAAGCCATAGCACATGGCTGACCTGAGCACATCAGGATTGGTTAATCCATTCTTCACTGCTAGTGTAACCTACCATGCCCCACGGTTTGGAATATCCACAGGCCTTAGTGTAACTTGGAGCTGCATCTCACTTTACAAAACAGGCCACCATGGATCTCACTGTGGTACACAGGCTGCCTTGATTTCACTGCTTGTTCCGGACCACCTGATATCACTCTGTGCTACAAGCAGACAGGCCTGGAAGTAATGAGGTTGCATGGAAGTACAGGCACCTGTTGTCTGCCATCACTTCTTGTCTTGGGTTCAGGGTGCTCTAACCCATGGGCAACGAGTGTTGGGAGACATTAACCTGATATTCTAGTGTTTCCTGGTGTTCAGTATGGATTGGTACTGCAGGAAGGTACATTTCTTAAATACAGGCCCAGAAATTTACTGAATCCAAAATATTTCCTTTTCGAGGAGCATAGCAAGTTTGTCTCTGTGTGTGCGTTTGTGTGTTCTCATGCATTTGTGTGTGTATATGTGTGTGTGTGTGAGAGGGCACTTGGCATAGTTTGTTGTATGGTATTTCTTCTGTCAGTTTCTGTGAGATACTCTATTCCAAAAAGTGCAATTCAGGAATGTTTCTTGGAAGTCAAAAATGTTGGATTGCTCAAACTTCTTTTCCTTAGGTCAATTATAATACATTCTGTAAGGAGGAAATATTCAACATCCATGGCATATGTGCAGTGTATGTCCGGGTGTCAACATAAATGTATCAATGTGCATCATTGGCTTGTTTAAAATAATTTCAATTCAAGTGATTGCTTCAGGCACAGACTTTGGGGGATTATGCAATACTTTTACGTTGGCATGAATATGGCAGTATATTTATTTTTTACTTTCTTAGAGTCTTTATTTTTTTTTTATTCATATGTGCATACAAGGCTTGGGTCATTTCTCCCTCCTGCCCTCACCCCTTCTCTTACCACTCACTCCAACCCCTCCCTCTCACCGCTACCCCCTCAATACCCAGCAGAAACTATTTTGTCCTTATTTCTAATTTTGTTGTAGAGAGAGTATAAGCCATAATAGGAAGGAACAAGAGTTTTTGCCGGTTGAGGTAAAATAGCTATACAGGGAGTTGACTCACATTAGTTTTTGCGTGTGTGTGTGTTACCTTGTAGGTTAATTCTTTTTGATCTCACCTTTTCTCTAGTTCCTGGTCCCCTTTTCCTATTGGCCTCAGTTGCTTTTAAGGTATCTGCTTTAATTTCTCTGCGTTAAGGGCAACAAATGCTAACTAATTTTTTAGGTGTCTTACCTATCCTCACCCCTCCCTTGTGTGCTAAAGCTTTTATCATGTGCTCAAAGTCCAATCCCCTTGTTGTGTTTGTCCTTGATCTAATGTCCACATATGAGGGAGAACATATGATTTTTGGTCTTTTGGGCCAGGCTAACTTCACTCAGAATGATGTTCCTCAATTCCATCCATTTACCAGTGAATGATAACATTTCGTTCTTCTTCATGGCTGCATAAAATTCCATTGTGTATAGATAGCACATTTTCTTAATCCATTCGTTAGTGGTGGGGCATCTTGGCTGTTTCCATAACTTGGCTATTGTGAATAGTGCCGCAATAAACATGGGTGTGCAGGTGCCTCTGGAGTAACCTGTGTCACAGTCTTTTGGGTATATCCCCAAGAGTGGTATTGCTGGATCAAATGGTAGATCAATGTCTAGCTTTTTAAGTAGCCTCCAAATTTTTTTCCAGAGTGGTTGTACTAGTTTACATTCCCACCAACAGTGTAAGAGGGTTCCTTTTTCCCCGCATCCTCGCCAACACCTGTTGTTCATGGTGTTGCTAATGATGGCTATTATAACAGGGGTGAGGTGGAATCTTTGTGTGTTTTTAATTTGCATTTCCTTTATTGCTAGAGATGGTGAGCATTTTTTTCATGTATTTTTTGGCCATTTGAATTTCTTCTTTTGAGAAAGTTCTGTTTAGTTCACTTGCCCATTTCTTTATTGGTTCATTAGTTTTGGGAGAATTTATTTAAGTTCCCTATATATTCTGGTTATCAGTCCTTTGTCTGATGTATAGCTGGCAAATATTTTCTCCCACTCTGTGGGTGTTCTCTTCAGTTTAGAGACCATTTCTTTTGATGAACAGCTTTTTAGTTTTATGAGGTCCCATTTATCTATGCTATCTCTTAGTTGCTGTGCTGTTGGGGTTTCGTTGAGAAAGTTCTTACCTATACCTACTAACTCCAGAGTATTTCCTATTCTTTCCTGTATCAACTTTAGAGTTTGTGGTCTGATATTAAGATCCTTGATCCATTTTGAGTTAATCTTGGTATAGGGTGATATACATGGATCCAGTTTCAGTTTTTTGCAGACTGCTAACCAGTTTTCCCAGCAGTTTTTGTTGAAGAGGCTGCTATTTCTCCATCATATATTTTTAGCTCCTTTGTCAAAGACAAGTTGGTTATAGTTGTGTGGCTTCATATCTGGGTCCT
This sequence comes from Castor canadensis, assembly GCF_047511655.1. NCBI lineage: Eukaryota > Metazoa > Chordata > Mammalia > Rodentia > Castoridae > Castor > Castor canadensis. The sequence goes on along the minus strand of NC_133397.1, from coordinate 79,426,414 downwards.
CTATTCTGTTCCACTGGTCTTCATGTCTGTTTTCGTGCCAGTACCATGTTGTTTTTATTGTTATTGCTTTGTAATATAGTTTGAAGTCAGGTATTGTGATACCTCCAGCATTGTTCTTTTGACTGAGTATTGCCTTGGCTATTCATGGCCTCTTGTGTTTCCATATAAATTTCACGGTAGATTTTTCGATCTCTTTAATGAATGTCATTGGAATTTTGATGGTAATTGCATTAAACATGTAGATTACTTTAGGGAGTATCGACATTTTTACTATGTTGATTCTACCAATCCATGAGCATGGGAGATCTCTCGACTTTCTATAGTCTTCCTCAATCTCTTTCTTCAGAAGTGTATAGTTTTCCTTGTAGAGGTCTTTCACATCTTTTGTTAGGTTTACACCTAGGTATTTGATTTTTTTTTGAGGCTATTGTAAATGGAAATGTTTTCATACATTCTTTTTCAGTTTGCTCATTGTTAGTGTATAAAAATGCTAATGATTTTTCTATGTTGATTTCATATCCTGCTACCTTGCTGTAGCTATATTATGATGTCTAGAAGCTTCTGAGCACAGTGTTTTGGGTCTTTAAGGTATAGGATCATGTTGTCTGCAAATAGGGATATTTTGACAGTTTCTTTACCTATTTGTATTCCTTTTATTCCTTCTTCTTGCCTAATTGCTCTGGCTAGGAATTCCAGTACTATGTTGAATAGAAGTGGAGATAGTGGGCATCCTTGTCTGGTTCCTGATTTTAGAGGGAATGGTTTCATGTTTTTCTCTGTTAAGTATAATGCTGGCTGTAGGTTTGTCATATATAGCTTTTATAATATTGAGGTACTTTCCTTCTATTCCTAGTTTTCTTAGAGCTTTTATCATGAAATGATGTTGGATCTTATCAAAGGCTTTTTCTGCATCTATTGAGATGATCAAGTGGTTTTTGTCTTTGCTTCTGTTAATGTGGTTTATTACATTTATTGATTTTCATATGTTGAACCACCCCTGCATCCCTGGGATGAAGCCTACTTGGTCGTGGTGAATAATCTTTTTGATGTGTTGTTGAATTCTGTTTGCCATTATTTTTTGAGGATTTTTGCATCAATGTTCATTAGGGAGATTGGCCTGTAGTTCTCCTTTTTGGAGGTGTCTTTGCCTGGTTTTGGGATAAGTGTAATACTGGTTTCATAAAATGTGTTTGGCAGTTTTCCTTCCCTTTCTATTTCATGGAACAGTTTAATGAGGGTTGGTATCAGTTCTTCTTTAAAGGTCTGATAGAATTCAGCAGAGAATCCATCAGGTCCTGGACTTTTCTTTTTGGGGAGACTCTTGATTGCTGCTTCAATTTCATTTTGTGTTATAGATCTATTCAGGGGATTAATTTCCTCTTGGTTCAGTTTTGGATGGTCATATGGATCTAGAAATCTGTCCATTTCTTTAAGATTTTCAAATTTATTTGAATATAGGTTCTCAAAGTAGTCTCTGATGATTTCCTGGACTTCCATGGTTTTTGTTGTTATCTCCCCTTTTACATTCCTAATTCTACTAGTTTGGGTTTTTTCTCTCCTCATTTTAGTCAGGTTTGCCAGGGGTCTATCGATTTTGTTTATTTTCTCAAGGAACCAACTTTTTGTTTCATTAATTCCTGGTATGGTTTTTTTTGGTTTCTATTTCATTGATTTCAGCTCTTATTTTTATCATTTCTCTCCTTCTATTTGTTTTGGGATTTGCTTGTTCTTGTTTTTCTAGGAGTTTGAGATGTATCATTAGGTCATTGATTTGGGATCTTTCAGTCTTTTTAATATATGCACTCATGGCTATAAACTTTCCTCTCAGCACTGCCTTAGCTGTGTCCCATAGGTTCCGGTAGGTTGTGTTTCCATTTTCATTGACTTCCAGGAACTTTTTAATTTCCACTTTTATTTCATTGATGATCCATTCTTCATTAAGTAATGAGTTATTTAGTTTCCAGCTGTTTGCATGTTTTTTGTCTTTACCTTTGTTGTTGAGTTCTACTTTTACTGCATTGTGATCAGATAGTATGCATGGTATAATTTCTATTTTCTTATATTTGCTGAGACTTGCTTTGTGCCCTAGGATATGATCTATTTTGGAGAAGGTTCCATGGGCTGCTGAGAAGAATGTATATTGTGTAGAAGTTGGATGAAATGTTCTGTAGACATCAACTAGGTCCATTTGATCTCTTGCATATTGATTTCTCTTGGATTTCTTTATTGATTTTTTGCTTGGATGACCTATCTATTGATGATAATGGTGTGTTAAAGTCATTCACAACCACTGTATTGGCATTTATATATGCTTTTAGGTCTTTCAGGGTATGTTTGATGAAATTGGGTGCGTTGACATTGGGTGCATACAGGTTGATAATTATTATTTCCTTTTGATCTATTTCCCCTTTTATTAGTATGGAATGTCCTTCTTTATCTTGTTTGATCAATGTAGGTTTGAAGTCTACTTTGTCAGAGATAAGTATTGCTACTCCTGCCTGTTTTCGGGGGCCATTGGCTTGGTAAATCTTCTTCCAGCCTTTCATCCTTAGCCTATGCTTATTTCTGTCGGTGAGATGGGTCTCCTGTAAGCAACAAATTGTTTGATCTTCCTTTTTAATCCATTTCATCAAACAGTGCCTTTTGATGGGTGAATTAAGTCCATTAACATTAAGCGTTAGTACTGATAGGTATGTGGTGATTCCTGTCATTTAGTTGTCTTAGTTGTTTGAAGGTTTGATTGTGTGTACCTAAGTTGAAGTTACTCTCTACTGTCTTGCTTTTTCTTTTCCTGTGGTTTGGTGCTGCCTGTCTTTTCATGGTTAAGTTGGGTTTCACTTTCTGTGTGCAGAATCCCTTGAAGAATCCTTTGTAGTGGTGGCTTTGTGGTCACATATTTAGTTTCTGCTTTTCATGGAAGACTTTTATTGCTCCGTCTATTTTGAATGATAGTTTTGCTGGGTACAGTATTCTGGGGTTGAAGTTATTTTCATTCAATGCCCGGAAGATCTCACCCCATGCTCTTCTTGCTTTTAATGTTTCTGTTGAGAAGTCTGCTGTGATTTTGATGGGTTTACCTTTGTATGTTACTTGTTTTTTCTCTCTTACAGCCTTCAATATTCTTTCCTTAGTTTCTGAACTTGTTGTTTTAATGATGATATGTCGTGGGGTAGTTCTATTTTGATCTATCTGTTTGGTGTCCTGGAGGCCTCTTGCATCTGTATGGGAATATCTTTCTCTAGATTTGGGAAATTTTCCGTTATTATTTTGTTGAATAGATTATGCATTCCCTTCACTTGCACCTCTTCTCCTTCTTCGATGCCCATGATTCTCAAGTTTGGTCTTTTGATGGAGTCGGTGAGTTCTTGCATTTTCTTTTCACAGGTCTTGAGTTGTTTAATTAATAGTTCTTCAGTTTTTCCTTTCATTACCATTTCAAGTTTAAGTTCTGAGATTCTGTCTTCTGTTTGTTCTATTCTGCTGGATTGGCCTTCCGTTTTGTTTTGCAGTTATGTTTCATTCTTTTTTCTGAGGTTTTCCATATCCTGGGTGGTTTCCTCTTTAATGTTGTCTATTTTTGTCCTGAGTTCATTTATCCATTTATTCATTGTGTTCTCTGTTTCACTTTGGTGTTTATACAGTGCTTCTATGTTTTCCTGTATTTCTTTTGCTTTTTCAAATTCTCTATTTTTGCTGTCTTGGAATTTCTTGAGTGTCTCCTGTACATTTTGGTTGACCCGATCCAGTATCATCTCTACAAAATTCTCATTGAGTACCTGTAGTGTGTCTTCTTTTAAATTATTCTTGTGGGCTTCATTGGGTCCTTTGGCATAGATTATCTTCATTTTGTTGGAGTCTGGATCTGAGTTTCTGTTTTCTTCATTCCCCTCTGGTTCCTGTACTAATTTTTTGCTGTGGGGAAACTGGTTTCCCTGTTTTTTTTGTCTTCTTATCATTGTCTTTGGCGTTGTTACTGTCCCTGTACTGTGTGCAATTAAGTATTTTCTAGCTTGTAATAATAATAATGGTAATATTAATAATGGAAGGGTGAGCTGGGATGGAAAGCAAGAAGTTAATGAAAAGGGGAAAACAAATACACAGATATGAGGGAGAAAGTAGAACAAGGTTTCAGACAGGAAAGTTTCAAAGGTATAAACAGGGAGCGTTAGTGTACTAATTGACAGTAAGCTGAACAGACATTAGAGAGACAGAGAGAGGATTGAAAATCAAAAATAAAAAAAAAGATAAGAATAAAAATAAAAAACAAGTAAATGAAAGAAATATCTATATATAAAAATGAATTAAAATAAAATGGAAAATAGAAAGTTAAAAAAACCAAAAAACAAAAAACCCCCAAAAAACCTCCAAGTTGAAATGTAATGAAGTTTCAGTCTTAATAATTTGGGTGTCCACCTCAGTCTCCAATCCTGGAGATGGTGCCTCAGATGTTGTTCTGTAGTTTTCTCATTCAAGGGGATGCATAAAGTAGAACAAAACTACACACACACACACACACACACACACACACACACACACACAACCCACCAAGTGTCCCAAGTTCAAATACAATACAGTTTCAGTAAGTTTTACTGCTTGCAGGTGTAATTTGGTTGTTCTCTCATCAAACGTTGGGAGAAAAAGAAAAAAAAGGGTTTGGAGACAGTTCTTAGAATGGTATCTGCAGCTGTGGCTTGCCTGCCCGCTGCTGTCAGCCTGCTGTTGCTGTAGGCATTGTTTATGCAGATCTCTGCGGTGAGTTTAGTACTCACCTGGCCCTGCAGGCTTTGTTTGTTCAGAGTTCTCTTGTGTGGGAGCCTCTGCTACAGGCTTTCCCCTTTCCAAGCACTGGGAAAGATGACACTGCACCCACGTTGTCAGGCCTGCGTGTTTATTTACAGTTCATGTGGGAGGTGGTTCTTCTCCCCTCTCCTGTGGAGTTTTCCTCCCACCGCCACTTTCAAAAGCTTTCCTGCTCCTGATTACTGGGTGGTGCACCTTGTCCTGCCAGCCACCATGTTTGTTTACAGTTCACGTGGGAAGTGGGTCTCCCCACCTCTCCTGTGGAGTTTTCCTCCCTCCACCACTCTCGCCAGCTTTCCCACTCCTGGTTGCTGGGTGTGCGCCCTGCCACTGCTCCTGCCAGAGCCTCTCTGGCCCACCCGACTTGTTTATTTACAGTCCCAGGAAGGATTCCCTTCCCCCAATCTTCAGTGCACAGGGCGTCCCACCCTCTTTCCTGCATGTCTTTATTGCTCTTATTGCTTATTACTCAGTTTCTCTTTTTGCCCCGGGAGGAGGTCAGTCTGTCCAGGGGGCTATGCTGCTCTGGCCCAGGCTTGTCTGTGGGAGTACCACGGTACCACAAAGCTCACCTGGTCTGCGTCTTCCCAAGCAGTCTGGGTGCCTATGAATGGCGGCCCAGGGGCCCTCAATATTTCTCCATTTAACTTGAAGTGGAGATTCTCTGCGCTGGCTGGACGTGAGGAGGGGTCAAAGTTAATCATCTCAGTGATTATGCCTGCAAATTGTGTCTCCAGCGTCTCGTAAGATTTCACTATAGGAGGCTTTCTTTCTGCTTCCTCCCTCTAGCCGCCATCTTGGAATCTTCCAGTATGTTTCTTTCTAAGAACATTGGTGGAAAAGATATCAATTCACATATTTTCCTCAAGTTGATACTTTTTGAGGTGCTGAAAGTGTCCCCTCGATAGGGTAATGCCTGGCATTTCAGCTGTTGCTGGTAACTTTCTACATGTATTGAATATGGGCATATTTTGTGTGGCTTTCTCTATGAGAATGTGTGTGTGTGTGCTATATTTGTAGTTTGGAAGTGTATTGATTTGCTTCCTCTTTCTAATAAACTCTCATACTTGTGTGGTTTGATTGTGTGAGTTTCTGTGAGATACTCTGTTCCAAAAAGTGCAGTTCTGGAATGTTTCCTGGAAGTCAATAATGTTGGGTTGCTCAAACTTCTTTTCCATAGGTCCATTATAATACATTCTGTAAGGAGGAAATATTCAAAATCCATGGCATATGTGCCGTGTATGTCCGGGTGTCAGCATACATGCATCAATGTGCACCATTGGTTTGCTAAAAATGAGTTCAATTCAAGTGATTCCTTCAGGCACAGACTCTGGCAGATTTTGCAATACTTTTTCCTTTGCTTGAATGTGGCAGTATGTTTCTTTCCAGGAACATTGGTGGAAATGACATCACTTCACATCTTTTCTTCATGTTTATACTTTTGGAAGTGCTGAAAGTGTCCCCTTGGTAGGGTAGTGCCTGGCATTTCAGCTATTGTGGGTAACATTGTACATGCGTTGAATGTGGGCATTTTTTTATTGCTTTCTCTATGAGCATGTGTGTGTGTGCTATATTTGTCGTTTGGAAGTGTATTGATTTGCTTCCTCTTTCTAATAAACTCTCATACCTCAACGAATTTCACATTCACTTTCTGCACCCACTGTTTAGGCATGCACAAGACTCCTTCAATCAATGCTATCTTTGAAACAGTAGAAATTGATGGAAAGAACCAGACTGTCCTCATATTGAAATACTCTGGTTTTGGTCAATGTTGCTCTTATGAACATAGAACCTAAGAAAATCCTTTACTCGATAAGAATTAGAATATCAACACTATGTGGTCTTGAGTGTGTGTGTGTGTGTGTGTGGGTGGGTGCATGTGTGTGTGTGAGTGTGTTTGTGTGTGTGTGTGTTTGTGTAAGTGATCTTTCTGTCTCATTTGCCAGCAGTGATTTGTAGACATTAGGTTCATTTACAAAGAACCTTTGAGGAAGTGTCTTGAGTTCCCCTGACTTTAAGTCGTCAGTTCCATGAAGGAAAGGTGCAGTGTTTTGTCCCTCTGAGAGCATTTGCTGAAATGAGTGTCCGTCCCGAATTTTTCATGGTATTCCATACTTTTTGTTGCTCCTGAAAGCTGCTGTTAACAGGAGAGATTGTACCAATTTCACTGACTAGGAAATACTTCGCATTCATTGACTAATCCCTGTGTGGGTTCGTGTATATTTCGAATTTATGCGAATTAATTTCTTTGTCAACCTTCAGTCAGTTCCTGGGGTGAGTTTCAGGCTCTTGCATACCAGTGTGTGTGTTTTTGTGGTTTGATGAATTTAGCAACAGAGAAGCCTGTAATAACATCCCCCTGGTTCCCAATATTTTACACTTTGTGTCCACATGAAGGAATAACCTCAGGTGAGGGGAGATGTTGTTCTCATAGGGAAATTGCCTCTTCCAAGTTAGAGGGAATTTTCCTGGCTGCAGGAAGTGCAATGCGATTGAGGCAGTTTTGTACTCACCAGAAAGAACACTTCCTGAGATCCAAACTGTGGGTACCAGATAGGGAGTTCTTTGGAAGAGGAGAGAAATGTCATCCCAGTTCCACTTGACCAACCTGACCAGGGAACATGGAGGAGAGAAGCCACTCTCACATCAAATATCTTGCCAGGATCATGTCATAGAAATGGCTGGAGACTGGAGGGAGGGGGAGGGTGCTTAGAGGGAGTGCTCACACAATCCGACCAATAAGGGAAGACCAGGTTGTGATGTCACAGTGGGCTTACAGGCTCTGGATTTGGAGTGTTCTGAGGGAGCTCCTGCCTTGCCTGTTGCTATGGCAGGCCAGCCAGAGAAGTGGGAAGAATGTGAGGGAAGTTGCCCCTGTCTTGTGTGGAAGACATCTCAGTTCTGTGTGGTCTAAGGAAATGGGGGGCAGGCAGAGCAGGAGCACATGTGTGACCTGAGCACATCAGAATTGGGGATTCCACTCTTCACTTCAGGCGTAAGGTACCACGCGCCACGGCATCAAATGTCCAAAGGCCTTTGTGCCACTTGGGGCTGGATCTCACGGTGCAGAACATGCCACTGTGGACCTCACTCTGTATGTAGGCTACCTTGATTGCATGGGCCCAATGCGACAAGCTGATCTCAGGGTGTGGTACTCGGGCAGTGCAAGGTAGCAATGAGATTCATGGACGTCCAGGCAAGTGTTGATCTCACATCATTTCTTCTTTCCCCTACAGGGTAAACTGAACCATGGGCAAGGAGTGTTTGAAGAAGTTCACCTGCTTCACCAGTGTTTCCTCATATTCATAAAGGATGGGTACTGCTGAAAGGTACTTTTCTTTCATGAAAGTGCCAAATTTCACTGACTCCAGAATATTTACTATTGGAGGAGCATAGCAGGTGTGTGTGTTTCTGTTCATTAATCTGTGTGTGTTTGTGAGTTTTTGTGCATCTGTGTGTTGATGTGTGTGATCTTTCTGGTTCAATTCGCCATCGGTGATTTGTGGAAATGAGGTTAATTCCCGAAGTCACTTTGAGGAAAATACTTGAGTCGCTCTGATTTTAAGTCTTGAGTTCCATGAATGAAAGGTGTAGTGTTCTGTCCCTCTGAGATCCTTGGCAGAAACAGTGTGCTTCCCAAGTGTTTCATGGTATTCCATACTTTGTGTTCTTCCTGAAAGGTGCTGTTCACTGGAGAGAAGTTACCAATTTCACTGACTAGGGAATTCTTAGCATTCATTGACTATCAGCTGTGTGATCCAGTGCATTGCTCAGATGAAAATGAATTATTTTCTTTGTCGAAATGAAGTGAATTCCTGTGGTCAGTTTCAGGCTCTTTGCTGCCAGTGTGTGTGATTGTGTGGTTTGATGAAGTTAGGAACAGAGAAGCCTGGACTAACAAGCACCTGGTTCCCAATATGGTACACTTTGCGTCCACATAAGGGAATAGCCTCAGGTGATGGGAGATGTTGTTCTCATAGGGAAATTGCCTCCTCCAAAGTGAAGTGAGTTTTCCTGGCTGATGGTAGTTCAACGCGATAGAGGCGTTTTTGTACTCACCAGAACAAACACTTCCTGAGGTCCAAATTGTGGGTGCCAGATTGGGAGTTCTTTGGAACAGGAGACGAATGTCATCCCAGTTGCACCTTGGACAAGCTGAGGAGGGTACACGAAGGAGACAAGCCATGCTCAGATCAGAATATCTTGCCAGGAGCTTGTCACAAATGTGACAAGAGACTGGAGGGGAGGGTGGTTACAGGGAGTGCTTGTGCGTGCTGTCCGACCAAGGAGGAAAAACATGGTTGTGATGTCACAGTGGGCTCACACCCCTGGAACAAGGAGAGTCCTGAGGCAGCTCCTGTCAGTCCTGCTCCTATGGCAGCCCAGCCAGACAAGCAGGAAGAAGCTGAAGGAAGGTGTGCCTGTCTTGTGTGCAAGACTTCTCAGTTTTGTGTGGTCTAGAGAAATGATTGGAGGGAAGCAGTAGCACATGGCTGACCTGAGCACATCAGGATTGGTTAATCCATTCTTCACTGCTAGTGTAACCTACCATGTACCACGGTTTGGAATATCCACAGGCCTTAGTGCAACTTGGAGCTGCATCTCACTTTACAAAACAGGCCACCATGGATCTCACTGTGGTACACAGGCTTCCTTGATTTCACTGCTTGATCCGGACCACCTGATATCACTCTGTGCTACAAGCAGACAGGCCTGGAAGTAATGAGGTTACATGGAAGTACAGGCCCCTGTTGTCTGCCATCACTTCTTTTCTGGGGTGCAGTGGGCACTAACTCATGGGCAACGAGTGTTAGAAGACGTTAACCTGATTTTCTAGTGTTTGCCCATGTCCATTAAGGCTTAGTAGTGCAGGAAGTTACACTTCTTAAATGCAGGCCTAGAATTTTACGGAATCCAACATATTTCCTTTTTGTGAAGCATAGCAAGTTTGGCTCTATGTGTGCATTTGTTTGTGGGCGTTTGTGTGTTCGTATACATTTGTGCGTGTCTGTGTGTGTGTGTGTGTGTGTGTGTGTGTGTGTGTGTGTGTGTGAGAGGGCACGCAGGTATGGTTGGTTGTATGATATTTCTTCTGTGAGTTTCTGTGAGATACTCTGTTCCAAAAAGTGCAGTTCAGGAATGTTTCCTGGAAGTCAATAATGTCGGGTTGCTCAAACTTCTTTTCCATATTGCTCAGATGAAAATGAATTATTTTCTTTGTTGAAATGAAGTGAATTCCTGTGGTCAGTTTCAGGCTCTTTGCCGCCAGTGTGTGTGATTGTGTGGTTTGATGAAGTTAGGAACAGAGAAGCCTGGACTAACAAGCACCTGGTTCCAATATGGTACACTTTGTGTCCACATAAGGGAATAGCCTCAGGTGATGGGAGATTTTGTTCTCATAGGGAAATTGCCTCCTCCAATGTGAAGGGAGTTTTCCTTGCTGATGGAAGGGCAATGGGATTGAGGCAGTTTTGTACTCATCACAAAGAACACTTCCTGAAGTCCAAACTGTGGGAGCCAGATCGAGAGTTCTTTGGCACAGGAGAGAAATGTCATCCCAGTTCCACCTTGAACAAGCTGACCAGGGAACATGGAGGAGAGAAGCCATTCTCAGATCAAATATCTTGCCAGGTCCATGTCACACAAGTGGCTGGAGACTAGCAGAGGGTGCTTAGAGGCAGTGCTCACACACTCTGACCAATAAGGGAAGACTAGGTGGTGATGTCACAGTGCTCTTACAGCCCCTGAAACTTGGAGTGTCCTGAGGCAGCTCCTGCCTTGCCTATTGCAATGGCAGCCCAGCCAGAGAAGTAGGAAGAAGGTGAGGGAAGTTGCTCATCTTGTGTGGAAGACTTCTCAGTTCTGTATGGCCTAGGGAAATGGGGTCAGGCAGAGCAGGTGCAGATGGGTGACCTGAGCACATCAGGATGGGGGAATTCACTCTTCACTTCTAGCCTAAGGTACCATACCACACGGTATTGATTGTCCACAGGCCCTTGTTTCAGTTGTGGCTGCATCTCAGTTTGCCAAACAGGCCACTGTGGATCTCACTGTGTATGTAGGTTTCCTTGGTTTTATGGGCCCAATGTAGCAACCTGATCTCAGGGTGTGGTACTAGGGCACTGCAAGGTACAAATGAGATTACATGGTGGTCCAGACAACTGTTGATCTGACATCATTTCTTCTCTCCCCTGCAGGGTACACTAAACCATGGGCAAGGAGTGTTTGAAGAAGTTAACCTGGTTCACCAGTGTTTCCTGGTATTCATTATGGATGGGTACTGCTGAAAGGTACTTTCTTACATGAAAGCACAGAAATTCACTGACTCTAGAGTATTTACTATTCGAGGAGTATAGCAAGTGTGTGTGTTTCTTTGCATTAATTTGCATGTTTTTGTTAGTTTGTGTGCATTTGTGTGTTGGTGTGCATTTGTGTGTGTGTGTGTGTGAGCACATGCACACCTCGTTGGTTGTATAATATTTCTTCTGTCGGTTTCTGTGAGATACACTGTTTCAAAAACTGCAAGTCAGGAATGTTTCCTGGAAGTCAGTAATTTTGGGTTGCTCAAACTTCCTTTTCTGTAGATCAAGTATAATACATACTGTGAGGAGGAAGTACTCAGTATTCATGGCATGTGTGTGTACAGTGTATGTCCGGATATTATGATACATGTGTCAATGTGCACATTGGGTTGTTTAAAATTATTACAATATAATTGTTTGCTTCAGGCACAGACTCTGGTGGATTACATTTTAAATGTTCAGTTGCATGAATTTGGCACTATGTCTTCTTTCCAAGAACATTTGTGGGAATGATATCCCTTCACATAGTTTTCTTAGCTTGATCTTTTTGAAGTGCTGAAATTGTTCCCTCATTAGGGTAATGCGTGGAATTTCAGCTGTTGCAGGTAACATTCCACATTCGTTGAATATGGGCAGGTTTCATATTTCTGTGTGTGTGTGTTTGAGTGTGTGCAATGTTTGTAGTTTGCAAGTGTATTGATTTCTTTGCTCTTTCTTATAAATTCTCATACTACAAACTATTTCACACTCATTGAGTATACCCAGTGTTTAGGCATGCATATGACTCCTTCAGTCAAACTCTTTCTTTAAAACTGTGGAAATTGTTGGAATGCACCAATGTGTCCTGGTGCTCAATAACTTCTGGTCTTGCTCAACATTGTTATTCAGTACATTAAAGCTTAGAAATTCATTTACCCAATAAAAATTAGGATATCAACACTTTGTGTGTGTGTGTGTGTGTGTGTGTGTGTGTGATCTTTCTGTTTCAATTTGCCATCAGTGATTTGTAGAAATTAAGTTAATTCCCAAAGTTACTTGGAGGAAAATCCTTGTCGCTCTGATTTTAAGTCTCAGTTCCATGAGTGAAAAGTGTAGTGTTTTGTCCCTCTGAGAACCTTGGAAGAAATAGTGTCCTTCCCATGTGTTTCATGGTATTCCTCACTTTGTGTTGTTCCTGAAAGCTACTGTTCACTGGAGAGATGGTACCAATTTCACTGACTAGGGAATTCTAAGCATTCATTGACTATCAGCTGTGTGATGCAGTTTATTTCTCAGATGAAAGTGAATTAATTTCTTCATTGACATATAGTGAATTCTTGTGGTCAGTTTCAGGCCCTTGCTCGCCAGTGTGTGTTTTTGTGTGGTTTGATGAAGTTAGCAACAGAGAAGCCTGGAATAACAACCCCCTGGTTCCTAATATGGTACACTTTGCATTCACTTAAGGGAATAGCCTCAGGTGATGGGAGATGTTGTTCTCATAGGGAAATTGCCTACTTCCGTGTGAAGGGATTTTTCCTGGCTGATGGTAATACAATGAGATTGAGGCATTTTTGTACTCACCACAAAGAACACTTCCTGAGGTCCAAACTGTGGGTGCCAGATTGGGAGTTCTTTGGAACAGGAGAGAAATCTCATCACAGTTCCACCTTGAACAAACTGAGGAGGGAACTTGGAAGTGAAAACCATTCTCAGATCAGATCTTACCAGGACTTTTTTACACAAGTGACTGGAGACTGGAGGGGAAGCTTTCTTAGATGGAGTGCTTATGCAATCTGACCAATCAGGAAAGACTTCATTGTGATGTCACAGTGGGCTCACAGCTCCTGGAACTTGGGTAGTCCTGAGGCAGCTCCTGCCTGGACTGTGACTATGGTTGCCCAGCCAGCCAAGCACAAAGAAGCTGAAGGAAGGTGCCCCTGTCTTGTGTCGAATACTTCTCAGTTAAGTGTGTTCTAGGGAAACAGGGGACAGGCAGAGCAGGAGAGCATGGGTGACCTGAGCACATCAGGATTGGGGGAATCCTTTCTTCACGGCTTTTCTTCACTTCTCATTCCTTTTTAACTTAACATTTAGTGCTGTATGTAAAGTTATACTGCAGAGAAAATAAATGAGCTCACTGTTCTTTTGTTCTCCCCTGATATTAACTGTTACATGTCCCAACCAAATAGGAAAGGAACTTAATTCAGAAAACAATATATAAGTTGCCATTGTAGGTTTTGTTCTATATTGTTAGTGTTTTTCACTGAACATGGATGTCCTGCCTTCCATATCATAAGCCTGTAATAGATCTGGGGAAACAAAAATAAGTAAAACATGTAATGCATTTATAGTCTGCATATAGGAAGCCTTTGAATATTGTAACATATGTTGAAAAGTTTTAATTTATTGCAATTATATGTGTTTATTGTTGCATATTATTTCATTTTATAGCCAACTCTGCTTCTTTAGTTTATTAACTACAGTTTTACACCAGTAAATGTGAATTTGTTTTTGGACCATTACTGTTTGGAAGGATGCCTAAATGATACATGTATCATTTTTCTTAATCCTCTGATCATTTTGAGAGAAACTAATATGGGGTTCTGGAATGTTTTGGTTTTGGTTCTAAATTTACAAGATTTGAATGATATTTTTATTTTTCCAGCCAAGATATGGAAAAATTTACCCTTAACATGTTCTCTCCTAACTTTTACAAAATCTGAGTTATCCTAAGAAGAAAAAAATAATTGTGGTTTTCCAAAGGCCAGGATGAGAACAAGTTATCTTGCAATAGTATGTTGCTATATTGATTTCAAAATAATGTATGCAACTATATCAGAAGTAAATCTTTTCCTTATTTCTGTGTACTTTTTCCTTAAGGCCAAACATTGCTAGTTGACATTTCAGGGACCAGCAGCTGAGAATCTCCCTAACTAGTGTTTATAGGAAGCTAGAGTCTTACCTATTTTATTCGACCATAATACTTTATAATGCTTCTTTATATCATGGAATGGTTATATTCTACCTAATTCTGTGGCCCACTGAAGTAAAAACACATTTTCTTAGAAACATCCTTCTATGTGCTTCAGAAATTACTTCTAGAATAGACCAAACAGAATCATTGCAAACCATTTAAATCTTTGACAAGAGGCTTTAACAAGTCTTTCAGTTCTCTTTTTACCCTCTGTGATTTGAAAGAATTAGTATTCTACCTCAGAAAGAAGTACTATATACAGCTGATAGTAAAACAATGGAACCTAGTTGGTGATAGAAATTGCAAAAAGTGTTCAGTTTAGTAAGAGTAACAACTACATGCTTCCAGATCTTCTTCTGGAATTTTACACCTAAAAGCTTTTTTAAAAACATAGATTACTGAGCTCACCCCCAGAAGTAGCCATTAGGAGGAACAGGTGGGACTTGAGAATCAGAGTTCGAACTTCTGGCTCATGGACCATATTTGGCTGAGCACTGTTAAAAGCAGCATTGCTAGAAAAGAGTGCCATGCTAGGGAAATCACAGTAGATAGCTTATTAGTTGTTTATTATGGGTTTTCCCCTAATTTTCACAGAGACCATAATATACTGATTCCTCTAAAATTGTTTTGTTCAAATCTCAAAAGAGTCCAAGTTTTACTTATTGAAAATGGAAGTTTTTCCTATCCCTTAGAAATTATGGACTGCTTTGATATATGTACACATTGTAAAATGATTATTGTAATCAAATCAATTAACACATCTGTCACCACACATTACCATTCTGTGTGTTTATATATTGAGGATACTTAAGACCTATTCTCTGCAAGTTTCAGGTAAACAGTACAATGTTATTAAATAATCAGTATTTTGTACTATCGTCTCCAATCCTTGCTCATCTTGTAACTGAATGTTTGTACCTTTTGCACCACAAGATTGCTGTTTTAAATAGGATATGCAGGGAAAGCCCACTTGATAAGGTGACATTTGGCAAAGACCTGAAGAGAACAAACCATACAGATGTTTGGGTGAATTACAATTCAGGCGAAAGAAACATTGTGTTAAAGAAAGTCATGTTTTCCCAATTCAAATCAGAATCTTAACACCTTAGCCTGATAGATTTCTGCCAGAACCTTTTCATAGTCTCTTATTTATGATAGATGTATTACATTTACTTTTTATAATATTCTGCCTATGAAAGACTTTCTTTCTACACACTTGCTATGTTTTTCTTTGTAAACTGAAATCAAGGATATTATTTTTTTGGGGCCCCACTGGCTTTTTTAAATGGTTGGCTTTTAAGAAATGACATTTGAAAACAATTTTATTTTATTCTTATATCTTTCTAATGTGATTTGTGATTTCTTTTTACTAGGCTGCTACAGACAAGATGGTGCAAGCCCTAATGGAAAGAAATTCACAATTACAGGCTTTGCTCCAGTATTTAGGAGGGAAAGACTTGATGTCCCAAGCACTCATCTCTAACCAACAAGGTGAAGTTACCTCCATCAGCCTGCATATTGGAGAGCAGACTGATCAAGTAAGAACTATAGATTCATGTAGACAGTCATGTCAACTGCACTCCCTTTCTACATGTAAGTCATAAGTCTGACCACTTTCACATCAAATTATGTGAGAATTTTCCTATCATTGTGATCATAGTACCTGTACCTTCCTAATTCCCCCAACTCTTCCAATTTTTAGGGTTCAATGCAAATGCCCTCCAGAGATGATAGCACCTCATTAACTGCTAAAGAGGATGCAAGCATACCCAGGTCCACACTAAGTAGGTGTCAAATTTTGTGTTTCCTTCCTGTATCTCTGTGTCAATAGATTTGGCCAGAACTCTCTCTTTTAGTGGGAAAAACTAATGGATTCCCATAAGGCTAAAGACATGTCAGTTCTAAGAAGAGCTGCCTTTGTCCTCTGTTGATTAGAGGCTGTTACTCTGGGTTCACAGCTTCATCCTAATTCTCTTCTTCAGAGAGCTTTGCAAGGTCAGAGATGCAGACATAGTGCTTTTAATTCTGCACAGCAAGGTCATGGGGCTAACACCTTCTCCCTAGCATCCTCTAAGATGCAAGCTGCTCACTGTGACTTGATTATCTCCATTGAAGTGTTGGGAGGGGCAGGCACTGTCTATTGACTTTTTCTGAAGTACAGTCTTTTCTTAAAGTTGTAAGGTTTGAACTCCCCACAGTCAACCAAACTCTATGCTTAGTGGGAACAAAACTCAAGTTGCTCTAATTTTCACAAAGCAGAAGTTAGGTATTTAAAGTGGCCTTAAGGAAGATATTTGCCAGGGAGTTTCAGAAGTAGGGAGTCATGATAATTAATGATGTGGTATGATAATAGTACTATGTTAAGAAAGGCTGTTGACTGGGAGAGTTAACTTACTTGTTTTTTATTGATACTAAGACTAGAAATTTTGTGTTTGGTATAATGTAAGGAATTAGGGAGCTCTATATAAAAGTCTTACAAGTCATTTTCCAATGGGAAAACTTTATGTTAGTTAAAGGTTAAAGAAGTATAGATTTGTTTAACTTTAAATAAATTTGCTTTTTTAAAAAAAAAACATACTTTCCTCCAAGTTTTTATTGGGAAATTTCAAACCTCCGGAAAAGTGGCAAAACTGGTATAATGAATACTCATATACATTTTGCAGCATCAAAATGTTATTTCCTCCAAGTACACACTTACATAGACATAATATAATATTTTTTTCTGAACCATTGGAAAATTTCTTACAGATATCATGAGACTTCATTATTGAATAAGTAAGAATTTAATAAGAGAAAGGGCATTCTCCTACATAGCTATGAAGTAGTTATAATGCTAGGAATTTGACCTTGAATATAATCTTAGTTTCTTTTTAAAAAATTTTTGTTAGCATACATTACTATTACAAGTGAGTTTTATTTTGATAAATTCGTAGATGCATACAGTTTATTTTGATATAGTCATACTTTCTAATATAGTCTATTCAGAGCTCCTTTTGTCTCTGTTATATTTTTTCTGACTCTGGGGTCATGAATTTGCTTATATATCATGTCTCTTTAATCTAGAACAGTTTTTCTATCCTTTTGTCTTTTCTGTCATTGGGATTTTTTGAAGAATCTAGCCTAATGTTCCTCAATTTGGCTCTGATTATTTCCTCATGTTTAGGTTCAAGTTAAACATTTTTGTCAAGGATACTATATGAATGACCAATATCTTTCTCTGTGCATCACATCACTGCATGTTAATCAGTTTCTATCATCCTTGGTAATTTTAAGTTTGGTTGGTTGTTTAAAGTTGTACTGTGTCTGCTCTATCTTTATATTGTGAATGTTCATTTTTCCCTTTGTAATTTATAAGTGATCTGTCAGCTGATATCTTGATTTATTGACAACATTTCTCAACACAGTCATTTACCTTGCCTTCTACTCATCCCCTGAAGGAAACCAGTCTCATTTCTGGGTTATCCTTTCTGTGTGTCTTTTTCTAAAAGTAAACAGATGAATCATATGTATTTATGTGTTGTGTATGTTTATTTCCTCTTTTTCCTAATAGGCCTATTCTTTTACATCTAGCTTGTTTTACTTAACATATCCTTAAAATCACTCCCCAGATGTTCATAAACTCATAAACGCCTTCCTCATTCTTCTTTTACAGCTGTAGGGAGTAGCCCATTGTGTGAATATACCATTGTCTATTCCATTTTTTCTTTACAGCATGTAGACTGATTATAGAATTTTGTTATTGCCAATAATGCTACAATTTAAGCTTATATATATATATATATATGTTTAATTGTTAGAAAGATCATCAGAGTGAGTTTCTCAGATATGAGGCAGCAGAGATTTCATTGTATTTCTAGCGAATAAAACTAGCACTGTGTGTTCATTTTAGGAGACTTGGACACAGTAACAGGGCTGGAGAAAGAACTGAGCAATGCCAAAGAGGAACTCAAACTCATGGCTAAAAAAGAAAGAGAAAGTCAGGTGAGTTCTTTTACAGTTCTCTACATATAATACCTGAGTCCAAGGGCAAGGTATTTTTCTTTGTGGAGAAAAATAGACATTTTTTCATATAAATCTTATCTCAATAAGGTGCTCTTGTTTTTATAGTGGAGCCTATTTAACTTTTGAAGTACTGAAACAACAGTTTTCTCTACTCATTGTTAACTAAATAAAATTGTTGTAAATCCCGTGGGGAAAAGCAAGTGCTATATTATTATTGCTGCTTAGAATTATGACATTAGACACATGAAAATAGAACTTAGAGGCATTAAACATTATTACAATGTGTTGTGCTAGGTTCTTATTATACACAAAAATAGATGACCGTGGCCTTATTTTATGGATGAAAAGCCTGAAACAGCAGTTCTTTTTAAAGTGTGGGGGGGGATTAGTCATATAATGAATAAACACCAAGTCTTATGACAGAGCAGATATATTTTCCACCTTATGCTTTTACTCTTCCTGTCAGTAGTTTCCATCAGTTTTCTCAGAATGGGTCTCTCAGCCTTGCAGAATCCCTTTGCCTCTGACTTCCGTGTATAGCTCACTGCATGTCCAGTTATGATGTGGGAGAAATTTTAGGACCACTGCAGAATACAGACTACAATTAAAAACTTACATGTTGCTTTGGCATCTTGTTTGGTCAGCCAGTGTCATAGCTTCCTAAATTAAGTTTGACTATCTCAGTTCTTCAGGTTTTGTACACCTTTTGATGTAATTTGATATGTAATATAAAATCTCAATTCATATTTGTAATGGAATGATCATATTGTACCTCTTGATTTTATTACTCTGTTTTTTCTTTCCAAACAGACTCATGTGACTCAGTTTTAGGATATGAGAGTGCTTGGCATTTAAAAAATCCACTTGTTCCCTGCCTTTTTTCGTTGTTCATGTCAGACATTGTAGTTCATTCCCATGTGCTATTCTCATTTTCTCATCTACACTAACACTGGAGTAATGTCACTTTTTGCTTCTGTCCTACTTCCAGAATCATAGAATTGTAATGTCTATGTATGAGGGTTTTGAGTCAATGATAATTAACTATTGCTTAACTGTATGTATCTCTAATCAGTTATGCACTACTAAGTCCAATGCTATATAAACTTATTATTGTATTCTCTCTAGTATAGGTATTTTCTAAAATCTATGTAGATTTTCCTATATTTTAAAACATTCCCCTTGCTGTTTTGAGATTACAGTGGTAGCAGAAGTAGCAGTAGTTATCATTCAATGATTCCCTGTTATGTGCCAGGCATTTTAAAAACATTTTCTTTAATTCTTACATAGTCCTAAAAACAGATAATATTCCCATTTTACAGTTGAGGAAACTGAGTCTCAGTTTAAATGCCTTGTTGAGGAGTTTATGCCAGAATTTAAAACCTGTGTCAGTATAACTGTGGACCATTATTGTGATGCAAAATATCTTCTTCCTCATGTTTTCATTTTTCTTTAATGGAGCAAATACTGGGATATATAATGACAGCAGTCTTTGAAACAGGCCAATAAACAGACCCATGCTCAGAAAAAGTGAGAAAGAAAACAAATTAGTGGCAGATAGTCTGATACTTTATCATCATTATTATTGGTACAATCTTAGGTAGAGAACTTAATGCCAGAGCCAAGTGAGCCTGCTAGCCAATCCCCCAAACCAGTTAAACTGACCTGCCCAGTCAGGTTGCATTTTGCCTTGGCAAACCACCATGTGGTGGGGGACAGTCTGCTCTTAGGGAAGCTATGGTGGAACCTGGCCTCCTGCAGGCAGTTGTTTCCCAAGGAGTGGAAGGATGTGGTAGAATCAATCATGCCTGGCTTATTTGCCACTGTGTTGTTAAGATGCTTGCCTCTAACTGGCTAGACTGATGACTGAAGAGGCGGAGAAATGTCAGGAGTCACAGTAACTGAGCTCCTCCAGCCTGGAAGGAAATGTAGAAGTAGTCCAAATCATTAGATGATTTTGTGTAGTTATAAATCATCATGAGAGCATTGATGGAATTAGATAGCACATGAATAAAATTTATGTAGCTTATAACTTAAATTCTGCATATCTAAGAAAAGAACTTCCTTTAGGAAGTTTGGTTACTTCTTATACTGGCTTTTGTGCCATCTGCCTTACTCATCCCATCTGATTTTTCTAAAGATTATCTTAAAATAGTTCTTTAAAATGCTTATTTAAAATAACTTACTGTTACCATAATGATTATAAGGATGTATAGTACCTAGTGGTCTGAATCTCTTCCCTGAGTTCACTCCAGATCCACTTACAAGTTCTGTGCATTCCCGGTTCCTTAATTTCCTGTGCCTCAATAACTTCATCTATAAATGGAGGCATAAGAAGTCCCCTTATCTGTAAGTTGAAGAGTAGTTACTCTGTAGGATTGTCAAGAGATTCACTTGCTCATTCATTCATCTGCGGTGTGGGTATCTTGTAGTGCTGGGGTGAGAGTGAGCGAAATCAGCAAGCTCTCTCCCTGGACTTACATGATTAATTTTTACTAAGAAGATAATAAACAAGCAACAAATGAGTAGTATAAATATTATAATTGCATATTATAATTGCCTATTATAATAAATGATGTGAGGAAACATGGGCAGGGACCACCTTAGATAGAGTGTTCAAAGAAGGTTCCCTGAGCAGATGACACATAAGCTGGGACCTGAAGTGAGAAGGAGGCAGTTTTGAGAAAGATAATTCAGGCTGATGGAGTAACTGTTATACAAGTCCTGAGTCAAGACAAAGTAAGAAAAAGTCTAATGTGGCTAGAGTCACTAATGAGGACTAAAGTGGCAGATATTGAGATAGGGGTTATTCAAGTGGAAGAGTTAGGACCAGACTATATGTTCTTAAAAGACTAAATGTATGCAAAGTGTTGACTCTGTGCCTGAAACATAGAAAGCTATAAATGTTAGCACTTATGGCTATTAGCATAATTTTTAAGGAACTTAGTCATAACCAATATTTGTCATTTGCTGGTAACTAGAGCAGAATAAACACTGAAAGTTTAGGGCCTACAGTGCTAACTGTTGGTAAGATTTCTTTGAGGTAATAGCATGCTCTTCATCAGGTGGCATATAATGTTTGGTGATTGCCAATGGTGTTAGCAGCTGTTGCTGCTTGATGCATTGTTAATTAATTAAGGTTGCAAAATGGAGGTATTGTAATTCTATCATATTTTCACCTATTAGCTGAAGTACTTACATAAAGAAAATCTTCCTCTTCTGCTAATGATAATTTTTTAAAACTCACTATTTAGGCAAATTTGATATGTTTTATGGTATTAACTAAAGTGGACATTGTTAAAGACAACTATTATAGCTTCCTGTAAAACATCCTTTGGTACCCCATTGCATGGTTTACTGATTTAATCTAGTACAGCACTGTCCATGATCTAGTTTTCTCTGGTTTTTGGTTGATTGTGCTGTGAAATGGAAGAAATCATTGCTTCATTGTTAAACTGGGACACATACTGTTTCCTTTGCCCACTGACTTCAGTATCTCTCTCTACAGATGGAACTTTCTGCTCTATAGTCAATGATAGCTGTGCAAGAAGAGGAGCTGCAGGTGCAGGCTGCTTATCTAGAGTTCCTGACCAGAAACCTACAGATAAAAGAAGACCTTATAAAGGTCTTGGAAAGCTTTTTTAACTACCATTGAAAATGTTTGAGCTCAGAATACTTGTAGGGCACCTTCAAACAATGTGTTAATATAGTGAGTCCCTTGTTTAGGGGACTCAGTTTCTCACTTGAAAGAAGAACAAACTATTTCAAAGGCATGTGTTCCCCAACTCCTATGCTGAATAGTATTTTTACCACTGTTTTTACATCTATACTTATTTTTTTACTCCAAGGACCCTCAAATGCAACTGGGTGACCCTGAAGACATACAAGCTACTGAATGCATGACCCAAGAAGTCTTAATTCTCCAGGAAAAAAGTTGCTTCAGTAGAATCCCAGGGTCAAGAAATTTCTGGAAACTGAAGACAACAGGTAAGTTATTGTAGTGCGACTTTAGTTTTTATTTGAAATAGTGAAAAGGCTGTCAGTCTCAGCCTCTTGTAAAGAGGACAGTTAGTAGTATTTCATAGAGAGTCCTTGTGCTACAGTTTCCTGCTGTGGTCATAGCAGTCGTAGGTGCCCCTTTCTGACATTTGAAGTTCTGAAGGGAGCAGTTCTTTTTTTGGACACAGTCCATACATAAGTCACTCTCAACTGAATCCTCATGATCAGGTCTCTCCCAATTAGGAGGGAAAAAACCAAACAACTAACCCTGCTTCTGCCCTTAATTCCTTTATAGACACTAATCCATATCTAACCTTTTCAATGCCAAACTTTGAAACTTGCCTATACTTCCTTTCTCCCTTAGTATCTCCCTCAGTAACCATTCCTCTCACTACAATCTGGCTGGGTTTTTTGGGGTTTTTATGTATTGGGTTTGAACTCAGGGCTTCATGCTTGCTAGGCAAGTGCTCTTCTGCTTGCCTATAGCTCTTTTTGCTGTGGTTATTTTGGAGATAGTGTCGTACTTTTTGTCCAGGCCAGCCTGGACCTCGACCCTCCCATTTTAAGCTTCCTGACATTCCTGGGATGACAAGGAATATACCACCACAATCACCTTTTTCCATTGAGAGGGAACTTGTAAACTTTTTGCTGGCCTGAAACTTTGATCTGCCTGAGCTCAGCCTCCCAAGTAGCTAGGATTCAGATGTGAGCCTCTGGTGCTCAGCTCCAATCTGGGTTTTAACTTAAACATATCTTGCTGGTTATACATTAGCAGAGATCATTATCTTTATAGCATATTGTATAGCTCATAATGACACATGGCTATGATTGCTGAATGTCTTTTCCTCCCATGAGATAGTAACCTTAACCTGAGAATTAGAACAGAGCCTGTGCATAAAAGGTGCACAATAAATATTTATTGAATGAATGAACACTGATAACTAGGAAGTCCTATTTTATGTTTCTCTTTGGCCCATGATTTTTTCCTCTTTATTTTCTTAGCCTCTTTCCTGTGCTTCTTCTATCTCTCGTTTTTTTCTTGCTCCCATGTTTGATTTTGGGTAGTAGGGATTTAAAAAATGTAAAATGATAATGAATGTAACATTAGTTGAAAACTGTAAAATACTGTAGAAAGCTCAAGTAAGTCATAAGATACCTGGGAGGGTTTCAGTCATAGTGAATGTTAATGCCTTGCTTTTGTCTCTTCCTCAGGATTAACTATGGCTTTATGTCTCACTTTGCTGCTTGCATATTGCTCCTTCTCTCTTCTTTCCTCAGTTGCTGCTGATGTTAGAAGGACTTGTGGATGAGCAGAGTCGGCTTAATGAGGCCTTACAAGCTGAGAGACAGCTCTACAGCAGTTTGGTGAAGTTCCATGCCCATCCAGAGAAGTAAGAGAGTGACTACTTTTTAAAAAAATAATTATTCCTTTCTTTTTCTTCTTTCTCCTATTGTTCTTTATTAAGTGCACATGCATATAATATCAATGAGAAGAATAAAAGAAAGCCTCCTACTTTGTCATTTGTTGTGTGGATTGTTCTGAACTTTAGTTAATTTAAATCTTAGGTTAGGAATGGTACCATTTCCCATATCTATAGTGAAGATTAAATGAGAATGCAGGTTAGGTATCTAAAATAGCACTTTGCATATAGTAAACACAGTATTTGTTCCTGTCTTTTTTCTGCTCTGTGTCCTGTTGAGGACGGTGAAGTTCACTGATACTCATTTAATAACATTGACTATCATTGAAGAAAATAGATTCATTGGGATGGCTAATATCACCCCAAATCATTAATTTTATCATGATGAATATACTTTCTTTAGCTCTTACTTTTTGGTTATGTGTATTGTATCTTTTAGTTTCATTTTATATTCCTTTCTTTTTTTTTCTCATTTCACTTTCCCTCCTAGCCTGTTTTTCTTTCACAGTTTTTACTCTTTCATTAATCTGTTTCTTTTAATTTCTTATTGAGTTGTAAAAATGTTTTCTTTCTACCTCAGGAAAATAAAGGCAGAATAAAGATATGATAGGACCACATGTTTGTGTTACATTTTAAAGAACCTCTGGATCTTGAGTCTTTGTGAACTGGATTCCTTTTCAGAACACTGTCAAATTTGGTAGCAATGAGAAAACTGCTATCTTCAACAGCAGCCCTTCTTGGCTCAGCTGTGTTTCAGTTACAATTACTGTTTTCTGGATTTTAGTCAATTAATGAAATTTATCTTATGCTAGCTATAGGAGTATGAGACCAATCCTAGGAACAATAATTTTATGTGAGATTGACCCAGAATCTAGCCTGAAGGGGCAAGCCTTAAGAAAGGAGCAGGTCTTGCTACATTCCCAGGTGTCACAACTAAGACTGCCTTCATTTACTGTGTCCTAAAGAACAATTACTTTAGAAAGTCTCATGGCCCAGAGACGCATTGCTGGCTCCTTGGAAACACAGGTGGGCTTATTATAGTTGAAGGCTAATCCACTTTCCTTCCATGTGGCATGTTTAATCAGCTCTGAGAGAGACTGAACTCTGTAGGTGGAGCTGGAAGGAGCCCAGGTGGTATGCAGTTGACTAGAAGAAGTTCTTGGAAGAAGCCTGGGGTGTCTAAGTAGGCTGGAGATGGGGAACTGGAAAGTGTGCGAGTTCATCACAAGCATGCCTTCTGAGCACTGGTGGGTCAAACTGCAACCCAGGATGGAAAACCTTGCTTACACTAACCAGACAGAGCCTTGTCTGACTTGGCAGAATTAAATGGTGACTTACTAATGATAGAACTTGTACAAGTAGCATCAACTACAAAATGAAACTCACTTTAGCCTACCTGTATCTCACTGTACATATCTTTCTCAGTTAAATGGTGGAAATAACAAAATATACTTGTACATTTTAAATCATTCAATTTTAGTTTTACCACACATACTCATTCTTTTCCCTAGCCTCTCCTTCTCAATCCTTCATCCCTTGTATGGGCCAATAAAGGTTATTCCTCCCCCTTTCACATTCCATTTCATATGTTCCATATCCTGTCATAAATGCATGTGTGTGTATTATTTTTGCCATTTAATCAACTTCTGCTCTTTGAGTGAGAGCAATTTTTAATGAAATAAAAGAAGTAAAAATTTCAAGATGAGATAGAGAAAGATTGAGAGTGTATAAGAATGACTTTGTAAAAGTGCTATAATCCTTTTCAGAAGGTAATCAAAATCAGAAGGGTAGTCTTGGGCCAAATTAAAGAGCAGAGGCAGAGACTATTAAGGTACCTCTTATATTGTTTCAGAATTGAATGTTGAATGACACAGGAGGAATTTGATTGGTGCACATGAAATTCTGTTTGAAATTTTTTTATTGATCCTTTAGGTTTCTTTAAACCAAGGGGTTGCTATTTGATCAGAACATGACTTCAAGAAAGGTTTTATAGTCAGAATTCTCTATGTACAAAGATAATTCTCACTGTAATATCCCCCTTAAAAATCAGTGTTTTAACAAAGATCTCATCATAAGTTGAGAACAGTATTGCTTCTGTATTTCCATTTGATCGTGGAACTAGGTGAAATCCTTTATTTTTCATTATTTAGTGTGCATACATTTCTCCAGATTAAAATAAGTAATCAACTTTAGGCTTTTAGGTGCATGATAGTTTACAATGAAGTGTCACAGATCTGTGTTCGTAGGTTTTAGTCATTGTCTTCTCAGTGCTTTTCTGTGGCAATGGGACAAGTGGAAGGAAGGGCACTGGAGAGTATATTCTGGTATCAGGAATGTCGCAAGTGTTGAGTAACCAAGATTACTGTGGAGGCTTGTGGATTTAGCACCATAAGGTTTCTTATTTCTGTGAGATATGAATGACCTAGATTAGAAGCTGAGATTTCAGTCACTTTTAACATGGCATTAAGGGCTTTCTAGCATCTTAAGTGTAACCTAGTTCCCATCTAAGCTAGGTGGGCACAGTGGCTTTTTTTTCCCTTTTTTTTTTTTACATTATACTTTGTTTCTTTCACATTCATATGTTGACCTGCCTTTCATTACTTTCTAAATTTTATTGAAGATTCTATAATCATCAGCATTAAAGTCAAATTAAAGTGGACAGGAAGAAACTGTTGTACTGGAGAAACACCCTGGAATCTTCTGATTAAATAGTTTTCAAAGATTGATGGACATAAGACTTTCTTTTAATGGATTATGCCATTCCAGGATTTTTATTTGTTTTGTTTTGTATTAAGGACTGAATTCAGATTCTGAATCTAAGCAAGCACTCTACCTTTTGAGCCAAGTCCCCAGCACTTTTGTTTTTGAGATAGAATCTCACAATTTTGCCTGGACTGGCCTCAAACTCTTGATCCTTCAACGTCTACCTCCTAAGTGGCAGGGATTACAGATGTGTACCACCACACTCAGCTCCATTTCAGTTTTTATAGCCTTCAGGGGAAAAGGGAATCACTTAAGTATAAGCAGAACCAACTACTTTTCTTAGTGTTCCCATTTTAAGAGACTTTCCTGTACAAAACTTTTGTAACTTACTCTCCCAAGTAAGGAAGAGTAGAGCTGTAGATATGTCAGTCTGTCAAAGACTAGTCTGTTTTATCATTGCAACTGGGTATTTAGAAAATCTCTTCCTTTATTTTACAAATAGTCCAGGGAAACTTTCTGAATTTTTCTGTTAAATTTCAACAATTGGTGATTCTTGGGCTCTATTGGCTCATGGTGACTCCATTAATTTACAGAAATTACTGCTTTTGGTCCATGTGCATCAAGAATAGATTGATGAAAGGATAAATTAAGAGTTCAATATTGATATATAAGTGGGACTAAAATCTGGTACTTTCTAGTCTTGATAGCTGAAACAAGTCTTGCAAACAGTTCTACCTGGAGAAGGGAGCTTGGTGGTCTAGCAAGTTTATGTGATAATTTGATACCAGATTAAAGAACACAATTATGAATTTTTTTCTGTAACCCACAGATTGATGGTGCTGTGATAAGAGAAATAATTATATGATCATATTTACCATGACTTAACATATTTCCATCATCTCTGAAGAAGCACAGGTTTGATTGCTGGATTATGTTACCTTTTTCAGGCATTTTCCAACATTACAGTAATTTTAGATAAAGTATCATGTGCATATAGAAGCTTGTCCTTATATAAAAATAGTTTTATTCTTTTTTTAAAGTTCATTTTGCTCTAATTATTTTGAAAATGGAGGGTCTCATGAACTACTTATTAGGGATGGCCTTGAACCATGATCCTCCTGATCTCAGCCACCCAAGTAGCTAAAATTACACACATGAGCCAGCAGCACCTGGCTTGGATAAAAATATCTTGAAAGAAAAATAATGAAGTAAATTTTTACTTAGTCCATGCTTAATTAGAAACATAGAACTTAAATTTAGAAAACACATACTGATAGATTTCATTTTTTTCACTTTTCCTTTGAATAATAGTAAATATCACAGAAATAGTTGTAAAAGATCGGAGTAGATAAGTCTGTAATTTTTAGAACTGTAGAACTGAAAAGGACTTCTAAGAATTTAATGAGTGAAATGGAAATCCTTAAGACATATTTTCCCTTAAACTTTTTTCTATTGTGGGATTTTTGTTTTTGTGGAGCTTTGTACATGCTAGGCAAGCACTGTACCACTGAGCCAAATCCTCTTTTCAGCTTTAAATGATTTATTATTGAAATCTGATGATTTTAATATCAGTATCGATCAACATTTGCCTTATGCCCTCTTTTTAGCAATTTAGCCAAGTTAAAACTTTTCTGAAAAGGCAAAATTGGGTTATTTTAATATGTCAGCCTTTTACATTGATTAAGTGTAATCTTATCTCCCTTTCTCCCCACCTCCACCCCATCCACGTCCACATGTCTCTTCATTCAGTTGTGAACAACAGCAATATTTTTAGTACCTGTAGTCTTAGGGAAAATACATTTTTCCATGTTCATATTTTCTTAAATATTTTTCAGTTACATTATATATGGTAAGAGATATATTATGGATGAAGAAAATTTTAACCTAGATAGGTTCTCAGAACCTCAGAAGGTTCTTTGGTATATTCAGCTTACACTGCTTATACGGTGACCTCTGTGGAAGGTATACACAAAACTCCTATGGCTTGTATGCTCCTAATTCAGCTCCTAGATCATAAGAATTTGGACATATATCTTCAAAATAGCTCAAGAAAATTGATAGCAGTTCTTTCTATTTTGATCTTTGAGCTGGAGCAGGAATCCTCTGATGAGGGAAAGGAGCAGGAGGTCACATTACACCAAAAAATTGTTCCTTTCTCAGGAGTGACAGTCTACTCACCTACCTAAAATTCCTTTCCTTTGGGTTGTCACTCTTAGAACAGCTTCAGAACTTTTGCTTTCCTTGAACTAGTATTAGAAAACTCTATTTCCCATTGTTAGGATAAAGTCACTGTTTTCAAGTTTCTTGGTCTTTTTGTATGAAGAGTCCCAGAACCTTCAGATGTGAAATTGCAGAAAAACTCAAGTTGTCTCCTCCACAAGAGTCCTAAGTAGTACTTTGCAGTCCTACAGCCAGTGTCTTGCAGGGGAAGGTGACAAATTTCTTATGAAATTGAGAAAAATATTAGTTGCACCCTTAAAATACATATCCCATTTTGCCTTAAGGACATTGTATGAGTGGCAGAATAAGTGAAATTAGTTTGCTTTTTCAGGACTAATATTTTATGAGATGCAAGCACATATTTTCTCATTTCTCTTATGTTAAAACTCAGAAAGCTCTACTCCTTTCGTAGTAGAACAATTTGTACTATGGAAAAAACTGCTGAAAACATGGAGCTTACATACGACAACACAAAATGAAAAGTAAAGAATGAATCAGTATGTGATACATTGGGGTTATTTCTATGGGATCATAGTTTCTGAGTCTTAATGCATTTTGTAGTATTGATTTAAGCTTCTTCCTCACCATTTTCAGCAGTAACTGCATTAAAACATTTAATTATGATTAGAAAACAAATATATTGCTTTTATTTAGTCTGAGTATTCATAGAAGATAAGTCCTCAACTTTTTTGCCTGCAGCAGAGAATGGGATGTGGAAGTGAGACACAAAACGTAGAACTGACAATGCTAATTTTACCAGACTTCAAGTAAGTATAATTAAGCTTATAAAGTGATATACTCATTATTTGTGTGTTATTTTCCCTTTTTTGTTGTTTAAAGTCAAACCCCAGAAATAAATTTTATTATACTGTGTTCCTCTTGCTGATGCTGGAAGGATAAAGCAGAAAGTTCTGCAACATCAGAAAAATGTTTGATCTAAAGTAGTATGAAGAGTAGGAGTTTTAAATGCATAAAGCAAGTTGGCTTCCTTGTCCAAAAGGACTCCTAATTGTGTAGCAAATGCTTGTGGACTTGCCTTTAGTGTATAATGTGAGTGTGCATTGCTGTTGTTTTTCACTTACCAAAGTCATTGCTCTGATCTTTTGACTTCTCAATCTGTAAACTTCAGTGGCATGTACATATAAACATATGTTATAAATCATTCGTTTCTATCTATACCCATAAAGTAGTATTAGTTTAATAATAAAAGCAAATTTACTTGCTTTCATTACTTAAACTTTTGTGAGCTGTTGAGAAAAGTTAAAGTGATTCATAATAACTTCAGATGAAGAAAAATGTGGTATGTTAAATGATCAGAAACTTGGAGTCAAATTATGTTCAGGACTTTCCCCACCAAATTAAACTGTATATTTTTCTGTGGAAGTTCATTTCTTAATAGAACTGTGTTGTTAATATTTATGCTGAAGTAGGGAGTGTGCTTTTTTATATATGTGTTAGAAATTCAGCTACTTTAATTGAGACAAAAATTGTTACTAAACCAATAAAAGTATAAACAGAAACTATTTGGTTTCATTCTTAAATGATTTATGAAAAAAGAAGTAGAGGAAGCTCTTACCTTTTTTCTTTTCCTTTGTAGGAGAATTATTCTATTTATCATTGTACTAAAATTCCAAGTCAAAGTAAGGCTCTGTGGACTGCGTATTTACTTAACTAAAGGAAGGAAGAAGAAGAAGCTTGAATTTTTTTTCTTCCCAAAGAAATGAGAATAAAGAAACAGCCTTGCCATTTCCCCAGAAAAGTAAAATGGGCTACTTTACCTTTAAAGTCCTTTCTTGCTCTCCCTGCTGCAGGAGAGCAGTAGAAAGCAGGAGAAATTTGAGGATCCTATTACTATGGTTTGTTGGGTGGTGCCATCTCTTTAAATGTTCTTATAAAGGTCTGCTTCTTGTGTTCCTTGAGGAAAAGAGCCCATAAGCAGGAAGAATCCATTGACATTACAGAATTAAAACAGTACAGAATAGATATAATGGGCATATCTTCTGATCTGTGTAGGACAGTCCTAATTTATACATGTCCCCATTAGTTTAGGTGACTAGTTTTTGAATAATCATCCTTTGGGAAAAGTAGAAACTTTCCAAAAATCCTGTTGGGATTGCATACCCTGAAAAGTGATTTCAGTCATAATTTAGGAAAGTTGCTTACTAGTGCTCATGCTGGATGGTCCTCTAAGCTATTTAAGAGATGTTGCCATTTGAGACAAAAGAACACCATAAAGGAACTTTACTGCAGAGTGCAGCTTTCTACTATTTCTGTTCCAAGACCAGCATCTGTTCAGATAAATTAATTTTCTCAGCAGAAGCTATGCAGAACTATATAGAATCTTGAAAGTTTTTTCATGGTCCTAAAAGGAGTGGATGCAGGTAAAATTGCATTTTGATAAGACACCCTTTTTGTTTGATTCACTCATAACATCATAATACTAAGCATGCCAGCAGAAGTTGGCTCATGACATGAAAATGTGAGAGTTAAGGTAGTGAGTACATGGCAGAGTGTCTGGGAATGAAAGTGAGATCGGCCATCGAGGACCTGGAACTGAGGGAGAAAACACCTGGCACTGCAAATTTTATACTGTGAGGCTTTAGTTCTTCAAATACTCTGTCACATTAATAACATATGACCCGTGCTAGGTAGTAAGTAACCATGTGGAAAAAAATGCCCCTTTGCTGTTTTCCATATAGGTGGCTTAAAGGAGAAATAATGACTATAGAGTAAAATTTGGGGAAATGACCTTACCTCCACCCCGTTTGTACTCATTACTAAGAATTAAAATGATGCCCTGAATTGTTCTAGAATGCTTTTTCATACATGGTAGAGTTTCGAGGCATTTATAATTTAGTGGTGATGAGTCCTATTTGGCACCTTTTCAGAAGAATCCATCCTATTTCACTGGACAGTGTTATGCTTTTTTCAGTTTTCCTGTGAAACAGGGAGAGCAAAAATGTTTTATTTCAAGCCTCTTGCTGAGGGAAACAGGTATCCAGAAATGAAGAAGTGCAGGTACAATAGGTCAAGATCATCCAGTTAATAAGTTTGGGTGTAAAACTTCCCACTGATGACTATGTGTAGTGTTTGTGGCCTTCAGCTTTGTCAGTACAAGAATTACTTCAGTTCATCAATAATAATAGAAAACTAATACTTATTGTTCAAGGGTACGATTTGTACTTTTGCCAAGCCCTGTTATAAGTACTTGCAAATCCACAAACACTTTGAAGTTCACAACAAGTGTATGGAGTGGATAACACTTAATTCTAACTAGTAAGTGAGGAAACTGTGTTGCAGAAAGATCACATAACCAGTGACAAAAGCAGAATTCAAACAGATATTCTTGCTCTGGAAACCACGTTCTTAATCATTATGCCATATTCAACTTAAAAAATTCTACAAAGTTATGAATTTTTGCCTCAGTGACAAGACTATCTGAGGCTGACACAGTGCTTAAATTATCATTCAAGGATTCCGTCATATTTTAGAGGCTTATTTCTATGTGCTTTGTAGAGTCAGATAGTTGGTAGAAAATGATTTTCTAGATCTCAATAATGGGCATTTTGGTATCACCTCTATGTTGTGGAGCTCAGAGCCTAGAACCTCCAAGAACTACAATTTGAGAACTTCCATTGAAGGCTCACACGAAAGTGTTTGGTAAAATTTCAGTCATGTTTACATATTAGCATGTAAAATTTAGAGAAGGAAGTTAATTGTGAGTGAGCAGATTCTTCACTTTCAGAGAATCTTGAGTTGACAGACCATTTTACTTCATATTTTATCAAAAAATAATCCGGAAGATCTGGTGCCTGACTCAAGTAGTAGAGTGCTTCCCTAGCAAGGATGAGGCTGAGAGTTCAAACCCCAGTACCAAAAAAATACAATAAAATAAATAAGCAGAAGATTCATCAGTTCAAAAATTATTTGGTCCATTCATTTAAATTAGCAATTTAAAGTATTCCAAGATGGTTCTGAAGGCAGTCTTTTATTGCCTTATAAAAGCTTAGAAAACAGGCTCTCCTACAGAATAGTTATTTCAGTTTCATTTATTTAAAAATGGTAATGGTAAGGGTAAGGGTAATGGAGAGATTGCTAGTGTTCTCTTATATTGGATCTTGTATGAGCTCATTTTGTTCCCATATATTTTTATACAAAATGTTTTCCGCTTTATTATGCCCTTCAGACACACAAAGTTTGCCTTGTTCTTCAAGTTGGTAAATGGTTAAGCAACTAGAGCTGACATCAAAAGAGTACAGCAGATTATAAATTAGGTGGAGGTGATAAAAAGGAAAGAAACAAAGTACCTATGCAGTAGAGTGCTGGGGTTTGATAGGCATCCTTCCGTTGTTTCTATCTAAGTCAAAGACAAAGCATGCTGTCTACTCCCAATGAATGAATTACAAGGAAATTATCTAGAAATGCAAATGTGGCATCTGAGAAGCCCAGAAAGGTAAGTGGAGGACAGAAAGTGTCAGATAAAAACTTTCAATATCAACCATGGTCACCTGTCCTAATCTCTATGGAGCTTATTCTTGGAACCTAGTACTGAAATCATGTGGGATGTGGGCTTAGCATGGGTACACAACCCTCCAGGAATGGTGTAGGGATGACAGTTTTCAGATATCTGAGCTTTCTTATCCCACAGGGCCGCTTTGTACCTGTGTTCTCATAAGGGGACAATGTGAAAAGTGTGTTTTAGTCTGTCACTGAGTGGGACAATTCATTTTCTTTGCAGGAAAATGAAGATAAATGAAGAAAATAAAGATTGAAATTTCCACTGTGGTACAGAAAGATTGTCCCAAACAAGTATAGTATGATATGGATGTCCTCAGGTGAATTAACATCCTGATTTCAGTAAGCTTCCAAAACAGCCCAAAGTTAGGGAACATGTTCATTCACCCCTACTGCCCAGTACCCTAAGTGGAGCTGGACTGGAAGAGTGAGTATTGGAAACTCTTGATGTATACTGTCTGCCATGGATCTAAAGATGCTGAATAGCAGAGGGGCCTCCTGTGGAGCACTTTACCAAATGTAATCCTGCCTTGGTCTGAAGTTAAGGCACCTTTCATGGTGAAGATTAAGGAATATAAGCTTGTTCCTATGGACAGCATGTCTTCTACCTCTTAGTACCCCATGACATCAGGGAGCTTCTGCAAGTATTCTGGCATGAAGTTGGCAGATGTCAAGAAATGAAATGTAGATGTTAACTGCCCCTGCTCAGCTCATCTGCAGGATGAGAAATTATTCAGGCTTGCTTGGAACAGGTGAGGGGTAACCACTGGTAAGGAATTTTCCTTATTCACATAAAGCCTTGGATAGATTCTTGGGTCTTGGAGGAGGAACTAAAGATAAAGATCTGACTTGTCACTAGAAGGAACCGCTCTGGAACAATGAATTATTCTGAGTCCAGACACTGAACTTTTTGGTATAGCTCTTGTCAGGATCAACTATGCAATCTGGGACAAGCCACCTAATCTCTCTGAGGCCTAGGTTATTCACTGGTTAGAAGAGGATTTTAACAGCTTGTTGCTGAGCTCAGAAGTAGATCCTGAGGTGCTATAGCAAGTTCTACAGAATTATGTAGAACGTAGAATGTAGAATTCTGGGCAGAATTATGTAAGATGTAGAAAGTACCACAGTGGGTGTGGAGAAAAAAGTATAGGTTATAGTTCTTGATCTAGAATTGTACTGAGATTCTTTTATTCTAACCAATGTAAAAAGGAAGAAATGTCTTAGATTTTTGCTGTCCAATAAAGCAGCTACTAGCCACATGTAGGTATTTAAATATAAATTAATTTAAATATGATAAAATAATTCAGTTCCTTAGTCATAGTAGCCACATTTCAAAGGCTTAATAGACACAGGACCCCCCAGAGAGGAGTTCCTGAGAGACACTGTTACTCTATGCACAGCTGATCCCCCAATGAACACCAAGAGAGGACCAGAGCAGCCCTGATACCCAGGGAAGAAGGGACCCTCCCAGAATTCAGTGGCAGAGAAAACATTACTTATGTTTGGCCCTCATAAGAAAAGAAAGTTGTTACATGATCAGGATGAGGAATAATTCAGGCTTTCTTGAAATATGTGAGGAGTATTTGCTCTGACGGCTTTTCAGGTATAGATGTATGGACTCAGAATTGGTTTGTTTTGAGTGTCAGTAAGAAAGTTCTGCTAGCACAAGGACAAGGCTTGGTTCTGCCCTCCCTGATGGCTAGGGCGCCATACATGTGGGGAAAGGAAGAAATCAGAGGTTATGACAGAGAATGTAATTCTACCTGCTGTCTGGAAGCCATCTGTGGAGGGAGTCACCTTTCTGTTCTGTAATTAACTTCCAGGTGCAGCTGCAGAGGATGACACCAAAGATGCAAGCACTGAATTCACTGCCAGTATTGACGAAGAGGCTGCACGTAACAGTCACCAGCAATTAAGTCAGTGTCAGGCTCCGGGGCTCCCAGAGTGGAAGGTACACAGCCCTTCAGGGGTTTCATGGTTGCCTGCAGCCTTTGTGCACCTGGAGTGAGATGACATCTTTTATATAAACCACTTCCCAATCTGCTTCCTGTTTTCCCTGAGCTTGCCAGTTCCATCTCCAACTCATATCCCCACTTTGTTTCTCTGCCCATGTCACCATTTTGTTTTCACAACTTCTCTTTCTTTCTTCTGCTCTATTACTCTCTTCTTCCTGCCCCTTTCTACCCACTTCTATCCCTATTTACTGTCTGTAGTGATAGCATAAGAAAAAAGTTTGCTTACGAGACAATGGATTCTTCCCTTCTTGGGTTTTTGTAACTGAAACACACCACAGAAGACAGGGTGACATCAAAGGGCTGCAAAGGGAGATAGCAGGGGTTTGGACCTACTTGGGGCCAAAGGTGAGAAACTCCAAGAGGACTGGAATGTCTCCATAGCAGAGATCTTTCTCAGTGAAATCTTATTATGCAGAAGAGAACTTTGCTGTCCAACGTGACAAACTCTAGGTCATGAAGAAGTTAATGGCAAACAAGTGGGATTTCAACAGCAAGCTGCTGCTGAGCCTCAGAATTTGGTATCCAAGCCTGAAACACTATTTCTACCACCATGAGAGAAGGTGTAATCTGCATGTTCTCAAACCCAGTTTTGAACATCCTGGACCTCAGAGATTAAGTCACCAGTAGTGATTCCACAGCATTCATTGGAATGCCTCAGTATCTCCACCCGGTCCAGTGATATTTAACAGTTGAATATCCTGTCACAGAAATCTGCTCATGACTCTAAAGTCACTATAGAGGAAGTGGATCATTGACAGACGCCCTTCTGCAAAGCAGCTGAGCGCTTCCAGTGATCACCTCCTTTAGGACCATTAGAAACACCAGGAAAAAGGAGGTTTCCTGGGTCTGCCTGTTCAGTTGTGGCATAAGAAAAAGGGGACATCTGTTAAACCACTAAGATGAAACCAAGTGAGCAGTCCTCAATCTTAGTGAATTTGGCACAGGCTTTGGCTCTTGAGGACCTGAGTAGGTGTCTGAGATTCCTCACATCTTCATGTGTTGCTACCTTTATGTTGCTATAGGCATAACTAACCCTCTCCCTTTACTTTTGGCATCAGCACTGCTCCTCTTTTGCTTGTACAGCTTCTTCTGACTGCTCCCTACATGCTCCATATAACATAATTATGTGCTCTGCACAGATGCCTCTACCTTTCACTCCCTGATTTCACTAAGGATCTTGGGTGAGAGACAGGAATGTGCAGGATGAAAAAATGTCCACTCTAAAACAGCTAGATGGGATGTCAGATGGTCACTGGTGGTTATAACAACGGTTGGACAGGATTAACTCCAGAAGTTGTAGATAAGAAGAGAGTCAGATTCTGTCTGACATAGTTTGAATTATAAGCATTGCAATTCCTGTGGGCAAACTGGTTTGTAAAGTCATTTATTCCTCAGCTGCCTTTCAGTAGTCTAGCACTGAGAATTTAACCAAATCCTATTTTGAGAAGGTCTGCCTCACCTGGAATAGATTTTCACATTTGGGTAATGCTTGCTATAGTACTTGGTGTAGAAGATGTTATAAGTTAGCAAACCTTTGGATAAGTGACTCGACTCATGATAGAGTATATGCCTGTTGGATGAACACTGTCTTGCATAAGCGTGTTTTTTATTTCCTTGAAAAACAGTTTTCAGCTGTGTTAGGAAGAACTTTGGTATGTGAAATTTTTGTAAGTTTACTTCATCTTTTTGGGGGTTTGAGGTTGTGACTCTCCTGCTATCAATTAAAGCTTGTTTTGCCATAACTGTTTTGTGTCTAGATTCTCAAAAATTTGTTTGTTTGTTTTCTTAAAATTAGGCTCTAAGCTCCTTATTGTATTCTTGGAAGGTACACTTTTTTCTTGACACTGAATTTACTTTTTACCTTAAGTGCACACTTGCTTACCTTAATAAACACATCCAGATTTCTGTTCCTGAGAATCACCTTTAAGCTAAATCAAGTTGTTTCTTCCTTATTTTTTGGACTCACTCAACTTAGAAAGCCTCAGGTCTGCTCATTATGGTAATTTTCCCTAGATATCACCCACAAAATTCTACTGTCAAGCAGATATAAGATCTCTAATAAATATCCAGGAAATTTCCATTAAAAAATATGGTAACCATTGGTTTTCTTCATTTCAATTCTTGCCATGGAGAAAAGTTGATCAAGTTTTAATTACAAAGGAGAGGAGTCAGTAGACTAAGTTATGAACTTGAGAAAAACTGTTTTTAAGATATTAATGTTATTTTGTCAAATCATAATTATACACATTTAGAGATGTACAATCTGATGTTTTGATATGTGTATGCAATGTGGAATAATTAAATCAACTTAATCAATATAGCCATCACTTCATCTACTTACAATTTTTGTGGTGAGATATTTGAAATTTACTCTTAGTTATTTTGAAGTATACATTATTGTAGTTACCCTGCTATGCTATTTATCTCAACCTATTTTTTCTACTCTTTCATCAACAACTCCCCACTGTCTCCCCTTTTCCCCAGCAAACTCTGGGAGCCATCATTCTACTCTCTTGTATGAATTCAAAATTGTTAGATTCCACATATAAGTCATATTAAGTGAGATCCTGTAGTGTTTATCTTTCTGTGCCTGGCTTATTTCATTTAGCTTAATGTCCTTCATATTTATCCAAGTGACAGGATTCCTCCCCCCGCTTTAAGGCTAAATAGTGTTGTGTAAAAGTACCATATTTTCTTTATTTACTTATATATTGATGGACACCCAGGTGGACTCCATATTTTGGCTATCATAAATACCACTGCAATGAAGATGGAAGTGCTGACATCCCTTTGACATATAGATTTCTGTTCCTTTAGAAATATACTAAGAAGTGAGAATGATTCTTCATACCATTTTCCATAATAGCCATTTTTATTTACATTCCCACTAACACTATATAAGTGTTCCTTTTTCTTGTCATCCTCTCCAATAGTTTTTACCTGTATTTCCTTCCTTGCCTCCTGACTCCTTTCCTCCCTCTCTCTGCCTTCTTTCCTTTTTATTTTTATTTACAAAAAACATTATATCTCATTGTGATTTTATTTTGCATTTCCCTAATGATTAGTGATGCTGAGCATTTGAGAAAAGCTACTTTTTAATTAAGCAAGAGGTAAGATCTGCACTAGACCTCTATATGTCAAATAGAATCCAGTAAAACTAAAACCCAAAAGTTGAATTGTATGGAAACAATAGTTCAAGTCAATTAGGTAATCTAATTAAACAAGATACAAGGGAGCTATAACTGAAAACAGACATACCACCACCATACCTGATGAAAGTGGGTTTTATTTGAGGGTAAGAGCAGAAATATTTTTTTTATAGATGATACAAACTCATGAGAAGACTAGGTCCTTAGTCACTTTGCATGCATTTATATTAAATTACATTTATATTTCAATTTTTTAATATTAGTCGAAGTAATCCCCTTTGAGATGGAACTCTGAAAACCCAAATTAGCTCAGACAAAAATCAGATCCCTAGGCAGTGATTCATTTTCTCATTTTAAAGAAGAAAATCAGGTGAGGTGGACCTTGAAGTCCTTCCAGTATTAACATTTCTTGAGTCATATTTAGAAAGGCACTTTAAAAGTGGATAGACTTCATTAAAGCTAGATATTATTTTTAAGCAGGAGGAACACTTAACATTGAGAGAAGAATAAATATTGTGCTCATATGCAAGGCTGATAGTACTGTTAAATTTATTTATTTTAGTTGAAAAGAGTTTATATAGAAAGATAACATCATATAATTTAAATCAAGGGTATGGTCATAAACTTTCAAAAGTAGTTCTATCCAGGACCCCATTCTTTATTTTGTCACCAAATGCCTAGTGGCACATGTGTCACTGGCTACAGCCTAAGTCTGGGACAGCCATTGTCATGATCCTACCAAATGTCAGGCTCACAAACCTAAGGTGGGACTGGCTGCCTCAGGATTGCATAGCTTTGTGAATCTCTATCTTCATCGATATGGGTGCACATCTCTTTGCAATCTAAACTGCTATGCTACTAAATACCATGTACACGCATGCTGTGAATTAATCTAACCACAAACCTGTGGCTTAGACACTGCCATACTTTATTATGAGGACTAGCAAGAGTCACCAGCTGTGTGACAACCCAAGCATCTCTATACATCATTGATCTATACAAGTTGCTCTGGGCCCCATTCTGCTTAATATATTGCTGACAAGAATGAGTGAATAAAACATATAATTAATTCTATAAATCACCCTAATCAAGTGGCCACTCTATGATTTATGGAGATGTGCATCAAATATTTTGATGATTAGAAAATGATTGCTTAGCAGGAATAAATGTATAAATGATAATTACAACTCACAGTATTTGTAGAGATAAAAAAACATCACCCAGAAATTGTTGTGGCAAAGGAGTGGGAAATTGGGAGTTAGAATTAGCCTGAAAGGAAAGAAGAAACCAATATATGATTTTGGGATGTATTAATGTTGGACAGATAGGCAAGAAATCCTTGTACTAGGGTAATGAATCATACTATGTAGATTATCACTCTGATTTTGATTTCTACAACCTAAAAAGTGTGGAAAACAACTGGAAAAGAGCCACAAATAAATGATAAATTCTAAGTTCAAAAATTCCCATTTGAGGAAAACCCATTCAATCTGCTTTAATTGAAGCTTTGAGGAATATCATCGAGAATATCCTTGGGAAGAAAGGCATTGGGAAATTGTTTCTACCTTCTTTTGTTCTCACTTTCCTAGATTTGTGGACAATTTAACTGACAGCACTGGATAAAGGGTAATAACCAGAAAGTCTAATTGACTGCCAGGCAGGGTGGCTTCACTTCAACTTCTCAGTAGTTGTAAGGTGTCATTCTCCTGCTGTCTTAAGTGTAGCTCCACCATTATTGTAATTCTGTGACTGGTTGCTAGATATTCTCTGAGTCCTTATCTACTCTTTTGAGTCTAGGTTACAGGCAGGGTCTAAGGCACTGAGCCATGGCATCTTGAATCACGATCTTTGTGCTCAAGGCTCTTGTGTTATTCAAGTAATCTGGTCTTAATTCAATAAAATGCCCATCATTACTGCCCAAATGCTCATCATACACATGGTAGCCATGGTTGGAAACCCTTAGTTGTGTGGTTGAATTGATTGGAACATGAAGGATCTTCTACCTAGGAAGCTTCATTGTTGTGTGCAGAATTAGAACACTCTATGAGGGAGGAGGGTTTATACAGATGTTACTCTGTCTCTTCTCAGAAGTAAAAGTACGTGAATCATGGAATAGTGATTTCATATTCTCTGCCACTTTATTAACTTTACAATGGCAAGTACCTGATTCATTGGCTAAATTGGCCACTCCAGCTTTTATAGGCTTTTTATTAAAAGATATGTGGACACTAAAAGAGCTAAACTAATGTTGTAGAGCTAATCCATTCATAATAAGCCAGCCTTCCTCATGGATTTATTACATGAAATTTTGATTGAACATGGTCAAAAAATAACAAATAGAAGTAAAAGTAAATCTTAAAAACAAAATTTTTAATTCGCATTTCTGCATTATGCAGCTCAGTGGATTCAGAGAAGCTCTCAATCCGTTCCACATTATTGTCAGTTGTGTTTAACTCATTGAATGATCTGCTAAGTGTTTTCCTGTCCTTAATTTTGTGAAAATCTGCCTCCCAAAAAGCAAATGGTGCACCAAAAGCCAGGTAAAAGTTGATGTGTGCTTATTTAAGTGATAAAGTGAAAAGTTAAGATTTGCTAAAAAGTGGCATGTCTTTAGTGGAAGGTGGGCTGTGTTTTGAGAAAAATTAGTCAAGCATCTACAGTATAGTGCTGAAGTCTGTCTCAACAGAGGTCACCTTGGAACCATATACCCATGGCTACTAAGTCTGTTGTGTCTATTCATCCTTGAGGGCCATAAACAGCTTGGCTTATTGTGTACAGTTCAGCTATGTTCAACTTTTAATTCATGACCTATCATTTCCTTGCATGTTACATATCACTTTTACTTCCCAAAATAATGTTAAACTGTGGCATCAGCCTATTGTCCTTGTTTCATAGTTGAAGAAACTAGGGGCTAGAAAGTTCCAAGTGACCTGCTTAAAGTTGCATAACAGTCCATGGTAGATCTCTGGCTCCTGATTTTTAACACTAAGCCTTTCTATATTGTATATTTTGTCAAACAATTTTTAAAATTGTTGTGATCATTCTAAGTGTCCGGTGTTTTTTTTTTTTGCTGAATTTTATAAATCTTTCCTAAAGTTCTACTTAAGTTAAAATGTAAGTTTTACTTAAACTTCTATTTATTTTTTTGGTCATACTGGAGTTTAAACTCAGGGCCTCACTCTTGCTAGGCAGATTCTCTCTACCCCTTGAGCTTCTCCACCAGCTCCCTTACTTAAACTTCTGCATGTATACACTACATTTCGATGTGATGAGTATTAACAGTAAATCTCTTTTGGTTCAACACACCATTTGTAGATACCCTCATGAATTATTTTCTTTCTAACCTGAAATTCTGAGTTGCTTAACAATCCACCTAATCTTAAGAAATATTGATGTTGTATAATACAGAATCCAGCCTCTCCTTCCAAAAAAATTTTGTGGAGCTTTGCTTTCTTAGTTTGTACTATGAAAACATCATGGTTTACCCTGAAACATGAAGTTGTAATGTAATATTAAATATACTTTTCCTCTTTCTCTCCCTCCTATATCCTAGTTTTAGTAACATACCTGCCTCCTTTTTCTCCATTAAGAAGGGAGATAGACAGTCTATCTGAGTTCTGTGCCTAATGTCCCTAAATCACACCAGACAGGTTCTTCTGGAAGCTCCAAGTCTTCAGGATTCTGAGAAATCCAGCTAACATGCATAGCTGACTGCAAATCCCTCAGACTATGAATTACTCATTTTCTTTGCCGCTTTTAGCTCAGCATTCATAGTTCTGTGCAGTTAAAAATCACCTGTAGAACCTACATAAAATGTACAGAGTGTCATAGATTTGGGGAGTCACAAGTTGGTAAAAGAATTTACTTAGACAGAGAGTAGGGGAAAGTAAACATATATTAAGACACCATTAAAAGTGGATAGAATTGCAGGACAAATGAGCATAGTGGCTGAGCCAGGGATGAGAATAGGTTTTATACCTCAGATTAGGCCAACTGTTGATTGGCTGTCTCTTTTTTTGTGAACCTTCCTGATTTATTTCCTCTTCCTTGGATCATGGTTTGAATTTCAAGCATGTGGGAACATCTCTGTTTTTACTTCTGCATTCCAGATTTTAAGGCATGGATTTATTTTTTTGACCCCTGCAAAGTGAAAATTTATATGAAACTCATGCTAAAAATCAGGTATAGGAGTCAAGCTTTATGCTGTGGGTTGACAATTAGGTTTAATTTCATCTGTTTTATAGATTACATCCTAGTATCTCAAAAAATGATTTTCAAGCTGTTATTGGTAGAAGCTATACTTTGCAGAATGAAATACAAAACAAAGCCCAACAGAGGTATTTAAAAACCTAACTCATTTGACAGAAAAGCACTTGCTAGAGTATTTTAGTGGGTTTGATTATAAATGTTCCAGATGGATCTAAACTGTAATGACAAAAGACTAGAATAACTATAGTTAAAATATTGAAAAAAGCTTAGCAATTGACAGACCTATTTGTAGATTTTTAAAAAAAATTTGTATTTTGAAATACTTTTTATAAAATTTTGAACTTAGAAAAATTTTTGATAAAATA
This sequence comes from Castor canadensis, assembly GCF_047511655.1. NCBI lineage: Eukaryota > Metazoa > Chordata > Mammalia > Rodentia > Castoridae > Castor > Castor canadensis. The sequence goes on along the minus strand of NC_133397.1, from coordinate 79,383,764 downwards.
AATAGTCAAACTTTAAGGATAAGCCCCCAATTAAGCAGTCAAAACAACCACTTGAGTTTTTAAATTGTCAATTTGTTTTTAGTTCCAGTCTGAGAGTTAATTTTTGAAAAATCTGTACTTTAGTTAGACCTGATTGAGATAAGATAACCACTTTTTTTGGGAAGAGGCAGTGGATTTCACATATTTACAAAAATAACACATATAAATCAGTGTATTGATTTACAGTATTCTCAGATAGACCTTTTAGCCACAGATTAATTATAATTTTCCCTAAGGGGTAACAAGATAGCATAGAACTCTTAGTGCCATCATGGCAGAGATGGCCAATGTGGGGTTGGGCCACTGGAGGAGGCATGGCAGAACCTGCCATGGTGGCAGCATTTCTCTGCTCCATTCTGCTGATTCCATAACCATGAGATTTTTTCAAATGGTTTTCAGATGGAATCTAAAGCCATGTTACCTACAACACACAAGCACAGTACAAACAAATGAGATATTTTTTGTCTTTTATTTGGGCCTCTAGAGGCCAAAGGTGATAGAACCAATTTATAGGGCTCTCCCTATAAGCTCTTTCTATAACTCTTTCTAATTTCTGATATCCTGGGTGTTAATAGAAAACTGGTTCCCTGGTCTCAATGCCAATTCACAACTTACAAATCATGAGAGCAGGGTTTTGAGGAAAAGGAAATAAAGTTTGTTATTTATCAAATAGGAAGACAGGAAGAGCCAAACTCTCAAAGCACTGTCCTCCCCATTCTGAGAGAAAATGTTCATCTTTTAAAGGAGAGTCAGGGATTCAACTGGCCTATGTGGCAAGATGCATGTTCAACATGACTGCTGGCCTTGATTCTCCAGTTGTTCAGGGCCACTTATAAAATAAGTTTGCTTTGTGCTCTGGGATGTCTCTGATTCTATCATGAGGTGAAATGAGAGGGATTGTTCAGAGGTGTGGTCCAGACCAGACCTGGTTCCTGATTGTATGTTCCCTGCAGGAATACTATGCTGAGCCTTTGTCTTGAGAATGCAGAACTGAAAGAGCAGGTGGGGGAAGCAATGTCTGATGGATGGGAGATTGAGGAAGAGAAGGAGAAGTGCAAGGTTATGATGGAGACTGTAGTCACCAAAGGGGGTCTGAATGAGAGTGGCCTTCAAGCTGAGTTCAGAAAGCTCCAGGGAAAATTGAAGAGTGCTCACAATATCATCACCCTCCTCAAAGATCAGCTTATAGTGAGCAGCAAGGAAGAGAATAGCAAGCTTACTCCAGAGCTCCTTGTGCACCTGGCCAGGGAGATCGACAGAATAAACACAGGTCTGGGTTGTTCTCCTAGGAAACACCAACACCAAGATGAGGAGGCTGTGACCCTGAGACTTGCCCCAGACTGCAGAGCCTTGACCTTGGGGTGGCCCTCACAGTGGTTACGCACAAAATAAGTAAGGGTGTGGGTGGCATAAGAGGCAATTAGTGAAGGGCTGGAGATTTTAGTGTTGACCTCAGACAGTTCTGCCTTGTGGGTCAGGGGACACTGAGTGAAGGGCACCTTTGCACAGCAAGCAGTGCTATGGTGATAATAAAGGCATCCTTATGGATTCATAAAGGCTTTTACAAGATTATCTGTTTTCCAGATAACATACTATGCATTGGCAGTGGGTACTACAACCTCATCTCTGCCCTTAGCATACTCAATATGGTGGGGGAAAATTGTGCATTCCCAGATCATTTTAATAGGATGTAACTGCCACAGTATTGACATGCATTGGGTCTTGAGGCAGCCTAGACAAGTGATTATAATGACGTCTCTTCCTTAGCACTGCTCTTGTTATCACAGCTCATCACAGCTGTTGGTGTCTGTTTCTGGGACTCAGAAGGGATTACTGGGGTCCTCTTGAGGCAAGGAGCTTTGCTGAGCATTCAGTGAACTGAGATTACAGAGAATTCTGAGGGACAGGAGTGTAGGGAGAACTGAGTGGAGGGTTCTACCTCTTCCCTTTAACCACTGAGCAAGAATTTCCTGAGGATCAGTTGTACAAGGATGAATAAAACATCATCTCAGCTCTCTCTGGAAGGCCAGGAACTACCAATGGCATGCTAAGTGCTATGACAAACACATGAATACAATCCATGGAGTTCAGAGGGGGAAGAGGCTGTCCTCATGTGGGGTGTGACCTCAGACTGTCCTGATCCCTTTATTAGCCCCATCCACAGCTGGATAACCAATCCCAGGACCCTGGGCCTCAGTCAGAATTGTGCCTTCTGGCATCTACCAAGCACCAGTGCTACCATCTGGCTCAATGCAGACAGCACTATCAAGATCTCCAAGAGAAGCTGCTGATCTCAGAAATGACTGCTTTTGCCCAGGCAAACCAGCTGGAGAAATACACACCCATATTTAGTAAGTATTACAAGCTCACCACACCAAGGTGTCTTTCTTCTCCCTGAGAAACTATGTGTTCTGCAGGTTTTACTTTTGTTCCCCAACCTCAGAATAATTAGGTCTGGCCATAATCCTAGAACTATGGAAGTGAATATTTTACTTGAATTTGCAGAGGACAGAGAGGAGTAAAGAAGAAAGCAAGGTTTTTCAGTCAGAGTATAAAGAGTAATTGGGGAAATGTTTGGACTTGCTAATCTCTTGTATATTCAGCAAACTGCCTAGCCTCTCTCAACATAACCATCTCTCTCCTGCTGTTTGCATGACAAGAATCTTCAAAGACATAGTTTCATTATTGGTCTAGAATCAGCACTGTTTAATGGAACTTCTTTAGTGATGAGAAATGTTCTGTGTCTGCATCACATGAAATGTGGCTAGTGAAACTTGAAATATTAAGTGTTATTTAATTTTAATTAATTTAATGTAAATAGTCACATGTGGCAAGTAACTACCTGGACAGTACTGGGCCCGGTTCTTGGGACTCTAAGTCAGCTTAGTTCTATCCAAATGCTTATTGAGCCCTTGTGGGTAAGGGCTTTGCTAATCTCACTGGGCCTTCCAGAGATGACAGTATATGATCCCCCAACTTATAGATATCTGTGCCAAGCTAAGCCTAGGTTATCAGAATTAAGATCCTCATGGTGAAAACAGTCTCATGCTTGTGGGAGTCAGTCCTACTGACTGGAGAAAGTCTAGAGAAACATCACTCTGACCTTCCTGCACCCAAAAGACAGCATGTGTGCCTATGAGGTTGAAGGACATGTGGGAAATCAAACACTGTACCACTCACTGTCTCTTCTTAAGCAGTGAATCTCTGGTGAAGTAGGACAGCAAGCAGGTCCAGGTGGACCTCCAGGACCTGGGCTATGAGACTTGTGGCCGAAGTAAGAATGAAGCTGAGTGTGAAGAGACCACCAGCCCTGGTATGTAAGAGCTCAGGATATGAGGCTTCCGCTCCCTCCCTAGAGTCAGCCATCACATTTGGGCTGTGTATGCTACTCCCACACTGGATGAATAGTGGATCAGGAGGGATGACTGAAGGGAACATAATACCAGAGGACAGAAAGTTTGGAGAACTCTTGTCCAAAATGAGTCCAAATGTGAGCTTGAACTTCTGTAATTTGCTTTTAGCATACTGCCATTAATTACAGTTCTATCCAAACTGATAATTATAGAAAAAATACCAAAGCCTACTTATTAAGGAAGAGACTATATGAGCTTTGGAATACATGAAAAGCATGAGGTAAAATAAAATTGCATGAACCAAGTGCTATAAGCACAGGGACTCACCGAATAGAAACTGAGAGGAGGAGACTCACCATCTCTCTCACCCTGGAGGCAGTATATTGTGACAGTTTAGAGCAGGGATCCTGTAGCCAAACTGGTTGGATCAAATCCTTGTTTAAAAAAAACCTCTCTGTGCCTCAGTTTCTTCATCTGCTAAAATGGTAATAACCCATGAGACACTAATGTCAGTTAAGTGAATACATTCTTATAAACACTTTAAAACAGGGTGTGGTACCTAGTAAAATGCTTAGTTCTCATTTGGGCCACTGCCCTAACACTACTATTGTTAACATGCTGGTACATTTCTGTGAGGTCTTATTTTCTAGGCCTATTTTTCACATGGTTGTAACCCAATATTTTTAAACCACAGAAGTATTTAACAGCATTAAACTTTCTGCATGCAGGAGCAGCTGGTTCTACAGTTCTTCTTGTCACTTAAAATATATATAAGGTGTGTATTACTGTCACACTTAAGAGGCATCAACGCATGTGGAAAGCACACAGTTCATTGGAGGATTGAATTCTGGCTCTGCCAAGTTTTATTCTAAGTGATATAGGACTAGCTAGGTTACCTCTCTGTAACTCTTGGTCTTCCCAGTCAGTAAAATGGAAGGTTGACCGTACCTAATGTGCAGGATGTTGGGAGAATAAGGAATACTGCATTTGAATGCCCAGTGCAGAGTCAGGGCTGAAGAAAGTACTACTTCAACACTTGCTCCAGTACTTGTTCTTTTGACCAATATGTTCCCCTAAAGGGAGGGGTCACAGCAGCATGTTCCACTTTTCTCCAGGAAAATGTCTTTGTCTCTTTCAAAGTGTGAAGAACATGATAGCCTCAGGGCCAGAGCACAAATGTGCTCTGAGCAGGGGCACCTGGGCTCAGCCCTGGCCAGCCCTTCTGGGAAGAAGCATTTGGAGAGCAAACTAGGGAAGCAGGAAGAGTCCCAGGCATATGGAAAGTCAGAAAATATCTCTGTCCTATGAAAGGGCATCTAGGATCTGAAAGTCCAGTTGCAGAATGCCAACAAGGTTACTCAGAACCTAAAGAGCCATGTCTGATCCCTTTCAACTACAAGTGATTACTCATTGAGCCTGGGAAGACCTCAGAAAGTGAGAGCTGCTGACACCCTTGAGGGGTCTTCACCTCACAGTGTCACTGACAAGAATGAGGGGTGGCTGTCAGATGGCACTGGGGCTTTCTATTCCCCAGGGTTTCAGGCTAAAAAGGATCTGGAGAGTCTCATCCAAAGAGTATCCCAGCTGGAGGCCCACCTCCCAAAAACAGGAGTAGAAGGGAAGCTGGCTGAGGAATTGAGATCAGCCTCATGGCCTGGGTAAGGACGGCATTGTTTGGGTCCCTACTTGATGGATGATGTCTACATTTGTGCCTGGAATAAGGCAGACTAGGGAGTCAGAAGGGAGAACAGATCATGGCAGAAGAGCATTTAAGTAGAGTTAGGTCTGAGGAAAGACAGGTATATCAGCAACCTGCAGGGCTGTGGATGGTGTCCCAGTGTCTGGGAAATACCAGTTTCTGGGATTTCCTTTAAGGGTTATATTAGTAAAGAAGCAATATATATGCCATAGGATAGTATAAGACTAGACTCAGACTAGACTCTGCCTGGGTTTAAATCCTCGCTCTGCCACTTATTACTTGTGCAGCATACTTAACCTTTCTGAGCCTATTTGTTTACTATTAAATGACAATAATAAGAGAACCCAACTGAAAGGATGCCTATTAAGTTTAAATAAGTTAATACAAGTGCTTAGAATGGACCTGACATGTAATAAGTTCTCAATGCTTTTTGCTGTAATTATTATTGTTATAGTGTATATTTAAAAATACTGGGTACACATCTATCTAGTATCTGTCCTAGTTATCTATTTCGAAGTAACAACATGTCCAAAATGTGGCTGCTTTTCCATTTCTCAAGTTTTGGTTGGTTGACTGGATTCAGGTGGTTCTCTTTTGTGAAGCCATCAGGTAGTAGCTATCACTGGAGTTGTTTGAAAGTCCTCACTGGACTGGGCATGGCTTTGTTGTCTGTGTCTAGTGACTTGGTGCTCCTTCGCTCCTCTCTTTCTCCATGTGGCTTCTTGTCTTCCAGGGCTTCTCCTGTGGCTCTGGCTTCTCATAGTATAGTGGTTTCAGGGTAGTTTCTTTTCTATATGAAAGTTGGTTTCTAAGGCACCAAGTGAAAGTTGTCAGGACACTCAAGGGCTATTCCTGTACTTATTGCAGTGTTACTTCCACAATATGACCTTGGTCAAACTAGGCACATAGCCTTCTCAGATTTAAGGAAGAGTGGAGAATAGTCTCTATCAACTGATGGAGGAGTGGCAAAGCCATATTGCAGAAGAGTGTGTGGAATGGAATGGGAAATCATGTAATGGCTGTCTTTACAAAATGCCATGTGCATGGTTCCACAGTATAGAAGAAATTCATGCATCTGATGGTGTTTGAAATAGAGGAGAAGGAAGGTCCTATTTAGACTTAGGATCAAGTGATTCTGAGTATTTATCAAGTATCTGTTGGGAGTCTACACTATATTGGTGCTATATGAGATATAAAATAGGCATTTCCTTTGATCTCACAGAATTTATGACTTAGCTTTGGACATGTGGCTAAAATATATTGAAGAACAGTGGTTTCCTCATGCTTTGATGCAGTGGTATCTCAAAGTAGAATTTACTCTTATATACTTCCCATGGATTATGTGAATTCAGCTTGAAGGAGTTCCTTAGCCATACTCATCTAAGTTCTTCCTATTATCTTATTCACACTGTGCCAATGTCTAGAGAAACCCAAACTATTTCCCAGAGTTTATACATTCTCCTCTCTTTCTCTATTTATTTTGCTAAGTATGAAATAGTGCTTTCTTTCTTTAATTACTTCCTCCTCCAAGGTTCATTCAAATAGAATTGTGACTTGATTATCCACTCAAGAGAAATCTGTACTGAGACAAGATGAGAGCAATAGACCACTTGTAGGACAATAGACTAATTCTGTGTTTCCTGGCTCCCCCACCCCAGAGAGAAACATTCCCTGTAGGGAAAACTCAGTTGTTCTAATCACATATTGCACACCTGAGAACTCTGTCTGTGCTGAGTTACTGAGATGAGCCACCCCTGCAACTGTGCATAGACCCTGTTGATTTGCATATGCCTAGAGCATAGACTGCACTGAAGACTTATTAATAGGTTGAACACACCTTGTACAAGATTCTGTCCCAGTTAGGACAGAGCATGGACATGAGAGTCCTCAAAACCCATACAGGAATGAAGTGCCATGTGACAGGCAATATTTATGGACAAACATGTGAGAAAGTGATAGCAGGTTTGTAACAGCTTAGGTTAGCCTCATTGGAACCATGGTCTGATAGTTTGCTGCATTTCATTGAAGAACAGTTGCTGTGATTGAATGAAATTCAGCTACTTGTTACAAAGTATGCTGCTTATGTAGGCTTTTATTAAGATTGTACAATATGATCAGTTGTACCTTGCTGCATAAGGATTCAAGTATGGAGGCATGCTCAAACAAGTTTAACGTAATATAATAGTACAATAATAGTTGCTATAATTATTAATATGCACCCTATTTCCATAACTTTCAGAATTTTGCCAATGAGATGATCTCAGAATATACTTGGATGAGCCTTACTATATTACAAGTGAGTACAGGATCATAATATGTAAAATCACTTAATTCACAGAATAAGAGGACAAATAATAGTATTTCATGATAATCCTTTGATAACAACATTTGAGAAAGAAATGGAAATCCTTTACTTAATTAAAAATATGTCACACTGACAACTTAAATGTGAATTTGGCCTTCTTTTCCATTAATATGAAATTACCTTGCATATCATTTGTTTAGGAGTAAACACCACTTCAAAAACACTGGGAGCATTTGGCCAATGCAAAATAGCAGCATCCCTTAGAATACAGAATGAGAAACTATATATTAAGAAGATGATAAAGGATCTATAGAAACTTAAGAAGGCATGTTTTAAGTTTTTTTTCAGGTAAAAAGAATGCTTTCCCCAACAATACCATGTATTTCTTTTGAAAGACACAGTCTGTATGCACATTTTATGACAAACCAGCTGGCTTGGATCCTTCTGCTCTATCTGGATAAAAGTTGTAGGGAGGCAGGGAAAAGCCCCCATATATATTCGTGACCTATGGAATGTTTTTGTATGAAGAAATGAAGGATGACAGTGGATAGAAGCATGTGGTTCTGTTTAATGCCACAGCTACTGTTATTCAGCATTCTAGCCCAAAGCATTTGATGGCTGATTTGGAGTCACAGACTTCCACAGACCTAGGTCAACTGACAACTCTCCATGAAGGGGTTAAACCTCTCATAATCTGTAGTTTAGTCCCAGACTCTTTGAAAGTCCATGGTAGGGGAAATTGCTGATGCTTTTTCAGTCCAGGATCCAATCCCAGAGTGTTTGACAGACTACAATGTCAGCAAGTGTCATAACTCTTGACCATTATTCATAATTTCTTCTGTCTGGCTCTTCAAAGCTCTCTGGGTTTCTTCAGTGCCAGCTCTGGACTCTCTTTACCTTTCTTTCTATACTTCAGACACACCTCACTATCTCAATCACCTCTTCCCTTTGCTTTTGTCATGTTTGCTGTCACCACTACCACCACCACCATTTCTCTGCTGCCACCTCTGCCATAGGTCCTATCAGTGTCTGATGTTAACTCTGATCCCAACAAAATGGTGGGGCCTGATGGCCACAATTGACCCCCAATGCCACTGATGGTGATGGTACCTGCTGTTGTGGGAAGCTCTATTTCTGTTCCTGCCAGGATGTCTCCAGTCACCACATGGCTGCTCTTACCATGTCACCATTTCTCTTTGTGTTTCCAGTTTTAGTGCTCTACTAATAGTGAAAATCAAAAATAGACAAGGATGACCACACAAGAAAATACTTATTGGGACCTAATGTTGCAATATGAGCAAGGCAGGATAGGAGGTTGTCCTATAGTGGCTCTCCAAGTGAACTCAACAGTGTTCTTATACAGTCACATGATGGGTGAGGCAAAGGTGTATGCACCAATTAATGCAATCCTTTTGAGTGAATGAAGAATTGTGCTTGCACCAATTATAGCACAGTCCCTTTTATTTGTTGGCAGTCCCAAAAGAAGGACCTTGATCATTCTCTTGGGCCAGCAGGGGAAAGGCTCTCCCTGTGGTGTGGGTGGAAATGGCTTTAAGATCATTTAGAGTTCACTGAGGCTTGTGACACACCTCATAAGATTGGTGGAAGATGTTTGTATAGATGAGCCTAGATTTGAATTTTAGTAGCAAGCTATGTCTATCTGTATATTCTTTAAGATATCCATGGAGTGTTCAAAGCAGCTGGTATTGGCATTAGGGCAGTCCAGCTGGCTGCATAGCTGACAGTCTTTGACTGAATGCAGCCAGGGTCCCAGTGAAGGATCTGACACTTGTTATTATAGAGTTAAACTCCTCTCAGCCCCAATTTCTCAGTATATTGAATGGAAAATATAAACAGCATAAGGGCTGGTTACAATAAAGACTTATTAGTAAGCATGTTTAACATTATTTATCAGTGGCCTAACAAGACTTAACCCTTCTTATAAATCCCTTGTTACTAAAGACTAAAACATGTTAAAATTATTCTTAAAAAGGTAAGATGGTAGAGAATGTTGGAAGTAAATTCAACTATGATATATTGTAATAACGTTTATAAATGTCACAGTGCACCCCAAGCACAAAAATAAAAAGAAACTTATTATTAAGTGTGCTTAACATTAAATATAACTGCTTTAATTTATGCATAGCACTCTGGCACTTCAGGGAAAGGTAGATCCCTACCATGATTTTCCACTTAAATTTACTTTCTTATCAATGGAAAATCACTTTTTAAAATGTTTTGATGAGTTTAAAGGCTGAAAGAACAATGATGCACTACAAAATAATCAAATACTTTCATATTTCAATGGAATTAGACTTTAACAAATGTTAACAATCACTAAACTGAAAATATTAAAATTGTGTGTACCTGTGTTAGAGATTACTAACCTTAAATGTACTCTGGGTTTGGGGATTTTTTCCACTTGTCGATTTGCCATCATGGTCTTGTGACCTGGCTGATCACTGTCCTGAAGCTTTTTTCCCAGATAAATGCAATCTATTGCTCAGCTCTGCATTGATCAGCCTGGTGATTTGCTTGAGCATCCAGGAGCATGAAAATGAATGCCTAATTATCAATCATGATGTTTTAGGTGGCTCTGTGTATGTGGAACTGCAGACAGCAGAGGACCTTCCACTGGCTGTGTAAACAGTGGCATTCTTAAATGATTTCTAGAGGCTGTCAGGAGTCTGCTCCATAAAGCTTCTACATACTTAAGAGCAATTCCATAATCCACAGTTGATTCCTGTCGATTTGTTAGACTTGATTTTTGCAACCAAAACAATGAGTGGATTCAACTGGGTACATTACCACTCTTCCTTTTTTTCTGATTGTATTACATTTTAGTAAATCTGCCATAGGAAGCCATCCTAAACAACCTTCTATGAAGCAAGAGTAGAAGTCAAAGAAGCATTTTGGAGCCACTGACCATACTTCATTGAACAAAAGGTGGGGAATGCAACATTCTTATCTCTGTCATCAAAACAAATGAAGAGACAAACAAAATACAAACATTACCTATATTGTTAAAGATTTTCACAACTAGGTACTTGGGCTCACATTAATGTTTGGAATTAAAGTGAATCAAATGCTACAAAAAATAGAATGGTTCCCCCTCCCAAAAGATGATCTGTGAGTTAATAGATTAATAAATGACTCTCCTGAATCTTATTAACTAAAGTACTGGAATTCATAGTCAGAGCAATAAGACAGGAGGTAAATATAAATGGGATAAAATAGCAAAGAAAGTAAATTTTTCCCTACATGCAGATAATATGATCTTATACCTAAAAGATCATAAAACTGTATAACAAATCTCTAACAACACATGAAACTGATCAGCAAAGTAACAGGATAAAAATATCAATATGCAGAAATCCATAGCCTTCCTGTGTACTGATAGTGATCACTCTGAGAAAGAAAGCAGGGATACAGTGTATTCAAACTTACTTCAAAAAAATTAAAATACTCAGGAACATACTTATTAATGGAAGTGAAAGAACTCTACAGTGAAAACTATGAATCACTGAAGAAAGTAATTGAAGAGACATTAGAAGATGGAAAGTTGTCCCATGCTCATGGATAGGAAGAATTAATATTGTGAAAATGGCTACACTACTGAAAGCAACAAAACAATCTCTATAAAAGTGCAAAAATGTTCCAAAGATGTTCTTCACAGAGTTAGAAAAATCAATCCTAAAGTTCACATGAATGCATGAAAGACCTCAAAGAGCCAAAGCAATCCCGAGTGAAAAAAATGCCATGCGGGATGATGGAACACTGAGTGATACTCATTCTCACCAATGACCATAATTAGGAACACAAATAAAGGAACCCTATACCCCTCTCACAACTTTCTAATGTCACTCTTTTGGAACCTATTTTTTAATTACTTCTGTATAGAGGTCTTTTAGAAACTGAGATATATGTAATTTTCATACTCATAGTTTATTGTATGGAAAGAACAATGCTGTTCTTGGTGATTTTAATGAAGCTACAAATGATGATGATATAATACCCTGTAATTAATCATGTTCAATGGCTGATTTTGTTTTTCCTTCTTTCTTTCTTTTTTGATTGGTACTGGTATTTAAATTCAGGAACTCATGGGTGTCACACAGGACTTCTACTACTTGAGCCATACCCCAGTAGAGTTGGTCTTTTTTGTTCTTGCTTTATTTTGCTTTGCTCTTTTGTGATATTGATGTTTGAAGTCAGGGCTTTGCACTTACTATGCAGGGCGCCACCACTTGAACCAAAGTTCTAGCACTGTTTCTCACACAAATCTCCTGCATATAGTTGAACCAAGTCTTCATGTTTGGGAAGATTTAAACATTTTCTACCCCTGGAAAGAATTCTCTCATTATTTAGCATACTCAGAAATAAGAAATTCAAAGCCAAATGAGAGTTGGCTCACACCTGTATTCTTAACAATTCAGGAGGCAAAGAACAGGCAGATCAGGGTTCTAGGCCTAATTGTCTAAGACAGTTTGTGAGACATCATCTCTAGTGTACAAAAAGTGGGAGTGATGGTATGTGTCTGTCATCTCAGAGAATAAGGAACAAAATATAGGAGGGTCATGGTCCAGGTTGTCCTCTTCAAAACAAGAGACCCTATCTCCAAACAATGAGAGAAACGTGGGCCTGAGGCATGGTACAAGCAATAGAGTTGCTGCCTAGCAAATCCAAAGTCTTGAAGTCAATCCTCAATCCTACAAAAAAATGAAGGTTTTATGTTAGCACCATAGGTACCACTTTTTGGGATACTTTTACTTTATATTTAAAAAAAAAACCACAAAGATAAAACAATAGAACTTCATCCCATTAACAAGGGAAGAATATAAATTGTGTCCAATAATTTCAAAATTCATACTAGAGATGATAAGATACAATAAATTCCAGGACGGATGGATCAATTTCTTGCAACTGCTTGTGGTTCCTGCCACACTTTTACCAGTGGACAGATGAGGGGGATTCCACAGCTTCCTACTTTCCACACAAAACCATAGGACCCTGAGATCCACAGGTATGACAAGCATTTCAAAGTGTCTCACAAGGAGAAACACAAGGTGGAAGTTTTAGCAAGGATTTATTTGAACATAACAGGTTAAAGAATGAACAAGTTTAGGGACATGGGAAAGAGAGAGAAACATTTTCTGAAATCCAAGTAGGAAAGAGGAGCAAGACTTGGAATGGTGGTCTAGTTTCTGTGGTCTTATACTTTCAAGGGACAGGGGAATCCATATCACCAAAGGCAACCAATTCTAACCATTAGACAATGTTTCTGTGTACCCAATATGAGTGCTGTTTATTATTGTAAACTATAGAGATGTTCTGTAAACATAACCAAAAGTGAAGGACAAGAGGTGAGTTGTAGGTTTCTTTGTGACAGGCAAGACTTTATCTCTACATATGCAAGGATACTTGTACCTGGTTAATATCCCAATGAGGAAGGCAGATGCACATAGCACATTGTCTCCCTGTTCCTATAACTTAGCCTCTAAAAGGAAATGGGAGGGGGGCATCTAGTTGCTCTGGCTGCCCAGCTTTCATCTCCTTGTTCCAATGCCTTAATCTGGCCCTTTAAATAATTACTAAAGTAAGATAATTTACCTGTCTCCCCATCTATCTATCCTGTCTCAATAATATAAATCTATCATTATGATCAGCTGCCCTGTAAGTATTGCTGGATACACAACCACATGGGATCTAACCATGCCTAACAATCACATGAATTTTGATTTTTAAGACTCACTTTAAGAACTAAAATTTAAGATAATATAAATGCTACCCCGTGCCAGTGCTGTGGGAATCACTATGACATATTCAGACTTCTGCTTACCTCATAGTAACTTCTAATTAATTGGGTATTTTTACCCAAGTTTTATAAAAGTGATTAACCAAGACTTCTTTTATGGGAATAAGATGACAAAATATAAGTTTCCTCCACATGACTCCATGAATGATAAGAGTCAGGATAGCAAAGGAGAGATTATATTCCAAAGAGAGAAAGAGAAAGAGGAAGAGATAGGTGACAGGAAAGCTAAAAATTCAAAGAGAAACAGAGAGAAACACAGGATGCAGAAAAACACAGGAAACACTCTTTAGCTCAAACCCCAGCTCCTATTGGGGAGGGAATGCTAAAGTCCCAATCTTATATTAAGGCAAGGAACTCTGATGATAATAGACTGGCAGTCTGAGGCACAGGAGATACCACAGTCTTGAAAGCCTTAAGTACAGTGTGAGTATTTAGTGTGAGAGTGAATGCTCCTGCAAGGCAAGTTAGCACTGGAGAAGGAATCCACTGTATTGCTTTCTATATCTTAGAGTACAGTAACCAGTTACCACAATTAGAGGGGAGCTATTCTTTGAGACTATTCTTTGTAGTTTAAATGTATAACTAAATTAATAATTAACCAAAGGACTCATATCTAAAAAAAGAAGCAGTATCAGATCAGGGTTGTCTTTGGGGATCCTGAGGTTAGTGCTTTCTATTCCTCAGAAGCATTCAAAGTCTGGGGAGATCAAGGTTGTTAAGCTGGATCAACAGCCATAGTGATTCTGTCCCCTGCCCCACCTCAGCTGTTCCAGCTGCTGCAGTGCCTCAGCTAAGAAGCACCACAGGCTCTGCCAGGGAGACCAGTGTGAGCTTCTGTTGTTCTTACAGTCCACTCTGGAAGCGTTTCAGGAATGAATGGGAAAGGTAAAGTTGGGTGAATGGATCTAGAATGCAGTCCTCAGCCTCTATACCTCTTACCATTGCACCCCTCAGGATTTCTTAAGATCACCCTGTGTTGCAAAGCCATACCTTTGTCATCTAATTTGGAGTATGCTACCTTGACTTTAACTGCCCTGTGATCATTATTTTACAGACTTTATGGTGAAGTTCTAGTAAGGTGTGAATAATTACTTGGGCAACTTATTGATGAGTGGAATCATTTTGTTTTCATTTGAGAAATTTTATTTGATGTGCGTTTCACATTTGACTTTTCCATAGTCAGGACATTGGAGTCCCCCAAAAAATCCTGTAAGCTTGCTAAGCCACAAGATGGTGACAAAACCCCACAAGAACAAAGCCCATGGACTAATCTTAGACGTCCTGGGAAAGCAGGAGGGATGGTGTCCAATATGAACAGGTGTCCTGAGGCTTCTTAGCTCTCTGCCTGGCTTTCATAGCTCACATGGTGCTATGAGCAGCTGGGATGCTGTTTACATTGAGCTGTGTCTTTCTGTGCAAGTTCCTGAGATTTTTCTTTTACTTTATATCTGTGATAAGCACAACCCATCAATGATGATCCTTCTACCAGCATTCTTGAAGTGAAGTCAGAACTACACGTCATCAATGGACCAGGATGTAAGAGAACATAGGTCACAGCTCTGAAGATATGCCAGCCATGTGTGCAGCCATGATGAATTGTGCCCGTGAAATCAGAGTAGGAGCAGGATTTAAACCACTGAAGATTCCAGTCAGTAAGGTGGACTAGACACACTGGGTGTGTCCTATACAGAGGGCAAGATTGTAAGGCAGAAGTCAGGTTGAAATTTCAGTCCCATTCCAAACCTGTTCCCCAGAATCCTCAGCAATGAGTAAGTCACTGCTCTGTGTACAAGGCATAAGGGTGGATTCTGAACTTCATGATCCTCAGATTTGTAGTGTAGAAATCTCATGGTGATGTGCCCATTTGTGGTCATTGTGTTCATACTCTGTTTGTTAGAAAATTTAATGTGATGTCTTATAAAGCAATTTAAACTACAATTTATTAATGTATCAATTTATTTATTAGTTTACTGAATGCAAACAATAGACGTTTAATTTCTGTGTTTATCGATCTTAGGTGGAATAACTATGACTTAGTTAAAACTCTGGGCTGGGGTCATTTGCTGACTCTCCTCTTTAGTCTTGCCAGGTCAGGACCTGTAAGAACAGCCCACAGACTAGAAGCCCCACAGAGCCAGGTCCGGTTCTGATATCCTGGTCTTTCATACTCTTGTATTAGTCTCAGGCTTTTTCTTTGGTTCAGTGCCGCAGGATATTGACCACATTCTTTCTCAGTGTCCCCTACCAGGGAGCAGCACGGGCAGGAATAATGTTCTCCATGTATTCAGCCCCATTCCCTCAGCAGATCAGCTGGATCCTTAACAGCCCTGAGCCAGAGCCCAACTTCCTGACTTCAGTGATGGTTTAAGGCCCCTTTCTAAGTCTTTTCTATTTTGTCCAGTATTTAAAAGTCTGTGCTGGCTTTAAATTAATAAGCCACAATAACACACTTGCTGATGCCAACATTGCCACCTGGATAATTAGAAAACTGAATTTGTTGTCATCCTCAAGACCAACCTGCTTCTTCCAACCTCAGTTGGATCTCTCCTCTTCATCCAACTTAAATTCATTCTGAAATTTAAAGTGTGGCAAAACTCTTCATACCCACACAACA
Organism: Castor canadensis; assembly: GCF_047511655.1. Taxonomy (NCBI): domain Eukaryota; kingdom Metazoa; phylum Chordata; class Mammalia; order Rodentia; family Castoridae; genus Castor; species Castor canadensis. The sequence continues at coordinate 79,367,939 of NC_133397.1, read as the reverse complement.
GCCAGCCAGACACTTTCTTTTTTGGTTTATTGAGCATAAGCTCTCTCCTGCTTTGCATCAGTAAGGATAAGAAATCTCTCACAGCCAAGAGCACTATTGGAGACTAGGAAGAACATGAAATCAGATAAAAAATGAAACACAGGAGGATTGGGGTTCATTGTTTTTAGGTAGGATTTTGATTCCTCATAAAATGACAAGATCAGGAGTTTTGCCGTGTACTTTGTCTTGGCACAGTTAAGTTAGGACACAATGCTAAGAGCTTCTGTAGCCCTTGTGGCAATGAGGCATTGAACACAAGATTAAAAAGTCAATGGGGTGATGGTGACAACAGAAATATAGAGAATCTGAGTCCTTCCATCTGTCATTGAGCTACTGCAATAAGGCTAAGCAGACTTCTGTTTGTGGCTTAAGCTGTCACTATAGTTTCTTTACATTGCTTCTAAAATATCTAGAAAAGAAACTAAAATACAGAGCCTTGGCTGGGCCTTCTTATTTCCCTTCAGGAGAAAATAGGCATTATCATGTATCTATGTGTATTATTGATGGGAGTCAGAGGCACAAAGGGCTGAGAAGCAGAATGAGTTATATTCCCCCTTGGCATCTTGGTCATGCTGTGTCATTGTCTACAGAAATAGAAAACACTTCAGAAGTTTATAAATTTTATGTTGTCCATACTCCTTTTTATTTTCATACTATAAACCTCAAACAGCTTCTTCCTTTCTTTAATAACTCTGTCCTTCAAGGAGTGAGATGCATAGTGGCAGTAAAATCAGAAAGACACAAAGACAGTGGAAATGACAAGGGTGGGTTGAGCTTATATTTATATCCTCAACACCAAAATTATTTTTGCAGATTTTCCCTCTATTCGCAGTACTTCTGATGGAGAATGGGCTGACATATCCATGCAGGTTCCTGTCAGGAGTTGCATTTTGAGCATTTACAGAAAAAAACTTCTGTGAAGTTAGTGCTGGATTGAAGGGAAAGAAGCAGGATGGTGAATATGTGTTATAGCACAGAGAAGGCCACAGGGAGTCCTGAGAAATGTTGTTGGTGTGGGAAGAAAGAAATCATCACTCAAAGCTCTGTCTATAGCCTTGGTATCCTCCATTTAGGGACCATTTATCAAGAAAGACCAGGCAAAGGAAGAAGATGGGTAGTTGTTTTTTTTTAACTTTAAAATTTTAGTTCTATGACCATTCTTGATAAAACCAAAACTCATATTGTGGGAAGATGGGTAGTTCTGAGGAGATTTTGGCCATGGACCAGGTGAAGATGATGGAGGCTTGCCTAGAATAGAGCCTCAGAGGTGAGGACTGGTCCGGTCCGATTTGGAATGCATTGGAGGTCTGGGATTATCATAATAATAGTAATAATCCATTTCTGTTTGTTACCAAGTGGCTCATGCAATGTTTTGAGCATAGAACAACTATAATTTTTTTATTTTTATTTTTATCTTTGGTATATTCAGTCTGTTTTCTGGTGCTCAGAAAGTGGACTCATTTCCTCAAAATTTCTTTTAATTAACCAAGGCTTTGAATCTGTTTCACCTTTCATATTTCTTATTGTTCTTATCTTTTAAAAGAGGTGGCCTGTGTATTCCACTACTGAGTATTCAATATCTTATTCAAAGGCCTCTGTTTACTACTTTGTCAAAAAACAGAGTATTCCTAGCTCAATTAGTGGTAGATGATAAATACTTAATTAGTATTTAACCCTTTCACATCTTTTTGGTTGTTAAATTCATAATTGAAGACATTTTTGGGTAGATTAGAAAAAATATTGTAGCAGCTCCCTTCAGTGGAAAAGTGGAGTGTATTTCCCCATGTTTGGAATTAAAGTTAGTCTGTGTCTTTCTTTGACTAATGCTATCTTATTCAAATCAACCTGCACCAATTATGAAAGGCAGACATCAAAAGATTTTGCAACTTAATATCTCCAACTCTTGGGATATGATAGACCTGATCTCATCTATTAGAGCATGCAAAGCCATGGGGAGGAGAGGAAGACATCTAGCTAATAGTGTGCAACAGGTATTATACAAGTGTGAAGCCAACTTAGACCTCCCTGCCCAGCTGACCAAGGTGTGCGCAGCTGTATAAGGAAGCCCAGGCAAGCCACTAAAGAAACCATCCACTCAAACTGTAGATAAAGCATCCACTCAACCTATAGAGTCATGAGAAATAATGAATCATTGTTTCAGTCCTTCAAATTACAGAGTGCTCTTATGCTGCTGCAGGATTTAGAGAAACTTCACCTGTACCTTAGTAGAAACATGTTAAATATAGTATGTGTTTAATATAACATATGTTTAGTATTTAAATATAATATATATTTAAATATGACCTTACTAAAATTATGTGTGTACAAAAATTCAGATGGAAATTTTTGTCAAACATCTACTCAGCAATGGAGGGTGCTCTGAGAGGAGACACAGATATGTCATGACAAACTTTTGGTGAGCCTCTAAGGACTGTGTTGACATTAGAAGGCATGGACACAGTGCTCTATGGCCCTCATGGAGGCACAGGAGAAGTTTAAGAATGTTCAAAACTCCAGTTTGCTGTGCCTAGGCTTCCTAATAAGAGTTAAGTTAAAACCGCTGTATACATGGCAATACAACTTCTGAAGTATATTGAAGCACATTACTTTTCTGTCAAGGGTTAAAGTTTCATCTCATTATCATAGAAGGAAATGTGCTTATTCTGAAAGCCCATCACGAGGAGTCAGTGGAAATCACCAGGAAGGTCATCGTGATGTGCCCATAAATTGTGCTCCTTCTAGAGCCATGTTCTGAACTTGAGTACACACATTCTGGTTAAATAAACATAGGCTTTCATGGAATGGATTTCTGATTTGGATTCCCTGAACCAGATCACTTCTCTCAGAGGCCTTCCACAACTGGTAAGATCACCTGCAATTGTTAGGAGGTGGTAGAGTTAATATAGGGGCCTCTGTTCTCACAGAGCTGAGGTTACACATAGATTTACAAATGATCCTACCACATTCTCAGGGCTCCTATAAAGAAGATAACATTGTAGTCACCTGGGTTCCAGCAAGATATCTACACAGTGGTCATTTGACCTTCTAGTCTTACAGAGATGATGGGAGGGAGAGTTGTTTAGATTTCCTTTTTCAAAAGCTATCAAGTTAACCATTGGTCAAAAACCACAGTAGGCAACAAATAACACGACCAAGAGAGACAAGTCAACCTGTGCTCCCATGGAGACTTCTGGCCCTAATAGCCCTCTGTAATCATTAGAATCTATTAGGAGACAGTTTCCTAAGCACCTGAATATTGCCTTGGAGGGGACAATAAAAACAGAACTTGAAAGTGAGAAAGTAGGTTTTCTTAATAGCATTTAGACCTAATTGAGGCCAGGATGAGGAGCATGAAGATAAACACTTGATTTTTGTGTTCAAAATCACAATGACAATTGGGTATTATACTCATTCTTATGGCTATTTCCTACATCTTATCAGGTAACATAGATCCAGAAATTGATTTTCATATAAAACTGATGAAAACATTCAAACTGTGTTATGAGCTTAAATAAAAACACAAACAAAAATACAGTCTTTTCTATACATTGGAAAAAATATTTATCTTTGTAACATGTGAAAAAGTATACTGTCCACAGTGAATAGAAAGGGGTAAAATGGAAGGAAGATTCAGGTTTGACCCAGGGAACTGCCATCCTCTCCATTGGGTCTAAAACCTCAGGACTCTGAAAAAAAATCAGAGGTCCATATAATAATAGCTCTGGGCTTTTCTCTCCAGAGATAGCCTCTCCCCAGATGGTAAAGGGCCATCTTTACTTGTTCCTTCCTTACACATGACAATGAATGGCTGAGTAGATCTTTATGCAACTCTCCTGCAGTTCCCACTATGTAAATTCTGCTGAGGTTGGATAGAGTAGGCATTGGATACACTTAGGGAACTGAATTGATTTGTGATAAAAGGAAGGGAATAGAGACAGAACAAGAGAGGGAGAGAAACAGGGAGAGGGAAAGGCAGAAAGTCGACACTGAGATTTCATTAGACTGTGGATCGTCCCTGAATTGTCATATTCTATTTTGTGGCAGCTCTGAGTAACAGTTTATATGTGAAAATATGCAAATGTAAATTAAGAAACTTAAGCAACTGAAATTGGGCTTTAAATGAAATCACCAGTGTACTTATAAGAGCAAGACAGAGAGACAGACAACAGAACATAGGGAAATGGAAACACAAAGACAGAGACTGTAGAGATGTGGTCAGAGCAAACTTTCCTCTGGAGCCTTTTCAAAAAGTCCAGTATGGTATCTTGGGAAATTGATTTTAGATCTGTCCCTCAGGAATTGGGACATAGTAATTTCTGTTGTTTTAAAATCACAAGTCATTATTTTAAAATAATTTTTGACAACAGCCCTTGAAAGCTAATCTAAAGGGAACACAAGACAAACCTGGACAAAATTGGCTATAGTCATTTGTAATCTCTGTTCTAACCTTTCTAATGCTATATATAAATGGACTGGTGGGGACTTTACAGTAGAAAAACTGTACATGAAATCACACATATAAATGGAGTAACTATTGGTGATAAAATAATTATTTGTAATCTATTATTGAGTATGACATAAGGCTTATGACACATTGCATCTTCATTCTAAGATACACAAAGGCACATAATAGTGCACTAGAGACTCTTTTCTTCAAATATTACACATCATGGTACATCATCTGATTAAACCCTCAGGATACCTCTTGATGTCTTAGGTCTTCATTTCGCAGATTAGATAACCCATCATCTGAGCCCACGGGTGGATTCTGCAATGTCACATGGTCAGTGAAGGCTGAGGCTGGGATTTGAAACCAGATCTGTCTGATCTTATGTATATTCCTTCCTGTGGACAAATGTATCCCATAGATAAACTCATGACTCATAATATTATACAAAAGATAAGTATAGAATAGTGTCAATTCACAGCACACTGCTTCCTCTGATCCATGCCATGTTGACCTTAGTCTTAAACTCAGTCTGTCTGCAATTTTTTCCCAGAAAACACAAATCTTCAAAATCCTTTACAAACTGTAGATGACCTTAGTTCAGATTTAGGAGCAGGACATAACTTGCACTGCCTTGACCCCTGCTTCATCAAGTCTTTTTCTTTCAAACTGTCCCTCTCAGATTGTGTCCTGTATCATTTCTCCTTCTAACAAGAAAAAAAGGACCAAAACAAATAAGCAAGTATTCTTCAGTGCCATTAATTTTGCTGTAGATTCCTCTGGAATCAGATTGTATTAGATTTAATCAAGGAAGATTTATCCAAGACATTTTGTAACTATGAAGAACTTTGGTACTAACTCTTCTTACTGTAAAAAAAAAGTTCTGTCTCTTGTCAAAATTGACACCACATGATAAGGTGGCAATATTGAGAGATCAGAGGACAACCACCAACTCTGGGATTAAAAAATATCTTCTCTTTTTGTATGAGTTTGCTGTAGATGCTTAAACAGATCACCAGTACTCACTAGCTTCAAATAAAACAAACAGATTTTCTCATAGTTCTAAAAGTCAGAAATCTCATTTAACTGAAATCAAGTAGTCAGCCTGGCTTGGTGACTCATGCTTGTAATCCCAGCACATGTGAGGTAGAGGCAGGAAGATCATGACTTCACGGTTCACATAATGAGTTCCAGGCCAGTCTGAGCTGTATAGTAATAACTTGTCTGAAATAAAAAAAACAAAACAACTAGTCTAAGGTGCTAACTTCCTTCTGAGTCTGCAAGGGAGGGAATCTGATTCCTGCCTTTCTAGCTTAAAGATGTTTCCACAAACCAACAACCATCTCATTGTCACATCAGCTATCTTACTGTGATCCCCTCCCTTCATATCATTAGAACATCTGTGATTACATGGTCTTACCCAAATAATTCAGGATAATATTCAGATCTAAAAATCCTTAAACTAATCACATGTACCAAGATCCTTTTGGCATAAAAGGTAATAATTTTATGTTCTAGAAAATAAGAGATGATTTCTCTGGGGGTTTTGTTATTCATTCACCAAGCCACTATTATCATCTATTCTCCAAAACTGCACTCTTCTAAAGTAAATGAAATATCACACAGCAGATTAATGAAAGAAAAAAGCATGAAGAAATCTGTGACTTTGGGCACTCTGATATGTGGGGTTCAAAGGCTAGGGGATGCTTATTTCACTGCTTCTAATGTGGACCTATGATGCAAACCTATTTGTTAGATGCTTTTCTTATTTTGTGGCCCAGAAAGTGAATTATTGCTTCAATACAACCTAAAAGATGTTAGTAAAGGGAAATTAAATGTTTCTAGGATATTTTAAATTTTCCTATTCATTTATTATACTTCTCTTCGTGACCCTACTGCTGAGAGAGTTTCTTTGGTGGATCCAGGATCTCAAGATCACTGTGAGGGTCTGGTAGAAGTGCCAGTGAGGCTTCTCTGTAGCCTAGCTCTCTTTCCTATTGCTCAGTCACAGCAGCAAAGATATATAAAGGAAACAGGTATGTACTCTTGAGTAGATTGGGTTCAGGTACCAATTTGGATTCATAAGGTTAAAGAAATGTCATTCTATGTATATCAGGCAGGATTAAAAAAAAATAAAAGCAATGGGTGTCTTTATAGCTTTTGAAAATAATTTTTGATTGACACATTTATTTCTTGGTGTACAATATGATGTTCCATATATGTATACATTGTGCAATAATCAATCAAGTTTAATTAGCATAGTCATTAGCTCAAACAATTTTGTGAGCCTTTCAAAGACCTGGGGATTTGCCAATCAAATATAACAAGCCTAGAAATTGGGGATTTTCTGGACCTCCACCAGTAGCCAGGTGTGTCTACCACCCAAGATTTTGACTGTCTAACCATGAGACCTGCAGATCTATCTAGGAAATTGCACTGTAATGGTGCTAATGCTCTCGGCTCCCAGATCACCAATGCAGACAACATAGAAGAAATAAAACTCTGAAAAATATGTGAACAAGCAGAATACATTTTAGGTCATTTATGGAAACTTCTGACAGGAAGAGTTAATGCAAAGTTTATTCACAATATAGCAATACTTATTGAAGTCATCAGAATCCCCTCCATCCATGTCTTTTAACCCAGGTGCTGATGACAGGACAAAATACTCCATTTTTAGTTTCCAAATTTCACAGAGACCCCCCATGGAGCAACTTCATCAGAAACCAGAGAGGGAGAAGGGGAAGTGACAGTTGTGCTTCGAGAATGATGCAGACGCTGGGTAATTGACAGTCAGAAGTGATCACTATTTCCTGACTCAAAAACAGGTCAGTTAGGTGATGGCTCTAGATCACACTTGCAACTGTTTACAAATATTATTATTAAGTCTAGAGTCATAGCAACAAATTTCATTGTCACATAATAAATACAAAAATGAGAAATGACATTAAATTTTTACAGCAATTGCATGACCTTCCTTTTTTTTTGACAGTAATAGGGTTTAAACTATGCCTCATAATTTCTAGACAGGTACTCTACTACTTGAGCCATGCTCTCAGCCCATTACTTCCTTGAAAATACACACACACACACACACACACACACACACACACACACACACACACAGATATGACATTTTTTCCTTTATATAAAAACTTTGCTACTAAAATTTGTTCTGAATCCAAGAACAACCTCATCATAACTGAGAGGAAGTTAAAGATGTTGAAGTGAAGCCCTGCCTTAGAACTGCTGAATGGCAGTCTTCACTTCAGCCAGATAACAATGATCCAGAGATGATTTTAGAAGTTATGTTTTAGGGAATTTTTACTTCAGTGAATGAGATCTTTTAAGAAAATTGATTTAATTCATACACTGAGAACATATTCAAGTTTTTTATGTTTAAATAACACAAAATTAATTTTCATTTTTAATGCTAAAGTTTGAAATAATTATTTCTCAATAAAATTATCTTATCCATTGAAGGTAAAATGGATTAATATCTTTTCAGTAACTTGAGGAAATATTAAAATATAAAACAAACAAATTTTATGTGTCTGTTTAGCTAGTGTACATAATTTTCTTTCAGTAGTTTGACATCAGAAATCGATAGACTGGAGGTGAGCCCAGTGACCAGCATCAAAACCACTCAGCTGAGCCCTGCCTGGATCAGGCAAATCACTGTGAGGGTGAACATCAATATGCGTTAAGATAAATTCTTTGTGTTGTGAGCACTGTGTTTTGGAGAGGTTTGTTATACACTATTATTATTGAGAAAATCATTCACAGGGCTGTGTTCTGGGCACATGCAGATCAACAGGTTCTGGCCAGAGCCTGGCACAGCTGCAGCATTGGCTTATTTCAATAATAAGAGAGATAATGAAAAGCAATGCAAGAACCCTTTCCTCCTGCTCATCTCACAGTAGCCACTGTTTAGAGCTATGGATAAAAACGTTTTCTTGATATTTATGTTATCATTGTTATCCATACTGATGATAATAGTGCTCAAATTATTCCACCTTCACACCAATGTAAGTACTAATTTAACTTTCGTATTTTATGTTCACAGTGCATATTTGTGCTTTAAATCACTCCCCTGTGCATGAAAATGTCCAACTCCATTCAATAATCAATGTGAATTTGAGGAATCCCAGAAAGGGGAAAGTAATAAGAAAAGAGGAAAAACACAAAGTTGGGCAAAGGCTGGTATTCTCTGATACATTTAGCAACTTAAATGTTTATAAGGTTGTGGATCTTTCTCCTGATTTATTTTTATTGGAACTTTACATTTCTCCTGTGTTCATTCACTTTTCCTCTCAGTGATTATTGACACATGGGACAAAATCTCTCCTTTCCCTTACAGTCTTACAAAAAATAACCCTATTATTCATAATTATTTTTTATTTTTTGTTAATTTTTCAGGTATTTACACATTCGTTCCTTACAAATTCTACTATAAAAAACACATAATTTAGGAACTTATATTCAGGTGACAGTTTATAGACTCCCATATACTTGTGTATCCTCATGAATCTGAGAATCTTGGGTATTTGGTAACAAAGGTGCTGGCTTAGAAAGACAGGTGAGGTCACTGGTAAACAGTAGACAGAGACCAGGGAAGGCCCAATAATATCAAACTTTAGATCACAGGAAAATCCTTGCTCATGATGAGGCTAGAGCTACCTTGATCCTGATCTCCCTAACCCCACCATGTATATTCAGAAGAGACTGCAAACTTCATGTATAGGGCCCTGTGACTGGAGCTACTGCCTTTGTACATAGATGGAGAAAGTTCTAGCCACCTGTAGGGCATCACCCTATTACCATATTTGGGTGGAAAATGTAAACCTCACTCAGGATGAGCCAAAGATGCCCCAGGCACTGAGACCTTGCCCAGTGAAATCCTGGGGAACTGTGCAAACTGAATAGGGTACATCCTCACCCCCCCATGGCTGTCTCTACTCCCATATATTTGGCTAGAATGTTGGAAATGAAAAGCTCTATAAATGAAATAAAAATACAGTAGATAGTATCACCAGTAAACTAAAACAAGTAGAAGAGTATCACGGATAGAAGATAAGGTTGAAGGAATATTACACTCAGACAGCAATAATGAAAAGAAAACCAAGTATGACCATGACCTTCAAGAATGATGAGAAATGACCAATAGATCAAACCTAAGAATATTTGGGATGCAAAAAGCCCTGAGATACAAACTGAAGGCATAGAAAACCAATTCAATTAAACTGTAACACAAAATTTTCCAAATCTTGGGAAAGATGTGGACAGAAGGTATGAAAAATGTTATAGACTTGACCAGAAGGGAATTTCTCCATGTAACATTATAGTTAAAATGCTAAGACTACAGAACAAAGAAAAGAATACTGCAAAAGAAAATGCCAACTCATTTAGGAGAAAAACACATCAGAGTTATGTCAGACCCTGTAGCAGAAGTCCTGTAATACAGGAAAGTATGAAACAGTATATTTCCCTCTATGAATGAAAATATCTGCCTAACTGGATTACTATACTCAGAAGAGTTATCCAAAAATAAAATAAAGGCTTTCCAAGAAAAGCATAAGTAAATGAATTTCATTTCCACTAATCCTACAGAAAATACTAAAAGAAAAAAAATTATATACAGAAGAAAAAGACAGTCACAAACATAAGAGTTCAGGAAAGAGTAAGTTTTATGAGAGGAAGAGACAAACACATGAGAGTTAGAAAAGAATGAAATATGTTCAACTCAGTAAGCCAGAGAAATGAAAAAGATGAATAAAGGCAAAAGAAAATGACAAATAGCACTAAAATTAAAATATAAAAAAAAAACCAGAATGACAGAAAAGAGAAAACACCCCTCAATCATAACCATTAATGTAAATCTCCAATTAAAGATGTAGAATGGCTGATTGGATTAATAATACAATATGCAACTGCATGTTGTCTATAAGAGATCACACCTCACATCAAAGACATACACAGAAACCAAAAGAAAGGATAGCAGCTAATACACCAAATAGCAAAAACTAAAAGCAAGCAGGAGCAAATATACTCATATCTCACAAAGTAGACTTCAAACAAAAATTAGAATAGATAAAGAATGCCACTACAGAAATGTATTCTTCCAGGGGATACATGTGTCTCTCCCCTCCAGAAGTATAGTCCATATTTCATAAAGTGAATGAATTTCCCACTTGAAAACACTGAGATTGGATACATGAGTCTCTTCCATTAAACAGTATAGGACTATTTTTCATAAAGTCAATGATTCCCCCACTTGAAAATGCTGACAGGGAGTATCCAAAATGGTAACGGGGCACAGACGCAGACTGCATGAACTCCGTGAATCAGGGACCTTGCTCAGATGCTGGAGACATCCTTGGCTGAGGTACAGCACCAGGGAGAGCTGAAACCTCAGCACCCTGAGCCCCTATCCCATGGGAGGCTTCTCCCATGATAAACCCATACCATGATAAACTGAAAGAACATGCAGGCCTCTGCTCTGCAGGCCTACCATGCCACTGCCCACCAGCCCACCAGGCTGCCACATGCCTGCTGGCCCACTGGCATGCCAGGCCTCCAATGCACAGGACTGCCAGACTGCAGCCTGCTCACCAGCCCACCAACACACCAGCTACCTTCCACCACAGGAGGGCTACAAGACCACCAGATGGAGGCACAAAACCTGCCTAAGAGATGAAGGCAAGCAGGACTGTATGCTAAAGGTAGAACACCAGAACTAATAAGACTGAAATTCTACTGTTCTTAAACTTGGGATTTTTTTTTTCTTTTTTCTTTTCTTTAAGTGTTGGATTGTCTTATTACTGTTTGATTGTCCACCATCTCTCCCTGTTGATTTCTTTGGTTCTCCATTTTTAAAATTTTTCCTTTCTTTTCATTTTTCTTTTTTCTCCTTCTTTCTTGGTTTTATTAGTTTTAGTATTGTAAGTTAGCTAATACTAAATTACACATAGAACAGGAACAGAAACAGTTCCAAGTAGAATCATGGGAAGATGAAAAAGGGATGGAAACAATTCTTCCCATAAAAATAATACAGGATTCAGAGGGAAATGAAGAACACAGATACTCAGATCCAGACTCCAACAATACAAAGTTAAACTAAACCAAGGAACTCAACAGACCCTACAAGAACACTCTGAAAGAAGAAATCCTGCAAGTAATCAATGAAAATTTCATAGAGATGTTACTGGACATGGTCAACCAAAATGTACAGAATGTACTCAAGAAATTCCAAGACAACAAAAAGGAGAAATATGACAAAACAGAGAAACGAATAAATGAAATCATAGGAGCCCTAAATAAACACCAAAGTGAAACAGAGAACATCATAAATAGAGAAATAAATGAATCAAGGATGAAAATTGACAATATTAAAGAGGAAGTGACTCATGATTTGGAAAACCTCAGAAAAAAGAATGAAACAGAAATACAAAATAATCTGCCACTCCAGGAGATTAGAATAAGCAGAAGATACAATCTCCAAATTCAAATATAAAATGGTAATTAAAGGAAAAACTGAAGAACTATTAGTCAGAAAACTCAAGGCCAGGGAAAGGAATATGCACGAACTGATTAACTCCATCAAAAGACAAAACCTGTGAATGATGGACATGGAAGAAGGAGAAGAGGTGCAAGCAAAAGGAACTTGTAATATATTCAACAAAATAATAACAGAAAATGTCCCAAACCTAGAGAAAATTCTGCCTATTCAGGTACAGGAAGCCTCCATTACACCAAACAGACTTAATCAAAATAGAACTACTCCACAGCATATTCGTATTAAAACAACAAGGACAGAGAATAGAGAAAGAATATTGAAGGCTGTAAGAGAGAAAAAACAAATAACATATAAAGGTAAACCCACTAAAATCACAACAGATTTCTCAATGGAAACGTTAAAAGCAAGAAGAGCATGGAATGAGATATTCTGGGCAGTGAATGAAAATAACTTCAACCCAAGAATACTCTACCCAGCAAAACTATTATTCAAACTAGATGGAGCAATAAAGTCTTCAATGGTAAGCAGAATCTACAATATATGAGCATCAAGTCACCACTAGAAAAGATTCTTCAAGGAATTCTGCACACAGAAAATGAAAGCAATCAAAAGCATGAAAGGGAAAGTAGTACCAACCACAGGAGAAGAAAAGGCAAGAAATTATAGAGTAATATTGATTCAGTTGCACATAATCAAACCTGTAAACAACAAAGACAACTAAATGACAGGAATCACCACATTCCTATCAATACTAACAATGAATGTTAATGGACTAAATTCCCCCATCAAAAGACACCATTGGGCAAATTGGATTAAAAAGGAAGATCCAATAATATGCTGCCTACAGGAAACCCACCTCATCAACAGAAACATGCACTGGCGTAGGGTGAAAGTCTGGTAGAAGATCTACCTAGACAATGACCCCTGAAAACAGACAGGGGTAGCAATATTTATTTTGGACAAAGTAGACTTAAAACTACATTGATCAAATGAGAGAAAGAAGGCATTCCGTACTAATAAAACCAAAAAGAAATAAGAATTACCAACCTATACGTACTCAATGTCAATGCACTAAATTTCATCAAACACACTCCGAAGGACCTAAAAACATATATGGACTCCAACACAGTGGTAGTGGGAGACTTTAATCGCCTCCTAACACCAATAGATAGGTCATTCAAATGAAAACATCAATAAAGAAATTATAGAACGAAATCACACCATTGATCAAATGGACCTAGCTGATGTTTACAGAATATTTCATCCAAATTCTGCACAATATATGTTCTTCTCAGCAGCTCATGGAACCTTCTCCAAAATTGATCATATCTTAGGGCACAAAGCAAGCCTCAGCAAATATAAGAAAATAGAAATTATACCATGCATTTTAGCAGATCACAATGCATTAAAACTAGAACTCAACAACAAAAACAACAGAAAAAAAACATGCAAACAATTGGAAGCTAAACAACACATTCTTCAATTATCAATGGATCATTGATGAAATAAGAGAGGAAATTAAAAGTTTCCTGGAAGTAAATGAAAATGAAAACACGACCTTCTGAACCTGTGGGATACACTGAATGCAGTCCTAAGAGGAAAGTTTATAACCACAGTGCATATATTAAAGAGACAGAAAGTTCTCATGCCAATGACCTAATGTGACATCTCAAAGTCCCAGAAAAACAAGAACAAGCAAATCTCAAGTAAGCAGGAGGAGAGAAATAATAAAAATAAGGTCTGAAATCAATGAAATAGAAACAAACAACAAAAAATACAAAGAGATGATTACAAGATGGTGGCTAGAGGGAAGAAGCAGAAAGTGTGCCTCCTATAGTGAAATCTTGGAGAGACACTGGAGTCATACCTTGCAGGCAAAACCACTGAGAAGAGGCAAAACTTTGACTCCTCCACACCTCCAGCTGGCACAGAGCATCTCCACTTCATGTTAAATGGAGAAACCAGGAGGGCCCCCGGGCCACCAGTCACCCGCACCCAGATGGCTGGGGAAGATGTGGACAAGGTGAGTTTAATGGTACCACGGTACTCCCACAGACAACCCTGGGCCAGATCAGCATAGTCCCCTGGACAGACCAACCTCCACCTGGGGAAAAAAGGGAAACTGAGTAATAAGCAATAGGAACAACAAAGACACATGGGAAAGAGGGTGCTGAAGACTGGGGGAAGGGAATCCTTTCTGGAACTGTAAATAAACAAGCCAGAATGGTGGGAGCAGGGGTGCGTGCCCAGCAACCATGAGCGGGAAAGCTTGTGAGAGTGGCAGAGGGAGGAAAACTCCACTGGAGAGGGGGGAAGACCCACTTCCCACATGAGCTGTAAACAAACACACAGGCCTGAGAAAGCAGGTGCAGTGTCATTTCCCCCAGTCTGCATGGAATGGGGAAAGCTTGTAGCAGAGGCTCAAACACAGGAGAATGCTGAGTAAACAAAGCCTGCAAGGACAGGTGAGTGATAAGCTCAACCCTGGGATCTGCATAAATAACGTCTCCAGCAACAGTAGGCTGACAGCAGCAGGCAGGCAATCCACAGCCGCAGATACCATTCACAAAACTTTCTCCAGACTCTTTTTCTTTTCTCTCTCTCCCTACCTTTGATGAGAAAACAACCGAACTACACCTGCATGCTGAAAAACTTACTGAAACTGTATTGCATTTGAACATGGGACACTTTGTGGGTTTCTTTTTTTGTGCAGTTTTGTTCTACTTTATGCATCCCCTTTGATAAGACAACAACAGAACAACATCTGAGGCACCATCTCCAGGATTGGAGCCTGAGACAGACACCAAAATTATTAAGACTGAAACTTCTTTGCATTTGAACAGGAGGATTTTTTTAAAATTTTCTATTTTTCATTTTGTTTTATTTTACTTTTATATATATATATATTTTTTTATTTTTATTCTTATCTTTATTTTTTTATTTTTTATTTTCAAACCTCTTTCTGTCTTTCTAATGCCTGTTCAGCTTACTGTCATTTAGTACACTAATGCTCCCGCTCCCTTTTTTGTTTGATTCCTTGCTTTGTTTTTTTCTACTTGTCTGTTTATTTGTTTTTCCCTTTTCTTTAACTTCTTGCTTTCCATCTCCTCTCACCCTTCTATTCTAAATATTGCCATTGTTATTATTACAAGCTAGAAAATACTTAATTGCACACAGTACAGGACAGTAAAATCACCAAGGACAATGACGGGAAGACAGAAAATACAGGGAAACCAGTTTCCCCAAAGCAAAAAATTAGTACTGGAACCAGAGGGGAATGAAGAAAACAGATACTCAGATCCAGACTCCAACAAAGTGAAGATAAACTATGCCAAAGAACACAATGAAGCCCACAAGAATAATTTAAAAGAAGACATACTACAGGTACTCAATGAGAATTTTATAGAGATGATACTGGATATGATCAACCAAAATGTACAGGAGACACTCAAGAAATTCCAAGATAAAAAAATAGAGAATTTGAAAAAGCAAAAGAAGAAATAAAGGAAACCATAGAAGCACTGTATAAACACCAAAGTGAAACTGACAACACGATTAATATACAGAACTGGAGAACATCATTCTGAGGGAGGTTATCATGGCCCAAAAGACCAAAAATCTTATGTTCTCCCTCATATGTGGACATTAGATCAAGGGCAAACACAACAAGGGGATTGGACTTTGAGCACATGATAAAAGTGAGAGCACACAAGGGATGTGTGATGATAGGTAAGACACCTAAAAAATTAGCTAGCATTTGTTGCCCTTAACACAGAGAAACTAAAGCAGATACTTTAAAAGCAACTGAGTCCAATAGGAAAAGGTGACCAGGAACTAGAGAAAAGGTGAGATCAAAAAGAATTAACCTAGAAAGTAACACACCCACACAGGAAATTAATGTGAGTCAACTCCCTGTATAGCTACTCTTATCTCAACCAGCAAAAACACTTGTTCCTTCCTATTATTGCTTATATTCTCTCTTCGACAAAATTAGATAAGAGGGCAAAATAGTTTCTGCTGGGTATTGAGGGGGTGGGGGTTAAGGGAGGGGGCAGAGTGAGTGGTAAGGGAGGGGGTGGGGGCAAGGGGGAGAAATGACCCAAGACTTGTATGCACATATGAATAATAAAACAATGAAAAAAATGTATAAACAGATAAATGAACTCATGACAAAAATAGACAACAATAAAGAGGAAACCACCCAGGATATGGAAAATCTCAGAAAAAAGAAACAGAATTGCAAAACAAAAGGGAAGGCCAATCCAGCAGAATAGAACAAACAGAAGACAGAATCTCAGAACTCGAAGATGAAATGGTCATTAAAGGAAAAACCAAAGAACTATTAATTGAATAACTCAAGACCTGTGAAAAGAAAATGCAAGAACTCACTGACTCCATCAAAAGACCAACCTTGAGAATCATGGGCATCAAAGAAGGAGAAGAGGTGCAAGTGAGGGGATGCATAATATATTCAAGAAAATAATAACAGAAAATTTCCCAAATCTAGAGAAAGATATTCCCATACAGAAGCCTCCATGTAGGCTTCATCCCAGGAATGCAGGGATGGTACAACATATGAAAATCAATAAACGTAATAAACCACATTAACAGAAGCAAGGACAAAAAACACTTGATCATCTCAATAGATGCAGAAAAAGCCTTTGATAAGATCCAACACTATTTCATGATAAAAGCTCTAAGAAAACTAGGAATAGAAGGAAAGTACCTCAACATTATAAAAGCTATATATGACAAACGTACAGCCAGCATTATACTTAATGGAGAAAAACTGAAACCATTCCCTCTAAAATCAGGAACCAGACAAGGATGCCCACTATCTCCATTCTTATTCAACATAGTACTGGAATTTCTAGCCAGAGCAATTAGGCAAGAAGAAGGAATAAAAGTAATACAAATAGGTAAAGAAACTGTCAAAATATCCCTATTTGCAGATGACATGATCCTATACCTTAAAGACCCAAAAAACTCTACTCAGAAACATCTAGACATCATCAATAGCTACAGCAAGTTAGCAGGATATAAAATCAACATAGCAAAATCATTAGCATTTCTATACAGTAACAGTGAGCAAACTGAAAAAAAATGTATGAAAACAATTCCATTTGCAATAACCTCAAAAAATTCAAGTACCTAGGTGTAACCTAACAAAAGACGTGAATGACCTCTACAGGGAAAACTATAAACTTCTGAAGAAAGAGATTGAGCAAGACTATCGAAAGTGGAGAGATCTCCCATGCTCATGGATTGTTAGAATCAACATAGTAAAAATGTCTATACTCCCAAAAGTAATCTACATGTTTAATGCAATTCCCATCAAAATTCCAATGACATTCATTAAAGAGATTGAAAAATCTACTGTGAAATTTATATGGAAACACAAGAGGCCATGAATACCCAAGGCAATAATCAGTCAAAAGAACAATACTGGAGGTATCACGATACCTGACTTCAAACTATATTACAAAGCAATAACGATAAAAACAGCATGGTACTGGCACTAAAACAGGCATGAAGACCAGTGGAACACAATAGAGGACCCAGATACGAAGGCACACAACTATAACCAACTTGTCTTTGACAAATGAGTTAAAAATTTACTATGGAGAAATAGCAGCCTCTTCAACAAAAACTGCTGGGAAAACTGGTTAGCAGTCTACAAAAAACTGAACCTAGATCCATGTATATCACGCTATGCCAATATTAACTCAAAATGGATTAAGGATCTGAATATCACATCCCATACTCTAAAGTTCTGACAGAAAGAGTAGGAAGTACTCTGGAATTAATAGATATAGGCAAGAATTTTCTCAATGGAACCCCAGCAGCACAGCAACTAAGAGATGCATAGAGAAATGGGACTTCATAAAATTAAAAAGCTTCTGCTCAACAAAAGAAATGGTCTCTAAACTGAAGAGAACACCAACGGATTGGGAGAAAATATTTGCCAGCTACACATCGGACAAAGGACTGATAAGCAGAATATATAGGGAACTTAAAAAACTAAATTCTCCCAAAACTAATGAACCAATAAAGAAATGGGCAATGAACTAAACAGAGCTTTCTCAAAAGAAGAAATTCAAATGGCCGAAAAACACATGAAAAAATGCTCACCATCTCTAGCAATAAAGGAAATGCAAATTAAAACCACAATAAGATTCCACCTCACCCCTGTTAGAATAGCCATCATTAGCAACACCACCACCAACAGGTGTTGGTGAGGATGCGGGGAAAAAGGAACTCTCTTACACTATTGGTGGGAATGTAAACTAGTACAACCACTCTGGAAAAAAATTTGGAGGCTACTTAAAAAGCTGGACATTGATCTACCATTTGATCCAGCAATACCACTCTTGGGGATACACCCAAAAGACTGAGAAACAGGTTACTCCAGAGGCACCTGCACACCCATGTTCATTGTGGCACTATTCACAATAGCCAGGTTATGAAAGCAACCAAGATGCCCCACCACTGACGAATGGATTAAGAAAATGTGGTATCTATACACAATGGAATTTTATGCAGCCATGAAGAAGAATGAAATGTTATCATTCTCTGGTAAATGGATGGAATTGGAGAATATCATTCTGAGTGAGGTTAGCCTGGCCCAAAAGTCCAAATATCATATGTTCTCCCTCATATGTGGACATTAGATCAAGGGCAAACACAACAAGGGGATTGGACTTTGAGCACATGATAAAAGCGAGAGCACACAAGGGAGGGGTGAGGATAGGTAAGACACCTAAAAAATTAGCTAGAATTGGTTGCCCTTAACGCAGAGAAACTAAAGCAGATACCTTAAAGCAACTGAGGCCAATAGGAAAAGGTGAACAGGTACTAGAGAAAAGTTTAGATCAAAAAGAATTAACCTAGAAGGTAACACACATGCACAGGAAATTAATGTGAGTCAACTCCCTGCATAGCTATCCTTATCTCAACCAGCAAAAACCCTTGGTCCTTCCTATTATTGCTTATACTCTCTCTTCAACAAAATTAGAAATAAGGGCAAAATAGTTTCTGGCAGGTATTGAGGGGGTAGAGGGTAGAGGGAGGGGGCAGAGCGGGTGGTAAGGGAGGGGGTGGGGGCAGGGGGTAGAAATGACCCAAGCCTTGTATGCACATATGAATAATAAAACAATAAATAAAATAAAATCAAATAGTTCATCTGTAATTCATTTGAATAATAAATTACAAAGAATCAATGAAAGAGAAAGCTGCTTCTTTGAAAAAATTAATAAAATTGACAGACCCTTGGCAAACCTGACTAAAATGAGGAGAGAAAAAACCCAAATCAGTAAAATAACAATTGAAAAAGGGGCGATAACAATAAACATCATGGAAATCCAGGATATCATCAGAGACTACTTTGAGAAAGTATATTCTATTAAATTTGAAAATCTTGAAAAAATGGACAGATTTATAGACATTTATGACCACCCAAAACTGAAACATGGGGATATTAATTACCTTAATAGATCTATAACACTAAATGAAATTGAGCAGAAATAATGAGTCTCCCAAACAAAAAAAGTCCAGGACTTGATGGATTCTTTGCTGAATTCTATCAGACATTTAAAGAAGAACTAGTACTAACCCTTCTTAGACTGTTCAATGAAATAGAAAGGAAAGGAACACTACCTAACTCATTTTATGAAGCCAATATTTACTTTCATCCCCAAAACAGACAAAGACACCTACAAAAAGGAGAACCATAGGCAAAATTCCTTAATGATCATTGATTCAAAAATCCTTAATAAAATAATAGCAAACTGAATCCAACAATACATCAGAAAGATCATTCACCATGACAAAGTTGGCTTCATCCCAGGGATGCAGGGATGTTTCAACATTTGCAAATCTATAAATGTAATACAGCACATTGATAGAAGCAAACACAAAAACCACTTGATCATCTCAATAGGTGCAGAAAAAGTTCTAAGAAAACTAGGAATACAAGGAATGTACCTCAGCATTGTAAAGGCTATATATGACAAACCTGCAGCCAACATCATATTTAACAGTGAAAAACTAAAAACATTTCCCCTAAAATCAAGAATGAGAAAAGGGTGACCACTATCCCTACTCCTATTCAACATAGTACTGGAATTTCTAGCCAGAGCAATTAGGCTAAAAGAAGAAATAAAAGGAATACATATAGGTAAAGAAACAGTCAAAATAGCCCTATTTGCAGACGATATGATTCCATACCTTAAAGACCCAAAAAAAAACTCTACCCAAAAAGTCTTAGACACCATAAACAGGTATAAAAGTGGCAGGATACAAAATCAACTTACAAACCTCATTAGCTTTTCTATACACCAATAACGAACAAACTGAGAAAGAATATATGGAAAAGATGTCATTTACAATGGCCTCAAAAAAAAATCAAATACCTTGGAGTAAACATAACAAAGGATGTAAATGAGCTCTAAAAGAAGAACTACAAATCCCCGGAGGAAGACTACAGAAGATGGAAATATGTCCTGTGCTCATGGATTGGTAGAATCAACATAGTAAAAATGGCTATACTACTAAAAGCAATCTACATGTTTAATGTAATTCCCATAAAAATTCCAATGACTTTCATCACAGAGATTGAAAAATCTACCCTAAAGTCATTTGGAAACACAAGAGACTATGGATAGCCAAGGCAATTCTCAGCAAAAAGAGCAATGTTGAAGGTATCACAATACCAGACTTCAAACTATATTACAAAGCAATAGCAATAAAAACAGCATGGTACTGGCACAAAAACAGACACGAAGACAAGTGGAACTGAACAGAGGACCCAGATATGAATCCACACAGCTATGCCCACCTTATTTTTGACAAAGGTGCCAAAATATACAATTGAGAAAACACAGCCTCTTTAATAAATGCTGCAGGAAAAAGCTGTTTTCCATCTGCAAAAAACTGAAACTAGATCCATGTTTATCACCCTGTACTAGTTGGTATCAACTCAAAATGGATCAAGGACCTTAATGTCAGACCTGAAACTCTGAAGTTAGTACAGGAAGGAGCAGCAAAAATCTGGAAGCTATAGTTATAGGCAAGGATTTCCTCAATAGAACTCCAGTAGCTCAGCAACTATGAGAAGGAATGGACAAATGGGACATCATAAAATTAAAAGACTTCTGCACAACAAAAGAAATGGTTTCTAAACTTAAGAGACCACCCACAGAGCAGGAGAAAGTATTTGCCCACTATACATCAAAGGACTGACAACCAGTATATACAGGAAACTTAAGAAAATAAACTCTCCCAAAATCAATGAAACAATTAAGAAATGGGCAACTGACTAAACATAACTTTCTCAAAAGTAGAAATTCAAATGACTAAAAAACACATGAAAAATGCTCACCATCTGTAGCCATAAAGGAAAAGCAAATCAAAACCACACTAAGATTCCACCTCACCCCTGTTAGAATACCCATCATCAAAAATACCACCAACAACAGGTATTAGAGAGGATGTAGGGAAAAAGGAACACTCATACACTGCTGGTGGGAAAACGTGGTATTTATATACAATGGAATTTTATGCAGCCACAAAGAAGATTGAAGTCTTATCATTCGCAAGTCAATAGATGAAACTGGAGAACATCATTCCGAGTGAAGTTGCCTGGCCCAAAAGACCAAAAATCATATGTTCTCCCTCATATGCAGACCTTAGATCAAGGGCAAACACAACAAGGAGATTGGGCTTTGATTACATGATAAAGTGAGAGCACAAAATGGAGGTATGAGGATAGGTAAGACCCAAAAAACTAGATAGCATTTGTAGCCCTCAATGCAGAGAAACTAATGCAGATGCTTTAAAGTGACAGAGGCCTATAGGAGAAGGGAACCAGGAACTAGAGCAAAGGTTAGTTCAAGAAGAATTAATTTAGAAGTAAACACAGGAAAGCAATGTGAGTCAGCTCCCTGTACAGCTATCCTTATCTCAAATAGCCAAAACCCTTGGTCCTTCCTATTATTGCTTATACTCTCTCTTCAATAAAATTAGAGTTCAGGGCAAAATAGTTTCTGCCTGATAGTGAGGGGGTAGGGGAGAAGAGGGAGGGGGTGGAGGATTAAGAGAGGGGGTGGGGGGAAGGGGGGAGAAATGACCCATACATTGTATGCATATATGAATAAAAGAAAAAAAAACAAAAGAAAATACATAATCCACACATAAGGTGCTTCAGGCAACTGAAAGCATCAGAAACACAACTGTAAGCTACCACAATTTGTCTGAGGAATATATGCTTAGGCAGCCCATACTGTAGAACATAGGAGCTCTGGGAGAAAATCAAAGAATCTCTGTATTCTAATATCAACTTTCCTGACTAATAGACACTCCAAATAAGTTAATGTGTCTGTAGTTTATACTCCCAGTTCTTGAATTAAAGCAATCTCTTTTTGGAATGTCTATAATGACATCTTTTTTTTGTATGAATCCAAATGAAGCCAAAACTCACATGACTCAGATATAACCATCTAAGTCCTTTATTAAATCCTTTATTAAAGCAGCATTTTCATGTCTGTGCTGTTGGGTGTGAAGAACATTAAAAAGTTTGAGAACTGTAGACTCTCCCTGGTCTGTCTACCAAAACATACAGTATCTCCAAAGCATGAATGAATCTCAGAAACATTCTCAGCAAATGGAGTCACCAGGAGGAACAGCTGGGGCAGCCTAGCCTCACACTTCTGCTTCTCTATGTGGCTTATGTTATGACTTGTAACACTGTGGGAGGGTAGCTGTCATACCGTTGACAGTAATAAGTTGCAGTGTCTTCAGGATCCAGGTTGCTGATTGTTAGAGTGAAATCTGTCCCAGATCCACTGCCACTGAACCTCGATGGGACCCTGGATTGCAAGTCGGATGCTTTATAAATAAGGAGCTTAGCAGCATTCCCTGCTTTCTTCTGGTACCAGGCTAACCATTTGTTAATGCCCTGACTTGCCTGGCAAGTGATGGTGACTCTTTCTCCAGTAGTGGCAGCCAGGGAGGATGAAGACTGGGTCATCTGGATGTCACATTGTGTACCTGGGATTGTAAACATTCCACAAATATACACTGTTAATCATAACACATGAGTAATTCCCTGAAAATCAGTTGGCACTAACAACAATGGCCTGAGTAAATCCCCACAGTGTCCTTTTTTACCTGGAAACCAGAGTAGTAGAAGCACAAGGAGGTGAGCAGGAGCCTTCAGGTCTATGGTCTGCCCTGACTGAGACTGACTCCTGTACAGGGTGTGTGTGACCAGTGAATTAAGACGTACTCAGGGGTCTGGGCACATGCAAATCAGCATGGCAAAAAAGGACTGGGCACAGCTGAAAGCTGGCTTATCACCATACCTCAGAATTGGCCCATCCAGTCTCCCTAAGTGCCCAGGCCAGAACAAATCAGCAGAAATTGGTCTTCAGAGAACATGATTCCCCTCTGGGGATAAAATAACAGCATCAGTTTATGCAATGAATAATGTGTTATTAGCTCACTTCCTGATCCAGTACAAATAAAGGTTTCACTTTATTTTTTTTAATTTTTAATTCATTTATTCACATGTGCATGCATTGATGGGCCATTTCTCCCCCATACGCCCAGCCGCTCCCTCTCCCCATCGTCCCCCCTTGCTTCCAGGCAGAACCTGTTCTGACATTATATCTAATTTTGTTGAAGAGAAGACATAGCATAATAAGGAAGAAAAAGCCTTTTTGCTAGTTGAGATAAGGATATCTATACAGAGAGATTCCTAGCATTGCTTTCATGCAAAAATGTGTTACAACCCAAGTTGATTCATCTTTAACTGATCTTTCCATTGGTTCCTGATTGCCTTCTCATGTTGACCTCTTTTGTTCTAAGGATTCTGTATTAGTTCCTCTGCAATGGGGACATCAAATACTTTCATGTTTTGGGTTTTCTACTTATCCCCATACCTCCCGTATGTGCTCCCCCATTAGCATGTGACCCAAGTCCAACAACATTTCTGTATTTGCCCTATTTCTAAAGTCTACATATGAGGGACAACATAAGACTTTTGGTCTTCTGAGCATAACTAACCTCACTCAGAATGTTGTTCTCCAGTTCCATCCGTTTAATAGAGAATAATAAGATTTCATTCTTCTTCATGGCTGAGTGAAACTTCATTACGTATAAATACCACGTTTTCTTAATCCATTCATCAGTAGTGGGGCATCTTGGCTGTTTCTATAACTTGGCTATTGTGAACAGCACTGCAAGAAACATGGGTGTGTAGTTGTCTCTGGAGTAACCTGTGTCGCTTACTTTGGGTATATTGCCAGGAATTGGATTACTGGATGATATGGTAGATCTATGTTTAGATTTTTAAGAAGCCTCCATATTTTTTTCCAGAGTGGTTGCACAGCTTGCATTCCCACCAGCAGTGTACAAGTGTTCCTTTTTCCCCACATCCTTGCCAACACCTGTTGTTGGTGGTGTTTTTGCTGATGGGTATTCTCACAGGGGTGAGGTGGAATCTTAGTGTGGTTTTGATTTGCATTTCCTTTATGGCTAGAGATGGTGAGCATTTTTTCATGTGTTTTTTGGCCATTTGAATTTCTTCTTTTGAGAAAATTCTGTTTAGTTCAGTTGCCCATTTCTTTATTGGTTCATTTATTTTGGGAGACTTTAGTTTCTTAAGTTGCCTGTATATTCTGGTTATCAGTCCTTTGTCTGATGAATAGCTGGCAAATATTTTCTCCCAATCTGTGGAGGGTCTCTTCAGTTTAAAGACCATTCTTTTGTTGTGCAGAAGCTTTTAAAATTTTTATGAAGTCCCATTTATCCACCCTTTCTCTTAGTTACTGAGCTGCTGGGCTTCTATTTATGAATTCCTTGACTATACCTATTACATCCAGAATATTCCCTGCTCTTTCGTGTACTAACTTCAGAGTTCCAGGTCTGATATTAAGGTCCTTTATCCATCTTGAGTTCATATTAGTACAGGGTGGTAAACATGGATCTAGTTTCAGTTTTTAGCAAAAGGATAACAACTTTTCCAACCAACATTTGTTGAAGGGGCTGTCTTTTCAACACCATATATTTTTGGTGCCTTTGGCAAAAAAAAGGTTAGCATAGCAGTATGGATTCATATCCAGGTCCTCTATTCTGTTCCACTGTTCTTCATGTCTGATTTTGTGCCAGTACCATGCTGTTTTTATTGTTATTGCTTTGTAATATAGTTTGAAGTCAGGTATTGTGATACTGCCAGCATTGCTCTTTTTGCTGAGTACGGCATTGGGTATTGACAGTCTCTTGTATTTCTAAATGAACTTTATGGTAGATTTTTCAATGTCTGTGATCAATGTCATTGGCATTTTGATGGGAATTGCATTGAACATGTAGATTATTTTTAGTAGTATAGCCATTTTGACTATGTTGATACTACCAGCCCATGAGCAAAGGAGATTTCTCCACCTTCTGTAGTCTTCTTCAATCTCTTTCTTCAGGGGTTTGTAGTTCTCTTTTAAGAGGTCTTTCACATCTTTTGTAAGTTTATTCCTAGGTATTTGATTTTTTTGAGGCTATTGTAAATGGAATTGTTTCCATGTATTCTTTCTTAATTTGTTTGTTATTGGTGTATAGAAAAGCTAATGATCTTTGTAAGTGTTTATCATGAAGTGGTGTTGGATCTTGTCTTTTCTGCATATATTGAGATGATAAAGTGGTTTTTGTCTTTGCTTCTATTAATGTGCTGTATTACATTTATAGATTTGTGTATGTTGAACCACCCCTGCATCACTTGGATAAAGCCGATTTGGTCATGGTGAATGATCTTTCTGACGTGTTTTTGGATTCAGTTTGCCATTATTTTATTGAGGATTTTTGCATCAATGTTCATTAAGGAGATTGGCCTATAATTCTCCTTTTTGGAGGTGTCTTTGTCTAGTTTTGGGATAAATGTAATAGTGGCATCATAAAACTAGATAGACAGCGTTCCTTCCCTTCTATTTCATGGTAAAGTTTAAGGAGGGTTGGTATTAGTTCTTCTTTAAATGTCTGATAGAATTCAGCAGAGAATCCATCAGGTCTTGGACTTTTCTTTTTTGGGAGACTGTTGATTGCTGCTTCAATTTTGTTTTGTGTTGTAGATCTACTCAGTTGATTAATATCCTCTTGGTTCAGTTTTGGATTGTCATAAGTGCCTAGAAATCTGTCCATTTCTTCAAGGTTTTCAAATTTATTGAATACAAGTTATCAAAGCAGTCTCTGAGATTTCCTGGATTTCCATGGTGTTTATTGTTATCTCCCCTTTTGCATTTCTGATTTTATTGATTTGGTTTTTTTCTCCCCTCATTTTAGTCATGTTTTCCAGGGGTCTGTCAATATTATTAATTTTTTCAAAGAACCAACTTTTTGTTTCATGGATTCTTTATATGTATTTTTTTGTTTCTATTTCATTGATTTTGGCCTTTTTTTATTATTTCTCTCCTTCTGCTTGTTTAGTATTTGCTTGTTCTTGTTTTTCTAGGAGTTTGAGATGTAGCATTAGGTCACTGATTTGAGATCTTTCTGAGCTTTTAATATATGCACTTGTGACTATATCCTTTCCTCTTAGGACTGCCTCTGCTGTGTCCCATAGGTTCCAGTAGGTAGTGTTTTCATTTTCATTAACTTACAGGAATGTTTTAATTTCCTTTTTTATTTATTCAATGACCCATTGATCATTGAGGAATGTGTTTCTCAGCTTCCAATTTTTTGCGTGCTTTTTACTATTATTTTTGTTGTTGAGTTCTTGTTTTAATGCACTGTGATCAGATAGAATGCAAGGCATTAATTGGGTGCATTGAGGTTGGGTGCTTATAGGGTGATAACTGTTATTTTCTTTTGGTGTATTTCCCCTTTTATTAGTATGAAATGTCCTTCTTTTCCTCATTCAATCAATGTAGGTTTGAAGTCTACTTTATACAATGTAAGTATTGCTACTCCTGCCTGTTTTTGGGGGCCACTGGCTTGGTAAATCTTCTTCCAGACTTTCACCCTAAGCCAGTTCTTGTTTCTGTTGCTGATATGGGTCTCATGTAAGCAACAGATTGTTTGTTGTTCCTTTTTAATCCAGTTTGACAAATCGTGTCTTTTGAAGGGACAACTAATTCTGTTAACATTCAGGGTTAGTATTGATAGGTATGTGGTGATTCCTGTCATTTAGTTGTCTTTGTTGTTTAAGGATTTGATTGTGTGTAGCTGAATCAATGTTACTCTCTACTTTCTTGCCTTTACTTCTCCTGTGGTTTGGTACTGCCTGTCCTTTCATGATTTTGTTTGCTTTTATTTTCTGTTTTCAGAATTCCTTAAGGAATCTTTGTAGTGGTGGCCTGGTGGACATATATTATTTTAGTTTCTGCTCATCATGGTGGACCGTATTGCTCCATTATTTTGAGTGATAATATTGCTGGGTAGAGTATCCTAGGATTGAACCTATTTTCATTCAGTTTCTGGAATACCTCACTCCATGCTCTTCTTGTTTTAAGGTTTCTGTTGAGAAATCTGCTGTGATTTTGATGGGTTTACCTTTATATGTTATTTGTTTTTTCACTCTTACAGCCTTCAATATTCTTTCTATTCTCTGTGTTGTTGTTTTAATGATAATATGACATGGGGTTTTTCTATTTTGGTCAAGTGTGTTTGGCACCCTGGAGGTTTCTTGTACTTGAATGGGCATAATTTTCTCTAGGTTTGGGAAATTTTCTGTTATTATTTTGTTGAATATATTACAAATTCCTTTTGCTCGCATCTCTTCTTCTTCAATGCCCATGATTGAGGTTTGGTCTTTTGATGGAGTCAGTGAGTTCTTGCATATTCCTTTCACAGATCTTGAATTGTGTTGCTAATAGCTCTTCCGTTTTTCCTTTAATTACTATTTAATCATCAAGTACTGAGATTCTGTCTTCTGCGTGTTCTAGTCTACTGTAGTTGCCTTCCCTTGTGTTTTAGATTTTTGTTTCATTCTTTTTTCTGAGGTTTTCCATATCATGGGTCACTTCCTCTTTAATATTGTCAATTTTCATCCTTATTCATTTATCTATCTATTTACGGTATTCACTGTTTCACTTTGGTATTTATCTAGGGCTCCTATGATTTCTTTTATTTGTTTTTGTTTCTTCTCATATTCTTTTTTTTTATTGTTGTCTTGGAATTTCTCGAGTGCCTACTGTACATTTCAGTTGACCATGTGTAGTAACATCTCCATGAAATTCTCATTGATTACTTGCAGGATATCTTCTTTCAGAATGTGCTTGTGGGCTTCAAGGGGTTCCTTGGCATAGTTTTTTTGTTTGTTGGAGTCTGGAAGTGGATTTTCTTCATTTCCCTCTGAATACTGTGTTAAATTCTTTTGGGGATGGGAATGTTTTCCATCCCTTTTTCATCTTCCCATCGTTCCATTTGGTGCTGTTTCTGTCCCTGGTCTATGTGTAATTTAGTATTAACTATCTCACAATAATAAAACTAACAAAACAAAGAAAAAAAATGAGAGAGAGAACCAAAGAAATCAACAGGGAGAGAGGGTGGACAAACAGGGAACAAAAGAAAAAAATACATAAAATAAAAATTCCTGTTCAGGAGCAATAGAATTCATTCTTAGTAGTTCTGGGGTTACTCTTTCAGCATCCAGTCATGGTGTTGGTATTTAAGCAGAAGTTCTGTCTTAGTCTCACCAGGTGGTTGTGGAGACTCACCAGTTTTTTTGTCCTGTCTCAACATCAGCTACTTAGTCACCTCCTCCCTCAGTGAGGTGTAGTTTGTCCTCAGGCTCCAACGATCAGCTCTATGGCCCAGTAACCATCCTGATTTGGAGTTGGGTTTTCACTCTGTTGGTTTATTGGGGGCTTGTTTCTTTGCCTCACATCCTTTCTCTGGTGCAAGGTCAGAGATCTGTTAGCCCTCTCTCTGCTGTCAGCATGCTATGCTGGTTTGCTGACTGTTTTTCAGCTTTGCATGACTGTTTGACTTTGGATGTTGTTCACTGGCTCAGGAGATGAGCTTGGTGTATTGCTATCTGCCCTATTTCAGGCACAGTTTATCACCCACCCACTGTTGGTCCTTATGCCATTCCAGTCTTTGTTTACTGAGAGTTTGAGGAGAGATCAGCTCCTTGCTTCTCATTTCTCCTGTGCACTTAGAGCACCCTGATCCCTCTACTGCAAGATCATTTTCAGTTCCTTGTTCATTATTCAGTTTTGCTTTTGTTTTGAGGGGCGGGGATCAGTATGTCCAGGGGGCTATACTGGTTGATCGTAGGGTAGCTGTGGGAATACTGCATGATGCTTACTTGCTCACCTGTTGGTCTGCATTTCCCAAACAGTTTGGAGTCAACATCT
Organism: Castor canadensis; assembly: GCF_047511655.1. Classification (NCBI taxonomy): domain Eukaryota; kingdom Metazoa; phylum Chordata; class Mammalia; order Rodentia; family Castoridae; genus Castor; species Castor canadensis. The sequence continues at coordinate 79,338,595 of NC_133397.1, read as the reverse complement.
GGCAGCCCAGGAGCCCTCCTGTTTTCTCAGTGAAATGTGGTGTGGAGAAGCTTTTTATGGGCTGGTGGTTCAGGGTGTCAGAGTTTTGATTCTTCTTCGTGTTTTTTTTTTTTCTGCCATGTGTGGCTCCAGCATCTCAGCCAAATTTTTTATTTACAGAGCTCACGCAGTCTGCTACTGCCCTCTTGTGGCCATCTTCTATACTCCTAATGTTCCACTTTGGATGGGGGTTTTCCATTATGGAATGAACCCAAAAAATTAAGGAAAGTATTTGGTCTTTTTTCATTGGTTCCTGTGGTTTTTGTTAATTCCAGAGGTGTTTTCTTTTGCTCTGATGTCATAATACTCTGTGTGAATTTGAAAAGCAACGAAAGCCATGGGGTGTCACTATTTTTATGGAATGGTAGGATCAGTTGTCACTAACCTGTCATCTCCAGCTAAGCAATTTTTTGAATACTTTGTTCTACTGTTTCCATCAAAGCTACCCAAGGTCAATAATTTTTTCCTTTCCCATTTAAGGAATAAGAATTCCCTTCCTATCAATGCTTGTTTTTATGTATATCAGTGTTTGATATTTTTTGGATGCCTCTATCCACATTAAACAAATGACATTTTCTTCAGAAGTGGTGGTCCTCTGTCTACCAAATGCACGTTCATACTCTTGAATAAACTATGTTGCCTAAACCTGAATATTCTACTATTCCAAAATCTCTTTTAGCTTGTAAGAGAACAAGTTCTTATTGATAAGCTTAGGACAGTGAAGCTAAAGCAAAGTGAAGAGGAAATCTTGAAGTAATGAAGGTCTAAGCCCTCTATGGTGACTTGAAGACAGAATAGAGTCCAGAGGGTATCCCAATTTGTGTATGAATGTACTGACGGTTCAGTGTGGATGAAGAAAAATGCTGGCATAAAAAGAAAGTTTATAATGGGTAGTACTGCCCAGAAATAAGCATCCTTCAGAACAGCAGAACAGCTCTAAATAGCTGATGACAGGAGGAGGTTCATACATACCCCCAATTCCTTCTCCTCACACCAAATAAACAAGAAACATTTCTTTATGTTTCCATGTGGACTTCAGCTCCAGACATTCTCTTTGGTACATGATCTGCTAAAAGGTGTTTACTGTACATCTTTCCTTCCTGTTTATCTCACCTCCCTCCCTCTAAGGTCATTCTGCACAGTCTCAACCTGCTGCCTACACTGGAAGTTTTGTGGATTGAAAGACTCAAACTATAATAGTGGACACATTCTTATTCTTGGAGAGATTCTCTGATCTGAATCTTTGCCACTTCACCTTGTTCAATGGGGAGAAAAATTGACAAATTTTTGATGATTGGAAATGTCCTCTGAGTAAGAGAAGCCTAATTTTTTATATCAAATGGTATCCTGAGGTATAACCAGATGATCTATCATGAGGTATAATTATTTAAGAATTAAGAATTTTAGAAAACATTGATTTCTTTTCACCAATTTCTATTCATTGTAACTAAGAACTAATTCCACTTTCTGAATCACAAGATCAAAAGATTCTCTAAGAAATGCTTATGTACCAAGAAATCTATTGTATGCACAGCAGAATATATGTTAAAGCCCTTAAATCCTACCCGCCAGAGGGCCTTGAATCTTCTATTTGTTTTTAATTTCCTTGACTTGTAAATCTGCCTCTTGAGATTTTATTCTCCTTTATTGGATATGTTATTCAGTTTTTCATCACTGTGCCAATTTCTGAGGAAAACAACTATTAGAGCTAAGATTTGTTTTGACATGAAGTGTCAGAAGTTTCACTCCATGGTCAGAAAGCTCCATTGCTTTTAGGCCAGTGGTAGATGGTTGTAGTGGAAGAAAGTTTTTTTTTTTTTTTTTTTTGTTTTTAACTTTATATTATTTATTTATTTATTTATTTAATTTTTTTTTATAGTTCCACTTCTTTTTTTTTTTTTTTCTTTTATTATTCATATGTGCATACAAGGCTTGGTTTATTTCTCCCCCCTGACCCCACCCCCTCCCTTACCACCCACTCCACCCCCTCCCGCTCCCCCCCTCAATACCCAGCAGAAACTATTTTGCCCTTATCTCTAATTTTGTTGTAGAGAGAGTATAAGCAATAATAGTGGAAGAAAGTTTTGACACCAAGAAGCAGTGACCATTGCAGTAATAAATGAAGTAAGATTGATGTCCCAGAGCCAAGGCAGCATCATCTTCAAAGTGCCTTTTCAGTTTTGAAATATAAAATTTAAAAAGTAGTGCAGAGAAAATTTGCTTTTACAGTTGGTTATTATTAAGTAGTCCACCCACTTTCATTTGTAGGATTACAAGTTTCTCTGTGCAAGTGGAAGATTTGGAAGGTTACTTTTAAAAAACAAGTGGGGACTTGCTGCCCTCTGCTGGTCATGCTTTGCACTAGAAACTTTAGGTAGTTGTTTCTCATCATCCTTGCTCTTGCAAACTGTCTTGACTGTTTTGCCAACCACTGTGCTCTAGTATAATGACTGCAAAATTCTTTTAATAGCTCTATATTAAATCAGTTAAGAAGCTTATGCCTCATCTGACCCATTAATTTCATTCTACATATTATAAATGATGGTATTATATACATAGAATTCTAATTTTGCTAGTCTGCCAATTGCTGACTACTAAATCAACAAACTTTCTCCCAGGAATTCAGTCAAACAAAAATTCACGTTCTACTAAAGGGACTTTGCAGATGTAATAAACATGTTGACTTTAAGAAGGGGAGATTTTCTGAGTGGACCTGACCTAATCATACAACCATTAAAAGTCTGGATCTATACTCAAAGAATGGGAATTTGTAAATATGAAAACATTAGGTACTGTGAGGTTCTCTAATGCTGACATTGGAGATAAAGTGACTTTTTATCAACAAGATAAGGCTATTTGAGGGAATGAGTGCAGTTTCTAGGAGATGTGAGCTGGCAACCAGAAAAGAACTAGGACCTCAGTCTTAAACTGTCAAAACCCAATTCTGCTGCATCTACTTGAGCTTAGAAGAAGACCCTGAACTTCACATGAAGTTCTGCCTAGACTGCTCCTCAATGCTAATTTTGAATGACCCAGACAATCCAGCCATCCCATTCCTAGACTTCTGAAGTATAAGTATCAGAGCTCATAAGCTGTTAAATTGATGGTTATTTATTACTCAGCAGTACTAAACTAGTATAGATATCAATGTGTTACATGTTAATGGGAGAGCCAGAAATCTAAATAGAACAGAAATCTAACTAGCTCATGGCAAAGATGATGCTGAAATCTCTGACTTGGGTTGCAATGTGGTGAAGCTCTGCTATTTTTCTACCTCAGATATTTTCAAAACTTCGGTCCAAACCCAACAACCAAGGTTGAGTTCTGTTCCACAAAATACCTACATGTCCACAATACCAGCTTCTTGAGAAGCATAGATAGGAGGATCATGGCTCAAGGGCAGCCTGGGCAAAAAGTTAGTGATGGCCTATCACAAAAAACAAGTGCATAGTGGCCCATGCCTGTAATTGCAGTTATGCAACAGGGAGAGATAGGAATATTGTAGGCCAAGACCAGCCACAGGTAAAAGTATGAGATCCCCTCTACAAAATACATGAAGTAAATTGGGCTGGGGTGTGGCTTAAGTGGAAGATCAATTAACTAGAAAGTACAACACCATGAGTTCAAATGCCAATATTTATCAAAAAATGATAGATAGATAGATGATACATAGATAGATAGATACATGGGTAGATTAACAGACGGGTAGACATAAAAGAACAGAGTGGCTCTTTTGGAGGAGGCATACTGGGGTTTGAACTAAAGGTCTCACACTTACTAATCAGGCACTCTACCATAGTCTGAACAATTTTTTGTTTTGGTTATTTTTAATGGGTCTTTTGTTCTCATCTAGACTGGCCTGGACCATGATCACCTTATTTAGTTCTCTTGCATAGCTACAATTATATGCATGTGCTAGCATGTCTGGTCCCAACAGATTGCATATGAAGAAGGTCATATGGAAAAATGTTTCTGGATATCCACATTTGAAAAGCATATGTAGAGACATCGTGGACACTGTGAACCCAGAAGAGGGGTGAGAACTGATACTTTCCTTGCTGTGAACATGGAAAAAAGGAAAGCTGTTGAACTCTAGGAGCTTGAAAGACAAGAGACAAATTTCTCTTTTAGAGCCTCCAAATGTGACTCCAGCCTTTCAACAGCCTTCCATTGAGTCCTGTGTTGGTCTTCTGAACCCTAGAGCTATAAAATGATTGATTTCTCATCTTCAAGCCACACAGATGGTAATATTTTGCTACAAACGAGAGAGGAAACCAATATAGAGGTCTCATACTGCATTTAATATAGAGACCTAAGTTCCAAAGGATCTAAGAGACACTGAGCCCCTTCATTTTCTGTTGAGCTTGCATCCTTCTCATCAATAAGTTAGGACACAGAGGATCTCAGGTAAATGGAGATGGTGTTCCAGGCCAGGGCTGTGTGGAGTACAAGCAGCTGATGATTCTCTGAGAGGAAGTTTATTTTCAAGGATGAAATACTGTAAGAGAAGCACTGTAACCTGCTGAGAGTAGTAATCTGCCAAGTCTTCAGCATGGAAGCTGCTGATGTGAGATTGAAGTCTGCATTAGAACCACTGCAACTGAAGTGGTCAGGGACCCCAGAAGCCCGGGTTGATTCCCAGGAGATGAGAAGCTTAGGAGCCTGTTTTGGTTTCTGCTAGTACCAGGACAAGAATTTTTTATTTTCGAAGCTCCATGAAAATCCTGGATGGATTACCATTTCATAGTGATGCTCTCTCCTGCACATGCAACCAGGATAGTGGAGACTGAGCCATCGGGATGTTTCCAAAGACACCTGTAACTAGGAATGGACAATGATCCTAAGTACATAAACATACACAGTTTTTACAATACAAACATTGAAATATGTAATTTCTAATGGAGTTATGTCAATATACTATTGTGTTCGTATAGAAAGTAGTTATACCAAAATATAGCTTATCATTTTTATCTCTACAAAAATATTATTCTAGTTTCTCCATCAAACAGAAATAATCAACCAGAATCAAGCTCTGAGACATCCTGAACCCCTAGCCCATGGAAAGCCTCCCCATGTCAAACTGCACTGGGAAAAGATGGCACCATTTCTCCCCACTGATGCTGAATGCCCCAAACCTGCCTGTGTGTCAATTAACAGAATGAACAGGTGAGCACCACGCACCATGGATGATCCCCCTATCCATCCCTGGGAATATAAACTGGTGCAGCCCCTGGACAGACTGATCACAAGTGGGCAACAAGCCAATGCCCAAAGCAGGGCAGGTAGTAGATCACAGAGATGATCTCCTGAGATAAAAAGCAGCATCCAAAACTGAACTGACCCACAAAACTGAAAAAGAAACAGCAAACTGTAATCAAACACAGACAGTGGAGGAGGGTGGTGGAATACTGCACTTGCCCCAGTGAAAGGATGTGAGGCAAAGAACTAAACTCTCAGCACCAAACTCTTGGTGAATAAACACAGTGACAAGCCACCTGCCAAAGTCGGGCAGGTAGTGGATTGCAGAGCTGAACTCCTGAACCAGAGGGCAGCATTCAAAACTGAACTGTGTCACCTCACTGGGGAAGGAGCTGACCAAACAGCCACAGTTGAAGGATAACACAGCTGTTGACTGGAGAAATCAGCCTACATGATTTGGCAAATTTAATTCACTTCATAATTTCAATTAAACTGGTGAAAAGAAGAAAAAACACTACTCACAAACCAGTCACCTAGGGAGATCACCTCAGAGCTTCTGCTTATTGCCAATACCAGGGCTGGATGCCAGAGAAGTAACTCCAGAATTTAAACTAAGACTGATATTATATTATTCCTGAACCTGGTGTTTTTATTGTTTATCTTTCTCTCTTTGTTTGTTTGCTTGCTATATTATTGTTATATTATTATATCTTTTAAATTTTTATTCCTATTTTTTTTTTCTTTCTATACTATGAACTTCACCATCACTATCTTCTCATCCCTATTCTCAGCCCACTTCACTCTCCCTCCTTCTGCTGTGCTACAATCCAATGTTCTCCTTCTCAACCACTCTTTCTGCCCCTTCTCATCTACTCTCTCCCCCTGCCTTCCCTGTCCTCTCCCAACCTCCCCAAATCTGTCACTGCATTACCTCTCCTACACATTTACCACCTAGAGACCAACCTACTGCACGCACTTTATGCAAGCCCAGCACCCTGAAATCCCTGATGCTGCACCCTACACTACAACAACAGAAATACACCAAGACATACACAAGTACCACAAAACCCAGCAGTGCCCACATAACTTCCCCCACTCACCCACTCCACTTCCCACCTCCCTTTTTAGTGCCACCTTAAACAACATTAATTAATGTTAATGTTAACAAACATTAACCTACCAAATTCCATTGTTTATAGATAATACCACCAAGAAGTTTTCTATGTAATATATAAACAACTGGACATACATTGAAACCTTGAAATAATTACTGCTAAGTTACACCTCCAGGCCAGGGAGAGAAATAACACACCAACCTAGCTAACAACCAAGAAAGCTGTAACACAAAAAATCAATCAAGGGAAAGAAAACAGGGAGCTAAAATAACCAATTAGCCTATCAAGAACATAGTAACACAGCACAAAGTGGAGATGGGAAGAAGAAGGGATGGAAACCACTCTCCTCAAAATAAATAAATACAGGATTCAGAGGGAAATGAAAACAATGGATACCCAGATCCTGATCCCAACAAAACAATGATAAATGACACTAAGGAACCCAGTGATGCAAACAAAAGCAACCTCAAAGAAGAAATCTTGCAAGAAATCCATGAGAAATTCATTGAGAAGATACTAGACGTGGTTACCCAAAATGTACAAGATGCACTTAAGAAATTTCAAGACACTAAAAACAAAGAATATGAGAAGACACAAAAACAATTAAGTGAATTCAGAGGAGCCCTAAAAAACACTAAAGTGAAACAGAGGATGCTATAAAAAGAGAGATAAGTGAATTAAAGATGAAAATAAAAAACATTAAAGAAGAGGTGACCAAAGGTATGGACAAACCTCAGAAAAAAGAATCAAACAGAAACACAACAACACAGTGGAAGGCCACTATAGCAGACTAGAACATGTGGAAGAAAGAATCTCAGAATTCGAAGATAAAATAGAAATTAAAGAAAAAAACTGAAGAAATGTTAGTCAAACAATTCAACAGCTGTGAAAAGAATGTGGAAGAACTCACTGACTCAATCAAAAGACCAAACCTAAGATACCGAGGAAGGAGAAGAGGTCCAAGCAAAAAGGATTCATGTTTTCAATAAAATTTTTTTTTTAATTTCTCAAATTTCCAGAATATTTTGCCCATTCAGGTACAGGAAACCTCCAGGACACCAAACACAATTTAACAAAATAGAACCTCCTCACAGCATATTATCATTAAAAAGATAAGCACAGAGAATAGAGAAAGAATACTGAAGGCTGTAAGAGAGAAAAAATAAATAACATATAAAGGTAAAGCCATCAAAGTCACAGCAGATTTCTCAATGGAAACCTCAAAAGCAAAAAGAGCAAGGAGTAAGGTATTTCAGACAGTGAATAAAAATAAATTCAACCCTAGGATACTCTATCTAGAAAACCTATCATTTTTTCAAAATTGATGGAGCAATAAAAATCTTCCACAATAAACAGAAACTAAAACAATATATGACAACCAAGCAACCACAACAAAAGATTCTCTCAAGGAATTCTGACCACAGAGGACTAAAGCAAACAAAACCTCAACAGTACAGGAAGTACCAAAACACAGGAGAAGAAAAGACAAGGAATCACAGAGCAGAATTGATTCAACTGCACACAACCAAACCCTTCAACAACAAAAACAATGAAATGGCAGGAATCATCAAATACCTATCAATATTAACACTGAATGTCAATGGACTCAACCTTCCCACCAAAATACACCATTTGGCAAACTGGATTAAAAAAGGAAGATCCAACAAATTGTTGTTTACAGGAGATCTACCTCATTGAAGGAAACAAACATTGGCTTAGGATAAAAGGCTTGAAGAAGATCTGCCAAGGCAATGGTCCCCCAAAAAAAGCACAAGTAGCAATACTTATATATGGCAAAGGAGGTTTCAAACTTACAGTGATTAAGCAAGATAAAGAAGTACACTTCATACTAATAAAAGGGAAAATAAACCAAAAGGAAATAATAATTATCAACCTATATGTAACCAATGTCAGTGAACCTAATTTCATCAAACATACTCCAAAGGACTTAAAAGCACATATACACAGTGGGAGTGGGAGACTTTAATACCCCCTATCACCAATAGATAGGTCATCCAAACAAAACATCAATAAAGAAATTCTAGAACTAAATTACACCATAGATCAAATGAACCTAACTTCTACACAATATACATTCTTCTCAGCAGCCCATGGATCTTTCTCCAAAACTGATCATATCTTATGGCACAAAGTAAGCCTTGGTAAATATGAAAAAATAGAAAGAATCCCCTGTGTTCAATCTGATCACAATACATTAAAACTAGAACTCAATTTAAAAAAGCAGAAAACAAGCAAACAATTGGAAGCTGAGTAACATATTGTTCACTGATCAGTGGGTCATATAAGAAATAAAAGAGGAAATTAAAAGCTTCCTGGAGATTAATGAAAATGAAAACACAACCTACCAGAACTTATGGGACACAGCAAAGGCAGACCTAAGAGGAAAGATCATAGCCATGAGTGCATATATTAAAAGGACAGAAAGATCTCAAATAAAAGACCTAATGCTACATCTCAAACTCTTAGAAAAAAAAGGACAAGCAAAACCCAAATCAAGCAGAAGGACAGTAATAATAGAAGTAAAGGCCAAGATTAGTGAAATAGAGATCAAAAAAGCTGAACAAAGAATCAATGAAACAAAAAGCTGCTTCATTGAAAAAAATAAACAACATTGACAAACCCCTACAAATCTGACTAAAATGACAAGGGAAAAGACCCAAATCAATAAAATCAGAAACGTAAAAGGGGAGATAACACAAACACCAAGGAAATCCAGGGAATCATCAGAGACTACTTTGAGAACTTAAATTCCAATAAATTTGAAAGTCATGAAGAAATGGACAAATATCTAGACAATGATGACCATCCAAATCTGAACCAAGAGGGTATCAGCCACCTAAAATGACCTATAATATGAAATGGAATTGAAGCAGCAAGAAATAAAAGTATCCCTATTTGCAGATGATATTATCCTGAACATCAAAGACCCCAAAAAAAAATCTACCCTAAAACTCCTAGACACAATGAACAGGTTCAAGAATGTAGCAAGATACAAAATCAACTTACAAAAATGAGTAGCCTTTCTATATACCTACAATGTACAAATTAAGAATGAATGTAGGAAAACAATTCCATTTACAATAGCCTCAAAAAACTCAAATACCTAAGGATGTGAATAACCTCAACAAGGAGAACTATAAACCTCTGAAGAAGGAGACTGAGGAAGACTACAGAAGGAGAAAAGATTACCCATACTCATGGATTGGTAGAATCAACATAGTAAAAATGGCTATACTAGCAAAAGCGATCTACATGTTCAACATGATTCCCATCAAATTCCCAAATGACATTCATCACAGAGATTGAAAAATCACAAGAGACTTTGAATACCTAAGGCAACACTCAGCAAAAAGAGCAATGGTGGAAGTATCACAATATCCGACTTCAAACTATATTGCAGAGCTAAAGCAATAAAAATAGCATAGTACTAGCAAAAACAAAAACAAAACAAAAAAATATGGAAACCAGTGGAACAGAATAGAGGACTGAGATATGAATCCACACAGCTATGCCCAACTTGTTTTTGACAAAGACATCAAAAACATATAAGGGAGAATAGACAGCCTCTTCAAGAAATGTTTCTGGGAAAAGAGTTACCTTCCTGCAGAAAACTGAAACTAGATCCATGCCTATCACCCTGCACTAGTATCAATTCACAGTGGATTAAGAACCTTAATATAACACCTGAAAATCTGATGTTAGTACAGGAGAGAGCAGAGAATTCTCTGGAAACAATAGATATAGGCAAGGAATTCCTCAGTATAACTCCAGTAGCCAAGCAACTAAAAGAAAGGATGGAAAAAATGGACTATATAAAATTCTACAGCTTTTGTGCAACAAAAGAAATGGTATCTAAACTGAAAAGACCATCCAAAGAGTGGGAGAAAATATTTGCTTGTTAAACATCAGACAAAGAACAGATAACCAGAATATACAGGGAGCTCAAAAAACTAAACTCCCCCAAAATCAATGTACCAATAACAAAATGGGAAAATGAACTAAACAGAATTTTTCAAAGGAAGAAATGAACATGTCCAAAAGACACATGAAAGAAATGTTTACCATCCCTGTCCATAGAGGAAATGCAAGTAAAAACCTCACTAAGACTCCACTTCACTCCTTTTAGAATTGCTATCATCAAAAACACCACCAATAACAAATGTTGGCAAAGATGCAGAGAAAAAGGAACCCTCATACACTGCTGGTGGAAATGTCAGCTAGTACAACCACATTGGAAAACAATACTGAGGCTTCTTTAAAAACTAAACATAGATCTGTCTTATAATCCAGCAATACCAGTCCTGGGAATATACCCTAAGGCATGCAATTCAGGTTATTTCAAAGACACCTGCACACCTGTGTTTACTGTAGCACTATTTACAATAGCCAGGACATGGAAACAGCAAACATGCCCCAAAACCAACTAATAGATTAAGAAAATGTGGTATTTATACAGAATGGAATTTTAATCAGCCACAAAGAAACCTGAAATTTTGTTATTCACAAGTAAATGGATGTAACTGGAGAACATCATCTTAAGCTAAGTTAGCTAGGCTCAGAAGGCCCAAAATAGTATGTTTTTCCTCATGGGAAGATTACAAACCTAAAACAAATGCAGTAATATTATGGGATATGGGTCACAAGACTTTGGGGAGAACACACACAAGAGGAAGAGGGAAAGGGAAGGAAACCTAAAACTTGAAAGTCTTTGATGTGTCCCCCATGGAGGAGCAAATAAAATAATCTTAAACTGGCAGAGGCCACTATGGGAAGGTGACCGGGAGGTAGTGAAGAGGTCTGGTAGAGATGAACCAATTTGGGTTGCAATACACGTTTGCATGGAAAGGATGCTAGGAATCTGTCTGTGCATCTATCTTCATCTCAAGCTAGCAAAATGCAAAGACTTTCCTATTATATCTTTGTTTGCTCTTTAAAAAAATTGGAGAGGAGGGCAGAAGAGCTTCTGCCTGAAAGCAGGGGTGTGGGGTAAGAAATGGCACAAACAGTGTATTCACATACGAATAAACGTGTAAAAAAATTAAACATTTCTATCTTCCAAAATCTATCTAGATACTTTATAATATTTGCATATCTATAATTAAAGCACAGATAAAATCATTAAAAAGGTATTATTCTGAAGCGATTGTGACTTTTTAAAGTTCTCCTCAGAGACTCAGAGTAACAGGGACAAGAGGACCTGGGTCTGCAACACTATCTTGCTGTCCCTGCCTGCCTTATGTGCTCAGTTCTCACTGCAAAAGTCTTCTTTATAAATTCTGAGCAGCTGGACTGGGTCTCAGGGATTATGCAAAGCAATCAGAAAATAGGGAAAAAAATTGCCTGAGCAGTGGGTTGTGAAAGTAACTGATGTTAGTCAAGAGCCAAAAACATCATCCCAGAAAGGGTAAAAATGCCACTGGAAAGGCATAGAAGTCAGAAGTTTTCAGGGCAACTTAGAAACTAAACCAAAAACCACTAGATTCTCTAACAAAGAGCTTTAGTTTTAAATTAGAAATATTTTTAAATTATATGAGTTTTACAGAAATGATAGATGAACTATCTCACACAACACCAGTAAAACAAAAACACATGCTAGAAAATAACAAGGTAAGGGATCAGGAAGGAAGGGAAGAAATAAACAGGCAGGAAGGAAGAAGGGAGGGAGACTGGAAGAGAGGAAAGAGAAAGAAGGGAAGAAAGAACAAATAGATAATTTGAGTATGAATTAAAACAATAGAAACAACAAAGAATAAAGATTTTGGCCAATCTTTGGGTTTAGGAGTTATGAAAGCACAAAAAAGGAAGAATTACGAAATCACAAAGCAGAAAAGACCAGAAAGTGACAGCTTTTGGGACAATGTTATTACCATCTGTGACAGAAATGTGTCCTATCTGCAAAGTCACTCTTACCCACAGCTGTTGAAGAACACTACAAACTCTTGCTTCCAGTGTCCAGGGTATGTATTAGGTATATAACAGGCAAAGACGGGCATGGAATTCACTTTGTGGGGAATCCTGTGGGATTCTAATGTAAGGTTGTCATCAGTGAGGCTCTAAGGCTCTAATATCAAAGAAACTGCAAACCAGAGAGGAGCTGGAAACTATCCTTCCCACAACTGCTAGGAAATGAAGAGAGGCCTCTTAAGTAAAGTGAGAAATGGAGAGGAAAAAATATTTTCTGAGGAAATAATCGCTGTGACCTACACTGTCAAGGATGTTTACTCTGGAAATGCACGTCCTAAAGGAGGCTTCAACTCACCAACCTGACATTGGTCTAGGATGGCCTTCCTTACTGATAAGATGCCCAAATGAAAGTCTCTCTGGAGGAGTTTATAACCATTTTCACTCCTCAAGAAACCATAGAAATAATTTTTCAAAAGCCAAAAGACCAAAAAAATTAGAGTCTCATCACTGGGTGAATAAAAAAAATGAGAACACCTGCAGATTTGGGGTTTATAACAGTATTTTTAAGAAAGAAATAATGGTGCTGGTGGAATGGCTTAAGTGGTAGAGTAACTGCCTAGCAAGCATGAAGCCCTAAGTTCAAACCTCAGTACTGCTAAAGAAAGAAATAAAGAAATTACAGAAATAAAGGAATGGTTACTGAGGGTTAGGAAGATGGAAGCAGGCTGCATACATACATATGAAAACAGCATAATGAAGCCCACCAAACTCTCTGAAAAAGTGGGGAAGAGGTGGGGGGAAATTGGAATGTAATGAAAAGGATGACCTTGTTCAAGGTACACTGTATGCATTTATGGTATTGTCACACTGAAATCTCCTTGCATTATTTGTGTATAATAATTCAAAAATAAACTGAAAAATTATTAATAGAGAAAAGAAATAAATTATAACTTAGTGTTATGTGCGAAGTACAGGAAACTGAAAAAAATTTAAGCAATCTAGGAAGGTGCAGTATTGAACTTCTATAATTCCAGCTCTCAAGAGGCTGAAGCATGCCACAATGTACCAATACCTAATACAACAATTAAAAAAAAGAATAATTAAACATGAAAAACATGAAAAATAAAACCAGAAGTTAGTGCTAAAAAAGAACCTGAAGTATGAGGGTCATGAATTTGAGGCCAGCCTGAGCTACATAACAATGCCTGTTGCAAAAAAATAAAAATAAAATGAAATAAAATTAATACATCATTTATCAGCTGAATATAATTTACAACTCAGAGTATTTATTTTGGCAGTACTAGACTTTGAACTCAGGGCCTCAGCCTTACTAGGCAGGATCTTTACCACTTTAGTCATGCTCCTAGCACAACATCTCTGAGTATTTTATATCCAAAGCAAATTATTAACCTGATCTTGAAACTTTAACACAAAGCCAGAAATATTATTAACAAATAAATATTTGTTTTAATTTTTCCATTTAACAATATGATCTTTGCTTTGAATAATTTTGTGAAATATTTTTTCAGGTATAAAATATTAAAATAAATCCTTATAGTTAGATTCATATTTCACATAGAGAATGCCATATGCTATGTGGTTTGAGGAAGTTCACAATTTCCCAGGCCAAGTATATGAAAGATAAATAAATCTGTTCAAGTCAGTTTCTAACAAGTTCTCACATCCTCTTGACCCTTCATAAACTTTACAATTTTGCTTTGTGATTACCTCAAAGAACTCAAATTATTTGCATTTGATTAATTTCATGCTGTTTATTGAATTAGGAAGATGAGGAATAAGGTTATTGTGATGCAAAAAGGTGGAAAAATAAACATAACTATTTCTTACAGTGTTAGACCTTAGAAAAAAGGTCTATTCCTTTTTAAAAAGGAAATCTAATGGGTGCATTAGATTTCTTGGTCTGTGAAAAAAAAAACTATTACAGATTTGGTGACTGAAAACAACACATACAGAAACTGTCACACCTTCAGATGCAGGAAGTCCAAAATTAATATCCCTGACCAGCACCCAGCACCCAGCAACATTTTCCATAATGGCCATCTTGAAAGAAGAACAAGGAGAAGTTCAGTCTTTCCTCCAAATTATAGCAGGGAAGAGGACCAGACAAGAAACAGGCAAGCCTGTGTTCGTGTAAAGTAGCAGAGAGGAAAGGATGGCATAGCAGAGAGATAAAACTTAAAGAATCAAAACGTGAAGACAGACAAATAGCAGTGGGGATAGAAAGTCATGTAGCACTAGGGTGAAGTAGCCTATAGAATTGCAGGTAAACACGTATGAGTCAAACCTTGCTTTTTGCTTCTGTAACCTGCTTACAAGTGTACAGAAGTTGAGAACCCTTTGTTGTAGGGGCTCAGCCTTTGGACATGAATCTACTGAGTTGTGCTGGCACAGTAAAATATTGCTTGTTGTTGCATTGCTTCAGTGTCCCGTGTCTTTGTTTGAATTTCCAATAACATTTCGAAGGCTCACTTCTGTGATCGCAGAGACAGTATTTTTCACCTCCTTTGCCACCAGGTTGCATCCTTCAGACCACCAGGAGAAGTGATCCTGACAGGCACCAGCAGACAGTTTGATCTGAAGGAGCAACTCACTCTCCAGGTGAGTTGGGGTAAGGGTTTCAGATGCACAATGGAACCTGGTGAGGCACAGGAACCAGTGAGTGGAGCACTGCCCATAAGAGTGGTAAGAACTTGGGTTTGAATATTAGGCCTGCCCTTAAGTGGCAGAAAGGGAGCTTGATCACCTTCCAGGGTCATTCAAGTAACTTTGAGCAAAAGCAGAACTGTGACTCCTAGGCACTGAGTGTGGGGTGATGATGAATGCCTACATGTGAATTTGTGTGAATGAGATGTAGTCTAGCTACAAAGTTAGTGCAAAGTACTGATTCATAGGTCCATGGAGAGCTCATATGGTTTAGGGTGAGACCTAACAGGGCCTCTGGTCTGGGGATTATGCAGACTCATTACAACCAAAGAGACACCTAAATCCCCATGAGGGGAGTGGCTGAGGATGTACAAATCAAATGAGGACCCTGTGTAGGTGCAGTTCCTGGCAAGGTGACTGTGTTCAGGTCACCAATTAGGGGTACATATTTTCTTCCTTGTGTGTCAGAGAAGAGGGCCCCCTTTACCTCTCCTCCAAAACCCTTACCCTTCTGTGTCTGTCTTGCCATCTAGTAATGGGAGGAGATGTGTGGAAATCAGAGTGAAAACACACTCTTGGAGTGTATGGTTAAGAAATTTAAAAAGGGATTTAATGGAGACTATGGAGTTAAGTTAACTCCTAACAAGCTTAAGGCCCATTGTGAAGTAGAGTGCGATGCTCTTTGTGTAGGGTGGACCCTGGAAGGGTCACTGGATGAAACTCTGGTTAATGAAGTTTATGGGGTAGTTGTAAGAAGACCTGGGCACGCAGATCAATTTCCTGTATTGAATGCTGGCGGGATGCTGTCCTCAGATGGCCCACATGTCTAAGGCCCTGTCTGGAAGAGGCCTATAAAATTATGGTAGCTAAGGTGGCCACACTTCCAAGTGTGGAGAGAAAACAAAGGAGCCTATACTGGAGAGGAATCCAAGGAAGTACCACCACCTTGTGTGCCACTCTGTCCATCTCTGCTACCAGCATTCAGTTCCATATCCCTGCCTCTGACATTGGATGGGAAAATCCAAGGGACAATCACACCTGTAAAATCTGGCCCAGAAGTCCCTGGAACTCCAACTCCTATGAACTCCCTGAGTCCTATGGACTCCATGCTCACTCTGACTCTGCCAATTCTCACTCTGCATACTCCATTTGATCAGGGGCATCTGACCAGTCTCTAGAAGGACCCCTCCTCTCTTCAGACACCTGCTGTCTTGTAGTTTTCCCTAAGGGAGGTCAAGACCCTAATGCATTATGACCAGGAAGGCCAAATGTAAGGAGGAGGATGGATATTTGTCTACCAACCCTTTACCACCACAGACCTCCTCAAGTGGAAACATCACACCCCCTCCTTCACAGAAAAGCTTCAGGCTCTGGTTGATTTGATGCAGTCTAACATCCAGACTCACAAACCCAACAGGACAGACTGTCAACAGCTTCTTCTGATTCTATTAAATACTGAAGAGTGACACCACTTAACATAGGCAACTCTAAAGTGTTTAGAAGATCGTGCCTCTGAAGGCACTCTAAATGCCCAAGCATATGCTCAGGCCCATTCCCCCAAGGAAGACCCCCACTGGGACCCCAATGAAGACCAAGGTTAGTGGCAACTTGAAAAATATCAGGAGGCATTATTGGGAGGCATGAAGGAAAGAGGGGGAGAGGCCATGAACATGAGCAAGACATCAGGAATCCTCCAAGGGCCACATGAAAGTTCCAGCCAGTTTTATAAGCATTTGTGTGAGGCCTTCCACTTGTACACAGCCTTCAGCTCAGAAGCCAGCAAAAACCAGCAGATGATTAATGCCACTTTTACTGGACAGACCCTGGGAGACATAAGGCAAAAATTTCAGAAACTGGAGGAATTTGGAGGTATGAGTGCTAGCCAGCTTCTGGAGGTTGCCACAAAAGTTTTTGTCAATTGAGATCAGGAGACTAGATAGGAGGCCGACAGGAAGATGAAAAGGAAAGTGGACCGTCTTGGAGCACCCCTTTCTGGACAGTCAGGTGGGCCACAGGGAGCTAATCCAAGCAGAGGCAGAGGGAATACCTGAGGATGATGACAAATGCCCCCAGAATAACCCCACCGTAGGGGGGAACTAGGGTTAAATCAATGTGCCTACTGTCATCAAGAAGGGCCCTGGAAGAATGAATGTCCACAATGGGCCAGGGACTCCAAAAAGGCCCTCCAGACCAGAGGCAGAGGCTAGATTGTTGAAGGAAAATATCAGCTCACCCACAAGGGATCCAGCCCTTGTGAGGAAAACATTGTCAGTCTGGCAGGCCTGGAAGGCTACAAGGAGAACTAGGACAGACTGGTCCACAGGAAACTGTTGTATGAATGAATTTAGGGGGCCATCACATTGATCTCATGGTGGACGTGGGTGTAGAACATTCATTTGTGACCCAACCAGTGTTCCCCCTTTCCAAGAGGCATGTAACTATTATCAAGGCTACAGGGAACCAGGTCGGCCACCCTGTAGCCTTGATAATAATGGCAAGACAATGTAATTTTGGGAGTCATGAATTAAGTCATGAATTCATTTATCTCCATGATTGCCCTGTGGGCTTGACTGGCAGGGACTTATTATGCAAACTGAAGGCACAGATAGCTTTTGATTCAGATGGTACAGCAGCCTGAACATTGAGAGTAATTGAGGCAAAGACTCTAATCCTCACAGTTATACAAGAAGAGGAATTGTGGGTCTATGACCCTAAGAGAAGGCCTCTTGAGATTTCTGAGCTTTCCTTCAAGGTTTCAGGTGTATGGGCTGAAGGTAATCCCCCTAGGTCTGGCCCAAAATGTGTTTCCAGTAGTGGTGGAACTAAAGCCAGGAGCCATCCCCATCAGTCAAAAACCATATTTCATCCTCTGCAAGGACCAGGTTAGAATTCAAAAACACTTTGACAGAATCCTAAAATATGGGATCCTCTGAACTTGTCAGTCATTTTGGAACACACTCCCTTATTGCCAGTCCAAAAACCAGGGACCAAAGATTTAATGCCAGTTTAGGACCTCTGGGCAGTAAATTCAGCAGCAGTCAGTCCTCATGATGGGACAAGCCCTAATTCTCCTGACAACTGCCTTGTTCCCATGCCCATTAGCTAAATTGGACCTATGGTACACACCACAAGAACAGTCTTGGTTTAAGACTGAGGAGGGAAATTTTCTACTGGACAGATGGTGGAAGTTTGCCAATGGCCATATTGCCATACCTGAGTTGCTGACTCCTACATTTGTCAAGTTCCATGAAGGAACACACTCAGGGCAAATAGCCCTTGAGACCACCCTGGCCCAGCATTTTTATGTCTCTAAGCTCTCCAGAATAAGTAAGGAAGTATGAAGATGTAGCCTATGTGCCAAAAACAACGAAGGCCAAGAGCACCTCCCCAGGTGCAGAGCATTGGTGGAACTCCTCTTGAAAACTTTATCATAAACTTCACTGAAATGCTACAAGCTCACAGATGCAAATATCTGTTGATGTTAGTCTGTACTTTCTTAGGATGGGTGGAGGTCTTCCCCTTGAAGACTGAAAAAGTCCAGGAGGTTGCCAGATGTCTGCTAAAAGAAATCATCCCTCAGTTTGGAATACCTGTGTCTATTGGGTCAGATAATGGGACAGCCTTTGTGGTTGAGGTGGTATAACTGATAGCTAAGGGCTTAGTAATCCACTGGAAGTTGCATATGAACTACTGCTCCCAGAGTTCAGGAAAAGTGGAACACATAAATAGAACCTTAAAATTACAGTTGGGAAATTGTGTCATGAGTCCTTTCTGCAGTGGGATCAATTACTACCCATAGTATTACTGAGGATTAGATCTAATTCCATGAAGTGGATAGGGCTCTCACCCTTTGAAGTCCTTTGTGGATGCCCACCCTCCTTAATCAAGAGTATATGGGGGGACCTCAAAGAAATATATGACCTCACCTTCACACAACAGATGCAGGCCCTTGGTTTGAGTCTCTCAAAATTAATGACTGGGTCCGGGTGATATTTCCTGTCATTCTGACAACTCCCATGCACTTTCACAAGTCAGGGGATGCTGTCAGGGTAAAGGAATGGAATATCAAACCATTAAAGCCCCATTGGAGAGACCCTGTTATTTTGTCTACCTTTATTGCAGTTAAAGTAGCAGACATTGCTCTTTGGATCTGCCACAGCTGAGTAAAGCCAGCATCTCTTGACTGGGAGTATATCCCTGATCCAGCTTTACTGTGCAAGGTCACCATCTGGAATATCTGTGCCCTTCCTAAGAAGGACCCTTCTTCCCAGGAAACATTAGAGAACCACAGACAGAAGGATGACAGCCCTGCTTTAGTCACTCCAGAAGCCCATTAGCCTACATACTGCAGAAGGTTGAGGAGTCACCTTCTTCCTCCAGGGATTGATTTTTGCAATGTTTCCTTTTTGTTGAATCTAATCAGTTCCTTGCTCAGGAACTCCCAGATCTCAAACTGTGACCTATGTATGCATTTACTTGTGCAGGAAGTGTTGTCACCAGGACTTTACTTTTCCATACTTACTACTCTTGTGTAGGCACTGTCATTGGGTCATGCAAACACAACTGTACCATCTATTGGTGTGCTTCCATGGTAATCAGCATGTCTGCTTCAATTCCCCCTACAGCCCTTGGGAAAAATGGTTGGAGGTCCAGAGATTGATGGTGCTATCTAGGGGGCAGGGGAATAAGGGACCTCATTAACAACACCCAGGTGTTCAATCCTGATAAGCCAGTGTCAGTGTTTTTGATGTATGCATGGCCATAGACCAGGGTGGATATGGTGCTATAGGCTGTGTCCACAGAGGCCTAGCCTTGGAAAGAGCCTACATGTTAAATGGTAAATACATGTGCCCGAACCCATGTGGTGGCACAGGTTGGCATTATTGCATTTACTGGAGTTGTGTCTCATGGGCTACTGGCAGACAGTAGGACACTCAGCTCTCCTACACAAGGGAACACCCACACCTGACTGTACCCTTGGCAACTGTAATCATGTAAATTTTATTATACTTAAGCCTTCAAATTGGGAGCAGGGAAGTTAAGGTAAGAATAACGAAAAATGGAAAGGGATATGATCCCGGGACACTACTGCACCTTGTTGGTAACTATCAGCCATGACAGTTCCTCTTACCAAGTCTTTCATTCCTTTTAAGAGGAAATGAAAAGTGAGTTCCCTCTATCTGACAAGACCAAAAACTCATTACTCTTTGGCTGAGTCTGTAGCCCAGACACTGAATGTCACTTCATGCTGTGTTTGTGGAGGAAATAACATGGGAGACCACTGGCCATGAGAAGCAAGAGAGCTGTACCCATGGGTGCCCTTTAATGAGACTGCCTTCCCCAATCACAGGAAAAGCATCTGGCTCCTAAAACCTTCTATCATTGGGAATGACTGTATCTCCTGCCCAAAGGGTCAGTTCTCTACCCTGGTAGGGGATCTAACTTGTTTATGACCAAATTTTTACAATGACACTGCCTAAATGACCCAATGGTGGGGAGCTACAAACAGCACAGAATTCCAGTCCCACCCACTGGCCAACTTCTCTTATCTCCAGAAATCTTGGCACAATCTTACCACAAACATAGATTGGCAGGCATCCGGGGGCTATATTGGATCTGTGGGAATATACAGTACTGCCCAGCAGCCACTTTGGTCTAAAATACTGGGCTCAATCAGACCATCCTTCTTCTTGCTTCCCTTTAGACAAGGTGAAAAACTGGGAGTCCCAAGATATGAAGAAAAATTAAGTAGACAAAAACAGGGTGTCTTACAAATTGGCAATCCGAAAGATAACAAATGGCCTCCTGAGTGAATCATCCAGTACTATGGTCCTTCCACTTCTGCAGAAGATGATGGGTCCTGGGGCTATCACACTCATATATATATGCTCAAGTGCATCATCAGGCTGCAGGCTGTTGTTGAAATTGTAACTAATGAAACCACAAAAATTCTCAATTTGCTGACAAAACAGAGCACTAAAATGTGCAATGCTATCTATCAAAACTGCTTAATTCTAGAATACTTACTTGCTTCTGAGGGAGAAATTTGTAGAAAATTTAACCTAAGTAACTGCTGCTTACAGATTGATGATGAAGGGAAGGTCATAGAAGAAATCACAGACAGAATGGAGAAGCTTGCCCATGTCCCCATCAGGACTTGGAGAGGATGGAATCCCAATGACCTGTTAGGAGGATGGTTCTCTGCATTGGGTGGATTCAAAACCCTGATAGGTGTGGTGGGTCTAATCTTGGGAATGTGTCTGATGTTACCCTGGCTGGTTCCCCTGGTATTGTGTTCTACCAGGACCATTATGGATGCCACTATAGAAGGAAAAACAGCCTCCCATGAAATGATGCTATGGAAATATAAACCCCTAAATCATGATGAGGGTGTTTGATCCTAGGTGTGTCTGAGCATCAAAGGGGGGAATAATGTAGCAGGGAGGAGAACCAGAAAAGAAACATACAAGCCTGTGTTCTGATAAAGTACCAGGGAGGAAGGGATGGCATAGCAGAGAGATAAAACTTAAAGAATCAAAGCGTGAAGACAGACACTTAGTCCTGGTGGTAGAATGTCTCATAGCAGTAGAGTGAAGTAGCCTATAGAATTGTAGGTAACCACATATGTGTTAAACTTTGCTTTTTGCTTCTGTAACCTGCTTGCAAGTGTACAGAAGTTGAGAACCCTTTGTTCTAGGGGCTCAGCCTTTGGACATGAATCTACTGAGTTGTGCTGGCACAATAAAATGTTGCTTGTTGTTGCATGGCCTCATTGTCCCTTGTTTCTGTTAGAGTTTCCCATAATGAAATTACCCTCAGGCATTACAAGAAAGAAACCTAGAATCTCCTTTGAAACTCTGGACTAGTGACTGTGGCTACCCAAAATCCATCACAAGAATGGATATTGGAAGAATGTTTCAGTGATTCATCAGGATAAAAATGACATACAATCATTCCTTGTTCATCCTGTCCAAAACTAGGGAATTATTCTCTTAAGAAATGTTATGAGGAGCTGGCTGAGTGGCTCAAGCAGTAGAGCACCTGCTTAGGAAGCTTGACCCTGATTTCAAACCCAGTGCTGCTAGAACATATATGTATATTTTTTCAGATCTTCAGCCTCACCATTACTGCCCAGTGACTGTCCACAGCCACACACTCCATACACACCACATTCAGTCATGGACAAAAAACATAATTGATGCAAAGGCCAAAAAACTGGTCAAGCATCTGAGCAATAGGATGACATGACGGTCTGCCTGAAGGCTGTAACCTTGCAAGTTGCTGAATTATCTATGAAGAGAGGGATCTTCTCTGGGTTGCTTATTACAAAGTTGTAGGAGCCTATAGGCCATCTTGGAGTTCAGTCTCAAGTATTAAGCAAGGCAAGACACTGAGTAAAAGTATCAGAAGGCCCTGAGACAGACCAGAAATATAGGGGTGGGAGGAGAAAGGGACAGGGAAGTGGACTTTGACTATCAGATACCCTGTAACTTTTCCTAGTGGCAATTGTAAAGTGTTAGCAGTTTAGTTGTAAATCCCCTGCAGCCTTGAGGCCACTCAGCCCTGTTCCCTTCCCTTTATCTCTCATATAAAAGCCCTTTGCTTAAAACATGAATAATGATCACACTTCATGCTTATAATTAAAGTCCCTAAAAGCTAGCTTAAGTGCATGAGAACAGTAAAATGAATCTGTCCATCAGCCTAGCCCATACCACAGAGGTAGCTCAGATTCTTCCAGATGTTTATTTATTCTTTGAATTTATAAAATGCCCTTTAAACAAAGACCTATGGGCTTCTACCCCACCTGGCTGAGGGTCATCTCTGCTTTCTCCATTGATAGCTTTCCCTCTCTTTTAATAAATATTACTGTACTTCCAGGTCATACATGGATTCTTTCCATTTCTTCTGAGCAGAATTTCCCAGTGACCACCCATCCAGTAATCACTCCAGAATACAGAGAAAAAAATGAAAACAAGCTCAGAGATTTCTGCAAGGATCCACTGTCTCTTCTGAAAAACTTCTTAATTCCCAATGGTTTACAAGCAGAAAGAAAAGTATTCTATTTGAAAATGAAGGGAGGCTTTATTTACTTGGCTGAGGTTCTTGCTGGCAATGATAAGAAAGGGATTGTGGATCAGTCACAACAAGCTTTGCAAGATTTTGAACTCAGCAAAAGAGAAATGCAACCAATGTATCCTATCAGATCAAGGCTGGCCCTTGAATTCCATGTTCTACTATGACATTCTGAACTCCCCAGAGGAAGCCTACTCACTTGCAAAGACAAACGATTGCTAAACTTGTAATAGTGAGTGAAGTGTCATACAAAGACAGCAAGCTAACAATACAATTACTGAGAAATGACTTGACATTGTGGACACCTGACATTCAAGTACACAAAGGAGGAGGCAGGTGAAGGAGGGAAAAATTAACCACCCTTCCAACTTTTGTTTGCCTCATTCTAAAATTTGCACAGTTGACCATTTGTCTTCCATGCTGTGCCACAATAGTTTTTGTTTACAATTGATGACAGGTTTATGCTACTCTATTTGAATTTTTCTACACCCCTGTAGTATAAGAACGACAGGAGAGTTTAATATTAGGTGAATAGGGCCAGTTAACATTTAGGGATTTATCTGTTTTCATCTTGAGATGGTCAAAATAGGGATGTGGAATTTTTTTACAAATTATAAATATTTGTCATAGTACTTTTGGTACTATTGTAACTTATCAAAAGGGCCAGTGTTAAAACTGCTTCCATGTCTAAGTAAAGAAAACTGCCTACATAATGGTTTGTCCTGATGGGGAGTAAAAGGTATAAATAATTGGCAATACACACAGTTGTAGTTACTGTAGGTATTTTAAGATTTGCAGCAGTTATACTGCTATAATACAAATATCCCATGAATAATGCATGTTGGAATCATATCTTTCTGTGGAATAGTCAATCTTAATGTGCACACCTTTGACTACAGCTGCAGAAATGTTCCTTCAGATAAATTTGTGGCCCAATTAACTTTGGATAAGGACAGAAACTTTCCCATTCCATTATTTGAAAAGTTGCATGCTGCTTGCTTTCATTATTTTTGCTGTACACTTTATTTGCCTGTAACTGTTTTATGCAACCTAACAACAAATATAAAAGTACGGATGCAGTAGAAATGAACTATTTAATGTTCATTGCTTCATGGATATCAAGCACAGCAGTAAACCAAAAACAAAATCCTATGTTTTCAACTTTTTGGTTTTCTGATTTTTTTTCTCTTTTGATACTTACCATGTGTGTGCTGTAAAATAATCAAGAGGGAAATAACTTCAACTAAGTGGAGTAAAGTTTTATTAATGGACTTTTCAACAACTTCCTCTACAGCTTTGCATGTAAAATAGTCTTAGATTTGAAACTTTCCTGAAGGGAATTGTACATTTTTGCGAATTTATTCCTTGTTCCCTCTCGGCAGCTAAGGGGCTTTTACCAAGTCTAAATACAAAGTTTATCATAACAAAAAATACTACTAATACAACTACCTTCCATGTTTAATTTTCTCCCTCTATACTTCCCACACAAAGAAATGAAAAACCAATCTGGGTTTAGGAAGATTGATTGGAAAAGTAATGTGTTCCGTTTGCAAATTTGGTACATGGCATTTCCTATCTTAAGAAGCCACAATGTTCTTGACCCATCATGACATGGGGTAGCAATAACTGTATATTTTGTGCTTACATTTCTTTTTTTAAAGAAATTTTTGATACTCTTAGCTTGCCTTTGATTTTGATCCTTCATTCTTTCTGTTTGTCAGGTGCACACAATTGTTTTACCATTTTAGCCTCTGTCTTGTCATCAACCATTCCAGCTTGATTTAGCCTGTACTTGGAACAATACCATCAGTTTTCACTACTGTATAAAGAAAATACTGAAGGGAGTTTGGCTGATGATAAACATTATAAAGATTAAGAGAAGAAGCCTGGAATATGTGAATAAATAAGTTCATGGCTATACAAACAACAGGTAAAATACTATCTTATAGACTATAAGATGCATATGTGACTTCTAATATAAAAAAGCAATCACCAGATAAGGTAGTTTGCATATATTTAAAATATTTTGATTAATTCATACATTTGGTAAATTTAATTTTTCATCATGGTAGAAATCGAACCAGGGACCTGTGTGTGCTAACCAGGTGTTCTAGAACTGAACTGTACCTAATGCACTTAGAATCTTTAAGCAATATAAATTGAGAATGTCTGCTAGATTGAAATGAGTTTGTAATTAACAAGTAAACAAGAAAATTAGAATTAAAATGCCAAATAATACAAACTAGTTGAAAAAAATAGAGATAATGGACCATAAAAACAGACAAATTGAAATAATACATTTTAAAATTCTATGTGTACTCTCAGCTTTAAAATATTTGAAATATATTTTCCAAGTAAAATTATAAAATCCACTACTTGGGAATTTACTTGGAAACTGAGAGTCTGAAGGACTGCCTCACCCCTCATCCCATGGGCAGAAGACAGGCAAACAAGAATAAGGAGTTGAATCTCACAAGAACATCTGAGGGTGTTGCTGGAGGTGAAATAGTTTCAAGAATATCAGCTTCTGAAGAGTACCTGCAAATGCCTATAACAAGAATAAGTGAAGCTTTAATAGGTGACTAGAGCAGAGAACCTACAGTGCACAGCCTGCGACAAAGAAATCCAGAGTGCAGCCTAGAGTAAAGAACCCCACAGAATGTGGCCTGGGTCAAAAAATCCCAGTGCACAGCCCAGGGTTTGGCACATGGCCTGGAGCAAAGAAGCCACAGTTGTCAACAGAGGATGGAAATGCCACTGTGGCACAAGCGCAGATTCTGCGGA
Source organism: Castor canadensis (assembly GCF_047511655.1). NCBI lineage: Eukaryota > Metazoa > Chordata > Mammalia > Rodentia > Castoridae > Castor > Castor canadensis. The sequence goes on along the minus strand of NC_133397.1, from coordinate 79,312,796 downwards.
GGGTCCAGTACATGGTCTATAACATGGCAGAGAAAGTAGTGAGAGGAATGCAGGCAGTGGAAACATCTGAATATAATTCCCCACTCAACAAAGGATAGAGCCTTAGGACCAGTGAGGCAGAGTTGTCTGCCACAACCCAATCTAAGAAATTTCAGTGGTGAGCATCTCTGACAGGAGCTGTCATGCTGAGTTACCCAACATTTGACAAAGTAATGCACCTAAATTACATAAGTAGTAAGTAGTCTGGAGCTTGGGAAAAGAGAAACCTACAAGGTTAGTGAGGATGATATGAGACTGGCAAGTTAGGGGTCCAAACCTTGGAAGACTTCATCAGAGATAATATTTTGATCATCAAATTCTTCCTCACCCCACTGGAAAAGGAGCACAAGGCTATGGACAAACACAATTCTATAGCCAAGTATCATACTAGAACTGGCATCTAGTGGACTGAAAGACTGACACTGGGGAAGTTGGGGGCAGGGAATACCCACTTGGGGGAGCATTAGAAAATTCTGAATTTTGCTGGGCACTGGTGGTTCACGCCTGTAATCCTAGCTACTCAGGAGGATCATGGTTCAAAGCCAGCCAGGACAAATAGTTCGAAAGAACCTATCTTGAAAAAATTCTTCACAAAAAAAATGTTGCTCAAGTAGCTCAAGGTGTAGGCCATAAGTTCAAGTCCCAGTACCACAAAAAAAGAAAATTCTGAATTTTTATGGTAATTTGTTTTTGTCACTGTTGAGATTTTGATATTCAGAAATTTTTATGTGTTTGTATTGTTTTTCTTCCTATGTAACTGACATTGGCGATTTTGTACTCTCTTTCTTCCATTTACTATTTATTGCTTTTCAGTCCCTTCTATTTCTCTGAACACTTCATGTGAGATCGATGAAATCCGTCTTTCAGTATTCAATCTTAAACTATATCTTCTCCTTCTTCTTACCATTGTCCTTCCCCATTTATGGTTTCCTCTTTTCTATAACTAGGACCACTCTCTAAATCACATTTTTCTCCTGTCTTTGTCTCATAATATTCTATTTTACCCATACTTTCAGTGAGTAAGAATTGAAACATCTGAATAATAACCAGTCCAAATAACCATAAGATACCAATCTGTATTTGGTAAATTATGAATAATGATATTATATAGACAAAACTCTATGTTTTCTGGCCCAAAGTATCCCCCAAAAAGCTCAAGTGCTAAAGATGTGGTGCCTAGCTGGCACTTCTAATCAGTGAAAGATGACTGAATCATAGGGACTATAATCTAATCAATAGACCAATCTATTGATGGGGTTATCATATCATAGATTGAAGGTGGTAGAAAGTAGGAAGTGTGAACTTTTAAAGAGACGGTTAACTGGAAGTGTGTCTTTGAAGACTATTTCTTGTCCCAGGATTCTTCTACTCTCTCCCTGCTTCCCAGTAACCATGTGGTAAGTAGCCTTCTTCTATCAAACCCTTCCACCATGATGTCTCTGAGGAGCTACACACCTAAAAGCAATGTAGCTGGTTGACCATAAAGTGAAAACTCTACAATTGTGAGCCAAAACAAATCCTTTCTCCTTTAACTTGTTTACCTACAGTGTATTGTCACAGCAACGAATACCCTAAGACAATTGGTACAACCCTTATCACCCGATGCCATTTCTGGAGAAAGGCCTGACACATCTGTGTCACATATGGGCACATTAAGCCAGTTAAGAAGAGCTAGTTAAGAAGAGCTAATTCATATGCAGACAGCTTTAAGATGCCATGGAGTTCTCAAATGGCCTATGACACTCTTGTTCCCTGCTGCATCTTGTGCCCCATGATAGGTGCTCAATTACTATTTTAAATAAATATAAGAATGGAGTTAGTTATCACGTTGTTTCCATAGAGACACCAAGATTTACCCTGCCCAAACATTGAATTCTCAATTTTGATTTTCTCAAAAGGAAAAGTCCAATAAACACAAAACCACATCCAATATGGTTTTGTGATAATATATTATCACAATAATATGAGAAAGGTTGTCTACATTTGGAAAACAGATAGTGAGACAAGGACCTACAATAAAGTTAGAGCTATGTTCTTTGCTCTAAAAATGGAGGAAAAAGGCAGTGCACCAGGGAATGAAGGAAACCTTTAGGAGCGGGAAAGGGCAAGAGACATATGTTCTCCAAGAGCCTCCCAGTAGGAACATAACTTGCCAAAATCTTGATTTTAGCTCCTTGAGTCCTGTTTTGAACTTCTGAGCTCTAGAACTATAAAATGATCAATATCTCAGCCTCAAGCCAAAAAGGTGATAATCTCTGTAAATGGTTACAGGAGAAAACTCTTTGATGTTCATTCCTATATTTTCCTGTATGTACCTTCCATACTGAAGGATTTAAGAGCCACTGAGACCTTCATTTCCTCTTCAGTACTGCAAGCCTCCTCATAACAGGCTATTATGCAGATGAAGGTGGTGTGCCAGTCAAGGGCTGTGTGGGGTTTAAGCAGCTGATGAGTCTCTAAGAGGAAGTTTATGGTCAAAGCTGAAGCACTATGTGAGGAGCACTGTAGTACTGCTGACTGTAGTAATCACCAACATCTTCAGCCTGGAGGCTGCTGATGGTGAGAGTGAAATCTGTCCCAGATCCACTGCCACTGAAGTGGTCAGGGACCCTAGATTCAGGGTGAATGCCAAGTAAATGAGAAGTTCAGGAGGCTGTCCTGGGCTCTGCTAGAAAGAGGCCAGGCAGTTCTTCTGGTTGGAGCTTAATGAAAGGTCCTGGATGGACTTGCTGTTGTTAGTGACCCTCTCTACTACAGATGCAACCAGAGAGCCTGGAGTATGAGTCAGCATGATATCCCACAGACACCTGCAATCAAGAAAGGATAATGATAATATGTCCATATATACATAAACTTTATAATACAAGTATTGAAATATGTCTTTTAAAATATCATTTCTTATGGAGATATGTCAACATATTATCGGGTTCATATAAAAAATAGTCATTATATTCATGTACATTGTATCATTTTTATTTCTACAAAAGTATTATATTGAAGAGCTGTGACATTTTAAATTTCTCATCAGAGACTGAGAGCAAAAAGGACATGAGGATATGAGTCTGTGATACCATCTTTCTTCCCTTGCCTGCCTAATGTGATTCATTTCTTACTGAAAAGTGCATTTTTAAAATTGGAGCAGCAGGACTGAGCCTAAAGGATCTATACAAAGCAAACAAAAATTAAGAAAGTAATTTCACTAGGCAGTAATTTGTGAAAGTATCTTATGTAAATCAAGAGCTAAAAATATCACAGAAAGGGTAATTGTGCAACTAGAAAAGACACAGAAGTCAACATAGAAGTTCTAAACTACAAACCACTGGATTCTCTAATGAAAGGATAGCAGTTTAAAATAAAAGACATAATTAAATTGATTGAGCTTTATAGAAATAACAGATGAAATACCACAATTAGACAATTCTAGTGAAATAATAAAACATGGTAGAAAACAACATTGACAAAAGAATTAAAGAAACATAGGGGAAGGTGGGAGTTAGAGAGGGAGATGGGGAGATAGGGAGGGAAGAAGGAAGGAAGGAAGGAAGGAAGGAAGGAAGGAAGGAAATAAAGATGATGAATAAGTGGAAGAGGGAGAAGAAGAGGAAGGAAAGGGACAATACAAAAAGAAAGTGACATCTTTGGGCAAATTTTTACTTTCTTTCACCATAAAATTACTCAGCTCCAAAGCTACTCTTATTCTGAAGCCATTTAGAACACTGCAATCACTTAGGCTCAAGTGTCCAGGCTATCCATGGGTTAGAGAGGCTAAGATAGGTATGGAATTCACTCCGTGGGGAATCCTGTGGTACACAAATTTATGCAGGGATCAAAGATCCATAATCTCACAATAATTGTGAAAAATATGGAACCTTGACTCTATCATTCCAACACATATAGAAACAAAAAGATGGCTTTGAATTAGTTGGAAAATTGAGAGAGAGAAAAAGATTTCCTGAAAATACAAGAATATGTACTGAAAGCTGCTGGAAGATTGAGAGTGAGAGGGAAGGGATAACATAGAACAATGGAAAGAACTGAACTGACCAAAGTAAAGTATACTCACAGAAAGGACACCCACTAAGAAACACTTTGAACATCAACTTAGAAATTACTAACAAAAGACAGGACTGTATAATAGGTACAGTTTTGGGGGTACTTGTAGGAAGAGCAAGGATGAATAAAAGAGATAACAGTGAGGGAATATGGATGATGGGGTTCATATACATATAAGAAATAGAACAATGAAACCTCTGGCAAGTGATTTAAGTGTGGCAGGAGAGGTTTGAGGGGCAGAGATGGTTGGGGTGATCTAAACAATGTACAGTGTAAGCCTATTTGAAATTGTTACAATGAGCCCCTCATCTACAACAAAGGACTATTTATAAGGATAGATAATGATAATAATAACAGATTTCCACAATCAGTAATGGCTCAAACCAACAGTAGACAACAATTTTTACTTCATGGTGTACGGAGGTCTATGAGTCATCAGTCTTGACATTGGTCTGAGATGGCCTTGTTGATAAGATACCCAAGTGAAAACCACTCTGTGAGAACCCATAAGCACCTGAATTCCTCAAGTAACCAAAAAAATAATTTTTCAAAGCCAAGAGACCATAAAGTAAGAAATTCTTTGCACCCAAAACTAAAAAGATAACTTGAGTATGAAGGAAAAGCCTTATCAATAACATAGAATTCAGAATTCAGGTTTGGGTGTTATGTGAGCATATTTAAGAAATAAGTTCTAAAATTATTATGTATAAAATATAGGAAAATGAAAAATTAAAACATCATAGCCAGGTGTGGTACTGCACTGCTAAAGTTCCAGCACTTACAAGGCTGAGGAGAAGAGGATCTCAAGTTTGAGGCCAGCCTAGGTTGTAGAGCAACACCCTGTCTAAAGTGATAAAAAATGAAAGCATTATTAATCAAATGGATATAATTGACAACTCAGAGCATTGTATATACAAAACATCTTATTGACACAAAAGTGTCATTAATATCAAGTATATGAAGCCAAATGCGTATTTTAATTTTTCCATTTAATGAAGATGATCTTCCCTTATTTTGCTTTATCATTTTTGGGCATAAGCTACAAAGATATCGTAATACGAGAGTCAAATGATGCGTGGTTTAAGGAAGTTTCCAATTTCCAAGGGCAAAATTAAGAAAGACGAATAAATTGGCCAAGTCAGTTTCTAACAGCTCCCATAATCTCTAGACTCTTGTCAAACTTTACAATTTTGCTTTGTGACTACTTCAGTGAGTCCAAGTTGTTTTCATTCAATTAATTTACTGTTGCTCATTCAAGTTAGGCTAACAGAGAAAAATGTCTTAAGAATTCAGAAAAGTGACAAAAGTGCAACCATCTTTTTGCTTGTTCCTACCTCTGCACTTCTAGCGGGAGGTGCTTCTTCTCTTTTGAAATTTTTCTCTACTTTTACCCTGTGACATTAAAATAGATCCTTACTCAATTTCCAGCTTGTAAGACTTTCCTTGTATGTGGGTGACACACATTGAAATTCTTTTCATGTGTGTGGACCTCAACTACCTGGGATTTTGCATGGAAACTAGAAATATGAAGGCGCCCCTTCACCCTCTCATCCTATGATGGGAGGTTGGCAAGCCAGAGCCAGGAGTTGATCTCACAAGAACCACTGTGGTTGTTGCTAGAGATAAAAGAGTTTTGAAACAATCAACATCTTCAGAGCATCCATAAATGCCTACGACAAGCATCCATGCAGCAATAATGGGTGGCTGGAGCCATGAAACTGTAGGACACATCCCAAGACAAAGAAACCAAGTGTGCAGCTTATGGCAAAGAGACCACACACAGAATGGCCTGGGACAAGAAACTCAGTGCATAGCCCAGGGTCTGGTACAAGAACTGGGGAAAAGAAGCTGCAGTGTGCAGCCCAGGAGGGAAATGCCAATGTGGCACAAGCACAGATGCCGAGGAGGGTCCAGCAAATGATTTGTAATGTGGCAGAGAAAGTAGTGAAAGGGATACAGGCAGTGGACTCATCTGAATATAATTCCCCACTGAACAAAGGATAAAGCCTTAGGACTAGAGGGCCACTGTTGGCACCCACTGCCCAATCTAAGAAATTGCAGTTACAAGCATCTCTGATGGTAATTGCCATGCTGAATATCTCAGAGGCGTGTTACTGGAGTAACATTTGACAAAGGACTGCATCCAGATTATGTAACAGGCTGTAAGTCCTTGGAGCTTAGGAAAAGAGAAGGCCACATGTTTAGGGGGGGATGATGTGAGACAGGCAAGTTGAGGGCCCAAACTCCATAAGTCTTAACCAAAGATTGCATTCAGATCACCAAATTCTCCCCACACATACTCTCCCATCCTACTGAAAAAGCTTCACATGGCTGTATACACACACCATTCCAGAGTCAGGAATACTCTAGGCTTCCATCTAGTGGACTGAAAGACTCAGACACTGAGGGGCAAAGAAATACCCACTCAGGAGAGCATTAGAAAATTCTGAATTTTTATGCTGTTTTGTTCTTCTCACTGTTAAGTTATGGATGTTCAGATTGTTCTATGTGTTTGTACTGTTTTTGTTTTTTAGCATCTGAGTTTTACAATTTTGTACTCACTCTCATTTTCTCTCAGTTCTGCTTTTCCTTCTCTTCTTTTATTCTGAATTCATCACATGAGATCCATGAAACCTGCCTTTCAGTATTAAATCTTAAACTCTATCTTCTCCTTTAATTTACTATTGTCCTTTCCCATTTATACTTTCCTCCCATTCATAATTAGGACTGCTCTCTAAATCACATTACCTTCTCTCTCCTTTTAATCACACATAATCTTCTTTGTTACCTATGCTTTTAGAGGGTAAACATATTGCAAGATCATCTTGTTTTGGTTTTGTGTTTGTCTGCTTTCTTTTATGAATTTTTCTTCCTCCTCTCTCCATCAACACAATATTAACTAGATGTCTTCTATTCATCAGCTACTTTGGAAAACAATATGGAGGCATCTTAAAAAACTAAACCTAGATCTGCCATGTGATCCAACCATACAATTCCTAGGGATATACCTGAAGGAATGTGAAAAAGGTTACTACAAAGGCACCTGCACACCCATGTTTATTGCAGCACTATTCACAATAGCCAAGTTATGGAAACAGCCAACATACCCCACTACCTATGAATAGGTTAAGAAAATGTGGTATTTATATACAATTGGATTTTACTCAGCCATAAAGAAGAATGAAATTCTGTCATTCACAGGTGAATGAATGGATCTGGAGAACATGATCTTAGGTGAAGTCAGTCAGGCTCAGAAGGCCAAAAATTGCATGTTTTCCCTCATGTGGGGATTATAGACCTAAAACAAATTCATTAATATTATTGGATGTAGGTCACACACTAAAGGGAGACCACACATGGGAAGGATAAGGAAAGGGAAGGACACCAAAAATTTGAATGTGGTTGATATTCTCACTATATAGGAGTGAATATACTAATAAAAAACTGGCAGAGACCACTTTGGGATGGGGACTAGGAAGCAGTAAAGAGGTCTGGCAGAAATAAATCAATCTGGGTTGAAATACACATATGCATGGAAATAACACAAGAATTCTCTCACTATAGCTATCTTTATCTCAAATGAGCAAAAACACTATTTTCTCTTATTATCTTTTATATTTTCTCCTTAACAAAATTAGGGAACAATTATGGGGATCAGATTCTGCCCAGAAGCAGGGGTGTGGGGGGAGGTGGTCCAAATAATATATACACATGTATGTAAATGTTAAAACAATAAAATAAAATTAAAAAAAAGAGGAAAATATTAGGAGGGTTATGGTTCAAACCCAGCCTGGCACACAGTTCATGAGACTGTATCTCAAAAATACCTAACCAAAAACAGGATTGGCAGAATGGCACAAATGGTAGAGCATATGCCTAGCAAGTGTGAGTGCCTGAGTTCAATCCCAGTACCAATAAATAAATAAATAAAACAAAGAAAAATATTGAATGTTGCAAAAGAGAACATAAGTCACAGATAAAGACAAACCCAACAGCATAGATTTCTCAATACAAAATCTAAATGTAAGAAAGAAATTGAATCATGTATTTCAAACCATGAAAGAAAACAACTGTCAATCTAGCCTATACCTTTCACAATTGAAAGATTCCATAAAAAACAAAAACTAAAGGAATTAAGGTCCACAAAACATCAATGTAGAAAATACTTAAAAGACTTCTACATACAAATAAAGAATTTAGACAAAGTCAGGAAAATGTAAGAATAAACTCCTCTAGACAAGTAGATTGGAAAACAAGGAAAAGAGGGGAGGCAAACAACAAAATGACAGAATATATGACATTCACTTCAATATTAATAATGAACATAAATGGCCTTAATCCCTAATCAAAGACATAGAATGGTGAGTTGAATTACAAAGTAAGTTCTGGCCTTTTGTCACTTACAAGAAATGCATCACAAGCTAGCTTAGAATGAAAAACACTGTCCAAGCAAATGGACTAAAAACTGGGCATAGTCATATCTGATAATGCAGACTTCAGACCAAAATTACTCAGAAAATACAGTGCAGTGAAGGTGGTTTCATATAAATAAAGGAACAATCCATTAAGAAGAAAAACAGTTCTTAACATCTGTGTGCCAAATGTTGGTGCATTCAGCTACATTTGAAAAAAAAACACCACTGAACTCAAAACCACAGGACTCCTCCAACAAAACAATAGTGGATACTCAACACTCTGATCTTAGCTATACTTGAATCATCCAGACAAAGAAAAACAAAGAAATCTCAGAATGAATTGACATGATAGGACAAATGGACTTAACAGGCATCTAAGAGTCCTTCATCCAGCATTTGCACAGTACACATTTATCTCAGCAGCTCATGGATCATGTTTTAGAACAGAAAGCAAGTCTTAGAAAATGTAAGACGACAATGGACTAAAACTAGAACACAGCAGCAAAGGAAGACTGAAAAACAGATTGTTAAATGACCAGAGGTCATTGAAGAAATAAGGAAGAAAATAAAAAAATATCTGCTATGCAATGAAAATGAAAACATAACCTACTGGAGCCTTTGGGATACAGCCCAGGCAGTGCTGAGAGGAAAGATTATAATTAAAGATTTATTAAAAAATAAATAACCTAGCAAGGCCCCACAAGCTCTTGGAAAACAAGAACAAGCCAAACCCAAACTATCAGATGGAAAGAAATAATAAAACCTGGGATAAAAATTAGTAAATTAGAAGCCAAGAAACTATACAATGCAATTAATGAAGCCAAAATTTGGTTCTTTGATAAGCCTTAGCCAATGTTGTTGCACACCATTATTATTGAAAAGCTGACAGATACAATATTTAACAAGCAGATTTACAGATAGATCCATTTTTATGAAAACTGACTGAATAACTATAAATGCTTAGAAAACAATGTATAAAGAAATAGAAAACATAGAAATAAAAGTATGGAAATTATGTGAATAAATGGAACACAGTTTAGGCCATTTATGGAAACATCTAACAGAAACAGACAATGGGAAAGTTATCCATATTGTAGCAATACTCACCATGGTGATTAGAAACAGAGTTTACATAAAGACTTACTGATAATCATTAAGGTCATGTTTAAAAATAAAAATTTATATTTATACCTGCAAGTGTGCATGTCTATGTATGTAAGCTTAAATAGATATAATATGTACATATATTTATATTAGTTGTACACACATATGTATGTATATTCATATACAAAAACACATATATATCAAATACATTTATACAATATTATCAGAATGCTAAGGATATATAGTTTAGCCTTTGCTGACTCTGCATTACAAAAAACCTGTGGGAATCCAGTGGAGGGAGGCTTGTTAAAGAAACAGATCCACAAACTGCATGATCTTGTGTACATTGTCTAAATAACCTTCTTTCACCTTTTCCTTAAAAGCCTCATAAAGTTAGAGCTGTGTTTTGATCACTTGTATAATTTAGGCTTTGGCATAAATTTATGTCCCATGAGGGAAGATGGATGCTACCTTGAAGGGGTTTGGTTTTCCCCATCGCTTGTGGTAAGAAGAGTTGTTATTATTTGCAAAGGAAAGCTTCCAAGGTTAATCACTAACACATTGTTCCTAATTTTTAAAAAAGTGTGAGTTCCAAATGTATAAAATTGTGATTGGTAATGGACAGTCACAGGGAGACAGAGGTAGAAAAACTCCTGTACCCATAATCAGATGAACCCTCAAGAGATAGAAACGAGGATGTAAACGTCACAGGGAGGGCTGCAGGCCAAGATGATTGGTACTGGTGGTTGGCAGCAGGCTATGGCCTTTCTATGGCTAGGAATGAAAGGAGCAGCTCTTATCTCTGCATGAGGCAACCTAGTGAATGTTCCAGGCTCAGGCAGGAGGCCCTCCTTCCAAAGTCTCAACCAGCTGCATCTTTCTTGTATTTTTTATTTTTGGTGGTATACTGGTGTGAACCCAAGGTGTCATACTTGCAATGTAGATGCTCTACCACGTTTGGCATGCTTCCAGCCCTTTTTTCTCTGATTATTTTGGAGACAGGGTCTCAATTTTAGCCTACATGTTCCTGGACTTCCATTCTCCTTTTTATGCTTATTGCCATCACTGGAACAATAGGAGTGTGCCACCATGCCCAGGTGTTTTCTATTGAGTTAGGGTTTCACAAACTTTTTTGCTCTGATTGGCCTTGAACAACAACCCTCCCCATCTAAGCCTCCCAAGTAACTAGGATTACTGGTATAGGACATTGGCACCCTGCTTCTTCGATGATTTTTGGAAGCTACATCTTGTGGCTGACTTGTAAAGCTTCCTAATAGTTTGTGAGCAATTATATATCCCATAGGAAATTCTATAGGCTGAGAGTACTTAGCATTTGTAACCAAGAACAATAACCCCAGGCTCTAAGGGCATTATCACAGCCTCTGTATTTGTTACCAGATATAATATTTTCTTAGCTGCCTGGCCACAGGAAGCCAATATGAACAACCTTCCATGCCATCCAAACTAAAGCCAAATAAATACAGAGGGACCACTGGGTTCTCCCCAGCTGTACTCTATCATGACACAGAGAGAGAATTTGAGGGATTTTCCTCTAATTCTTCAAGTTTTCTTTCTTCAGTCCTGGGTGGGCTCTCCACATGCACACACTGGTCAGTACTCTTGTCAAATAATGAGAGAGACATTCTGTAGACATCCTGGGCTCTCACTGTGTGGTTCTCTCCACTCTATTTCTTAGGATTCACCCTTCTGGATTCACAGTTATTCTCCTTATTCAACTAAAGGTAACACTGGATTCATTGTGGATTTGTTCTCCCAGCTTAATGAACTTCAGACATTCTTCAGACTGTAATAGAAATCAATTAAAATCTTAGCTTTCCTGGTGTCCAACTTTCTGACATCACTGTCTTATTTCCAACGTGCAATGTCTTGAAAATATTTTTTTCATATATTTTTTGCTTTTTCTATGCTATTACTCATTTATTTCTTTGAGACAGGTCTTGCTATGTAGTCCAGGCTGTCCTCAAACTCGTGATCCTCTTCCATCTGCCTCCTGAGCAATGGGATTATAGGCATATATCACTGTACCAGGCTCCATGCCATATTTTAGGTAGTACAAGTAGGAGTGAAAATACAGTCTATGTTACTCTATTGTGTTTCTGTTTTTAAAATTAAATTAGAATTAGCTAGTATTTATTAGCAATAGTTTTTTGCTTTATTAATTTTACTTAAATTTAGATATATAGTTTTTCAACAAAGAGCTTTCTTTAATTTTTTATAGTGATGAACACATTTAATTCGGACTACTATTTTATAGTATTTAAATTAGTCATAATTTAAGTAGATGTGACAATATCATATAGAGTCAAATAAACTGGAAGTGCATCCCTGGAGATGTTTACCATTTTCGTGTCACTTCTTATGACAGACGATTTGGCTTCTAAGGAACAGATTGTCGTAACAGAGAATTATTATATCAGATGAAAAAAATGAGCTGATGAGTACTGGAAAAGATATTCTTCATACATATTTCCTAATAGTAACATGAAATTATACCTAAATATTTTAAGTAAATATGATGACTTTATGATCACTGGAAGCCCTGGTTTCCCAGAACTTTTTCACACCTGGAGTTCTTAGATTACAGTTCCTAGTCCTGAGCTTGTCATCCGGCTTCACTGTCCTTCTCTCATCTCTTTCTGAGTCCACACCCCAAAAGATCTATTCCACACATTCACAGGCATGCTAGGTCACACATCCAAACTCCATTGTGCCTCCCAGCAGTAGCCCTTGGTCACATTTTGGACCTGAGGAATGAACATCTGCTGTGTTGTGACTCTAAAGGACATGGACTATGGAGAAGAACCATGTAGTCTGTGGAACTTAGACCCAGAGTTTTTGTTTTCAGATGTGGTCTCCTGCTTTTGCCCAAGGCAGAACTCAGACTGATCCTCCTACTTGTCTCCCAAGTAGCTAGGATTACAGGTGTGTATCAGTATGCCCAGCTTTTTTTTGAGATGGAATCTCACTACTTCTTTCCTGGGATGACCTTAAATAACTCTCCTCTTAGCTATGTAAGCAGAGTAGCCAGAAATAAAGTTATGCACAACAGCACCCCCTCACCTGCATTACAGAGCTTTTGAATTAGAGATTTCAGGGTTCTTGTTGCTGAAAGTGTGATGTTGAGGGACAAAATTGGTTCTGGATTAGCCCAAACTCTCTGCAAGAATTACTGGAGGAGAGACAAATGAGAGGCCTGACTACTGGGGACCGCTTGTTGTGATGAAGTGCTTCTGGTGGATGCATCAGTGTTGTGATAGCTAAGTTGAAGCAGACAATGGGAGGCCTTGGATATTGTCAGTTTTCACAGAGCCTCCGTATGCTCCAGGAGATATTGAGAATGCCCTGGCTTTGTACAGTTTCTCTCTGTTCTCATGATACTTCGTCCTTGTCTGCTTTGGAATGCAGAGTGATTTTCCATGAGATATGCTCTTGGTCTCCATACTTCTTTGGAGATTCCTTAGGGGTTCTGGGCTATTGTAGGGCATTTTAGGCTATCATTCCAGTGTCATCCTGTTTGGTTGGAGGACGAAAGAGTAATTTATTTTCTTTCAGAATCAGGCTTGGTAACACTTGTCAGAGCTTGGGGCTTCTGAGCTATTAGAAATGAGGCTAAATGGTAGCAAGGGGATAAAACATTGAGGTCCCTAAACCAAGAGCAAGATGCAGCTCATTTTGCCAATGGGTACTAAAGAGACTTATGACTTTCATTATTGTTATTTAAAAATATTTTATGGTACTTTTTAAATTATTATTGTACTCTATTGAGGATATTGTGACATTTACCAAAGTTCTTACAATATATCACAGTTGATTTCACCCTCTCCATCATTCTCCTTTATCTCTCCTTCCCCCACTCCTGAATAGTTTGAGTGGGTCTCACTTTTCCATTTCACACACGAGTGCATATTTCCATCATACTCATCTCCCACACCCTTTCCTTATGTCTTCTCTCCTGCCATTGCTGCCAATCCCTAGCCAGAACTTGTTTTAAACTTCTGACCACTCACTTTGCCAAGAAGAATGACCACCCCTGTGCCCTGCAGTTTTAGTACACATCAGGAGAGCAGTCAAACACCTGGTGTGGAGCTGACTGCAGTGCCAGCAGCATGATCTGTTCCTCTGCAGTGCTCCAGTCCTGAGCATGAACCCCCCTCTGCGGATGCCTGGGTGGGGACGGACAGTGGCTCCTGCAGCTACAGTCTGCACTGTGGTCTATGCAGCTGTCTATGTCAGTTTCTGATGATGTTATTCAGGAGTTAAGATTGCTGCCAGAGGCCCCACTGTCTTCCTCTCTTCCATGAGGTAAAACAGCCTCTTCTTCCACCTGCTAACACTGTTAAGATGTTCTGCCTCAACTGGCCCAGAATCAATGGAGTTTAGGACTATGGACTGAAATCTTTGAGACTCAGCTTAAGCCTTCTCTGCCTGCTATTTGGTTATATTAACAATAAAACTGACTAAGACACCTAGAAATCCACTAATTCTGTGAACTTGTTAAGGGCATCAGAACAAGTGCTTGTTCTGATAACTTCATTAATAACCTGCTGGTGTATTCAGGAACAAGCCTGTTTGTTGCCATTCCTCATTATGGGATTATTTTCTCCTATACTCCAATTGTATCCCCTACTTTGAAAATGCCACCAACAGGGGAAAGTACAAAGCCATTTCCACCTGTGCATCTCACTGTGCCTTGTGTTCTTATGCTATGTGATAAGTTTTTCATGTATATGAGTTGTGTGTTAGACAGCTCTTTTATTAAGAATGCAGCAGACTCAATCATGTGTATCATCCCCAATGATGGACCCTTAACAGTTAGAGGAAGAAGGTAATGAAGGGAATCTTTAGACATCTGATCATGAAAGTTAATCAGCAAACACCTATAATCAAATATCAACAAAACTGGTGTTTTCTAGTGTGAGTTCAAATGGAAAAATAATGGTGAGTTTGTATAATGATACTTCAATCACCAAATTTCCCAGAAATGCCTAGATAATATGATGGCTAACTACATGTCAACTTGGCTTTAAGTCTGTCTTTGCTTTATGTCCAGTTCTATGATATTTCACAAATTATTTCAATCTATATGTTTCATTTCACTGCTTTACTTCCTTTGAAGCAGAACCTGAGCTTGAGTTGTGTGTTAACAAATTTTTATGCATCTGTCTCAGAAGAATAAATATTTTAGAAAGTGAATAGGAAACAAATTTGAAAGCAAGGCCAAAGTGATATCAAGAAACTTAAGGACATTTTGTTCCCATGGTTGGAGAAAAGTGGATTGCAGATCACACCTCGACCTATTGTGATGCAAATGAACAAAAATTTCAAAGTTAATGAAGTAGTTTCTGAGGTCTCCTGGAAAATGGTAGCTTTATTAGGTCATGTTTGCGTCCATTCTAATCAGTTTCATTATTTACAATATTCCCATAATCATTTTATCTCTTTGGCATGAGTTGGCTTTGTGATAGCGCTACCTCATTAGAAATGATTCTGAGAGTTCCCAAAGAAAAATAAACATTAACTCTATTATGCAGAGAAAATAAATTTTTTATTACAAGGACTTTAGATTGGGATTAGGTTTAAGAATTAGTGATTGAGGAGCAAGTTCATATCCAAGGTAATAAGAACAAAAATAACAGAAACACAATCTACACTGCCAACTGTCACTTTCAGAATTCTTGAAGACTTACTATGTGTTCAACACTGAACTAAGGACGGTACAAAAGCACCATTTCTGGCCTTCAGACACAGTATTTATGCATTTTTGAAGAAAGACTATCAAGGTTTCCATAACTATTGGTTTAAACCTTCATAAAATCTATGGTATATTGGGTTTAGGAAAGATAGATTAGGGAATCCTCTTCCCTTAGAATCACCTGGCACACACACTACCCTGATTCCCTGAGATAATTGCATGGCATAAAGTTGAGATCCAACCAGAATTGAAAACTTGAGATCAGTTTTCCTTGCAACCATCACCTCTGTTTGCCCAATACATTCTACATAACCTCAGGGATGCCAGTAGGATGGAAAGGGATGGACACTTCTTGGCAAACAAAAGCTCTTGAATCTAGTATTTTTTCATAAAAGGGTTTATTGAGCCATTACATAGCTTGTCAGAAAAGTACCAAGTCCTGGGATAATTTCCTGCAACTCCTAGTAGGAAGGCTGGATTACAAATAAATATGTCTGCTTATTCAGACATGCCTTTTTGTAAGAAAAGTTTGGAAGAAAAATATAATTTGTTCATACTGATCTCATACTGGCTGTGGATTAGAGGAGAGAGATTACATAGAATGGGGGAAAGCTGTGGAATAGGAGGACAGTCCATAAGGGTGAGTGCATGTTACTATGGACTGTGGGGTTTACAACCTCAAAAGTTTATAACAACCAAGATTTGGTGGCCCCTTTGTTTGGTCACTGGGGTTTTGTTTAAAGTTTCCGAAAAACTTCAAGAGATATTGAACCAGTTTTGTTGATATTTGATTATAGGTGTTTGCTGATTAACTTTCATGATCTTTTCTACCTTCATCCTTCAGTCCTTTTTGTTAAATTTAAGAAATCTAGGTTTTCTTTTATCTGGCCCCACATAAAATGACAGAAATGGAGAAATGTGTACACAAGCAAAGACTAAGACTGAATTTCTGTGGACTCCAAGAACAGTCTCTACAATCACTCTACTGTTAATCAGATTGTGTTGAATAGTGAAGTATTGCTGACTTTTGAGTTCAGACATGGTGGTCGAATCCCAATTCATAGGCTATTAACTTCTGACTGAAATTTGCATATCCTATTCAATGTGCCCACAATCTTACAGTGTGTCTGAAAAGCTCTTTTGAGTGTTGTTTTTAATAAACAAACAAACAAACAAACACGCAGCATGTTTTAAAATGTGCCAAGAAGTCAATATTCCTCTAAAAATGATGCTGTCCAAAGGAAGTAAAACCTTCAGCATGTCTGTCCACACTTGGCCACCACAGGAGGCAAGTGCACCACAGCAATTGCATATTTAGCTCTGAAGATGTGTCTGCAGGAGTCCAACTGTTTCAGATATTATTGTTATTAGTAATTCTTCATTGCCTTTCATAAATTATCTTTTTCATTCAGGCATAATTTCACACGGCCTCACTCCATCCATTTTCTACCCACTCCTTGTTCTGAGAGCAGCTGATACTTAGAAAAGACATAATTAATTGGTAAATGGTCAAATATCAGTTCTTCTATCACACACAGAGAGAACTAAGATCATGTATAAGCTGAGAGAATGACTCAAAAGGAAAATACACTTGAAAGTATCAAAATAGCATAGAAAAAGGAGTATGGAGGAGGTGCCTGGAGCAGGAAGTCACTGATGGGCATCACGACAATAATGATCATACAGGTGGGAGAAAGTGCAAAATCTGAACATTGTTCCCAGGCCACAGGTCCAGGCTTGGACATCTGCAGGTCAGACTCACATTTACTCACAAACACAGATTCCTACTAGCTCTAGAGATAGTATTGATGTGGTCTACCTTACCAGCTCCCCTGGAAATGTGGAAATACTCGGTCAATGACGAAAAAGCAGCTGCCTAGGGCAGGAGATTAGAGACCATGGAGCAAGATCTCCACACAGCAGCATTTTTGAGAGAGCAAGCCTATAATCCAAAAAAGGCCAAGGGTGAGGAAGGGCATCACACTTTAATGTGGTGTGTCCCCTGGGGCATGTATCCCCGGCCACAAACCAGCAATGTGTACTTTATGCATTGGAGCAATCCCAACTCCCCATATGGCACTAGGTGCTTTTCCAGAGTGACTTATGGGTCTCTATTGTCTCGGCGTGACAGTCCTGCATCACCCAAGCCATGGGTGGTGTTTGGTTTTGAAATATCAGGTGGAGGGACTCAGGTCCAGAGAACAGAAAGGGATGGGTTAGGAGAAAAAGAAATGAACTGAAATAGCATCTTGAGGTCTAACATCTTTAACTCCTGGCTGGCTTTGCCACAAATGTTAACAGCAAAAGGTATTTCCAGAAGACTGTGGTCCTTGAGCTCTGGCATGGAAGAATCCAAGCAGAACACGTGGATGTAATTGGGGTTTATTCAAAGTTTCGGAAAGGAAATACAGGTGGAAGCCATGAAGCAGAGAGAGCATGCTTCTCTTCTCCAGGTGCTCTTAAAATTTATGTTGGGATAACATGGGATATAGTTTTCCTCTATTTAATTAAAAAAAATCTCTCATGTGTTTAATTCTTTTCCTTTTTCCTTTATTCAACTTTATTTATGTATTTTCCTTTATTTTGTAGTTTTTAAATCTGTTGTTCATTGCTCTTTCTCTTCTTCATTTCCTTCTTTTTGTTTCATTTATTTAATATTATTTTTCTTTCTTTTTTCCCTTTTCCATTCCCTCATTTATTTCTGTGTCTATTTAAATTTATAACTCATTTCTGTACCCTAAAGATAACTTAATATGAGCTGAATGCTTATTCTGCCTCTTCCCATCACATGTCCTAAGTCCTGTAATAGGTCTCCTTTCTCTGTCCTTCCCATTGTCTCTTTATTTGGCATATAGGGATGAGTGGCCAAACCTGATATGTGGAAGCCCAGGAGCTTGGAACCCCAGTCCCAATATCAATAGTGGTAAAGCAGGAATATAGAAGGAATCCACATCTTCTCTACTGCCACCAACCTCCTGCCAATGGTAACTTGTCTGTGCTTCAAACTTCTATTTATGTCTTAAGCCACTGGTATGATTTCTGTATCATATGATGAGTCCTGCAAATCCCAGCCAGGGTAAATCCATCATGCAGGAAGTTGCCATTTATCTGTTCTACATGAGAAAGGGCAGGAAAACAATTCATCTCCTTACCATGGTTGGGCAGTGTTTATGAAAACCAACAGAATTCCTCATATTGGCAGGAATAAAATAAAGTTCCCATAAGGAAGAACTTTCCTAGTGTCTGATTCTGCCTGTGTCTTATGTTTTTTGAGCCTGTAGTTACTTCTGATGTTTGGACACTAGATGCAGATCTAGGTTCAGGTTTCTGACATAGACTTACAGCCATGTAAAGTAGGAGCTAAAAGGTAGAGGGCCTAGGGTGGAAGACTATGGATGATAGTCTTCTGTAGTCATCCACAGCTTCGTAAATAACTCCTGTTAAACTCAATGACACTGGATTTATATAAGCCACTTTTTGGGCTTTCATTTCTGTCCCAGTTTGGAGGCACAAGATTCTTTATGCCTGCTTGAAAAATTAACACAACTAGTTTCTAAATTTATCCTTATCTAGAAAAGACGCTTAAGAAGAAGAGCCTAGCTGGGCCTTAGACATGCTCTTAAGGAAAGCACAAGAACTATAAATCATTTTTGTATGTGTTTTGAGAAGACTGAGGCATGAAAGGCTGGAAACTTTAATTAACTATGTTCTTCCAGTAACGTTAGTCATACTGTGCCAATGTCTAGAGAAGCCCAAACCACTGCCCAGATTTTATAAATTCTCTTCTCTTCCTTTCTCTCTTTATACTTCAAGTATGAAATAGTGCCTCATTTTCCTTAATTACTTCCTTTTCCAAGTGTCATTCACATAGATTCTGATTAAGAAACAAATGAAACCCATGTATTGAGACATGACAAAAGCAATAGGTCACTCACAGGACATTAGACTGAGTGTGTCCTGTGAATCCCTCAGAAACAAACATTCTCTGTAGGAAAACACTAAACTGCCCTCTCCTGATCTGGGACACCTGGGGACTCTGAGCCTGTGCGGAGTTACTGGGATGAGCCAACCCTGCAATTGTACACAGCCCCTGCTGATTTGCATATGCCTAGGGCACAGACCACTGCCCTGAGGACTTAATAGGTTGGTCACTCCCTGTTCAGTATTCAATCCTAGTCAGGCCACACCATGGACATGAGGGCCTCTGTTCAGCTCCTGGGGCTTCTGCTGCTCTGGATCCCAGGTATGGATGGATGACACTGGGATTTAATTAGCCCAGTGTGGCCAGGGCTGCCTGGCTCTTTAAGGAAGTCCTATTATAACATCAATAATAATGTGAATATTTGTTCTTATATTTCCAATTTCAGGTGCCTAAAGTGATATCCAGGTGACCCAGTCTCCATCCTCCCTGTCTGTATCTCTAGGAGACAGAGTCACCATTTCGTGCAGGACCAGTCAAGGCATTGGCACTAATTTACATTGGTATCAGCAGAAACCAGGGAAAGTCCCCAAGCTTGTGATCTAGTATGCTAACAGTTTACAGTCTGGGGTCCCATTAAGATTCAGTGGAAGTGGATCTGGAACAGATTTCACTCTCACCGTTAGCAACCTGAATCCTGAAGATGTTGCAACTTATTACTGTGAACAGGGTAATAGTTAACCTCCACAGTGATACAAGTCATAGCATAAACCGCCTAGGGAAGCAGAAATGTGAGGGTGGATTGCCCCAATTGCTCCTCCTGCTGCCTCCATTTGCTGAGAGCCCTTCTCAGATTCAGGATTTGAAGATCACCAGGAGGCAGACACTCATCTGTACTCTAACTCTCTATATTCCTGCTCACTCCAGCAACACAGATATGACAATAGATCTCTTGATTCAACAAAGGTCTCAGAACAGTACACCTGATGAATGTGGGTTTTGACATCAATTTGTTTCATAAAAGACAGTAGATGTCACTGAAGACATTCTAAGTAGAAACTTTCTGTAATATAGGGAATAAGAATCTAAAGTATATTCTTATAACCCTGGGTGTATTATTGAGAAAAGCTGATAAAGGAATCAGGGGATATTCTAGTGCTCCATGAGATGCCAGAAGTCATCTGCCATTGAAGGTTTAGGTTACCTAATCCTATGGTCTTCTGTCCTGTCTTGAAAGCCCAGTGGTGGAGTGTTGATGCTCTCATCTGCCTGTAATTCCTCACAAGGTGGTTGTCCAGTCCTCTCTTCTATCCCCTTGTCTGCTTACAGATGTCAATGAATATCGATTAATCCTCTTCTAACTTTTAATTGTGTGGGAAGGACTTCATGAAGCAGCTCTGCAGGATACCATCAAGGGAAATGTACTTTCAGAAGTGACAATGATGATGAGGAATTGATAGGTGACAGCCAGTGTTGAAAGAATACCTTTAGACCAATGAAAGTTTAGCAGTGTTTGAGGAAAGAAAGAATTCATGACTTTGGTATGAACCCACACAGGAGTGAAATGTCATGTATCCAGACAACATTTATGAATAAAAATATGGGTCAGATACAGAAAGCAGGCTTGTAATTGCTCAGGTTTGCCTCATTTGAATATAGTCTGATAGTTTGCTGCCTGGGATTGAAGAGCAGCTGCTGTGATTGACTGAAACTCAGCTATACATTACAAAGTATGCTGCTTAGATAGGTTTTTAGTAAGATTATATACTATCATTAGTTGTACCTTGTTACATAAGAATGCAAGTAGGAAGATATGCACAGGACAAATTGAGTTTAATATACTAGCGTAAAATTGTTTGTTAAAATAAATGTCATCCTATTTCTATAACTTTCAGAATTTTGACAGTTAGGGATTCTCTCTGAATACTTGGGTGAGCTTTGATGTTTTACTAGCTTATAGAGGATCATAACATGAAAAATTCTTTGAGTCACAAAATGAGAAAAATAAAATTTCTTAACAATGTTTGGATAAAAACATTTGAGGAAAGAAATAGAATTTCTTTACTTCATGAAAATATAACACTAACAACTTAAATGTGAAATTGACATTCTTGTCAGTTAATATGAAAGGACCTTGCTTCTCTACATTTTTTTATGATCCAAGAGCAGTTTAAAATCACTGGGAACATTTTACCATTCAAAATAACAGACTTACTACAGTTATTCTCAGAATACTAAATGAGAAACTGCATTTTAGCAACATAAGATAGGATCTATATGTTTAAGAAGGTATGTTTTAGGGAATTGTTTTCTTCAGGAAAACAGAATTTTCCCCCCAACAATTACATTTAAGATACTTTCTTTAGAAAGACACATGATGAAAGCTCATTTTGTCACAAACCAGCTGGTAAGGATTCTTCTGCTCTACCTGGATGGAAATTTCAGGTTGGTGTGGAAAAACACTTCAGTTACTCTGGACCTGGTATGTTTTTGTAAGCAGGTGTAGTGGAGTGTAACAGGTCAGCTACAAGTGGACCCATTTAATGCCACGTCACCTTCACCTCAGTGTTCTAGCATTTGATAGATGGAATGAGTCACAAATTTTCCTGTCTCAGAGTCAGGCCTGAGGTACTTGACAGCTCACCATGGAGGTATTAAAGCTTCATTCTCTGGAGTTTAGTCCCAGAGACTTTTTTTTTTTTTTTTTTTTGGCGATTCTGGGGCTTGAACTCAGGGCCTACACCTTGAGCCACTCCACCAGTCCTTTTTTTATGTTAGGCGTTTTCGAGATAGGGTCTTCTGGAATTAATTGCCTGGGGCTGGCTTCGATCTGCAATCCACCTGATCTCTGCCTCCTGGTAGCTAGGATTACAGGCGTGAGCCACAATCCACCTGATCTCTGCCTCCTGGTAGCTAGGATTACAGGCGTGAGCCACCAGCACCTGGCAGTCCCAGAGTCTTTGACAGTCCATTGTAGAAGTCCCAAATTCCAAAGCATTTTACAGGTTCCCATGTGAGGAAGTGTTTCTGCTCATGACCATAGTTCATAGTTTCTTCTCTGTGGCTCTTCATAACCCTCTGTCTTTTTAAGCTTCAGCTCTTTATTCTCTCTAGCTTTCTCTCTGTACTTCTGACACCGATGTTGTCTCCATCACTTCTTCCTATTAACTTTACCATAGTTGCTGTCACCACTGAAACCTCAAATAATTCTCTGTTGCCACCTCTATCACAGGTCCTCTCAGCTTCTGGTGCTAACACTGATCCTACCACTGTGGATGGGCCAGATCCAAAATCAAACCAAATAATTGTGGTGACCTCTGCCATTGTGGGAGCAGCTTGTCAGCTTCATTTGTGCTCTTGTTAATACTTTTCCAGGCACCCCAGGTGGCTCTCATTTCTGCCACCACTTCTTCTCTCCCCATTTCTTTGTGTTACCAATTCAACAGTTATATTAATGGTGAAATCAAAAGCAGGCAAGAAGATCACTCAAGAGAAGTCTTAATTGGAAAAGATGTTTCCACACCAGGGGTAGCACAGGAGACTGTCTCACAGCAGCTTGCCAAGTGAACAGTCTGTTTATATAGCCCAATAAGGGGTGTGTCAAGTGTGTCTGCACCAATCGTGGCAGTCCACTCATGCAAATGAAGTGTTGTGTTTGCACCAATCATCACACCTTTCCTGTCACCAGTCATAGCATTCTTTTATGCAAATGAAGAACTTTGTCAACACCACTCACAGGCCTTCTGTTGGGTGAAAAGGACAAGTGTTTTTTCCCTGTGACTGAGATTGAAATGGCTTCAAAATCATCTAGGGTACCCTGTGGCTTGTTTTGGCAAAAGGCTGGTGCAAGATGTTTGCCTAGGCAGTACCTTTAAGGAGCCAGATTTGAGTGTCAATAGCAACTTGTGGCTGTCATGTAGCTTCTTCAAGATGTCTACAAATTGTTCAAAAGGGCTTGTGCTGGCATGAAGGCAGTCCATTTGGCTTGCTTGGATGATAATCCTTCACACATTGCACCCAGCATCACAGGCAAGGGTCTAACACCCGTCATTATTAAGTTAAACTGCTCAGGTTCACAAATCTCAGCAAATTAAAGGGAAAAATGAGACCTTCTTATAAAGAGTGCTCAAAAGTATTCAGAAGTTCTCTAACAATGCTGACCTCCAGCTCTGCTGCCCCAGGGAGAGGTGGGTCTCTATCATCATTATCAACTTGAATTTAATTTCTAATCAATCCAAAATTACATTTTAAAGTATACTGATGACTACAAGTGCTGAAAACAAATTATTTATCTATGAAATAATCAAATAACTTGATATTTAAATGTAGTAAGATTTTTAGAAATTTTAATAATCACTAAACTAAATGTATTAAAATTGTGTACTTATGTTATGGATTACTGATCTTAAATGTAGTTTGGTTTGGGGATTTTGTGCACTTCTCACTTTGCCATGGAAATCTTCTGCCCTGAGTAGTCACTGTCCTTTAGCCTTAGCCCTAGATAAGTACAATCCTTTGTATGGAGACAAGCTCAATATCCTGCAGCAAAACCAACATTTTGAGCCCTTCATTGATTAGCCTGGTGATATTTTTAGCATGAGCATCCAGGAACAAGAAAATGAATGTCCAGTTATTAGTCAAGGAGTTTTAAGCAGTTGTCTAAATGTGGAGTTATAGGCAGCTGTGATTCTTCCACCTGCTATATCAGCAGAATCATTCTTACACTGTTTTTTAAGGCTGCCAGGAGTCTGTTCCATAAGGCTTTGCCACAACTTATGAGCAGTTCAATACCCCATAGTAGTAGATCCCTGTATGTTTCATAGACTGAGCTTTGCAACCTAGAGGAATGACTGGAACACAATGAGTGCATTACCAGAATCTCCTTTATTTTTGGCTTATAATACTTTCCCATAAACCTGACATAGGTAGGCTTCATGAATAACCTTTTAAGTAACCAAGAAGAGAAAGCAAAGGGGGAGGAACTGGGTCCTTATCTTGCTGTACTCATGAAACAAAGGGTGTGGATTATAAAATTTTTAACTCTACCATCAAAAATAATTTTGTATCACCTTTTGTAATGAATTCTCACTTTGTAGTGAGAGTTGTATACAGTATGTTATGGTCCCCTCCATATCTGAGAGGTGAAGTGACATAGAAGGATCATTCACCTCGGAAAATTATTATCTTTTCAGTGTACAAAAATTGAAAATAAGGGCATTTAAAATGACATCTTTTATGCCAAAGACACAGATAACAATAAAAAGTAGATTATTTGAACTTGATCAAAATTAAAACTCCTTTGTACCAAAAGACATGATCAATAGAGTGAAAAATGCAAACTGTTGAATAGGAGAAAATATCTATAAAATCATGTACCTTTTGGGAAGTTAATATTTCATATGGAAAAATATGGCCTATAAATTGACAGTGAAAACAAAACAAGCCCTTTAAAAACTGATTAAAATTTGGGAAAATCATTTAATAGATAAATTCATCCAAAGAAGACTCACTATTAGAGAATAAGCACATGCAAATACACTCAACATCATTTGCTTAGTGAAATGTGCATGAAAATGACAGTGAGACACTCCCTTACTTCCATTAGGATGGCTATTTAAAAAAAACAACAAAACAAACAAAATCCAGAAAAAAAACAATACTGCTGAGGATTCAAAAATTGGTACTCATGGGCACACACTGTTGAGAATGTAAAGTGACCAGCTGCCATGAAAAACAGAGTGGCTGCTCTTCGAAAAAAAAAGAAAAGAAAATTTAAAATATACCATAGGATTAAAATTTATACCCCAAAACTTAAAAATAAGAACTTCAAAAGAGTATTTGTATAGCCACTTCATACTGGCATTCCTTTATAGTTGCTAAAAGATAGAAGTAGCCCAAGTGTTCACCTATAAATTTACAAACAGAATTTAGCATATACATATAATGTCCTATTATTATTCAGCCTAAAAAGTGAAGTAAACTGTGACTCATGCTATACCATAGGTGAACATTGAGGACATTAGGCTGTGTGAAATACTGCAGTCACAAAAGCCCAAAATAAGTATTATTTCACTTACACGAGGTATCAAGAAAAGACCAATATATGAAGGAAGAAAGTGGAGTGATTAGTTCCAGGATCTGGAGTCAGCTGGTATGGGGGAGGACATAACTGTTAAATTGGTACAGAGTTTCAGTTTTGTGAAACAGTTGTGGAGATGATTGTAGTGATGGCAGCACAGTCATATGTATATACTTAATGCCCCTGACATGGGTGCATTAAGTATATACTAATTACCTGAAATGTATAAAGGTGGTTAAAAGAGTCAGTTGCATATTTTATATATTTTTCAGTAATTTAAGAAATGGCATTTTTCTTATGGTATCATTGGCTTAGAACACATTGTCCCATTTCATAATTATCCCAGCAAATGGGCACAAATAAATAATTACTGTTTGATGATATTGTTCACAACACATTTTAACAATTTTTAGAAGACTGGACAGGTAGATTCCTAGAAAATATATATGAAATTGGAGCCACCTCCAAGGCCAGGCAATCTCCCAAGGCACAAATGCAAGGCCACTTTCATGATGTAACACATCTCCAGCAGGAAGTCATACACATCTATAAGAATGGGAAAAGCAAAGAGTCAACCAAAGTATTAATGACTGTGAAAATTGGGCACTAATGGGGCATCGGTGCTGCAGTGCTTCTCCAGTAATGAAAATCTCTTTATTACCAGCCTGGAGTTTTCCACGTAAGTCTAAGGGGTGTATAAGAAAGAAACAAGCTATAATACCAGATCTATTGTGCTCTCTATGAAAAACTGTCATTTCATCCTCCTTTTACCTCTCCCACCCTCCCTGAACTTGGGTTTTTCTGTGAAGATTTAACATGGAACAGCCTTCTCCAGAATGTTGCTTGTCTATAAGTATGGGAAGATGTAGGAGGTGGATTAAATGGTCTGTGTTGTGATGGCAAAGTCCCCTTGTGTCTTCTGAATTCTTGTTTCATGCTCAACCTCTATATCCAATTCTACCTTCAGGAAATAAAAAATAATCTTATATTTTGGAGCTTGATTTTGTGCTTTATCACAAGTGATATATCTTAGGTAATATAGCCTAAGCTGTCTTGTTGTTATGGCATCCAAATATATATATATAAAACTTTTGATTTTTATATATCCTTGGTATGTTATTTCTGATAATGTCATTTCTTTATAACACAATGAGCTGGGTAGACAAACCTTTATCATCATTGATTCAGCCTCAGACAGATTTTAATGCTTGCTACTATTGAATGTAAGAACTGAAACTAAAATTTCATTATTCTGCATCTTTCTCAAAAGCTAATCACAAAGTATACTGCCATATGGATCACAGTGATAAAACAGAAAAATTTCCCTTGTTGCTGTCATGGCTCCCTTTATATTCTCTGTTATTTTCCTAAATATACTAGCTTAGGAGAGGGGTTAGAGTAGAAACTTGACAGTATTGTTTGTGTCCAAGGGGTTACCAGATGCTGCAGGCCTCCTTGGGATGAATTGAACAGTCTACTGTAGTTTTATACCTGGTGAGGGAATTTTGAATTTCAGACCCTTGGGATTAAGTAGATTTGCAAATAGAATGCAGGAACTCATACCATCACTTTTCTTCTTTTACAGCCGTCAGAGACATTCATCTAGAGTCTCTGAATGTGTTGTTTCTAACAGTATGGAAAATTCCAAGCTTGGCACTTTTGCTCCCATGGATCTGGTTTCTAAGCATGGAAGGTAAAAAGGAGATCATTTCATTTTAGATGAAACAATTTTCTATTCTTATTTTTATATGGGCCTATGCATTTCTGGGGACAATTGAACGTGGACACACTAATAAAGCTCAGCACCTCAGCCCAGTGTGCCCAGCAACTTAATTCCTGGACTCAGAAGGATGGGATATGCTTAACAATGTGACCTGCAGTGACTTTGCCTTAACTTTGGCTCATTCACTACATTTTAAGATGCTGTCTTCTGTAGCAGTGCTGAATGGCATAAGCAGAAGAGAAAGTAAAGTGGTCCAGATTCTCTGTGAGTCACCAGCTAAGGTGACAGGGAGAGATGAATGACAGCTCATCCTGAATCCTCACTGTTTGCCCACATTTGTCAATGAATTTTGTTAGCAAAATGAGCAGACCATTTCCATAGTTTGGTGGCACCAAAATTTGAATAAATGTTGGAAATTAGCAATTTTGGGAGACTGATACTTGATAATATTGAATAATGTTATCTTATTTAACTTTCTATTTCTCATTTCCTTCTTACAGTGAGTTACCTTTATAATATATTGTGTGAAAAAGCATCCTAAACAACGTACCCTGAAGGAGAGTATGGCTGAGGATAATTAATAAAATGAGTTTTATTTTCGAGCATTCAAATATGCTTTTGAAAATTCATAGCAGATATAAGTTTCTAATATCAAAGATTGATTTACTGCAGTTACCTATTGCTGAGTGGAAGGGAGCGCTAACAACTGGAAAAATGGCTTTTGAGAATACTCAGAATAAACTGAGAGGGAGTTAAAAATTTTCAGGAAGTTAAAAAATTTTAAATTTACAGTCAATCCTAAATACTGTACATTTGGAACAACATTGCTATAATAAAATGTTTTAAGTAAAATAAACATGCACTATTTTATACGAAACCATCATTGCTTAAAAATGAATCTGAATTCTACATTTTTGTTGCTGCCATATAGAAAAATCATGCTTTCAGTGTGTTCTATTCAAAATAGTGCTCCAACATCATGTGGAATCTGCTAATGTGTCATGTCAATTCATTGTCTTAATTTGGCATGATGGACTTTAAAGAGTGATTAAAGCAACAGAGCACTACAATCCAGCTTCAGCTTAATGATATAGAATATATTTGAGATGACTGCCTATTCTAAGATAACAGATACCAAAGGTCCTCAATTAAACTTCCAATGTTTCCTTTCTGTTAGATTTATAGTTGTATGGCAAAACTTATTTAGAAATTTGTCAGACTGGAGCTTTCAAATTTTGAAACAGAAGAACGTTCATACCTGTTAAAGGTACTAATAAATGTTTCATTGTGCTTAAAATGTGTTACAGATGCAGTGGGGAAGACACGGTAAAAGGAGGAAGAGTAGGGGATCAGCACTCACAGGTACCTTCAGCCTTATGTGATTGACAACATCTATGACTGTTGCTTCTGTGGTGATGTGAGATAGGAGTTATAAGTAAATCCCATTCAACGTGGCTATTTAGTATATTAAAATTCAAAAGTGAAGCAACAGCAGCAAAATCCCTGGATGATGCTAGTAACCCAAATGGCTACACACTCAAGCTCTCCCCTGGAGACATGGCCAAGTAGAGTAGAAACTATTTAAGACAATGTCCCCAGTGGAGCCTAAGATGATAAACACATACAAACATAAAATATCACAAATGTACTGAGAGAATCTCAATGGAGGTCCATCTCATTGGTGACACCTGTGACTGCAGTTAGTGGCAACCAGAAAACAAAAGTTATATGGGAAATTTGAAGCATACAACAATGGCTTTTATTTCAGTGACCAAGAATTCAGAGACACAAAGAGCGGTGATGGTCAGAGTAAGTGTTATTGTGCTTGTGTTTATTTTTGTTTGTGCTTAATTTTGGTTGCCTGAGTGTGTATGATTCATTGAGTGGGAAGGCCATTCCCAGTGCTGCCTTTTTGTAAGCCATGTGGCTTTTATCAAGCTCACATTCATCTTTGATCATTGCATTGCCATTTATGAAGGCACACACTTGGGCAGTGAGTTGAGCCTGTAATTACTTTGACCATTTCTTCAGGAAGGGGAGGGAGTCACCAATGCAACTCTGATAAGTCAAAGGTCAGCAGAAGTAGGGCTAGCAGTCACTGTGATGCTAGGAACAAGAGAAGTGTTCCTAGCTTGTTGGTCTACTTGGCATCCAAGAAGATCTATGGGGTTTCAACCAACTTCTGTAAATGTTCTGAGCACATTTCACACACACAGTCTTGGATGTTGATTACCCTGCAAAATCCATTGTCTTCAGCAGAGCTCTAATAGCCTCTCCCAGATGCTGGCCCAAATAACAGTGTTTCTTAGTTTCTCGGTGGGCTTGTTTATTTACATTTCACATGAGGGAGGGCCCCTCCTTCCCGCTCTGGTGAAGCCCACACTTTAGCAGCTGTTACAAGCCCACTGCACAGGGTGGGGGGGGGGGAGTGCTGCCACACCTGCCTTCTCTGGCCAGCTTGTTTAATTACAGTTCCCTGCAGCTCAGGGAGCCCCGCCCCATTTGCTAAGTGTCTTTTTCTTTTCAGCTGCTTGTTTAGTATTCAGTTTCTTTTTCTCTTTTTTTCCCTGGGTGGGGGTCAGTCTGTCCAGGGTGCTCTGCTAATTTGTGCCAGAGTTATCTGTGGGAGTACTGTGTGCCGCTTAGCTCGCCTGGTTGTCTGCTTCTCCCAAGCAGGTTAAGAGCTGGCATCTGGCTGTGCAGAAGCCCTCCTGGTTTCTCCATTTAACGTAGAGTGGGGATGCTATGCGTGGGCTGGGGGTATGGAGGTGTCGGAATTTTGCCTCTTTTTGGTGTTTTTTCCTGCAAGGCATATCTCCAGTGCCTCTCAAAAATTTTACTTTAGGAAGCATGCTTTCTGCTTCCTCCCTCTAGTCTCCATCTATGTTGTTTTTTGATGATATGAATTATTATGACTAACAATTTAGTAGTTACTTATAGTAATACAATAAGAGTACACACACACACACACACACACACACATGTTGCAAGACCTAGCGAAGTGCTTTCAATTCTCCAATAGAATTCACCAAGTGGTTGTCCAGATGATGTAATTCTGAGAATGAAGATAACCAAATTTAATGGAAGACAGCTCTGACTTGTGATTTAACTATCCTCCAGACCCTTCTTCCATTTCTGGGCTAGAGAATCATAAAGCATCCCTGAGTCCTTCTGTTGATTGTGGAGAGCTGGACTCTCCTTTTCTGCTGCTCTTCAGCACTGGCTTTCAGAATATGTGTTCATGTTACAATGATGTCTCTGCATCCTCTGTGAAAGTTCCCTCATCTCCATGTTGTCCCAACTTCTTGAATAGAAGATTGTCCAGACTTCCAAGGGAATGAAAAGAGTGAATGTGAAAAACTGTGTCACAGATTCTCACTGAAGTCTTGCAAAGTTGTGGGAGGTCATATATAACAGTCTTACAAGACTGAATTTATCATTCAGATTATCTAAGCACTTTAGAATTGCTATTTCAGCAGTATGAGCACATTTACAAAAATGTTTTGTGGTGTGTATGGCATGCATCGGTTTTAGCTCCTG
The DNA here is from genome assembly GCF_047511655.1 of Castor canadensis. Classification (NCBI taxonomy): domain Eukaryota; kingdom Metazoa; phylum Chordata; class Mammalia; order Rodentia; family Castoridae; genus Castor; species Castor canadensis. The sequence continues at coordinate 79,282,211 of NC_133397.1, read as the reverse complement.
TGGGCTGTATCTTCTACATAGGCCTCTACCCATTAATACTTGGAGAAAAGTGGCTTGTGTGCTTATTGAACATGGTGATATTTCTATTCCCTCTTAAAATTTTCATTATTCTAAACCACCCACCCCCACCCACCCTTTTCTTGGGAATCAGAGGAAGCTGTCTTCTGAGCTCTAGTGGTGAATTCTGAGTTGAAACATATAATTGTTGCTTCCATTGTTCCATTTTTGTTAATGGGATATTCAATAGGACTTAACTATATAACTTAGAAATGGCTTAAGGGACAGAACAGTGTATTGCCCCTGTTTTCCACTCAAGAAGGTGACTGTCATGTGAATAGATGGAGAATGGAAGACAAAAGAGTCAGAAAGAATTTGACCTTATTTTAAGCCATTGAGTCAACCAGCTGTGAAATTCACCTATTCTCTGTTCCTGCTCTAGGGGTACTGACAGAATCCATGAGATAATTTGTGTTTCACCCCCAGTTTTAAAATAACCTAAATCTAAGTGTAGAATTCAGATTAAGCTACTTATGACCTCCTACTTACAAGAACTGAAAAAATCTGTTAATTTATAGAAGTGTTACATACATTGCTCATCTTGATGTTTTTGAGGATTACTGTAGATTATCTCACTAACATCCACAGAAGTGTGTATTATCATGCAAATTTCTCCAAAAGAAGCTAGTTTCAGTGTTTACAGGTCATGTTCTAAAAAAAGAAAAATTGCTACTAAAGAACCTCTCTGCCCAGCTGGCCTAAGGTCTCTGTTTAGCATTGTATTCTGTGGGGAGCTGGGAGAACCTTACAGATGAAGTGTTTTCATTCTAAATATTAAAATTACATTTTCAATTTTATAAAGATATTACTTATATAAATCTCTCCTCTGTTATTCAGACCACCAGGGAGATGAGGAATTGGGTCTATGACACCATCTTCCTGGTGTTTGCCTATCCTTTTTTTGCTCAGGCCCCATCTCCTAGGAAAGTCTATTATTAATATAGCTTTGAACAACCAATCTTGGACCTGAAGAGTCTATGCAGAGCACCAGACAGAGTGAAAGAGAAGTGCATGTGTGCAGGAAATTAATGTGAGTCAACTCCCTGTGTAGCTACCCTTATCTCAACTAGCAAAAACCCTTTTTCCTTCCTATTATTGCTTATACTCTCTCTTCAACAAAATTAGAGATAAGGGCAAAATAGTTTCTGCTGGGTATTGAGGGAGTAGGGGGGGAGAGGGAGGGGGCGGAGTGGGTGGTAAGAGGGGGGGTGGGGGCACGGGAGAGAAATGACCCAAGCATTGTATGTGCATATGAATAATAAAACAAAAACAAAACAAAACAAAAAAAGCAGTGCATATGTGTTGAGTTTTAAGGACTAATAATGGAAAGAGGACATGAAAATGGAATCATCTTAGGAAATGGATTGTAAGCCTAGTAAAGGTCCAGACAGCAATTGAAAAGCACAAATTCTAGTAATGTTCAACAGAACTTCCAATTGTAAAACACTTTTGATACCGACTGTACTCTTTCAAACAAGGTGCAATGTCAAAACATAAGTTGATTAATTACAGAATACATGAAATTATCAGTATGTAATTACAAAGATAAAACATACTCACGTTATTAGTGAGGAAATTTATGGCTTTCCTTCCAATAAATTTTGAGTTTCAAATATATATTTGAGTTTATCTTGGACAATAAACAAGTACCTTAATACATCCAAAAGACCTCTCATACTTCCTTCAGTTCAAACACTGTCCAAAAATGAGTCACCACGTACTCAGGAATCATTCTGTCACTGGTACTGAAGTTAACCAATTTCTCCTATGACAGCTAAAGTGTTCTCAGCTCCTTTTGTCACTAACAGATGTATAGAGTCACAGCTCTTCCTGGGGCTAAGAGGTGAAATAGCCCCAGACCCCAATCTTTTAGGACAGTTCTTGATTCTTTCTAAAAATAAAAAGAAAATACTTACAAAATTATGCACTAATAGTATCATGAACACTTCAAGGCATAGGCATTTTGAACATGTAAGAGAGAATCCCTGATCTCACAGAGCTTTCATTTATTGCCAGGGGAAGACAATAAGTGAAGAAATATCATTTCTGCTGCTGCTCCTGCACTGCTTCTCTTGAGATTCTCCCCTGGAGCAACACCGTTACTCAGGTCAGTGGACATTGGTGTTCATTCCATTTAGTATCTCCTCTTCCCGCCATGTAGACAGAGTATGAAGAAGGGAGGACAGGTAAGTGCAGTTAAGAATTTGTTTTCTAAAAAAACAAATTCAAATGTTGGCTTATTACTGAGCAGTTATTCAAATCAGGGATGTTGAGTTTTCAATCCATCAGGTCTTTCCAGATGGAATCCAACACAGACACAGAACAGTGAAGAGAGTCAGTGTTCTTATGAAATCTATGACAACAAATGGATCCAGTTTTAGCAGAGCATCTTTTACTATGTTTAACATTGATTTTAAAGAAGAGCATTCTTCTCCATTTAAGTGAAGTGTTTGAGGTTCAAGGGATAAAGGAGAGAAAGAGCTTTCTTTGGTGAAACTAATGTTTGGTATCAGGGTTTTCACTTGCTAGCAGGCACTAAACCATTGGAACCATGCCCCCATCACTTTATGGTTTAGTTGTTTTTTGAGGTAGGATCTCATGGTTTTGTCTGGTCCAGCCTGGACCAGGCTCTTCCTATTTCTGCTCCCTGCTTAGCTGGGATGACAGGTGTGTGTCATCACACAAAACTATTGGTTGAGATGAGATCTCACCAACTTTTTGCCTGGGCTAGAGTTAAATTGCTACCACTGGGATTACAGACATGAGTCCTCATGCCTCTCCTAGAAAGGAGCTTTAATCTGTTACGTCCCTTAGGTTCATAATCACTCCTCCTTCATTCTATGATTAACTTTTCCTTCTCTAAGTCTTAACTCACAGTCTTGTTACAAATAGTAGAGGGAACATTTGTTTTCTCTCCTCAAAACCCTTGATGTTGCCTTAAGCACTCTTAACTATTGATCAATAGCCTATTTGTTTTGGGGATACTGATTCAACCTAATTACAGAGAGGATGTGTAGGTTATCTGACTGGTTTCTTGGTGAAGACAGGTCTTTGTCTGCAATGGTCTGCAGTGATCTGTCCTAGACTGGACATTACCTATGCTTGGCCACATGGTGAGAAGTGGGGATCCTGGTAGAGGAGGTACAAATGCTGTATATGATCTTGGAATGTATTAAAATCCAGGATAAAGCTTTTCTTTTCTTTTTTCTTTTTTTTTAAGAACAACGCAGTCCTTTTTGACATGGATTTTGCAGTCTCAGGATCAGGGAATGTCATAGAGCCGTGGAAACCTTTTTATTTGGTAGGTTAAAAAATACATGTATGTATGCATATGTGTATACATGTCTATGTATACATATATACTTGTGCACCTAGTTTCCTTCTTCTGTAACTGGTTCTTGATAGTTCCTTACCTTGCATTTTCTCCTACCCATCTTACTCTGCATGTTCATGCCCCTTTCCTCCTTCACCTGTTCTCTGTGATGGTCAGCATAGCTGAAAACCCTGACCACCACCATTCTGCATCTCTCTTGGCCCTCCCATCACTGAACTGAGGTGAAGGTGTGTGTCCTGGTTTGAATCTGTGGCACACACTTCCTTTGGGCATGATGACTTCCTGGTCCTCACATTTCAGTTGTCTTCAGAGATCTCAGAATCACCTAGCTGTTTCTTAGTGATGCCTCCATGCTGATGTAGAGCTTTTCTTAATGTGGACCTAGCACACAGGAGGGCAGAGTGTAGCAGTAGGGAGGAATTGATACAAATGAGCTGTTGGATTAAACTTTTCTTTAAGAATTCCTTGATGGAATTTTTTTGCTTTGTTATTTAATGTAGGGTAGATTCATGTTTCTTACAATTATACATGAAAAATTGACAAGTTATTATTGTTTTAAGTAATATATTTTGATTATAAAACTGGAAAATCCCCCTTTTGTCACTTCCCAGGTAACATAAAAGGAACAAAAATTAAGCCAGATCAAGTCTTCTGGAGAACTATTAAAAAATGCAAGTCCATCAGGCAGGTCAGGTGGGAATAGCAACAATGGAGATTCTTCACAGACAGTTTGGAGACAAGAGAGGAAAGCTGTCACAGTCTTCATGGAGTCATCTGTGACAGACCTGACAGAAGTTACTAAAGCCAAGAGGTTTTAAAGATGTGATCTTACACAGGGATAATGGAAATCCAAGCCCTTACAGTCACCTCTGATTTGTGATAAATTCATATTTTTGCTAAGGCCTTCTATTTAAATAAAGACAAAAATTTTTTGTAAAAAAAAATGCAAGTTCAAAATTGTATATACTCATATTTTCTGTGCAAAAGCTCATTATGTCATAAGATTGTCAAATATATCTGAGATTTGAAAAAAGTGAAGTTCTATTAACTACATATGCAATTTCAATCTTTTATCTTAAAACACTGACACCATTTATTAACTTCAGAAATGAGAGTATTATTGGTAGCAGCAATAGTCTGTTTATCTTAATTACCTATATATGCTTTATGATTATATGTATTTTTAAAATATTCATTTTCATAAATGATACATTTCATTTCCTAAATAAGAACATTGCTTTTAGTTGAGATTTTTAGAGAAAAGAAATTTGAAGGCATCAAGTGTCTATCATAGTCCGGGTCTAGTTTCAAAGCTCCATTTTTTCTTGGAGGGAAATAGAAAAACAAGATTTGATTTTTGTAATAGTCAAGATTTTGCATTGATAGTTATATTTGAGACTGCTGAGCTGTGAGAAATAAGGCCTTGTGTCAGTAATGGGATAGAATGTGGAGGTGGTCATCTAATGAAGAATTAAAGGCAGTCCATTTAGTGACGGTATTCAGGAGACCTGTGACTTTTTTGCAATGACTTATCTGTGCACTACTTGTCTTTGAGAAACAGAGTTATCTTTGTGCATCACAGTAATTTCTTGGTGCTCTAATGGTAAGGCAGATATTTTAGTGCCCTGTGAATGCACTGCTCATCCTTCCCCAGATGTGATATTCTCCACTAGTAAATGGAGGTTACCCCATATCTTGAGCACCCATGTGGTGATATCCTCCTTACTCCTCTATAACTTCACTGCCCATGGTAAGTCCTCTCCTCCCTATGCTGAGGATATCTTCTCTACATTGTATGATTCCTATATTCTGCTATCCCTTTACTTTTGTTGTGTTTTTTTCCCTTTGAACTTGTTTGGGTCATAAACTCTAAATCTAGTCATTAAGAAGTTTTTCACTTCAGCACTAGAAGAGATGGGCGATGTAGGAATATGCAGGTTTATGGAGTAGAGGTGGAGCCCTGTTCTCAATAATACCTCAGTTCCTGAGAAGGAATAGCTTGGGTTAAGAAGAATAAGAGCTTAGGGAACATTTGATACAGAAATACATAATTTCCACAGATCTAGAAAGCTGGCCAACTCTTCTCAGAGGTATTAAGAGAAAAACAACTGAATTTAACTGCCCTAGATGGAGACCAAAGACTATGGGAAAGAACATTCAGAAATGGAGAATAGCAATCACTTATCTGGAGGTGACAGGTTTGCAATTGCAAATACCCAGTGGCTGAACACTACCTGGCAGATTATTAGATCTTTTTGCACATAGTATTATTTTAGCAGTTTTCATTTTTTAAATCTGTCATTCTATCTATCTATCTATCTATCTACCTACCTTCCTACCTATTATCAGTTTTATTGCTTGTTTTACTTCTGGATAATTGTGCACATAATTAACCATGGGAAGGAATTCAGAGACCAAAGAAGTCTCTGATCTCAATTATGTCCACAGTTATCAATGATGAAGTCCTCTAAATTTTCTGGAGATATCTTTGTCTGAAAGACTAACCTATTAAAAAATAAGCCACATAGAAATAAAAAATTATTACTCACTGAACAAAAGACTTATTTTGTCCTCTAGCCTCCTGGGAGAGAAATCATTCTATGCAGACAATCTATGCTGCCCTGGTATGGGCTCTGCAGCTGGAGACACTAGGCCTGTTCTGAGTTACTGAAATGAGCCATCCCTGCAGCTCTGCCCAGCTCTTGCTGATTTACATAATCAGAGCTCAGCCCACTGCCCTAAGGACTTCTTAACAGGCTAGTCACACCCTGTGCAGGAGTCAGTCCCAGTCAAGACACAGCATGGACATGAGAACCCCTGCTCAGCTCCTGGGGCTTTTGCTGCTCTGGCTCCCAGGTAAGGAAGGAGCATGCTAGGGAGTTTCTCAGCACAGTGTAGTCAGTGTGGCTTTGCTGTTCAGGGAAGTACTCTTATAAGCATGATTGTCAATGTGCAGTGTATTTTTTCTTTTTATGTTTACATTGTCAAGTATCAGATGTGACATCCAGATGACCCAGTCTCCATCTCCATCCTCCCTGTCTGCATCTCTAAGAGACAGAGTCACCATCACTTGCAGGGCCACTCAGAGCATTAGCAATTATTTAGCCTGGTATCAGCAGAAACCAGGGAAAGCCCCTAAGCTTCTAATCTATGATGCATCCAGTTTGCAATCTGGGGTGTAATCGAGGTTCAGTGGCAATGGAGCTGGGACAGATTTCACTCTCACCATCAGCAGCCTGGAGCCTGAAGATGTTGCAACTTATTATTGTCAACAGAGTCATAGTTACCCTCCACAGTGTTACAAGTCATAACATAAACCTCCCAGAGAAGCAGAAGTATAAGATTTGGCTGCCCAGCTGTTCCTCCTGGTGACTCCACCTATTGAGAGCATTTCTCAGATGCAGCTAACTCTGAAGGTCACTGGGAGGTTCTGTTAGACAAGACCAGGGAAACGCCTCTGCAATCTTTTTCTCCAGCTCAGGGCCCAGAGGCACAGACCTGCCAGTGTCTCACCTGATTTAATAAATGACACAGATCCATACTCATGTGGAGTCTGTGTTGTGGTATCAGTTTTGATTCAGAGAACAATGAAGCCACTCTGGTATAAGTATAATTTTTTAAATAAAGGAAATGCGAGTGTACACTAGAGCTTTAAAATAATATTTGATTGTCACATACACTTGTGTCTACTGTAGTGGTTTAATATATTTCCAAATATCTATACAATATATGATGACTAAGCAAGAGTAATTAGCTTATCACTTTAAATATTTATCATTACTTTGTGGTGAGCCTTTCAAATGCCTTAGATCACAGAAATTGTAGATTCTCTGCTCCTGCACTAGAAGTTAGTTTGCACATGCCACTGAGGTGTGAACTGTCTAACCATTGGGTACTCTGACCTGTCTGGGAAGCCCGAGGTTGAAGGTGTTGATGCTTTTAGCTGTCTGGAAAATCTCATAGGTGATTCTCAGTTCTCCCCTCTGTCCTCATGTCTTACTAGTGATGCTGATGGATAGGACCAAATCTTCATCTTCTTACTTAAAAATCTTACATAGGAAACCAGAGGGGAATAGGGGAATGACATTTGTACTTCCAGAATGATACTTATGATGAGTAACTTAGAACTGACAGTCTAGTACAATCACTGTGTCCCAACTATAATGTTGCCATTGAGATGATGGGCCTGAAATACACTTGGGAGTGTTTATTCTTATATCTGGGATCATGGCAAGAGAACCACACAATCATACAGTTAATAGAAAAATGAGAAATTTTGTTAAATTATAAATAGCAATCACTTGATGAACAAATGGAAGGTCTTTCTTTTTTTCTTTTTGCAGATTTATGGTTAGTTTATTGTTATATGCTAACTCCATAAAACTGCAATATGAATGCCTTTTATCACATCCGTAAACCGGGATGGAAGGTGACTTTAAAGGGAAGGGGTGCTATCTGATATAATATGGAGATTACATGCTTTCTATTTTGTTCAATGATTCACTGCTTTGGGTTTACCCATGAGTATTTTCCTTTTTTAAATTATTTATTTATTTATTTATTTTTGTTCATTTATTCACATGTGCATACATTGTTTGGGACATTTCTCCACCCTGCCGCCTTCCCCATTCTTTTCCCCCTCCTCTCCTTAGGTTTAGGCAGGTCCCGTTCTGCCCTTGTGACTGATTTTGTTGAAGAAAAGACATAAGCAGAACAAGAAAGACAAAGTGTTTTTGCTAGTTGAGATAAGGATAGCTATACAGAAAGATTTCTACTATTGCTCTCATGTACCCATGTGTTACCACCCATGTTGATTCAACTCTAACTGATATTTACATTAGTTCCTGATCCCCTGATAGTGATAACCTGTCGTTTTAAGGTTTCTGTATTAGTTCCTCTGAAGTGGGGGCATCAAATGCTTTCATGTTTTGGGTTTTCTACTTATTCCTATATCTCCCGTATGTGCTCTCCCCTTTCTTGTGATCCAAGTCCAACAACATGGCTGTATTTGCCCTAGATCTAAATTCCACATATGAGGGAGAACATACAATTTTTGGTCTTCTGAGCCTGGATGACCTCACTCAGAATGATGTTCTCCAGTTCCATCCATTTACCTGTGGATGATAAGATTTCATTTATCTTCATGGCTGAGTAAAATTCCATTGTGTACAAGTACTACATTTTCCTGCTCCATTCATCAATAGTGAGGCATCTTGGTTGTTTCCATAACTTGGCTGGTGTGAATAGTGCTGTAATAAACATGGGTGTGCAGGTGCCTCTGAAGTAACCTGTGTTGCATTCCTTTGTGTGTATCCCCAGGAGTGGGATTGCTGGATCACATGGCAGGTCTATGTTTACATTTTTAAGAAGTTTCCAAATTTTTTTCCAGAGTGGTTGCACTGGGTTGCATTCCCACCAGCAGTGGATTAGGGTTCCTTTTTTCCCACATCCTTGCCAGAACTTGTTGGTGGTGGTGTTTTGGATGATGGCTAGTCTAATAGGGGTGAGGTGGAATATTAGTGTGGTTTTGAGTTGCATTTCCTTTATGGTCAGAGATGGTGAGCATTTTTTCATGTGTTTTTTGGCCATTTGAATTTCTTCTTTTGAGAAAGTTCTGTTTAGTTCAGTTGCCCAATTCTTAATTAGTTCATTGATTTTAGGAGAGTTTAGTTTCTTAAGTTCCCTGTGTATTCTGGTTATAAGTCCCTTTTCTTATGTATATCTGGCAAATATTTTTTCCCACTCTGTAGGTGGTCTCTTCAGTTTAGAGACCATTTCTTTTGTTGTGCAAAAGCTTTTTAATTTTATGATGTCCCATATGTCCTTCCTTTCTCTTAGTTGCTGGGCTGCTGGGGTTCTATTGAGTAAGTCTTTGCCTATACCTATTTGTTGAAAAGTGTTTCCTGCTCCTTCCTGTATTAACTTCAGAGTTTCATGTCTGATATTTAGGTCCTTGATCCATTTTGAGATGCTACTAGTACAGGGTGATAGACATGGATCTAATTTCAGTTTCTTGCAGATGGGTAACCACTTTTCCCAGGAATATTTGTTGAAGAGGCTGTCTTTTCTCCAACGTATATTTTTGGCACCTTTGTCAAAAATGAGGTGGGTGTAGTTGTGTGCATTCATATCTGGGTCCTCTATTCTTTTCCACTGGTCTTCATGTCTGTTTTTGTGCCAATACCATGCTGTTTTTATTGCTTTTGCTTTGTAATATATTTTGAAGTCAGTTATTGTGGTACCTCCACCATTGCTCTTTTTGCTGAGTATTGCCTTGGCTATTCATGGTCTCTTGCATTTCCAAATGAACTTTAGGGTAGATTTTTCAACCTTTGTGATGAAAGTCATTGGGATTTTGATGGGAATCGCTTTAAACATGTAGATTGCTTTTGGTAGTATAGCCATTTTTACTATATTGATTGTACTGATCCATGAGCACAGGAGGTCTTTCCATCTTCTGTAGTCTTCCTTAATCTCTTTCTTCAGGAGTTTGTAATTCTCCTTGTAGTGGTCATTCACGTCCTTTGTTAAATTTACTCCTAGGTATTTGATTTTTTTTTTTGAGGCTGTTGTGAATGGAAATGGGAAAGCCTTTCTTGATAAAATACACACTCAGGGATGTAGCATGCATTTTTCTTAATAAAAAAAAACTTTATTACCCCAAATTTGTCCAGAACCTTCAGCAGAGACACATATAACAATGAAGAAAATGGTTTGTGTTGTGAGCCACTGTATTTGAGGTGGTTTTTTACACACCATTATTTTCCCAAAGCTGACTATACAATATGCAAACACACACACATACAGGCAGAAGCAATTTTGTGAAAACTGATTGCATAACTAAAGTATCTGAAGATCATTTACAAATAGATAGACAACATAGAAGAAATAGAAAATTGAAAAATATGTGAATAAATAAACATGTTATGTCATTTATGGAAACATCTAGCAGGATGAGTTAGTGGTAAAGTTATCAACTTATAGCAGTACTGATTACCAGAGTAATAACAATGAAATTTTCACATACAAAATATAAAATTAATGAAAATCATTAACTTCACATTTAATAAATAAAAGTGTGTATGTCTGCATGTACGTGTGCTTGTGTATACATGTGTCAAAATAATATATACACATATATTTGTATATTACTTGTTGCACAAATTTGTATATATATTCGTATAATAGCCAAGTTATATGGGTGCGTATATAAACCCACAGGCACATATAACAGATAAATATGCACAAAACTGTGAGAATGCCAAGGAAATATAGCTCAGCCTCTTCAGAACCTGTGTTACAAAAAGATTTGTGAGAAACCTGCAGAAAATTCCTTTTTCCCTACATCCTGGCCAACATTTGTTATTGTTTGTTTTCTTGATGGTACTCATTATAACAAGAGTGAGGTGCAAACTTACCATGGTTTTGATTTGCATTTTCTTTGTGGTCAGGGATGTTGAACATTTCTTGATGTTTTTTGACATTTGGACTTCTTCCTTAGGAAAAACTCCATTCAACTCATTTGTCCATTACTTCATTGGGTCATTGATTTGGGGGGAATTTAGATTTTTGTGTTTCATGTACATTCTGCTTTTTAATCCCTTGTCAGGTGTATAGCTGGCAAAGATTTTCTCCCATTCTGTGGACAGACTCTTCAATTTGGTGACCATTTCTTTGGTTGTGCAGTAATTTTTAAATTTCATGTAGTCTTATTTGACAATCCTTTCTCTTATTTGCTGAGACATTTGAGCTCTATTTAGGAAGTGATTGCTTATGCCTATTAATCCCAGTGCATTCCGTGCTCTTTCCTTCACTAGCTTCAAAGTGGTTTTTAAAGAAACACATCCATAAGCACTGCATGGTCTCACATACATTGTATTAAATCATCTCTCACCTTTTTATTAAAAGCTTTATGAAGCTAGAAGTGTGTTTTGATCACTTTTATAATTTATGTATGGGTTAAATTTATGACCCATGAAGGAAGATATATGCTACATTGAAGGGATTTGGTTTTCCCCATTACTCATGGTGAAATGAGTTGCTTTATTTGTAAAGGTTTAGTTTCCAGTATTACTTGTTAACACATTGCTCTTGATTTTTTAAAAAGTGTGAGTTCAAGTGTGGGAAAATGTCATTAGTGGTGGAAAGTCATAGGGACACAGGGGTAGAAAAAAAGCATATGCATCCATGAGCAGATGAATCCTTAAGAGACAAAAACAGATATATAAACAGCAAAGGGAATGCTGCGGGCCAAAATGATAGGCACTGGTAGCTGGTGACAGTGTTTGGCTTTTCTGTGGCAAGGAATGAAAGGAGCAGCTCTCTTCTCTGCAGGAGGCCACTTGAGTTTATAGCCTTCAGCATTAGGGGCTCCTTCCACAGGATGCAGCAATAGCAATGTTCTCTGAATTGTTTCCAGAAGCTTTGCCTTGAGTCTGAGATTTACTACTCCCCAAAATTTGTGAGGAATTCAATGTCCTATAGTAAATCTTTTTATGGTGAGTTTACTTGAAACTTGTAACCAAGAACAGTGACCAATTCATATTGACAGCATCATAACAGCCTCATTTTTTGTTAATTATTATATTTTCCTGATAGAGCAATCATAGTAGGCCAATATGAACAACTTCCATGTTGTTCAAACTCAACATCATCAGTACAGGGGCAGCCACTGGATTTTCTTCACCTGCAATGTCTCATGGTAAAAAAATAGGGGACACATTGAGGGATTGTTTTAATCCTTCAGCTTTTCTTTCTTTAGGCTTAGGTGGGCTCTCTTTATGCATACATGTATCAGTACTCATTGTATACTGAGAGAAACTTCTAGAAAATATCCTGTACTCTCTGTGCATTTCCTTCTTCTATATTTCTCTGGCTTTAGTCTTCTGGATTAAATTTTATTCTTCAATTCAAGGTAACAATGGAGGCATCCTGAGGTTCATCTCTCAGCATCATGTCCTGGAAAGTCTTCAGGCTGTTAACAGAAATCAATTAAAATCTTATCTGTTCTAGCTTGCAATTCTCTGGGATATTGTCCTTTATGTCTTATATCCAAAGTCATGAAAATAAATGTTTCATATGTTTTATGCTATATTTTACTTCATATTATTTGTTTGTTTCTTTCTTTGCTTGCTTGCTTGGTTGTTGAGACAGAGTCTTGCGATATAGCTTAGATTGTCTTTGAAATCACTGTGTAGCACAGGTTAGCATTGAATTCATGATCGTCCTGCCTCTGCCTCCTGATTTCTGGGACTAAAGGCACATAACACTTTACCTGGCTCTAGGCAATACATTCAGGAGTGCAAACAATGCCCATACTACTTTCAAAGGTCTATGAATATGGTTATGAAAGACACAGAGACAAAATCAAAATGATCACAACAACCAAAATTTGGAACACTGGTCTCTTTTAACAACCAGAGTGTATTTGTCAAAAAATTCTAGGTAGTAATTGTTTTTAATGTTCTTGATCTCCAAATAGCAATTTTTGAAAAGTCAGAGGAAATGATGATTAAGGAAGCAGAGTTTAGAAATAGGAGATTCTCTGTTTCTTTCTCAGAAACAAGAGCATACCTATCACTTATGCCATAGGCAGTCAAATGCTGTGGTCCATTTTTTTGGACCTGTCTGCAAAGCTTGGGTGTGGAGTACTGATGTTCTCAGCTTCATGTAGCACCTCATAGGTGATTTCCCAGCCCTCACTTCTGTCCTCCTATCTGCCTGCAGGTGCATATTAATAGTGATGAATGATCCTTGCTGCCTTCTAAATCTGAATGAGGTTCCTCAGAGAACATCTACACAGAAAGTAGAAAAGGAAAGAAGTACTGGGAAATGTACTTCCTAAGGTGATGGTGATGACAGCAAGTTCACAGCTCACTGCCTGGTGTGGTCACAATACTCCCAAATCTCAGAATTTTTTCAGATAAGGCATTATCTAAGAGCATTTTCACATTTGCTTCTAAGCATTATTAGCAAGTTGGAATTGTAAGAAAGAAAACTTTATTAAGTCATACACTCAAAAGAAAATTAAGAATTTACTTGGAATATATTTATAAAGATCATTTGACAAATAAGTGAAAAAGATTGAATAAATAAAAAGCAACCCCAACCAAACAAGGATGTAGAATTATTTTCCTTCTAACATGGACTTTATCTAGAAAATTCAACAGCATCATCAGCATCATCGAGAGTATGTTACAAATGCAAAATTAAAAAACCATCTTAGACCTACTCAGTGGGACTGCATTTTAGCAGTTAACATGTGGTCTATAAAGGGTTTGAGAATCTGTGTTTAGGAGAGAAATATTATAGATAAAGAGGTGCTGTTACTCCACAATTGCTCCATTTAACAACATTTCTCTTTTGTTAAACACACACACAAGCATACATACTCATACCTATACTTGTCTTTTATCTCTTGCTATAACAAAATATCTGAGCTGAATACTGGATGAAGAAAAAGATTTGTTTAACTCACAGTTTTAGGTGCTGAAAGTACAAGATTGAGTATCCTATCTGTCTATCCTCAAGTGAGGGCCCCCTTACTTGTATCACAACACAGTGGATATACTGTAAAGGAACCAGTTCCATGTTGAAGTGGCCAAGCATATGGTGTACCTTTTCTTTATAAAAGTGACTACTGAGATAAGAAATTCAACCCATTAGACTGTGAGAATCAACTAAAGGTAGGTCTTTTCTTTCAAAGGAGTTAATGTATAGATGCTAGCTCACCTCCCCCAATTGCTGCATATGTGCTTTGTGAAACATTGCTTGACTTTGAAAGGTTCTTGAGTCAGGCAAAGAAGTGTTTACCTGTTTATCACCAGATGCCTGAATCTCAAACTGCTTGATGAGTAAAATGTCACCCTCTATCCCTTATCTTCAGGGGACCTTGAGAAATCGCTTTCTCACTGAGCTGTAAATGTCACAGCATTGGAAAACGTTGCCCTTAGCAAACAATAGCTACCCAATCAAGAAGACTGTCAGCCCAATCCTGTCCATCAGGGTGAGAGACAGAGAGATAAAAACTGAGCTGTCTCCCTGCTCAGTGTGCTCTGCTTATCAGACTATGATCTGTGGCTATACCCTTCTGAAGAAGTAAAATTTTGCTTTTTGCCTTGCTAAGTGACTCCCCAGAGTTTCTTTGATCACTGTTTGGGAATGGCACTTCTAGCAAGACCACCATTACCTCATTCCAAAGGCAACACTTCCAGTGACCTAACAATTTCCCAACAGGTGTCACATTTTCAGTTCTACCGCTTCTTATCAGGGCCACTCTGGGGTCCTATTGAAGACCAACACAAGCCTCCAGTACATAAACCCTTTGGAAAATCTAAGTACAAAAGTTAATAACTCCCAAATTTATTCTTTAATTAATGTCAAAGGATTCTATACCAAAGTATTTGTATATAACATGATCAAATATTTTCTAGCACATCTTTGTTTGGGTATTTCATTTACTCCTGTAACAAATTGTGACCTCCAAATTAGACAAAATCTGGGGATAATTCTAGTGGCTTGCAGTAGAGCCAAATGTAAGTCCTGCCAGCATCAGCTAAATCATGAACATGAAAATACATGCTGATGTGTTAAGTCAAGGATCTTTGAGTGGTTGTGAACCAAAAATTTATTGTGCAAAGTTGATCGATATAATATTTTCACATCTACCCACTTAGGTAAATATGATTTGAAAATTATATAACATTCAGATATGAAAATATCATAATGAAACTGCACACATTGTGTAATTTAATGTACACTAATAAACATGAACATCTTTATTATGACTATTAATTAATTTGTTAATTTATTCATGAAAATATTAAGAAAAATTAAAAATAGTGCTATTTCAATAAAAAGAGTAAACTTTAAATCATTTATGGAAAATATGATTATATGTTTATAAAACACCTATAGGTGCCCATGTATTTACTATTATTTGCAAAAACTTATAGATGCATGAATTTATGTGCATTTCAGGTTAAAATTCTAGGTTACTCCAGGCATTCACTTCTGTTTCTGAATTATTTCTGAATATGGAGAGACGTGGTTGTCTTGATATTTATTGGACATTTATACTGGACTAATGTCACACCTCTTCCATAGTCAAGGATACCCTGGAAGAAGGAACATCAAATTCCAAAGGTTGCATTTCATGGTATGGTACTTTTGCAAGCTACAGTTGGCATTCATTGACACTGAGTCTTAGTTTTGACAGATAATTTGACACTTGAAGGTACACAACTGAAGGATTATGGACAAAATAGTTTTGGAAAAGCCATCAAAGCTTTTCAATATGGAACAAGATTGAAAGTGACTTTCCAAGAGAACACTTATATGCAGTTCATTGATCAGCAGTGCTGTTAATTATTATGTGATTCATCAGATTGACTTCAGACAGGCACTCTTCATAGCTTTTCCCAACTAGTTTCATGCAAGAGAGCAGCAATGATTTCTAGCTAGCAAAGGCTCACATGGCTGCTCATACTTCTCTTTTATTTTAAATATCATTGACATATATTAGTTATGCAAATTATTAGTATTGACTTAAATTTCTGCACATGGATTCAACATGACAATGTGAATTATGTCCATTCACTCTTCTCTTTCCTTTGCCTATTTCCTCCTCCCCCTCAACACATTAATAGTTCTAACAATTCCTCTTTTGCATTTAGGATATCTTTTTTTTTAATGCAACATATGAGAGTAAATACATATTTATTTTTCTGAGTCTGGCTTATGACATTTAACATGAGGAACTCAAAATCTTATTTCACTTGACATGATAATTTCCAGTTCCAACTGTTTTCCTTCATTTTTCTTGTTGGTTAAATAATGTACCTTGTATATGAATACCATATATTCTATATTCAAGTATTTGTTGACAGGCACCTAGGCTGCATCTTAGCTAAAGTGACTAATGCTGTAATAACCATGGGTACCCTTAAATTTTTTTTGCATGACAACTTCATTTCCTCCAGGTATGTGCAGGAGTAGGATAGCTGGATTCATATGATATGGTTTTATTTCAATTTCTTTGAAAGACCTCCATACTAATTTCTATACTGGCTTAATAATTCATATTTCCACTTACAGTGTGTGAACTATTTTATTCTCCATATCTTTTCCAGCATTTAAAATTTTTTAGAAACATTTTTGTGGTACTTCTGATTATCCAACTTGCCAAGAAAGACCACTTCCAGGCCTTTACAACTATACCACACTTCTGGGAGGATATCATCACATGGTGTTCAGTTGACTGCAGTGCCACCAGGATGGAAGCACCTCCTCTGTGTCAAAAAGAACAGTGTCTCCTGAAGCTACACTTTCCTCTGTTGTCTATGTAGAGGTGCATTGTCTATTTCTGGGAATCTTCTGAAGCACTTAAAAATCCTAAAAGAGGCTCTGTTATGCTTCCTATATGCTATGAGGTGAACAGCCTTCTCCTCCCACTGCTAAGATGTTCTGCCTCACTGCAAGTTCAGAGTCAATAGACCTAAGAACTTTGAAGTGAAACCTCTGAAACAATGAGCTAATCTTTCCTCCCAGACATTGTTTCTGCCATGCATTTTGTCATAGATGATAAAGCAGACTAAAACATCTATGTATCCCCCACTTTTTCTATGAACTTATTCATGCCATCAAATGTGCCTTTTCTAATACCCTTATCAGTAATCTGCTGTTATATTCAGGGCCCTCCCTATTTGCTGCTATTCTGTGCTCTAGGGTTGCTTTCTTTTATATGCAAATTGTCTACTTTATTTTGACAATGCCACCAGTTTGGCAGGGGCATAACTCCTTTTCTGCCTGTGATTCTTACCTGTGCCTTTATGTACTTATGTTGTGATAAGTTTTTCAGGTATGTGGTGAGTGACTTTTTCATTAAGAATATAGTGGCTTCGATGATGTGCATTGTGATCCTTCAATGATGAACTCTTTTCTTTCTGGTTTGAAAGTGAGGAAATAAAGGGAACCTTGAGACAATGTGCTTTTCCGCCTACATGTGTTTAAACATTTTCTGTAATTTCTTTTGCTGTTGAGTTCCAGTTTTATTCTACTGTGGTGTGATATAATCCAGGGAGTTATTTCATCTTTCTTATATTTACTAACACTTGAATTCAATCTTAAGTTATGTTCTATTTTGGAAAATTTCCTTCAAGTGCTGAGAAGTGTATTGTGCAATTGCTGGATGAAGTACTCTGTACATGTCTGTTAAATAGATTTGGTTTAATATTTTAATTCTAACATTGCTTTTTTCATTTTGTCTGGATGACCTATCTATTTAGTGATCTTGGAGCATTGAAGTCCTCCAGTATCATTTTGTTGGGATCTTTCTGTGGTTTATGTCCAATACTGCTTATGTAATTGTGTATACTAATGTTTGCCACACATATGTTAATAATTGTTAACAATTGTGATTTCCTCTTTATTGTTACCTTTATTACTATGATATGTTCTTTGTTTCTTCTGATTAATTTTGACTTGAAGTCTATTTTATGAGTATAGTTTCTACTGCATGCTTCTGGGTCCGTTTGCATGGAAAATCTTTTTTCTACCCTAAGCCAATGTTTGTTGTCTCGGTGAGATATGTTTCTTGAAGGCAACAAATGGTTGAGTCTTGTTTTGATTAATCATACAAAGTTTTTATTTCTCCCTCAGTTATGAATGATAGTTTTTCTGGGTATAGTAATACAGGTTGGCAGTTATTTTCTTTCAGCAATTGCAGTAAGTCATTTCATGCCCTCCTTGTTTTTAGTTTCTGTTAAGAAATATACTGTTACTCTGATGGATTTGTTTTATAGGTGACTTGGTGCTTTTCTTTTGCAGGTATCAGTGTTCTTTTCTTCTTATCTGTAATTAATGTCTTAACTATAACATGTCATGGACAGGCTGTATTTTAATCTTGTCTGTTTGAAATCTTAATGGACTCCTTTAACTGGAGTTAAAAACTTTCTCAAGATTGGGAATTTTTCTGGCATTACTTTGTTGAATATGATTCCTATTCTTTCATTTGCATCTCTTCTTCTTCAATGCTTATAATTTTTAGGTTTAAGTTTGGTTTGTCAATGGAGTCACAGAGTTTCCGCATATTCTGTTCACATTTCTTTACGTTTTTTTTTTAATCTTCACCGGATTTTACTGTTATTCTAGTTTGTCTTCCAGCCTTTATCTGTCTTCCATTTGAGGGAGTCTTCAGGAATTTTTCAACTTTTGTTTTTTGGATTAAGGAGTTTTCATTTCCATAGCTTCAACTTTATTTTTTTCACAGACTTTCTATATGTTTATATATGTTTATTGAATTCCCTTTTTTGCTGACAGGACTGGGTACTGGCAGAGTTTATGTACCTTTTCTCACCAGTGGCCTGAGGACAGAGCTCAGCAATAACAGATTCACCAATTCAATACCAAACCAGATGTTTACATGAAGTAATAAACCTTTAGCAACATAATCTATACCACCAATCATGTTATATATTAATGGAACCAGCATTCTTATGTGGGCAAAGAGGTACAGAGGGGAAAATATTTTGGTTGGAGAAATTATGTACTGAAAATAAAGGGAACTCAAAAAAATTAGGGAAGAATGAAAATGGGGGAAGTGTGAAAAGTATGTGGGCTTGAGGTAAAAAAATAGTATGTAGGAATATATTTCAATTATTTTTGAGAAGGATGTTATAGTCAAGGATTGCAATGACATAGAGAAATTATAAGTAATAAACAGGATATAGACTAAACCACCAACAGTAAAGTATATGGAAAATAAATTAAAAATATAAAAATATAAACAAAAGTATAAAAGAGGAAAAAAAGTCATAAAGAAGGTATCTGGAGGATTTGAAATATTCTATAGTTTTATCTGTATCATGAATGTATGGAACCTATACTAATTACACATTTAGAACCCCTGCCCTTCACACTATATGTGTTTAATCTTAATTAACAAGTAAAAAGACTAAATATGAACTCTTACAAATGTTTCTAAAAAAAGTAGTAGTAAGCAAATATATATGTGAGAACTCAACATTAATAATTAAAAGTGTGAGAAGTGCCTAGGAATATGTTGAGAAACTGGAAAGCAGGAAGAAGAAAAAGAGGAAACATTAAGAGTGTCTTTTCTCCTGCCACAGGAACATACATGTGATGTCTCTTACTTTTTTTTTTAACACACAAGTATTTTATGTAATTTTCTCACAGAAGCCCACCCTCCTGTTGTATGTCTTTCCACTTCACTGTCAGTTGTTTTCACACCACTGCACCCACCAGGGAATTTGCATATTGCTCCCTAAGGAGGCTCTTCCCTGCAGGTCTCAGATAAAAGCTCATCTCAGTCTTGCATTGACTGATCAGGACTCCTCAGGTCAATTCCCAAATATGAGGTTCCCTGCTCAGTTCCTGGGGCTGTTAATGCTCTGCATCCCTGGTAAGCACAGAGGAAGGAGAAAAAGATGGGGAGGGAGGTGAATTCTCAAACCCAACGTCTTCCTAGGTGTGTTCTTTCCACATGTGAAAAATGTTACCTTGTGCTCAGGCATGGGCATGTGATGTTTAGGTTTGTGAGAGTGAAGAAGGTTCTAGAAGGATTCTTTTGGCAATGACTTACAGATAAAGTAGTGGATGGCACAGTTGAATTCTAGAGACTTTGTGACTTTCTAATGTTGATTTATTTTTAAAATTGAACATTTTCGTGTAAAAATGTAAATAACTGAAAATTATATAGCCTAAAATAAATAACAAAAGGAAAATTACGAAAATTGCTTGTCAGATTTGTACATTACCTTGTCCTTCTCTCTCATTATTTCAGGATCCAGTGGGAGATATTGTGATGACCCAAATTCTACTCTCTCTGCCTGTCATCCCTAGAGATCTGGCTTCCTTCTCCTGCAGGTGTAGTAAGATTCTCCTGCATAGTAACAGGATCACTTACCAATATTGGTGCCTGCAGAGACAAAGCTAGTCTCAACAGCTCCTCATCTATATGGGCTCTAACTGGAACATGGGTCCTGGACAGGCTCAGAGGCAGTGGCTCATGAACAGGTTTCACACTCAAAATCAGCAGAATGGAGGCTGAGGATGTTGGATTTTATTTCTGTTTGCAAGCTGTAGAATTTCCTCTCCCAGTGATACAGTCCAAAACATAAACCTCCTCTTGTGGTGGCCCAGCTTCCTCATGTGTTGTTTCTCTCGGGAGCAGCACTGATTTCTGAAACTCTGTGCAAACAAGATGTTTGAGAACTCAGGGGAACAGGTTACTGCTCCTTGTCTCCTGTGTGCCTCATCTTCAGCTCAGACAGTACATGAATGGCTCATCTTCTGCAATTTTCTGGATATCACAAATAGAATCAGGTGGCTCAGGTGCCCTATGAGCAATCTGAGTAACAAGTTATCTTGACCCTCCCTGTCTGCCCATAGAAATGTCATGTAAATTTAGTCAGCATTATAACCAGACAATGATGCAGAAGCACAGCAACAAAACTTGAACACAGGTTGCACATTACTTATTTGGGGTAAAATTTTCAGGGTCATATTTGTAATCATTAGAATTTCCTTTTGAATTGTAGAAATTATGAAATGCTTGGTAATGAAAGGTAATAACAATCAGTGACTATGTTATTGGTTTATGTGTTTACTGCGCTATGTCTTTTTTTTTGGAGCCCTGGAGTTTGAAAGTGCTTGTTAGGCAGGTGCTCTAAGCCACATCCCCCACTTTCTTTCTTTCTTTTTTAGTTATTCTTCAGGTACAGTCTCACAAATTGCCAGTGCAGCCTCAGACAACAATCCTATGTATGACCTTCTGCATCTAAAACCACAGACAAACACCATCACTCCTGACTTATGGATTGAAATGGGGTCTCACTAAATTTTCTCCTGTGCTGGCCTCAAACCATGATCTTCCCACTCTCTATCTCCTGAGTAGCTGAGGTGAACAACTGCGATAAACTGTGATGAACAACCTGATAAGCATGAGCAACTGTGCCCACTACATTTTTCTTTTGATCATTAGAGTGCATTCCTTTTATATATTAAAAGAAGTTTGCTGTACAAGAAGATGCTGTGGTAGACCAGCAGCCTCATATATCTCATGTTTACCTTGTTTCTTCATTGCATCATTTCCTGTGGTTGATTTGATCTTACATTGTAATGGAGTTTACCAAAGGATATGCTTCACCACACAAAACTTGCAAAAATTCCAGAAAGACCTATGACAGGTACAGAGAAAATTTTTTGAGCTGAATTGAAGACCAGTTACAGAGGAATAGCTTTCTCAGGACTATAACTATCTTGACCCAAGCAAAAAGTGCAGTCTGGACCTTACTATGGTGCTGAAATTACTGATAGCTGTGGATGGCTCCATTGATTCAAGAATCCTTGTTCATTACACATATGAAACTGAGTGGGAAGTTGGTGAGTGCTGATGTGAAGGCAGCTGAAGGATTTCTGGAAACCACATTAGCGTTTCCAAATACTAGAGGAGCATTACTTGCCAGAGAACATCTTTAGTATTAATGAAATCCCCCTATTCTGGAATTGGATGCCTGAAACCACTTTCATCCATAAGGAGGCCTAGTCAGTGCCAGATTTCATAGGCTTAAAGGCAGGATCACGGCCTTTCTTGACACATGGTGGCAAATTACAAATTGAAACCCTTTGTGATCTGGCATAGTGAGAGCCACTGGTCTTTAAGAACATCTGTAAGTACCCCTGTCAGTTTAGTGCAGGGTCTGTAACTATAATCTATCTATAAATGAGGGTGACACTGAACAGCTCCTAGAATGTAGTTCCTGAGGAATCGACTACTTAAAGTTCTTGTAACATGTCCACATGTCAGAGGAAGGACCAAGAGCAAAGGAAACTTCAAGGGCAAAAATTAGAAGCATCTCAAGAAAATTCACAGTAAAGGGATATCAGAGACATTTGCAGATCTCAAAATTCTTTTTAAAGATGAAAACATGACCCACTACTGAAATTTTTTTCATTAATAGAGAGGAATGTCCATACTGCATTAACTGCTTACAAGAAAATCTGTCACGGAAAGAAGAATCAAATCAAGCAAATGTCCATGGATGCACTTCTGAAAGGTTCATGAGGAACCTCAGCAGGCTAACCAAGTGTTGCAGAAGAAAGCATTGCCACAATAAGAGTTCACAGTTCTGCGTGTATTACTTTCCCTGAGGACTTTCCAAGAGACAAGATGTGTAGGTAGAAGACAATAATGGTGATGATTCTAACCCTGTGAAGGCCTAGGCTAACATTTGTGTCTGTCTTCATTTTTAAAAAAAATTTCAAAATTAAATAATTAAACAATAAAAATAGAAAAAGGTCATTGAACAAGGATATGAAGAAAGAACATACTTTGCAGCTATACAAAGCTGCAAAATATGTTTGTGTTTCAAGTTAAGTGTTATTACAAGAGTCTCAGAGATGAAATGATAAATTTATACAGTAAAAATTACAGTATGCCAAGTTCAATTCATTATTAAAGGAAAGTGTTATTACAAATTTACTGCAATGTAAGAGTTCAGTGTTTACAGTCTACAGTGTAGACTATAACGAACTAGGCCATATTAACTGCCCACTGACTATCTGACTCACTGAAAGCAGTTCTGCAAGCTCCATTTAGAGCATCTTCCCTTTATATGTGTACCTTTTCATCATGTTAACTGTATGTGATGACATGATTTATATGTTTAGATAGATAAAAACTTACCACTCAACAATATTCCATAGTATATCCTTTTATGCTGAATGAACTTGAGACTTAAACCAAGAATTATGACCAATCCATACTGACAGCATCATCACAGTCTCATTTCTTTGCTAATGATAATATTTTAATGAAGTTGGTTGCACCAGCATTTGGAGGCATATGTTAGTAATTATTGACAAGTGTGATTTTCTCTTTATTGGTACCTTTATTACTATGATGTGATCTTCTTTGTTTCTTCTGACTCATTTTGGTTTTGAGCCTACTTTATCAGTTATGAGTATAGGTTCTACTGCATATTTTCAGGTGCATTTACTTGGAAAATCTTTTTATTCCACTCTTCCACCCTAAGCCAATATTTGATTGTGTCAGTGAGATATGTTTCTTGTGGGCAACAAATGGTTCAGTTTTGTTTTTGTTAATCATGGCAAGATTTTATTTCTCCATTAGTTATAAATGATAGTTTTTCTGGGTATAGTAATCTAGGTTGGCAGTTATTTTCTCTCAGCAATTACATTAACTCATTCTGTGCCCTGCTTGTTTTTATTGTTTCTCTGGAGAAATCTATCGTTACGATGGGTTTGCCTTTATAGGTTACTTGGTGTTTTATTTTGTAGCTTTAAGTATTCTTTTCTTGTTATCATTAATTAATGTTTTGACTATCATGTGCTGTGGGGAGGCTCTATTTTGGTCTTATCTGCTTGGAATTCTAATAGGATGCTATTACTGAATGGGAATCTCCTCTCAAGATTTGAGAACTTTTCAGGCATTACTTTGTTAAGCATGTTCCATATTTCTTTAGCTTGCATCTCTTCTCCTTCTTTAATGCCTATAATTTGAAGATTTGTTCTGTTAAAGGAGTCATAGAGTTTGTGCATATTCTCTTCACATTTCTTTATGTTTTTTTTCTTTACCTTCATCTGATTTTTCTATTATGTCTACTTTATCTTCAAGTCTTTGTCTTCCATTTGTTTCAGTCTTTTGGAGATTCTTTCAGTGGATATTTCTTTTGCTTAAAGGAGCTTTCCATTTCCAGAGCTTCTATTTTACAGGCTTTCTATAGGGTAATTCAATTCCCTCTTTACCTGGCAGGACTGGATAATGATAGAGTTCATGCTCTTTTTTGTCACCAGTTTCCTGAGCATAGAACTGAACAATAACAAATTCACCAATTCAATAACAAACCACATATTTACATGAAGTAAGAAGCCTTCAGTGACATCATTTATACCACCAATCATGTTATATATTAATAGAACTAGCATTCTTATGTGGTACAAAAAGTGTATAGGAAAAAAAAGATTATTTTTGTAAGAGTTAAAAATTAGGCATACAAATGAAGGAAACTGATGAAGAAAATAGGGAAGAAAGAAAGTGCGGGAAGGGTGTAAATTATGTGAGCTGGAGGGAAAAAACAATAGTGTGCAGGAATATAGTTCAATTACTGTGGAGAAGGATTGCAATGAGATAGAGAAATTAAGAATAATAAACACAGGATGTGGACTAAACCACCAATAGGGAAGCATATGAAAAAGAAATTAATAATATAAAAATAGAAGAAAATAAAAGTACTAAAAAGAAAAACAAAAAAAAAGATGAAAATAAAAGTTAGTTTTTCTTTTGTGACGTGGTACAGTGTCTACCTGCTGAACTCTATTGGTGCAGTGGATGGTCTCTTACAAACTCTGCTCCTCAGCTTTCTGTTTGCAGTTCTCCTGTTGTTCTTGACTCCTGCCAGTTCCAGGTACTAGGCCTTTGGTCAGCTCGCTTGACTGAAAGTCCTTCTTGGGTAGGGCATTAATATTGTGGGCAATGTTTAGGATATTGGTCCTACATGGTGTTCTTAGGCATCTGACATTCACTGGAAAGTATGTCTTGGTCCATCTCTCCCATGTTACACCACAGACAAAGGTGCCACATAATATCTTTTCCTGAACCCAAACATATCTCAGGTGTGTGGACTTTGGATCAGCTTGCTATATTGAAAGTGGGTAGGTGAGTTAGTGTGTATATATGAGGCTATGAATTGTTCTTAAGAATCTGACATTCACAGGGAAGTGTCTACTGGTACTTCTCTGCCTTAGCATGCTAGAGACAAAGGCACCAGGCGACTAGTCCACCAAATCTCAGATGGGTCCCAGGTGTTCTTTTTAATGTCTCTGTTTTATAAATCTAAAATTTGCTTTTTATTTTAAATTTTGCTATGCTTAGTCTTTTACTGGTGCCAACACTTACCCATCCAGTTTACTGACTTGTCTGCTATTTTAATAGTAATGAACCTGAGCTTTTAGTTTTGATTTGTAGAGCCACATAATGTGGTACAATCTGTAATCTGCCATCTTCCATCCTGACACTATATTTTAAGAGTAAATTCAAAATAAAAATATTATCTTATAAACACAAATGAAGGGAAATTATAAATTCTATATTTGGAGGAATACCTCAAAATCAAAGGAAAAGAGAGCAAGCAGGGATGTGAATGAATTAAAAAAGTGAGGCAAAAGCAGAAAGAAAATCACTTTCCAGAACTTATGTGATGTTTAAATATAGGGAAAACTAAACTGTTGCAGCAGGTCTCTGCAGGGAAGTTAGAACTCATAGGGAGGGTTTGATTGAGGCATCTTGAAGATTAAAATGTAATATAGTTGTATCTGGATTGTGACTATATGGAGCATATACTAATTACACATTTAGAACCTCTGCCCTGCACACTACACATTTAATCTTAAATAACAAATTTTAATTTTAAATAAAAAGGCCAAACATAAGCTCTTACAAACACTTATAAAAGAAGTAGTAGTTACCAAATAAACATGTGAAAACTCAACATTAATAATGAAAGGTTTGAAAAGTGCCTGGAATATGTTGAGAAATTGGAAAGCAGAAATTAGAAAAAAATAAAAAGCAAACATTAGGTGTGCCCTTTCTCCTTCTAGGGAATGCAAATATGATGTCTCTTACTTTTGTTTGAAACACAAGTATTTTATGTAACTTTTCTCACAGAAGCCCCCTCTCTTGTTGTCTCTCTTTCACTTTACTGTCAGTTTTTCTCACACCACTGCACCCACCAGGGGATTTGCATACTCCTCCCTAAGAAGGATCTTCCCTGAAAGTCTTAGATAAAAGCTAAGCTCAATCTTGCCTTTACTGATCAGGACTCCTCAGGTCAACTCCTAAAATGAGGTGCTCTGCTCAGCTCCTAGATGTTAATGCTGTCTCCCTGGTAAGCACAGAGGAAGGAGAAAAAGATGGGGAGGGAGGTGAGCTCTCAAACCTGACTGCGTCCTAGGTGTGTTCTTTCCATATGTGATATGTGTGACCTTGTGCTCCAGGATGGGACTGTGATGTTTAGATTTTTGAGAGTGAAGAAGGTTCTAGAAGGATTCTTTGGGTAATGGCTCTTATGGGTAAAGAAGTGGATGGCACAGGTGAGTTCTAGAGGCTTCTTGTTGCTTTCTAATGTAGACTTATTTTTAAAAAATTGAACATTCTTTTGGGTATAAATATAAACAACCCAAAATTATATAGCCTGAAATAAATAACAAAAGGAAAATCGTGAAAATTTTGATTGTCATGTTTGTAAATTACCATGTCCTTCTCTGTCAGTATTTCAGGACCCAGTGGGGGATGTTGTGATGACCCAGACTCCACTCTCCTTGCCTGTCATCCCTGGAGATCTGGCTTCCATCTCCTGCAGGTGTAGTAAGATTCTCCTGCACAGTAATGGGATCACTTACTTATATTGGTAACTGCAGAGACCAGGCTAGTCTCCACAACTCCTGATCTATAAAGGCTTGACCTGGAACCCTCCATCTTGAACAGGTTCAGTGACAATGGCCCAGGGATGGACAGATTTCACACTCAAAATCAGTAGAGTGGAGACTGAGGATGTGGGAGTCTATTACTGTTTGCAAGCTATAGAATTTCCTCTCACAGAGATGCAGCCCAAAACATAAACCTCCTTCTTGTGGTGGCCCAGCTTCTACATGTGTTACTTGTCTGTGGAGAGGACAGATTTTCTGAGTTCAGGGGAGCAGGTTACTGTTCTCTGTCCCCTGTTTGTCTCATCTACAGCTCACATACTAGTTATGATGATGTCATATTCTGCAGCAGCCTTGAATTTCACAAACAGCATAGTGGTCCAGGTGCCCTGTGAGCAAGTTGAGAAATATGTCATCCTGATCCTCCTTTTCTACCCACAATTTGTTGTAGAAATTTTGTTAGCATAACATGTAGACATTTGATACAAATGCAGGTTAAAAAATGAGCCCAGGTTGGACATCATCAATTTAAGGTATATTTTTCATAGGATAATATTTGCTAATAATTTTCTAATATTTTCAATTATATAAATTATACTATGATTGGTAATGACAGATGGTGATAATATGTGATATGTTACTTGCTTATGTATATACTGCATTATGCTTTTTTTATGCAGTCCTGGAGTTTGAACTCAGATTACTAGATAGGTGCTCTAACACTTGAACCACATCTCCTGCTGGTTTTGGTTATTGTTCAGGTACAGTTTCACATTTTTACAGGGCAGTCCTCAGACCAAAATCTTCCTACTAATGGCCTCCTGCATCTGGAATCACAGGTAATCACCCCTGCTCCTAACTTATTGATTGGAATGAGCTCTCACTAACTTTATTCTTGAGCTGGCCTCAAGCCATGAATTTCCCAATCTCTATCTGCTGAGTAGCTGGGATTATAGGAATGAACCACTGCACCCACTATGTTATTCTTTTGATCGTTAGAGTGCATTCCTTCTACATATTAAACGAGGCTCACTGTAAAAGAGGACACTATGTGAGACCAGCAGCAGCCTCATACATCTTGAGTTTACCTTCGTTTCATTGAATCATTTCCTTGCATGTAATTTCATCTCATGTTGTTTGTCATGGTCCTTAAGCATGTAGCACTCACTGCAAATCTTTCCAGTAAGTAACTGTTAGAGTAATTGCTACAGCGAGTTAGAGTGACTAAGAATTATGCAAGTGGAAGTCAGCAGTGGTTGTTGCTTTCCCATCAATCATATCCTAATTCACCATGATTACCACATAGAGGAAAAAATGTAATATATTTGTCAAAGGATGTGCTTCACCAAAAGCAACAAAACTATCAAAAATTCCAGAAGGCGCTATGTCAAATATAGAAAAAAATTCGAGGACATGAATTGAAAACAGATACAGAGGCATAGCCCTCACAGGACTATGACTATCTTGACCAAAGCAAGTAAAGGCTCTACCTGATCTGGGAGCTGAATATACTGTTAGCTGTGGATGGTTTCATTGATTCAAGAATCATTACACATGTGAAACTGAGTGCTGAGTTGGTGAGAGCTTATGTGACGGCAGCTGAAGGATTTTTGGAAACTCTACATGAGCTGATTGTGGAGGAATGTTACCAAAGCAAATCTTCAGTATGGATGAAATCCACCTGTCCTGGAAGTGGATGCCTGAAACCACATTCATCCATTAGGAGACCAAGTCAAGGACAGATGTCACAGATTTAAAGACAGAAAGGCAGGCTTTCTTGAGGTACTGTGGCAGGCTACATTTTGAAAGGATTTGTGATCTGACACAGTGAGAGCCCTTGGTCTTCAAGCACATCAGCAAATAACTACTGTCAATGCAGTGCAGGGGCAGTGATTATAACCTATCAGTGAATAAGAGTGACACTGAAGAGCTTCTAGAATGTAGCTCCTGTGGAATTGACTACTGGGAGTTCTTGGAACTGGAACAGGAACACATAGTCAAGGAAGAAGTAAGACCAAAGGAAAGTCTTAGTGAAAAAAAGAATATCAAGAAAATTCAGAGTGAAGGGGTTAGAAGACTTGGATCTCCAAACTCCTTTAAAAGATAAAAACATAAACAAAACCCTGAATTTTTTTCATTAGTAGAGAGGAATGTCCACACTGCATTATCTGCTTATCAGCAAATCTGTCATAAACAAGTCAACAATCCAAGCAAACCTCCATGGACACACTTCTGAGCAGAGGAACCTCAACTGGTTGATCAGGAGGTGCTCTAG
The DNA here is from genome assembly GCF_047511655.1 of Castor canadensis. NCBI lineage: Eukaryota > Metazoa > Chordata > Mammalia > Rodentia > Castoridae > Castor > Castor canadensis. Next base: position 79,253,082 of record NC_133397.1, on the reverse strand, counting down.
AAAAAGGCATTGCCACCATAGGAGATGTCCTTTTCATGTGTACTACTGTCCCTAAAGACGTTTCAGGGGACAAGATCTGTAGGTAGAAGACACTGAAGTTGATGATACTAGCTCTGTGAAGGCCCAGGCTAACGTTTGTGTCTGTGACTTTATTTTTAGCAAAAATTTCAAAATTGAAAAAAGTAAATATTAAAAATACAAAAAAGCTTATAGAATAAAGATGTGAAGAAAGAACATGATTTGTATAGCTTCAAAATATGTTTGTATTTCAAGTTGTGTTATTACAACAGTCTGCAAGATAAAGTCAAATTTACACAGTAAAAAAGTTATAATAAGCCATGTTAAGTTTGTTATTTAAAAGAAATATTATCACAAATTTGGTGCAATTTAAGAGTTCAGTATTGAGAGTCTATTGTGGTAAACAGTAATGACCCAGACCACATTACCTGCCCACTCATTCACAGACTCCCCAGCAGTTCTGCAAAGCTCCATTTACAACATCTGCCCTTTACAGGTGTAACTTTTCGTCATTTATCCTGTATGTTATTTATACCATTTGTATGTTTAGATACATAAATAATTACCATTATGTACTGATATAAAATAGTATAAGTAATAGTATAAATGTATAATAAACTTATACATTTACTGTATAAGTTTGAAGTCCAGCAGCAATAGGCTATACCCTCTGTGACACTTAGATGATGTCAAAATTGCCTAGTAATGCATTCCTTAGAGCAAAACATTGTTAAGCAATATATGAATGTATAAAAAATGTTTTTTCTTTATTTGACTAATACTCCATTTGCATTCATATGCCATTATTTCTTTTAGCCTTTCATGTTTTGATAGGCAAATAAATTATTTCCACCTTTTACTTATTCTAAATAATGGACATAGGAACATGTTCAAATATCTACACTGCTTCAGGCATCCATTTTTAATTCTTTGAATACACATCTTGAAATGGAATGGTTCATGCTTATGGCATTTCTGTTAAGGTCTTGATTAGCTGCCAACATGCTTTCAACTGCAGTTGCACCATTTTCCATCCTCACTAGAAATGCACAGAGCTTCCATATTATCACAGCTACAACATCTCTTGTCATTTTTCTTATTATGGTCATACTAGAAGTTGTGAAGTAGTATTTCATTATGGTTTTGACTTTGATTTCCTTGATAGTGAGTGTCTTTTCAATTGCTTATTGGCCATTTGTATATCTTTTTTGGTGAAATATCTATTGAAATCCACAAATTATATGTGTGAATTGTGTTGCCTGCATTTTTGTTTAGTTTTAATAATTATCTTTATATTGTGGATATTATTTATAGTATAAATACCATTTAATAGTTTGCTTGTTAAGTTTGAAATAGAATTCTTTGAAACACTATAGTTCTTTTCTTTTTTCAGTACTGGGGCTTGAACTCATGGCCTACACTTTGAGCCCCTCCACTAGCCCTTTTCTGTGAAGTTTTTTTTTTTTTTTTTGACATACAGTCTTGTGGAACTATTTGCCTTGGCTGTCCTCAAAATGCTATCCTCCTGATCTCTGCCTCCTGAGTAGCTAGGATTACAGGTGTGAGCCACTGGCACCTGACTAAAGCTCTTATTTGTAAAAACTCCTATTTATATCACTATGTATAATATATGCATAGAAAAAATACATATATAATTTATTGTACTACTTATGCATTTTTGTCATATTTATGTAATAACTTCCAAGTCTGAAAGCTGGGATTTCTTCTATGAATCTTACAGTTTTAACTCTTATATTTAAATCTTTTATCTGTTTTAGTTGATTTTGTATATACTATGTATGATGTAAGGTAACTCATACTATGTCCAAGTATGGAATTAGTTGTCTCAAAACTGTAGAGAAACCTCCCCAACACTGTGCTTCTTTCTTAGTGGTTGGAGGAACAAGGTACAACTGTCCTTCCCTTCAAGGGGATGAGTCAGCCTGCTTCAGACATCGCAACTTCTGACATCTTCACCAATGTGACAAGTCAATGAGCTTTTATAGGGTTTTACCCTATCCCCTGGAACACATGTGTTTCACTAGACAATTAGTTCATTAGAATTTCATGGCCATTATATCTAATCAACATGACAACAGTAATATAGTGTCTTATGGGTGATGCTTCATGGACTATCCACATGATCTAAATTCCTTAAATCTGTTAAAGAGAGCAACAGAGTTAACATAGCCTGGGTCCAAGTCTGAGGGCTTCAGATGGAATTCATTCCAGAAGATTGTAAACTCTACCAGAGGACTAAAATAAATTGCCTTCCTTCTGCTACTAACCCATGTATCTGATCCAGCATGAAGCAAGCTCTTTGATGAGAGTTGCTCATCTGACGATGGCCAGCAGAGAAAAACGCAATATATCCAGCAGGGCAGAGAAAGCCGCCACCTGACAATATGAAATCCCCACAATTTGCACCCATCCTTCCTCTCACATCTTAGGTAGCCCTGCATTTGAGAATTTTTTAAGAGACTTCTTCTCTGGGATATATTCTGAGCAAAATAGAGAAGCCCAAGCAGCAAGATGATGTCCCTATCAAAGATCTTCAAGATTCTGCTCCTATGGGTTCTAGGTGAGAACGTTTGGATAAACCTAGAAGTGGTGATGTTATTTAAATTTCTAATTTTCTTTCTTTATTGGGATCCCTACACCAAATGAATCTGCCTTTGCTGCTGGCATCTGTCAAGTTTTGTATTTTTAAGGAGTACTCTTTCTTTTGTTCCAACTAGGGAGGGTGATTTCCATAAAAACATAGTCAAGTTCTACTGATGTTTCATGTGTGATTTCAGCCTTCCTTGGTGAAATTGTGCTGATTCAGTCTCCACTTATCTTTTTTCTGGTGACAAAGACAACATCAACAGTGACTCTGTGCCAGTGACCAGCAACTCAGGCCAGTCAGAGCATTTACCAGCACAAACCAGGTCAAGGTCCAGAGCTCCTCAAGTTTGCTTCCTGATCCATCTCTGGGGTCCTGGTGGGGTTCAGTGGCAGTGGATCTGGGACTGAGCTCACCCTCACTATCAGTAGCCTGGAACCTGAAGATGTTGTAGCTTATTACTGTCAACAAAACTATAATTTTCCTCCCACTGTGCTTCAATCCAGAACACAAATTAGCTAAGCCTAGCTGAACAGAGAGACTGGGCAATTCCATGCTCTTCTAAACTTTGAAGGTGCAATTGGGGCAATCACCTTACCAAGACCATGGAGTCTGTCCCACACCCAGCAGAGATGAAGTCTGAGTCACAGCTTCACATCTGAGTTGTAACATCACCCTCAGATATTTTTTTCAAAATAAGTGAACAATTATTGAAGATAAACTCTCCTGCCATCTAATGACTTATATAAAGTATCCTTTACAAGGTGACATAGTGTTAGATTTCTCTTTTCGAATTGCAGTTACTCAATGGAGGCAAAATGGCATTAAAGGGAGAATATTATAAAACAACCAGGTAACAACATGGGGCCATAGTGACAGAAGAGCCATGAATTCAGATTTTCATTAGCATGGTTTCAAAGGGTAGTCTACTTAAGCATATCTTTTAAATTGGACATTTATAAACACAGATTAACACAGAAATTCTATTTTGCCAGTGAAACATCCATCTGAGCATTTAACTGTTGATGGATATTGACGTTGTGATATGATATGCCAACATGAAATGTTGGCAGCAGAAATAAAGACCACTCACCATCTCTTTGGAAAAGAGGCTGTACCAGAGAGTGCACAGCTGGAATAGAGGAAAGAATCAGAGTCTTGTGTTGTCAGTTCTAGGAGCAGGTCTGGGCAGCACATCTAAGGAAGTTGAAGTCAAGAATCCTTAATTCTCCAGTAAGAGTTCCTGTGCCAAAAGTTGAAATACCAGGTCGCTCACGAGTAATGAAAGTGTCTTGAGGAACACAAGCAAGATGGACAAATTAAATGGACATTTCATATCATGTCTGAATTTACATTTGCTATTTGCTGGATCACCCTAAAAATGAAAATCTTCTGCTGCTCATCAGACACTTGAAATAGGTCCTCCTTCATCACCTCCAAACTCAAACAGCAATTACCTTTTCACTCTGAATTCCCACTTGTCAGGACCATTGTCTTTTTCTAACATTTTAATACCAAGAACAGCTCAGTTCATTTCCTTATATTTCCTGTGTGTGCAGTCATTCATTCATTCATTTACTCAATGGTAATTTGGTGGCTTATCTGGGCATTGGGAATGCAGATTTATATCACACTTGATGGATTCATTAGCAGTTTTTACTGTATTTGGTCCCAAGAATTACATCAGCTGCAATCATTTTTTCTACTACCATATGTTTAATCCCAAGGTGAAAAGATATGCCTATAAAAGGAATATTCTATATCATGGTGTCAGGCAGATCAGATACCATCAACAATTTTCTTCATGGTGTACCTTCAAGTTAGAAAATATCACTCAGAAGAAGTTGAAAGTGTTTTTCTGGATTTTTAAACCCAAATGTCAAAAACTGTTAAGGAAGGATGGCATCTTGTGATACATTTTATTTGTATGTGTGGGAGCTATTTGTGTATGTTTTGAAGCATATTGTTTCCAACCTTCATTGCACTTATTCTATGATTTAAAATGCATACCCAATCCCATCAGGAGCTCCTTCTAACATCAAAGAAGAAATTGCAATTTTTTGCTCCCAATATTATTCTCAGGCATAAGCTCCTCCACTGCCTTCCAAGTTCTGCTATTCCCCACTCTCTCTATCAACCACCACTTCCAATAAATATTCATTATTGTATATTTTGCATAGAAACAGTATTTACTTAATTTTGAAGTGATACTTGTTTTTCTTGGAAGCTTCTTTTTCATTGTCTAAATTTTTCAATTATGAAAACAGTTAAGTGTCCTGAGTTGAGTAAAATATGCTAATTTTTTTCAATAATAAAGGACAGACACATTTTCAAAACAACTTTTCACTTAGAGTTAGTTTTCAGAAGACTGTTAGGCCATAATTGTAGGATAAGTGGACCTCAATTTCCATGCCAGTTGCTAATATTCTAGTGGTAGTGGGGGAAAGATCAATGCTAAGAAAACAGTTGCTATATATAAGAAATTTGATGTAGTAGATTCTGAAGCTAATAAATAATAAAAACGGATAAGGCAGTTAAGTATAATTTTGGGAGATGTGTGACTGTTGTTTTCTTTGGTGATCAAGGAAGGCTTTGGGGTCAACTTGAGATGTGCTCTCAATGGTGCGGAGGCAGCTATGAGCCCACATGACTGAATACAAACTGCAAACAGCAAGTGAGAAATGCTGAGAAGTTCAAAGACTAGGAGAGTTCAGGTGAGCCACTTAAAGATTAAATAAAGCAGAAAGCTACACAATGTTGAGTTTTATTTTAGTTCTCTCTTTTTCACTTTTAATGTATAGTTTTTATGATATGCCTCTAGGGGTTTTCAGAAAAATTGTTTCTATCTTCAGTGTAATATCAAATGTCTGAGGAAAGTATTTGCTGTTCCCAGAGGGCTCTTTCTTTTGTGAGAGTTAGATGTCATCATTTACTTTTCCTGGTCCAATGTCATCAATCCATTTGGGGTTTGCTAGATGGAGTTATCATTTGTGATGCAATAACATATGCCACAATAGGATCATGAATGTAACCAGTGCCAAGCTCCGGACAGATAAGCTGTGTCCCATGGTTGCAATGGTACAATGCGAACTACCAAGTTCATCCTTTTTGATAAAAATTCAGGACATTTTTGCCTGAAAGGTGTTGTTCAAACTTTCATACATGAATCTTTTGATCAAAGATGCATTTAAGGTGGTATCAGAAGCAGCCAGTGATGGGTTCAGGTTTCCAGAGCCAGGTGGTCCCTTCTTCATCAGACCCATCGCAGAGACTGAGGTGAATGAGGCAGAGGGTAGTGAATTGATCTTCAGTGCCTCTACGACCTTTCTGCTCTTACCTGGCCAGTTCAGGATGGGTTTTAAGGATGAGAAAGATAAGGTGAGGTTAATGGATCTAGTCCAGAAAATATCAGCTCCCAGTATACACTGCAGTCACCCAGAGCCCACTTCAGTTTATCAAAACCTCATCTTTAGATATCATGTAGATTAAACAACTTAGACCTCTAACTGCTCAGTGACAATTATCTTTTTAGAATTCCTGGTATTGTGTTAGCCTTTTGTCCTCAACTAGTAGGACAATTTCTTGGTAACAGGATTTTTTTTTTTACAGAATCTGATCTGGTGATGGATGGAATAGGATCAGCTTCATGTACATGACTGAAAAGACTCCCAAGACATTGAGACCAAGTCTTTCATGTTGCTATATCATAAACCTGTCACTAGATGACAAATAAGCTCACACCAAGTTAAAGCCCAGAAGAATGATCCTAGACAATCTGTGAAAGGAGTGATGCTGCCCCAGTACCAACAGGAGCCCTGAGTCTTGGGAGCTCTTTACCCAGCTTTTAAATTTTTATTTATTGATTTATTTGCTTATTTATTTTTATTAGCATGCATTGGTTATACAAATAGATTTCATTGCATACTTTCATCCAACACATGCATACAATTTCATCCAACACATGCACACACTTTACCTCCAACAAATTCACCCTCTCTATTCCTTCCCCCATCCTCCTCTTCCTTGTTCATAGTTCTATTTTCAGACATTGCTATAAAGTACTTTGACCATATTCATCCCCCCTCCACTTCACCTACTCCTTTCACCCTACCCCTCTCCACATGACTGCTGTTCACAGATGGGCTGTGTCTCTTCATGTGCAAGTTCTTAAATATTTTCTACTTATTTTGTGTATAATAAACACATCCTGTCTACTATGACTCTTCCAAACATATTCTTGGAGTGGAGTCAGATGTATGGGTTAATAAGGAACCAGGATGTATGTAAAAACAAGTTTGAAACTCTGGGGATACCTGAGGCATAGGTGCAGTAGGAATGACTTGGCCTTTTAAATTTAAAATAGTAATGGGAGAGGGCACATTAAAGGCTCCCTTCATTGCTTCAGATGAGAGGGACTGAGCTTGTCCCACAGAGAGGTGTAGCAAGTGGGAGGGGTAATGTTTGCTATTTCAGTGCTGACCTCTATCCTGCTCCTAGAGTCCTTAGCAATGAGCAGATCACACAATAGACATAAGATTTACGTGTTTGTTTAACATGTTCTAAGCAGAATAGATACTAGCTGACACAAAATTCTAGGCTTGGGACATTAAATGATACTCTCCTTGTGTCAGTCCCTTGGGACCAGTGAAAACAGCACAGAGGACAGTCAATCACACCAAGTGAGGCCAGCTCTGGTGTCCTGTTCTCTTAGACTTTTACCTGACTGCCGAATCTTATGTTGGATCATTGTCCAGGGGTGTTGAGTACTTTCCTTCCCTGGATCCCCTGTGAGGAAATTCCATACACAGGGAGTCTGTTTTCCCCAGGTCCTCCATCCCATTGATCAAGAGAGCACTTGCCTTCTCCACAGCCTGGTGACAGAGCATGGCAGCTTTTGGACAGTTAAAGCTTAGATTTAGCCCTGGTTGAAGCCACTCTTCCAACTCTCTCCCATTTATTCTAGTGCATGAAAGTTTGAGCTGAATCAAGCATTGCTACCAGGATAATCAGAAAACAGACTTCATTGTCATGCTTAGGTCCTGGATCCTTCCAACCTCACCAGATTCAGATGCTTTTGGGATCCTCTTCCTCATCTTATTTATATATACCATGAAATTTAGAGTGTGGCAAGGATCTTAACACCTACCCAGCAGCCATCCTCCTCTTACTTTTGTTTATGGGTGCCAGTTGATCTTGATTTACATGGTAGGGACAGAGGAGTTTCTTTGAGACTTGCACATGAATCAGGATTAGGAGGCAGATGTAATCAGATAAGAAATAAAATAAAAGCAGAGTGAAGGAGAAAGACATAGTTTTAGCGTAGGAGTTTGGCTCCTTATAAAAAGAGGGAAGAGCTTTGACACATGCTTCTTAGAATAGTTATTAAAGGATATGACACTGAGAGCTGCTACAGTCTTTGAGACCATGAAGCATTAAGTATGAGATTAAAAACCACTGCATGAAGGTGACAAAATAGAAGTATAGAAAGAATGTCTTCCTTTTACCTGTCACTGAGCTGCTGCACAATCTCTAGGTGCTCCAAAATTCAGACTTCAAATTAACACTTCAGTCATTGCTATTGTTTATTTCATTTGCTTCTAAAATGGTTGTAACTTTTTCAGAAATACACTTAGGGGAAAGAGCCCTGCTGCTTCTTAGAACTACTGTTCTGAAGAAGACAGACCTTATCAGGAGTTTATATTTATAAATTTGCAGGGAGTCAAAAGAACCAAGAACAATAATAAGGTCATGCTGTGCCAATGTCTAAAGAAACTTAAAACAATTTGAAATGTTTGTAAATTTTATTCTCTTCCTTCCTTGTTTCTCTTGTTATATTCTCAGCACCAAAAAGCCTCTTCCTCTTTTTAGTGCTTTCATCCTCCAAGGAATGACATGCTTAAGTGCCATACAGTAGAATTGTGATTAAGAAAGAGACAAGAATAGTGCAGAAGACATCAAATCAGGGGCTTATATGCATTACATCAACACAAAAATTGTGTTTTTGATCATCCCTGTATTTTCAGTTGTTTCTGATTGGGAAGATACCAACTGACCTATGAGGATCGCTCCTCTCAGAGGTTGGATTTTGAGGGGTTAGAAAGAAAAGCTTGGGGGCAGATAGGGCTGGATTGTGTGGATGGCAGCATAATGGTGGATGTGGATTCATCTCACTGAAGAGTTCAGAATGAATCCTGAGATGGTCTATGGGTGTGGGAAGAAAGAACTAAAAATTTGCAAGATCTCACTGTTTTCAAATAAAAAAAACCTCATGACCATACAGTTCTGGAGGTCAGAAATATCACTGATCTAAAAATCAGGGAGTCCTGAAGCCTGTCTATGTTCCTTCTTGAGGCTCTAGGCAAGAAAATAGGATCCTTGCCTATCCAGGTCCAAGATACTCCCAAATTCCCTGACATATGGCCTTCTCCTCCCATCACTCCAATGTATCTCTCTATTGTAATAATCATTTCTGATTTCAGCATGTCTCCTTCCCATTAGGTCTCACTCATGTAATTCAGGCATCTCACATTTTAAACCCTTACATTTTACAATCACATCTACTAAGTTCCTCTTGTCATATAGGCAGTATTCATATGTTCCTGAGAAGATAACACGGATATCTCTTTGTGTGTGTATGTGTGTGTGCGTTGTTATCCATCCACCCACAACTGTTCATTATTGCAAAAGCTCTCCTTCCTTAAAGTAGAATATACATCATAAGACAGATTGATGAAGCAAGAGACTCTCAGGGCCCTCTGATCTATGGATTTTAAAATCTTTGGAATCCTTTGTTCACTGCCTCTAATGTGGATATCATCATGAGTAGCTTTGTTAGAGGCTTCTCTGAGTTTTGTGACCAACAAAAGGGAAACACTGATTAAATTCAAAGTGTAATTATGTTTACATTTATACAATCTTCTGAATATTTCCATCAATCAACAGCAAGAACACAGATGAGAGGTGCCCTCAAAGACGAAGAATATTTCTTATTGTTTTAGGTTGAGTGACATGACAAGAACTCTTGTATCATTAGCATTCTGTTTTTAATATCATTTTTTCATATGTGTATACATTGTTAGGGTCATTTCTCCCTACTGCCCCCTACTTCCCCTGCTTCCAGGCAGAACCTGTTCTGTCCTTTTCTCCAATTTTGTTGAAGAGAAGACATAAGCAATAATAAGAAAGACAAAGCATTTTAGCTAGCTGAGATAAGGATAGCTACACAGAGAGATTCCTAGCATTGCTTCCATGCACAAGTGTGTTACAACCCAAATTGATTTATCTCTACCTGACCTTTTCACTACTTCCTGGTCACCTTCCCGTATTGGCCTCTGTTGCTTTAAGGTTTCTGTATTAGCTCCTCTGCAGTGGAGACATCAAACATGTTTATGTTTTGGGCTTCATACTTATCCCCATACCTCCCATATGAGCTCTCCCCTTGTCATGTGACCCACGTCCAACAACATTGCTGTATTTGCCCTAGATTTTAAGTCTGCATATGAGGGAGAACATACAATTTTTGGTCTTCTGAGCCTGGCTAACCTCTCTCAGAATGATGTTCTCCAATTCCACTCCAATTACTCCAATTATTTGAGAATCATAACATTTAATTCTTCTTCATGGCTGAGTAAAACTCCATTGTGTATAAATACCACATTTTCTTGATCCATTCTTCAGTAGTGGGATATCTTGGTTGTTTCCATAACTTGGCTATTGTGAATATTGTTGGAATAAACATGGGTGCATAGGTGCCTTTGGAGTAACCTGTGTTGTATTTCTTTGGATATATCCCCAGGAGTGGGATTGCTGATCATATGGGAGATCTGTGTTTAGATTTTTAAGAAGTGTCCAAATTTTTTTCCAGAGGGGTTGCACTAGCTTGCATTCCCACCAACACTGTACGAGGGTGCCTTTTTCCCCACATCCTTGCCAACACCTGTTGTTGTTGGTGTTTTTGATGATGGCTATTCTAACAGGGGTGAGGTGGAATCTTAGTGTGGTTTTGATTTGCATTTCCTTTATTGTTAGAGATGGTGAGCATTTTTTCATATGTTTTTTGGCCATTTGAATTTCTTCTTTTGAGAATGTTCTGTTTGGCTCAGTTGCCCATTTCTTTATTGGTTCATTGATTTTGGGAGAGTTTAGATTTTTATGTTCCTTGTATATTCTGGTTATCAGTCCTTTGTGTGATATATAGCTGGCAAATATTTTCTCCCACTCTGAGTGGTCTCTTCAATTTAGAGACTATTTCTTTTGTTGTGCAGAAGCTTTTTAATTTTAGGTAGTCCCATTTATGCATCCTTTATCTCTACAGGCAGCACATCAACCACATTCAATTTTCCTTTCCTTTCCTTATTTCTCCTGTGCATGTTCGACCCTTGGTGTATGACCCATGTTCAATAATATTGCTGCATTTGTTTTGGGTCTATAATCCACATTTGAAAGAGAATGTGCTATTTTTGGCCTTCTGTGCCTGGCTAACATCACTTAAAATAATTTTCTCTAGTTCTATCCGTATGCCTGAAAATGACAAAATTTCATTTTACCTTGTGGATAACATTCCATTGTGTACAAATACCACATTTTCTTGATCCATCCATGGGTTGTGGGTCATCTTGGCTGTTTCCATAGCTTGGCTACTGTAATAGTGCTGCAATAAAGATGGGTGTGCAGGTGATTTTGTAATAACTTGAATTGCATCCCTTCAGGTATATACTTAGGAATGGTGTTGCTGGGGCATGTGGCAGATCTATGTTTAATTTTTTAAGAAGCCTCCATATTGTTTCCCAAAATGGTTCTACTAGCTTGCATTCCCACCAGCAGTGTATGAGAGTTTCTTTTTCCCCAAATCCTCAACAACATTTGTTGTTGTTGGTGTTCTTGATGATACCCATTCTAACAGGGGTGGAACCTTAGTGTAGTTTTGATTTTTATTTCCTTTACGGCCAGGGATGGTGAGCATTTTCTCATGTGTTTTTTGGCCATTTGGATTTCTTTCTTTGAAAAAGTTCTGTTTAGTTCAGTTGCCCACTTCTTTATTGGTTCATTGATTTTGGGGGAGGTTAGCTTTTTGAGCTTCATGTATATTCTGATTATCAGTCCTTTGTCTGATGTATAGCTAGCAAGTATTTTCTCCCACTTTGTGGGTGGTCTCTTCAATTTAGAGACTGTTTCTTTTGTTGTGCAGAAGCTTTGTAATTTCATGTAGTCCCTTTTGTCCATCCTTTCTCTTAGTCACTGGGCTGCTGGAGTTCTACTGAGGAAGTCCTTGCCTATTCCTATTGTTTCCGGGGTATTCCCTGCTCTTTCTTGTAATAACTGCAAAGTTTTGGGTCTGATATTAAGGCCCTTAATACATTGAATTGATACTAGTGCAGGATGACAGGCATGGATCTAGTTTCAGTTTTCAATAGGCAGATAGCGACTTTTCCCAGTAACATTTGTTGAAGAGGCTGTTTTTTCTCCGTTATATGTTGTTGGCACCATTATGAAAAATAAGGTGGGCATAGCTGTGTGGATTCATATCCAGGTCAAATATTCTGCTCCACTGGACTTCATATCTGTTTTTCAACCAGTACCATGCTGTTTTTATTGCTATGTCTCTGTAGTATGGTTTAAAGTTGGGTATTGTGATACCTCAAGCATTGCTCTTTTTGCTCAGTATTCCCTTGGCTATAGGTGGTCCTTTGTGTTTCCAAATGAATTTTCGGATAGATTTTTCAGTCTCCGTAATGAATATGACTGGGATTTTGATGGAAAATTGTGTTGAACATACAGATTGCTTTAGGTAGTATAGCCATTTTTTACTATGTTGATTCTGCCAATCCATGAGCATGGGAGATCTTTCCATCTTCTGTAGTCTTCCTTGATCTCTTTCTTCAGTGGTTTTTAGCTATCCTTGTAGAGATCATTTGCATTCTTCATTAAGTTTACTCCCAGGTATTTGATTTTTTTGAGGCTATTGTAAATGGTATTGTTTCCCTATATTGTTAAACGGTTTGTTCATTGTTGATGTATAGCAAAGTTACTGATTTTTTATAAGTTGATTTTGTATTCTTCTACATTGCTCAAGCTGTTTATGGTGTCTGGAAGTTTTCGGATGGAGTGTTTTGGGTCTTTGAGGTATAGGATCATGTGTACAATTAGGGATATTTTGACTACTTCTTTACCAATTTGTATTCCTTTTATTTGTTGTTTTTGACTTATTGCTCTGGCTATGTTGAGTAGGAGAATGGAGACTGGGCATCCTTGCCTCATTACTGAGCTTAGGGGAAATGGTTTCAGTTGTCCCTCATGAAGTATGATGTTGTCTATAGGTTTGTCATAGATAACCTTTACAATGTTGAAGTACATTCCTTCTATTCCTAGATTTCTTAGAGCTTCTCTCATGCAGTGGTGTTGAATCTTATCAAAGGCTTTCTCTACATCTATTGAGATGATCATGTGGCTTTTGCCTTTGCTTCTATTAATGAGCTGTATTACGTTTATTGTTTTGCCTATGTTGAACCATCTCTGCATCCCTGGGATGAAGCCAACTTGTTCATGGTGAATGGCACTGGATGTGTTTAGGTGGTTAACATCCTCTTGGTTCAGTTTTGGATGGTCATAAGCATCTAAAAATTTACTCATTTCTTTAAGATTTTCCAATTTATTGGAACATAACTTCTCAAAGTAGTCTCTGATGATTCCCTCGATTTATTTGGTGTATATTGTCATCTCCCCTATTTTGTTTCTGATTTTACTAAGTTAGGTCTTTTCCCTCCTCATTTTCCACAGGCTTGTCAATCTAGATTGTTTTTTCAAAGATGCACATTTATGATCTTGAAATGTCATTAATTTTGCCCTTATTTTCATTATTTCTCTCCTTCTGCTTGTTTTAGGTTTTGTTTACTCTTATTTTTCTATGAGTTTGAGAAGTAATATTAGGTCATTTATTTGAGAACTTTCTGTCCTTTTAATATATGTACTCACGGCTATAAAGTTTCCTCTTCAGATTGCCTTTCTGTGTCCCATAGGTCCTGGTAGTTCGTGTTTTCATTTTCATTAGATTCCAGGAAACTTTTGATTTCCTCTCTTATTTCTGCTAGGACCCACTGATCATTGAGTAATGTTATTCAGCCTACAATTATATACGTGTTTCTGCAGTTGTTTTTGTTGTTAAGTTCTAGTTTTAATGCATTGTGATCAAATAGAATGCAGGGGGTTATTTCTATTTTATTTATTTGCTGATGGTCTCTTTGTGCCTTAAGATATGATTTATTTTTGAGAAAGTTCCATGGGCTGTTGAGAAGAATGTATATTGTGTTGTTGTCAGATGAAACGTTCTGTAGACATCAGTTAGGTCCATTTCATTTACGGTGTCATTTAGTTCTAGGAATTCTTTGTTGATTTTTTGTTTGAATGTCCTCTCTACTGGTAATAGAGGTGTGTTAAAGTCTCCCACTACGACTGTCTTGGAAGCATTTAAGTCCTTTAGTGTATGTTTAATGAAATTGGATGCAATGACTTTGGATGCATATAGGTTGATAATTGTTATTTCCTTTTGATGCATTATACATTTTATTACTATGAAATGTCCTTTTTTATCTTATTTGACCAATGTAAGTTTGAAGTCTCCTTTGTCTATATAAGTACTGCTACTCCTGCCTGTTTTCTGGGGCCATTGGCTTGGTAAATCTTACAACCTTTCACCCTAAGCCGGTGTTTATTTCTGTCAATAAGATGGGTCTCTTGTAAACAACAGATTGTTGGATCTTCCTTTTTAATCCTGTTTGCCAAATGGTGTCTTTTGATGGGGGAGTTGAGTTCTTTGACATTCATTTTTAACATTGGTAGCTATGTGGTGAGTCCTTCTATTGTTTTTGTTGTTTAAGGATTTGATTGTGTGCAGGCAAATCAGTGGTACCCTCTGATTCCTTGTCTTCTCTTCTTCTGTGGCTTGGTGCTTCCTGTCCTCTTGTGGGTTTGTTTGCTTTCATCTGCTGTGTGCAGAATTCTTTATAGAATCTTCTGTAGTGGTGGCTTGGTGGTCATTTACTGTTTTAGTTTCTGTATATCATGGAAGATTTTTATTGCTCAGTCAATTTTGAATGATAGTTTTGAGCTGAAGTTATTTTCATTCATTGCCTGAAATACCTTACTCCATACCCTTCTTGCATTTATGGGTTCCGTTGAGAAATCTGCCATTATGTTGATGGCTTTGCCTTTATATGTTATTTTGTTTTTCTCTCTTATAGCCTTCAATATTCTTTCTCTGTTCTCTGTGCTAGTTGTTTTAATGATAATGTGCCTTGGGGTGTTTCTATTTTTGTCAGGTGGTTTGGTTTTTTGGAGGCTTCCTGTAGCTGAATGGCTAAAACTTTCTCAAGTTTTGGAAAATTTTCTGTTATTATTTTATGGAATATGTTACATATCCCTTTGGCTTGCAGCTCTCTCCTTTCTACAATGCTCATGATTCTCAGGTTAGGTCTTTTGATGGAATTTCTGAGTTCTTGCACATTCCTTTCACAGCTCTTGAGTTGTTTGACTAAGATTTTGCCTTTTTTTCTTTAATTTATATTTTATCTATGAGCTTTGAGATTCTGTCTTCCACTTGTTCTAGTCTGCTCGAGTGGTCTTCTACTGTGTTTTTTGTTTGACTAAAAGGACTTTTTATTTCCAGGATTTCTGTGTGATTCTTTCTTCTGAGGTTTTCAAATCTTTGTTCAACTCCTCTTTTATAAGAGTGTTTCCTCTTTAATTCATGTATGTCTCTTTTTATGGTGTCCTTTGTTTCACTTTGATATTTGCTGAGGTCCTCTCTGAATTCTCTCATTTGTTTTGGTGTCATCTCATGTTTTTATTTTTGGTTTCTTAAAATTTCTTGAGTGCTTACTGTACATTGTGTTTAACCATATCTTGTATCTTCTCCATTAACTTCTCACTGATAATTTTCAAGATTTCTTCATTGAGTATTTTTATGTGGGTGTCACTGGGTTCCTCAGTGACATTTATCATTGTTTTGTTGAGGTTAGGAATTAGGTATCCAATTTCTTTTTCCCCCCACTGAATATTGTATTGAATTATTTTTTTTTGAGGAGAGTGGTTTCTATCTCTTCTTCACATCACTCCACATGGTTCTGTGCACCTATGATTTTGGAAGGCTAGTTGGTGGTTTGAATGCCTGATATCTTTCCCTGATTTTATTTTTGTGTTATGACTGCCTTGATTGTTAGCTAGGTTGATGTGCTCTTTCTTTCCCAAGTGTTAATGTGTCATTCAGCAATAACAATTTACAGGTTCAATGCCAGACCACTTGTTTACATATTATGTAGAAACACCTTGATGATAATATCTATAAACAGTCAGAGTATGGGGGTAATGTTTATTAGCCTACTGGTAGATTTGGGAGAATTGGCAATGGTGGCGCTAAAATGGGGGTGGTGGTAAAAAGGGTGGCTATAGGGGAAAGAGGTGTGAGGCTGCTGGGTTTTGTGGACCTTGTGTGTGTTTGGGTGTATTTCTGTTGCTGTGGTGGAGGGTTTTCTTGTTAGGGAATTCAGGGTGCTGGGTTTGTGTACAGTTGGTACAGTAAACTATTCAGCATGTGGTAAATATGTAAGAGAGAGGGGTAGTGTGTTGACAGATTGGGGGAGGGTAAGAGGGAGAGTTGAAGAAATGGGGAAAGAGTGGATGAAAAGGAGCAGAAAGAGTAGCTGGGAGGGAGAACAATGGATTGTGTTACAGGAGATGGAGGGAAATTGACAAGGGTAAGAGTAGGGATAAGAAAATAATGATGATGAAGATTATAATGTAGGAATAAAAAAAAGAAAAAAAAGAAACACAATAAAAAACACCAGGTTCAGGAACCACAAAAGTTCAGTCTATTGGTAAAATTTCTGGAGTTATTCCTTAAGTGTCCAATCCTAGTACTGGTATACAAGAAGAAGCTCTTATGTGATCTCACTGGACAACCGATTTGTGAGTGGTATTTGGTCCTTCTGTTCACAAGATTAGTTGGAATTTTGATATGAGGTACGATTGCCAGCTTGCAAGGTGGTCAGAGCTGTTTTTTTCAGCATATGGCAGCTGTGTTGCTTTTCAGCTGCAGCTGCGTTTGCTCAGCTCCTTCCCCAGCAAGGTGGATCAATTCAGTTTTAAATGCTGCCCTCTGTCCTAGAGATGAGCTCTGTGATGCAACTTCTGCCCTGCATTGGGAGGGGTGGCCTGTCACCCCTCCCCTGCTCTCAGCCTTTGTGCTTTTCCTAATCTCTGCTGAATGCTAGCAGCTCATCTGGAAGGGTGGTTTGTTGCCCCATTCCCTCTCTCAGCCTTTATGCCTCTCCAGATCTCTGCTGCGTGTCAGTGGTTCATCTGGGAGGTTGAGGTTGGCTTGTCACCCAGCCCCTGCTCTCAGCCTTTGCTGCTTTGGAGGGCATCACCAGGAGTTCTGTGCTGAGACTTCAGCTCCTTGCCCCATCCCAGTTTTCTTGGACAGGTTCAGTGTTCCACCCCCACCTCCACTGTTGGTGTTAGATTACAGTTGCTGTTTATGTTTTTCAATTCTGCAGGGGGGAATTAGTCTGCTCAGGGGCTACCCTGGATTATTTAACTGGGGGTGGGGATAAGAGGCATCATGTGTGGTCCATGATGCTCATCTGTTCCTTCTGCAGTTTCATAGGGGCAGCTTTAGAGCCATCTGAATAAATTGTGCTGCTTTTTCAGTGAGGTGTGGTATAAGGGAGGATTTCCATGGGCCAGGGGTCCAGCATGTCACAGAGTTTGATTCTGATTGGTGCTCTGACCTCTGCTTGTTAGGAGAAGAAAAAAAAGGGAAGTGGCTGGGAACTCCTTCCCCAGGGCCAGAGGCCAGACAAGCCTTGCTGACTGTGCCAGCTGGGATTTTTGTGGCTATTAGGTGCCATTAAAGGCTGATTTACGGGTCAGTCTTGGAATTTTATCTTCATCTAATGTTATGGTGTTTATTATTTTGACTTGGAGTAATCAGAATTACCCAAGTGTGGCTCCAGCATCTCAAGGAGGTTTCTGATGTCATGGAGCTTAGGAGTTCTCATTTCCTACCTTAGCCACCATCTTGAATCCTCTCACTTTGACTCTTGCTTCAATCAAGATTTCTTATTTGGGATTAAATCTGGTCAATTGGCTGAAATCATAACATTAACTAGAGCATGCCATTTAGGAAAAAAAGCAGCTAATATTTACACAGAATGCCACTGTGCATTTGGAGTAGTGCATGTACATTTTATTTTGTGGAAAAAAGGATTTCTAACTTCCTCTATCTAACCTATTTAAAACAATAAACAATTTCAAAATTTGTTCATTGTTCTCTAATTGACAATTAGCCATAATCAAAATCCCAAGACATTCTAAAACACATACTGAAGAATCAAAAAGTAATTATATGGTTAATGCAAGAGCAAAAAGAGCTGCACTTCAGGGAACTGCACAGGCATGAAATAATCAGTCTTGTTCCCTTTATTGATTCTGTCACCAACCTTCTTCTTCAGGAACAAGAGATAGCAACATAACAAAAAATATTTCTGGCAAAAAGAGGGTTACATATTCAATTCCCTAAATAATTTTTGTTTGGGACCTAATGAAAAGTCTTTACAAATATCAAATGAATACACATATGTCCTCAACTGCCTCTTCTGGAATATATGCATAACGTAACTGAATGGGCAATTCAAAGAATGTTCTTGGAAACTATTCCTGAGAAGAGCTCACAAGGAATCTTCAACATGATGTATTTGTCCTAAACATAATCCTGGTAAACTGTTTCATGGGCACAGGGACATATCCCTTTACTGAATCATTAGATTTAAACAAATGTCTTTGTCACAAAGATATAAATATTTCTTAGTTCTGGATTGTATATTATCTAATTGACTTAAAGTTTTCCTTTGTAAGAAATTCATTACTTCAGTATAGGAAAGAATCTATTAGAAAGAATTGTTTCTCCTTGAATCTCTACTTAATTGCCTAATGAAGATGGAACTCATTTTATTGGAAAAATGTTTAAATCTATTTGTAAAGTTAGGCCTACTGTAAACCATTTTCATTTTACCTACTATTCAAAATCCTCTGGATTTCCTGAATTAATGAGTGGCACTATTAAAAGTTCACTGATGCTTTTGAGATTTCTTGTCCAGAAGTACTCTCATTAGTGCTTCTGAGTTTAACATCTAACACTTTTGGAAAAATATGAAATCTCTCTTAATGAAATAATTACTGGGTGCCCTATGAGAATGGACAAAAGACTTAATGATCCACTTTTTTGAAAGGCAACATTATAGGTAAATATAATGGGCTTTTGAAAATGATAACTAAAAATTCAAAATTAGTTGCAGATTCCACAGTGAGTTCCTGGGAGATGAAGAATTGAGTGAATGAAAGCTAAATCAGGTAATTTCATGCATTGGTAAAGACACCACGTCAAAGTCCCCCTTCAGCCTCAGTGGAACAAACAGTATCATTTTCTTCTAGCTACCTCCTGTGCAAAAAAATTTCAGAGCAAGAAACACTTGGATTCGTATTTCTCATTTCAAATGTGGGCTAACACCTTTTGAAGACAAATTCATATAGACTTTGGAAAAACTGAGTGATAGTTGTCCTCAACAGTGTTCTCAATTGGTATCCCCAATTAAATTAGTATAAAACTCTTCCAAAAACTTTTCTACTAATCCTCACTCTTTCATGACTTATTTATTAAATACTTCTATATAGACATCTCTTAGAAATTGTCTGAGATTTTGGGACTTTGTATCCTTATATTTTCTTGAATGCTAAGAATAATGCTGATGTTAATGACTTTAATGAAACTATAAATGATAATGATATTATATAATATTTGGCCAAGGGTAGTTTAACTCCATAATGAAAAGTGTTAGACCCTTCACTAAGAGCCTGGGTACATTCAGTGAAAGTCTATCAGCTGTGTAGCCAGTTTCTCATGTATATGCAGATCTATTGTTGACCTCACATCCTATTGCACCCCAGGAATCTCCCCAGAAAAGTCTCCATTGGTAAATTGTGGTAATTTGAGCACAGACAATGCAGATGTTTGTTGACTTCTATATGGTGCAGCTAAAGCCTATTTTGTGGGTAGCCATATAAGCTGTGAAAGCTGGGCAGAAACACCCATTGCTTCTAATACAATGGGTGAATACATGGGAGGCTCTTAGTGGGATGTAGAAGGGCTTGTCCTGTGTTCACACAACTACTGACCCTATGTGTTGCTCTGTGTAATGGGAGCAACCAAGAGATGAGCCACCCGTAATGAGTTCTGGACCCAAAATTTTGCTGCAGTTTCTGCTCCTACTGACTGTTTCCAAGACCCCCATTGCTCTTTGTTTCCAGATACAATTTTGTCACTCTGTGTCCTCAGCAATAGGAAGCTTACTGCTTCAACAAGCAGGAACAGGTGGGTACGTCTTGGGCTTCATGATGCTCAGGCTTCTCACTAGGAGAGTAAGACACAATGTTGCATCACGAGTGTTGATTTTGAATATCATAGCTTAATTCATCAATCTTAGACTGATACATGATACTGACAAGCAAAATATGTATATGTATACTACTACTATCTTTGTATCCATAGTAGTTGTAGATACATTGATACCGTTTATATTCTATATATTGCACATTTGGAGCATACTCCTTTAATTTATGTATAGAATAGAATTGACAGACACAACTGTTGTGTGCAATATTTGCTGACTATAGCTTTTCTTGCTATAGTAGAATCTTGGTGCTTAAGGACCACAGAGATCAGCATGGGCCCACAAATCCAGGCCAGTTTGCACTTTCTTGGCTTGGTTTATTGCTCAAGGGTATTGTACATTTTTCCTTCCTGAATCACACACAGCCCTCTTATTTTTCCCCAAACCAGGGCCTCACCCTTACCTTTTTTTTTCCATTTTCAGAGTGGCCGTTGGTCCATGCTAACGAAATTTAGTTCTGTTTTTATTAATTAAAAACAGGAGAAAAACATAGCATCTCTCCTTCACTTTGTATATGTTTTTTTCTAAACCATTCTCTTTGCTATCACTTTCCAATCACCTGGATTCCAGGAAAGACAGAAGTGATAATATTTTCATGACAAGGGACAGAAACTACTCCTAACAGCAAAGCCTCCTCACATAAAACACATGCTAGGTGACAATGACTCTGGATTACATGTCCCAGAACCTTTCCCATAACAAGGACTGGGATAATGACCAACCAAATTACATCTGTGACTGAGACTGTTTAAGCTATGCATATTTCTCTTCCCCTGTTCCCAGTTCTTCGTCTATTTAAATTTTTAACATGTCTGCACCCTGAAGATGGCTGAAGATGGGCTGAATACTTACTCTGCCTCTTCCCATGGCATGTCCAGAGCCTAGCAATAACTCTACTTTTTGTTTTGCTGCACTCTGTTATGTAGATCAACTAAATGGCAGCTTGCTGCAAGGTGGAGTTACCCTGGCTGGAACTCGGAGGACTCATTTTACTATGCAGTGAACAGGAATCACAGCCATGGCCTAAGACATAAATATTAGTCTGACAGCTGGAGAAGTTCCTGTAGTCTGACACTATTTGCAAAGACCAGAAAAATCTGTGATTACATCAGAGAAAATCTTCTCATGAAGCAGAACTTTCCAGGGTCTTGTTCTAGCTGTGTCTTATGTTATTTGAGCCTGTAATTATCACTGCTGTTTGGACACTAGGTGGAGATCAGGACCAGGTTTCTGCCATAGACTTATAGACATATAGACATATAAAATAGGAGCTCAGTAGACAGAGGGTGAAGACTTTGGTAACTGTAGGAGTTCAGGTACATGCATTTCTCTGTAGTCATCCACAGTTCTGTAAGTAACTCTAATCCCATTGAACATGAGTTTGTATGAGTCACTTTTGGGGCCGTCATTTTCATTCCAGTTTTTAGGCCCAGGATTGTTTATACCTCTCTTAAAAAAATAACACAGCTTATTTCTAGATTTATACTTCTCTAGAAATGTTGCTTATGAGGAAGAGCTTGGTTCATCCTCAGACCTAATCTTTGAGAGAAGATAGGCATAATCATGTGTTTATGTCTGTGTTTGGGGAGACTGAAGCAGGAAATTCTCAAAAACACAATTACCTATGTCCTACCTATCATGTTAGTCATACTGTGCTATTTTCTAGAGAAATCCAAACTACTTCCCAGAGTTTAAACATTCTCCTTTCTTCCTCTCTTCATGTTCCTAAATTTGAAATAGTGCTTGTTTTCTTTAATCACTCCCTTCTTGTAGGACCATTCACAAAGAATTGTGATGTGATTATGGAACACAAGAAAAACCTGTCCTGAGACACGATGAGAGCAATACATCACTCACAGGAGAGTAGACTAACTCTGCCCTATGGTTCCCCTCACTCAGGGAAAAACACATTCTCTGTGGGGAAACCTTAGCTGGTCTCATCAGATCCTGGACATCTGAGGACCCTCTGCCTGTACAGAGTTACTGAGATAAGTCAGCCCTGCAGCTGTGCCAGAAGCCACTTATTTGCATGTGCATAGAGCACTGAAGACTTATTAACAGGCTGATCACACTCTGTGCAGGAATAGGTCCCAGTTAGGACACAGCATGGTCATGTGGGTCCCTTTTCAGTTCGTAGGGCTTCTGCTGCTCTGGATCCCAGGTAGGAATGGACAACACTGGGATTTACTCAGCCCAGTGTGGCCAGTGCTGCCTGCCTTTTCAGAGAAGTCCTCTTACAACATCATTAATAATGTGAAAATTTGTTTTTATGTTTCCAATTTCAGGTGCCAGATGTGACACCCAGATGACCCAGTCTCCATCCTCCCTGTCTGCATCTCCAGGAGACAAAATCACCATCACTTGCAGGGCCAGTCAGGGCATTAGCACAAATTTACAGTGGTATCAGCAGAAACCAGGGAAAGCTCCTAAGCTCCTGATCTATGGTGCTAACAATTTGCAATCTGGGGTCCCCTCAAGGTTCAGTGGCAGTGGATCGGGATCAGATTTCACTCTTACCATCAGCAGCCTGGATCATGAAGATGTTGCAACTTATTGCTGTCAACAGACTAATAGTTACCCTCCCACAGTGATACAAGTCATAACATAAACTCCCAAGAGAAGTAGAAGTGTGAGGCTGTGCTGCCCAGCTGCTTCTCCTGATGCCTGCATTTGCTGAGAGCCTTTCTCAGATTCAGGCCCAGAAGATCACCACAAGACAGACTCTCATCTATACCCTAACTCTATTTTCTAGCTTATCTCAGCAACATGGATATAAAACTGGTTCATCAAAGGACTCAGAAGAGTACACCTGATGATGTGGGATTGACATCAGTTAGTTTCATACAAGACAGTAGTTGTCATTCAAGAAAATTCAATCAGGAGTTTTCTGCAATGCAGAGAATTCAAATCTAAGGAACATCCTTATAAACCCTGGTTTATATTATTGAGGAAAGCTCATAATGGAATCAGTGGCTACTCTGGTGCTCTACTAGAAGCCAGAGGTCATCTGCTACTGAAGAATTAAGGCTGCGTCACCCTGTGGTCTTCTACCCTGTCTTGAAAGCCCTATGGTGGAGTTCTGATGCTTTTAGCTGTTTGTATTTCCTCATGGGTAATCCTCCACTCCTCTCCTCTGTCCATCTATCTGGTCACAGATGTCAATGAATATTGAATCATCCTCTTATAACTTTTAATTTTGTAGGAAGGCCTTCATCCAGCAAGGATGCAGGATACCAACAGGGAAAAGGGTTGCTAAAAATTGCTTCCAGAAGTTACAATGATGACTTGATATGTGACAGGCTAATGGTAAAAGAAAACTTTTCAACAAAGGAAATTTAGCAGTGTTGATGTGAATAGCAAAGCAATTTGGTAACCCTCCAAACCCACACAGTAGTGAAGTGCCATGTGACCAGGCAACATTTATGGACAAAAACATAAGGAAAGAAAAGGAGATAGATACAGCAAGCTTGTAGCAGCTCAGGTTTGCCTCATTTGAATATGGTCTGATAGTTTGCTGCCTGGCATGCTGCTGTGATTGAGTGAAATTCAGCTACTTGTTACATAGTATGCTTCTTATGTAGGCTTTTCATTAGATTAAAGAATATTAACAATTGTACCTTGTTACATAAGGATTCTAGTATGGATGCATGCTTAGGACAAGTTTAACTTTATATAATAGTACAATATTATATGTACCCTATTTCATAAATTTCAGAATTTTGCCAGTGAGATGGTCTCAGAATTTATTTGGATGAGCTTTAAAGTACTACCAGCAAATGCAGGATCATAATATGAAAAATTATTTAAGTCATAGAATAAGAGGTAAAAACCAGAAAATTTCTTAATCCTTTGATAAAAATATTTGAGCAAGAAATGGAAATCCTTTAATTAAAAATATGTGACACTGATACACTAAATGTCAATTTGATATTCTTTTCCATTAATATGAAATTATTTTGCATCTTATTTGTTTAGGAGTGAACACTACTTCAGAATCAGAGGGAGCATTTTGCCAATGCAAAATAGCAATTTAACCTTATAATTCAGAATGAGAAACTGTGTTTTAAGAGGCTGATAGATGATCTATAGATACTTAAGAAGGCATGCTTTAGGGTGCTTTCTCCTTCAGGTGAAAAGAATGTTTTCTCCAACAATACTGGTTAAGATAATTTCCTTAGAAATGCACAGTATGAAAGCCCATTTTGCAACAAACCAGCTAGCTAGGATCTTTCTGCTGTACTTATCTAGAAATTGCAGGGGAGTCATGGAGAAGCCCCCACATATATTCTTCACCTATGGAAAGATTTTTTAAGCTGCAGAGGGGGATGAGAGTGGACAGCAGCAGGTGGTGCAGTTTAATGCCACAGCTCCTGTTACACAGGGTTCTAACCCAAAGCATTTGATAGTTGATTTAGACTCATAGACTTACACATCTCTAAGTCAGACCCAAGGCACTTCACTACTCTCCATGGAGGTGTTATAGTTCTCATAATCTGTAGTTTAGTCCCAGAGTCTTTAACAGTTCATGGTTGGGGAAAGTGTTGCTGCTCTTGTACTTCAGGCTCCCAATCCTAGAGCATTTGACAGTCCACAATGGCAGCAAGTGTTATAGCTCTTGACCACAGTCTGTACTTTCTTCTGTCTGGCTCTCCATAGCACTCTGACATTCCTCAGTGCCAGCATCTCATTCTCTCTAGCTTTCCTTCTGTACTTCTGACACCCCTCACTGCTTCCATTACTTCTTTCCTTTGCTTTCATCATGGTTGCTGTCACCACTACTACCACCACCACATCTCTGCTGTCAGCTCTGCCACAGGTCCTAGCAGCCTCAGATGTTAGCTCTGACCTCATAGGCTAGGGTAGGCCTGATGACCACAGTTGACCTCAGTGACGTTGGTATTGAGGCCACTAATGTTGTGGGAATCCTCTTTTCCCTGGATTTCTCCAGTCACCCCACATTTGTTCTTGCCTTGCACCCTTCTTTTCTGTGTGCTATCAGTTATATTGCTTTACTAATGGGGAAAATCAAAAGTAGAGAGGGATGACCACATCAGCAAGTCTTTATTGGGATCTAATGTTTCAATACCAGGGAGCAGGACAGGTGGTTATATTGGGTCTCCAAGTGAACTGAACAACCATCTTATATAGCCACATGATAGTTGTGATAGGGGATGAGTACCAATCTTTGCAGGTCTCTTATTCAAATAATGTATTGTGCTTACACCCATCATGGCACAGTTTCTTTCATCAGTTGGCAGTCCTAAATGAAAGATCTTGCTACTGTAAGAGGCTTTCTTTAGGGCAATAAGGGGAAGGCTTTCCCTCTGGTCTGGGTGGAAATGGCTTCAAAGTCATCTATAGTTCACTGAGTCTTGTGGTGGCGACAAGTCTGGTGCAAGATATTTGCATAGATGAACCAGATTTGAATGTCAATAGTAAGTGGTGGCTGTCTGTAGCTTTTTCAAGATGTCCATGGGATGTTCAAAGCAGCTGGTGATACCATGAAGGCAGTTCAGCTGGCTGCACAACTGATAGCCTTTCACTGAATGCACTGAGGGTCCCAATGAAGGGACTAACACTTGTCATTATGGAGTTAAATCTTCCTTGGTGCCAATATCTCAGCTTATTTAATGGAAAATATAAGGAATATAAGGGGTGGTTACAATAAATTCTTATTAGTAAGAGTGCTTAACATTATTTATCAGTAGTCTAATAAAGCTTAACACTTGTTAATAAAGATTAAAACAAGTTAAAATTGTTCAAACAAAGGTAAGGGGGGATGGGAGAGAATGATGCAGAGCAAATTCAACTATGATATATTGCAAAAAAATTGTAAGTGTCTCAATGTGACCCTCATACAATAATAAAAAAGGATTATTAGTAAAAGAGATTAACATTATTTATCAGTACTCTATTGATGCATAACACTCTGGTGCCTCAGTGAGAGGTGAATACCTACCATTATTTTCAGCTTGAATTAATTTTCTTCTCAATGCAAACTTATGTTTTGATGACTGTAAATACTTAAAACACAATGATCTATTATGAAATAATCAAATACTTTCATATTCAATGGAGTTGGGGTTTTAGAAATTTTAATAACCATTAAACAGAAATACCTCTGCATACCTTAAACATATGCAGTTGACTGACCTTAAATGTCATCCAGTTTGGGGATTTTATGTACTTTTCAATTTGCCATGACAGTCTTGTTCCCTGGTTGGTCACTGTCCTTTAGTCTTAGCCCCGGATAAATGCAATCCATTTCTTGGCTCTGCATTGATCAGCCTGGTGATAGTATTAACTTGAACATTCCAGAAAATAAAAATGAATGCAAAGTTATCAATCATGGAGTTTTAAGTGGCAGTGTGAATGTAGACCTGCAGGTAGCAGAGGTCCTTTCACCAGCTCTAAGAGAGTGGTATTCTTAAAGGGTTTCTAGAGGCTGCCAGGAGTTTTTTGCATGAAGCTAGTTTATGAGCAATTAAATATCCCACAATAGATTCTTATCTTTTTGTTAGATTTGATTTTTGCAATCTAGAGCAATGAGTAGATTCAACTATGTACATTACCACAGTCTCCTTTTATTCTGATTATAATGCTTTCTAGTAAATTTGCCATAAGAAGCCATCATGAACAAATTTCCATGTATTCAAGAGTAGAAGTCAAAGAAACATGGGGGGGGTACCATTGAATCATTACCCTACTGCTATGCTTCATGGAACAAAAGGTGAGGAATATAAAATTCTTATCTCTACCATTAAAGTAAATGAAAAAAGAAAATGCAAACATAACAAATATTGCTGAAAATTTGCAAAACTTTGTAGTTGGCCACACATTAATGTTGGGAATTAAAGTGACCCAACTGCTGTGAAGAACAGAATGGCTACTCCTGAAAATAAGTTTGAAAATGTACCATATGAATGTGAATTTCATTTGTCAAAACTTATTCCAAAAATTAAAATTAAGAACTTGATGACTTTGTTTGTACAGCTACATTTATTGTAGTATTATTTATAGTAGCTAAAAGATAGAAGTAACCCAAATGTTCAATTATGAGTTAATAGATTAATAGATAACTTTCCTTAATCTTATTTAATACAGAACTGGAATTCCTGGTCAGAGCAATAGACTGGAGAAAAAATAAAAGCAATTCAAACAGGGAAGGAAGCAGTCAAATTGTTTCTAGTTGCAGGTAATATGATCTTATACCTCAAAGAACTAAAAACTATATAAAATTATCTTATAATGCATAAACATGATCAGCAATGTAACAGGAAATGATATCAATATACAAAAATCATGAACATTCCTGTACACTAATAGTGAACAGTATGATAAAGTAAAAGGGAAAAATATATTCAAAGCAGCATCAAAAAATTAAAATGCCCAGGAATATATTTATCTATGAAAGTGAAATACCTCTATAGTGAAAACTATGAAACATTGAAGAAAGAAAGTTGAAGAAGATATTAGAAGTTGGGAGATTTCAATATTGTGAAAATGACTGTACCACTGAAAGCAATTTATGTGTTCAATACAATCACCAAACAATGAAAAAAATTTCAATGGCATTATTCACAGAGGTAGAAAAATTAGTCCTCATGTTCATATGAAAGCACAAAAGACCTCAAATTCAAAGCAATCCTGAGCAAAAAGAGTCATGCTGGGAGTAACACAATACCTTACTTCAAACTATATTACAGAACCATAATTATAAACAAACAAAATAATAAACAAACAAACAAACAAAACTCCAGCATGGTGCTGTCACAAAAACAGATGTGAAGACCAATGAAATGGAATAGAAGCCTTGAGACAAAACCACAGAGCTACAGCCATTTGATTTTTGACAAAGGAGCCCAAAACATGCATCAGAGACAGAAGGACTTTTCCAAAAATGGTGCTGGGAAAACTGAATATCAAATATAGAAGATTGAAACTAGATACCAGTTGCTCACCTTTTGCTAATAGCAATTCAAAGTGGATCAAAGATTTCACTATCATATTTACCTAGCAGGAGACATACCATGATCATGAAGGTTGTTTTCCCAGGGCGAGGCTTATCCATTGCACTCTGGATATGCTGACTCCTGTGATTTCCCAAAATGTGGGAAACATGACTGCATAATTTGTGGTAGTGGGGGACTGCATTTGCACTCTCCTCTGAGGAAAAAAAAAGATTTCACTATCAGATTTATAACTCTGAAATTACTACAAGAAAGAATAGGGAAAACACTGGAACATATAGGTATTAGTAATAACATTCTGACCAAAATTCCATTAACTCAGTAATTATGGGAAAGGATTGACAAATACGACTTAATCAAAGTAAACAGGTTCTGCACAAAAAAGGAAATGGTCACTAGACTTAATAGACAGTTAACCAAATGGGAGGAAAATCTTTGCCAACTATACATCTGACAAGGGATTAGTAACCAGAATATACAGGGAACTAAAAACTAAACCCTCAATGATTCAACAACTCCTTGGGTGAATGTACACATGAACCGAACACACAATTCTCAAAGGGAGAAGTAAAAGTGGCTTATAAATTCCTGAAGAAATGCTCAACATCCTTGACCACTAAGGAAATGCAATTGAAAATAACATTGAGATTTCATTTCAGTCCTGTCACAATGACTATCATTAATAACACAAAAAACAACAAATGCTGGGCAGAATTCAGAGAAAAGGAATCCTTATCTACTGTTGATAGGAATATAAATTAGTGTAACCACTATAGAAAGCAGTATATAGGTTTCTTAAAAACTAAAAATAGACCTACATAAGATGTAGCTGTACCACTGAAGAAATGTCAGCTAGGATACAATAGATCCACTTGTACAGGCATGTTTATTGCAGTACTATTGACAAAGCTAAGCAATGGAAATAACCCAAATTCTTTACAACTGATGAACTAACAATAAGAATTAACAATTAACAATAAGAAGAATGTAATTATGTCATTTGCAGGAAAATGGGTGAAACTTGTGATCATGTTAAGTTAAGCTAGGCTAAGGACAAATATCACGTTTTCCCTCATACGTGGAAGCTAGACCTAAAAGCTAATTGTATATATAAATACATATATGATTTTATATATGTACATATATACACACACATACACACACATATTTTATATATATATATATATATGGAGAGAGAGAGACAGAGAAAGTTAGAGAACATGACTGTAATAGTGAGTTGTTCTGAGGGAACTATAGGGTGAAGGTATTGGAAAAGAGAATGATAGTGAATAATATAGAAATACATTGCACACTGGATCTATGTTTGAAGATTTCATAATGAAATATACTGAAAGATGTTGAATAATTAGAAAGTAGTGAGATGAAGAGCAAATAATAGAGGGCTTAATTAGATTAAAGTATGATAAATACATTTGTGAAATACCAGTGCAAAATCTCACTGAACAATCAATATACACAACAAATGAAGTACCAGAATGTGTAGTAGGTCTGGACCAAGAGAGGGTCAATGTGGAAGGGGGGAGAGTAAAAGGAGAAGGTGAAGGAGGGCAAATATGGTCCATATACTTTGTAAACATGTATGAAAATAGAGAAATAGAACCTTTTAAAATTGTTCTAAAAAGGAGTGGGGGGGGATGGGAAAGAATGATGAAAATCTTGAATCTCCTAAGTTACCTTGTTAGAACAAATACAATGTCACAATGAAACCCCATGTACAATTAATATGTGCAAATAAACATTGTGAAAAACAGATTAAGTGGTAAAAAAAAGTAGCAGTCGAAGACCCTGAAGAAGTTAACTGAACAGATAACATCATCAGCCAAGAAAACAGTGGCAAATGAATGAATGAATGGCACTATAAAAATAAATTGGCAGTATTTTGGGCTTCCTTGAACAAAGGCAATAACATCAGTCCCCATCTTACATTTAACTTTTGGAAAATATCATTTACTTCCTTATGAAATAATTACTGGCTGCCTTATGAGAATAGACAAAGTGAATGAACCATTCTTATAAGGGACCCATTATACACTATTAGAAGGAACTTTTGGAAATGATAGCTAAAAATTCAAAATTGGTTGCAAATTCCACAGTGAGCTTCTGGGAGACTAAGAACTGAGTGAATGAGAGCTAAATCAGGTCATATTGTGTTTGGAAAAGACACCACATCTAAGAACCCTTTCAGCCTCAATGGAAAAGACCCCATCAAGTACTTCTAACCACCTCCGGTACAACAAAATTTCAAGGGTGAAACTCTTGGAGTCATATTTCTCATAAAAATGTATGCCAACTCACTCTGACACAAATTCATATAGACTTTAGAAAAGTTGGATGATATTCATCCTCAACAAGGTATACAATTGGGAACTCAAATAGAGGACCCCAAACTCTCCCCTACAACTTTCTAGTCTCACCCTCATAGAACCTACTTCTTACTTGCTTTGGTGTAGAGGTCTCTTAGAAATTGTCTGAATATATGTAATTTATGTACTTGTATTTTATTAAATGGAAAGAATAATGCTTATAGTGATGATTTTATTGAAGCTAAAAATGATGATGATGATGAGCTAATGTCCAGTCACGAATATGTTCCTGCTATGGCTGATATTTTTTCTTTTTTTTTTTAACATTCCAAATACTCTCTTTTTTCACATTGTGTAAATACAGAGTGTAAAACACTAATCTTCCACCCTAATTTCTTTATTATTATTATTACTATTTTTTTATTCACATGTGCATACATTATTTGGGTCATTTCTCCCCCTGCCCCCCTCCCCCACTTTCTCCCCCCTTCCCCCTTCAGTTCCAGACAGGTCGTGTTCTGCCTTTATCACTAGTTTTGTTGAAGAAAAGAGACAAGCCTAATGAGGAAGACAAAGTGTTTTTGCAAGTTGATTTGTGGATAGATATATAAAAATATTCCTACCATTTCTTTCGTGTACATGTGTTATGACTCATATTGATTCATCTCTAATTGACCTTTACCCTGGTCACTGAGCCCCTTCTCATGGTAACCTCTATTGCTTTAAGGTTTCTGTATTAGTTCCTCTGGAGTGGGGACATCAAACACTCTCATGTTTTGGGTTTTCTACCTGTTTCTGTGTCACCAAAATGTGCTCTCCCCTTATCATGTGATCCAAGTTTGTTGATACTAGATCTTAAATTCAGGGACTCATGGTTGCCAGACAGGACTACTATTGCTTGAATCATACCCCAGTAAAATTGGGTGGGTTTTTTGTTGTCATTTTGTTTTGCTTTGCTTTTTTGTGGTATTGATGTTTGAAATCAGGGCCTTGCATTTGCTAAGCAGGGCTCTACTACTTGAACCCAACTTCCAGCACTGTTTTCTTACACAAATCTCCTACACATATATGAGCCATGTCTTCATGTTTAGAAAGATGTGAAATATTTTCTACCCCTAGAAAAGATTGTTCTCATTGTATGGCACAATTCAGATATAGGAAATTCAAATCTGGATGTCAGTGGCTCACACTTGTGAGCCATTTAACTATTCAGGAGGCAAAACTCAGGAGGATCCATCTCAGCAGACAAAATGTGGGTGTGATAGTATGTGCCTGCTATCCTGTGAAGATGGGACTAGAATATAGGAGTGACCTGGTCCAGGCTAGCCTGGAAGAAAACACAGACTCTATCTCCAAAACAACCAGAGCAAAATGGGTAGGAGACATAGTCCAAGTGATAGAGTTAATGCCTAGAAAAGCACAAAGCCTCAAGGCCAATCCCCAGTACCAAGAAAAAAAAAATCAAAGTTTTATTCTGGCAGAACGTTATTTTAAACCCACCTAAGGTAGAACTTTTGGGGCACCTCTATTCTACATAAAAAATCTTCTATAGCAAAGCAATAGAATTTCATCCTCTTAGGAGAAGGGAAGAATATAAATTGGGTCCAACAATTTTGACCCTGATATTGGAGATGATAAGATACAACAAATGACTGGATGTAAGGATCAACTTATTTCAGGTACTTGTGTTAACTGCCACAGTGTTACCACAGGACAGATGAGATGGCTCCCACAGCTTCCCAATTTCCACACAAAACCACAAGTCATTGAGATCCACAGACATGAAAAGCATTTCAAGGTGTCTCACAAGAAGGAGTCTCACAGGGTGAAAATTTTAGCCAGAATTCATGATAGTATAACAGGATAAAGTATGGACAAGGTTTGGGTGCATAGAGGGACAGAAACATTTCCTGTTCCCCAAGCAGGAAATGGGAGCAAAGACTTGAAATGGTGTTACAGTATCTGTGGTCTTGTAATTTCAAGGAATGGGGGAATCCCCATCAGCAGAAGTCTAGTAATCCTAACCATTAGAGAATGGTTCTAAGTACCTATGATGGATGCTATTTATTATTGCAAAATACAGAGATGTAATCTAGCCTACCCAAAACTCAGGTACAATAGATGAGTTTCAGGACTTCCCTTTGCCAGACAAGTTGTTCCCCTACTCCTTCAAGGATCCTTGCAGCTTGTTAACATCTCAAAGAGGAAGGCAGAGGCAGGTAGCTCCTTATATTTCCCTGTTTCTGTAACTTAACATCTAAAAGGAAATGGTAGGAACCTAGTTGCTTTGGCTTCTCAGCCTTCACATCCTTGTTGCAATTTCTAAGTCTGGCCCTTTAGATATTTATTAAAATAATGTAATTTCCTTGTCTCCTCAACTATGTACACTCCCTTAATATCATAACCTATCGATTATCTGCCCTGTAAGCATTGCTGGGTACCCCACCACATGGGATCTAACCATACCTATCAAATAACTGAACTTCAATTTGTAAGACTCATATTGTGAACTTGAATTGTAGATGATATAAATGGTACCATTGGGCCAGTACTATGGGAAAGGACTATGACATATTCAGACTCCTTCCTACCTCATAGTAACTTCTAATTTATTTGCTATTTTACTCAAATTGTATAAAAGTGATTAGCCAAGATTGTTTTGTGGGTATTAGGTCCCTGGTATTCTTGGGGCAGGTGGAAAGTCCCAAGGCTAGCACTGAAACCAGACCCCCTGATTTATGACCACTTGCTAAACTCCCCTGATTGTTTCCCTGCCTGTTTCTCTGCTTGAAAAACACCTCAGGAACTTCCAGTTACTCAACTAGCCAGGCATGTCTACCTGTTCCACTTGGTGATCACAGATAATCAGAGACCAGAGCTCTCCCCCTCTCCCATGGCTTGGCCCCTCCTATAAAGCCCACTACCCATTTCAGCCAAGCAGCTACACACTGAACCTGAAAAAGTGACAGCCCTGTGGTTTGGTTCCAATGAATCTTTCCTTTCTACATGTGGTGTGGTCTTTATTTGGCAGTACCTTACAGTGGGAGTAAGATGACAGAACAGAAGTTTCCTCCACATGACTCCATGAATGAAAAGAGTAGGACAGCAAAGGAAAGTTTATATTCCAAGGAGAGAAAGAGGAGTACCATCAGGAATTAAGAAACAGGTAACAGGAAAGTTAAAAATCAGACAAAACCAGAAAGGTAATACAGAGCAACATAAAGAACACTCTTTAGCTCAAACCCCAGCTCCTAATGGGAAGGGGAAGCTGAAAGCACAACCACAAAGTGAGGAAAACACCTCTGTTGACAATAGACTGGTAATCTGAGCCACAGGAATAACCCACAGGCTTGAGAGCCTTAAATCCAGTGTGGGGATTTGGTATGACAGTGATTGCTCCTTCAAGGCAAGCTAGCATTGGAAAGGAAATCCACTATGTTGCTTTCCATACCTTAATGTACAGTAACTAGGTGCCATAATTACAGGGGTCTATTCTTTGAGACTATTCTTTATAATTTAATTTAAAAGTAAGTTGATAATTAACTAAAGGAAACAGATAGAAAAACTTCTCAATTAAGTTATATATGCATAGGCTAAGATTTTTAAAAATGCTAAAAATTAAGGTATAAAGCTTTTTAACATTAAATTTTATTTCCATTCTCTCATTTCTGCCTTTTTTGATCTGCTTTTTTGAGCTTAGAGGAAAACTGCTTCCATCTTCAGTTTGATTTCAAATGTACTTAGCATAATACTTGCTGTTCACATAAGCCTCTTTTGTTCATGAGCATTAAGTATCATCACTTCCTCTTTCTGTTCAACATCATCAATCAGTTTGGTAGTGCATAGAATGGAGATAATATTTGTGATGTCATAAACATCACCTGCCACAGGGCAGTCATGTACACAGCTAGGACCAAGTTTTGACTGATCTGGTCTTGCTGTGTCCCATAACTACAATGCTAGTCTTCTATCTTCTAATTTCATTGTTTTTCATAAAAAGTCAGTACAACTGTTGTCTCGGAGGTGCTGCCAAAACTCTGGTGGTCAAGGATGAGTTTTATCGAAGAGAGCATTGTCAGATCAGGGGTGTCTGTGGTGTTCCTGAAGCTAGTGCTTTACCATTCTCATAAGCTTGCAGAGTCTGGGGAGAGCAAGTTTCATTGACAAGATCAACAGCCTTAGTGATTCTGTCCGCTGTTACTTCAGCTGCTGCAGCTGCTGATGCCCCTCAACTGATAGGGGCATCAGTTGAGGGTCTCTCAGGAAGCCCAGTGTGAGCTGCTGTGGTTCTCACAGCCCGCTCTGAAAGAGTTTTAAGAATGAATGGGAAGGGTGAGGCTGGGTGGATGGATCTCGGACTGGAGCCCTCAGCCTCCAAACTTCCTACCATTGCACCCCTCAGAATATCTCAAGATTTCTCCTCCTGTTTCCAAAACTACATCTTTGGCATCTCATGTGGATTGTGCTACCTTGACTTTAACTGCCTATGACCATTATTTTCCATAATCCTTGGTGTGTTCTACTCATATTTCATTAATTACTTGATGAGTGGATTTATTTGGCTTTCACTTGAGAAATTTCAAATGATTTGCATTTCACATTTGAGTTTTCCAGTCAGGACAATGGAATCCCAAACAAAAATCCTGTAAGTGTCTACTCCACAAAGTGGCCAGAGATGGCAAACAAGCCCCACAATGAGCCAAGCTCAGCGGAAACTCTGGGAAAGCAGAAGTGATGCTACCCCAATATCAACAGAAGCCCTGAGGTTTGGGAGCTTTCTGCATGACTTCCATAGTGCACATGATGTTGGGATTCTGTTCACAGTGGGATGAGTCTCCCAGTGCAAGATCCTGAATATTTTCTGTTTGACTGTGATCTCCAATAAACACATCATGTTAACCATGATCCTTCCACCAGGATTGTTGAACTGAGAACTACAGGTCAGCAATGGACCAGGATGTGAGATAACATGGGTCACAGTTCTGAAGATGTGGCAGCCATGTGTGCAATCAGGATTAATTGTGCTTTTGAAGTCAGAGTAAGGGGGGATTACAAAACATACTGAAGACTGAAGTCATTAATGCAGACTAGGCACACTGGGTATTTAGTCAGTTATGTGAACTAAAACTTGTATAGATGGGAAGACTGGGATGGAAGACATGGTGAAATTTCAGTTCCATTCCAAGCCTGTTCCCCAGAGTCCTCAGCAAACAGCAGGTCACTACTCTGTCTACAAGGACATAGGGGTGGGTTCTGAACTGATGCTCAGGTTTTGTAGTGAAGAAGGGTCATGTGATGTACCTGTTGTATGTTCCTAGTGTTCATATTCAGTTTGTTAGAATTTAAAATGACATGTTACAAAAATCTAAAATTATAATTTATTAATGTATAAATTTCATCATTGGTTTACTATATGCAAACAATAGACATTTAATTTCTATATTTATTTAAGTGGAGCAACTGTGACTGAGTTAAAACTCAGCTGGGGACATTTGCTGACTCTCCTCTTAGTCTTGGCTTCTCAGGACCTATAAGAACAGTCCACAGAATAGCTGGCCCCACAGAATCAGACCTAGCCCTGAAATTCTGGTCTCTCAGACTCTCACTTTGGCTGCAGGCTTTTTCCTCCTTTCTGTGACTCTGGATATTGAGCACTTTCCTTCCCTGTGTCCCCTATTAGGAGTTATGGTCCCCCATATGTGCAGCCACGTCTCTCAGCAGAGTAGCTTCTTCCTTAACAGACCAGGGTCAGAGTCCAATTTCCTGACCTCAGTCCTAGTTTAAGGCCCCTTTCCAAATTACTTTCATTTCTTCCCAGTAATTAAAGGTCTATGCTGGCCTTAAATTCATAAGCCACATCTCCACACTTGCTGATGCTATTACTGCCACCCGGATACTTGGAAAACTGAATTTTATTGTCAGCCTCAGTACCCAGCTTCTTCCGACCCCAGTAGACTTAGGTACCTTTGGGATCTCTTCTTCTTGTCAAATTTAAGTACATTGTGAAATTTAAAATGTGGCAAAGCTCTTTACACTGTCACAGCAGCAAGCCATTCACCTTCTCCTTTGGTTTATTGAGCATCATCTGTCTCCTGCTTTGCATTGGTAAGGATAACAAGTCTCTGCCAGCCCACAGCAGTATCAGGGACTAGGAGGAACCATGTAATCAGAAAAGAAATGAAATACTGGAAGATCTGGGATAGGCATAGTTTTTAGGCAGGATAAAATGAGTGAGGATTTGGAGCTTTTCCATGTGCTTCTTCTTGGCACTGTTAAGTTAGGACACATTGCTGAGAGCTGCTGCAGCCCCTGAGACAATGAGTTATAACCTTCTCTGAAATCTTGGTCATGTTGTGCCAATGTCTACAGAAATAGACAATACTTCAAGAGGCCTATAAATTCTATCGCTTCCATTTTCATTTTCCTTTTCATACTATAAACATCAATCAGCGTCTTCCTTTCCTTAATAATTCTGTCTTTCAAGGACTGAGATGCATAGCAACAGTAAAAGCAGAATTATTTTTAAGAAGACAAGGGTGGGTTAGTCTTATATGCTTTCCTCAACACCAGAATTATTTTTGCAGATTTTCCCTCCATTCTCAGTAGTTCTGATGAGGAAGGTGCTGATAGAACCATGAAGGCTCCTATCAGGAGTTGCATTTTGACCATTTACATAGAAGAGCTTTTGGGAAATTAGTGCTAAATTCCAGGAAGGGTAGTAGGATGGTGGATATGGATTGTAGCACAGAGAAGGCAATGGTGAGCTCTGAGAAAGGCTGTTGGTGTGGAAAGAAAGAACTCATCATTCAAATTCATGGCCATAAGCCTTAGTATCCTAAAAGTAAGGACCACTTATAAAGGAAGACCAGGCAAAGGCAGAAGATGGATAGTTCTGGGGAGACTGTGACTGTGAGTTTCGTTACCCTTCATACATCTGGTTTTCATGTGAAATAATAAATTCCACCTGTCCTTGCTTCACCAGGTTACAAAATACAGTCTGAGAGCACAGACACTACAATTTGAGCTGTTCATTCGACTTACATTGCATCTCGTGTAGGAAGTAGGTGTCTTCTTATCAGGGAAGAATCTATATCCCAGAAAGGGAATTTTTACTTGGGGATCTGAAGTGCCACTGGCAGCAAAACATTCCAATATCTTCAGCTTCCATTCCACGGATGGTGAAGGAGGAGTCAATACCACAGCCTCTGTCCCAGAACAAGGAGGGGCTCCAGTGACCCAGGCAGAAGGCCCAAATATGAATCTTTTTGGATTTCTTTAGGTACCAGGCCATGGAAGCTCTGTGTTTTTTCTAGTGATGTTGGAGACAAAGTAATGTTAAGATGCTGCCAGGGTCTCTAGATACTCAGTTATATGAACTGTCCCTCACATCATGCAAAAATTTGTTCCTATCCAGGAAACATGAATTGTTTCTCTCAAAGGATTTGGAGACTTTCCCCGTGTGCACCTTAGTAGAAACATGTTTAAATATAACATATATTCAGTACAACACATAATTACTATTTAAATATAACATATCTTTAAACATGACCTTCCTATAGTTATGTGTGTACAAAAATCCAGATGGAAATTTTTATCAATGGCTTATTCAGGAATGGAGTGATCTCTGAGATGTGACACAGGATGGCCTGATGAAGACTCATACAGCACAGCTGAGGGGAAATCCATCTTCATATCCTGAATGGGGCTTAGTAAGCCTGTAAAGACTGGGTAAACATTGAGTTGCATGGACATGGTGCTCTCTGGTGTTCATGGAGGCAGAGGAGTAGTTCAAAGATTTTAGAGCCTCCAATTTGTTGTTATCCTTGGAGTCCAGGCCTAGGTTTTCTATAAGAAATAAATTAAAACCACTCCATATATATTACACTGTAACTTCCAAGTATGTTCAAGCACATTATTTCTTTGTCAAGGGCTAAAGTTCCAGCTCATGATCATAGAAGGAAGTGGTCTTGCTCTGAAAGCCCATCACAGGAGTCAGAGGAAATCACGAGGTAAGTCATTTTGGTGTACACATAAAATATGATCCTACTAGATCTATGGGCCATGGGATGGGATAGGGCAAAGCTGTTCTGAACTGGAGTCCACATATACAAGGTAAAATAAGCCTAGCTTCTCTTGGACTGGGCTTCTGCTTTGGATTTCCTGAACCGGAGTTCTTTTTCAGAGGCCTCCCAGGGCTGGCATGATCACTCTACCTGCAGTTGTAAGAAGATGTTAGTGGTAATGGAGGGGCTCTGTTCAAACAGTGGTGAGGCTACACTTAGGAGCACAAGTGATCCTACCATATTCTCAGGAATCCTGTCCAGAAGATAAGACTGTGGTAACCTTGGATACAACCAGATATGTACATAGTGGTTACTTGACTTTCTAGTTTTCAGAAATGGAGGGAAGGAAGCTTGTTTTCATTTCTTTTTTCACCAGCTCTTAAGTAAACTGTTGATTAAAACCATATCAGGCAATGAATAAGATCTTCAAGACAGAGAAGCCAACCTGTCTTCCCATGGAGTCTTCTGGCCCTGATGACCTCTGTACTCACTAGAATCTGTTAGGTGATCCTTACCTGA
The DNA here is from genome assembly GCF_047511655.1 of Castor canadensis. Taxonomy (NCBI): domain Eukaryota; kingdom Metazoa; phylum Chordata; class Mammalia; order Rodentia; family Castoridae; genus Castor; species Castor canadensis. The sequence continues at coordinate 79,214,082 of NC_133397.1, read as the reverse complement.
GGATTCGGGGATCCTTACTTCCGATTCTTGCATTGGAGAAGACAATGAGAACAGAATACGAATGTGAGAAAGCGAATTTTCCTAACAATATTTAGAGGTAGTTGAGGCCAGGGGATGAGCAAGAAGGTAAAAAGTTGATTTTTGTATCCCTAATCACAGAGACTGTTGGGTATTATTATTAGTATTTTCCACATTTAATAACAATATAATAATATAATTAGTATACTATACCATACTATAATTAATTATATTTATTAGTTATATATTTAATTGTAATTTAATATATAATTAATATATAATATAACCTATAATAGTATAATCTATAATAATAGATTATATTATCCATAATATATATGCTATAATAATTATATTATATAATTATTATTAGATCCTAATACTATTAAGATTATTAGGGATTTTCTACATTTCATGAGATAACATAGGCCCAGAAATTGATTTTCATTTAAAGCTGATGAAAATATTTAAACTGTGTCATGATCTTAACTGAAAAATACAAACAAAATGGTTGTTTCAATATTTTGGAAAAATATACTCATCTTTGCCACCATGTGAACAAATGTACTGTCCACCCTGAGTACCATGGAAGGCAGAGAAGAATTTGAGCCAGGGAATTCCATACCCTCCATAAATTGTGAGGACCACAGGACCCTGAAGACAATTGGAGGTACAGATAACAATACTTCTGGATTGTTCTCTGCAGAAACAGCCTGTCCCAGATGGTTAAGAGACATCTTTAGCTGTGTCCTTCCTTTCACATGTCAGTGAGTGGCAGACTAGATCTTTATGCAAATCTGCATGTCTCCTTATGTAAATGCCATTAAGGCTGGACATAGTAGGGATTGGTACACTTAGGGAAATGAATTGATGTGTGATGAAAGGGAGGGAATAGAGACAGAGAGAGAGGGAGAGAGAGATAGATACATAAATTGTTAATGCTGAGTTTTTAGTAGACAGTGAATAGTTTCTGAATTGTTATATCCTATTTCATGGCAGCTATGAATGGTAATTTATATGAGAAAAAGGCATTCAGAAGTGTAAATTAAGAGAATTAGGAAGGTGATACTGTTTTGGATCCTATGATGTTCCTTAAATTCAATTAGATGTGTTCTCATAAGAGAGAGACAGAGGGACAGCCAGACAACAGAGAAGAGGGAAATGGAAACACAGAGACAGAGACCACAAAGATGTCACCAGAGCACACTCTTTCCTGGAACCTCTTTAGATTGCCTAGCATGTCAGTACCTTGATCCTGGCTGACAGAAATTGATTCTGGATCTTTTCCTCCACCACCTTATGTTTTAAGTTGCAAGTTGTTATTTTTTAAAATTTGTGACAACAGCCTCTGAAAACTAGCCTATACTGAGCACAAGAAAAACCCAGCCCATAGGTGCTATAGTCATTTGTAATCTCCATATTTGCCTTTGTAATGCTATATAAGGTAGAAAAACCATACATGAAATTCCACAGTGTATATTGAGGTAACTATTGTTGATAAAATAATTATTTGTGATCTCTGAATGAGTATGACATTTGGCTTGTAATATCTTACATTGCATCTTTATTCTAAGATACACAAAGATGCGGAACTGCATTGGCTTCTTTCTTAAAATATTAAACTTCATGGCACATCATTCTGATTAAGCCCTCAGGATACATCTGGAGGTCTTGGGAGTCCATTTCACAGATGAGAACCCACTATCTGAGCCCACGGGTGGTTTCCCCAAAGTCACATGATTAGTGAAGGCTGAGGTTGGGATTTGGAATCAGGTCTGTCTGACCTTAAATATATTCCTTCCTTTTGCACACATGTATCCAACAGATGAACTCATGACTTTAAAATGATAGAAGGGACAAAACTAAACAGTGTCAAAATCACAGTTTCCTCCTGCCTCTGACCCACACATTGTGATCTTAGCCTTAAACTTAGTCCCTTTGCAGGTTTGCCTAGAAAACACAAATCTCCTAAAGCCTTTACAAACAGTAAATGACATTAGTTCAGACTTCAGATCAGTGCACATCTTGCACTGTCCTGATCCCTGCTTCATCTACTCTTTGGTTTTCCATTCTTGACTCATTCTCTCTTTCTCATTTTGTGTCCTGTCTCATTTCTCTTTCTAACATGAAGAAAAAAAGATGCAAGGCAAACAGAAATTTCCTCCTATTCACCAGTGCTGTTAATTTATCTTTAGACTCCCACATAATCAGATTATACAAGATTTAATAAAGGCTGTTTTTTTTAAATCCAAGACAGTTTGCAACTTTAAGGAATGTTTGTTCTAACTCTTCTTACTGAAAAAAGTATTCTTTGTTCCTTGTTAGACTTGACATCAAATGACAACAAAGTGAATCATTGGGAGATCAGAGGACAGTTGCTCACTCAGGATGCAATAGGTAACCTCTCTTCTTGCATGCGTTTTTTTGTAGATACTCCACAAATCACCAGGACTCACTGGCTTCAGATAACACATTGATTTCTAACAGCTCTAGAGGTCAGAAGTCTCATGTTTCATTAAGCTGAAATCAAGGATTCAGCCTGGCTTGGTGACTCATACTTGTAATTCCAGCACTTGGGTGGCAGAGACAGGGAGACAGGGAGACTATAGTTTCAGGGGATATGTAGTGAATTCTAGGCTAGTCTGAGTTAAGTTGTAAGAACTTATCTAAAAAGATAAAATAAAATAAAGTAAATCAAGGAGTCTGGAGTGCTAAGATCCTTCTGAGGTTCCATGGGAGAGAAACTGATTCTTGCCTTCTAGCTCGAAGATTTGCCCACAATCCAACAACCTTTTAATCATCACATCTGATGTCTGGCTGTCATCCCCTCCCTTTAAATCATAAGAAACTCTATTGATTACTTTGGTTTCTCCTGGATAACTCAAGATATTCTTCAGGTCTAAAAATTGTTAAATTAATCAAATGTGCCTAAGTCTTTTTGACATACAAGGTAATTTTAGGTTCTAGAATTTAGGACATGATTTATCAGAGGGTGTTATTCATCCACCAGAAACTGTTATCATCTGCTTCTAAAACCATCTTCTACTAAAGTGGAACAACAGGAAGATATATCAAACAGGACAAGAGAAAGAAATTTGAAACTCTGGGCCCTCTGATGTGTGGTGCGTAATGGCTGGGGATGCTTATTTCACCACTGTAATATAGACTTCATTACACAAAGCATTTGCTAGATTCTTTTCTCAATTTGTGGCCCAAAAAAGTACATTACTGCTTAAATACAATCTAAGAGATATTGGTAAAGTGAAATTAAATGTTTCTAGGATAGTCTTAATTTTCCTACTCATTTGTAAAGGATGAGTGGCAAGAATCATGACCATAAATGATCTCAAAGGATAAGGATTTGTTTCTTTCTTTAGATTGGGTTCTATGACAAGAATTCCTGCACAGGTGATATTTTAGAGGCAAGAAAGAGGAGGAAGATGAAAAGACAAGGAAGAGAAGATGGAAGGAAAAAGGTCTTTATTTGTATTTTTATATTTTTATTATTTTTACATTTACTTACATGTGTATACATCTAATACAATACAAGTATTGTTTGGGCCACCTCCCCCTCCTCCTACCTCCACTCCTCTCCTTGGCAGGACCTGTTCTGCTTTCTTGTTCCCCGAATTTGTTGAAGAGATAACAAGAAAGCATAGCGTTTTTGCTAGTTTGCTAGTTTGAGCAAAAGACAAAGAGATTCCTTACGTTGCTTCCATGCACTTGTGTGTTGCAACCCACATTAAGCTCGAACTAGTATGGAAAACTGATGCTCAAGCCCAATATGGATGCAGGGAAAATGTCTCTGCATTATTTAAGGTGTTATGAGGAAAGTGAGGCATGGATGCACCTCCTCCTGTCATCAACTTTGAGTATGTTCTGGGGATGCTTATTCCTGGCTCTGTGGTTTGCTATGTGTGCAGGCAGAGTGGCCATTCCAGCTTTACCTAGCACATTGAGGCACAGATATGCCTGGTATTTTTAGCAGAAGCACAATGAGTCAGACAGACCAAAGGTAGGAGTGACTACTATTCCAGCCAGAAGGTTGATATGTAGTATCCACATTCCTCACTGGAACTGCCCTCTGGCAGGCTGTTCACTTGTCATTTCCTTTAAGCTTAGGCCCCTTGAGAAGGGCCAGAGGTTTGTGCCCAGACTGCGCCATGGTCATCTGACCACCAGTTTCCCCAGATTCCCCTGGCTCAAGTGTACAGATGCTGAAGTCATAGCTGGTTCTGCTTCCCCTGCTGCTGATCTTGGCCAGGATGTGCAGAGCAATGGAGTGGATGTGCCATATGTACTCTCAAATGTTTGTCCAAGTTTTATTGGGATCAAAATTGTTTATCCTTTTTATGTTGCATGGGATTGTAAGGTGATTGAAACTCACTCTGTGGTAGAGATATAGTCAAGCAGGCTGGTGTCTGGGTCAGGGAGGTGTTCCCATTTACTGCTAAAGAGTAAAACAAGACAGTGGCTTTTATGTTATGGAGCATGGCCATGCCTAAAATAACAGTGATTTTTGTTGAATTAATCATGTCTGGTATAATTAGCCAGCCCTTAATGCTAATAAACCCTGGGAAATGACACCAAATTGTTCCAAAGGGACAGAATATATGGGACACCAATTTGAGAATAAGATGCAGCTCATGTAGTCACTGGGCACTAAAGAGACTTGTAGTTTGGTTGATGGTGCAATTTTGAGTAAAGAATTCCAATTTAATCTCTATACATTTGCTGTATATTTCTTTGCCTTATATTGAAGTGACTATGCTAACAGGATTAAAAGTACATTAAATGTTTTTGCATTACTGGATATTAAACCTAGACTTGCATGCTTGCTAGGCAAGGTCTCTACCACTTGAGCCACATCCTCAGTCCATGTGTTTACATTTTGTCTATTGAGCTAGGGTAGTATTAACTTTTTCTGGGCTGGCCATCCTTATCCTCCTGCCTCTGCCTACTGAGTCCATGAGAATATACGCAGACAATAACATGCCTAATCCTAACCACTTTTGAATGTGTTAGATACAATTTTGATAAATGATCTTTTTTAATCTAAAGAAACGAAACAATTTAAAATTCATATTATATTATAAGAACAACATAAATTGTTTTTAGGTCACACTGGTTTGAGCATGAGTTGAAGTACTATATTCCACTGTATTTGTTTCCTACAAACAAGAATATTCTCTAGGCTATGGTGCTGGTTCACACGTGTTATCCCAGCTACTTGGGAGGTGGAGATTTAGGGGATGTCTATTTAAGGCCAGCTGTAGAAAAAAGTTAGGTAAACCTTATATTATTCAACAAGCTGAGGGAGGTTGCACATCAGTGTAATTCAAGTCATGAGGGAGATATAGGTAAGACAGTTAATGATCAAGGTTGGTTTGGGGCAAAAAATTTAAGATCCTATCCAAAAAATAAGTAAAGTGAAAAATGGCTGGGCTTGTGGCTCTAGTGCTAGACCATCTTCCAAGCAAACAGAAGACTCTAAATTCAAAACCCCAGTACTTTTGAGAGAGAGAGAGAGAGAGAGAGAGAGAGAGAGAGAGAGAGAGAGAGAGAAAGAGAGGGAGAATGAGAATATTCTTTTACATTTTTTCAATATACTTATGATATGCATTATTTCATTGGTCCTCCTGTCACTTTCAAATATTAAAAGTAGACTAAAATGTAGCAAAATGTCCTCCTAGGAAAAACACAAAAGAATCCTTGCTGTTATTCTCTTATTGGAACATCTGAAGACCATGTTCCTATGTTGACTTACTGAGAGATCCAGCCCTGCATCTGTGCCCAGCTCCTGCTTATTTGCATGTGCCCAGAGCACAACCCACTGCCATAAGGACTACTTGTAGGTTGAGCACTCCCTGTAGAGGAGTCAGTCTCAATCAGGACAGAGCATGGATATGAGGGCCCCCATTCAGCTGTTGGGACTCCTGTTGCTCTGGATCCCAGGTGAGGAAGGAGAGCAGGATGGTGTTTGTAATTTACTAGTGCCCTGTCAGCAGTGCTGCCTGGCTTTTTAGGAAAGTCCTCTTATAACATAATTATCAATGTGAAGTTTATTATTGTTCTTTTTATGTTTCCAATGTCAAGTATCAGATGTGACATCCTGACTACCCAGTCTCCATTTTCCCTGTATGCTTCTCCAGGAGACAGAGTCAAAATCACGTGCAGGGCCAGTCAGGATATCAGTAATAGTTTACATTGGTATCAGCAGAAACCATGGAAAGCCCCTAAGCCCCTGATCTATGGTGCATCCAATTTGTAATCTGGGGTCCCATCGAGGTTCAGTGGCAGTGGATCTGGGACAGATTTCACTCTCACCATCAACAATCTGGAGCCTGAAGATGTTGCCACTTATTATTGCCAACAGAGTAAAATTGACCCACCACAGTGATACAAGTCATAACATATCCCCCTCAAGGAAGCAGAAGAGTCAGTCTGGGCTGCACCAGCTGCTCCTACTGATTTCTCCACCTGCTGACAGTGTTTTTCACATGATCCAGTCTCTGAAGGTCTCTCAGAGTTCGGATAGAAGATTCAGGGCCCATTTTTCTTCTTCTTCAGGTCCAGAAGCCCAGATACAGCAATCCCTCTCCTGATAAATAAAGGACGTAAATCTGTATTCATGAGGAGATTGGGTTCTGGTACTAGTTTGAATTCACAAGGTAAAAGAAAAGCCATTCTATGTATACCAAGCAGGATTTAAAAAAATAAAAGCAATGGCATTCTTTATAGCTTTTGTAGAGAATTTTTAATTGACACATATTAATTGTCTATATTTATGGTGTACAATATGATGCTCCAGATATGTGTACATTGTTCAATAATCAAACAAGTTCAATTAGCATAATTATCCATATTAAAACTTTGTTATTCATTTGTTATGAGCCTATCAATGGCCTGGGGATATGCCAATCAAATATACATATCCTAGAAATTATGGATTTTTCTGGCCCTCCACCAGTAACCAGTGTGAATCTGCCATAGAAGGTGAGAACTGTATAACTGTGAGGCCCTAAAATCTGTCTGGGAAAGCACAGGGTGAAGGTGCTAATGCTATCTTCTCACATATCACAGAGACAGAACATATAAAAGAAGTAAAAACTTTAAAAGCACGTGAATAAATGGAATATATTTTACATCACTTATGGAAGCATCCAACAGAAACAGTTAATGTGGAAGTTATCCACATTATAGCAATACTTAGTGGAGTAGTCAGAGTCATCTCAGAGGGGATTCTCAATCCTCACCTCTTTCTATGTCTTACTTCAGTGCAGATGACAGGACAGAATTCTTCATTTCTATTTCCCAAATCTCACAGAAGCCCCTCATGGAGAAACTCTATTACAAACCAGAGAGGGAAAAGGGCAAATGATAATTGTGCTTCCAAAATGATGCTGATGCTGGATAATTGCCAGTCAGATATGGTCACTCTTTCCCAACTCAGCAACAGGCCAGTTAAGTGATGGCTCTGGAACACACTTGGAACTGTTTCCAAATATTATTGTTAAAAGTTAGGGTCATAGAAACAAAATTTCATTGTCACATAGTAAATAGAAAAATGTGAAATTATGTACAACATTTACAACAATTGTGTGATCTAAAATGGAAAACTTATTTCCTTTTGTTTGGCAGTACTGGTGTTTGAACTCAGTTCCTCACATTTACTAGGCATGTGCTCTAAGACTTGTGCCATGCATCCAGTCCATAACTTCCTTTAACACACACACACACACACACACACACACATATGCATGCACACACATAAACACAGTCAGATGAGTGTGACATTCTTTTTTCTTAATATAACAAACTTTGCTACTTACGATTTGTTCAGAAGCCAGGAACATCCTCCTTATCACTCAGAGTAACATAGAGATGCAGAAGTGAATCCATCTTAGGTCTGCTGAATAGCTGTCTTCACTTTAGCCAGATAATAAAGAGCCATAGCAGGATTTGTATGCTATGAATAAGAGATTTTTACTTTAGTGAATGTACTCTTCTAAGAAAGCTTATTTAAAATCACATATTAAAAACATATCCAACATTTTTGTCTAAAAAATTAATTTTTTTGCTAAAGATCATAAGTATTTCTTAATGGTATGATCTTAGTCGTTGATAGTAAAATTTTTTAGGGGATAGATCTGTGTCTTTATTGAACATGTACAGGTCTATTATCTTGTCATTCTTGTACAATACAGTATAACAACTATTTACACAAATTTACATTATATTAGACATAAGTAATCTGGAGATGATGTAAAGTATACAGGATGGGTGTAGGTTACATGCAAATATTTCACATTTTATATAAGAAATTCAAACATCTGCATATTATGATATCCAGTAAACAATCACCCACAGATACCAAGGGATGTCTGTCATCAAATATTGTATCCTGATTTATTTATCAAACAAACGTTTTCCATGTTCTGAAGTTTTCAAGTCACAGTTTTAGTTATAACAGAGCATTTGGTTATTCTTCTTGCTTTGTATTAAAGTTGTTTACAATTTTTTACTATTAGAATAATTATCATGTGAATATGACTTGTCAGATAGATAGGATATATTTCCTTGAATTATCAGAGATGAAATTACTAACTCAAAGCCTCACATTGCTATCTAATGTTACATCTCTGAGAAATCATATATATTATATATTTTATTTTTATTTTATTCTATTTTATTATTCATATGTGCATACAAAGCTTGTGTCATTTCTCCCCCCTGCCCCATCCCCTCCCTTACCACCCACTCTGTCCCCTCCCTCTCCCTCCCACCACATCAATACCCAGCAGAAACTATTTTGCCCTTATTTCTAACTTTGTTGTAGAGAGAGTATAAGCCATAATAGGAAGGAACAAGGGTTTTTGCTGGTTGTGATAAGGATAGCTATACAGGGAGTTGACTCACATTAATATCCTGTACATGTGTGTTACCTCCTAGGTTCATTTTTTTAATCTCACCTTTTCTCTAGTTCCTGGTCCCCTTTTCCTATTGGCCTCAGTTGCTTTTAAGGTATCTGCTTTACTTTCTCTGTGTTAAGGGCAACAAATGCTAGCTAATTTTTTAGGTGTCTTACCTATCCTCACCTCTCCCTTGTGTGCTAAAGCTTTTATCAAATGCTCAAAGTCCAATCCCATTGTTGTGTTTGCCCTTGATCTAATGTCCACATATGAGGGAGAACATATGATTTTTGGTCTTTTGGGCCAGGCTAACCTCACTCAGAATGATGTTCTCCAATTCTATCCATTTACCAGCAAATGATAACATTTCGTTCTTCTTCATGGCTGGATAAAGTTCCATTGTGTATAGATACCACATTTTCTTAATCCATTCATCGGTGGTGGGGCTGTTTCCATAACTTGGCTATTGTGAATAGTGCCGCAATAAAAATGGGTATGCAGGTGCCTCTGGAGTAACCTGTGTCACAGCTTTTTGGGTATATCCCCAAGAGTGGTATTGCTTGATCAAATGGTAGATCAATGTCTAGCTTTTTAAGTAACCTCCAAGTTTTTCCCAGAGTGGTTGTACTAGTTTACATTCCCACCAACAGTGTAAGAGGGTTCCTTTTTCCCTGCATCCTTGCCAACACCTGTTGTTGGTGGTGTTGCTAATGATGGCTATTCTAACAAAGGTGAGGTGGAATCTTAGTGTGGTTTTAATTTGCATTTCCTTTATTGCGAGAGATGGTGAGCATTTTTTCATGTGTTTTTTGGCCATTTGAATTTCTTCTTTTGAGAAAGTTCTGTTTACTTCACTTCCCCATTTCTTTATTGGTTCATTAGTTTTGGGAGAATTTAGTTTTTTAAGTTCCCTATATATTCTGGTTATCAGTCCTTTTTCTAATGTGTAGCTGGCCAATATTTTCTCCCACTCTGTGGGTGTTCTCTTCAGTTTAGAGACCATTTATTTTCATGAACAGAGTTTTTAGCTTCATGAGGTCCCATTTATCTATGCTATCTCTTAGTTGCTGTGCTGCTGGGGTTTCATTGAGAAAGTTCTTACCTATACCTACTAACTCCAGAGTATTTCCTACTCTTTCCTGTATCAACTTTAGAGTTTGGGGTCTGATATTAAGATCCTTGATCCATTTTGAGTTAACATTGGTACAGGGTGATATACATGGATCTAGTTTCAGTTTTTTGCAGACTGCTAACCAGTTTTCCCAGCAGTTTTTGTTGAAGAGGCTGCTATTTCTCCATCGTATATTTTTAGCTCCTTTGTCAAAGACAAGTTGGTTATAGTTGTGTGGCTTCATATCTGGGTCCTCTATTCTGTTCCACTGGTCTTCATGTCTGTTTTTGTGCCAGTACCATGCTGTTTTTATTGTTATTGCTTTGTAATATAGTTTGAAGTCGGGTATTGTGATACCTCCTGTATTGTTCTTTTGACTGAGTATTGCCTTGGTTATTTGTGGCCTCTTGTGTTTCCATATAAATTTAACAGTAGATTTTTCAATCTCTTTAATGAATGTCATTGGAATTTTGATGAGAATTGCATTAAACTTGTAGATTACTTTTGGGAGTATCGACATTTTTACTATGTTGATTCTACCAATCCATGAGCATGGGAGATCTCTCCACTTTCTATAGTCTTCCTCAATCTCTTTCTTCAGAAGTGTATAGTTTTCCTTGTAGAGGTCTTTTACATTTTTTATTAGGTTTACACCTAGGTATTTGATATTTTTTGAGGCTATTGTAAATGGAATTGTTTTCATACATTCTTTTTCAGTTTGCTCATTGTTAGTGTATAGAAATGCTAATGACTTTTCTATGTTGATTTTATATCCTGCTGCCTTGCTATAGCTATTGATGATGTCTAAAAGCTTCTGAGTAGAGTTTTTTGGGTCTTTAAGGTATAGGATCATGTCATCTGCAAATAGGGATATTTTGACTATTTCTTTACCTATTTGTATTCCTTTTATTACTTCTTCTTGCCTAATTGCTCTGGCTAGGAATTCCAGTACTATGTTGAATAGGAGTGGGGATAGTGGGCATCCTTGTCTGGTTCCTGATTTTAGAGGGAATGGTTTCAGTTTTTCTCCATTCAATATAATGCTGGCTGTAGGTTTGTCATATATAGCTTTTATCATGTTGAGGTACTTTCCTTCTATTCCTAGTTTTCTTAGAGTTTTTATCATGAAATGGTGTTGGATCTTATCAAAGACTTTTTCTGCATCTATTGAGAAGATCAAGTGGTTTTTGTCTTTGCTTCGGTTAATGTGGTTTATTACATTTATTGATTTTCATATGTTGAACCACCCCTGTATTCCTGGGATGAAGCATACTTGGTCGTGGTGAGTAATCTTTTTGATGTGTTGCTGAATTCGGTTTGCCATTATTTTGTTGAGAATTTTTGCATCAATGTTCATTAAGGAGATTGGCCTATAGTTCTCCTTTTTTGAGGTGTCTTTGCCTGGTTTTGGGATAAGTGTAATACTGTCTTCATAAAATGTGTTTGTCAGTTTTCTTTCCCTTTCTATTTCGTGGAACAGTTTAAGGAAGGTTGGTATCAGTTCTTCTTTAAAGGTCTGATAGAAGTCAGCAGAGAATCCATCAGGTCCTGGACTTTTCTTTTTGGGGAGACTCTTGCTTGCTGCTTCAATTTCATTTTGTGCTACAGGTCTATTCAGGTGATTAATTTCCTCTTGGTTCAGTTTTAGATGATCATATGTATCTAGAAATCTGTCCATTTCTTTAAGATTTTCAAATTTATTTGAATATAGGTTCTCAAAGTAGTCTCTGATGATTTCCTGGACTTCCATGGTGTTTGTTGTTATCTCCCCTTTTGCATTCCTGATTCTTCTTATTTGGATTTTTTCTCTCCTCATTTTAGTCAGGTCTGCCAGGGGTCTATCGATCTTGTTTACTTTTTCAAAGAACCAACTTTTGGTTTCTTTAATTCTTTGTATGGTTTTTTTGGTTTCTATTTCATTGATTTCAGTTCTTATTTTTATTATTTCTCTCCTTCTATTTGTTTTGGGATTTCTTGTTCTTGTGTTTCTAGGAGCTTGAGATGTATCATTAGGTCATTGATTTGGGATCTTTCAGTCTTTTTAATATATGCACTCATGGCTATATACTTTTTCTCAGGACTGCCTTTGCTGTGTTCCATAGGTTGCAGAAGGTTGTGTTTTCATTTTCATTGACTTCCAGGAACTTTTAATTTCCTCTTTTATTTCATCAATGATCCATTTTTCATTAAGTAATGAGTTATTTAGTTTCCAGCTGTTTGCATGTTTTGTGTCTTTACTTTTGTTATTGAGTTCTACTTTTACTGCATTGTGATCAGATAGTATGCATGGTATAATTTCTATTTTCTTATATTTGCTGAGACTTGCTTTGTGCCCTAGGATATGATTTATTTTGGAAAAGTTTCCATGGGCTGCTGAGAAGAATGTATATTGTGTAGAGGTTGGATGAAATGTTCTGTAGACATCAACTAGGTCCATTTGATCTATTGCATATTTTAGATCTTGGATTTCTTTATTGATTTTTTGTTTGGATGACCTATCTATTGATGATAATGGGGTATTGAAGTCTCCCACAACCACTGTGTTGGCGTTTATATATTCTTTTAGGTCTTTCAGGGTATGTTCGATGAAATTGGTTGTGTTGACATTGGGTGCATACAGGTTGATAATTATTATTTCCTTTTGGAAATAATTATCTTGATCAATGTAGGTTTGAAGCCTACTTTGTCCAATATAAGTATTGCTACTCCTGCCTATTTTGGGGGGCCATTGGCTTGGTAAATCTTCTTCCAGCCTTTCATCCTAACCTTGTGCTTATTTCTGTCGGTGAGGTGGGTCTCCTGTAAGCAAAAAAATTGTTGGATCTTCCTTTTAATCCATTTCGTCAAGTGGTGCCTTTTGATGGGTGAATTAAGTTGGTTAACATTAAGTGTTAGTACTGATGGGTATGTGTTGACTCTTGTCATTTAGTTGTCTTAGTTGTTTGAAGGTTTGATTGTCTGTACCTAAGTTGAGGTTACTCTCTACTGTCTTGCTTTTTCTTTTCCTGTGGTTTGGTGCTGCCTGTGTTTTCATGGTTAAGTTGGGTTTCACTTTCTGTGTGCAGAATCCCTTGAAGAATCTTTTGTAGTGGTGGCTTTGTGGTCACATATTGTTTTAGTTTCTGCTTATCATGAAAGACTTTTATTGCTCCATCTATTTTGAATGATAGTTTTGCTGGGTAGAGTATCCTGGTATTGAAGTTATTTTCATTCAGTGTCCGGAAGGTCTCACCCCATGCTCTTCTTGCTTTTAATGTTTCTGTTGAGAAGTCTGCTGTGATTTTGATGGGTTTACCTTTGTATGTTACTTGTTTTTTCTCTCTTACAGCCTTCAATATTCTTTCCTTAGTTTCTGAACTTGTTTTAATGATGATATGTCATGGGGTATTTCTATTTTGATCTGGTCTGTTTGGTGTGCTGGAGGCCGCTTGCATCTGTATGGGAATATCTTTCTCTAGATTTGGGAAATTTTCCTTTATTATATGCGTAATATTATGTGCATAATATATTGCACATTCCCTTCGCTTGTACCTCTTCTCCTTCTTCGATGCCCATGATTCTAAAGTTTGGTCTTTTGATGGAGTCGGTGAGTTCTTGCATTTTCTTTTCACAGGTTTTGAGTTGTTTAATTAATAGTTCTTTGGTTTTTCCTTTAATTACCATTTCGTCTTCAAGTTCTGAGATTCTGTCTTCTGTTTGTTCTATTCTGCTGGATTGGCTGTCCGCTTTGGTTTTCAATTCTGTTTCGTTCTTTTTTCTGAGGTTTTCCATATCCTGGGTTGGTTCCTCTTTAATGTTGTCTATTTTTGTCCTGAGTTCATTTATCTGTTTATTTATCATGTTTTCTGTTTCACTTTGGTGTTTTTACAGTGCTTCTATGGTTTCCTTTATTTCTTCTTTTGCTTTTTCAAATTCTCTATTTTTGTTGTCTTGGAATTTCTTGAGTGTCTCCTGTACATTTTTGTTGACCCTATCCAGTATCATCTCTATAAAATTCTCATTGAGTACCTGTAGTTTGTATTCTTTTTAAATTATTCTTGTGGGCTTCAATGGGTCCTTTGGCATAGTTTATCTTCATTTTGTTGGAGTCTGGATCTGAGTATCTGTTTTATTCATTCCCCTCTGGTTCTTGTACTAAGTTTTTGCTGTGGGGAAACTGGTTTCCATGTTTTTTCTGTCTTCCCATCATTGTCCTTGGTGTTGTTACTGTCCCTGTACTGTGTGCAATTAAGTATTTTCTAGCTTGTAATAATAACAATGGTAATATTTAGAATGGAATGGTGAGTTGAGATGGAAAGCAAGAAGTTAAAGAAAGGGGGAAAACATACACAGACAAGAAGGAGAAAACAGAACACGGTATCAGACAAGAAAGTTTCAAAGGTATAAACAGGGAGAGTTAGTGTAGTAATTGACAGTAAGCTGAACAGACATTGGAGAGACAGAGGGAGGATTGAAAATAAAAAATAAAAAAAATAAGAATAAAAATAAAAAATAAGTAAATGAAAGAAGTATCTCTATATAAAAATGAATTAAAATAAGATGAAAAATAGAAAAAAAAAAAACCCAAAAAACCTCCAAGTTTAAATGCAATGAAGTTTCAGTCTTAATAATTTGGGTGTCCGTGTCAGTCTCCAATCCTGGAGATGGTGCCTCAGGTGTTGTTCTGCAGTTGTCTCATCAAAGGGGATGCATAAAGTAGAACAAAACTACACACACACACAAACACACACACACACACACACACACAAAACCCACCAAGTGTCCCAAGTTCAAATGCAATACAGTTTCAATAAGTTTTTCAGCAAGCAGGTGTAATTCGGTTGTTTTCTCATCAAGTGTAGGGAGAAAAAGAAAAAAGAGAGTCTGGAGACAGTTCTGAGAATGGTATCTGCAGCTGTGGCTTGTCTGCCTGATGCTGTCAGCCTGCTGTGGCTGGTGGCATTATTTATGCAGATCTCTGGGGTGAGCTTAGCACTCACCTGGCCCCGTAGGCTTTGTTTGCTCAGAGTTCTCCTGTGCAGGAGCCTCTGCTACAAGCTTTCCCCTTTCCAAGCACACTGGGAAAGGTGACACTGCACCCGCGTTGTCAGGCCTGCATGTTTATTTACAGTTCATGTGAGAGGTGGGTCTTCCCTTCTCTCCTGTGGAGTTTTCCTCCCACCACCACTTTCACAAGCTTTTCTGCACCTGATTACTGGGCAGTGCTGCTGCTCCTGCCAGCCACCATGTTTGTTTACAGTTCACGTGGGAAGTGGGTCTTCCCTCCTCTCCTGTGGAGTTTTCCTTCCTCCGCGACTCTCACAAGCTTTCTGGCTCCTGGTTGCTGGGCGCGTGCGCACCCACTCCCACCAGAGCCTCTCTGGTCTGCCCAGCTTGTTTATTTACAGTCCTGGGAAGGATTCCCTTCCCCCAATCTTTGGCACTCAGTGCACCCCACCCTCATTCCTGTGTGTCTTTATTGATCTTATTGCTTATTAGTCAGTTTCTCTTTTTTTCCCCGGGTTGGGTTCGGTCTGTCCAGGGGGCTATGCTGCTCTGGCCCAGGCTTGTCTGTGGGAGTACCGTGGTACCATGAAGTTCACCTGGTCCACATCTTCCCAAGCTGTCTGGGCACGGGTGACTGGCAGCCTGGGGGCCCTCCTGGTTTCTCTGTTTAACGTGAAGTGGAGATTCTCTGCACCAGCTGGAGGTGTGGAGGGGTCAAAGTTATGCCTCTTCTCAGTGATTATGCCTGCAAATTGTGTCTCCAGTGTCTCTCCAAGATTTCACTATAGGAGGCTTGCTTTCTGCTTCCTCCCTCTAGCTGCCATCTTGGAATCTCCTATATTATATGATAGTAAAATTGAATAATGTTTTAAGAGATTGAAATATTAAGATACATAAGTTAAATGGAATGTGTTTTTATTAGTTTAAATAACTTTAAAGATAAGAAATAATGAAAATGTTATGTCCCTGTGTTGGTGACATTTGGAAATAAATTTTTTTGTGCACCTTGACCACAGGATGTTCTTCATTGCCCCTAGTAATCACTGCTGCTTTGGTCTCAGTTGAGATCAAACAGAATCCACAGGTTGGAGATGAGTCCAGTGACTGCAGCAGAAGTGTCACACAGTTGATCCCTGCTTGGATCAGACACATCATTGTGATTATGAACATCTACAAGCATTAATATAAATGCCTGGTGTTGTGAGCACTGGGGTTTGGGGTGGTTTGTTACACGTCATTGTTATTGAAAAGCTGGCATAACATTTCAGAAGCAGACAAACAAATAGATGTATTTTTATGAAAACTGACTGCATAACTATAAATACTCAGAAAACAATTTGGAAAGAGATAAAATAAATGGAAAAAATTTGAAAAGCAGGTGAATAAATGGAATACATTTTAGGTCATTTTTAGAAATATCTAACAGTAATGGTTAATGTGAAGGTTATCAATATTGTAGCAAGTCCAACCAGAGTAATCAGAAAGAATCTTCATATACCACACAGACTTATTGAAAATCATATAATCACATTTAAAAATAAAAGTATATACTTGTAGATATAAGTGTGTATGTCTATATATTTGTTTAAATACATTTAACATATGTGTACATATTTATATTGGTTGTGCAAACATATGCATGTATATTTATATACAAACATGCACTTATAGAAATACATTTGTTATAGAAATACATTTATACAAAAATATCAGGAGGATAAGGAAATATAGTTTTGTCTTTCCCAACCCTACATTACAAACTGTGGGATTCCAGAGTTGGGAGTTCTGTTAAAGAATCAGATCCACAAACAGCACGGTATTGCATACATTGGTTACATTATCTTCTTTCCCCCTGTTCTGAAATTACTTTAAAGTTTAGAACTGTGTTTTGATAAATTGTATAATTTAGGTTTAGGATCAGATTTATGGCCCATGAGGGAAAGTTGATACTACCTTGGTTTTTCTATTGCTTGTGGCAAGAAGGGTTGCTCTTATTTATAAAGGGAAGGATTCCAGTATGAGTTGGTAATACATTGATTTTAACTTTTAAAAATGTGTCAGTTACAGTGTGTAAAAATGTGATTTTAGTAGAAAGTCCCAGGAGAACAGGAGTACAAAAATCCCCTGCACCCATGATCAGATGAAGTCTCAAGAGGCTGAAACAGGTGTGTAAATGTCACAGGGAGTGCTGCAGGCCCAGATGATAGGCACCTGCTGCTGGTGGCTGGTTGTGGCCTTTCTGTGGCCAGGAAAGAAAGGAGAGGATGTCTTCTTTGTAGTGGGCAGACTAATGTAAGTTTCAAGGCTTAGGCAGGAGGCCCTCTTTCCATGGTTCCATCAGCTTGGATTTTTTATTTTTGGTGGTAGGGGTGAACTCAAGCCTTCGTGGTTCAGCCATGCTTTCAGTCCTTTTGCTCTGGTTATTTTGGAGACAGGGTCTTACTTTTAGTCCAGGTGATCCTGGACCTCATTCTTCCTATTTCATGCTTCCCGTGATCCCTAGCACAACAGGAACATGCCACCATGTCCTGGTTTTCTCAGTTGAGTTGGGGTGTCACAAATGTTTTTGCACTGTCTAGTCTTGAACAGCAACCCTCCCCAGCTCAGCCTCCCAAGTAGCTAGCATTAAAGGCATGAGCCATTGGATCCCAGCTTCTTTGAATTTTTAGAGGCTTCATCTTGAGCCTGACCCTTAATGGATCCATACAGTGTGTAAGCTTTTCAGTGTCCCATAGCAAACCATTCTAGGCTGAGGGTACATAACATTTGTACCCACGAACACTGGCCAACGCATTCTGAGAGCATTATCACAGCCCCTATTTTTGTTGCCAGTTATACTACTTTCCCACCTGCCTGGCCTCAGGAAGTCAACATGAGCAACTTTATACACCATCTAAACTGAAGCCAAATAAACACAGAAGGAACCACTGGCTTCTTCCTAAATGCACTTTACTATGACACAGAGAGAGGAACTGAGGGATTTCTCTCTGGTCCTTCAGGTTTTCTTTTTTCAGGCCTGGGTGGGCTGTCCACATGTACACACTGGTCAGTACTCTTGTCAACTACTGAGAGAGACATTCTGTAGACATCTTGGGCTCTCAATGTGCAGCTCTCTCCTATTTCTCTGACTTCAACATTCAGGATTCACAGTTATTCCTCTTCAACTCAGGTTAACACTGGAGTCATCACAGATTTCTTCTCCCAAAATAATGGACTGGAAATGTTCTTTACACTGTAATAGAAATTAATAAAAGTTTTAGCTCTTCTGGTTTCCAACTGTTTTATTTCCAATGTCCAATGCCTTGAAAACAATTGTTTCATATTTTTGCTGCTTTTGAAAATTACATGTTTGATTTTTAGAGGAGGTCTTGCTATGCAACTCAGGCTGGTCTGAAACCTTTGATCCTCCCACATCTCCTGTTTGAGTGGTGGGATTACAGGCATATGCCATTGTACCTGTCTCTATACTGTA
This sequence comes from Castor canadensis, assembly GCF_047511655.1. NCBI lineage: Eukaryota > Metazoa > Chordata > Mammalia > Rodentia > Castoridae > Castor > Castor canadensis. Next base: position 79,195,586 of record NC_133397.1, on the reverse strand, counting down.
TTTTAGGTAGTATAAACAAGAATGAAAATACAGTCTATGCTACTCTTAATACTTTTAAATTTAGATATTTTGTTTTCACAGATTTTATTTCATTCCCTGGGGTTCTGAGATTATAGTTCCTAGTCCTAAACTGTCTTCAGGGCCTCACTGCCTTTCTCTCATCTCCTTCTCAATGCACACCATGAAAGATCTATTCCACACAGGCACAGGCATGTTTACTCACACATCCAAACTCCATTATGCCTCCTGGCAGCAGCCCTTGATACCACTTTGGACCTGGGCAAGGAACACCTGCTGTGTAGCCACTCTAAATAACATGGGTTATAAAAGAAATCAATGTGTTCCATGGAACATAGACTCAGAGACTGTTTTATTGGTGGTTCTGGGGTTTGAACTCAGGCTGTCATGCTTGCCAAGCAAGTGTTCTATCTATACCCCAGCCATTTTAGTTTGATTCAGATAGGGCCTTGTGTTTTTGCCTAAGACAAACCTCAGACTATGATCCACCTACTTCTGTCTCCCAAGTAGCTAGGATCACATGTATGTGCCACCATGCTCAACTTTTTAAGTTTTTAGATGGGTTTTCACTAACTCATTGTCTGGGATGACCCCATATCATCATCCTCTTATCTCTGCAACCAGAGTAGCTGAGTTTAAAGGCATGCACAACAACACTCCACACCAGTGGAACAGAGCTTTTGAATTTGAGATTTTATGGTCCTGGTTGCCAAAAACTTGATCATGAAGGAGACAATTGGTTCTGGAGTAGCCCAAATTCTTTGCAAGAATGACTGGAGGAGAGAACAATGAGGGCCCTAACTACTGGGGACCAGAGCAAGAGGTTCCTCTTATTGGGGTTCAAAATGATTCTGGTGGATGCATTAGTGTTGTGATAGTTAATTTGAAGCAAATAATGGGAGGCCTTCGATATTGTCAGTTTTCACAGAGCCTCCTTATGATCTAGTAGGATATTGAAAATGCCCTGACTTTGTACAGTTTCTCTCTGTCCTCATAACACTTCCTCTGTATGTTCTCTGAAATGCAGAGCAACTCTCCAGGAGACATTGTTGGTTACATACTTCTTTGGAGATTTCCTCAGAGTTTCTGGGATATTGTAGGGTATTTTAGGTAATAATTCCAGTGCTATCCTGTTTGGTTGCAGGAAGAAAGAATAACTTGTTTTCTTTCAAAATCAGGCTTGTCAACACTGGTCAGATCTCTCAGGCTGCTAAACTGTTAGAAATAAGAAGTCCTCAAACCAAGAGTAAGATGCAGTCCATTTAGTCAATGAATACAAAATAGACCTAAGACTTTGGTTAATGTCCACCTGTGATCTGCCCATTTTTGATAAGAGAATGAGCACTTGTTTTAGTGAATACTTCAGGACAAGAGTGAATGTTAATAGAGCATAAGGCATAAGTAGTCATCTAAGACCTTTGGAAGCATCTTGGTAGGAAATGCACAATGGCCACAGAGCTAGAAAGGAAGCCAAGACTTTTCAGAAGTGGAGGAATAAAAGTCCCTGATGTTGACTGACCCAAAAGGGTGTGTTGGAAAAGTCCATTCAGAAGTGGAGGACAGCAATTACTTTCTGTAGATGACATCTCAGTAATGAATGACCCATTCATGTAGCTGATAATTCTATTTTTCATGTTTTCTTTTCACATTTTCTTTTCTTTTATTATAAATTATCTATCTATCCAACTATCTACAGACCTAGTTACCAATCCACCTGTCATCTATTACTCTTTTTTATTATTATTCATTTATTCACATGTGTGTACATTGTTTAGGTCATTTCTCCCCCCCCCCGCCCTTCTCTCCTACCCACTCCACCCTCTCCACTCGCTTCCAGGCAGAGCCTGTTCTGTCCTTATCTCTAATTTTGTGGAAGAGAAGACATAAGCATAATAAGGAAAATGAAGCATTTTGGGTACTTGAGATAAGGAAAGCTATAAAGAGAGATTCCTAGCATTGCTTTCATGTACAAATGTGTTACAACTCAAGTTGATTCATCTGTAACTGATCTTTATACTGGTTCCTGATTGCCTTCTCGTTTGACCTCTGTTGCGTTAAGGTTTTGGTATTAATTTCTCTGTAGTGGGGACATATTTTGGGTTTCTTGCCTATTCCCATATCTCCCATATGTGCTCTCCCCTTGTCACGTGATCCAAGCAACCACATTGTTGTATTTGCCCTAGATCTAAATTCTGCATATGAGGGAGAACATACAATTTTTGGTCTTCTGAGCCTGGCTGACCTCGCTCAGAATGATGCTCTCCAGTTACATCCATTGACCTGCAAATGATAAGATTTCTTACTTCTTCATGGCTGAGTAAAATTCCATTGTGTATAAACCACATTTTCTTGATCCATTCATCAGTAGTGGGGCATCTTGGTTGTTTCCATAACTTGGCTATAGTGAATAGTGCTGCAATAAACATGGGTGTGCAGGTGCCTCTGGAGTAACCTGTGTTGCATTCTTTTAGATATATCCCCAGGAGTGGGATTACTGGATCATATGGCAGATCTATGTTTAGATTTTTAAGAAGCTTCCAAATTTTTTTTCCACCAGCAGTTTACAAGGGTTCCTTTTAACCCACATTCTCGCCAACACGTGTTGATGGTGGTGTTTTTGATAATGGCTATTCTAACAGGGGTGAGGTGGAATCTTAGTGTGGTTTTGATAGAGATGGTGAACATTTTTTTCATGTGTTTTTTGGCCATTTGAATTTCTTCTTTTGAGAAAGTTCTGTTTAGTTCAGTTGCCTATTTCTTTATTGGTTCATTGATTTTGGGAGAGTTTAGTTTCTTAAGTACTCTATACATTTTGATTATCAGTTCTTTGTCTAATGTATAGCTGGCAAGTATTTTCTCCACTCTGTGGGTGGTCTCTTCAGTTTAAAGACCATTTCTTTTGTTGTGCAGAATCTTTTCGGTTTTATGAAGTCTCATTTGTCCATTCTTTCTCTTAGTTGCTGGGCTGCTGAGGTTCTACTGAGGAAGTCCTTTCCAATACATTTTAGTTTCAGAGTGTTTCCTGCTCCTTCCTGTACAAACTTCAGTTTCGGGTCTAGTATGAAGGTCCTTGATTCATTTTGAGTTGATACAATACAGAGCCATAGACATGGGTCTAGTTTTAGTTTCTTGCAGATGGATAATCACTTTTCCCAGCAACATTTGTTGAAGAGGATGTCTTTTCTCCATCATATATTTTTGGCACTTTTGTCAAAAATGAGGTATGTATAGTTTGTGGATTCATATCCGGGTCCTCTATTCTGTTCCACTGGTCTTCATGTCTGTTTTTGTGGTAGTACCATGTTGTTTTCATTGGTATTGCTTTGTAATATAGTTTGAAGTCGGGTATTCTGATACTTCCAGCATTGCTCTTTTTGCTGAGTATTGCCTTGGCTATTCGTGGTCTTTTGTGTTTCCAAATGAACATTATGGTACATTTTTCAGTCTCTGTGATGAAAGTCATTGGGATTTTGATGGGAATTGCATTAAACATGTAGATTGCTTCTGGTAGTATAGATATTTTTACTATGTTGATTCTTCCAATCAATGAGCATGGGAGATCTTTCCATCTTCTGTCATCTTCCTCGATCTCTTTCTTCAGGGGTTTGTAATTCTTCTTGTAGAGGTCATTCACATCCTTTGTTAAGTTTACTGCTAGGTATTTGGTTTTTCTTGAGGCTATTGTAAATGGAATTGTTTACATGTATTTCTTCTCAGTTTGTTCGTTGTTGGTGTATAGAAAAGCTATTGATTTTTTAAGTTGATTTTGTATCCTGCCACCTTGCTATAGCCATCTATCACTCTTACCTGATTGAATTTCTAAGTAGTATACTGATAATTAACATCACCGAAGTCTTCAAAGATCAATCTTAATAAGTGTCTTTATCTTCAGTACTATACTTAATTCCACAATGCAGTAGACATCTAAAACCTGTGGAGGTTTTTCTATTTCACAACAGAACTGACTGCATGCTAACTTCACCAAGTATATGGTGTGCCTTCCAATTATAACAATCAACTGTCATGAGGACTAACTCACTTTGTACTACCACCATTAACCTTTAAAAAGGCAGCACCTCCAATGACCCAGCCACCTCCAAATGGTCATCCCTGTCTAAGGTACACCACCTTATAACAGGGCCACTCTGGGGTCCTGTCATGAACCAATACAAGTCTCCAATATATGTACTCTTGTGGAAAAGCCACATTCAAAGTTTAGCAACTCCCACATTTACTTTTTAATTAATATAAAATGAAATTTGAAAAGTTTTGAAGTTATTGCCCTGTTACAAATGATTCTATTTGTCAAATGTAATCATATATTTGCTTGCATAGTTTGGGATGAGCAGTTTGCTCATTCTTATAACTGATTTGACAATGTTGGTGTCTGAATAGTCGCTGCCCTTCATCCTGAGCCCCTTATCAAACAAAATCTGGAGACTAGCTCAATGTCTTTTAGTAGAGTCACAAGTGAGCTCTGCCAGCATCAGCCAAATCATGCACACGAATGTCCATGAACAAAGCAAATGATTTTTTTGGTGGTATATGCATTTGAACTCACGGCCTCACAAAGTATTCTACCACTTCAGCCATGCCTCAAGCCCTTTCTGTTTTAGGTTATTTCACAGTAAATTTTTGTGTGTTTTTCTGTGGCTGGCTTTAGGCTACAATCCTCTATGCCTCTCTTACCTTGGAATAGAGATGTGCATCACCAAGCTCAACATTTTTCTTGATGTAGGGTCTTGTTAATTCTTTTGACCTTTTGGCTTCAAACTGCAATCTGCACTTCCTTACCTTCTATTGTAGTTTGGATTACAGAAGTGACCCACTTCACCCATATCTAAGAAACTGGTCTTTGAGACCAGTTTCTCAATAATAATAATAATAATAATAATAATAATGTTTACCTGTTTGCTAAACATTAATATGCAATGCTAACAGAATGCTCTTTCTACATCTAGACATTTAGATGAATATGTTCTACTAAAGTTTATAGCTTTGATGTGAATATTTCATAATTAGTTCATGATGATATGAAGTGGAATTAAAACTAAATACTCTTTGAAAAAAAGAGTAACATTTACATCATTTATGAAATGTGCCTATATGTTTATATTATGTATATGGCTGTTCATATATTCAATGTATATACTATTACTGGACACATATATACATGTTAGTTTTCTATATATATGTGTTGGTGTTAGTTTAGTTCAGTTATTTAATTCTGCTTCTGAATTATTTCTAGAAATTAACATACATTTTTCCTTGGATTGGACTGATGCCATACTACTACCATAGTCAAGGATGCCTTTGAAGAAAGGACACAAAAAGAAAGTGAACTCCAAGGGTTGCATCTCATGGTATCGTTGCAAAAACCCATTGGCTGGTCAGTGACATTGAACCCTATTTTGACAGTTCATTGGACTTTTGATGAAACATAGCTGAAGGATTGGAGACCAAACTGTTTTTGGAAAAACTAAGACTGAATTTTTCTAAATGTGTCAAGGTTGAAAAATAGTGACTTTTCAAATGAATACTGATGTAAAGGTCAGTGTTTCTCCATGAGTTTTCAATTATTAATCTGATCTAACACATACACTTCAGTCATCACACTTCTCAGTGCTTCCAATGAGGTTCATGCAGGAATTCAGTAATATAATTTCCAACAAGACAAGGTTCTCATGGATATTAGTACTTCTATCTTTTTGCTAATAATAAATATTGATATGTATTAATTGTACATATTAATGGTATTCACTGTGATATTTCTGTAAATGAATTCAATATGACAATGTGAGTTGATTCTGTCCATGCACACTTTTCCCCTGGTCTTTTATTCTCTTAAGCTTGTCCCTTTCCAAGATTAATAATCATCTTGTATAATCAGGTTGTCTGTTTTTATTATGTTGTTTGTCTTCCAACTACTAGGAGAAAATGTAATAAATGCCTTTTGATTCATGCTAATTCACTTAAAATCAGGATCCACAATTTATGCATTTTCTTGAAAATGAATGAAAATATTTCATTCTTCTTTAGGCCAAATAATACTCTTCTGTGTATGCAGACCTTATTTACTTTATCCTTGCATCTGTTGATTGACACACAGGTGATTCAATACTTTAGCTACAGTGAAGTGGAGTTATGAACTTGAGTATGTATGCTGACTTCATTCCCTTCAAATTTATAGCCTGGTATAGGATAGCTGGATACAGATGTAGAACTACCACATAGAATTCTAGTTTTACTTTTTTGTGAGGAAATCCCATATTGATTTTCATCATGGATGCACTAATTTACATTCCCACAAACTGTGCGAGGGCTCCTTTTCTCCACATATTTGTCATAATTTTTCATTTTTTTGTTATTTTAAAAATTATTTTATTATACTTCTGACCATACAACTTGCCAAGAAGAGTGGCTACTCCTGAGCCACTAGGTGTTAGTGCAACCAGGAACTCAGTTCACTATCTGGTGTGCAGTTGACTGCAGTGCCAGCAGTATAATCAGCTCCACTGCAGAGTTCCAGACCTGATCATGAACTTCCTTCCTAGGATGCATGAGTTGCGAGGATCAGTGGCTCCTGAAGCTCCACTCTTTTCTGTGATCCATACAGAGGTGCAATGCCAAATTCTGATGATGTTTGGCAGGGGTTAAGAATCCTGCCAGAGTTCCTTTTGTCTTCCTCTCTTCCATGAGGTAAACAGTCCCTTTCTCCACATGCTCACATTGTCCAGATGTTATGCCTCACCTGGCCCAGTAGCAACAGAGTTAAGAACTATGGACTGAAATCTCTGAGACCATGAGATGAAATAATTCTTTCCACTCTTAAGTTGTTTCTGCCTGGAATCTGCTCACAGAAACAATAAAGCTGACTCATGTACCCAGGAATCCATCATTTCTGGGAACTTGTTCAAGTCTTTAGAACAAGTACCTGTTTTGATAAGCTCATCAATAACTTGCTGGTGTATTCAGGACCAAGCCTATTGCTTCCACTCCTCACATTAGGATTATTTTCTCTTATAGTCAAATCATATCCTTGATTTTGGACATGTCACCAGTTGTGGAAAGGTTAAAACATTTTCCACCTATGAATATAACTTGTGCCTTGTGTTCTTATGCTATGTGATAGGTTTTTCCATGTATATGATTTCTGTCCTGAGTGACTCTTATATTAAGAATGCAGTGAGAAATCAGTTATGTGCATTGTGATCCCTCAATGATGAGCCCTTTTGTTTGAGGAACTTACTTTATTGTGATTATATCATTTACAATGGGTTGTGTTTTCTATTATAAGTTAAAATGACAAAAATAATGGTAAGCCAGTACAAGTGACTCTTAAATCACCATATTCTTCAGAGATGCCTAGATAGTATGGTGGCTGAACACATGTCAGCTTGGCTTTAAATCTGTAGTTCCTTTTTGTCAGCTTTACATTTCACCAATGATTGTAGCCTGTAAACTTCATTTCATTGCTTGACTTCCATAGATGTAGAACCTTAGCTGGAGTCCTTTGTTAACACACTTTTCTGCATCTGTTGAATAACACTTTAGAAGGTGAATATGAAACAGAAATTTTAAAGCAAGGCCAAAGTGATATCAAAATACTTAGATTCATCCAGTTCCCATGGTTGGAGACAGGTGAATCTCAAATTACAGCTGAACCAATTGTGATGCAAATGAACTGAAATTTCATACTTAGTGAAGTAATTTCTTAGGTTCTCTGAATAATGGTACCTTTATGAAGTCATGTTAGCATTCAACATAATTAGTTTCATTATTGATAATATTGTCATAAGCATTTTATTTCTTTGGCATGAGATGGCTTTGTCATAATGCTATATCATTAGCAATGATGCTGAGAGTTCTCCAGAAAGGAACATTAAGTTCATTAGGCTGAGAAAATAAACCACAAATCCTTGAGCACCAACCTTAGACAACCAAAAAAAAAAAAAAGAAACTTCTGATACATGTTACATATAGGAACATCTAGGATGTTCTGCTGTAATAAGGCCAGTCACAGACAAGTATAAAGTAGAATCAGGATTTCCAATAGTAGAGGGAGGCAGATTGGGGAGTTATTTTTTAATGAGTACCGAGTTTCACTTTTACAAGATCAAAAGAGTTATGGAAATAAATGGCAGGGACAGTAGCACAAAATTATGAATATATTTAATAACATTGAGCTGTACATTTGCAATGCTCAAGTAGGAAAATTTTGTTACACATGTTTTATCATAAAAAAACTTTAAACTTCACACATTCTGGGACTGGCCTGTCATCACAGTTTCAGGAGGCTTATTTGGGAGTGTCTCAAGCTCAAGCCCAGCTTGAGCTATCAAAAGAAGAAAAAAAGGAGGAGGAGTAACAGCACATCATATACATCAATACTCAAAAGTTACAAATCACATTTCCATCTGTCTGTATAGACAGTAAGCAGCATTCTACTAATGAGCAGTGACTGGGCATCACCAAACATCACTACGACCAAGTGGGGTTTATTCCATGAATTTAAGGTTGATTCAACAATAATGAATGCCAGATACAATACTAATAGATTTAAGGAAAAATGATAACTAGTTCCATAGATGCACAAAGCACCTTTGACAAAATTCAACAACCATACCTGATATCAAAAATATGCAAATAGAAATTGAAAGACAAATTGCCAATATGTATCTCATACATAGTGTATGCAAGTATATACATAATATATATGTGTTGTGGAATAGATAGGAAGATAGATAGATTAGATAGGTAGATAGATAGACAGACAGACATATAGAAAGATAAATAGATTATCTCTTTCTCATATTAGTCCCATAACCAAATCCTAGTCAGGAAACACTGGAGCCATTTTCTCTCAGAAAGTCACAAGACTGGATTCATCTCTGTCTCCACTACTACTCAAGATTGTCTTGGAGATAATAGCAATGCAATTAAACATGATGCATAAATCATCATGTTCAGTAAGATTTATGCATAAGTAAAAGCATGTCCATTCACAGATGATGTAACAGCAAATCTACCAAGTATGGAACTAAAATACAAAGTGAATATTCAGAAAATAGTTACTTTGGTGGTACCAAAACATTAACTATATAAAGGACATAATAATAGGGAAATCACCTCTTACAAGAACAACACAGATACAGGCACCTATGGCTCACACCTGTAAACCTAGCTACTCAGGAGGCAGAGATCTGGAGGATCATGGTTTCAAGCCTGCCTGAGAAAATCATTTGTGAGGCCCTATCTCAAAAAAATAAAAGTTCATAAAAACAAGGCTAGTGGAATGTCTTAAGGTTAAGGCCCTGTACTCAAGCCCCAGTAGTGAAAAAAAACACAGAAAAGTAAAATTACTTAGGAAAATTTAGTAAGATATGTACAAAAATATATATGGGGAAAACTATATCATGCACTGAAAGAATTAGAAGTATACTTGAAGATATCTCACTTCTAGGTTGGGATGATTCAACATCAGTTGACCAAAGTGACTATTGTTTTTGAAACTAGTGCAGTACCAAGAAAACACTAGCAGGTTTTTGATGAAGCCAGACAGGGTAACACCATAATTCATATGGAAAAAAATATAGAAAGCAACTGGGTGACTACAGCATAGGAAAATTGAGTAATCCAAAATTATTGCCTAAAATTCCTGCAAGAAAACACAGTCAAACACTTTGTGACACTTGGTTTGGTGAAATTTCTTGGATATGACACCAAAAGCACAGGCAACATGGGAAAAACAAGCATTCTATTCATGTGAGGTTGACAGTGTACAACCTTCATCTCACCCAAGGAAGACCAGGTACCAAAGAGATGCCACAGCATATTCAATGTATGCAATTTATAGGAGGAAACAAAGTTAGGGGTACTAGAAATAGTTATTTTATAGAGTATTCTGTGATAAAGTAATCCCTGAAGTCAGCTAAGTCAATGTCTCCAAATGCCAGGGTCTAGTCCCTTGGTGAATACACAGAAGTCATTGAGGGACTGTGTAAAAATGAGCAGATTCCTGTGCTCCACTTCTACAAACCAAAGCCTGTATCCAAAACAAGAAAGAAGAAGAAAGAAAACTACCACTTTTATGAAAAGATGGTGAAATTCTTGGAGTTTACTTAATTCAAATTCTTAATTTCATACCTTATGTTTTACAGGAGAACTTAAAGTGTTCTAACATCTATTCAGATAAAATACCAGGAAAAGGCAAAAGGTATTCTGGAGTCATCTGTACTCAAGGATCTTACTGGCTTGTGCTCTAAGTATTGTTACCTGTACTAAATGCATATTGAATTATAACACTCAATTGCTTTCTTACATATCTGTTGAAAAGAGAGAATTTCGTAACACTCTTCACTTCTGAAATGTGATCTACCAAGACAAGTAATATGTTGCTATAATTTTGATCTTTAATGTCATCAAAGGCCTAGGTATTAAAGGCTTGGTATCCAAGGTGGTACAATTGGAAGGTATTGTAAACTCCTAGAGGTGGGCTTAATGAGAGATCTGCAGAAAATTGGGAGCATACCCTAGAAAAGACTGTGGCACCCTTTTCCTCTTCTTTGCTTCTCAGTCATGAAGTGAGTAGCTTTTCTCCACCCCAAAACCCTGCCATGACATGCTGCCTAACCTCAAATCCAAAACAAGAACTTCCAGAAACTGCGAGCTGAAATAAATCTTTTCTCTCTATAAACTGGTTATTTCTGGTATTTTATTATAATTACAAAATGCTAATATGTTTATTTATAAATGGCCATTGGCCTGTAATTAATTCTGATTTTATGATGAAAGAAGAAGTGAAGAGTTAAGGGGTATTTCATAAAAGACTCTACATGTAGTATAGTACATCAATATTTTGGTTTTATTATTTTAATTTAACAAATTCCTGGGTCCCTATTTCACCATGACTTAGGGCCATAGTCTTCATAGACCATTCCAAGCACAATGATTGTGAAGGATTGTTAAAGCCCAGATTGCTGGGCCCCAGTTCAGAATTTCTGACATAGGAAGTCTAGGTGAGTCTATGTGGTCTGAGAATGTGCATGACTCTCAGATTCCAAGACATATTACTGGGGCTGGTGGCATGGTTCAAATGATGGAGTATGATAGCACACTTGCTTAGCAAACCATAGATCTTGAGTTCATGTCCCAGTACCACCAAAAACAAAAGCAGGAGATATTACTTATGTCTGTAAGGATGACACTTAGAGGCTCTAGAGAGTGAATCAAGTTTTTCCCTCAACTTCTCTGAAACCCAGTCTCTCTCTATAATTATATGAAATAGAAATGATTAAACTTCACTAAGAACTAAGGTTCTCTGGATACTGAAACGGTTTTTGCATTGCTGAGCTGTGAGTTTGATCATTTTTGGATTATTGCCAGTGGGAAAAGATACAAACAATTGTCAGGTTTCAATACACGGAGTTGGATTTCTGAACCTCTTTTTAATTTTAGTAAATGATGCTCTACTTGAACTTGAGTCAAAGCATAAGAACCCTGTCTATAAGGAAATGTGGGTAGGGTGGAAAGGCAAGTGAGAGAAACAAAAAACATCAGACACTTAGAGACCAAATGAAATCTGGAAATTTGAATGCTAGATTTATAAAAGAAACAATGGACCCTAATATAGAGCAGTCAGTAAATGGTCAGAAATGGGGAGAATCTTCCCTAGCAGGACTGCAAGAAGAAGGACAAAGAAACTATTTTGGAAAATCCACAGGCTCACAAGTTGCCACTCTGCAAAAATAGAGTTTAAAACAGGAGATCTGCATACCATGCAGCAAGCATGATGGAGAAGGGCCCCTGCATTTCCTACCTTACGCACGGATGCCATGGAGGGTCTTCCAGTCAAATTTCCCATCTAGGGAGAGAGGAACATCTTGTGCTTGTATATCTCTAAGCTCCAAAGACATTCCCCGTCCACTGGCCCAGGAATCTGGTTGTGGCATGGATTGCTATTTGCAGACACAGATCTACTTGCATGGCAAATGCAAGCCACAAACCATGCTGCAGAACCAAGGTCAAAAACTGCAGGAGTGATGCAGCTTGAACACGGGTAGGAGAGGGACAAGACATGTGGACATGACCAGGGCTTCTAGGATAGAAAGATGTAAGAACAGGACACACAGGATCAGTCAGAACCTCATGCTCTAACCACCCAGTTTTGCCTGCATTACATGTTTCCAGAGGGGCTGAAGAGATATGTGGAAAGCAGTAACTTCTCAGGAGGTTCTCACCTCCAACCCACAGAGGGCACACCTCTGATGTGAGGAGACATGCAACTGGGGTCAGTGGGGGTCCTCAGGCTCAGCTGGTGGAAGGAGTTTGAGGACAGCTTTTGCACAGGAATTCAACCCAGCAGGAGTGAAGTCAGCACAGGTTTCTGTTCCTTCTCCCCAAGGAAAAAATGTTGACTGATGGTTTTTTTTTCCATTACTGATGATTATAGTTTGTTGTTATTGTTTTGTTTTTCTCTGTGTTCCCTCTTGTCATTATTTTTTATATCTTCATCCCATATACATTTCCTCCCTTTTCTATCTTCATTCTCTCCTTTTCCTGACCCCATTCCCTTTATTTTCATTTCCTAATTATTATTACATCAAGCTTCAATAATTTTGGAACTCCTAGTTTATCCACTAAGCATTCTAGTTCCTTGCTTTTCTAACTTTATTGGGATATAGTTATTGTGTACAAGGTCCTTTTTTTAGGGCGATATCATAGATGGAAAAATACCAAGGTGCAGGTGGAACACAGATAGATACAGACACATGAATATGGGTGACTTCAGCACCCCATTCACATTAATAGATCATCCAGACAAAAAGGAACTTCAGAGTTAAACTGCACCATAGGTCAAAAGGACTTAACAGATATCTACACTATATTCCATTCAATAGCTGCAGAATACACATTCTTCTCAGTAGTCAATGGAACTTTCTCCAAAATAAATCACATTTTAGGCCATAAAACAAGTCTTAGCAAATTCAAAATAATTGAAATAACGTCTTGTCTCTTCACACAAGAGTGGAAGAAAATGGAAGTCAATAGCAAGAGAAACTACAGAAAATAGATAAACGCATAGAACTTGAACAAAAGTTTTGAATCATCAGAACACCACTGAAGCAATCGGAAAAAAAATTTTAGTCACTAAAATCAAATGAAAATGAAAACACAATTCATCAGAACATAAAGGATAGAAAAAAGGCAGTTCTAACAGGGAAGGTTAAAGCTTTGAATTCCCATGTTAAACAGTGCAAAGATCTGAAATAAGCAACTGAATGATGGACCTCAAGGTCATACAGGAACAAGAAAGAGCCAAACTCCAAATTAGTAGATGGGAGAAGTGATATATATGTAATTTAATAAAATGGAGGCTAAAAGAAGAGTACAAAGGATGGATGAAACAAAGAACTGGCTCTTTGAAAAGATAAGCAAGATTGATAAGCCTCAGCCATACTCATCAATAAAAAGAACAGAAACAAATTGATAAAACCAGAGAAGAAGCATGGACTTGGAAGTGAACCTGTACAATTATTCAGATACCTCTGGATATTTCAAATATATTAGAATGAGCCATATGAAGATATAGGTGCTTGATTATGTTTTACTTTCAAAGGCAATAAATTCAAATAATTCAATCCAATATTATTATCCCAATAGATATTTTCTAATTGCTATATATTTCTTTCTGGTTTCTTCTTCTTCTTCTTCTTTTCTTCTTCTTCTTCTTCTTCTTCTTCTTCTTCTTCTTCTTCTTCTTCTTCTTCTTCTTCTTCTTCTTCTTCTTCTCCTCCTCCTCCTCCTCCTCCTCCTCCTCCTCCTCCTCCTCCTCCTCCTCCTCCTCCTCCTCCTCCTCCTCCTCCTCCTCCTCCTCCTCCTCTTCTTCTTCTTCTTCTTCTTCTTCTTCTTCTTCTTCTTCTTCTTCTTCTTCTTCTTCTTCTTTTTCTTCTTCTTCTTCTTCTTTCTTCTTCTTTCTTCTTCTTCTTTTTCTTATTTTGGTGGTACTCAGAGTCAAACATTTTTCTCATTCTAATGGTCCAGGAAACCAACTATTACTGATTATATAAAGACAAATGTGATAAGTAATTTAAATTGTGATTCTTCCTTTACAAAAATATTTGAAATTGACTTCAAACCTAGCTTAATTTCACCATTACAAACATCTGAGTCCTTGTGTTCTAGAAGATAGAAGATAAGCCCATTTGCACTTAGAAAGTGAACAAGCCATTAGAAATTGCGTAATAATATGCAGGAGCTGAGGGCATTTTTAATGACTGAGAAGCACTGGCACTGTATGAACACTCCTGGGTGGGCAGCACCTAACACTTGCAGGAAGCGGCATTACACATGGAGCAAAATGGTCCTGAGAAAACTGGATATGCACATGCAAATGAACAAAGGTGACCCTTGATCTAACACTACATACAACACTTAACTCGAAAAGAATCAAAACACAGGAGATGTAGTTCAGTGGTAGAGTGTTTGTCTACATGGGTGAGGCCCTGAATTCAATCTACAGGAAGGAAAATGGATCAAGATGTATACTATGACTAAGAGATAAAATTATAAAACACTTAGAATAAAACATTGGAAAAATTTTCATTGATAAGAAGCAAAGGATGTCAGATATGAAGGCAAAGATAGGCAACAAAAGAAAAAATAAATATACTGGACTTCATGAAAATTTTAAATTTTTCCCAAATGTGGTGGCACACACCTGAACCCCAGCACTGGAAAAGCAAAAGTAATAAGGGTCCAGCCTCTGAGACCAGGCTGGGCTACACAGATAAAATTTGGAGGCAACCCAAATGACCAAAATAGATGAATCAATAAGCCAAATATATGGTATATATCTCTATCTATCTATCTACTTATCTATCTCTATATATGGCATATGTTGTTCAGCTTAAAAAACATGCCAGGTGCCAGTGACTCGCACCTGGAATCCTAGCTACCTTGGAGGCTAATTTGGGGGTATCATTGTTCAAGGCCAATCCAGGTAAATAGTTCATGGGACTCCATCTCCAAAATAGAGCAAAATGGACTGGAGCACTTGCTTTCCAAGTACCTGCTTTGCCAGAGTGAAGCCCTGAGCACAAATCCCAGTCCACAAAAAAGAGAAGAAAAAAAAAGGAAGTTCTCATACATGCTCCATGGAAAAACAGCCAGGACATTATGCTAAGTGAAATAAGTCAGTCAGAAAAGTCATAAATGTCAAATTATGGTTTCCAGGAGGAGGAGAAGGGAATGGAGGGCTATTGTTTAATGAGTACAGAGTTCTGTTTCATAAAATGAAAAGAGTATGGAGACAGATGGCAATGAGAGCAGCACAAGATTGTAAATGTATCCAATGACACAGAACAGTCTAATTAAGATGGTTAAGGTGGTAAATTTCGTGACACATGTTTAATTACAATAAAAACTTACAACGTGTACAGGCATGGTGGCACAAGCCTGTAATCCCAACTTTTTGGAGGCTTAGTTGGGAGGGTTTCAATTCCAGGACAGCTTCAGCTATATCACAACACCCTGCCAGAAAAATAGAAAAAAAGTTGTGGATTAACAACTTAACACATACATCAATACTTGAAAATTACAAATCATAGCTCCATCTACATTTTCACAGCAACCAGCAGTCTACTCCTGACCAGTGAATACAGTCACCAAACGACACTCTGACCAACTGGGATTCGTTCTATGAATGTAAGTTTGCTTCAACATTAATTAATGTCCTATGCAATAATAAAAGATTTAAGATAAAGCCACTATGTATTGATAATGAAAGGATCTAGACAAAATTTAAGAACCATTCCAGATTTCAAAAATATTCAAACAGAAATTGAGAGATAAATTCTTTAATATGTATATATGTAGGTTTGCATGTGTGTAGATGAACAGATAGACAAACAGGTAGTTAGACACATGGATAGATAAGCTCTTTTTCATAATAATCCTATAAAAATATCTTATGAAACACTGCAGACATTTCCTCAGAGAGAGGCAGAAGACAGCACACAATATTGTCTCCAATATTACTTAAGATTACCCAAATCCGTGTGGGGCACAATAATTTGTAAAGAACTAAAACCATGCCCATTTGCAGAGTATATACCAGCAAACCTTCACAGTAAGGTACTAAGATATAAAATGAAGAGACAGAAATTGGTTACTTTTCCAATACCAAAGCATTAACTAGATAGAGGACATACTCACAGAGAAACCACCTCTTATAGGAACAACACAGAAAAGTAAAATTCTTTAGGAAAAATTTAACAAGATACATGCAAAAATGTATTCGAGAAAATGATAACATGCCTGAAAGAGCCAGAAGTATACTTGAAGACATCCCCATTGCTAGGTTGGGATGACTCAAATCAGCTGTGTCAAAGTGACTATTGTTTTAAAAACTAAATGCAATACCAAGAAAAATACCAGCTTTTGATGATATTAGACAAGTTGATACCACAGTATATATGGAAAAATGAAACTCAAGCTACATCAGAGAAATATGCAGTAATCCAGAATGATTGTCTAAAATTTGTAGGGAAAAAGCTTCATGACATTGAATTTGGTGATAATTTCTTGGATATGACACCAAAACCACAGGCACCAAGGGAAAAATAGGCAATCTAGCTGATGTATGGTCCTCTGTATACAATCATTCCCTCAGGGCAACCAGGGCAAGACCAGGTACCAGAGATATACAAAACTATGTTCAATGTGTGCAATTACAGGATGAAATGAGTCAGGGGTATTGGCAATAGTCATTTTAAAGAGTATTCTGTGATTAAATTGATATCCAAAATCATCTAAGTGAATATGTGCAAATGCCAGGGACTGGTCTCTGGGGGACTACAGAAAAGACAGTGGGGAAGTAATTGAAAAGGATCAGATTCCTAGGATCCACTTTGACAGATTCTTGGTGGGTTCCAGGAATAGGATTTTGATAAGTTCTTTCCATTCCACAGCCTCCACCCCATGCTCATGCAGGTGGCCCTGGGAACAACTTTACCCATTCACTTTCACACAGGAAAGACAACATATCACCCACCACAGACAATGACATTGTTTTCCAGTTTTTCAAAGGGTGAAATGCTTCCTGGGACTCCTAAAATAGGTGCTTATTCTGTCCTCAGGGCCAATCTGCCTCCACCATAATAAGATGAGTAATTTGAGCCTTTGGTCACTGGCTGACAGAAGCACCTGCCTGTGCTCCTCAGGGGATGGACAACATTCCTCTGAGTAGCCTCAGGAATGTGCTTGGCCCCATCATAATGCCACCACCCTCCAAAGAGATGGGACATGTGGAAGGAGGGCTGGCTGCTGTGCCACTCTCCCTCTCCTTCTTGGCATCTATGTGGTTGCCAAGAAAAGACATTCTGCACTGCACAATTTACAAAAGGAGATGTTCACAGGGTATCACAGTGTCCTCAAAATGACCAGGGATTACAAACATTCCTTCTGTGAGGTGAAGTAACTACAGAACCCAAGCAATTTTTCTACTGGAGAGTATGACTCCATCTACCAGACCCATGGCACAGTCACATATTTAGTTCTGAAATCAGACCAATACTAATTTCATTCATTGTCACTTACTATTCTTCAGGATTCTGCTCACGGCATCAAGGAAATATTTTTGTTCAGAGTAATTCCATACAATACTGAATACTTTGATAAAACACATGGAGGAAGGAGAAAGATTTTCTTCAGTGACACTTATGAGCATCGTGGGTCCATTTTCATTTTACATTTGTAAGTTGAATGGTTGTATGCAGAAACGTGTTTGAAAGGGAATAGGTGAATGTGAAGAGAGATGTCACCTGCCTGCTGATTGCAGAGGAACCCAGCCAATTGAGAGGGGAAAAGACCCCCGGGAACTGTACTACACAACTGTGTGCATCCTACCAACACAGGCTCAGACCCCTGATGCCAAGGTCACATTTACCACAAATGGCAGGTTGCTGATACAGAATTCCATCTTTAATACATGTCTTAGTTCCCTACTCTTCATTGACAACATGGAGCTGCTTTAGAGGAAGAGTATGTATTTCATTTTTGTGATTTCTATGGTGGGACAAGTCACATTTGTTCTTATCATACAATAGGTGTATGATACATTGATCATCACACTTTCAACCACAATCCATAGTGAGTAGAAAGATATCCAAAGGATTATAGATAGATATTTCCATCTTAAATTCATACTGCCCATCAGTTGCTGCTTTCCATAGTGCTAAAATGATAGCATCCTGCACATGACAAAATCAAAAGCCTATAGAAATATGCACATATGTTAAATTACATATCCTTGCCTTCATCTGCACCTGCCTGTGTGATCTGCTGCTCTGATATTTCTCTTTTGTGTTTCAGTTGACCATATGACTCGGAGAGAAACACCTCATATCTAATCTTCAGGGAAGCAAACAAAGAGTGGTTAACACCACAACAGAGGACTTACATACTTTATAAGTAAAGATACACTTAACACTGCAAAGCACTTTGTTAAAAATGTGTTCATCATATTGAGTCACCAGAGCATGTTTATTGAAACCTGATGCAGAGTAAGTTGGCAAGGTCATACAGGAAAATACAGTTTTTCTTTATCAGGTAGTTGATGCAACACATCGGCACAGTTATGAGTTATAAAATTGCTTTACTAATAGTCTTACAATTTCAATACAGCACACATACGTGGTGTATCCTGGTAAAAGATGACTTACTTTTAAGTTTCTTCTTAAAGGAAACATTTCTCTGCTATTTTGGGTAATATGGAGCTGATGTGCATGAGTTTTTTTCTTTCCTTTTGTTTTTCTTCTTTTTTTTCACATGTAGTGTGCTAGAATCTCTAGCTTTGGCATTGGAACATATGATAAAGGAGAAATCAGCTGTGGTGCCTTGGCAAATATTTTACAAGGACTAAAGGAAGGATGTCAGTGTTAGGGAGGTATATGGAAGGGCAGTGCTCTCCCAGGTAGGAAACTTGTATGCATTAACTCAAAAGCAGTCGTGTAAGGGAAATTATTACACTATAGTTACAATAATCCTTGGAAGGAACCGTGAGCCCCACTTCCAAGTCAGGTGTCTGTCTTTGATCAGCATCTACAAAGCAGAGTCACCTGACCATGCCCATTAGGGATTACTCTGTAAAAAAGGTGTGGTCACCTGACTCCATAATTGGTGGACTGATAAAGGAAGGATTTTAGACAACTGTTTCCTTTGCATCTCAATTTGGTACTGCCCACCAGTCATGGGCTTCCAGGATGCTAAAATGATAGTGTCCTACACCTGACAAACCACAAAGCACTGTAGAAATATAGGCACTTTGAGCATCAACCATAGATACTTGCCTCTATCCACATCTCCCCCTGTAATCAGTTTTCGCTTCATATTTCACCACTGCGTAGGCCTCACTGGGAAACAACAGCTTTACAATTTCATCTCCAGGAAAGCAAACAAAGGCATTTTAACACTGCAACAGAGGACTGACATGCTTTACTCTGTAAGTACCTAAAAAGGTCACTGAATATGTGAATGAATGAGATGAACTCAATAGATAAGGGATGCTATGGTCTGAAAAGCCCTCTCTCAACAATGTAAACTCAAGACACCTAAATCATTTCTGAAAACCATGATTGCAGTGGATAACATGCATAGTTAGTATTGTCTATGAAACATAAATGGTATAATTCTGTCAAAAATATGTATTGCCATCATTTTCCCTCTCATAATAGTGTCATTCTGACCAACACTTGATATCGTTCTCAAGTGGTCCTGTGAATGAACAGATACACCTCATTTCTGTCTTTAAGACCTTAGTGTCCCCCCTAGCAATCCTTCTATAATGAGAGCCACAGTGTTGTTGCAGACAGTCCTAGAGCAATTCCTGATACTGCTGCTTGTTGAAAAAATGATATTGGAACAGTGACTTCAACTCTCTGCACTTTGGTTCCCTCACCAGTAGGATAGGGAAGCTATTGTTTAACTCAAAGATCTTTTGTGTAAATTGAGCAAATCAATGTCTGTAAGGCATTTAAACCAGCACCAGCATGAGGCTCATGCTGCAAACAACATGCCTCATCAACACCTTTCTTAAAGAAGAATTCCCACATCAGCTAGTGAGCTCGCTAGTTTCTGCTCATTGGAACCTTGCACACATGGTACATAGGTTTTATGAAGAAAAAGACATATCATACAAAGTAAAAAAGATGACACTATCATATATTAGAAAAAGGAGGTATCGACTACACATTGTACATTTTATCCCATGGGGTCGACCCTCCTTCTGCACTGAGTTACAATTGAAGAATGCAGAGATACTTCCTTTACCTCCATCCTGGCAGCCATGTCAGGGCCATACAACAAACACTGGTGCTCAGAAAACTTTTGGGACCCAAGAAAATTGATGTTTCTCAGAAATACAAAATAAAAAGGTGCTGAGGCTGAACTTCCCCATCTCTTTTTCCTCTTGCCTTGAAAGCAGCCATCTGGCAACCAAGACACATAAGCATGAGAAAATGCTTGATGATCTCACACAAACTTGCCCTAACCTCAGTTACTGCAACAAAGGTGTTTTCAATAGAAGGAAAACAAATTGCCCTTTCTTTAACCACTGTTAAGTTAGACTTTCCAGTAATTGCAACCAAGTGCATTCTTACTGGGCTTTGACTATGGGGCCATGTGTACTTCCTACACTGAGATGATCCTGGCCATTCTACAGAGACCCAAACTCCAGTCACCAAAGTTCATAGAGCCTGTGTAGACTAGGATACAAGGGACAGCAGTGTATCCTTCTCAGAGCAGAATCTTTCTGAGCCCACTCCTAAAAGAAACTGTAGAAAATGCTGGAGGTTCAGCAAGGAAGGAGACCTGGTGACAGGCACAGGTGTACCCAGACACAACCAGACAGACACACTATCACAAAAACACCACAGCCTGGGCCAGGCAGAGGGGAAAGAAAAATCCAGCAGGGACCTAGCTATCAGAACAAAGGCCAGTGGCTAAGAAAACTTCAAGAGGAAGTGATCCCTGTCAATGAGGGCTGAAGCTGGATCCAGGTGACCACAGAATCTCCTGAGACTCCCAGGTCCCCCTCCCCACAGATGCTGGGTGTTTATATCAATTCCATCACCAAGACTCTAGTGCTGGCAGTCTCCCAGCAGCCCTGCTGGGCCAGTGTATTACAGTCATAACATCAGGAAGCAGCTTTCTGGGGCTAACATCCTGTACCAAGATAAAATGTGGTGCCCACCCCATGACATCAGAGAAGGACCACAAGACAGAAGGGACCTGACCCTGACAATTCTGTAATACTGGAACTTCCCAGGATCTGATAAACTAAAATAGAAAAGCTATCTATCCTCAAAGTATATTCTCTGATTCTATAAGGTCAAAAACTGCTTGGTTTATAAATCTCACTACTTTTTTGGTTACATGTTTGAAAGATATTCATGTGTCCCTCAATGATGGGAATACATTCTGAATTTGCACTTTTAGGCAAATTCATTCTTGTCTGAACA
Source organism: Castor canadensis (assembly GCF_047511655.1). Lineage (NCBI taxonomy): Eukaryota > Metazoa > Chordata > Mammalia > Rodentia > Castoridae > Castor > Castor canadensis. The sequence goes on along the minus strand of NC_133397.1, from coordinate 79,174,050 downwards.
TCACAAAACATAGCCTACAATACACACAGGCTACCACCACCTTAAGTGTGGTTCTCCATTGACCAAAATGTCATTATGTAGCAAGTAACCTCATGTTACAGTGTGCTTCTATGCAAACTTTTCAGGCTCCTACTTTTCCCAGGGAAATCATGGTTTTAACTCTCCTGGATTTTCTTGGCTAAGCCACAGGAAGCATTCACCACGAATTACATTCACTATATAAATTCTGTCTCCATTTTCGAAAGACTCCATCTCTGGGTGGAATAAGAGCTAAAAATAGAGACAAGGAGTCATCAGGATTCACCTGAGTCCTCACCACACTCACCTGGATGAAGGCACTGACAATAAGGTCCTTGAAAATGCTGCTCAGAGAACAGCTGGCAAGCCAGGGAGCCCACCAGTGCCAAGGTCAATGTTGGCATGGCAAGGGCAAGTCAGCAGCCATTGGGGGAAATGCATCCTCCCAACCCTAAAGCAGACACTCATCTCCAGAGTATTAGAGGCTGGTACTGGAGGCACAGCTGATAGGTTGCAGAAGCACGCTGGGGTTGGCTTCAGACCTCAATCCTGTGGATGTGTCCCATACACCTGGGATGATAGGCATGTGCCCCCCAGGCCGAGTTTTCTTTGTTGAGATGGAGTCTCGCTCACTTTTTGCCCTGGTTGGCTTGGAACTACAATCCTCCCATTCTCTGCCTCCTGAATAGCTAGAACAGCAGCCATGAGTCACCAGGTACTGCCTCTGGAGGTCTTTCTCTGACCTATGGCAATTGTAGTCTTCACTCCTGACCTACATCACAGGCAAAGTCATGAGCGATTTTTCTGGAATTTGGACAGATTCCTCAGCTCACAGCTATGGTTCACAACTGTTCTTTCTGCTTAAACAGACTTTTTTGGCCATAGTTTTTATCATGTCATAAATGAGAACCTTGAAATAGATCAGAGACTCCTGGCCTAGAGTCACCTAGAACGTTTGAAAAAAATCCACTGACACAGGGGTGGGGTCTGGAAGAGTGGTACAGTTCATGTCTAGCATGCATGATGCTCTGGTTCAACACCCACCTCCAAAAAATAAGTCAATAAATAACTGAACTAAAGCTTGTACCCACTGCCATGGAATATGATCACAGGAGCCATGCCATGACTACTGTGACAATTCTACCAGGCGATTCTCATGCTCAGTTTAAGCTTACAATCCTGGAAGAAAGTCCTGCATCCTCGGAGCCTGGCCATTGCACATGAGCAGAAATCATGCACACAGCCATGATACAGCTGGACAGCACTGGACTCTGACACTGAGGTTCAAGAGCTTCCGAATGGCAGCCCTGCCTCTGCTACCAGCCTCTATTTTGAGGAACAGGGCTGTTTCCAAGTGTTTATTTTCCATGTTTTGCTTAATTTTTTGAGACTCTGAAAATTATAGGAACTGATTGTAGTTAAATACAATGTGCTTTTGCATTCTCAATGGGTGCCAGTGGCTCATGCCTGTGCCATGAAAGAAAGAAAAAGGGAAGGGAAGGGAAAGAAAGGGGAGGGGAGGGTAAGGGGATGAAGGGAGAGGAGGGGAGGGAAGGAAAGTGCTTGATTTTCCTCCAAAACTGCGGGGACAAGTGACCTGAACACGACCAAGGAGAAGCACACAACTCCAAATACAGTCCAAAAGTGCCACAGGAGAAGGAGACTTACCAAATATTTTAATGAATTCTTCATCTAGATTATCTGCATTTGATAAAAATTCATAATTTGAACCTGGGGAGAAAATAAGCCCTAGTTGTGATTAAATCTTTCACTGACGGGATCCAGATGTATGGTCATTACCTGTGTCCATGGGGATATGTCCTAAGACCCCAGTGGAGGCCTGAAACTGTGGTCATTCTGAGTCCTGTCTATGATTTTTGTTTGTTTGTTTTGTCCTTTGAGATTTCTCTGTGTAGCCCAGGCTGACCTTGAATGCTCAGTAGTCCTGTCTCAGCCTTGAGTGCTGGGATTACAGTTCTGAATCACTACACCCAGCTTGTTAGGTGTAAATCACCCATAAATCTACGAAGGAACAGATCACAGAAATCATTTGGATTTTTTAATTGTTCTGACAAAAGTAGTCACTTTCACCCCTTCTCTTGCTATCCTTCTGACAGCACACCCCTTCAGAGGATGCAGCCCCTGAGCTGTGTGGCAGGAATGGCCTTCTTTCATCATTTTTGTATACATCTCCTGAAATCCATGGCAGGTGACAGTTTTGTTTTGTGACTTTGGGATGTGTAATTTTTGGCAAACTACTGGATTTCCAGTCTACATGGTTTGTGTCTTGAACTCTGAATTTCCTTACAGATTGAATTTCCTGGAATGTGGCCAGCCAAAGAGTTTAGTAAATAGCAAGACCCCCAAAATGGAACAATCCTAATGTTCACTTAGTCAAAGCATTGCTCAAAATAGTGATATTCACAATACCAAAATGTCATCAGCTAATAAACAGAAAAAATTGTAGCATATCCATACAATGGAATATTGTTCCATCATAATATGGAAAGTAGTGACTCATGGTACCTGGATGAACCTGGAAAACATATTAAGGGAGAGACATTAGTCACCAAACCACACCTGTTACATGGTTCCATTTACATGACTTCTAGAATAGACATCCTATAGAGCAAAGAGTAACGTGGGGGTTAATGAAGTCTGGGGAAAAGAAACAGTAAAAAGAAATTACTAGTGAGTATGAGGTTACTTGTTGTAGTGATGAAAATGTTCTAAAATTACAGAGTGGTGATTCCCAACTTTGTGAATATGCTAAGCACTACAAAATTACACCTTTTTAGAAGTGTAAACTTTTTACTGGGTTTTGTGATGCTCATCTATAATCCTAGCACTCAAGAGGCCCAGGCAAGTGATGCAAATTTAAAGCCAGCAGGGGTTACATATTAAGTCCCTGCCTCAAAAATAAACAAACAAAGAAAGAAAAATGATGTTTTTATTTTATTTTATTATTCATTTACTCACATGTGCATATATTGTTTGGGTCATTTCTCCTTCTTTCCCTCAACTACCCTCTCCCCCCTGCATTCCCCCTTCCAGGCAGAACCTGTTCTATACTTTTCTCCAGTTCCATTGGAGAGTAGAAATAAGCAATAATAGGAAAGACATAGCATTTTTGCTAGTTGAGATAAGGACAGCTATACAGAGAGATTCCTAGCATTGCTTTCATCTATAAATGTGTTACAACCCAGGTCGACTCAACTCTAACTGATCTTTACATTGGTTCATGGTCCCCTTCTCATGTTGACCTCTGTTGCTTTAAGGTTTCTGTATTAATTCCTCTGGAGTATGGACATGAAATGCTTTCATGTTTTGGGTTTTCTATCTAACCCCATACCTTCCAGGGATAGACAGCATTCCTCTGGCTAGCCTCAGGAATGTACTTGGCCCCTCACAAGCCCCATCATTCCCAGAAGAGATGGAACATGTGGGAGGAGGGCTGGCTGCTGTGCCACTCTCCCTCTCCTTCTTGGCATCTGTGTGGCTGCCAAGAAAACACATTCTAAACTGCACATTTCACAGAACCAGATGTTCACAGGGTATAAGAGTGTCCTCAAAATGACCAGGGATTGCACACACTCCTTCTGTGGGGTGAAGCAACCACAGAACCCAACCAATTTTTCTATTGGAGAGTGTGATTCCATCTACCAGAGCAGTGGTGCAGCCAAATATTTAGTTCTGAACTCAGACAAGGGGAATTATGCATTGACCCCAACTCCAATTTTATCCATTTTCACTTACTATTCTGAAGAATTCTGTTCATTGCTTCCAAAAAATGTTCCTGTTCTGCAGAATTCCATAAAAAAGTGAATCCTTTGATAAAACACATTGAAGAAAGAGATTTTCTTCAGTGACGCTTAGGGGCATCATGGGTTCATGTTTCATTTTACCTTTTTAAGTTGAATGGTTGTATGCAGAAATGTGTTTGAAAGGGGATAGGTGAATGTGGACAGAGATGTCACCTGACTGGTAATTGCAGAGCAGCCCATTCAGTTGAGAGGGAGAAAGACCCTTGGGAAACGAACTGCCCAACTGTGTACATCCTATCAACACAGGCTCAGCCCCCGATGCTAAGGTCACATTTACCCCAAATGACAGGTTGCTGATACAGAATTCCATCTTTAATACATGTGATCACATATCTGTCTTAGTTCCCTAGTCTTCATCGACAACATGGAGCTGCTTTGGAGGAAGAGTGTGTTCTTCATTTTTGTGATTTCTATGGTGGGACAAGTTACATTTGTTCTTATCATGCATTGAGTGAATTATTAATGATCACATGTTTCCCTCAAACCACTTCATGCCTGTGGGAGTATAAAGTGTATTGAGTGGAAAGTTATTGTGATAGCTAGGCTTCTGAAACCAGGAACAGTGAGCCCCACTTTCAAGTTTCCTGTCTTCTGAATGGCCTCCAGAATGGCAGAACCTGTGTGATCACTGCCCAGCAGGGATCACCCCAAAACACATAGATAGTCACATTTTAGCCCAAAGAATCCATAGTGTGTGGAAAGTTATCCAACGGATTATAGACAGATCTTTCCATGTCAAATTGGTACTGCCCATCAGTTGCTGCTTTCAACAGTGTTAAAATGATTGCATCCTGCACATGACAAAATCACAGGCCCATAGAAATATGCACATATGTTAAATTACATATACTTGCCTTCATCCGCATCTGCCTGTGTAATCTGCTGCTCTGATGTTCCTCCTCTGTGTTCCAGTTTACCATATGGCTTGGTGAGAAACTCCTCATATCCAATCTTGTCTTCTGGGAAGCAGACAAAGACTGGTTAATACCACCACAGAGGACTTAGATACTTTACTCTGTAAGTACCTAAAGAGGTCTCTAAATATGTCAATAAATGAGGCAAGTTCAAGGGAAAAAGAATGATATGCTCTGAAATGCCCTGTCTTGCTAAGGGAAACTCCAGCTTCCTAATTCTTTTCTGAAAACTGTAATAGGATTGGGTATCCTGTGCAGTTAACACTGTCTACCTAAGATATGTGGCTGGAAACTCTGCCCCAGGTTTCATTATATTTAGTGCCACAGTGTCATAATTTTCCTTCTCATTCCTGGTGTCTTTCCCTATAAGATGTTCCCCATGATGAAAGTTGTGGGGTAGAAATAGACCAAAACATATGTCAGAAGGTTTTCTGTTTTAAAATGGTTACTAATATGTTAGGGTTCCATATTTTGAAATACATATGATTATGTGACTATGCTTTTGTTTACATATACATTTATCTTTTGAATCTGTTTTAGAGTTAGGGTGTTGCCTTTTGCCCAGGTTGGCCTGGATCATCAGCTTCCTGATGTTGCTGGGATGCCAGTGCAAGCTAACACACCCAGCTTTTTTCTATTGAGATGTGGAGTCTCATAAACAGTTTTGACTTTGCTGACCAGGAAATATGGCCCTCCTGATCTCAGTACCCAAAGTAGCTAGGATTACAAGCGTAAGTCCCTGGTACCTGGGTTCTTTTTAAAAAAAAAAATATAACCATTATAATGGGTGAGCACTGCCCTATGAATGAACAGGATACACCTCATTTCTGTCTTTAAGACCTTAGTGTCTGTCCTAGGTATCCTTCTATAATGAGAACCATAGTATTTTAGCAGACAGTCCTAGACCAAATCCTGATACTGCTGCTTATTGAAACATGATATTGGAACAGTGAGCTCAACTCTTTGCTCTTTGGTTCTCTCAACAGTAGATAAGGAGCAAAGCAATGTCTGTAAGGCTTTTAACACATCACCAGCATGAGGCTTATGCTGAAAGCAAAATCAACACCTTTCTTGAAGAAGAACTCCCACATCAGCTAGTGAGTTTGCTACTTTCTGCTTATTGGAACCTTGCACACATGGTACATAGGTTTTATGAAGAAAAAAGACATGCAATACAAAGTAAAAAAAATGTTGCTCTTATATATTAGAAAAAAGAGGTATCCACCACGGATTGTGCCTTTCATTCCATGGGTTCCAGTCTCCTTCTCCACTGAGTTATGGTTGAATAGCTCAGATTCATGCCTCCTTTACCACCATCCTGGCAGGCAGGGCAGGACCATGCAACACACACGTGCTCACAAAACTTCTGGGACCCAAGAAAATTGATGTTTTTCAGGATAGAAAGCAGAAAATAAAAAAGCACTGAGGCTGTACTTCCCCATCTCTCTTTTTCTGCTTTCCTTGAAATCAGCCATCTTGTAACCAAGACACACAAGATTCATGATCTCACACAAACTCACCCTAAACTCAGTTACTGCACCAAAGGTGTTTGCAATAGAAGGAAAACAAATGGCTATTTCTTAAGTCTCCATAAGCCAGACTTTCCATTAAATGCAGCAAAGTGCATTCTTACTGGGCAGTGACTTTAGGAACATATGGACTTCCAGCACTGAGATGATCCTGTCCATTCTATCGAAACACAACCTCCTGTCTCTAAAGTTTATAGTGTCTGTGTAAAGTGGGATAGAAGGGACAGCTGTGCATCCTGATCAGAGCAGAATCTTTCTGAGCCCACTCTGAACAGAAACTGTAGCAAGTGCTAGAGGTGTAGGAAGGAAGGAGACCTGGTGTCTGCTCTGCATCAATGAGCTATGTAGGCACAAGTGAGAGGTGCAGGTTTACCCAGACATGACCAGACTGACACACTAACACAAGAGCAACAAATCCTGGTTCAGGCAGAGGGGAAAGAAAGTTCCAAGAGGGACATTGAAGCCAGAATAAAGGTCATTGGTGAGGTAGACTTCAAGTTTAAATAGGCCCTGTCAGGGAGGGTTGAAGCTGGATAAGGGTGACCACAGAATCTACTGAGATTCCCAGGTGCCCCTGCCCACAAGTGCTGGGTGCATAAATCAATTCCATTACCAGCAACTTAGTGATCACAGTCTCCCAGCAGCCCTGCTGAGCCAGTGTATTATAGTCAGGACACCAGAAAGAAGCTTTCAGGGGCTAACTGCCAGAAACAAGATCAAACTAGATGCTCACCCCATGATATCAGAGAAGGACCACAAGAAAGAAGGACCTTGACAATTCCATAATATTGGAACTGCATGGTAACTGACAAACTCAAACAGGATGGGGCTGTGCCTCCACTACCCAAACCTTTTTGAGGAACAGGGCTCTTTCCAAGTGTTTATCTTCCAAGTTTTGCTTAATTTTTTGAGACTCTGACAACTATAGGAATTGATTCAAGCTACATTGCAAAGTGCTTGCCTTCTCACATGGCTCATGCCTGTAATCCTAGCTACTCAGATGGCAGTGTTCAGGAGAATCACTGTTGGCATACAGCCCAGGGAAATAGTTTGCAAGACCCTGACCCTATCTTGAAAAATCTATCACAAGCCAAGAGCTGGTGGACTGGCTCAAGTTGTTGGCCCTGAGTTCAAATCCTAGTACCATGAAAGAAAGAGAAGAAGGAAGGAAGGAAGGAAAGAAAAAGGACTTGTCTTCCTTCCAAAGCAGCATGGGCAGGTGATCTGGACACAACCAAAGAGAAGCACATAACTCCAAATACAGTCCAAAAGTGTCACAGGAGAAGGAGACTTACCAAATATTTTAATGAATTCTTCATCTACATTATCTGCATTTGATTCATAATTTGAACCTGAAGAGAAAATAAGCCCTAGTTGTGATTAAATCTTTCACTGGTTCCAGATGTATGGTCATTACCTGTGTCCATGGGGATAAGACCCCCGTGGAGGCCTGAAACTGTGGTCATTCTGAGTCTTGTCTATGATTTTTGTTTGTTTTTTTTTTGTCTTTTGAGGTTTCTCTGTGTAGCCCAGGCTCTCAGTACTCCTGTCTCAGCCTCGAGTGCTCAGATTATAGTTCTGAGTCACTACACCCAGCTTGTTTGGTGTAAATCACCAGCAAACACATGAAGGCACAGATCACAGAAAATATTTGGATTTTTTAATTGTCCTGACAAAAGTAATCACTTTCACCCCTTCTCTTGCTATCCCTTTGAAAACACACTCCTTCAAATGACGCATCCCCTGAGCTGTGTGGCACTAATGGCTTTCTTTCATTGTTTTCATGTACATCTACTGAAATCCATGGCAGGTAACAGTTTGGTTTTGTGACTTTGGGATGTGTAATTGTTGGTAAACAATCCTGGATTTCTGCACTACAAGGTTTGTGTCGACAACTCTGACTTTCCTTACAGATTGAGAGAATATCCTAAATATGGTCAGCCAATCAGTTTAGTAAATAGCAAGACTCCCCAAATGGAGGAATCCTAATGTTCATGCAGAAAAAGCGTTGTTCAAAACAGTGACATTCACAGTACCAAAATTCCCATCAATTAATAAACTGATCAACAAATGTAGCATATCCACACAATGGAATATTTTATCATCATAATTTGGAAAGCAGTGACCCATGCTAAATGGATGAACCTGGAAAACATATTAAGGAGAGACATTAGACACCAAACCACACCTGTTACATGGTTCCACTTACATGAACCTCTAGAATAGACATTCTATACAGCAGAGAGTAACCTGGTGGTTAACAAGGGCTGGGGGAAAGGGACAGTCAAAAGAAATCATTGGTGAGTATGAGGTTACATGTTGGAGTGATGAAAATGGTCTAAAATTAGAGAGTGGTAATTCCTAATTGTGTGAATGTGCTAAACACCACACAATTTGCCTTTTTAGAAGGAGAAATTTTTACTGGGTGTTTTGATGCTCACCTACAACCCCAGCACTGGATACATAGTAAGACCTTCAAAAAAGGAAATAAAAGTGATTTTTTTAAGATGATGTATTTCTCTGTAGTCCATGGTGTTCTCAAACTTATGGATTCAGGTGATGCTCAGAAAATGGTGAATTTTGTTGCAACTGAATTATATCTCCATGAAGTTGTTATAAAAACATTGTGTGTGTGTGCATGTGTGTTAGATGAGATTGGGATGATTTGCACATGGCAGTTCTTTAAACTAATCTTTTGAATTTACATATGCTTGAAATTTTTATGACATGTATGTAAGCTAAACTTTGATAGATCTCTGGATTTTGAGTAAATTTGAAGTCTAGGAAACCCTTTTTTTGGATGGTACTGGGGGTTGAAGTGAGTGCATCAGGCTCACTAGGCAGGCCCTCTACCACTTTTTACCAGTAGCCCTTGTTGCTTTGTTTGTTTGGAAGCAGTAGTAAACCCATGTCTTCCATTTGCTAGGTGGGTTTTCTACTGCATAAGCTATTCCTGCAGCCCTTTTGGCTCTGGTGATTTGGAGATAAGATCTCACTTTGTGCCCTGGCCAGCCAGGATTTCAATCCTCATACTTAACACGCCCCATAGCAGCAGGGATAACAGGCACTTATTACCATGCCCAGATTTTTTTCCATTAAGAGGGCATCTCACAAAACTCCCTCTCCACCTCTCCTCCCATGAGCCTTCCTATCTCAGCCTCCTTAAATTGGGATGACAGGCACATGCCACCACTACCAGCGTTTGCTGTTCAGTAGAATTTGCTTGGCCTAACCTTGAGTCTGTGAACCACTGGTTCCCAGCGTGCTTTGGTTATATTTGACACATGTTTCATATTTATGCCCAGGCCAGTCTGGACCATGATCCTTCTGTAGCTGGGATGAGAGGCATAAGCCACCACACCCCACTTAAAGAGGGAAACTTTAAGTTACTCCTTCTAGCAAGTAATATATTACTAGCAGGAACCTTTGTGCATCTGCATGTTGAATTTTGCAGCAGATAGCACGTTTTACAGGATACCAGAATTCAGCCTTCGGCTCATTGGCCTTCTGTTTTAGTTGCAAGAAACTTTCATTTCATTTTCTGCCATAGTCAAGGAGGCTAATCCAATCTCTCTTGGCACAATGTCTTACCTGATCAAAATGTTGGGGCATGCCTTGCATCTGTTGAAGGGCTTCAACAAATGGGCCAAACCCTTACAGTTGGTCCTCAGTTAAAGGAACACCTGTATCCCTATTTCTTTGTGCCTGTTTATCACATTCATCATAATATTTTTCTTTCCAAACTAGGAAATCCCCAGGGCTTAGACAAGCTCAGGCTAACTGCTTCTAGTTCCATGGTGTACAAATTTCTTGACTCAGATTTTCCAATAGAGTAAGAGTGTAGGGACCATTAGCCCCATTCTCCCTGGTTGAATTTGAATCTCTAAATCTTCTAAATACATCAGGAGAAATGAGTTCATGCCATCATTGTCCCTGAGGCCCTGACATGACTGGAAGGGCCAGAGGGTTCTCTGAAGATGAAAGAGCCAAAGGCAGAGAAGGGTCATACTCCCATACTCCAATAAGAGTTGGCTGAAAGTTGTTTCTAAGGAAACTTTTTCATTTTCCTTTCTCCTTTTTGTCTTGTCTTAGGTATGGCACCAGTCTGAGGATCAACTAACCTAAAATGGGGCAAATGATGGGTAAAAGTCAGCATAAGGTAGTGCAGAATTCTCCATAGAAGAAAATTTAAATTTTATGTTTTTGTGGGGGAAGCTTTTTCTCCTCCTTTTTGCCCTTCTTATTATCTTTCTTATTGTCTTCCTTATTGTTCTCTGGAAGACTTGACTCATGAGGCTTTTTAGAAGGACCTGCTAGAGGTCCCAAGCAATAATGAATAGAGGACCACATGCCAAAAAAATGAATAGGAATATTTTCCCCTCTTTAGTGAGCTCTTTTTACATTTTCTCCTATCTGCTTCTAGCTATCAGGATCCAAAGTTCCATGTTCAGGAAACCAAGGATTAAATTGGATAACTATCTCTATAAAATCTTCAAATTGTCCCTGGGTGTAAGATAAACCCTTACTTTTTAGCAAACGCACAGTACCTGCAAAAAATGCCTATGTTCTGAACTCAGTGAGTCCCCCATTCCATCCCCCAATTTATGGTTCCTGACACCTTGGGTTGGGGCTCCGCAGTGAGCCTGTCCCTCCTTGAATTATACTGCCAAGACGTTCAGAGCAGATCTGAGTCACAGCACCACTTTCCACAGTCCAGCTGCTGCGGGGCCTCCAACTCTGGCCTTGGGTGCTTGAGCAGTGAATAACGACACAAACTCAGGGCTGTGCTGGGCAGCAATGGCATAGTTTATTTTCTGAAGGGTGTATTTAAGCCGTGAGGAAAAGCAGGAAGGAGTACGTGGCAGTGCCCAGGTTTCCCTTGACCTCTGTACTGGGATTGGCTGTCATGTTGCTATGGTTATGAACCCAAGTGCCAGTCCCACAGAGAGAGAGAACAGGGAGTTCAGCAACTGTCTTCTTGTACTGTTGCAATCTCTCTTAGGGTTGTTGCACAAAAGCTACAGTGACTCCACTCTTTTCCAAGAGGCTTTGGGGGTCCTGAGGGTTTCCCACACACAACAGTAGACCTTCAGTTGGATGAAGTACCAGCCTGGCTCCATCCAACTCCATAACCTCACAATCCAGACCTCAGCTGTAACTAAACTGTTTAATTATGCATACATTTGCCTTTTGCCTATTTAAACCTATAACTCATGTCTGTACCCAAGGACACCTAAAGATGAGCTGAGTGCTTCCTCTGCCTGTTCCCACACCATGTCCTCAGCTGTGAAATACGTCTCCTTGCTCTGCCTTCACCATGCCTCTTTATTTGGTGTTTGGGGGCAGGTGGATGGACCTGGCATATGGAATCTTGGGAGTTTGGGCCCTGGATAGCCAAACTCCAGTTTCACCTTCACACTTCCTCTGAATGATTTCTCTCATCTACACCCAGGTTTGCTGAGGACCTACGCATGTGAGTGAAACATCTACTTTGGGTTTGGGATTGTTTGTTTGCTTGTTTTGTTTTGTTTCAAGATGGGTCTCACTATGTTGCCCAGATTGGCCCCAAATTCCTGGACTCAATTGATTCTACCTACTCAGTCTCCTGGGAGGTTAGAACTACAGGCATGTACTACCACATCTAGCTCAAAAACATCTGTTTTTCTGCAGTCACCCACATCTAGAAGAAGAGTCAACAAACTCTGTAAAGAGAAAATGTCTTCGGCTCTGTGGCTACATATATCCATGCAACACTTTTTTCTTTCTGGATAATGTTATAATCCTTGAAAACATAAAAGCCTTTAGGGAAAATGTGAATGAAATCAAAAGCTGGTTCTCCAAGAAAAATCAATAAATTATAAATCCCCACACATTTTAATATTGAGGATAAGAAAGTAGACATCTCAACATATACTACACCCATGAAAAGGAAATGAATCCATAATGCCAGTTCACTCAACAAGTTAAAGTGGAAAAATTCCTTGACAGACATACACTAATACAATCCACTCAAGAAGAAATAGGTAGGTTTCCTCAAAGATTGAGATCATGTGTCTCCAGATCAAAGTTCGAGTCTAGTGGGGGCAAAAAGGGTACAAGTCCCCATCTTAATGGAAAAAGGTAAGGTGGTGTTACTGCCTGTCATTCCATGAACAACAGGAAGTGTTAAACAGGAGGATCAAATTCCAGGGTGGCAAGTGAATACGTGAAAGATACTCAAACTTGAACAACACAATAAGGCTTTAGAGAAAGGCACAATCAAACATATTTGTAGGGTTTAAAGAGGAAAAAAATTCTGTAACAATACCAAATGTTACCCATGTGAAGAAACTGGAAATTCTTCATCCACTGTTGATGAGAATGTAAACTGGCAGAACACTTTAGAAAACAGTTTATCATTTTCTTAAGATGTTAAATCATGTATTGGTTATCCAGCACTTCTAGCCCTAGGGCTTTATCCAAAAGAAACAAAAGTCTATGTCCACTCAAAGACTTGTATATCAATCTCCATAGTGGCTTCATTTGCAATAGGAAGAAACTAGAAAAGCCCAAATGTCCATAAAAATAAATGGATGAATAAACTGTGGGATGTTCAGGTAATGAAATATTACTAAGCAATTAAAAGGAGAACACATGTTTTGCAACAATTTGAAGTGACCTCAAAAAAATTATGCTGTATGTAAAAGCCAAATGAAAAAGAAGTACACTGTGTAAGAATCTATTTATATACAATGCTAGAAATCAACAATTAATCTCTATAGTAGGGAAAGCTGTCAGAGTGCTTACAAGCAATGAGGAATAGGAAGAGAGTGTGGGGAGGCACAGATTACAAGGTACTATTTAATGAAACTTTTAGAACAACCTATATCATGTCTTTTTTTTTTTATCATGGTACTGGAGTGAACACAGGGCTTGAGGCTTGCTAGGCAGGCACCATGCTACTTTATCTATACCACAACCCCTTTTGTTTTTCTTTATTTCTTTTTTGGTTGGTTCTTAACATAGGGTCCCCCTAACTGTGCCTTGGCTGGTTTCAAGCTCTGGATCCTCCTGTCTCTGCCTCCTGAGTAACTGGTATTGCAGGTGTGTACCACCACCCCTGGATTCTTTATTATCTTGATAGGGAAAATGATTTCACCATATATTCATACCTAAAAGCTCATCAAATTTTACCCATTTATACAAACATTTTTTCACACACCATTTATAATTCAATAAAGGAAATGCAATATAAAACAAGGTGGTCCTACTTTTCCCTCTTTCAAAATACAAAAATTAAATACCATGATAGGATTCTAACTCCATGGTGGCAAATTATGCCTAGGCAACTAACTTCAATTCACTCCACTCTTCTAAGTGTTCAAGGGCCTACAAATAAACTTAAGAGGAATCCAAACAAAATCAAAGAAGACAATCGGACTGCATCCCATTGACACAGTTAATTTGGTTGAGGGGATTTGCTTAATATTGTGGTTGCTCACTACGTTTTCTTGGTGGGTACAACTGGGAATCCATGGTAGAAACTAGGAGGAGGCAGCTTCATGTCCAGCACTCCAGCAACTTGTTCTCTTTCTCAGTGGGTGGGAGGTGGGTTTGGGGGGCTTGTCTATCTTTTGAAATTGTCACCAGTGTGAATTTGTAGACCATAGGTGATACATTGAAACATTCTTTCTTTGTAGTAATCCTAACTCCATAGTCTTGAGCAAATTACATAAGTGTGAGGTTCCTTGTTTATCTCACCTGAAAATGTGACTGATAATAAAACTTCCTGGCTTAGTTCTTACAAGTATCTATGTGATGTGCTCCTCAGGCACACAGAAAGTGTGAAATATATGCTTTTATCAAATATGTAATGTTTTGCAAATACAAGGTAATCTTTCCCTTAAATAAAAATGGAACTATCCAGGGATAGCCTTCTTGAGGAAGGGGTGTTCATGAATGAGTGTAGTGGAAGATCTCAGATGGGAAAACCTTTTCCTAGACAGATGAACTTCAAAGTCTGCCCACCTCCAGCCAGACCTGTGCACCTGACCAGCAACACCCTTTACTGCCTACTTCCCCTTTAAGAACTGAGCCATGACAACATCCCTGTAGCCAAGCAGGGGACCATAACCACACACCAGCAATTTTCCAGGGCAGTCGCAATTGGCTGAATAGGTCGGCCAACCAGTCTGTGATCATCCATAAGGGGAGGCCCCACAATGTGAGGACAGGGAGCAATCCATCCCACAGATCTCCTGCTGCAGCACTGGGAGGGACCCCACCTGGCTGTGCTTCATCCCTCAATGCACGTTCTGCTTTTTTTCTGAGCGACTAGGTTCCAGGGCCCCTGGAGTATGGTGTGCTTCAGATTGGAATGCCATGCAGTTCACTGGCAGTATGTCTACTCCAAGGATCAGCTGCAGACCTTCTCCTAGGAGGTGTGGCAGCCAGCCCTCTCCACATATCTCTGTGTGTACCCACACAGCCATCATCAGTCAGGCTGAATGACCCAGAGAGCTGGATTTTAGGAAGAGAAACTGTAGTAGATAATGGGACAGAGCCTTCAGGAAGGAAAGGAAGCTGCAGCTACCTGTGCTGAAATCAGGGCTTTTGATTTGGGAAGGAACATTTTAGGACCAAGTACATTGAGCATGCATGCCCGTGACTCTCCCATCTCTGCTAGCATCCTGTTCTTCTAAAGGAGGCCATGCTCAACTCCACTACACAAGTGGAAGAAGGTGAAAAGGTGTTCTTTGACACCTTCACTTTACCAGCCCTGTTTACCTCCATCCAGACTGTGCTCAGCCTGGGAGCACCCTTGAGTTGCCAACCTGCTTGTGGCTGTTCTTTTGACTTCCCTGGAGAATTAGACCCTTGATGCCCTTAGACTTCCCTTTAGGAAGTCCTTCATGTTCTGTTTCAGGGTAGATAATACAAATATTCCTGGGTCCCTTCCAGGGGTGAGGAAGGCCTCATGCCTCAGTGGCTGAGGCGAGGGAATGCTGATTTGGTGACAGGTACACAACAATGGATGGATCAAAGGGGTGGTTTTAGATTCTGGGGATGGGGAAGCTCGGGCTGTCCTCATCATGATGGTTTGTCCATGCTACATTCCATCATACGTGTGGACATTGCCAGCTGTGCCATCTCCTGCTATCTCTAACTGCATCCTTCAGGTCTGCTTGTTCCCTTTAGATCTCGGACCCTCAGGAGCAGTTGGGTTTCATATGGAATGGGTGAGGCCTCAAGGGGACAGCTGTGAGAAGAGATGCACATGAGCAAGTGGACATGAGCATGTGGGAGACATGCTGCCCAATGTTGGAAATGTCTTAGCAAGCATAGGACCTACAACAGGTGATGCAGGATCTAGACAAAGTGGAGTAGTAACTGGAGAAGCCATCAACATATACCAGAAGGAAGAGCCCTCCACATGTTTGTGGACAGTCCATATGGAAATAATGCCCCAAACATCCAAGTTGGAGACACCCACAACTTCATGATGACTCCATATTCCAAACCTATGATAGATGTTTGCAAAATCAACTGCCTTTGTTCTTCTTCCAAGGGTAAACTCTTTCACTTTGGTGTCTTTAGTGTGAGCCATGTGACTGACTTGCTTGTTTCAACAGGACATCAGTAAGGTTGCAGAAGCAGAGACCTAGAAAGATCTCGTACACTGGAACTTGCCCTCCTCTCTCTCTGTTCTTAGGAATCCTCTAACTAGCATTGTGTGAGTGAGCCCATGTTAGCCTGTTAAATAATGAGTGCATGGTGGCCAGCTCACCCCATCACACAGTGACAGGAGCTGAGCCAGTAGCTACATGCATGAGTGTGACCATCCCACCTTGTTCACTTCCTGCTTAGCTGACTCAAATAGAACCACTCAGCTGGCTAAAAGAATTGTGAGAAGTAATAAATTGTGTTGTCTTGAACCAGTAAGTCTCCTAGTGGTTTCTTACATGGTAAAAGCTAACTGACACAAATGAAAGGTTAGCCAGGTATACTGGCACACATCTGTATCTGAGCACTCAAGAGACTGAATCAGGAGAGTTTTGAGTTCTAAGCTGGCCTGAGTTACATAACCAGACTCTTCTCAAAACAGAGCTTTCCCTCAGTCCTACCCTCAGTTATTTGGAAGCTATTCTCATAGCTGAGCATGGTGGCCTGAAGATTATACCCAGGGCTTTGTGCATGCTAGACAAGAGTTTTGTCACTGGCCCCAGAGAATTTTCTGTCATTTGCTTTTGAAAGCTTCGTCTAAAGCCTTGAAAAGGTACTCCAATTTATAGCCTAAATATGTGATGTGGGCTGAAAAAAAACTTCCCCCATCAGTTCACAGTAGAGGTTTTAGCAGTGTTGGGGTTGGGGTTTGAACTTGTCCTCACACTTATGACATAGGCCCACTACCGTTTGAGACACACTCCCATTCCTTTTTGCTTTAGTTATTTTCACATAGGGACTTTTATGCTGGAGAACTAATCCTCCTATTTACACCTACTGTGTAACTGAGAAGACAGGCATGCAACATCAAACCCAGCTGTTTATTGGTTGCAATGGGGTCTCATGGACTTTTCACCCAGGCTGGCCTCTACCATAATCCTTCCAATGCCTGCCTCCTGAGTAGCTAGGATTGAAGGCATGAGTCTCTGCACATGGTTGACAGCAGAGTCCTAGGGAGAACTCCATCTTTTCTGAGGCCTTTAGGCAGTGGGTATCCACATCACCTGGGTGGGGGAAATTAAGATCAAGGGAGAGGGAACAGCCCTAGGGGAAGGGGTGGCAGCAAGCCTTCCTCTGGCAGGGACTCGGCCTAAAAGCACCCATGAAAAAGGAGGTCCTGGGAATTTTCCCCACAGACTTCTTGGGGGAGAACACTGAACTTCCTGGGATCATGGAAGAAAGGAAGGCACAAAATTTCTCTATATCTTGAGTCTTGAGTGACCTCAGCTGACATCTCCCTAACATCTATACACAAAAAAACCTGGGTCCAAAACAGGTATCAGTGATATCTGTAGGGGCTCAACCTCCCAGCAGAATTTTAAAGAGAGCTTTAAAGAGTCTTTCAACATAACGATCTCAACGACAGCTGCATGGTCTCAGCTGTGGCTCAAACAGTCACAGCCACAGTCACCACGGACAGTAAGAGCTGGCAGTGAATGCATTTTTGTATGCCAGCACTGTGCTATTGCCTTATTGTATTAATTCATATAATCCTTCTACCAGACCCTTGGGATGGGTACTACAGTACTCAGCAGGACAGGTAGACAAAGATGTCTCAATGCCCTCTCAGAACATCCACCTAGCCCAGGATAAAAGCCAGAGTCATCTCCCTGCACCCATCTCCTCCAATTCTCCCCTGACTAGTTCAGCTCCAGGCTGCTGACTTCTCAACATTTCTTTCTCCAACATGTCAGATAAACTCCTGCCTCATGACCTTTGCACTTGCCATCCTGTGGCCTGGAGTACCTTCCATCTCAAAGCTGCCATCTCTCTTCAAGGCTGTTTTATTTTGTGATTTGGTGCTGGTGATGGAACCCAGGGCCTCGCTCTGACATTCTATGCAAGGGCTGTTCCACTGAGCTATGCCCAACACTTCCCCGCAGCTCCTTTCATTTCTTGATGCTAAACTCATCTTCTTAGGAAAGCCTCCTCTGATCACCCAGTCTCATATTACCACCCCCTACTTCCCCCCACACAAGCCCCCACTATCATCTGACAGCGTAGATTGTGTTGGACTTTCTTTTGGTTCTTTGCTCTATCTGCCTCACTAGGATAGGCAATTGTTTCTATTTGTTTTATGCCATGTCATCAGCGTCTCATACCTAGTAGGAATTCAGTGAATATTTGTGAATAATGGAAAGGAAACTGAGGCAGGGAAAAGTGCACCTAACTGCTCAAGGCCCATAGTCAGTAGATGTATACCAACTCTGGAGGCTTTGCTACTCATAGCCAAGACATTAACATATAAAAGTCCCTTTACACACGTGTGCACAGGCACACCCTCAAGGCCCATCTACACACTCAGGTCTGAGCACCCCCTCTCGGGATCCCTGTGAATAAGTCCCAGACATCACCAAAAACCCCATATACAGGAACTTTCCCAAACAGGTGTTGAATTCTTTTTGTGTTTCAAGCTAGGTGCTGAGGCTACAGATGCTTAAGGCAGACATAGTCCTTTCTGCCCTCCTGAAGATAACATTGTAAGAAGGGGTTACAATACACAAAGAGAATCAACATGATCTTTACATATTGAGGTCCAGATTATGAAGGAAATAGAGTGGGATCAAGAGAGGGAAGAGGTTCCTATGGCTAGTATGGCAGCTTCTCTGAGGAGAATATCTGATATCTGAGCCAATATCAGAAGGATGAAGAGACAGCTAATCAGTACCCCAGTGTGAGGGCTGGGTATGAAGAGATCTAGCACAGGAACAGCAAGTTCAAGGTCCTGAGCCCAACAAGTTTTGCATATCAAAGGAGCCTTATTTCATCAGCCAGCTCCTTCCACTCTCATCCCCAACAATTCTCCCATGCCATGTCCCTCTACCTTCTTTGACCAGTTTCTATGGGCATAGGCTAATTTTGATATGCATTGATAGAGGATTGGTTAAGTACATTAGCACTTAATTCCATTGTGAACTGTGATACAACCATTCAGATGAGGTGTGTGATTAGGGGAGGAGGAGAAATTAGGATGGATAGATAGGCAGGTAGACAGAAATATATATATGTATATATAATATATATATTATATATATGTCATATATATATATTTATATATAATATATATATTATATATATGTCATATTATATATATATTTATATATATAATATATATATTATATATAAATATATATTATATATAAATATATATACTATATATTATATATATTATACTATATAATATTATAATTATATAATATATATAATATATAGTATATATAATATATATAATTATATAATTAATATATCATATTATATAATTATGTAATTATATTATAATTATAATATAATTATATAATATATATTATATTACATATATTATATAATTATATTATATATATAATATTATATAATTATATAATATATAATATATATTATATATTATTATATATTATAATATATATTATTATTATATATTATATATTATTATATATATTAAAATATATATTACATATAATATAATATAATATATATATAATATATTGTATTATATATATTATAATATATATGTATATATAAATATATATATAGAAATATATATATATACATATATGTATTTATATATACATACATACATAGATAATTTGTTAAGTCAGATAACTTAAAATTGTCTCTTTAAATTTCTTGAGTTGATGATGATGTCTTACATCTTGATAGGGATCAGGTTACACAGGACTGAATATTAATCAAAACTCAAAAAGTGGGCTGGAAACAATGCTCACATAATAGAGTGCATGCTTCAAACCCCAATACTGCAAAAAAAAAAAAAAACAAGCAAGAAAAAACAACACAAATGCTCAGAGTGTGCACTTAAGATTGGTCCATTTTGTTGTATTTCCTCCCCTCCCATAAAGCACCATAAAATATTCCGCCCTCTTTAATGATCTGCATACAGAATGGTTAGGCTGATGACAGCAGTTTATTTTGAAAGAGACCCAAAATATAACTTGTGTTAAATGGAAGGATAGAGAGGGATGGACACATAAGTAGATAGATGTCATCAATTCTTGTTATTCATAATAGTTCTGGAAAATCTCTGAAAACACTGAATTTAGCAAATAGTGAACAAATGACCCTAGAGTAAATAGGATTTAGGTTCCTGGCAGATTCTCACATTTTCATCAAGTGATAATATGTAACTGTTTTATGTGTGTTTAAGTTTTCAGATGCATTGTTAGGCTAGGGATGTAGCTCAGTGGTAGAGCACTTGCCAAGCATGGGTATAGCACTTGCCTAGGGTTTTATCCCCAGACTCCCACATGCAGAATAAAACACCAACTTTGTTAATATATATTGTTGATTTGTTAACAATGAATTCTATGTCAGCAGCCCTATCAACTTCTCTGCCCATGTTTTTCCATTAGGTACATCACAGCCACCTTCTTGCATTCATCCATGCAATGTGACACTTCAGCACTGTGCTTGGTACCACTTTAAAGTTTAAATTTGAGGCAGGGTAGAATTAGGGAAAGTTTGGGACTCATAAAAAATATATGACTTAATATTGTATGTTTGTGTATGTTGCCCATGTCTGGTACAGGGACTACTTCACCACCATCCCCTGGCCTGAGGACCACTCATGCCCCTCCCCACTCATTGATTATTGCAAGGGAATCCCCTAGTTCTTCCCTTCATATAGGTTAGCATAGATTTTAAAAGAACCTGGAGATAGAAGCAGGCTCTCTCTGCTTCCTGCCTTCCACCTGTATTTCCCTTCCCTAACTTTGAATAAACTCCATCTACAACCGTGTGTCCTGCTATGGATTCTTTCAATAGGAACACAAAGAATTTGGAAGTCTTCTGATCACAGACTACACCATTGCCATTAACAAAATCACGAACAATGAGCACAAAATGTTAAGAAATGTGGCACCAAATAGACAGTGAAAGGGTATTCATTAATTAGAGCACCTGCCTACCATGAGCAAGCTCCTAGATTTGGTTCCCAGAACAACAAAAGAGAGAGAGGGAGAGAGAGAGAGAGAGAGAAAGAGAGAGAGAGAGAGAGAGAGAGAGAGAGAGAGAGAGAGAGAGAGAGAGAGAGAGAAGAAAAGAATACAGTAGGAAGAAAGAAAGAAGAAAGGCACTTATTTCTGTTATGACAGGTGAAACTAGAAGGTGGAGTTCCACATTGTTCAACCTTAGTGGAGCAAATGATCAGTGACTCAAGGTTTATCTACTCCATCTATATCTATTGATCACCAAAAAAAACCCACTGTATTGCTTTGGGGATTACCAGAAAATTGTAGTGCGTATATGATCATAAATACGGAATCTGTAAATGCTGATGATCAACTTATGTGATAAATACAGAAAACTGTGTATTATAGGATCTATGGCTGCAAATGAGTGGTACAATTCTCTTCATTTTCTGTAGACTTGTTAATTTTCAGAGAATGTTGAAACACTTGGCTCCTGATAGCAGTTACTGGTTCTTTCTTTAAGGTGGGCCCAGCAAAACCACCTGGGCATAAATTGTGTTGGGATGACGCTCTTCTTAGTTACGCAGATGGAAGCGGAGGGTAAAACAAAGCTTTTGTGGATTGTGAAAGGCTGCCTCTGCCTTGGTGTGCAGGACATGAATGATGGGCTATGGAGCCAGAGAAAGATCCTTAAATTGGAGTCGGGACAGAGCAGCTAGATGCTCTGTCCCTGGGGTTGGGAGGGCTAGACTTGAATTGGTCCTGGATGTTCCACAGTTACAGGCAAGACCTCCCATGATCACAACAGGGATGCATCTAAGTCCCCACCTGGGGAAGAGTTTTTTTAAAAAGGGTTTTGAAGCTGGGAGTGGGTGACTCATCTGAAATCCCAGCACTCAGGAGGCTGAGACAGCAGGATCAAGAATTTGAGGCCAGCCTGGGATGCCTGTGTAAAAAAATAAGAAAAAAAAAAGAGAAAAAAGGGAAAGTCTTTTTAAAATGGTTTTTATTTTTTTAAAGTCTGTTCCTTAAAGATGTTTCAAATGACTTACGAAGACATTTACATATTGACTTTAGAGAAATATAAATTCACATGTGAGAAAAAACTGTACAAGTCTATTCATAATTGTCAAGAATTAGTGTAATGCAAACATTTCTCACCAGATGGACAGGTACACTGTGGTACTACCTGCCTACAAAGAATGCTTCTCAGCAGTAAAATGGACTGAAATATCAATGCACATAGTAACCTTGAGGCCTCTCAAAGGGCACATGCTGAATGAACAAAGCCGGCCAGAGCCTTGGGCTGTGAACCAAGGTCCCATCTGAACTGGACGATGGGGAACAAGTCATTGGGGGTTATGGGGCATTGAGGCTGACAGTCCACATCTTGACAGAGGTCTAGTAATCCACTGTGCATTTATCAAAGCAGAATTTTTCACTAAGATTGTATATAAATTTTAGGTTTACATGTAAATTACATCTCCTTTTTAAAAATAAGGTAGAAAGGACCTGAAAGTACGACAATGTTGTACTTGAAAAAATAAGAACTGAAATAGGAGCTGCTATTAAGAGCCATCTATATTCCTGTCTCTACTTCCTTGACTCCCATGCCACCTGTCCTCCAGCTTCCAGGCCTGTGTCACCCTCCCTCAGCTGCTCCCAGCACTGATACCACAGTCAGCAGGTACTAGTGCCCTCCTCAATGCTGGGTTCCCCAAGTGATGGACACCATGACCCTTCCTTCCTGCTTGGACCTCACAGATTACTCTGTTCTTTAGCAAAGTCCTGATTTGCCTCCTCCTGCTCTCTCCTTCCCCCATTCCTGCCCTTCTCCCCTCACCTGGTAACCCTATCTATAGCTACACATGCTGCCACACCCACTCTCCCCAAACCCAGATATCAAGACTGACATTGCTTTGTTCTGCCTGCATCAACCACCACCACTATAATCTCCACCAAGTATTTCTATGAATAAAACCTGAGATCCAGATATAACTCACCTGGTACCTGTGATTGGATGAATCTCAGTCAGTTTCCACTTGACCTAAGTAACACCTAGGATCAACAAGATGCTTCTAGGCAATTCTTCCACAAGGCATCCTTTGCTAGAGAACCTGCTGTGGCTGCCTATGCCTCCCTCATTGCACCTAAACTGCTCTGCCCTCTGCTCTTATTGGGCTGTGTTACTTGCCTTCCTTCAAATTCACTTCCATACTTTTATCCACACGTTGCCCTCCACTTAGCATGCCTTCTCTCTTCTCCCTTTGCACCATCTTACCAAATCCAGTCAGCCCTTCCTCACATCTCCTGGAGCTGCTCCAACAGGATGAGGCAACAAGGTAGGGGTATGTCTGGGTTTGTATGGAGAGATGGGTCACCAGACTGGTGTTTGGGGCAGGAAGCTGTGGCAGGAAGCATAGTTTGAGAAGCCCCTTCTAACAGTGGCCAGCTCATTGTTCTTCATTACCTAAAACAGGACGCACATATAATAACCTTTTGACAATTATGTCTGTTTCCTGCTCAAAGGCCACTGACTTTGTATTTTTCCTGCCTCTATTAGCAAGGCTCATGGTAGGGACTCATAGATGTTTGTGGTGGGCAGAAGCCACTCAGACTGGGGACCTAATGAGGAATGCCCTCCCTTGCAGTGGTAGGGACACCACTGAGTGCACCTGGACCCACATGTTGACAAGGTATGAGGGTCATGGGGAGAGGCTATTGGGTGGACTTTGCACTCACCTGCAGTGTAGAGGAGAGGCCAGTGCAGAGGACCTCTCCACAGCTGCCTCTCCTGCCCATGTACTTCAGGGCTCTCAGTCTCCCGAGAGGAGACTCCTCTTGGATGTTTCATGACTCCCACCCTCCCTGTAGAGGACAAGACAGGCATCTCTTCAGGATTCCCCAAGATACCCACATCAAAGACCCAGTGGCTGAAGAAGGTTACCTTCTGTGACTCCCCTGTCCCTGACAAAGATGGGCTGTGAAGCAGAGCACACAGCTGGTCACCTCTTTACTGTCATCACCTTCTAACAAATGATCTCCCATGTCAACACCAGCAACTCTGGCAGATTGCTCCACATGGTACCCTAAAGCTTCAGACAAAGATCTTCCTGTATGCTAGGCATGGTGATGGCAATGACAGCCATTTCTGTCCTCAGATAGGGGTGAGGGGTGTACACTTGAGTCCACAGGGAGATCGGGGCTGAAGGCTGTGTACCCAGAAGAGTCCCAATGTGGCCCAGGTGTCAGAGAAGGTTCTGGGAGGAGTCAGAGTCCAGTGGAGACAGGATGTTCCCCAAAGCATGGCCCAACCTGGGATGGGGGCTGCCAGCTAATCACCACTTCTCCTTTTGGTCACAATCTCTGCTTCATTCTCCCCTCCATACTCCCCTCATTCTTGCCTACCCATAATGGCACCTACGAATCACATCCCTGGAACCACACCTCATATCCATGCCCTTGGTGGATAAGACCTCAGGGGGCCTCTCTCTTCCACCACCTCCTTTCACCATGGATATTCTTGAAGGTCTTCAGCAGCCCCCTACTGGTGGGCCTCAGGGATGGTCTAGGCCACTTTTGAGACCCCTGAGAACCTATACTCCTTGAGTCCTTGGGCTCAACCTCCCAGTTGCCTTAGGATTCCTAAATGCATTTCCCAAGTCTGCTTCCTCAAGGACCTCCTCCCATGGTTTCAGTTGTGATCTGGCTGCCTAAGTTCCCCATCCAGAAAGGTGCTCCTGGCTAGGATTCTTTTCCTCTGCATACATCTCAGTTGACTGTTTCAGTCCAAAGCTCCTTTTCTCTACAAACTCTATGCAACTCCAGGTGCAGAAGGCTTATTCCTGCATGTTGGCTCTTCTTTTCTTGGAATAATGAAAGAAGAATGTCCAACAGACTTAAAAGATGAGAAATCACAACATGAGAATCACATCATTACAATAACAATAGTGTCAGTCAATGATATAAGCACTTTACAATTAATAACCCATTATTCCAGACAAAGTAAGTGAAGACCAGAGAAGCAAATCACATATACCAAGTCCCCCAGCAGGTATATGTGCCCCATGGATCTGCATGACCCATGCACTGATGGACAAAGGAGGAGAAAACTTTGGTTGTGAAATATCTTGGCAGGGAAAAGTGGACTCCCAGGAAACCGGGAGCTGAGTAGGCTGCATGTAGGCATCAAGGTGCAGCAGCTTTTGTGACCTGTGGGGTAGGGGACTCTGGATGTGCTGGGGCTTCCTGTCTTTGTGGCCTCCAGGCCCTGTGCAGGGGACTCCCAATCTCTGAAACTACTGGCCTAGCAGTTCCCAAGCCTCCTTCCTGTTCCAGATGCCACATAGCCAAACTGGAAAATGTGAAGAAGCACAATGTGTATAGATCTCACTGAGATCTGCTGTAGGTAAGTGATACTGGTGTGCAGATAGGGAGTCTGTTCCATCAGTGGGGAGAGTAGTGGATGTGTTTTTTCAATGTTCAGAGGAAAGTGCCAACAGATGGAAACTGGGCTGGGAAGGTGGTTCAGGTAAATACCCTAGACATGCAAAGAACATTGGAAGTAATTGCTGGCTTGCACTCACACCTCCAGGTCTCTGACCACACAGCAATCCTGACTGAATTCTCTTCAACTGCCTGACTTGCTGGTCCTCTCCCAGGTTTCTGATTCAGTTGGCTTAGTCCAGCAAGCCTTCCAGATCCTAAGACTAGGCAAGGGTTGGACTCTATGTCCATGTTCTCTAAAGTTGAGCAGTCCAGATCTTACTCCACAGTTAAAGGGACACCTGTGGAATCTGTAGAGGCCCCAGTCTTCCAGAGATCAACCATATCCAACAGGTCCTCCTGGGTAACCTCACTCATAGTGAAGCTCACTGCCTTCTGCCTGGGTTGTCAGACAAATAGGATCTTTTATCTTTTTGGTTTTTTTCTGCTTAGCTACTTATGGTAGGTTGGTTTAGAGTAAGTTACTTGGGCTCTCAGTGCCTTGTTTTCATCATTTGGGAAACAGGGGTGACAGCAGTACCTACTTCATGGTGCTCACTGCCATCATCATCATCACAACAACATGGTCCCTGATTCCCCAATTTCCACAGTGTGCTAGTAACTGCAAGTGCGAGGGCACTCATGGTCTTCCTGGCACCCTCCAGGGCAACTCTACAGTACTTCAGGCTACCAAGTACAACTAGAAAGCTCTGAAGGTTAAAAGTAAACAACACCCATCCCCCCCAAAAAATTATCCTGAGGTAACCTAATGTATGCCTGGTCCCATTCTTGGTACCAGGAAACTGCTGTAAATGGAATGGATAAAAATCCTTCCCTCATGGGGCTGTCATTCTCGTGAGGAGACAGAGTCTTAGCAAAGGAAGTGTTTCACAGAATACAGCAAGTGGTGGGGAGGAGAATACATTGGGAAATGAAAGGAGACATCTATGGACTTGTAGTTGCCACAGAAGGGTCAGAGCAGGACTCACTGGAGTGAGATCCTGTGAATCAATATGTGAAGGAAGTATGAGGGAGAAAAAGGAGGGAGCCAAGCAGGTATTGGGGGGAATCGCAGTACAAAGAGAGGAAAAACAGGAGCAAAGTGAAGCAGGCTGGACTGTGCTCTTTGTGAGGTGGAGACTGTCTTCCCCCCATTCTGTCCCCAGTAATTAAAGTGGCACCTGTGAAAAAAAAGTGTTTAATAAATATGTGTATGTATGTATGAATATTCCAGGTGTGAGCTCCAGGAACATCTTGCCCTGGGCTCAAATGTTAGCTTCTTTAGGAGTCAAGTTTTCTCCTGTATTTCAAGACAGAGACTAAGGCTCAAATCTCAGGCAAAGAATAAGAACCTTTTTCTGTTTCCCCAGTTAACACCCAACACAGTTTATTGTCTGAGTAGGTTATTATTAGACCTTAATCTCTCTTGCTTATTATAAAGCTTCACTGTCCAGAAATACAGGAACAAAGTGCCCAAGTGCAGAATGAGCCAATCACATAAATGTTGAAGAGCAACTTCTTAGCAATTATGAAGCCCTGTGATCAAACCTCAATATGAAAAAAAAGAGGTAAAAAATGTAGCATTTTGAGATCCAAGATGGCAACTGGGACACAGCCGCAGACCGCATGAGTTCTGTGATTTAAGAGCAGGAAACACTCTGGAACTAATAGGTATTGGCAAAGACTTCCTCAATAGAACCCCAGCAGCCCAGCAACTAAGAGATATGATAGACAAATGGGACTGCATAAAATTAAAAAGCTTCTGCTCAACAAAAGAAATGGTCTCTAAACTAAAGAGACCACCCACAGAGTGGGAGAAAATATTTGCCAGCTATACATCAGACAAAGGACTGATAACGAGAATATATAGAGAACTTAAGAAACTAAACTCTCTCAAAATCAATGAACCAATTAAGAAATGGGGAAGTGAACTAAATAAAACTTTCTCAAAAGAGGAAATTCAAGTGGCCAAAAAAACACATGAAAAAATGTTCACAGTCTCTAGCCAAAAAGGCAGTGCACACAAATCCACACTAAGTTCCACCTCACCCCGGTTAGAGTAGCCATCATCAAAAACACCACCAACATGTGTTGGCGAAGATGTGGGGAAAAGGAATGCTTGTACAGTGTTGGTGGGAATGCAAGCTGTTGCAACTGCTCTGGAAAAAAATATGGAAGTTTCCTAAAACTCTAAACATAGATCTGCCGTATGATCCAGCAATCCCACTTCTGGGGATATACCCAAAGAAATGTGACACAAGTTACTCCAAAGGCACCTACACATCCATGTTTATCACAGCACTATTTACAATAGCCAAGTTATGAAAACAACCAAGATGCCCCACTACTGACGAATGGATCAAGAAAATGTGGTATTTATACACAATGGAATTTTAATCAGCAATGAAGAAAAATGAAATCTTATCATTGCAAGTAAATGGATGGAATTGGAGAACATCATTCTGAGTAAGGTTATCCAGACTCAGAAGACCAAAAATCGTATGTTCTCCCTCATATGTGGTATTTAGATCTAGAGCAAATACAGCAATGTTGTCGGACTTGGGTTACATGACAAGGGGAGAACATATACGGGAGGTATGGGGTTTGATAGAAAACCCAAAACATGATAGCATTTGATGTCCTGAGGTATTAATACAAAAACCTTAAATTGACAGAGGTCAACACAAGAAGGGGATCAGGAACGAGTGTAGAGATCAGTTAGAGATGAATCAACCTCGGTTGTAACACATTTGTATATGAAAGCAATGGTAGGAATCTCTCTGTATAGCGGTCCTTATCTCAACTAGCAAAAATGCTATGACTTTCATATTATTGCATATTTCTACTCTTCAACGGAACGGGAAAAAATCATGGAACAGGTTCTGTCTGGAAAGGAGTGGGGAGGGGCGAGAGGGTGGGGACAGTGGTAGGAGGGAGAAATGACCCAAACAATGTATGCACTTGTGAATAAATGAATAATAATAAAAAAAATAATTATTTTTAAAAAGTAGGATCTTTACAAAACATAATCAAATTCCTGGAGTTCATTTAACTCAAATTCTAAATTTCTGGTTATACACTTTTGCAGGAGAATTAAAGATGTGCTAACATGGACTCAGGTAAAATACCAAGAAAGGCAAAAGACATTCTGGCACTTTGGGATGTGACTGGGTTTTCACTATTAGGATTGTTACCTGGATTAACTACTTCTTAAGGTGATTCTTTAACTTCAGTAGTCAATTGTTTTCTTACATCTTTGTTGAAAAGAGAGGATTTCTTAGCCCTCTTCTCCTCTGAAATGCCATCCACGAAGACAAAAAAATAATATGTTGCTATAATTTGGATCTTGAAGGTCCCCAAAGTCCAATGAGTTAAAGGCTTGGTCCAGAAGGTGGTTCCATAGGAAGGTATTGAAACCTATATGAGATGGGGCCTAATGGGAGATCTGCAGATCACTGGGAATATCCCTTGAAGAGGACTGAGGGCCCCTCTTGTCTCCTTTGCTTTCTAGACATGAAGTGAGCATTTTTGTTCCATTCCAAACCCCCATCATGACATACTACCTTACCAAAGGCCCAAAACAATAGGACAAATCAATCCCAAACTAGAACCTCCAGAAACCATGAGCTAAAATTGTAGCAAGCTTTCTTGAGCTCTCCTGTTCTCTGACCTAACTGGGGGGGAATGGAGATGCAGAAAGGACAAATGATAGACAGGTATGCATAAAGTTGGGATTAGGTGTTCTGGGTGCTTAGATGGAGATACACAACAGCCTCATTGCTTCTTTTCTTTTCTATACTTTAACACCTGGTTTCTTTTCTATTCTTTAAAGTCTCTTTCCTTAGATTCACACTGTCCCATGTTTTCTCTTTAGCTTTCTTAATGTTGTGGCCATCAGACTTGCGCTGTCCCATGTTCTCTCTAAAAGTCTCAGTGCTCAGACTTGCAGACAAACAACAGCATCCATGTCTAAAAACTGCATTAGCATAACTCTTAAAGTCTCAGTTCTTAGACTTGCACTGTCCCTTGTTCTTTTTAGCTTTTCTTTAACTTAGCTCTTCTGAATCCTATGTATAAAGTTCTCAGTGCAGAAAGCTGCTGTTGTAGAGACACACAGCCAGCAGCAGAAGCAGCAGTCATTCAAAAATCCCCATCCAAAAATCTCTTGTCCTCCTTCAGGGAGTCTTTTATATCCAGTGGTAAACAAGGAGATGGCGCAACAGATCTTGGGGAGGGGCCTGACATTGTAACAAGAGAAACCTGCATTACAACTTCTCTGAACATAAACAACATAGGGAAAGCAGCTATGCTGCATTTTGCCTCTCACTCTGTTCTGCAGCTGGAGCCATGCCAAACTCAGCCTGTAGCTCTTTGAGCACAGCTGTGCTTATGTCAAGTTCTCACAGGCTTCTCATAATCTGCTCCCTACACAAAATAAGGCTTTTCTCTTTATTAATTGGTTTCCTGAGGTATTTGATTATCCTGACAGACAGTGAATGTGTTCATTAACATAGAACTGACCTGTAATTAATTGCTTTTATGATGAAAGAAGAAGTGAAGGGTTAAGGAGGATTTTGGAGGAGATTCAAATGTATTACAGTAATGAGAATTTTGGTTTAATTATTTTAGTTTAAGAAATTCCTGGATGACTAAACCACACATGACTGAGAACAGATGTTTTCATAGTGTAGCACAATCAGGATGACTGGGAAGACTTGTTAAAGCCCAGAAATTCTGACTGAGAAGGTGTAGGTGGGTTGAGGTAGGCCTGAGAACGTACAATTATTCTGTTTCCAAGAGATACTACTGGGACTGATGGCGTGGCTCAAGCAATAGAGCACTTGCCTAAAAACAGAAGGTCCTGGTTCTAGTCACAGTACAGCCATTAAAAAAGGCAAGAGATATTACTGATGTAGAATGAAAAAGAAAGAAGGAAGAAGGGAGGAGGGAGGGAGAACAATGAAGAGAGAGAAGAAAAAGAGACAGAGAGAACTCATTTTACTATGTCCCATACTTACTTCAGAAGTTCAAACTTGTCAAATAAGACTCAAGGGACTGAAGCCTCTGGATAACGTGGAATCAGTCCACCAAGGAATTGTGCTTGCCCAGCTTTTTCAGAGAGCTGTATAAAAACTAGCCTTTACATTTCCACATGCATTTTTACTTTCCTTCTCTCTGTACGATGAAAAACAAAAGAACTGAAAACTACTCTCTACA
Organism: Castor canadensis; assembly: GCF_047511655.1. Lineage (NCBI taxonomy): Eukaryota > Metazoa > Chordata > Mammalia > Rodentia > Castoridae > Castor > Castor canadensis. The sequence continues at coordinate 79,143,439 of NC_133397.1, read as the reverse complement.
CTGATATCAACATGGTCGAAGTTTTCATTTAACTATACTTCTTTGGAGACTTTGAAGGACTATTTTACTTGTGATGGGTTGTGTGTTTGATTAGTAATTGGATGGTTTTCATGACAAAAAAAAGAACAGTTATCAGGTTTTGATACACACAGTTGGATTTCCAACTTCCTTTCAACTTTAGAAAACCATTATGTAGACAAGCCTGAGACAAGGCATAAGAAGCCTGGCTGGAGGAAAAGGAGGGAGGAGTAGAAAGGCAAGGGAGGGAAACAGAAAACTGTAGACACCTAGAGACCAAGGGAAATCCAGACATATTTGAACTTTATATTTATAAAAGAAACAATGAACCCTAATACAGAGCACTAAGAAAAATGGTAGGAAACAGGGAGAATCTTCCCTAGCAAGACTGCAAGCAAAACAGCAACAAAAGCCTTGAGAAACTCCAGGCTCACAGGCTGGCACTCTGCAAAAATAAAGTTTAAAACAGGAGATCTGCACACCATGCAGCAAGCATGCTGGAGAAGGGTCCCTGAATTACCTAGTATACTCACAGGTGCCATGGAGGGTCTTCCAGTCCAACCTCTTAGCCATGGAGAGAAGATCCTGTGATTTTATATCTCTAAACCCCAAAGGCCATCCCTTCCACCGGCCCAGGAAACTAGTTCTGACACAGACTCAGATTCATAGACAGATCTACTTGAGTGGAAATGCAAACCACATACCACACTACAGGCCAAGGTTGGAAACATCAGCTGAGCTGCAGCTTGAACTCTGTCCTGCTCTAAACTTTGCCAGCTAGTGAGAAAATCTAGGAACAAGAATCTGGGAATTATTGCTCTATGTGAGGTCTGCAAGTATGTCTATATTAAAGGTCTTCAGGTGTCCTTAAAAGTGACAGAAGTTATGCAGACATAACTGACGTCTCTCAAGGCTTCCTCACTTCAAAGACCAGCATTGACCCCTACTAGCTACTTGCTCTTCAGTTGGTTGCTTAACCTTAGTTACCATGTACAGAAAACAGAGATGCAATAAAAATTCTGCCTCCATAGGACAGTTGTGGAAATGAAGTGAGATCATATGTTTGAAATCTCCGATCTATGACAAAGTGCATTCTATGTTAATTTTATCATCATAATAGTGACAGTTATTGTTGCAGAGAAATACATCATTCATTCTGATATTTACCCCTTAGAAAATATTAAGCAGTTTTCTCTGTCACTAATTCCTCATCCCTGCAGACACAGTCTAGTGACTGCACATGACAACGTTATAATTTGCCTATGGTCATATCAGTACATGGCCTACAACAAGGATTGCCATTAAATCTGAAGGGGGAAGTAGACAGCCCTGAGACAGTAAGTCTATAATTAGAAAATTTTGGGTTTTTTAAAAAGAGGGTATATCTTGAGGTAGCAAGCACGAAGTCCCTGGTTCAACCCACCAATAAAAAGAGAGAGGTTACAAATTAACTCTGGAGGTAAAAGCAAAGTTTGTTCCTGTTTCTCCTGAAGGAATAATTGAAGTTTGAAAATAAATTTGTTTGAAAGTGATCAAATAAATAATTAGTTTTACAAAGCAAAAGATCATCCTAGATAAACTAGATCGTAAGGAAAGCTTACTGCCTTCCCCTCCCCCACGTACTTTACTTAATTCCTTAAGTATTAGCAATTGGATTATATTATGCAGCAGCTGAGGGGCATTATTTGGGTAATGAGATGCATTGGCATTATATGGACAATCTTGGGTGAGCCACAGGTAACATTTGTGGGAACCAGAATTATACAAGGACAACAAATGATGGAACCAGCATTACACAAGGACAACAAATGATGCTGAGAAAACTGCATATCCACATGAAAACAGACAAAGGTGGACCTTGATCTAGCAATATATACAACAATTATCTCAAATTGAAACAGTGATGGAGATGTAGCTCAGTGGTAGAGTGTTTGCCTAACATGTGTGAGGTCCTGGTTTCCATACAGGATCAAGACCTGTAAATAATAGTAAGACCTAACACTATAAATCTCTTACAACAAAACATAGATCAAAAGTTTCATGAATATGAAGCAAATGATATTGACTCTGAAGGCAAAGACAGGCAACAACAGAATAATCACACACAGTACATCATGAAAATTTAAAATGCCTGCCAGGTGTCGTGGCACACACCTGTAATCCAGCAGTCAAGAGGAAGAAGCAGAAGGATCCAATATTGCAGGGAAGCCTGGGATACATAGGTAAATGTGGGAGCAACCAAAGTTATCATCAATGGATGAATGAATAAGGAAAATATGGCATAGACAGGAGATGAAATGTTATTCGGCTTTTAAAAATAAGCCAGATGTTGGTGGCTCATGCCTGTAACACTACTCGTTGGGAGGCTGAGATTGGGAAGATCATGGCTGGAGACCAGCCCAGACAACTAGTAAATGAGACTCCGTCTCCAAAATGATCAAAGCAAAATATGCTAGAGGTGTGGCTCAAGTGATAAATCACCTGCCCTTTGCGAAGAAATATTTTTATTTCCAAGGATGTTAGATTGGTGTTAGGTTTCAAATTAGCAATTCAAGAGAAAGTTCACATCTAAGGCAATAACAAAAGTAACAGAAACACAATCTACACTGCAATTGGCATTTTCAGAATTCTTGAAGACATACTATATGTTCAACACTGTGTATCAAAAGGATGCAAAAACACCAGACCTAACCTTCAGTCACAATGTTCATGAAGATTTTAAGAAACACTTTGAATAGTTCCATAAATATTGGCTTAAACCTTTATAAAATCTGTGATGTACTTAGTTTAAGAAAGATAGAACAGAGTGTTCCCTCCCCTCAGAATCATCTGTACACACTGCCCTGATTCCCTGAGATTATTATATGAAGTAAAATTGAGATCAGCCAGAACTGAAAACTCAAAGCTCTTGAAACTAATTTTTCTGATATAAAAGGGTTTATTGAGCCATTATAGGTGTTAGTTAGAAAAGCAGGTCCTGGGACAACTTCTTAGCAAATCCTAGTAAGAAGACTAGATAGCAGCTAAATATATCCACTCTCCAAAATGTCATGAGCATTTTTGTATGAAAAATGGGAAGAAAACATAAATTGTTTACATTGATCTCACATTGGCTCTAAATAAAAGGAGGGAGATTACATTGAGGGGGGAAAGCTTTGGAATAGGAGGGCAGTCCATAAGGTTAAGTACACATTGCTTATGGACTGTGGGGTTAACAATCTGGAGAGTTTATAGTAACTAAGATTAAATGGTCCCTTAGGTTGCTAACTGGGGTTTTATTTAAAGTTTCACAAGACTTCAAGAGATATGGAACCATCCTTTTTTGGTTCTTGCTTGTAGCTGTTTATTGATTAACTTTCCTTATCTCTTTCCCTTCATCCTTTAGCCTTTTTATCAACTTAAGAAATGCAAGAAGATTTTTTTTATCTGGCCCCACATAAGTGGGCAAATATGTAGTGGATATTTGATGATATTATTTGTCCACAGAAATGGACAAATATGTAGTGCAAGCAAAGACTCCAACTAACTGAATTGCTGTGGCCCCCAAGCACAGTGACTGTACCATCACTCCATTGTTAAACAGAGTGTTGAATAGTGAAGTGTTGCTGATTTTGATTTCAGATATGGTGGTCAATCTTAATTCATAGGCTAATAACATCTAACCGAATGCTATACGGAATGTTCCCACAGTCCTGTGTTGTATCTGAAAATCACTTATGGTTGCTATTCTTAACAAAAAAAACCCTCAAAAAACAATCACAAAGAATGTTTGAAAATATGCCAGAAAGAAGTCAAAATTCCTTTAAAAATGATGGTATCCAGAGGCAGTAAAAACCTCATCAGGTTTGTCCATACTTGGGCACCAGAGCGGGTAAATATTCCATAGCAATTGCCAGTTCATCTCTGCATGAGGCTCTAGAAATTAGGTCCTGGAGTCCAAACTGATTCCAGTATTATTGTTATTAGTAATTCTCATTGCCTTTCATAAATTAGCCTTTTCATTCAGGTATAATTTCACACTGCCTCACTCCATCCATTTTCCATCCTATTCCTTGTTCTACCAGCAACTTACACTTAGGAAAGACATGTTTAATTGGTAAGTGGCCAAACATTAGTTCTATCACACAGAGAGAGGAACGTGTGTATAATCTGAGAGCATTACTCAAAAGGAAAATACACTTGAAAAGTCTCAATATAGTCTAGGAAATGAAGTATGAGGAAGTCCCTAGAGCATGGAATCAATGGTGGGCATCTGGAGGACAAAGATCAAGGTGTACCTCATCAAAGTGGGAGACAGTACAAAACTTGCATATACTCTCCAGGCAAGAGGTTCAGGCTTTGGACATCTGCAGGTCAGGCTCACATTTGCTCACAAACACAGATTATTACTAGCTCAATAAATAGTATTGATGTGATCTACTTTGCCAGCTGCCCAGTAAATGAGGAAACACTCTGTCAATGACTAAAACCACAATGATAAATGCTGTTTGGTTAGGTTCACATCAATGTTGACATTCAGGAAAGAAAAATGTGCAGAAAGTTTCTCTCTCAGTATCTAATGACAAATCATAGCCTTGTGACTCCTTTCCCTTCTCATACTGAATCTTTCATTTTATGTTAGAAATATCAGAATAGTCCACTGATACTCTTCCCCAAAGAATGACCTGCCCAACCTGAGCCTATGGTTAGACCATCCTCATGTATGTACAACCCCCATGAACCACAATGAGATACTCTCTCTTGGAGGAGTCTGCTGCTGAGTCTCAAAAACTGGTGCCTGCCTATTGAGATGTTTTTTTAAATAGAGTAATTTTATTATATTTTAATTAGCATATATTAATAACATGAGGGGGTTTCCTTGTGGTCATTGCATACCTGTGTGCAGTGTACTTTTGAACAAGTTTATCTGCTCCATTATATCCCTCTTTCCTCTTGCTCCCACCTCCATTTTTTATACAGTGCTTGGTGGGTTTCACTATGCAGTCTTTAAATACATGTATAGGGTATTTTGATCTTTCCCTTTCTTGAAATCTCTTACATAGAGACACATGTGGGCTGTTTGGCAGACTGCATCTAGCATCTAAAAATGATCTTTTGTTCTGATCCTGTTTATCTGTGCTGAAGATATCACTGAAAGATTTCCTTGCCCAGAATGATCTTTCTGGAAAAATTTCTCTGGTCCCTGGTTTCTCTGCATTCATGGCATGGGAATGGTTTCACACATAAACAATTTTCTAGGCATGACTGAATGACTGATCCCATACACTCTTTGAGATACTGGAGAATGACCAAGGGCTATAGGTCAGTCATAATGGTATAGATACCCAGGACCTTGAAAGCTGTATCATTTTTTATACTTACTATCTTAAAAATGGAAGCTATCTTCCTGAGAAGAAACATACAACATGGAAAAACTTTAGGTTTACATGAGCTTCATCCAGTCAGAGCCTTCAAATTCCTGCAACTAAGTCTTATTCTGAATTTTTTCCTATGGTCATCTCCTCAGGGTTCATGTGCTGTACTTGTCCTAGCTCCGAATTTTCTCTCAGGTTGTCCCTAATTACATTTCCCTAAGTTGGAGATGCTTCTACCCTAACAGTGTTAAGAGGAGAATTTCTATGGAAACAGCACTTTAAAAGCTTAGGTCCTTCTGAGACTTCTGAGCTTCAGAACAAAATAAGAAAAGTGACTGCTTGTAAGTGGGACTTATTTAATCACTTAAACTGTCACTTCACCTCTGTGCTGTCTCTTTTTCTCTGGAGTTTTCCACATTGAAATATTTAATGTTTTCATACCATATATGACTCCACTAAATGGTTTATTGGGTTGTTTCTGAAGTTCCAAACCAAACTCATTGGCCTTCGCCTGATTTCACCTTTGTCAATACTCCAAATTTCCCACCTTCTCTGAAGCTTTGACTTCTGCAGTAGTCACAGCATATAATTCCATTGTTTTATTCACATCAAGAATGCAAAATTTGTAAAGGTATATATTGCTGGAAACAAGTTTCATGTAGGTGTTGCTACATCTGTTTAGCTTTAGTCTCAAAATTTATATTCTCATAAATTGTGTTTCAACTTTATGAATTCCAATTAAACCAACCTCTCTAGTTTGAAGTAGCTCAATGCTTGCAGAACCTGACCATTTGATTCCTATAAAAATCTAAATGGTAACAAATTTTATTTGTTACTCAAATATTTGGCTGAGTAGCAGTTGTCCATTGTTTTATACTTTTGTGTTTCCACAATCTCATTCCTGTATTTCTTTTATCAGAGTACCAACATTCTAGTTGAAAATGGCCACTATATAATCATTTGTAATTTAAGAATGGACACAGTCACTTTCCTCAATTTATGATGTTCAAACATAGAAAAAAGCAAGCTATTGTGGCAAATGTTGGTATAGACACCTGGGTAGTTTACAAGAGCTGTTATGGACTGGAAATGGTATAGTTGAGGCTTATGGAGAAATTAAAGTATTGTTTAGTTTTATCTGGATCATGAATATACTGAAAATATTTTTATTACACATTTAATTATTCTGCTCTTCACACTGTATCTGTTTTAAGTAAATTTAGAAGAGGCAAATGTATTTTAGAACTAGGAAGATGGCACTTTCTTTCTAAACATACAAACTACATTCTAAACTACAAGGCTCTGTTGATTCATAATTTTTTTAAAGTATATTTTATATTTTAAGATATATCACAAGGAAACAATCAGAAACTTGGATGAGATAGATTAGAAGTGGAGATTTTATAAGGAGAATAATGGAGGGGGTGAATTAATCTGTGACATAGTATAAAAACTATTGTAGTTGTCATAATACACCCTCAGTACAATAAAATAAATTTGAGAAAGGAAAAAAGGGAAGTGAAGATTTTAAAGGATTTCTGTGAATTTCATAGAATCATAGTTGGACATACTTATGGTTTTATGTTGATTTTGAAAAAATAGCAATACTCTGAAATTCAAGCATCTTAAAGCATATTTTGCAGGAATAATATGTTTCATTGGTAAAGAATAATATTTACTGATGAAAGTATATTATGGAAATGACACATATGAAATAGCTCACTTTGTAAAATTAATATTTGATAATTAAAAATGTATTTTTAAGAAGTAGTAATAGATTTTAATAAAAGAAATAATGACAGTTTTCTCACTGCTCATTCCAAGTTTCTAAATGAAGGAAAATATGCCAATCTTTATCCTGTCTTATTTCTCTCTTGTGCATACTCAAGAGAACAGTCTGCGCTTTTAGAGAAAACAACCCATATGTCACTGTTATAATAGTAGATATTAAAAAATTGAACTTACAAAATAAGATAAACCATTGTGTTTGAGATGATTACTTATTCTTCTAAGATAATTAATCCTGTGATGAGTACAATTAAATAGCCACTACATTATTTTAGGTGAGTTTAAGAATTGAGTGGCAATGGGCTTGTGGCAGTGCCTACAAAGAATGTAGGATGGGATTTGATTTGCCACTCACCTCCATGTGAAATATGGAGAATGCCTCTAAAAATGAACATCCTTTTCTAGTTCCCAGAGACTTGGAATAGCTCCTAGTTCATCCACCTTAAAGCTCAAAGTGAAGTTTGAAATCATATCCATTGTCTCTCACTATTCCTGGTGTTAGGACCAAGGTATTTCTCTTAACATTTTAAAACCTATGCTCATTTCTTTGATTATGTTTCCTGTGCACTTAGTCATTTACTCATCTGAGCCTTGGAGATATAGATTTATGTTATATTTGATTGGTGTATTGCTAAGAACTTTTTACCACATTTGCTCACAAAAATTACATCAGTTTTCCAACATTTTTTCAGTATTACATATTTTATCCCAAAATGAAAAGATATGTTATAAAAAGAGATATTCTTATTATAGTTTCAGGCAAATACCATTGTATAAGTTTTTCCATAGGATAGTTTCAAGTTATAGAATGTAATTTGGGAGAAATTGGACATGTGTGCCTTAGTTTTTAAAGTCAAGTGTCAGGAAACGATGGTAAAGGTTAATATTTTATATGTATTTTGGTGGATATGTGTGTGAGATATTTACATGTGATTTGATAAACATTTCTTTCAATCTTTATTCCACTTATTCTGTGAAAATGTCAAATCTTCTTCATAGGAACTTCTTCTCATGACAAAGCGTAAGGAAAATTCCTGAAATGTAGACAGTTAGTGGTTCTGATATTACATGTGCTTCTGGAGCTCAGCCATGAGCCCCTTCCTTGCTGGCTTCCAAGGACTGACACTTCCCACCCTCTCCATCAAACAACACTCACTGTGGGGTCTTTCCTTCTTCCTTACTGAGTGAAATAAATCACCATTATCATATATTTTACATAGAAATAGTGCTTACTTAATTACAAAATAATTCTTTTTTTCTCCCATGAAATTTTCATTGTGCAATTGAACTTTTTCACAAATGAAAATAGTATCAAGTTGAGTGAAATGCACCATTTTTTCTATTAAGGAAGAATAATAGCTTTTACATTTTTGCATTTAACCAATTTCCACATGACGTTAATTTCCAGAGGAATGGAAATTAAGAATTATGATAAAGACATTACATGAGAGATGGGTGAACATGATAAATAAAACAAATTTTGATGTCTAGTGTTGATATTCTTAAGGTAGTGGAGGAGGGATCTCTTTAGCTCTTCAGGAAACAACAGCTATATAAATTAAAATTTAAAAAGTAGATTATTAAATTGTTGGAGGAACTAGAAATAAGGCAGTTGGATACAGACTGTCAAAATATGAGACTGTTATCAGGAAGGACTTGGGGTCAACTTGAGATAGTCTCTGAGTGGAAGGAACAGTCATGTGGCAATATGAATAAACACAAACTGCTAAGACCAAGGGGATAATCATGGGAAGTGTAAAGACCAGGAGATTTCACATAAACCATGAAGTGTTTATTGAAAAAGAAATAATATAGAAAAGAATATGAAAAATAGTTTTGCCTGTCCAGCAGTACAAAAACCAACCAGTAATAGAAGAATCAGATCCCTTATTTATTTTTATTCCATTAAGGGTAAAATTTCTCATTGTATTTCATCAAATTCATGGTCCCTTGCCTTACCCATGACACAGGCTGCTCCCCTGTTCAGAAGCTGGATACCCAGTTGTGGGTCCCCTTTTTGCTGCTGTGCATGTACCCCAAGCACCTATCTGTCCCTCAAGCCTATAGTAGAATTTAGTCACTTTCTCTGGGTTGATCAACCTAAGACAGATCCTTCACTGGACCCTTGCCATGTAGACGTGGCCTGTTGGGTCCCTCTGCTTTAGTTCCAGCTGAGACAGGGTGTGAGGAAAAGCCCATGTGACAGTGTTTATAGCTTTAGTAGGCTGGTTATCCTAGTGATAACTCTGATTATCACTGTCTAAAACTGCACTGTTTCACATGGTAAACATACAGCACACAACTAGATAGATGTGAATTAAAAGTAAAAATTTACTTCCTCACTTACAGTAGTTCCATTTCTAGTGCCAGGGGCATATGCATGTAAGCCTAACCTCTTGCACAGCACAAATGTAAATATTTCCAAAATCTTAGAAAGTTCATTTGGTCAGCCCTGATCCAATTACACATCATTCAAAGTGTCATAAATCTCACCAATGTTTAGTCTAACAGGCCAGGTGGCTGGAGATGCTTCCTTAGCTGGTGCAATTGTGTGTTTCCTTTTTTTCCATGTTGAATTAATATTCATTTCAGGACATGCAACACCAGAATAAGCCTAAAGTGCTTTCACAATCCTATTGCATTATAAAAGCCTTCTGCACCTACATCATATCCTAGTTTGTAATTTCGCAAATATGGGATAATAAGTATGTGAGAATATATCTACAGTTAGGTCCATAATCCAAGTTCTGTCTGAAAATTACAAGGTGACAATAAGTGTGAGGAGGAAGAAGATAGAAAGGAGTAATGCTCTCCCATTTAGGGATTTTGTTTCAATGACGGAAGTGACAGCAAGTATGCAGCTACTTTTGTTGTATTTCTATCTTTATACTGTGTTATGTAGTGCTCATGCCATGAATTTGGGAGGCTTTTCCTGAGGAATAACTCAGAAATTTTCTTCTTGAAGACAATGCAATTACAAATACATTTCTTAACCTACAGAGCAATTGCACACTAACTTGTGTCTGCAATGTTTTAAGAGAAATGCCTATTGCCTTTGTGTTGAAGCTCTAACAGATTCAACAAAACATATAAAATTTAAGTTTTTTTAAAAGAAAGACAGCAAATATCACCAAACAAAAAGAAAAACTATAGTTTAAATATAAAACTAAATGAAATGATACAGATCTAAAAATCCTTGTTAATCAACCTACACATCCAAAAAGATATAACATTTTGAAAAATGGTAGAAGATATGGTATAATTTTATAAAATATTAAATTTTATTTTTGTTCTCTCCTTTCCACCTTTAATGTTGGTCTTCTCTCATCTTGCTGTAGAGGCTCACAGGAAAACTGTTTCCATCCTTATTTTGGTCTCAACTATCTAGAACAAAGAATTTGTTGTTCCCAGAGGCTTCTCATTGGTGAACATTAGCTATCATTTCCTCTTTCTGTTCCAATGTCATTAATCAGTTTATGTCCACAAGATGAAATTTCCTTTTGAAATGTCATAAACAACACCTTCCACAGAAGATGTATGATATAGCCAGGCCAAGAAGAAGAAATAAAAAATTTATACATTTGAAATCAGATTAAGTTTAGGACAAACTAGAAATATCCAGAATAGTTCTCTGTATACACAATGTTTTCTGGGGATTTTACAGAGGGAGATAACCATAAAATATGCACTTCTACAGGGAAGTATCTGAGCTCCCTGTGAACTGTAATATTTACGAATGAATTTTTTTTTTAGTAGTGGTTATTTGCAGTTAGTTAGAAAATGCAACTGGCTCAATTCTATTCCTAAGACTGTCTGGACTCAGTTCTTTTCTCTCAAGAGCTACAGAGAATGTAGAGGAAATGTGAAAATGTTCCTTAGGGTGTGATTGAAATTTCCCAATGGCATTGGTGTTCACACAACAAAAGTTCAGAATACCCTGAGTTATGCAGTAGCTGTGTAGACGTCAGAGATGGGAGAGAGAGGCCTTCACTGTCTTGAGAACCAAGCAGATGTAGAGAATTTGTGTTTTCCACACACTTGCACAAGATTTCATGCTCATCCTCATCCTTTCCAGCTCCTAATGGTATTTCAGCTAATGTTTCAAAAGAATTAACTCAATGGGGCCCAATTCCCCTCCCTACCTGCTCATTCTTTTGTAAAAACCCACTTGCTTTCTCTTCTGACAATGATTACAAATAGAAGTGCACTTTTTGTTGTGATGTGAAATTTTAATTTTGAATGGTCAAAAGTGTTCATGAAATTAGCTATGTGTAAGGCAGATAAGCAAAATCTCCCACATGGAAACTCAGAGATACTTGGAGGTGAAGAACCAATATGAAAAACACAAAATCCTTTGGGAAATGCTTGAGCCACTCCAGGAATTTTTGTTGTTGTTATTGCTAATCCCATCTTCACTGGGTTCAGCAGGTGACACTTTGATCACTTTGAATCAACACATACTAAGAAATTACCCTGTCAGTGTTCCTCAGGTCAAGCAGCTTCTCCTATCATATCTCAAGTCTTCCCACATCCCTGTGCCACTGACAAATCTTAGGAGTCACAGTTCTTCCTGAGAGGAAGAGATAAAATAGCTTCATATTCCAAGCTGTGTTGGGGCAGATCCTCATTGATTTCCACTTAAAATAAAGAGAAAATATTTACAAAATTATACCTCAACAATATCATGAGTATTTCTAGCCAGGGTCACTATGAACACATCAAATAGTAACCCTGTAACAGAGCTTTCATTTTACTTCGAGGGGCAGACAAGAAATGACAAATGCCATTTATGTTGCTGCTCTTACCTTGCTCTCTCTATGACTCACACACACACAGACACCTGGAGTAATGCCGTTATTCAGGGCAAGTGGGCAGTGGGTGTCCAGGTTCATTAAGTGTCCCTTATCCCTCAGAATGGATAGTGACATAGGAAGAGGGAGCATGTCAGTGCAGTTGGAAATCTGTGTTTTTCAAAAAATGAAACTAAACGTATTCTTATTAGTGATCAGTTATCCAAATCAAGGACTTTGGGCTTTGACTCCATCATTTTGCTGCAGCATGGTTCTATCAGAGACTTATGCCAGTTAGGAGAGTCAGTGTTCTGATGAAATCTGTGAAACAAATGGACCTAGTGTTAACAGAGCATCTTTTACTATGCTTAACATTTATTTTACAAGACCATTCTTCTCAATTTATTTTAAGTGAAGTATTTGAGTGCTAAAGTAAGGAAACATAGTTTAAATTCACGGTACTGGAGGTTGAAATCAGGGCTTTGCTCATTCCTTGCAGATGCTCTACCACTGGAGCCACACTCTCAGTCTTTCCCCACTCCCTGTGTTTTGTTTTTGAGGTTGACCTCAAACTTGAAATCCTCCTATCTCTGTTTCCTGAGTATCTGGGATTATAGGAGTGCTCCACCAAATCCAGGGATTATCCAGTTTTCATAAATATACTTTAGCCTGTAATGTCAAGTCCAGAGAACCACAAAAACATTGTGATTTGAAATGTATCTATTCTTGTTCTGGAGAACTAAAAAACGTATAGGCCAAAAGTTACATGTTAGTAAGTTCTGTGGAGGGAGTTCACTATGTCATACATTGCCCAAAATGTATGAGATTTGAAGTAATTCAAATTCTCTTAACCTGACATTTAATTTCAACCTTTATCTTAGTCACAACACTGACACAGCAAATGAACTTGTAAAGAAGTAAATACAGGCCATGAATGATTGCTCTTTCTTGTAAATTTAGCTAGTTTGATGGTAGAGACAATAGGATCAAGACTCAATGCCAGCCCAGGCAAAAAGCAAGATTCCCTGAATAAGCATGCTAGGAGTGGTCATGTATACTGCAATTCCAGCTACATAGGAGGCATAGTTTAGGAGCTTCATGGCTTTGGATTAGCTCAGGTAAAATGTGAAACTCTACCTGAAAAATAAGGCAAAAGAAAGGAAGATGTGGCTCAAGTAGTAGAAAACTTTGTAGCAAATACAAAGCCCTTAGTTCAAACCGCAGTACTGACAAAAAATAAAAAGAAAAAGGAAAGAAGAAAAGAAATATAGAAAACAGAATGAATACACAGACTTTTTAAATTTAAAAGTAAGAGCAAAATAGGTGGCAGCAATGGCCCACTTGTTTTAATCAGCTTTATATGTTTTATGCTATGTATATGTTTCCAAATCCTGAACCAGGATTTATGTTTATCATAATCCAGTTCAAAGTTCCACCATTTAGTTGGAGGAAAAACAGAGAAGTATGATTTTATTTTATTTCATTGCATGGATAGCAAGTGAGAAAGTATTATTAGTGTTGTGTGCCATACATTATTTTATTTCTGATTTATCATACATTAACAATTCTTTCATCAGCATTCAGAGAATTCAGGCTGCTGAGTTGTGAGAAATAAGCCCCAATGGCATTAAGTACAGTAGAATGTGGTAGCTGTCAAGTCAAGAATTAGCTGCTGTCCATTTAGTGGTGGCATCAAAGAGACCAGTGACTTTGAGTAATGACTTACTTGTGCATTACTTGCCTTTGAGGAGCAGAGTTATCTTTGGACATCTGTAGTAAGTAGCTTGGTCTTACAAAGGTAAGGAGGATATTTCAGTATCATGTGAATCCCCTGCTTATCATTCCCCAGATGCAACATCTTCCACCACTGGCTGGAGGCTGTCCCCCTATGCTGAACTCCCATGTAGGGAACCCTCCTCTCTCCACTGTAGCTTCACTGCCCATGATCAGCTTTCCTCTCTGTCCCATGTGGAGGAGGTTCTCCATACTGTGTGGGCTACAGTACCCTGTCTTCACTCTTTACCTTGTTGTGCTTCATCCCTTTTGAACCCATTTGAGAATAAACCCTAGACATAGTCCTTAAAAACTTCTTCATGGAACAACTAGAAGAGATGTATAATGTAAAAATATGCAGGTTTATGCAAGACATTAGGCTAAGGTAGAGCTGAGCTCTTGGTTTAGAGAACACCTCATCTTCTGAGGGAGAACAGCCTGGTTAAAAAAAGTAGAGGAGGTATGAATGGTCACTCAAGAGCTTTGGAAACAACTGGCACAGAAATTACTGATAAGCACAAAAATATGGATTCATCCAAGTCTTTTCAGAGATATATATATAGAAAATCTCTGATGTTAGTTGGCGTAGAGGGAAGTGGTAAGAAAGAACAATAATCACTTATCTGTAGATGACAAGTGAGTGATGGCAAGTACCCAGTGGTTGGGCAGTTTTATGATTTACAAATCATAAAACTATAAAGCTTGTGTAGCATGTATTATATTTTCATGTTATACTTTTTCTTTCACTGAAAAATAGGTCATTCTCATTCTCTGCCTGGAGATGACCTGCTTCCAGTCTACTTAAAGTGTATTCTTTTCCTCATAAGATTAATATCACTTTTACTATGAAATTTTTTTGAAATCTTTTCCATCCTCTTATCTTATTTACCTAAAAACATACATACCTTCCTTCTCTTGGTAATCAGGTATGAAGGAAATCTTTTCCCATGCCCATCTGCTCATTTTCTTCATCTACTATAAGAATTCTCTGTTATGACAATTTGTTGCATGGAAGCCAACTCATCTCGCATCCATGGGTACTACAAAAATAGTACCCACATCTTTTGGGATGCACCTCCAGCTTTTTGACTGTTTATGATATTGTCACATTTACTCATATCATGACCATTCTCAATATTATATGGTAGAAGTCTAAATCAAATTTGTTCATTATTATGAAAAAAGATGCAAGCTCTATGTTGAAAAGCAATGGATGTAAATTTAAATAAAATTAAGAGTAGTATAGAATGGATTTTCATTACTGCTTATACTACCTCAAATACAATGTAGAGCCAGGTACAGTGGCATATGTCTGTAATCCCACCACTCAAAAGATAGATGCAGGAAGATCACAAGTTTCAGACCAGCCTGAGCTACATGGCAAGACCCTGTCTAAAAAACCGAATAAATAGTAAAATAAAAACAGGAAAAATATTAAACAATTGTTTTCAAGGCATTGGACATTGGAAATAAGACAGTTGGAAACCAGAAGAGCTAAGATATTAATTGATTCCTATTACAGTGTAAAGAACATTTCCAGTCCAGCACTCTGGGAGAAGAAATCTGTGATGACTTCAGTGTTAACCTAAGAAGAAGAGGAATAACTGTGAATCCAGAATGGTGAAGTCAGAGAAATGGGAGAGAGCTGCACACTGAGAGCCCTGGATTTCTACAGAATGTCTTTCTCAGTAGTTGACAAGAGTACTGACCAGTGTGTACATGTGGACAGTCCATGCAGACCTGAAGAAAGAAATTCTGAAGGATCAGAGAGAAAAGCCCCAGCTCCTCTCTTTGTGTCATGGTAGCATGCAGTTGGGAAGAACCCAATGGTTCCCTCTGTATTTATTTGGCTTGAGTTTGGATGCCAAGGAAAGTTGTGCATGTTGGCTTCCTGTGGCCAGGCAGCTGGGAAAGTATAATTGGCGACAAAAATCGAGACTGTGATTATGCCCTCAGAATGCATTGGTCAGTGCTCTTGGTTACAAATGTTATGTATCCTCAGCCTAAAATGGTTTCCTATAGGACACTGAATTGCTCACAAACTGTTAGGATGCCTTAAATGTCAGGCTCAAGGTGAGGCATTTTAAAACTCATTCCAAGAAGCTGGGCACCAATGGCTCATGCCTTTAGCAATCCTAGTTACTTGGGAGGCTGAGCTGTGAGGGGTTACTGCCCAAGGCCAGGGGGTGCAAAAGCTATTATAAGACCACGACTCAAATGAAAACACCAGGACGTGGTGGCATGGTTCTGTTGTCCTAGCTATCATAGGAAGCATAAAATAGGGATAATGAGGTCCAGGATCACCTGAACTAAAAGTGAGAACCTGTTTCCAAAATAACCAGAGCAAAAAGGACTGAAAGCATGGCTAAACTGTGAGCCTTGAATTCACCTCAGTACCATCAAAAATAACATCCATGCTGATGTAGCCCGTGGAAGCAAGGCCTTCTGCCTGAGCCTTGAAACTTACACTAGTCTGCGGCCTGCAGAGAAGAGAGCTGATCCTTTCTTTCCTGGCCATAGCCTGCCACCTGCAGCAGGTGCCTATCATCTGGGCCTGCAGCACACTCTGTGACATTTACACACCTGTTTCAGCCTCTTGAGACCTCACCTGGTCATGGGTGCAGGGGTTTTTCTTCCCTTGTCCTCTGGGGACTTTCCATCCCTAATCACATTATTACGCTATGGAACTGACACAGATTTAAAAATTAAAAGCAATGTGTTACCAACTCATGCTGGAATCCATTCCTTTACAAATAAGAGCAACTCTTCTTACTATAAGCAATGGGGAACACTAAGGTTGTAATCAACCTTCCCTCATGTGCCATAAATTTAATCCAAAACCTAAATTATACAGTTGATCTTTAACTTCTTAAAGCATTTAAGAATAGGGTGAAATAAAGTTACTTAGCTCAATGTACACAAGACCATGCAGTTTGTGGATCTGTTTCTTTGACAAAACGCCCTACTCTGAATTCCCACAGATATTTTGTATTGGAGGGTTGAGAAAGGCAAAACTATATTTCCTTGGGCTCCCGATAATTTTGTACAAATGTATTTCTGTAAGTGCATGTTTATATATAAATATACATGCATATGTTTGCACAAGTAATATAAATATATATGCATATATTATATGTATTTAAACAAATAAATACACATACATAGTTATATCTACAAATAAACATTTTTATGTTTTAAATGTGATCATATTATTTTCAATAAGTCTGTGTGGTATATGCACAGTCTTTCTGATCATTCTGGTGAGTACTGCTACAATATGGAAAACCTTCACATTAACTGTTCCTGTAAGAGATTTCCATAAATGACCTAAAATATATTCCATTTATTCACCTACTTTTCAAATTTTTTTTGTATTCTCTTTATAATTATTTTCAGAATACTTATAGTTATGCAGTCAGTTTTCACAAAAATGTATCTATTTGTAGGTCTGCTTCTGAAATATTATATCAGTCAGCTTTTTGATAATAATGATGTATGACAAACCACGCAAAACCCAGTGTTCACAACACCAAGTATTTATATAAATTTTTGTAGATGTTCACACTCACAATGGTTTGTCTAATCCAGGAGGGCACCATTGAGTGGTTCTTTTGCAGGTCACTGGGCTCATCTCCAGCCTGTGGATTCTGTTTTATCTCAACTGAGACCAAAAGGGCAGTGACTACTTGGGGAAGTGAACAACATCCTGTGGTCAAGCTGCAGAAGAAATTTATTTCCGAATATCACCAACACAGGGACATAAATTTTTCATTATTTCTTATCTTCAGAGTTATTTAAGCTAATAAAAACACATTACATTTTACTTATGTATCTTAATATTTCAAGCTACTAAAATCATTAATCCATTTACTTTCAATAGATAAGATCGTGTCATTGAGAAATAATTATGATTTTGATCTTTAGCATTTAAATTAAAAATTAATGTTAGACA
This sequence comes from Castor canadensis, assembly GCF_047511655.1. Taxonomy (NCBI): domain Eukaryota; kingdom Metazoa; phylum Chordata; class Mammalia; order Rodentia; family Castoridae; genus Castor; species Castor canadensis. The sequence goes on along the minus strand of NC_133397.1, from coordinate 79,125,764 downwards.
AAAATTTTCAATATGTCACTGTAAATAAATTTTCTTAAAAGATTTAATTTACCAAAATAAGAGCATCTTAACCCATAGCATCCAGATCCTGTGAGGATCTTTATTATCTGGTGAAAGTGAATACAGCCATTCAGCAGGTGTAAGATGGATTCATTTCCGTGTCTGTAAGTTGTTCTCAGTGATGACAAGGATGTTCCTGGCTTCTGAACATATTGTAAGCAGCAAAGTTTGTTATATTAAGAAAAAAGAATGTCACATTCATCTGTGTGTGTTTGTGTGTGTGCATGTATGTGTGTGTGTGTGTTCAAGGAAGTTATGGCCTGAGTGTACAGCTAAAGTCATACAGCACATAACTAGTAGCTTTGAAGACAAAAGGCAAAAAGTTTTCCAGTTTAGATCAAGTGATTTTTGTAAATATTGGGTCACATTTTTCTATATACTATGTGCCAATGAAATTTTGTTGCTGTGACCTTAACTCCTCACAATAATATTTGGAAACATTTCCAAGTGTGTTCCAGAGCTATCACTTAACTAGCCTGTTGCTGATTTGGGAAACAGTGACCACATCTGTCTGTCAATTACCCAGCATCTGCATCATTCTGGATGCACATTGTCATTTGCCAGTTTCACTCTTTGCTTTCCTGTATAGTTGCTACATAAGGGGCCTTTGTGAAATATAGAAACTAAAAATGGAGACTTCTGTCCTGTCATCAGCACCTGTGCTAAAACATGGACAGAAGTGAGGATTGAAAATCCATTCAGAGATGATTCTGACTACTCTGGTCAGTTTTGCTATAATGGGGATAACTTTGCCTTAACTATTCTTATTATAAGTTCCCATAAATGACATAAAATATATTCTTTTTACTCGCATACTTTTCAGAGATTTTATTTTTTTTTCTGTGTATTCTGTCTCTGTGAGCGGTAAGCTGATAGCATTAGCACCTTCACCCTAGGGCTTCATAGACAGGTCTGATGGCCTCCTGGTTAGATAGTCCATACCTTCTGCAGCAGTTGTACACTAGCTATTGGTGAAGGGCCAGACAGCTTCCAACTTTAAGGCTTTGCATATATTATTGGCATATCCCCAGGCCTTTGAGTGACTTACAATGAAAAAGTGAAAAATGTTTGAGGTGATGACTATACTAATTATACTTATTTGATTATTGCACAATGTATACCCATCTGGCACATTATTGCACACCATAAATATACACAATTAATATGTGCCAATCAAAATTTTTTTCAAAAGCTGTAAAGCAATCATTGGTATTATTTTTTTTTACAAATCCTGCTTGGTATACATAGAATGGCTTTTCTTTTACCTTATGAATCTAAACCTGTACCAGAACTCAATAGCTACATGAATACAGATCTATCCCCTTTATTTATCTGGGGAGGGAGTATTTTGTTTGTGCTACAAGGGAAAAGTAAGGAAAAATAAAGTCCTGTCCTCAGGTCCCAGTAAGAAACCAATTCTCTGCAGGCAAAACTGTTCTGTCCTGGGACCCCTTTGGACCCTGAACCTGTGCTGAGTTATTGAGATGAGCCAGCCTCTGCTGCTTTGCATGTGCCCAGGGCACAGCTCACTGTCCTGAGGAATTCTTGATTTGCTGGTCAGACCTGGTGGAGGAGTCAGTCCCAGTCAGGGCACAGCATGAACATGAGGGTCCTTGCACAGATCCTGGGGTTCTTGCTGCTCTGCCTCCCGGGTAAGGAAGGACAGTGTTAGAAAATTGCTCATCCTATTATAGTTGATGCTACCTTTGTTTTTCCAGTAACATGATTATCAATATGCAAACATAATCAATTTTTTTCTCCTTATGTTTCTAATGTCAGGTGTGAGATGTGACATCCAGATGATTCAGGCTCCATCCCTGTTTGTATCTCCATGAGACAGAGGCACCATTACTTGCAGGGCCAGTCAGGGCATTAGCAAAAACTTACATTGATATCAGGAGAAATCAGGGAAGGCTCCTAAACCCCTAATCTACTATGCATCCAGTTTGCATTCTGGGGTCCCACTGAGGTTCAGTGGCAGTGGATCTGGGACAGATTCCACTCTCATCATCAACAGCCTGGAGCCTGAAGATGTTGCAACTTACTACTGTTAGCAGCATTAGAGTTACATGTCCACAGTGATACAACTCATAACATAAATCTACCAGGGAAGCAGAAGTGTGAGTTTGGGCTGCACCAGCTGCTAATCCTGGTCCTCATTTGCTGAGAGTCTTTCTCAGATGCAGACAGGGTTTGAAGGCCACTGGGAAGTTTGGATAGATGGGTCTGCAGCTTAATATTTTACCCTCTTCACCTTCAGTAGGGCAAGAATGACACTATATCTTCTGATTCTATGTTGGCCACAACTTATTAAGCTAGGTGGGTTACAGCCTTGGTTTGTGTTCATACAGAAAAGTAGAAGCCACTTTGTATTCCAAACAGGAATTTTTTAACAGAAGAAATGACAGTCTAAATTGGAGCCTTTCAAAGACCTGGGAATTATGATATAGTAGAAATAAGGGTTTTGGTAATCTTCCTTCAGAAGCCAGACTCATTCCTCCAAAGAAATTCCTGAAAAAATTCTTTTATGTACTTATTTTCCAATTAACAACTTTTGAACTGCCAGGGGATATGAAGGTTAAAGAAAAAGATGCTAGAAATGAGAGATGTTGCTCCCTCAGAAACAAGAATATATCTGTCACCAAAGCCATGGACTGTTAAAAGCTTTGGTCCTCACATCTCTGAGGGAAGCCCAGGTGCGTGGTGCTGAAGTTCTCAGTTGCTTGAAGCACGTCACAGGTATTCCTTATCCTTTACCTCTGTCTACCTGTTTTCAGGTAGGTGTGGATGGATAGGACTGAATCATCCTCTTCTGACTTCTGGATTTCATATGAGGCCCTTCACTGAGCATTTGAGGAGCATAGAGAAGGAAAAGGGTGCTGAGAAATCTGCTTCCTGATGTGATGGTGATGACAGCAAATTAACAGTTGACCATATTGTACAGTGTGGTCATTATACCTCAACTCTCAGAAATTTTTTTCAGGCAGAGCATTATATAACAACATTTTACGAGCTGCTTCTAAATATCATCAGCAAGTTGGAATCATAGTTAGAAAACTTTATTAAGTCTCAGAGTTAACATAGAATGATGAATTTACATAAAATATATAAGGATAGTATGATGAACAAATGAAAACTTTCTTGATAAAATGAAAAGCAAGCCCAAGTAAACATGAATACAATATTATTTTCCTTCCTACTCAGAATTTGTCTAGAATGCACAGGCTCACCAACGTCCTTGAGAGCATATCACAAATGCAAAATTGCAAAATCATCCCAGATCTACTGAATATAAATTTGCAGTTTTGCAAGTTAATAAGTGTTTTGCATAATGTCTAAAAATCTGTGTTTAGGAGAGGAATATTATAGGTAAAGATATTTTTTAACCCCCCAATAAACATGAAGTCCAAGAGTTAAGACTGGATAACAAAAAGATGAAGAAATCTCTGGAGGTGGAGCAGCGGGCCTGCAAAGATCTGGAGAAGCAGTGAGGAAGGTTCTAAAGAACTTGAATGACCCTGCTGGGAATGAGACCAATCTGTGAGATCCACCCAGGTCTTATGTGTGAGAAGACCAGGAGGGACTGAAGAAAGCTGTCTTTGCCAAGCAACCAGAAATGATCAAACCATCACCAAAGAATCCACCTGAGGTATAGACTCTGAGAGCCACTCTGCATCATTTCCCTCTGCTGACATCTCAATTACCACATTTTGCAAAAAGTTCAGTGACTGACTAAAGTCCTGCCTTTTTGGACTTAGAACTGAGTCTACAAACACCATATACATGCAAAAAAAAAAGTCCATTTAATAACATTTATATTTAAGCCACATGTTAAACAAATATAGGTGTGTAAGTGTTTACATATACACACTCGTATTAGTACTTTTTCTGTTGTTGAAACAAAGTACCTAAGTGGAGTATTGTATAAAGAAAAGAAGTTTGTTTAACTTACAATTTTAGATGCTGAAACTCTAAGGTTGGGCAGGCTAAGGTCTCAGGCCTTGGATGAAGACCCCCTTGTCTCTATCACAATGTGGTAGATAAATGAGAAGGGAAAGAGTGGCATGCTAAAGAAACAAAACATGTGGTGTACCTTCCCTGTACAGCAAGCAACTATTTTGAGAACTAATGAGATAAGCCTTCCAAGGGCAGCATCTCAATGACCTAACCATCTCCTGGAAGCGTCTACCTTTTTAAGGACCAAAACCTCTTAATATGCCTCCTCTGGGTTCCCAGCAGGGATGAACACAAGGCACCAGTACATGAACCCTTGCAGAAAAGCCACATCCAAATCAATCAATTCTCATCTTTCCTTTTTAATTAATATAAAATGAAACTTGTAATATTTTGAAATTATTATCCTGTATAAAAAGATACCATATAGAACTAGTGTCAATCGCAATCATATGTGACTTGGTTTGGGGATGTTGTTCACTACTGTAACTGACTTGAAAATTTTGGTATCTGAATAGTCACTGCCTTAGCCCCAGCTCAGGCAAAATCAGGAGACCAGCTCAGTGTTACATAGTAGAGCCATAAGTGATCCCTGCCAGCTTCAACCAGATCATGAAAATCCAGGAACATGAAAGTAAATTCTAATCCTTTTCACCACTGCTTTTTTTTTCTTTCATGATAATGGTGTTGTAACTCAGCCCTTCCCAAGGTGTCTTCTACTTGAGCCATACCTCCAGCTCATTTTGCTCATGGGTATTATTCAGATAGGGTATCCTACTTTTGCCCTGGGCCCCAACCCTCTTTCCTGTGTCTCCCATGTAGTTGTATTAAAATCATTTGTGCCAACACACTCAGATATCTTGTCAAGATGGGAGTCTTACTACCTTTTGACTGGGCTGGCTTCAAATCAGGATTTTACCAATTGCTGCCGCCCAGGTTGGTGGGATTAAAGGAGTAAGCCACTGTACCTGGCATTGATCAACCTCTTTGAAAGGTTGACTGATAAACTTTATTGTGCAAATGTTACCAATGTGATACTTCCACATCTACCCATTTGCATAAATACATTTTACTAAATTTATAGCTTGTATATGAATATTTAGTAATAAGTTAAGATATTAAGTAGAAATTAAAAATAAATTCAATTTGAATAAAAGATTAGCCTTTCTATCATTTATAGAAAATGTACCTATATATTGAATTATACACATAGATGGCCATGTATTTTGCTAATATATTGATGCTGCACATGTATCTGTACATATTCCTGTCTATTGAAGGTTAAAATTCTAGGTTCCAGGTGTTTGCTTGTGCTTTTGAATTATTTCTGGCCATAGAGACAAATGTTTTCCTTAGTATTTGTCAGACATTTGGATTGCATTGACGTCACAGCATAGTCATAGTCAAGGATGCCCTGGAAGAAAGGACATCACAAGAGGGTAAGCTCCAAATATTGCATTTCAAGGTATTTGGTAAAGAACAATTGGCAATTCATGGATGTTGAATCCTAGTTTTTACAGATCATTGGACTTTTGAAAAAATAGCTAAAGGACTGTAGAAAAATTTGTTTTTGAAAAGTTATAACTGGAGCTTTAAAAATATGTCAAGAATGAAAATAGTGAGTTTTCAAATGGGCACTCATATGAAGGTCATAGCTCAGCAGGCAGTTTGAATTGTTAGAGTGATCCCACAAATAGACTTCAATGAGTCACCCTTCCCAGCTTTTCAAATGAGGATCATTCAGGAGCTCAGTAATAGGATTTCCAATGAGACAAAGCTCACATTGCTATTGGTACTTCTTTCTCTTTCTAATTTTAAATGTTGGTATATATTAATTATACAAATTAAAATTATTCACTGTGATATACAATAAAAGAATTCAATGTGACAATGTGAGCTATCTTTCCACACTCCTTTTCTCCCTGCCTCTTTCCCACTAGCCTGGCCTCCCTCCCCAATTCTAATAATCTCTCTTCTACCTTCAGGTTATCTGCTTTTGTCATGTTATTCGTTATTTCAACTTATGGCAAAAAACATGTAATGAATACTTTTCTAAAACTAGCTTAATTCGTTTAAAATTAGGACTTTTCATTAATTTATTTTCCTATCAACAACAAGATTTCATTTTTTAAAAATTGTTTTCTGGTACTGGGTTTGAACTCAGGGCCTTATGATTGCTAGGCAGGTACTTTACCACTTGAGCAATGCCCATAGCCCTTTATTCTTCTTTAAGACAAATAATGCTCCATTGTGTATGCATATCTTATTTTTTTAACCATGGATCTGTTTATGGGCACCTAGGCTGATCCCATACCTTAATTGTAGGGAAGAGTGGTGTAATAAATACCATTTTGTATGCTGACTTCATTCCTTCAGATTGATACCCAGGCGTAGAGTAGCTGGATCTACATGTAGAACCATGAAATGGTGTTCTGGTCCTAGTTTTTTCAGTACAATCCATACTGCTTTCCATAGTGGCTGTACTAATCTACATTTCCCCCAACTGTGTACAAGGACTCCTTTTTCTCCATATATTTGCCAGTATATTTAATTTGCTAATCTATAAAAAAATTATTTATTAAATTACTAAAAAGTTATTAAGATTTATTAAATTTATTAAATAATTAATTATTTTTTTAATTAAAAATACCTTTTGGTACTTCTCAGTGTCCAACTTGCCAAGAAGAATACTATTTTCTAAGGAATCTTATACATTGTCATAACTATATACATATGTATATATACATACACTATATATATATATGACAGTACAATTTATTATGCCCATTTGCTTACTTTTGACCTTGATAAAGTTTAAAGGTAAAGTAAAAAAAAAATTTAAATCCTCCAAGAGTCTTCAGTCCTTCAAATACTTTCTATCCAGACAATACAATCCCTCCAGACTATTTAGTAATTCTCAAATCATATTTCTAGTATAAGCCTGCAAAAGAATCCAATTATACTGTGGTCTTTGAATTGCTTTTTGAAAGCCATTGTTTTAAAGGTAAAGAACTGGAGGTAAAATAAAAGTTAAAAGAAAGAAAGCACATTCATATCCAAGGAAATAATAACAAAACTACAAAAACAGATTTCCTATGTGACTGTCATCTATATCAGTCCAGTACGACCCAAGGAACTCAAAAGATGCCATTAGGATGGAAAAATGACAGTGCTTCTGTCACCAAAGCTGTTGAGACTTATCTTATGAGAAACAAAAGAGCTTATTAAGCCATTACAGCTGTTAGTAAGAAAAGCAAGAGGCTCTGGGACAAGTTCCTGTCACTACTAAGAGCAAGAATAGATAGCAGCTAGCTAGTCAAGTGAATCAAAAAAAGAAGAGCATTTTTGTATGAAAAATTTGGAGGAGGAAAACACAAATTGTTTACACCAACAGTGTTGGCTCCATATAAGAAGAGATTACACAGAGTGGGAAAAGCTGAGTAACAGGAATATAGTCAATAATGAGAAGTATTTGTTGCTTATGTTCTGTTTGGGTTTAACACTAGAGAAAGTCCACATTAGCTAAGTGGCCAAAAAGGGTCACTGGTATTTTATTTAAGGTTTCAACAAATATCTAGGGATGTGGAACCATTTTGGTTTTGGTTTGTATCTGTTAACTGATTAACTTCCCTTATCTTTCCCTCCCTCTCTCCTCCAGCCTTGTATTAAACTTAGGATATCTCAGAAGTTTCCTTTTATTGGACCCTACAAAATGTAGAACAAGCAAAAATGAAAACTTAACTGATTGGCTGTCCAATTGAAACACAGTCTCTCTATTGGTAGCCAGAGAATACTGAGAAGCAAAGTATTGCTGAAGGTTGAGTCCAGATAAGGTGGTTGAATCCCAATTCAGAAGCTATTATCATCTACCTGAAAGCTACATATCACTATCTAATGTCCTCACAGTCTTTTATTATATCTGAAAATTACCTTATGATGATTGATCTCAGCAAACAAACATGCAAAGAACAAATAGCATGTTTGATAATGTGCCATAAAGAACTCAATATTACTGTAAAAATGATGCTATCTGGTGGCAGTAAAAAGCCTCAGCATGTCTGTTCAAACTTGGTCACAACTGGGAGCACATGCCCTCTTTTGCACAGTCAGCTCTGAATGTAACTCTGGAAATTGTGTCCTGCATTTCAAACTGATCCTGAGTATTTTTGTTACTAGCAGTTCACTATTCTGTTTCATAGGTTAGTTTCTCTCAGTGATAATTGCTCGAGACCTTATTTCATCCATTTTCCCACCTGTTTATACGTCTATAGAGCAACTAACTGATACTTAAGAAAGATACAATCAATGGGTAATTTGGCAAAGACTTAAAGCACAATATTGTCTCCATTTCCTAAGCTTATGTTTTGTACAACAGTCCAACCAACAAACTCATTGTTTTCAAATAAAAATGAAAAATGTGCAAATGTTTTTTTCTATCACATATTTTAAAATATATTTAAATTACATATTTCTAAAACAAGTTTCACATAGATGTAGCTATATATTCTTCAGCTTTGGTCGCAGGAACTTATGTTCTCAGAAATTGTTCCTCAACAATTCTCATATGAGATTAACATCTACAGTTTGAGTTAACTTAGTGCTTGGTCTGCCTGTCCATTGGATTTCTATAAAATTCTAAGTAGTAGTAAGTTCTACTTTCACTCAAATAGATGACTTTCAGCTGTCTATTGATGCATATTTCTATGTTTTCATAATCTCATTCCACTTTTTCTTTTCCTAGGGTATCAACATTCCAAGGTAGGTGACCATCAGATGACCATTTTTCATTTAAGATTGAAGGCAGTGTAATCATCCATTTTTATTAGACAGAAAATTTTATTTAAACATTTTTATTAGCACATATTAGTTGTACAGGGGATTTCATTTTGTGATATTTCCATGTAGGCTTAAAAGGTACCTTGGTTATTTTCACTCTACCATGATTCTCCTTCATCCCCCTTCCTCCTACTTAAAATGGTTTCAACGTTTTATTTTCATACAACTACCTAAAGTACATTGATCATAGTCAAAGACAGCAGATTTTTAAAATAAGCATTCTGAATATATAAGTGAGGATGAGTCAGATAGGAATAGACTGCTACTATAAAGTGAGCATACAATCACATAAGTAGACTGATCAAAGCAGTTGCCTTGGTTTGTTTTATAACATACCTATTTACAAGGGTTTCATTAGTTGTGTTAGCTTATCATCACCATTTGTAAGACAAGTTGCCTTTATATATCTCTTCATTTGTCATACTGCAAAGGACCATCCTTTCTGTAGTACTGTCCTCATAAAAATGTCGCCTGAATTTAATCAATATAAAAGATAAGAAAAGCACTCAGAAAACTAATCTAAGCCATGAAAGTGTCAAGGTCAGGGCCAGTGGCAGTGGCTCATGCCTGTAATCTCAATTACTTGTGAGGCTGATTGGGAGGATTGCTGCTTCAGAGCAGTCCATGTACAGATGAAAGAATAATCACCAAAATTTATGTATGTAGCTATAGCAGATCATTATTACAAAAAAGTGGAAATGTGCCTGGAAACATGTTGAACAACTAGAAAGCAGAAAGAAGAAAGAGAGGAAGCATGAAGTTATGTCTTCTTTCTAGGGAAACATAGATTTGATCAATCTTACTCTCTAAAACACATAAGACAAATCATGTCACTTTTCTCACAGGAGAGTCCCCACCCTCCTGTTGCCTCTCTTCCTATTTCACCTGCTAGCTTTTCTCCCCTTACTGTACCCACCAAAGTATTTATTTGCATATTACTCCCAAGGGAGGACCCTCTGTGCAATTGTAAGCTAAGAGTTTAGCTTTAAACTTGCTACAATTGATTTGTAGTCTTGAATTCCACTCCTAAAATGAGGTTTCCTGATATCTCCTGAAGCTCCTAATGTTTTGTATCCCTGTCAGGGTAATAATAAATATCAGACTCTCTTCAACTAGCACAAGTCCATGCTGGTATTGGCCAAGTGACCATTGCTCTTAGCATCCATCAGAAGCATGGAAAGATGCCTACCCTGAGTAGTTTTGTCTTTTGGGCAGGTAAAACACATGGAGATTTCACATATGCTTAGCCCATAATCATATTTTCTAACAGTCCTATATGACTTATCCTGTCACTGAGTACTGTCTCCGCAGTTAGTCGGGCTGCTTATGCATTCTCATGCTGTCTTCTTGTAAGTCTCAGGAATCTTTTTGTTTCTACACTAATAAGATCCAATGTTCTAAATGTGTCCATGACATTCTCATTTCTGCACAAGTACATGTACTAGAACCAAGTCCTTACTGCTTTGGAGTTTGCCTTAGTCTTCTTTGACTCATATGCAAAGATGGAAACCAGCTGTATTGCTTGAGCTACTCTTTTTGCTGATATGCATGCTTTCTGCAATAAACTCAGAATCATTAATTCACTACTTTTTTCCTGTTCAACTAATTTTAAAAAACTGTTTCTCACAGCTTAAAGTTCTTTCTGCTTTCCCTTTATATTTATTCATAAAGCTTTTACTTAATGTGTTATTTAGTTTCAAATACTTTTATATTTCTGATAACTTTCTAATACTTATTTATAAGAGTTTCCCTATTCTCAGTGTAAATCCTTTTACTTAGTTTCTGCTGTACTGGAGTTTGAATTAAGGGCCTTGTGCTTGCAAAGCAGGCACTCTACCACTTTAGCCACACCACAAGCCCTTTTTTGCTCTAGTCATATTTTGGATTGAGTCTCATGCTTTTTCCTGGAGCCACCTTTTGATTGTGATTCTTCTACATATGCCTCTCATGTGCCTGAGATTACAGGTGTGTGTCACTACTGCCCAGCTTGTTTGTTGTAATTGAATTATGCTAACTTTCTGCTTAGCTGGGCTCACATCACAATCCTCCAAGCATCTGGGAATACAAGCATGATCCACAGCCACTGCAACCAGCCCCAGACTATATCTTTTGAATGATCATATATGCATGGTTTTATTAAGATTTATTCTGGTCCAAAAGGTGACCTGTCTTAGAAAAATGTTTTGAAAGGAATACACTCTCCTTTAGTTTGGTGGAGTGTTCCCTAAGTGTCAATCATATACAGATTGTTGTTTTTGTTGTCTATGTCTTGTGTGTCCTCACTGACTTCTTTGGCAGGCATATTTGCAACTCAGGATGAATGTGTTACAGAGCTCTTTTCTGGTCTGATCCCATCCATTTCACCTGCTACAGTGTTGAACCCAATTGTGTACACTTAGTTGTAAGGAATTTTACCTGCAGAACCAAAGAGAACATAATGTGACATACTTCCTTTGAATAAAAAGACCCTTAGTAAATACTCTGGAATGAGATATACACACCCATATCAGTCCTGTTTATGATACAAACATTATAACTCTCTTAGGTATGAGGTATTTTATTTGCTTTGGGTCCAGTTGTATGGGAGAGTGTTCAGAAATAAGAGCTGCATAACAACTCCAAGTGTGGGAAAATCACCTTCCAGGCCTCAGGGAAAGCATCTGTGATTTTATATAATTGTACTTGTCCCTGTCCCTGAGCTGATATTCTCTTTAGCATTGCCTAAGTTTTGACAGTGCAATTATGGTGTTGCTATGTCTTTTATCACTTTGTTGTTTTACTATTGAACACTCACGTCAAATTTCAATAGACATATTTATGTTGCTTCAAGCTTTTTCTGTATTTCCATTTCCCATTAAATTGCTAATGCTTGGCAATACTTAATCTATTTTTGCCTCACTATTTTTAATGTTCTTCAAATGTTCAACTTGGCACTAAGTTCATTAAAAGATTTTTGTCTTCATAGGTATCTGTCTTATATATAAGCTTTGGAAGTATTTTGCACACAAGTAAAATCATTTCCTGCAATACTAAAATTTTGTATCAAGACATACTAGATGTATATATATTCAGGAATGTTACTAAGAAGTCAATATTTGCTTTCATTTCTCCATATAACCACTGTTTTCCTCATTTATTGATTTATTTATTACACATAGACTTTTGACACAATCAGATTTCTTGGGTAAAATTAATAAAATTTTTTCTGATAATCAATTTCAAATTTTAGCAAGCACTTGAAGGACACCAGAATATAAGCTTATATCCTTTTTGTTGAAGAGCTTTCTTGTTTCTTCAGGAAAGGATGTAGAAGATTCATCATATCTGCTTGAGTAAGTATGTAACACATTGCCATGGTCTCTAGTTCTCTGTTAAATTTATAATGTTGACTTGGGACTTTTCCAAATGGATCAAAATTTATTTCAGTTCAAATCATTTACTATTGATCACTCAGATTAGCAAGATTGGGCAAATGACCTTGAGAATAAAGAAAACTTAAGAATTTAAACATGCAAGTATGGCAAAGTTTTTAGAGGGAACATATAAACTCAGAAGATAAGCATAGTTTCCCTGAGTTTCCTGTACCTCTGCATATACTTGGATTTGTCCTTTAGGGAGAGAAAATGTGCAGTTACTTAGAAGTGACAACTGACTTGATTCATAGGTTCATCTCAGCTCAAGAATCCATTCCTAGTATCTTGACTCTGGAGAAGCTTCGCATACTGAGTGTCTTCATCTCAAGTATCCTTCAAGAGTAAATTCTTACCTGAGTCAGAAAATAAAAGCCTTTATTTAGCAGGGAATAGATATGTGTGTGTTATCCAAACAGTGTAGGTTCATACTCTTTTGGGTGGTACAGTCTTTAGAACAAGATGAACCATATCACAGTCTGCACTAACAAACTCTGACCCACAGAAAGCATTCATACAGGTTACTGCCAAGAAAATCTACCAGATCTTGCAAGTCAAGTACTGGTTTACAGCTTTAGGGACACTGAAGTAACAGACTCCGATAGCAGAGAAAATGAAAAACTACAATAACCCCCAGCACATGTTAAATCCTTATTCATTCAGTTGACTCTAATCACCCTTAGAGATACACAGAAGCCCCCCTCCCCAGCTGTACCCAAATGGAAGTTATTCTCATACTCTAAACTTTTTTAAATTCTGCCCAGATTGGAGTGACCAGCATAATCCACTCCTTAGTTTGTTTGTCCAGATTACAGCCTGGTGTGTTAACATTAAGGAGATTGAGATTCTCTTTTGAAAGACATTAGTGATTTTGTACACTAATTCAACATACAGCAGGGGAACTTTTTTTTCTGAACAACACATAAATTATAGATATTTTACAAATTCTAAATATTTCAGATAAACAGATGAGATTATCAATGAATCATAAAAGATTTTATTCCTAGTTCAAGTAAAATAGTATGTCTCTGAAATTTCAGCATATTACAGAATATTTTATAAAGACACCATCCTCTAAACTTGATTTATAATGAAAGAAAACTCAGCTTATTTTTTACTGTTACTGATTTTCCCAGAATTCAAGTTTCCATCTTAGAAAGCAGATTCATTAATTTCCTTGGACTGTCTAAAGTCTACAAATTTGGTGACCTTAAATTGCAGGAAGTGATTTTTTACAGTACTGGATGCTGGAAATCTGAAGGCAAGGACAGATAAAACATGCTTTTTATGAAATTGTAGGGTAGATCTTTCTCTACCTCTTCCAGCCTTGGTTTCCCTATTTAATGAAGGGTAGATTAGATCCACCCTGAGCAGCTTTGATGTAACAAACTATTCCATAGTGACCATTAGTAAATAATGATGGAGAATAAAAATTCTAGGAGAATGGTGGTCACACATGCAGGATACACAGAGATATTACAGCACATCCAGCCCTTCTTTTCTCACAGTGTCACTTTCTTAAGTGTGAACTATGGACTGTGGTTACCTTTTGTACAGACTACATGAGAAAATTAGATTCTCAAACAGAGCACAGAAGGAACTAAAACCCCTGAGGAAACATAGTATAAAAACTGTGACAAAATGTATTTATCCTAAGAACTAATTCCCTCATCTTCATCTCCTTTCACTTTCCCCCTTCTCACAGATACCCCCTACCATATCTATTTTAGCTTCCCGTCTTTCATTATTAATTCCTAAGTCAGTGTTCAAAGAGGTTTCTGGAAGTATCCCTGCTGTGAATATACTTTACTTTGGTCAGTTCAACCCCTTTTACTACTCTTCATTACCCTTTTCTTCCTATCCTCTATTATTCAACAACTTTCAATACATATCAAAGTATAAAAATTATATATATATCATTATTTATATAATTATATATATTTATATCATTAAATTTTTTTTGATACTGGTGACACACTTCTCTTTTTCTTTCCCTCTTCCCTGAGTACTATAGAGTAGTTCCACATTGAAAACACTCTTCAGCCTCAGTGCAAAAGACCTTATAAAGTACTGCTAACCTGATTCTGTGCAATAACATTTCAGGGGATAAAACGCTTGGATTCATATTTCTGATCTCAAATGTGTGCCAACTCCTTCTGAAGACAAATTCATATAGACCTCAAAAAAACTGAGTATGATCACCTTCAACAATGTCCATAATTGGTATCCCCAAATAAATTAATCTCAAGACTCATCCCCAAATTTTTCTACTAATCTTTGCTCATCCAGAACCTATTCATTAATTACTTCTATATAGATGTTTCTTACAAATTGTCAGAGATATTTGGAATTTATATACCCTTATATTCTTGAATGGTAAGAATAATGCTGATCTTGATGATTTTTATGGAACTACAAATGGTGTTGATATTATATCTGTTCATTAATTATGTTTCTACTATAGCTGTTTTCTTTTTACCTTTATTTTGATAGTAGTGTGGCTTGAACTTAGGACCTTGTGCTTTCTAGGCAGAACCTCTACCACTTGAGTCAAACCTCAAGTACATTTGGTTTCTTTTGTTTTGTTTTTCCCTTTTTGTGGAATTTAGCATTGAACTCAGGGTCTTGAACTTCCTAGGCAGGTGAACTATCACTTGAACCACACCCAGTTCTGTTTTCTTATCCAAACTTCCTACATTACATGAACCAAGCAAGTCTTCATTTTTGGAAAGATATAAATTCTTTTACTATGCCCAGAAAATAATTTTCTTATTATTTAGTAGAGTTTACACAAAGAAAGTTCAAAGACAAGTGCCAGTGGCTCATCCTTTCATTTTAAATACTTAGGAGGCTGAACTTGGGAAGTTACTGGTTCTAGGCAACCCAGACAAAAATCATTTGCAAGAACAATGGAAACAAAGCTGAGCATGGTGGTGTGTACATATCATCCCAATGATTGTGGGAAGTATACAAGAGGCAGATAACAGTACATGGTATCCTGGGTTAAACCTGAGACCCTCTCCCCAAAAATCCAGAGCAAAAAGGATTTGATATGTGGTTCATGTGGTAGGGCACTTGTCTACACTTGTCTAGCAAGTGGGAAGTTTTAAGTTCAACCCACAGTGTCATCAAAAGCAAGAAATAAATAAATAAATGATGAGAACCCTATTTCAAATCCATCAGAGGGAATTGCCTTTTTTGGAATACCTATGTTTTAGATACAAAACCCTTATAGTCCCAACAAGGAAACTTCTTCCTACTAGGAAAAGGGAAGAATATAAAATGGGTCCAGCGAATCAGGTATGGATATTAGAGATAAGACACAACAAAATCCTGGATGTAGTGGCAAATGTATTATTACAGCTGCCTGTGTTACTTGCTACACCACAACCTGTCCTGATGACCTGTCTTATAAGTGTCACCAGATACTCCACCATATGGGATCTAACCATAGCTATTAACCACATAAAACACCAATTTGGAGGATTCCCTTGGAAAACTCAAATTTTAGACGACATAAATGTTTTCATTAAGCCAGTTGCTGTGGAAAGCACTATGCACAGACTTCAGCCTACCTCAGTGTAACTTCTTACTCTATTAACTCTTTTCACCCAAATTGTATAAAAATGACAAATCAAAATTTCTTTTGTGGGAGTAAGTTGGCAGAGTAGTAGTTTCCTACATATGACTTCATGAATGAGAGCAGTCAGGGTAGCAAATGAGAGAGTATTTTCCAATGATAGAAAGAGAAGGAGAGCATCAGGCATCAAGGCAAAGGTCACAGAAAAGCTAAAAATTGCAGAGAAACTGAAAGATGATGCAGGAAAAAAGTAGGAAACACTGTATTGCTCCCAGTTCCTAAAAGATAGGGGAAGCTGAAGACACAACCACAAAGTAAGGCAAACATCCTTTAGGACAACAGACTGGTAGTCCTAGGCACAGAAAAAACTCACAGGTTTTGAAAGCCCTAAATTCAGTGTAGGAATTTGGTGTAACAGTAACTTCTACTGCATGGCAAGTTAGAATTGGAGGAGAAACTCACTGCATTTTTCTCAATATCTTAGAGTGTTTTAGGTAGTTTCCAGCTTCAGCGAGGTCTTAGTGTTTGAGACTGAGTGACTCTGTGACTTGAAAACAAGAAACAATCACTAGTGAGGGACCCTGGTGACACACTTCCCTAATATCTAGCGAGAGACTGATATACAAAACAGTCATAGAGAAGGGAGAAGGCCAGTTATAGACCTGCTGAGAAATTTAAGCATAAGGGGACTCAGTGTGTGGACATGACAGTGGTCAGTCATCTCATCTGCTGTGCCAATGAGCAGGCAAAATGCCTCTGAATTATTGTGGAGACTCAGTGCTTTGAGATCATGACCATGATCCACAGATTGCTCATTAGTACTACCCTATGTGTTTGTGCAGTTTGCTGCCAAGCACCCCAGAAATGAGAGCACTGAGCTCATGGCCCATGGATCACTTGATTCCTGCAGACTCCTCCTTCGTGCAGAATGGCTTACTGCTGTGCAGGGTCTGAAAGCACTGTCATCCAGAAGAGTCTCCTCTTCCCTAAGTTCTTCCTTTATATTGCAGAACTCAGGACTACATTCAAGACTGAAATCCTATAAGAATAATATCAAAGAAAAGGCCATGAGTTGACAGAAAACTCCAAAATAAAAAAAGGAGGGCTGTATGTTTTTGGATACTAGGAAAATAATAAGGTAATCCTGTGCCATATTATCAAGTGTGAAAGTGACCATGGATATGGTGAAAGAGTTTCCAGGAAGCTGAATATTGTATAGGGAAGCCTTCTGTATTTTTCACTGAAAATGAAAGCCTGACCTTGCCTTACTGCATTCTCAGTGTTATGTAAGTTCATCTTTGAACGAGTGAATTGGGTCCATGAAAATTGTATGTAGAAGCCCCATCCTGGAGTATGCGTGTGGGTATGTGTGTGTGTGTGTGCATGTGTGTGTGTGTGTATTTGAAGAAAGTCCTGTAAGTAAGGGATATGTGTTACATGAGGTCCTACGAGTGGTTGCTAATCCCATAGTACTAATGTCCTTAGAAAAAGAGGCACCAGAGAGCATTGTTTCTACTCCTGTTCATGGGCATGAAGGGAAAGCCTTGTGAAGACATGGGAAAGGTGAAGAGTTAGGAAGTCAGTCTCAAGAGGATGTATTGTTCTAGATCTTGGAGTTTCTAACCTCTAGAACTTTGAGGAAATGAATTTCCAGGGATATAACCACAGCTCAGGGTATTTTCATTCCCTATGGCAGTTCAACCATGCTAGGTCACAATTTCAACTCTTGAGCAACTTCAGCTTCAGGTAGTGCCTTTTGGACATGGAGTCTCAGCTTTGCTTCTCTTCCTACTGTTCAGATCCTGGTGAGTAATGAGTCCCAGGCTTCATCCACAGTATGTTTGTATTAAACATGGATGTTTTCTTGCAGATAAAGGTATTTGGCTGTTTGGTTTTCTGATCAGAGTCTCATCAACTAAACGAAACTCTCTCAGTATTAATATGTGAAGATATTCAAGTTTGATATCATACACAAATGGAAACTTGAGCCATCTTATGTTGACTATAACTCCATGTTTCTTTCTTGTGTCCCAGGAGAGAGGGTCACCAGAAAGATTAATAAGAGCATCCCAGGCAGGAACCAGAAGAAACCAGGCTTGGACCTTGAGCTGCACATCACTCACTTCCTGGACATGATGGCTTCTATGGGAAGGGTGATAGGTCTGAACAGAAATCACTCTGGCTATCAGAAGCCTTATTGCCATTGTCTTACAAGTTGGGAAACCACACCATAGCTACTTCACCTGTCATCAGGCTGCTGAACATATGGTGACTTCCTAGAAGAACAGGTTGAGGGTCAGTTCTGAAATTACATCCTCTTTCTCTCTTCTATCTTTTTCTCTCTCTCTTGGGACACCTCCACTGTTTCTCCTTTGCATTTCTGAATGGAATCTACACTAAATTCTGTCCCTCCCTAAAATGAATTCAAAAGTCCAATTCATTCATACCTCACAAATGGCTGTCCTTGTGTTAAGAGTTGCAACCCTCCTTCTCATTTACAATCAGGCCTATTGTTTACATGTAGTTCCTACTGCACTCCAGGAATCTCCCCAGAAGGGTTTTCATTAGTAAGTTGTGGTTACTGGGAACAGGCAACACAATGCAGATGTTCGGGGGCTTCCACATGGGACACATGAAGTCCATTGTATTCAATGTCCCATCAGCCATGTGAGCTGTGAAAGCTGGACTGAAATGCCCATTACTCCTAGGTAGAGGGGAGGCTTCTAGAGGGATTTAGAGTGGTTTGTCCTGTGCTCACACAGTCACTGACCATATATGCTTTTTCTGTGTATTGGGAGTAACCAAGAGATGAGCTGCCCATAATGAGTTCTGGACCCAAAATTTTGCTGCACTTTCTGTCCAGACCCACTGATTATTTCCCAGACTCCCATTGCTCTGTGTGTCCAGATACAATTTAGTCATTCTTCACCACCAGCAATAGTAAGATTACTGTTTCAACTAGCAGGTAGAAGTGAGTAGGTCTTGGGCTTTGTGATATTCAAGCCTCCACTAGTGGAAAAGGCCACAACATTGCACAACTAGTGCTGGTTTTAAAGATCACAGCTCAATTCATCAATCTTAAACTCATACATGATAACAACAAGCAAAATATTATCTCTGTATACTACTACTGTCTATGTACTCACAGTCTATGTAGATACATTGATATAATTTATATTCTATATCTTACCCTTCTGAAACATTATCCTTTCATTAATGCAAGGAATGGATATGAGAGAGACAAGGCTCCTGTGTACAGTATTTTCTGACCTTCTTTTCTTGCTCCAGTGGAATCTTGACCCTTAAGGAAATGTGAGATCAGTGTGGGCCCACAGATCCAGGCCAGCCTGTTACCTCTTAGCTTGGTTCAGTCTCAAGGGGATTGTGGACACCTTTACTGAATCCTAGATAATCCTTTGCTTTTCACCAGGCCAGGGCCTTGGCCTTACCTCTGTGAAGACAACCGGCTTCTTCCACAGTCCATGGGTTAGCTCAGTAGCTTTTGGGTTGTGCAAGCCTAACCTTAATCATTGATCGAGATGCTATTCCAAATACAGTTTGTACACTAGATTGTGATCTAGTGAACTAGGTGTCCAAATTTCTACCATAATCTTACAGCCATAGAAAATAAGAGCTAAGTAGGGAAAGGGAGAAGGGTCTGGTGACCGCAGGGAGTTCAAGTGTTTGCAGCTCTCTGTAGTCATCCACACATTGTAAGTAACCCTAATCTCATTGAAAGTGGATTTATATTTTATGCCTGTCATTTACATTCTAGTTTGGAGTCACAAGACTCTTTATCCCTTTCTGGAAAAGTCACACAACTTGTTTCTAAGTTTACTCTTCTCTAGAAATGTCGCTTAAGAGGAAGAGTCTGGAGGAGCCTCATACTTACTCTTCAGGAGATGACAGGCAATTATCATGTGTTTATGTCTGTGTTTTGAGGAAAGTGAAGAATGAAATGTTTGAAACCATAATTACCTATAGCCTTCCTATCATCTTAGTCATGCTATGCCAATTTCTAGAGAAATCCAAACTAGTTCTCAGAGTTCATATATTCTCCTCTCTTCCTCTCTTTATTTTGCTAAGTATGAAGGAGTGCCTTATTTTCCTTAATTACTTCCTCTTCCATTCACATAGAATTGGGATTTGCTTACAGAACTCAAGAAAAGCCTGTCCTGAGACATAATGAGAGCAATAGATCAATCATAGGACATAGACTAATTCTGCCCATGTTTCCTCCTTCCACACTCCCTCAAAGAGAAACACAACACAACTGTATTAAACAGATCTGGGAAACCTGAAGACCCTCTGTCTGTGCTGAGTTACTGAGATGAGCCAGCCTGCAACTGTGCACAGCTCCCACTAATTTGCACGTGCCTAGATCACAGACCACGTTCCTAAAGACTTATTAATTGGATGATCACACCATGAGAAGGAATCAGTTCTAGTGAGGACACCACATGGATCTGAGAGTCTCCATTCAACTCCTGGGGCACCTGCTGCTCTGGCTCCCAGGTTGGGTCAGACAGCACTGGGATTTCTTTAGTTCAGTGTGGCAAGTGCTGCCTGGTTCTTCATGGAAGTCCTCTTATAACATCACTGATAATGTGAATATTTGTTTTTATGTTTCCAGGGTCAGGTGCCAGATGTGAAATCCAGATGAAGCAGTCTCCATCCTCCCTGTCTACATTTCCAGGAGACAGAATCACCATCACTTTCAGGGCCAGTCAGTGGATTAGCAACTATTTACATAATAAGAAGAAATGAGGGAAAGCTTGTAAACTGCTGTTTATGTTTACGTTGCTATCAGTTTGCAATCAGGGGTCCCATCGAGGCTCAGTGGCAGTGGATCTGGTACAGATTTCATTCTCACCATCAGTAGCCTGGTAGCTGAAGATATTGCAAGTTATTACTATCAACAGGGTAATAGTTTCTCCTCCACAGTGATACAAGTCACAACATAAACCCACTAGGGAAGCAGAAGTGTGAGGTTGTTCTGACCCAGCTCTTCTTCCTGGTGCCTCTATTTACTGATAGCCTTTCTGAAACCCCAACTCTCTATCTTCCTGCTTACTCTAGCAACACAGATATGAAACTATCTCCACTGGTTCATGAAAGCACTCAGAACAGTATACCTGACAATTACCTGGTTTGACATCAATTAGATACATATAGACATTAGTTGTCACTCAAGGAAATCCAAGCAAGAATTTTCTGAAAATCTAGGAAATATCCTATAAACCCCAGTGTATATTATTGAGAAAAATTAATAATGGGAATAGGGAATACTCTGGACTCTATGAGAAGCCAGAGGTCATCTACTTTTGAAGGAATAGGCTTTCTAACCCTGTGGTCTTCTACCCTGGCTTAAAAGCCCTATGTTGGAATGTTGATGTTTTCAGCTGCCTGTAAATCCTCATGGCTGATCCTCCACTCCTCTCTGCTGCCCATCTGTCTGCTCACAGATGTCAATGAATTTTGAATCATCCTCATAACTTTTTATTGTGTGGGAAGGCCTTCATGCTGCTACAATACAGGATATCAACAAGGGAAAATGGTTGTTGAAAGATGCTTCAAGAAGTTACAATGATGAGGAATTGACAGATGTCAGGATAGTGTTAAAAGTAAACCTTAGACAAATAAAATTTAGCAGTGTTGATATGAATAAAGAAACAGTTTAGCAGCCCTCCAAACACACAGGAGTGCCTTATGACTGACAACATTTATGGAAAAAATACTAGTGAGTTAGAGACAGCAGGTTTGTAGCAGCTCAGGTTGCTTCATTACACATGGTCTAAAAAATTTGCTGCCTTTGACTGAAGAACACTTCTGTGATTGAATGAAACTCAGATACTTGTCAAATGTATGCTACTGATGTAGACTTCTAATAAGATCATATAATATGATCAATTGTACCTTGTTACATAATGATTCAAGTATGGAAGCATGCTCAGTACAAGTTTAACTTAAAATAATAGTACAATATTATTTACTATAATAAATACTGTGCACCTTATTTCCATAGCATTCAGAAGTTTGTTAGTGAGATGTCTCAGAATATACTTGTGAGAGCTTTAAAATATTACCAGTGAGTAAAGGATGATAATATGAAAACTTATTTATATCACAGAATAAGAGGACAAATAAAAAATGTCATAATAATCTTTTGATAAAAATATTTGAGAAAGAAATGGAAATCCTTCACTTAAAAATATTATATGATACTGACAATTTAAATGTGAATTTGGCATTCTTTTCCATTAATATGAAATTACATTTCATCTCATTTGCTGAAGAGTGAACACAACTTCAAAATCACTGGGAGCATTTTACCAATGCAAAATTAGGAGTCTTACCTTATAATTCAGAATTGGAAATTGTATTTTAAGAAAATAAGGGAATATTTATAGAAATGTAAGAAAAGATGTTTTAGGATTTTTTAGGTAAAAAAAGAATGTCTTCCCCAACAATATCATTTAAGATTATTTCTTTTGAAAGATACAATATATAAGCACTTAGATTGTCACAAACCAGCTGGTTGGGATCCTCTGCTCTATCTGTATAGAAATTGCAGGGAGGAATGGAAAAGTCCCCAAATATATTCTGGACCTATGGTGTTTTTTTTAAAGCAGTATTGTAGGACGAATGTGGGCAGCTGCAGATGGTACTGTTTAATGCCACAGATCCTGTTACTCAGGGTTCATGCCCAAATCATTTGATTGCTGGTTTGGAGACATACATGTCCACATTTCTATGTCAAACAGCTTGAAACTGAATAACTCATAGCTTAATGAACAATGGATCATTGATGAAATAAAATAGAAATTAAAAGGTTCCTGGAAGTCAGTGAAAATAAAAACATTAGCTACCAGAACCTATGGAACACAGCAAAGGCAGTCCTGAGAGGAAAGTTTATAGCCATGAGTGCATATATTAATTCTATCATACCTAGAAGAACTAACACCAACTCTCCTTAAACTGTTCCACAAAATAGAAAGGGAAGAAACACTGCCTAACTCATTTTATGAAGCCAGTATTACACTCATCCCAACACTAGACAAAGATACCTTCCAAAAGGAGAACTATAGACCAATCTCCTTAGTGAACATCAATGCAAAAATCCTCAATAAAATAATGGCAAACTGAATCAAACAATATATCAGAAAGATCATTCACCATGACGAAATCTGCTTCATCCCAGTGATACAAGGGTGGATAAACATATGCAAATCTATAAATGTAATACTGCACATTAATAGAAGCAAAGACAAAAACCACTTGATCATCTCAACAGATGCAGAAAAAGCCTTCAACAAGATCCAACACCACTTCGTGATAAAAGCACTAAGAAAACTAGGAACAGAAGGAAAGTACCTCAATATTGTAAAGGCTATATATGACAAAATTACAGCCAACATCATACTTAAGGTGAAAAACTGAAACCGTTTCCTCTAAATTCAGGAATGAGACAAGGGTGCCCACTATCCCCCTTCTTATTCAACATAATTCTGGAATTCCTAGCAAGATCAATTAGGGTAGAAGAAGAAATAAAAGGAATATAAATAGGTAAAGAAACTGTGAAAATATCCCTATATGCAGACAATATGATCCTATACCTTAAAGATCCAAAAAATTCTACCACCCAAACTCCTAGACACCATAAACAGCTATAGCAAGAGGACAGGATACAAAATCAACTTACAAAAATCGTTAGCTTTTCTGTACTCCAACAATGAACAAATTGAGAAAGAACATACAGAAAAAATTCCATTTGCAATAGCCTAAAAAAAATCAAATACAACAGAGTAAACTCAACAAAGAATATGAATGACCTCTACAAGGAGAACTATAACCCCTCAAGAAAGAGATCGAGGAAGACTATAGAAGATGGAGAGATCTCCCTTTCTCATGGATCGGTAGAATCAACATAGTGAAAATGACTATACTACCAAAAGTAATCTGCATGTTTAATGCAATTCCCATTAAAATCCCAATGACATTCATCACATTGACTGAAAAATCTACCCTAAAGTTAATTTAGAAACACAAAGAGACTACAAATAGACAAGGAAATACTCAGCAAAAGGACCAATCCTGGAGGCATCACAATACCCAACTTCAAACTATATTACAAAATAATATCAATAAGAACAGAATGGTACTGGCAAAAAAACAGACATGAAGACCAGTTGAACAGAGTAGAAGACCCGGATATGAATCCACACAGCTATGCCCTCCTCATTTTTGACAACCGTGCCAAAAATGTGTGATGGAGAAAAGACAGCCTCTTCAACAAATGTTGCTGAGAAAAGTGGTTATCCATCTGCAAAAAACTGAAACTAGATTCATGTTTATCACCCTGTTTTAGTATCAACTCAAAATGGATCAAGGACCTTAATATCAGACTGAAACTCTGAAGTTAGTATAGGAAAAGGCAGAGAATACTCTGGAAGTAATAAGTATAGGCAAGGACTTCCTCAACATAACCCCAGCAGCTCAGAAACTAAGAGAAAGGATGGTCAAATGGGACTTCATAATATTAAAAAACTTCTGCACAACAAAAGAAATGCTCTCTAAACTATAGACACCACCACAGTGTGGGAGAAAATATTTGCCAGCTACACATCAGACAAAGGACTGATAACCAGAATATACAGTGAACTTAAAAAACTAAACTCTCCCAAAATCAATAAACCAATAAAGAAATGGGCAACTGAAGTAAACAGAACTTTCCCAAAAGAAGAAATTCAAAAATCTAAAAAAATGCTCACCATCTCTAGCCATTAAGGAAATCCAAATCAAAACTACACTAAGATTCCATCTCATCCCTGTTAGAATAGCCATCATCAAAAACTCCACCATCAACAGGTGTTGGTGAGGATGTGGGGGGAAAGGAACGCTTGTACACTGCTGGTGTGAATGCAAGCTAGTGCAACCACTCTGGAAACAAATATGGAGGCTTCTTAAAAATCTAAACATAGATCTGCCATATGATCAAGCATTCCAACTACTGTGGATATACTCAAAGGAATGCAACACAGGTTACTCCAGAGGCAACTACACACCAATTTTTACTGCAGCAACTATTCACAATAGCCAAGTTACGGAAACAGACAAGATGCCCCACTACTGACAAATGGATTAAGAAAATGTGGTATTTATGCACAATGCAATTTTACTCAGCCACGAAGAAGAATGAAATCTTACCACTCAAAGGTAAATGGATGGAACTGGAGAACATCATTCTGAGTGAAGTTAGCCAGGCTCAGAATACAAAATTTTTATGTTCTCCCTCATATGCAGACTTTAGATCTAGGCCAAATCCAGCAATTTTGTGGGACTTGGGTCACATGCTAAGGGGAGGGCACGTACGGGAGGTATGGGGTTAGGTAGGAAACCCAAAACAGGAAAGTGTTTAATGTCTGCACTGCAGAGGAACTAATACAGAAAATGTAAAGCAAGAGAGGTCAATATGGGAAGGGGATCAGAAACTAGTTAAAAGGTCAGGTAGAGATAAATCAACTTGGGTTGTAACATGTTTGTACATGGAAGCAATGCTAGAAATTTCTCTGTACAGCTATCCTTATCTCAACTAGCAAAAATGCTTTGTTCTTCTTATTATTGCTTATATCTTCTCTTCAACAATATTAGAAATAAGGGCAGAATGGGTTCTGCTTGGAAGCAAGGGGGCATGGGGGAGAAGGAAGGGGTGGGAGGCAAGTGGGAGGAATGGCCCAAGCAATGTATGTACATGTGAATAAATGAGTAAAAATTTTTTTACAAAAGATGTTAAGACCAGTGGAATGACAGAAAACCCAATCCACAAACACATGCGGTTATAACCCCTTGATATTTGATAAAGGATCCCAAAACATGCGTTGGGGAAAGTTGGCCTCTTCCACATTTGAAGCTGGGAAAACTGAATATTCACATGTAGAAGATTGAAACTAGATCCCAGTGTCTCACCTTGCACTTGTATCAATTCAAAGAAGATCAAAAATTTCAATATGAAATTTAAAATTCTGAAATTACTGCAGAAAGAATAGGGGAAACACTGGAACATGTAGGTGTAGGTATTGTGTAAATATTGGCAGATGAGAAACCAAGCAACACTCAAAGAAGTAGGAGAAGCTGGATTTTACTTTATTTTATTTCATACTTCTGGTCCTTGATGAGCTACCATTCAAAATTCTGGGCCCCCCAGTGAAATTACAGCATTCTTAAAGGGCTGTGGAGTGGATCAGGTTACAGGGAACCTGCTGGTTGCTGGTTGCTAATGGGTGGGCTCACACTGGGGTTAGGGACCCAGGGTTGTTTAGATACAGGAACCAGGGTGGCAGGGGTGGGGGTGTGGAAAGTGGGGGTTTCTTTCAGAAAGTCTGCTTACAGAGGGAGACAAAGAAAGACAGGAATGTGCAGCAAGGGATCTATAGTGGGAAATCTGTTTGCAGAAGAAGACAAAGGAAAGGTGGGAGTGGGCATTTATCTTCACTTGGGACCTTTTGTCTTGGCCATAGATGCATTTTATGGCTTAACTGGCAATTTCTCTGCCTCATAACCTGCTTTAAGGCAATTTCCTGTTCATATATAGAAACTTCCTGTCTAGAACTCTAGTAGTTCAGTAATTAAGAGAAAGGATTAATAAATGGGACTTCAAAATAAACAGCTTCCACACAGGAAAGGAAATAGTCCCTAGACTTAACAGACAGCTTGCCAAATGGGAGGAAATCTTTCCCAATTATGCATCTGACAAGGGATTATAACCAGAATATACCGGTAACTAAAAAACTAACCTCTGAGTGAAATTGCATGAATGGGCAATGAACTGAACAGAAAGGTCTCACAGAAAGAAAGAAAAATGGCTTATAAATACATGAAGAAACTGTCAACATACCTGATGATAAAGGAAATGCAAGTTAAGACAACATTGAGATTTTACTTCACTCTAGTCAAAATGACTATCATCAATAACATGAACAACAACAAATGCTGGGCAGGATTCAAAGAAAAGAAATGCTTATCCACTACTGGTAGGGACATAAATTAGTGTAACCACTATGGATAGCTTTATGTAGGATTCTTGGAAACAAAAACAGAACTACAAAAGATTCAGTGATACCACTCTTGGGCATATAACCAAAGGAATGTAAGCCATCATACAACAGGTCCATTTTCATGTTCATGTTTATTGCAATACAATTGACAATTGCTAAGCTATGGAAATAGCCTAGATGCCCTACAACTGATGACTGGATTAAGAAAATGTGGTAGACTAGATAGAGTGCTATTCAACCACAAATAAGAATGAAATTATATTGTTTGCAGAATAACAGAATTTAACATCATCATGTGAAATGAAGTAAACAAGGCTAAAGAGGACAAACATATGTTTTCCCTCATATATGGAAGCTAGACCTAAAATAGACCTAAAAGATAATTGTAAACATAAATAACATAAATACATATGTGATAATATGGACAGAGAGAGAGAGAGAGAAAGAGAGTCAAAGAACATGATTGTAAGAGTGAGTCTGTCTAAGGAAACAACAGAGCAAAGGAAATGGAAAAGGGAATGATAGCAAATAATATTGAAATACATTGCACATTGTGTTGGTGTATGAAGATAGCATAATGCAATGCACTGAGAGTAATTGAATGATAAGGGAGCAGAGCGATAGAGAAAGAACAAACAATACAAGTCTTAATCTGATTAATGTATGTGAAATACCAATGTGGAACTCCAGTGAACAATCACTATACACTTTAAAAATGAAGGAGCAGAAGGTATAAAAGGTCCTGTCCAGGAGTGGGTCAACATGGGAGAGGGAGGATAAAAGGAGAGAGTAAAGGAGGGCAAATATAGTCTATGTACTTGTATACATGTATGAAATTAGAGAAATATAATCATTTAAAATAATTCTAAAAAGGGTTAAGGGGGAGAATGGTGGAGAATGATGGGGGGTTGAATCTCATAAGTCACACTTTAGGAATGTATGTAAATGTCACAATGAACTGCTCCAACAAAACTAAAATATGATAATGAATATTTTTAAAAATAGATTAAGTGGTAAAAAGTAGCAATTGGAGAGCTAGAAGTTAACTGAATAAATAACATCCCATACCAAGGAAACAATCAAAGATGAATAAATGAATGGCACTATAAAAACAAAATTGACAATATTTTGGGCTTCCTTGGACACAGGAATAACCATTGGTCCTTCTCTTCTTACATATAACTTTTGAAAATACCAATTTCTCCTCATGAAATGATTACTGGGTGCCTTATGAGAATGGACAAAGGTCTGAATGAACCATTTCTGTTGAAGGGAGACATTGTAAACTATTGAAAGGGACTTTGGAAATGCAAACTAAAAATTCAAAATTGGTTGCAGATTCCACAATGAGCTTCTGAAAGGCTAAGAAATCAGTGAATGAAAATTAAATCGTCATTTTGTGTTTGGAAAAGACACCACATTAGAGACCCCCTTCAGCCTCAGTGGAAAAGACCCTATCAAGTCCTTCTAACCACCTCCTGTGCAACAAAATTTCAAGGATGAAACTTAGATTCCTATTTCTTATCACAAATGAATTCCAACTCAGTCAGTGACAAATTCATATAGACTTGAGAAAATCTGGGTGATACCCTCAAAATGTCCACAATTGGGAATACAAGTATAGGAAACCCACAGCCCTCCCACACTCCCACAACTATCCAATGCCACCATTTTAGAACCTATTTCTTAATTATTCCTGTATAAATGTACTTTAGAAATGGTCTGAGATGTATGTAATTTACATACTCACATTTATTAAATGAAAAGAATAATGGCGATCTTCATGGTTCTAATGATGAAGATAAAATTATATGCTGTCATTAAGCATTTTCCTGCTATGGCTAGAAATTTTTCTTTTTTTTTGGTGATATTGGAGTTTAAATTTGGGTACTCATGGTTGTCAGACAGGACTTCTATTACTTGAGCCAACACCAGTAAAGTTGCTTTGTTTTTTGTGTTTGTTGTTTTATTTTGCTTTCCTTTTCTGTGGCACTGATGTTTAAAGTCAGTGCCTTGCACTGGCTTAGCAGTGCTCTACCACTTGAAGCAAACTCCCAGCACTATTTTCTTACACAAATCCCCTACACATACTTGAACCAAGTCTCCATGTTTGGGAAGATTGGCCAGTGCTGTGGGAAGCATTGTGACATACTCAGACCTCTGTCTACTTTATAGTAACTTCTACTTTATTGGCTACTTTTATGCAATTTGTATAGAAGAGATTAATCAAAAGCTGTTTTGTGGGAATAAGATGACAGATTAGAAGTTTCCTCCACGTAATTCCAAGAATGAGAAGAGTCAGGATACAAAAAGAGAGATTATATTCCAAGGAGAGAAAGAGGAAGAGCATAAGAAATCAAGAGACAGGTAACAGAAAAGCTAAAAAATCACAAAGAAACAAAAAGGCAATGCAGAGAAATGTAGGAAAACACTCTTCCTAATGGGAAGGGGAAGCTGAAGCCACAACCACAAAATAAGGCAAACACCTCAGATGACAACAGACTGCCAGTCTGAGGAAGAGCAGAAACTCACAGTCCAGTGTGGGGATTTGGTTTGACAAAGACTGTTTCTCAGTAACCAGGTGCCATATTTGGAGAGGCTATTCTTTGAGACGTCTCTTTGTAGTTGAAATATATAACTAAATTACTAATTAATCAAATGGCACAGATCTTAAAAAAACTTCTTAGTTAAGTTACACATATAGCCTAATCTTTTGAAAAACACGAACATTTTATAATATTAAATTTTATTTCCATTCTCTCATTTCCTTCTTTAATGTATGCCTTTTCTGATCTGTCTCTAGGAGCTTAGTCGAAAATGTTCCAACTGTAGTTTGACCTCAAATGTCCTTAAAATAGTATTTGCTGTTCCAATTGGGTTTTTTTATTCATGAGCATTAAGTATCATCACTTCCTCTTTCTATTCCAACAACATCAATCTGTTTGGTAGTCATAGGATTAAGTTAATATTTGTGGTTTCATAAACATCATCTGCCACAGGATAGTCATGAATATAACTAAGAACATGCTCCTTACTAGTCTGGACCTGCTGTGTTCCATAATGACAAAGCTATTGTTCAATCTTTTAAATTCTTTTTTTATAAATAGTCAGTGCAATTATTGTCTTAGAGGTGGTGCCAACTGTCATGTATTCTCTGGTGGTCAAGAATGAGTTTAATGGAAAACAGCAGTGTCAGGGGTGTACTGGTAATTCCTGAGGCTAGTGCTTTCCTTTCCTCAGCAGTTTGCAGAGTCTAGGATATCAAGATTGGTAGATGGATTGACAGCCATTGTGATTCTGTCCCTTGCCTTATCTCAGCTGCAACAGCTGCTGCTGCCCCTCAGTTGAGAGGCACCAGATGCTCAGCCAGAGAACTCAGTGTAAGCCTCTGTGGTTCTCACAGCCCACTCTAGAAAGGTTTCAGGAATAAATGGGAAAGGTGAGGAAGTGTGGATGGATGTAGGACTGGTGCCCTCAGCCTCCACAACTCCTACCATTACACCCCTTAGTGTTTTTCAAGATACCCTCCTGTTTGTAAAACCACATCTTTGTCATCTTGTCTGTTATACCACCTTGGATTTACCTGCATTGTGACCATTATTTTTCATAATTCCTGATGAAGTTCTAGTCATGTGTCATTAATTACTCAGGCAACTTATTGATGAGTATAATCATTTAGTTTTAATTTGATAAATTTTAAACAATTCATATTTTATATTTGAGTCTTCCATGACCTTGGAATACAAAAGAAAAATCCTCTAAATTGCTATGCCACAACGTTGTCACTAGATGGCAAACAAACTACAGAATGAGCATAGCACATTCTGGGAAAGCTGGAGTGATGTTGCCTCAATATCAACAGGAACACTGAGCTTTTGGAGCTCTCTGCCTGGCTTTCATACCTCACATGGGAGATCCAACATGGAAACTAGGGTATGGAAGCAGAAATCCTAAGCTCCATGAATCCAAAACCTCCCTGAGACATTAGAGTGAAACTTGGGTAATTTTGATTGCTTATAGTCAAAATAATAACTGCCATCACATTATGTGCAGGAAAAAATTCAAAGACTGATCCACAAATAGACATTAATTGCACCTAACAGCTGAGACCCACTGCACAGCCAGCAAGGCAGGTCTAGCCCCAAGGAAACCCTCCTTCCCCATGGTGATTTTTTTCTTCTTTTGTTTTTTCTTTTTCTCTTCTCCTTCCTCCATCAACTGGAAATAAAGCACCAACCAGAGTCAAACTTTCAACATTCTGAACTCTTAGCCCTTGGAAAGCCTCCCCATGCCATGTTACACTGAGAAAATTTGGTGCCATTTCTCACTGCTGCCCTCGCTGGCAATGCTGCCAGCTCCAACCTGCCTGTGTGTCAGTTGACAGGACAAATGGCACCCTACACTACAACAACAGAAATACACCCAAACACACACAAGGGCCACAAACCCCAACAGCCCCTACACTGATTCCACACTTCCCACCTCTCCTTTTAGTGCCACAGTAACCAACTCCCCAAACTTCTATAGTTAGCCTAATAAACATTAACTCCCAACTTCCATTGCTTATATATATCATCACCAAGGAGTCTTCTATATAGTATATAAACTACTGGTCTGGTATTGAACCTGTGAATTAGATATTGCCAAATTACACCTCCAGCCCAGGGACAGAATTAGCACACCAACCTAGCTAACAAGCACAACACAAAAATTAAACCAAGGGAAAGAAAATAAGTGACTAAAACCACCAACTATACTATCAAAAACATAGCCTCAAATACCAAGTGGAATGATGGGAAGAAGAA
Organism: Castor canadensis; assembly: GCF_047511655.1. NCBI lineage: Eukaryota > Metazoa > Chordata > Mammalia > Rodentia > Castoridae > Castor > Castor canadensis. The sequence continues at coordinate 79,094,065 of NC_133397.1, read as the reverse complement.
GGGATGAAAGCCACTCTTCTCAAAAAAATAATTTCATACAGGATTCAAAGGGAAATGAAGAAAACAGATACCCAGTTCCTAACCCCAACAAAACAAAGATAAATGACACAAAGGAACACATCAATGCCCACAAAAACACCATCAAATAAGAAATCCTGGAAGTAATCACTGAGAAGTTCATGGAGAAGGTACTAGATGTAGTTAACCAAAATGTACAAGATGCACTCAAGAAATTTTAGGATACTAAAAATAAAGAATGTGGGAAGATGCAGAAACAAATAAATGAATTCAGAGGACACTATAAATAGAGAGATAAATGAATAAGTGAAGCAGAGAACACTATAAAGAGAGAGATAAATGAATTAAAGGTGAAAACAAAAACTATATTAAAGATGAAGTGACCCATGAAACACAGTAGAAGGCCAGTACAACAGATAAGAAGAAGTGGAAGACAGAGTCTCAGAACTTGAAGATAAAATAGAAATAAAAGAAAAAACTGAATAACTGTTAGTCAAACAACTCAAGACCTGTTAAATGACTATGCAAGAACTCACCAACTCCATAAAAAGACCAAACCTGAGAAACATGGGCATTGAAGACGAGGTCTAAGCAAAAGGGATTCATAATATATTCAATAAAATCATAGAAAATTTCCCAAATCTAAAAAAAGCTTTGCCCATTCAGGTAGAGAAAACCTCCAGGACACCAAACAGACTTGACCAAAATAGAACTAACCCATGGCATATTAACATTAAAACTACAAGCACAGACAATAGAGAAAGAATATTGAAGGCTGTAAAAGAGAAAAAACAAATAACATATAAAGTAAACCCACCAAAATCACAGCAGATTTCTCAATAGAAACCTTAAAAGCAAGAAGGGCATGGAGTGATGTATTCCAGGCACTGAATAAAAATAAGTACAGTACACAGAAAAACTATCATTCAAAGTAGATGGAGCAATAAAAATATTCTATGATAAGCAGAAACTAAAACAATATATGACCACCAAGCCACCACTACTAAAGATTCTCCAGGAATTCTGCACAAAGAAGATGAAAGCAAACAAAACATAACAGGACAAGCAGTATAAAGCCACAGGAGAAGAAAGGCAGGACTCAAATACTACATTGATTCAGCTGCACACAATCAAATCCTTGAATAACAAAAACAACTAAATGGCAGGAATCACCAAATATACATTAATATTAACACTGAATGTCAATGGACTCAACTTCCCCATCAAAAGACACTGCATGGCAAACTGGATTACAAATGGAGATCCAAAAATCTGTTGTTTACAGAAGTCTCATGTCATGGACACAAGGAAACACTGGCTTAGGGTGAAAAGCTGGAGGAAGATTTACCAAGCCAATGGCTCCTGAAAACAGGAAGGAGTGGCAATATTATATTAGACTTATTTGTCTAATACTTATATCAGACAAATTAGACTTCAAACTTAAACATTGATGAAATGTGATAAAGAAGGACACTTTGTACTAATAAAAGGGGAAATACACCAAAAGGAAATAACAATGTCAGTGCACACAATTTATCAAACATACCCGAAAGGACTTAAAAGCACATATAGACTCCAACAAAGTGATAGTGGGAGACTTTAATACCCCATATCACCAATAGGTAGGTCAACTAAACAAAAAATCAATAAAGAAATTCTAGAACCAAATCACAACATAGATCAAATTGATTTAATTGATGTCTACAGAATATTTCATCCAACATCTGCACAATATACATTCTTCTCAACAACCAATGGAACTTTCTCCAAAAATAATCATATCTTAGGTCACAAAGAATGTCTTAGCAAATATAAGAAAATAGAAATAATCCCCTGCATTCTCTCTGATCATAATGCATTAATACTAGAATTCAACAACAACAAAAAAAAAGCAGAAAATATATAAACAACAGTGGGTCACTGATGAAACAAAAGAGGAAATTAAGTCCTGGCAGTTAATGAAAATGAAATCATGACCTACCAGGACCTTTGGGACACATCAAAGGCTGTCCTAAGAGAAAAGTTTGTAGCCATATAAACATATACAAATATATACATATGTTAAAAGGACAGAAATATCTCAAATAAATGACCAAATGCTACATCTCAAACTCTTAGAAAAGCAAGAACATGCAAAACCCAAATCAAGCAGAAGAGAAATAATTAAAATAAAGGTCAAAATTTATGAAATAGCGACCAAAAAACCATACAAAGAATCAATGACATTAAAAGCTGGTTCTTTGGAAAAAGTATACAAGATTGACAGATCCCTGGCAAATCTGAATAAAATGAGGAAGGAAAAGACACCAAATCAATTAAATCAGAGATGAAAAAGGGAAATAACAATAAACACCAAAGAAATCCAGGGAATCATCAGAGACTATTTTGAGAAACTATATTCTGATAAATTTTAAAATCACAAAAAAATGGACAAATTTCTAGATACTTATGACCATCCAAAACTAAACCAAGAGGATATTAACCACCTAAATATATCTATAACATGAAATGAAGCAGCAATAAAGTCTCCCAAAAAAGAAAAGTCCGGGACCTGATGGATTCTCAGCTCAATTCTATCAGACCTTTAAAGAAGAACTAATACAAACTGTCCTTAAACTGTTCCATGAAATAGAAAGGGAAAGAGTATGGCCTAACTCATTCTATGAAGCCAGTATTACACTCATCCCAAAACCAGACAAAGACACATCCAAAAAGGAGAACAATAGGTCAATCTCCTTAATGAACATAAACACAAAACTCCTCCATAAAATAATGGCAAAATGAATCCAATAACAAATCAGAAAGATTATATGCCATGACCAAGTCTGCCTAATCCTAGGGATGCAGGCATGGTTCAACACATGCAAATCAATAAATATAATAGAGCACATTAATAGAAGAAAGGACAAAAACCACTTGTTCATCTCATGGATGTAGAAAAAGCCTTTGTAGACTCCACACAACTTTATGATTAACGATCTAAGAAAAGTAGAAATAGAGGAATGTACTGCAACATAATAAAGGCTATCTATGACAAACATATAGCAACATCAGATTTAATGGAGAAATTTGAAACCATTTCCCATAAAATCAAGAAAAAGAGGAGGGTGTCTACTCTCCCCATTTCTATTGAACATAGACCTGGAATTCCTAGCCAGAGCAATAAGGCAAGCAGAAGAAGTAAAAGGAATACAAATAGGTAAAGAAGTTGTCAAAGTAGTCCTATTTGCAGATGACACAATCCTATACCTCAAAGACCCAAAAAACTCTACTCAAAAACTCCTAGCCACCATAAACAGCTTCAGCAATGTGGCAGGATACAAAATCAACTTACAAAAACTTATTAGCTTTTTTATACACCAACAATGAACAAATTGAGAAAGAATATATGAAAACAAATTCCATTTACAATTGCCTCAAAAATAAATATCCAGAAGTAAACTTTAAAAAGGATATGGATGACCTCTATAAGGAGAACTACAAACCCCTGAAGAAAGAGATCTAGGAAGATTACAGGAGCTGGAAAGATATCCTGTGCTCATGGATTGGTACAGTCAACATAGTAAAAATGGCTACAATACCAAAAGCAACCTACATGTTCAATGCAATTCCCATCAAAATCCCAATTTTCTTCATCATAGAGATTGAAAAATCTACCCTAAACTTCATTTGGAAATACAAGAGACTGTGAATAACCAAGAAAATACTCAGCAAAAAGAGCAATGCTGGAGGTATCACAATACCTGACTTCAAACTACATTACAGAGCCATAGCAATAAAAACAGCATAGTACTGGCACAAAAACAAATATGAAGACCAGTGGAAAAGAGTAGAGAACCCAGATATGAATCCATAACATCTACGCACACTTTATTTTTGACAAAGTTGCTAAAAACCTATCATGGAGGATAGACAGCCTCTTCAGCGAATGTTGCTGGGAAAAGTGGTTATCTGCCTACAGAAAACTGAAACTAGATCCACGTCCATCACCCTGTACTAGCATCAACTCAAATTGGATTAAGGACGCTAATATCAGATCCAAAACTCTGAAGTTATATAGGAAAGAACAAGGAATACTGTGGAAGCAATAGGTATAGGCAAGGTCTTCCTCAATAGAACTCCAGCATCCCAACAGCTAAGAGAAAGGATGGACAAATTGGACTACATGAAATTAAAAAGCTTCTGCACAACAAAAGAAATGATCTCTAAATTGAAGAGACCACCCACAGAATGGGAGAAAATATTTGCTGGATATACATCAGAGAAAGGACTGATAACCAGAATATGCAGGGAGCTCAAAAACTAAACTACCCCAAAATCAATGAATGAATAAAAAGAGGGCAACTGAACTAAGCAGAACGTTTTCAAAAGAACAAATCCAAATTGCCAAAAAACACATGAAAAAATGCTCACAATCTCTGACCATAAAGGAAATGCAAATCAAAACCACACTAAGATTCAACTTCACTCCTGTTGAAACAGCTATCAACAAAACACCACCAACAACAAATGTTGGTGCGGGTGTGGGGAGAAAGGAACCCTCACACACTGCTTGTGGGAATGTAAGCCAGTACAACCACTTTAAAAAATAATATGGAGGCTTCTTAAAAAACTAAATATAGATCTGCCATATGATCCAGTGTAGGGGGCACTCTTTCTCATGCTCCCTCCTGCAGGAGTGAGGTTTTCTCTCTTGCTCCTTGGTTATTACTGAACCTAACTGGGCTTAACTGGGGGCTACTGGAGATTTCAGAAAAGACACAGTATAGACAAACAGAAAGTTGGGGTCAGGTGTGCTGTACGCTTGACTGGACATGCACACTCTAATTTTTTTTCTCTATCTTGATTCTTTAAAACCTTACTCCTTGTAGTTCTCTAAAACCTTGCTTCTAAACTATTCTTTAAAACCTTGCTTTAAACCTCTATCCTTAGGCTCATTCTGTCCCATGTTTGCTCTTAACTTAGATTTAGCTTAATTGCTTTTAAAGTTTTTGCCCCTAGGCTTGCACTGCCTCATCTCTTTTGCTCTCTTAAAGCCTCAGTGTTCAAACTTTCAAGCAGCCCTGCCTACAACCTGCACATACATAACTCTTAAGGTCTCAGAACTTAGACTTGCACTGTGCACTGTCCCATGTTCTATTTGGCTTTTCTTTAGTTTTAGCTTTCCTCAGGCCTATGTATGAAGTTCTTTCTCAGCTTTGCTTTCTGAAACCTATGTTAAAGTTTTCACTGCAGACTTTCTATCCACTCCTCTTTAGCATTTTCCTTTCAATAATTCTTTTCCCTTCAGCAATTTTTCCCATCAATAATTCTTTTCCCTTCCAAAAGTTTCCTACACCAAAAGGCCCAAAATAAAAGCTTCTTCCCAATATTCTAAGGCAAAAAGCCCCCAAAAGCAAAGAGCCCAAAGCCAAGTAAAAAGCCCAAAAGCCCAAAAGCCCAAAAACCCAAAATAAACATGGAAAGGCAAAAACAAAACTCCCAGCCCTCCTTCAGTGGGCCTTTTATAAACAGTGGCAAATGTGGTGGAGCAGTTGCTCTCTGGGAGGCAGGTGACATTGTAACAGCAGAAACCTGTGTTCCTGCTTCACTGAAAGCAAACTTAGGAGACACAGTCGTTCTGCTTTTGTTTGTTTCTTGCCAGGGTTGTGCCTAACTTGTCCTACAGGTAAAAGCAATTAACTGTATCTTGCCTTGCTTGTGTCCAGTTCTCATAGGCTTTAATCTGCTCCCCACATCTCCCCCTGTTTTAATTTTTATATGCTCTCAATGAAACCTGTTTTCCAATTTAAAGGAGTTATTTTGAAACCTGTTGTAAGCCAGGGCTGTTAGAATCCAGTCTCTCAGGTACAAGGTAAAACCTCTGATTATTAGCCTCCTGTAAGCAGCCTGTAGGGGTCGCTTCACAAGAGAAGTCTCTTGGCCCATGGAGGTGAACCTACATGCATGGGTCCAATATATGATGGGTCTGAGCGTCCTCCTGACCCTCTTTCATCTGACACTGAATCAGAATCTTTGGAATGAACTTTACTTGTAAGGTGGGGCTTCCACCACACACAGCATCTTGTTACTGTTTCTCACACTCATGTGTGACTGCCTTAAGGGTGAGTCCTACTTCTTGACTTTACTTCTTACTTCTATGCTCTACTGTAAGTCCTCTACCACTTTAGCTTAAGTCTCTACAGCTCTACTTTTAATCCCTACTGTACTCTATAGTGTAATTTCTACCTTACAGCTCTCCTACCGTATAACACTTAATATTTAATTCTTAGACAGTATGATGCTTAATTCTTAATTCTTAAGCCTTATAATGCATGATTCTTAATTCTTAAACCTTATGATTCTTGATTTTTAAAACTTATCATTCTTAATTCCTCTGCCCTATAGTTCTTACCATAGCTTTTAAAGCCTATATATAGATTTTCCCAAGTTTTCACACCTAACTGTATTCAATTCACTCTCTCACTTTGCTTATTTTTCTTTTTCTTGCTTCTCTTTCATTTCTCTATTATGTGCTCACCCCACGAAGAGTGCCTCTTCATCTTATGGTTTGATTTCCTCCTAGTTAATTAATACCCTCCAGTCAGGTCCTGTTTGGGTGCCACCTCTTGCATCCTGCATGAGCTTGTCAAAGAAACCTTAACTGGGGGGCAACAGCAGATGCCAGAAAAGACAAATAGACAGAAGACCAAACATACACAAAGCTGGGGCCAGGTAGGCTGCATACTCTGATGGAGACATGCAATAACCACCTCCACCTCCAGTGAGTTTATTATATGCAGTAGCAACACGAGGATGAGAGGCATTTCTCAGGGGAAGAGGCATGGAGTTGTAACCACGGGAACAGAAGAAACCTACGACAGTTTCTCTCTGAATTTAAACATCTTAGGAAAAACAGCTGTACTACATCTTGCCCATTTCTACAGTTGAGGCTTTGCCAATTCAAGTGTGCAATTTACTGGGGATAACTATACTTGCTCTCTTCTGTGGTTTTGGGATATGCCAAACCCAAACACACAGTTTATTCTATACACCTGTTTGTTCCCAACAATCCAGCAATCCCACACCTAGGGATATACAAAAGGAATGAGACTCAGGTTTTTGAAAAGGCACTTGCACACCCATGTTTATTGCAGCACTGTTCACAATAGCCAAGTTATGGAAACAGCCAAGATGCCCCACTACTGATGAATGGATTAAGAAAATGTAGAATTTATACAAAATGGAATTTTACTCAGCCACAAAGAAGAATGAAATTTTGTCATTCGCAAGTAAATGGAGGGAACAGGAAAACATCATCTTATGTGAAGTTAGTCAGGATCAGAAGGTCACAAATCATATATTCTCCCTCATATGTGGACTTTAGACCTAAAATAATTGCAATAATGTTATTGGACATGGGTCACATGCTAAGGGGAAAAAGCCTACAGGAGGAATAGGGAAAAGTGGGAAACCCAAAACTTGAAAGTGTTTGATGTGCTTTCTGCAGAGGAGCAAATAAAGTAATCTTAAACAGACAGAGCTCACTATGGGAAGGTGACAAGGAAGTCGTGAAGAAGTCTGGTAGAGATGAATACACATAGAAGCAATGCTAGGAATCTCTCTGTATAGCTATGTTTATTTCAAACTAGCAAAAACACTTTGTCTTTCTTACTATTGCTTATGTCTTCTCTTCAACAAAATTGCAGAAGAGGGCAGAACAGGTTCTGCCTGGAAGTCAAGGGTATTGGAGGAAATGGATGGGGCAGGGGGAATGGGGGAGAGATGGCACAGCAATGTATACACCTATGAATAAATGAATAAACAATAAAAAATAAAATAAAGATACGGTAAAAAAAAGAAAGAAAAATCCCCTAAATTGCTTTGTGACAATGTTGCACTAGATGGCAAACAAACCACAGAATGAGTAAGGCACATGGGTTGATCTTAGACACCCTGGGTAAGCAGGAGTGATGTTGCCTCAATATCAACAGGAACCCTGAGGCTTCAGAGCTCTCTGTCTGACTTTCATACCTCACATGGTGCCAGAACTCTGTTAAAAGTGAGTTGTGTCTCCCTGTGCAAGTTCCTGAATATTTTCTTTTTGACTTTGTATCAGTAATAAGTGCAATCCCTCAACCAGGATCTTTCTACCAGGATTGTTAAAGTCAGAACTACAGGTCAGCAATGGATCAGAATGTGAGAGAACATGGGTCACAACTCTGTGTGCACTCAGTGAGTTGTGCTCATGAAATCAGGGTATGAGGAGGGACAGAACATACTGAAGAATCCAGTCAGTAATGTGGACTAGACGCAATGAGTATGTGGTCAGTTATGTGGACTAAACACATTGGGTGTGACCTGTGCAGCAGGGAAGATAGTGGGAGGGGAGACAGGTTGAAATTTTAGTGCTGTTCCAAACCTGTTCCCTAAAGTCCTCAGCAATGAGCAGGTCATTCTTCTGTCTAGAAGGACATATGAGTGGGTTCTCAACTTCATGATGCTCAGATTTTGTAGTGCAGAAGGGTCATGTGGTAATGTACCCATTGTGTTGTCCTAGTGTCCTACTTAGTTTGCAGAAGTTAAGATGACATGTTATAAAATAATTAAAATTATAATTTAAAAAGTATAATTCATTTGTTAGTTCACTATATGCAAAAACAGACATTTAATTTCCATATTTATTCATATTAAGTGTAACAGACTATGACTGAGTTAAAACTCAGGACTGTGGACATTTGCTGACTTTCTTTTTAGTCTTGGCTGCTCAGGATCAATAAAAACAGTCACAGAATAGCCACCTCCACCGAACCAAACCCAGCTCTGAAGTCCTGGTCTCTTAGACTCACACCTTGGCTTCAGGTTTTCTCCTTTGTTTAGTGCCTCTGGATGTAGAGCACTTTCCTTTTCCTGTGTTAATGTGTGTATTAATATAGGGAACCAGAGGCATGAAGGGCTGGGAACCAGGGTGAGTTACATTCTCCCCTTGCATCTTAGTCATGCTGTGCTAATGTCTACAGAAATAGACAATACTTCAAGAGGTTTGTAAATGTAATCCCTTTCATTCTCATTTTTCTTTTCATACTATCAACATCAAACAGTTTATTCCTTTCTTTAATAACTTTCTTTTCATACTATCAACATCAAACAGCTTATTCCTTTCTTTAATAACTTATTAAAGTTATTAATAACTTAATAAATTATTAAAGTTAAAAATTAATAACTTATTATTAAAGTAAAAATTAATAACTTACTAAAGAAAGGAATATGCCGAGTTGCATAGCAGTAGTGAAAGGAGAATTGTTTTTAAGAAAGAGACAAAGACAGTGGAAAAGACAAGGGTTGGTGGAGCTTATGTGCATTTCCTCAACACCAAAATTATGTTTTCATATTTCACCTCCACTCCCAGTAGTTCTGATGTAGAAGGTGTGACACATCCATGAAGGCTCCTGGCAGGAGTTATATTTTGAGAATTTATAGAGAAAAGCATATGGGAAGTTATTTATGGGCTCCAGGGAGAACAGCACTGTGGCGGATATGGATTACAGGATAAAGGAGGCTATACGGAGGCCTGAGAAAGGCTGTTAGTGTGTGAAGAAAGAACTCATGAATCATATCGACAGTCAAAGCCTTGGGATCCTGAGAGTGGGGACCATTTATCCAGGAAGATAGGACAAAGGAAGAAGATGGGTAGTTCTGAGGGGATGGTTGCTATAGTTCAGATAAGATGATGGAGGCTTACAGAAGAGGTGAGGACTGATCAGGTTTGGGATGTATTTGAGGTCTTCACTTTTTGTTCCATTTCTGTTTGTCACCAAGAGCCTTGCCCAATTTGTTGAACATATAGCAGCTTTAATTTTCATAGTTTATTTTTGTTCTTTTCATTGAGAATATTCACTCTGCTTTCTGGTGCTCAGGAACTGTACTCATTTCCTTTAAAGCTTCTTTTAATTTATCAAGATTTTGCATATGTTTCCTCTTCCTTATTGTCCCTCTCTTTTAAAAGAGGTGTCCTGTGTGTTCCACCACTGAGTTTACAACCTCTTACACAAAGGCCTATGTTTACTGTTTTTTCTTTAATTTCTTTTTATTTTCCTACCTCAGTTCATGACACATGATCTTTGTGGTTGATTAGTTATAATTCAAGACATTTAAGATAGATTAAAAATATATTGTTATAGGTCCCTCCAAAGGAAAAGTGTGTTCCCATGTTTTGAATTTAAACTGACCTAGGACTTGACTTGACTAATGCCAGCTCACTCAAATCAACCTGCATAAGTTCTGAAAGACAGGCATCAAGAGATTTTGTAACTTCTATCTCCAGCTCTTGAGCTGTGATAGAGCTGATCTAGTCTGTTAGAGTATGAGAGGCCATGGAGAGGAGAGAAAAACATCCAGTCAATAGCCAGCAACATATAATAGAAATAAGTGTGAATCCAACTTGTTCTCCCTGCCAAGCAGACCCATCTTTCTGAAACTTTATGAGGAAGCCCAGACAAACCCCTAGAGAAACCAACCAGTCAACCTGTAGAATTATGATAAATAATATGTTGTTTCAATTCTTTAAATTATGGGGTGTTCTCTTATGCTACAATAGACAATGGAAACACCAACAAACAAATCAGTTTAAGCTGCATCTAGATTACAGCTTTGTTAATTTTCACATGTAAACTTTTCTGGTTTAAATATAAAGTAATAAATATTCTACCTGCTCCTGATTCATCAGGTCAGGTCAGGTAACACAGAGTCTGATAACATGGACTCTACAGTGTGGGATGTTCATCCCACTTACATTGCATCTCCTTCAGGAAGTGGGTGTCTTCGTAACAGTGCAGAATATATAGCTTAGAAAGTGTGTTTTGCTATTGTAATCTGAAACTGGCAGGGAAACACTCCACTCTTCAGCTTCCACTCCATGATGATAAAGGAGAAGTCAATACCAAAGCCCTTCTCCTAGAACCAGGAGAGGCATCATTGGCCTGGCAGAAGGTCCAAAGATAAATTTCCTGGGAATCTCTTGGGGTTTATTTTATTACCTGACAGTGGAGTCTCTGTGTTGTTTCTAGGAACATTTAAGACAAAGTCATTTGAGATGCTGCCAGGGTCTCTTACATAGGAACTGCCCCTTACATGTACATTCTTTAATGATGTTTTCCCATCCAGGAAACACAATGCATTGTTTCTTTCAAAGGATTTGGAGAAATTTGACCTGAGCCTTAGCAAAATCATGTTTAAATATGGCATATGTTTAATATAACATGTAGTTAATAGTTGAGTATAACATATATTTAAACATAACTTTCCTATAATTATGTGTATATAAAAATCCAAATAGAATGTTTGTCAATGACCTACTCAGGAATGGAGTGAGATCTGAGAGGTGGCACAAGTGTGACACGACAAAGTCCCACCAACAGGCCTGATGGACAAATCCATTTTTCATATATTAAATGAGATTTGGTGAGCCTCTAAAGATTGTGTGGACATGGGGAGGCATGGACACAGGGCTCTATAAACTTCATGGAGGCAGGGGAGACGTCCATGGACATTGGAAACTCCACTTGAGTGTTAACCTTGATTCTTTGCCTAGATTTCCTAATAAGAGTTAAGTTAAATCCACCCTATGTATTACAGTGTACTTTCTAAAGTACATTTAAGCACAGTATTTCTCAACCAGGGAGTGAAGTTCCAGCTTATGATGGTAGAAGGAAGTGTGCTTACTCTGAAAGTTCATCACCAGGTGTCAGAGAAAATCGCCAGGAAGGTCATCTTGCTTTGGGCATAAAATATGCCCCTTCTACACCTATGGAGTATGGAATGGGATAGGGTAAAACTTCTGAACTGGAGTTCACACACTCATGGTTACATAAGGATAGGTTCTCTTCAATTGGATTTCTGCTTTGAATTCCCTGAACCAGAGCTCTTCTCTCAGATGTCTTCCATGGCTGGCCATATTACCTGCAATTGCAAGGAGTTGGTAATGAAGGGAACCATGTTCTCACAGAGCTAAGGCTATGCTTATGGGTGCAAATGTTCCTACTACATTCTCAAGATTCCTGTAAGGAAATTAAAAAGGTTGTCAACTTGGATCCAGGCAGATATCTACACAATGGTCATTTGGCCTTCTTGTCTTACAGAGGTGATGAGAGGGAGGCTTGTTTTGATTTCTCTTTTCACCAGCTTTCAAGTTAACCATTGATCAAAAACCCTAGCAATGGATAAGATGTCCAAGAGGGATGAGTCAGCCTATATTCCTATGGAGTCTTCTGGCTCGGAGGGCCTCTGTAACCACTAGAACCTGTTAGGAGGCAGTTCTCTGAGCTCATGTATCATTCCTTAGAGGGGAAAATGAAAACAGAATGTCTCAAGGGTCACATGGTAAGGGGAGAACATATACAAAAAGAATAGGGAAAAATAGGAAATTCAAAACTTGAAAGTGTTTGATGTGCCCACTGTAGAGGAGCTAATATAGTAAACTTCAAACGGCAGAGGTTACTAAGGGAAGGTGACCAGGAAGTAGTGAAGAGGTGAATCAATTAGGGTTGTAATACACATGTGCATGGAAGAAATGCTAGGAATATCTAGCATAGAAAAAACACTATATCTTTCTTATGTCTTCTCTTCAACAAAATTGGAGAAGAGGGCAGAACAGGTTCTGCCTGGAAGCAAGGGGACAGGGGACAGGGAGGAGAAATGGCCCAAACAATGTACGCACATATGAATAAATAAATAATATAAAGATCAAAACCACACACAAAAAAGAAAACAGAATGTTTCAATGTGAGAAAGTATGTTTTCCCAACAGCATTCAGAAGTGGTTGCAGCCAGGTGAGGAACATATTACATTCATTATTAGTTATATTTCCAACATAGAATGAGGTAAAATAGGACCAGTTACTGATTTCATATAAAACTGATGAACATATTCAAATTGTGTCATGATATCAACTAAAAAACACAAACAAAAATACTGTCTTTTTTGTACTTTGGATAATATATTCATCATTTTCACCATGTAAACAAATGTGCTGTCCATAGTCAGTACAAAGGCTTAACATGGAAAGCAGAGATAGGTTTGAGCCAGGGTCCTTCCATACCCTTCTTGAGGCCTGAGGACTGCAGAGCTCTGAAGACAATTGGAAGATCAGTTAATAATAGCTTTGGACTGTTCTCTCTAGAGACAGTCTCTCCCCACATGGTTAAAGGCCATCTAGCTTGGTCCTTCCTTACACATGACAATGAGTGGCAGAGTGGATCTTTATGCAACTCTCCTATAGTTCCCACTGTGTATGTTCCTCTGATGCTGGACACAGTAGGCATTGGATACACTTAGGGAATGGAATTGATTTGTTATAAAAGGGAGGGAATAGAGATAGAGCAAGTGTGTGAAAGGGAGACAGAGGTATATATACAGAAAGTTGATTCTGAGATTTTTATTAGACTGGGCTTTGTCCCTAAATTGTCATTTCCTATTTCATGGCAGCTGCAAATATTAATCTATATGAGAAAATTGCATTTGCAAATGTAAATTAAGCAACTTAAGCAGGTGAAATTGCTTTGTATTATACAGTGGGCTTTAAATGAAATCACAAGTGTCCTCATAAGAGAGAGACAGAGGGAGGTTCAACACAAAAATCAGAGCAGAGGGAAATGGAAACACAGGGACAGAGACTGCAGAGATGTGGTCAGAGCAGACTCTCTCCTGAAGCCTCATCAGAGGTTCTGCTATGTTAGCACCCTGGTCCTGGCTCAGGGAAATTGATTTTTCATCTGTCTCTCAAGAACTGAGACATAGTGATTTCTATTGTTTTAAATCACAATTCATTTTTTAATAAAATTTGTGACAACAGATCTTGAAAGCTAACATAAAGGGACCTCAAGACAAACCTAGACCAATGGTTTTATGGTCCTCTGTAATCTCAAAGTTCACCTTTCTAATGGTACATGGAAATATACTAATGGAAGCTTTATGATAGAAAAACTGTACATAAAATCCAACAGTGTACAGTGAGTGACTCTTGGTGATCAAATAATTATTTGAAAGTATGGTTGATTATGACATCAAGCTTATTATATCTTACATTGTATCTTCATTCTAAGGCACAGGAGACCCTTTTCTTCAAATATTACACATCATGTTATAGAATCTGATGAACTCCTCAGGATACCACTTGATGTCTGAGGGCTCCATTTCACGGATGAGATAACCTACCACCTGACCCCACAGGTGGTTTCCACAAAGTCACATGGTCAGTGAAGGCTGGGCCTGGGATTTGAAACCAAGTTTGTCTGACCTTAAATATATTCCTTCCTTGTGGATACCTGAATCCTATAGATGAACTCATAACTTATAAAATGATAGGAGGGACAAAATCAGAACAGTGACAAATTTACAGCTATTCACTCCCTCTGCCCCATGCCATGTTGACCTTAGTCTTAAACTCAGTCCATCTACAATTTTGCTAAAAAAACACAAATCCCCTAAATCCTTTACAAACTGTAAATTATTATATTTCAGTTTCTGGAGCAAGACACACCTTGCATTGCTCTGACCCCTGCTTCATCAACTCTTTTTCTTTTATTCTTTGACTCATTTTGTTCCTCTCAGATTGTATCCTATCTCATTTTTCTATCTAACATGAAAAAAAGAAGCAGATATTTCCTTCTATTCCAGTCCTGTCAAATTATCTTAAAACTCCCACAAATCCATATTGTACTAGATATAATAAAAAATTTTTTATTATCCAAGACATTTTGTAATTATGAAAAACTTTGATGCTAACTTTTACTTACTATAAAAAGTTCTCTGTCTCTTATCAAAATTAACATGACATGATAACAAAGTGGAAATATTGGGAGATTGGTGGACAGCCTCCCATTCAGGGATGTAAAAGATACTTTCTTTTCTTGTATGAGATTTTTGTAGATGCTCGAAAAAATCACTAGGACTCATTGGCTTCAAATAACACACATTGATTTTCTAACGGATCTAGAGGTCAGAAGTCTGATTTGGCTGAAAGCAAGGATTCAGCCTGGCTTGTTGATTCATGCTTGTAATCCCAGCACTTGGGATTGAAAAGGCAGGAGGTCATGACTTCAAGGCTACATAGGGAGTTCCAGGTCAACTTAAGCTGCATAGTGAGAACTTGTCTCAAAAAGTTAAAACAAAACAGTCAAGGAGTCTGGAGTGCTAAGTTCCTTCTGAACCTGCATGATAGAGAATCTGATTCCTGTCTTTCTAGCTCAAAGATGTTCCCACAATCCAACAATCTTTCTCATTGTCACATCTTCTGACTGACTGCGATCCCTTCCTTTCATATCATTCAAACTTCTGAGACTACATTGGCCTCACTCAGATAATTCAGAATAATTTTCACATCTAAAAATCCTTATTAATCACATTTGCCAAGGTCCTTTTGATATGTAAGGTAATAATTTAATAATGTTAGGTTCCAGAAATTAGGAGATGATTTCTCTGAGAGCGGTCATTTATCCACCAGCAACTGTTATCATTTACTTTCAAAATTGAACTCCCCTAAACTGAACAAAATATCACATGTCAGATTTATGAAAGACAACAATAGGAAGAAAGCTGTGACTCTGTATCTTCTGATGTGTGGTGTTAAAAGAGTAGGGGTTGCTTATTTCACTGCCTATAATGTGAACTTCATGATGTGAAGTTGTTTCTTTAAATGAAATCACAGACAGAGGAGACAGAGGGATAGATTTTCTCATTTTGTGGCCCAGAAAAAAGAATTATTGCTTAAATCCAGTCTAAAAGATATTGGTAAAGGGAAACTAAATGTTTCTAGGATATTTTTAATTTTCCTATTCATTTATAAAGGAACAGTGGCAAGAATTCTGACCATAAATGCTCTCCAAGAATAAGGATTTGTTTCTATTTTAGATTGTGTTCTGTGACAAGAATTCCTGTGCAGCTGATGTATTGGAAGCACAGGGAACAGAGAAAGACAAAAAGATACAGAAGAGAAGATGGAAGGAAAAAGGCGTTTTAGCAAGCTGGTACTACTGAGGATGATTCCTGCTCAAGCCCAATGTGGAATCTGGGAAAATGCCTCTGGGTTATTTAAAATAATATGAGGAAAGTGGGGCAAGTATACAACTCCTCTTGTCATCATCCTTTGAGGAAGTCCTGAGGTGCTCATTCTAGGTGCTGTGGTCTGCAATGTATGCAGACAGAGCTGCCTTCTCAGCTTTAGATTACACAGTAAGGTACAGATACAACTGGTAGATATAGCAGAAGCACAGTGAAGAGGAAAGGACAAAGATAAGAGTGACTATTAGTCCAGAGAGAAGAAAGGTATGTAGTTTTCACATTCCTCAGTGGAACTTGATCCAGGCAGGCTGTTCACTTGCCATTTCCCTTAAGGTCAGGCTCTTGGAAAAATAACAGAAGCTTGTGCTCAGACTGCACCATGGTGTTCAGGCTACCAGATTCCCCAGTTTTCTCAAGTTCTAGTACATGGTTGCTGAAATCATAGCTTGTTCTGTTTAGCCTGCTGGTGAACAGTGCCAAGATGTTCGTAGCAAAGATGTAGATGTGACTTGTGAGGTGTTCAAATCGTTGTCCAAGTTTTATTGTGATCCAAAGTGTTCCTTCTTTTAAGCTACATGATATTAAAAGCAGATAAAGACTCTGCTACAGATACAGATAGGCTGGTGTCTGGATCAGTGTGACATTCCCACTTACTGCTAAATAATAAAAGAAGATAGTGGTCCTTATGGAACATAGTGAGGACACGCCTTGTGTAAGGGTGATTTTTTTGAAGTAATCAGGTCTAGTATCATTATTCATCCCACTATACTCATAAACTCTGGGAAAAGGTACCAAATGGTCCCAAAGGAAGAGAATATGGGAGATGCCAAGTTGAGAATAAGGTGCAGCTCATGTAGTCACTGGGCACAAGTAGATCTGAAGTTTTGTTGATGGTGCACCTGTGAGTGAGGAAATGTTATTTAGTTTGTATGCATTTGCAGTTTATTTCTTAACCTTATGTGTAAATGATTATGCTGACAGGACTACAAAGGACTTTTATTTATTTATTTATTTATTTAGCATTACCTGGGTTGATCCCAGAGTTAGATATTTGCTAGGCAAGTCCTCTACCACTTCAGCTACATCCTGAATCTGTTTTTTTTAAATTTGGTTTTGAGCTACAGTCTCATTAACTGTTGCCTGGCTGGCCTCTAATACTGAGCCTTGTGCCTCTGCTTATTGATTCCAGGGGTACACAGGAATGTACTATCAGCACATCCAAAGCACTTTTGAATGTGTCAAACACATATCTTATAAATCATTGTTTTTTATTCTAAAGAAAGGAAACAAATTAAAATTCATACCATATTATCAGGACAAGACAAAGTGTTTTCCAGTCAGACTGGTTTGACCATGAATTAAAGCACTGTATCCCACTATATTAGACTTTACTTTGTGTTTCCTACAAACAAGAATTCATTCTATACCAGACTGGTGGTTTGAATTGTAATCCCAGGTACATGGGAGATAGAGATTGGGAGAATTGCTATTCAAGGCCAGGTAAAAAGGTTAGGTAAACCCCATCTCATCCAACAAACTTGAAAAAATGGTACATGCCTGTAATTCAAGTTATGAGGGAGACAAAAGTAGGAAGATCACTATTCAAGGTTGGTCTTGGGAAAGAATACAAGATCCTATCCAAAAAATAGCTAAAGCAAAAAATGATTGGGATTGTGCCTCAGTTTCTAGACCAACAGCCAAGCAAGCATGAGACCCTGTGTTCAAAATCCCAGTACTTCCAAGAAAAAGGAGAGAGAATTTTTTATATTGTTTCAATACAATTATGGGATGCATTATTCCATCTGGTCCTCCTATCTCTTTCAAATATTGAAAATAGACAAAAAATGGCCTCAAGGAAACACTCAAAAGAATCTATGCTACCTTCCTCTCAATGAGACACCTGAAGACCAGGTGCTGAATTACTAAGGTGAGCCAGCCCTGCAGCTGTGCCTAGTTCTTCCCAGTCCCTGCTTTTTTGCATGTGCCCAGAGCATAACCCACTGCCTAGAGCACAGGCCACTTCCCTGAGGACATAATTGGTTGCTTACACCCTGCTCAGTATTCAAACCCAGTCAGGACACAGCATGAATATGAGGATCCCCATTCAGCTCCTGGGGCTCCTTCTGCTCTGGCTTCCAGGTAGGAATGGAAAACAATGGGATTTACTCAGCCATTTATGGTCAACACTGCCTGATTCTTCAGATAAGTCCTCTTATAACTTCCTTGATTATGTGAACACTTGTTTTTATATTTTCAATGTCAGGTGCAGATGTGATATCAGGGGGCCCAGTCTCCATCCTCCCTGTCTGCATCTCCAGGAGACAGAATCACCATCACTTGCAGGGCCAGTCAGGGCATTAGCATTTACCGGCATTGGCATCAGCAGATAGCAGGGAATGCTCCTCAGCTCGGAATCTATGGTGCTAACAGTATACAATCTGGAGTCCCATCGAGTTCAGTGGCAGTGGATCTGGGACAGATTTCACTCTCACCATCAGCAGCCTGGAGCCTGAAGATGTTGCAACTTATTATTGTCAACAGAGTAACAGTTGCCCACCCACAATGATACAGGTCATAACATAAACCCTCCAGGAAAGCAGAAGAATGAAACTGGGCTGCTGTACATAAACATGTCCCAGGGCTTCTGCTACTTCATGTAACACAGAGGGTGAAAGCCAGCAGTCTTGGTTCCACCATGCTTACAGTGCTAATCCATTGTAGTCATAGAAGTTTGCCCACAAGCTTCTTTCTCTCATGAATGAAGCAGGTGCTGTGGCTCCTGGAAGCCCACATGCCAACACAAGTAGACCCTATGGCCTGCACTGCCTAGTGGGCACCAGAATATTCAAGATCACTGGCTCTGCTGCCCCATGGACACCCTCAACTTCCTATTCACTTGCCACATGTGCAAGTGAACCCCAGGCTCTAGGCTTTGATATTCTGCTAGTGTTAGGAGGCTCACTCCCTATGGAGCACAGAGGTCCAGCACTCACTACCATGGTGTACTGCTGGAGAGTGCCTGCTGCCCTGTCAAAGTGTGGGAACCCAGATCCTCCACCAAGTGGTAATCTGTCACTTTGTGGCTGCTATTAGACTTGCTTATTTAAGGTGAAAAAAGGCCCAGTGCTTTCCATGGTGCCTGACCAAGGGAGGGCCACTGTTTCTCTATTGAAAAGCAAGAACACCATATTCCCCACTGTGGGAGGAAAGTTGTAACCTGCTACTCAGTGGGTGGTGCCAGAAAGCCAGCATCCTCAAGGTGTTAAGAGGCCCAGTATATCCCACCACACTTGCTGGCAGGATCATCAAATCTCCCTTGTCTAAGAGCTGGAATCCCAGCTCCTCAAATGAGTGACAATCTGCTGCTTTGCAGCTTCCAGGAGGCCTGCCTCCCAAGGTACACGGAGGCACAGTACCTCCCAAGGTACACAGAGGCCCAGCACTCCCTATTGTGACTGACAGTGTGAGAGAAACTGCTATCCTGTAAAAGAGCTAGAATGCCAGATTCTCCAGTGAGGGGAAGAAAGGTATAACCTGCTACTCTTTAGGCAAAACCAGGAGGTCTGCTACCTCAAGGTGCACAGAGGACAAATGCTTCCCTCTACGTCTTCCTGTAGGAGCATCCCATCTCTTCTGTCTAGAAGCTCAAATCATGGCTTCTTCAATGAATGGAAATCTGCAACTCTGCGTATGCTAGGAGGCCTAACTCTCACAATATGCAGAGACAAAGCACTCTACATTGTGATCATGGGGGAGTCCATGCTCCCTCCTCAAAGATCAGGAATCTAAGCTCACTCACTGAGGGAAGAAAAAAGGTTAGCTGCATCATGACAAGAACTTTGCAAGGGGTAATATTTTCATCATACCACTCTCTGAAGAAAACTGTTGGAATTCCAGGAGGAAAAGAAAAAATAACCACAAGGGCACAAGGGATTAAAACCCTAATGAAAAACAACTCCAGATACTTAAAACTCAATACAATATGAAATAGCAAGACAATCACTCTCCTTCAAAAGCCAGCTCTACCACTAATGATCTAAACACATGTGTAGAGGAAGAGATAGAAATAATGAATTCCAAAAAATGTAAAAATGATTAACCAACTCAAAGAAGAAACACAGAAGCTAGTATCTGATCTCAAAGAGTATTTACATAAACAATTAAATGAGTTCAAAGAGAATACAAACAATCAGATGAATGAAATTAAGAAGACTATGAAGGGTATGAAAGAAGAAATTAATAAAGATATGGAAACACTGAAAAATAATTGATCTGAAATAAACAACTCACCATCCAAAATAAAAATCTCAATCGAAAGTTTGGTGAACAGAATGGAGCAAGTTGAAAATTGAGTATCAGGAATGGAAGACAAAGGAGAGGAATTAGATCAAACAGTGAAAGATCATGAAAGAATGGTGAGAAAATGTAAATGGAACATGCAAGACATCTGGGAAACCATAAAAAGATGGAACCTTTGAGTTATGGGTGTAGAAGAAGGAGAAGAGGTGCAAACTAAAGGCATGACAACCTATTTAATAGAATAATAGTGGAAAACTTCTATAACCTTGAGGGCTTCCCTAACCTGGAGTGCTTCCCTAACACATGTGCTGGAAGTTTACAGAAGACCAAACCAACAGGACCAAAAAAGAAAGACCCCCAGACATATCATCACCAAAAAATTCCGCACAAAGAGCAAAGATAGAATACTGAAACCTGCAAAAGGGAAAACAAAAGTTGTTTATAAAGGCAAACCTATTAAATAACAGCATATTTCTCAACTCATACTCTAAACACAAAAAGGTCATGGATGGACATAATTCTGGCCCTGAAAGAAAGCAACTGTGAACCTAGACTAGTCTATCCAGCAAAACTGTCCATCTTAAATGAAGGAGAAACTAAAACTATTCACAATAAAGAAAAACTAAAGGAATTAATGACTACCAAGCCAGCACTACAGAATATACTTGGAGGACTAGTATATACAGAAGAAGAAACTAGGGTGAGAAAGATTCAAGAAAGAATAAATCCTTTTGAGCAAGCAGAACATTAAACAATGAATTCTTAAATGCCCCAATCAAAAGACAGAATAGCAAACTGGGTTAAAAAACAAGAGTTAACCATATGTTGCTTCCAAGAGACTCATCTCACTGAAAAAAAAAAAGTTTTCAAAGCACATGGATCCCATAAACAAACAGGAGTTAACTATACTTATATCTGACAAAATAGCCTTCTGACTAAAATCAGTCAAAAGAGACAATGAAGGTCACTTCATACTAATTAAAGGAACAATTCATCAAGAGGAAATATCAATTCTTAACATATATGCCAAACATAGGGGCACCTGTCTACATTAAAAAAAGAAAAACCTCTAATGGACCTAAGAGCACAGATAGACCCTAGAACAATGATCATGGGAAACCTGCATATCTCATTGTCATCAATAGATAGGTCATCCAGGCAAAAGATTAACAAAGACACTTCAGAGCTATTCCACACATTATATCAATAGACATGGTGGATATCTACAGAGCATTTTACCCAACAACCAAGCAATACACATCATTGTCTGCAGCTCATGGGATTTTCTGCAAAATAGATCATATTTTAGGCATAAAGTGAGTCTCAAAAAATTTAAGAAAACTGAAATAACCTCACACATAATATAAGATCAAAATGGAATAATACTAGACCTCAACAACAAAAGAAATCACAGAACAACACACTGCTGAAAGACCAGTGTGTGACCAAGGAAATAAGGGAAGAAATTTAAAAGGTTTTAGAATACAAAGAAAATGTAAATACAACCTGTCAGAAACTGTGGGACACAGCAAAGGCTGGGCTAAGGGGAAAGTTTATAGGTCTAAGTGTCTACATTAACAACAAAAAAAGAGAGACCTCTTAAATAAATAAACTAATGATGGCACTTAAGCTCTGTGGAGAGTGGAGTACATAAGCAAAGCTGTATCAAATAAATTGCAGGCTTGAGTTTGGCACAGCCCCACTCACAGAAGGGAGCAAGTGCAGTTATACCCAATAAACTGCAGGCTTGAGTTGGCACAGCCCCATATGCAGAAGTAGGCAAGATGCAGTACAACTGTTTTTCCTAAGATGTTTATGTTCAGAGAGAAGTGGTCACAGGTTCCTCCTGTTCCTGGGAATTACAATGTCACACTTCCTCCCCCCTAAGAACTGCTGCTCCACCTCATTTTGTCACTGTATATAGTAAACTCGCTGGAGGTGGAGGTGGCTGTTTTGTGTCTCCATCCGAGTGCCCAGCTTACCTGGGCCAGATTTGCTCATGTTTGGTCTTCTGCCTATTGTCTTTTCTGCATCTCCTATCACCCTTACATAGGTTTCTAAGAAAAGTGCAAGTGGGACATGAGAAGTGGCACCCGAAAAGGGACCTGAGAGAGAGGTGATGCCTGCAGGGGTAACTAACTATGGGAGAACTTGAAACCTGAGACATCGAGATATTTTCTGAGAAGAATGCATGTAAGATATAATAAGAAACAATTAAGGTGGGGGAAGAGTGAATTGAATGCAGCCAGGTATAAAAGCAGGGTGAGTCTAAGGACTGGGAGCTCTATATACAGGCTTTAAAAGCTATGCTAAAAGCAGAGTCCAGTCACTTCAGCTTATGCAGATTTTAGATTTTGTGCAGTATACTTGCCTGTGGTTCCCTAAGGAAGGCACCATAAATTTAGAAACATGGAACAAGGTAGGAGACAAGCTGAGGGTGCAATATATGCCTGAGGGGCCAGAATGTATGCCCATTTTTAGTTTTGGTTTGTGGTCTATGATTAAAGGTTGTTTAGGTTCTACTCCCACACATAAAGATTTTCCTCCTCAGTATTAAAGCCGGGATATGGGACTCACCCCTTACAATCAGTCAGGCAGTATCCCTTGAAGGAACAAAATGCTGCTGGCAGTGAAGCCACTGAGCCATCCACCCCAATTTATTTTATGAGGATATGTTTTCACATAAAATTAAAATTCAGTCCAAAGATGATTTGGATTCTGATTTACTGTAAGATGCAGAGGGTCAAGAAGATGCTCCAGCTCATCAAGCACTGGGAAACATGCCTTTGGGGTTCCCACTATGGTCCAAGAGATTTCTGACTCTTGCTAAGAGCACCATGCAAGCTGCCTTGCAGGTAGCTCATAGTCAAGGAAAGGATACAGCTGGTTTTAAATTTTACCCTGTGTGTGAGAGACAAGACCCTGACAAATGCAACAGATTTCATGGAAAAATTCCACTTAAAACTTTAAAGGAGGTAAAACAAGCTTGTACAATGTATGGCTCTATAGCAGTATTTATGCTGGGGTTATTACAGAGTGTGGTAAGAGATACTGCTATGCCCCAGACAACTGGACAGGGCTGGCTAAAGTATGCTTCTCTCCAGGTGATTTATGTCAAACTGTAATTTGGCCCATGGACTGCATATCACTGCAGATATGCTCATGGGAAGAGGACCTTTTGAAGGCATCGATAGTCAATTACAATACCCCTCTCAAGCTTATCAGCAGAGTGCCATCACAGGTGCAAGGGGATTGAGAGAACTACCTATGGAAGGAGAAAAGACTTTGAAATTAACTAGCATACTCCAAGGTCCTGATGAGCCACATCAAGTGTTTGTGTTTGACTGCTGCAAAATGTAGGCATGATAGTGGTGGATGCCAAAGCTGGAACCATACTGATAAAACAGCTGACTTTTGAGAATACTAATAAGGCCTATAAAACAGCCCTTCAGCCGTGTAGAAAAAGGGCTACTATGCAGGAAATGATTAGAATTTGTGTAGCTGTTGGGCCAAGTCATATCCAGGGTATAGCTTTAGCTGCTGCCTTAAAAGAAGTGGTCTGCCCTGGGGGAAGAAAAAAAGGAGCCTGTTTTTCCTGTGGAAAAGAGGGACATTTTGCTAGGTGGTGTCAGAATAAGCCCTGACTACAGCTAGGTATCTTGGGGTCTGTCACTGTGCAACAAGCTGGTGCCAATGGGCCTAGGGCTCAATCCCTAGGGATATGTCCTTGATGTCAGAGGGGAAAACATTGGACAAAGGAATGTCACTCCAAAACAGATATAGATGGGACATGGAAATGTCCAATAGGGCCAGTCCTGGCTCCATCAATAGTGAGGGAAATTACTATACAGGCTCCTCACCAATGCACACCATTGAAAACCTCATTCACACCACCCCAGGAAGTGCAGGATTGGACCTCAGTCCCACCTCCTGGTATGTGTTAACACGTGATTTGGAAGTGCAAATTATCCCTATGGGAGTCTATGGCTCTCTGCCTCAGGGCAGAGAAAAGTAATTAGTGAAAAATAGCATAACCATAAGGGGATTACAGGTTTATTCATGTGTGATTAATGAAGACTATACCAGGGAAATTAAGACAATGACCTAGGCATCAGGTGCCTTCGTAGCACTATCCCTGGAGATAAAAATAGCTCAGCTGGTTATTCTCCCAAATGTGAAGAAAGGCAAGGTGTTAACTCATACCCCATGGAGAGATGGAGGATTTGGTTCTTCTAATCATGCCTACTGGGTACAAGAGTAACAAAAGGTAGGCCTGAAATGACTTTGTTCTTAAATGAAAAATGGCTCTTGTGACTTTTGGATACTGGTGCTGATGTCTTTGTGGCTGCTGATAGACATTGGGCAAAAAGTTGGCCTTGCCAACCCTCTGCTGGTAATCTGCAGGGGTTAGGAGCCACTAATGGCCCCCTCCAGAATGCTCAGCAGATCCACTGGAGCGATGAAGAGGGACACTCAGAGATATTTGCTTCTTATGTCTTGGACAATATTCTGGTCAATCTGTGGGGAATAGATGTATTAGAGAGGGTTTGGGAGTTATACTCTGAAGTTCTAATTGCACCAAATGTTTCAATAAGGCAATAATCCCCTTAAGGGATTGGGAAAATATCAACAAGGCAGGTTACATCCTGTACAGTCTTTAAAGAATTTAGGAAGTATGGGGCTAGGATATTAGGCCATGTAGCATTTTCAGTAGGGGCCCTGGTACAACAAATTAAACACTCCCTTTTCAAACATACAGTGTGGATCACTTGGCTCTCAACAGATCCAGTCTGGTGGACCAGTAGTGTTTGACAGGGGAGAAATTGCCTGCAGCTACAGCTCTAGTGGAGGAACAATTAAATTCAAAGCATATTGAGCCTACTCATACCCCTTTTAACATATCAATTTTTGTGATTACAAAGAAGTCAGGAAGAGGGAGGCTTTTACAGGATTTAAGAAATGTCAACAGAGTAAAGCAGCCAATAGGCACACCCCAGCCTGGCCTTCCCTCACCCACAGCTATTTCATCAGATTACTGTCTTTGCATTCTTGATTTTAAAGATTCTTTTCTTTTTTTGCCATTCTTCTTCATCCAAAAGACAGAAAAATTTGCTTTCACTTTATCATCACCAAATCATCAGGGCCCTGGGCACCAATTTCATTTTACAGTACTACCCCAAGGCATGGCTAAGAGTTCCACTATGTGTCAAGAACTTGTTGCTGGAGCAATAGAACCTATATATAAGTATCCAGAAGCTTATGTCCTTCATTACATGGACGATATCCTAATAATTCATCCCAGTGAGCCTACACTTCTACTAATCTCGGTAGATTTTACAAAGGACCTTGCAGCCTGGGGATTGTGCATTGCTCTGGAAAAGGTGCAAAAAATCCGTCCCTTTCAATATTTATGGAATGTTATTGACAGATGCTTGATCTGTCCTCAAAAGGTAGAAATCAGGAATGATAATTTAAGAACATTAAATGACTTACAAAAACAGCTGGGAGATATCAATTGGCTCAGACCCTCTCTGAAACTTACCACTGAAAACTTATCTCCTGTTTTCAACGTGCTAGAGTGATGCTAATTCTCCCTCTCTTTGAGAACTTACTGAGGATGCCCAACAGGCATTGGTTAAGGTAGAGAGAGCAATTACTACAATGTAACTTCAGTGCTGGGATCCACAGCAGCCTGTTCAACTACTGATTTTATTTTCTTCATCCAGCACCAACAGGAGCATTCTGGCAATTACAGGGGGTGTTGGAATGGTTACACTTGAGTTACTCTCCTGCTAAGGTTCTTATACCATATCATGAGCTGGTAGCTAGGCTGATTGTTAAAGGAAGGACTAGTTGTTGTGAATTGCTGGAGCATGAGCCCAGTAATATTGTTGTCCTATTTTCAAGAAGATCAACGGCAATGGTTATGGCAATTTTCAGACCTATGGCAGTCTGCACTGCCTAATTTTCCAGGACAGATCAGGGAACATCTCCCACATTCAAAACTTTTAGTGTATCTCCCTTCACACATTTGTCTTTCCAAAAATTATTCTACCCTCCCCTCTATCAGAGGCTGTCACAATTTTCACTGATGCTTCTGGGCATGGTATTGCTGCCTATTAAAACAAAGATTGCCATAAGGTTGGAATACTGTTTTTTCCTCAGTTTAAAGGGTGGAACTGTATGCTGTCATCATGGTCCTCTGGGACTTTCCATAAAAACCTGTCAATCTATACAGTGACAGTCACTGTGTGGTGGGTGTTTTAAGGTGCATTGAAACTGCTTATATTGCTACTAGTAGTGAGGAGTTATTTAATCTTTTCTTTCAGTTCTGTAGTCTGGTGCAAACTCACCTTTATCCTTCTTTTGTGAGCCATTTGCGCTCACATCCTAATCTCCCTGGCCCACTCCACTAATGGTAATGCAAGGGCAGACAACCTAGTCTCTAGGTTTCCTTTGGGCATGCTCATGCAAACTTCCACATCCATAGAAGCTGCCTAACTAAGCCACGCTTTGTACCATCAAAATGCTTCAGTCTTGTATAGGCAATTTCATCTTACCAGGGAACAGGCTCAACAATCATTAAATCATGTCAACACTGTGTCACACGTTTACCACAAGTGCATGGGTTAACCCATGGGGCCTTCCACCTGGAATCTTGTGGCAGATGGATGTTACTCACATTCACATTCCCTTCTTTGTCTATAAGTGCTATGTTCATGTCAGAGGACACTTATTCAGACTGTATCTATGATTCTGCACATGCTGGTGAGTCCAGTAAGTATGTCATTGCTCATTGTTTAGCTGCCTTCACTACCATGGGTAAACCCCAACAGCTCAATACCAACAATGGCCCTCCATATAATTCACCTGCTTTTCAGGGGTTCTGTGAGACCTATCAGATACATCACACCACTGGCATTTCTTATAATCCTCAAGGGTAGGCCATAAAGGAACATGCATATGCCACTCTCAAAATGTAATTAAAAAAATTAAAAGGGGAAGATGAGGTACATCCCCCAGCTAGCCAATTGCTTAATGCTTTATATACCCTTATTTTTTTGAACTGTCCAGAACAGGGTTTAATACCTGCTGAAAGGCATTGGTAGCCACAGGAGCCAAATGTCAGGCTTCAGGTTCTTTGGAAAAATGTGTTGACTGGCAAATGGCACAATCCTAGTCCTGTCCTGATGTGGGGTCAAGGGCATGGTTGTGTTTTCCTGAAGGTGCAGAACATCCAATGTGGGTACCATTATGGTTTCTCAAGCCTCATGCACCCCCTGGTCCCAAAGGTGAGGAGGCTGAGACTGGAAGACTCACCCAGGACAGGGATCCACTGAGGCTGACTCCTCCACGAACCAGAGGGTGTCCAAGGAAACGGCTGCTGGCAAGATAGATGTGGGACAGTGAACCACCCACCTTGCATCAAATTAAGAAACTAATGAACATAGCGATAACAGTAACCGGTAGCCTTTTGATGATTGGGAATCCCACAGCCACATTGCTGGCAGCATTGGTTATTATTACAATACAAGTAGGTGTTGTCCAGGATGATGCATATTGAATTTTCATGCCCAACCTGCCAATGTTGCATCCTATCACTTGGTAGAACCACCCTGTATCTATCTTTACCAATGATATGATGTACATGGGAGGTCATTCCTCAAGACATTTGGTGCCTCAATATAGTGACTATAACTTTACAGGTAAAGCTCATCTTATGGGTGCATGAGAACAAAGCAAACAATACTGTAGACTTATGGCTATTAAGGCAACAAATATTGGCCATGACAGAGGCTATGATGATGCTGTTTTTCCAGCTATTATTGCAAACACAATCCTGGATGAATTCAAGGGTTTCAATCCATTTAACTTGCTTAGGCACTCCTTTGGTATTATTCACCAATTTTATTGTTTTTTCAGTTGAATGCCATGGTGTGAGAACAACTCCTTGGATTAGGGGACAGGCTTCATTGGGAGCATTTAAGAAGCCAAAAAAGCGAGAGATTTGGAAAGCAGAGTACATAAGCACAGCTAAATCAAATAAACTGCAGGCTTGAGTTGACACAGCCCCATCTGCAGATGTTGGCAAGATGTAGTCCAGTTCTTTTTCCTAAGATGTTTACATTCAGAGAGATGCAATCACAGGTTCCTCCTGTTCCCAAGAATTACAATGTCATACCCACTCCCCCTGAGAACTGCTGCTCTACGTCATTTTGCCACTGTGTATAATAAACTCACTGGAGGTGGAGGTGGCTGTTGTGTGTCTCCATCTGAGCTCCCAGCTTACCTGGCCCCAGCTTTTTGTATGTTTGGTCTTCTGTCTATTGTCCTTTCTGCATCTCCTGTTGCCCTCAGCTAGGTTTTTAGGAAAAGCTCAATCAGGACACAAAAAAGCACCTAGAAAAAAATGAAAAACCAAACGCCAAACCAGCAGATGGAGAGAAATAATAAAGATCAGGGTCAAGATCAATGAGATCAAGACCAAACAAACTACACAAGGAATCATTGAAACAAGAAGTTGGTTCTTTGAAAAGATTAACATGATTGACAAAACCTTAGCCAACATGACAAAATAGAGGAGGAAAAAGACACAAATTAATAAAATCAGACAGGAGAAGGGGACATAACCACAAATACTAATGGAATCCAAAGAATCATTAGAGAGTACTTTCAAAACTTAAATTCAAGTAAACATGAAAATCTAGATGAAATGGATAAATTCCTAGATTCATATAACCAACCAAAATTGAACCAGGAAGATACTGAACACCTAAATTGTCCTATTACAAACAATGATATTGAAGTAGTAATAAAGAGTCTCCCTAAAACGAAGAGCCCAGGACCTGATGGATTCATGGCAGAATTTTACCAAAGCTTTAAAGGAGAATTAACACCAATGCTCCTCAAACTTTTCCAGGAAGTAGAAAGGGAAGGAACACTATCAAACTCATTCTATGAAGCCAACAAAACACTCCAAATCCCAATAAAGACACAGCTAGAAAAGAGAATTTGAGACCAAAATCTTTAATGAATATAGATGCAAAAATTCTCAACAAAATACTAGCAAACAGAATTCAACAACATGTTAAAAAGGTTATACACCATGACCAAATCTGTTTCATTCCAGGGATGCAAGGATGGTTCAACATACATAAATCTATAAATGTAATATAGCATACAAACAGGACAAAAAAACTCACGATCCTCTGAATAGACACAGAAAAAGCCTTTGATAAAATGTAACACCCTTTCATGATAAACACTCTGAAGAAAGTAGGAATATAAAGAATGTCCTCAACATAATAAAGGCTATATACAAAAAAATTAGGCCAACATCATGCTAAATGGATAACAAATGAAAGCATTCTCCTTAAAGTCAGGAATGAGACAGGAATGTCTGCTTTCTCCACTCCTACTCAATATAATTTTGTAATTCCTAGACAGAGTAATAAGAAAAGAGCAAGAAGTAAAAGTGATTCAAATAGGAAAGGAAGATGTCACACATCCCTATTTGCAGATGACATGATCATATACCTAAGAGACCCTGATACCTCTACCAATAACTATTAGAAATCATAAACTCTTTCAGCATAGTCGCAGGATACAAAATTAGCATACAGAAATAAGAAGCCTTCCTATATAGCAACAATGAAACTGAGAAAGAAATCACTGAAACAATTACACTTACAATAGCCTCCAAAACAATAAAGTAACTTGGAATAAACTTAATGAAAGAAACCAAAGAATTTTTAAATGAAAACTCTAAACCATTGAAGACAAAATCAAAGAAGACATCAGAAGATGGAAAGGCCTTTTATGCTCATGGATTGATAAAGTCAACATTGTGAAAATGGCCATACTACCAAAAGCAATCTACATTTTCAATGCAATCTTTATCCAAATTCCAATGAAATTCTGCACATAAATAAAAATATCAATCTTGAAATACATATGGAAATACAAAAGACCTTGAATAGCAAAAGAAATTCTGAGCAAAATGTCCAATGGTGGAGGTTTCACAATACCTGATTTCAAACTATAATAAAGAGCCATAACAATAAAAACAGCATGCTATAGGCACAAAAACAGACAGGAAGACTAATGAATCAGAAGGGAACACCCAGACATAAACTCACATATCAACAGCCAACTGATCTTTGACAAATTATACCAAAACACAGGCTAGAGAAAAGACAGATTCTTCAACAAATGCTTCTGGGAATACTGGATATCCACACGTAAAAGTCTGAAACTAAATACATTATTCACCCTGTACCAAAATCAACTAAATGTAGATCAAAGACCTTAACATAAGGCCTTAAACTTTGAAATAACTCCAGGAAGCAGTATGATATATACTAGAACAGAAAGCTATAGGGAAAGTCTTCCTAAACAGATCTCACAAGACTCACCATCTAAGAGAAACAATGAACAAATGGGACTGCATCAAACTAAAGAGCTTCTGCACAGCAATGGAAATATTCACCTACACAAAGGACAACCCACAATTGCAGAAAATCTTTACCAGTTCCTCATTTGATAAGGAACTAATATCCAGAATCTATAGGGAACTCAAAAACATCAACCCCAGAAAAACAAACACCGCAATGAAAAATGGGCACATGAATTAAATCTCTTCTCAAAGGAAGAGGTACAAATGGCCACTAAGCACATGAAGAAGTGTTCAACTTTGATGGTAATAAAAAAGATGCAAATCAAAATATCATTTAGAGTTCCTCTGCCCCAGTTAGAATGGCTATAATCTAGGGCAATAACAATACCACATACTGGTAAGGATGCTGTAAAACAGGAACACTTATACACTATTGGTAGAAGGCAAATTTGTACAACTGCTATGGAAAGAAGTGTGGAGCTTCCTCAAAAAGCTAAAGATAGAACTACCATATGATCCAGTGATATCACTCCTAGACATCTACCCAAAGGAATGTAAGATAGGATACAATAGAAACACCTGTAAAATGACGTCCCTAGCAGCACTATTCACAATAGCCAAGCTTTAGAAACAACCCAGGTATCCTAGTACTGAAGAATGGATCAAGAAAATGTGGTATATATAGACAATTGAGTTTTACTCAGTCATAAGGAATAATGGCATGCGGTTTGAAGGCAAATGGATGTAATTGGAGGACATCTTGTTATGAAGTAGGGCAAGCTTAGAAACTCAAAAGCTGCAAGTTTTCTGTCATATATAAAAGAGAGTTCCAAACAATAAACATAAAACAAAAGCAAGTATGATATTATACAAACTCAGATGTAGAACATGTTTGTAATAGTGGAAGTACTCTATGAAACTCTGAGAAAGGGCAAAAGTAAAAAAGAATGATATAGCATCAATAATATCACATAAGATGTGAAGGTAGAGGATATAAGGATGTGTATTGAAAGCTGTTAAAAAATGGGGTATAGGTGGTAAAGGGTTAAGAGAGAGTAATGGAATGGGGTTGGACAGACCAAAGTAAAGCATACCTACAGTGAGCATACATTGAGACATCCCTTTGAACATCAACTTAAATATTAATAATGAAAAACAAGACTGTAAAATAGGTACTGTGTGTGTGGTGGGGGGAGAGTGAACAAAGGAGATTACAGTGATTGTATATCTAGGTGGACTTAACAGAACAAAGAAACCTTTGCAATTGCTTTAAGTGGGACAGTGAGGGGGTTGAGGGGAGAGACGATGAGGGTAATGTAACTAATGTACAATAGGAATCTAATAGGAATTTTCACTATGAATCCCCTGCAGAATGAATACATCCTTATAAAAATTTATAAACAGAAATAAAGGTTGGGAGGTGGCAGCCATGCTAGATGTGCTACCTTCCTGGATATGATCTTATTTAAAATAGTGACAATCCCTTGTTTCTCAAATATTAGTGGTCAGAAGCACACAGGAGGGAGGAGATTAACAGTCTCTATTCTTGATCATCCCTAAAAGGTAATGTTTTGGGTTGTTTGCTTTTCAAACCACAAAGGGTAAAATTAGTATCTATATGTGTGTAAATGAAAGGTCAACATTTGGTATTTCTGTCATCCATGAATAATTAACAGTTGTGTATATTGTGTTAGTTAAGAATCTTAAAAATGTTACTAATATTTGACATCAGTAATTTTGCTTCATACAGACCAATTCATAGTAAGTACTCCTTTTATTTGGGTCTTATATGAGTCCACATACTTGCAAAACTCTGGGAAATGCCTGCCTCCTACCATCATGGTGAATACCAGCAGTCTGCATTCCTCCCATGTGATTTTAGCTATCACTCAAGAAGCGTTTATGTCAGTACTTGCTAGGCACTCAGTATAAAATAAAGAACCAATGCTATGAAAACTCCACCCTCAGTCCAGTGGGCAAGATTGGGCATGGTCTTTTGTGACTACCATGTAGGCAGGAATGAAACATGCCAGGAAGGACAGAATAGCAGGTGAAAAATAACATGGACTGGTTAGAACCGCAGATGTTGAAGGGTGCAGACAGGTATAGGAAAATAGGATTCTGAGAGAAAACTGGTTATGGGGAAAGTGCCACAAATGGGGAGAGGGAGGATGTTAGCCAGCTTTTCATCCCTATGACTAATACCTGACATAAATCAACTTAAAGAGAGAAAAGATATAGTTTGGTCTTGTTTGTGATGCTTAAGT
The DNA here is from genome assembly GCF_047511655.1 of Castor canadensis. Lineage (NCBI taxonomy): Eukaryota > Metazoa > Chordata > Mammalia > Rodentia > Castoridae > Castor > Castor canadensis. The sequence goes on along the minus strand of NC_133397.1, from coordinate 79,061,049 downwards.
TCATGGCTGCTTGGCCCCAAAGCTTTGGACTTGTGGAGGAGTTCATCATTATAGTATTTCATGGGAGAAGAACATCTTCACTTTCAAGGAGACAGGGACCAAAAGGAGGAAGGGGATGGAGTATTGATACTCCTTCCTGGGTATAAACCAACTGAAGTAACTTCCTTCCAATACACTCACTTGCTGAAAGATCTATCACCACCTAAAGCTTTACAGGCTTGTGACCAAACCTCAATAAATGGCCTTTGGAGAACATTTAAGATCCAAAGTATAACAGGGAGCTTCCTGAGAGGATTATCTCAGTGGCAGAAGGGTGAGTTGGGTGAGGACTGTGGAAATGGGCAGTGGTGGAAAATAAGGCTAGAAAGGGAACACATGGCAAGCCAGAGGCTGACTAGCTTTCAACAATAAGCATTTTGAATTTTATTATGGAAAATAGAGAGTTATTATTTCTTCTATTTTTAATTAGCACATATTAATGGTACAGGGGAGTTTCATTGTGATAGTGCATAGAGCCTTACAGTTTACTTTCAATAAGTTCATACCCTCATTATATTACCTCAATTTCCTTCACCAATTCCCACTTATTCAAACTGGGTTTCAAAGAGTATTTTTATGCTGTTTTCATATACACATGTAATATATATTCATATATATATATGTGGGTGTGTCACATACACATACAAGTATGTGTGACATACTTTGATTGTGTTCACCTGCAGTAACTTCTTTCTTCCTCCCTACTCCTGCTGAATTTTGAGAAAATGGATGATTACTCAGAGACTGATAACTATAACTTGAGTGTTCTTTATGGACTTCATACATAGTTGACATAGAAGTAGGATGTCATAATAGTTCACCCTCTGATATATGGACTTTTGTGGACTAAAAAGTGCTTATAAACCTGCAGGTGCATGAAGATCATTCTATGTTATTTTTTTTTTCTTAAAAGCAGATGGAATTTCCACATGAAAGATACCATTCCTGTAGTAGGAGGAAAAGCAGCATTCTTGTCCTCAAAGGCAAGAAGTCAAGGCTGAATGATTTCTATACTGACCTTGTTAAAATATTTCTTATCTTTCAAGTCTCTCAACATGAGGCAATGTTTCTTTTTGACAACTTACTAAGCTTTGTCTAAGCCAATATATTAATAATTGACTTTAACTTTTTCCTTGGGCATTAAATTCTTTATTAAAGCTCTCATGCTAATAAAAACCTGTATCAACAACAACAGAAAAGAAAATGTGGTATAAGTGAAGGACATTATTCAACCATAAAGAAAAATTTAATTATGTTGCTTGCAGAAAATGAATGAAACTTGAGATCATCATGTTAAGTGAAGAAAGCTGGGATAAGGACAACAATCACATGTTTTCCCTCATATATGAAAGCTAGAACTAAAAGGTAAATGTATACATAAATATATGATCATATAAATCTATCTATCTATATATACACACTCACAGACACACATGGACGCAAATACACACAAACACACATATATCTATCTATATCTATTATCTATAGCTATATCTATACAGAGATAGAGAAAGAAAGAGAGACATACAGAGAGAGATAGAAATCATGATTGTAATAGTGAATCTATCTGAGGGACTACAGGGTGGCAGAATTGGAAAAGAGGATGACATTGATTAATAATGAAATAAATTGCAACTGTATATGAAGGTAGCACAATGAAATGCACTGAAAGCTGTTGAGGGGTAGCAGGATGATAAGAAAGAGAAAATAATACAGGGCTTAATCTAATTAAACTCTGATATACACATTTGTGAAATACCAATGCAAAAACCCACTGAATAATCAATATACACTTAAAAATGAAGGATAGGAATGTAAAATATGTCCTGTGTAAAAGTTTATAAAAAGCGATGGAAAGGGTAAAAGGAGAGAGTGTAGGAGTGCAAATATGTTTCATGTACTGTGTATATGTATGAAAATAAAAAAAAGAAACCTGATAAAACCTACCTATAGCAAGAAGGCATTTTTAAAATGGAAATAAACTCATGGACTCGCGAAGCTATATAAAAGCTACATATGCCTGAAAAGCTATGAATTCAGGTCCCAGTTGCTGTCACAAGGAGTGAATGGAACTCCCCATCCCCTTTTCTATAATAAAAGTGCCTTACCATGGGTTACAGCTGCCACCACTATAGTAAGCTGGCTTACAGGTGTCTCCACTGAGCATCACAATAAAGAGTACCATGTGCTATGAAAAAAAATTATTCTAAAAAAGGGTAAGAATGGCAATAGGGGGGAATGATGGAGGAGTTGAATCTAATAAGTTACATGTAAGCACATACATAAATGTCACAATAGAATCCCCTGAATAACTAATGTGTGCAATAAAAATTGTAAGAACAACCAGATTAAATGGTATAAAAGTAGCAGTTGGAGAGTTAAAAGAGAATCAAATAGATAATGTCACAAGCCAAGGAGACAGAGTCACCAATTAATTATTACATGGCCCTCTAAAAATCAATTGACAATATTAACTGATCCTTTTGGCCTTCCTTGGCTAAAGGCACTCCCATTGGTCCTTTTAAGCCTCACATCTAACTTTTGGAAAATATGTACATCTTTATGAAATAATTACTGGGTGATCTATGAGAATTGACAAAGCACCGAATGAACCATTTCTTTTTAATTGAGACCATACACTATTATCAGGTGCTTTATCATTTGAACGTCATCCCAAGAACTGTATTCTTAGTCAATCCTCCTACATATACTTGAACCAATTAGTCCTCTTTGGAAAATTTTTTTCTTTGTCTAAAAAGGAATTCTCATTATTTAGTGTTATTCAGATGTAGAAAATTCAAAGCTGTGTGCCTGTGACACACACTTGTAATATCTACTTAGCAAGTGAAGATGAGGTGAATTGGGTTTCTAGATAGCATAGGCAAAAAAGTTTGTGAGACCACCCCCAACAAAATGAACAAAAACTGGGTGTGATGGCATGTGCCTGTCATTCTAGTGGTGGTGAGACTAGATTATAGAAGGGCCATGGCCAAGGAAGAAAAGAGAGACCAAATGCTGAAAATAAGAAGATGGAGTTGTGTCTCAAGCAGTAGAGTAGCTGCCTAGAAAGCATAAAGCCTTGAGTTCCATCCTCAGTATCAACAAAAAAAATCAAATTTTAGACTGCCAAAACCTTATTTTAAACCCACCAAAAACTACCTTTTGAGGTGTACCTCAACTTTATATACAAAACTTCCATATCCTAAACAATAGAATATCATCCTATTAGAACAAGGGAAGAATATAAAATAAATCCAATCATTTTGATATTGATATTGTAGATGACAAGATAAAACAAATTCCTGGATGAAATGGTCAATTTATTGCAGTTGCCTGTGTTTCCTGCCACAGTGTAACCTGTCCTGTAAGTTTTGATGTGTAGTCCACCATATGGGATCTAACCATAACTATCAACCACATAAACCTCAATTCATAAGGCTCAATTGGTGGGCTTAAATTTTAGATGATGTAAATGCTACTGTTAACAGCAAAAGGCATTTCCAGAAGATATCAGTTGTTGTACTTTGTCATTGAAGAATCCAAGCAGAACATGTGGGTATAATTGGGGTTTATTAAAACTTAGGAAGGGGAAATGCAGGTGGAAGCTAAGAAGCAGAGAGAGCGTGTTTCTCTTCTACAGGTGTTTATAAAACTTATGCTGACCTTCAGGAAGGTAGAACCAGGTGATTTCCATCCAATAATCAATTAGTGGAAAGGGGCATGGGTGGTTCCCTGGGACAGGTGAGGATGATCTGAGCCATCAATGGGCAACCTACACAGACAAAAAAAATTAAGTGATATTGTTTTGTGAGTCCCAAACTTTCCCTACTTCTACCCTCCATACTACCACCAGTTCTGTGGGAAGCATTACGGCATACTCAGATATTGGCCTACCTTGTAGTGCCTTCTGCTGTGTTGGATCATTTTACCCAAATTGTATGACAGTGATTAGCCTTTGACTTGTTTTGTGGGATAAGATGGCAGAGTAGAAGTTTCCCCCATATGACCTCATGAATGTGAAGAGTCAGTTTAGCAAAGAGAGACTATATTCCACGGAGAGAAAGGAATAGCAATAGGAATCAAGAGATATGTGACAGGAAATCTAAAAATAATAGAGAAACAGAAAGTTGATACTGAGGAAAGTAGGAAATATTCTGTAGCTCAAACCCCAGTTCCTACTGGGAAGGGTAAGCTGAAGCCACAACCACAAAGTAAAGCAAGAAACTGTGATGGCAATAGACAGACAGTCCTAGCTGTAGGAGAAATCCACTGTTCTTGAAAACCTTAAATAAGTTCAGGGTGGGGATTTGGTGTGACGGTGACTTCCCTTTCTTGGCAAGCTAGCATTGGAGAAGGAATCTATTACATTGCTTTCCATACCTTAGAGTACTGTAACCAGGTGACATAATTTGTCAGGGGAGCTACTCTGGGTACCTAAAAACAAGGAACAGTGCCAAGTCAGGGATCTTGGATTCAAAAAGCCATATGTTCTGTCTGAGGGACAGCGTTGAGAGGAAGTCATGGAGAATGGATGATCAGACATTGACCTGCTTAGATGTTTAAGCATTAAGGAACTCTGGTCATGGAGGGGGTGTGTTACAGTGGTCAATGTCCTCCAACCTCCGTGTCAGATAGCAGGTGTCATTACCTGAGGATTGCTTTGGAGACTGTAAGCTCCAAGACTATGACCAATGGTTTGCTCAGCCATTAGGGGTAGCTCACTTTGGTTTGTGGTTTGCTTCCAGGACACCAGACATGAGACACGTCCATTGAATCATTTGAATTCTGCTGCCAACCTCCCTCCTGCAGGGTGGCTTACTACTGAGCAGGATCTACATGCACTAAGTTATCAAGGAATAGTTTCCTAATACCTAGGTTCTTCCCTTTCATTGCAGAACTCAGCGCTCCTGCTTGCTTCCTTCACATCATGATGGACTTGAGTGATGCTACTGGCTTGGACATTTACTGACCCTAGGTGCACACACTTGGTGAGGCACTCTGGGGTGAGTAGGAACTGGTCCTGCCCATTGGCCATGGAGGTCGTTGGTTCTGGCAACAGCTCCTATTATGCAAAGAAGGGAAGCATCAGGCATGAAAGCAGCTGTGATACTGACAACGTAGTATTTAATGGCTTGCCTCTCATCCTGCATATAGAACAACAAGAACAGAAAGAATAGTGAAAAACACAATGGACTTAAGCTACAAACATAACGGGCAGATGCCAATACTAGAGGACCCTCAAAGGAGTGTCTCTAATTAGTTTTACTTATTATACGTTTTACTATATCTGATATATTTTTCTTTATATTAATAAAAATCTTTCATTTGTTTAATTTTTATTACTGATTTTTCCTTTATCTAATTTTATTTGTATTTTTTTCTTTATTTTGTAGAATTTTTTGGTCTGTGTTCATTGCTCTTCCTCTTCCTCATATTTTTCTTTTTTGTTTCAATTATTTAATCTTACTATTTCTTTCTTTTTCACTTTCCCATTCTCTCATTTATTTCAGAATTTTACTAGTAATTTTACCCTTATTCATTTTAATTTCATACTTTATTCTCTAATACTATATTTCTATGGTGTTCAGTTGACTGCCGTGCAAGCAGGATGTGTGTAGCTCCTTTGTGTAGGGAGGATTAGTGGTTCCTGAAGCTGTACTTTGTCTTGTGTTATATTTAGAGGTGCAATGGCTATTTCTGGGAATATTCTGAAGGACTTAAAAATCCTAAAAGAGGCTTTGTTCTGCTTCCCATATGCCATGAGGTGAACAGCCTCCTCCTTCTGCCCACTGCTAAGATATTCTAACTCACCACAAGTTCAGAATTCATAGAGCTAAGAACTATGAACTGAACTCTCTGAAACAATGAGCTAAAATAAATCTTTCTTCCCTTATGTTGTTTCTGACATGTATTTGATCATTGAACTTAAAAAAACAGATAAAGCACCCATGAATCTCCCACTTTTTCTATGAACTTATTCATATCATCAAATGTGCCTTTTTTGATACCCTTGTCAATAACTAACTGTTTTATTCAAGGTTCAGCCTATTTGCTGCTATTCTGTGCTCCAGGATTATTTTCTCAAATATGCAAATTGTCTCCTCTATTTTGACAATGCCACCAGTGTAGCAGGGGTGTAAATCCTTTTCCACCTGTGGCTCTCACCTGTGCCTTATGTCTTTATGTTGTGATAGGTTTTCTCATGCTTGTGGTCTATGACTCTTTCATTAAGAATGTAGTGGCTTCAATAATGTGCATTGTGATCCTTCAGTAATGAACCATTTTCAGATTGAGGAATGATTAAATAAAGGGATCCTTGAGATATCTCATAATGGGGATAGTCTCTTTCCTATGATTATATCATCTACTATGTACTGTTTTCTTTTGTAGATGTTATACCATGACCAAATTAATGGTAAGCCAGTATTCTTTAATCTTGAAAATTCTTCAAAAATTACTAGACAATATGATGGATTAAATGTTTCTCCACCTGGTTTCAAATTTGTTTTTGCTTTTTATCTACCTCTGTGATCTGCAACAAGTGATTTCAACTTATAACCTGTTTCCTTAGAAACAGATATGAACTCAGGTATCTGTTTTAACGGGTATTTATTCATTTGTATTAGAAATTTTATAAAGTGAATGGATCAGTACCTTTTTTTTACTCATGGTTAAGATGGCATATAGAGACTAGATTTATCCTATTCAAATGGTTGGCAACTAGTGAGTTGCATAACACAGGTAGACCTACGGTTAATGCAAATTAACTATATCATTTTACTTAATCAAGTAATTACTAAAATATATCCTGGAAAAATGGAGTCCTTAGGAGATCGTGTTAGTATTCAACTACAAATTTCATTATTTTAAAATGTACTGTAAGTATTTTATCTTGGTGGCCTGTGTAGACTTTTTGATAATGGACCTTTGTTTTTATTTCTCAAAGAAAATAAAATCTAAACTCTGACATACTTGGGAAATAAAGAGAATTATCCTTCATTATAAGGGTATCATGTCTGGGATTAGGTTCAGGGATTAGGTTCAGTGATTAGGGATTCTTTGAGTCCTATAGGATGTAGCCTCTTCCAAGGGCTTGTTTTCCTTTGAGTCTCCAGCTGGTGGTAGCAGCTGCAGGTATGTACCTGAACATGAGGCCAGAGACAGCAAATTAGTGCTCTTCCTCCTTTATTCCTTTGTAACAGCGCTTTTCTGAGAGTAACACAGAAGCTCCTCTGTCATAAATTGAATGGCAGCCCTCAAAATGACACTTCCTCTTCCTAATGCTCTTCATTTGTGAACAAAAGCTTCCATTATGAGGAAATACACAGTACTTATGTGTACATTTAGCTTCTTATAGATTAGAAATTTGCTCCAGATTATCTGGGTGGGTCCTAAATGTCATTTTTCATATTCTTAGAGAGATAGAGAAAAAAATGGATGAATGTGATCAGTTTTTGGTTGTCAGCATCATACATATTTGACCAAGAAAAGAACCTAATTTCATAGGAATCCAATACATTATTATCAGCCCATATGTGCCTGTACAATTAATCATGTCAATTTGAGACCTTTTGACCTTAAAATATTATTGAGATAATGAATTTTTAAAAAAAGAATCCTGCAAGATGCTTCAGATCTTTTAAATCTTCCTATCTTGATACCTCTAAACCCCTGAACTATTTGTTATTTTTAAAATTACATTTCTAGGATAGGCCTACAAATCTACTGCATGGTCTTCAAATATCTCTGAAGGAAATTAGAGAAGAAATTTTAAAGGAAGAGAACTGGGAAAAAACAAAAGAAAAATTTCTCTTATAAATTTCATATTCAAGCAAATGATAATAAAAACAACTCAAACACACTGCCATTTCTAAAAATCTTGAAGACCTACTACATATTAAGTATTGCAAGAGGTATGACACAAATGTACCATTATCAGCCATTAGACATAGTGCTCTACACAATTTTGAATTGGCTTAAACATTCATAAAATCCAGGACATACTTGGTTTTAAAAAGATAGAAGAGGGCATTCAGGTTTTACAGAATCTCAGGCCAGTGGACAAGGCTTTGGACACCTGCAGATCAGACTCATATTTACACATAACCATAGTCTCCTATTACCTCCAGAGATAGAACTGATGTGGTCTACCTTATCAGCCTCCCAGAAAAGGAGGAAACACAAAGGCAATGAAAACAGTGTTTAGCCTCACATCTATGGTAACACATAGGAAAGAAAAAATGAGCAGAAGCGGTGTCTTTCAGTAAAGGTTAGCAAATAAGAGCTTCAGAATTCTTTCTCTGTTCATACTGAATAGTTAAGATCATTTAAAAACTATCAGAATGTGAGGTGAGTCCCATGATATTCATTCTGAAATTATGACCTACCAAACCTGAGTACATAATTGGACCATCCCCAGGTATTTGTGTAACAACCCACCCATGAGCAACACTGAAACACTCTTGCTGGGAAAAGTCTGTGGCTGAGGCTCAGAGATAGGTGCCTGCACTATGAGTTCCTTTGAGTAGAGCCACATTGGAATTTTGGTGGGCGTGGTATAGTTTTAGTAGTATTGCCATTTTCATGACATTAATTCTGCCAATTCATGTACATGGGAAGTATCTCTGTCTTCTTCTGTCTTCTGCAACTTCCTTTTTCAAGGTTTTGTAATGTTCACCATAGAGTCCTTTCACCTGCTTGGTTAAGTGTATACCCATGGGCTTTATTTTTTTATTCTATTGTGAATGGAAATGCTTTCTTTTTCAGCCTGTTCATTGTTGATATATAGAAAAGCTAATGATTTTTGTATTTTGATTTTTATATACTGCTGTGTTGCTCAAATCATTTTTCAGACTTAGGGTTTATTTGGCAGAATAATATTGAATTATATCATCGCTAAAGAGAAATTATTGGTAGGTCAACAGCATCTACAAATTTTTCCATATCTATTAATTTTAATGGTTTATTTGAACATAGGTTTCCAAGTAACCCCTCATGATTCTCTCTATTTAATCATTATTTGTGATGATATCACACTTTCCATCATTAGTTTTATTACTTTGGGTCTTTTCTCTCCTTCTTTTAGCCATATAAGACTATAAGGTGTTTTTCAGTTTTATTTTTTTGTTGTTGAAGAATCAAATGTGGCTGCATTTATTCTTTATATAGTTCTTTTTGTCTTGATTTCTTCAATTTCTGTCCTAATGATTATTATTTCTTTCAGTCTCCTAATTTTGGGTTTGGTTAGCTCTAGTTATTCTAGGAGTTTAGGTGCATCATTAGGCTATTTATTTGAGATCTTTCTTCTTTTTCTTTTCTTTTTTTTTTGATGTAGGCATGCTTAGCTATAAACTCTGCTCTTGGCACTGCCTTTTCTACATCCCATGGGATCTGGTTGATTGTGTGATCATTTTCATTAGATTCTAGAAACTTCTTGATTTCTCCCCTTATTTCTTCAATGACTTATTGATCATTCAATACTATGCTGTTCAACTTTCAGGTGTTTGAATACTTTTTGTAATCTTTTTTGTTGTTGAGTTCTAGTTATATTACATTACGATCTGATATAAATCAGGTGCTATTTCAACTTTCTTCTATTTTCTGTGGCTTGAATTGGATCCTAAGTTATGATGTATTTTGGAAAACTTCCTTGAGCTGCTGAGAAGAATGCATATTATCCAAATGCTGGATTAAATACTCTGTAGGTATCTCTTAGAAAGGTTTGGTTTATTGTTTTAATTCCAAGTTTTCTTTGATGATTTTGTCTAGATAACATATCTACTTAGTGATATTGGGTCAATGAAGTCTTCCACTGTCATTGTGTTGGGATCTTTCTGTAGTTTTAAGTCCAGTAGTGCTTATTTAATGATGTTGGGTGCACCAACATTTGGCACAAATATGTTAATAATTGGTAACACTTGTGATTTCATTTTTTTTCTTTTCTTTTTTTTTGCCACACTGGGCCTTGAATTCAGAGCCTTCATCTTGAGCCACTTCACCAGGCCAACTTTTTGTGATACACTTTTTTGAGATAATGTCTCATGAACTATTTGCCTGAGCTGGCTTTGAAATGTGATCCTCCTGATATCTGCCTACTGAGTAGCTAGGATTATAGGCATGAACCACCTGCACCCAGCTGATTTCCTCTTTATTTTTACCTCTATTACTATGATGTGACATTTCTTTGCTTCTTCTGATTAATTTTGGCTTAAAGTCTACTTTATAAGGTATGAGGATAGCTTCTACTGCATGTTTTCTGGTCAATTTGCTTGGAAAATCTTTTTTCTACCCTTTCACCTTAAGCCAATATTTGTTTGTGTCAGTGAGATATGTGAGATATGTTTCTTTTAGGCAACAAATGGTTGGGTCTTGTTTTTTTACAATAATGAACGTTTTTTATTATTCCATCAGTTATGAATTATAGCTTTTCTGGGTATATTGATTTAGGTTGGCAGTTATTTTCTTTCAGCAATTGCAGTAACTCATTCCATGCCCTCCTTGCTTTTAAATTTTCTGTTGAGAAATTTACTGTTATTCTGATGGATTTGTTTTTATAGGTGACTTTGTGTTTTTCTTTTGCAGCTTTCAGTATTCTTTTCTTGTTATCTGTAATTAATGTCTTAACTATAATATGCTGTGGAGAGGTTCTGTTTTGGTCATTTCTGTTTGGACTCCTAATGGAGTATTTTAACTGGATGGGCATCATTTTCTCAAGATTTGGGGATTTTCCTGGTATTACTTTGTTAAATATTTCCTATTCCTTTGGTTTGCATCTCTTCTTCAATGCCTATAATTTGTATGTTTAGTCTGTTAATGGAGTCACAGAGGTTCTGCATGTTCTATTCACATTTCTTTATGATTTTTTTCTTTATCTTCACCTGATTTTTCTATTATATCTACTTTGTGTTCAAGCAAAGTAGATACAGTATACTAGATTTTGATACAGTCTTCTGGATTTTTTTCAACTTTTTTTGGCTTTAGGAGCTTTTCATTTCCAGAGTTCAAATTTTATTTTTTCACAGACTTACTATGTTTATTGAAATCCCCTTTTAGCGGGCAGGACTGGATAATGGCAGAGTTGATATGACTTTTCTCACCCCTGACCTGGGAATAGAACTCAGGAATAACAAATTCACCAATTCAATAACAAATCAGATATTTTCATGACATAATAAATCTTTAGTAACATCATCTATACAACCAATCATGTTATATATTAATAGAACTAGCATGATTATATAGAAAAATGGAGGGAGGTGTTTTTCTCACTCCCTCCCTTGCTGGAGTGAGCATTCTCTCACTCTTGGTTATTACTGAACCTAACTGAGCTCAACTGGGGGAAACTGGAGGCTCAGAAAAGACACAGGATAGACAGACAGAAAGAAAGTGGGGTCAGGTGTGATAGATGTTTGGGTGGACACACCCAACCCTCATTGCTTCTTTCTATCTTTATTTTTTAAGGACTTACTCCTCTGCACTTCTTTAAAAACCTTGCTTCTGAAGTCTTCTCTAAAACCTTGCTTAAGCCACTTTCCTTAGATTCACACTGTCCTGAGTTTTCTCTTATCTGCTCCTTAGCATAATTGCTCTTAAAGTCTTTTGCCCTCAGGCTTGCACTGTCCCATCTCCCTTTAGCTTTCTTAAAGCCTCAGTGCTCAGACTTGCAAACGGCTTGCAAACAATAACAGCCAAGCCTAAAACCTGCATATGCATAACTCAAAGTCTTGGTCCTCTATCTTGCACTGTCCCATGCTTTGGCTGTTCTTTAGCTTAGCTTTTCTAAGGCCTATGTATGAAGCTCTTTCTTTAGATTAGTTTTTCTAAGGCTTATGTATAATGTTATTTCTTTAGATTAGTTTTTCTAAGGCCTTCTCAGTGCAGACTTTCTATCAACCCCTCTTTAGCCATTCTTTTCCATTCAGAAATTTCCCTTTAGCAATTCTGTTCGCTTCAGTAATTCTTTTCCCTTCCAAAAGCTTCCCACACCAAAAAGCCAAAAGCAAAAGGCCAAAAGCCAAAGCCCAAGCCAAAGGCCTCCAAAAAACTCATGTCCTCCTTCAGTGCTTCTTTTATAAACAGGGGCAAACAGGGTGGAGGAGTGGCTCTCGGGGAGGGGTGTGATATTGTAACAGGAGAAACCTGAATTTCTGCTTCTCTGAACATAGATAGACTTAGGAGACACAGATGTTCTGCTTTTTTCTGTTTTGTGGCTGGGGCTGTGCCTATCTTGGCCTACAGGTAAAAATAATTAAGGTGCATCTCACCTTACTTACATCCAGTCCTCATAGGCTTTTCATAATCCATTCTCCACAGTAAAATAGGTGTGTGGTGAAATATTATTTTGGTTGGAGTTAAAAATTATGTAGTAAAACGAAGGGAACTGACAAATAAGGGAAGAAAGAATGTGGTGAAAAGGTATAAAGTATGTGGGCTTGAGGTAAAAAAATAATAATGTGCAGGAATATATCTCTATTGCTTTAGAGAAGAATATTATAGTCAAGAATTATAATGACAGAGAAATTAAGAATAATAAATGCAGGATGTAGACTAAAGCAACAATAAGAAAGTATATGAAAAAGAAATTAAAGATATTAAAATAGATATAAAAGTACAAAAGAGACAAATAAAAAGATTATAATAAAAGTCAGTTCTTCTTTGTTGAGGAAAAGCATGTAGAATATCTGCCTACCGGTCTCTCTCAGCTCAGTGGATGCACTCCTCCAATGTTTGGTCTTAAGCATTCTGTCTCAATTTACCTGTTGCTATTCCTAACTCCTGTCCAGTTGCAGGTATATAAGCCTTTGGTTAGCTCAGTTTACTGAAAGTCCTTCATAAGTAGATGTGTTACCATGGTGGGTGGTGCTGATGTTCTGGAATCTCTGGGTCTAGGTGGTGTTCTTAGAAGGGTGCCTGCTCCATTTGTCCCATGCTGCACCATACACAAGCTAACTGCATGGAGCAGCTTCCCCTGACCCTGAAACTGTCTCATGTGTATAGGCCTTTGATCAGCATGCTCTTCTGAAATTACTTACTGTGTAGATGTGTTAATTTGTATGCAATGGGCTGAGAGGTGTTCTTAGGGATCTGACATTCACAGGAAAGTGTGTTCTCCCACATCATGCCAGAGACAATGCCACCAGGTGCTTATTCCATCAAATCAAGATGGGCCCCAGGTATGCTTTTTAATGTCTTTGTTTTATAAATCTATAATTTGTTGTTTACTTTTAATTTTTCTCTGTGCAATCTTTTATGGGTGCTCTTCCCTCCCTCCATGCACTGTACTAACTTTCCTGCCTATCTAATAGCCATGTAACTGAGGTTTTATTTTTGATTTGTGGAGTCACAGAATGTTGTACAGTCTGTAATCAGCCATCTTCCATCCTGATGCAACATTTAAAAGTAAACTTAACATGAAAATATTATCTTACAGAAACAAATGAAGATAAATTGTATTTTGTAGGCATGCCATTAAAGAAATTCAAGAGGAATACATCAAAATCAAAGAAAAGGAGAGTAGACAGTGAAGTGAATCAATGAAAAATTAAGCTTCAAAAGTAGTTTCAATATAAGAGAAAGGTAAAACAAAAAAAAGTACTTTCCTCAGCTTATATGATGCTTAATTATAGGAAAACCTAAACTACTCTGGCAGAGCTCTGAAAGAACGTTAGGAGAAGTTATAGGGAGGATATGATTGAGGCACCTGGGGATTTAAAATATTCTACAGTTTTATCTGGATAATGGATGTATGGAACCTGTACTAATTATACATTTGCTACATCTGCCTTTCATACTATTCATGTTTAATCTTAATTAACAAATAAAAAGACCAAATATTAGCTTTTAAATTTTTTATAAAAGAAGCAGTAGTCACCAAATACACATGTGAGAGAGTTCAACATTAATAATGAAGAGTTTGTAAAGTACCTGGGAATATGTTGAAGGACTGGAAAGCAGGAAAAAGAAAAGAGGAAACATTAGTTATGTCTTTTCTCCTGCCAGTGAAACATTGATGCCTCTTACTTTTGTTTAAAGCATAAGTATATTATGTAACTTTTCTCACAGAAGCCCCACCCTTCTGTTGCCTCTTTTTCCACCTCACTGTCAGTTTTTCTCACACCACTGCACCCATAAATGGATTTGCATATTGCTCCCTAGGGAGGCTCTTCCCTGCAAGTCTCAGATAAAAACTCAGCTCAATCTTGCCTTGACTGATCAGGACTCCTCAGGTCAATTCCTAAAAATGAGGTGCCCTGCTGAGCTCCTAGGGCTGTTAATGCTCTGTATCCCTGGTAAGCACAGAGGAAGGAGAAAAAGATGGGGAGGGAGGTGAGCTCTCAAACCTGACTGCTTCCTAGGTGTATTCTTTCCATATGTGAAATGTGCGACCTTGTGTGCAAGGATGGACAGGTGGTGTTTAGATTTGGGAGAGTGAAGAGGTTCTAGAAGGATTCTTTTGGTAATAACTCTTACAGGAAAAGAAGTGGACGGCATAGTTGAATCCTAGAGACTTCTTGTGGCTCTCTAATGTTGACTAATTTTTAAAAATTGAACATTTGTTGTGTATAATTGTAAATAACCCAAAATTATATAGCCTGAAATAAATAAAAAAGAAAAATTATGAAAATTGCTCATCATATTTGTATAGTACTTTGTCCCTGTCTCTCATTATTTCAGGATCCAGTGGGGACATTGTGATGACCCAGACTCCACTCTCCTTGCCTGTCACTCTTGGAGAGCCTGCTTCCATCTCCTGCAGGTCTAGTAAGAGTCTCCTGCATAGTGATGGAACCACTTACTTATATTGGTATCTGCAGAGACCAGGCCAGTCTCCACAGCTCCTGATCTATAAGGGTTCCAACAGGGCCTCTGGAGTCCCAGACAGGTTCAGTGGCAGTGGCTCAGGGACAGATTTCACACTCAAAATCAGCAGAGTGGAGGTTGAGGATGTTGGAGTTTATTTCTGTTTGCAAGCTGTAGAATGGCCTCACACAGTGATACAGCCCTAAACACAAACCACCTGCTTGTGGTGGCCCAGCTGCCACATGTGTTGCTAGTTTGGGGAGCAGCACAGATTTCTGAGCCACTATGTGAAGAAGATGCTAGAGACCTCCAGGGAACAGGTTACTTCTCTCTGTTCCCTCTGTGCCTCATCAATAGATCAGGCACTATGTGTAATTACCTCATCTTCTGCAGTGTGCTAGATATCATAAACAGCAGAATCAGGTGGTTCAGGTGCCCCATGAGCACATTAAGTAACAAGTTATCCTGACCCTCCCTGTCTGCCCACTGAAATGTGTAAATTTAGTCAGCTTAATAACCAATTGATGAAGATGCACAGCAAAAAAACTTGAACACAGGTTGCATATTATTAATGTGCGTAAAACTTTCACAGGATCATATTTGGTAATAATGAGAAATTCCTTTTTAATTATAGAAAATACAAAATGCTACAAAGTGCTTGGTAATGATGATAAGTGACTATGTTACTGGTTTATGGATTTACTACATTTTGCTTTTTTGTTTTTGCAGCCCTAGTGTTCTAAGGAGCTTGTTAGGTAGCTGCGCTAACACTATAGTTTGATTATTCATTTTGGTATTTTTCAGGTACAGTCTCACAAATTGCCAGGGCAATACTCATACCACAATCCTCCTACTTATGATTTTCTGCATCTAGAATCATAGGCATACACCAACACTCCTGATTTATGGATTGAAATGGGGTCTCACTATCTTTTTTGCCCTCACTGCCCTCAAACCATGATCTTCCCAATCTCCACCTCCTGAGTAGCTGACATTATAGGCATGAACAACTGTGCCAACTACATTTTTCTTTCTATCATTAGAGTGCATTCCTTCTATGTATTCTAATATTAAAATAGGGTGATGTGTTAGATCAGCAGCATCCTCATACATCTTGCATATACCTTGTCTCTTCATTGCATCATATCCTGTGCTTGATTTCATCTTATATTGTAATGGATTCCATTAAAGGATGTGCTTCACCAAAGGCAACAAAACTTTCACAAATCCCAGAAGAAACTATGTTAGGTACAGAGAAAATTTTGAGGATATGAATTGAAGACAAGTTACAGAGGCATAGCCTTCTCGGGGCTATATCTATTTTGACCAAAGCAGAAAGTGCAGTCTGGACCTGACTAGAGTGCTGAATTTACTGCTAGCTGTGGATGGTTTTATTGATTCAAGAATCCTTATTCATTACACATGTGAAACTGAGTTGTGAGTTGGCAAGTGCTGGTGTGAAGGCAGCTAAAGATATTTGGAAACTCATTGATTGTGGAAAACATTGCCAGAGCAAATCTTCAATATGGAAGTGGATGGCTGAAAGCACATTCATCCATTAGGAGGCCAAGTCAACACCAGTCTTTTGGGTATATCCCCAAGAGTGGTATTGCTGGATCAAATAGTAGATCAATGTTTAGCTTTTTAAGTAGCCTCCTACTAGTTTACATTCCCACCAACAATGTAAGAGGGTTCCTTTTTCCCCCGCATACTCGCCAACACCTGTTGTTTCTAATGATGGCTATTCTAACAGAGGTGAGGTGGAATCTTAGTGTGGTTTTGATTTGCATTTCCTTTATGGCAAGAGATGAACAGAAGCTTTTTAGTTTTATGAGGTCCCACTTATCTATGCTATCTCTTAGTTGCTGTGCTGCTGGGGTTCTGTTGAGAAAGTTCTTACCTATACCCACTAACTCCAGAGTATTTCCTACTCTTTCCTGTATCAACTTTAGAGTTTGGTGTCTGATATTAAGATCCTTGATCCATTTTGAGTTAACATTGGTACAGGGTGATATACATGGATCTAGTTTCAGTTTTTTGCAAACTGCTAACCAGTTTTCCCAGCAGTTTTTGTTGAAGAGGCTGCTATTTCTCCATTGTATATTTTTAGCTCCTTTGTCAAAGACAAGTTGGTTATAGTTGTGTGGCTTCATATCTGGGTCCTCTATTCTGTTCCACTGGTCTTCATGTCTGTTTTTGTGCAAGTACCATGCTGTTTTTATTGTTATTGCTTTGTAATATAGTTTGAAGTCGGGTATCGTGATACCTCCTGCATTGTTCTTTTGACTGAGTATTGCCTTGGCTGTTCATGGCCTCTTGTGTTTCCATATAAATTTAATGGTAGATTTTTCAATCTCTTTAAGGAATGCCATTGGAATTTTGATGGGAATTGCTTAAACATGTAGATTACTTTTGGGAATATAGACATTTTTACTATGTTGATTCTACCAATCCATGAGCATGGGAGACCTCCACTTTTTATAGTTTTCCTCAATCTCTTTCTTCAGAAGTTTATAATTTTTCTTGTAGAGGTCATTCACATCTTTTGTTAGGTTTATACCTAGGTATTTGATTTTTTTGAGGCTATTGTAAATGGAATTGTTTTCATATATTCTTTTTCAGTTTGTTCATTATTAGTGTATAGAAATGCTAATGATTTTTCTATGTTGATTTTCTATCCTGCTACTTTGCTATAGCTATTGATGATGTCTAGAAGCTTCTGAGAAGAATTTTTTGGGTCTTTAAGGTATAGGATCATGTCGTCTGAAAATAGGGATATTTTGACAGTTTCTTTACCTATTTGTATTCATTTTATTCCTTCTTTTTGCCTAATTGCTCTGGCTAGGAATTCCAGTGCTATGTTGAATAGGAGTGGAGATAGTGGGCATCCTTGTCTGGTTCCTGATTTTAGAGGGAATGGTTTCAGTTTTTTCTCCATTAAGTATAATGCTGGCTGTAGGTTTGTCATGTATAGCTTTTATAATGTTGAGGTAGTTTCCTTCTATTCCTAGTTTTTTTAGAGCTTTTATCATGAAACGGTGTTGGATCTTTTCAAAGGTTTTTTTCTGCATCTACTGAGAAGATCAAGTGGTTTTTGTCTTTGCTTCTGTTAATGTGGTTTATTACATTTATTGATTTTCGTATGTTGAACCACCCCTGCATCCCTGGGATGAAACCTACTTGGTCGTGGTGAATAATCTTTTTGATGTGTTGTTGAATTCGGTTTGCCATTATTTTGTTGAGGATTTTTGCATCAAAATTCATTAAGGAGATTGGCCTATAGTTCTCCTTTTTGGATGTGTCTTTTCCTGGTTTTGGGATAAGTGTAATACTGGCTTCATAAAATATGTTTGGCAGTTTTCCTTCCCTTTCTATTTCATGGAACAGTTTAAGGAGGGTTGGTATCAATTCTTCTTTAAAGGTCTGATAGAATTCAGCAGAGAATCCATCAGGTCCTGGATTGCTGCTTCAATTTCATTTTGTGTTATAGGTCTATTCAGGTGATTAATTTCCTCTTGGTTCAGTTTTGGATGATCATATGTATCTAGAAATATAAGATTTTCAAATTCATATGAATATAGTTTCTCAAAGTAATCTCTGATGATTTCCTGGACTTCCATGGTGTTTGTTGTTATCTCCCCTTTTGCATTCCTGATTCTACTCATTTGGGTTTTTTCTCTCCTCATTTTAGTCAGGTTTGCCTGGGGTCTAGTGATCTTGTTTATTTTTTCAAAGAACCAACTTTTTGTTTCATTACTTCTTTGTATGTTTTTTTGGTTTCTATTTTGTTGATTTCAGCTCTTATTTTTATTATTTCTATCCTTCTATTTGTTTTGGGATTTGCTTGTTCTTGTTTTTCTAGGAGTTTGAGATGTATTATTAGGTCATTGACTTGGGATCTTTCAGTCTTTTTAATATATGCACTCATGGCTATAAACTTTCCTCTCAGGACTGCCTTTGCTGTTTTCCATAGGATCCAGAATGTTCTGTTTTCATTTTCATTGACTTCCAGGAACTTTTAATTGCCACTTTTATTTCATCAATGATCCATTGTTCATTAAGTAATGAGTTATTAATTTCCAGCTGTTTGCATGTTTTTTGTCTTTACTTTTGTTGTTGAGTTCTACTTTTACTGCATTGTGATCAGATAGTATGCACGGTATAATTTCTATTTTCTTAAAGTTGCTGAGGCTTGCTTTGTGCCCTAGGATATGATCTATTTTGGAGAAGGTTCCATGGGCTGCTGAGAAGAATGTATATTGTGTAGAACTTGGATGAAATTTTCTGTATACATCAAGTAGTTCCATTTCACCTATTGTACATTTTAGATCTTGGATTTCTTTATTGATTTTTTGTTTGGATGACCTATCTATTAATGATAATGGGATGTTAAATTCTCCCACAACCACTGTATTGGCATTAATATATGCTTTTAGTCTTTCATGGTATGTTTGATGAAATTGGGTGCGTTGACATTGGGTGCATACAGGTTGATAATTATTATTTCCTTTTGGCCTATTTCACCTTCTATTAATATGGAATGTCCTTCTTTATCTCGTTTGATCAATGTAGGTTTGAAGTCTACTTTGTCCGATACTTATTGCTACTCCTGCCTGATTTCAGGGGCCATTGGCTTGGTAAATCTTCTTCCAGCCTTTCACCCTAAGCCTATGCTTATTTCTGTCAGTGAGATGGGTCTCTTGTAAGGAACAAATTGTTGGATCTTCCTTTTTAAACCATTTTATCAAGTCGTGCCTTTTGATGGGTGAATTAAGTCTGTTAACATTAAGTGTTAGTACTGATAGGTATGTTGTGACTCCTGTCTTTTAGTTGTCTTAGTTGTTTGAAGGTTTGATTGTGTGTACCTAAGTTGAGGTTACTCTCTACTTTCTTGCTTTTTCTTTTCCTGTGGTTTGGTGCTGTGTGTCTTTTCATGGTTAAGTTGGGTTTCACTTTCTGTGTGCAGCATCCCTTGAAGAATCTTTTGTAGTGGTGGCTTTGTGGTCACATACTGTTTTAGTTTCTGCTTATCATGGAAGACTTTTATCACTACATCTATTTTGAATGATAGCATTGCTTGGTAGAGTATCCTGGGGTTGAAGTTATTTTCATTCAGTGCCCAGAAGATCACAACCCATGCTCTTCTTGCTTTTAATGTTTCTGTTGAGGAGTCTGCTGTGATTTTGATGGGTTTACCTTTCCATGTTATTTGTTTTTTCTCTCTTACAGCCTTCAATATTCTTTCCCTAGTTTCTGAACTTGTTGTTTTAATGATGATATGTCATGGGGTAGTTTTATTTTGATCTGGTCGGTTTGGTGTCCTGGAGGCCTCTTGCATCTATATGGGAATATCTTTCTCTAGATTTGGGAAATTTTCTGTTATTATTTTCTTGAATATATTATGCATTCCCTTTGCTTGCACCTCTTCTCCTTCTTTGATGCCCATGATTTTCACGTTTGGTCTTTTGATGGAGTTGGTGAGTTCCTGCATTCTCTTTTTACAGGTCTTGAGTTGTTTAATTAATAGTTCTTTAGTTTTTCCGTTAATTACCATTTTGTCTTCTAGTTCTGAGATTCTGTCTTCTGTTTGTTCTATTCTGCTGGATTGGCCTTCCATTTTGTTTTGCAGTTCTGTTTCATTCTTTTTTCTGAAGTTTTCTATATCCTGGGTGGTTTCCTCTCTAATGTTGTCTATTTTTGTCCTGAGTTCATTTATCTCTTTATTTATCATCTTCTATGTATCACTTTGGTGTTTATACAGTGCATCTATGGTTTCCTTTATTTTTTATTTTGCTTTTTCAAATTCTCCTTTTTTTTTGTCTTGTTGTCTTGGAATTTCTTGAGTGTCTCCTGTTCCTTTTTGGTGACTATATCTAGTATCATCTCTATAAAATTCTCATTGAGTACTTGTAGTAAGTTTTCTTTTAAACTATTCTTGTGGGTTTCATTGGGGTTTTTGGCATAGTTTATCTTCATTTTGTTGGAAGATGGGTCTGAGTATCTGTTTTCTTCATTTTCCTCTGGTTCCTGTACTAATTTTTTGCCATGGGGAAACGGTTTTCCTGTTTTTTCTGTCTTCATATCATTGCCCTTGGTGTTGTTGTTGTCCCTGTACTGTGTGCAATTAAGTATTTTCTGTCTTATAATAATACCACTAGTGATATTTAGAATGGAAGGGTGTGAGGGAATGGAAAGCAAAGAAGTTAAAGGAAAAGGGAAAAATAAATAATCAAGTAGAAAGAAAAAAAACAAAACAAAAAAGCAAACAAAAGAAGTTTCAAAGATATAAACAGGGAGAGACAGTGTGCTAATCAACCATAAAATGAAAAGGCATTACAGAGACAGAGAGAGGATTGAAAATAAAAAATAAAAAGAATAAAAATAATAAATATAAAGAATAAAAATAATAAATAAGTAAATGAAAGGAAAAAATGTATAAATTAAATAAAATAAAACAACATGAAAAATAGAAAAAAAAACCTGCAAGTTCAAATGCAATGAAGTTTCAGTCTTAATAATTTTGGTTTCCCTCTCAGCCTCTAATCCTGGAGATGGTGCCTCTGATGTTGTTCTGTAGTTGTCTCATCAAAGGGTATGCATAAAGTAGAACAAAACTGCACAAAAAAACCCACAAAGTGTCCCAAGTTCAAATGAAGTACAGTTTCAGTAAATTTTTCAGCATGCAAGTGTTGTTCAGTTGTTTTCTCATCAAAGGTAGGGAGAGAGAAAAAAAAGAGTCTGGAGACAGGTCTGTGAATGGCTATCTGCGGCTGTGACTTGTCTGCCCACTGCGGTCAGCCTGCTGTTGCTGGAGGCTTTATTTATGCAGATCTCTGTGGTGAGCTTAGCACTCACCTGGCCCCACAGGCTTTGTTTACTCAGAGTTCTCCTGTGCGGGAGCCACTGTTACAAGTTTTCCCCTTTCCATGCACACTGGGGGAGGTGACACTGCACCTGCTTTCTCTGGCCTGCATGTTTCTTTACAGCTCATGTGGGAAGTGGTCTTCCCTCCTCTCCTGTGGAGTTTTCCTCCCACTGCCACTTTTATAAGCTTTCCTGCTCCTGCTTGCTGGGCATGTTCTGCTGCTCCTGCCAGCTGGTGTGCTTGTTTATAGCTCATGTGGGAGGTGGGTCTTCACCCCTCTCCTGTGGAGTTTTCCTCCCTCCTCCCTCCGCCACTTCACAATCTTTCCTGCTCTTGGTTGCTGGGCCCGCACCTCTGCTCCCCCTGAAGCCTCTGTTGCCAAGCACAGCTTGTTTATTTACAGTTCTGGGAAGAATTCCCCTACCCACTCTTAGGTACTCAGTGTGCCCCACCCTCTTTGCAACATGTCTTTATTGTTCTTATTGTTTATTACTCAGTTTCTCTTTTTTCCCCGGGTGAAGGTCAGTCCGTCCATGGGGCTATGCTGTTCTGGCCTGGGGTTGTCTGTGGGAGTACTGCATATCACTTAGCTCACCTTGTCTGTATCTTCCCAAGCCATCTGGATGCGGGCGACTGGCAGTCCAGGGGCCCTCCTGGTTTCTCCGTTTAACATGAAGTGGAGATCAACCTTCTCATTGTCACATCAGCTGTCTGACTGGCACCTTCACTTCTTATCATTAGAACATCTGACATTACTTTGGTCTCATCCAGATAATTCAGGACAATCTTCAGATCTAAAAATCCTAAGATTAATCAATATTTGCCAAGATCCTTTTGACATATAAGGTAATAATGTTAAGTTTCAGACATACATGATTTCTCTGTGGATTTTATTCATCCATTACCAACTGTTATCATCTAACTTCCAAAACTTCACTCCACTAAAGTGAAATAAAATATCACAAGATAGATTTATGAAAGAAAGTAGCAGAAAGAAATCTGAGACTCTGGGCCCTCTACTGTGTGAAATATAAATGCTAAAGATGCTTATTTCACTGCATCTAACCTCATGGTGCTAAGCTATTTGTTAAATACTTTTCTTATTTTGTGGCCCAGAAAAATGAATTACTGATTAAATCCAATCCAAGAGACATTTGTAAAGTGAAGTTAAATATTTCTAGGATATTCTTAATGTTTCTATTCATTTATAAAAGAATTTCAAGAATTATGATCATAAATGATCTCCAAGGACAAAGATTTTTTTCTTCTGTTAGGTTTTGTTCTATGAGAAGAATTCCTGTGCAAGTGAGGTGCTGGAATCACAGGGAAGGGCAAAAGGGAAAAAGACAGGGAGGAGAATATGGAAGGGAAGGGGCTGTTCAGCAAGCTGGTACTACTGAGGATGACTGCTGCTCAGACCAAACCTTCTCAGGGAAACAGGAGCAAGTTTGTACCTTCATCTTCTGTTATCATCCTTTGATGATGTCCTAAGGGCACTCATTCCAGGCTCTGTGGTCTGTCACATGTGTAGACAAAGCTTGCCTTCCCACCTTTAGAGAGCACAGTGAGGCACAGACTTGCCTAGTAGATGTAGTAGAAGCACAGTGAAGGGGAAGTGGCAAAGGTAAGAGTTACTAATAGTCCAGTCAGAAGTTTGATGTATAGTATTCACATTCCTCATTGGAACTGGATCTTGGAAGGCTGTTGGCTTGCCATTTCACTTAAGTTCAGGCCCTTGGAGCAGTAACAGGAGGCCTGCATCCAGACTGCACTATGGTGTTCTAGCCATCAGATTCCCTAGATTCCTGAAGCTCCAGTGCATGGATGCTGAAGTCATAGCTGAACTGGGCCAGCATGTCCAGAGCAAAGGTGTAAATGTGACATATGAAGTTATCAAATCTTTCTCCAAGTTCTATTGGGATCCAAACTTTTCCTCCTTTCTCAGCTGCACCACAGTGAAAGAACATGGAGACTCATTCTCTGCTAGAAATACAGACTGGTGTCTGGGTCAGGGTGGTGTTCCAACTTATTGCTAAAGAATAAAAGAAGATAATGGCCTTTATGTTATGAAGTGGGAACATGCCTTTTGTAACAGTGACTTTTGTTGAAGTAATCAGGTCTGGTACCATTAGTCATCATTTTATGCTGATAATCTCTGGGAAATTATGCCAAATGGCTCCAATAGGTCAGAATATGGTAGATGACAAATTGAGAATAAGGTGCACCTCACGTAGACATTTGGCACAAAAGAGACTGATAAATTTGTTGATGGTGCAATTGTGAATGGGAAATTGTGATTTAATCCCTGTCCATTTGCTGAGTATTGTTTCACTTTATATTGAAATGATTATGCTGAAGGGACTACCAACTACTTTAATTTTTGCATTACTGAGGACCCCATCCAGAGTTGGATGCTTTCCAGGCAATTTCTCTACCACTTGAGCTCGTCTTCAATCAAATTTTTAAAATTCGAATTTGGATTTCAGATCTCACTAACTTTTGCCTGGCTGGCATGTAATCCTGATCCTCATGCCTCCACCTATTAAATTCATGAGAATACTGGCAGGCACCACCATGCCCAGCTTCTAAGTAATTCTTCATGCATTAAACACACTTCTGATAAATGATGTTTTTGAAATTTAAAGAAATGAAAAAATATTTAAATATATATTACATGGATAACACAAAGTACTTTCCAGTCAGGCTCATTTGAGAGTGAGTTAAATCACTAGATCCCACTGCATAATACTTTACTATGTGTTTCCTACAAAAAAGAATATTCCCTATGTTATGCTGGCAGTTCACATCTGTAACCTCAGGTAAATGGGAGGTAGAGATTGGGAGATTGTTATTCAAGGCCAACAAGTTTGGGGTGGTGGCACATTCCTAATTCAAGTTGTGAGGACTTGGGGTTTTGCCAAAGGCCAACTTCATACTGTGATCCTCCTACTTTTGTCTCCCAAGTAGCTAGGATTACAGATGTGTGCCACCACATTCAATTTTTAAATTTTTTTAAATGAATTCTCACTATCTCCTTGCCTGGTGTCATTCCAAATCATCATCCTCCTATCTCTGCAACCAGAGTAGCTGGTTTAAAGTCATGCACAACCACCTCCTCCACCAGTGTTAGAGAGCTTTTGAATTTTCAATTTCAGGGTCACTGATGAGGAAGAAAAATGGTTTTGGAGTAGCCCAAAGTCTTTGCAAAAATTACTGGAGAAGAGAGAAATGAGGGGCCTACCTACTGGCAACCGAGACAAAAGGTTCCTCTTGTTGGGGTACCAAAATGGTTCTGGAAGATGTGTTAATGTTGTGATAGCTAAGTTGA
This sequence comes from Castor canadensis, assembly GCF_047511655.1. NCBI lineage: Eukaryota > Metazoa > Chordata > Mammalia > Rodentia > Castoridae > Castor > Castor canadensis. The sequence goes on along the minus strand of NC_133397.1, from coordinate 79,036,018 downwards.
AGTAGGTAATGGGAGGTCTTGTACACTGTCTGTTTTCACAAAGCCTGTTTATGATCCAAGAGGATATTGAGGATACTCTTTGAGGATACGGTTTCTCTCTGCCTTCATAATACCTTCCTTTCCATCTTCTCTGAAATGCAAAGTGATTCTCCAAGGGTTATGGTTAGTGTACATACTTCAATGAAGAGTCCTTAGAAGTTCTGGATCTTGTAGGGTATTTTAGGTTATAATTCCTGTGCCATCCTGTTTGGTTGGAAGAAGAAAGAGTAATTTATTTTCTTACAGAATTAAACTTGTCAACACTGGTTAGAGTTTTCAGGCTGGTGAGTTGTTAGAAATAAGGCCAAATGGTAGCAAGCAGATAAATATAGAGGTCCCAAAAACAAGAGTAAGATGCAGTCCATTTAGCCAATGGGTACTCAAAAGACCTATGACTTTGTATAATGACTACATGTGATCTGCCCATATTTGATGAGAGAGTGATCACTTGTTCTAGAGAATACCTCAGTTTGTGAAGGGGAAGAGTGTGTGTTAATAGGGCATAGGCATAAGTAGTCATCTGAGAGCTTAAGAAGCTTCTTCTTAGGAAATGCATAATGGCCATAGAGCTAGAAATGTAGCCAAGACTTTTCAGCAGTGGATTAAAAACTCTCTAATGTTGACTGTCCTAGAAGGACATGTTGAAAAAGAGCATTCAGAAGTGGAAAACAGCAATCACTTTAGGGAGACGACAGGTCAGCAATGACAAATGCCTTATACCCATTCATATAGCTGATAACTCTATTTTTCATTTTATTTTCACATTTCCTTTTATTTTATTATAAATTATCTATCTATCCATCTATCCATTATTTATCTAGCTACATACTTACCTATCTATTTACCTATCATCTATCACACTTATCTCACTGAATTTCTAAGCAATAGTACTGATAAGTAGCATCATCAGAGTCTTCAGAGATCAATCCTAGTAAGTATCTTTATCTTGAGTAATACACACAACTCCCCAGTGCAGCAGGCATCTAAAACCTCTGGAAGATTTTCCATCTCAAAACATAATTGGCTGAATCAATTGTTGGCAAGCATATGGTGTGTGTCCCTTTTATAACAATCAACTCTCATGAGGACTAATTCACTTCATACTACCAGCATTAACCCTTCGAAAGGCAGCACCTCCAATGACCCAGCCACCTCCCAATTGGCACCACCTTCTATGTTCTACCACCTCCTAATCTGGCCACTTTGGGGTCTCATCAGGGACCAACACAATTCTCCAACACATATACTCCTGTGGAAAAACCACATTCAAAATTTAGCAACTCCCATTTTTACTTTTTAATTAATATAAAATGAAATTTGAAATGTTTTGAAGTTATTGTCCTCTATCACACGATCCTATACTTAAATATTTGTCAAGCATAATCAAATATTTACTGATATAGCTTGGGATGAACATTTTGTTTATTCTTGTAACTGATTTGACAATGTTGGTGACTCAATAGTCACTGCCCTTCAGCCTGAGCTCCTCATCAAAAAAATCTGGAGACCAGCTCCGTGTCTTGTAGTAGAACCACAAGTAGCTCTGCCAGCATCAGCCAAATCATGCACATGAATGTTCATGAATGTGAGAAAAAATGCTATTGTTTTAAGCCACTGATTTTTTTGGGGGTACTCTGATTTGAACTCAGGGCCTCATGAACTTAAAGGCCATGCCTCAAGCCCTTTCTGTTTTAGATTATTTTTAAGTAAATTTTTGTGTTTTTCCCAGGGGCTAGCTTTAGGCTATGATCCTCTATGCCTGTCGTGTATCTTGGAATATAAATGTGCATCACCAAGCTCAACTTTTTTCTTGACGTTGGGTGGATCTTGCTAACTTTTTACCTGGTTGGATTCAAACTGTGATCCTCTTTTCCCCTCCTTGTATTGTAGGCGGGATTGCAGGAGTGACCCACTTCACCCCGATCTAAGAAATTGATATTTGAGAGTCTGTTTGCCAAACATTATTGTGCAATGCTAACGGTATGCTATTTCTAGATTTACCCATTTAGATGAGTATGTGCTACCAATAGTTATAGCTTTGATTTGAATATTTCATAATTAGTTCATGAAGATATTAAGTGGAAGTAAAACTAAATATTCTTTGAATAAAAGCATAACATTTACACCATTTATGAAATGTGCCTACATGTTTATATTATGTTCATGGATGTTCATGTATTTAGTTCATTATTACTATACACATATATGCATGTATTCCTACATATTTAAGGTTAGTTTAACTGAGCTATTTAATTCTGCTTCGGAATTATTTTTGGCAATGGAAACACACTTTTCCTTAGATTGGACTGATGTCATGCCACTACTATAGTCAAGGATGCCCTGGAAGAAGGGACACAAGAAAGTGCATACTGAGGGTTGCATATTATGGTATCTTTGCAAACAGACATTGATTATTCAGTAACATTGAACCCTATTTTGACAGTTCAATAGACTTTTGAAGAAACACAACTGAAGGACTGGAGGGCAAATTGTTTTGGAAAAGCTATCGCTAAATCTTTAAAAATTTTTCAAGGTTGAAAATTATGACTTTTGAGATAAATACTGTTGTGAAGGCCATTGCTCACCTTGGACTTTTCAATTATTAACCTGATCTAACACGTGGACGTTAGTCAGTCACACTTCCCAGTGTTTCCAATGAAGTTAATGCAGGAGTTCAATAATATAATTTCCAACTAGACAAGGCTCCATGGCTATTAGTACATCTTCCTTTTGCTAATTATAAATATTGACATGAATTTATTGTACATATTAATTGTATTCACTGTGATATTTCTGTAAATTAATTCAATATAAAAATATAAATGAATTCAATATAATGATGTGAATTGATTCTGTCCATGAACACTTCTTCTACCCCTGCCTTTTTCTCTCTTAAGTTTGTCCGTCTCTCAATGTTAATATCCCATCTTGTATATACAGGTTGTCTGTTTTTATTGTGTTGTTTGTTTTCCAACTAATAAGAGAAAATGGGATAAACACCTTTTGATTCATGTTAATTCATTTAAAGTCAGGATCCCCCTTCATCCATTTTCTTACCAATCAATGAAAAGATTTCATTCTCCTTTAGGCCAAATAATATCCTCTGTGTATGCATACTCTATTTACTTTATCCTTGCATCTGTTGATTGACACTCAGGTGTTTTGATACCTTAGCTACAATGAAGTGGAGTTATGAACTTGAGTATGTATGCTGACTTCATTCCCTTCAAATTTATATTCTGGTATAGTATAGCTGGATATATATGTAGAGCTACCATATAGAATTCTAGCTTTACTTTTTTGAGGAAATCCCATGTTGTTTTCCATTGTGAATGCACTAATTTACATTCCCACAAACTGTGTGTGAGAGCTCAGTTTTTCCCACATACTTGTCAGAAATTTCCTTTTTTTAATTTTATAAGTATTTAATTATACTTCTTACCATAAAATTTGCCAAAAACAGTGACTACTCCTGAGCCACTAGGTGTTAGCACACAACAGGAACACAGTCCATCACCTGGTGTGCAGTTGACTGCAATGCCAGCATTATGATCAGCTCCTCTGCAGTGTTCCAGCTCTGAGCCTGAACCTTCTTCTCAGGATGATGAATTGGGAGTGACAGTGGTTCTTGAAGCTCCACTCTTTTCTGTGGTCTACACAGAGGTGCAATGCCAAATTCTGAAGATGTTTGGCAGGGGTTAAGAATCTAGCCAAAGGCCCTGCTTTCTTCCTTTCTTCCCTAAGGTAAACAGCTCTTTTCTCCACGTGCTTGACAATGGGAATTGTCAAGATATTCTGCCTCACATGACCAAGAATCAATGGAGTTAAGGACTAAGGACTGAAATTTTTGAGACCATGAGATGAAATAATTCTTTCCCATTTTAAGTTGTTTCTACCTGGAATTTGGTCACAGAAACAATAAATCTGACTCATGTACCCAGGATTCTGCCATTTCTGTGAACTTGTTCAGAACAAGTACTTGTTCCGATAATCTCATCAATGACTTGCTGTTATATTCAGCACCAAACCTATTGGTGCCACTCTTTACTATAGGATTATTTTCTCTTATAGTCAAATCATATACTCTATTTTGAAAATGCCACCAGTAGGAGAAAGGCTAAAACCTTTTACAGCTGTGAATGTCACCCATGCCTTGTGTTCTATGTGATACACTTTTCTATTTATTTGAGTTCTGTCCTGAGTGACCCTTTTATTAAGAATGCAGTGACTTCAGTGATGTGCATTGTGATCCCTCAAAGATGAACACTTTAGTTTAGTAAAAGCTTTTTGCTTTTACTGTGATTATGTCATCTGCAATGGTCTGTGTTTTCTAGTGTGAGTTAAAATGACAAAAGTAATGCTAAGCCAGTACCAGAGACCCTTCAATCACCAAGTTCTCCAGAGATTCCTAGATAGTATGGTGGCTCAATACATATCAACTTGTGTTCAAATGTCTTTTCTTCTTGTCTAGTTCTATGATATTGTACAAATGATTTTAACATATATACTTTCATTTCATTTCTTGACTTCCTTAGAAGTAGAATGTGAGCAGTAGTTCTGTGTTAAAACATACTTTGTGCATCTGTCAAATACAACTTTTTGAAGGTGAATAGGAACAGAAATTTTAAAGCAACACCGAAGTGATATCAAAAGTCTTAGATTCATCCAGTTCCTATGGTTGGAGACAAGTGAATTGCAAATCACAGCAATACCTATTGTGATGCAAATGAACTGAAATTTCATACTTGATGAAGTAATTCCTGAGGTTCTCTGAATAATGGTAACTTTATGAAGTCATGTTAGCATCCAACATAATTAGTTTCATTATTTATATTATTGTAATAATCATTTTATTTCTTTAGTAAAGAGATGGCTTTGTGATAATGCTACTTCATCTGTAATGATGCTAAGGGTTCTCCAAAAAAGAAACATTAACTCTATTAGGCTATGGAAAAAAAACCAAAACAGAATTATGTTTCATTCCAAGGATGTTAGATCAGTATTAGGTTTCAAAATTAGCAATTCAAGAGAAAGTTCACATCTAGGGAAATAACAAAAACACATTCTACACTGCAATTGGCATTTTCAGAATTCTTGAAGGCTTACTATATGTTCAACACTGTGTACTAAGAAGTTGCAAAAGGAACACTCCTGACCTTCAGACACAATATTCATGCAGATCTTAAGAATAACTGAATATCTCTATAAATATTAGTTTAAACCTTTATAAAATCTGCAATGTACTTAATTTAGGAAAGATAGAAGACAGTGTTCCCTCCCCTCAGAATCATCTGGCACACACTACCCTGATTCCCTGAGAAAAGTGTATGAAGTGAAATTGAGATCAGCCAGGACTGAAAACTCAAAACCAGTTTTTCTGTGCCACCATTTCCTCTGTCTGCCCCATACATTCCAAGAAACCACAGGGATGCCAATAGTATGTAAAAGTCTCTTCTTGGTAAACCAAAGCTCTTGAGACTTTAGTTTTTCTGATATAAAAGGATTTAGTGAGCCATTACAGGTGTTAGTCAGAAAAGCAGGGCCTGGGACAACTTCCTGGCAAATCCTAGTAGGAAAAGTAGATCGCAGCTAAATATATCCAGTATCCAAAGTGTTATGAGCATGCTTGTATGAAAAATTTGGGGAAGGAAAACAAATTGTTTACACTGACCTCACATTGGCTTTACATAAAAGGAGGGAGATTACATCGAGTGGGGGAAAGCTGTGTAATAAGAGGACTGTCCATAAAGATAAGTACATGTTGCTTATGGACTGTAGGGTTAACAATCTGGAAAGTTTATAGTAACTAAGACTCGGTGGCCCTTTTGGTTGGTTACTGTGGTTTTGTTTAAAGTTTAAAAAAATTTCAAGAGATGTAGAATCATCTTTTGCTGTTCTTGCTTGTAGCTGTTTATTGATTAATTTCCTTATCTCTACTGCCTTCATCATTCAGCCCTAGTTATTAAACATAAAAAACCCAATAACTTTTCTTTTTCTGGCCCCACATATAATGACAGAAGTGGGCAAATGTGTAGCACAAGCAAAGACTCTGACTAACTGAATTGCTGTGGACCCCAAGTACAATGGCTCTGCAGTAATTCCATTGTTAACCAGAGTGTGCTGAATAGTAAAGTATGGTTCACTTTTGAGTCCAGACATTGTTCATAGGCAATTAACATCTAACTGAATGTTGCATTTCACTATGTAATGTTCCCACAGTCCTATACTGTATGTGAAAATCACTTATGATTCTTGTTCTTAACAAACAAACCAAAAAATAAACACAAAGCATACTTTAAAGTGTGCCAGACATATGAATAATAAAAGAAAAATGAAAAAAAAAATAAAGTGTGCCAGAAAGAAATCAATATTCCTATAAAAATGATGCTCTCCAGAGGCAGTAAAAACCTCAGCAGGTTTGTCCACTTTTGTCCACCAGAGGGGGTAAATGTACCACAACAATTGCAGGGTCAACTCTGCATGAGGCTCTGGAAATTATGCCCTGGATTCCAAACTGATTACAGTATTATTGCTATTAATAATTCCTATTGCCTTTCATAAGCTATCCTTTTCATTCAGGCATAATTTCACACTGCCTCAGACCTTAATAGAAGCTACCTTGGATAAAAGAACTATATAGATGCTTACATGTATACACTTTTAACTGTATAAATGATTTTAGGATATTTAGATACACATATAATGCACTAGGAGTATTAGAATCATTTAAGAATTTTAGTTTAAGTTTAGCTTATTTAGTGTTAATAGAAAAACACCTCAGGTTTTTTGTGTCTGACAATAGACTAATTTAAGCAGGAAGTAAAGAATAGAAAATAATCTTAAATGGACTATGAAGAGAGCTAGTCATCTTATTTTTGGTTAGCAGGATCAAAGCATCTGCCAACAATTATGGATACAGCCAAGTGGGAATTCTGTAAGAACTGAGCTGGCTAACTTCATGTCAGCTGGTGGAGAGAGAGAGGGAAATGGGAAGGAGGAAATTTACCCTTTAGGAGAGAGAGAAAGAATGAGAATTTCTAGATCCTTGGATTGTCCCCCTTTCTCTAGGCAGCCTCAACACTCCCTTTGACCTGTTTCCCTCACATGTCTGTGGAGTAAGTAAGTAGCAGTGCACCCTGGCCTTTAAGTCAACCATTCCCCTCAGGGTCAGTCTCTCCACCCAAGCATGAGAGTTCTTTTATAAGGGAAGTTGATACTGAATGTTGACACAACAGCCAAAACATCACATGCACTGAGGAAAGAGGCTGATACCTAAACAATATGTAAAATGAAAAGGTAACAATTTGTAGGAAGGCAGTCTGTTGATTAGATAAAGGGGTATGCATAAAATTAGTAGACCCAATGACTAACTGTCATGGCTTAGATGTTGTTAAGAGCTTACATTTTAGACTGTTGATGTTAACTAACAAAATGACTTGGGACACATAGTAGAGTTGTTGAACTGCATGTAGTTCCTGGAGCCCAAAAACATACAGACTTGTTTTTTGGGAGTTAATGATGCACATAATTTGGTATTTTAGCATTAATTACCTTTTTGTAGACTCTTAAGAACTTAAGATTTTACTATTACATCTGGAGGGTGAGATTTTCTTTGGTTTTGGTAAAATTTTATATCAGCCTGTAGCACCAAAAGATTTTGATAGTTATTTCTATAAAACAAACTCATTTTTAAATACACATTGGTACCTTAAATTTTGACTTTAGAAAACTCTTAGGCAAACTTTAAATTATAAACTTATAACCTTTAAGACTTCAATTTTTACATTGAAATAAGCTTTGTAAAGACCCAAATTTAGATGACACTGTTTTAAATAAAACTCTTAGTAACCTCATACCTTAAAAGACTCAGGAAAAAATCAAATAAATGAGCTAAATGTAAATTATACTTACAAAAGAATTAAATAGATTGAGATTATTGTCCATAAATTTTTTTGTAGTTCTAAGGCAAACAATAATTAGGCTAGGTTGGGATTAGAACTCTAGATAACTTTTGAGATGGTTGTCCATGTTGACTTTCCTAAAGAAATCTACACACACAGACACACAGATGTTATGACCTAGGCATTCCAAAGACTATAAACACACATAATGAGCTCCAAAAAAGTAAAAATTAAGTGGCCACAATTGGTAGGAGACAAAGTCGTATACATAAAATACATACAAAGACAAAAAAACAGTTACATTAGAGTTATTCTTATTAAACAAACCATGTTTTGCCAACATCTTTAGTAGATTAGTCAACTAGATTCCCAAGGAGTTCACCACAGATCTTTAACATAAATACGCTATTCCTGGCTTAATCCTTGACAGATTAATGCAGTAAAAACAACATGTATAGAAATTATATTAACCTAGAGAATTTTAGCCACAAGTTAGTTATAGTTTTCCTAGAGTATGGCAAGATGGCATCACCCATGTGTTTCCTATTCCTAGGGAGTGGCAAGATGATGCTGGACACATGGTGTCATTTCCTGTGACCACATGGTCTCTCCAAAGATTTTCTCAAATGGAACACAAAATACATGTTACATGAAACATACAGGCTCAAAATACCAAGCTGTTAATGGAATAAATGACATCTCTTCTTGAGAGACAGGTGTCCATCAGCTAGGAATGCTAAAGAAAAGACAGGATAAATTAAGCAATCTAAGGTGGGATTTAAAAGGTTTTGTTAGTGTTCACTTTACTCCAGGTGTTTATAATTAGATCCTATATTTTCTTATAAATGGGCTTTATTACTACCTAGAAAGCTGAGAATTCAAACCTTGTAGAACACAGCCATTTACAGATCTACAGCTTGGAAAGGACCTTAAACAAGTTTAGATTTTGACATACTACTTTGAGCTATGGATAGCCAAATGTTATTAATTTTAAAACAAAAATAATTGATTGTTAAGAGTAAAACCTCTAGTTAAATTTCCTATTTAAAGTACACGTGCATAACGACTCATTTTTTTAACCTCTTGGTTATAAGCCTAATTTTATTAGTAAAGAACAGTTAAGGTTAGAATGTTTTTAAAGGTATATTGTATATCACGTTTTAGAATAATAATTATGATGGACAGCATTAATTAACACTATATTTTGGTGTAAAAAGATGACGTTGTGTTAATATTTTTTCCTTTTAATTTTGCCTTTATAGTAAATGAGTTTTAAGTAAGTTGTGATTTTTTTTATTATAGATATACTTTACAGGTGACCAATGTTAAATCCTTAAATGGCACTGCTTTTAATTTTAGAAAACATGCTTTACAGAATTTAAATGCATTTACCATGTAAGAACAGTGACAACTAATACCACAGCTACACAGATGTAACCTATGTTGATTTAGATTTTACCTTTGAATGGAATTTAGAACCTTTGTCTAAGATAGGCAGAAAGTTCTTGTTAGCCCTGGAACAATGGAGTTTGACCACAGTGTGAGCATTTCTGTGACCCCTGTAGGCTATGGGGCAATAAGTGTTGGAATGGGGTGTTTAGAGCAGATGGACATGGCAGGTAGACAGCAAAGGTGTGGGTCAGAGAAAGAAGACAGAGAAGCTTGAAGATAGGAAGAAAGTGATTTGGTTAAGCATGGAAACTTAACCACTGCGTGGGGCTGGGGAACTGTGCAAGGTGCAGCTGGGGAGCACACACGTAGTCCCATTATGCTGCTGCTGGGGCATCACCCACCTTGTTCACCATGCCCCAAGCTCCAGTGGCTCCTGTGGCCTCCCCACTAGCAGTGGAGCTGCTGTGCCTTTGCATCTCCTCTCTCAGTCAGCTCAGGCATGGGAGCCTTTCAGCCAGAGGATGCTGGCCAGAGGCTGTAGCTGGGTGCAGCATCCCAAGCATACATACGTGTACACATAGGTTGCTGCAGGCCCCTTTGTATCCTACAGTTGCAGATGTAATTATTGTAGCACATACACCCTGTGGCTACTGCCTCCATGGTCATGGTCACTATACTTTACAGTGGGCTGGCTAGGTGGAGCTTCCAGACCACACTGAGAAACAGGATGGGGCCTGTGCCTTGGTTAGGCCCCAGGGGTGCGAATGGAGGATAACACCCATCACCATGGGTCTAGAAGCCTTGCCAAATGGCGCCAGATATCTTGGGGCATTCTGTGTCAGTGTCAGTGGATGATTTGGGGGTCCTGAGCCAGCAGTGGCCTGCTCCAGCCCTCCAGAGGCATGGCCTCTGGGGATAGGACTTCCAGGTCTCTGGAGGCATGACCTCTGGAGGCATGACTTCCATCCACCCCAAGGTGCAGATCGAGAAAAATGTACTCATGGCTGTCCATGCAGCTGTCTCCACCAGCCATCAGGGAAAGTGTGCACAGACATCAAAAACCACAGTCATGGTTACCTCAGGTGGCCAACTACGTTAACATTGCATGAGTGTCATAGTGAACCATGGGTGTAGTTTACTCAAGTGGTCTGGTGAGAGTCACATGTACTGCACCATACTGCATATACATGTCCCAAGGGGTGTCCCAGGTGCCACGTGTGCATGCCATCCCCAGGTGCCGGTGGCAGCTGGGACACTGTGCTCAGGATGTGACAGCAAGTTTCCGTTAACTGCACTATTATGACAGATATAATGCCAACTACTCTATGCCCCCTCTGGGGGGTGACTGCAAGGGGCACGAAAGCCTCCCAAACTACAGGTAGCAGTTAATTTTCTCCTATCCTCATGGCTCCCTCTCCTATTTTATGAGCAGCAACGCTTTCCCAGGGCAGGTGTCAGCCCTTCTGGAGCCAGCCTTTCCTGTTCCCTTTTTGTTTTTCTTTTTTTAACAAAAAGGACCTGTCACTGGATGGACTCAACAAGGTGTACCTCCCATTTGTTGTTTTAAAACCACTGGTTAGGGGGAGAAAGAAAAGAAAAGAAGAATAGAAAGATGGGGAAATAGGTGGAGAAGCTCAGCCTGAATGGTGGGGGCATTTCTAATTGCCCTGGCCAAGTGCGGAATTATAGACCTTAGAGTATGAGCTCCCACAGTGCAACAGAGGAAAGGATGGGGGAGAGGAGGGAAGGGAAGATTGGAGAAGGGGTAGTTAGCTTTTAATGTGGTTCATCCCCCGAGGACAGGACCAGGGAACCTGACCGTGAACCATGTGTCTTGGGGTGGTCGTGGGAGCTTGCGAGTCCTGCCATGATTATTGCATCCTGCTAATCAGGGTGGGGTCCATCTGTGCTAGAGCTCCAAATGAGTCCCAAGCACCAGGTGAATTCCCCAGTGTGAGGGTCTTCTATTACCCAAACTGTAAGTGGTGTTTGGTTCAGAAGCATCAGGTGGTAAGGCATGGTACCAGAGGACAGAGAAAGATGAATTAACATAAAGATTGGCAGAGATAGCATATTGGGATTTCACTGGTCAGTTTGTCCTGGCTGGCTTTGCCACAAACGTTAATTGCACTGGTGCAGTCTGTGATTAGAAGATCCTGGTTTTTCTTTCCCAAATGGAAAAATCCAAGCAGAGCATGTGGATGGGGTGAGGTAAGATAGCTTTATTGACAAAAGGGTAGTCACCCATTCTGACAGGTAAGGAAAGGGAAGAAGAAGAAGAGGGCCTGGTGGGTCCAGGTGGAGTCTGCCAGCAGAGAGAGAGCTTTTCTTTTTCAGGTGCCTTTAAAACCTACACTACCCCATGGAAAGGCAGGCCAAGGGGTTCCCACCCCATAATGAACAAGTGGGGAGGGGCAGTAGAAATTCCCAGCCAGGTGAGGGTGGTCTGGGCCATCCCCAGGCAGCCTACATGAGTCCCAAACCTTTCCTACTTCTAGCCTGCCTCACTCTGAACTACTGTGGACAAAAAGGAAGGGTGAGGCTTTCTCAGGTCAGAGCAGGAGCAGGGATTAGGGTTATATGTGGTCAGCTCAGAAATAAGATGTAACAGAGGCTAAAGGAGGGCAACTCAAGAATCTTTTGATTCCTCAACAAACATGGAACATAAGAGGTTTCTCTGAATTTGTTCCTACAATGCTCAGTACTATACTTGATGATACAGACAGTGCTGTACCCTTAAGACCATGAGGCACGAAGGCCAACACTGAAAAGCCTACCTGGTGATGGTGTTAAGCATTTCTTTTTTCTGAAAAGTACTGACTCAATTCTTGGGCCTACAAATAAATGAAAAGAAGGAAAAAAGGATGACATCTCTCTATCACTTTGTATCTTTCCTTGCTCTAAGCCATTCTCTCTACAGTCACTTTACAATTATCTTGGATTCCAGGAAAGATATCTTCATGACAAGTGAAAGAAATTACCCCTATCAGTAGAGCTTCCTTAGGATAGACCACCTTCCAGGTGACAATGATTTTGGTTTACAAGTCCCAGAACTTGTAATGGCCAACTAGATCACATCTGTGCCTCAGTCTATTTAACTATGTGTGCTCTCTCCCCAGGCTCCAAGCTCTTTGTGTATTTAAAATTCTAACTTCCGTCTATACTTTGAAAATGCTGAAAGTGGGCTGAATGCTTACTCTGTCTCTTCCCACAATATGTCTAAACAACTGTAATAAATCTCCTTTCTCTGCTCTTAACCATATATCTTTACTAGGTGTATCAGTGTGATTGGCTGGGCCTGACAAATGGAAGCCCAGGAGTTTGGGTCTGCAGTCCAAGACTCTGGTTTCAAAAGTGGGAAAGCAGGAAAATTGAAGTAATTCATACACTTTCTGCTATTACTAAGCTGATTACAGTCCTAACTTCTCCAAGCTTCAGGCTTCTTTTTTATATCTTGAGGCATTACTATGATTTCTTTAACTGTGTTGTAAGATGAGTCCTTCGAATTCCAGCTGGAGTAACTTCATCTTGCAGCAAGCTCCAATTTAGCTGTTCTCTATGCCAGAGTACAGCAATACAAGCCATCTCCTTCATGTAGTCAGACAGTATTTGCCAAGACCAGAGTAATCTGTGATAAGAGCAGGGACAAATTTCCTATAAAGCAAAACTTTCCCAAGGTCTAATTCTGTCTTATGTTATTTGAGCATGTAGTTTAATATGCTGTTTGGACACTAGATGGAGATCTATGTCCAGGTTTCTGCCATGACAGTCAAATAAAATAGAAGCTAAGTAGGCAGAGGGTTGTAACTTTGGATACTGGCAGAAGTTCAGATGTATGCAGCTCTAGGAAGTCATCCACAGCTTTGTAATTCTAATTTCATTGAAAGTGGATTTGTATGAGTCACTTTTTGTGCTGTCAATTAGATCCAAGTTTGAAGGCACAGTATTGTTTATACCTCCCTGAAAAAATAGCAAAACTTATTTCTAAATTTATCATTTTCTAGAAAAGTCCCTCAAGAGGAAAAGACTGGTTGGGTCTTAGACCTACTCTTCAGGAGAGGACAGGAATTATGATATGTGACTTGTGGGGAGAATGATGCATGAAAGCCTGGAAAACATAATTACCTATGCCATCTTAGTCATACTATGCCAATGTTTTCAAAATCCACCTATTTACCAGCTTTTATACATTCTCTTATCTTCCTCTCTTCATTTCCGTAAGTATGAAATAGCGCCTTCTTTCCTTAATTACTCTCTCTTGTAAGAGTCATTCACATAGAATTGTGATATGATTAAGGAACACAAGAAAAAATTTGTTATCACTGGACAGTAGACTAAATCTGCCTGTGGTTTCCCCCCCAAGAGAATCATTCTCTGTAAGGAAAATGCAGCTGCCCTCATCACATTTGGGACACTTGAGAAACCACCTACCTGCAGCTGTACACAACCCTTGCTGATTTGCATATGCCTAGAGCACAGAATAGTGCCCAGAGGACTCAATAATAGGCTGATCATAGCCTGTGCAGGAGTCAGCTCCAGACAGAACACAGCATAGACATGACAGCTCCCATTCAGCTCCTGGGGCTGCTGCTGCTGCTCTGGATCCCAGGTTGAAATGGACAACACTTAGATTTTTCTCAGCCCAATGTGGCCAGTTCTGCCTGGCTCTTCAAAGAAGTCCTCTTACAACATCATTAATAATGTGAATATTTGTTTTTATATCTCCAATTTCAGGTGCCAGATGTGAAATCCAGATGACCCATTCTCCACTCTCCCCATCTGCATCTCCAGGAGACAGAATCACCATCAGTTGCAAGGCTAGTCAGAGCATTGGCAATTATTTAGCCTGGTATCAGCAGAAACCAGGGAAAGCTCATAAGCTCCTGATATACGGTGCTAACAGTTTGGCATCTGGGGTGCCCTCAAGGTTCAGTGGCAGTGGATCTGGGACAGATTTCACTCTCACAATCAACAGCCTGGAGCCTGAAGATTTTGAAAGTTATTACTGTCAACAGGCTAATAGTAACCCTCCCACAGTGAAACAAGTTATAACATAAACCTACCAGGGAAGCAGAAGTGTGAGGCTGTGATGCCCCATCTGCTCTCCTAGTGCCTCCATTTGCTGAGAGCTTTTCTCAGATTCAGGCTCTGAAGTTTACCACAAGACAGACACTCATATAAGCCCTAATGTTTTATCCTCTTGCTTACCCCAGCAACACAGATATAAAGTTGTGTCTCCTGCTTCATCAAAGAACTCAGAAGAGTACACCTGATATATATGTGTTTCACATCAGTTAGATTCTTTCAAAAAAGTAGATTTAATGCAAGCAGGAATTTTCTGAAACAAGGGGGATTAGAATCTAGGGAATATCCTTACAATCTCTGGGTTACATTACTGAGAAAAGCTAATAATGGAATCAGTGGAAACTCTGATGCTCCACTAAAAGCCAGAGTCATCTGCTACTGGAAAAGTAGGCTTTGTATCCTCTACCCTGTCTTGAAATACCTATGGTGGAATTGTGATGCTTTTGGCTGCCTGTGTCTCCTCATGGGTGATACTCCGCTTCACTTCTCTGTCCATCTGTCTGGTCAAAGATAACAATATTGAATTATCCTCTTACAACTTTAAATTGTGTAGGAAGGCCTTCATGTAACAAGTATGCAGGATACCAACAAGGGAAAATGATTCTTGAAATGTGCTTCCTGAGTTGACTATGATGAGCAGTTGATAGATGTCAGGATAGTGTTAAAAGAATATCATTAGACAAATGAAATTTAGCAATGTTGATGTGAGTAAAGAATGAATTTGGCATCCCTCCAAACCTACACAAGAGTAAAGTGTCATGTGAGCAGGAACATTTATGGACAAAATATAAGTGAAAGTAGAGACAGCAGGCTTGTAGCAGCTCAGTTTTGCCTCCTTTGAACATGGTCTCATAGTTTGCTGCCTGAAATTAAAGAACAACTGCTATGACTGAATGAAATTCAGCTACTTGTTACATAGTATTCTTCTTATGTAGGCTTTTAATAAGATTAAATACTATAATCAGTTGTACCTTATTACATAAGGATTCACATATGGAAGCATGCTCAGGACAAGTTTAACTTAATATAATAGTATAACATTATATATACCCTATTTCCATATTTTTCACAATTTTCCAGTGAGATGATCCTAGAGTATACTTGGTTGAGCTTTGAAGTATCACCAATAAGAATAGGATAATAATATCAAATATTAATTAAGTCACAGAATAAGAGGTAAAAAAGAACATTTTATGATAACCTTTTGATAAAAAATATTTGAGAAAGAAATGAAAGTATTTACTTAATAAAAATGTGTGATGGTGATAACTTAAATGTGAATGTGACATTCTTTTCTATTAATGTCAAATTACTTTGCATCTCATTTGCTTTGGGAGTGAACACCATTTCAGAATAGATGGAAACATTTTACCAAGAAAAATATCAGTTTTTCCTTAGAATACAGGAGAACCTATATAAAGAAGATAAGAGAAGATCTATAGAAATTGAAGAAGGCATATTTTAGGGTGTTTTGTTCTTCAAATAAAAAGAAAGTTTTCTCCAACAACACCATTTAAGATAATTTCTTTTGAAAGACACAATATAAAAGCTTATTTTGCCACAAACCACCTAGCTTGGAGGCTGGTTTAGAATCATAGAATTACACACCTCTCGTTCAGACCCAAGGCACTTACCTACTCTCCATGGAGGCATTAAAGATGTCATAATCCATAGGTTAGTCCCAGAATCTTTGACAGTCCATGGTAGGGTAAAGTTTTGAAGCTCTTGCACTTCGGGTCCCAATCTTAGTGTCTGACAGTCCTCAATGGCAACAAGTGTTATAGATCTTGATCATAGCTTGTAGATTCATCTGTCTGGATCTTCACAACCCTCTGACATTCTTCAGCATCAGTTCTTCATTCTCTCTAGTTTTCTTTCTGTACTTCTGATACCCGTCACTGCTTCTATCACTTTTTCCCTTTGCTTTTCCCATGGCTGCTGTCACCATGACCGCCCCCACCAGCAATTCTCTGATGTCAACTCTGCCACAGGTCTGATGTTACCTCTGATCCCATAGCCTTGGGTAAGCCTGATGACCATAACTGACCTCAATGCCATTGCTAGTGGTGGAGGCTGATGTTGTGGAAAGCTCTATTTCTCCTCTTGCCATGATGTGTCCAGTTACCCCATGACTGTTATTGCTTTGCAACCCTTCTTTTTGTGCTATTAGTTGTATTGCTTTACCAATAGGAAAATCTAAAGTAGAGAAGGACAACCACACCAGACAAATCTTTATTGGGACCTTGTATTTTGTTTGCAGGGAGTAGGACGGGAGGTTACACTGGCTCTCCAACTGAACTAAACAGCTGTCTTAAATAGCCACATGATGGATCTGGCAAGAGTATGGGTACCAATCATTGCAATTCTCTTATTCAAATAAAGTATTGCACTGTACCCATCATGCCACAGTATCTTTCACCAGTTTGCAGTTCCCAGTGAAAGAACTTTCTCCTGTTAGAAGAATTCTATAGAAAGAAAGGGGAAGGACTTTCCCTCTGGTGTTGGTGGAAATGGCTTCAAGGTCATCTACATGTCACTGAGGCTTGCAAAAAAGTTTGTGCAAGATACTTTCATATATGAGCCAGATTTGAATGTCAGTAGTAAGCTGTAATTGTCTGTAGCTCTTTAAGATGTTCAGTAGTGTTCAAAGTAGCTGGTGTTGGCATAAGAGCAGTTCAGCTGACTGCACAGCTGATAGTCCTTTACTAAATGCACTGAGGGTCCGAGTGAAGGCACTAATACTTGTCATTATGGAGTTAAACTCACCTCAGCCCCAAAATCTCAGCTTATTTAATAAAAAACATAAAAAACATAAGGGGTAGTTACAATAAATACCTATTAGTAAGAGTGCTTAACATTATAATCAGTTGTCTAAAGAAGCTCAACACTTGTTAAAAAACACTTGTTAATAAAGATTGAAACATGCTAAAATTTTTCCAAAAAAGATGAAGAGGGATGGGAGAGAGATGCAGAGTAAATTCAAATATGATATATTGTAAGAACTTTTGTAAATGTCACAGTACACTCCCAGCAAAACAATAAAAAAGACTTCTTAGTAAGAGGTCTGAACGTTATTTATCAATGTAATTGATGCATAACAATCTGGTGGCTAGGGAAAAGATGGATTCTTATCATTATTTTCATCTTGAATTTATTTTCTTATCAATGCATCATTACATTTTAAAATGTTTTCATGACTCTGAAGGTTGAAAACACAATGATTTATTATGAAATAATCAATTTCTTTCTTAATTCAGTGCATTTAGCATTTTGGAAATTTTAATAATCATTTAACTGAAAATATTGAAATTGTGCATACCCTGTTAGAGATTACTGACCTTAAATGTCATTTACTTTGGGGATTTTGTCCACTTTTCAAATTTCCCATAACAGTCTTGTGCCCTGGTTTGTCATCGTCTTTAGTCTTAGCCCCAGGTAAATACAATCCATTGCTCAGCTCTGGATTGATCAGCCTGGTGATAGAATTAATTTGAGCATCCAGGAAAACAAAAATGAATACCCAGTTATCAATCATGGAGTTTTAAGTTGTTGTGTGAATGGAGAACTGCAGACAGCAATGGTCCTTTCACCAGATGAATAACCAGTGGTATTCTTAAGCTTCCAGCAATCTGTTCCATGAGGCTAGATACAATTTATGAGCAATTCAATGGTCCATAGTTGATTCCTGTCTATTTGGTGCACTTGATTTTTGCAACCCAGAATAATGAGTAGATTCAACTATGTTCATTACCATAGACTCCTTATTTTCTGATTATGGTGCTTTCTAGAAGCATGTGGGGAGCTATTCAATCTTTTCCCTACTGTTATGCTTCATGGAACAAAAGGTGAGAAGTGCAAAATTCTTATCTCAAACATCAAAACAAATACAAACATAAGCAACATTGTTGAAGATTTGCAAAACTTGATACATGGGTACACATTAATGTTGGGAATTAAAGTGACCCAAATGCTGTGAAGAGCAGAATGGCTGCTCCTGAAAACATTTTGAAAATATACCATATGACTGTGAATTTCATTTATGGGCACTTACCTCAAAAATAAAAAATAACAATTTGAAGACATTGTTTGTATAGCTACATTCATAGCAACATTATTTATAGTAGCTAAAAGGTAGAAGTAACCTCCATGTTCATCTATGAATTAATACATTAATAGATAACTCTCCCTAATCTTATTAAATATAGTACTGGAATTCCTAGCAACAAGACAGGAGAAAAAAATTAAAGGAATTCAAATAGGGAAGACAACAGTGAAATTACCCCTATTTGAAGATTATATGATTGTATACCAAAAAGACTATAAAAATTTATAAAAAATCTCTTACAACTTATAAACATGATCAGCAAAGTAGCAGGATGCAACATCAATGTACAAAAATCATTAGCTTTCATATACACCAATAGTGAACAGTCTGAGAAAGTAATTGGAAAAACAATACATTCAAAAAAACATCAAAAATTTAAAATACCTAGGAATATATTTATCAATGAAAGTGAAAGACCTCTATAGTGAAAACTATAAGTCACCAAAGAACGAAAATGAAGATGACATTAGTAGTTGGATGTTTGTCCTAGCCTCATGGATAGGCAGAATCAGTATGATCAAAATGGCTATACTACTAAAAGCAATTAATATGTTCAATAAAATCATCATAAAAATGGGAAAAAAATCTAAAGGAATTATTTACAGAGATAAAAAAAAAACCAGTCCTAAAGTTCATATGAAAGCACAAAAGACCTCAAATAGACAAAACAATCCTGAGCAAAAAGAGTTATGCTGGAGATAACAAAATACCTTACTTCATCTACACTTTATAGCCAAAATAATAAACAAACTCATGAACAACCAAAACCCCAGCATGATACTGTACAAAAGGAGATATGAAGACAAATGAAATTGAATAGAAGCCCTCACTAAAGCCTACAGGTGAAGACATTTGATTTTTGACAAAGTAGCCCAATACATGTGTTGGGGAATCGACAACTCTTCTAAAAATGGTACTAGGACAAGTGAATATCCACATGTAAGAGATTGAACCTAGATCCCAGTTGCTCACCTTGTGCTACTATCAATTCAAAGTGGATAAAAGATTTTAATATTAGGTTTATAACACTGAAATTACTATAGGGAAGAATAGGGAAAACACTGGAACCCATAGGTGTAAGCAATAACTTCCTGACCAGAACTCTATTAGCTCAGTAATAAAGAGAAAGGATTGAAAGATGGGACTTCATCAATGTAAACAGCTTCTGCACAGGGAAGAAAATTGTCACCAGACTTAAGAGACAGCTTAAGAAAGAAGAAAAATCTTTGCCAACTATACATCTGAGGAGGCATCAGTAACCAGAATATACAGAGAACAAAAAGGAAGTCCTCAATGATTCAAAAATTCATTAGGTGAATGTGAAAATGAACCAAACAGACAATTCTCAAAGGAAGAACTAAAATTGGCTTACAAATACCTGAAGAAAAGCTTCACATCCTTGGCCAGTAAATAGTGCAAATCAAGATCCAAGATGGCAACTAAGGTCTGGAAGCAGAAAGCCTAAGCTCTGTGACTGCAAAACCTCCCTGAGATGTTGGAGCCACACTTGTTTAATTCTGACTACTTCTACCAAAATAATATCTGCCATCACATTAGATGCAGGAGAAAATTCAAAGACTGACCCTCAAATAAGCCTTTAATTGCACCTAGTAGCTGCAACCAGTGACATTCTGGGGAAACCCTCCTCCACGGTGATTTTTTTTTCTTTCCTTCTCTTCTCCTTCCTCCATCAGTCAAAAAGAAAGCATCAATCAGAATCAAACTTTCAACATCCTGAACCACTAGCCCATAGAAAGCCTCCTCACACCACACTGAATTGAGAAAATTTGGTGCCATTTCTCACTACCACCTACACTACTGACACCACTGCTGCCATCACTGTTGCCTCCTTCAAACCTGCCTGCACATCAATTGACAGAACAAAAAGTAGGCACCAAGCACCATGGGGCTATCCTTTAACAACCCCTGGAAACATAAACCAGTGCAGCCCCTGGGCAGACTGAGAGCAAAATGTTACTCATAAGCCAGTCACCTGGTGAGACCATGACAGAGCTTCTGCTTACATGCCAATTCTAGACTGGATGCAAGAGGAATAATTCCAGAATTAAAAACTAAGACTGAAATTCTATTGTTCCTGAAACTGGTGTTATTTAAATTTAAAAAAAATATTATTGTATTTTTAATTTTTATTTTTATTCCTACTTTCTTTTTGTACTATCAACTTTACCATCAGTAACTTCTCATCCCTACTCTCACATCCTTCACTCTCCCTCCTTCTCCTGTGCTAAAATCCATTGCTCTCCTTCCCAAATAATCTACTCTCTACCTCAGCCCTCACCTTGCCCTCCCATTCTCTCCCAACCTGTCAGCAGACTACCATCCCTTGTACACATCCACCACATGCTGGCCAACCTACTATACCAACTTTACACAACCCCAAGCTCCTGCAATCTCTGACACAAGAACCCTAAACTACAACAGAAATACCACAAAAAACACAAAGGCCACAAAACCCAGCAACTCCACACCTCTTTCCCCACTCACCCATTCCACTTTCCACCTCCGTTTTTTGTGCCACCCTAACCAATTCCTCAAATTTCAATATCTAGCCTAACAAACATTATCCTCCCAACTCCAAATGTTTATAGATATTACCACCAAGTAGTCTTCTATATAAAATATAAGCAAATCCTTGGGTATTGAAGCTGTGAATTAGCTATTGCTAAATTACACCTCCAGACCAGGGACTGAAATAGCACACCAACCTAGCTAACAACCAATACAGCCACAACCCAAAAATTAAATCAATAAAAACAGGCATCAAAAACCACCAAGTAACCTAATCAAGTACATAGTTGCACAGTACTTATGGAACAATGGGAAGAAGAAGAAGGAAATGAAATGACTCTCATCAAAAATAAAATAAATTAATACAGGATTTAGAGAGAAATGAAGAAAACAGATACCCATTTACTGATCTCAACAAAACAATGATAAATGGCACTATGGTACCCAGTGATACCCACAAAAACAACCTCAAAGAAGAAATCTTACAAGAAATCACTAGAATTTCATGTAGAAGATACATGGTTAACCAAAATGTCCAAGATGCACTCAGGAAATTGCAAGACACCAAAAATAAAGAACATAAAAAGATACAGAAAAAATTAATGAACTCAGAGGCATCCTAAACAAATGTCAAAGTGAAATGGTGAACACTATAAATAGAAAGATAAATGAATTAAAGGAAAAAAAATTAAAGAGGAAATGACCCAAGATACGGAAAAACTCAGAATAAAGAATCAAACAAAAACACAAAGCACAGTGGAAGGCCACTCCAGCAGAGTAGAACAAATGGAAGACAGAATCTCAGAATTTGAAGATAAAATAGAAATTAAAGAAAAAACTGACAAAATGTTAAGTAACTCAAGACCTGTGAAAGAATATACAAGAATGTACCAACTCTATCAAAAGACCAAACCTGAGAATCATGGTTATTGAAGAAGAAGAAGAAGTACAGGCAAAAGGGATTCATAATACATTCAATAAAATAATAACAGAAAATTTCCAAAATATTGAGAAAGTTTTGTCCATTCAGGAATAGGAAGCCTCCAGGACACCAAACAGACTTGACAAAAATAAAACCTTCCTGTGGCATATTATCACTACACAAGCACAGAGAATAGTGAAAGAATACTGAAGACTGTATGAGAGAAAAAAAAAACATATAAAGGCAAACCCATCAAAATCACACAGATTTCTCAATGGAAACCTAAAAGCAAGAAGGGCATGGAATGAAGTAATTCAGGCATTGAATGAAAATAACTTCAACACTTTGATGCTCTACCCAGCAAAACTACCATTCAAAATAGATGGGTCAATAAAAATTTTCTACAATAAGCAGAAATTAAAACAGTATATGACCACAAAGCCACCACTACAAAAGATTGTGCAAGGAATTCTGCACACAGAAAATAAAAGCAAACAAAACCATGAGAGTATGGGTAGTATCAAATCACAGGAGAAGAAAAGACAAGGAATCAGAGAGTAGCATTGATTCAGCTGCACACAACCAAACCCATAAACCACAAAAACAACTAAATGGCAGGAATCACCACATACCTATCAGTATTAACACTGAATGTCAACAGACTCAACTTCCCCATCAAAATACACCATTTGGCAAACTGTATTAAAAAGGAAGATCCAATGATCTGCTGTTTACAGGAGACCCATCTGATTAACAGAAACAATTACTCACTTAGTGCAAAAGGTTGGAAGAAAATTTACCAAACAAATGGTCTCTGAAAACAAACCATAATAGTAATACTTATCTCAGACAAAGTAGACTTCAAACTTGATTAAAAGAGATAAAGAAGGACACTTCATATTAATAAAAGGGGAATACACCAAAAGGAAATAACAATTAATAATCCATATGCACCCAATAACAGTGCACCCAATTTCATCAAACAGATTCTGAAAGACTTAAAAGCACATACAGATTCCAACACAGTGTTAGTGGAAGACTTTAATATCCTTCTATCACCAATAGATAGGTGATCCAAACAAAGAAATTCTACAACTACATCACACCATAGATCAAATGGACCTAACTGATGTCTACAGAATATTTCATCCAACATCTGAACAATGCACATTCTTCTCAGGAGTCCATGGAGCTTTCTCCAAAATTGATCATATTGTTAGAGCACAAAGAAAGCCTCAGCAAGTACAAGAAAATAGAAATAATCCTGTGCATTACATCTGATCACATTGCATTAAAACTAGAATTCAACAACAAACACAACTAAAAAATATGCAAACATTTGGAGGCTGAATAACACATTGCTCAACAATCAGTGGGCCATAGATGAAATAAAAGAGGAAGTTGAAGGGTTCCTGTAAGTTAATGAAAATGCAAACACCGGGATACAAGATGGCAATGGAGACAGAGCCGCAGACCTGGTGAGCTGACCCAGAGATCCTATGGAGAAGCTGGAGACACGCCTGACTGAGGTAAAGCTCCAGGGACAGCCAAAAACACGGCACTCTAAAAATTAAGATCATGGAAGTCTTCTCCACACCATGATCTAATATAAGAAGAGCCAGCCTGCCAAATCCCCACCCCATAGGTCAGCAGAGCTGCTGCTCCATTCTGCAGGGCTCTCTGCCCCTTGGGCTGCACCAGGCCACAGCTCTGTTCTAGACCCACACACATTGGGATACCCATCCCTCAGCTGTACTGGCTACACCATGCCAGAATACATGTCCCTTGGCTGTGCCGCTGGACCTATGACCACCAGGATCCCTGCCATCAGTCTCACCAGTCTGTGCTGGACTTCATCCTGGAGCTGGTCCCACAGCTTGCAGGGATACCCACCCCTCCCCCTGAGCCCACTGCCCTTCAGGCCCTGCTGAGCCCCAGCCATGCATGGGATGACCAGAACCCACCACACCCATCAGGTCCTGCTCAGCTCCAGCTCCATGTGGAACAACTGGAGCCCTGCCCTGCTGGGACAGGCACCATCCTGGTGTGAGACAACCGCACCCACTAGCCTTCCAAGAATCCCACTCCCTGTGCAGAGATGGCCCCAGCTCTATAGGGTTCCCAGATAACTGCTCCACCAGGCTCCTGCTCAGCTGCCACTAGAGGGCTCCAAGTGTGCCTAAGAGACACACACAGACTGGATTGGACATAAGAAAACTAAAACCAACTAAGCCTGCAATCCTACTGTTCCAGAACTGGTGATTTTTTTCTTTTTTTTCTCCCCTCCTTAAGGACTTGACAGCCTGGTTTGCTGTTTGATCACCCACCATCTCTCCCATTTCTTTCTCCCTTATTTGTTTCCTTTTTTTCTCTCTTCTCTCTTCCTTTTATCTTCCCTTCTCTTTCTCTTTTTTACCTTCTCTCATTATTTTGTTATTATTAACATTGTAACCCAGCTAATACCAAAATACACACAGTCCAAGGACAGAAAGAGTACCTAGTGGAAATATACGAAGAAGAAAAAGGGATGGAAACAATCCTTCCCCCAAAAATAAAGTAGTGCAGGATTTAGAGCAAAATGAAGAAAATGGATACCCAGACCCAGACTCCAACAAAACAAAGATAAACTATACCAAGGAACCCAACGAAGGACATAAGACCACCCTGAAAGAAGAAATTCTACAAGCAATTAATGAGAATTTCATAGAAATGCTACTTGACATGGTCAACCAAAATGTACAGGAGGCACTCAAGAAATTACAAGATGACAAAACTCAAGAATATCAGAAAACACAAAAACAAATAAATGAAATCATAGAAGCCCTAAACAAACACCAAACTTAAACAAAGATCACCATAAGCAGATAAATAAATTTATTAAGGGCAAAAATCGACAATATTAAAGAAGAAGTAACCCATGATATGGAAAAACTCAAAAAAAAAAAAAGGAAACAGAAATACAAAATAAAATGGAAGGCCATTCCAGCAGAATAGAACAAACAGAAGACAGAATCTCAGAACTTGAAGATGAAATGGCAATTAAAGGAAACACTGAAGAACTATTAAACAACTCAACACCTGTGAAAAGAAGATGCAAGAACTCATTGAGTCCATCAAAAGACCAAACCTGAGAGTCATGGCCATTGAAGAAGGAGAAGAGGTGCAAGCAAAAGGAATGTGTAATATATTCAACAAAATAACAGAAAATTTCCCAAATCTAGATAAAACTATGCTCATTCAGGTACAAGAGGCCTCCAGAACACTGAACAGACCTGACCAAAGTACAGCTACCCCACAATATATCATCATTAAAACAACAAATACAGAGACTAGAGAAAGAGTATTGAAGGCTGTAAGAGAGAAAAAACAAATAACATGCAAAGGTAAACCCATCTAAATTATAGCAGACTTCTCAATAGAAACATTAAAAGCAAGAAGAGCATGGGGTGAGATCTTCCAAGAACTGAATGAAAATAACTTTAATCCTAGGATACTTTACCCAGTAAAATTATCATTTGAAATAGGTGGGACAATAAAAGTCTTCCATGATAAGCAGAAATTAAAACAATATATGACCACCAAACCACCACTATAAAAGTTTCTCCAAGGAATCCTGCACACAGATAATGAAAGCAAACAAAATGAAGAAAGAGCAGGCAATACCAAACCACAGAAGAAAAGACAAGAAGGTAAAGAGTAACATTATTTCAGGTACACATGATCAAACTCTTAATCAACAAAGACAACTACATGACAGGGATCACCACATACTTATCCATAATAACACTGAATGTTAATGGACTAAATTCCCACATCAAAAGACACTGACTGGCAAACTTGATTAAAAAGGGAGATCCAACAATCTGCTGCCTACAGGAGACCCACCTCATCAACAGAAATAAGCACTGGCTGAAAGTGAAAGGATGGAAGAAGATTTACCAAGCCAATGGTCCCCCAAAACAGGCAGGAGTAGCCATACTTATCTCAGAAAATGTAGACTGCAAACCTACATTGATCAAACGACATAAAGGAGGACACCCCATGCTAATAAAAGGGGAAATACACCAAAAGGAAATAACAATTATCAGCATATATGCACACATAACTATCAATACTAACACTGAATATTAACAGACTTAATTCCCCTAACAAAAGACAACATTTGGCAAACTGGATTAGAAGGAAGATCCAACAATTTGTTGCTTACAGGAGACCCATCTCCTTGACAGAAACAACCACTGTCTTAGGGTGAAAGGCTGGAAGAAGATCTACCAAGGCAGTGACCCCAAAACCAGGCAGGGGTAGCAATAGTTACTTCAGACAAAGTAGACATAAAAGTTACATTGATCAAATGAGATAAAGAAGGACACTCCATACTAATAAAAGGGGAAATACACAAAAAGGAAATAACAATCAACTTATATGCAACCAACGTCAATGCACCCAATTTCATCAAACATACTCTGAAGAACCTAAAATCATATATAAACTCCAACACAGTGACAGTGGGAGACATTAATACTCCCTATCACCAATAGATAGGTCATCTAAGCAAACAATCAAAAAGAAATTCTAGAATTAAAACACATTATAGATCAAATGGACCTAGCTTATGTCTAAAGAATATTTCATCCAACTTCTTCACAATACACATTCTTTTCAGCAGCCCATGGAACCATCTCAAAAACTGATCATATCTTAGGGAACAATGCAACCCTCAGCAAATATAAGAAAATAGAAATAATCCCATGTATTCTAATTGATGACAATGCATTAAAACTAGAAATCAACGACTAAAACAGCAGTAAAAAACATGTAAAGAATTGGAAGCTGAACAACACATTGTTCAAAGACGAATGGGTCACTGAAATAAAATAGGAAATTAAAAGATGCCTGGAAGTTAATGAAAATGAAATCATGGCCTACCAGAACCTATGGGACACAGCAAAAGCAGTCCTAAGAGAAAAGTTTATAGCCATGAGTGCATATATTAAAAGGAAAGAAAGATCTCAAATCAATGACCTATATCTACAACTCAAACTCCTAGAAAAAAATGAACAAGCAAATCCCAAAACAAGCAGAAAGAAGAAATAATTAAGATAAGGGCTGAAATCTTTGAAATAGAAATCAAAAAAACATACAAAGAATCAATGAAACAAAAAGGTGGTTCTTTGAAAAAATAAGTAAGATTGGCAGACCCCTGGCAAACCTGACTAAAATGAGGAGAGAAAAAACCCAAATCAGTAAAATCAGAAACACAAAAGGGGAGAAAATAACAAATACCACGGAAATCCTGGAAATCATCAGAGACTATGTTGAGAGTCTATACTCTAATAAATTTGAAAATCTTGATGAAATGGACAGATTTCTAGAAACTTACAACCACCCAAAACTGAACCAAGAATATATCAATCACCTGAGTAGATGTATAATACAAAAAGAAATTGAAGCAGCAATCAAGAATCTCCCAAAAAAGAAAAATCCAGGACCTGATGGATTCACTGCTGAATTCTATCAGACCTTCAAAGAACTGATATCAACCCGCCTTAAAGTGTTCCATGAAATAGAAAGGGAAGGAACACTGCCTAACTCATTCTATGAAGCCAATATAACTCTCATCCCAAAACCAGACAAAGACACCTCCTAAAAGGAGAATTATAGGCAAATATCCTTAATGAATATCTATGCAATCCTTAATAAAATAATGGCAAACCGAATTCAACAACACATCAGAAAGAAAGATCATATAACATGATCAAGTTGGCTTCATCCCAGGGATGCAGGCATGGTTCAACATAAGCAAATCTATAAATGTAATACAGCATATCAATAGAAGCAAAGACAAAAACCACTTGATCTTCTCAATAGACGCAGAAAAAGCCTTTGACAAGATCCAACACCATTTCATGATAAAAGTTCTAAGAAAAGTAGGAGTAGAAGGAATGTACCTCATCATTGTAGAGGCTATTTATGACAAACCTACAGCCAATATCATACTTAACAGTGAAAAAATGAAACGATTCCCCCCAAAATCAGGAACAAGACCAAGGTGCACACTATCCCCACTCCTATTCAACATAGTACTGGAATTCCTAGCCAGAACAATTAGGCATGAAGATGAAATAAAAGTAATACAAATAAGTAAAGAAACTGTCAAAATATCCTTATTTGCAGACAATATGATCCTATGCCTTAAAGACCCAAAAAACTCTACTCAAATTCTCCTAAAAAGCATCAACAGCTACAGTAAGGTGGCAGGACACAAAATCAACATACAAAAATCATTATCTTTTCTATACACTAACAATGAACAAACTGAGAAGGAATATAAGAAAACAATCCATTCACAATAGCTTCAAAAAAAATCAAATACCTAGGAGTAAATTTAGCCAAGGATGTGAATGAACTCTATAAGGAGAACTACAACCTCCTGAGGAAAGAGATTGAGGAGATTACAGAAGATGGAAAGATCTCCTTTGCTCATGGATTGGTAATTAACATAGTAAAAATGTCTATACTACCAAAAGCAATCTACATGTTTAATGCAATTCCCATCAAAATCCCAATGACTTTCATCACAGAGATTGAAAAATCTACTCTAAAGTTCATTTGGAAACACAAGAGACTGCAAATAGCAATACTCAGCAAAAAGAGCAATGTGGAGGTATCACAATACCCAACTTCAAACTATATTACAAAACAATAGCAATAAAAACAGCATGGTACTGGCATAAAAACAGACCTGAAGACCAGTGGAACAGAATAGAAGATCCAGATATGAATCCACACAACTATACGCACCTCATGTTAGAGAACACTGCCAAAAACATATGATGGAGAAAAGACAGCCTCTTCAACAAATATTGCTGGGAAAAGTTGTTATCCATCAGCAAGGAACTGAAACTAGATCCATGTCTATCAGCCTGTACTAGTATCAACTCAAAATGGATCAAGGACCTAAATATCAGACCTGAAACTCTGAAGTTGGTACAGGAAGGAACAAGAAACACTCTTGAACAAATAGGTACAGGCAAAGACTTCCTCAATAGAACCCCAGCAACCCAGTAACTAAGAGAAAGGATGGACAAATGGGATTTCATTAAATTAAAATCTTCTGCACAACAAAACTAATGGTCTCTAAACTAAAGAGACCACCCATAGAGAGGGAGAAAATATTTGCCACCCATACATCAGACAAGGGACTTATAACCAGAATATACAGGGAACTTAAGAAACTAAACTCTCCTAAAGTCAATGAACCAATTAAAAAATGGGCAACTGAACTTAATTTGAACTTTCTCAAAAGAAGAAATTCAAATGGCAAAAAAACACATGAAAAGTGCTCACCATCTCTAGCCATAAAGGAAATGCAAATCAAAACCACACTAAGATTCCACCTCACCCTTGTTAGAATAGCCATCATCAAAAACACCACCAACAACATGAGTTGGTGAGGATGTGGGGAAAAAGGAACCCTAATCCACTGCTGGTGGGAATGCAAGCTGGTATAACCACTCTGAAAAAAATTTGGTGACTCCTTAAAATCCTAAACATAGACCCGCCATATGATCCAACAATCCCACTTCAGGGGATATACCCAAAGAAAAACAACACAGATTACTCCAGAGGCACCTGCACACCCATGTTTATTGTGGTGCTATTCACAACAGCCAAGTTATGGAAACAACCAAGATGCCCCACTACTGACGAATGGATCAAGAAAATGTGGTACTTGTACACAATGGAATTTTACTCAGCCATGAAGAAGAATGAAATCTTATCATTTGCAAGTAAATGGATGGAACTAGAGAACATCATTCTGAGTTAGGTCAGCCAAGCTCAGAAGACCAAAAATTGTATGTTTTCTCTCATATGTGTACTTTAGATCTAGGGCAAATGCAGCAATGTGGTTGGACTTGGATCACATGATAAGGGGAGAGCACATTTCAGTGAAATAGAAATAGGTACAAAACCCAAAACATGAAAGTGTTTGATGTCCCCACTCCAGAGGAACTAATACAGAAACCTTAAAGCAATATATCATGAGAAGGGGATCAGTAACTAGGGTAAAGATCAGTTAGAGATGAATGAACATGGGTCATAACACCCATTCCAATGTAGGAATATTTCTGTATAGCTATCCTCAACTCAACTAGCAAAAACCCTTTGTCTTCCTTATAAGACTTGTCTCTTTCTTCAACAAAACTAGTAATAAAGGCAGAACAGGACCTGCCTGGAACTGAGAGGGGAAGGAGAAGAGGGTGGGGGAGGGGGCAGGGGGGAGAAATGACCCAAATAATGTGTGCACATGTGAATTTAAAAATAAATAAATAAATAATAAAAGAAAATATTTTACATATGCAAAAAAAAACAAAAAGAAAAACAACAAACAAAAAAGTTATACTCTGTCTACAAAAATATCCACTTTCATACCATTATAGTTGATGCACCTTGAATGAGAGGACAGGAACTGATTAAATATTCATCAAATAAATAAGAAATTTCTTCCTGGAAGATAAAAAATAAAACTTTACCCCTTGGTAAACTTTAGAATGCTGAAACAGAATCACCTATTGGCCGATGATGACTTGGTTGAGTTCTTTAAATTGCTGCTTCATTTAAGCATACAATCATCCAAGAACGAAGTACTGTCATTAACTCCATTTTCAGATGACAAAACCAAAGCACTGAGGAGTTAAATAATTTGAGTGAGCCCAGCTATGGTTTTGAGGTAGGATAGTTCAGGGAAAATGAGGCATGGGAAACTGAAGCTAGGAATTCAAATACAGTGTACTAATGAATAGTTGATTAAAACCTCACAGACACTATTTTCTTTGCTTTAAGCCTTACACTGCCTCAATAAACCTCTACATTTAGAAGAAAGTAGGCAAAAAAGGAAAAAGGCATCTCTTTTCCTCTGATCTTGCCCACTTGCAAAAATAATTAATATACCCTGGGAAATGACCAAGGTTACCTTAAAAAAAATGGTTGTCCTGAGAACAAAACACTTGAGAAAATGACACCTTTGCTCACAAAAGTGTTTGCAAAAGAAAACATTTATCTCAAGATTGGACATCTTCATTGTAAGGACCTTAATTTAAAGAACTTACAAACTTTGATATCTCAGCCCCAATTAATAAAACTGCATAACAGCAAGAATGATTAAATATGCCAGATGTTTAGAGCAAAGGAGAGCCTTCATCTTAGGGTAAATTTAGACCAAACCCCCAACTCACTTTTAAACAAATAAACAAAAATCCTTGATGTTTGAGCATTCATTAGACCTATTATTATCTGTGCCTCCCTGTCATGTCTGGGTCGTCTTCTATC
This sequence comes from Castor canadensis, assembly GCF_047511655.1. NCBI lineage: Eukaryota > Metazoa > Chordata > Mammalia > Rodentia > Castoridae > Castor > Castor canadensis. Next base: position 79,004,715 of record NC_133397.1, on the reverse strand, counting down.
CTTTCTCTAGTTTGCTTTGTAATAAACATTCTTATATTCTAAAAAAAAAAAAAAATACCTACCAGAACCTATGGGATACAGCAAAGGGAGTCCTAAGAGGAAAGTTCATAGCCATGAATGCATATATTAAAAGGACAGAAAGATCTCAAATAAATGAATTAATGCTGCATGTCAAACTCCTAGAAAAACAAGAACAAGCAAAACCCAAATCAAGCAGAAGGAGAGAAACAATAAAAATAAGGGCTGAAAGTAATGAAATACAGACAAAAAAAATACAAAGAATCAACGAAACAATAGGCTGGTTCTTTGAAAAAATAAACAAGATTGACAAACCCCTGACAATCTGACTAAAATGAGGAGGGAATAGACCTAAATCAGTAAAATCACAAACACAAAAGTGAGATAACAACAAACACGCAGGAAATCCAGAGAATCATCAGAGACTAATTTGAGATGCTATAGTGCAATAAATTTGAAAACCTTGAAGAAATGGACAAATTTGTAGAAACCTATGGCCATCCAAAACTGAGCCAAGAAGATATTAACCACCTAAACGGATCTATAACACAAAATGAAATTGAAGAAATAATAGAGTCTCCCAAAATAGAAAAGTCCATGACTTGACAGGTTATCTGGTGAATTCTATCAGATCTTTAAAGAAGAACTAATACAAACTCTCCTTAAACTTTTCTATGAAAAATAAAGGGAAGGAACACTACCTAACTCATACTATGAATCCAGTATTACACTCATCCCCAAACCAGATAAAGACACATACAAAAAGGACAACTATAGGCCAATCTCCTTAATGAACATTGAGGCAGAAATCCTCAGCAAAATAGTGGCAAACTGAATCCAACCACCTATCAGAAACATCATTCACCATGACCATGTCGACTTCATCCCAGGGATGCAGGGGTGGTCCAATATAGGCAAATCAATGAATGTAACACAACACATAAATAGAAGCAAAGACAAAACCACTTGATCATCTCAATAGAAGGTGACCTGGAAGTAGTGAAGAAGTCTGGTAGAGACGAACCAATTCAGGATGTAATACAGATGTGCATGGAAGCAATGCTAGGAATCTCTCTGCATAGCTATCTTTATCTCAAAAAATGCTATTTTTAAATTATCAGTTATGTTTTCTCTTCAACAAAATTGGAGGAGAGGGCAGAACAAGTTCTGCCTGGAAGCAAAGCTGGGATGGGAAGAGGGGAAGGGGGTCAGGGAAAAGGGTGGAGAGGTGGCCCAAACAATGTATACACATGTGAATAAACAATAAAAAACAGCATTTAGGTTTCATTTCACTCCAGTCATGATGACTATCATCAGTATCACAAACAAGAAATGCTGGGTAGGATTCAGAGATAAGTAGTGTTTACAAACTGTTGGTGGGAACAAAAGCTAGTGTAACTACTATGGAAATTATTATGTAGGTTTCTTGGAAACTAAAAATAGACGTATGTAAGATCTAGTTATACCACTCCTGGGCATATAACTGAAGGAATGTAAGCTGTGATACAATAGATCCACTTGCACATCCATGTTTATTACAGTACTGTTCATGGTGATAGTGCAGTCTGTGATCAGAAGATACTGATTTTTGCATTCCAGATGGAAAAATCCAAGCAGAACAGATGAATGGAGTGAGGTTGGATAGGTTTATGAGGAAAGGGGAGTCACCTGTCTACCAGGTTAGGAAAGGGAAAAAGAACAGGGGGCATGGTGGGCACAGGAGGAGTCCCCTAGCAGAGAGACAATGCTTTTCTTTTTCAGGTGTCTTTAAAATCTACACTACCCCATGGGAGGGCAGGCCCAGGAGGTTCCCGCCCAATAATGAGTGAGTAGGGAGGGACATGGGTGGTTCCCAGGCAGTTGAGGGTGGTCAGGCCCATCCCCAGAAATCCTACATGAGCCCCAAACTTTCCTACTTCTAGCTTGCCTCAATCTCCCCCTGTTGAAAGGGGATGATCCATGTTCAGTAACTGCTTCAAGTGGACAAAGGGGTAGCAAACCCAACTCATAAAGGGAAGTTGTCTTCCTATTTCTTTTTCTTGGGGTCAATTGGACACAAGGTGTCCGAATTATTGAACACCATAGTTAAGGTTTCTCATGGAGATCTGGACTGCTCATGAAGACCTCGTTTGTTTGTAGAGCTTGATAGTCTTGTTGCTTCATGATTTGGGTATAAGGGCTTTTATTCTGGAAGAGAGATATCTGATTTAGAAGGCATGACCAGAACATTTAACATTCATAGGAGCATCAGAAGGGGATTTGCTATGTGTGGCAAGAAAGAAAAAGTAATTTTGAAAAGTGAAGGGAGACTTATGATTACTTTGCTATAGGTGTTTATACCTGTAGCTGTTTTTAACTTTAAGATGGGCCTATATTTTGGAATGTAGTAAAAGGCTGACTACATAAGGGGCCAGGTGTACCAGGAGCAGGTGTTAGTCCAGTTAAAGAGTAAAATCAATGAGTCAGTTCTGTACAGAAAGAAGTCTCACAGCATCCCTCAGAAGAAGTTAGATGCTATTGAAAGTTATATTGCCTTTGTTTAAAAAGAAGACCTTGGCTTAAGACATAAGTTTGTCTTTTGCCAAAAGCCTAGAAGGCTTAAATCTTAAGCACATTGATAAGAGCACACCTTTTTAAAAAATCTCTCAGGTTTGTTTCATTGACTCCATCTGGATCTGGAGAAGTCACCTCAATTGCGTAGTTAGTCCTTTTGAACTGTCTTATGTGGCTGAATGCCACTTGTTCCTCTGAGCCCAGGTGTGGGGTGCTGAAGTTTTCAGTTACCTGAAACACCTCACAGGGATTCCCTAGCCTTCATCTCTGTGTGCCTGTCTTCAAGTAGGTATTGATGGATGGGAATGAATCCTACTCTTCGGACTTCTAAATCTCATATGAGGCCCCTTATAGAGCATCTTAGGAAACTAGAGATGGAAAAATTTGCTGTGTAATGGGCTTCCTGAAGTGATAGTGATGACAAGTTCAGAGATGACCACACTACACAGTGTGGTCATTATACCCCCCAACTCTCAGTATTTTTTCATGGTAGGACATTACTCACATCTGCTTCTAAGTATAATCAGCAACTTGGAATCAAATCTAGAAAACTTAATGAAGTCTTTTGGTCAATAGAAAATGATAGTTTTGTATAAAATATATCAGGATAATTTGATGAACAAATTAAATATCTTTCTTGATAAAATAAAAAACAATCCCAACTAAACGCGAATACAGTATTATTTTCCATCCTACTCAGAATTTGTTTAGAATTCACTAGCATCACCAGAATTATTGAGAGCACATCACAAATGCAAAATTGCAGAATCACTGCAGACCTACTGAATGTAAATCTGCATCTTAGCAAATTAATAAGTGGTCTGTGTAAAGTCTAAGACTCTGTGTTTAGGACATGAATATTATGGGTAAAGAGATATTTTCATCCCAAGTAAGTCCATTTAAGAACATTTATATTTAAGCCACATGTTAAACAAGTGTATGTGTACATGTGTTTATATATACACACTCATATTAGTATTTTTTCTGTTGCTAAAACAAAGTACTTGAGCAGAACATTGGATAAAGAAAACAGATTTGTTTAACTCACAATTTTAGGTGCTGAAACTCTAGGATTGGGCAGCCTCATGTCTTTGGCCTTGGGTAAAGACCCCTTGTCTGTGTCACATCATGGTGGATAAATGGCCAGGGAATCATCTTCATGGTAAATTGGCCAAGCATATGGTATGCCTCCCCTGTATTATAAATGACTATTGTGATAAATAATCAGATAAACCTTCCAAGGGCAGCATCTCCAATGACTGGTAGGTTCCACCTTTTAAAGTCCAGAGTCTCTTAACATGCCCCTTCTGGGTTCCCAGCATGGACTGACACAGGCTACAGTACATAAACTCTTGTAGAAAAGTGAAATATAAGTAAAACAATTCCCATCTTTCCTTGTAATTAATATAAAATGAAATTTATTATGTTTTGAAATTACTTTTCTGTACCAAGAGATACTATACAAAACCATTTGTCAAGCATGATGAAATATTTGCTTGGTTTGGGCATTTGTTCACTCCTGTAACTGAGTTGACAATGTTGGTATCTGAATACTCACTGACTGTCAACTTTAGCCCCAGATAAAACAAAATCTGGAGACCAGCTCAGTGGCCTGCAGTAAAGCCATAAGTGAACCCTGCTAGCCTCTGCAAAATCAAGAAAATCCATGAACATGAAAGTAAATGCTAATTGTTTTTAGCCATTGTAATTTTTTTAGAGATAGTAGTGTTATGACTTGGGAACTCCCAAGCTCTCTGTTACTTGAGCTATACCTCCAGGCATTTTGCTTATGGTTATTTTTCTGATAGGATTTCCTACTTTTGCCTACTTTTGCCTCGGCCCCAACCCTCCTACCTATATGTCTCACATAGCTGGATTACAATCATTTGTGCCAACACAATCAGAATTTTTGTTGAAATGAGCTGATCTTGAATCAGGATTTTCCTAATCTCTGCCTTCCATTTTGGTGGGATGGCAGGAGTGACCCACTGCTCTTGACCCTAATAAATCTCTTTGAGAGATTGATTGACAAACTTTATTGTGCAAATGTTACCAATGTGATTTTTTCACATCTGTAAATTGCATATATATATTTAGCTAAATTCATAGATTGGATATGAATAATTAGTAAGTAATTAATAAAGATATTAAGCAGAAATTAACACTAAATACTATTTAAATCAAAGATTAGTCTTTCTATCATTTATGAAGTGTGTCTATATATTGAACTGTACATATAAATGACCATATATTTAGCTGACACTTTTCTGCTGCACATACACATGCATGTACTCCTCTCTATTTCAGGTTAAAATGCTAAGATACACGAGGTGTTCACTTGTGCTTCTGAATTAGTTCTATGGAGGAACAGGTTTTCCTTGGTATTTGTCAGACATTAGGATTGGACTGATGTCATACCACTCCATAGTCAAGGATGCCCTGTTAGAAAGGTCATCACAAGGTGCTGGCCTCCAGAGATCGCATTTCATAGTTACTCTACAAAGAGAAATTGGCAAATAAATGACATTGAATTCTAGTTTTGACCGATCATCGGACTTTCACAGAAATAGCTAAAGGATTAGAGACAAATATGTTTTTGAAAAGTTATGACTGGATGTTTAAAAATATGGCAAGAATGAAAATAGTGACTTTTCATATGAAGGTCTTAGCTCAGCAGGGAGTTCTTAACTGTTAGAGTGATCCCACATGTAGAATGAAATGAATCACCCTTCCCAGCTTTTCCATTGAGGTTCATTAAGGAGCTTAGTAATATTATTTCCAACTAGATAAGGCTCACATAACTACTGGTACTTTTTTTCTTATTTTAAACATTAAAATATATTAATTATACAAATTTGTAGTATTAACTGTGATATACAATAAAAGAATTCAACATGACAATTTGAGCTGGTTATGTCCAGCCACACTTCCTTTCTCCCTGCCTCTTTTATACTTGCCCTGGCTCCCTTCCCAGTCCTAATAATTCATCTTCTACATTCAGGTTGTCTGATTTTCTCATGTTTTTCACCTTATGAAAGAAAACATGAGATGAATACGTTTCTGAAAGTGGCTTAGTTCATAAACAATAAAAACCTTTAGTTAATTCATTTTGCTGCCTAAGAAAAAATTATTTATTTATTTATTTATTTTGTGGTACTGAGTTTGAACTCAGGACCTAGTACTTGCTACACAGGAACTGTATCACCTGAGTGGTACAGTATTGTGCATGCATATCTTATTAGTTTTATCCATGTATCTGTTGAGGGGCACCTAGGATGATTCTACACTTTAGCTATAGTGAAGAATGGTGCAATAAACAACTTTTTGTATCCTGACTTCATTTTCTTCAGATTAATATCCACATATAGGGGAGATGGATCTACATCTAGAACCACCAATGGCGTTCTGGTTTTAGGTTTTGTGTACAATCCACACTGCTTTCCATAGTCTCTGTAGTAACTTACATTCCCACCAACTGTGTGCAAGGGCTCATTTTTCTCCACATATTTACCAACATTTATTTTTTATTTCAAAATTACTTTTGGTAGTTCTGAGTATCTAACTTGCCACAAAGAAACCTAGTTTCAGAGGAATCTAATGCATTGTCAGTACTCAATAAATGTGTAAATATATACACTATATATATATATATATATATATGTATATATCAAAACATTTTATGTCCATTTGCTTCTTTTTGACCTTAATATAGTTTAGAGGTAAGAAATGGAAAAAAAGAAAAAATCCTACAAAAGGCTTTAGTCCTTCACATACTTCATATTCAGACAATGTATTCCCCCAAAACTATTTAGTAATTCTAAAATTACATCTCAAGTACTAGTCTGGAAAAAATACATCTATGGTATGATCTTTGAATTTATTCTTGAAAGACATTGTTTTAAAGGCAGAGAACTAGGGAAAAAATAAAATGTAAAAGAAAAAATTCATATGCAAGAAAATGATCACAAAACAACCAAGACACAAGCTACCATGTCAGTTGCCATTTTAAAAAGTTTTGAAGACTTTATGTGTTCAAGACTTTATATGATTGCTACTGAACCAAGGAAGGCATAACAGCACCATTTCCAGCTTTCAGACACAGTTTTGAAGAAATAATCAGAATATTTCCACATATATTGGCTTAAACCTTCAAAAATCTGGGATGTACTTAATTTAGGAAAGATAAAACTGGTCATCTCTTCCTATAGAATCATCTGATGGTCACCATCTTGATACCCTGAGATACTTATGTGGGGATGAAGTTGAAATATGGCCAGAACTGAGAATCTGAAGACTGGATTTCCTATATGACTGGCTCCTATGACAATACAATAAATCCCAAGGATCCTAAGAGATGCCAGTGGGATGGACATGGGGCAGTGCTTGTTAAACCAAAGCTCTTGAGACTTTTGCTTCTATGAAACAAAAGAATTTATTCATCCATTACAGATGCTAGGAAGTAAAGCAATAGGTTCTGGGACAAATTCCTGCTACTGCTGGCAGCAAGGATAGATACTAATAAAGGGAAATAAACAAGGATCTAATTTCAATTTTTTGCAGACAGATAACCACTTTTACCAGCAACATTTGTTGAAGAGGCTGTGTTTTCTCCATTGTATACTTTTGGTGACTTTTTTAAAAATAAGGTGGGCATAGCTGTGAGGATTCATATCCAGGTCCTCTATTTTGTTCCACTTGTTTTCATGTCTGTTTTTATGCCAGTACCATGCTGTTTTTATCGCTATTGCTTTGTAATATAATTTGGGTATTGTGATACCTCCAGCATTGTTCGTTTTGCTGAGTATTGCCTTGGCTGCTTGTGGTCTCTTGTGTTTCCAAATGAACTTTAGGGTAGATTTTTCAATCTCTATCATGAATGTCATTGGGATTTTGACGGGAATTGGATTAAACATGTACATTGCTTTTGGTAGTATAGCCATTTTTACTATGTTGATTCTATCAATCCATGAGAACAGGAGGTCTTTCCACCTTCTGTAGTCCTCCTCCTCGATCTCTTTCTTCAGGAGTTTGTAATTTTACTTGTAGAGGTCATTCACATCCTTTGTTAAGTTACTCCTAAGTATTTGATTTTTTCTGAGGCTATTGTAAATGGAATTGTTTCCATATATTTTTTCTCAGTTTGTTCATTATTGGTGTATAGAAAAGACAATAATTTTTGTAAGTTGACTTTGTATCCTGTCACCTTGCTGTAGCTGTTTAGGGTGTGTAAGAGTTTTGAGGTAGAGTTTTTTGGGTCTTTAAGGTATAGAATCATATCATCTGCAAATAGGGATATTTTGACAATTTCGTTACTTATTTGTATTCCTTTTATTCCATCTTCTTGCCTAATTGCTTTGGCTAGGAATTCCAGGACTATGTTGAATAGGAATGGGGATAGTGTGCACACATGTCTCATTCCTGATTTTAGGGGAAATGGTTTCAGTTTTTTACCATGAAGTATGATATTGGCTGTAGGTTTGTTATATATAGCCTTCACAATGTTGAGGTACTAGTTTTCTTAGGGTTTTTATCATGAAGTGATGTTGGAGCTTGTCAAAGTGGTTTCTGTCTTTGTTTCTATTAATGTGCTGTATTACATTTATAGATTTACATATGTTGAAGCACCCCTGCATCCCTGGGATGAAGCCAGCTCGGTCCTGTTAAATGATCTTTCTGATGTGTTATTTGATTCGGTTTGCCATTATTTTATTGAGGATTTTTGCCACGGTGTTCATTAAAGAGATAGGCCCATAGTTCTCCTTCTTGGAGGTGACATTGTATGGTTTTGGGATAAGTGTAATACTGACTTCATTAAATGAGTTAGGCAGTTTTCCTTCTCTTTCTATTTTATGGAACTATTTAAGAAGGGTTGGTGTTATTTCTTCTTTAAAGATCTGGTAGAATTCAGCACAGAATCCATCAGGTCTTGGACCTTTCTTTTTTGGGAGACTCTTTATTGCTGCTTCGGTTTCATTTTGTGTTGTGATCTATTCAGGTGATTAATGTCCTCTTGGTTCAATTTTTGATGGTGAAAAATACCTAGAAATCTGTCAATTTCTCCAAGATTTTCAAATTTATTACAATATAGGTTCTCAAAGTAGTCTCTGATGATTTCCTGGATTTCCATGGTGTTTTTTGTTATCTCCACTTTTGCATTTCTAATTTTACTGATTTTGTATTTTTCTCTCCTCATTTTAGTCTGATTTGCCAGGGTCTGTCAATCTTATTTGTTTTTTCAAAGAACCAAGTTTTTGTTTCATTGATTTTTTGTATGATTTTTGTTTGTTTGTTTTTTATTTGTCTTTATTTTTATTTTTGTCTTTATTTTTATTATTTCTCTCCTTCTGCTTGTTTTGGGATTTGGTTATTCTTGTTTTTCTAGGATTTTGAGTTGAGGCAATAAGTTATTGATTTGAGATCTTTTTGTCCTTCTAATATATGCACTCATGGCTATAAACTGTCCTCTCAGGTCTGCCTTTGCTGTGTCCCATAGGTTCCAGTAGGTTGTGTTTCATTTTTTAACTTCCAGGAATGTTTTAATTTCCTCTTTTATTTCATCAATGACCCACTGATCATTAAGCAATGTGTTGTCCAGCTTCCAACTGTTTGCCTGTTTTTTACTATTGTTTTTGTTAAGTTCTAGTTTTAATGCATTGTGATCAGATAGAATGCATGGGATTATTTCTGTTTTCTTATATTTGCTGAGGATTGCTTTGTGCCCTAAAATATGATCAGTTTTGGAGAAGGTTCCATGGGCTGCTGAGAAGAATAATATTGTGCAGAAGTTGGATGAAATATTCTGTCATTCTACTGGTAATAGGGGGTATTAATGTCTCCCACTACTACTGTTTTGGAGTTTATATATGTTTTTAGGTCCTTCAGAGTATGTTTGATGAAATTGTGTGTATTGATGTTGGGTGCATATAGGTTGATAATTGTTATTTCCTTTTGGTGTGTTTCACCTTTTATTAGCATGGAGTGTCCTCCTTTATCTCGTTTGATCAATGTAGGTTTCAAGTCTACATTATCTGAGATAAGTTTTGCTACTCCTGTCTGTTTTGAGGGACAATTGACTTGGTAAATCTTCCAGCATTTCACCTTAAGCCAGTGCTTATTTCTGTACATGAGATGGTCTCCTGTAAGCAACAGATTGTTGGATCTTCCTGTTTAATCCAGTTTGCCAAATGGTGTCTTTTGACAGGGGAATTAAGTCCATTAACATTCAGTGTTAGTACTGATAGGTATGTGGTGATTCCTGTCATTTAGTTTTCTTTGTAGTTTAAGGGTTTTATTGTGTGTAGCTGAATCAAGATTACTCTCTACTTTCTTGCCTTTTCTTCTGTGGGTTGGTACTGCTTGCCCTTTCCTGGATTTGTATGCTTTCATTTTCTTTGTGCAGAAATCCTAGGAGAATCTTTTGTAGTGGTAGTTTGGTGGTCATATATTGTTTTAGTTTCTGCTTATCATGGAAGACTTTTATTGCTTGGTCTATTTTGAATGACAATTTTGTTGGGTAGAGTATCCTAGGGTTGAATTATTTTCATTCAGTGCCCAGAATATCTCACTCCTTGCTCTTCTTGCTTTTAAGGTTTCCATTGAGAAATCTGCTGTGATTTTGATAGGTTTACCTTTGTATGTTACTTGTTTTTTCTCTCTTGCAGCCTTCAATATTCTTTCTCTGTTCTCTGTGCTTATTGTTTTAATGATACTATGTTGTGGGGTAGTTCTATTTTGGTCAAGTCTTTTTGGTGTCCTGGAGGCTTCCTGTACCTGAATGGGCATAGTTTTCTCTAGATTTGGGAAATTTTCTTTTATTATTTTGTTGAATATATTATGAATTCCATTTGCTTTCACTTCTTCTTCTTCAATGCCCATGATGGTCTTTTGATTGAGTTGGTGAGTTCTTGTATATTCTGTTCACAGGATTTGAGTTGTTTGAGTAATAGTTCTTCAGTTTTTCCTTTAATTTCCATTTCATTTTCAAGTTCTGAGATTCTGTCTTCTTGTTCTAGTCTGCTTGCATGGCCTTCCATTGTGTTTTGTATTTCTGTTTCAATCTTTTTTCTGAGCTTTCCATATCATGGGTCACTTCTACTTTAATATTGTAAATTTTCATCCTTAGTTCATTTATCTCTCTATTTACGGTGTTCTCTGTTTCACTTTGGTATTTATTTAGGGCTCCTATGAGTTCACTTATTTGTTTTTGTGTGCTCTTATATTTTTTATTTTTCTTGTCTTAGAATTTCTTGTGTCCTCCTGTATGTTTTGATTGACCATGTCTCGTAACATCTCCATGAAATTCTTAGTGATTTCTTGCAGAATTTCTTATTTTAGGGTATTTCTGTGAGCATTGTTGGGTTCCTTGGGATAATCTGTCTTTGCTTTGTTGGAGTCTGGAAGTGAGCATCCGTTTTCTTCTGGATTCTGTACTGATTTGTTTTGGGGTTGAGAATGGTTTCCATCCCCTTTTCGTCTTCCCATCATTCCATTTGGTGCTATTTCTGTCCCTGGTTTGTGTGTGATTTAGTATTAGCTAACATAATAGTAAAACTAATGAAACCAATAAAGAAAGTGAAAAAAGAAAAAGGAAGAAATGAAAAATGAAAGTACAGAACCAAAGAAATCAACAGGGAAAGATGGTGGACTAACCAGCAGTGAAAACACAAACACTTAGAGAGAAAAAAAATTCCAGGTTCAGGAACAGTAGAATTTCAGTCTTAATAGTTCTGCTTGTACTCTTTCAGCATCCAGTCCTGGTGTTTGTATTTAAGCAGTAGCTCTGTCATAGTCTTGCCAGTTGGTTGGGTCAGGAGTCGAGCTTTGTGAACTGTTATCTACACTATTTCAGGCAGTAGCTCATCACCAATCTACTGTCAACTTCCTACTTTTTCAGGCTTTGTTTACTGGAAGTTCACGTGGAGTTCAGCTACTTGCCTCTCCCCCCTTCTCTGGTGCACTCAGAGCACCCCAATGTCTCTGCTGTGTGTTCTTTTTAATTCCTTGCTTATTATTCATTTTTTTTTGTGGACCAGGGGTCAGTCTCTGCAGGGGGCTATGCTGGTTTATCCCAGGTGTAGCCATGGGAATACTGTGTGCCTTTTATTTGCTCACCTGTTCGTCTGTGTCTCCCAAGCAGGTTTGGAACCAGCATCTGGCAGTGAAGGAGCCCTCCTCTTTTCTCAGTGTAATGTGGCATGGAGAAGCTTTGCACAGGCTGGGGTTTCGGGGTGTCAGAGTTTTGCATCTTCTTAGTGGTTTTTCTCTGCCAAGTGTGGCTTCACTATCCAAGCAAGATTTTTGATTTATGGAGCTCACACTGTCTGCTTCCTGTCTCTAGTTGCCATCTTCAGTTTATCAGTTCTAACAGGTCAGGGCTTTTATGTACAGGATCCAATCATTGCCTAATTCTTTCCTACTTGAATCCCTAGTAATACTTTCTTTTGCTTTATAGCTCTTGTTAGGAGATCAAGCACTATATTGAGTAAAAGTGGAGGTAGTTGGCATCCTTGTCTTATTGTCAACTTTAAAGAAAATTGTTTCAGTTTTCTCCTGATTTCTACAATGCTGGCTATAGGTTTGTTAAAAATAGCACCTATAATGTTGAGGTTTACTCCTTCTATTCCTAATTCCTTGAGTGTTTTTACCATGAAGGAATGCTGAATATTGTCACAGACATTTTTGTCATCTCTTGAGGTAGTTATGTTGTTATGTACTTTTGTCCATTATTTTATGTGTATAATTCCATTTACTTATTTTCTATGTTGAACCATTCTTGTATCCTTAGAATCCAACCAATTTGACCAGAGCTATGATCTATTCATGTGTTGCTGAGTTGGGTTTACAAGTCTAATATTGAATTTTGCATCTATGTTCATCAAATAAATTGGTTTATAATTTTGTTTTTTCTGCTGTGTCTTTGTGTGGTTTTGCTATCAGGGCAACACTGGCTTCATGGAATGAATTTGATAGCATGTCTTCCACTTTAACTTTTAGTAATAGTTTGAGGTTCATTGATGTTAGGTCTTACTTAGAGGTCTGGTAGAACTTGGCTGTGAAATCATTTAGTCCTGGAATGTTCTTTGTTGGGAGACTCTTTATTATTGCTTCAAAATCATTGCTTATACAACTGTTTATGTTGTTTTTATGCTCTTTGAATTATTTAGTTATGTCAAATGCATGACCATTTCTTGTGGATTATCCAATCAATTAGACTATAAATTTTGAAGTATTTTATAATAATACTTTTAATTTCTTTGGAATTTGTTGTGATATCCCTTTTTTAACCTGTAATTTTCAAATTTTGGGTTTTCTTATGTCTTCTTTTGAAAAGTTTTGGCAAGCATTTGTCAATGTTGTTTCTCTTTTGAAAGAAAAATCTTTTGATAAGTTGATTCTTTAAATTTTTAGTCTCCATTTTGCTAATTTCTTCCCTAATTGCTATTATTTCTTACAACCTATTAATTTTGGATTTGGCTTGCTCTTGTTTTTCTAAAAGTTTATGGTGCATCACCAGCTTATGTATTTCAGACCCTTGTGATTTTTGGTAGAGGCACTCATGGTCATAAGCATTCCTCTTAGCATTGTACTGGCTATGTCTCAAAGACTCTGCTAAATATGTTCACATTTTCAGCCGATTCAAAGAAGTTTTTACTCCCTTCCATTTGTTTCTCCAATGATCCCTGATCATTCAGTCATACATTGTTCAGTCTCTTGGTGTTTCAATATTTTCTCTATGTTCTTCTTGCTATTGATTTCCAGTTTTATTTCAGTGCAATCTGATAAAATGTAGAAGTGGATTATTTCAATTCTTGTGTAATTGTTAGATTTACTGTGTGTTCTACAGTATGATCTAACTTGGAGAAAGTATCATGGGCTGCTGAATAGAATGTGTACTCTGGCTGATGGGTAGAATATTTTGTAGATGTCTGTTAAGCCCATTTGGTCTATAATGTTGTATGTTGATGTTTCTTTTTTTGACTTTTTGTCTTGACCACATATCTATTGGTGAATGTGGGGTATTGAAACAATTACAGTTATTATATTTGGGTCTATCAATACTTTTAGTTCCAACTGATTTTGTTTTATGATGTTGTGTATCTGGCATTTGGTGCACATATATTAACAGCTGTTTATCCTCTGAATGGATTGCTTCCTTTATCACTATGAAGTGACTTACTTGTCTCTTCTATCTAATCTTGCTTTGAAATCAGTTTTGTCAGATATCAGTATAACTACTCCTACTTGGTTTTATATTCCATTTCTTTAGTGTATGTTTTTCCATTCTTTCACATTAAGCCTGTTTTTTCTTGGCTATTTAGTGACTGTTTGTCTTGTAGGAATAAATGCTTGGATCAAACCTTCCAGTCTGTTTCTTTTGATTCAAGAATTGAGACCAATAACATTTAGAGTTATTATTGATGGGATGTAGCAATCCCTATAATTTTGATTTCATAATGTTTCATTCTTTCCTAAGTTTCATTTTATATGTAATTATCTAATAAAATTATTTTTTTCCTGTAGCTCATGTTTGCATTTATCTTCCCCTGCCCTGTGTAGGATTTCTTTAAGTGTTTTTTGTTATGTTGGCTTAAAAATCATACATTCTTTTAGTTTTATCATGGAAAGTTTTTAATTTTCCTTCATTTATGGATACCTTTAATGAATACAGTAATCTTGCCTGCAGTCATTTTTTTAAGGCTTGACATACATTATGCCATGCCCTCCTTTCTTTTAGAGTTTCTGTTGAGAAATCTGCTGTTACTATGATGGAATTGCATTTATATGTGATTTGACACTTCTCTCTCTCTCAGTTTTCAATAATATCTTCTTTTTCTGTGTATTTAATGTTTTAACTATAAAATAATGTCTTGTAGAAGTTCTTTTTTTTCCTCTTTTTTGTGCTACTAAGGTTTGAACTTAGGGTTTCAAACTTAGTAGGCAGGGGATTTAATATTTGAACCATATTTCTATTCCTTTTTACTCTAGGTATTTTTTATATAGGGCATCACTTTTTGTCCAGGTTGACCTAGACAATGATCCTCCTATTATTCACTGCCTGTTGCATCTGAAATGACAGGTATACACAACCACCCAGTTTTTTTTTTGAGATGCTATCTCAGAAATTTTTGCCCAGGCTGCATAGATTGGGATAGCAGGCAAACACTGATACACTCAGATATAGAGTGAGATGGGGTCTCTCAGTAACTTTTGCTTGAGCTGCCCTCAAAATGTGATCCTCTTGGTCTCCATCCCAAATAACTAAAATTACAGGACTGAGTTACTGGCACCTGGTCTTGAAGTGGTTCTTCTCTGGTCTTGTCTGTTTGCTGTTCTAAGAAATTCCTGTACCTACATGTCTGCATCTTTCAAAATTTCAAGAAGTTTTCTGCTATCATTTCATTGAATCTGTTTTATTTTTCTTTAGCTTGCACCTTTTCTCTTCCTTTTCTGTCATGATTAATTGATTCCCAGAATTATTGTATACTTCATACTTTCTTATTTTTCATTGATCTTCATGTGAATGGAGTAGGTCATTTACCTTATCTTAAACTCCTTAGTCTATCTTGATTCTACCTATTAATGAGAGTTTCAACTGAGTTCTTTACTATGATTGGTGAGTTTTCTACTTCCAGAGATTCAATTTGATTGTTTCATGTTTCAGATGTATTTTTTTAATTCCTCTTTCATACTCTGGATTGTTTTCCTTGTTTCATTCAGCTGTTTTATTCTGTTCTTTTAGAATTCATTGTTTTTTTTCTCATGGTCTCTTTGTTGATCATTCTTGTGATCATTATTTTGAATTCTTTGGCTGGCATTTTACCTCCTTCACTATCAACTAAATTCTGTTGTGGAATTCTTGACTCTTGGAGGAGTCATGCTGCCTGTTTTTTTTCATATTGCTTGTGTCTCTGGATTGGAATATAAAGATCTGAAGCCAAGTTTTGGCTGGATGTTTTAATCTTACATGTTTTTTTAGTTGAGTGGACACAATGTTTAAGCAGTGCTGGGTAGAAGACAGGGTGTGGCATGGTTTCTCTTCATAGAAAGGATGACTAATTCTGTTTTGTGGTTCCCATGGGGATGTGTGTTATCTACATTGTGGTCTGTACTGCTATTGTGTGATCTGAAACATTTGGAGACTCTGGACCTGTGTTGAATTATTGAAATGGGACAGCCCTGAAGCTGTTGCCCACCCTGCAAATCAGACCAAGAGGACTTCTTAATAAGCTGGCCCACAATGTGTCAGAGTAATTTCCAGTCAGGACGAAGTGAGGCCCCTGCTCAACTTCTGGGGTTTTATTGCCCTGCTTTCTAGGTAAGCAAGAAAATACTGGGGATTCTCTCAACACAGGGTACATTAGTCCTTATTGCTCCTTTAGGGAAGTAATCTTATAAAATGATTATCAGTGTGCAGTGTTAATTTGTTTCTTTCTATTTTTTCCAATATCAGGTGTCATATATGACATCCAAATGACCCAGACTCCATCCTCTGGGATTGCCTCTCCTGGAGACAGTCACCTTCACTTGACAGGGCAGTCAGTGCATTAACAGTTGATCAGCCTGGTATTAGCAGAAACAAGGGAATCCTCTTAAGCTCCTGCTCTATACAGCATCCACACTGCATTTGTCAGTCCCATTAAGGTTCAATGGCAGTAGATCTGAAAATGATTATTCTCTCTCTATCAGCAACCTGGAGCCCAAAGATATTGCAACTTATTACTTTCAGCAGCATGATGAGTTCTCTCCCACAATGATATAAGTTATAACCTAAATGATCCAGGGAAGCAGAAGTGTGAGGCTAAGCTGCCATAGCTGCTCTTCCTGATAAAAAAAATAATACAACAGAACAGAGATGTAACTTTATTTTCCTTCCTACTCAAATTTGTCCATAGTTTAATAGCATTACCAAAGTACTCAGTGTATGTTACAAAAGAAAAGTTAAAGAAACCTCTTCCAAATACTGAGAGAGAATATGCATTTTAGAAACAAACAAGTGAAATATCTGAGGGATAACAACCTACATTTAAGGTTGGAGACCTGGCTCAAGTGGTGCTGCAACTGTTTAGCAGTTAGGAAGTCCTGAATTCAAACCCCAGTACCACCAAAAGAAAAAAAATATAACCTACATTTAGAATCATATTACTTCAGGTAAGATGATATTTGTGAGGGCATTAAAGAATATTTCTGTTCAAAGCTACATGTTCAGTAGAAATCAAACCTGTATTGATCCTTTTCCAATTGCCATAATAAAGTATCTTATAAAGAAAAGAGGTTCATTTACCACAAAGTTCAAAATGCTGAAGTAAAGTAGGCAGCAGCATCTGTTTGTCTTGTGTCAGACCCCTAGTCTTCACCACAACTTATGTACAAGTGCTAAAGGAACCAGCTGGACATTGAAGCATATGATATGGTCTCACTTCATAACAGCCCATTCTTGTGAGAACTAACTCATTCTTTCCAATCAATATCAATCCTTCCAAGAGCAGTACCTCCAATGACTTAACCACTTCCCAGTAGGTCTCACTACTTACAAGTGCTATGACCTCTTATCATGTCCAGGATATAAATTCTTGTAGAAACCACTTACAAACCTTTTCAGTACCTGTCTATATATTTTCAATAACAAAGTATTAAATGTGAAAAAGTCTTTAAGACAGCAAAGGATATAAAACATGCAAATTCTGGATTTGGTCTCAGAGGGATGTTGGTACTTATTCATTATTGCAAATCATGGGCTAATTGTTAAGGAAAAGGTGAAAGGTTAAAAACTGGTTGAATCAGGAGTAAATAAGGAAAGGCAATAATAAGAACAAAAATCTGTACTCTAACATTTATTTTGAAATTCAAGTTATTGTATAGGGTGGATGTACTCATAGCATCTTTCAAAAGGCAAAGTCTTGACAATGGATAGAAGAGGAAAAACACAGAAAAATATGGATAAGCACCATTGAAGATTTTAGGGATTTTTATAAATTGACACAAAATATTTACAATTATGAGACATGTGAACCTGTTAGCAAAATAGCAACCCTAAAATCTATGATGAATATAGATGAAATATGCTTAATATCCACAGAAATATACTGTGATGTGCATTCCATTATTTTCACAGATTCACAGTAGTGGGAAATTAAGGTACAGAGAGAATAAAAAACTTGATTGATGCCATGCAACCAGTAAGCAGGTGAGGTTACATCCCCCTATCCATTTAGTTTGACTTCAGAGACTTCATGATAATGACTGGATTATGGCTATGAATTATGTTGTTTCTCCTAAATTTGCAAAGATTTTCTTGTACCTTGGAATAGCATTAATAAAACTGCTTCCCGGAATTGTAAAGTATACATGGAAAAACACAAGCATTTAACTGCCATTGATAAACAAAGCAGCAAATATGTAGAAGTAACATCCAGAGTTAGAGGATGTAAAATATATTGGTGTTGAGTTTGTACAGGGGGGACATCCTTGAACCAAACACAGTCACCAAGAGAGCAAAATTTTTAAGAACGGCAAAAAATCAAAGTGGATTCCATATCAACTAGGAAAAAGAGCACAGATTTTTCAGACTATTGAGGAGAGGGGGTGCTGATTCTGGACTGATTCATGAAGGTGTCTTCAGGGAGATGGTATTATTCATGGAGGGTTCAGAGCCCAGATCCTTCTCAGATGTGCTGCAGTGGTCATCCTTGCACTTACACTTTTGTATCTAATTAAATGTTGCTCTTTACTTATTCTAAAAAAGGATAAGGCAACTTCAGATGCCCCTTGAAAGGTCACTAAGCAACAAAGGAGTGGTAGGTCTGCAGCATGAATTCCTGATGAAGTATTCATTTTAACACCATCAAATCATGCAATGAATAAAGGAAATATCTGCATCTATTTGTGTTACAACTAGAGAAATGGGACCATGGTCTTTGTTCTCTCTGCAGATTGTATCAAATACCATCTGGATGAACTCTAGTTAATGAATTAATGTGAGTAAATGCTGTGACCAGAGGCAAGAAATCTACCCTTGGACTGAGTCAAGGGTTTTTCTGGCATAATCACCTGGGCATATGTTGCTCTAGTGCAGAGGAGGAGGAAAATTTCTCTTAAGCTGGGAGTTTACCTCACCTCTCCCCAGCTGCTTTGCATGCTCCTCCCTGCTGTCCAGAACCCATATCAACACCCAAGTCAGGACTCTGAGGAAGATCTGCCTCCAGTAAGACCCAGAGTAAGACATGGAGGTCCTAGCTCAACTCTTCTGCCTCTTTTTACTATGGCTTCCAGGTGAGGGGAACAGGGGATGGTCTGCAAGTCTGTGAAACTCTCTTTATGTCACTGACTCATGTGACATGGAACCTACACTCTGCAAGCACAGTATTTAAAGTTCAGTATAGATCAATCAACCTGACTCTGCCAGGAACCAATAGGTTTAAATAGAATTTTGTGCATATCTTTTCTGTTTTGTTTTCAATTTCAGAGGCCACTGGACAAGCCCTATTGACGTAGTCTCCAGCTTTGCTGTCTTTGTCCCCAGGAAAAAGAATCACCCTTACCTGCAAGTCCAGTCAGAGTGTGAGCACCTACTTAGCCTGCTACCAGCAGATACCTGGGAAGGCTCCCAAATTCCTCATCTATGGTGCATCTACTATAGACACAGGCATCCCATCCCAGTTCAGTGGCAGTGGGTCTGGTACAGACTTAACTCTCACCATCAGAAGCCTGGAGCCTGAAGATTTTGCAGTTTATCACTGTTATCAGTATGGCAATGGGTGTTCCACGGTGATTCAACATGAAACAAGAACCTACTTGGGACCTTTGTTGTATTTTGCTCACACAAGCTGCTTCCTTTATGGGCAACTGCTGTGCTCAGTTGCAGCTTCTTTCTGGAAATATTTTTCTAAAAAACACATGCTGACACTTTTTACGTTGATTTCTGAAATTTTCCTCTGAATAAATGCTCAGCCACCTTCAGGAACAACTTTAGTGCCAATGACATTAAGTCACACCTTGAAAGGCATACATGCTGTGCCCACTGCAACAAGGCAACAGCAAAAACAAACAACAAGAATTTGAAAGGAAAAAACTATCATCATATATGATAAATGAGTATGGTTATAAATGGGAGCATTATAGGCAAGAAAAAGTAAAATTATCTCCTGAGAATCTGTTAGAATTAACAAAAGAAATATTAAGTCAATGGACTCAAAGGTCCACAAAAACCAAAATTGATTTTTATATAGCTACAGCATATGGAGAATAATTTAAAGTATAAAAATTCCATTTACAATAGTATCATATACATCAAAACTTAGGTAATAGTGTGTATGTGTTCTATACTGAAATTTCCAGATTATTATTAAACAAACTTAAATAAGACTTAACGAATGGATGATGATGATTATTTCAGTGATTGAAGACTTCTTTATTGAAAATACAACAATTCTTAGTATAATTCTATAGTAATTCAACATCAGAATAAAAATCTCAATATATTTTTGAAGTAGAAATTTAAAAGCTGATTCTATGTTTTAGAAATTATTGTCAGGAGCATAGAACAAGAACAGCAATCCAGAGAAGTAAAAGTGTAAAATCTTACCCTTTGGGGTGCAGTACTGTGGCTAGAAAGTGAGTTCAGCCTAGCTCTCCAGTGGAAACAAAGAGAGTGTTCGAAGACAGGTCAGCATACAGATGGACACTTTATAATGCAAAGATGATACTGTAGACTAAGGTAAAAAAATACTTGTTTTCAATAAATCATAATTTGTTAACAGCACATATAAAGGTTTAGCACCTATACAAAAAGGTGCCAAGATCAACAATCTTCAGAAAATTAAAAATAAAAATCACAAACAATTACCACTAAACATTAAGAATGAGCAAGACTAAAAATTTAGTGATACCATATACAGTGAAAGAAATAGAGCAACTAGAATGGTTGTGCATAGTGTTGTGAAGATGAAGTAGAGAATTGACAGTGGCCATGCAAGTTTCTGGGGATCCAGACCTTCCATTTTGAACATGTGCAGATGTGCACTGAACCAATATATAGTAATACAATGACCTCAAACTAGGAAGAACCTAGTCAATCATCCAGGCAATAAATATATCAAATGAGGTACATGCATAATTCAGACACTATATACCAGTGGGAACATACAAAAAGTTACCACATCAAAGAATATCAGCAAATGTCACAAACATAATAAAGTTGGCCTAAGTAGCCTATGCAACTAAAAGCCATGCAGAATGTGCATTGATTTATTAAGCTCAATAAGTATAAGATAGAACCAGAGACCTTGCCTCTGGGAGGTAGGCAATGTTGTCTTTCTTCCAGTTGGTGGTTATCCAAGTATTTTAACTTTGTGAAAATTCAGTAAACTGGGCCCTAACATCTTGTAAATCTGTATGTATTTACATGGTTTTGTATGTACAATATATGCTATATATATATGTTTTGATTTGTGAGTGTATCTGTTTCTGTGAGACATACCCTACCAAAAAGTTTACTAAATAAAAAATCTGTAAAGCATAAAATAGTTCAAACCAACTGCTACTGATTTTATTTTATAGTCTTATCAAGTATTATTTAAGAATAACAGGCATATTCACATGTTATATATGAACTAATCTCACCAAATGTGAGAGATTCCAAAGTTGACAAAGTCTATACTCTTTTAGTGAACTCACCACAACCTTTTGTCTCAGAGAACTATAATCATAGATCATGTTCATATAAACTTATCAACCCAACTAAAGGAATATTCATAGAATAAGAGCACTTGGCTTCAAAGTGTTTTATTTCCCTGAGTATGTGTTGAAACCTATGGCAATTTTACTCACTAAAAATGAAACAACAGCACACATGGAATCTTTCCTGCTGTACAATTCATAGACACGAGGTGAAAATCTCTTAGAGGGATGGTGGTATTTGCTCAAGGCCATGCACTTGGTTGAAGAGTATCACAGAAAACTCTAGTAAACCCATTATTCTTTTTACAGAGCTGAAGAAAGAGCCCAAAGCCTTGCACATGCCAGGGAACCTCTAAACTACAGAGCTACAACCCCAGTCCTAGTGATCACATTTTAGGACAAAGTTGTGTCTCAATAATTCTAAAGATGGATGAACTGGAAACATATAAAGCCCACGTTAGATCAAAAATTATCAGGCAATAGCCTACAAATATCTCCTTGGTCTTTTGCTACTTACATAATTTGTATTTATTTACCAATATCTCTGCAATTGAAACCCCAGATGTTTTATTTATAGCTTCATCAAGATATAATGTGTACAGCATACAAATCAATAATTTAAATTTTAAAGCTTAATGGATTTTATTGTATTGAAAGAGTTGTGCAGACATTACTATGGTCAATTTTAAGACATCTTCATTATCACCAAGAGGAACCACGTAGGGATCACTGGTTTCCGGATCCCCCTGCATTCTCAAATATGCAGTCTTTCTCTTCTCTTTTCTCCAACTAAATTCTCTACAAATAAAATCTTTCCAACCTCTGTGAAAAAAAAAAAGAGGAACCATGTACCCTTCTCAGTCACATCCTTTTCCCCACATCACAACCCAGTCTTGCACAAACATTTGTTTGCTTCCTGTCTCTACAGCTTCAACTACCACATATTTTTGTAGACATAGTCACACTATAGCTGTTCTGCTGTAAATGGCTTATTTTACTGAGCATAATTATTGGAAGGTCATCCATGTTGTAGCATGTGTCAGTATTTAAGTTCTTTGTATAGTCCAACAATATTTCATTGCATTTATTTACCAGATTTTTTTTCCATTCATCATTATACAGTGTTTCTATGTTTGGGTCTTTCAATAACACTCTTGAGAAAAATCACTTTTGCATAAACAAAAACTCTCCATTCTTCTTGAATAAATAACTGTCATGTTATTGATATACTATATGCTAGCACTATATTTAATAATTTGAGGTTACCATGTAGTTCCTAGATAGCATTTAAAATCTATTATATCAATTTACATTCCCACAAATATACAAATACTTTACTTAATTACCAATACATGCATAAGAAAAAAGGAATTTTTAGTAAACTTGTGTTCCAAAAGACTAGAATACATCAGAATGTAAGAAACCAAACCCAAGTTAGCTCAGAGATATCAACTAAATAAGCCATTAATTTGTTCCGGTATTCAAAATTGTGGTTCTATGGTATCGCTACCTGTTGGCTATATTTCATTACCAAAGCTGCTGAGAGGATGAAACAGGCTAAGAACTGTAAAGAAAACGTTAGTCAGTTAAGGCAGGTCTGACCCATGACACAAATGGGGAAGAAAAATACAATTATAAGATGAGGAAATGAAAAAGAAGAAGAAATGAGAACTTCAACTAAAGAAAAATGAGAACTCATCCAGGCAGAACAAAGAATTTAAGGAAGAATATCCTGGTTTTGTGGAGGGTGTTGGTGTTTAGGATCTTGGAATTCTGGGCCAAAACAACTCACAGAAACAGAATGAGGCACTGGCTGCCACTCTTCTTCTAATCAACTGTCCTTGTTGTTTGTCCTGACTCCTTACCTAGAGTAGAAAGAACATGGGACTGGGTGTTCTATGCCTGTTTTTCATTCTTTTCTGCATTGTCCCCATGCATCTCACATAATGGGCGAAAATGCATTTTATTTTGGATCAATGTTGTGAGGGAATCCCATCTAAGAAAGAGGGGAAAACAGTTGAAGGAGCAAAATAAGAGCTGTGTTTCCCTTGCTGGAAGATGCAACCTTGACGGGAGAATTATTGAGAAATCCAGCATTGTGGCTCATATCTGTAATTCCAAGCCTTAGAAGTCTGATGCAAGAGGGTTGTGAGTTCCAGGACATATATTTGTAGACATTTGTGTGGCGGGATGTATTAAAGTCTGACATGATTTTGAGTGGTTTGTTACTGACACGTTTTAAGCTTATCTCATCCTTTCCTTTCCACCCACACTTCCTTAAGTGATGGTAGAAATCCCCATGTCACAAATCTCAGGCACACACAATAAATCATTTCCTCAGTCCCACTCTCAGTCACTATAAAAGTCCAAACCTCTGCCATATTCAGGCCATTCTAGACCAGTCCGTGCCTACCTCTCAAAGGTATCCTGTGTATGAAGAAAAAACTTTCAAATTCTACTGGTGGCAGAAGATTATCACAATTATATTACATTAATTACAGAAGGGGTCCATTCTACTTCCGTGGGAGGATGATGGAACCTATCAATATATTAAGTGTTCTGGAATACAAAAAAAATGAAGAAAAGATCATAAGCACCATTTTGACTGTTGAGTGTCCCATGAGGCATATTCTCTTTCAGAAGGAGTTGCCCAGAAGCTGATAATCTGAAAAAAAAAGGAAGGAGCTAAAAGGCTTCAGAACAGAGCAAAGCTCTTATCAGTTCCATGTTCTTGTAGTTTAAAATTGTCAACAAGGAATGAATGAAGGAGGGATCTGTACAAATACCACAGCCTTCCATTGGCACACAGACAGTGCTCAACACCAGGAGGAAAGAGGACCAGAAACAAGAAGATATCCCAAGTTTTGAAGTTCATGTTCGGTAGTGTACAACCCTCAGTAAGAGTGAGGTTGTTTATCTTTAGTGTTTCAGTCTTGCTGTATCAAAGTATATCCTCTCTGGAGCACAAACACCATTCAACAAACTAAAATCAACTCTAATATATTTTACGGTAAGTATATGTATAATTTAGATAAAAATAAAGAATGTGAAATGAAGTCTGATTTAAGTCAATACCAAGGCATACATCAAGAAAATAGACAACAGAAATAAACTGAAAACATTGAAGAAACTGGTGGTAAATGAATACTATATGCTTTTTAAATTAAAAGGCAAGATGAAGTATTTAGAGAAACTAGGAAATACTAAAAATTCCTAAAATTATAAATTTAAAATTTAAACAATTGAAATCAAGAAATTTACCTGTAATTCCAAGCACTCAGAGGGCGAAGCAGGTGAATCTTGAGTATGAAGCCCCTCTTCCCCCAAATAAAGAATTTTCTGTAGGTTTGACAGAAACTGAAAAGGTGAAAACGCAAACAGGAAGATTAAACATTGCAAGGTTGAGGCACAATGGATGAAAAATATATAAAAGGCAAAATGTGCATAAGAGCTATTATGGAAAAAATATAGCTATAATTGTAGTTCATAAATATAAGAGTTCAGGCAGAGAAAATATTTGAAAGATTATGGCTTGGGAAATTCCCAAGCTGAGGGCACATAAAATAATGTTATGAATGCTAAGATGATAACTATAAAAGAACAAAAACATGTATGTGAACATATTAGCACCAATGCTCAAATTTGAGAACAAACTCAATAAATGAGAGAGATTGAGAGAGAGAGAGAAAGAGAGAGAGAGAGAGAGAGAGAGAGAGAGAGAGAGGTAAAAACAACTATTACAAAATAAGTCATGTTCAATATATCTTTATGTTAGGCAAGATAAGCCAAGGGCAAATATCAAATGCTATCACTCATAAATGGAACCTAGACTTAAAATATTTACAATATGACATGTTGATAAAAGAGGGACTGTTTGAGAGGGGGAGAAATAACACAAAGCAATCCACAAAAAATGTTAAAAATGAGGAAGGAATACACAAAAGGAGGTTAAGAAAGAGTAATATGTCTAGGAAAATTTGATGAAAGTACATTTCATGCATGTTATATCTATCACAATGAAACTTTTTGTACAATTAACTTATGCTCAGAAAAATGAGTAATAAGTCACTATTAAAAAGTGATGAAAACCTTCTTAAATTTACAGTTTAGTCAGATCACAATAAATCAAAGCATATTTTTAAAGAAAATGAATCACCAGGAGACTAAAATCAGTAGAAATTGTGTAGGATTTTTTTTCAGGGACGAAAAAAGTAAAGTCAGATAAAGGTTCAGAGATTTAAGGAAACATGTAGACCAAAAAGAAAAATTAATATGCTTGAAAACCTACATAAACTTCTATTGCATAAAATAATACCATCTTGTGGCATTTAACTATATGTATAGTTAGATATGTATGAAAAATTAAACCATGGAAACAAATGCCAAAGGGTCAATGGTTGTATTCAGGTTAAGGTCTGTGCATTATCTGGAAATTGGTAATTAAGTAAGTTATGCAAAGCATGGTATGCCAAGGATGTATGCTGTAATTCTCAAGGGTACCCAGAGTTATAGGAGGTACCTTCTTAGACAACATTGTGAGAAAGCAGTCATTTTTAGTCACTACTCATGGGAATGGAAACCTACATCACCATTTTAGAGAAAAATATGATAGTGTCTATAACATTTCATATTTTTACTCTAAATCTTATTTCTAGGAATGTCCCCAAAGATAAAAATCCAGCACTTGGTGAAAAATATTGAAAAAAAACCAAATGCCTGTATGTAAAGTATGATGAAAGCAAGTAACACACACACATACACATACACAAACACACTGCAACATATTGCATTAGTTCTCAACTGTAAAAGGAAGAGTGATCTCTGTGAGCTGACATGGAAAGCATTGAGGATGTATTGTTCAATTCAAATGCAACATGCAAAGATGTTTCCATAATATGTTTTACTATATGTAAGGATGAAGGAGAGAACAAATACATAGACACACACCAACACAAACAAACAGCAACCTGAAAGGTTAAACCTGAGTGAGATTATCTTTCACAGGAATGGGGGCAGCAATGTGACAGAAAGAAATGGATGTGTAGATATTTTAGCATAACTTTTATATAAATTGCATTAACAAAGATCAAATAAAAATTAAAAGTTTTCCTAGTTTCAGAGAAAAAGTTGGAGATAAGTGAAAAGCTTTATGAATTATAAGCTGGTCATTGGTCATGCCAGGATGTAATGTGTTCTAAGTAATAAAATTATCTTTTCTGAAAAACAAGGTGATAGTGGTTTGTTTAGTTAAGGATGAATTTTTTCTCACAAATGATAAATTAAATGAACTTCGTGCTGAAAGAAGCAGCATTCACTCAGTTTTAAACCACAGAATTCAAGAATTGTAGGCAGGCACTTGTGGCTCACACCTATAATTATAGTTACGTAGGAGGTGAGATTTGAAAGATGAGAGTGCAAAGCCAACCCAGGCAAAATGTTCATGAGACCCTATGTCAATCAACATCCAGTTGCAGTGACACACATTTGTCACCCCATCCACATGGTAGGCTGAGATCAGGAAGTTCATGTTTCAGAGCAGCTCTGACAAAAAAATTACTAAGACCCCATTTTAACAGAAAAAGCTAGGTGTGTTGGCATGCATCTGTCATCCCAGCTATGACAGGAAATCTCAAATAGGAGTCTCAATGTTCAGGCCAGCCTGGAATAAAAGCAAGACCCTATCTCCAAAGCAATCTGAATTTAAAAAACCTAAGGCATTGCTGAAGTGGTAGGATGCCTGCTTAGCAAACTCCAAGTCCTGAGTTCAAACACCAGTAGCACAGAAAAAAAATCAAGAACTATTTGGCTGCATAAAAATAGCAAGTCTCTAAGGAAGAGGTGAAAGCTAAAATATTAAATGATATGCGCTATAGACACTCAGGAAGTCCCAATTCAATTGGGCTTCTTTGCCTTTTGTGCAGAAAGTATGCAAAGTAGTATGTTAAAGCACCACTTCCAGCTTCAGGTATCGTATTCAACACAGCATGGAAGAAACAGTTTGAATCTTTCCTTAAATATTAATAAACATTCATAAAATACAGTATGAATTTGGTTTAGGAACAACAGAAGGTGCCCCATCCCTCCAAAATCATCTGAAAGGCACCATTATGATCCAATGAAATTACTAAACTTGATCCCATCAAATATAACCAGAAGTGAAAATTTAAAGACCAGTTCTGTGTAGTCATCACAGCATCCTGCCCAATACATTCCCAGGATATTGAGAGATTGATACTGGGATTGGGACAAGAAAAGGACACCATGTGTTAAAGACTATGTCTTAAAACTTCAGTTTCTGTGAAATAAAAGAATTAATCAAGCCATTGCAGATGCTAGTCAGAAAAGCACCAGTTTCTGGAGCAAGTTCCTGAAACTGCAAGTGGCAAGACTGAATAGCAGGTGAAACTATGTGTACTGGACATAAAAACTAAGAGCATTTCTATAAGGAAAATTTGGGAAGGAAAGCAACATTGTTTACACAGACCTTACACTGGGTTTGTACAATATGTGTGGGATTACAAAAAGAGAAGATCATTTTGGGATAAATGCACTCAATAAGGGGAAGTCTTTGTTGGTTATAGACTAGTTAAATTTAACTGTGCACAAAGTTCATAGTTACTAAAATTCAGAATATCTACTGACTGACAAGTTTGGATTAAGGTTTTAACAACCTTTCAGAAATGTAACAGTCATCTGCTAGTTTTGGCCTATAGGTTTTAAGTGATTAACTTCCCTTACCTCTTCCTATTCCAGCTATTATGATTACATTTAGGACATCTCTGAGTATTTCTATTATTTTACTCCACAGATAATGACTTGATTTTGAGCAATGAAGTTATAGTGCAATGACAAACTGAATTGCTATGGACACCAAGAATGATGATTCTACAGTTTCTGCATTGCTAACTGGAGAGCTCTCAGTAGCAAAATACTGTGTGGCAACTGACTATAGACATGGTAGTACAGTACCAATGCATGGGTTATTAACATCTAACTGAAAACTCCCGCGTATCATTATCTAATGTACCCACACTCTATGATCATATCTGAAAAACATGATATTTTCATAAAGAGAAACAAAATACAAACAATAAAAACTGTTTGAAAATGTGCAAGAAAGACATACATATTAGTACAAATTAAGTTAACAGGGAAATCCTCAAGGTATCTCTCTCCACTTGGCCACAAGAGGGGTCAGATGCACTACAGGGATTGCAGAGAAAACTCTGCATGTGTCTGGAAGTTAGAACCTGAAGTACAAAATAATCCTGGCTGTTATTATTAGTATATCATCATTTCGTTTCATAGCTTACTCTTTTCATTCAGGAATAATTTCACACCTCTTCCCACTACATATTCTCCCAGCCAACACTATAATCACAGGGAACTGATAGTTAGGAAAGACATAATCAATGAATAATTGGTCCAAACCCAGTTCTTCTATCATACAGAGAGAGAAGGAAGAATGTGTACAAATACAAGAAGGTCCCTCAAGAAAATACACTTGAGAAAGGATCTTTTTCCTGAAGGAAAATAAGTAAGGATAAGATACCTGGAGTGTGGTCATCACTGATGGGCATCAGGAGTACAAAGATCAAGGTGCTTGTTTTCAAGGTAGAAGAAACTGCAGAGCTTGTTTTCTTCTCAGGCCAGAAGTTAAGCCTTTGGAGACCTGTAATCACTCACATTTGCTCACAGCTGCACTGTCCTGATAACACCAGAGGTAGTATTAATGTGGACATTTTTTGTTGATAACTAAAGGATAGTAAAAAAAAGTATATTTGGTAAGGCTCATATACATGAAAAGATTCAGTAAAAAACATGGATAGAGAGGAATCTGTCAGCACTCAGTGAAAATCACAACTTCATGACTGTTTCTCCTTTATGTACCAAAAGTTTAAGAAAATGTCTTAAACTTCAGAATTGCAGCTGGACTCTGTAATGGTCATCCCTACACCATGGCCCATCCTATATGAGCTCATTGTTAGGTCATCCTCAAGCACCTGTGTATATTCCTCTCATGAGTCACACTGATGTGTTCTCTCTGGTAAGAGCCTGTGGCTGTGGCTGAGGCTCAGAGACCAGTCCTTGTTACTTGAGCTTTATCTTTTCTTTTTTTTGTTTTGAATTTGTTTGTCACAATATATGCTCAGTAAAATAATTTTGAAAATGAAAAAAATGAATAAAATTGCAGTAAAAAAATTGTGAGACATTTGACAGCTTATGTCAATGGTGTGAAAATGATCCTCTATGCTTACCCTGACTATACAGGCTAAAGAAACTCCCAAAAGATTTGCCTACACAGGATGGTTCTCCTGGGATAGCTACTCTAGTTGCTGGACCTCTGTATTCATGGTATGGGTTTTATTTTTGTATGATTGTAAGTTTCATTACAATAACTGTGATGGCTTTCTCATTCAGTGTGTGCAACACCTAAGAAATGCAACTAAGCATTGGAACTCAGTCTTATTTGTAAAAATGCCCAAGCCATTGCAAGCTGAATGATTTTTTCATACCTACTATCTTAAAAATGGAAAATCTCTGCCATTTGAGAAACATACAACATGGTAAAACCTTAAATCTTACATGTGTGTCATCCAGTCAGAGCCTCCAGATTCACCCAAGTAAATCTGATTATGAAATCTCCTGCATGGGGAGGCCCATGGGGTCCATGTGCCCCATTTTTATCAGCTCAGGATTTCTCTCTCATTGTGCCTCTAATCCAAGGATTATCCATGTATGCTTGCTACTACTGCAGCAATTTAAATTTATATTTCAATTGACCAACTTCTATGGAAATAAGTTTTATAATCTCAGTTCCCTCTGAGACTTCTGAGTTCCAAAGCAAAAGGAGAAATGTGATTGCTTATGTATGAGAGTGATTTACTCATTTAAACAATAACTTCTCCTTTTTCTTAAGTCATCTATTTTCTCTGGAAAGTTTCAAAATGTTGAATATTTGATTTTTTAATCACACATGACTTCTTAATATGCTTTTATTCTGTTCTTTTCTTCAAACTTTCCACATTATATTGACAATATACAGTAAACTATCCTTGGTCCCCTCTCTCTGTACCCCAAAGTTTCCACACTCTTCTAAGTTTTGCCTTCTACAATAATCAAAACACACAATATCATTGAATTCTCAGCTCAGTTATTCAAAACATGGAAAAGAATGTTTCTAGAAATAAGTACTGTATAGATGTAACAACATATTTTTGAGCTGAGGCTCAAGGATTTCTGATTCTCAGAAATGAGATCTCAATGGTTGAAATTCTAATACGGCACTGATAATATATTAAAATCTCTGTTTTGAAGTAGCCAATGCTTATTCTGTCCATTCATTTGACTTCCCTAACATTTCAAGCATAGTAATTCTGTATATCATCCAAAAAATTCATATTTTTCAGTTACCATTTACTAATTGCAATGGGACCTCCTGCAATACTAAAAACAGGCTTTGAAAATAAACAACAAGAACTAAATGAGGAATAACATGCAACTAATAGTGTATGACACAAAAAAATGAACAATTACATCAAATATTTCTATCTATGTAAATTTCTAATAATTTTGTATGTATCCTAAGTAGTATCATTGAGATAATGATTTAGTGTTATCTTACCAAAAGAAAATGTTTCAATAAATACAAAGATAAGTTATTTTCACGTAAATAAAATCATAATTACCTGAAAGTGAATAAAAATCCTACAACTTATAACTATATAAAAATTTTGTGCTTTCAACAGATTCTAAGTAAAACAGTTCTTGAAATTTATATTTTGCCTACCAATGTATCGTATCAGTAACATGCCATAACTCAGCATGATAAATGTAACAGAATGAATGAAGCAAAAGAAAAAGATCCTGCTTCCTGTTAGAAATATCAGTTATATTTGAAATGACTTCCTATGTAAAGATAGCTAAAAGTGGATGTGTTATTTAAATTTCCAATTTCCTCTCTTCATAAGAAGCCTATACCAAATTAATCTGTGTTGCTATTGGAGTCTAATTTGTTTAAAGCACTGTACATTCCTCCTCTCCAAGTAGGCAGTGGTGATTTCTGTAAATCCATAGTCATGTTCTGCCAATGTTTCTTGGTAGGTACAACCTTCAGGATTATGTTTGGCCAATTCACTCTCTAGCTATCCTGTCAGTGTCTCCAGGGGACACAGCTTAACATTATTTGCTGTGCCGGTCAGGGCATTAGTATATAAACTGGATGCTCCAAAGCTCCTCATTAAGTTTGCTTTTCAGTCCATCACTGGGATCTCCTCAAGATTCAGTAGCAGTGGATCAGGGACAATTTCACTATCACCATCAGTAATCTAGAGCTTGAAGATGCTGCAACTTCTTGTTGTCAGCAAAGCAGAAGTATTCCTCCCCTTGCACTGAAACCCAGAATAAACTCTAGCTAGGCCTGGCTGAACAGAGAGACTGGGCAATTTCATGCTCTTCTGATATTTGCAGGTGTGCTTGAGGTTATGACATAAAAAATATGGTGAGGTCTGTTCCACCACTGAAAAGTTGAAACTTAAGTTACTGCTTCATATCTGATTATACTGTCAGATTTTTAAAAACGAGTGGTAATTGTTGAGGGTAAATACCTCTTCTTCCATCTAATGCTTTATAAATAGTATACTTTGTAACAACATGCAAATGTTAGATTCTCTTTTAAGGCTACAAATACTCCACAAAAAGGGTATTAAAAGCAAAAAGGTATTAAAGCAAGAATATTGTGAAACAACCAGGTACCAATGTAGAGCTGTCCTGAGAGAAAAGCCACGGATTCAGGGTTTCATTAGTGTGCTTTCAAGGGGTGAACAATGTATCCCACAACCTAAGCAGATCAGTTAAACTGAATATTTGTCAACAAAGATTAACACAAAGATGCCATTTCCCCACTGGAACATCTGACTAAGTATTCAACAGGGGATGTATATTGAGGTTGTGAGGTATTAAAACTGGTCCACTGGCTACAGAAAAAGAGAACAGTCACCAGACTTTTGTAAAGGAGGAGTTCTAGAGAGGGTGCACAACTAGAATATAGAGAGTGTGAGAGTTTTCTGTTGTCAGTCCTAGGAGCAGATTTTGGCTGGAGGTCTAAGGATGTTAAGTCAAGAATCCTGAATTCTCCAGTAAGAGTACCTGTGCCAAAAGTTGAGGTAACAGTAAGGAAGGTGGCTGTGGGAGCACAAGTGAGATGAAAAATTAAGAGGAAATTTCATGTCATGTCTTGATCTACATTTGAAATATTGTAGAACACCTATCATGCTAAATGAACATCCTTGGCTGTTTATTAGACACTTGAAATAGATCCTCCTTCATGCACCTCAAAACCAAAGATGCAATTTGAAATTTAACCTCTTAACTCTCAATTCCCAGTTGTTCTTCATGCAACAGTTTTAATGCCATAACAGTTAAGTTTAGCTGTATTAATATTTCCTAGGCATTTATTAATCCAATGATAATTTTGGTGCCTCATCTGCATATTAGGAATACAGATTTATATCACACTTGATGGATTTTGTTAATTACTTTTACCATATTTAATCACAAGATTTACATCAATTTCAGTCATTTTTTTTCAATGCCACACATTTTTATCCCAAGTGGAAAAATATGCTATGAGAAGGCATATTCTACACCATTATGGTTTCAGACAGATAAAAATATCAGTTTTATCCAGAGGATAATTTTATCTTAGAGAGGATCATTTGGAAGCAATTAGATTATGTGCCTTGATTGTTAAACTCAAATGTCAGAAAAGGATAAGGAAACAATATTTTGCAGTTTTTTCATTTTTTTGGCTGTAGTAGGGTTTGAACTCAGAGCTTCATGATGACTTAGTAGGTGCTCTACCACTGAAGCCAGGCCACCAGCCATGTTTGCAATTTTTTTTGGCAGTATTGTCATTTCAACTCAGTGGTCTGCACTTGCAAAGCAGGAACTCTACTGCTGAAACCTTGATTCTTGGCTTTTCTGGACTGGTATTTTGGAAACAGTGTGTCACCTGGTAAATCTTCTTCCACGCTTTCACCCTAAGCCAGTGTTAGAGACCAAGCATGAACCCTGGACTGGGAAATAGTGGAGCTTGCAAAGTCTCTCAATGGCAGGAGATTGCAAAACCTCTCCTACCATATTTTCCCAGTACCTGGTGTCTTGACCGTTGTTCTCACATCTCCTTGAAGATTTAACCTGCTGTGTCAGCATACCAGCCCTCTGATGCAATACTAGGTAAAGTACCAGAGCTATTTGGAGACTCCATGATTCCAGATTAATCAATACCTTAGATAAGGTGTCCTGCATCCCTTGATGATTCCAGAACAGATGTGTTGTAATTAAGCTTCTATAGCCTTAGGAAGTTTAGCCCACCAAACTTCATTCCTTTTACATTGAATAAAAGAATTGTTGAAGCTTGATTTTTACCCGAGTCTTTTCCTTGTACTGACCTATAAAATAAACACTCTGGCTCAGTTAGACGCTCATGTATCCCACTAAAAACTTGCAATCCTCCTGATCCCAGCTTTCTTTTTTATGTTTTATGTCTGTATGTCTGTGTGTGTGTTTTATTTCTCATTCCCCACTGTTGTTAGAAAAGTTCACACAGCATACCCATGCAGGTTGCAGGCACGACAGTGCTTGTTTCTGTCAATGATATGGGTCTCCTGTAAGCAACAGATTGTTGGATATTCCTTTTTAATTCAGTTTGCCAAACCGTGACTTTTCATGGGGAAATTAATTCTATTAATATTCAGTGTGAGTAATGATAGGTCTGTGGTGATTCCTGTCATTTAGCTGTCTTTGTTGTTTAAGGGTTTGATTGTTTGTAGCTGAACCAATGTTACTCTCTACTTTCTTGTCTTTTCTTCTCCTATGGTTTGGTACTGCCTGTCCTTTCATGGTTTTGTTTTCTTTCATTTTCTGTGTGAAGAATTCTTTGAAGAATCTTTTATAGTAGTGTCTTGGTTGTCATATGCTGTTTTAGTTCCTGCTTATCATGGAAGACTTTTATTGCTCCATCTATTTTGAATGACAGTTTTGCTGGGTAGAGTATCCTAGGGTTAAAGTTATTTTCATTCATTGCCCAGAATACCTCACTCCAGGCTTTTCTTGCTTTTAGTTTTCCATTGAGAAATCTGCTGTGATTTTGATGGGTTTACCTTTGTAAGTTATTTGTTTTTTTCTTTCTTCCAGCCTTCAATATTCTTTCTCTATTTTCTGTGCTTGTTGTTTTAATGACAATATGTCATTGGGTAGTTCTATTTTGGTCAAGTCTGTTTTGAGTCCTGGAGGCTTCCTGTACCTGAATGGGCATAGTTTTCACTACATTGCAGAAATGTTCTGTTATTGTTTTGTTGAATACAGTATGAATTCCTTTTGCTTTGACCACTTCTCCTCGAATGCCTATGATTCTCAGAATTGGTCTTTTGATGGAGCCAGTGCGTTCTTGAATATTCCTTTCTCAGGTCTTGAGTTGTTTGATTAATAGTTCTTGAGATTTTCCTTAAATTTCCATTTTATCTTCAAGTAATGAGATTCTGTCTTCTGTTTATTCTATTCTGCTGGTGTGGCCTTCCATTGAGTTTTGTATTTCTTGTTTATTCTTTTTTCTGAGGTTTTCTGTATCATGGGTTACTTTCTCTTTAATATTGTCAATTTTCAACCTTAATTCATTTATCTGTCTGTTTATAGTGTTCTCTGTTTCACTTTGGTGTTTATTTTGGTCTCCTATGAATTTATTTATTTGTTTTTGTGTTTTCTCATGTTTTTTAATTTTGTTGTCTTGGAATTTCTTTAGTGCCTATAGTATGTTTTGGTTGACCATGTCTAGTAACATCTCCATGAAATTCTTAGTGATTACTTGAAGGAATTCTTCTTTCAGAGTGTTCTTGTGGGCTTCTTTGTGTTCCTTGGCATAGTTTATCTTTGTTTTTTTGGAGTCTGGAACTGGTTATCTGTTCTCTTTATTTCTCTGAATACTGTATTAATTTATGTTTTGGGGGAAAATGGTTTCCATCCCTTTTTTATCTTCCCATCACTCCACTTGGTGCTGTTTGTGTCCCTGGTCTGTGTGTAATTTAGTATTAGCTAACTTACAATGGTAAAACTAACAAAGCAAAGAAAGAAAGAAAAAATAAGAAAACCAAAGAAATTAATAGGCAGAGGTGGTGGACAAACAAACGGAAGAAAACAAACAAACAAACATACACAGAAAAAAATTCCAGGTTCAGGAACAACAGAATTTCTGTCTTAGTAGTTCTGGTATTACTCCTTCAGCATCCAGTCCTGGTGCTGGTATTCAAGCAAAAGCTCTGTCTTAGTCTCTCCAGGTGTTTGGGGAGACTCACCAGTTTTTTTTTCCTGTCTTTCAGTGGCAGCTGTTTAGTCAGCTCCTCCCTCAGTGACATTTGGCTTGTCTTCAGATTCTAGAGATTTGCTCTGTGGCTCACTAGGTGTCCTACTTTGAGTTGGGTTTTCACTGTGTTGGTTTATTGGGGGCTTGTTTCTTTGCCTCGCTCCTTTTCTCTGGGGCAAGGTCAGAGATCTGTCCAGTGGATTCCTGCTGTCTGCATGTTATGCTGGTTTGCTGACTATTTTTCAATTTTGCAGTGTTGTATGATTTTGGACATTGCCCAATGGCTCAGGAGATGAGTTTAAGAACTGCTATCTGCTCTATTTCTGGCAGTGGTTTATCACCAGCCCACTGTCAGCCTTTCTGCCTTTCCAGTCTTTGTTTACTCTAAGTTCCTACAGATATCAGCTCCTTGCCTCTCCCCACTTTTAAGATGCACTTAGAGCATCCCACCCCTTCTTCTGTGTGTTCCTTTTAAGTTCCTTGTTTATAATTCATTTTTTGTGTGGGGAGGCAGGTGGTCAGTCTGGGTCGGGGTGTAAAAGTTTTGATTCTTCTTAGTGCTTTTTTTCTGCCAAGGGTGGCTCCAGAATCTCAGCAAAATTTTTGATTTACAGAGCTCATGCTATCTGCTTCTGCACTCTAGTCACCACCTTGGATCCCCTCGTAATCAAAGAATTGATATGCAGTTCAAGATAAAGAGAAGGAGGAAAATAGTAAAAGACGTGACAGAGGAGCCAAAGATGTAGAATTTTGTAAAAACTGTAAAACCAGTGAAAGCATAGGTATTTATTTGATGCTATCAAAAATTTATAAATCACTATCCAGGCACATTTCCCACATACAAAACATGAGAAACAGATAAAGAGAGAAGATCCAAATTGCCAATATTAAAACTGAAATCTGGAACTTACTATAGACCATATAGACTTTAAAAGGATGATCAGAAAGTACTTAAGTACAAGATCATATAATAGATGTTTGTATGGAATGTATGCATTCCTTGAAAGATATAAATTAGCAACACACACAAAGGAAGAAATAGTTAAAATTTGTCCTATATCTTTTGGAGAAATTGAATTCATAATTAGTCTTAAAGAAGCAACAACAACAAAAATTTCAACTCTGAATATTTTCACAAGAGAATTACACCAAAAGTTTGAGAGTTGATGCCAAATATTGACAATCTCTTCTAAGAAATAGTAGAAACAGCAAAACTTTCTAATTCATTCTGAGACAAAAGTTACCCAAACAGGTTACAGTAGCTCATGCCTGTAATCTTAGCTCCTTAGGTGGCCAAGATCAGGAGGATGATAGTTCGAGGCCAGCCTGGGAAAATAGTTTATGAGACCCCATCTCCAAAGTAAACAGAGCACAATGGATTGGAGTTATGGCTCACAGTGATTGAGAACCTGGTTTCCAAGCACAAATCCCTAAGTTCAGTCTCTAGTTCACCCCCACAACAAAAAAAACACCCAAAGACTTTGGCTAAAAAACAACTACACATGACGATTCCTCATCATGACAATTGGAAGTTTCAGTAATAGAGTAGCAAAAAGGATGATTTAATACATAAAATAAATCACAAACAAATGAAGAGAATACTGTTAAAGAAAGTCAGATTTAGTGTTTGAAAAACATCAGTGTAATTCACCATATTGACAGATTGAAGGGTGGAAAAATAGAATTTGGAGAACTACAAAAAGAGAATTTAATAGATAATGTCATATGTGAAGAAAACAGAGATTGACAAATGGAAAACATTGATATTATATAAAAGGTAACTTTAATAATGAATATGTGATGTTTGGCAGAGTGCAAAAAAGAATATTCATATACTTCATTAGCCATTTTCCTCACCTGAGAAATGGTGTTTCTTTCTAAAAATCATTTTAAATTTAAATAAATTGAGGCACAGAAGATAACTTGAATTTTTCTTCTTAGTAAACTATAAGTCTGGAAGTTAAATTTGCACTCACATTTGTCTTCTCTCAAAACCAATATCATTTATAAATTCATTAGCATTTCACAGTCCCAGACAAGCTTTAGAATCATGGGGGCATATTAAAAATATATGCTACAAATCTAAATTCTTCATAAAAATTAACATTCCCAGACAGGATGTGGGACCTAGCATTCTCACCATATGGGAAGTGGTTTTGAAGTAGTCATGGTCATTTGGAGAGCACTTTTCACCAAAGTACCAAGAGACATGTAACATTACTGTACTGTAGGTTTCAACATTTGTGAATTATTTGGAATATTGCCCTAACATAGTATATACAAGAGATATAGTTGTGTTACAATTGGAAAATTAACTCAGAAAATGTAAGAGTAGAAATGTATCCATTATATTTAATTTTTAAGTCTGTATGTGACCCATGATTTATGGTCCAAAGTTATGGAGATAGCTTGACATATTTAAGAGTTAAAAGTACCGGCTGCTGGCAGGTACAAAGATTGTAGTTAATGACTATGGGAAGAAAATAGAATAGGAAACTGACTGATATTTAGTCCATTAGCCTAATGAAGAAGAATGGAACAAAGTAAATAATGCAGTTCTAAAACAAAGAGAAGTTGAAAATGCAAAACATCAACCCAGGAAACTTTGATCAGAACAGCCTGATTATAGTGTATAGAAGGTATGGAAGTAGACAAGTATCTGAAGAAGTGCCTGATAATAAGTTTCTGAGTATTGACCTGGGGTACCTCTGAAAGTAAGAGAGTCATAGGGGTAAAGGGATACATTCAAGGAATAAAATGTGAGAGATCAGTGTCATGGGGATGTAAAACAGTCTGGTCCCTTCTGCACATGATGCAAAGGAAGCCTTGATTGACTCAGCAGTGTGCAAAATCCACCTCCTTAGGGAGAACAGAAATTCAGTTGTTGAAAAACTCTGGAACATGTGAGAAAATGACAAGTTATCATGGAGTTTTGTTGAATGACTTCCTTGGTCAAGAGACAGAGTAGGCCAACCTTACTCTATCTGCTCTTAAGATTTGCAGATTCTGAATCCTGCACACTATAGCCAAGAGACATAGTATACTATACCTTGGGGGAAAATAGGAAGGAAACTGGTAGAGCAAAGACAGTCTGACCTATTTTTTGGAAGAAGACTATTTGTGGTAGAAGCTGAAGCTCTGTGGACCATTTCTATAACACTGATGGCAGAAATAAGCAGCCATATTTTCAGCCTCAAGTCTACTGATGGTCAGAGTGAAATCTGTCTCAGATCCATTGTTGCTGAACCAGTCAGGGATTCCAGATTCCTCAGTGGATGTGTAGGAGGTGAGGAGTTTAGGAGCTTGTTCTTGTTTCTTATGGTACCATACCAAGTAGTTATTATTGTTGGAGCTGCATAGAAGACTCTGGATAGACTTTCAGCTGATGATAACCCTTGCTTCTGCAGACACAAACAGGGGCTTGAACACTGAGTCATCATGATGTCCCCATAAGCACCAGTAATCAGGAGTGGACAGTAACCACAGATTATAATGTAATACATTAAAATGGATATATAAAATGTATGCTTCCTTATTTTATGCATGTAGTTAAACAATTTTAGGTGAAATGTTTTTCATTCCATATATTAAAATCATATTTCCAATATTATAAAGGTATTACTTGTTTAAATCTTTCTTCTGTGATTCAGACCACTTGGGTGATGAGGAAATGTGGCTATGACACCATCTTCCTGGTGTTTGCCTATCTATTATGCTCAGGCCCCATCTTCTGGGAAAGTCTACTATTAATAGAGCTCTAACACATAATCTTTGACATGAGGAACCTATGCAAATGTATCAGACAGTGTGAAAGAGAAGTGCATGTGTGGTGAGTTGTAAGGACTAATAATTTAAAGAGGAGACGAAAATGGAATCATCCTAGGAAATGGATTATAAGCCCAGTAAAGGACAAGACAACAACTGAGAAGCACAAATTTCAGTAATGTTCAACAGAACTTCCAGTTGTAAAGCAGTTTTAATATAGACTATACTCTTTCAAACAAGCTGCAATGTGAAAACATAAATTGATTCAGTTCAGAATATATGAAATTGTCAGTATATAATTACAAAGAGATAATATATACTCACGATATTAGTGAGGAAAGAGTGCTCAATATATATCTCTATTTCCAACAAATTTTGAGTTTTAAATATATATTTGGGTTGATCTTGGACAAGAGACAGGTACCTTAACACACTGAAAGTGAAATTCTCATACTTCCCTCAGTTCAAACATCGCCAAAAACAATGAGTCACCACATACTCAGTAATCAGCCTTTCACTGCTTCTCAGGCCAACCAGTTTTTCCTAAGACATCTCAGGTTCTCTCTAAGCTCTCATTCACTAACAGTTCTAAAGGATCACAGCTTCTCCTGGGGGTAAAAGGTGAAATAGTGTCATATCCCAAGCTGTGTTAAGGCAGTTTTTTCATGGATTCCTACTCAAACTAAGAAGAACTCTTTGCAAAATTATGCACTAACAGTATCATGAACACTTCAAGGCCTGGGTATTTGGAACATGTAAGACAGAACCCCTCATCACACAGAGCTTTCATTTTACTGTCAGCAGAAGACAATAAGTGAACAAATACCATATCTGCTGCTGCTCCTGCACTGCTCCCTCTGAGACTTCTCCCATGGAGCAACACTGTTATTCAGGCAAGTGGGCATCAGCATTCAGTGCCATTTAGGATCTCCTCATCTTTCAATGTGGACAGAGTTTGAAGAAGATGGAACAGGACATTGCAGTTAAGCATTTGTTTCCACAAAAAAATGAACTCAAATGTAGACTTGTTAATGATCAGTTTCTCAAATCACAGATGTTGGATTGTCAATCCATCATGGCCCCACAGCATGAATCCTCCAGAGAAACAGGTCAGATCAGAGAATCAATCTTCTGATGCAATCTATGACAACAAATGGATCCAGTTTTAGCAGAGCATCTCTACTATGTTTAACATATATTTTAATGAAGAAAATCCTTCTCCATTTAAGTGAAGTGTTTGAGGTTTGAGGGATAAAACAAAGAAAGAGCTTTTTTTGGTTATACTGGTGTTTGATATCAGATCTTTGCACTTGTTAGTCATGTGCAAAACCTTTGGAACTGTGCCCCCATCATCTCATGGTTTAGTTATTTTGAGACAGTAGCTCATGATTTTGCCTGGGCCAGCCTGGGCCATGTTCCTCCCACTTCTGTTCTCAGCTTAGCTAGGATGATATGTTTGTACCATCACACAAAGCAAATGGTTAACATGGGATCTCACCAAACTTTTGCCTGGATGACTTCACTTGAACTTCCAACACTGGAATTATATGCATGAGTACTCATGGCTGGCCTGAGAAAGGAGCTTTTATCTGTTATGTACTTCAAGTCCATAATCACTCTGCTTTGATTCTATGATTAACTTTTCCTTCTCTAATCATTAATTCACATTCTTCTTACAGATTGAAGAGTGAACATTTCTTCTCTCTGCTCTAATCCCTTGATGTTGCCTTAAAAGTTCTAAGTTTTTGGTTGATAAACTATGAATTTTGGGAATGCTGATTCCAACCTTATTACAAAGAGGATGTGCAGGACATGTGACTGGTCTCTCAGAGAAGACAAGTTCTTGCCTGCAATAGTCTGCAATGATCTGTGTAAGTTGGACATTACCTATACTTGGACATATCGTGAGAAGCTGAGATACTTGTAGTATACGAGGGTTGAACACTGTATCGGATCTGATTGAAATCCAGGCTAAATCTTTTCTTAATATGGAACCAGCGCACAAGAGGGCAGAGTACAGAAGTAGGGAGAAATCAGATATTATTGATACAAATGAACTCTTGAATTAAGGTTTTATTTAAGAATTTCTTGGTAGAATTTTTTTGTTTTATTATTTAATGCAGAGTAAATTTGGGTTTCTGAAAATTATAAATGTAAATTTGATAAATTTTTATTCAGTTTTAATTAATACAATTTGATAATAAAACTGGAAAATACCCATTTTATTATTTCAAGTCCCAGGTAACATAAAAGAAACAAAGATTAAAATAGATCAATTCTTTTCTGGAGAACTATTAAAATAGTATGTTCAAAACTATATGTATTCATATTTTCTGTGGAGAAAACTCACTCTTATGTGATTGTCAGCTATGTCTGACAATTGGAACAATTGAAGATCTATTAACTAGACATTTAATTTTTAATCTTTCATCTTAAAAAAAACACACTATTTATTAACTTGTTATGAAATGAGAGCAAAATTGACAGCAGCAATGGTGTGTTAATCTTAATTACCTATACAAGTTTTATGACTTTTATGTATTTTATGAAATATTCATCTTCATAAATGATGAATATCATTTCCTAAATAGGAACATTGCTTTTAGCTGAAAGTTTTAGAGACGAAGAAATTTGTAGGCATCAAGTGATATTCATGGAGCTTGTCTGAAGCAGGACTTTGTGTCTATGAAAATCCAGATCCAGTTTAAAAGATCCAATTTTACTTGGAGGTGAAATAGAAAACCATGATATTATTTTTGCAATAGATTTTGCATTGATAGTTACATTTCAAGCTGCTGAACTGTGAGAAATGAAGCCTAGTGCAAGTAATGGGGAAGAATGTGGAGATGGTCAAATCAAGAATTAGATTCAGTACATTTAGTGATGGTATTGAAAGCACCAGTGATTTTATGTAATAACTTATCTGTGAGCTAATTTTATTTGAGGAACAGTGTTATCTTTGTGCATCACGGTAATCTCTTGGTTTTACAATGGTAAGGAGGATATTTCAGTGCCATGTGAATTCATTGTTCATCCTTCCCCAGATGTGAAGGATGAACTAGTGTAGTGAACTACACTAGTAAATAGAGGGTACCCCATACCCTGAGCACCCATGTAGGGATACCCTCCTCACTCTACTATAACTTCACTGCCCATGGTAAGTCCTCTCCACCCCATGCTGAAGAGAACCTCTCTATACTGTATGTTTCCTATACCCTGTTTCCCCTTTTGAACTTTTTTGTGCTTTCTACCTTTTGAACTTGTTTGTGTCACAAACTGTAAACCTTTATGTATTATAAAATACATAAAAAGTTCTTCACGTAGGCACTAGAAGAGATGGGTGATGTAGGACCATGTAGGTTGATGCAATATGTTGAATATGATAATATCTAGAGTCCTTGCTTTAGATAATATGTGAGTTAGAACAGCTTGGGTTAGGAAGGATAGGAGTTTAGGAAACATCTGACACATAAGTACATAATTGCCATATTGATAGATAGCTGGTTAACTCTTTTCAGTGTCATAGAGAGAAAAATAAGTGAATTTAACTGCCTTGTAAGGATGTCAAAGACTATGGGAAAGAAAAGAACGTTCAGAAATGAAGAACATCAATCACTTATCTGAAGATGACAGATTAGCAATTGCAAATACCCACTGGCTGAACACTAATTGGCAGATTATTAGATCTTTTTGCACATATTATATTTTCTCAGTTTTAATTTTTTAAGTCTGTCAACCTATCAATCAATCTATCTATCTGCCTACCTACCTACCTACCTATTTACCGATTATCAGTCTTATTCCTTGTTTCACCTCCAGATAATTGTGCTCATAATTAACCATAGGAAATCATTTAGGGAATCAGACCAAAGAAGTCTTGCTGATCTCAACAATGTCTACAGATATCAAATGGTGGAGGTTTCTAAATTTTCTTCCATTTTCTGGAGATATCTTTCTTGTGAAGACTAACTTCTATTAAAAATTAAGCCATATGGAAATAAAAAATTATTACTCATTGAACAAAAGAGTCATTTTGTCCTCTGACTCCCTGGTAGAAAAGTCATTTATGCAGACAAATCTATGCTGACCTGGGATGGTCTCCTTAGCTGGACACACTAGGCCTGTTCTGAGTTACTGAAATGAGCCATCCTTGCAGTTTTGCCCAACTCCTGTTGATTTGCATGTACCCAGAGCTCAGTCCAATGCCTCAAGGACTCCTTAATAGACTGATTACACCCTATGCAGGACTCAGTCCCAGACAGGACACAGCA
Organism: Castor canadensis; assembly: GCF_047511655.1. Lineage (NCBI taxonomy): Eukaryota > Metazoa > Chordata > Mammalia > Rodentia > Castoridae > Castor > Castor canadensis. The sequence goes on along the minus strand of NC_133397.1, from coordinate 78,961,074 downwards.
TGGACATGAGAAACCCTGCTTGGCTCCTCTGGAATTTGATACTTTGACTCCCAGGTAAGGAAGGACAGTGCTGGTGAGTTTCTCAACACAGTGTGGTCAGTGTGGCTTTGCCCTTCAGGGAAGTACTCTTAGAAGCATGATTGTCAACGTGCCATGTATTTTTTCTTTTATATTTCTATTGTTAGGTATCAAACGTGACATTCAGATGACACAGTCTCCATCCTCCCTGTCTGCGTCTCAGGAGACAGAGTCACCATCACTTGAAGGTAGTCAGAGCATTAGCAATTATTTCTCCTGGTGTCAGCAGAAACAAGGGGAACATCCTAAACTCCTAATCTATGATGTATCCAGTTTGCAATCTGGGGTCTCATCAATGTTCAGTGTCAGTGGGTCTGGGACAAATTTCACTCTCACCATCAGTAGCCTGGAGCCTGAAAATGTTGCAACTTATTACTGTCAACATTATTAGGAGATCCCTCCCACAGTGATAGGAGTCATAACATAAGCTACTCAGAGAATCAGAAATACAAGGCTTGGCAGTCCAGCAATTCCTCCTGGTGCCTCCACCTGTTGAGAGCATTTCTCACATGCAGCCAAACTCTGAAGGTCACTGGGAGATTCTCGCAGACAGGGCCAGGGAAACCCCTCTGCAACCTCTTTTTTACCAGCTCGAGGCCAGACCTGCTGTTGCCTCACTTGATTTAATAAAGGACACAAATACATACTCATGAGGAGTCTGTGTTGAGGTATCAGTTTGGAATCACACAGCAACAAAGCCACTCTGGTACACCAAGTAGAATTTTTTTAATTATAGGGAATGGGAGTCTTAACTACAGCTTTAGAAGAATTTTTGATTGGCATAAATACTTGTGCCTGTTCTAGAGGTTCAATATATTTCCATATATGTATACATTATATGATGATCAAAAAAGGGTAATTAGCATATTTATCACTTTAAACATTTATTACTTCTTTGTGGTGAGCCTTTCAATGCTCTCAAATTATAGAAATTATAAATTCTTGCTCCTGCACTAGCAGTTAGCTTACATCTGCCACAGAGGTATGAACTATCAAACCATTGGGGTACTCTGACCTGTCTGGAAGGTGTTGGTGCTCTTGGCTGTGTGGACCATCTCACAGGTGATTCTCAATTCTTCCTTCTGCCCAAATGTCTTCCTGATGATGTTGATACATAGAACCAAATCCTCATCTTATGATTTAAAAATCTTACATGGGAAAACAAAAATGACATTTTTACTTCCAGAATCGCACTCATGATGAGTAACTCACAAATGATAGTCTAGCATGATCACTACATCCCAACTTATAATTTTGTCAGTGAGATAATGGGTCTGAAAGTCTTTCTTGGGAGTGTTTATTCGTACATCTGGGATCATAACAAGAGAATCTGATTATCAGACAGTAAATAGACAAATGAGAAATTTTGTTATCTATAAATAGAAATCATCTGAAAAACAAATGGAAAGTCTTTCTGGAGAACACACTCACTCACACACACACACACACACACACACACAAGGATGTAGCATGTGTTTTCTTTAATATAAAAAAAAAACTTTGCTACTCCATATTTGTCCAGAACCTGCAGCAGAGTCACTATAACCATGAAGATAAATGCTATGTGTTGTGAGTCACTGGGTTTGATGTGGTTTGTTACAGACCATTATTGTTGAAAAGCTGACTCACACAATATCAAGCATGTATACATACAGATAGATGCATTTTTATGAAAACTGATTGCATACATGAAATGTTTAGAAGATCACTTACAGAGAAATAGAATACATAGAAGAAATTGAAAATAACAAAATATGTGAATAAAGGTAATACATTTTAGGTCACTTATGGATGCATCTAACAGGAAGAGTTAATGATAAGTTTATCAACTTTATAGCAGTACTGATTACCAGAATAATGACAATGAGATTTCACAGATAAAATTCAGAATTCGTGAAAAGTCATTAACTTCTCATTTAATGAAAAAGCATATATGTTCATATGTATGGACGTTTATATATACATGTGTTCAAACACAAATAATATATACATATGTTTGTATATTACTTGTTGCATAAGTGTGTACATATATTCATATAAAACCCAAGTTATATATGTATGTGTATAAACCCGCACACTCATGTAACAGATACACATGTACAAAATTATGAGAGAGCCAAGAAAATATGGTTTAGCCTATTCAGAACCTGTTTTATGAAAAGACTAGTGAGAAATGGCAGAGAGTTCCTTTTCAACATCTTAATAGTACTCATTGTAACAGGAGTGACGTGGACTCTTAACATGTTTTGGATTTGCATTTTGTTTATGCGCAGGGATGTTGAGCATTTCTTCATTTTTATGTGGCCATTTGGACTTCTTCCTTTGGAAAAGCTGTTTAGCTCATTTGTCCATTTTTGCATTGGGTCATTGAGTTTTTGTGGGACTTTAGATTTTGAGTTCACTGTATATTAAAGGGAACTAGGGTTTTTAATTCCTTGGCAGATATATAGCTGGTAAAGAATATCTCTCATTCTGTTGGGCAGCCTCTTTAATTTGGTGAGCATTTTTTTTGTTGTGCAGTAGCTTTTTAATGTCATATAGTCTCATAGGACAATCTTTTCTCTTATTTGCTGAACCATTTCAGTTTTATTTAGAATGTCATTTTCTATGCATATTAATTTCAGTTTATTCCCTGCTCTTTCCTGCACTAGCTTCAAAGTGGTTTTTTAAAGAAACAAAACCACAGAACTGCATGGTCTCACATATATTGTGTTAAATAAACTTTTCTCATGAGGGAAAGTAGTTGCTATTTTGAAAGGATTTGGTGTTCCCTATTACTTATGGTGAAAAGAGTTGCTATTATTTGTAAAGGAATATTATCGAGTATTAGTTAGTAAAACATTGCTCTTGACTTTTTAAAAAAATGTGAGTTCAAGTGTAGGAAAATGTGATTAGTGTTAGAAGATCACAGGGGCCCAAGATTAGAAAAAATCCATGCACCCAAGAGTAGAAGAATCCTCAAGAGACAGAAATAGAATGTAAGCCTCAAATGGAGGCCTGCAGGCAAAAGTGATAGGCACTGATAGTTGATGGGCAGGCTGTGGCTTTTCTGTGGCCAAGAAAGTCATTTCCAAGTAGTAGCTCTGTTCTCTGCAGGAGGCCACCTGAGTTTAGAGCCTTCAGCAGTAGGGGTTCCTTCCACAGGATACAGCAGCAATAGCATCATTGTACTTGGAATTCATTCTAGAAGCTCTGCCTTAAACCTGATCCTTACCACTCCCAAACAGTTTTTGAGCACTTTCAATGTCCCATAGTAAATCCTTTTATGCTGAGTCTACTTGAAACTTGTATTGAAGAATTGTGACCAATCTACATTGATAGCATCATCACAGCCTCATTTCTTGTTACTTATTGTATTTTCCTGTAGAACAATCAGAGTAGGCCAGTATGAACAACCTTCCATGTCATTCAAACTCAATATTATAAGCACCTCGGGAGCCACTGGGTTCTCCCCACCTGCACTGTCTCATGGAAAAAAATAGAGGACACTGAGGGATCTTTTCTAATCACTCAGCTTTACTTTCTTTAGGCTTGGGTGTGCTCTCCACATTCATCATACACTTATCATTACTCTTCTTGTATACTGAGAGAAACCTTTAGTAAATATTCTGCACTCTCTGTGTAATTCTCTCCTATTTCTATGGCTTCAGTCTTTTTCCTAGCATAATTTCCTGGAAACTCTTTTCAGGTTATTAACAGAAATCTTAAAATCTTACATATTCTAGTTTGCAACTCTGGAATCATTGCCCTTTATGGGATATCTTATTATCCTGGGATCATTGGATATCCTACTATCCAATATCTTGAAAATAATTGTTTCATATGCTTTGTTCTATATGTTACTTCATATTATTTGTTTGTTTCTTCATGTGCTTGCTTGCTTGTTTGTTGAGATGGGGTTTTGCAATATAGCCCAGGCTGTTCTTGAACTCACTGTGTACACCAGGTTAGCCTTGAATTCATGATGATACTACCTCTGCCTCGAGATTTCTGGGAATACAGACACATACCACCATACATGGCTCTAGGCAATGCATTCAGAGTGCAAACAGGGTCCATGCTACTTTCAAAGGTCTATGAATATGGTCATTAAAGATACAGACACAAAATCAAAATGATCACAACAAGTAAAATTTGGAACATTGGTCTCTTTAAGCAACCAGAGTGCATGTGTCAAAAAAAATTCCAGGTAAGAATTGTTTTTAATACTCTTGATATCTGAACAATAATTTTTGAAAGTCCAGGGGATATAAAGGTTATGGAAGCAGAGAGTAGAAATAGGAGATTTTCTGTTTTTTACTCAGAAACAAAAGTCATAGTACATCCAATGCTGTGGTCCTCAGACCTGTCTGCAAAGCCCAGTTGTATGGTGGTGATGTTCTCAGCTGCATCCAACATCTAATAGGTGATTCCCAAGTCCTCACCCCTGTCCTCCTATCTGCCTGCAGGTGCATATTAATAGTGATGAATGAACCTTGCTGTCTTCTAAAGCTCAATGAGGCCCCTCATTGAACATCTGCATAGAAACCAGAAAGGGGAAGAAGTGCTAGGAAATGTACTTCCTAAGGTGATGGTGATGACAGAAAGTTCATAGCTGATTGCCCTTTTTGGTCAGAATTTTTTCAGGTAAGGCATTACCTAAGAGCATTTTTACATCTGCTTCTAAGCATTATTAGCAAGTTGGAATCACAAGCAAGAAAACTTCACTAAGTCATACACTCAATAGAATAAGAAGAATTTACATGAAATATATTAGGGTCATTTGAAAAACAAAAGGAACATCTTGAAAAAATAAAAAGCAATTCCATGGATATTGAATTATTTCCTTACATAGAATTTATCTAGAAAATTCAACAGCATCATCAGCATCACTGAAAGCATATTACAAATGCAAAATTCAAAATAAAAACACTTTAGACCTACTCAATGGGACTGCATTTTAGGAAGTTAACATGTGTTCTATGTAAGGTTTGAGAAGCTGTATTCTGGAGATAAATATCATAGGTAAAGAGGTGATTTTTACTCCACAGTTACTCCATTTAAAAACAGTTCTATTTTGTTAAACATACACACACAAACTTACATACACACATTTATAGTTGTCCTTAATCTCTGCTATAACAAAATAACTGAGCTGAGTACTGTATGAGAAAAATGCTTTTCTTTAGGTTGCAGTTTTAGGTATTGAAACTTCAAGATTGATTATCCTATCTGTCTTTCCTCAAGTGAGGGTTCCCTTCTTTGTACCATGACATGGTGGATATATTGATAGGGAAACTGCTGCATGTTGGTATTCCTTTGCTGTATTAAAAACAACTATTGAGAGAAGAAATTCACTCTAGGAGACCACCATTACCCCTTCCTATATGAGAACCTACAATAACCTAACAATCACCCAATGGGTGCCACATTTTAAATTCTACCACCTCTTATCATGGCCACTATGGGGTCTTATTGAAGACCAGCACAAGCCTCCATTACATTAACCCTTGTGGAAAATCTAAGTACAAAATTAATGAATCCCAAATTTATTCTTTAATATTAAATAAAATTTGAAAATTTAAAATTTATTGTGCCATAGGAAGGGATCCTATGCAAAACTATTTGCAAAGAGCATATTCAAATATTTGTTAGTATGGCTTGGTTTGGATATTTCATTTGCTTCTGTAACTAATTGTGACCTCCAGATTAAACAAAATATGTGGATAATTTTAGTGTCCCGAAACAGAGTGAGCTATGCCAGCATTAGCCAAGTCATGAACATGCAAATATATGCTAATTGTTTTAAGTCAAGGTTCTTTGAGTGGATGCTTGCCAAACATTCATTGTGCAAACTCAGCCAATATATTTCCACATATACTAACTAGGTAACTATGTTTTGATGAATCACAAAATTTTCAAGCATGGAAATACCACAATGAAACTACACATTGTTTAGTTTAATATACACTATTGAACATAAGCATCTTTAGTATGATTATTAATTTGTTAGTTTATTCATGAAGATATTAAGTAAAAATTAAAACTTAGTACTAGGTCAGTAAAAATAGTAAACTTTAAGTCATTTATGGAAAATGTGATCATGTATTTATAATATACCTATAGGTCCCCATATACTTATATGCTATGATATTGTCCACAAAAACTTACAAATACATAAATTTCTGTGCATTTAAGGTTAAGATTCTAGGTTGCTTCAGGCATTTACTTCTGCTTCTGAATTATTTCTGGATATGGAGACACCTGGTTGTCTTGATATTTATTGGATGTTTGTACCAGACTGGCATCACACCACTTCCATAGTCAAGGATGACCTGGAAGAAAGAACATCAAAAGAAAGTGAATACTATGATATATCATGGAATCCTTATAAGGTACAATTGACAATTCAGTGACAATGAACCCCAGTTTTGACAAATCATTTGACCCTTGAAGATGCACAATTGAAGGATTAGAGACAAAATTGTTTTGGAAAAGCCATCAGAGCTTTGCAATATGGAACAAGATTGAAAATGAATGTCCAAGAGAACACTCATGTGAAGGACATTGCTCAGCAGGGCTCTCAACTATTTATGACTCAGCACTTTGACTTTAGACAGGCGTGGCTTTTCCCCATTAGATTTCCAACTAGCCAAGGTTCACATGGCTACTCATATTTCTCCTTTATTCTAAATGTCATTAACACATATTAGTTATACAAATTTTTATTATTTAATGTTAAATTTCTGTACATTAATTCAACATGACAATGTGAATTATGTTCACCCACTCTTCTTTTACCCCTGCCAATTTCCTCCTCCCCGCTGAATCCAGTAACTGTTCTAATAATCCTTCTTCTACATTTATTTTTTGTTTCCAAATATGTTAGTAAACATATGATATTTGCTTTTCTGTGATTAGCTTATATCAGTTAACATGAGGAGCTCCAGGTTTATTTCACTTAACATGATAATTTCCAGTTCAATCCATTTTCCTGCAAATGATAGAATTTCATTTTTCTTTATGAACAAATAATACTCTGTGTGTATGCATATGCTTATTTACTGTATTCATGTATCTGTTGTGAGGCACTTAGGCTGCATCTTAGCTAAAGTGATTGATGCTGAATAAACATGGGTACCCTTATATTTTTTTTGTGTGCTGACTTCACTTCCTTCAGATATGTACAGGAGTAGGAAAGCTGGGTTCATAAGTTTTATTTGAATTTCTTTGAAGAACATCCATACTGCTTTCCAAAATGTCTATACTAATTTCTATTTCCAACTATAGTATACAACTCTTCTTTTTTCTCCACATTCTTGCCAGAATTTTAAATTATCTTTTATATTTTTGGGGTACTTCTGATCATCCAAATTGCCATGAATGACTACTTCCAAGCCCTGAAAAGTATACCACACCTCTAGGAGCACCTGCTGCTCAGTTGACTGCAGTGCCAGCAGGATGGATGCATTCCTCTTTGTGTGGAGTAACAGTGGCTCCTGAAGCTACACTTTACTTTGTGGTCTCTTAGAGTTGCAGTATAAATTTCTGGGAATCTTCTGGAGGTCTTAAGAGTCCTGAAAGAGGCTCTGCTCTGCCTCCCATTTGCTATCAGGTGAACAGCATCTTCCTCCTTATGCTCCCGCTACTATGATATTATGCCTCACCAAAAGTTCAGAATCAACACAGCTAAAAACTATGGACTGAAACCTCTGAAATAATGAGTTAAAATACATCTTCCTTCTCATATGTTGTTTCTACCATGAAGTTGGTGATTGAGATGATAGAACAGTCTAAAACACTTGTGAATCCCCTGCTTTTTCTATGAATTTATTCATATCATCAGATGTCCCTTTTCTGATACTCCTATCAATAACCTGCCATTATATTTAGGGCCCAGTGTATTTGCTGCTGTTCTGTGTGCAGGAAGATTATTTTCTCTTATATGCAAATTGTCTCCTCTATTTTGACAATGCCACCACTGTGGCAGGGGTATAAATCTTTTTACATCTGTGATTGTCACCTGTGCCTTATATACTTATGTTGTGATATATATCTTCATGTAGGTGGTGAGTGACCCTTCTATCAAGAATGTAGTGATTTCAATGATGTGCATTGTGGTCCTTTAATGATGAACCCTTTCCAGATTGAGGAATGAGGAAATAAAGGGAACCTTGACATATCTCATCATGTGGAAAGGTTTTTACTGTGATTAAACCATCTGCTGTATTCTAGTGTGAAAGTTTTACAATGGCAAAAATAATGGTAAGCCAGTATACATGAATCTTTAATCACCAAATTAAAAACAGATATTTCTTTCTAACCAAATTAGAAACAGAGATGAACTGTTAATGGATGTTTATTCATTTGCATTATTTATTTTAGAAAGTGAATAAAGAAGGGGATTTTTTATCATGGTCAAGATGACATTTAGTGACTAGTCTTATTCCAATGGTTGGGAACTAGTGAGTTGCATAACACAGACAAACTTACTGTGTTGCAAATTAACTAAATCTTCTACTTGATCAAATAATTACTAAAATGTATCCTGCAAAATGGAATCCTTAGGAGATCATGTTAGTATTCAACCTAAAAGTTTCATGAATTTAAAAAGCCCTGTACATATTTTGATGGTCTGAGTAGAATTTTTTAGTAATGGACCTTTGTTTTGAGCTCTCAAAGGAAATTAAACTTAAATCCTAATACACCTAGGAAGTAAAGAGCATTATCGTTCATTACAGGGATATCACATCTGGGATTAGGTTCCTGTGATAGTTCTTCTCTGAGTCCTATATGGTGTGGTCACTTCCAAGGGTTTGTTTTCCTCTGTCTCCAGGTGGTGGCAGCAGTTGCAGGTATTACACCTGAACATGAAGCCAGAGACAGCAAATGCAGTGCCCTCCCCCTTGTTCCTGTGTAATAGGCCTTTCCTTACAGTAACACAGAAACCTTTCTGTCATAAGTTCAATGGTGGCCATCAAAATGACACTTCCACCTTCCAACCCTCCTCATCTGTGAATAAAAACCTTCCATTATGAGAAAATACAAAATATTTATGTGTACATTTAGTTTGTTGCAGAGGAAAAGTTTGTTTCAGGTTGTCTGGGTGGTTCCTACATGTAATTTTTCACCTTCTTACAGTGATAGAGAATAAAATGGATGAATATGATCAGTTTTTGGTTGTCAGCATTACACATATTTGTCCAAGAAAAAACCCTGATTTCATAGGAATGCATTATTATCAACACTATAATGCCTGTACAATTTATCATGTCAATTTGAATCTTTTAAAAACTTAATATATTATTAAGATAATGAACTAAAAAAATCTGGCAAGATGCTTCAGATCTTTTAACGCTTCCTCACTTGATACCTCTAAATCCTTTAAACTATTTGTTATTTCTAAAATTACATTTCTAAGACAGGCGTACAAAATAATCTGTCTGCATGGTCTTTAAATATCATTCCTGAAGGAAATTAGGGAAGAGATTTTAAAGGAGGAAAACTAGAAAAAAAGACAAAAGAAAAATTTTTCTTATAAATTTTATATTCAAGGAAATAATAATAAAAACATCTCAAACACATTTCAAAAGTCTTGAAGTCTTTACTACATATTACTACTGCAGAAAGGATGGCACAAATGTCCCATTCATTCCAAGACTTCAGGTGTAATGTTCAAAGCAATTTTGAATTGGTTTAAGCATTCATAACATCCAGGACATACTTGGTTTTGAAAAGATAGAAGAGGACGTCCCCTCCTTACAGAATATTAGGACAGTGAACAAGGCTTTGGATACCTGCAGATCAGACTCATATTTACTCACAACCATAGTCTTCTATTATCTCCAGAGACAGAATTATGTGGTCTATCTTGCCAGCTGCCCAGAAAATGAGGAAACATGCTATAATGGCTACAAAGACAATGAAACCAGTGCTTAGATTCACATCAATGATAACATTCAGAAAAGAAAAAATGGGCAGAAGGAGTATCTCTCAATAAATGGTAGTAAATCACAGCTTTGTGACTCCTTTCTCTGCTTATACTGAATCATTTAAAAACTATCAGAATGTGAGCTAAGTCCCATGATATTCATTTCAAAATCATTACCTGCCTAACCTGAGTACACAATTGGGCCATCTCCAGGTATTTCTGTAATATCCCACCCATGAGCAACACCGAAACACTCTTGCTGGGAAAAGCTTGTGACTAAAAGATTGCTTTTGGTAGTATACCATCTTCATGATATTAATTCTGCATATTCATGTACTTGGTGAGTATCTCCATCATCTTTTGACTTTTACAATTTCATTTTTCAACTTTTTGTAATATTCGTCATAGAGGCCTTTCACCTGCTTGCTTAAGTGACTACTCTTGTGTTTCATTTTTTTGAAGATAATTGTGAAATGAAATATTTTCTTGATTTCTTTATCAGCCTGTTCATTTTTGGTATATAAAAGCTACTGATTTTTGTATTTTGATTTTTATATACTATTATGTAACTGATAGTATGTTTCAGACTTAAGGGTTTTTTTTGGCTGAATCTTTGGGTTCATTTAAATATAGAATTTTATCATTCAAGTGTAAATTCTGACCTTGGGTCAGAAGATAAAAGCCTTCATTTAGCCTATCTTGGAATAGTTGTGTGTGTCTCATGTAGGCCAAACAGTGTGGGTTTCCACTCTTCTGTCTGGTGGAGTCTTTGGAACATAATGAACAGTATCAAATCCTGCACTAATAAATTCTGACTCCCAGATAACATTCATGCAGGTTCACTGACAAGAAAATCTATCAGGTCTTGCAAGTCACAAATTAGTTTGCAGCTTTAGGACCCTAAAGTAACAACCTGTGGCATCACAGAAAAGGACAAACTAAAATAAACCCCAAAACATGTAAGTCCTTATTAAATCAGTTGGCTATAATTACCCTTAGAGATGCATAGAAGCCCTCTGCCTCACCTGGACCCAAATGGAAGTTGTTCTCTCACTCCACCTTCAAAGTTTTGTTAGTTGTGCCTAGAGTGGCATGACCAGCATTGTCCATTTCTTAGTTCGGTTGTCCAGATTATAGGTGGATGTAGTAACATAAAGGAGACTGAGATTATCTTTTGAAAGACATTAGAAATTTTGAACATTAATTCAATAGAAAGCAAGGGAACATTTTTTTCTGAACAACATATAATTTTCAGATATTTTACATTTTCTATATTTTTAGATAAACAGATGAGATTAACAATGAATCACAAAATATTTTATGTTCAGTTTTAATATGATAGTATTATTTTCTGAAATTTGACAGTATTACAGAATATTTTGTAAAGGTAGCATCTTCTAAACTTGATTTATAATGAAAGCAAACCCAGCAGATTTCTTGATGTTATTGATTTTCCCACAATTCAAATTTCTATTTTAGAAAGCAGGTTTATTACTTTCTGTGGACTGCCTTAAGAGGTTCTACAAATTTGGTGAATTTAAAGAGCAGGAAGTGAGTTTTATTACACCACTGGGTACTGGAAATCTGAAGTCAAGAACAGACAAGCATTCTTCTCTCTGAAATTATAGGGTAGACCCTTGTCTACCTCTTCCAACCTTGCTTGCCTCAAGCATTTCTTGGCTTATAGAAGCAAAACTCCAATGCCTGCCTGAGTGTTCATATAGCAATCTTTTCCCTCTATGCCTTTTGTGCTTTGTTCTCCTTTTATTGGTCCATGTTCATGCTCATGTGTCCTTCTATACTCCATATGACCTCAACACAGACAATTATATCTCCAACAACCCAACATCTAATGTCTGTGGTAATCAGGATTTGGACTTCAGTATACTTTTGGGAAGGAGACAATTTAACCCAACAAAGTGGTCAAATTCTTCATTTAACAGCTTTACAACAGTTTTTAAAAGTTGAATTTTACAGTATCCACCTTTTGTTTGTTTTCTTTTATATTTTTTTCTCTCTAACACCTGTTACTAGCACAGTTGATCTGTAGTCCTAAATTTTCAGGAGCAAAACCAAGAATAGCTATGTCTAGCAGCATAAGAAAATATCAGGTCTAAGGAACACACAATTTATAATAAGTAAAAAAAACAGAAAAGGTTAAATATCATTTCAATGACATAAATATGGTACATGTGTAATTTTATACTTACTTCTTTAGCAAGACTTATTATCGGCAAATCAGGTTATCATAATGAAATTTAAGAGTTCACTTTTGTTCAATTACCTCTTCAAACCTCATTTAAAATAATTTAGCCTTAATGATCTCTCAGAAGATAATCAGATCAAGCTTACTTTTTCACCTAGAATAATTTTTACTATGTGATTCTTTGGTCAATTTAATATGACATTAGTTTTATATTATCCAAAATTTTATGGAAATGCCAAGATGAAATATTTACAATGCTCATGGTTTCAATTTGTAAGAAAAAAGCAATTTGATATTGATGCTATTGTTTGGGAGATGTTCCATTTAACATGACCTCCATCAGGCTGACACATGAAGAATAATTGATGTTTCCCTATTTAATGAACTGTAGACTAGACCATGCCCTGAGCTGCTCTGATGAAACAAAGTATTCCATGGTGACAATCATTAAATAATGTCATAGTAGAATGGCAGTCTGAGCTATAGGATACACAGAGACATTACAGCACTTCCAGCCCTTCCTTTTCTCACTTACAGCATCTCCTTCTGAATTCTGGACTGTGGCATATCGTTGCCTCATGTGCTGAATCCTGAGACACTTAGAATCTCAAAGACAGTAAAGATGGAGTGAGAACTCCTAGAAAAACAATATGGAAATCACTGACAAAGTGTATTTATCCGAAGAACTAATTCCCTTATCTGAATCTCTTCCTTTCACTCTGACCCCTCCCACAGGTACTCCCCACTGTATCTATTTTAGAGTCCTGTCATTCATTATTAATACCAAAGTCAATGTTCAAATGAGTTTCTGGCAGTATCCCCGATGTGAGTATACTTTACTTTGATGTTCAACCCCTTTCATTATTCTCTCTTATCCTTATCCCTTCCTTTCTACACTCCATTATTCAATAGCTATCAATGCATAACATTATATATATATATATATATATAAATTAAATCTATTTTGATATTGTTGACACTATTATTCTCTTTTCCTTTACCCTTCCCCTGAGTTCCATAGTGTAGTTTAACTCTTCCAAAAACAGTCACATATAAGTTTGTATATAATCAAGTTTTTTATTGTGTGTATGTTTATCTTTTGGATCTATATTCCATATAAGAGAGAAGACATTGGCTTTTCTCTTTCTGAACCTGACTTATTTCACTTAGCATGATGCCTTCCTATTGCATCCATTTTCCTTTAAATCATATGGTTTCATTCTTCTCATGGCTGAGTAAAACTCCACATTTTCTTAATCCATTCATCATCATCCATCCATCCATCCATCATTGTAGGGTATCTGGTTTGTTTCCATGTATTGGATATTGTGAGCAGTTCTGCAATAAATATCGAAGTACAAGTGTCTCTATTGTATCCTTCCTTACATTCCCTCAGGTATGTGCCCAAGGAGTAGTATCACTGGATCACATGACAGTTCTATTTTTAGCTGTTTTTTAGAATTTATTATTGTTGTGCTGAGGGTACATTTTGAAATTTGCAAAACTCCTTACAATATACCATAATTGAATACACCCTCCATCATTCTCCTTTATTCCTCCCTACCTCCATTTTGGAACATTTTCAACAGGTCTTTTTATTCCATTTACGTATATGTGAATATAGTATTTGCACCATATTCACCCTTCTAAACACTTTCCCCAGATCTCCCCTTTCCCACTGTTACCGATACCACAGACAGGACTTGTTCTGTCCTTCTGTTCTCAGATCTCGTAAAAAAAAAAAAGACATTTTTGTTTATTTAAGATAATTACATAGGGAATTTCCTGGTAACATTTCTATGTATAATATGCATTACAACCCAAATTGGTTCATATCTTCTATTTTTCTTCTTTCAACCTTATCTCCTTCTTATGGTGATTTCACCAACATTTCTTTATTCATTCTTGCATAGGAAGTATATCAACCATATTCACCTTTTAACTTCCTTCTTTTGCTCTCCCTCCAAAAAAATTAAAACATTTGTTAACCTGGTAACAAGAGATACCACACAAATCTTAATGTAGATCAATTACATGATTTTATTTGGACTAAATTTTGTGAGTACATTGTTGTCATACATTATCATCTAATATTCACTTAACTGCAGCCTGTTTTCTAGGAATAAATATCTGCATTGCAATTTTTAGTATCTCACTTCTTGAAACAAGAAGGATATCTGTTTGCATTTACATGGAAAAATTGACAAAATGCTGGGATTATGAGGACCCAGGTATAGACTGGAAGTTCCACATATTTTTCTCAAAATCTAAAAGATAACTTAAACATTTATAATTTTTTCATGAGTGTGCTTTAATTAAATTTATGTATGACCTACTCTTCTTTTCTCTCTTTTATGGTGCTTCCCACAGAGACACAATTTTCTTATTATAACAATTATCCAAGAAGGGTCAGAAAGTACCAAGTAATAAAATGAAACTTTGTCATCAGGAAATGAAATAGTTTGGTCATATTGTGACTCTCTAAGGATTATTTATAAATCTTGACCATACCTCTGTTATTAGGAATATTTTTCCCTCTACTAAGAAAAATATTGGGGATGGGGTTGGGGAGTAAGTGCGATGGGCAGGACAATTTTAGCTACTGCTGAAATTGGATTTTATAAATTAATCATTAATTGCCTAGCCATTAAGAAACTAGAACAAGTTTGCTGCAGTTTGCTGCTGTTGTGCAACTTAGAATAACTGAGGAACTCATGTGAGTGTCTCCTCTCATCATTTACTACTCCATTCTGTAGAACTTTTGATAAATTCACAACCCACCCAATTCTACAGCAAACCTCCTAACTTCTTATGACATACTTATGCTTTACTCTCCAAATAGGCCCCTGTTTCAATTCAAGACTCAATCCTGCCAGTTTACTTTCTTCAATAGATGAACTGCAAAAGGAAAAACATAACTGTTTTCAAATAACAAATATCTTCTTTCTCCTAAAAACAACCATTGAAAATATAGAAGTAATTTTGTTTATTGATGATTCTTATATACAAGAAAAGCAAAGACATTTTTAGTAAGAATATGCGGTCACTTCTACTCTTGATACAATCAATATTGTTTATTTTCCTGGGATTAAATTGGCTTAAGTGGCTGAACTGGTAGCATTAATTGGACCATGCCATTTAGCACAAACAAAACAGCTAATATTTACACAGGTAGTCACTGTACATTTGTAGTAGCACATGTCTATGGTACTTTGTGGAAACCTGGAAGATTCTTAACCTCCTCCATCCAACCTATTTGAAAAAAATCAACAGATCTCAGAAGTGTTGGATGCTATAACTTTGCCCAAACAATAAACCATTATCAAAATCCCAAGACATTATAAAACAAATACTGAAGAAGCAAAAATTATTTGGCTGATGAAACAGCAAAAACATCTGTATGATAGGGAACTGCATATGGCATGAAAGAATCAGCTCTGTTCACCAGGACATATTCTGTCACCAACCTCCTTCAGGATCAAGAGATAGTGCCATCACAACAAAAAACTTCTGGTAACAAAACAGTTGCAAATTCAATTCTCCAAATAATTTTTGTTTGGGACCTAATGAAAAATCCATACAAATATCAAATATTTAACCCTATGTGCTCAATTGCCTCTTTTGTAATATATGCATAATTTAACTCATTGGAGACCAGAGAAAATAAATTTTTGCTGTAAACAACATTTTTGGAAATCACCCCAACGATAGTTCGCAAGGGATCTTCAACATGCTGTATTTGTCTAAACATAATTCTGGTAAACTGTTTCACGGGTAACTAGGACATTTCCCTTGACTGAAAGGGCCATTTGTAACCTGGAAATTAGATTTAACTAAATGCCTTTGTCACAAGGATATAAATATTTGTTAGTGCTGGTTTGTGCATTTTTTGATTAACTTGAAGTTTTCCCTTGCAAGAAATTCATCACTTTAGTAGTAGGAAAGAACCTAGTAGAATAATTATTTTACCTTGAATCTCTGCTTGATTCCCCAGTGATCATGGAACTCATTTTATTGGAAAAATATTTAAATCTATTTGGAATACTAAGCCTATTGTAAAGTGTTTTCATTTTGCCTATTATCCAAAGTCCTCTGAATTTGTTGAATTAATGAATAGTACTATAAAAATAAATTGTCAAAGCTGACTGATGCTTTTGGACTTTCTTTGCTAAAGGAACTCCCATTAGTACTTCTGCATCTAACATGTAACAATTTTGGAAAATATCAAATGTCTCCTTATGAAATATTTACTGGGTATCTTTGAGAATGGACAAAGGATTGAACAAGGCATTTCTTTTGAAAGGCAACATTACAGACAATTGTAATGGACTTTTGAAAACAATAAGTAAATGTTCAAAATTGGTTGGAGATTCCACAGTGAGCTCCTGGGACATGTGGAACTGAGTGAATGAAAGCTAATCGAAGTGATTTTGTACATTGGTAAAGACACCACATGGAAGACCCCCTTCGGTTTCAGTTGAAAAGATTTACCAAGGACTCCTAACCACCTACTGTGCAACAAAATTTTAGGGATGAAACTATTGGAGATTCATATTTCTCATATCAAATGTGTGCAAAATCTTTCTGAAGATTAATCCATACAGACTTTGGAAAAGCTGGGTGATAGTCACACTCAACAATATCCACAATTGATAACCCCTTGTAAATTAACCTCGATTTTCTTGAATGCTAAGAATAATGTTGATTTTGATGACTTCAATGAAACTACAAATGTTGATGCTGATGATAATATATTCACTCCTTAATCATGCTTGTACTATGACTATTTTCTCTTTTCCTTTTTTTTGGTGGTAGTGGGCTTGAACTTAGGGCCTTGAATTTACTAGGCAGGTGGTCTACCACTTGAACCATAACAGAGCCCTGATTTCTTACTCAAATTGCCTACATTAGTTGAACCAAGTCTTCATTCTTGGAAAGTTTCAAATTCTTTTATTATCCACAGAAAATAATGTTCGTATTATTCAGCATAATTTAGAAAAAAGAATGCTCAAAACCAAGTGCCAGTGGCTCATGCTTGTAATCCTAACTACTTGGGAGACTGAAATTTGGATGATATTGGGAAATGTACAATAGGCAGGTCTCACATTTTGCCCAGGATTTCAGGCTATCCTGGGCAAAATGTGAGACCCTATCTCCAAAATAATTGAGCCAGAAGAGTTTGTGGTGTGGCTCATGTGGTAGAGTGCCTGTCTAGCAAGTGGGAAGTCCTAAATTCAACTCACAGTATCATGAAAAACAAAAATTATTCAAGGATTAGAACCCCATTTTAAATCCATCAAAGGGAACCCCCTTTTTGGGATAATTGTTTTTAATATAAAACCCCAATAGTCAATACAATAGAATTTCTTCCTACTGTGGAAAGGGAAGAATGTAAACTGAGTCCAACAAATTGGATATGAATATTAGATGTGATAAGATACAACAAATTCCTGGGTGTAATGATCAATGTGTTGCAGTTGCCCCTGTTACCTGCCATAGCACAACTTGTCCTGATTACCTTCTGTCCTGTGTTACTGGATACCCCACCATATGGGATCTAACCATACCTATTAACCACATAAACACCAATTTGAAGGCCTGACTTGGAAAACTCAAATTTTAAATGTTGTAAACATTACCATCAAGCCATCACAGTGGAAAGCACTATGGCACACTCAGACTTTAGCCTCCCTCTGTGTACATTCTACTCTATGGACTCTTTTTACCCAAATTGTATAAAAGTAAGTGTTTTATGAGAGTAAGGTAGCAGAGTAAAGGTTTCCACCATAGGACTCAATGAATGAGAAGAGTCAAGGTAACAAAGGAGAAACTATATCCCAAGCAGAGAAACAGAGGAAGAGTACCAACAATCAAGAGAAAAATGAACATGACAGGGAAGCTAAAAATCACAAAGAAACTGAAAGGTGATGCAGAGAAAAGTGGAAAACACTCTATAGCTCCCAGCTCCTCATGGATAGGGGAAACTGAAGTCAAAACCACAAAGTAAGACATGTAGCATTGATGACAATAGACTGGCAGTACTAGCCACAGGAGAAATCTACAGTTCTTAAAAGCCTTAAAACCATTGTGAGGATTTGGTATGACAGTGACTTCTACTGCATGGCAACCTAGTATTGGGGAAGAAATCTACTGCATTTTTCTTAATAACTTAGAGTGTTAAAGGCAGCTTCCAGCTTTAGAGAGGGCTTAGTGTTTGAGACTGAGTGACTCTGAGGACTTGAAAACAAGAAATGGTCATAAGTCAGGGAGCCTGGGGACTTATGATTATGGTATCTGTTGTGAGTCTGATATGCAAGACAGTCATAGAGAAGGGAGAAGGTCAGTCATAGACCTACTGAGAAATTTAAGCATAAAGAAAAGCTGGTTGTGAGTGATGCAGTTATCAGTGTCTTTACCACTTATGGCAAGGAGCAGGCCCTATTGCTCCTGGATTACTGTGGAGACTGAGAAATCTGAACTATGACCATGGTCCACGTCTCATTAGAATGCCTTTCTTCTGCATGTGGTTTGTTGCTAGGCATCCCAGTCATAAGAGCTCTGAGTTCAGTAGCTTACTGTTATGCAATGTCTAAAAGTACTAAGTCATCCAGGATGATTTCCCTGTTCCCTTAAGTTCTCCCATACATTGCATAACTCAGTACTACTTTCAAGATTGAAATATTATAAGAACAATGCCAAGGAAATGACCATTAGAGGACACACAAATCTCATGATAAACAAAAGAGCTGTGTATTTTTGAATACTATGGAAATAATAAGGTGATCGTGTGCCTTATTATCAAGTGTGAATGGCAACAGTGGTGTGACCATTGATATGGTGGATTGTCTGCTAGGAAGCTGAATTGTGTATAGAGGGAAGCCCTCTGCTTTTTTTCTCTGAAAATGAAAACCTGACCTTCCTACAGTCTTCTGCCTTCTCAGTGTTCTGTAAATTCATCTTTTAATGACTGAATTGGGTCCCTGAAAGTTGTATGTCGAAGCCCTACCTTGAAATGAGTGTGTGTGTGTGTTTGTGTGTATGTGTGTATACTTGTAAAAAGGCCTGTAAAATAAGGGATAAATGTTACATGAGGCTACAGGAGTGTGAGCAAATCTCGTAGTACTAATGTTCTTAGAAGAAGAGGCATTAAGGAGATTTGTTTGTATCCATGCTCACAGGCAAGAAGTGAAAGCCTTATGAAGACATGGGGGAAAGGTGAACCATTAGGAGGAGAGTCTCAAGGAGATGTGTATCTGTTTGTTCCAGATCTTGGGCTTCCCAACCTCCAGAACTTTGAGAAAATGAATTTCCATTTGTTAATCACACAGTGCATGGTGCTTTCATTCCCTATAGAATGCAAGCTACTTCACCATTAGAAGTCTTGAGCAAGTTCAGCTTTAGGTAGTGCCTTTTGGTCATGGAGTCCCAGCTTTGCTTCTCTTCCTACTTTTGCTCTGACCTTGGTGAGAGAGGAGGTCATAGTCTTCATCCACAGTGTGTTTGTATTAAACATGGATGTTTTCTTACACATGAAAGTGTTTGCCTGTTTGGTCTTCTGATCAGAGGATCAATTAAACAAAAGTTGACTAGTATTAACTTTAGAAGAAGGTCATGTTTGATATTTTATGTGGACCGTATCTCCAGGCTTCTTTCCTGTGTCTCAGGAGAAAAAGTCACAAGCAAGAGTAACAATGTCATCGCAGGCAGGAACCAGCAGAATCAAGGCATGGACCTTGAGCTGCACATCACTTATCTTGACAAGGGAAAGGTAGTGGGTTTGGACAGGGGACTGGCTATCAGCAGTCCTACTGACTTTGTGGCACGTGTATCTCCTCCTGTCACTACAAGTTGGGGAAAAACATCACAGCTGCTACACCAATCAGCAGGCTGCTGAGCATATTGCAACTTCGTAGAAGAACAGGCTGAGAGTCAGATCTGAAATCACATCCTTTCTCCTCCTTCTACCTTTTTCTCTCTCCCTTGGTACATCTCCAGTGTTTATTCTATGCATCTTTAAATGGAGCCTCCTCTGAATTCTGTCCTTCCCCCAAAATGAAAAGTCCAATTCATTCTTACTTCCCACATGACTGTACTTGTGTTAAGACTTGCAGCTCTCCTTCTGAAATGATTGAAATGTAAAAGCCTATTATTGAATTATGGTTCCTAATGTTCTCCAGGAGTCTCCCCAGAAGAGTTGCCATTGATAAGTTGTTGTTATCTAAGAACAGACAGCACAATCCAGATGTTTAGTGGCTTCCACTTGGGCACGTGAAGTGCCCCATTGTAATCAATATCCCAGGACCCATGTAAGCTATAAAAGTTGGGCAGAGATATATATCATTGCTCCTAGTTAGAGGGGAGGCTTCTAGTAGGATGTGGGGAGTTTTCTCCTGTTCTCATATAGCCACTGACCATATATGCTAGTCTGTGTATTAGAAGCAACCAACAGATGAGCCATCCATAATGAGTTCTGAACCCAAAACTTTACTGCACTTTTTGCCCAGACCCACTTGTTATTTTCCAGACTCCCATTGCTCTGTGTCTCCAGATTCAATTTTGTCACCCTACTTCCTCAGCAATAGGAAGATTACTGTTTCAGCCAGCAGGAACATGTGGGTGGGTTGGGCTTCATGATGCTCCTGCTTGGGGAGGAGGAAATGATGTTGCACAATGAATGCTGGTTTTGAATATTATAGCTCAATTCGTTAATCTTAAACTGTTATATCAACAATATTATCTATTTATACTACCAATATCTATGTATCTGCAAATACGTCAATATAATTTATATTCTATATTATCCATCTGGAGCAGTCTCCTTTTAGTCACGTATAGAATGGATTTGCCATAGACAAGGATCTTGTGAGCAGTGTATACTGACTCTCCTTTCTTGCTCCAGTAGAATCTTGGCCCTTAAGCTCCAGAGAGATCACCATTGACCCACAAATTCAGCCTGTGGCCTCTTGACTTGCTTCAGTGCTCAGGGGTATTGTGCACTTTCCTTTCCTGACTCTCAGACAGCCCTCTGGTTTTCTCCCAATCCATGGCCTCAACCTTACTTCTGTGAAGATCACCTGCTTCCTCCACAGTCCATGACCTTAGCTCAGCAGCTCTTTAGTTATACAAGCCTATCCTAAATCCTGGCTTGAGGCTATACCAAATTTGTCCAGTTTATTCCAGTGCCTGAAAGTCTATGCTGTCCTTAAATTCACAGGTCAGCATATTTCCACTTTGTTGAATCTAGCAGTCTCAATTGTTTTACTAGAAAATTTCCCTTATTTACATTGTCAAGGCTTGGCTTATTTCAAACAAATTATGATTGGTTTTAGATCTTTCTCCCTCATTCAGGTTAGCTTAGAAGCAAAGTGGAATTTAAAATGGTACTGTTTTTTTCACATTCACATTAGCTATTGTTCTCCTTTGTTTATAAGACATTAACTCTGTCCTGCTGTACATGGTAAGTACAGGAATAGTCTCTCAAGCTAGGGCAGGAGTTGACATCTGTGGCTCATGCAATCAGGTCAGAAATGAGATGTAACAGAAAGGGAGGAGTGTAGCTGTTGGGGAAGATTTTGAGTCTTAAATAAGAAGGGAAGTTAAGTGGTTTCTGACTCTCTTCCTGGAACGGTTATGATAACTCTTGACGCTAGAGATTGTGCAGCACCCTTGAGACCACGAGGCACTAAACTCAACACAGAAAAGTCTACCTGGTGATAGTGTAAGAGATACTTAAATCGTTTTTTCCTAAAATGCACTGACTCCATACTTGTTCCCAGTAATTAACTAAAAGTAAAAAAAAAAATAAACATGGCATCTCCCCTTCACTTTGTATCTGTCTTTCATCTAAGCCTTTCACTCTGCAATCAATTTGCAATCATCTTGGATTCCTAAAAAGTCATAACTGGTAACATCTTCATGATAATGTAGAGAAATTACACCTAACAGCAGAATATCTTCAGTATAGACTACATGTCAATTGACAATGACTCTGGATTAAAACTCCTAGAACCTGTCACAGAAAAAGGACTGGGAAAATAACCAACCAGACTGCTCCTGTGATTGGAACTTTTTAACAATGCATACCTCTCTCTTCCTGCCCCCAGTTCTTTGTTTATTTAAACTTGTAACTCATGTCTGTATGGTGAAGATGGCTGAAGATGGGATGAATACTTACTCTGCTTCTTCCCACAGAACATCCCAAGCCTTTCTCCTTTCTCTGCCCTTTACCATCATTTCTGCTGTCACCAAGGTGATCATAGCCTTAACTTCTTCATGCTTCAGACTTCTATTTAGTTCTTAGGTCACTGCTATGATTTCTTCTAACTGCTTAGTATGATGAGGCCTCCAAATTTTAGCCAGAGTAACTCTACCTTGCAGCAAGCTACCATTTAGCTGGTCTACATGCCAAAAGTGGAGCAAAATAAGCCATCATTTGCCAAGAACAGCAAAATCCGTGATTAGGGCAGGGACAAAGTTCCCATAAAGCTGAACATTCCCACATGCTTGTGTCTTATGTTATTTGAGTGTATAGTTACTTGTGCTGTTTTGGACATGAGATTGTGATCAAGGTCCAGGTTTCTGCAATAGATTTACAGCTATACAAAACAGGATCTAAATAGCCAAAGGATGAAGGCTTTGATGACTGGGGAGAGTTTGGGTGTTATCAGCTTTCTATAGTCATCCACAGCACTGTATGTAACTCTAATCTTACTGAAAGTGGATTTGTATGAATCTCTTTATGGTTGTCATTTAAATTCCAGTTTGATGACACAGGATTCTTTATGCTTTTCTGAAAGATTCAAAAAGCTTATTCTAAATTTATTGTTCTCTTAAAAAGTCGCTTAAGAGGAAGAGCTTGGCTGTACCTCAGGCCTACTCTTTAAGAGAGGACAGACGTTATCATGTGTTTATGCATGTGTTTTAGGGAGACTGAAGCATGAAAGGCTGAAAACTATAGTCACCTATGTCCTTCCTATTATCTTACTCACATTGTGCCAATGTCTAGAGAAACCCAAACTACTTCCCAGAGTTTATACATTCTCCTCTCTTCCTCTATTTCGCTAGGTATGAAATAACACTTTCTTTCCTTAATTAATTCCTCCTCCAAAGTTCATTCAAATAGAATTGTGATTTGATTATCCACTCAAGAAAAATCTGTACTGAGACAAGATGAGAGCAATAGATCACTTGTAGGACAGTAGACTAATTCTGTATTTCCTTGTTCCCCCCACCCCAGAGAGAAACACATTCTCTGTAGGGAAAACTCACTTGTGCTAATCACATATTGCACACCTGAGAATGCTCTGTCTGTTCTGAGTTACTGAAATGAGCCACCCCTGCAACTGTGCATAGACTCTGTTGATTTGCATATGCCTACAGCACAGACTGCACTGAGGACTTATTAATAGGCTTAACACACCCTGCACAGGATTCTATCCCAGTTAGGACACAGCATGGACATGAGAGGCCTCAAAACCCACACAAGAATGAAGTGCCATGTGACACGCAACATTTATGCACAAACGTGAGAAAGAGATAGCAGGTTTGTAACAGCTCTGGTTTGCCTCATTGGAACATGGTCTGATAGTTTTCTGCCTTTCATTGAAGAACATTTGCTGTGATTTAGTGATATTCAGCTACTTGTTACAAAGTATGCTGCTTATGTAGGCTTTTAATAAGATTGTACACTATGATCAGTTGTATCTTGCTACATAAGTATTCAAGTATGGAGGCATGCTCAGAACAAGTTTAACTTAATATAATAATACAATATTATTTGCTATAAGTATTAATATGCACCCTATTTCCATAACTTTCAGAATTTTGCCATTGAGATGATTTCAGAATAAACTTCGATGAGACTTAATATATTACAAGTGAGTACAGGATCATAATATGTAAAATCACTTAAGTCACAGAATAAGAGGAAAAATAAGAGTATTTCATGATAATCCTTTGATAACAACATTTGAGAAAGAAATGGAAATCCTTTACTTAATTAAAAATATGTCACACTGACAACTTAAATGTGATTTTGGCCTTCTTTTCCATTAATATGAAATTACCTTGCATATCATTTGTTTAGGAGTAAACCCCACTTCAAAAACACTGGGAGCATTTTGCCAATCCAAAATAGCAGCATCCCTTAGAATACAGAATGAGAAACTGTATATTAAGAAGATGATAAAGGATCTATAGAAACTTAAGAAGGCAATGTTTTAGGTTTTTTTTCAGGTAAAAAGAACGTTTTACCCAACCATACCATGTAAGAGTATTTCTTTTGAAAGACACAGTATATATGCACATTTTATCACAAATGAGCTAGCTGGGATCCTTCTGCTCTGTCTGGATAAAAATTGCAGAGAGGCAAGGAAAAGCCCTCATATATATTCTTGACCTATGGAGTGTTTTTGTAAGAAGAAATGAAGGATGACAGTGGATAGAAGCACGTGGTTCTGTTTAATGCCACAGCTACTGTAATTCAGGGTTCTAGCCCAAAGCATTTGATGGCTGATTTGGAGTCACAGACTTCCACTTCTTTACATTTGACCTAAGTCAATTGACAACTCTAAGTCAATTATGAGAGGTGTTAAACCTCTCATAATCTGTAGTTTTGTCCCAGAGTCTTTGAAAGTCCATGGTAGGGGAAATTGTTGATGCTTTTGCAGTCCAGGATCCAAATCCCAGAGTGTTTTACAGTCTACAATGTCAGCAAGTGTTATAGCTCTTGACCATTATTCATAGTTTCTTCTGTCTGGCTCTTCAAAGCCCTCTGGTTTTCTTCAGTGCCAGCTCTGCACTCTCTTTACCTTTCTATACTTCTGACACACCTCACTATTTCCATCACCTCTTCCCTTTGCTTTTGTCATGGTTGCTGTCACCACTACCACCACCACCATTTCTCTGCTGCCACCTCTGCCATAGGTCCTATCAGCGTCTGATGTTAACTCTGATCCCAACAAAATGGTGGGGCCTGATGGCCACAATTGACCCCCAATGCCATTGCTGATGATAGTACCTGCTGTTGTGGAAAGCTCTGATTCTGTTCCTGCCGGGATGTCTCCAGCCACCACATGGCTGCTGTCACCTTGTCACCATTTCTCTTTGTGTTTCCAGTTCTAGTGCTCTACTAATAGTGAAAATCAAAAGTAGACAAGGATGACCATACAGGCAAATCCTTATTGGGACCTAATGTTGCAATATGAGCAAGGTTGTCTTAGAGTGGCTCTCCAAGTGAACTCAACAGTGTTCTTATATAGTCACATGAAGGGTGAGGCAAAGGTTTATGCACCAATTAATGCAATCCTTTTGAGTGAATGAAGAATTGTGCTTGCACCAATTATAGCACAGTCCTTTTATTTGTTGGCAGTCCCAAAAGAAGGACCTTGATCATTTTTTTGTTGGGCCAGCAGGGGAAGGGCTTTCCCTGTGGTCTGGGTAGAAATGGCGTTAAGATCATTTAGAGTTCACTAAGGCTTGTGACACACCTCATAAGATTGGTGGAAGATATTTGTATAGATGAGCCTAGATTTGAATTTTAGTAGCAAGCTATGTCTGTCTGTATATTCTTCAAGATATCCATGGAGTGTTGAAAGCAGCTGGTATTGGCATTAGGGCAGGCCAGCTGGCTGCATAGCTGATAGTCTTTAACTGAATGCATCCAGGGTCCCAGTGAAGAATCTAACACTTGTCATTATGGAGTTAAACCCCTCTCGGCCCCAGTTTCTCAGCATATTGAATGGAAAATATAAACAGCATAAGGGCTGGTTACAACAAAGACTTATTAGTAAGCATGTTTAACATTATTTATCAGTGACCTAACAAGTCTTAACCCTTCTTATAAACCCCTTGCTACTAAAGAGTAAAACATGTTAAAATTATTCTAAAAAAGGCAGGATGGTAGAGAATGTTTGAAGTAAATTTAACTATGATGGATTGTAAGAACTTTTATAAATGTCACAATGTACCCCAAGCACAAAAATAAAAATAAACTTATTATTAAGTGTGCTTAACATTAAATATCACTGCCCTAATTTATGCATAGCACTCTGGCACTTCAGGGAAAGGTAGACCCCTACCATGATTTTCCACTTGAATTTATTTTCTTATCAATGCAAAATCACTTTTTAAAATGTTTGATGACTTTAAAGGCTGAAAATACAATGATGCATTACAAAATAATCAAATACTTTCATATTTCAATGGAATTACACTTTGACAAATTTTAATAATCATTAAACTAGAAATGTTAAAATTGTGTGAACCTGTGTTAGAGATTACTAACCTTAAATATACTCTGGTTTGGGGATTTTGTCCACTTGTCAATTTGCCATGATAGTCTTGTGACCTGGCTGATCACTGTCCTGAAGCTTTTGTCTCAGATAAATGCAATCTATTGCTCAGCTCTGCATTGATCAGCCTGGTGATTAACTTGAGCATCCAGGAGCCCAAAAATGAATGCTTAATTATCAATCATGATGTTTTAGGTGACTCTGTGTATGTGGAGCTGCAGGCAGCAGAGGACCTTCCACCAGCTATGTAAACGGTGGCACTCTTAAATGATTTCTAGAGGCTGTCAGGAGTCTGCTCCATAAAGCTTCTACATACTTAAGAGCAATTCCATAATCCATAGTTGATTCCTGTCTATTTGTTAGACTTGATTTTTGCAGCCAAAACAATGAGTGGATTCAACTGGGTGCATTACCACTCTTCCTTTTTTTCTGATTATATTACATGTTACTAAATCTGCCATAGGAAGCCATCCTAAACAACCTTCTATGAAGCAAGAGTAGAAGTCAAAGAAGCATTTTGGAGCCACTGAATCTTTACCCTGCAGCTATGCTTCATTGAACAAAAGGTGGAGAATGCAACATTCTTATCTCTGTCATCAAAAAATAAAGAAACAAACAAAATACAAACATTACCAATATTGTTGAAGATTTTCACAACTAGGTACTTGGGCTCACATTAATGTTGGGAATTAAAGTGAGTCAAATGGTACAAAAAATAGAATGGTTCCCCCTCCCAAGAGTTGATCTGTGAGTTAATAGATTAATAAGTGACTCTCCTGAATCTTATTAACTAAAGTACTGGAATTCATAGTCAGAGCAATAAGACAGGAAATAAATATAAAAGGGATTCAAATGCGAAGGAAGCAGTAAATTTTTCCCTACATGCACATAATATGATCTTATACCTAAAAGATCATAAAACTGTGTAACAAATCTCTAACAACACATGAAACTAATCAGCAAAGTAACAGGATAAAAAAATCAATATGCAGAAATCTCGAGCATTCCTGTATACTGATAGTGATCACTCTGAGAAAGAAAGCAGGAAAACAACATATTCAAAATTATGTCAAAAAATTAAAATACTCAGGAACATACTTATCAATGGAAGTGAAAGAATTCTACACTGAAAACTATGAATCATTGGATAAAGTAATTGAAGAGACATTCAAAGATGGAAAGTTGTCCCATGCTCATGGATAGGAAGAATCAATATTGTGAAAATGGCTACACTACTGAAAGCAACTTATATGTTCAAAACTATCTCCATAAAATTGCAAAAATATTCCAAAGACGTGCTTCACAGCATTAGAAAAATCAGTCCTAAAGTACACACGAATGCATGAAAGATCTCAAAAAGCCAAAGCCATCCTGAGTAAAAAAATAGCGATGCTGGATGATAACACAATAACTTGCTTCAAACTGTACTACATAGCCATAATAATAAACAAACAAACAAACAAATAAAAAAATCCCAGTATGGTACTATTACAAAAACCAATGGAATCAAGTAGAAGATCTAACCCATAAACTCACACAACTACAACCATTTAATTTTGGTCGAAGAAGCCCAAAACATGTGCTGGAGAAAGATGGCCTCTTCAACAAGTAGTGCTGGGAAAAGTGACTATTCACATGTAGAAGACTGAAACTAGATCTCAGTCTCTCATCTTGTGTTAGAGTGAATTCAAAATGGATCAAAAATTTCAATATCAGATCTAAAACTCTGAAATTACTATTGGGAAAATCCAGGAACATGCAAGTAATAACTTCCTGACCAGAACTCTATTAGCTCACTTATTAAGAGAAAGGATTGACAAATCAGACTTCATCAAAGTAAAAACCTTCTGCACAGGAAAGAAAATCATCACTAGGCTTAAAAGTCAGCTTATCAAATGGGAGAAAATCTTTGCCAACTATACATCTGGAAAGTGATTAGCAACCAGAATATACAGGGAACTAAAAAACTAACCTACAAAGTATCAACAATTCATTGTATTAATGGGCAAATGAACTGAACAGATAATTCTCAAAGGAAGAAGTAAAAATGTCTTATAAATACATGAAGAAACACTCTACATCCTTGGCCACTAAAGAAATGCAAATCAAAACATCATTGAGAGTTCCCTTCACTCCAGTCAAAATGGCTATTTTCAATTACACAAACTAAAACAAATGCTGTGCAGGATACAGAGAAAAGGAATCCTTACCCACTGTTGGTTGGAATAAATAATTATTGCAATCACTGTGGAAAGTAGTCTGTGGGTTTCTAAAAAACTAAAAATAGACCTAAATAGGATCCAGTAATACCACTCCTGGCATATAACTGAAAGAATGTAAGCTAAGATACAATTTGCTCCACTGGCACACCCATGTTTATTGCAGTACTATTGACAATAGCTAAGCTCTGGAACAACCCAGATTCCCTACAACTGAAAAATAGATTTAGAAATTGTGATATGTGAGATGGAGTTTTAATCAACCAAAAAGAGGAATGAAATTATGTCATTGGTAAGACAATGGGTGGAACTTGACATCATCATGTGAAATGAAGTAAGCCAGGCTAAGAAGGACAAATATCACGTTTTCCTCATATATGGATGCTGGACTCAAAATGTAACTGTAAATATAAATGCATATATGATAATATGCATGTATATGTAAAGAAAGGGAGAGAACATGATTGTTTTAGTGGTTATGTCTGAGGGGACTATAAGGCAAAGGAAGTGGTAAAGAGAATGACAGAGAATAATACTGAAAAAAATTGCACATTGAATCTGTGTATGAAGATAACATAATGAAATAATATGAAAGCTGCTTAATGATATGGGAGCAGGATGATAGAGAAAGAACAAATAATAGAGGGCTTAAGTTGATTAAAGTATGATATATACATGTGTGAGGCACCAAGCAAAACTCCATAGAACAATAACTATACATTTAAAATATGAAGGACCAGAAGGTACAACAGGTGCTGTAAAGGAGTGGGTCAACATGGGAGGGGTATGGTAAAAGGGAAGGGTGAAGAAAGACAAATATGGTTCATGTGCTTTGTATACATGTATGAAAATAGGGAAATATGACTTTTTAAATTTTTTCTAAAGAGGGATGAGGGGAGAGAATGGGGAGAATGATGAAAGGGTTGAATCTCGTTATACTTTAAGAACATATGTCACAATGAAAGGCCCATGCACAACTAACATCTGCTAATAAACATTATGCAAAACACAGATTAAATGGTGAAAGGTAGCAGTTGAATAGTTAGAAGAAGTTAACTGAATAAATAATATCATAACCAAGTAAGCAGTTACAAGTGTATAAAATAAATTGGCAAAATTTTGGGCTTCTTTGGACAAAGACACTTCAATTAGTCCTTAATCTTACATCTAAATTTGAAAATATCAGATTTCTCTTTATGAAATAAATACTGTGTGCCCTATGAGAATGGACAAAAGGAAAGAGCCATTCTTTTGAATGGAGACATTATACACTATTGTAAGGGACTTTTAGAAATGATAACTAATAATTCAAAATTGGTTACAGATAACACTCTGAGCTTCTGGGAGGTGAAGAATTAAGTGAATGAGAGCTAAATCAGGGAATTTTGTGTTTGGAAAAGATATCACATTG
Organism: Castor canadensis; assembly: GCF_047511655.1. NCBI lineage: Eukaryota > Metazoa > Chordata > Mammalia > Rodentia > Castoridae > Castor > Castor canadensis. Next base: position 78,930,959 of record NC_133397.1, on the reverse strand, counting down.
AAGACTCTCTTCAGCCTCAGTGGAAAAGGCCTTATGAAGTACTTCTAGCCAGTTCCTGTAGAAAAAACTTCAAGGGTGAAACTGGGATTCACATTTCTCAACAAATTTTTGCCAACTTCTGACACAAAATCATATAGACCTTAGGAACACTGAGTGATACTCATTCTCAGCAATGACCACAATTAGGAACACAAATAGAGGAACCCTACATCCCTCCCACAACTTTCTACTGTCACTCTTTTAGAACCTATTTCTTAAGTACTTCTGTATAGAGGTCTTTTAGAAACTGTCTGAGATATATGTAATTTACATACTTATGGTTTATTGTATGGAAAGAATAATGCTGATCTTTGTGATTTTAATGAAGCTACAAATGATAACGATGATATAATATCCTGTAATTAATCAAGTTCAATGGCTGATTTTGTTTTTCCTTCTTTCTTTCCTTTATGGTTGGTACTGGGATTTAAATTCAGGAACTCATGGGTGTCACACAGGACTTCTACTACTTGAGCCATATGCCAGTAGAGTTGGTCCTTTTTATTGTTTTTTTTATTTTGATTTGCTCTTTTGTGATATTGATGTTTGAAGTCAGGGCTTTGCACTTACTATGCAGGGCTCCACCACTTGAACCAAACTTATAGCACTATTTCTCACACAAATCTTCTACATATAGTTGAACCAAGTCTTCATGGTTGGAAAGATTTAAACTTTTTCTACCCCTGGAAAGAATTCTCTCATTATTTAGTATACCCAGAAATAGAAAATTCAAAGCCAAGTGAGAGTTGGATCATACATGTATTCTTAACTATTCAGGAGGCAAAGATCAGGCAGATCAAGATTCTAGGCCTAACTGGCCAAAAGAGTTTGTGAGACATCATCTCTAGTGTACAAAATGTGGGTGTGATGGTATGAGCCTGTCATCCCAGAAAATAAGTAACAAAATATAGGAGGGTCTTGGTCCAGGCTGTCCTCTTCAAAACAAGAGACCCTATCTCCAAACAATGAGAGAAATGTGGATCTGAGGCATGGCACAAGCAATAGAGTTGCTGCCTAGCAAGTCCAAAGTCTTGAAGTCAATCCCCAATCCCACAAAAAAAATCAAGGTTTTATACTAGCACCAGAGGTACCACTTTTTGGGATACTTTTACTTCACATTTAAAAAATCCACAAAGACAAAACAATAGAACTTCATCCCATTAAGACAAGGGAAGAATATAAATTGGGTCCAATAATATAAAAATTGATACTGGAGATGATAAGATACCATAAATTCCAGGACTGATGGATCAATTTCTTGCAACTTCTTGTGTTTCTTGCCCCATTTTTACCAGTGGACAGATGAGAGGGCTTCCACAGCTTCCTACTGTCCACACAAAACCATAGGAGCTTGAGATCCACAGCTATGACAAGCATTTCAAAGTGTCTCACAAGGAGAAACACAAGGTGGAAGTTTTAGCAAGGATTTATTTGAACATAACAGGTTAAAGAATGAACAAGTTTAGGGACATGGGAAAGAGAGAGAAACATTTTCTGAAATCCAAGCAGGAAAGAGGAGCAAGACTTGGAATGGTGGTCTAGTTTCTGTGGTCTTATACTTTCAAGGGACAGGGGAATCCATACCACCAAAGGCTACCAACTCTAACCATTAGACAATGTTTCTGTGTACCCAATATGAGTGCTGTTTATTATTGTAAACTATAGAGATGTTCTGGAAACCTAACCAAAAGTGAAGGACAAGAGGTGAGTTGTAGGTTTCTTTGTTACAGGCAAGACTTTATCTTTACATATTCAAGGTTACTTGTACCTGGTTAATATCTCAATGAGGAAGGCAGATGCACATAGCACCCTGTTTCCTGGTTCCTATAAATTAGCCTCTAAAAGGAAATGGTAGGGGGGCATCTAGTTGCTCTGGCTGGTCAGCTTTCATTTCCTTGTTCCAATGCCTTAATCTGGCCCTTTAAATAATAACTAAAATAAGATAATTTACCTGTCTCCTTATCTATCTATCCTGCCTCAATAACATAAATCTATCATTATGATCAGTTGCCCTATAAGTATTGCTGGATACACCACCACATGGGATCTAACCATGCCTAACAATCACATGAACTTTGATTTTTAAGACTCACTTTTAGAACTAAAATTTAAGATAATGTAAATGCTACCACATGCCAGTGCTGTGGGAATCAATATGACATTCTCAGACTTCTGCTTACCTTATAGGAACTTCTAATTAATTGGGTATTTTTACCCAAGTTTTATAAAAGTGATTAACCAAGACTTCTTTTATGGGACTAAGATGACAGAATGTAAGTTTCCTCCATATGACTCCATGAATGAGAAGAATCAGGATAGCAAAGGAGAGATTATATTCCAAAGAGAGAATGAGAATGAGGAAGAGATAGGTGACAGGAAAGCTAAAAAAATCAAAGAGAAACAGAAACACAGGATGTGGAGAAACACAGGAAACACGCTTTAGCTCAAACCCCAGCTCCTATTGGGGAGGGGATGTTAAAGTCACAATCTTATATTAAGGCAAACAACTCTGATGACAATAGACTGGCAGTTTGAGGCACAGGAGATACCACGGTCTTGAAAGTCTTAAGTACAGTGTGGGTATTTGGTGTGAGAGTGAGTGCTCTTTCAAGGCAAGTTAGCATTGGAGAATGAATCCACTATATTGCTTTCTATATCTTAGAGTACAGTAACCAGTTACCATAATTAGAGAGGAGCTATTCTTTGAGACTGTTATTTGTAGTTTAAATGTATAACTAAATTAATAATTAACCAAAGGACTCATATCTAAAAAAAGAAGCAGTATCAGATCAGGGTTGTCTTTGGGGATCCTGAGGTTAGTGCTTTCTATTCCTCAGAAGCATTCAAAGTCTGGGGAGGTCAAGGTTGTTAAGCTGGATCAACAGCCATAGTGATTCTGTCCCCTGCCCCACCTCAGCTGTTCCAGCTGCTGCAGTGCCTCAGCTAAGAAGCACCACAGGCTCTACCAGGGAGACCAGTGTGAGCTTCTGCTGTTCTTACAGTCTGCTCTGGAAGGGTTTCAGGAATGAATGGGAAAGGTGAGGCTGGGTGAATGCATCTATAACGGAGTCCTCAGCCTCTATACTTCTTACCATTGCACCCCTCAGGATTTCTTAGGATCACCCTGTATTGCAATGCACACCTTTGTCATCTCATTTGGATTATGCTACCTTGACTTTAACTATCCCGTGATCATTATTTTACAGAATTCATGGTGAAGTTCTAGTCAGGGGTCAATAATTACTTGGGCAACTTATTGATAAGTGGAATCATTTTGTTTTCATTTGAGAAATTTTACTTGACGCGCGTTTCAAATTTGACTTTTCCACAGTCAGGACATTGGAGTCCCCCAAAAACATCCAGTAAGTTTGCTATGCCACAAGATGGTGACCAAACCCCACAAGAAGCAAAGCCCACTGACTAATCTTAGACATTCTGGGAAAGCAGGAGTGATGGTGCCCAATATGAACAGGTGTCCTGAGGCTTCTGAGCTCTCTGCCTGGCTTTCATAGCTCACATGGTGCTATGAGCAGCTAGGATGCTGTTTACATTGAGCTGTGTCTTTCTGTGCAAGTTCCTGAGTTTTTTGTTTTACTTTATTATCTGTGATAAGCACAACCCGTCAGTGATGATCCTTCCACCAGTATTCTTGAAGTGAAGTCAGAACTACAGGTCATCAATGGACCAGGATGTAAGAGAACATAGGTCACAGCTTTGAAGATATGCCAGCCATCTGTGCAGCCATGATGAATTGTGTCCATGAAATCAGAGTAGGAGAAGGATTAAAACAACTGGAGATTCCAGTCAGTAAGGTGGACTAGACACACTGGGTGTGTACTATACAGAGGCCAAGATTGTAGAGCAGAAGTCAGGTTGAAATTTCAGTTCCATTCCAAGCCTGTTCCCCAGAATCCTCAGCAATGACCAGGTCACTGCTCTGTGTACAAGGTGTAAGGGTGGATTCTGAACTTCATGATCCTCAGATTTGTAGTGTAGAAATCTTGTGGTGATGTGCCCATTTGTGGTCATAGTTTTCATACTCTGTTTGTTAGAAAATTTAATGTGATGTCTTCTAAAGCAATTTAAACTACAATTTATTAATGTATCAACTTATTTATTAGTTTACTGAATGCAAATAATAGATATTTTATTTCTGTGTTTATTGATCATAGGTTGAATAACTATGACTTAGTTAAAACTCTGGGCTGCGGTCATTTGCTGACTCTTCTCTTTAGTTTTGCCATGTCAGGACCTATAAGAACAGCCCACAGATGAGCAGCCCCACCGAGCCAGGCCCGGTTCTGATGTCCTGGTCTTTCATACTCTCGCGTTAGCCTCAGGCCTTTTTTTTTGGTTCAGTGCCACTGGATATGGAGCACATTCTTTCCCAGTGTCCTTTACCAGGGAGCAGCATGGGCAGGAATAATGTTCTCCATGTATTCAGCCCCATTCCCTCAGCAGATCAGCTGGATCCTTAACAGCCCTGAGCCAGAGCCCAACTTCCTGACTTCAGTGATGGTTTAAGGCCACTTTCCAAATATTTTCCATTTTATCCAGTATTTAAAAGTCTGTGCTGGCTTAAAATTAACAAGCCACAATACCACACTTGCTGATGCCAACATTGCCACCTGGATAATTAGAAACCTGAATTTGTTGTCATTCTCAAGACCAACCTGCTTCTTCCAACCTCAGTTGGATCTCTCCTCTTCATCCAACTTAAATTCATTCTGAAATTTAAAGTGTGGCAAAACTCTTCATACCCACACAACAGCCAGTCAGACACTTTCTTTTTTGGTTTATTGAGCATCAGCTCTCTCCTGCTTTGCATCAATAAGGATAAGAAATCTCTCACAGCCCAGAGCAGTATTGGAGACTAGGGAGAACATGAAATCAGATAAAAAATGAAACACAGGAGGATTGGGGTTCACTGTTTTTAGGTAGGATTTTGATTCCTCATAAAATGACAAGATCAGGAGTTTTGCCATGTACTTTGTCTTGGCACAGTTAAGTTAGGACACAATGCTGAGAGCTTCTGTAGCCCTTGTGGCAATGAGGCATTGAACACAAGATTAAAAAGTCAATGGGGTGATGGTGACAACAGAAATATAGAGAATCTGAGTCCTTTCATCTGTCATTGAGCTACTGCATTAAGATTAAGCAGACTTCTGTTTGTGGCTTAAGCTGTCACTATAGTTTCTTTCCATTGCTTCCAAAATATCTAGAAAAGAAACTAAGATACAGAGCTTTGGTTGGGCCTTCTTACTTCCCTTCAGGAGAAAATAGGCATTATCATGTATCTATGTGTATTATTGATGGGAGTCAGAGGCACAAAGGGCTGAGAAGCAGAATGAGTTATATTCCCCCTTGGAATCTTGGTCATGCTGTGTCATTGTCTACAGAAATAGAAAACACTTCAGAGGTTTATAAATTTTATGTTGTCCATAGCCATTTTTATTTTCATACTATAAACCTCAAACAGCTTCTTCCATTCTTTAATAACTCTGTCTTTCAAGGAGTGAGATGCATAGTGGCATTAAAATCAGAAAGACACAAAGACAGTGGAAATGACAAGGGTGGGTTGAGCTTATATGCATATCCTCAACACCAAAATTATTTTTGCAGATTTTCCCTGTATTCCCAGTACTTCTGATGGAGAATGGGCTGATATATCCATGCAGGTTCCTGTCAGGAGTTGTATTTTGAGCATTTACAGAAAAAAAATTCTGTGAATTTAGTGCCAGATTGAAGGGAAAGAAGCAGGATGGTGAATATGTGTTATAGCACAGAGAAGACCACAGGGAGTCCTGAGAAATGTTGTTAGTGTGGGAAGAAAGAAATCATCACTCAAAGCTCTGGCTATAGCCTTGGTATCCTCCATTTAGGGACCATTTATGAAGGAAGACCAGGCAAAGGAAGAAGATGGGTAGTTCTTTTTTTTTAACTTTAAAATTTTAGTTTTGTGACCATTCTTTATAAAACCCAAACTCATATTGTGGGAAGATGGGTAGTTCTGAGGAGATTTTGGCCATGGACCAGGTGAAGATGATGGAGGCTTGCTTCAGAATAGAGCAGCAGAGGTGAGGACTGGTCAGATTTGGAATGTATTGGAGGTCTGGGATTATCATAATAATGGTAATAATACATTTCTCTTTGTTGCCAAGTGGCAATGTTTTGAGCATAGAACAAACTATAATTTTTCTATTTTTATTTTTATCATTATGTATTCACTCTGTTTTCTGGTGCTCAGAAAGTGGACTCATTTCCTCAAAATTTCTTTTAATTAACCAAGACTTTGCATCTGTTTCACCTTTCATATTTCTTATTGTTCTTATCTTTTAAAAGAGGTGGCCTGTGTATTCCAGTACTGAGTATTCAATATATTATTCAAAGGCCTCTGTTTACTACTTTGTCAAAAGACAAAGTTTTCCTAGCTCAATTCGTGGTACATGATAAATACTTAATTAGTATTTAACCCTTTCTCATCTTTGTGGTTGTTAAATTTGTAATTGAAGACATTTTTTGGTAGATTAGAAAAAATATAGTTACAGCTCCCTTCAGTGGAAAAGTGGAGTGTATTTCCCCATGCTTGGAATTAAAATTAGTCTGTGTCTTTCTTTGACTAATGCTATCTTATTCAAATCAACCTGCACCAATTCTGAAAGGCAGACATCAAAAGATTTTGCAACTTAATATCCCCAACTCTTGGGATATGATAGACCTGATCTCATCTATTAGAGCATACAAAGCCACGGGGAGGAGAGGAAGACATCTAGGCAATAGTGTGCAACAGGCATTATACAAGTGTGAAGCCAACTTAGACCTCCCTGCCCAGCTGACCAAGGTGTGTGCAGCTGTATGAGGAAACCCAGGCAAACCACTAAAAAAACCATCCACTCGAACTGTAGATAAAGCATCCACTCAACCTATAGAGTCATGAGAAATAATGAATCTTTGTTTCAGTCCTTCAAGTTATGGAGTGCTCTTATGCTGCAGCAGCATTTAGAGAAACTTGACCTGTACCTTAGCAGAAACATGTTAAATATAGTATGTGTTAAATGTAACATATGTTTAGTATTTGAATGTAATATGCATTTAAATATGACCTTACTAAAATTATGTGTGTACAAAAATCACATGGAAATTTTTGTCAAACATCTACTCAGCAATGGAGGGTGCTCTGAGAGGAGACACAGATATGTCATGACAAACTTTTGGTGAGCCTCTAAGGACTGTGTTGACATCAGAAGGCATGGACACAGTGCTCTATGGCCCTCATGGAGGCACAGGAGAAGTTCAAGAATATTGAAAACTCCAGTTTGCTGTGCCTAGGTTTCCTAATAAGAGTTAAGTTAAAACATCTCTATATACTGCAATGCAATTTCAGAAGTATAATGAAGCACATTATTTCTCTGTCAAGGGCTAAAGTTTCATCTCATTATTAAAGAAGGAAATATGATTATTCTGAAAACCCATCACCAGGAGTCAGTGAAAATCACCAGGAAGGTCATTTTGATGTGCACGTAAAATGTGCTCCTTCTAGAGATATGAGAAAGAACAAATCTGTTCTGAACTGGAGTCCACACACTCTGGTTAAATAAACATAGGCTTTCATGGAATGGATTTCTGCTTTGGATTCCCTGAACCAGATCACTTCTCTCAGAGGCCTTCCACAACTGGTAAGATCACCTGCAATTGTTAGGAGGTGGTAGAGTTAATATAGGGGCCTCTGTTCTCACAGAGCTGAGGTTACACATAGATTTACAAATGATCCTACCACATTCTCAGGGCTCCTATAAAGAAGATAACATTGTAGTCACCTGGGTTCCAGCAAGATATCTACACAGTGGTCATTTGACCTTCTAGTCTTACAGAGATGATGGGAGGAGAGTTGTTTAGATTTCCTTTTTCAAAAGCTGTCAAGTTAACCATTGATCAAAAACCATAGTAGGCAATGAATAACATGACCAAGAGAGACGAGTCAACCTGTGTTCCCATGGAGACTTCTGACCCTAATAGCCCTCTGTAATCATTAGAATCTACTAGGAGACAGTTTCCTAAGCACCTGAATATTGCCTTGGAGGGGACAATAAAAACAGAACTTGAAAATGAGAAAGTAGGTTTTCCTTGTAGCATTTAAACCTAGTTGAGGCCAGGGTGAGGAGCATGAAGGTAAACTCTTGATTTTTATGTTCAAAATCACAAAGACAATTGGGTATTATACTTATTCTTATGGCTGTTTCCCACATCTTATCAGGTAACATAGATCCAGAAATTGATTTTCATATACAGCTGAAGAAAACATTCAAACTGTGTCATGAGCTTAAATAAAAATACAAACAAAAATACAGTCTTTTCTACACATTGGAAAAAATATTTATCTTGGTCACATGTGAAAAAGTGTACTGCCCACAGTGAATAGAAAGGGGTAAAATGGAAGGAATATACAGGTTTGACCCAGGAAACTTCCATCCTCTCCATGGGGTCTAAATTCTCAGGACTCTGAAAAAAATCAGAGGTCCAGATAATAATAGCTCTAGGCTTTTCTCTTCAGAGATAGCCTCTCCCCAGATGGTAAAGGGTATCTTCATCTGTTCCTTCCTTACACATGACAATGAATGGCAGAGTAGATCTTTATGCAACTTTCCTGCAGATCTCACTATGTAAATTCTGCTGAGGCTGGATAGAGTAGGCATTGGATACACTTAGGGAACTGAATTGATTTGTGATAAAAGGAAGGGAATAGAGACAGAACAAGAGAGGGAGACAAAGAGGGAGAGGGAAAAGCAGAAAGTCGACACTGAGATTTTATTAGACTGTGGATCGTCCCTGAATTGTCATATTCTATTTCGTGGCAGCTATGAATAACAGTTTATATGTGAAAATATGCAAATGTAAATTAAGAAACTTAAGCAAGTGAAATTGGGCTTTAAATGAAATCACCAGTGTACTTATAAGAGCAAGACAGAGAGACAGACAACAGAACAGAGGGAAATGGAAACACAAAGACAGAGAATGTAGAGATGTGGTCAGAGCAAACTTTCCTCTGGAGCCTTTTCAAAGAGTCCAGTATGGTAGCTTGGGAAATTGATTTTAGATCTGTCCCTCGAGAATTGGGACATAGTAATTTCTGTTGTTTTAAATCACAAGTCATTATTTTAAAATAATTTTTGACAACTGCCCTTGAAAGCTAATCTAAAGGGAACACAAGACAAATCTGGACAAAATTTGCTGTAGTCATTTGTAATCTCTGTGCTAACCTTTCTAATGCTATATATAAATGGACTGGTGGGGACTTTACAGTAGAAAAACTGTACATGAAATCACACATATAAATGGAGTAACTATTGGTGATAAAATAATTATTTGTAATCTATTATTGAGTATGACATAAGGCTTATGACACATTGCATCTTCATTCTAAGATACACAAAGGCACATAATAGTGCACTAGAGACTCTTTTCTTCAAATATTACACATCATGGTACATCATCTGATTAAACCCTCAGGATACCTCTTGATGTCTTAGGCCTTCGTTTCACAGATTAGATAACACACCATCTGAGCCCACAGGTCTGCAATGTCACATGGTCAGTGAAGGCTGAGGCTGGGATTTGAAACCAGATCTGTCTGATCTTATGTATATTCCTTCCTGTGGACAAATGTATCCCATAGATAAACTCATGACTCATAATATTATACAAAAGATAAGTATAGAATAGTGTCAATTCACAGCACACTGCTTCCTCTGATCCATGCCATGTTGACCTTAGTCTTAAACTCAGTCTGTCTGCAATTTTTTCCCAGAAAACACAAATCTTCAAAATCCTTTACAAACTGTAGATGACCTTAGTTCAGATTTAGGAGCAGGACATAACTTGCACTGCCTTGACCCCTGCTTCATCAAGTCTTTTTCTTTCAAACTGTCCCTCTCAGATTGTGTCCTGTATCATTTCTCCTTCTAACAAGAAAAAAAGGACCAAAACAAATAAGCAAGTATTCTTCAGTGCCATTAATTTTGCTCTAGATTCCTCTAAAATCAGATTGTATTAGATTTAATCAAGGAAGATTATCCAAGACATTTTGTAACTATGAAGAACTTTGGTGCTAACTCTTGTCAAAATTGACACCACATGATAAGGTGGCAATATTGAGAGATCAGAGGACAACCACCAACTCTGGGATTAAAAAATATCCTCTCTTTTTGTATGAGTTTGCTGTAGATGCTTAAACAGATCACCAGTACTCACTAGCTTCAAATAAAACAAACAGATTCTCTCATAGTTCTAAAAGTCAGAAATCTCATTTAACTGAAATCAAGTAGTCAGCCTGTCTTAGTGACTCATGCTTGTAATCCCAACATGTGGGAGGTAGAGGCAGGAAGATCATGACTTCACGGTTCACATAATGAGTTCCAGGCCAGTCTGAGATGCATAGTAATAACTTGTCGGAAATAAAAAAACCAAAAGCAATCAAAGAGTCTAAGTTGCTAACTTCCTTTTGAGTCTGCAAGGCAGGGAACCTGATTCCTACCTTTCTAGCTTAAAGATGTTTCCACAAACCAACAACCATCTCATTGTCACATCAGCTATCTTACTGTGATCCCCTCCCTTCATATCATTAGAACATCTGTGATTACATGGTCTTACCCAAATAATTCAGGATAATATTCAGATCTAAAAATCCTTAGATTAACCACATGTACCAAGGTCCTTTTGGCATATAAGGTAATAAATTTATGCTCTAGAAAATAAGAGATGATTTCTCTGGGGGTTTTGTTATTCATTCATCAGCCACTACTATCATCTATTCTCCAAAACTGCACTCCCCTAAAGTAAATGAAATATCACACAACAGATTTATGAAAGAAAACAGCATGAAGAAATCTGTGACACTGGGCACTCTGATATGTGGGGTTCAAAGGCTAGGGGATGTTTATTTCACTGCTTCTAATGTGGACCTATGATGCAAACCTATTTGTTAGATGCTTTTCTCATTTTGTGGTCCAGAAAAGTGAATTATTGCTTCAATACAACCTAAGAGATGTTAGTAAAGGGAAATTAATTGTTTCTGGGATATTTTAAATTTTCCTATTCATTTATAAAAGAAGAGTGGCAAAAATTCTGAACATAATGCTCTCCAAAAATAAGGATTTGTTTTTATTTTAGACTGGATTCTATGACAACAATTCCTGTGCAGTTGAGGTGTTGGAAGCACAGGAAGAAAGAAAGACCAAAAGATATGGAAGAAAAGATGAGAGGAAAAACACCCTTTAGCAATCTGATTTACTACTGAGGATGAGTCTTTCTGAAGCCCAATATGGAGACAGGTAAAATGCCTCTGGGTTATGTAAGGTAGTATGAGGAAAGTGGGGTATGTATGCACTTCCTCCTGTCATCATCCTTTGAGGTTTCCTGGGAGTGATCATTCCAGGCTCTATGGTCTACCATGTGTATAGGCAGAGCTGCCTTTTCAGCTTTAGAGAGCACAGTGACATACAGATATGTCTGGTAGATGTAGCAGAAGCACAAAGAATTTAAGGCTAAAGGTAGTAGGGACTAGTAGTCTAGCCAGAAGTCTGGTGTGTAGTACTCACATTCCTCACAAGAATTGGATCCTGGCAGGCTGTTTGCTTGCCACTTATTTCCCTTAAATCAGGCTGTTGGATAAGTCTCAGGAGGCTTGTGCCCAGGTTGTACTGTGGTGTTCTGGCCACCAGATTCACTAGATTCTTCAAGCTCCAGTGTGTGGTCACTGAAGTCATAGCTGGTTCTGCTTCCTCTGCTGCTGAACTGGGCCAGCATGTCTGGAGAAAGGATGTAGATGTGACATATGAGGTGATCAAATCTTTGTACAAGATTTATTGGTATCCAGTTGTTCCTCCTTTTTCATCTGCACAGAATTGAAAGAAGATAGAGATTCTTTCTCTGCTACAGATTCAGACAAACAAATATCTGGGTCAGGGTGGTGTTGCCCCTTACTGCTGAAGAATAAAACAAGACAGTGGCCTTTATAGCACATCTCAGGAACATGTCTTATCTAATAGTGATTTTTGTTGAAGTAATTAGGTCTAGTATCACTAGTTAGCCCTTTATGCTGATAAAACAATTGGCCCCAAATGGACAGAATATAGGAAATGCTAAGTTGAGAATAAGATGCAGCTCAAGTAGTCACTGGGCATAAAAGAGACCTGTAGTTTTGTTGAAGATGCAATTGTGAATACAGAATTATGATTTAATCTCTGTACATTTGTGGTATGTTGCTTCACTTTATTGAAATGATTATGCTGAGGGAACTACAAAGAACCTTCTTTTTGCATTACTGAGGATTGGGTCTAGAGTTGGATACTTGCTAGGCAAATCCTACACCATGAGCCACATTCTCAATCCATTTTTTAGAAATTTGGTTTTTGAGTTAGGGTGTCACTGATGTTTGTCTCACTGGTCTGTATTCCTGAGGCTCAAACCTCTACCTATTGAATTCATATGAATATAGGCAGACACCACCACAACTTCCTCCAAAGTGCTTTTGAATGCATTAAACACACTTCTACAGAAGACACATAGTAACTTTCAGTTTCTGAAATTATCTTAATGCCAGAACATTCTGGAAAATAGATATCCATCAGAGGGCTGATAACATGATAACCTCTTCTAATTGAAATTCAGTTCCTGTGAAGCCTCCACCAATGTCTAACATGTTCATTGTAAATCCAAATTCTCCAGCCATGTCAAACACATCGCATGTCAGATAGAGCATGTACGAATATTTGAGATTCTTTGCAAGCACTTGAAACAAGAAATTTAAACACTATTATTTGGACATCAAGTTCTTAGCACATTCCAAAAGATGCCTACAGTTATTCAGTGTAGTGCCAAACTACATGTTACCCTCTTCATCTCCAAAATCATCTTCTGTTGTAATATGTAGTAAGACCTTGGCATTTGGGTGATTATACCCTATTTTCTTTAATTCAATTTCATTGTCACATGTCATGATTTTTATTACAACTTTTGTTGCATACTTTATCTAAGAAACTTCCTTGGAAGAACTTATATAAATGATATTTTCTGGAGATACACCAAATTTTTGCACTAAAGTCATCTCATTTTTTTATAACAAGCAAATCCAGTTCCAAGGGCTCCCAAAATCTCAAGTACTGGAGTATAGTTGTATTTCCCTGGGTAAAGTGGCTTTGTCTAGGCCACCTCATTCTGCCAGTGACTGTGTTTCTTCACAGTCTTTCCAAGATCCTCCACAAAAAAATATATTTTTCCATCAGGGTATGTTCACAAACATAGTTATCAATATAATTTCCAAGGCTTGTTCCTTTATCCAACATGTCAATGGAGTAGTTTGCATCATCAAACCATATTCATCTCAGCCATATTCCACAAAGTTGAAAGTCATAAACCAGTAATAATTAAAGATGAACCAACAAACCTGTGTCTGGGTTGTTAGACTATGTAACAAAATGGACAAGTTAGGAGATGGACCCCCATCATCAGCTAGGTTCCCAGGATGGCTCAGCATTGAAATAAAACTTCTCTTATGCCCATGGGTATTTGTATACTTGTTCAGAACAGCAAGATATGGCTCAAAATGTTGGGTAAAGATTCTTCTCTTTTTTTTGGTGGAATTTTTAAAGAGAGATGCAATTACCTTGAGCAGAAATACCCACAGGTTGAAGGGTTGATGTGGGAAGAAAAGCAGAACCTGGAAGCTATTATATATCTTTTGCAGATAAGCTGTCTGAGGACTTAAATACAATTCCAGAGATTTAAAACAAATACAAGGAAGATGAGCCTTTATTTACAAGCAGTCTTTGGGATCCATCCTGTAATGAGCTTAATCAAATTGTGGTTCTTCCTGAGCTGAATGAGAGAGATTGACCTATCTTTGATAACACGGGAGCAGTTTGTTTCCATAAACTTGCTTTTTAATTTTTTAGAGGCCAGATATTTATTCTATGATGTTATTCAATCATTGATATGAGAAGAAAGATGCTGGAACTACTTCAGACACAATGGTGAAGAACTTCTTCTTTGTACCTGCTTGCATAAAACAAAGCCAAGAAAACAGCTTTTCCACTGAAATTTGATACAGCACTAATGCTTCCATAGGTCTGAAGTAGCAGGTTAAGCTTGTCTCATCTACCTTCCAGTGTGGAAAAAATGAATCTATTCTGCCATTCTCTTGGAAACAAAAATTAATACTAATAGCTATTTGGGACCAGAGGAAATCAGCTTGATCTATAATTCATTGGCAGTAATGGTAGATTTAAATAATGTATCCAGATTAAAATACCAGTTTCTTCTACAACTTAAGCATTTAAAATAAAATATGCAACAAAATGGATGACTTAGTGGAGATGAAAGCCTATTAATTTGGTTCCCCATTATACCATTTATATACAAGTACACAGTTTTTATACTAAGAATTCCTGTTAAAAAGTCTTGTAAAGTTAATGTCTTTCACCCAGATATATCAAATGTCATTGGAAGACCATTGTGACTTCATTAGATAAATTTGGTGTATTTAGAATGTATAAATTTGTGCTTTGAACTATAGCTTAACAAATGTGAAATTGCATCATAATACCTGTTGTATTTGACTTGATATAACTTTGCACGATTGCAATAAATTTTTGTGTAGTGTTACTGTTTTTTTCAGCCTAAAACATTGGGAAAGGCACTAGCTGGCAAAGGTAGTTTTAAAATAGATGTGTGTATGGTCTGTTTTGAAGGTTATTATTCTTTTAGCCCATTTAGGTTTAGTATGACTCTGAACATTTTTCAGTTATTTAATTAGTAATTTAAAGTGTTTGGCAAATTAATGTGAAGTTCAGATTTGTTCAGATTTGTTATGAAGAGTTAATATGCAGTAATCATGATGTTTTAACAATTTTATCACCAAGATGTTAATCTTGCATAAACCAAGTGTAACAGTTAATAAGTGTTTTTGTATAGATATAATGCATAAGTATCTTAGTAAATTTTTAAATCACAAGTTTGGCTGACATGGAAAATTCTATGAAATACATTGAATAAACTTTGGGAGGAAAATAAAATTGCAGAATGGAGAAGGGATGAGGGAAGTACGCTTTCTTTAATTTCACTATTGCAGTGATTTCAAATTTAGGATTTTGTGGTTGTTATTAGTTTGAAATATTCCCTTAGTTTCCTATTATATCACATTTGTTCAACTTAGTAATTACTTTTAATTATTTTCATACTAGAATTTTATGGTAGATGGGAAAGGGAGTTAACATCACTAACCTGACAGTTTCGCCAGGAATTTGCTTTGTTCACTACTAGTATATTAGTAATCTTAAATCTCAGAATCACAGTGGTCATTTCTTCCCAAATTGCTCTATGTTCAGATGTGGAATTTATGTCTCCCAAGAGGAAATGTGACTTTACTTTGGTTCCAATGGACAGAAAATTCTACCTGTGCTACACAGGAGAAGTTTGTAATGCACTTACATAGTTGGTTTTCAAACCTTGATTTCAAGGTATAGAAAAATTGATTGTGAACCTCTAATTTCATTCACAAACCAATAGGTGCTTAGTATTTTTATTTGATCAACACCTGTTTAATATCATGGATTCTGTTAAATGAAAAAAGAATTTAGGACTCCAATTTATTGTCATCTAATTTTCCTTGAATTTTCCGAGGTATAATATGGGGTTTTATGAAAACTTCAGGCAACCATGCAACTTTTTAAAACTGTAACATGGAGGAGGAAGTGTTCCCTATGTTCTTAGGTTGTGCATTGTTATGGTCCAAAGAAATGCCAAACCTTTTTAAAGATGGTACAATTTTGAATCTTTTGCTTGATTATACAGGCATCAGTTTTGCCGTCTCCATAACAGAGCCGTTGTACATGAAGGTGCTGAGCTGCAAATATCACATTTGAATAATATAGTAACTTTAAGACATGTCTGTGTTATATTTGAGGACTCATTTAAATATGAAATTTGAACCTGTGTATTTCAAATTGGTACACTAAAAAGTACTGAACTAATGTAAAATCTATTTTATATATTGCAAACTTAGTTCAAAATTTAACTGAAAATATAAAACCCAAGTGATTTCCATATATAGTAAATTGAACTGTAAAGGTGAAAAAACCACTTCTGATAGGTGATATTTTTAATGTAAACAAATGAACCAATTTGTAATTCCTATTATATTATATGAACAACACAAAATGTTTTCCAGTCATACTGAATTAAGAATGAGCTAAAGCACTATATTCCTTTGTATTAGACTTTATTATGCATTTCCTACAAACAAGAATATTCTCTAGGCTAAGCTGGTGGTTCACACCTATAATCCCAGGTAACTGAGATATAGATTGAGAGGATTTCTATTCAAGGCCAGCTGGTGCAAAAATTTATGTCAACCACATCAAACTGAAGAAGCTGGGGGAGGTGGTTCAAGCCTGTAATGCAAGTTATGAGGTAGAGGTAGGTAGGAGGACCATTGTTCAACTTTGATATTGGGCAAAATTCAAGATCCTTTCCAAAAAATAGCTAAAGCACAAAATTACTGGAATTGTGGGTCAAGTGCTAGACCATCTGCCAAACAAACATGAGATCCTGACTTCAAAACACCGGTACTTCCAAAAAAGAATCTAAAAAAGAAAGAATCTTCTTTTACATTGTTTCAATCCAATTATGAGATACATTATTCCATCTGGTCCTCCTGTCTCTTTCAAATATTGAAAACACACTAAAAATTGCCTCCAAGGGAAAAAAAACCCGAATGATTACGTACTGTCCTCCTCTAACTGAGACACATAAGACCTTATGACTGTTTACAGTTACTGAGATGAGCAATCCTAGCAGCTGTGTCTAGTTCTGCCCTGTACCTATTGATTTCCATGTGCTGAAAGCAAGGTCCACTCACTGCCCTGGGGACTTTTCAGTACTGTGGTCACATCCTGTGCAGGAGTTGGTACCAGTCAGGACACAGCATGGTCATGAAGGTTTGTGCTCAGCTCCTGGGAATCCTGTTGTTCTGGCTCCCAGGTAAGAAAGGAGCAAGCTGGGGATATACTCAGCGCCTTGTCAATAGTGCTGCCTGGCTTTTCAGGAAAGTCGTCTTATAACATGATTATCAAAGTGCGTGTTATTATTTTTCTTTTCATGTTTCCAATGCCAGGTGCCAGGTGTGACATCCAGATGACCCACTCTTCATCTTTCCTATCTTCATCTCCAGGAGACAGTCACCATCACTTGCAAAACCAGTCAGGGCATTAGCAATGAATTGAACTGGTATCAGTAGAAACCAGGCAAAGCTCCTAAGCTCCCGATCCATACTGTATCCACATTGCAATCTGGAGTCCCATCCAGGTTCAGTGGCAGTGGATCTGGGACAGATTTCACTCTCACCATCAGCAGCCTAGAGCCTGAAGATATTGCAACTTATTACTGTCAACAGGATTATAATAAGCCAACCACAGTGATAACAAGTCATAACATAAACCACCCAGGGAAGTGGAAATGTGAGGCTGGACTGTCATAGCTGCTTCTCTTTGTGCCCTTACTGCTGAGAGAGTTTCTTTGATCGAGCCAGGATCTCAAGATCACTGGGAGGGTCTGGTAGAAGGGCCAGTGAGGCTTCTCTGTAATCTAGCTCTCTCTTTCCTATTGCTAAGTCACAGAAGCAAAGATATATAAAGGACACAGATATGTACTCTTGAGTAGATTGGGTTCAGGTACCAATTTGGATTCATAAGGTTAAAGAAATGTCATTCTATGTATATCAAGCAGGATTTAAAAAAAAAGCAATGGGTGTCTTTATAGCTTTTGAAAAGAATTTTTGATTGACACATATTTATTTCTTGGTGTACAATATGATGTTCCATATACGTATACATTATGCAATAATCAATCAAGTTTAATTAGCATAGTCGTCAGATCAAACATTTTTGTGAGCCTTTCAAAGACCTGGGGATTTGCCAATCAAATATAAAAAGAGTCTACAAATTGGGGATTTTCTGGACCTCCACCAGTAGCCAGGTGTGTCTACCACCCAAGATTTTGACTGTCTAACCATGAGCCCTGCAGATCTATCTAGGAAACTCCAGGGTAATGGTGCTAATGCTCTCGGCTCACAGCTCACTAATACCGACTACATAGAAAAAATAGAACTCTGAAAAGCATGTGAATGAGCAGAATACATTTTAGGTCATTTATTGAAACTTCTCACAGGAAGAGTTAATGCAAAGTTTATTCACAATATAGCAATACTTATTGAAGTCATCAGAATCCCCTCCGTCCATGTCTTAACTCAGGTGCTGATGACAGGACAAAATACTCCATTTTTAGTTTTCAAATTTCACAGAGGTCCCTCGGGAGCAACTTCTTCAGAAACCAGAGAGGGAGAATGGGAAGTGACAATTGTGCTTCCAGAATGATGCAGACGCTGGGTAATTGACAGAAGTGATCACTATTTCCTGACTCAAAAACAGGTCAGTTGGTGATGGCTCTAGATCACACTTGCAACTGTTTACAAATATTATTATTAAGTCTAGAGTCATAGCAACAAATTTCATTGTCACATAATAAATACAAAAATGAGAAATGACATTAAATTTTTACAGCAATTGCTTGATCTTCCTTTTCTTTTTCTTTTTTTTTTTGACAGTAATAGAGTTTAAACTATGCCTCATAATTTCTAGACAGGTACTCAACTAATTGAGCCATGCTCTCAGCCCATTACTTCCTTGAAATATACACACACATAAACACACACACATACACACACACGGATATGACATTTTTAAAAACTTTGCTACCAAAATTTGTTCTGAATCCAAGAACAACCTCACCATTACTGAGAGCAGGTTACAGATGCTGAAGTGAAGGCCTACCTTAGAACTGCTGAATGGCAGTCTTCACTTCCAGATAACAATGATCCAGAAATGATTATAGAAGTTATGTTTTAGGGAATTTTTACTTCAGTAAATGAGATCTTTTAAGAAAATTGATTTAATTCATACACTGAGAACATATTCATGTTTTTTATGTTTAAATAACACAAAATTAATTTTTATTTTTAATGCTGAAGTTTGAAATAATTATTTCTCAATTAAATGATCTTATCCATTAAAGGTAAAATGGATTAATATCTTTTCAGTAACTTGAGGAAATATTAAAATACAAAACAAACAAATTTTATGTGTCTGTTTAGCTAGTGCACATAATTTTCTTTCAGTAGTTTGACATCAGAAATCAAGAGACTGGAGGTGAGCCCAGTGACTAGCATGAAAACCACTAAGCTGAGCCCTGCCTGGATCAGGCAAATAACTGTGAGTGTGAACATCAACAAGCATTAAGATAAATGCTTTGTGTTGTGAGCACTGTCTTTTGGAGTGGTTTGTTTTACACCATTATTATTGAGAAGCTGACTTATATAACAATAAACAAGCAGACCTACAACTAGATGCACTTTTAAAAAACTGATAATGTAACTATAAATACTTAGAAAACAATTTAGAAAGAAATAGAATACGTAGAAGTAAAATATAAAATATGTGAATAAACGAAATACAGTTTAGTTGATTTATTGGAACATCAAACAGAAACAGTTAATGGAAAGATTATCTATAGTGTAGCAATATTCACCATAGTGATTAGAAATAGAGTTTACATATACCATACACATTTAATAAAAATCATGGTCAAATTTAAAAATTAAAAGTGTATATTTATACCTATAAGTTTGCCTATGTACATATGTGTTTAAGTACATGTAATATATGCATATATATTTATATTGCTTGTGCAAACATATGCCTATATATTACTATACTAGCACACATAAAAAACAATTATATTTCTAGAATTCCCAGAATTTTTTCACTCCTTGGGTTTCTGAGATTATAGTTCCTAGTCCTGGACTAGTCTTCAGAGCATCACTGCCTTTCTCTCATCTCCTTCTCAGCCCCCACCACAAAAGATTGATTCCATACATACCCAGGCATGTTGGCTCACACAGCCAAACTCCATTGTGCCTCCCAGCTGCAGCCCTTGGTCATAGTTTGCTCTTGGGAATGGAGATCAGTACCCTAACTATCTTAGGGTACTTTTTTATTATAGTTGTACTGTATTGGGTTATATTGTGACATTCACTGAAGTTTTTTTACAATATATCACAGTTGATTTAATTCCCTCCATCATTCTCATTTATCCCTTCTCCCCCCACTACTGGAATTGTTTCAATGAATCTCATTTTTCCACTTTCATACATCAGTGTACATTATTTTCATCATATTCACTCTCACATACCCTTTCCTTATATCCTACACCTGCTACTGGTGCCAATCTCTACACAGGACTTGTTTTAGCTTCTGAATATCCACTTTGCTGAGAAGAATGACCACCCCTGTGCCCTGCAGTTTTAGTATACATCAGGAGAGCAGTCAAACACCTGGTGTTGAGCTGACTGCAGTGCCAGCAGCATGATCTGTTCCTCTGCAGTGTTCCAGTCCTGAGCATGAACCCCCCCCCTGCAGATGCCTGTGTGGGGAGAGGCAGTGGCTCCTGCAGCTACAGTCTGCTTTGTGGTCTATGCAGCTGTCTTTGTCAGTTTCTGATAATGTTATGCAGGCATTAGGAATCCTATCAAAGGCTCTACTCTCTTCCTATTTTTCATGAGGTAAAACAGCCTCTTCCTCCAGAAGCTACCACTTGCCAAGATGTTCTGCCTCTATTGGACCAGTATCAATGGTGTCAAGAATTAAGGACTCAAATCTCTGAGACTGAGCTGAAATAATTCTTTTCTTTCTTAAGTTGTTTCTGCCTGGTATTTGGTCGCATCAACATTAAAACTGACTAATCTGCCCAGGAAATCACCATTTCTGTGAACTTATTCAGGGCATCAGAACAAGTGCCTGTTTTGATAATCTCATCAATGACCTGTTAGTGTATTCAGGATCTTGCCTGTTTGTTGCTATTCCTCACTATGGGATTATTTCTCCTATACTCAAAATGTAGCTTCTATTTTGAAAATGCCAACAGCAGGGGAAAGGTACAAAACCATTTCCACCTGTGAATATCACCTATGACTTGTGTTCTTTTGCTATGTGATAGGTTTTTTATGTATTTGAGTTCTGTGGTGAATTTGTCTCTTATAAAGAGTACAGTGACTTCAATCACATTCATTGTGATTCTTCAATGTTGGAAACTTTACAGTTAGAGGAAGAAGGTAATGAAAGGAATCTTGAGACATCTCATCATGGAGATACTTTCCTTACTTTGATTATGTCACCTGCAATGGACTGTGTTTTCTAGTGTGAGTTCAAATGGCAAAAATGATGAGTCTGTATAAATGA
The DNA here is from genome assembly GCF_047511655.1 of Castor canadensis. NCBI lineage: Eukaryota > Metazoa > Chordata > Mammalia > Rodentia > Castoridae > Castor > Castor canadensis. The sequence goes on along the minus strand of NC_133397.1, from coordinate 78,909,576 downwards.
CACTTCAATCACCAAATTGTTCAGAAATGCCTAGATAATATGATGGCTAAATTCATGTCAATTTGGCTTCAAATCTGTCTTTTTTGTCCAGCTGTATGATATTTCACAAATGATTTTGATCTATAAGCTTCATTTCATTGCTTGATTTCCTTACAAACAGAACCTGAGCTGGAGTTGTGTGCTGGAAAACTTTAATTTATCACTCTCAGATGAACAAATCTTTTATAAGGTAAATAGGAAACATAAATTTTAATGTAAGGCCAAAGTGATATCAAGAAATGTATTATAGGTATTTTGTACCCGTGGTTGCAGACAAGTGGATTGCAGATTATACCTAGACCTATTTTGATGCGTATTAACTGAAATTTCATACTTAATGAAGTAATTCCTGAGACTACCTTGAAAATGCTACCTTTCTGAGGTCATGTTAGCATCCACCCTAATCAGTTTCATTATTTATAATATACCCATAATCATTTTATCTCTTTGACATGAGTTGGCTTTGTGACAGTGCTACTTCATCATAAATGATTCTGGGTTTTCCCAAAGAAAAAGAAACATTAAATCTATGGTCCTGGGAAAATAAACAGAAATTTTTTTATTACAAGGACTTCAGATTGGGATTAGATTTAGGAATTAAGGATTCAAGAGAACTTTCATATCCAAGGAAATAACAACAAAAATAACAACAAAAACATAATCTACACTGCCAATTGCCATTTTCAGAATTCTTGAAGACTTACTGTGTGTTTAACACTGAACTAGGGAGGGTACAAAAGCATCATTTTTGGCTTTTAGACACAGAATTTATGAAGTTTTGAAGAAAGACTTTCAATATTTCTATAAGTATTGGTTTAAACTTTCATAAAACCTATGTGTTGGGTTTAAGGAAGATAGAATGGGGCATCCCCTTCCCTCAAAATTATCTGACAAGCACTACCCGGATTCCCTGAGATGCTTACATGGAGTGCCAGTAGGATAGAAAAGGGACACTGCTTGGTAAGCCAAAGCGCTTGAGACTTTACTTTTTCTGATATAAGATGGTATATTGAGTCGCTACAGATGCCATTCAGAAAAGCACCAAGTCCTGGGACAACTTCCTGCAACTCCTAGTAGGAAGGCTGGATAGCAACTAAGTATATCCAGTTAACCAAAGAGTCCTGGGCATTTTTGTAAGAAAAACTTGGAGAAGAAAAACACATTGTTCACACAGATCTCATATTGCCTCTACATAAGAGGAGGTAGATTACGGAGAGTGGGGGAATGCTGGTAAAGTAGGAGGGCGTTCTATCATGATAAGCACATGTTGCTTAAAGAATATTTGGGGTTAACAATCTGGAAAGTTTATAGTAACCAAGATTAAGTAGCCCTTTTGGTCGGTCACTGAGGTTTTGTTTAAAGTTTCAACAAACTTCAAGAGATTTGGAAATATCCTTTGTTAATTTCTGTTTGTATCTATTTGCTGATTAACTTGCCTTAGCTCTCCTCATTTCATCATTCAGCCCTTGTTTTAAACTTAAGAAATCTAAGAAGTTTTCTTTTATCTGGCCTCATATATAATAACAGAAGTAAAGAACAAATGCGTAGCACAAGGAAAGACTAAGAAAGAGTGAATTGCTGTGGACTCCGAGCACAGTGGCTCTACAGTCGCTCTATTGTCCATCAGAGAGTGCTGAATTGTGAAGTATTGCTGACTTTTGAGTTCAGACATGGTGGTCAAATCCCAATTTATAGACTATTAACATCTAAGTAAAAGTTGCATATCCTATTCAATGTTCCCAAAGTCCTATAGTGTATCTGAAAATCACTTATGAATATTGTTCTTAACAAACCAACAAACACAAAGAATGTTTGAAAGTGTACCAGGGTATGTTTGAAAATGTTCCTCAAAAATGATGCTATCTAGAGGCAGTAAAAACTTCAACATGTCTGTCCACACTTGGCCACCAGATGGGGCAAATGCACAGAGCAATTGAAGATTTTGCTTTCCAGGTGGTTCTGAGAACTGTGTCCTGGAGTCCAAACTGTTTCAGGTATTATTGTTATTAGTAATTCCTTGTTGCCTTTCATAAATTATATTTTTAATTCAGGCATAATTTCACACTGCCTAACTCCATCCATTTTCTACCCATTCCTGTTCTGAGGCCAACTGATTCTTAGAAAAGACATAATTAATTGGTAAATGGTCAAACATCAGTTCTTCTATCACACACAGAGAGAAGTAGAGTGTGTAAAATCTGAGAGGATGACTCAAAAAGAAAATGCACTTGAGAAAGTATCCATATAGTATAGGAAAAGGAGTTTGGAGAGGGTCCCTGGAGCATAGAGTCATTGATGACCATCAAGAGGACAAAGATCAAGGTGCTGCTGATCAAAGTGGAAGAAAGTGCAAAGCCTGCACATTGTTCCCAGACCAGAGGTCCAAGCTTTGGATATATATGGGTGAGACTCACATTTACTCACAAACACAGATTCCTAATAGATTTAGAGATTATACTGAAATAGTCTGCCTTACCAGCTCCCCAGGAAATGCAGACATATTTTGTCAATGACTACAAAGACAATGTAAATAATGTTTGGTTAGAATCACATCAGTGTGGATATTCAGGAAAGAAAAATGTGCAGAAAGAATACCTCTCAGCATCCAATGACAAATCAGCCTTATAACTCCTTCTTTCCTCATATTGAATTTTTCAGATTACATAAGAACTATCAGAATGTCAGATTAGTCCATTGAACACTTGCCCAAATCATGACCTACCCAACCTGAGTCCATGGTTGGGCAATCCCCATGCTTGGGCAACCTGAATTATCTACAATGTCATGCTCCTTCTGGAAGAAGACTATATCTGTGCCCTTGAGATATTCATTTTAAATTAGTATATATTAATAAAATGATAGGGTTTCATTGTGCTAATTCCATACATGTGTCTGGTATACTTTGAACAAGTTCATTATCTCCATTATATCCCTTTCCTTCTCCCTCTCACCCTCCTTGTTATACAGAGTTTGGTGAGTTTCATTATGCAGTCTTCAAACATACATGTAGAGTATTTTGATCCTCTTTCCCCCACTAAAAGTCTTTTACATAAAGCCACATGTGGCCTATTAAGTTTACTAAGCAGACTTCATCTAATATGCAAAATGATCTTTTGTTCTGATCATATTTATTGAGACTGAAGATACCACCAAAATATTTTCCTGCCAAGGATGATCTTTCTGGGAAAGCTCTTTTGTCCTCTGGTTCTGTTCATTCATGGCATGAGAATGGTTTTATATATTAGTAATTTTTAAGTCATGAGCTGTATGATTGTTACTATCTAGTGTATAAGACATCTGAGAATGTCTAAGGGTTATAGGTCATTCATATTGGTAGAGATATCCAGGCCCTTCCATGCTAAATCACTTTATATACTTACTATCTTAAACATAGAAACTATCTTTCAGAGAAGAAACATACGACATGGAAAAAGTTTAGTTTTACATGAGCCCCATCCAATGTCTAAGGGTTATAGGTCATTCATATTGGTAGAGATATCCAGGCCCTCCTATGATAAATCACTTTATATACTTACTATCTTAAACATAAAAACTATCTTTCAGAGAAGAAACATACAACATGGAAAAAGTTAGTTTTACATGAGCCCCATCCAGTCAATGATCCAAATTCTTGCCATTAATCTGAATCTGAATTTTCTGCCATTGGGTCATCTCCTTGGGGCTCATGTGCTCTACTTGTCCTAGGTCAAGATTTCTATCTCAGGCTGCCCCTAATCCCAAGTTTCTTCAAGGTGTATATGCTTCTACCCTAATAATGTTGAAAGTTTATCCTCTCACTGCAGAATTCCTATGTAAACTACATTTTAGAAGCTCAGGTCCTTTTGAGACTTCTGAGCTTTAGCGTGAAAGGAGAAAAATGACTGCTTATAAATGAGACTGATTAAGTTATGAAACTCTCACTCTTTGTGAAGTTGTCTCTTTTTTTTCTGCAAAGAGTGTGACACGTTGTAACATTTGATTGTTTAAACCACATGACTCCTCTAAAAGTTTTATTCAATCCTTTTCACCAGAATTTCCACATCAGATTCATTTGTCTTCGTCTGATTTCTCTTCTCTCTATACTCCAAAGTTCTACAATAGTCAAAGCATATAATCCCATCGTTTTATTCAGACCAAAAACATAAAATTTGAAAAAGTACATATTTCTGTAAACAAGTCATATATGTATAGTTACAGTTTTGTAGCTTTGGTGTCAGAATTTACATTTTCAGAAATTGTGTTTCATCTTTGTGAATTTCAGTGACAAAAGCATCTCCAGTTTGTAATAGCTCAGTGCTTGCTGTACCTGACCATTTGATTTCTATAAAAGTTTCAGTGGTAATAAATTCTATTTGTTACTCAAATATTTGAGAGTAGCAACTCATTGTTTTATACTTTTATACTTTTGTGTTTCCTTTTTTCTTTTTTCAAAGTATTAACATTCCAGTTAAAAATTACCACCATGTAATCATTTGTAATTTAAAAATGCACGTAGACACTTTCTTCAACTTATGCTGTTCAAACATAGGAGAAAACAAGCTATTGTGGCAAATATTAGTGTAGAGAGCTGAATAGATTATAAGCCTGGGAAGGGCACAATTGTGGCATATAGAGAAACTAAAGAATTGTTTATCTGGATCAGGAATATATATAAAATACGTTCATTACACATTTAATTTTGTTGCTGTACACACTATGTGTATTTTACGCAAATTCAAAAAACCACAAGTCTATTTCTATTTCAGAATTAAGAATATGGCAATTTCTCTCTAAAAATAGTATGGGAAAATCTCAAAGGTTTTATTGGCTACTAAAGTTTTTCAAAAATCTTTCTCATATCTTAATACATATCACAAGAAAACAATTAGAGACTTGGATGAGATAGATTGGAAGTGAAGATTTTGAAGATTTTCTGTTAATTTCATATAATCAGAGTTGGACATACCTATAATTTCATGTTAATTTTGCAAAAATAGCAATAATCTGAACTTCAAGCATGTTAAAGAATATTTTGTGGCAATCATATGTTTTTTGGGAAAATAATAGTTATTGATCAAAGTATATTGTATATGGCACATATGAAACTCCTCACTTTTTATAACAATATGTGACAACTAAAAATGGATCTTTAAGAAAAATGGAATATATTTTAATGTAAGACAAAATGGCAGGATTCTCACTGCTCCCCATTTTATCTCAATCCAAGTTTCCGTATTAAATAGTGATGGTATTCATTTCTTGGTGCTCCGATAACTAAGTGCCACAACTTGATGGCTGTAAAAATTATTGTTTTGAATACTAGAAGTGTACAATGAGTTCTTCTGTGCAGTTGATATGCAGGACTCTGTTCTTTAGCAGATTTTGATGAAGCTCCTAGAAAATCTCATTCAAAGGTGTAGGTCACACTGAGACATAAAACCAGTGGGTGCATACCTTGCTGTTCTAATATATGAATACTAGAATGTAACAATTATTACATGGAATTTCATATATCTGTTAGGTTTTAAAAAATCTCTGTACCTTTCTGCTCGACTTTAAAAACAATAAGCCTGTTATTCCTCTACCTATGAGAGACAGTACTTTTCCTCATTTTCAAGTTCTTTAGACCTGAGGGTGCTCATGGGGTTCAGTTTATTAAGTCTAGAAAGAACATTTTTAACACATGCTGCTAACATTCCTAATCAGTTAGCTTGTCACATTAATCACTGATTAAAACCATAGCAGGCAAAAAATAAGATGTCCAAGAGAGACAAACCAACCTGTGTTCCCCTAGAACCTTCTGGCCCTGATGCCCTCTGCAATCACTAGAATTTGTTAGAAAACAGTTCCCTAAGCCCAAATATCTTTGGAGGGAACAATAAAAACAGAATTTGGATGTGAGACAATTGGGTATAATATTCATTATTAGGGATTTTCTCCACATATCATGAGCAAACATAGGTTCAGAAGTTGATTTTCATGTCAGCCTGGTGAAAATATTCAAACTGTTTCATGACCTTAACTAAAAAATGCAAACAAAGATGCTTTCATTTTCACAAATAAGACAATATATTCAGCTTTGTCAACCATGTGAACAAATGTACTGTCCACAGTTAGTAGAAAGGGTTAACATGGAAGACAGAGATGAGTTTGAGCCAGAGACATTCCATACCCTCCATGAGGCCTGAGGACCATAGGAACCTGAAGACAATCAGAGGTCCAGATAATAATAATTCTGGACTGTTTTCTCCAGAGACAATCTCTCCCCAGATGGGCAAAGGCCACCAGCAGTGTCCTTCCTTACATATGACAATGAGTAGTGGAGTACATCTTTGTGCAACTCTCCTTCAGGTCCCACTATGCAATTTGCTCTGAGGCTGAGCATAGTAAGCATTGGACACATTTAGGGAACTGAATTGATTTGTGGTAAAAATTAGGATAAAAAGATCAAGAGAGGATGAGGGAGAGAGACGAATATATATAGTATGTTGATTCTGAGATTTTTATTAAACTATGCATATTCCCTGAATTGTCTAATCCTATTTTATGGCAGTGGTGAATAATAGTATATATGATAAAATGACACTTACAAATGTAAATTAAGAGACTTATGCAGGCAATATTGCTTTGGATTAGGAAGTGGGCTTTAAATAAAATCACCAGTATTCTCATAAGACGGAGACAGAAGGGCAGACACATAGCAGAGCAGAGGGAAATGGAAACATAGAGACAGACACTGCAGAGGTGGGACCAGAACAGACTCTCCTGTGGGAGCCCTTTCAGAGAGTTCAGTGTTATAGCACCCTGATCCTGGCTCAGGGAAATTGATTTTGGATCTGACCCTCAAGACCTGAGAGATAGTACTTTTTGTTGTTTAAAATCACAAGTTATTTTTTAAAAATTGTTACAACTTCCCTTGAAAGCTAATCTAAAGGGAGCTCAAGACAAACCCAGAGAAACAGTGATATGATCATTTGTAATCTCCAAGTTCACCTTTCTAATGATACATATAAGTGGACTGATGGAGGCTTTATGGTAGAAAAACTGTACATGAAATCCCGCAGTGTATATTGAGGTAAATATTGGTGGTAAATAATCATATGTAATCTATGATTGAGTATGACATCTGGCTTATAATATTTTATATTTCAATTCTTTCTAAGATACACAGAAGAACATAACACTGCACTAGAGTCTCTTTTCTTAAAATATTACACTTCATGGTACATCATCTGATTAATCCGTCAGGATACTTCTTAATGTCTTAGGGTTCCATTTCACAGATGAGATAATCCACCACCTGAGCCCCCATGTGGTTTCCACCAAGTCACATGGTCAGTGAAGGCTGAAGCTGGTGTTGGGAATCAGGTTAGTCTGACCTTAAATATATTCTTTCCTTGTGGACACACTTATCCCACAGATGAACTCATGACTATAAGATGATTGAAGGCACAAAACTAGAACAGTGTTAAATTCACAACTTTCTGCTGCCTCTGTCCCAAGCCATGTTGAGCTTGGTCTGAAACTCAGTCCCTCTGCAGTTTTGTCCAGAAACTGCGAATCTCTTAAGCGCATTACAAAATTCAAATTATTTCAGTTCAGACTTGGGAACAGGACACACCTTGCACTTTCCTGCTTTCTGCTTCATGGATTCATTTCCTTTCAATCTGTGACTCATTCTTTCCCTCTCTGACTGTGTCCTGATTCAGTTCTCCCTCTAACATTAAAAAAAAAATCAAAACAAACACACATTTCCTTCTATTATCCAGTGCTGTCAATTTATCTTTAGACTTCCACATAATATATTATAGAAGATTAATCAAGGTTTTTTTTATCCAAGACATTTTATAACTATGAAGAACTTTGGAACTAACTCTTCTTACTGTAAAATGTTTTTCTGTCTCTCATCAAAATTGACACCACATTATAACGAGGTGGAAATATTGAGAGAGTACACCCACCTATTCAGGGAGGCACAAGGTAAAATGGCATCTTTCATGAGTTTTCTGTAGATGCTCCAACACATCAACAGGGACTCATGGGCTCCAGATAACACAAATTGATTTTCTCACAGTTCCAGAGGTCAGAAGTCTCATTAGGCTTAAATCAAGGATTCAACCTGTCTTTGTATGCTTGGCATGTAATTCCAGCATAGACTTGAGTCAGTCACACTTCCCAGATTTTCCAGTTGCATGCAGGAGTTCAATAATATAATATCTAACTAAAGAAGGCTAACATGGCTACTGCTACTCCTCACTTTTGCTAATTATAAGTATTGACATGTATTATTCATTATGAAAATATGAGTTGATTACATCTATGTGCACTTCTTCTCCCCTTGCCTCTTTTCCCCCTTAGGTTGGTCTCATTACCGGGACTAATAACCCAATCTAATAATATTCGTGTTGTCTGTTTTTATTATGTTGTTTATTTTTCAACTTACAAGAGAACTGCAATAAATACCTGTTTCAATTGTCTTATTTCACTTAAAATTAGGATCTGCACTTCGTCTATTTTCTTACCAATGAATGACAACACGTCATGCTTTTTTACACCATATAATACTCCATGATGAATACTTACCTTATTTTCTTTATCAATGCATCTGTTGATTGACACCTAGGATGACTCTCTACAATGAAATGGTGCAATAAACTTCAGTATGCAGATGTTTTTTTTTTTCATGGTGACTTTCTTCTTCCTTTCACATTTATACCCAGGTATAGGATAGCTGGATCTATATGTAGGACTACCATATAGAATTAGAGTTTTAGTTTTTGTGAGGAAAGTCCATATTGCTTTCAATAGTGGCTCTACATTTCACATTCAAACAAACTGTGTTGCAAGGGTTCCTTTTTCACCACATTCATGTCAGATGTTTTCATTTTCTGTTATTACTAAAATATTTTGTCAAAACTTTGTCCAGTTTGCCAAGAAGAATGACTACTCCTGAGCTCCTATGGTTTTAGAACACATCAAGAGAGCAGTCTATGTGACACAGGTTACTCCAGAGGCACCTGCACACCCATGTTTATTGCGGCACTATTCACAATAGCCAAGTTATGGAAACAGCCAAGATGCCCCAGCACTGACGAATGGATTAAGAAAATGTGGTATCTATACACAATGGAATTTTATGCAGCCATGAAGAAGAATGAAATGTTATCATTTGCTGGTAAATGGATGGAATTGGAGAACATCATTCTGAGTGAGGTTAGCCTGGCCCAAAAGACCAAAAATCGTATGTTCTCCCTCATATGTGGACATTAGATCAAGGGCAAACACAACAAGGGGATTGGACTATGAGCACATGATAAAAGCGAGAGCACACAAGGGAGGGGTGAGGATAGGTAAGACACCTAAAAAACTAGCTAACATTTGTTGCCCTTAACGCAGAGAAACTAAAGCAGATACCTTAAAGCAACTGAGGCCAATAGGAAAAGGGGAACAGGTACTAGAAAAAAGGTTAGATAAAAAAGAATTAACCTAGAAGGTAACACCCACGCACAGGAAATCAATGTGAGTCAATGCCCTGTATAGCTATCCTTATCTCAACCAGCAAAACCCCTTGTTCCTTCCTATTATTGCTTATACTCTCTCTACAACAAAATTAGAGATAAGGGCAAAATAGTTTCTGCTGGGTATTGAGGGGGGGGAGAGGGAGGGGGTGGAGTGGGTGGTAAGGGAGGGGGTGGGGGCAGGGGGGAGAAATGACCCAAGCCTTGCATGCACATATGAATAATAAAAGAAAAAGGAAAACAAAGAGAGCAGTCTATCACCTGGTGTGCAATTGCCTGCAGCGCCAGTGGCGTGATCAGATCCTCTGCAGTGCTCCAGGCTTGAACATGAACCTCCTCCCCAGGACGGCTGTGTGGGGATGGGCAGTAGCCCCCGAAGCTGCCCTCTTTTCTGTGGTCCATATAGAAGTACGATGCCAAATTAAGATGATGGTTGGCAGGGGTTAATAATCCTGCCAAAGACCCAGCCTTCTTCATTTCTTCCTTGGGGTAAACAGCCTCTCCTTCTATATAACCCAACTGGCAAGATGCTCTTCCTTACCTGCCCAGAATCAATGGAGTTAAGTATTGCAGACTGAAGTCTCTGAGACTGTGAGCTGAAATAATTCTTTTCCCTCTTATTTCTCACTGGTATGTGGTCAGATCAACAAAAAACTGACTATTACACTCATGAATTCACCATTTCTGTGAACTTGCTCAGGTCATCAGAACAAGTGCATTTTCTGATAATCTCATCAATAACCTGCGCTGTATTGAAGACCAAGCCTATTGCAGCCCCTCCTCACTATGGGATTATTGTCTCTTATAGTCAAATCATATCCTATATTTTGAAAAGCTCACCAGTAGGGGAAGGGTTAAAGACTTTCCCCCCTGCAAATATCACCTGTACCTTGTACTCTTATTCTCTGTAATAAATTTTTCTATCTATACAACAGCTTTGGTGAATGATTCTTTTACTGACAATGCAGTGACTTCAGTGATGTGCATTGTGACCCTTCAGTAATGAACCCTTTACAGTTTGAGGAAAAAGAACATGAAGGGAACCTTGAGATCTCTCATTATGGGGATGCTTTCTTTAATGTGATTATATCATCAGCTGTAGTTGTGTTTTCTAGTGTGAGTTACAATGACAAAAAGTAATTTTAAGCCATTATAAATGACCTTTCAACCACCAAATACTCTAGAAATGCTTAGATAATAGAGTGGCTGAAAACATGTCAATTTGACTTAGAATCTATCTTTGCTTTTTTTCCAGCTTTATGATAGTTTACAAACAATTTTATCCTATAAATTTCATTTCATTTCTTGACTTCCTAAGAAGCAGAACCTGAGGGGGAATTGTGTGTTATCACATTTTTCTGCATCTGTCTCAGACAAATAAAGCTTTTAGAAAGGGAATAAGAAACAGAAATTTTAAAGCCAGTCCAATGTGATATCAAGAGACTTAGATTTATCTTGTTCTCATGGTTAGCTATAAGTGGATTGCATATAACAGAAAGACCTACTGTGATGCAAAATGAACTGAAATTTCATGTGTGGAGAAGTGTGCAAAATGGTACCTTTAAGAGTTTATGTTAGCATCCACCCTAATCAGTTTCATTATTCATATTATTCCTATAATCATTCTCTCTTTGTCATGATATAACTTTGTGATTATGCTACTTCATCAGTAATGGTTCTGAGAGTTCCCCCAAAAAGAAACATTAACTCATTATGTTGAGAAAATAAACAGAAATATTTTTCATTACAATGACTTCAGATTGGGATTAAGTTTAGGAATTAAGGATTAAGATAAAGTTCATATCCAAGGAAATACAACAAAAATACAATCTACACTGCCTTTTGCCATTTCAGAATTCTTGAACACTTACTATGTGTTTGTCACTGTACAAAGGATGCTACAAAACACCATCCTGACCTTCAGACACAGTATTTATGCAGTTTTGAAGAAAGACTTTGAATATTTCCATAAGTATTGACTTAAAAGTTCATAGAAACTGTGATGGACTTAGTTTGGGAAAGATAGAAGAGGGTGACTTAAAAGTTCATAGAAACTGTGATGGACTTAGTTTGGGAAAGATAGAAGAGAATGTCCTCTCCCCCTCAGAATCTGATTTCCTGAGATGATTATATAAAGTTGAGATCAGCCAGAACTGAAAACTTGAAACCAGTTTCAAGAAGTTTATTGCCTGCTCAATAAATTTCAAGGAGCCTCAGGGATGCTAGTAAGATGGAAATGGGACATTACTTGGTAAACCAAAGCTCTTGATAATTTATTTTTACTGATATAAAAGGGTTTATTGAGTAGCTAGTAAAGAAAGCAGCAGGTTCCGGAACAACTTCGTGAAACTCCTAGTAGGAAGTCTGGTAGCACCTAAATAAATCCACTTACTCAAAAAGTCATGAGCATCTTTGTAAGATAAATTTGGGAAAGAAAAACATAAATTGTTTATACAGACTACACATTGGCTCTAGGTAAGAGAGGGAAATTATGTCGAGTAAGGGAAAGCTGTGGAATAGGAGGGCAGTCCATAAGGATAAGTGCATATTGTTTTGGACTGTGGAGTCAAAAATCTGAAAAGTTTATAGTAAGTAAGATTCAGTGGCTCTCTTGTGGCCCACTATGGTTTTGTTAAAAATTTCAACAAATTACAAGAGATGTGGAGCTATCTTTTGTTGATTTTTGCTTGTAGATAAAGTTAACTTTCTTTAACTCTCCTTCCCTTCATCCTTAAGCACTTGTTATTAAACTTAAGAAATCTAAAGTGTTTTCTTTTATCTGGCTCCACATATAATGGCAAAAGTGGAAAAAGGTAAATGCAATAAAAGACTATGAGTTACTGAATCACTGTATCCCCAATACAGTGTCCCTTCAGTCACTCCATTGTCAACCAGAGAATGTAGAATAGTGACATATTGCTGACTTGAGTTCAGACATGGTAGTTGAATCCCAATTCAAGGGTATTAACATCTAACTGAATGCTGTATTTCACTATGTAATGTTCCCATAATCCTGTACTATATCTGAAAATCAATTATGTTTGTTGTTCTTAGCAGACAAAAAACATGTTTGAAAATGTGCCAGAAAGAAGTCAATATTGCTCTAAAAATGATGTAGGAAAAACCTCACCATGTATTTCTACACATGGACACCAGAGGGTGCTTGTGTACCACAGCAATTGCAGAGTTGGCTCTGCAAGTGACTCTGGAAATTATGTCCTGGGAACTGTTAACTGAAGTAAGATAGGGGGGAAAGGGCAAGGAAGTGCAGTGGAGGGGGATTACATTGATTTAAGCATAATGCATGTACATGAAAAAATCCTACTGAGCAATGAGCAGACACCTAAGAAGGACAAGAATGAAAAACAGTTCATGTTAAGGGTAAGGCACTAACAGGACAGGGAGAGTAAAAGGAAGTCAAGAAGGTAAATATGGTTGATGTACTTTCTATACAAGAATGAAGATAGAAGTTTAAATCAGAAGAAGAGGAATAAGGTAGAAAGGAGAAAAATGGATGGGATGAACCAGTTCATGATGCTATACATATATACGTGGAAATGTCATAATGAAAATCTCTGTATAGATATCTTAAACAAACAAAAATGTCTTTTGTCTTGAAAATGGAGAACAGGAAGGTAAAAGAGGTCCTGTCTGGGGCTTAGTGCCAGTAGGAAGGGAAAAGGGTATAAGGAAGGATGTAGGAGGGTGACTGTGGCAGAAAAATTATGTACACATATTTGGAAATGGAAAAATGAGACCTGTTGAAACTATTCTAAAAATGGTGGGAGGAGGGATAAAGGAAAATGAAAGAGAGGGCAAATTGAACTAAAATATATTGTAAGCAATTTTGTAAATGCCACAATGAACCTCTAGTGCAACAATAATATGATAATGACATCATTTTTTAAAAAGTAATTATGTCCTGGACTACAAACTGATTTTGGTAATTCCTCATTGCCTTTCATAAGTTATCCTTTTCATTCAGGTATATTTTCAGACTGCTTCACTCCAGATATTTTCACCCCATTTCTTGTTCTTAGGGCAACTGATACTTATAAAAGACATAATTAATTGGCCAAACACCAGCTCTTCTATCGCACACATAGAAAAGTAGAGTGTGTATAATTTGAGAGGATGATGCAAAAGGAAAATACATTTGAAAAGCATCCATATTGCATAGGAAATGGAGTATGGAGGAGGTCCCTATAGCTTGGAGTCACTGACGGGCATCAGGAGGACAAAGATAAGTGTGCTCTTCATGGAGATGGGAGAAAAGTGCAAAACCTGCACATTGTTCCTGGGCCTGAGGTCAAGGCTTTGGACACCTGCAGTTCAGACTCACATTTGTTCACAAATACAGATACCTATTAGCTCCAGGGATAGTATTGATGAGCTCAACCTTACCAGCTCCCCAGGAAATGAGGAAAAAGTCTGTTAATGACTAAAAATGCAAAGACATAGTTTTTGGTTTGATTTGCATTAGTCTTGACATTCAGGACAGAAAAATGCATAAAGGACACCTTGTGCATGTAATGACAAATCACAGCCTTGTGATTCCTTTTCCTCTCCATATTGAATCCGTCAGAACATGTTAGAAATATCAGAATATCAGATTAGTCCCATGATACTCTTCCCCAAATCATGACCTTTCCAACCTGAGCCGTTATATACAGTACCCATGAGCCACAATGAGACTCTCTCTCTGGGAGGAGCCTATGGCTGAGTTTCTGAAACAGGTGCCTGCCCCTTGAGATTGTTTTTAAATAGAATAACTTTACTGTATTTTGAATTGTATATATTAATAGTATGAGAGGATTTCCTTTGGTAACTGCATACCTGTGTACTGTGAACAAGTTTATCACCTCTATTATATTCCCTTTTTCTCTCACCCTCCTTATTAATACAATGTTTGGTGGGTTTTATCATGTAGTCTTTAAACATATATGCGTAGGGTATTTTGATCCTCTCTCCCCCTCTTGAAGTCCTTTGCACAGAGACACATCTGACCTATCTGACAGGCTGCATGTAATACCTAAAAATGTTCTTTTGTTCTGATCCTGTTTATCTAGTCTGAATGATTTCCCTACCCAGATGATCTTTCTGGAAAAACTCCTCTGGATCTGGATTCTCTGCATTCACTGCACAGGAATGATTTTACATACAAGTAGTTTTCCAGACGCAAACTGTAATGACTGCTTCCATCCATTGTGTGACACACCTGAGAATGACAAAGGGGTTTAGGTCAGTCATATTGGTAGAAATACCCAGGCCCTTGCAAGCTGAATCACTTTACATACTTATTATCTTAAAATCAGAAATTCTCTTCCAGAGAAGAAACACACAACATGGTAAAACCTTATTCTTACATGAACTTCATCCATTTTTAGCCTCCAAACTCTTACAACTAAATGTGAATCTGAATTTTCTTCCTGTGGGTCGTCTCCTTGGGGCTCATGTACTCCCCTTGTCCTAGCTCAGGATTTCTCTCTCAGCCTCCCCCTAATCCCAGGTTTCTTCAAGTTGGATGGGCTTCTACCCTAACAATGCTCTCAGTTCATCCTGTGCAAACAACATTTTAAAATTTCAGGTCATTCTGAGACTTCTGAGCTTCAGAGTAAAATAAGAAAAGTGACTGCTTGTAAATGGGACTGATTTAGTCACTTAAACTGTCATTTCGTGTCTGTGTTAAGTTGTCTCTTTTTCTTTGGAGTTTTCCACATTGCAGTATTTGATGTTTTTAAACAATGTATGATCCACTCAGTGTTACTATTCATTCCTTTTATCTAGGAGTTCTAAGTCAGGCTCATTGGCCTTTGTCTGATTTCTCATCTCTCTGTTCTCCAAAGTTCCCACATTCTCTTACTCTTTTGTCTTCTACAATAGTCACAGCATAAAATTCCATTGTTTTATTCATTTCAAAAATGCAAAAGAGAAAAAGAAGTGGAGATTTTAAAATTTGTCTGTTATTTTCATGTAATCAGAATTGGACATACATATGGCTTTATGTTAATTTTGCTAAAATAGCAGGACTCTAAAATTCAAATATCTTAAGGAATATTTTGTAGGAATAATATGTTTTGGGAGAAAAGAATAATAGATGGTATGAATAGGATCAATGTACATTATGAGAATATTACCTGTGAAATCCCTCACTTATAAAATTAACATGTGATAATTAAAAATAGATCTTTAAGAAAAAAGGAATAGATTTTAATAAAAGAAATAATGACAGGATTCTCACTTCCCCTCATTTTACATTCAGCTATGTTTTCACATTGAATAGTGGTGGTATTCATTTCTTGGGGCTCCAATAAAATAGTATCACAAACTTGATGGCTATGAAAACATGAATGTTCTTATAGACCTGGAGCTAGAAGTGTGAAATGAATCCTTTTGTGCAACTTTAACCCAGCACTCTGTCCCTTAGCAGATATTTGAAGAAGGTCCTAGAAAATCTCAGTCATAGATGCAGATCACACTGAGACATTAAAGCAGTGGATGCAGATCCTTCTGCTCTAATATATGGACTCTAGTATGAAGTGTAGAATTGTAACTGTGGCTGCCCAATGTACAAATCAGGTAAAAGACACAAGTGTTTACCTAGAAGAAGAAAGAGACTAAAACCATGACTGGACCAGATTCTGCATGAAGAGACAGAGATGTGGAGAGAATTTCTCTAAACTCCACCCAGAAGCTAAGTTAATGAATAAAATTATTTTGTTTACTCTTTCCCACTTTCCAGAGGGAATTTTTTTTCAGTACTGGGGCTTGATCTTGGATCCTCATGATTGCAAGGCAGGTGCTCAACAACTTGAGCCATTTCATCAGCCCATTTTTTGTGTTGGGTATTTTTGAGATAGGATCTTGCAAAATGTTTGCCTGGGTTGGCCTTGAATCACAATCCTCCTGATATCTGCCTCCTGA
The DNA here is from genome assembly GCF_047511655.1 of Castor canadensis. Lineage (NCBI taxonomy): Eukaryota > Metazoa > Chordata > Mammalia > Rodentia > Castoridae > Castor > Castor canadensis. Next base: position 78,893,116 of record NC_133397.1, on the reverse strand, counting down.
GTAGCAAGGATTACAGGTGTAATCCACTAGCCACTAGCACACCACATAGAGGGAATTATTATTTTTTTAAATTATTGTTGTTCTGGGAATACATTGTGGCGTTTACAAAAATTCTTACAATATATCATAGTTGAATTCATCCCTCCATCATTGTCTTTAATTCCCCATCCCCCCAATACTGGAACAGTTTCAACAGGTCTCATTTTTTCCAGTTACGTATTGGAAATACTGGCACTGAAATTCTTAAGAAATACATTGATTAATCTGGCATATAAATAGGAAGTACAACAGAATACTTGCTAGATTATAACATGGAATTACATATTCTACTTAGGTTTAAAAATCTCTGGACTTTTCCTCTTGACTTAAAAAAAATGCCTGTTATCTCTCTACCTATAAGAGACAGTTTTTTAGATCAGTTCTTTAGATCTGAGTGTGCTCATGAAGTTTCACTTATTAGGCACAATATTCTGTAAATATAGTTTAACAAATACACTAGATTGTGAATCTAGAATCAGAAAACAAAATTTTCTTATTTACCAAGAATGTACGCAAGAACTGCTAACTCATGCCACCATACATAAAAATATGGCTTTCTTACTTTTAAAGGATAGTAGCTATCCGTTGGTCTTAGGAACCAAAAAATTGGTGCAACTTCAAAAGTAATAAACGTATTAACCTCCTTGAAAGACCATTTCTAACACTCATTGGTAACATTCCGAATCAGTTAGCTTGGTAACAATAGACATCAGACTTCTCTTCAAAAACTCTAATCCTTCAAGAGTTTTATCTAATACAGTCTTTCTCTAGAATTGTGGATGAACCAAAGAAGGGTGCCATTTCCCTCCAAGACTTAGATATCCACATTATCAGGTCTCTCTCTGTTGCTGTTTTAGGGCGGCAGGGTGGGCTACAGTGTTCTCCCCACAGATCCAGACTTTAACAGTGGAGTTCTTCTCCCCACTACTACAGGTACTATGGACTATATTGGCTTTCCTCCAACACAGAAGACATTTTATGACACTTTGCTCACAAGAAAGGTCCTTATTTCCCCTTTGCTCTTCTGCACTGTTGCACAGACTAGGTGATTTGCATATTTTTTAAGGAGGATCATCCCCTCAAATTACAAGTTAAAAGATCTGCTCTGACCTTTCCTTGACTCACGAGAACTCCCCAATTCAACTCTTAAAAATGAGGTTCCTTACTCAGTTCCTGGGATTGCTAATGCTCTGTATCCCTGGTAAGATCCCAGGGAGATGAGGAAGGAGAGTGAAGTGGGAGGGTGAGCACTAGGTACCCACTGCTTCCTTTTTCTGTTCTGTTGCTCTGTCAATATATTTGATGCACAGTTCTTGTCATCCAAGATGGGTCAGGTGAGGATTGGATACATGAAAATTAAGATTTCAGAAGGAACAAGGACCGTGCTCTGGTGACAACTTGAGGATCGAGTGGGATGCTATAGGAGACTTCTACATGTTCCTTTATGCTCTGCAAATATCTGTGTTTTTCATATGAGTATTTTTAGAATATGAAGCAAAACCATGAAAATGATTATCAGGTCATAAATGACAAAGAGAAAAATAATTAAAAATATCTCTTAATGTTTATATATAACCTGGCACTTCTATATTGCTATATTTTCAGGATACAGTGGGGATGTCGTGTTGACCCAGACTCTACTCTCCTTGTCTGTCACCCCTGGAGAGCTGGCCTCCATCTCCTGCAAGTCCAGTCAGAGCCTCCTGTATAGTAATGGAAAAACCTATTTGAATTGGTACCTGTAGAAGCCAGGCAAGTCTTCACAGCGCCTGATCTACTTGGTTTCCAGCAGTGATTCTGGGGTCCCAGACAGGTTCAGTGGCAGTACATCAGAAACAGATTTCACACTGAAAATCAGCAGGGTGGAGGCTGAGGATTTTGGAGTTTATTACTGCTTTCAAAGTACACATGCTCCTTTCACACAGTGATACAGCCTTAAACAAAAACTTTCCATGGATGGCTTGGTTCAGCTGCCCTCATGTGTTGCTGATTGTGGAGCAGCACAGCACATTATCTGAGTCTATGTAGAAAGAAGAGATTGAAAAACCCAGAGGATACGTTTTATTTAAGTCTTTGTCCAGCAAGACCTTCGCTACTCCTTGAGGCCCTTTCAGCTGTAACATTCTTGGCACCTACAGAATGCAGAGAATACAAGTATCTTTAGAACATGTAAGCATGAAAGAGGGAGAGCTGATGTGTAAGTTCTTCCTAATCCCCCCTACCTGTGCACTTGCAGTGAATGAATTCATTCATACTTATAGCCATGTAATTGAGACTGAGGTTAACTCATAGCAACGAAAATTCATCCATTATTTGAAATCTTTGTATTGCTTTATTTTGGGATTTGGTTGAGCAGTTTGAAGGTTTTTCTTTGTCTGTTTATTGGTTTTGGGCAGTTTTGGCAGTACTGGGGTTTGAATTTAGGGCCTATGCTTTCTAGGAAGGTGCTCTATCATTTAAACCACTCCACTAGCCTTGATTGAGCAGTTTGAGCCTTTGCTCGTACATATGCAACCAGAAAATATATGGTATTGTTAAGACACTCTATCCTCTCCTTCCTCCCTTCCCACTTCCCCTTTTGTAAGCATTCATCCTTCTCCAGTATTGGGGAGGAACCACACTAGATACTACTGTGCTCAGGATAGGATGTGAAAAAAAATTGACATTCTTGGTTTTCAAATTTCTGGACAGACATTAGTAATATACTCCAAAACTAGTGCCTATTGCCAAATTCTTATAATAGTCTCAGTCACAGCATGTTGGAATAAAATGGTAATTTACTAAATTCCAATGTTGGAGTTTAAAAATAAAGAAGTAAGTTGGGAAAGTTAGAGGGCATGGCTATGTGTCTTAGACAACAGAACTTAGATGAATAAGTAATAAAAAGAAACTGAATTTCTCCATCCTCCAAGAAAAAATAAGATTCTGAAAACTTAGGAAAGGGAAGAAAATGGGAACATGAAAGGGCACATGGTAGCAACCAGCTGTCATCACATTACCCAGTCTATGGGTCTTGTTGGAATCAAAATATTGTTGGTGCTGAGGCTGAGCTATAAATACAGATGACAAGGAGACATATTTCTTGGGTTGCATCACAGAGTGGAAATCTCGAGAATCAAGTTTATACCCTATTTCCACTGAAGTCTAATGGGAATGTGATGTCTCACGTAGGACCATAGGTCAGCAATAATTCAGTGGTTATTTGTTTTCTTGCTCAAGTGCACCTTAAGTCATACTACACCTTATTAATTCACCAAGTAAATCACACAAGAGCTGCCAAAAGAAATTTTTGCTTCCATCATATTCTGGAATACTAATTGGGAGTGAGTGGTCTTTCAGGAGAGACCATGTAGTAAACAGGAAGAGGATGAGAAAGAAACTAAGAAGCTTGGAAGGTCAGGAGAAGATGCTGTGGGAGACCAAGGACCATGTCTCAGACATACATTAACAACAACGAGTGCAGCATTCAGGGGGGAATGCCCACAAGAATGTTAGAGATTTTTTCTACATTTTCAGTTCAGGCACTCAATCTTACTTCCTTGCCTAGACATTGAGAAACGTCCCCAGGAAAACTCCAGATTGGTGTGAAGGGCACATTTTGTGCCTAATCTGCTAAGAGAGCCCATGCAACTGCCACAATACATCTATTATTGGAACATGGAAATTATACTCATTATCCACCATGTTCCAATAATAGATGTATTGACCTACATGTTTTAAATTACCCCATTTAATATAGTGCTCCAAGAATACCTTGGATCTAATAGCCACAGAACTTCAGTTTTGGGGTTATATTATACTGTTACTCTTGTCCTAGGACTTTGGGAACTCCCAGATAATTATGTCAAGCTACTTACCCTAGTCATCAAGCAGAAAAAGTAATTATGAAAGACAGGAAAATAATTTAATTGAAAAGACAGGGAAATCGTCTTCACAGACCTGCCTTTGGTATATTAATATAAGCTTTAGGTTTAAATAGAGGGAGACAATGTGCAAGATAGGACAGTTATGCATAACTAAGAGTTCTTGGTCAAACTGTGGTCTGGTTGACCATGATCTCAATTATGCTTCTGCCTAGTGGTTCTGGAAACGTTTATTGCTGTTATTGTGGAGGGGAGATTCAGTTCCCACAAGATATCATCTCACATTCCTAATGGCTAAGATAGCTCAACTTAGAGGGCAAACCCAGTTCTGTAATGGTGTAATTGCATCTGTTTAGTTGGAGCAATGTTTCATCATAGTATGGGTGATCTGTCTGCAAGGCTTGCTGTTCATGGAGTTCAAAGTGACTTTAGGTTTAGGGCAATGACTAGAGATTTTCAGATGGCTTTTCTTGGTCAAAATATGATGTTGTAAAAGCTGGCAGTGAAATACCATAGGTATGCTTATCTGCCATTAAGGTGGGAAAGATAGGTAAACTTAGAGCTAACCAACCTTTTTATCAGATTTTTGACATCATTCCTTAAGTAATTGACATGACAACCTGCAAACTTGAGCAGAAATCTGACCCACAGTAAAGGACACATACAAAATGAAGATTGAGATACCTATCCTTACCCTGCTTTTAGTTATCTTTTGGGCATCTGTAACATCAACAGAAGAGTAAGTCCTTTTAGAGAAAGCACCTACTAAGTCCCTGATATAATAGTAGATATTAATTGAATTTACAAAGTAAGATAACCTTTATTTTGAGATACTTATCCTAAGATAATATAACAAGTGATGAGGGCAATTAAATATCTAATATGATATTTTAGTTGAGTTTAATAATCGAGTGGCAATGGGCTGGTGGCAGTGGCTACAAAGAATATGAGTAATGGCCGCAAGTGCCCATGTCAGGCAGGGCTTTGGGTTATCACTCATCTTCATGTGAAATATGGAGGATCTTGCATCCCCTAAAAATGAACATTTTTTACTTCTTACGAGATACCTGGAATATCTCCTAGCTTATCCACCTCAAACTTCAAAGTGGAGTTTGAAATCATATCCTTTGATTCACACTATTCCTGATGTTAGGACCAAGGTATTTCTCTTAATATTTTAAAAACTATTTTCATTTCTTTGATTATGTTTCCTGTGCATTTAGTCACTTATTACATGTGAGCCTTGAGGATTTAGTGTTATATTACATTTGATGGATGTGTTATTAATTTTTTATCAGATTTAATCATACAAGAAACTACATCAGTTTTCCAACATTTTTTTCAGTCCTACATATTTTATCTCAAATTTTAAAAAGTATGTAATTCATCAGGCAAATAGTATCATGCTTTTTCCATAAGACAGTTTCAAGTTAAAGAATGTAATTTAGAAGAAATTGGAGAGGTCTGACTTAATTTTTTAATTCAAGTGTAAATATAGGATAGGGAAGGTTAGCATTTTTTTATATATTTTGATCTGACTAGGTATGAGTTATTTACATGTGTTTGATAAACATTTCTTTCAATCCTCATTCCACTTATTCTGTGAAAATCCCAAATCTTTGTCATAAAACTTCCTTTCCATGACAAAGCTTAAGGAAAACTCCTTAAAAGTAGGCAGTCAGTGCTTTTGATATTGCATGGGCTGCTGGAGCTCAGCCATGAGCCCCTCACTGCCTTCCCCAGTGACTGACTCTCCTCACCCTCTACATCAAGCACCACCAATTGTTGGGTTTTCCTTCTTCCTTGTTGAGTGCAATAAATCACTATTATTGTATATTTTTTAGAGAAGCAAGTTTACTTAATTACAAAATAATGTTCGTTTCTCCTGTGAAACTTTCATACACAATTGAACTTTTTCCACAATGTAAATGGTTAAGAATCAAGGTGAGCGAAATGAACCACTTTTTCCATTAAGAAAGAATACATGTTTTACATGTTTGCAATTAAAAACATTCCCCTTCTTGTTAATTTCCAAATGCATGGTAAAGCCATCATGTGAGGGATAGGTGCACATAAATAAGTAAGAGAAATTTTGATGCCAAGTGCTGATATTTTGATGGTAGTGAATGAGGGATCCATGCAGGAAACAATAGCTGTAAAAATGAAATTTAATAAACTATATTATTAAATTGTTGAATAAAAAAGGAATCAGAAAGTTGAGTTTACTGTGTCAATTTGTGAGACTGTTCATCTATAATTATCAGAAAGGACTTGAGGTAAACTGAAAATGTGCTCTGAGTGGAAGGAACAGCCCTGTGACAAGATGAATAAACACAAGATGCCAAAACCAAGGGGATAATTATGAGAAGTGTAAAGACCAGGAGACTTCACATAACCATGAAGTGTTTATTGAAAAAGAAATAATTCAAAACATAATATGAAAAAATGTTTGTTACCTCTTAAGAAGTATAAAAACCAACCAGTAATAGAAAAATAAAGCTTCTTATATGATTTCATTCCATTAAGGGTAAAATTCATTATTATATTTTTTATCAAGCACTTGGTCCTGGGCCATACACATGACACAGGCTGTCCTCTGTTCAGATATTGCATGGCCAGCTGTGGGTCCCTCTTTTGATCCTCTGCATGTTCCCCAATCTCCTGCCTATAGCAGAATTTAGTCATCTTCTCTGAATTGATCAATCTGAGACAGATCCTTCACTGGACCATGGACATATGGATGTATCCCTCTGTGTTCCAGTGCTCTGGCTTCAGCTGAGACAGAGTGTTTGGAAAATCCCTTGTTATAGTGTTTACAGGTTTAGTAGGCTGGTTCTTCTAATGAAAAGCCTGAGCATCCCTGTCTGAAACTGTGCTGTCTCATATGGTAAACACTAACAGCACACAACTAGATAAAAGTGAATTACAACTGAATATTTACTTCCTCACATACAGTAGCTCCATTTCTAGAGTCACTGGCATATGCAGATAAGCCTAACCTATTGCACAGCACAAATATAGACATTTCCAAAACCTTAGAAAGTTCATTTGCTCAATGCTGATAAAATTATACATGGTCACTCAAAGTGTCATAAACTCACCAACATATAGTCCAATAAACAAGAAGACTGCAGATGCCTACTTGGTTGGTGGAGCTGCTCTGCTTCATTTTTGTTCCACATTGAATCAATATTTCTTTCAGTCCATGCCATGCCAGAATAAATTTTAGTGTTTTAAGAATCTTATTGTATTATAAAAGAATTCTGCACCTATATCACACCCTAGTTTGTAAGTTATGGAATGTAGGATAATTAGTATCTGAAAACGTGTCTCTATTTAGGTCCCTACTCCAAGTGCTGTCTAAATGTTATAAGATGACAATAAGTAAGAAGAGGAGGAAAATGACACAGAGGGATTATGTTCTCCCATTTAAGGACTTTGTTGTAATGGGGAAGTGACAGCAAGTATGCAGATACTTTTGTTGTATTTTCATCACTATACTGTGTTAAGTAATGCTTACACCATCAATTTGGCAGAATTTTTCCTAAGCTATAACTCAGAAATTTTGTTGTTGAAGAATATGTACTTAGAATACATTTATTAACCTCCAGAGCAATCCCATATTAACTAATAATGATTTTTCTTTTCACAATATTTTAGGGGAAATGCATATTGTTTTTGTGTTGAAGCTATAAATAGATTCATCAAAACATCTAAAAATTAAAAGTTTTTTTAAAGAAAGACAGTAAATATCATGAAATAAAAAGAATAATTGTAGTTTAAATATAAAACTAAGCCAACGGGTACAGATCTAAAAAACCTTGTTAGTTAATCAAGCTATACATCCTAAATGATTTAGCACTCTTAAAAATGACAAGAGATGGCACAAATCTATAAAATGTTAAATTTTATTTTTGTTCTCTACTTTCCAACTTATGTAATGGCCCTTTTCTTATTTTGCTATACAGGATCACAGGAAAACTGTTTCCAGCTTCATTTTGGACTCAACTGTCTAGAGCAAAGTATTTGTTGTTCCCAGAGGCCTCTTCATTGGTGAGCATTAGATATCATCCCCTTTCTTTCTGTTGTGATGTCATTAGTCAATTTGTAGTCCAAAGATTAAGTTAACATTTGCAATATCATAAATAACACCTGTCACAGAACAGTCACATATGTAACCAGGCTAAGAAGAGGAAGGAAACAATTCAAACTTTTAAAACAGAGTAAGGTTAGGCAGAACTAGAAGTACCCAGAATATTTCTTTTAGCACCCAAACATTGTTTTCTTGAGATTTTAGAGAGAGGGAGATACTATCAAGATATATCATCCACAGGGCTGCACTGGGCTCCTTACAACACATAATATTTACCCACAAATTTATTTTTAGTGGTGAGAATTTACAATTGAGAAAATGCAACTGGCCCAGATGTGTTCATAAGACTGCCTGGACTCACGTCTTCTCTCTTCCCCATGGTAGCTATACAGAATGGAAAGATTAATTGTGAAAATTTCCCACAGAGTGTCCTTGAAAGTTCACAAAGGCACTGGTGTTCCCACAGCAAAAGGGACAGAATAACCTGTGATATATGCAATTATATCCCAGAGATGGGAACAGAGAGCCTTCACTGCCTTGAGAAATGAGCAGATTGAGGGACCTTGTATTTGCCACACCAACTCAAGTACCTTCACTACTTGCACAAGGTTTTTGTACTCATCCTCATTCTTTCTAGCTTCTGATTGCATTTCAGCCCCTGTTTCAAAATAATTAACTCAGTGGGGCCCAATTCCCCTCCCTACCTGAACCAGTCCACTCATTGCTTCATAAAAATCCACCTGCTTTATTTTCTGCAAATGATCACAACTAGAAGTACACTATTTGTTATGATGTGAAATTTTAATTTCAAATGGTCAAAAGTGTTCATGAAATAGGTTATATGGTAAAGCAGACAAGCACACTCTGCCACATGGAAACTCACAATGATTAGGAAGTGATGAATGAATGGGAAAACTCACAAAATCCCTTGGGAGATGCTTGAACCACTATGGGGATTTTTGCAGCTGTTGTTAATCCCAACTTCCACACACTTCAGCAGGTGACACATTGAGCACTTGGAGTCACCACATACTCAGGAATCACCCTATTAGTGCTTGTCAGTTTGACCAGTGTCAGTTTGACCAGTTTCTACTATGACATCTCAAGTCCTCCCACATCCTTCAATCTAAGGACTCACAGTTCATCTTGGAAGTAAGAGACAAAATAGCTTCAGATCCCAAACTGTGTTATGACAGTTCCTCATTGATTCCCACCCAAAATAAAGAGAAAATATTCACAAAATTATGCACTAACACTATCATGAGTACTTATAGCTAGGGTCATTGTGAACAAGTCAGATAGGATCCCTGACCTCACAGATATTTCATTTTACTGTAAGAAGCAAACAATAAATGACAAATACCACTTATGTTGCTGTTCCTGTCCTGCTCCATCTGAGACTCTTCTCCTGGAGGAAAGCCATTATTCAGGGTGTTGCAGAAAGGCTCAGACAGAGGCAGAGAGGGCACTAAAGCTTTTGGGAAGCAAATTTATTAAGCAGGCTGGCAGTGACTCGGTAGACTCGAGTCCAAAGGCTGAGCCGTGAAAATTAAAGGGGACTTCCTTATATATCATTTAGAGCAGGTTACAGAAATGGGGGTTACAGCTTGTCCCATACATAGTCACATAATATTTCACTGGCAGCTTTAACATCTGGGGTGTGGTGACCCCTCTCTGGTCTTGCCCCAGGTAACACTCCCCAACTCGAGTTGTTCTTTGTTTCATTGTAGCACTCATTATCTCTCTTCCTCCCATCCCCACCTTCTTGCCACATTCTCCCCTTTTTTGCTTGGATCCACTTTTGCATCACAGTGCATCATCTTGATCTAGGGGTTTTTGTTTTCATAGCACCATTACATGAGCAGCTGTTTTTCTTTCTATAGTGGCTTCCATAATGGTCCTGAAAGACTGCAGTACCAGGTGATTGGGTAAGGTAATATCAGGCTTGCTTCTAAGATAAGGAATGTTGCCCCATTAAGGTCTTGAGCCCACCTACAGTTCAGAACCAGGCCCCAAATAGGTCACTGAGACTCCATCCATTCCAAGTCTGTGCAGGGACACAGGCAAGCTTCTTCATATTATCCATAATCTCTTTATTTGCCTTTCCCTCAGCATCAATCTGTAAATAGTAGTTACTCAGATTAAATTTGTCACATACTCCACCCTCTGAGTGCAAATAGTTCAAAGCCAAACAGTTTTGGTAGATGGCATTGTGTATTTTAGTTTGTTGTTTGGATAATATGTTGAGGGCTTTAGCTGTTTCATTTGTTATAATTTCAAACACTCCATGAAGCCCAATGATACAGTTGCACATATAGATAGGGGTGTGATAACCCCAGGATCCATCTTCTGTCCATGTAGCAGAACCATAATATTGAATGATCTGCTCTAGAGGCCATTCATCATACTTCCAGTCCCTTATTTGTAGGGCATCATGTATTTTCCTATTTGTCCTTTCCACATACATAAAGATTCCTAATTTTATTCCTTGTTTGAGGAGGAGCAAGAAGAAAGAAGGCCAGATGGTACTCAGCAAACAGGATCTGAACCAGTCATTGAGAAGGATTGTTTAAGCTTGTTCACCACAGCTCCAATATGCCACCGTAAGCAGCTTCCACTCTATGCCAACAGTGAGATTATTCCAAGCTATTGCAAGCTTATGGAAGTTAGCCAGAGGGTGAGGTTGGGGATCCTTGTGGTTGGGAGCAACCCCTCCACCATTGAGTCTCCTGAGTAGCATCAGTGTAAAACTTTTGCCCCAAGTAGATCAAGTCCCCTACCAGGGTGGAGAATTGGGCTTTTGGATGGAAGATGCAGTAATTGCCAATAATATAGGTTTTTAGGAGCCAAATACTCTCCCTAAGGCTAGTATGAGTGGTCTCATTAAAGGGTTCTTGTGGGGTTAGCTCTTTTGCCTCCCATGGCCAATGGTTTTCCATATTCATACTCCCACAAATATAACACAAAGTTATATTTAGTTTGTGTTATGGACTCGGTTAGTGAGAGGAACAGGTTTTGGTTTTAACTGAGATGGGAAAATCACTTTGTATCTCCTTGTAAAAGGAGTGAAAGGCCTGGTATGAGGAACTCTCATGAGTTATCATGTTGAGTTGAAAATGCAGCAATGTGCAGGGGTTTGTTCCCTTTCCATAGATTAAAATATCAAACTTTTCCCCAACTTCCCAGCCTGTTTCATTGAGATTGAATGTAGTGAACTTTACAGTTACAGGCACCCAGAATGCAACAAAAAGCTTCTCTTTATTGTAAAAGAGTAGGAGTTACATGTGAGGGTTGAACTTCCTCTTTTAGCCAAGTTGCCCACCTTTCACAATCCCAATAAGGACAGTAAATTTGTTCATAGTACACACAACCTGATATCCCACTGTCATTTTCTGGGCATATATACTTGTCAATTAACCTATAGGTCCTTTCCCAGGCTAGCACTCCATGGCCTGCTGTATTCAGCTATTGCAGCACACACATCAAAGTATATGGGCACAGGTTTTTTGGGGTCATTAACCCGGGTGTGGTTAATGAGCCTCCCAGTGCTGGTGAAGCTTTGTACTTCTAGCCATTGCTCCTGAGGGCTATGGGGATAAAACTGATATACTGACCATAATGAAAACACAGTAAGTAGGTGGTATGGTTGTGGGTCTATGACCCAACTGTGGTGCCTGACCAGGAATAATAAGTATGGAAAACAAAAGTTTTGATAATCACAATCCCAGCGTGGGTAGTGTGCATAAATGAGTTGCAGTCCAAAGCCTGGGTGTCCCCAGATAGAGAGATAATCAAGATTAACAAGAAGAATACACTGAATGAACTCATCCTCAAAGGTGAGATGGGCAATTCCTCAACTTCCACTCTGCATAAACTAGTCAGTTTCTGGAGTGATTAGAGCAGGGCTGATGTCCCCTAGTCTGTGTTCTCCTGTTTTCTCCTGGGAAGCAGGGTCCCATCAGGAAAGGGCACAGGTGTTACAAAGGGTGATCTTGTATGGTGAGGCTGGGTCAGGGATGCACTTCTATTTGAGGGAATCTGGCTTCACTCAGCTGTGGTAGATCCTGGGAATGATCTTTGTTACTTTAACTGTAGTGGAGGTGGACAAAACAATAACAAAAGGGCTCCTCCAGTTAGGCTTTAGCAGTTGAACATTCCATTCCTTTACCCAAACAGAATTCCCTAGTTTATAAGGGTGCATGGGAGTTGTCAGGCTAACAGGAGTCTCTCTCATCCAGTCATTCATACTTGAGAGAGTCAACCCAAGGGACTGTATTTTCTGTCGCAGGGTGAGGTTACTTATTTCCTTAAGGTCCCCTTGCAGTCCCTTGACTAAACGGGGTGGATGCCCAAAAAGAAATTCATAGGGGAGCGACCTGTCCATTTGGTGGTACTTGACCTAATTCTGACCAATGTTATGGTCAGTAATTGATCCCATTTTCAGTGGGTCTCCTGGTATGGTTTTCCCAATTGCAGTTTTAGAGTTCGGTTTATAAAGTTTACTTTCCCTAAACTCTTGGAGTGCTAGGCTGTGTGTAACTTCTATGTTATTTTTAATCCCTAGGCATCAACTGTACCACCTCAGCCACGAGGCCAGCCCATTGTCTGACCCAATAGGCACAGATATCTTGTATCAAGAGATGATTTCCTTTAACAGGCATCTGACCACTTCTCAGGCTTTCTCAGTCTGAGTGGGGAGGCCTTTTATCCATCCCGAGAAGGTGCAGAAAACATCAACAAATATTTACATCCTCAGGCCCATGGAATCTCAGTAAAGTCCACAATCAGGTTTCTAAAATGAGTTCCTCCAACACTGTACACCTGAGGTGGCACTCTTGGCCCTTGTTGGGGATTTTTTCTGGTAAACAACTTGTACCTCTCACATACTGTCTTAATTATGCTGGAGAGTTTGGGGACATAAAAATGCTGAGCTAAGGAGGATTCCAAGATGGTGGCTAGAGGGAGGAAGCAGAAAGCAAGCCTCCTATAGTGAAATCTTAGAGACACACTTTGCAGGCAAAATCACTGAGAAGAGGAAAAACTTTGACCCCTCCACACCTCCAGCCTGCGCAGATAATCTCCACTTCATGTTAAATGGAGAAACAAAGGAGGATTCCCTGGCTGCCAGTCACCTGCACCCAGACAGCTTGGGAAGACGCGGACAAGCTTACAGTCGACTAGTACACTAACACTCTCTGTTTATACCTTGGAAACTTTCTTATCTGATTCCTTGTTGTGTTTTCTCCTTCTTGTCTGTTTATTTGTTTTTCCCTTTTCTTTAACGTCTTCCTTTCCATATCCACTCACTCTACCATTCTAAATATTACCATTGTTATTATTACAAGCTAGAAAATACTTAATTGCACACAGTACAGGGACAGTAACAACACCAAAGGCAATGACAGAAGGACAGAAAAAACAGGGAAACCAGTTTCCCCACAGCAAAAAGTTAGTACAGGAACCAGAGGGGAATGAAGAAAACAGATACTCAGATCCAGACTCCAACAGAATGAAGATAAACTATGCCAAAAGACCCAATGAAGCCCACAAGAAAAATTTAAAAAGAAGACATACTACAGGTACTCAATGAAAATTTTATAGAGATGATACTGGATAGGGTCAACCAAAATGTACAGGAGACACTCAAGAAATTCCAAGACAACAAAAATAGAGAATTTGAAAAAGCAAAAGAAGAAATAAAGGAAAACATAGAAGCACTGTAAAAACACCAAAGTGAAACAGAGAACATGATAAATAAACAGATAAATGAACTCAGGACAAAAATACACAACATTAAAGAGGAAACCACCCAGGATGGTTTCTGAGGAAACCACCTCAGAAAAAAAGAATGAAACAGAACTGCAAAACAAAACGGAAGGCCAATCCAGCAGAATAGAACAAACAGAAGACAGAATCTCAGAACTTGAAGATGAAATGGTAATTAAAGGAAAAACTGAAGAACTATTAATTAAACAACTCAAGACCTGTGAAAAGAAAATGCAAGAACTCACTGACTACATCAAAAGACCAAACGTGAGAATCATGGGCATCGAAGAAGGAGAAGAGGTGCAAGCGAAGGGAATGCATAATATATTCAACAAAATAATAACGGAAAATTTCCCAAATCTAGGGAAAGATATTCCCATACAGATGCAAGAGGCCTCCAGGACACCAAACAGGCAAGATTAAAATAGAACTACCCCATGACATATCATCATTAAAACAGCAAGTAACATACAAGGTAAACCCATCAAAATCACAGCAGACTTCTCAACAGAAACATTAAAAGCAAGAAGAGCATGGGGTGAGATCTTATGGGCACTGAATGAAAATAACTTCAGCCCCAGGATACTCTACTCAGCAAAATTATCATTCAGAATAGATGGAGCAATAAACGTCTTCCATGATAAGCAGCAACTAAAACAATATGTGACCACAAAGCCACCACTACAAAAGATTCTTTAAGGGATTCTACACATAGAAAGTGCAACCCTACTTAAACATGAAAAGACAAGCAGCACAAAACCACAGGAAAAGAAAAAGCAAGACAGTAGAGACTAACCTCAATGTAGGTACACACAATCAAACCTTCAACAACTAAGACAACTAAATGACAGTAATCACCACATGCCTATCAGTACTAACACTTAATGTTAATGGACTTAATTCACCCATCAAAAGGCACCACTTGACGAAATGGATTAAAAGGGAAGATCCAACAATTTGTTGCTTACAGGAGACCCATCTCATTGACAGAAATAAGCCTAGGCTTAGGATGAAAGGCTGGAAGAGGATTTACCAAGCCAATGCCCCCCCAAAACAGGCAGGCGTAGCAACACTTACTTCTGACAAAGTAGACTTCAAACCTACATTGATCAAACGAGATAAAGAAGGACATTCCATACAAATAAAAGGGGAAATAGACCAAAAGGAAATAATAATCATCCACCTGTATGCACCCAATATCAACGCACCCAATTTCATCAAACATACCCTGAAAGACCTAAAAGGATATATTAAAGCCAAACACAGTGGTTGTGGGAGACTTTAACACCCCATTATCATCAATAGATAGGTCATCCAAACAAAAAAAATCAATAAAGAAATCTAAGATCTAAAATATACAATAGATCAAATGGACCTAGTTGATGTCTACAGAACATTTCTTCCAAGTTCTACACAATATACATTCTTCTCAGCAGCCCATGGAACATTCTCCAAAATAGATCATATCCTAGGGCAAAGCAAGCCTCAGCAACTTTAAGAAAATAGAAATTATACCATGCATACATACTATCTAATCACAATGCAGTGAAACTAGAACTCAACAACAAAAGTAACAAAAAAACCCATGCAAACACCTGGAAACTAAACAACTCATTATTTAATGAACAATGGATCATTGATGAAATAAAAGAGGAAATTAAAGAGTTCCTGGAAGTCAATGAAAATGAAAACACAACCTACCGGAACCTATGGGACACAGCTAAGGCAGTCCTGAGAGGAAAGTTTATAGCCATGAGTGCATATATTAAAAAGAATGAACGATCCCAAATCAATGACCTAATGATACATCTCAAACTCCTAGAAAAACACGAACAAGCAAATCCCAAAACAAATAGGAGAGAAATAATAAAAATAAGAACTGAAATCAATGAAATAGAAATCAAAAAACCATACAAAGAATTAATGAAACAAAAAGTTGGTTCTTTGAAAAAATAAACAAAATCGATAGACCCCTGGCAATCCTGACTAAAATGAGGAGAGAAAAAACCCAAACTAGTAGAATCAGGAATGCAAAAGGGGAGATAACCACAAACACCATGGAAGTCCAGGAAATCATCAGAGACTACTTCGAGACCCTCTATTCAAATAAATTTGAAAATCTTAAAGAAATGGACAGATTTCTAGATATGTATGATCATCCAAAACTGAACCAAGAGGAAATTTTGGTTCTGAATACATCTATAACACAAAAGGGAATTGAAGCAGCAATCAAGAGTCTCCCCAAAGAGAAAAGTCCAGGACCTGATGGATTCTCTGCTGAATTCTGTCAAACCTTTAAAGAAGAACTGATACCAACCCTCCTTAAACTGTTCCACGAAATAGAAAGGTAAGGAAAACTGCCAAACACATTTTATGAAGCCAGTATTACACTTATCCCAAAACCAGGCAAAGACACCTCCAAAAAGGAGAACTATAGGCCAATCTCCTTAATGAACATTGACGCTAAAATCCTCAACAAAATAATGGCAAACTGAATTCAACAACACATCAAAAAGATTATTCACCATGACCAAGTAGGCTTCATCCCAGTGATGCAGGGGTGGTTCAACAAATGAAAATCAATAAATGTAATAAACCACATTAACAGAAGCAAAGACAAAAACCACTTGATCATCTCAATAGATGCAGAAAAAGCCTTTGATAAGATCCAACACCATTTCATCAAAAAAGCTCTAAGAAAACTAGGAATAGAAGGAAAGTATCTCAGCATTATAAAAGCTATATATGACAAACCTACAGCCAGCATTATACTTAATGGAGAAAAACTGAAACCATTCCCTCTAAAATCAGGAACCAGACAAGGATGCCCATTATCTCCACTCTTATTCAACATAGTACTGGAATTCCTAGCCAGAGTAATTAGGCAAGAAGAAGGAATAAAAAGAATACAAATAGGTAAAGAAACTGTCAAAATATCCCTATTTGCAGGTGACATGATGGAATACCTTAAAGACTCAAAAAACTCTACTCAGAAGCTTCTAGACATCATCAATAGCTATCACAAGGTAGCAGGATATAAAATCACCATAGAAAAATCATTAACATTTCTATACACTAACAATAAGCAAACTGAAATAGAATGTATGAAAACAATTCCACTTACAATAGCCTCAAAAAAATTCAAATACCTAGGGGTAAACCTAACAAAAAATGTGAATGACCTCTACAAAGAAAACTATAAACCTCTGAAGAAAGAGATTGAGGAAGACTATACAAAGTGGAGAGATCTCCCATGCTCATGGATTGGTAGAATCAACATAGTAAAAATGTCTATACTCCCAAAATAACCTACATGTTTAATGCAATTCCCATCAAATTTCCAATGACATTCATTAAAGAGATTGAAAAATCTACAGTGAAATTTATATGGAAACACAAGAGGCCACGAATAGCCAAGGCAATACTCAGTCAAAAGAACAATGCTGGAGGTATCACGATACCTGACTTCAAACTACATTACAAAGCAATAACAATAAAAACAGCATGGTACTGGCACAAAAACAGACATGATGACCAGTGGAACAGACTATAGGACCCAGATATGAAGCCACACAACTATAATCAACTTGTCTTTGACAAAGGAGCTAAAAATATACGATGGAGAAATAACAGTCTCTTCAAAAAAAATTGCTGGGAAAACTGGTTAACAGTCTGCAAAAAACTGAAACTAGATCCATGTATATCACCCTATACAAATATTAACTCAAAGTGGATCAAGGATCTTAAGATCAGACCACAAACTCTAAAGTTGATACAGGAAAGAGTAGGAAATACTCTAAAGTTAGTAACTATAGGTAAGAACTTTCTCAATGAAACCCCAGCAGCACAGCAACTAAGAGATAGCATAGATAAATGGGACCTCATAAAACTAAAAAGCTTCTGTTCATCAAAGAAATGGTCTCTAAACTGAAGAGAACACCCACAGAGTGGGAGAAAATATTTGCCAGCTACACATCAGACAAAGGACTGATAACCACAATATATAGGGAACTTAAAAAACTAAATTCTCCCAAAGCTAATGACCCAGTAAAGAAATGGGCAAGTGAACTAAACAGAGCTTTCTGAAAAGAAGAAATTCAAATGGTCAAAAACAAATGAAAAAATGCTCACCATCTCTAGCAATAAAGGAAATGCAAATTAACACTACACTAAGATTCCACCTCACCCCTGTTAGAATAGCCATCATTAGCAACACCAGCAACAACAGGTGTTGGTGAGGATGCGGGGAAAATGGAACCCTCTTACACTTTTTGTGGGAATGTAAACTAGAACAACCACTCTGGAAAAAAATTTGGAGGCTACTTAAAAACCTAAACATTGTTCTACCATTTGATCCAGCAATACCACTCTTGGGGATATACCCAAAAGACTGTGATACAGGTTACTCCAGAGGCACCTGCACACGCATGTTTATTGCAGCACTATTCACAATAGCCAAGTTATGGAAACAGCCAAGATGCCCCGGCACTGACGAATGGATTAAGAAAATGTGGTATCTATACACAATGGAATTTTATGCAGCCATGAAGAAGAATGAAATATTATCATTCACTGGTAAATGGATGGAATTGGAGAACATCATTCTGAGTGAGGTTAGCCTGGCCCAAAAGACCAAAAATCATATGTTCTCCCTCATATGTGGACATTAGATCAAGGGCAAACACAACAAGGGGATTGGACTATGAGCACATGATAAAAGCGAGAGCACACAAGGGAGGGGTGAGGATAGGTAAGACACCTAAAAAATTAGCTAACATTTGTTGCCCTTAACGCAGAGAAACTAAAGCAGATACCATAAAAGCAACTGAGACCAATAGGAAAAGGGGAACAGGTACTAGAGAAAAGGTGAGATCAAAAAGAATTAACCTAGAAGGTAACACACACGCACAGGAAATTTACGTGAGTCAACTCCCTGTATAGCTATCCTTATCTCAACCAGCAAAAACCCTTGTTCCTTCCCATTATTGCTTATACTCTCTCTATGACAAAATTAGAAATAAAGGCACAATAGTTTCTGCTGGGTATTGAGGGGTGGGGGGAGAGGGAGGGGGCAGAGTGGTTGGTAAGGGAGGGGGTGGGGGCAGGGGGGAAAAATGACCCAAGCCTTGTATGCACATATGAATAATAAAATAAAATAAAATAAAATTCTGAGCTAAGATGGTCTCGAGATGAGTCTGTCCTGAATGAGTTCATTCATGGAACTGCTTGACAAATGTGGGAGCCAGTGACTCAGGTATGGCAATGCAGCCATCAGTAAACTTCCACCATTCATCTTGTAGAACAATAAATTTCCTCCTTCAGTTTCAAACCACACCAGTTCTTGTGAAATGTACAAGGGGTCCCATTCAGGTAAAGGGTATGCGTACAAGGCAGCTGTCAGTGAGGCCAAGGTTTGTCCTTCTGTGAGGACTGCTCGCTTTTCCTCCCTATCAGCCTTTTGGTTTCCCTGAACAGCTGTCATCTTGTGCCCTCTTGTGCCCTCAGTAGGGCATGACCACTACTTGCATAGTGGCCCATAGAGCTTCTAGTAATTACAGAATTTTTCTTGCATATTTAGCACGTTTTACTCCTGAGTTAATATAGGGCTCCATAGATATGAATGGTAGTAAAGGCATATTTAGAGTCTGTATAGATATTGACTCACACTGCTGCAGTGAGATGGAGCACCCAGATAAGAGCAATAAGCTCTGCTTTTTGGGCAGATGTCCCTACTGGCAGTGGCCATTCTTCAATGACAGCATCTAGAGTCACTACTGCATATCCTGGCAAAACATGTGCCTTCTTGGCAAAGCTGCTGCAATCCATGAAATACTCATCATCTGAATGACTAATAGGTTGGTCAGTCAAATTTGGCCAGCTGGAGAACATCTCATCCATAACCTGTAATCAGTCATGCTACAGGGGTTCTGAATCACTCATTAATAGGGTGGCTGGGTTTAGAGTCTTAATAACCTCTAGTCAGATATGCAGGTTTTCACAGAACATGTTTTGATATTTGACCACTCAGTTATTTGTCAACCAATAATTTCCTTTATATTGATGAGAGTCAAAACAGAGTGGTGAACTTGGACTGTGAGTTCTCCAAAGTAAGTTTGTTTGCTTCAGCCATCAAGACAGCAAATGGCTGCCAGGGCATACAGCCAGGGCAGCCAGCCCTGGGAAAATGTATCAAGTTGCTTTGATAAATAGACCACCAGGCATTGCCAGGAAACTAGCATCTGCATCAAGACTTCTACAGATGTCCCCAGGCTTTCATGTACTTATAGGAAGAAGGGCTTCATCACATTGGGCAAGCCCAGAGCTGGGGTATTTGTGAGCACCCTCTTAATTTCTTTAAAGGCTATTTCTTGCTCCTCTTCCATGCCATGGGTTCCTACCCTCTGCCCATTGCAGCTTCATAAAGAGGTTTTGCTGAGACAGTAATTGGGGTTAAGGAGGTCTGTGGTCATGAAGTCTGGTAGATGAATGCTCACCTTCCTCCTTGTATCTGACCATCATATATTTGGCCCTGGATCAAGAGATCCTGGCTCATTGGACCTCTCCCAGGGGCATCTGTAGGGCAGTGGGTTCTGAGGGATAGGCTAGGCCCATAAAGGGACTGTTCAAATTTTTCTGGTTGAACCTAGGGGGCAGTCTCACAGGGAACTGAGGAGTGGGCTCAGAGTGAGCATGACATTCATGGGGCCTGAGGAGAGTGGGGTTGGTGCAGTTACAAGGTCAACTGGGCTTGTCCTTGTAGGCATATTTGCTGCTGGAACTTTCCTGTCTGATGCTACTTCCCCTTCTGATGGTGGGGGCAAAGAGGTGGATGGCAGAGGCAAATGTGGGAACAATGGCAAATAAGAGGATGGGATCCCCTCATGGTTTCCCAGAAATATGGGTTTCTCTGACTTTTTATGTTTTTCCCTCACTTGGATGCTTCAGCTACCTGGCAACCATGACCCTACATGGTTCCTTTAGGTGGAGCTTTAGTCACATGTGTCAACTGAGGACTTAATCCCACCAGAAATCAATATAAGGAACCATCTGTGTGTCCAAGCTCCCATACAACCACTTAAAAAACTCTATTGACTATGACCTTATGTAATGACCCCTCCAAGAACCATCCTACACCAAAAGCAGGACAGTCTATTTCACAGGAGGTCCTAAGCTTGCCAGCAGTCAGCTTGACCATGCAATCTTCATTAAATCCCCTTTTAAAGTTGTTAAGCATTCCCCCTAAGGGGGTTTTCTTACTCTGGTCTCCTCCCATTCCTCCAATTTTCCAGATTTCAACACAGAGACAAAGACAGAAGGGATGAGGGCTGTGGAGAGGAGGTAAGGCATCTTCCTCTCTTGCACATAAGGGAAAACAAGTAACACCTCTCACTTCATCCTTCTCCAGCTGTTCCCCTTGTGTGGATTTAGGCATCTCTTCACTGTAGTGAATCTACATAAGCCCTGGATTGGAGAACATGTTAAGGCTCACCCTAGACCATAAGATTTCACCACAGAACCACGGATTGGGACTCCACACTAGCTTCATAACCAGGCTACATCTCAGACTCGCACTTTCACACACTCTCACAAAGCATAGTACTTCCACACCACTCCCTGAACCTGAGAGACATGATGTTAATCTGAAAAGGTGGTTACTAGGGTATCTCTCTGGGAGTTGATCAGACACCCCATCTGCTTCTTGAATTCTAACCTGCGTTCTTACCAATTTGATGAATGAGGCCCCCAAGTTGGTTCCCGAGCCTTTCTGGGCTCCTTTGTGCAAGTGAAATTTGCCTCCTTGGTTCACTGGGAGAAAAGCTTCCTCCTTCCAATTAAAACATTCAGTGGCACCTGGCAGGGATAGCACTCCCAGTGGGCTGGGGACACTAAGCCAGTTACAAGGAGGTGAGAACACCACCCTCCAAATTCCAGACGTGTGCCCAAGAAATATTGCAAGGGGGCTCAAAAAGAGGCAGAAAGGGCACCAATGCCCTTAGAAAGCAAATTTATTAAGCAGCCTGGCAGTGACTCAGAAAATAAAACAACAAAAACTAGCATGAAAAGCATGTCAGGAACAATGTAGAAATCAATATTCTCCTTACAGGACAAAAGAACCATTATATCCTCTGGCCCAAAGGAGGAACACATTGTCTGGAGGCACAACTGTTCTTCTCTGGGACACCTGGAGACCCAGGATCTGTGCTGAGTTATTGAGATGAGCTAGCCTTGTAGCTGTGGACAGTAGCTGATTTGTGTGTGCTCAGATCACAAACCACTGCCTGAGGACTTCATAATCTGCTGGTCACACCCCATTCGGTAGTCAGTTCCAGTCAGGTCACAACATGGACATGAGGGCCCTTGCTCAGCTCCCATGGATCCTGTTTCTCTGCCTCCCAGTTAAGGAAGGACAGTGCCAGAAAATTTCTCATTCCATTAGAGTTACTGCCACTTTTGATTGTCAGAGAAGTCCTCCTCTGTCATGATTTTCAATGTGCAATGTTATACATCTTTTTCTTTTTACATATTCAATGTCAGATGCCAGATATGACATCTCAATGACACAGTCACTATTCTCCCTATCTGCATCTCCAAGAGACAGAGTCACTATTACCTTCAGGGCCAGCCAAGGAATTAGCAACAACTAATACATACAGGTAGAAACTTAGAACTAAGCTCCTAATCTATGAGGCATCCAGTTGGCAACCTGGAGTTCATCCAGGTTTAGTGGCAGTGTATCTTGGGCAGATTTCACTCTCACCATCAGCAGCCTAGAGCTTGAAGATGTTGCAACTTATTCCTGTCAACAGGATTATAGTCACCCTCCCACAGTGATACACAAGTCATAACATAAACCCCTAAGGAAAACAGATGTGTGAGGCTGGACTGTCCCAGCTGCTCCTTCTGCTACCTCCATTATCCAAGAGTCTTAATCAGATGCAGCCAGGGTTTGAAGTTCACCAGGATGCTTGTTAGAAGGGTCCACGGAGGTTCTGTTATGTCCTGAAGCTTTACCCTCCTTCCCAACCCCAACAGAACAGATATGACACTGTCTCTTCTGATTCCATAAAGGCCATAATTCATTTAGCAGCTGGGGTCCAGCTATAGTTTGCATTCATACAGAAAAGTACAATCCACTCTGTATACTAAATGGGAACTTTTTAAAAGAAAAAATGACAGTCTAAGTTGGAAACTTTCAAAGGCCTGGGATAATGATATAGTAGAACTGAGGGTTTCTCTGATTTTTCTTTAGAAACCAGAGTCAATCTTCCAAAGAAATACCTCACAGGAATTGTTTTAACACAGTTGTTTTCCAAACAAAACCTTCTGAAACTCCAGGAGATATGATGGTTAAGAGAAGCCAGTCCTACAAATGGGAGATTCTTTGGTGCTCCCTCAGAAACAAGGGCACATCTGTCTTTGAAGACTTGGGCAGTATAAAGCTGTGGTGCTCACACTGAAGAATGAAGCCTGGGTGTGGGTTCTGAAGTTCTCAGTTGCTGGAAGCACTTCACAGGGATTACCTAGCCTTCACCTCTGTCTGTCTGTCTGCAGTTAGGTGTGGATGGATAAGATTGAATCCTCTGCAGACTTCTAAATCTTACATGAGATTCCTCACTGAGCATCTCAGGAATCTAGAGAGGGAAACGACTCCTGCATAATGTGCTTCCTGAAGTGACACTGATGGCAACAAATTCACAGCTGACAATGCTGTATAAAGTGGTAACTATACCACCATCTTTCAGTTTTTTTGTCAGGTAAGATATTACCTAGGAAGATTTTCATATCTGCTTGTAAGTATCATCAGTAAGTTGGAATCACAGCAATAAAACTCCATTAAGTTTTGTAGTCAACAGAAAATGAAGAACTTGAATGGAATATATAAAGATCATTTGATAAATGAAAAATCTTTCTTGACAAAATCAAAAGCAAACCCAGCCAAACATGGGTTCAGTATTTTTTTCCTACTCAGAATTTATCTACTATTCAGCAGGCATCATTAGCATCATTGAAAGCATACCATAAATGCAACAGTGCTTGTTCTACCTGTCTATTTGATTTCTATAAAATTCTAAGTGGTAATAAATTCCAGTTTCATTGAAATATTTGACATTTCTTCTGTCTATTGATGCATACTTCTATGTTTTCATAATATCATTCCTTTTTTTCTTTCCCCATGATATCAACATTTCAAGAAAGGAGTCCATCAGCTGGCAGTTTGTGATTTAAGATGTAACATAGTTTAATTATGGTTTTTATTGGATAGCAGATATTAGATATACAGGGGGTTTTATTGTGACATTTCCATGTATGTTTGCAATGTACCTTGGTTATTTTTACTTCACCATCATTCTCCCTCATCCCCCTTTCCCCTACTTAAAATGATTTCCGGAGGTTGAATTGTTCTATTTTCACACAAGTATTTAAAGTACATTGGCCATATTCCAGGACAGCAAGGTTTTAAAAGACGTATATTCTGAATCTGGAAGTGAGGAAAGTCAGACAGGAATATATTGTTTCCATAAAAAGAGCATATAATCAAATAGGTGAACTGATCAAAGCACTTGGTTCATTTTATAAGATACATCCGTTCAAAACAGGTTTCTTTAGATGTATTAGCTTATCATCACCAGTTGTAAGACTTATTGCCCTTAATAGCTCCTCATGAAGCATACGGCAAAGGGCTATCCTTTCTGTAATACTCTCCTCATAAATATGTCATCTGAATTTAATCACCTGAAAGATCTCAAGTATACCTAGAAAACTAATTAACCTAAACCATGAAAGTGTCAAGGTCAGGGCCAGGTGCAGTGGCTCACAGTAATTCCAGTTATTGGTGAGGCACAGTCTGGGAGGATCACTGCTTCAGAGCAGCCCATTTATAGATGGGCTTCAGAGCAGCACATATGTGTGTGTGTGTGCCCGCGTGTGTGTGTGTATCATCATTATTAAAGAAAACTGGAAAGTGTATGTGGAAACATGATGAAAAACTAGAAAGCAAAAAGAAGGAAGAGTAGAAGCATGAAGGCATGTCCCTTCTCCTTCTAGGGAATCAGAAATTTGATCTATCTTACTATCCTTGAAATACAGAAGATATTTCATGTCATTTTTCCCACAGGACAGGCCCTATCCTCTTGCTATCTCTGTTTCTATTTCCCCTGGCAGTTTTTCTTGCCTCACTGCACAGACCAGGGTATTTGCATATTGCTTACAAGGGAGGATCCTCCCTGCAAGTCCAATCTATGAGCTCAGCTCTATCCTTGCCAAGATTGATCAGTAATCTTGATTTCTACTTCTAAAATGAGGATTTCTGCTCATCTCCTGGGGCTGCTAATGTTTTGTATCCCTGGTAAGGGGAACAATAAATATCAGATTCCTCATCAACTAGCTTAGGTCCATTCTGTTATTGGCCAAGTGTTCATTACTCTCAACACCCATTATAATTGTGAAAAGACACCTGCACCAAATACTTTTTGTCTTTTGAGCAACATAAAACACGCAGGGATTTCACATATGTAAAGACCATAACAATATTTTCTAATGTTCCTATTTGACCTTTCTTGTTATTGAGTCCTCTCTGAACAGTTGGCCAAGTTGCCTGTGCATTCTTCTGCTGTCTTCTTGTGAACCTCAGCGGTCTTTTTATATCCAGACTGACAAGATCCAATGGTGTAAATGAGCCCATAACATTCTCATTTCTGTGGAAGTACATTTTCAAGAACCAATTCCATATTGTTTTAGAGTTTGCCTTATGCTTCTTTGACTGTATTGCTTGAGCTACTCTCTTTGATAATATGCATGTTTTGTGCAATACATTTAGAATCCTTAATTCACTAAATTTTTTCATTCCACAAAGTTTGATAAGCCAAATTTCATAACAGCTTAAAGTTATTTCTAATTTCCCTTTATCCATTAACCTCTTACTTAGTGTGCTATTTAGTTTCAAATACTTTTATTTTTCTGAAAATTTTGTATTGCTTATTCATAAGAGTTTCCTTGTTCTCAGAATATATCCTTTTCTCTCTCTCTTTCTTTCTTGCTGCACTGGGTTTGAACTTAGATTTTTGTGCCTCTTAAGCAGGTGCTTTACCACTTCAGCTATGCCCCCAGTCGTTTTTATTTAGCTATATTTTAGATAGGTTCTCATGTTTCTTCCTGGGGTCACCCTCTGACTGTGATCCTCCTATACAGTTGGCATTACAGGTACGTGTCACCATTGCCTGACTTGTTTGTTGAGATATGATCTTGCTAACTTTTTGTTTGCTGGCATCATACAACAATCCTCTAAGCAGTTGGGGTTAAAAGCATGAGCCACTACCACTGCAAACAGATTCAGAATACATCCTTTATGTGATTTGATCTGTGTGGTTTTATTAAGATTTGTTCTGTGGCTCATGCCTATAATCTTAGCTATTCAGGAATCAGAGATCAGAAAGATCATGATTCGAAGCCAATCTGGGCAAATAGTTCAAGAGGCCCTATCTTGAAAAAAGCCCTTCACAAAAAAAGATGTGGTGGAGTGGATCAAGCTGTATGCCCTGAGTTCAAAACACAGTACCATAAAAATATTTCTTCTGGTCCACAATATGACATGTCTTACAAAAATGTTTTCAAAGGACTACATTCTCCTTTAGTTCAGTGGAGTGTTCTTTAAGCGTCCGTCGTGTTCAGATTGTTCTTTGTGTTGTCCATGTGTTCTTTGTCCTCACTGGTTCCTTTAGGAGCAATATTTGCTATTCAAGCTGGACATGATGTAGAGTGATTTTCTGGCCTGATCTCATCCATGTTACTTGCTACAGGCTTTCAAACAGAGTGTTTACTTAAATATGAGTTATTTTGCCTTCAGAACCCAAAGTGGACATAACATGACATGGTAGCTATGAATAAAACATATCTTTAGTAAGTACACTGGAATGAGATATACATACCCATATCAACCCTGTTCAGGAAACACATTATAACTGTCTAAGGTGGGAGGTGTTTTGTTTGATTTGGATCCAATTGTAGAGGGGACTGCTCATAAATATGAGCTATATAGCAACTCCAAATGAGGGAAATCATCTTCCAGACCTCAGGGACAGCATCTGTGTTTTTACATAATTTTACTTCTCCCTCTGTCCCTGAGCTGATATTCTCTTTAGCAATGTCTAAAGTTTGACAGTGTAATTATTATACTTCTATTTACTTTTAACCCTTTGTTGTTGCACTATTGAACACTCAAATCAAAATGTAAATAGAAATATTTATGCTGCTTCAAGTTACAGTTTAAAGCTTTTTCTGTATTATCCTTTTTCATTAAATAACTAATGATATGGCAATTTTTAATCAAATTATGTTTCTCTAATTCTATTCTTCTTCAAATTTTCACCATGCCACACATTTCATTAAAGTATTTTTCTTCATAGATATATTTCTTATACATAAGCTTTGGAGGTATTGTTACTACAAGCAAAATTATTTTATACAGTCTTGACATTTGGTATCAAGACATAATACATATATATATATATATATATATATATATTCAGGAATGTTACTAAGAATCCAATATTTCCTTTTATTTTTCCATATAATCAGTAAGTTTTCCTCCTCTATTTATTTATTTCTTTCATATATTTTTGATACAATCAGATTTCCTGGGTGAAATTTATAAAATTTTTCTGATAATCAATTACAAAATTGAACAATGGCTTGTAGGACACCAGAATGTCGACTCACCAAACAGTCTTTGTTTTGAAGAGCTTCCTCATTTCTGCAGGGAAGGATATGAAATACTCATAAGATCTGCTTGAGTAAGTATCTAACACATTGCCACAATCTCTAGATCTTTGTTAGACTTTATAATGTTGACTTCAGACTTCTCCAACAAGATTAAAATTTAGTTCACCTCAAATCATTTGCTACTGATCAATCAGATTTTTCAGATGGAGAAAATGGCCTTGAGAATAAACAAAATTTAAGAAAATAATGTAAAAGTGTGTCACAGTGTTTAGAGAGAACATATATGCTCAGAAGATAGCTAGAGCTTTCACTGACTTTCCTATACCTCAGAGCACATAGGGATTTATCTGCTAATGAGTGACAATGTGCAGTTACTTAGAAGAGACAACTGACTTATTGTTGCTTGTCATGTGAGCCCATGGATCCATACTTGACATGCTGGCTTTGGAGAAACTTCCCAGGCTGAGTGTCTTGATCCAAGTCATCTTCATAAAAGTACACAATTGGGAACCACAGGTAAATTAACCCAAACCCTCTTCCTAAACTTTTCTATTAATTCTCATTGTTTTAGAATCTATTTCCCAGTTATTTCTATATACAGGTTTTTTAGAAATTGAGATATTTGGAAATTATTTCCATGTATTTTCTTGAAATGATGATGAAATCATTTTCTGTAATTAGTCATGCTTCTACTGTGGTTCTTTTTTGCATTTGTTTTTGTGTTTTTGATATTTTTGGTTGTAGTGGAGCTTGAACTCAGGGCCTTAGCTTGCTAGGCAAGTCCACTAACACTTGAGCTATACCCCAAGTACAGTCAGTTTCTTTAGTTTAATTTTGCCTTTTTTTGTAGTACTGAGGATTGAACTCAGGGCTTTGTACTTGCTAGGTAGGTGATCTACCACTTGAAGTGTGCCAGCAGTCCTGTATTCTCATCCAAACCTTCTATATGATTTGAACCACGTCTTCATATCCAGAAAGATTCAAATTATGTTACTACCCTGCGAAATAGTTCTCTTGTTATTCAGCATAATTTAGACAAAGAAAATTCAAAGGTGGGTGCCAGTGGCTCATGGCCATAATCCTAAGTACTTGAGAAGCTGATTAGGAGGATTCTGGCTCCAGGTCAGGAGATAAAATTCTTGTAAGGCCAAGATAAAAAAGTTTTAAGGCCACATCTCCATGCAAAAAAACTGAACATGGTAGTGTGCATTTGTTATTCCAGTGATTCTAGGATGCATAAAATAGGCAGTTAACATTCCAACCCATCCTGGGCAGAAAGTAATACCCTATCTCCAAAATAACCAGAGCAAACAGGATTCAAAGTGTGGCGCTTGTGGGAGAACTCCTGTGTAGCAAGCAAGAGCTCCTGATTCAACACTCAATGCCACCAAAACAAAAACAAAATTCAAGGATTAGAATCTTATTTTAAATCCACCAAAGGAAGTTCCCTTTTTGAAATACTTCTATTTTAGGTATAAAACCCCTGTAGTCAAAACAAAAGAACTTCATCCTACCAAAAAAATGGAAGAATAATAACAGAATTCAACCAATTATATATGGATATTAGAGATGATAGCATATAACAAATTCCTGGATCAATATAATGATCAATGTATTGCAGATACTTGTTTTAATTACCACAGCATAATCTATCCTGATGGCAATCTGCCCTGTGATTGTTGTTATATATACCACCATATAGGATTTTTAACCATATCTACAGATCTCATTAATTCCAATTTAAAAGACTCACTTGGAAAAGTCAAATTTTAGATGATGTAAATATTACCACTGGGCAAGTGCTCTGGTAAGCCTACCTTGGCATACCATCTACTCTATTGAATGTTTTTACTCAAATTGTATACAAGTGATTAGCCAACACTGTAGTCTGGCAGAGTAAAATTTCCTCCATATGACTTCATGAATAAGAAGAGTGAGGGTAGCAAAGAGACAGTATTCCAAACAGAGAAAGAGAGGAAGAGCAATAGTAATCAAGAGGCAGGTAACAGGAAAAGTGAACGTCACAGAAAAACAGGAAAGTGATAAAGACAAACAGCAGGGATACTGTATAGCTCAAACCCCAGCACTGAATGGGTATTGGAATCTGAAGCCACAACCTCAAAGCTAGTCATGTACCATTGATGACTATAAACTGAGAATCCTAGTCACAGAAGAAAACCACAGTTGCTGGAATCCAATGTGGGAATTTTGTGTAACAGTGAATATTACTGCATGGCAAGCAAGCAGTGGAGAAGAAATCCACGGCCTTTTCTCAATATCTTAGAGTGTTATCAGTAAGTGCCAGCTTTAGAGATGGCTTATTATTTGAGAATGTACTATTGTGAGCACCTGAAAACAAGGAACCCCCACAAGTTATGGCACCTTGGGACACTGGCACAGATTCTGAGTGGGAGACTGATGTGCAAGGCACTCATACAAAGGAGGAGGGTCAGACATAGACCTGTTGAGAAGCCAAAGCATCAGAAAGCTCAAGTTGTTAGCACTGCATTAGTCAGTGTCCCTAAGTACTGTATCAAGTAGTAGACCCTAATGCCTGTGGATTACTGTGGAGACTAGAGCTCTGACCATGACTCACAGATTGTTCACCATTAGAGTTCAGCATGCAGTTTGCTGCCAGGCCCCCTGGATATGACATCTCTGAGTTCAGTTCCCATGGATTACTTGATTTCTACAGTCTTCTCTGTCCTACAGGGTGGCTTGCTAAAATGCAGGGTTTAAAAGCACTGAGTCATTCAAAAATATTCACTTCTTTATTCTCTTCTGTCATTGGAGAACTCAGTACACCTGTTTGTTTCCCTCACATTCTGATGCATTTGAGTGATTCCCTTTGGCCTGGATATTTGTGTCCTGGGTGTAAAAACTGAGTAAGGAGATCAGGGTGAGTGGGAACTTGTCTTGTCCAATGGCCATGAGGTCACTGGGCCCAACAACAGCTCTTGTTATGCAATGAAGGGCAGCTTCCCAGCTGACAGCAGTCCTGATGCTGACAACATACAAGTGAGTGGCTTGGTCCTCATCCTGCATACAAAACCAACATGAACACAAGGAATACAGGGAAATGCAATATAATCAATCTATGAAGCACTACTCACTGCCCCCATAACTGATAGATTCCAATATTAGTGGACTTCAAAATACCTTCTCCTGTTATTTTTGTTTATTATTATTTTACTAGAGTTAATATTCAATTTCTTTATTTAGTTAAAAATTTTTATGTGCTTTTCCAAATTTTTAACTATATTTAATTTTATTTATATGTTTTATTCATTTTGTAATTAAAATCAATCTGGTTTTCATTTCTCTTCATACTTTTTCTTCTTTTCATGTATTTATTTATCTTACTGCTTCTTTCTTTTGCCCTTTCATACCCTCTTATTTATTTCTTAACAATATTAACAATTTTACCATTATTTATGTTAATTTCCTAGTTTATTCTACATTATTTTCCAACTATATTTATGATTACTGATGGATAACTAACATTCTCCAATTTATGTTTTTACACTTCTCTATTTGGTTGGTTCTGCTGTTGCTACTGCTGTGGTGATTTATTTTTTCATCTAAGTGTTGTATATTTGATTGAGCTCTCAAGGGAAGCACTCACACTAAGAAGACCACCTTATAAAACCAGAAGCGATGTCCATATCCATAGATATGCAAATCACAACAAGAGGGCAAGATATATAAAGAAACAAAGCAACATGTCTCCTCCAAAATTTGTCTCTCTTCAGTAACTGAATCACATGATATGACCATGAATTAAATCCTAGACAAGTAATTTGAAAGTATAGTTTTAATCTCAAAGAGACTCAAAATAAAAAAAAGTATTAAGAATTCAATTCAGAGCTTTTATGAGGAATTCAACTGAATAGACAAGAAATTCAGAAAGAGATAGAGATTTTAATTTTAAAAACCCAGAAATCTTTAAAATGGTTCATATATTCATAATAATCCATAGTATGGGTTGAATGCTTACTCTGCTTCTTCCCACAGCATGTCTCAAGCCCTATAATAAATCTCCGGTTTCTGCCCTTCACCATATTGCTTTATTTAGTTTATAGGTGTGAGTAGATGGATCTGACATGTGGAAGCCCAGCAGTTTGGGACTGGGATCCAAAACTCTGATTTCAATAGTGGGAAAACAGGAGGGTTGAAGGAATGCACATCCTTTCTGCTGTCACCAAGTAGATGTCAGCCTTAACTTCTCCAGACTTCAGGCTTCTATTTATAATTTAAGCTACTGATATGCTTGCTTTAACTGTGTAGTAAGTTGAGTCCTCAAAATTCCAGTCAGAGTAAAACCATCTTGCATCAAGCTGACATTTAGCTGTCACCTCCTTCCTGTTGTCCAACAGTATTCGCAAAGAGCAGAAAATTCCTTGAAAAGGGCATGGACAATTTTCCCATAAAGCAAAATTTTCCCAAGGTCTGATTCTGTCTATGATGTAATGTTGTTTAGGCCTGTAGTTACTTTTGCTGTTTGGACACCACATGCAAATGCAGGTCCAGGTTTCTGCCATGGACTCACAACCATATAAAATAGGAGTTAAGTAGGCAAAGAGTTGTGATTTTGGTGTTCAGGTTTGTGTATCTGTCTGTAGTCACCCACTGTTTTGTAAGTAACTCTAATAATCCATATCCACAGACATGCAAATCATAACAAGAAGCAGATTTGACATCTAAATGACCCAGTTACCATCCTCCTTGTCTGCATCTTCAGGAGAGAGAATCAGCATCACTTGCAGGGCCAGTCAACACACTAGCAATTCTTTAGCCTGGTATCAGCAGAAATCAGGGAAAGCTCCTAAGTACCTGATCCATGGTGCTAAGAGACTGGAATGTGGGATCCCATCAAGGTTCAGAGGTTGCAGATTTGGAACAGAGTTCACTCTCACCATCAGCAGGCTGGAGGCTGAAAATGTTACAACTTGTTATTGTCAAAAGTATAATAGTTACCCTCATACAGTGATACAAGTCATAAAATAAACCCCCTGGGAAAGCAGAAGTCTGAGGCTGTGTTGCCCAGCTGCTTCTCCTGGTGCCTTCATTTGCTGATAGCCATTCTGAGATTCAGGCTCTGAAGTTCATCACAAGAGAGATACTCATGTATAGCTCAGTTCTCTGTCTTCTTGCTCACCCCAGCAACACAGATATGAAACTATCTCTCCTGGTTTGTTAATGACTAAGAACAGTACACCTGATGAATTTGGGTTTTGATGTCAGTTTGTTTTATACAAGACAAAATCTAAGCAGGAATTTATGCAATATAGGAAATATAAATAAATTAATACTATATATAATTTACTATGATAAATAAAGTGCATGCTATTTCTACAATTTTTTGAGTTTTGCTAGTTTGGATGTTCTCATAATAAATTTGGATGATCATTGAAGAATTTCCTGGATTATATACCCTCACTGTATGAGGGTAACTATTATTTCTTTAAGTCACAAAGTAAGAGGAAAAAATAAGAAAATTTCATGGCAATCTTTTTATAAAAATATTTAAGAAAGAAATGGAGTTCCTTTACTTAATACAAAATATATTACACTAACTTCAATGTGAATTTGACATTCTTTTTCATTACTATGAAGACCACTTTCTTCTTATTTGTTGGGGCATGAGCAATATTTCAAATTTCTGGGAGCATTTTACCAATGCAAAAAACACACTAGTCTTAAACTACTGTATAAGAAACTGCATTTTAAAAAGCAGGGATCTATAAAACCTTTAAAAAGGCATGTGTTAAGAGATTATTTTTTCATTGAGTAAAAATGATGCTATACTCATAGATAATTTCTTTTGAAAGACACATGATCAAACCTCAGTTTTTCACAAGCTAGCTGGCTGGAATCCTTCTGCTCTACCTGAATAGAAATTGCATTGAGGCATGGAGAAGTTCACACATATATTCGAAACATACAGAAGGTTTTTGTAAGCAGCAGTGGAGGATGACAGTAGGCACAACAGGTGGTGCTGTTTAGTGCCACAGCTTCTGGTACCCAGGACTCTAGCCCAAAACATTTAAGAGCTGGCTTGGAGTCACCGACTTCCTTTCTCCACGTCAGACCCAATGCATTGGACTATTCTCCACTGGAGGTGTTAAAGCTCTCATAATCAGTAGTTTAGTCCCAGAGTCTTTGACAGCCCATGGTAGGGGAGGTGATACTGCCCTAACACTTCAGGATCCTATATCAGACTGTTTGACAGTTCACATTGGCAGCAGGTGTTATAGCTCTTAAACATCATTCACAGTTTCATCTGTCTGGCTCTTTACAGCCTTCTGACATTCTTCAGAGTTGCCTCTTCATTCTATCAATCTTTCTTTCTGTACTTCTGAGATCCTATATTCCTACCATCACTTTTTCCCTTTGCTTTTGCCATAGTTGCTGTCACCACTACCAGCACAACCACCATTTCTCTGCAGCCACCTCTGCCATAGGTCCTGTCGGCATCTGATGTTAGCTTTGATCCCATCCCCATGAGGGTACTAATGCCTGTAGTTGACCATGATGTCATTGCTAATGATGGCCTCTGTTTTGTGGAAAGCTCTACTTCTGTTCCTGCCTATATGTCTCTAGCCACAACATGGCTTCTCTTGCCTTCCCACAACTTCTTATTGTTTATGTTATCAGTTCTAATGCTCTACTAATAGTGAAAATAAAAAGTAGACAAGGATAACGACACAAGAAAAATCTTTAATGGGACCTAATGTTGTAATACCAGGAAGACAGGACAGGAGGCTGTCTTACAGCAGCTCTCCAGGTGAACTGAACAGACTTCTCATATGGCTACATGAAATGTTTGACAAGGGTGTGTGTACCAATCATTGCAGCGATCTTTTGTGAAAAGGTATTGTGGTTGCACCAATCATGACATAGTTCCTTCCACCAGTTGGCAATTCCAAAGGAAGGTCCTTGAACTTGTCAGAAGCTGTTTGCTGGGCCACCAGGGGAAAGGATTTGCCTCAGTCTGGGTCAAAAGGGTTTCAAGGTCACCTACAGCTCATTGAGGCTTGTGGTGGCAAAAACATTGGTGGAAGTTGTCTGCATAGATGAGCCCAGATTTGAATTTCAGTAGCAATCTGGGGCTGACTATAAATTCTTCAGGATATCCATGGAGTGTTCAAAACATCTGGTGTTGGCATGAGGACACCTCAGCTGCCTACACAGCTGATAGTCTTTCACAGAAGGTACTCAGGTTCCAGGGAACTAATACTAGTCATTTTGGAGTTAAACTGCCCTAGGCAGCAAAATCTCAGCATTTGTAAGGGAAAGTATAAACAACATGAGTGGTGGTTACAATAAAGACATAGTAGCAAGAGTGCTTAACATTTTGTATAAGTGCTCTAACAATACTTGACACTCTGGTTCCTCAAGGATAGGTGGATCCCTACTGCCATTGTCAACTTTAATTTATTTTCTAGTCAATCAAGGCTCAAAATATTTTAAAGTGTCTTGATGAATAAAAAGGCTGATAACACAATTATCTATTATGAAATAAATAAATAATTTCATATTTAAATGGAGTAAAGTTTTATAGAAATTTTAATATCCTCCAAACTGAAAATATTGAAATGTATTTACCTGTGTTAGAAATTAAAATGTATGTATCTGGTTAGAAATATTCACATGTATGGTCCTGTGTTAGAAATGTAGTTTGGTTTGGGGATTTTTTCCACATCTCAATTTGCCATGACAGTCCTTTGCCCTGGTTGGACACTTTCCTTTATTCTTAGACCCACATAAGTATAATCCATTGGCTGGAGACAAGCTCAATGTTGTGCAGCAAAACCACCTTGTGAGCCCTGCATTCATCATCCTGGTGATATAATTAACATGAGCATTCAGGAACATTAAAATGAATGCACAGTTATCAGGTATTGACTTTTAAGTGGCTGTGTGAATGTGGAACTGCAGGCAGTACAGGTCTTTCCACAGGCTGTGTCAGCAGTGTTATTTTTAAATGGTTTCTAGAGGCCTGAGGAGTCTTCTCCATAGGCTTCTCCACACCTATGAGAAATTCATTACCCCATAGTAGATTCCTGTCTATTTGCTAGACTTCATTTTTTGCAACCTAGAACAATGAGTGGATTGCACTTCGTTCATTACTATAGTCTACTTTGTTTTCTGATTATAATACACTTTAGTCTAGTAAACTTGTTACAGGAGGCAATCATGAACAACCTTCCATGCAATCAAGAGTAGAAGTAGAAGAAGCATGAGGGAGCAATTGAATCCTTAGTACGTTGCTTTGCTTCATTGAACAAAAGTTGGAGAGTACAAAATTGTTACCTCTGCCTTCAAAAAAAATGAAGGGACAAAAGATACAAACACAATCAATATTGCTGAGGATTTGGGAAACTTGGCACTTGGGAACACATTAATGTTAGGAATTAAGATGACCCAGATGCTGTAAAAACCAGAATTACTACACCTCAAAAAATTTGAAATATGACATAGAATATAATTTGTGGGTATATACCAGAAAAATTAAAAATAAGAACTTGAAGATGTAAGTATTTAATAAGAAGTTTGTAGAGCCATATTCATAGTATCATTATATACGTTAGCTAAAGAGTAGAAGCAACCCAAATGATCATCTATGCGTTACCAGACTAATAGATAAATCTCCCCAATTTTTTTCAATATAGTATTATAATTCCTAGTTAGAACAATAAAATAGAAGAAAGAAACAAAAGGAATGCAAATAGGGGAGGAAGAAGCCAAATTACCCCTATTTGCAGATAATAGGGTCTTATACCTAAAAGACCATAAAACTTCATAAAAATCTGTTATACCTCATAAACATACTTAGTAAAGTAACAGGATACAAAATCAATATATAAAAATCAGTAACATTTCTGTACACAATAGTGAGCAGTCTGAGAAAAAAATCATGAACACAATACCATTCAAAATAGCATCAAAAATTAAAATGCCCAGGAATATATTTATTAACAGAAGTGAAAGACCTCTACAGTGAAAACAATGAATCACTGAAAAAAGAAACTGAAAACGACATTAGAAATGGTCAGACTTCCCATACTCATGGGAGTCAATATGGTGAAAGTGGTTATACTACTGACTGCAAAAATGCAAGAAAAAAATTCCAAAAGCATTCTTTATAGAGACAGAAAAATCAAACCTAAAGTTTATGTGAGCACACAGAAGACCTCAATTAACTAAAGTAACCCTGAGCAAAAAGAGCCATTCCAGAGGTAACATAGTACCTACTTCAAACTATACTGCAGAGACACAATAGTAAACAACAACAACAAAAAAAAAAAACCAGACAAAAACTAACCCCACATGTTAATGTTACAAGAATAGATGCAATGACCATTGGAACAGAATAGACATTGCAAATACAAACACACACACAGAAATAGCCATTTGATTTTTGACAAAAGGAACCCAAAACACACTTTGGAGAGATAAGCCCTTCAATAAATGGTATGAGGAAAACCGGATACCTACATGTAGAAGACTGAAAGTAGATTCTAGTCTTTATCTTGTGCTAGTATCAGTTCAAAGTAGATCAAAGATCTCAATATAAGACCTAAAACTCTGAAACTACTATAGGAACAAATAGGGGAAACACTATAACTTCCTAAACAGTATTCCATTAACTCAGTAATTAAAAGAAAAGGTTGGCAAATGGGATTGCATCAAAGTAAAATCTTCTGCATAGGTAAGGAAATTGTCTCTGGACTTACCACACAGCTTACCAAATCAGAGAAAGTGTTTGCGAGCTATACATCCC
Source organism: Castor canadensis (assembly GCF_047511655.1). Lineage (NCBI taxonomy): Eukaryota > Metazoa > Chordata > Mammalia > Rodentia > Castoridae > Castor > Castor canadensis. The sequence continues at coordinate 78,855,849 of NC_133397.1, read as the reverse complement.
AGGAGGGATTAGTAACCAGAATATATAGAGAACTAAAAAACTAACTTTTCAATGAACCAACAACTAATTGGATGAATGGGCAAATAAATGGAACAAACAATTCTCAAAGGAAGAAGTAAAAACTGCTTATAAACACATGAAGAAATTCTCAGCATGCTTGGTTACAAAGGATGAAAATCAAAACAACTGTGAGATTTCTCTTCACTCCTGTCAAAATGATTATCATCAATAGCAGAAACAAAAACAAATGCTGGCCATAATTCAGGGAAAAGGAATCCATATCCATGTTTTTAGGAACATAAATTAGTGTAATCACTATGGAATGCAGTATGTACATTTTCCAAAAATTAAAATTAGATCTACATAAGATACAATGATACTACTTCTGGGCATATAACCAAAGGAATGTAAGCCAAGACACAATAGATCTGCTAGTGCATGCATGTTTACTGCAGTACTATTGACAATAGCTAAGCTTTGGAAACAGACCAGTTGCCCTACAAGATACCCTATTAAGATTAAGAAAATGTGGTATATACTCAACCATAAAGAACCTAATTATGCCATATTTAGGAAAACGTATGGAATGTAAGATCATCATGTTAAGTGAATCTAAACTCAGAAGGACAAATGTCACCTTTTTTTTTCTCATATGTGGAAGCTAGACCTAAAAGTTAAATGTATACATAAATATGTATATTATCCATATATATGAACATAAGTATACATATAAGTGTATATAAATATGTACATATTTATATATAGAGAGAGAACATGGTTGTAATAGTGGGTCTTTGTTCTGTCTGAGGGGACTACAACAAAGGAAGTAAGAAAGGAATGAGAGTAAATCAAAAATACATTGTTCATTGCATCTGTGTATGAAGATAGCTTAATGAAATGCAATGAAAGCTGCTGAATAATAGGGGAACAGAGTGATAGAAAAAGAGCAAATGATAGAGGATTTCACTTGGATTAAAGTATGATATAAAAATTGTGAAATAAAACTCCGCTGTATAATCAATATACACTTACAAATGAAAGACTGGAATGTATAACAGGTCCTATCTAATACTGGGTCAAAGTAGGAGGAGGAAGGACAAAAGGAGAGGGTAACTGGGAGAAAATAATGGAAAGGTTGAATCTAAATAAGTTACATTGTAAAAGCATAGGTAAATATCACAATGTAATCCCATGTACAACTAATGTATGTTGATAAATACTGTAAAGAAAACCAGATTAAATGTTAAAAAGATAGCAGTTGGAGAGCTAGAGGTCAACTGAATAATGTCATAAGCCAAGGTTTGGGCTTCCATGGTTAAAGGCACACCCATTAGTCCTTCAGAGTCTTACATACAGCTTTAGGAAAATATCAGTTGTTTCCTTGTGAAATGATTTCTAGGTGCCATAGAAGAATGGACAAAGCACTATATGAAGTAATTGTTTTGAGGGGTGACATTATAAACTATTGTAAGGGGTATTTGGGAATGATAACTAAATATTCAAAGTTGGTGTTCAAGTCCAAAGTGAGCATCTGGGAGACCAAAAATCAGTGCTAAATCAGGTGATTTTGTATATTAGAAAAGACCCCCCCACATCGAAGACCCCCTTCAGACTCAGTGAAAAAGACCATATGAATTACTTCTAGCAACTGCTGTGAAAAAAAATTTCAAGGGTGAAACTCTTGGATTAATTTCTCATTACCTACTCTCACCCCTATAGAACTTATTTATTACTTCTATATAGAGGTCTTTTAGAAACTGAGATATTTGTAAAATACATAATTATACTTTTGAAACAATGAAAATAATGTTGAACTTAATGATTTTAACTGGCTTACACCTATAATACTTGCAATGTAGGATGTAGGAAACTCTATCTCTTGGTCTTATACTCCAGTAGAATCTAGCTAACTAATCTACTAAAGATAATGACAAAAACCAATTTAAGAGTGCATTCTGAATTAATGTGATTGTTTTGTGTGTCATTGTGTGCTGTGTATGTCTTATTGTGTCTCCTACCTATTTGCTTGTGGCTTCTAAATTTTTTAGCTCATACATTTGCTATTCTTTGGCATGCCTAGATCAAAACCTCTGTGTGTATATAAGCATGTGCTGATGGCCTTAGGATGGTTCTTTAACTACTTTTATAAAGTTAATGTGCACAACTGTCTCAAAAGTTATCTAAAGTTCTAATCCCAACTAGGCCTAACTATCCTCTGCCTTAGGACTAAAGGAAATTTGTGAACATTAATCTCAATCTATTTCATTCTATCATGACGAATTCACATATAACTCTTTTATAAATAGGTTTACTGACACACGTGCTTTTGTAGATTACTATTATTTAAAAAATGGTTTGATTTAATTTTTTTCCCTAAGTCTTTTAAGTTATTAGGTTACTAAGAATTTTATTAAAAAATAGTGTTATCTAAATTCAGGTTTTTACACAGGTTGTTTCAAGATACAAGTTAAGGTCTTAAAATTTATTGGTTTATATATGTGTGATTGGGTTAGCTATAGTTAAAAGTTTGCCTAAAAGTTTTCTAAGGTCAAAATTTTAGGTACTAATATGTCTTTCAAAATAGGTTTCTATTTTATCAAAATAACAATTAGGGACTTTTATTGCTACAGGGTGATACAAAATTTTACCAAAACCAAACAAAAGTTACCTTCCAGTTGTGATGATAAAACCTTACGTTTTAAAGAGTCTACTAAAGGTAATTAATCCTAAAACATTAATTAGGGGCATTGTTAACTCTCAATGAGTGAGCCTGTTATTTTTGAGCTCTAAGGGCTACATGAAGGCCAACAACTACCCTGCTATCTGTCCTAGTTCATTCCGTTAGTTAACACCAGCAGTCTAGAATGTATTTTCTTAGCAACATCTGAGACATGACTCAGTCATTGGGTTTACTAAGTTTATGCTTACTCCCTTATCCCTGTTTCTGTTTCTAACCATTTGAGATATTAATCCTTTTGGTTTATTATTTTTAAAAATGTACATATTCCCCTATTTTTCTCAGTTTACAATCTGGGTACAACTCCATGCCCTGATTTGAAAATTGACCATGCACATTTTCCTTGTTTTTGGTATCAGCCTCCTTGTCCAGTGTATGTTTTAAAAGTTTGGCTTAACATTTAGTGTCAGCATACCATCTAAGAAGCCTCATGCATGGGTGGAAGAGAATGACCCTTAGGAGATTGTTTGACTGGAAAGAAAAGGTACCTTGCTACTTACTTGCTCTGGAGACATCTGATGGAAACTTGTCAGAGTGACCTGTATTTAGGCTTTCTGAACATAAAGAGGAAGCTTCATGAATCTCAGAATTCCTCATTTTCTCTCTTCCAAAAGGTGACTTTCCTCCTTTCCTTTTCCTCTATCTAACTCTCCACCAGCCAGCATAGGAAATTCCATTGAGCAGCCCACATGCAGAGGTGGAGGAGTGAATGAATTTTCCTGACCCCTTCCATCTATCTCTTTCCATCTGACAGCATAGGTAAATTCAACGTATTTGTTTGGCTATATCCTTAAGTACTGGGAGATGCTTTGATCCTGGTAACCGAAATAAGGTAAAAAGTTCTCTACAGAGCCCATTTGAAATTATTTACTATTTTTTATATCCTGCCCAAACCCTAAGGTATTTTTCTAATAATACTAAAGAAATTAAGTTTAAGCAGAATTTTTAGATGTTTCTAAAACTGCTAGTGCCTTGTATTTAAATGTTACAAAATCACTTACATAGTTAAAAATGTATATATGTAAACAGCTACAGTTCTTTTATCTAAAGTATATTCTCTCTAATAAGGTTTTTGAAACTTTTGATCTTTATGGCAAATGCTAAAAGTTTTGCCAATTAGGTCTGACATCTATCTGTCTGTTGAACATGACTTTATCTGACATCTGTTCATCAACCAAGCATTGGTTTATCTGACATTTGCTGGATATACATTGTTTTATATATGCATATATATATGTATATATATACATATATATATACAATTTAGCATCAAAACAAGGGATATTTAAAATTACTGACTCTACCTTCCTTTTTTTAATTGTCAGTACTGCATTGACAGTGCTGACAACCATTAGCTTGTTACTTTACCTAACCAAATTCAGGTTTCAAACTGTGATTACTTACGGTTACTTTAAATTTTGTCATTAAAGTTCTGATATTCAGGAATATTTATAGGCAATCCCATGAAAAATGAGTTTGACGAGTGCTTACCTATCAACCAAGATAGGCATCCTTAAGTACTGGCATCATTTTGTATTTTCCTTGTAAAAATTTTGTTACTGTTACTTGATTAATACTTTACAGCAATTTAAAACTCTCACTGAATCCCCTATGGGACAAAAAATTTGATTAATTAAGCCCACCCTAATAGCCATTTTTAATAAATCCCTTTGCTGCTTAATTTGGCCATAAAGGTCACACTGGCTCTGACTTCTCATCTGTTTGATGTGTTGCTTCCCCTCCTCCATGGGACAAAATCTGACTTTCTCAGAAAAGCACTCCCACCTGAGGGACAAAGCTGCCAAACTGGTAAAATCTTCAGAGATTATTGTTCAGAAAAACACTTTAAGAACACATGACCCTTGAGCAGTCATCATCCCCAACTTCTCAGATGACCAAGGGGCATTCAGCCACCTGAGACAGTTCAAAACAACTGCACAAATGATGGGACTTCTCAAGATCCTGATGGAGTCAATTATGGCAGACCTCTAAACATAACCAAATTTGAGAGATTTTAAAAAAGGATTCTTACAAATGTGCTCTAATATTTAAGCCTTCTACACCTCTGACCAAAGGCCAACTCATGTCTTTTGCCAATGCCTTCTGTTTCAAAAAGGCAATGAAATTTTCAATGATATCTAACTTCTGCTTAGGGATATTGTGAGTTTTGTTTCTGTACAGAACTGAATCTATGATTTTTCTCTAATTGTATGACACTTACATCCTGGCACACCTGGTGCCTAATATAGTCAGCTCTTAACTGCTCATTATAATAGACCAAAACAGAGGCCATTTAAGCATTAAAGTAGCTATAGATATAAACACCTGTAGGCAAAGTAACAATATGACTTTGAAACATTTCAAAATGAAAACTTAGATTCTTTATCCTTCCTGCTATATCTGGCTGGGCCCTTTCTGATGATCCTATCATTGTTAATGTTTTGGTCATGTCTTCTAAACCAGATTTATCTCTTTCAGAATGAAGGCCTCTAGGAATCAAACCATGATACAACAGGGCCATCTACTTCTGGAGGTGGAAGAGATACCCATCACTAATCATGATCAGGTTGGACAAAGATTCATAAAATTCACATCTCTGACCAAGTCCCCAGAGACAGCAATAGGAAAGGGACAATATTCCTGATAGGTGGGGTCTGCAGTCCCTTGTTATCTCAAAGCAGTTACTGAAAATAGACTACCCTCTTCAGCAACCACAAAAAGATACTTTTAGAATATTGTTCATCAGGGGGAGTTTGAGGCATGTTAGGTTAGGGACAGTCAAGGACTGCTGCCTTTCAAGAACTCCTCCCTCTATCCCACAGTTCAGAGGAACCAGGTGATGATATACTCTCTCCTATTGTTCAAAGTGATATAAAAATGGACTACCAATGATTCCCCTTCTCTTAATAAAGCATTTCTATTTCACACCATCCACATGTTCTGCTTGGATTCTTCCATGCCAGAACACAAGGATCAATGTCTTCTGGACACACCATTTGCTAATAACAGAGAATCATCACAAATCAAGAGATAGCTGACAGGAAAACTAAAAATCATGGAGAAACAGGTGATGCAGAGAAAAGTAAAAAACATTCTGTAGCTCAAACCCCACCTCATAATGGGAAGTGGAAGCTGAAACCACAACCACAAAGAAAGGAAAATACTTCTGATGACAATAGACAAGCAGTCCTAGCTACAGGAGAAATCAATACTTCTTGAAAGCCTTAAATCCACTCTGGAGATTTGGCAGGGCAGTGACTGTTCCTGTTTGTCAAGCTAGTATTGAAAAAGGAATACAATATAGTGCATTTAATACATTAGAATACTGTAACCACATGCCATAATTAGATGGGGGCTATTCTTTGTATCTGAGCTATTACCTGGGGACCTAAAAATCAAGGAACAATCAAAATTCAGGGATCCTGGGGACAAAATGCTATTGTATCTGGATTAGTGATGGCTATTTGAGACAGTCACAGAGAATGAAAGGTCAGACCTTGACCTGGTGAGAAGTGTAAGCACTGAGGAACTCTGGTTTTAGGGTGGTGCAGTGATCAGAGTCCCCAAATTCTGTGTCAAGATATTATCTGAGTATTACTGTGGAGTCTGTGAACTCTGAGGCTGTCTCACACAGATTGCTCAGCCTTTACAGGTGGCTAGCTTCAGTGTGTGTTTTGTGCCAGGACCTCAGAAATGAGATCTCTGGACCAGGTTCAATGAATCACTTGATTTCTGCAGTCCACTTCCTCCTCTAGGGTGGCTTACTGCTGTGCAGGGTCTAAACTCACTAAGTCATCCAGGAAGAGATTCCTGTTCCCTAGGTTTTCCATTTCCATTGCAGCAGAACTCATATTCCTGTTTGCCTCCTCACATTCTGATGCACTTTTGTGATGCTCTTGGTTTGGACATTTGCTGGCTCTGGGTATATAAACAGGAAGGAACTTTGGGGTGAGTGAGAATGGGTCCTGCCACTGGTCATGAAGGTCATTGGGCCCAGCAACAGCTGCTGCTATGCAAAGAAGAGACATTTCTGGGCTGAAAGCAGCCCTTAAGCTAACAACATACCCGTGACTGACTTGGCATAGTCCTGCATACAGAACCAAACTGAACAGTAGAAACAGAGAGCAGTACAATAGACCCAAGCTATGAACCACTACCCACCAACTATATAACTTGCAGATTCCAAAACTCGAGGACTCTCAAAGGAGCTTCTCCAATTATTTTTACTTACAATTCTTTTTCTATATTTAATATTGTTTTGCTTTATTTAATTAAATAATCTTTCTTAAGTTTAAATTTTATTCCTCTTTTTTACTTCATTTGATTTATTTTTCTTTATGTTGTTATTAGAGCTTTTAATCTTTTGTTCATTGATCTTCCTCTTTCTCATATTTTGTCTTTTTCTCTTTCATTTCATTTATTTAATCTTGTTTTTTCTTTCTGTATCCTTTTCTTAACCCCTCATTTATTTCATAATTTTAGTGGTAACTTTATTATTATTTATTTTAATTTCATACTGTAGTCTACATTATTTTGTAGCTATATTTTTATGGTTACTTGTGGTTTACTACTTGTCTTTAATTGATTTTTATCAATTTTTGTCTATCTGCTTATTTTTTCTGTTACAGCTGTAATGGTGCATTGTTTTCTCGTCTATGAGCAATATTGATGATTTAGTTCTCAAGAGAAACCTTCACACTGCATAGATTACCATGTAAACCCAGAAGTGTCCATAGATGTGCAAATCACTATGAGAAACATGAAGAGTGAAGGTGACATGACTCTTTCAAAATTTTTAATTCTTCAGTAACTCAATCCCAAGAAATGGACATGAATTACATGCCAGACAAGTAATTCAAAAGTCTATTCTTAAAGATGGTCATTGACCACAAAATAATTAAGCAGATATATGAAGTCAAGAAGTCAATTAAGAACTTGGATGAGAAATTCAACTAGTTAGATAGGAAGTTCTGCAAGGAGATAGAGATTCTGAAAAAAACAGACCTAGAAATCCTAGAAATGAAAGACTCAGTTACTTAAAGAAAAAACTCATGCTAGGAGAAAGATTATCTGTGACTGAAGACAATATTGAGGAATTATTGCTTACAGAGTGCAATAAAATGAAAAGAAAAATTCAAGATTGAATCCTATAAGATTCAAGGTCAAAGAAAAGACCAGTAGAAGGAAGAAAAATACCAGAATAAACAAAAGCAATTGTTTATTCTTTATTACTTGGGAAAATATGTGCCTTATTTTCAAGTGGAAATGAAGACTGTGGTATGATATGGTATCTGAGCTACAAAGTTGCTGAGTTATGTATAGGGGATACCCGATGTGCTTTTTTCTCTGAAAACTGAAGCCTTGTCTTACCTATCTACTTCCTTCTTGGAGGCTCACATATTAGGGACTGAATAGTGTCCTCTAGATTTGTATATTGGAGCCTCATCAATGTGTGTGTGTTTGTGTGTGTGTGTGTATGTGTATTTGCAGTACTAATGTCCTTACAAGAAGAGGCACCAGGGAGTTTTGTCTTTATCCCTGCCTACAGACATGAAGGAAAAGCCTTGTGAAGACAAGCAGAAATGGGAAGAGTTAGAAAGCAAGTCTCAAAAGTATGGATATCTGTTTGTCCTGCATCATGTACTTCCCAAATTCTGGGACTTTGACAAAATACACTTCCATGTATTAAACACACAGATGAGGTTATTTTGATTCACTGTAGCAATGCAAACAAATTAGTATTCCATTTCAATCTTCTTGAGTAAGATGTGCTTCAGGTAGTGCCTTTTGTTTGTTGAGTCCAATCTTTGCTTCTCTTATTCCTGTCGCTCTAACCTTGGTGAGAAAGAAGGACCCAGACATCATCCCCAAAGTGTTTGCATTAAACACGGATGTTTTCTTGCCCACCAAGGTGCTTGCCTGTTTACTTTTCTGATCAGAGTCTCATAAACTAAATGAAATGCTCATGTTTGATGTCATACATAAATGGCAATGATCATCTTATGTGGAACTAATCTTTGGCCTTCCTCTCTGTTTCCTAGGCAAGAGGGTCCCCAGCAGTAGCATTTGCAACATCCCAGGCAGAAACTACCAGATCCAAGGCTGGACTTTGAGGTGTATATCACTCACCTCCTGGACATCGTGCCTGCCAAGGGAAGAGTGATGGGTCTGCACAGAGGTCACTCTAGCCATTGGCAGCTCCACAACATTTGAAGTACATGGACCTCCTCCTGTCACCAGTGGAAGGGAATAATTCCCCAGATGTTTTTCCTTTCAGGGGTCTGCTGAGAGTATGAAGACTGCTTAGAGGAGCAGGTTGGGGGTCTGCTTAGAAATCATATCCTCTTTCTCCCTTCTAAGCTTTCTCCCTTGCTTGGTGCATCTCTTGTATTTCTCCTCTGCATCTTTGTATGGAGACTTCACTGAGTTCTGTCTCCTCTACAATGATTTCATGAGGCCAATTCATCCTACTTTCACACTTGGGTGCATTTGTGCTGCAGTTGCAATCAATGTTCTCAGACACATGGAGTCCTATTGGTAACCCATAGTTTCTATTGCACTCCAAGAATATTCTTGAAGTGTGCCATAGGTACGTGGTAGTTAGTAGAGAACAGAGAGCAAAATGTTCACAGACTTCCACATAGGGCACATGAATCCCATTGTGATCAATGTCCCTGCAGTCATGTGAGCTGAAACCTGGATTTGTACATCTAGTGCTACTTTTGAATATCATAGCTCAGTTAATCAATCTTAAGTCAAACATGATCCCAACAAGTAAATTATTATCTATGTATATTCAGATATTCATACTGATCCTAAGTATATGTAGATATATCAATATAATTCTAAATATTACTGATCTGGAGCATTCTCCTTTTATTGATGTGTAGAATTGACACTGGCTAAGATAAAGTTCTTTATATTGTATTTGATGACTGCCATTTCTGACTCCAGTAGGATCTTCGCTCTTAAGGACCAGAAAGATCAGTGCAGAGCAGAACTGGACCCACAGAATCTGGATAGTCTGTGGCCTGTTAACCTTGGTTCATTGCTCAAAAATTTTCTGCTCTTTCTTTTCCCGAATCCCAGACAGCCCTGTGGATTTTCTCCAAACCAGAGCCACACCCTTATTTTTGTGAAGACCACTTACTTCCTTCACAGTCCAGGACCTGAGCCTAGCATCTCTTATATTGTGCAAGCCTGATCTTAATCACAGTTTGAGAACCTGCTCCAAATACCTTCAATTTATTCTAGTACCTGAAAGTCTGTTCTGGTCTTAAATTCACAGGCCACATTTTCCACAATTGCTAAATCTAGCAGTCTCACTTGTTAATTAGAAATTTTCTATTATTGGCATCCTCAAGGACTGGCTTATTTCAAGCAGATACAGATTCCTTTAATATCTTTCTCCCCCAAACAGGGCACATTTTTTATAGTTCGCATTAGATATCCTTTCTTTATAAGGCTCTAAGTCTGTCATGCTGTGCACAGTAAGGAAATGTGAGGCTCTCTCAGGCGAGGTCAGAGGCAGGCATTATGGGTGTATGTGATTAGCTCAGAACTGAGGTGTATCAGCAGTGAGGGGAGGGCGCCTCTTGGAAAAGATTTTGATTTTTCAAAAAAAGATGGAAGATAATAGGTTTATCTGAATTTCTTAGGATGTTTATAGAGTACTTCATTCTAGAGACAGTACAGCATGTTTGAGATCATGAGGCACTAAGCCCAACACTGTAAAGTCTACTTGGTGATAGTATATAATTTATTCAAACTGCTTTTCTTGAAAAACAGCACTGACTTTTACTTTTACCCATCAATGAACTAAAGTATGGGAATATCATGCCATCTTTCATTAATTTTTTATCTCTCTTTATTCTAAGACATTCTCTCTGCAGGCACTTTGTAATCACCATGGAATTGGTAACTCTTCATGACATGGGACAGAAACGATACCTAACAGTATGGCCTCTTCAGGGTAGGCCATTACCAAGGGACAATTACTCTGCACTAAAACTCCCAGAACCGCTCCCCGAACAAGGATTGGAATAACAACCAATCAGATGACACCAGTGACTGGGACTGTTTAAGTATGCATACCTCTCTCCCACTACTCCCAGTTCTTTGTGTATTTAAATTTCTAACTCTTGTCTATAACCTGAAGATGGCTGAAGGTGGGCTGAATGCTTGCTTTGCCTCTTTCCACAGCACGTCTCAAACCCTGTAATAAATCTCTTTTCTCTGCTTTTCACCATGCTTCTTTATTTGGTGTATGGGTATTGTGAGTAGTGGGATCTGATAAGTGGAAGCCCAGGAGTTTCAAGCTGGGGTTCAAAACTCTGGCTTCAATAGTGGAAAAGCATGAATGTAGAAGGAATCCACATCATTCCTCCTGTCACCAAGCTGATGTTATTCCTGATTTTTTCAACTTTCAAACTTCTATTTATTTATTAGGCCACTGTTATGATTTGCTCTATTTATTCACATGAGTCCTCTGAATCCCACCCAGAACAACTGATCACAAAGTATACTGCCATATTGATCACAGTGATAAAACATCGAATATTCCCTTTGTTGCTACCATGACTCCCCTTATATTCTCTATTGTTTTCCTAAATATACTGGCTTAGGAAAGGGGTTAGAGTTGAAATTTTTGCAGTATCAATTGTGTCTCAGATGTTATCAAAGATGCAGACTTCCTTTGAATGAAGTGAAGAGTCTATTGTAATTTTACCTTTGGGTAGGGAATTTTGAATTTCATAATCGTTTGATTAAGTAGATTTGCAAGTAGAAGGCAGAAATTACACCATCACTTTCTTCTTTGGCTTCAGTCAGAGCCATTCATTTAAGCTCTCTGAATGTATTATTTCTAAGATTCTAGAAAGTTCAAAACTTGCCACTTTTGCTCCTATGGATCTGGCTCCTGATCATGGAAGGTCGAAAGGAGTTCATTTCATTTTAAATGAAAAAAATCTTCTATTCTTATTTTCATATGTTCCTATGCATTTCTGGGGACAGTTGAACTTGGACACACTAATAAAGCTCAGCACCTGAGCTCAGTGTGCCTAGCAACTTAATTCTTTCTGAACTCAATAGGATGGAACATGCTTTATAATGGGACTAGTAGTGCCTTTTCCCCAATATAGTGGCAGTGAACTACTGTATGATGCAGTCTGAAAGTTTTTATCCCAGAAAATTCCCAGAGTGAACCATGGAAGACATCCCATTTGTTTTTCCCAATCCACATTTTCTCATCACAGTCATACGATATTCATATCATCCCTACTCCCAAATAATTGCTCATTTATTTTCTATTAAATTCTGCCTTTTAAGTTGACACTATTTGATTATTTGTGCTCTTTATAAATTTTGTATACTTTGGGATAAATTACTCAAAATTGTATTGTACTACAATCTATTATTTTCTTCGTTCCATGATCTTTTGTTTTTTCGTTACTAGGATTGTTCTGAAGTGATTTGATATGAAGACCATTTCTCAGGAGCTGATCAATTCATCATTAAGAGAATCAATGACAACAGAAGTATAATCACTTTATTTCACAGTTCAAATGATAGTGGCATTATAGACTAACATCCCTTATGTAGCCCAGAACACAAACCTCCCTGCTTGAAGTGGCCCAACTGTCATAGATGTCTTTTCTCTGGGGAGCAGCAGAGCAGGTTCTGTGAGTCTATGTGAGAGTAAGATGCTGGAGAACTCAGGAGAACAGGTTGCTAGTGTTTGTGTCATATGTGCCTTGACTTTGGCTCATGCAACCACACAGTAAGACCTTGTCTTCTATAGCAGCCCTGGGTGGCAAAGCAAAAGGGAAATTGAAGTAGTCCAGTTAATCTGTGAGCCAGCAGTATGGTGACAAGGAGAGTTGAGTGACAGCTCATCCTGAATCATTACTGTCTGCCCACTATTATCAATGAATTTTGTTTTCAAAATGACCAGCCCATTTCCACAGATTTGTGGCATTGAATACATGTTGGAAATTAGCAATTTTTGGTAGGCTAATACTTGATAATATTGGAAAATGGTATTATCCTACTTATTTAACTGTCTTTTCATTTCCATCTTACACTGAGCTACCTTCACAATATCTTGTATCAGAAAGCATTCTACACAGGTAAACTGAAGGAGAGTATGGCTAAGGATAACTAATAAAATGAGTATGCTTTTGAAAATTCATAGCAGATATCAGATTCTAATATCAAAAATTCTTTTTCTGCTGTTACCTATTGCTGAGTGGAAGTGAGCTCTAACAATTTGAAAAATGGCCTTTGGAAATATTCAGAATAAACTGACAGGAATTTAAAATTTTTTACAGAGTTAAAAAATTTAAGTTTAGAATTGATACTAAATACTATACATTTGGTACTACAATGCTATAATAAGAGGATTTAAGTAAAATAAACATTTGTTATTTTATATGAAACAATTATTGATTAAAATAAATCTAAAGTCCACATTTTTGTTGTAACCATATACAAAATTATGCTTTCAGTGTGTTCTCTTTAAAATAGTGCTCCAACACCATTTGGAATCTTATAATGTCTCAGGTCACTTCTTGTCATAATGTAGCATGATGGACTTTAAAGAGTGATTGAAGAAATAGAGCACTGAGATCCAGCTTCAGCTTAATGATATAAGATACGTTTGAGATGATTCCCTATTGCAAGATAGTGGATTCCAGAGTAAGTCAATTAAACTTCTAATGTGTCCTTTCTTTAAGTTTCATAGTTGTCTGGCAAAATTTGTGTAGAAATCTATCAGGCTAGAATTCTCAAATTCTGAATACATATTAAATGTACTAATAAACATTTCGTTGTGCTTAAAATGTGTTAATAGACACACTGGGAAAGATAAAGTGAAAGGAGGAAGAGTAGGGGATCAGTACTGCATAGTTACCTTCAGCCCTATGTTATTGATAACACCTGTGACTTGCTTCTGAAGTGATGTGAGATAAGAGTTCTGACTAAATCCTACTCAGTATGGACATTTAGTATTTAAAATTTCAAAAATGAAACAACAGCATAAAAATCCCTGGATGATGCTAGTAATCAAAATGACTACACACTCAAGCTTTCCTCTGTAGACACAGCAAAGAAGGATTGAGACTATTTAGGACAATATCCCCAGTGAGGACTAAAATGATAAACACATACAAAACTAAAATGTCACAAATGTACTGAGACCATCATGATGTAGGCCCATCTCATTGGTGACACCTATAACCACAGTCAGCCACAGCACTCTGAGGAACCAGAAAACAAAAGTATATGGGAAACTTGACACATACAACAATGGCCTTTATTTCAATGAGCAAGAATCCAGATACACAAAGAACAGTGATTCTCAGAGTAACTGTTATTATGCTTGTGTTTATGTCTGTTTGTGTTTGATTTTAGGGTGCCTGCGTTTATGTGATTCATTGAGTGGGAAGGCAATTCCTAGTGCTGACTTTTTGTAAGCCATATGGCTTTTATCAAGCTCACATTCACCTTTAATGATTGTGCAGCTTTTTTTGAAGGCACAAACTTGGGCAATGAGTTGAACATGTCTTTTTTTGACCATTTCTTGAGGAAGGGGCGGGAGTAACCAGTACAACTCTTATGATTCCAAGGTCAGCAGCAGTAAGGCTAGCATTCATAGCAACACACCTCTGTCCAGTCAAAGACAACCAGTAATAGAACTAGCATTCACTATAACACTAGGAACAAGAGATACCAGTTCCTAGGTTGTTGGTCTACTTGGCATCTAATGACATCTCTAGGGTTTCAGCCAACTTCTGTAAGGATGTTCTGAACACATTTCACACTCCCAGTCAGTCTAGGTGGCTAATGATTCTGCAAATTCATTCTTTTCAGCAGATCTCTAACAGTGTCTTCCAGGATGCTGGCCCCAAACAACACCTTTCTTGGTTAATGAGGCTAGACTATTAGGTAGCTTCCCTTTCCTGAGCATCTGTTGCAGACACAGAACCTGAAGTAACCTAGCTATTGGATTTCTCATGTGGAAGTCTGAAAAGAGGATACTTGTTATCATCCTACATTGTTTTAAAATTTTTTTATTATTCATTTATTCACATGTACATACATTGTTTGGGTCATTTTTCCCCCCTACCCCCAGCCTCCACCCTCACTCTCCTCTCCCCCCTCAATTCCAGGCAGAACCTGTTCTGCACTTTTCACCAGTTCCCTTGAAGAGCAGAAATAAGCAATAATAAGAAAGACAGCATTTTTTATAGTTGTGATAAGGATAGCTATACAGAGAGATTCCTAGCATCGCTTTCATACACAAATATGTTACAACCCAGGTTGATTCATCTCTAACTGATCTTTAAACTGGTTCCTGATTCCCTTCTCCTGTTGACCTCTGTTGCTTTAAGCTTTCTGTATTAATTCCTCTAGAGTGGGGACACCAAATGCTTTCATGCTTTGGGTTTTCTGTCTAACCCCATACCTCCCGTACATGTTCTCCCCTTGTCATGTACCCCAAGTCCTACAACATTGCTGTATTTGTCCTAGATCTAAAGATCACATATGAGGGAGAACATATGATTTTTTGGTCTTCTGAGTCTGGCTTACCTCTCTCAGTATGATTTTTCTCCAGTTCCATCCATTTACTTCCAAATGATAAGATTTCATTTTTCTTCACAGCTGAGTAAAATTCCATTGTGTATAAATACCACATTTTCTTGATCCATTTGTCAGTAGTGGGGCATCTTGGTTGTCTCCATAACTTTGCTACTGTGTATAGCACTGCAATAAACTTGGGCGTGCAGGTGCCTTTGGAGTAACCTGTGATGCATTCTTTGGGTATATCCCCAGGAGTGGGTTTGCTGGATCATATGGCAGATCTATGTTTAGATTTTTAAACATAAATAAAAAAAATATTTTTTTCCAGGTGGTTGCACCAGCTTGCATTCCCAGGAGAAGAGTATGAGGGTTCCTTTTTCCCCACATCCTCATGAACAACTGTTCTTGGTGTTGTGTTTGATGATGGCTATTCTAACAGGGGTGAAGTAGAATCTTAGTGTGGTTTTGATTTGCATTTCCTTCATGGCTAAAGATGGTGAGCCTTTTTACATGTGTTTTTTGGCCATTTGAATTTCTTCTTTTGAGAAAGTTCTATTCAGTTCAGTTGCCTATTTCTTAATTGGTTCATTGATTTTGGGAGAGTTTAGTTTCTTAAGTTCCATGTATATTGTGGTTATAGTCCATTGTCTGATGTATAGCTGGCAAATATTTTCTCCCACTCTGTGGGCGGTCTCTTCAACTTAGAGAAAATTTCATTGTTGTGCAGAGGCTTTGTAGTTTTATGAAGTCCCATTTGTCCATTCTTTCTCTTAGTTGCTGGGCTGCTGGGGTTCTCCTGAGGAAGTCTTCACCTATACCTATTAATTCCAGAGTGTTTCCTGCTCCTTCCTGTACTAACTTCAGAGTTTTGGGTCTGATATTAAGATCCTTGAGCCATTTTGAGTTGATACTAGTACAGGGTGACAGACATGGATCTAGTTTTAGTTTCCTGCAGATGGTCAACGACTTTTCCCTGCAGCATTTGTTGAACAGTCTGTCTTTTCTCCATCGTATATTTTGGCCCCTTTTTTCAAAAATAATGTGGGTATAGTTGTGTGGATTCATATTCAGGTCCTCTATTCTATTCTGCTGGTCTCCATGTCTGTTTTTGTGCCAGTACCATGCTGTTTTTATTGCTATTGCTTTGTAATATAGTTTCATGTTGGGTATTGTGATACCGCCAGTATTGCTCCTTTTGCTGAGTATCACTTTGTCTATTCAGTCTCTTGTGTTTCCAAATGAACTTTAGGGTACATTTTTTCAATGTCTCTGATGAATGTCACTGGGATTTTGATGGGAATTGCATTAAACATGTAGATTGCTTTTGGTAGTATAGCCATTTTTACTATGTTGATTCTTCCAATCCAAGAGCATGGCAGATCTATGCATCTTTCTCATCTTCCTCGATCTCTTCCTTCAAGGGTTTGTAATTCTCCTTGTAGAGGTCATTCACATCTTTTGTTAAGTTTACTCCTAGGTATTTGATTTTTCTTGAGGCTATTGGAATTGTTTCCATGTATTCCTTCACAGTTTGTTCATTGTTGGTGTATAGAACAGCTAATGATTTTTGCAAGTTGATTTTGTATCCTGCCACCTTGCTATAGCTGTTGATGGCGTCTAAGAGGTTTTGGGTGGAGTTTTTTTGGTATTTAAAGTATAGGATCCTATCATCTGCAAATAGGGATATTTTGATAGTTTATTTACCTATTTGTATTCCTTTTATTTCTTCTTGCCTAATTGCTGTGGCTAGAAATTCCAGTACTATTTTGAATAAGAGTGGGGATAGTGGGCACCCTTATCTGGTTCCTGATTTTAGGGGATATGGTTTCATTTTTCACCATTAAGTATGATGTTGGCTGTAGGTTTGTCGTATATAGCCTTTAGCATATTGAAGTACAGTCCTTCTATTCTTAGTTTTCTTATAGCTTTTATCATGAAGTGGTGTTTGATCTTTTAGAAGGCTTTTTCTTCATCTGTTGAGATGATCAAGTGGTTTTAGTCTTTGCTTCTATTAATGTGCTGTATTACATTTAGAGATTTGAGTATTGAACCAACCTTCCATCCTTGGGATAAAGCTGACTTCGTCGTGGTGAATGATCTTTCCGATGTGTTGTTGGATTTGGTTTGTTATTATTTTATTGAGGAATTTTGCATCGGTATTCATTAAGGAAATTGGCCTATATTTCTCCTTTTTGTAGGTCTCTTTGTCTGGTTTTGGTATGAGAGCAATGTTGGCTTCATAAAACGGGTTATGCAGTGTTCCTTCCCTTTCTATTTCATGGAACAGTTTAAGGAGGGTTCATATTAGTTCTTCTTTAAACGTCTGATAGAATTCAGCAGTGAATCCATCAGGTCCTGAACTTTTCTTTCTTGTGAGACTCTTAATTGCTGCTTCAATTTCATTTAGATCTATTCAGGTGGTTTAAGTCCTCTTGGTTCAGCTTTGGATGGCAGTCAGTGTCTAGAAATCTGTCCATGTCTTCAAAATTTTCAAATTTATTAGACTATAGGCTCTCAACGTAGTCTCTGAAGATTTCCTAGATTTCTGTGGCATTTGTTGTTATCTCCCTTTTTGCATTTCTGATTTTGCTGATTTGAGTTTTTTCTTTCCTCATTTTAGTCAGGTTTGCCAGGGGTCTGTCAAAACACTATGTGTTTTTCAAAGTTGACAGTATAATGATGAATCAGGGGAATGTCATAGCACAGTAAACATGAGAGATTCTGATGGACATGACATAAAATTAGTGATTCTTGGCACAACTATGAAATTTTTTACTGAAATTCTTAGACTAAAATGAAGTGTTTTTTTTTCTACCTAGATATTGATCTTTGGTGTCATCTTGGACCACTGGTATTGATCAAACAAACAAAAATAAAGGGTGGATTTAGCCCTATGTGTGAGCATGGCATGCATGGAAATGGCAAAGAAAGAAACTCCTTAACATATCAGCAATGAGGGTAAATAGAGAGGAGAGTCCCAATTTGCAGCCCTTAGAAATAATGGAATCTGCCAAAACTGAAAGTAAATCAAAGACTCCAAACACATAGAATTCTAATTTTAATTTAAAATTGGGACTTTACTATTTTAATTAAGGAGCTGAACATTTAGAAGAAATCTAATTTTCCTATGGTTTTAACATTTATTGAAGTTATAATACTTGCCTGTTTTAGGTATTTTGAAAAAGTAAGAAAAACAGTAGAAATTTCTAATCTTAGAATAAATACTATGGTAGAGTGTATGCCTACAATAAATACTTGCTTTGAAGTTCTGTGTATTGCTAACCCAGGTAAATCATGCACCACATATATGTGACATCATCTGAATTATTGACATATATGACAGTGAAAGTACTCCATTAAAATTATTCTTTAAAATTGGCATAAGTGGGGCTGTCCTAGGTCAATCATGACACATGGCCATGGCAACCCTTATGTTTTGGTTGTGATCAGTTAGTTCTTCTTCAGAGCTCTATTAAGGGAACTTTTTTCATTTCAACATTGAAAACATTTTTATAATACTAAGAAACAACTTTAAGTATTCTGATAGAATTGTAATTCTATTGTAAAGAGTTCTTTAGAGATGTTCATTGTAGCATTTATGGATCCAATTGCAGTTCTTGGATTGAGTTGAAATTATAGCAAGATTATGCACATGGAGCTGGCAAATGATAGCCAAGAGGTCAAATATGGCCTATCACTTGTTTCTAATGTTTTAGATGAAAACATAAATAAAATCTAAAAAGAGCTAAAAAGAGTCAGATTCTCTACTACTGGGCAATAACCTCAAGGCATGCATAAACTATAAAATATTATCAGTTAATTATCCACAGTTCCATCTTTTTCTGGATGCTGTTCATGGCCATAGTAAATATTAACATAGAAATAATTATTTGGTAATGTGAAATTTACTGGGTCATTCCTTTGTTCTGAATTCAGATTTACACTGTTAATCTACTCCTGTGGTTCCCACTTGATTCTGCAGGTGAAAGAGTGACTTATGGCATGTCTTCCCTGGTTCACTTAATCTTATTTAAGTCCAGTATCATGTTTCTAGAAAGTGATTTTCTCATTCACAATATGTTCATTTTTGATACTATAAATTATTATGATTAACAATTAAATAGTTACTGAAACACAATAACAGTACACGCACTCACATGCACGCGCGCGCGCACACACACACACACACACAGCATGAGCTAGTTGAGTCTTTTCCATTCTCCGATGGAATTTAGCATGTGATTGTCCACTTGTAGTAATTCTGGGAATGAGGGTAAACA
This sequence comes from Castor canadensis, assembly GCF_047511655.1. Lineage (NCBI taxonomy): Eukaryota > Metazoa > Chordata > Mammalia > Rodentia > Castoridae > Castor > Castor canadensis. The sequence continues at coordinate 78,836,253 of NC_133397.1, read as the reverse complement.
AATTTCATGGAAGACAACTCTGAATTTTGATTTATCTATCATCCAGCCCCTTCTTCCATGCCTAGGCCAGAGCATCACAGAATCATCCTGGTCCTTCTGTGGGGTATAGAGGGCTGAGTCTACACCCTTTCCTGTTTTTCTGCTCTTCTGTAATAGCTTTCAGAGAAGAATGTATTCATGTCATAGTGATGTCTCTGCATCCTAGGCAAAAGTTCCCTCATCTCCATGTTGTTCCATTTTCTTGAATAGAACATCAGATATGTTCTTAAGACTGCCCAGACTGCCAAGGAAATGAAAACAGTAAATGTGAAAAACTGTATCACAGGGTGTCATTGAAGGCTTGCAAAGTCATCAGAGGTCCCATAACAAAAGCGGAAGCATAGTTCAAGTTGTAAATACACTATGTAGGCCTCAAAAGTGGGGACAGGGATATTCACAATTTTATTTTTACAAGACTGAATTTATCATTCAGAATATCTAAGCTCTTTATATTGTCTATTTCAGCAGTATGAACATATTTACAAGTTTTGTGGTCTGTTTGGCATGTATCATTTCTAACTCCTGTGTGCTTTATCTTCTATATAGATCTCTACCCAATAATACTTGGGAAAAATGGCTTATGTAGTTGTTGAGCATGGCGACATTTTTATTTCCTCTTAAAATTGTCATTATTTGAAATCTTCACCCACACCCACCCTTTACACGGGAATCAGAGGAAGCTGTCCTCTGAGCTTTAGTAGTGAATTCTGAATTGGAAAAAATCACTCACTCCATGTGATTGTTGTTGCTTCCATTGCTGGATTTTTGTTGTTGTTGTTAATGGAATAGTCACAGGTACTGAAAGAAAGAAATTACAAATAGATTAAGGGACAAAACACTGTATTTCCTCTGCTTTCAACTCAGGAAGGTGACAGTCATGTTAATAGATGGAGAAGGGCTGAGCAATGACTCAGAAAGGATTCGACCTTATTTTAAGCCATTGAGTCAATCGAGTCAATCAGCTGTGAAATTCGCCTATTCTCTGATTCTGCTCTTAGTGGTATTGAGAGCATCTATATAATAGTTTGTGCTTCATCCCCAGGTTTAAAATAACTTACACCTAAGAGTAGAATTCAGATTAAGCTAGTTATGACCTCCTACTTACAAGAACTGAATAAATCTATTAATTTATAGAAATATTACTGTGAATAATAAATTATTCCCCTTGATGTTTTGTGGATTATTGCAGATTTTCTCACTAACATCCAAGATGTGTATATTAGCATGTATTATTCTGTCTTCCAGACACTTGAGGAAGTCTTGCAGTCAGTTAATAAAAGATCAGATCCTGTAATTTGTGCAGACAGCAGCACTGAGCCTCTCTTAGTCTCTAATGCTGCAGCTCAGGCTGTGCATGGGGAATGTGGCAGTGACCTCTCTCCCAATAAACAGCTTTAATGGAATGTGTTATTTTACATTGCACCAAATAGCACAAATTTCTCCAAACAAGGCTAGTTTCAGTATTTGCAGTTCAGGTACAAAAAAGGAACAATTGGCACTAAAGAACCTCTCTGCCCAGATTGCATGGGGTCTTTGTTTAGCACTGTGTTCTGTGGTGAATTGGGACAACCTTACAGAGAGCAGGGAAGACAATGCCACAAGGCTGCCATGGTTAATATTTGGTTCAAGACAGTTTAAGGACTCCTGGCCCTCTGCCCACAAAATAGGTTGTGATCTCTGAGCTTGAAGGTGATTTATAGAAATCATGGATCCAGCCTTGAATCCTAGTGTTATAGTATCTAGCTTTTGTTGTGTTTTAGCTTTTGATGATTTTCTTTGGTGATCAGGTCAAAGATTATTTATTTAGAGCAAAGATAGCACTATGAAGAATTAAACTATATAAAATAAAATATATGGCAATGAATCAACTCATAACAGTTTACCACTAATAAAAAAAGATAATTTCCTAGTTACAATATTTAAAAAATTGACAAAAGGCATGCAAATATCTGTGAATACATTGAATAGAAATTTTACTAGCTTCAGTTGATTCTTTTATCACCTTTTACTTCTAAGAAATAATATAAGTTGCTACTCACTTCACACTCTAAAATAAGCCTAACATCAATTTTATAACCATATCAGATGTATTGAATCATAATTTCTGCTATAGGAGAAAGTGGGCTCCTCAGTTCCAGCCTTAGATTATAAGAATCTATTAGTTGACCAGAAGGCAGGAACTAGTTGTTTTCCATTCTGACTAGGATCCAGAGCATAGCACTAAATTCTTATATTAGAAAAGATAAAAGATACCAGATTAAAGATTTCCAATTCTAACTTGAATAGTAGTCAAAGAATCAATATGAAAGTGTTTGATGTCCCCACTGCAGAGGAACTAATACAGAAACCTTAAAGCAACAGAGGTCAACATGAGAAGGGGATCAGAAACCAATGAAAAGTTCAGTTAGAGATGAATCAACTTGAGTTGTAACACATATGTACATGGAAACAATGCTAAGGATCTCTCTGCATAGCTGTCCTTAACTCAACTACCAAAAATGCTTTGTATTTCTTATTATGATTATGTCTTCTTTTCAACAAAATTAGAGAAAAGGGCAGAAAAAGTTCTGCCTGGAAGTGACGAGGGGTGGGAGAAAATGACTGGGGGCAGGGAGCAGGGGTGAGAAATGACCCAAACAATGTATGCACATGTGAATAAATGAATAAAAAAAGAATCAATATGTAATTCAAGGCAAAGAGAAGGAAGAAAACAGTAAAAGAGGGGACAGGGAGCCATGATGTAGAATTTAATAAAAACAGAGAAAAATCAGTCAAGGCAAAGGTATTTCTATGAAGTTATCAAAAATTTATAAATCCATATCCAGACACACATCCCACATACAAAAAAAGAAAAACAGATAAAGAGAGAAGATGCAAATTGCTGATATTAAAAATGAAAGAATGGATATTACTATGCACCATATAGACATTAAAAGGATGATCATAAATTACTATTAAGTAAAGATCATATCATATATGATTATATGGAATATACACATTCCCTGAAAGATAAACTACTAACACACACAAAAGAAGAAACAATCCAAGTTTGTCCTATATCTTTTGGAGAGATTGAATTCATAGTTAAAATCTTGAAGAAACAACAATGAAATTTCAAAATGGCATGTTTTCCAAGCAAATTTCACCAAAAGCTTGAAAGTTGACACCAAATATTCACAATCTATTCTAGAGAATATTGCAAGCAGGAAAACTTCCTAGTTCATCCTGTGAGACAAAAATTACCCAGACAGCCAGGTGCCAGTGTCTCACTCCTGTAATCGAAGCTACTTGGGAGGCTGAGGACAGGAGGATTGCAGATCCAGGCCAGACCAGGCAAACAGTTCATGAGACCCCATCTTCAAAATAACCAGAGCAAAATAAACTCTAGGTATGGCTCAAATAGTTGAGAACCTGCTTCACAAGCATGGGAATTCAAACTCTAGTTAACTCCTATACAAAAAAATTACCGAAATTCTTTGGGACAGAATCAGCTAACCATGACTATTCCTTACAAGTACCAATGGAAAAAAATCTAACAATATAATAGGAAAAAGGATAATATATAGAATCAATCACAGCCAAATGCAGAAAATCCTGTTAATGCAAGCCAGATTTAGTGTTTGAAAAAAAAATCAATGTAATTCACCATATTGACAGATTAAGGGTAGAAAGTAGAAGCTAGAAAACTACAAAAAGAGAATTGAATAGATAAACTCATAAGCAAATAAAACAGAGAAAGACAAATCGAAAACATTGATAATATACAAAAGGTGACTACTTGTCGATGAATATGTGATGTTTGTCAAAGTGCAAAATATTCATATATTTCACTAGCTATTTTCCTCATCTGAGAAATGGTGCCTTTAAAAAATCATTTCAGATGTAAATAAACTGAAGCACAAATGATAATGTGAAATTTTTCTTTCCTAGTAAACCATTAATTAATGGTGTTTCAATTTTTTCTTTAACCACCATTTCATCTTGAAGTTCTGAGATTCTGTCTTCTGTTTGTTCTATTCTGCTGGAATGGCCTTCCATTTTTTTTTGATGTTTTCCATATCATAGGTTACTTCTTCTTTAATATTGTTAATTTTCCCCTTAATTCATTTATCTCTCTGCTTATGGTGATCTTTTTTAGAGTTTTTGTTTGTTTACTGCTTCTATTATTTCATTTATTTGTTTCTGTGTTTTCTGATATTCTTGAGTTTTGTTGTCTTGGAATTTCATGAGTGCCTACTGTACGTTTTGGTTGACCATGTCTAGTAGCATCTCTATGAAATTCTCATTAATTATTTGTACAATTTCTTCTTTCAGGGTGTTCTTGTGTTCTTCATTGGGTTCCTTGGCATAGTTTATGTTTTTTTTTTGGAGTCTGGGTCTGGGTATCTGTTTTCTTCATTTTGCTCTAAATCCTGTACTACTTTATTTTGGAGGGAAGAATGGTTTCCATTCCATTTTCTTTTTCCCATATTTCCACTAGGTACCATTTCTGTCCCTGGACTATGTGTAGTTTGGTATTAGCTGGGTTGCAATATTAATAATAACAAAATCATTAGAGAAGGTTAAAAAAGATAAAGAGAAGGTAAGATAAAAGGAAGAGAGAAGAGAGAAAAAAAGGAAAGAAATAAAGGAAAAAAATGGGAGAGATGGTGGGTGATCAAATAGCAAACCAGGCTGCCAAACCCTTAAAAAAGGGAGAAAAAAATCACCAGTTCTGGAACAGTAGGATTGCAGGCTTAGTTGGTTTTAGTTCTTTAGTGTCCAGTCCAGTCTGTGAGTGTCTCTCAGGCATGCTTGGAGCCCTCTATTGGTGGCCCAGTGGGAGCCTATCTGGAAATCAAATTTGAACTCATACATGCCCTCTCCAAAATCAACATCATTTATTAGTGACTGGTTTTTCTATCATAGACAAGCTTTAAAATCATGGGAGTCATAAAAAATATATGCTTAAAAGTTAAATTGAGGGTAAAATGTGGACCTTGCATTCTCACCACACAGCACATGGTTCTGAAGCACAGGCACAGCAATTTGAAGAACACTTTTTACCATTGTACCAAGAGACATGGTTTTGCATTATTGTACTATTGTACTATAGTAATTTGTGAATTACTTGGAACAGTGCCCTAACATAGTACATAAAGAAGATATAAATGAATATATGTGTTCAAATTGAAAAATTAACTCAGAAAAGGTAATAGTAGTAATTTATCCATTGTAGTTGATTTTTAAGTCTGTAAGTGACCCATGATTGGTGATCCAAAGACATGGAGATACCTTAGATATTCATAGAGTTAACAGTATTGGCTGCTGGTGCTGGCAGTCACAAAAATTGTAGTTAGTGACTGTGAGAAGAAAGTAAAATAGGAAAGTGATATTTAATCCATTCCCCTAATAAAGAAAAATGGAACAGAGTAAATAATTCAGTCCTAAAACAAAGAGTAAAAGTTGAAAATGTGAAACATCAGACCAGGAGACTTTGATCAGAACAGCCTGCCTGTAGAATATAGGAGTTAGATAAGTAAACAAGAAAATGATGGAGAAGTACTGAGAATAAACTTTTGAGTATTGACCTGGGGAACCTCTGAAAGCGTGGCATACAGGGGCAAGGTGATACAGTCATGGAATAAAATGTGAAAGTTCAGTGTCATCAGAGCATAAAGCAGTCTGGTCCCTTCTTCACATGATGAAGATGAAGCCTTGATAGAAAAGGAATTCTGGTGCTCAAAAACTCTGGAACATGGTAGAAAATGACAGGTAATTATGGAGTCTTTGTTGAATAACTTCTTTAGTCAAGAGACATAATAGGCTAAGCTACTACTCATCCTTCCTTGATATTTTCATATTATTAATCCTGCACACTACAACCAGGAAACAGTGTACTATAACTTGGGGGAAATAGGAAGGAAACTGGTGGAGCAACGCCTGCCTGGCATATTTTTGGAAGAAGAGAGTTTGTGGTGAAAGCTGAAGCTCTATGAACAATCTCTATAATACTGCTGACAAAAATAAATAGCCATATCTTAAGCCAGACAGTTGCTGATGGTCCGAGTGAAATCTGTCTCACACCCACTACCGCTGAACCAGTCAGGGACCCCAGACACATGAGTGAATGCCTAGGCAATGACAGTTTAAGAACTTGTTTGTGTTTCTTATGGTACTAAGCCAAGTAGTTATTAATGTTGGAAGAACATTAATAACTCTGGCTAGACTTTCAATTGCTGGTAACCATCTCTTCTGCAGACACAGATAGGGAGCTTGAACACTGATTCATCATCATGTCCCTACAAGCACTAGCAACGAGGAATGGACAGTAACCATACATTACAGTATAGCAAAATGTAATACATTATAATGGATATGTATAAAATTTATGCTTTCTTAGTTTGCACATATAGCTAAAAATTTTAGATGAATTTTTTCATTCTACATATTAAAATTTCATTTCCAATATTATAAAGGTAATACTTGCCTAAATCTCTCCTCTGTGATTCACATCACCAAGCCAATGAGGTTTGGGTTTGTGCACGATCTTCCTACTGTTCACCTGTGCTTTTTGCTCAGGCCCCATCTCCCAGGAATGTCTATTTTTAAAAGAGCTTGAAACAAATAATCTTGAACCTGAGGAGCCTATGCAAAACATCAGAGACTGTGAAAGAGAGGTGTATGTGTGGTGAGTTGTAAGTACTAATAATGGAAAGAGGGGACAAAAATGGAATCATCCTAAGAAATGTATTGCAAGCCTAGTGAAGGTCCAGACAGCAACTAGAGAACTATTAAAACGTTTAGGTCCAAAATTATATATGCTGGTATTTTCTGTGGAGAAAGCACACTATGTCATAAAATTGTCAAGTAATCTGAGATTTTGAAATAATTGAAGTTCTATTAACTAGACATTTAATATCAACCTTTTATCTTAATCAAATCACTGAACCATTTATTAACTTAAGAAATAAGTTCATTATTTATATCTTTAATGGTCTATTTATCTTAGTTACCTATACATGTTTTATGATTATTATGTATTTTATGAAATATTCATTTTCATAAAGGAAACATTGCTTTTGAGATTCTTAGAAACAAACAAATTTGAAGGCATCAAGTGATATTCAAGGTACCCTGTTTGAAGCAGGATTTCATATTAATCATAGTCCAGGACCAGTATCTAAGCTCCACTTTTTACTTGGAGGAGAAACAGAAAACTGTGATTTTGTTTTTTCAATAGTGAGGTTTTGCATTTTTAGTTATATTTCATACTGCTGAGTTGTGAGAAATAAGGCCTCATGTTCAGTAATAAGGTAGGATGTGGAGGTGGTCAAATCAAGAATTAGATATTGTCCAATTAGTGATGATATTGAAGAAAACAGTGAATTTTGGTAGTAACTTATCTCTGTCCTACTTGTCTTTGAGGAACAGAGTTATTTTTGTGCATCACGGTAATTTCTTGGTGCTACAATAGTTATATTGATATTTCAGTGCCATACAAATATTCTGCTTATTCTTCCACAGATGAGACATTCTTCACGAATAAATAGAGGATGCCCCAGATCCTGAACACCCATGTGGGAATACCCTCCTCACTTCACTATAACTTCACTATGCATGGTAAGTTCCCTCCTCCACATGCTGAAGATATCTTCCCTATACTGTGTGGTTCCTGTACTCAGATTACACTTTACTTTTGTTGTGTTTTCTTCCTTTTGAACTTGTATGAGTTGTAAATATTAAACCCATTCTTTAAGAATTTTTTCACTTAGGCACTAGAAGAGATGGGTGATGTAGGTTTATGGAGTAAATATACAGGTTTATGGAGTAGATTTAAGTAGACAGAAGCCCTTGACATAGATAATACCTAAGCTCCTGAAAGGCAATAACTTAGGGTAAGAAAGATAAGAGGTTATGAAATATCTCACACAGAAATGCATGATTGTCACAGAGCTAGAAAGATGGCCAACACTTTTCAGAAGTATATAGAGAAAAATGCTTAAATTTAACTACGCTGGAAGGAGGCCAAAGACCATGGGAAATAACAATCAGAAATGTAGTACAGCAATAACTTATCTTGAGATGACAGGATAGTAATGGAAAATACCCAGTGGCTGAACACTACTTGGCAGATTATTTAATCATTTTGCACATGCATTTTAGCACTTTTTACTTTTTAAGCCTGTTCTTTTTACCTATCTATTCATCTATCATCTATCTATCTATCTATCTATCTATCTATCTATCTATCTATCTACCTATCTATCTATCTACCTACCTATTATCAGTCTCATACCTTGTTTCACCTGTGGATAATTGTGTCCATGATTAACCACAGGAAGGAATTCAGGGAATCAGACCAAAGAAGTCTCTCTGATCTCAACCATGTCCATAGTTATCAAATGGTGTAAGCTTCTAAATTTTCTTTCATTTTTTGGAGATCCCTTTCTCTGAAAATCTAACTTCTATTAAAAAATAAGCCATATTGAAATAAAAAATTACTATTTGCAGAACAAAAGAGTCATTTTGACCTCTGACCTCCTGGAAGAACATCACTTATGCAGACAAATTTATGCTGCTTTCATATGGCCTCAACAACTGGGGACACTAGGCCTGTTCTGAGTTACTGAAATGAGACCACCTCTGCCCAGTGCCTGCTGATTTGCATGTGCCCAGAGTTCAGTCCCCTGCTGGAGGACTTCTTAATAGGCTGGTCACACTTTGTGTGGGAGTCAGTCCCACTCAGGTCACAGCATGAACATGAGAACCTCTGCTCAGCAACCAGGGCTTTTGCTTCTTTGGCTCCCAGGTAAGGAAGGACAATGCTGGGAAATTTCTTAGCATAGTTTCATCAGTGTGGTTTTGTCTTTCAGGAAAGAACTGTTATAAGCATGATTATCAATGTGTAGTGTATTTTTTCTTTTTATATTTGCAATATTAGGTATCAGAAATGACATCCTTCCTACCTACATCTCCAGGAGACAGAGTCGCCATCACTTGCAGGGCCAGTCAAAGCATTAGCAAGCATTTACCCTGGTATCTGCAGAAATCAGGGAAAGATTCTAAGAGCCTGGTCTATCATGCTAACAGTTTGGAATCTGGGGTACCATCAAGGTTCAATGACAGTGGGTCTCGGACAGATTTCACTGTCAGCAGCAACAGCCTGGAACCAGAAGATGTTGCAACTTATTACTGTCAACATTATTATGATATCCCTCCTTCAGTGATACAAGTCAGAACATAAACCTCTCAGAGAAGCAGAAGGATAAGCCTGTGCTGCCTATTTGTTCCTTCTGGTGCCTCCACCTGTTGAGAGCATTTCTCAGATGCAGCCAGACTCTGAAGGTCACTGGGAGATTCTGGTAGACAGGGCAGGCCAGGGAAACTCTTCTGCAGACTCTTTTCTCTAACTCAGGTCAGCAGCACAGTACTGCCAATGCCACACTTGATTTAGTAAAGGACACAGATTCATATTTATGTAGAGTCTGTGTTGTAATATCAGTGTGGAACCAAAAAAGCATCAAAGTCACTCTGGTATACCAAGTAAGATTGTTTTAAATAAAGGTAATGGGAGTTTAAACTGCAGCTTTAAAAGAATTTTCATTTGACACAAATAATTATGTCTATTCTAGGGGTTCAATATATTTCCATACATGTTTATATTGTATGATGATCAAACAAGTGTAAGTAGCATATTTATCATTTTAAACATTTATCATTACTTTGTGGTGAACCTTTCAAAGGTTCAGAGAAATTGGAGATTCTCTGATCCTCTAATAGCAGTCAGCTTGCATCTGCCACGGAGATATGAAAAGTCTAACAATTAGGTAGGTACTCTGACTTGTCTGGGACGCTCCAGAGTTAAGGTATTCATGCTCTCGTGAACATGGAGCATCTAACAGGCGAGTCTCAATTCTTCCCTCTGTCCACATGTCTTACTGGTGATGCTGATAGATAGGACCAGGTCTTCATCTTCTGATTTAAAAATCTTGCATGAGAAACCAGAGAGAGAAAAGGGAAATGATGCTTATATTTCCAAAATTATACTCATGATGAGTAATGTACAACTGATAGTATAATATGATCTAGTATGATCAGTGTGTCCCAACTTACAATTTTGACAGTGATATGATGGGCCTGAAATACACTTGGAAGTATTTATTGTTACATCTGGGATCATAGAAAGAAGAACTAGTTATCATTTAGTAAATAGAAAAATGAGAAATTTTGTTAAATATAAATAGCAATCATCTAACAAAGAAATGGAAAGCCTTTCTTGAAAACACACACACACACACACACACACACACAAACACAAGGATATAGTATGCATTTTTCTTAATATAAAAAACTTCACTGTTCCAAAATTTGTCCAGAAAGCTGCAGAGATATCTATAACAAAGAAGATAAATGCTTTCTGTTGTGGTCAAATGGGTTTGAGGTGGTTTGTTGCACACCATTATTGTTGAAAAGCTGATTAATACAATATCAAGCATGCATACATATAGATAGATGGATTTTTATGAAAACTGATTGCATATCTGAAAAACACTTACAAAGATATAGAATACATAGATAAATTAGAAAATAAGAAAATATGTTTGTAAATATAATACATTTTAGTTCATTTGTAGACACATTTAACAGGAATTGTTAGTGATAAGTTTATCAACATTATAGTAGTACTGATTACCAGAGTAATGACAATGAGATTTCCTTTATAAAAAAAAGAATTAGTGAAAAATCCTTCACTTCACATTTAATAAAAAAGTGTGTATGTGTATATGTATATACATTTTTATAAATGTGTTAAAACACAAATAATATATACATATATATTTATATATTTCTTGTTGCACAAATGTGTACATGTATTCATATAAAAGCCAAATTATATATGTATGTGTATAAACCCACAGGCACATATAACAGATGCACATATACAAAATTATGAGAAGGCCAAGTAAATACAGTTTAGCCTCTTCAGAAACTGTTACAAAAAAGACTTGTAAGGGTCGGTAGAGGGTTCTTTTTCAACATTCGTTGTTGTTTGTTCTTGATGGTACTCATAACAGGACTGAGTTGGAATCTTAATGTGATTTTGATTTGCATTTACTTTATGGCCAGAGATGTTGCACATTTCATCATGTTTCAAAATTCTTTTTTTCCTTTGGCCATTTGGACTTCTTCCTTTGGGAAAGCTCAGATCAGCTCATTTGACCATTTGTTTTTGGGTCATTTATTTATGGTGAGTTTAGTGTTTTGAGATCCCTGTATATTCTGATTTTTAATCCATTGTTAGATGTATAGCAGATTTTCTTTTATTCTGTGTGCTACATCTTCAATTTGGTCACCATTCCTTTCATTGTGCAGTATCTTTTCAATTTCATATAGTCCCATTTGACAATTCTTTCTCTTATTTACTGAACCATTTGAGGTCTATATAGGAAGCCATTGTCTATGCCTATTAATTCCAGTGCATTCCCTGCTCTTTCCTACACGAGATTCAAAGTGGCTTTTTAAAGAAACACATCCACAAACACTGCATGGTCTCATACACATTGTGTTCAATAATCTTCTCACCTTTTTCTCAAAAGCTTTATAAAGTAAGAACAATGTTTTGGTCACTTTTATAATTTAGGCATGGGTTATATTTATGACCAATGAGGGAAGGCAGTTTCTATTGGTTTTCCTTATTACTTATGGTGAAATGAGTTGCCATTATTTGTAAATGAAAAGTTTCCAGTATTAGTTGCTCTTGATTTAAAAAAAAATGTGAGTTCATGTATCAGAAAATGTGATTAGTGGTAGAAGGTGACGGGGCAAAGGGGTAGAAAAAAGCCTGTGCACCCTGAGCAAATGAATCCTCAAGAGACAGAAACTGGATGTAAACATCACAAGGAGGGCTGTAGTCCATGATGATAAGTCTGGTAGCTGGTGGCAGGCTGTGGCTTTTCTGTGGCCACAAATGAAAGGAGCAGCTCTCTTCTCTGCAGGAGGCCACCTGAGTTTAGAGCCTTCAGCACTAGGGGTTCCCTCCAGTACTGCAGCAGCAGCAAAGTACTTGGAATTGTTTCTAGAAACTCCGCCTGGAGCCTGATCCTTACCACTCTCCAAAAGTTTCTGAGCAATTCAGTGTCCCATAGAAAATCCTGTTATGCTGAGTGTACTTGACACTGGTAACCAAGAACAGTGACAATCCATACTGGTAGCATTGTCATAGCCTTTTTCTTTTGTTATTTTTTGCATTTTCCTGGTAGAACAGTTACAGGTGGCCAACATGAACAACTTTCCATATCCTTCAAACTCAACATTATAAATACAGAGAGCCAATGGGTTTTCCTTACCTGCACTGTGTCATGGTAAAAAATAGAGGACATTGAGGGATTTTTTTCTAATTTCTTTTATTTCTTTAGCTTTGGGTAAGTCCTCCACATGGATACACTTATCATTTCTCTTTATATATACTGAGAGAAACTTCTAGTAAATATCCTGTACTCTCTATGCAGTTAGCCTCCTCTCTATTTCACTGGCTTCAGACTTTTGAATTAGGTTTTATTCTTCAATTGAGGGTAATAATGGAGACATCCTGGGTTTCTTCTTCTAGCATAATGTCTTTGAAGCTCTTTTCAGACTAAAACAGAAATCAATTAAAATCTTACCTGTTCTAGTGTGCAACTCTCTGGGATCATTGTCCTTTATGTCTAATATCCAATTTATTGTCCTGAAAATAATTGTTTTATATGTTTTGTGCTATATTTTACTTCATATTATTTAAGTATTTGTTTGCTTTCTTTATTGTTGAGACAGGGTCTCACTATACAACCCAGGTTTTCCTTGAACTCATTATGTAACTCAGGTTAGCCTTGGAGTCATGATGCACCTGCCTCTGCCTCCTGATTTCTGGTACTATAGGTACATACCACCATCCCTGGCACTATGCAATACATTCAGGAGTACAAACAAGGTCCATGCTACTTTCAAAGGTCTAAGAATACAGTTGTCAAAGACACAGATACAAAATCAAAAAGATCATATCAAGCAAAACTTGAAACACTGGTCTCTTTCAGCAACCACAGTGCATCAGTCAAAAGAATTCCTGACTGGAATTTTTTTTAATACACTTGATGTCCAAACAACAATTTTTGGAAAACCAGGGGTAAGATGCAAGCAGAGGCTAGAAATGGGAGATTCTCTGGTGCTTCCTTAGAAACAAGAGCATGTCTATCATTAAAACCGTAAGCTTTCTAATGGTGTGGTCCTCAGACCTGCTTGCAAAGCCTGGGTGTGGAGTGCTGATATTCTCAGCTGCATGCAGCACCTCACAGTTGATACTTCAGACCTCACCTCTTTCCTTTTGTCTGCCATGGGTGCAAATTAATGTGGTAACTGGTCCTTGCTTACTTCTAAATCTCAATGAGGTCCCTCAGTGAGCATGTACATGGGAAACCAGAAAGGGAAAGTGGTACAGAGAAATCTACTTCCTAAGGTGAAGGTGATGACAGCAAACTCATAGCAGACTGCTCAGTGTCGTCACTACATCCTCAAATCTCAGAATTTTTTCAGGTAAGGCATTACCTAACAGGATTTTCACATCTGCTTCTAAGGATTATCAACAAGTTGGAATTCATAAGCAAGAAAACTTCATTAAGTCATACACTCAACAGAAAGTAAAGAATTTACATGAAATAAATAAGGATCATTTGATAAACAAGTGAAAAATCTTGAAAAAATAAAAATCAACCTCAACAGAACATGGTTATAGAATTATTTTCCATCTCACATAGGATTTATCTAGAAAATTCAATAACATCGCCAGCATCATTGAGAGCATGTTATGAATGCAAAATTTCAAAACCTACTGAATTAGACTGCATTTTAGCAAGTTAACATGTGATCTATATAAAGTTTGAGAAGCTGTGTTCAGGAGATAAACATTACATGTAAAGAGTTGCATTTTACTCTACAATTACTCCATTTAAAACATTTCTATTTTGTTAAAACACACACACACACACACACACACACACACACACACACACACATACTGATCCTTGTCCTTTATCTCTGATATAACATAATAACTAAGTGGAGCCCTGCATGAAGAAAAAAAGTTTTGTTTAAGTTATGGTTTTAGGTGCTGAAAGTCCAAGAGTAATTAAGCTGTCTATCTTCAAATGAGAATTCTCTTGTTTGTATCACAACATGGTGTATATATTGAAAGAGAACCAGCAGCATGTTGAAGTGGCCAAGCATATGGTGTGACTTAAAGCAACTCTTGAGAGAAGAATTTCACCCCATGATATCACCAATATCCCTTCCAAACGGAACACCACCAGTGACCTAACAATCTCCCAATAGGTGCCAGATTTTAAGTTCCACCACCTCTTGTCAGGGCCACTCTTGTGTCCTATTGAACACTGACACGAGCCTCCATTACCTAAACCTTTATGGAAAATCTAAGTACTAAAGTTAATGAATCCCACATTTATTCTTTAGTTAGTATCAAAATTTGAAATTACTGTGCTGTAGCAAAGGATTCTACACAAAATATTTGTAAATAGCACTATCAAATAGTTGCTTATATAGCTAGGTTTGGTTATTTCATTTACTCCTCTAATTAACTGTGACCTCCAGATCAAATGAACTCTGGGGATGATTTTATTGGTCTGTAGAAGAGCCACAAGTGAGCCCTGCCAGCATCAGCCAATCATGAACATGAAGGCACATGCAGATTGTTTTAAGTCAAAGATTTTAGAGTGGTGATTTGACAAAATTTTATTGTGCAAATTTTACCAATACAATATTTCCACATCTACTCAACTAGGTAAATATGTTTTGATGAATCATATAATATGCAGGCATGGATGAAACTACACACACTGTATAAATTAATATGTTCTAATGAACATAATCTTTAGTATGATTACTAATTAGTTAATTTATTAATGAAGGTATTAAGTAAAACTAAACACTATTTCAATAAAAAGAGTAAACTTTAAATCATTTATGGAAAATGTGATTATATGTTTATAATATACACATCAGTGCTCATATATTTACTTGATAGGCTATTGTCTGCACAAACTTATAGATGCATGAATTTCCATGTGTTTAAGGTTAAGATTCTAGGCATTTACTTCTGTTTCTGAATTATTTCTGGATTTGGAGACACATGGATGTCTTGATGTTTTTTGGACATTTAGACTTGACTGATGTAACACAACTGCCATAGCAAAGGATGCCCTGGAAGAAATAAAAACATTATAAGAGAGTGATTCCAAGAGTTGCATCACATGGTACTTTTGCAAGGTACAATTGGCAATTTGGTGATATTGAATCTTAGTTTTGACAGAACATTTGATGCTTGAAGATACACAGCTGAAGGATTAAGGTACAAAATTGTTTTGGAAAAGCCATTAAAGCTTTTCAATATGGAACAAGATTGAAAATGACTTTCCAGGCGAACACTCATGTGCAGTTCATTGCTCAGCAGGGGCTCTCAACTATTAATGTTATGCACCACACTGACTTCAGACAGCTTTTCCCAATCAGTCTCATGGAAATGAGAAGCGATATTATTTCCAACTACCTAAGGATCACAAGGCCATTGATACTTCTCTTTAATTCTAAATATAATTAACATATCAATTATAGAAATTATTGGTATTCACTGTTAAGTTTCTGTACATGAACTCAACATGACAATGTGAATTATGCCCATACATTCTTCATTTTCCCCTGCCTAGTTCCTTCTTCCCTGAACCTATTAATTGTTCTAATGATTCCTCTTCTACTTTAAGACATCTTTTTTAAATTTTTTGTTTCCAACATATGAAAGTAAGCAAATGATGCTTGTTTTTATAAGTCTGGCTTATATCATTTAACATGAAGAACGCTAGGCTTATTTGACTTAACATAATCATTTCCAGTTCCATCTCTTTTCCTGTAAATGAAAGGATTTCATTTTTCTTTATGGCCAAATAATACTCTATGTGTATACATACCTTATTTTCTGTATTCATGTATTTGTTGGCAGGCACCTAGGTTGCATCTTAGCTAAAGTGACTAATGCTGCAATAAACATTGGTTCCCTTGTATTTTTTGGTATGTTGACTTCATTTCCTCCAGATATGTACAAGGGTAGGATAGCTGGATTCATGTGGTATGCTTTTATGTGAATCTCTTTGAGGAACCTCCATACTGCTTTCCATACTGGTTGTAATAATTTATATTCCCAACTGCAGTGTGCAACTATTCTTTTAATCCATATCCTTGCTAGCATTTTAAATAATTTTATATTTTTAGGATACTTCTAGTCATCCATCTTGCCAGGAATGACCAGTTCTAAGCCCTTAAAACTATCCCACACATCAGGAGAGCAGACCATCACCTGGTGTTCAGTTGACTACAGTGCCAGCAGGATGAGTGCAGCTCCTCTGTGTAGGGAGGCATTGTGGCTCCTAAACACATTTTCCTCTGTGTCTATGGAAAGGTGCAGTCTCTATTTCTGGGACTCTTCAGAAGGACTAAAAAATCCTAACAGAGGCTCTGTTCTGCCTCCCATATTCCAAGAGGTTAACAGCCTCCTTCTCCTTATGCTCCCAGTGCTAAGATGTTTTGGCTTACTGAAGGCTCAGAATCAATAGAGCTGAAAACTGTAGACTAAAATCTGTGAACAATGAGCTAAAATAAATCTTTTTTCCCTTAATGTTGTTTCTGCCATGAATTTGTTCATTGAGATGATAAAGGAGACAAAATACCTGTGAATCCTCTGCTTTTTCTATGAAAATATTTGTATCATCACATGTGCCTTTTCTGATACCTGTACGAATAACCCTCTGTTATTTTCAGGGTCCAACCTATTTGCTGCTATTCTGTGTTTTAGGATTATTCTCTCGTATATGCAAATTGTCTCCTCTATTTTGACAATGCCACCAGTGTGGCAAGGGTAAAAATTATTTTCCACCTGTTATTCTCAAGGGTGCCTTATGTCTGTATGCTGTGATCTGTTTTTTGTGTTTGTGATGTGTGACTCTTTCATTAAGAATGTAGTGGCTTTAATGATGTGCATTGTGATCCTTTAGTGATGAGCCATTTCCAGTTTGAGGAATGATTAAATAAAGGGAGCCTTGAGATATCTCATCATGGGGATAGTCTCTTTCCTGTGATTATATCATCTGCTATGGGCTGTTTTCTTGTGTGAATGTTTTACAATGACCAAAATAATGTTAAGCCAATATATTTTAATGTTTAATCACCAAATTCTTCAAAAATTACTAAATAATGTGATGGCTAAATGTACCTCAAACTGGCTTCAAATCTATGTTTTCTCTTTGTCTACCTCTAAGATATTAAACAAGTGACTTCAATTAATAATCTGTTTCTTTAGAAACAGATATGAACTGGATTGTAATGTTTTAATAGGTGTTTTTCATTTGTATTAGAAATTTTAGAAGGTGAATAGAGAAGAGAAATTTTTTTATCATGATCAAGATGACATCTAGAGACTAGATTTATCCTATTACCATGGATGAGAACAAGTGAGTTGCATAACACAGACAGACCTACTGTACTGTAAATTAACTAAATCTTTTTACTTGATCAACTAATTATGAAAATGTATCATGGAAAATGGACTCCTTAGGAGGTCATGTTAGTATTCCACCTATAATTTCATTATTTTAAAATGACTCATAAGCATTTTGTCTTGGTGGCCTGGGTAGATTATTTGATAATGGACCTTTGTTTTGATTTCTCAAAGAAAATTAAACCTAAACTCTAACATGCCTAGGAAATAAATAGAATTACCCTTCATTACAAGCATATTACATCTGGGATTAAATTCAGGTGTTATGTCATCGTTGACTCCTATATGACTTGGTGTCTTCTAAGGGCTTGTTTTCCTCTGAGTCTCCAGGCAGTGGCAGCAGCTGCAGGTATTACACCTGAACATGAGGCCAGAGACAGCAAATTTAGTGCCCTCCCCCTTTGTAATAGGCCTTTCCATAGAGTAACACAGAAACCTCTCTGTCATAAGGTGAATGGTGGCCCTCAAAATGGCACTTCCACTTCCTATGCTCCTCATTTATGAATAAAAACTTCCATTATGAGAAAATACACAGAACTTATGTGCACACTTAGTTTCTTGTAGAGGATAAGTTTGCTCCCAATTATCTGGGTGGTTACTAAATGTAGTTTTTCACATTGTTAGAGAGATAGAGAAAAAATGGATGAGTGTGATTATTTTTCGATTTTCAGCATTATATTTATCCAAGAATAAGCCTACGTTCATAGGAAGTCAATGCATTATTATCACCCCATATATGCCAGTAAAATTTACCATGTCAATTTGAGTTTTTTTGGCATTAATATATTATTAAGATTATGAATAAAAAAAGAATCCTGTAAAATTGTTCAGATATTTTTAAACTTCCTGTCTTGATACCACTAAACTCCTAAAGTATTTGTTATTTCTAAAATTACATTTCTAGGACAAGCCTAGAAACGAATCCATCTGTAGCATGGTCTTTAAATATCATACTTGACAAAAATTAGAGAAAAAATTTTAAAGGAAGAGAACTAGGGAAAAAACAAAAGAAAATTTTCATATAAATTTCATATTCAAGGAAATAATAACCATAAAAACAACTCAAACACACTGCCATTTTCAAAATTCTTGAAGACCTACTAGAAGGCAGAGGTTATGTTTCTGTTTTATTTCCAATGTCAGTTACCACTAGAAAAATTGTGAAGACACAGACTTCAGCCTCCCTATCTTTGTCTCCAGAAGAAAAAGTCACCCTTACTTACAGGGTCAGTCAGAGTGTTGTCACCTACTTAGCTTGGTATCAGCAGAAACTTAGGCAGGCTCCCAGATTCCTCATCTATGCTGCAATCACAAGAGCTACTGGTTCCCAGCCTGGTTTTTTTGGCAGTAGGTCAGGGATGGACTTTATGGTCATCATTATCAGCCTTCAGCCTGCCAACATTGCAGTTTATCACTATCAGGAAGGCAAAAGTGGGTACCACTGTGATTTAGTCCCCAAAACCAACCTCACCAACATCATCTTTCTTCACCATTTTTCTGCTTTGGGAAAAAACTTCTTCCTCTCAAGGCATAAAGTCATATCTTCTGAAGATTTTTCAGTTTCTTCTGCCACCTGGAAAATAACTGTATAACAGAAAGAAAATCATGTTCAATCCACATCTTACACATGTGTTGTCTCAGAGACATGGATATTTTGCTTCACTAGATAAGCATTCTCCTCCTGAAGTATGCTACCAGGCTTTGGCTTCAAATCTTAAGTATAAAGCTTCAGAAATCAAGATTATTTCTAGCAAAATGGTAGATTTGTGAATTAATAGACCGGAATTGAGATTCCTAAAATTTAGATTCCTAAAGCAAACTCTTAATTTAAGGTTATTTGATTTTTTAATATGGTGGAAACACAATGGGAATCAAAAAGAAAAGCCTTTTCAACAAGTAAAGGTGAAAGAATGAAGTTAGACCAACCCTTGCCACACATGAAGTATGAAAATTAACACAAAATGTTACAAATGCTTAAGTACTACAAAATGCTTGTAAGAAAACACTGGTGTAATTCTTTGTGATTTTGCATTAGCAAATTTTATTACTCATGGCACTAAAGGAAAATAACCAAAGACAAAGGAGAAAAATTAGACATGATAAAAATCATACAATGTTCTTATATTAACGGACACTTTCAATAAAGTGGAAAGAAAACCAATAGAATGGGAGAAACTATGTGAAAATCATAAATGAGATGAGGGCTTAATGCCTGATTGAAGTTTTATGAGTGGTCATAACAGGAGATCAAAACTGAAAGAACATTATTAAACTTTCATGCAAATAGTGGTGTTGGAAAACTTTATTTTAAGGATAGAGGCTATTTTCTTCAAGGGTGAGAGATGGGATCTTACAGATAATGAAGATCTTACAAATCTTTGATTGCTCAGATAAAAAAAATTATTGCATCATTTTGTGTAGTTGGATGGCAGGTAAACTGTGATCATTAGAGAACTTCACATGAACAAAGGAATTGTCATTCACTCATTTTCATAACTCGATATGTATTTTAATGGATGTTTTTCTATTTTTTCCAAGATAAGGAAAGAAAAATTCAAACATTTGTGAATAGATTCAGATTAAGCAGAACTAAAAAGACCCAGAAAAGTGCTATGTGTAAGCAAGTCAAGATTTTTCAGTATTTTAGAGACATATACACTTATAAAACACACATTCAGAGAGTCTTCTTTGAGTTTTCTGTGACAACAATATTTAGCCATAGGCTTTTCAAGATTTGATGAGCTCAACATTAAAGTGCATTAATGAGATGGGAAGAATGATCTAATTGTTTTCCTGTGTAAATGGTGATAATGTTAAGATTGACTCACCTGAGGAGTTGGCATTATTAACAAAAGGCCCAAGATATGTCAGTGTCTGGCACAGTAACAGAGGACACTGCGACACTGTAACAGAGGATGCACCTCTTATTATTAACAAAGGTGGGATTTTTTATGTACTGTGGACTTCTGCTGCAACTGCCCTACATAACAGGCCAGGTGAGAGATGCAGTTTCTGAGGAAATGAATCCTGAGTAGACCTCATTGTACACAACCAGAAAGACTCTGTGGAAAGAGTTTCTAAACACCACCCAGAATAAACATGATTCAAAGTTATTATTGTTCATTCTATACCATTGCCATGGAAAGTTTTTCCTCTAAAAAATGTCTGTGACTAATCTGAAAAAACTTCAGGAAATATTGATTATATATATATATATATAACATATATATTATATTATATATAATGTTATATATAGGTATGTTATACCTATATATGTTATACCTATATATATGTATATACCTATATATATGTTATATATAGGTATGTATAGTCAGTATTTCCTCAAGTTTTATACACATACACACACACACATATATATAGAGAGAAAGAGACTTGTATTAAATGATCAACATGAATTTCATATTTACTACCTGAGTCATAAAATTTTTGCTTTTCTGCTTACTAAATTGGGTCATTAGTTCTCTACATGTAACAGACACATATTTTTCTCCATCTGAGGCACTCTGACTGAGGACTTTTATGGAGTTTGGGTCCTTGGGTAAAACAGTATGTAACATTCTTAAATGTTTAACCTGAGGAAAGTAGTTACTAACACTTCAACAGGGTAAAACACTCCATTTTTATGTGGTGGCCTTCTGTCCATCAGAACTTGATAGGGAGTAGAAGATGGTTGTTTATGAAAATAAACTTTTGTTTTGGAAACAAAATTAGTAGGATGGCCATTTGCCCCTCAGATAAATCTCAGACACCATTTTTACATTTACAATTACTCTGTGCTTTATTACAGGCTTATCCAAAAAATAAAACAACAACAGAAATCCTACATGATGCTGATATCTAAAAGTGCCATACACTTCAGAGTAAGTAATGATTTATTATCATTCCAAAGACTGAAAAGGAACACCAAAGAGAAATGGAATACAACCACACTAACTGTTACAAAGAAGCCAGAAATAGATGCACTGCTGTGTTTAAGTTGGTAAGAACTGGGGTTACTTGCTCAGGGACTACACTTAATTACATATAGAAAAGGGATGTTAAGGTCAATGAATTTGAAGCATCTAAATGTGATCATCAGTGGAGACCCCCAGGTTTGGGTCATCAGGGCTTCAATAAGTGATAGTTTGTTCCCACAGCCTCAGCAGGGTTCTATAGCTTGGAAATTTACCAGAAAGGATTTGCTTTAAGATTTAGTTTTGTCAATACAGCATTTGACTGAATGCAGGATGCTCTTGTTCTTTAGGTTCTCATGGGGAGATCTTCCCATTCATCAACAGAGTCGTAGACATCTGCCTGTACATAGGGAGGATGATGCTCACCTAGAAAATTGTGCAGCTGAATAAGAGAAGGAAAATATGTATCCTCTGTTTCCAGTCTTTGGAGCAGTATAGGGCTCAAGACAGAATCCTCAATTCCCCAATAAGGCTCCATTTGCCAAAGTTTATTTCATTTTTTTAGTCTTATCTTGAATTTTTTATTTAATTTTCTTGAAGCATCTCCTTTTACATTTATATTTTTTATAAAAATGCATGATTAAGGTATTCAGCATGATGTTTTGACATACATATACATTGTGTAATGATTACTACAAACAAATTAACACACCCACCTGCTCACATAGTCACCTTTCAGTGTGTATGTGGATGGGTGGGTGTGTAGTTGAGAACATGTAAGATCTACTCTCTAGGACATTTCGGATAAACAGTGCAGGGTTATTAGCCATAATCACCAGACAGTATAGTAGCTCTCTAGAACTTGTTGATCCAGATTAAAACTTTGTATCCTTGGACTACCTTGCCTCTGTTGATCCCCGTTCTACTCAATATCAAAATGAATCACCTTCTTGGAGAACTAATGAATACCATTAAGATTTTCACTTCAGTTCATTTTGTACCATGTCAACATTTTCTATAAAAGCCACTAAAATAATCAAGTATAAAATAGAAAAATAGGTGATAAGATGAATTTAGATTTAAAACAAAATAGTGGTGTACCTAATCTTTATGACTGCTTTTGGCAAATTAAATTTTCTTCTGTGATGTTTGATCCAAAAACCTTAATTCCTTTGTCATGCTTCTTGTTTAAATAGCTCTTTCTTTCTTATTTATTGTTCTTATTTTTTATTATTATTCATTTATTCACATGTGCATACATTGTTTGGGTTATTTCTCCCCTGTCCCCTGTCCCCACCTTCTCCCCATCCTCCCCCCTCCCTTACAGACAGAACCTGTTATGTCCTTTTCTCCAGTTCCATTGAAGCAATAATAAGAAAGACATAGTGTTTTTGCTAGTTGAGATAAGGACAGCTATATAGAGAGATTCCTAGCATTAGTTTCATGTACAAATGTGTTACAACCCAGGTTGATTCATCTCTAACTGATCTTTACACTGGTTGCAATTCCCATCAAAATTGCGATGACTTTCACCACAGACATTGAAAAATCTACACTAAAGTTCATTTGAAAACACAGGAGACCGAGAATATCTAAGGGAATACTCAGCACAAAGAGCAATGGTGGTGGTATCACAATACCTGACTTCAAACTACATTAAAATCAATAGCAATAAAAACAGCATGGTACTGACAAAAACACAGACATGAAGACCAGTGGGACAGAAGAGAAGACCCGGATATGAATCCACACAATTGTACCTACCCCATTTTTGACAAAGGGACCAAAAATATACAATGGAGAAAAGACCGCTTCTTCAACAAATGTTGCTGGGAAAAGTGGTTATCCATCTGCAAGAAATTAATACTAGATCTATGTCTATCACCCTGTACTAGTATCAATGCAAAATGGATCAAGAACCTTAATATCAGACCTGAAACTCTGAAGTTAGTACAGAAAGGAGCAGGAAACACTCTGGTACTAATAGGTTTAGGCAAGGACTTCCTCAACAGAATCCCAGCAGCTCACCAACTATGAGAAAGAATAGAAAAATGGGACTTCATAAAATGGAAAGACTTCTGCACAACAAAAGAAATGGTCTGTAAACTGAAGAAATCACCCACACAGTGGGAGAAAATATTTGCTAGCTATACATCAGACAAAGGACTGATAACCAGAATATAAAGGGAACTAAAGAAACTAAACTCCCAAAATCAATGAACCAATAAAGAAATGTGTAACTGAAGTAATAGAACTTTCTCAAAAGAAGAAATTCAAATGGCCAATAAACATATGAAAAAATGCTCACCATCTCAAGCCATAAAAGAAACGCAAATCAACACCACACTAGGATTCCAGCTCTCCCCTGTAAGAATAGCCATCATCAAAAACTCCACAAACAACAGGTGTTGGCAAGGATGTGGGGAAAAAGGAACCCTTAACCCACTGCTGTTGGGAATGCAAGGTGGTGCAACCACTGTGGAAAAAAATTTGGAGGCATGTTAAAAATCTAAATATAGATCTGCCATAAGATCCAGCAATCCCACTCCTGGGGATATACTAGAAGGTATGTGACACAGGTTACTCCAAAGGCACCTGCA
Organism: Castor canadensis; assembly: GCF_047511655.1. Classification (NCBI taxonomy): domain Eukaryota; kingdom Metazoa; phylum Chordata; class Mammalia; order Rodentia; family Castoridae; genus Castor; species Castor canadensis. The sequence goes on along the minus strand of NC_133397.1, from coordinate 78,812,128 downwards.
CACCCATGTTTATTGCAGTGCTATTCACAATAGCCAAGTTATGGAAACAACGAAGATGCTCCACTATGGACAAATAGATCAAGAAAATGTGGTATTTATACACAGTGGAATTTACTCAGCCATGAAGAAGAATGAAATCTTATCATTTTCAAGTAAATGAATGGAACTGAAGAACTTCATTCTGAGCAAGGTTAGCCAGACACAGAAGACCAAAAATTGTATGTTCTCCCTCATGCACAGTCTTTAGATTTAGGGCAAATACAGCAATGTTGTTGAACTTGGGTAACATTACAAGGGGAGAACACGTATGGCAGGTATGGGGATAGGTAGGAAACCCAAAACATGAAGAATTTTATGTCCCCACTCCAGAGGAACTAATACAGAAACCTTAAAGTGACAGAGGTCAACATGAGAAGGGGATTAGGAACAAGTGCAAGTTTATGTGTGTCAGGGCAACTAAGAAAAATATGACTTTGTGAGCTCCAGTAAAACATGAAATTTGCATTTCCCAGGTGCATGTGATGTGAAATGCAGGTGGTCATCCATTTTCTATGTTGGACTCTTGTTTACTGCCTGTTGGAGACATTAGCCATCTCATTCCTCAAACACCTATCAATTCCATACTGCAGTTCTGAAATCTTGATCTTTAGAACTGTTGTCCTATTGTTCATAATTTTTTAGGCTCAACATCAATTAAGTTCATTAGTTGGACAATGTTTCTCGTGGATATATTATTTCCGTCAACAGTAAATTTTGGCTCATAATCTAGGCCTTGGCAGTACATACCTATGTCACATTTACTACTATGTTTGTTGATCACTTTCACCACAGCATATGTAAGAGGAACAAAACAAAACATAACTCTTTATTCTTTACACATTGTTTGTAACCTTCAAGTTTACAAATATTTAAAATAAAGCAAAAGAAAAAGATAAAGAGAAAATTGACATTTTAATCACATTAATTCAACAATTAACAAAATAGAATTAATGTAATTGAATATAAGGTCAAGCCCAAGTTCTTTACTACACAAGAGAGACCACGGTCTTCCTTTCTTGGTACAATATGGGTTGTTTTTATCTGCCTGCTTCTCTTCTGTCTTCTAAACCTTAATTGCTAACACTGTGACCCCCTGTGACCAGGGTCACAGCTCCACTCAGCATGTTACTGCTTCCTATGTTAGTTGAGAGAATTTATGGAGATTAATTTGACAACCTTACTTTCAGCCAATTTGCTAAATTACCAAAGATTCAGGTAACCTGACCTAGATAACACTTTTATTCTGAATCTTGGCCTAGGGTGGACATTACACTGGGAACTTTAAATCTGTGATTGGGTTTTAAATCTCTGATGAGTTGTTCAACATGGCTCCTCTATCTGATGACTGACCTGGTCCTTGACTAGGATTTTGCCCCTCCTTAATTGTTCTTCACTGGATAGGAAGGGATTCTGTACATGTTCCAACCTACCCTTGCCTGTTTTCAAAAGCCCAGCAGCATTCTGCCTCAGCATCAAGATGGCTTCCTGGAGATCAGTGTCACAGCTGTCATACACTCTTCTGCACAGGCTGCTCCAGAAACAGGGCCCTCTGGTACCCTCTTCTTGCCCTCCTCACCAGCACATCTCCCCTTCCTCTGGCAGTGGAGGAAGGGCCATTAAAATCCAGCACTGACTCGGCTAGAGAACATTTGTGAGCTTCTGTCCAATGTAACAAGGTCTGACCTCTTCCAAGTGTATGAGTATGCAGAAGCAGGGCCCTTGAGTTAGGCAGAATTATAAATGAACTATGTATTTTTAAAAGTATTCCCCAGATTCTCAGATTCCTACAGAGGCTTTCTAATTTAAATGATTTTTTGAGGCCTTTATGTAAAGTTCCATGGGATGAGAATGTATTCTTGGTTTGATAGCTAAATTTTATCTAAAATGTGACCAGGAGAAACAGGAGACAGACAAGGTAAGTCTAGTCAATCCTTCTCATGGTTTAATTTTCCCTTATTTTAGGATATACCCTTAAAAATAATCTGAGTGATGTGTGGGTTCAGAGGGACGGATATGCAGAACAGCAAGAATGTTCCAGAATCCTTAGGAGCAGTGCTTTCCACCCTTCTCTATCAGGCCTGAACTTTCTCTTAGTTGGAGTACACACGTGCAGCACTTATGTGATAAAAGAAATCAATAGTTTCAAGTAAGTGAAATTATAAGCAAAGGGAAGTATGACACCTGAGTTGGTCACATTCTCCTTTGTTATATCCAGGTCACCAAAAACTGATTTACCTGTTAAGTAGTCAATAGCCCAGAGATAACATTTCATGAGAATAAGGAAAACACTGAGAGTTTTGCACAGAGAACAAAGAAATAGCTATGATGGCATTTAGGAGCAATGTCCTTTCTTTACACAAAGAAAAGCTTCACCAGTCACACTATGTGTGGTGAACGAAGGGAATTTTTACAGACAAAATACTTAAGTGAATAATCTATTACCACCAATCACAAAATTTTGATTTTACCTCTTGTGCACACAACACTTGTAGAGCAATTATCGAAAGCTATTGAGTGATATTTACAAACAGATGTTTATAGCCCTACACAGGTATTATATTTCCCATTATAGACTAGACAGTACAGTGGTAATTCATTTATTTATTTTTAATCATCATGTTATTGTAATGAGCATACATTGTGACATTTACAAAACATCTCACAATATTTCACAGTGTTTGCTTGTCATAGTGGTGGTGGTAATTTAAAACAAAACACACCAAGCAAACTGCCAATATCATTAGATTCAATTTTCCTGTTCAAGTTTGAAAACAATAGTTTTAATAAAATTACATATTTCTACATGCAAATAATAAGGTAATTTAGCCTGATGTCCTAGTTCCCCCAACCTTATTGTTTCATGCTAATTTGAATTTCATTTAGCCATTTTTTCTTTATTTACTACTATGTTTGACCTATCTTAGCTCCTACACAGTGGAAAGAACATATAGTACTTGTCTTTCTGTGTCTGGCCTACTTCACTTAATGTTATATCTTCCTGTTCTATCCATCATTTTTATGCAAAACTACAGGGTTTTGTTTATCTTTCTTGATTTTACTTTTTTGGATAATGACTTGCTGTGTACTGGAGATGGAATTTTACCACCTATGACACACTATTACCAATCAAATACTTTTCTTCTGTGCCTCTCTCTACAATGAAATCCTGTTAGTTTAGTCCAGATGTTCTGTTAACATCATCATCAACATAATTATGTAAAGGGAACAACTATTTTAAGATTCAATTTTCCTTATACTAAATATTTACTTTTCATTGTTTTTTATATACCCCAAACACTAACTGCACTAGCTATTTAACAGAAGAATAAACCCCACATATTTTACAAGGTATTCTGTTATGAACTATTATGGTAATTTTGGGAACATCCTTCCTGAGCCCTCTTTCCTCCTTGCACAGTCCATGTGCCTGGCTCCTCAGACATCCTACTGCATTTTTGTGGGACTTCAATGAAGCAACTCTGTGTCTCAGTCTTATTTCCTGTGTCACATGTTCTCCTCCTGGTAGGGCCTATTTTTCAACACATTCTGTAAAAATAGGATTTGAGAACATTATTTAAAATCTAAAAGATCTTTTCTTCATTATCGTATTTGGATGATACCTTAAATATTATGGTGATGATCCAAAGACATATATCTGTTTTTCTCATCTTTCTGTTTACAGTTTACAATTTTAAGTTCATTTTAATGTTTCATCTCTGTAATTTCCTGTTCCTATCTCCCACCTTCCACTATGATTTTTGAATCATTCCTTAATGCAAAAGTTTCTTCAATTTTAAAACATTTGCTTAGTTAGACTATTCTCTCATATCTATATTAAAATCAATGAAAAATTTCAATCCACATTTCAAGTCTTTTCTTTGTGTGTTTGACAGCTAAAAATAAAAATATTGTATCATTAACATTTCTATGTAATACTTTTCTTTATTGTATCATTAACATTTCTATGTAATACTTTTCTTTATTTTCTTTATTATTTCTAAACACAGGTGTACAGAAAGAGCCATATTAAATACAGATTTTCTAAATATGAAACACAGGTATTCAGCTCAAGGAGCACATGCAATGATCCCATTATACACATATCCCATGCCAGACTTCCCCTGTTGGGCTCTTCCTTACATAGTTATAGCATGGATTTTGGCTCAATCAACTTTTTTATGACTTTATTAATAAGAAAATTTATAGGTAAACAGGAAATGAGCATCATATACCTAATATCTTAAAAAATAAGCTCAACTATGTTGTATAAGTTGAAGTTCTGTGATTATAATTGTAGATTGTCAAATATAGAATCTTGTAATGCATATTACAGAATCGATTTTACAATTGATGTATAAATCACATAGTTTCAGATCAATAATATAAAATTAACTCTTCATTTTTGTAACTGCATAAGTATTGGTACAGTATGGTATAGAAATGCCATACTTTATGTACTCATCTCTTATTGATGCTTATTCAGGTTTCTTCTACAGGAAAAAATGGAATATTTGTTTCTATGGCTCTGCTTAGCCAAAAATTAGTTTTCTAAGAAATGTATAAAATTTAAATTTATTTCTATTAAAATAAAAAAATTTACTAAAATGTATATCATCATATTTCCACCAAAAAGTGTTCTTATTTTTTCTGTATTCCTATGATAAAGGAAATGAAAGCTTTCAATGTTTTGCCAAATATTTGAGAAATTGCAACTTTTTTCTTCAGAGTTTTCAAATAATCGAGGGTATGACATTTTTGTTACTGTTTATTTTCAAGTAACTTTAGACATATAAGAAGCTTTAGATTTGACTTTAAGTTAACTTCTTTAACTTTAGACCTAAAGAAATGTAAAGGGAAGTCTTATTTGTACTTTATCGTACCTCCACCCAGTGTTGACATCTGCTGTAGATATGGTATGAAATCAAACCCAGGAAATTGACCTTAGTTTAATACATAGAGCTTATACAGTTTTCATGATATTCATGCACTGCTCTTTGCATGTGTGTAGATGGGGGCTGATTCTATGCATATTTATCCATATGTAGCCTTCTGTTGCCAACACCATAACCAAGGTACTCATCAGTTCCATCACCATAAGCCTTCCTACTGTTTCCCTTCTTTGCCATGCCATATTCACAATCCTTCACCTCAGCTGCTACTACATATAAGGCCCATGGAATACATACCATGTTGAGATTGACTTATTTTACTCAATGTAACTTCTCTGAGATTCATACAAGCTGTGCCCCAATAGTTATTGTTGATTACTATTCCATGTAATTGTAGAACCACATTTTATTTTATTATTTACTTGGTAAATTTTGGTAGATTCCTAGTTACAATTATTACTGATAAAGCTTAATGGACATTTCTGTACAAGTTTCCTCTTGAAAATAAATTACATTTCTTTGGGATAAATGCTCAAGTGTTTTATGATTAATCAAGTTTCAGTTTTAGAAGGAACTGTCCAAGTTTATTTTAGTGTTGCTCTATCATTTTAGACTTCCATCAGTAATGTATGATTATCCAGTTTTCCTGCAAGCTCATCATCAGTTTATTCTGCCATTATACTTTTAACTTTTATTGACTTTGATAGATTTATGTACCTGGAATATGCACTTGCTAATATCTAATGATATTTGATATTTTTATGCATCTTTTTATGCACTGCTGTCTTTTATATTCAGTAATTTTTCTGTACATATCTTTTACTAATGTTCTAAAAATACTGTTCTTTTATTGTTATTGGTGGTAGTATCTGAGGTGTTTTTATTTGTGTGGTTCATTTCATGGTGATATTTTGCAGGAATGATTCTCACAGTGTGTTCAAGATTTGCTTGAACTCTTTATGTATTATAGGCTGGCCTAGAAGTAGTACTGACTTTCTAGCTACAGTAAATGAGGATTTATCTCTGTTATAACCCATGATCTCCAGTAATCCACTTTGCCTGAACATTTTAATAAATTACCAAAATCATATACCCCTAGCAATTTTCTTCTTGAAATTTTCTTTTATTTGTGCTTTTAAATTTTTTAAATAAAGTTTTTAATTATGATACATACATTATACAGAGGAGATTCAGAGTGACAGTTCCAATTAAGTTTATATTGTACTGTAGTTACATTGTCCGCATCACCTTTCCTACTCATCCCCTCCTATATACCCCACTTAAGGCAATTGCATTTACTTACATGTGTACATATGTAAATTAGTACTATGGACAATTATGTACAAGTTTCCCTACATGTGTATACATGTAAGTAAATGCAAAAATGATAAAACAAAACAAAATATAAAGTAATTTCAGGAGGTTTCTTTGTTCAGCCATATACCTCACCTTAATATCCTTCATTCACCCCCCACTAATACCCCCTCCACATGCTGTACCTAATTGCAAGTCCTATCATTCATTATTACTATTTAAGTTGATGTCCAAAAAGGATTCTCATTGTACCCTCTCTGTGGGTATATTTCACTTTGGTCTGTTCAACCTTCCACCTCTACTTTTTCAACAGTTTTCAATACACATCCTTATATCTTCTACCTTCACAAATGTTATGTTTTATTATGTTACTGATGCTTTATCATTCTCTTTTCCTCTCTCTCTTTCCCTGAGTTCAGTAGAGTAGTTCCACTATTACGAACATGCTCTTCATAGGAGTTTATATATTGTCAGAAGTAATGGCAATAAAAAATCAGACTTCTGTAGGAGGGTGTTTCTCCAACCAGAGGCAGGCAGCATACTGAGTGGAGAGTCTGGTCTATTTTTATCTCACATGCAAGTCTGCCATTCACCCTAATGGACCGGTTTGGGTTCACAGTCTTCACAACTGGCTCCTTAGAAAAGGGGACAAGTGACATAAGAGGACCTTGGAGCAGGGAGAACAAGAAAATTCTTTTGGGCAATATTCATCTTTAAACAAGCAGTTTGAGATTAGGACACTGGGTGATAAACAGCTCTTTTTTTTATCACAAGAAAGTTTCAAGGCTAACCAACATTTCACAACATATATAGGCAGCAATTCTGGAAGGTTAGTTAGCATCTGATAGTTATATATTAACTCCTTTGACAGAAAAGACCTGATTTCAGTTGAATCTCACATATGTGATCATGCTTGCTTTTCCGTATATGTTTATCTTTTGGATCTATCTTCCACATGTGACAGAAAACATGCAGCCTTTGTCTTTCTAAGCCAGACATACTTCACATAACATGATGTCCTCTGGTTGCATACATTTATCTTCAAACCACATGCCACTATTCCTTATGGCTTAGTAAAAGTTCATTGTGTATATGTACCACATTTTCTTGATCCATTCATCAGTTGTAGGGCATATGGGTTGTTTCCAAATTTTGGCTATGGTGAATAGTGTTGCAATGAATCCTTATCATGTTGTGAGGTATCTGATTATCATGACTATTTTCATTTAATTTTCCATATATGTAGTAATTTTCTCCTGTGTATCATTTACATTTGACATCACTTTTTAGTACTTTTACTACCAAATTTTATGTGAATTTTTAAAAATTTTTTTATGTGTTTGCTTGTGTGAATGTGTGTTTATGCTCTTTATGAATTCCTTGTTCACTTCTTTTAGCTAAGTAAGTAAATTGATTTTTTTACTTAAACAAAGCATTGTGTTACTTTTAATTTTTAAACAATTACCATATTAGTCCAATTTCTGCTTCATTTAAAAAAGTATAGGAATTCTAAAATTCCCACTTTTAAATGCTGAATATACCTTACAAAATGTACATTTTTGTTAAACAAAGAAAATTAGTTTAGGTGGCCCTACAAACCCAGTTCCACTGGGAAGCTACTACTTCACTCTTGTGAAAATGAAACAAATATTTTAAAGCATTAAACAACTTAAAGAGAGTTGGGTTATAGGTCAATAGAATGAATATTCAGTATGAATAGATGTATTAATATCAAATGAAAATACAGCTGAGAAATTAAAGTACTGTGTGAAGCCTGAAGCAATTTTAGATACTTTTCTAACCTAAATTCTATTACAAGTGACAGTTTCTACTGTCCCCCATGCTGTTCCTGACACACTTTATATGGCAGAGACTATAATAGCCTTCCCACATTGTCCAGCTGACCCAATGATCCCTCTCAAAAGCAGAGATAAATTCATGTAGCAAAGTCCCCATTTTTGCCATATTTCTACCTTCAAGTACAAAACCAAAGACCAAGGTTTATCAAAAAGTATTATTAAAGGCAACCTTCCATCTCTTTTGTTTGTGGGTTAAAGTCAGTGAAGTTGTGTCAATTTCTTGTGAAACAATAGATATGCAATGCAACAATGCACATGTACAATGATATGATAGTGCTGTGAACTTGAAAAGTAGTATAATATTCCAATACCCAGGCATTTCCTTACCAATCGAAGAGCTGCACTTTCTTTTTCTTCTACTCATTGTACATTGGAGAGTGGTGTTGACAATTTACCACATCAAGATTATCAGAGAATGTATGTAATTGCAAACCCCACTGGTTTCAATAATAAACACATAGACATATCTGTGAGTCTAATATTGTGCTATAATGGAGAAACCCTGTCTTAAATGGAGAGACAGTAAGAGGATATATGATATTTTCTTCAAAGATAGCAATGGAATAGTCCACTCACAGGAAAGGAGATTGATTTTGTTCATGGTCATAACAAATCCTCTACCCTGATTTCAGATACCTGGGTATTCTGGGCATTGCTGAGTTACTGACATGAGTCAGACCCTACAGCTGTGCCCAGCTCTGCCCAGTCCCTGCTAATTCGCATGTCCCAGAGCACAGCCCACTGCCCAGAGGACTTAACAGTCTTGTCAAATATGTGTAGGAGTAAGTCCACATCAGGACACAGCATGGACATAAGGGCCCCTGCTCAGGTCTAGGGCTGCTCCTGCACTGGCTCCAGGATAAAAAAGGAAAAAAAAACTGAGAATTTATTCATCTTGATATGATCAGTGCTGTCTGGATCTCCAAGGATTTTTTCATTTAACATGATTATACATGTGAGTATTTGTTTTAATATTTTTAGTGTCAAGTGCCAGATGTGACATCCAGATGATCCAGTCTCCATCTTCCCTGTCTGAATCTCTAGGATACAGAGTTACCATCACGGCATCAGCAGAAATCCAGGGAAGCTCCTGAACTCCTTATCTATGCTGCATCCAGTTTGCAATCTCTCCAGGTTCAGTGGCAGAAGATTTCAGTCAGATTATTCTCTCATAATCAATGGCTGGAGCCTGTACATGTTGCAACTTACTACTGTCAACAGTATTATGACTTCTCTCCCCAAGTGACAGAAATCAAACATAAATCAGTCAGGTAAGGAGAAGAGTGAGTCTGAGCTGCCCCAGGTTTCTTCAGTCTGCTGAGACAGTGTTTCACAGATGCAGTTAGCTTACACCTGAAGGGTTTGAATTGTGGCATCAATTGAATGTATTTCTAGTAGGATAGTTGGGTCATCTGGTGGTTATGTTTTTAGTTTTTAGAGGAACCTCCATACTATTGTCCATAATAGCTATACTAATTTACATTTCTATCAGCAATCTATAAGAATTCCTTATTCTCCACCTTCCCACCAGTACTTTTTTTTTCATACGAGCCATTCTAATAGTGCAGGATAGATATTCCACAAATGATACTGGGAACAGGTTACATCCACACGAAGTAAATTAAAACCTGACCCCATCTATCATCCCATATAAAAAAATTCAAAAAATGGATCAAATACCTTAATGTAAAACCTGAAACTATTAGAGGAATATAGGTAAAACACACCCCTATATTAGTACAGGAAATAATTTTTCTGTATAGGAATATAAAAGCCCAGGAGCAAGGCAAAAATAGACAATGAGAATTAAAATAAATAATTTTTGTCCAACAAAAGAAAAACAAATGGCCAATAAATTTATGAAAAATGCTTCATAAAATTAGATATCACAGAGATGTAAATAACCCACAGATTTCCATATGAAAGTTTTCTGGGGTATGGTGGTTGAATATGGACATAGTAGAATCAGAAGATACTCTGTTCTTCTCCAGGACAACAATGAGCATCTGCCACAGTCCAATTGTGAGATTGCTGGTGCTATCAGATGCCTGGAGCACCATGTAGGGGATTCTCAATCCTCATCTCTATATATGTGTATATCTGCATTTGGTTTTGGTCAGTATAGAAGCTTCTGCTTCTGATTTCCAAATCTCAAGGAAGGCCATGATATTAAGGAACTTTAGGCAAATGTGTGTTTCCAAATGATAGTTAGGATATGAGTCAGACAGTTAACATGCCATGTCCATATCCATCTAAATATTATCAATAGATTTAGTATCATAAAAGGAGAATTTCATTAAGCCCTATTTCAGAAGAACTATATTAAATTGTGTTCATATATACTTACCCATATGGCTATAACCATTCTTTTTCTTTATTACAAAAAATTTTTCCACTAAACCTTTATCCAGAGGCCAGCAAAATCAGCATCACAGAGGGCAGGTTACAAATGGAAATAACAAATCCACCATAGACTTGACGATATTGTGCATTTTCACAAGATAATAGTGGATTAAATCCACTTGAAGAAGCTATGCATTTGGAGATGATGGTTGAGCCATGGGATAGTAGCTGACTACTAACCTGTGTCTCCTCTAAGACCAAATAAACCAGCCCACAAACCAACCAGGTGAACTAGCTTGTTTTAGTTCAGAGGGCTATCACACAGACAAACTCAACTTATGGGAGCAAATCCATCTGTCTCCCAAGGAATCTGGTAGCTAAGTATGCTGAATCTGACCTCCTAAAAATCTTTTAGCTGAGTGGGCTGACCAAATGCTCTCAGACCATCCTGGCTGGGCAGACTTCAGTCACTCAGGGCAGGCTATCTAACGAAAGAATAAGCAGGAAGCCAGTAAGCTAGTTGGCTAGGGCTCAGCATCTGGGTCTCTATCCTGACAAAGAAATTGCCAACTATATTGATAGAGCCTGACCCTACTGCCCAACTCAGCAGCATATGAATACATACAAGTGACAGGAGCTATGTGCATTCACTCCTCAAACAAAACATTAAACTGACAGCTTGGATGGAAAAGGGGAAACAAAAAACTTGTCATGGACAAGTCAGAGACATCACTGATATTCCTGAATAGGGAAATGTGTAAGTTCTGAAATTGGCAGAGTGCTTTCTAACCCACTATCTGTGGTTTGAGAATGCACAACTGACTCACAATAGTGATCTCACAAACCTGGAACTGTCCCCCTTCACTCCTGCAGTTACCTTAATACACTGCCCTTCCCCAAGGTAACACCTGTTAAATACAGGTGAATAAGTACAACAGGAAAACAGCAGAAAAAAACTGAGATAAGAGGGGAGCATTGAACGTACTGGTTGAGCAAAGAAGACACACATTATTCCCCTGAACAAGAAAGAAAATGCTGACTTCTTTTTTTAAAAAAAAGTCGTTTGGTATTGCTAACTTTTTCTACTTACATTTCTTTTCTTTATAAAAATTTCTTCTTCTCTTTTCCTCATATTCCCAAGTCTTGTTGAAAATCATTCAACTAGAGGTTTATTTACCTCCTTCTTATATTACTGTCAACCTTTCTACCCTTCTGTAATCCCTGATAATATACCCTTTTCCACAATAATTGAACTATATTCCTACACTGTAGAATCTTGTTGACCTTCAGTCCTCCACACTTTATATCTCTTTTCTCCATGTTCTATATTTCCTTCCCCATGTCCTTATTTTTTCTACTTATATTTTAACTCCTATGCAAATGAATTTTACTTTTTAAGCCTACCATGTACCATATAAGAATGTTAACTTCTTCATATATGATATGATTGGGTATATAGACAATAATTCCAAAGGTATTATATCTGTTTCACTATTGAATTGGTGGATTTGTTATTGCTAAGTTACTCTACCAGGCCAGTGATCAGTAATGGTGCAACAATGTAGCTACTAATTAGTCTCACCAGATCAAAAAAATTCAAGGAATAGCTTTTTCCCCAACCAACTAATTGACTAAGTAAGAGCAAATCTCAGTTTAGATGCATAAGAAATAGGAAATGTCCAGGAAATATGACTCCTCAAAATATCAATCATCATGCAACAAAGGATATGATGGATAGTGATGGGGACAAAAATCTCAATTCCTGTGTTCAAAAGACTGATTATAAGAATGATTAATGAGATGAAAGAAGGTATGCAATAAGAACTCTATGAAACCAAAAGAGAATATGAATAAATAGCTAAATGAATAAAATGAGAATGCAAAATAATCTAAGTGAACTCAAAGAGGACAAAAACAACAGAATGAATTCAATGTAGATACAAATAAACAGCTAAATAAAATAAGGAAGACAATACAAGGCATGAAAGTGGAAGTCAAGAAAGATATAGAAAGCCTTATAAAAGCCTTATGGAAATAAAAAGCAAATTAAATCAAATTTAAAAATACTCACGTGAAACCCTCTCCAGTTGACTGAAAACAAATGAAAGGCAGACTATCAGGGCTTGAAGACAAAATATTTGTAATAGAAAAAGCAGATGAATATAATTTAAGATGCCTCCATTGGGCCCAAGTTGGGATCTTCTTCCTGAAGGAAGAAGAACTCATACAGGAAGGTAAATTATAGTTGTGTCTCCACTGACTGATGCTATTAGATTTGGTGCATAAAGTTGGAGACACATGTGCTTTTTGCATTCCATGAGAAGACAATTTTGGGAATGGATCGTTTGTGTTCACTAAGCTAGAATCAGTGTTTCTGGTGACCATCTCTTTGTATGATATTTGAAGTTTGAGGACTGATCACAGGAAAAAATGGAACCTGGAGGGGGTCTGGAATATAAAATATAGGGAAGTATGATTTTTTTGGCATTTTCAAGGAGAAAGACCCAGCAACAGTCTACCCAAGGGTGAGAAGCCAGTGTGGCTACTGAAAAGGGACTTCTGTGTCTAGGGAAAACTCTCTTTGGTTTGGGTTGTATTTGAAGCAATTGGATATGGAAAATTTGTATTTGGCAGAAGACATTTAGAAAGAAACTTGCAGTTCAGAAGTGAACAACATAAAGGCCATTAATACATGGGAATCTTTTATGCTCATCTATACAACATGCTACACATCATATAGACTTTGTTCTATAGATTGTAGTCATCCAAAGAGTCCAAATATACACTGCTTATGATTAGACACACACAGAGATTTGTTTCTCACCTGGTCCTCAATGGAGATTCTATATGATTAAAGGTTAGAGTTTGTACTTAGTGTGAATTAAGATCCAATCACCTTTGAAGGAAGCTTCCACTGTGATGCTCCATGTGCTCCAGAAGGGGTTTCTGGCTCCCGGGCACCTGTGATTGAAGCCAGTTACATTTCCAAATTAACAAAAATTGTCACCTATTAAAAATAAATATAAGGGTAAATATTCTGGGACACATAAATCTCAGGGACTTCTCTATGAATGTGTATATAGCTTAAGAGTATACACTGCTCTGAATACTGGGAAAACCTAATTTTTTTACATTCATGAAGCTTTTTTTTTGTAGCTCCACCTAATAGGAATCCACATTCAAATTCTTGGGTTCTTTCTTCCCTTTTAGATGGAAGAAATAGAAGAACATCCTACAAAACTACACACAAAGTTATGAGATTAAGTGGTGAACATTTCTGAGGCTTGCTACCTCTTCATTTCTTCTGAGATACCCTCTATTCTTACCCTTCAGAAAAAGAGGCCTATGTTCTTCAAATAAAGTCTCCAGAGTACCACAGCTCACCTGAAACTTCAATAACATTCCTCCAGTGTTTACCTCCTACTGTGAACACTAACAAAACTTCCCTGAGGCACTAACCAGTTATCTGATAGATGATTTGATATAATTTATCCCTTTCTATTTTTTTAAAAAAACTTATTGAAAGGGTCTTTTGGGTCATCTGTGTCAATTTTATCAAGTAAATCTAATTTCTCTCTCTTTCTCACTTTCTCTGGTTTCTTGGCTTTGTTTTCACAGCTAAGAAAATGCTGCTAAACAAAATATCACAAAGGTTTATACCAGAGTTGCCATATGAGAATTTTATTATTGTACCTATTATGTTTAGGTATGTGGCAGGGTTCCAACTTTTTTATTTTTTGTACACATATCCACTTGCTTCACCTCTAATTGTTTAAAAGATTGTTTTTCTCTATTGCATTGTCTTGTCATCCTTGCCAAAATTCAGCTAAGAATAAATGTAAGGTTTAGTTTAGCAAACTCTATTCTACTGTAATAATTCACATCCCTATCGTTGTTCCACAATGAAACAATCTTGATTACAGAAATTTTGTAGTAAGGATTTGAAATCAGGGCCTTGGAGAATGTGACAGTGGTAGAATGTCTGTCCAGCGAAATAAGAGTGTCTAAGATACCTCACATCTTTAAGACCTGAATGGTTCTTCATTTTACTCTCTCTTAGTAAGTACTATTTCAGGTGGCAGTTGAAACAGAAATCTTCAGAAGATCAGACTTTGTGCTTCAAGAGGAAGCAGTTGTCTCTTAGGAGAGAAAGAGGTTGAAGGAAGGTGAGACTGATGAGGATTGTATGGAGACTGAACTACTGTGGTACCCACTGTTGCCTTACTAACAAAGACAAACTGCCACAACATGAGGTTCCAAGTTGCTAACAGTGAGAGTAAAGTCTGTCTCAGACCCACTGCCACTGAACTAGTCTGTGACTCCTGTAGTCTTAGGGGTCGTAGAATACATGAGGAGCCTGGGAGCCCAGTTCCTATTGTTACCAGGCTAAGTAGCTGCCCATATTCTGACAGAACCAGCAGGTGAGGGTAACGCTCATGGAGCCAAAGACAGGGAAGCTGGAGTATGTGTCATGACAGTTTCTCCAGTGATATATGAGATTGGAAATAAAATGTAGAAATGACCTGTGCATTCTAGACTATATCCAATGTCTTCCTGGTAGAACAAGTTTCATTGAACTATATTGAGATTTAATTTTTTTGCTGAGCAGAGGTGCCAGGACACAGAAAACAACCTTGGTGGATTTTCATAAATCGTGTAGAACCATCTCATTTTCCCTCACTTGGGAGCTAGAGTAACAGGAGGAAGAGGAACTGAGATAGGGCTTCGATAATTCACTCTGAGTTCTAACTGAAGCAGAAATCTGCTTTTGGCATTAATATGGTTGCTGGATAGCAGGGCTGGCAGAAAGGAATATGCAAAATAGCTGGCATGGTAAGCTGTGTTTCAAAATGCAGAGATATTTGCATCCTTTTCTCTACACTTGAGCAACCTCAGCCCAGATGGTTATGTCAGAAACCCGTGGCTCAAAATATGTGTGCTGATCATAATTTTACTCACAGAATTCAATAGGTATTTCAAACAGAACGAAGTGATGCTGCAACAGGAAATCTGGTCTGTAAATTCTCAGTTCTGTCTGGATCTCAAATTTGTTCTATTTATTTTTTTTCCTTTTTCTTTTATTATTCATATGTGCATACAAGGCTTGGGTCATTTCTCCCCCCTGCCCCCACCCCCTCCCTTACCACCCACTCCGCCCCCTCCCTCTCCCCCCCCAATTCCCAGCAGAAACTATTTTGCTCTTAGTTCTAATTTTGTTGAAGAGAGAGTATTAGCAATAACAGGAAGGGACAAGGGTTTTTGCTGGTTGAGATAAGGATAGCTATACATGGCATTGACTCACATTGATTTCCTGTGCGTGGGTGTTACCTTCTAGGTTAATTCTTTTTGATCTAACCTTTTCTCTAGTACCTGTTCCCCTTAGGAAATTTGTTCCATTTAATAATTTCATGGAATCAAGGTATTGCCTGCCATATTATTCTGGATGAAGGAGACAACCTTGAAATCATTCTTAAACTATAGATTATACGAATGTTTAATGTTGCCTTCTTTCTGCTTGATATATCTCAGTGATGTTGAGAGATCCCAATGAATGTAAAATGGACACTTTGATAAATCAAGGGTCATGAATCTTTAGTTTCTGTCAAATAAAAGGGTTAATTGAGCCATTATAGAAGTTAATCAGAAAATCACGAGGTCCTGAAACAAGTGGCTCAAACTACCAGTGGCTATGCCTGATAGCAGTTGGAATTATGTACATAGGATCTAAAAGTCAAGGGCAATTTTGTAAGGAAAATTTGGGGAAAGAAAGGTAAACTGAATATAATTCTAAACTCTGTATAAGTTAGGGAGGCTAATTACATAAAGAAGAGGACACTTTAGGATAGGGACAATCCATAAAAAAAGTATTTGTTGCTTATGGGATCATTGGGGTTAACAGTCTAGAAAGTTCATAGCAACCAAGATTGAGAGGCCTTGATTGCTGGCCACTGGGGTTTTATGTGTTTTGTCACTGTGCCTAGGTAAGTCAAGGAAGTCTCCAGATGTAAAGATCCTAAATTTTCGTACTAAATTCATGAAAAGATTTTTAGGGCACATTAAGTTAGATAGAAGGGGAGTTTATTAGTATGATAAAGGAAAAGACAGTAGATATCCAGACATGAGTTCAGGCACATGAAAAGAGGTGTATTGAATGCCTTAATATCAAAGAGTACTTATCCTAGCTAAAATACGCCAGGGGTTTAGTTTAAACATTTAGCTTTTTCATCCTTTGTTCTGGGCACCTGGTGCATCTCTGTCACTCTTGATGCTATCAGTTGGTCCCAGAGAGACATTAAGTCTGATCTAGGTCTTCATGACATAGATACCCATTCTCCTCTTATCCTTTGATAAGGTTTTCATTTAGTTAAATGATAAGTTTTACCTGATGTTTTCCTTGAGATATTTTCCAAGGACATGCTTATCTAATGTTCTGAGAAAATCATTAATGCAAAACTAAAAATCATTGTTAGCTGGTACAGTCTAATGGGGTGTGAAAAACCTAAAGAATATTCATATCTCCTCCAGACTATCAGGTTTATTCTTAACTTCTGCCTCTTGGTTCCCATATCTAATGTCCCTAATATAGTCTGCCCCAGTTTTGACAAAACATCCAGAATGTGGAACAGTCTTTTGTTGGTTTGGGTCTATAACTGTTAACTGATTAACTTCCCTTACCTATCCCTATCTCCATTGTCTACTCCTCTTAATTAAACTAAGAATATCTCAGACATTTTCTTTTATCAGCCCCCAAAGATGAATAGAAGTGACACACATAAAGGCTAACTGAATGGTGGATCCCATCAAGTATGGTGAAATTGGAGTCACTCTACTACTAATTAGAATGTTGAGCAGCAATGTATTGTGTGCCTTTGAGAACTGACATGGTGGTTGAATACCAAGTCATAATCTACTAACATCTTTCTGAATACTACATCACCATCTAATGTAACCACAGTCCTGTATTGTCCTGAAAATCACTTAATATTGTTGTATCTAAATAAACAAAAGCCAAAAAAAAACAGCAAAGCACTGTCAAAAATGTACAGGAAAGAGATATCTATGACTCTAGAACTGAAGCTATGCAGTAATGGGAAAATCCTCAGGGTGTTCTCTTCACAAGTGTCACAAAAGCAGGCACATCACAACAGTGATCACAGAGACAGGTCTGCATGTGGTCCTGAAACTTATGTCCTGTAGTGACTGCTTATATGTGAAAGTAGTTTAATTGCTTAAACTATCCCTTCACCTTTATTACTAGGTCATTTCTTCTCTGGAAATAGTTTTCCATGTTGTATTAGACTTTTTTAAAACCACGTATGATTTCTGTGTCCTTTTCTCCAAAAGTTTCCATTCACACTTGACTATATCTAGTAAAATATGATTGGCCTTATCTTGATTTCCTTTCTCTATTTCCAAAATATTTATACTCTATCCTAAGCTTTATTTCCTTCTGCAACAGTCAAAAATCACAATTACATTTTTATATTAGACATGCAAAATGTGCAAATATACACATTTCTAGAAACAAGTGCCATACAGATATTTCCAGAAATTTTTCATCTGATCCCATAGCTATTCAGAATCTAAGATATTGAATCTCAAATGTCTGAATTCTAATATGACATCAATATGAGGTATTTCTACTTCTCCTTTTTTAAGTATCTCAATGCTTACTATACCCATCTGTTTGATTTCTTTAACTTTTTAAATGTAGCAATTCTATTTGCTATCCATATATTTGACCTGGACAGAGCTGTCCATTGGTGCATACTTCCATGTTTTAAGAATCTCATTCTGCTTTTTCATTCTTCAGTGCATCAATGTTTCAGTGGTAAGTGGACATAGTATAATCATTTGTTATTTAAGAACACAGAGAATTTATACTAAATTTTCTTCATTGTACAGCTGATAATTACAATAGTTATATTCTGAAAACATAAAGGAAGACAGGGTTAGAGAAGAATAAGTCATTTCTAATACACTGCGAATAAAAAACAAATAGGAAGAGTGATAAAAAACAGCTGCCTTTGTTCACTTTGCAGGGACATCCATAAAAAGATTTCATTAATCATGTTAATTCATCATCATTAGTAATAAGATATGTTGACTTTATGTAACTTCTGATGTGACTCACCAGAAGGATCATCTTTTATATCATGTTCTTTTCACTATTTTCAAGCTGAATTTAATTGATAGCAGAGATCAGGAAGATACTCTGAAAAATAATTTATTACTGCATTTTAAAAGTATCAAGATCATGAAAGACTAGGTAAGAATAGAAAACTGTCAGATATTGGAGGAGATTAGCAGATATAACCACCAAATACAATATTGATTCCTGGATTGGGTCCCAGAATTTAAAAAGGCATTAGTGAAAAAGCAGTAAAATCTAAACTGTTTATCACCATTAATTTTCAGATTTTGATCACTATACTGTGGTTGTGTAAGACATTCAAATAAAAGGAAAATGGATGGAATGTACATTAGAAGAAATTTTACTAGTTTTGTAGTTTTATAAGTCTAAAACTATTTTAAAATTAATACAAATACTTAAACAAAAATAAAGGTAAATAAAAGTATGACTTATTAATGAGCAATTTCATAGATTATTATCTTATTTTCCTCCTTTCCTTGTTATAATTCTAATTTCTATTGATGGCAATTCAGGTTCCCACTGTCTACAGAATATGCACTTATTTGTTCAATATCAGAGTATGGATAAGGTGTCTTCAAAATTGCTCCTGCATACCTCTGCTAGTAAGAAATAAATATTTATTTAAGGCTCTATTACTGTTTAACCTAGACTATAATCAATTGAGAAGTTAGACAGCACTGAAAAGTTAGTTGTGTTAGTTCATGTCCCACTCCCTTTAGCTGTGGATATTATGTTCATTTAAACACAGCTTTGAAGGCACTTTTGTTTCTGTGTATAGAAGAGTTTATTAATCTTTTCTGTAAAAACAAACAAGGAGAATAAGTATAAAAGTGAAAAAAAATCTATACAATATTTCAGTATTCTAGAAGACACTAAAGATAAAGCAAATTCAGTACTGTTTATTCTTGGAAACCTCCTAAAATTTGGGGTAAAGAAAGGAAAATTCTTTGGCTTCTGCTTAGGACCACTCCTTTCCATTCCAAGATATCAGCAAAAAGTGTATTGCTACCAACATAAAGGTGGCAGCAAAGTCTACCAGTTGTTTCTAAAAGGGAAGAACTTGTGTTGTGCTATATAGTGGCATAAGATCTTTCAGTGTTTTCAGGTAATTGTGGTGAACTCTAGGAAAATCCTGTAGCTTGGCTACAGCAAGTGTGGTCACTTGGTGGTGCAAGAAATAGACTAGCTAGAGATCACAATGGATTCTTGGAAATGATGTAGCCATGCAATTGCTGAGCTCTTTCCATGTGTGAGTGACAGAAACTCAAGATAGCCCAGTTAAAAACGGGATGGGAGGTGAGACCTGAATGTACCTATGCATGCACCCTTTAATCCTCATGCAAAAATAAACTAGTGGTGCTGGCATTTTTTGTGTTCAAGCAAACTGCTCATTGGTACTTGTTGTTGTATATGGATGAAGAGGAAGCTGCTGGAGATTCAAGTTATGAATTATAGTTAAGAATTCTTAAAAAGCAGAGAAATCATGAGTCAAATGCAAATGCAGAATGGAAATACACTTCACAGCAGGTATTTTATAGTCCTGTCATCAATGAAAAAAGTTTTGAGCAGGAACAAATGAAGAAAATGATTCAATAAATAGAGATTCAAAAGACTTGGAAGCTATGAAACAAAAAGAAAAAATGGGAATTCTAGAACAGAAAAGTACAACAATCCAATTGAAACATTCACTAGATTGTTACAACATGAGTAGACTATGATGGAGAAATGAGTGAACTTAAACATAGATCAACAAAGATTATGTCATTCAAAGGAAAAGATTAAAGAAAAATGAAGAAGTTTTTAAAGATTTATATATTAATGCATACAGAAAAGTATAAAAATCACAAAGCACAAGAGGCAGAGAAAGGAGTTGAAATATATTTGAAAACTATTTTTAAATACCTTTCAATATTTTAAAATATTTTTAAATAGCAAATACATTTTAAATGTAATGAAACAATAATTTAAACATCAAAGAAATTCAGTGTACCAAATTAGGTTAAACACAGAAAGTTTTGTAATATTCAATTATAGAAAATACAAAAAGTAGAGAATCTCCAAGAAAGACATCTCATTATACATACTGACTAAGATTTCAACATTAACAACAGACACTAGAAGATAATGGGATGCTACATAAGTGTCAAATGGAAAAAAGTCAACCAAATATTCCATACTCAGTGATATGATATTTCAAATATGAAGACAAAGTAATAATGTTCTATCTCTAAAACTAAATGTTGACAAATTATTAAGACACATCCTAATAAGAAACTCCAGAGAAAGTCCTTTGGAATCACAGGAAATGACAGTAGAAAGTGTCCTGAATCAACAGGAAAATTTAAAGCCTTAAAGTGGTTAAGAAAAAAGAAGCTAAAACAAAAAAAAGTACTTTCCTCAACATATATGATGTATAAATACAGGAAAAAACAAATTACTGTGGTAGCTGTCAAAAGGATGGTAACCTTGGTAGATGGCAGGACTAGTTACAGTCTGGGAAGAATCATGAAGGAGGCACCTGGAGACCACAACTATTATTTGGTTGTTCATCTGAATAGTGTATGTGTGTAAGACTGTATTCATCTAACATTTACTATCTCTGCTGTTTGTAGTGTATGCATTTCATATTAATTGAACAAAACAAAATGAATATAGTTTTTTCTACATGAATTTTTTAAAAGTAAAGCCAAACATGAACTTTAAATAAATTCATGTAGAAAATTAGTAAGAATCACCAAAAATTTATAGGAACTCATCCATATTAAAAAAAGTGCAAATTTTGCTGAAGAACTGAAAAGCAGAAAGAGAAAAAAGATGAACCATAAAGATATGTCTCTTCATTGATGAGGAAACAGTGAGATTTGATCTCTCTTAGTTTTCCTTGAAACACAGAAGACATTTGATGACACTTTCATCACAGAAGAGGCCCCACCCTTCTGTTATCTCTCACTTTAACTGTCAGTTTTTCCCACACCACTGCACCCACCAGGAGATTTGCATGTTCTTCCCTAGGGAGCACCTTCCCTGAAACTATCAGCTAAAGGCTCTGCTCACTCTTGTCTTGTCTGATCAGTACTGCTCAGTTCAGCACTTAAAAATGAGATGTCTTGCTCAGTTCACAGGGCTGCTAGTGCTCTGGATCCCTGGTAAGAACACAGGGAGATGAGGTTAGAAGGTGAACTCTTGGACCTATGCTGCCCATGTGTGCTCTGTCAGTACTGTGAGATTTGCAGGTCTTAGTCTCCAGATGGGGCATGTACTGCTTAGAAGGAAGATTCCAGAAAGAGCAGAAATCCATGCTCTGTTCAAGAGTCTTACACAGAAAGAGACAATGTTGTAGGCAAATTCTATAGGCCCCCTATGGCTTAAAAATGTCAAGATTTTTAAAATATTGAATATTGTTGGTGTATAAACAAAAATCTGATAACAAAAAATTATTATGAAAATGATTCATAATGTTTGTACTTAACCTTATACTTCTTTCTCATTATTTCAGGGTCCAATGGGGATGCTTTATTGACCCAGGCTCCACTTTTCCTTTCTGTCACTATTGGAGAGCCAGCCTCCATCTACTCAGAGCCTCTTAGATAGTAACAAAAGTACCTTTTTGTATTGATTCTTGCAAAAACCAGGCCAGTCTCCACAGTGTTTGAACTATTTGATTTCCAACATAGAACCTGAGATCCCAGACATGTTCAGTGGCAGTGGGTCAGAGACGGATTTCACACTCAGAATCAGCAGGGTGGAAGCTGAGGATGCTGGAGTTTATTACTGTATGCAAGCTTCACATTTTCCTCCCACATTGGCACAACCCCAATCAAAAACCTACCTTCTTGTGATGGCCCAGCTGGCACATATGCTGCTTCTCTTAAGAGCAGCACAGAAGATTCTCTGTGTCTGTGTGAGAGGAAGATGGTGGAGAACTCAAGGGAGGTGTTTGCAGCTGAGGACTCAGGACCCTAAGTCTCCTGGTTACATCTCAGGACCAACCTTCAGAGCAACATCCTTCCATCAAATCAAATGAATAACAGTTGCCAATCTAGCTGATGATGATAATTCATGTTGGATCTCAAAAAGAACTCATTCTAATCCTTTATATTTTTCTAGCATTTATCAATGAAATTTAAGTGGAATAAATACAAGACTAATCGATTTTGACAAATGCTTGTTGAGTACATCCTGAGCTGTATCAATTTTTACATACTTTAATAGTATAGCATTTTGTAATGTTCTACAATGTGTGTTTTTCTGGTCCCCAGCTTTCAACTTCCTCTATTTAATATTCACCTTTTCACAGCATAAAGATAGTAGACATAGATTTCCATACTGTTTGTCCTTGTAGGAAGCTAGCTGATGTTCTGAAAAAATAACTGAGCTCAGGTCACCCGTTTCCTATTCATCACAACCCCACCAAGGAGAGCTTCCAAAACTCATACTGTCCCAAGAAGGGGCCCAGCAGAGACCATGTGATGTGGTTTGTGGCAATGCAAAATACAATGACATGTTGACCAGAAGACGTAGAAATTTTTTCACCACCTTGGGAGCCATGGTGACTATAACACAACATACACTGATTCCTCCCACACTGATGCACCAGAGAATTCACATATGGCTTTCTCATCACTTCAAGTTTATCTTGCTTAATCATAACTCCTTAGTTCAACTTCTAAAGATGATGTTCCCTACTCATTTTCTGGAGCTGTTAACATTCTGGATACCTGACAAAGAAAAGAGGAGATGATGAAAGAGATTGATAAGAAGGTGAGCTCTGGGTTCAACTGATGGTAATGTGTGTTCTGTAAGTGATGTGAGATGTGTAGGTCTCACTCTCCAGGGGAGAGAATGTGATGTTTAGATCTATAAGAGTAAGGAAGATCCAAAATAAGCAAGGACCTGTGCTCCTGTGAAATTTTTCACACAAAAGAGGGGTATGATATAAGGATTCCTTTTTGTCTTGCAGATATTGGTTCTTTTTTAAAAAATTAAGCATTTCTGTTGTATGAGTCCAAATCACCCCGATCACAAGTATTTAGCATTATTAAATAAGGAGCTAAAGGGAAAAGTTCAAAATGCTTCATAATATTTGTACAGAACCTTGCACTTCTCTCTTATTAGCAGAGAATTCACAGGGGAAGTTGTAGTGACTCCTTCTCCACTATCTTTGCCTATTACCCTGGAGACCCAGCTTCCATCTACAGCTGGTGTAATCAGTGGCACTTAGATAGTGGTGGATACACACATTTGAATTGATTTTGACAGAAGCCAGGCCAGTCTCTGTGGGTTCTTTATCTGTACAGAGTTCAGCCTATTCTCTCAGGTCTCAAACAGATTCAGTACAATGAATCAGGAACAAATTTTTCATTGAACATAAGCACAGTCATTCATGAGGATGATGGAGTTTATTACTGCCAGTGCATTTAGCAATATTATTTAACAGTGGTAAAGTCTGGAACATGAACCTCCTTCCTTGTGTTGCCCAACTGCCCAAATTTGATGTTTTAGTGATAAGTAGGTAGGGAATATGCTTTGCATTTGTGTCAGGGAATTCATGGGCGCATGTTGCCTGTAAGCCATGAGTCCCTGGGTTATACCTCTGGAACATGAAGACATTGTAAGGTAGATGAGTGTAAGCATGGCAGAACCCATAGCAAACAGAGGACTCCAAGTGTTCCTTGATCAATGAGACTTGAAGAACAGACCTGAGAGCTCATCGTTATATTCTCTCCTTTGCCTACATTTCTCAATTATGTTAATAGAGAATAACTTTCACAGTTGAGGCAGATCCATGGGAATAAATTATTGGTACAATCTTTGGAACTTTAAGAATATATACTTAATAATAATATGGTTTAGATGTACGAATATATACTCAGCAGCATGATAATTGATAAGGAAGTAACTATTTCCTCATTTCCTCCACTTTTACCTTCCACTTTTTCATAGCATACATCCCTATGCAGTACGTGAACACATACAGGGGAGCACAGTCCTAAGTGATGTTGCTAAGAAAAACTCTGCACATTCTTGGTGTTTTAATAGTTACATGGGATTTATTACATCCATTTCATAATAAAATTAAAGAGCCCAAAATCCTTAAGCAATCTTATTCAGAACAGGATGAAATAAAACATGATGTTTTCTGAATTTCAAAACTGCTTTTTGAGTGCAATTCAGAACTAAGTGTGGATGAATTAGACAACATTCGAGATTTAACAAACTTTTGATAAATATAACCTACTGCATGAGCCAACTTTGCCACATGATACATATAATATGAAGATATGGGGCAGAGGAATTGGATGAACATGTGATATACACATTTCAGAGGTCAGCTGTAAGTATAATGGTCACCCTCTGGCTCACATGTTAGGATGTTGATGCTGGTGGGGTTGGAGCTGAGATAGCAATCCAGATGGAAACAGAGTTGTACTTCTTGGGAAGGGTCACAGAGTTTAAGGGACCACTGCTTGAATTTCATGTGTATGCCCTGATGCCACTGTGGACCTGTTGGGAAGCAGTTCATCATGTAGGATTCTCATTTTGGTGACACAATATTTTGTGAATTTCCTGTCTAACTTCAGTTTAGGTCATATCGCACTTTCCTAACCAAGCCAGTAGGGCATGCAAGAGCTTCCAAAAGTTGATTCTGAATGCCATATACCTGGGGATTACTTGAGAGAGAATGGCTATTCAGTGGAGACCATATAGTAAGGATGAAGAGGATGTTGACCAGAAGAAAAAGCTGGGACAAGGTAGGTAAGCAGGATATGCAGTGAAGGAAGCCCAAGACGCATCTCAGACAACAGAAATGACAATAAGTGCAGCGTCACAAGGAAAGACTCCACGACAGTGCAACAACCTGAAATTTTGTTATCTAAGACCTCTACAAAGAGGAAAACAGTAATGTGTTAAAATTCTATTCAGGCACAGTCTACAAACACAGCTCCATGCAACTACAACGTTTCAGCTAGATTCTCTCTCTCAGTAGGGCTCCTATGCCTAGTCTAAGCCAGAATCTCTGCAGATATTAAAATTTAGAAATTATACTTTAAAACAAGAGATAGATGAATTCTAGCTCACTTGAAAATACATATTCTGTCCATAATTTTAGGCTTTCTTCTCATTTTCTTCATAGCTCTAGAATCCCATCATTAACTTGATCTTAAACCTATTGCATTATTGCAATTACAATTGCATCTGTTGTGTTTATTATAGTATGCTGTTCTGTATGGAATTCCAAATAAAAGCAGATCTTCCCTTGTCCTTCCTTTCCTCCTTCCTTCCTTCCTTCCATCTTTCCTTTCTTCCTTCCTTTCCTCCCTCCCTTCCATTCTTTCTTCTTTCCTTCTTTTTCTTTATTTTGTGTGTATGGGGCTCAGGAGAACTGAAGACTTAAGTCAGTAAATTAAGCACATTAAGAATATGCTCTACCCTTGACCTATAATTTCAGCCCCATAAAATTAATTTTAAATAAAATATAGTTTTATCATTATAGTTTTGTCTTAAGTTTTCTTCTTTTTAAAATTTTAAATAGGACATCATTTTTAAAATTGAAAGTGACATGATCATATATGTGTTAAAAATTGATTTTTTTTCATTTATTCATATGTGCATACATTGTTTGGGGCATCTCTCCCCCTGCCTATCCTCCTGCCCCTTCCCTCTCCTCCCACTGCCCTCTCTTTCAGGCAGAACCTGCTTTGCCCTCTTCTCCAATTTTGTTGAAGAGAAGACACAAGTAATAAGAAAGACATAGCATTTTTCCTAGCTTGAGATAAAGATAGCTATACAGAGATATTCCTAACATTGCTTCCATGCACATGTGTATTACACACAAATTGGTTGATCTCTACCAGATCTCTTCACTACTTCCCAGTCACCTTCCCATAGTGGCCTCTGTCAGTTTAAGATTACTTTATTCGCTCCTCTACAGTGAGCACATTAAACACTTTCATGTTTTGGGTTTCCTTCCCTTTCCCTATTCCTCCTGTACACATTCTCCCCTTAACATGTAACTCATGCCCAACAATATTACTGCATTTGGTTTCAGTCTAAAGTTTGCATATGAGGGAGAACATACATTTTTGGCCTTCTTCTCACTTAAAGTGATGTTTTGCAGTTCCCATTTACTTGCAAATGACAAAAACCTAATGAAATGATGAATACCAAAACTTTTCTACCATATTTGATAATGAATGATCTCTACATTCCAATAATAAATGTATCAACACATATGCTTAAAAGATACCACATTGAAAATAGTTTTATATTAGTTTATCAAATGACCAAGAATATTAGTTATGTCATATAACAGTAATAAAATAACTAAACAGACAAACTTAATGTTCTTTTGTATGATAAAACTATTTTGGGAATATTGCCTATTCCATGATAATATAGGCCATGGATACATTAAAATTCCAGATTTGGAATATCAATTTCACGGAAACATTTTTGTAGGGGGAATCTTGAAAGCAGTAAAAGCAATAATAAAATATCTGGCAAAATTGCCTTACATAAAAAAATACCAGTTAAACCATTTTTAGATGAATGAAAGATGAGGGAGTATATTACCATGTATCATGTACTATGCATCACATGAGAAACGAGAGTATTTCAAATTGAAAATAATGAAATTGGGCAGTAACTAAATGTTATACATAATATAATATAAAAACGAGTACTATAATCTTAGTGCAACTTCATATTTTGTTTTCTTTTTTGTTAGCATATATTAATTGTACAAAGGGATTTTATTGCAACTTTCCATACATGCATATAATGTTCTCAGATAAAATTCTCCCTCTATATTGATCATGTTCTTCTTTTGCTCTCCACCCTCCCACAGGTTTTAATATATCAACCTTATCATCACACCCTGATAATCTCTCTTTAACTTGATACAGTTTAATGGTAAGGATTTCAAATGTATTTTTATTTGATTTATTGAGCTTTTCATTTCCAGATTTTCAAAGTTGTTTTTTCAGAATTTTACATATCTTTACTAATTTCCTGTTTCATATCTTCATTTTCTTCCTTATTTGCATTATCTTCAAATTCATTCAATTGTTTGTATTTTTTTGTATATATTCAAGTGTTTATGCATTTCCTCCATATTTTCATTGATCAATCTTATAACCATTCTTTTGAGTTCTTGGTATGGAAATTCATCCACTTCACTATGGTTATTGTACATTGAATGTGTGTTTCATAACCATGCAGAGGATGTACAGCATACAAAGTAAAAAATCAACTGCTCAAAAACAAACCAAATATTTAAATGCAGTACAAAGAAATTGGAAACATCAAATATGGGTATAGAAGAGAGGGCCTATGGTTCATACAGTATTAACTAGCAGTTTAAGAGTTATTAACGGTATAGGTATTATAAATTAAATAATATAATGATGGAAGTGTGAAGGAAGAAAGAAAGAACAAGGAATCTAAAAGAAGGGAAGTATATGGGACGAACATGTCAAAAGTTATAGTGTGGGAGAGCACAGTCTAATTATTTCAGAGAAAGAAAACACAGTCAGCAAAAGAGACAAGAGTCAAAAAAGTACAACAATTAATAGAGAGGTAAATTTAAAAAACAAAAGTCTAATTTTGTTCCTTACTGAGGTGAGAGGTCTATTGGAGCTGGGTTCTGTCATGGTAGTGTTTTCTTCCAATCTCTGGTACTCAGAGTTCTGCCCATGGTATCCCAATGTGTTTACCCCTGGTTCCCACAGGGCAACTGTTAATCCATGAGACCCCTCTGAATGCAGCCTGAGTATGCTAGTCAGTAAATGAGCCACACCTGAGGCAGGGCTGGTGAGGATGGGGAAGATTCTGCTCTATGTCAGCCATGGGAAAGACTCGGATCATGACTTATGGTTGAAAAGCAGCTCTACGTATGTTGTACTTGTGCCTGACAACGATTGTGGGTATAGGGTGCTTCTAGGTGCCAGTGGCAGCAGCTGGAAGCAAGGAGTAGTCTCCGCACAGGTAGCACCAGGTCTGTTGTGTCAATAACAGCTCTGAATGTGAAGAGTCATGGCTAGTAGCAGTAGCACTTCTTCCACTTTTAGTTTTCTAAATTAATAAGAAGATAAATAGATAAGTAATTATAATAATGTGTTGATGTATTAACTGGGGTAGAGCTGAAAAGAAGTTCTGGTTTTTATTACTGCAATTACACTTCAATTGGCAGCAATTAAAATTGATTTTAATAGGTTTAGAATGTTATATTTAATTCCCATGGTAATGAAAAATAAAAAGGAAACAAATATATAATGATAACTGAGCAAACTGTATC
Source organism: Castor canadensis (assembly GCF_047511655.1). Classification (NCBI taxonomy): domain Eukaryota; kingdom Metazoa; phylum Chordata; class Mammalia; order Rodentia; family Castoridae; genus Castor; species Castor canadensis. The sequence goes on along the minus strand of NC_133397.1, from coordinate 78,783,232 downwards.
ATACTTAACATAGAAGAGGGAATGGAATTGGCATGTCACAAAATAAAATCAACTAAAGAGAAAGGCAGTAGTAATGGAAGAAATGATGGTGTACAAAGCTATTAGAGAAACAGAGAAAAATGAAAAAGTAAATCCTTTATTAATAATTTCAAATGGTAATAGAGTAACCTTTCCAAAAGATATAGATAAAGAGCACACTTAAAAATAGGCACATCTATTTATGTTCTAGAGTATCACCTTATGCCTAAGAACAGGCATTATTTGTCTGTGTAAAAATGAAATACCATATTGGGTGCAAGTAGTGACAAAAAAAACTCTGTGGTTTCCAGAAGAGAATCCAAAGTCCTGCCTTTCCAGCTCCAAGATTCACCCACATTCCTTACTCCACCACTCTATACTCCCATGTTTCCAACAACTAATTTTATTGTCACATGCCTTGTCGGTGACAACCTCACTTCCTATCACAAGGACACTTGTTATCACTTTAGTCTCGGATAATATTCACTTCTAAAAATCATTGACTTCATCCCATTGTCAAGATCATTTTATATATATGATAATATTTTGGGTTTCAAAGATCAGAGCATAGATATCTCTGGGTGGAAGGGTGTTAGTCATCCAAAAATGACTGTTTCCCTCTCCAAGAACACTGTCCTCCTATAAAGTAGAATAAAAATGATAGGAAAGATTTATGAATCAGAAGATGAGGAAGTAATTGGAGACTCAGGGAATTTTGATGTATGGGGTTTAAAGGTTGGGGGATTCTTATTTCATAGCCTCTAATGCAGATAATTCTGTGAGTCTATTTGTTTTCAAAACATTTTATTTTTGATTTATCATACATTAATAATATGAGGGAAGTTCATTGTGAAAATTCCATACATAGGTAAAGTCTATTGTGAACAAGTTCACCCCCTCCATTACATTCTCATTCCCCATCTCCTTCTTCCCACCTCTTCCAGCATTTCATGGGTTTCATTATGCTGTCTTCATATGTGTATATGTTGTGTAATTCCATCCTCTTCAACCCTCAGTATTCTTTTCTTTCTCTCTATTCCCACCTGCTTGTCCCTCCAGGCAAATTTCCCATACACTTGCATGTGAAAGAGACTTGTAGCTTTGGATGATGGTGCAACTATGATTCACTTACTGTGAAGTTATATAATACATGAGATTTGGGGATCCTGGACCTATGATGAGTAACAAGTGTATCAGGCTTGCAGCTTTGTTTAGCCTTGCATAGCCCCTGCTGATTTGCATGTTTCCCATGCCCAACCCACTGTCCTGGATACTTCTAAACAGGCAAGTCACACACTGTATAGGAATAGATCTCAGTCAGGAAACAGCATGGATAGGAGGTCCCATACTCAGCTCCTGGGGCTACTGCTGCTCTGGCTCTCAGGTAAGGAAGGGCAATACTGAGGATTTACTTAGTTCAGAGTGGTCAGTGTTGCTTCAGTCTTCGGGAAAGTTCTCTAATGCCAAGATTAATACTATGTTTTTTGTGTATGTTTCCAATATCAGGTGCCAGTTGTGACACCCAGATGACCCAGACTCCATCCTCCCTGTCTGCATCTCCAGGAGACAAAGTCACCATCACTTGCAGGGCCAGTCAGAGTATTAGCAATTACTTAAACTGGTTTCAGCAGAAACCAGGGAATGCTCTTAAGCTCCTGATCTACAATACTAACAGTTTGGAATCTGGGATCCCATCAAGGTTCAGTGGCAGTGGATATGGGACAGACTTCTCTCTCACTATCAGCAGCTTGGAGCCTGAAGATGTTGGGACTTATTTCTGTCAGCAGTATGATGAGCTCCCACCACAGTGATACAAGCCATAACGTAAACCACCCAGGGAAGCAGAAGTGTGAGACTAGACTGCCCCAGTTGCTTCTCCAAATATACTCACTTGCTAAGATCCTTTCTCAGATACAGCCAGACTATGACTTCACTGGAATGTTTTTGGTAGAGGGAGCAAAGGAAATTCCTCTTCATCCTAATTTTATTTCCTTCTGCTAAGCTCCAGCAGGACAGACATGACAACTCCTCTCTATATTTAATAAAGAATACAAGTCAGTACTCCTGAACATTCTAGACAAAGTAGATGCCACTCTAGGCATGCTAATCAGGACTTTTTCTTTAAAACTTTGGGAATTTTAGCTACAGTCTTTCAAAGCCTGAGACATGTTATAAAGAAATGCTGATAATAGAAAGGGTTTCCCTCATGATCCTTTAGAAAGCAGTGGTCATCTCCCACTGAATTTGTAGGCTGCCAAACCCTGTAGTCCTTTTTCCTGTTTTGATGGTCCATGGGTGGGATACTGATATCTCAACTGCCTGCAGTTTCCTACATATTATTTTTTTGATGCTCCTTCTGTCACGGTTCCTGACTGCAGTTGTTACTGAATATTAAATCATCTCCTTCTTCCTTTAAATTTTATGAGAGGTCCATTTATGCTGCAAATATATGAGATATCATACTATAAAGAACTTGTGGAACTATGATCTTCTAGAACTGATGATGATGATGGGGAGTTAATAACTGACATCTCAGTGTTTAAGAAAAAAAATTAAGTAAATGAAATTTAGCAGTTGATTTTAGCAAACAAACAATTCATGAATTTGAAAGCATGCCAAACCAAAACAGGTATGGAAAACTCTGACCTGCAACTTAGCCAGGTAACAAGTCTGAACAGCAACAACAAAAAAGAAATGAGGAAAGTAACCAACTTGTCTTTGCTTTGTTTGTACATATTCTGATCAGTTGGCTGCCCACTATTGAAGCTAAGATGCTGTGATAGACTGAAACTCAGATATTTGAAATACATGTGTGCTTCTTAGTTTAGGTTTGTCAGTTTACTTTATTAGTTAGTTTGCAGTTTGTTAAACAAGGACTCAAGTATAGAGGCGTCCTCAGTGTGAGTTTAGTTTAATGTAATATTAGCCTGCTTGATATTTCCACAACTTGTAGAATTTTGCCAAGTAGTGATCATTTCAGAATATACTTTTACCATCTTTAAATATCACCAGGGAACATTGGATCACCGAAACAAAACTTCATTAAGTATAAACATTAAAATGATAAAACTTCATAAAATAGGTAAGAATAATTTGCCAAACAAATGAAAAATCTCACTTGATCAAAAATAAAGCAAAACAAAGAAATATACCATAAGAAAAATTTAAGTAGCATTTCTTTCTTTACATAAATTAGCTTGTGATTGAATATGGTCTAGAAGCCTGCAGCCTTCTCAGCATCTTGACAGCATTTTATAAATGCAAAATAATAGTCACCTTATGACAATTAACGACAACATACATTTTAGCAAGGTAATAGAAAGTCTGTAGGAATTTGAAATACGTACATTTTAAGGGCATTTTGAAAGCACACTGGGCTTGATTTTCTAGCCAGTGAAATATTGCAATTATCACGTTTTGCTGACTGTAAAGGCACTCAGTGAAATTTGGTTGAGGATTTTGTCTACTCTTCCACTTGCCATGACAGTGTTGTGTGCTGAGTTGTAACTGTCCTTCAATTATGACCCCAGATAAAATCAGCCTATAGGTTGGAAACAAACTCACTCCTCTGCAGTAGAAAAACCTTTCTGATCCCTGCATTGAGCAGCCAGAGGACTGTTAACATGAGCATCTATAACCTTAAAAATAAATGCTTGCTGTTACAAGACACGGAGGGTTAAGTAGATGGTGTCAGTGTGGAGTGGCAGGCAGAAGGAGCTCCTTCCACAGGCTGCATTACCAGTGCTGTTCTTTGATGTTTTCTACAGACTTCTTTGGAGTTTGTTACATGAAGCTTCCCAACAGTATGAAGTAATTCAATATATTATAGTACATCATTTTCTGCTGTGAGACTTGACTTTTGCAATCTAAAACATTGTTGGCTTCACACTGGCAGCATTACTTTCTAATTATAGTACTTTTCAGTAATTATATCATAGGAAGCCAACATGAAAAATCTTCCATGTCATCACGGATACAAGCCGAATAATGCCTTAGGAGACACTGGTTTCTTATGCAGCTGCACTGTCTCATAGAATAAAAAGTAAAAATTATAAACTCTTTGTTCCACCATCAAAGACCATTTCCAAAAACTTTTGATTTTGTTGTGAGGGCTGTGTCGAGCCGGGTATTGTTCCTGCCATTCTGATGAGGTGAAATGATACAGAAAGTATAAATTCAGCTTAGAAAACTATATTTTCTTATGATAAAAACTACCATAAAATATGGACCTTTTAAAAGTGGCATCTTTACAACAAAAGCATAGGAAGCAATAAAAAAGCAGATAAATCAAATGACATCAAAATTAAAACTTGTATACCTCAAAAACATGATGAACAAGGTGAAAGCACAAACTGTGAAAAATAGAAAATACTTGTAAATTAAATAGCTGATGAGGAAATAATATCTAATATATGAAAATACCTCCTGCAAGTTCACAATAGAAACACAGGAAAAAACCCTACAACTAGTAAATCTGGTCAAAAGTTAGCTAAAAATTTGATTATATATTTCCCTAATGACAATTTACAAATAGTCAATAAGCACATGAAAATGTCCTCAGCATCACATACCTAGGGAAATGAAAGCAAAAAGCACAGTGAGCTACTACCTCCCACCTGTTGTGACAGGCAATTAAAAAAAAAGGAATTTCTACAAGCCAGAAAATTATCAACATTGCTTAGGATTTGCATGTTACTGACCACATTGCAAATGATCCAATTGCTATAGAGAATGGAAGGCTATTTCTCAAAAAAACTAAAATCAGGTGCTCCATATGATTCAGAATTTCACATTTGGACACACACACACAAATCTGAACACAGAAAATTGAACATATTTACACACCCACATTCACAACATCATGTTTTAATAAAAGCCCAAAATTGAATGTAACCCAAATGTTCACCTGTGAAATGATAGATACTCAACATGTAGTATAGTCTGATAATGAGCTACTATTCACCTACAGAAATGAAGGAATTTGTGACAGATATATTTATGAACAATGAGCACATCCTCCTATGACTATATCTTGAAATGTTTCCCTGTAGTAGTTTGAAAGTTTAGACCACACGTTATGGTCTTGATCCATTTTGAGTTGATTTTTTAAAACAGAGTCAAAGATAGAGATTCCAGTTTTCCCAACATCATTTTTGAAGAGGTCTTTTCTCCAATACATCCTTTTATAAAGAATCAGTTGGCTGAGTTTGAGAGCTGCTCATATGCCCCAAAAAGGATGGGTGGATTAAGAAAATGTGGCGAATACCAACAATGGAGTTTTCTACAGTCATAAAGAAGGATGAAATTATGTTGTTTCCATCTAAATAGATGGAGCTAGAAGACTTCATGTTAAGTAAAGTAAGTCAAGCTCAAAAAATCAAAGTCATCTATATTCTCTCATATGTGGAAGCTAGATCTACAAGTTAAATGTATCTGTAGAAACATATATGATCTTATATATACACATATATAGATAACTATATATGCATTGAGAGTGAGAAAAAATTGTATTAGTGAGTCTGTCTGAGGGGACTATGAGATGTAGGAGAGAGAAAGAAAATGTTAGACAATGAAAAATATTGAAATAACCAACCTATATATGAAAATAACATAATCCACTGTGCAGTATGGTATTTAATATTATGTGAACAGTGATATATAACGAGTAAGTAACAGAGGGGATGGGGTTAATTTGACAAAAGCATGGTATATACAGACCTAAAGTGCCAAGGTGAAATACCATTGGCCTATCAATATACACTTAATTAAAAAATGAAGGGCAGGTGGAAAAAATAAGTCTTTTCCAGGGGTGGGTAACAGCATTTATGTGTGTGTGGGAACACAAGGAAAGGAGGAATAAGGTTGTATATGGTGGATGTATTTTGTATCCATATATGAAAATAGAAGAATGAAATCAGTTGTAATTGTTCTAAGAAGGGGATTGGGGGGGAAAAAGGGAGAATGATGGAGTAGGCAAATCAAACTAATATATATTGTATGGACATATGTAAATACCACAACTACTATATGCTAATATAATCTGAAAACAGAAAAAAAGAATCAGTTGGCTGGAGCTACAAAAGCTTTTTCTAGATCATCTATTTTATTACATTTGTCTTCATCTCTATTTTTGTACCAATACAATAATATGTTTTTTTAGCTACAGCTCTATAGCATAATTTGAAGTCAGATATTAGAATTCTCCCAGTGCTGCTTTTTTTGCTCACTATTATTTTAATGATTCATGGTCTTTGGTGCTTCCATATAAGTTTTAGGATGATAGTTTCTATTACTGTGGAGGATGTTTTTTAAATTTTTATATGGACTTTGCTTTAAAACTGATGATGACCTTAAGTAATACAGCCACTTGCACAGTATCAAGTCTGAAAATGCAGGAACATGGAAGGTTTTTCTCCTTCAATTTCTCTCTTCAGAATATTATACTTTCATAGTAGAGGAATTTAGCTTTCTAAGTAAGGTTATTCCTAGATATTTTATTTCTTTTATTGATGATTTCTTGGTGGAATTGTTTTGCTGATTGCCTTCTCGGCATGTATATTATTGGTATATACATTTTCTGTTCATTTTTATATACTGATACTTTTCTGAAAGTGTTTACCAGATTTAATAGTCCTTTACTTGAGTATTTAGAGACTTTTAAGTATAAGATAATAACATTTAAAAACAGTGATAATTAGAATTCTTCCTTTCCTATTTTTATTCCTTTATTTCTTTCTCTTATCTAGCACTGGTTAAAATTAAAGCAGTATATTGACTAATAGTGGAGAAAGTGTGCAACCTTATCTCATTCCTGGCTATAGGGACAATGCTTTCTGTTTTCAACCATTCAGTGAAATGTTGGTTATAGGTTTGTCAACATATCCTTTAGTGCATTGAACTATGTTACTTCTATTCCTAATTTTTTTCAGGACTCTTATCATGAAGGGATAGTGAATATTTTCAAACGATTTTTATGTATTTATAGAGAATATAATGTAATTTTTGAACTTTGTTATATGTTTTTGCTGCAATATGTTTTTAATTTACATCCCTGGAGCAAAACCAACTTGGCAATGGTGAATGATATATTGAATGTGTGGTTGAATTCAGTTTTCAAGTATTTATTAAGAATTCTTGCATGCATATTCATCAATTATTTGGGACTATAGTTTTCTCCTTTTTTGTTTTGCCTTATCTGTTTGAGGACTAGAGTAACACTGACTTCAAAAAATGACTTTGGAAGTATTCCATCTCTATTTATAGAATAATTTAAGGAGACTTGGCATTAGAATTCAAAAGCAAATTCATCCAGTCTTAAACTTTTCTTTATTAGTAGTCTATTTATTGCTATATCAATGAATTTGCTCATTTAAGGTTTACTCATTTAAATTGTTTATATGACCTAGCTCAATTTTGATAAGTCATATGTGTCTAAAAATTTATTCATGTTTCATAGATTTTTAAATTTATCAGTATATAAGTTTTCAAAGTATTCTGAAATGATCCTCTGAATTTTAGTGACATATGTTATGATATCCCCTTTGGCCTCTGATTTTGCTAATTTGCATCCTATCAGTTTTGCATTTGGTTAGTTTCCCTAAATATTTGTCAATCTTCTTTATGTTTATTGGATTATAAATACTTATGGCATAAAAACAGTGACTTTGTGTTAATTTTGGGTGGAACAATAGAAATCCAATATAAAAGTGTAATCTCATGTCCACTAACATAGTGTTGTTAACTTGGAATGAAGTATTATATGCATCAGAGCTGAGTTAGATGTTGTAAAGGACCATTTTTTTTAAGTTTTCCTGACTCCCTTTGGGGAGGAAACAGAAATCAAATGGATGGATGGAGGAAAGAATAACTAAAATTTTCATCATTTTGGCTGTACGCAGTTAGGCTTCTAAATTAATTCTACTGGTAATGTTAGAGCGAATAAAAATAGGTAAAGATGATGATAGAAGAACTTGGGAGTGGTCATCAAAGTTATCATGGTAAAGAACATGGAAACTTGATGAGGATAAAGAATATATATATATCCATAACAAATGATCCAACTTTGGGGAAAGATGCTAAGAAATATAAATCTGAATTAAAAGAGCAAGGATAACTGTCTCCATATTCTTACCTACATAAACAACCATACAGTCCTTCCCATCTCAGTTCAAGCAAATATGAAAGTTGTAGAAATAAAAACTAAGGTGATAAGATCAACTTATAGCTGAATCATAGTCCCTCAGAACAATTTTTCTTTGAAATGCCCAAAAGAAGTTTCCTTCAAATTCAAAATTCTTCATAAGCTAAGAGCTAGAACATCTAGAAAAATGTAGATATATAGAAAATTCTTGACAGGGTCCCAATTTATTAAAAAAAATAATTAAGTTATAATTCTGATTATATGAGACACACATATGAACAATTCAATTTAAGAATTTTCTATTTCATAGTTTCATCATGTTATCCAAGTAAGCTTAGAGAGCATGAAAGAGTTGCTTGTGGGAAGAGGTACCTCTGAGAAATTGATTCCCAGTGAGCAGTCACCTGGGGAGATTTCTGTTTATACCAAGATACAATGGGAGAAGCTCTTTGTCCTGCTGATACTTTGTAGTATTGTTGGCTTCCAGAGAATGAATGGTGAGGTTGAATTCTTTCCCTGACCCACTACCAGTGAGACTAGCTGAGACTCCAGATTCTACAATAAATGCCAAATAAACAAGGAGTTCAGGAGGTTGTTCTGGTTTCTGCTGATACAAGTTCAGAAAGATGGCAATTTAAGCATTATGTTTATAAACTGGGTGGCTCTGCAGGATAACATGGCCCCAAGATCTGCACATATGGCCAAGGAGCCTTGATGCTGAATAACACCCTGAATAACTTGGGGAATGAGAAACACATCCCATCAATGTTCATAGATGTATTGATAACATCCCAATTTTCGTCTATTTCATTGATAACACTTATACTCACAATCACAGGTATCATTTTGCATAACCAGAAAACAAAAGGTATTGACTGGGGTTGTTGAAGCCTACAACAAATAACTTAATTCTAGTGACCAAGAACCCAGAGAGACAGAGAGCACTTATGATTAACGTGAGTGTGCCCTGTGATTATCTTCATACCTGTACCCAGAACACAGAGAAGAAGCATCACAGTAAATGTGTCTGAACCCATCTCTGAGAGGTGACCTATAGGCTTATCCTCACAGGCCCTGGCCAGATAACTGTAAAGATCCTTTGAACAGAGGTGAACTTTACTATTGATTCATCATACAGTAGAGCTCTGGAAACATCAGTTGGTTCTCAAATGGGACACCTGCTGAACCCCATGGGAGTTAGTGCTATCAAAATTTTCTTAGGGCAACTGTAACATTTCCCTAGGGATTTTGTGAATTCTCCATTTAGTCTTAACCTCCTACTCTGTCTGACATGTCATGAGGGGTGGTAGCACACTGTGTTTATTCTACCATAAAAACAAAAGATGTATGGTTCCTTATTTATCATATATATTTAAACAGTTTTAGATGAAATATTTTTCACTCTACATTTTAAGGACATCTTTTCAATATTAGAAATATAGTGCATCTCTAAATGCCAGGGCAACTGGAAGTTGAGGAATAAGGACTGTGGTACTATCTTGTTACTACTCACCCATTTAATGCATTTGGCCCTGTGTTCTGGGACAGTCTATTAACAGAGCTCTGAGCAGAAGTCTTTGAAAGCAGACGCTTAGGCAAAGCATCAGAGAGTTTGAAAGAAAAGTTTCTGAGCAATGAGTCTTGAGGACAAATAATTGAAAGAGGAGACAATATTCCATTACTACATGAAATGTAATGTATGTTTATTAAATGTCTAGAAGTCATATTAAAAGAATACTTTTCACTAATGTTCAACCAAATTTCCAAGTCAAACTATTCTAATTCCAACTGTACTTTTAAACAAGTTTTTTAAAAAATAAGTTATTTTCAACAGAATTTATGTATTGTGAGTATATAAATACAAACCTGAATGACATGCATATGGTATCAGTACATGTATATAATGATTACAAGTCACAGAATGTATATCTCTATCTCAGCCTATCTTTTGAGTTTTAAATATATACTGGAGTTTATCTTAGACAGTACACAAGTACCTCAGTACTTCCAAAGCTGATCTACAATATTTTCCTCATCACAAACATTATATCGAACAATGAGTCACCACATACTCAGGAGTCACCCTGTCACTGCTCCTCTAGTCATCCAGTTCTTCTCTCATTTCTAAAGGCCTCAAATAGCCCTCTGTCAATAACAGATCTAAGGTGCTACAGATCCTCATGGGGGTTAGATGTGAATATTTAAGTTAACAAGATCTGGTAGAACAATTCTTCATTTATTTCTACCCAAATTAAAATATACAAAATTGTGTGTCTTCAGTATCATGAATAATTCCTAGAAGAGAAATTATGAACAAATCAAACAAATCCCTGAATCACAGATCTTTCATTTTAATTCAATGTGAAGATAATAAACAAATACTATTTCTGTTGCTGCTTCTATCCTGCTCCCTGATACTTCTCCCCTGGAGCAACACAATTACTCAGGGAAAGTTGGCAGTAGACATCCAGGTTCAGTTATGGTCTACTCAATCCTCAGCATGGACTGAGTCAAAGGAAGAGGAAACAAGTAACAGTTGTGCACTCATGTTTCCTTGAAAAATAAACTCAAATATAATCTTATTAACAGCCAGTTATCCAAATCACCTTTTGATGAAAGACATTGATCTTTCATTTCCTCATTTCCCTTGTGATACAAGACACAGTCTAGTGTCAAAAAATCAGTGCTGTGACCCAATATATTAAAACATACTCAATTCACATTTAGCAGAGCATCATTTAATATTTTAATGAAGAACTCCAATGTCTTTTTTGTTTTAAATAAAGTATTTGTGGGAAAAAGTAGAAAGAGGCTTAATATGTGTTCTGACTCTCAGTACATATTGACACATAATGTGCTATGACTTACTAATCCTCAGCTCACAGCCTTGATCACATATGGAAGTGTAAGCATTTATGTTCTCTCTTCCAATGCATCTATTATGCCATTTGGAACTCACACTCAGAGCAGATCCTAATGTTTGCTAGACAATCTGTTTTGGAGGATGTTAATTCCAACGCAATTCCAGAGATGACATGAAAGATAGATGATTGGTCTTTTAGAAAAACTTCCTCCTTTGTCTGTCTGCAATAGTCTGCACTGACCTGGAGAGAAGTTAGGATCTCAGTGGAATGTGAGGAACAAACCCTGTATGTGGCATATGATTCTGGTATCTGTTGCCTTTAAGATTAAACCTCCTATTATATAAGTAGAAAAAACTATGAAAAAGTACAGAAAAAAGGAGAAATTGAATTTTAATAATACAAGTGAACCACTGGGTTAAGCTTCTTTTATTTCCTCTCTGGAAATTTCTTTCATTTCAGTGCTCTATTATTCATTGCAATGCAAATAAGGTCCTACCAATTACAAATGAAAACTTTCCAAGTGATTTTTCAGTTTTATTCAGTATATTTTGGTAATAGAGTTGAAACTATCCTCATTATATTTTTCACCATACTGTGTCAATTCCTTGGAATTGACATATACATTTAACAAAAATAATACTAAAATTGATAGTGCTGATGGTCTATTTTACTAATTACCTATAAATGTTCACATGCACTTCATATTCTATTTCTTTTTGTAAGTGATATGATTGATACTTTCTCAACAAAAAGAACACTGTTTTAATGGAGATTTGTAAACTACGTTTTGAAAACACAGAAGCTCTAAGGCAAGAAATGACGCTTATTTACATAACAGCTGACCTCTGAGATATGACTGGCATAATAGCATCAATACCACTGTGCACATTCCAGATTTCAATCTCCATGCTGTATGAGTATCAGTTGCCTATTTTTGTAGTCACCACTTGAGTGCTTGAAGATTTGTTGTTTTTCTTACACTTAACAATGGCATTGGCCTCATCTCCATTCATGAACATTTCCCTTCACATTTTTATTCTTCATATTTTTATTCTTTATAAAAAAAAGAGCCATTGTCCAAATGCTCTTGGTCTCCAACCAACTTAGACAAGGTTGAATCTTAGGAGGCCTTGTATAAATCAGAGTTTCCTCTTTATCATAATCCAAGCTCCAATTCAAAGACCATAAGCATTAGCTTGAGAAAGAAACAGAGAATAGAGATTTTCTTTTTAAGACAATCAAAGCTGGCATCCATCACAGGGTTTTTATGCAAATGTAAAAAACCAGGAAACAAAGTTGAATATGGATATGTCCACTAAAAAAGAAGGTGTCATCTATTTAACTCACTAGGCATTCAGGAGATCTATGATTTGGACAATGAAAAATGTATGAATGTCAGATGTTTTAAGATAATGGGGTATCCTTTGTTCATTGGTAGTAAATTATTTGTTCTTTAATGGTCAAAATGATAACACAAATCCATTCCAAAATGTTTTAGAAAACTTTCAGTATGCACTCAAGTCCCATTCTTATATTTTTAAAAATTGAAGCAATAAAACAGAAATATTCTAAGTATAGTAATAAAGAATTGGTTTCCCTGAACCATTGATAGTAAGTTGAAGAAATGTTAGTCCTACTCTCTTAAGACTTTACACTTCCTATAAATAAGAAATTATCCTACATAATCAAGAAAGACAGCACTAATTTACCTGTCCATTTCATCATCAGGTTTATTTCAGTTTTTTTAATAATTTTACAATTATCCCCATAATGTCTTTGTCACACAATGCTCCAGTCCATGAACATGTTTCCAGGTCTCTTTCATATCCCCTACCCTGGAACAATTCTGCAGCCTATTCTTCAATTTTATGGTCTTATCACTTTTGGTAATCACACACCAGCTGTTTTGCAGGATGTTTCATAATTTGGATTTGTGTGGTTTTCCTTGGGGTTAAATTCAGTAATATAAAATTGGCAGATATGTCCAGAAGTGCTGCTGTGCTGTGCTCATTGTGTCCCATTATGCGGATAGTGGTCTCAATCAATTCCATCACTGACATCTTCACTTTAATGTCTACAGTAAGTTGATGGATGTTAGGCTTTTCTGCTACATACTTACTCTTTTTATTTTGAAATAAATAGGAATCTGTCAAGATGTTCTTTTATTATTTATGAATATCCATTTCCTAATCAAAATGTAACAATGAAATCTATTTTTGTCAATTTGCTATGACGTTATTACTATTATTATTACTACTAACTATTACATGCTAAAATTCCTCAAAATTGGACAGCAGCATCCCTTATTAGCTGGCTTCTCTTTACTTTTGCTATTACCTCATCATTTTGGGGACTTCTTAGTTTGTGACACATGATGGTTCAAGAGCATTGTATATTTTCCCTGTCCTTCACTAGTACTCAGTCAGTTCTCTAAGAACACTGTTTCTTTACTGGAGAGTGAAATTTAGATAAGAAAATGAGGGTACTATCAGTGCTTACTGGAGCTCAGGTATCATTACGTCTAGGTTAAGAAGAAGTATCTATCATTTAACTATCTATCTATACAACAAACCATTCTAAAACCCAGTGGCTCATAGCGCAAACCCTTTACATTCTTGGTTATGATGTTCTTCACAAGAGTCGTTCTGCTGATTTAGAAGATGTGCATGTGGGAGGTTAGCACGCTTATTTCCTTCCTATTATCTGCGACATTCTTTGGCAGATCTGGGGCAAGGAGCAACAACCTAAGATGAGACTACATAAGCAAACTGAAGTCCTAACATGGCCAATCCAAGAAAAACACAATTTTTTGCATGTTTTCATCTTGATAATTGCTCAAATTAATAAAAATTTGCTCTATTATACTTTCATGGAAATCATGCCTTTGAGTAATTATGTTTTAAAGTTTATAGCATTAAGAAAGAGATTTTTATTTTGTCTGAATTGTAAAATAAAGTTGCATACATTTTCAACATGTGAATTTAAATAGTTTTTCCTCAAAGATCTTACCTGAAGTTAACATCTATTAAAGTAGCTTTTTAAACTTTCTATGGATCACTGTTATCATGTAGAAGTACAGATTCTCTTTCCATAGGTCTCAGATAAGTCAACTATTTTGCAATTGTAGCATTCTCTCAAAAAGGCTGAGGATACTGCTGCATTTTGACCAAATTTTGAGTAATAAATTTCATATATTATGGAAAGAAATTACTGTATCTCTATGTGTGTGTGTGAGAGTGTGTTTGTGTGTGTATACGTTTAAGATTTTCCATTTGTTTGTCAAGTAAGTGTTTGAAAGACTTAATGTCTGTTCTCATTTTTTTCTATTTGTTATAAAACAATGAAATTTTCTTGCTATGATCCACACTTGTTATATAATTTGGAAGCACTCTCAAATGTATTCCAAATGTATTCAAGGGCCTTCATCTAACTGGAAAATTTTTGAGAGTTGAGAAATAGTGAATATCGTGACTTTCAGGAGTCAATTTATTATAAGCAGCTTCTTTCTGGAAACATTTTTGTCCATTACCTTTCTCTTCTTTGGTTTCTTATACTTATGTAATAAGGATCCTCCCCCAAATTTGGAAGACAGAGGAGAGATTTTAATACCATCCACTGCCCCTGGGGTAGGACAGATGGCAGAGATGAGGACAGAATGTAATCTATAATAAGCAACTGATAGCATCAACAACTTCACCCTTGGGCATCTCACATATGGTATGACAGTTTATAATATCTATGACACATGCACATTGACAGCTGGTAGAGGACCAGTAATCCCTCATTTCTAGTAAATGGTCCTAGAATTGCCATACCTCCAGGCCTTTGAAAGCTCACCACAAAGAAATGATAAATATTTCAGGTGATTAATATGTTAACAGCACCAGTTTCACCATCACACAGTGAACATATGTTCTGAATAATCAGAATGTACCACAAAAATGTATACACATATTATGTGTTAATCAAGTACATTATTAAAAGATTAATTTATCTTTTCCCAGGGGAAAACTCCCTGGGAACACCTACAATGGTTCCTTCAATGATGGTTGAATCTCAACGAATGTCATAATCCAGGTTCCTCATGTGTACTGATTGTATCTGTTATTAATTCAGAAGAAGCACTACCATGTCTATCCTGTTAGGTCTGAGTAGATGGAAAGAGTGTTGTGGTGCAAAGGTACCTCCCTGCCCCTTTCTAACAAAACCTTCTCATGACCTTAAAATCCCACTTGTACCTGAAAAATCTTTTATTGGTGGAGCCCCAAGAAGGACATGCTGGGGCTCTGAGTTTCACACTTCTGCATCCCTGGGTGTTTTATGTTATGATTTGTATCTCTATGGAGCGAAAGCATAAATCTGTTGAAAGTAATAAGTTGCAACACCTTCAGGGGCCAGACTGCTGCTGGTGAGAGTGAAATCTGTCCCAGATCCACTGCCACTGAACCTTGGTGGGACCCCAGGTAGCAAAGTGGATACAACATAGATCAGGAACATAGGGGCTTTCCCTGGTATCTGTAGATACCGGGATAAATTGCTGCATATTCCCTGACTGGCCCTGCAAGTAATGATGAGTCTGTCTTCTTTAGATGCAGACAGGAAGAATATAGACTGTGTCATGTGGACGTCACATGTGGCACCTGCATTTGGAAACAAAAACAAATACCGTCACTGATAATCATTTTACAAGAGGACTTTCCTGGAAAGGTAGGAAAAATTGACCACACTAGACTGAGTATATTTCTATTTTCATTCCTTATCTGGGAACTAGAGAAGCAGAAGCCTGAGGAGCTGAGTAGGGGACCTTACATCCATGCTGAGTCTTTTCTGGGACTGATTCCTGCACAGGGTGTGACAAGCCTATGAAGAAGTGTTCAGGGCAGTGGTCTCTGCTGTGATGACAGGCAAATCAGCAGGCGATGGACAGGACTGAGCAAAGCTGCAGGGATGGTTTATCTTAGAAGTTCAGTAAGGAACCTTTGTCCTTGTTTAACCTAGATCATAAGACAGAAGCACAGATTTAACTGCAGGGAATGTTTCCCTGTCTAATTTCATCTGAGTAGAATGTTGTTTTTCTGTCTTCATGGTTGATGAAATTCTTTTCTTTCAAACTTTTCTTTTAAAATATCTTATTAAATAATCACAGTCTAAAAACTATAAAATTTTAAGAAGTTCTCCCTGAATTTGGTGCATGTGAATATTATTGAAACCAAAGAATTTTTTATTTTGGTCTGTTTCCCTCGAATACTTTATGTCTTAAGTCATGTGCACTATCAACCAGTGATCGAATGAGCTGTAGAAGGATGAATACATATATGCATCCATATATCCATCCATATATTGATACATAGACAAATGCATACACAGATACAAGGATGTATAGATTTAAAGAAAAAAAAAGAAGAAGGAAAAGGTGAAAATATAACATATGGAAAATATTGTCATGAGTATATAGAAGGGTCTAGACACTGATTGTCATGGTTTACTTGACATTTCTAGATAAGTGATCCCAGAAAAAAGGACAATAGTCCCACATCCCCAGGTCAGCTCTGAGGTCCTGATCTTTCTATTATTTTGGCCCTGTCTCTCAGCTAAGGTCAGAACCAAAGGGTGCTGTGCAATTTTTACAATATGACCTTGTTACAATATGCTGGTTACCCCAGCAGCTGCTTCTTCCACAGAACAGGGCCAGAGCCTTACAGCTCTCAGGTAGCGCAAGCCTGGCCTTAGTCTTTGTTTGTGGTCCTTGTTCAAAATCTCTCGTATTTTTTTTCAGTAGCTTAATGTCTCTCATGGTCTTAAAAGCAGAGGTCACATTTCTACACTTTCTGAAGGCAGCCCTCCCACCAAGGTGTAAGAAATTTGATTTCACTGTTATTCTCACTGTCTGGCTTGATCCAAACTCATCAGACTAAGAATCTACTGGGATGTCTCTTTCTCATCTGACTTGGAAACTTTTTGAAATTTAAATTGGGACAAAGTTCTTGACCCCTAAACTATAGTCAGCATCTTTTTCCTATGGTTAATTAAGCATGACCTCTGCTCTTTTATACATGTTAAGGCCAAATGAATCTCCTCCAGCCCAGAACATGACAGGAATTAAGAGGTTCATGAATTAAGATTGGAAATGATATACAAGAACAGTGGTATTTGGACATATATTGTGAAAAACATTTTGTTAGAAATTCAGTTTGGTGAAGGTGGCAAGTGGCGATATGGAATCAATCAGCTATTACTGAGCCAGTACACCAACTCTAAATGCTTCAAACTTCTCATTTCCACTAATGCTTTAAGCTGTCGCTATATAATTAATTGCCATTATTTCTAAAATTGTTACAGTTTATCCAGAATAGACACTTAATGGAAAGAACCTACATGGGCATTAGACCTACCCCTCAAATTAAGGCATTATCATATATTTGTGGTTGCATTTTTGTTAGGTATAATAAGCATGAAGGGCTGGAAACCACAATACATTATGAATATTCCTGGTATCTTGGTCATATTGTAACAATGTCTTCAGAATCTTAAAACACTTTGAGAAATTCAAATTCATTTTATTTTATTTTTATTTTAAAAATGAATTTTTTACAAATTCATTCTCTTACCTTCTAGTTTCCCTTGTAATATACTAACACCAAACAGTGTTAGTCTCTTTCGTGCTTCCCTGCTACAAGGACTGCCATGCTTAAGGGACATAAAAAAGAATTCTGCGTAAGAAAGAGATAAGAAGAGTGGAAGAAGTATTAAAATCTGATTGCATCTCATGAATAGCAACTCCTTTCACTCAGTCGCAAACCTCTCCCTGTGTGGGGAAGATGTTGGCTAATCCAAAAGGCTCCCATCAGTGGTTACATTGTGAGGGTTTGCAAAGTAAAGCCTCTCAGCAGTTACAGCTCAGTTCTTAGCAAATATTTGGATCACACTATTAGGAGATAATAGAAGGTCAGAGTGAGCTGTGAGGCAATCTATGATTATGGGAAAAAAGAACTGAGAACTTGCACTTACTGCCACAGCTTTGAGATCCTGAGAGTGGTCACCATTTATCAAGGAAGAACTAGTGAAGAAAAAAGCATAATGGTTTTAAGGAGATTTGGGGCATAGCTAGGTGAAAGAAGGCAGAGGTTTTTCCTAGGATGTGGCAATGGAGGTGAAGAGTAGTCAGATTTGGGATGTATTGCAGGTTTGGAATTATTGTTCCTCTTCAGTTTGAGCAATGTGCCAAGTGGAATGTACTGTACAGAAAGCACTTTGAAGGCCTTTTTCCATTGAGAATAGTCCTCTGCTTTTTTTTTTTTTTGCCAAGGAAGGAGTCTCCTCATTTCCTCTTAGTATTCTTCTAAGTAACTATGATTTTGACTCTATTTCACATTTCCTCATCTTCAACATCCCTCTTTTTGGAAGGAAGTTGACTCATGTGTCTTCTACTGAGAATCTCACATTTTTTATAGTACTCAGGCTTGAATTTAGGGCCCTGCACTTGCATGGCAGGCTGCATAGCACTTGAATCATGCTTCCTGACCTCCAAACTCTTATCTAAATGTCTCAGTCTACTATTTTAATTTTTTTTCTTTCAGTCATATTCCTTGCTCAATTTATGGTACATAGTAAGCATTGATTAAATTGTGCACCTTATTCTATCCATATTGTTGTTAAGAGTTGAAGCCTTTTCTTACAATTTTATGAGAATTTGTATATCAACAATATGGGCTTTTTAAACCTCTCACATTGTATCTCTGCAATAGAGTAGGTTTCTTTTATGGAAACAGGAGTCAATAGTCCAAAAGGGGTATTTTTGTTTGGGGATCTCTCACTGTGAAAGGCTAGCTGGTGTGATGCTGGTAGTAAAACAACTCACTGTTCTCCACAATGTGGTTGGTAAGAGACAAGTCAAATAAAGTGCCCCTTCCTCTGGACCTGGAAAAGTTTCTAGTGGCCTGAGTAAAATTTCCAAAGATGTTCACCTGGGAGCCACCTGAGGATTCTCTGAGTACCAGACCATGAAGGCACATAACTGTGCACTGTTTGTATAGTTGATACAGATAAAAAAAGAACCATGAACTAGTTCTAGGGTCTCTGGAGACTGGGTCAGGATGATCTGCCCTCTGCAACCAGAAAAAACACCCCATCCAAGTAACAAAAACTTTGTTTCTCTCAAAAGATTAAGAGAAACTTTCCCTCCTGAATTTGAAGAACCACATTGTCTTTATATATGAAAGATATTAAGGACCTCTGAAATTTCTCTCCATTATGTTCATACAAGAATTGAGGTAGAAATGAATGTCAATGATATCCTCATTCACAGCAAAGTTATGACAGGTGACACAACCATGATATAGATCCACACAGAAAAGCTGGCATGCAAATCTATTCTTCATAGCATGAAAGCCCCCCCTCCATGAACTTCTAATGAAGGCAAGACATGGGGTGGAACCATGCACTAAGTGTTCATTTGTCCTCAAGGAGGCAAAACTTAAGGTTCAAAGATGTTTGCACCACTGCATCATTGTTAACTTTGGACTCTGTGACACAATTTTCTACTGAGTTAAATAATAACCATTGTGTATACCACACTGTTACACACAAAACACATATTAAACACATTATTTCTGTATCAAATTCTAACATTCTAGCTCATAATATTGGGACAAAATATGCTTACTCTAAAGTCCCCTCATAAAGAGGCAGAGGAACCTGACCATGGAGCTCATCCAGTAGAGTCTAAAGATTCTGCACCTTCAGAATATAAGGACCACAGGGATGGGCTGTCCAAGTGGTAAATGTCAAGGTGCACAGAAACTGGAGCCAATGGCACCATACTTAAGTTAGTATGGCTTCACTTGGAGTAGACTCATCTTTCTGATGCCCAGATCCTTGGTTCTTCTCTCAGAGTCCTCCCAGGGCTGGCAGAATCACTGCACCTGAAGTTATTAGAAGGTGATTGAGGTAATGATGCATATGATAGTCCCATGGAATCTGAAAGTATAATTAGGAAGAAAATGATGTTATCCCATTTTTTTGGTTTCTCTGTTGAAGAAAGGACTGAGGACACCTTGGAGCTAGCTAAATATCAGCAAGGAGTCTTTTGACCTTCTCACAAAGATGGAGGGCGGGAACCTTGTTGTGATATCTCTTCTATGAAGATAACTATGGACTGAAACTTATATAAAGCATCACACATCTCAAGAGGGACAAGCCTTCATCCCTTCATTCCTTAAGAAACTAGACCAGAGGTTCTAGGTGGCTATGTTCATTTTATGAAATTTTCCAAATTCACAAATCTGTTATAAAGTCAATCCAATGTGTTTTCTAATAACATCCATTTGTCTTTGCTACATTTTTACTTGACATCTATGACACTACTGGGTATTCCTAAAATCAATGATGTTCTACTTTATCTCATACACCTAGGAGAGATTTTATCACATCTAGTCAATAGGTCCTTCTCAGGTTTTGACAAGTGTCTCAAAAATGACAGCTGGTAGACACATGGCTTATGCTGAGTTACTGAGATGAGACAGCACTGCAGCATTTCCCAACCCTGCTGATTTATATGTTACTTGAGTACATCCAGCTTCCAGGAGGACTTCTTAATAGACAGATCAAACACTATCCGAGAGTCAGTCCCAGTTTGAACACAGTATGGACATGAAGACCCATGCTCAGGTCCTTGGGCCCATGCTCCTCTGGCTCCAAGTTAAGAAAGGAAAACACTGGGAATTAGCACATTGTCATCCATGATGCTTGTCAAATCTGAAATATCCTCTTGTAATATCATTAATTGTGTGAATATTTGTTTTTATATTTGTGAGGACATGGTGTCAGATGTAAATATCTAGATGAACTAGTCTTCATTTGCCCGGTCTGCAACTCAAGGAGACAGAATCACAATCACTTGCCAGACAAATGACGCCATTGGCAACTTCTTAAACTAGTATTAGAGAAAACCTGGGAAACCTTCTAGGCTTCTGATCTATTGTGCTAACAGTTTGGAATATGGGGTACTCTCCAGGTTCAGTGGTAATGGATCTGGGACAGATTATTCTCTCACCATCACCAGCCTGGAGTCTGAAGATGTGGCAATGTAGTCAACAAATTTACAGTATACCTCACCCAGTGTAACAAGTCATAACAATAACCACCAATGGAATCAGAAGCTTGAGACTGGGTTGCCCTACCTGCTGTTCTCCATGTCTCCACCTACTGAGACATTTTTTATCAGATATATTCCAGCTTTGAAAGTCTGTGGAAGATTGTGGTAAAGGGAAACACACAGGCTTCTCCACAGCCTAACCCTCTTTCCTTCTATTCACCCTAAGATGCACAGATATTATAATATCTCTCTTTATTTAATAAAGAATTAACATCATTTCAAATATGGATTCTTTGCAACAGCATCAGTTTGGATGCAAATAGCAAAATAGAAGCCACTCTACTTAATCCAATCAGGAATTTTTTCAAATAGGAGGAATCAGAATCTAAGCTACAACCTTTTTTTTTTATTAGAAAAATTAACTTCTTTTATTAAGATTCTTTACAGAAATACTTTTTAAAAGAAAGAATGATATGATTAAGAATAAACAAAACTTCAAATTTAAAATTATGGATAAATACTATAGAACAAAATTTTATCACAAAGTACAATTGAAAGGCTATTTTGAAATAAAAACAGTCCTACTATTATTCCTAGAGTTCAAACTGCAGTACTGCAAAAAACAAAATAAAAACCAACAACAAAAATAGTCCTACTATTATATTTTCATTTTTATATTTTACTTTGAGTCTTCTAATTGTTTTTCCTGTTGTGCTGGGTGGGGGTGTATCAAATATATCATACTTGAAACATCTTGAATATTTTCTTCTTTGGTGGCACTGGGGTTTGAACTTAGGCCTCACACTTGCTAGACAGGTGCTCTGCCACTTGAGCCATTGTCTTAAAATGAATCTAGCAAGAGAAATTTCCTTTTCATCAGCAAAACACTTGTTTACTGTTCCGCCAATAGTAAATAGTATTAAAGTATAGATGCAAATATTTACTGAATATATTTTTCTCATTTTAGGTATACTCATTCATTTCAAAAAATATATATAATTCTACTTAGACTCATGAGAATATTTACATTTATACTCCAAGGTAATATATTAGATATATTAAAGAAGTAGAAGCTCCTCAAATCAATAGTCTGGTTTGGCTGTATAAACAATGAAGATAATTTCAAATGTAAAAATCTGAACTTAAAAAACAGCCCAAAACACTGGTTTTATTAAGTTTCATCAGCTATCTACTTCTAAAAAGTTGCTATCAGATCTACTTCTTTAAACCCAACATTTATTAACTCAATAGATGGGTTTTAAAAATGTATTAGAATATAAACCTGAATTATGCCATCCTCAGCATTTGTCCTACTGTTTGCTAACTGGCTTGTTTTTATATATAAAGTTTAATTACATTTACTATAGGCAGTAGACAGACAGACACACACACACACACACACACAGACTATCAAGTAAATTCCCAAGGCAGCATCACCTTTTCCTTCTCTTGTAAGAATGGCTACTATGGATGCGCACTCGCTGGTGCACAGAGGATACCACTTTCATGCCGCCTTTCTTTGTAAAGGTCTTCTCCACAGCTCCAGGTTTCCAGAGCAGTAACTGTGCACCAACAGAAGGATCGAACTGTGGCAGTATGCCCTCCCTCCAGGCTGGCCACTGGGGCCAGTCCTGCAGTGGTGCAGCTCATTAAATGAATCCTTCCTGTGTTTGCACCTCCAACAACAAATAATTTATTCATCTTCTCATGATATAAGCCACCAATCAAACAGTCCAAATTACCTTCTTTCACATCAATTACTTCTCTGACGTCTTGGATATTCAAACGTGTAATTGGTTCATCAGTAGCCAAGTGATTGAGATCCCACCAACAAAATCCTTCATCATGTGTCATGCAGTAAATCTGTTTATAATCTTTTCCAGACCAACCAATATGGCTTACTGATGATGCTGAGTTACAGGTTGCAAGCAGGGCATCCTCTTCATCATCAGCACTAATATCAAATACATTTACCAGGCCATCAGTTGAACCTGAGACAACCATGTTGGGATTGCTGGGATGGAAGCATACTTGAGTGACATCATCACTATGTGTCTCTGAATAGGCACCAAGCGGGTCTCTAGCAGTAGAAAAATCCTGAGAATTAATTCTTGCATCCCAAAATACCAACAATGCATCATCATCAACTTTTTCTGTGCCAGCACAAATGACATGGTCCTTACAGTTGATATCAAAACTGATGAAAATATTGGAAGGGTAACCCTTGAACAGCTGAGTAGGCTTTTCACTGGCTACTCGAGCATCCCAGCATTTCACAGTGCCATCAGTACTTGCTGAATATACACTGTTACAGGAATTTCCAAATTTGACTCCACTAAGAAGTCCTGGATATCCACTGAATTCTCGCAGTATATTCAGCGTTTCTTTATCATGTATTCTTATTGATCCATTAGAACATAAAACTGCAACCAAGCTTCCTTTTCCTGCTTGTACAGTCTTTGATGTGTCTATACCAAGCAGATAAGTGGGCTCTTTAGGTGCCAAGGAACGGTTAACAATATGCAGACCAGCAAACATTTCCTCAATTTTTTCCATATCAACAGTGGCATCCACAGGTAGTAACACTCTGGGCTGGCTTCAAACCATGATCCTCCTGATCTCTGCTCCTGAGAGCTACAACCTTTTAAATATGACTACGCTATTGAATAAAATCAACACTAGAAAAAAGGAATTCTCTGTTACTTCCCCCTAAACACTGTCTCACGTGACAATGAAAGTACAAGCTTTTTAACCCTGTGGTGCTCTGTACTGTCTATAAAGTTCAGGCATGGAGTTCTGATGCCTTCAGCTGCTGACAGCTGCTCACAAGTGATTTGTTAGTCTTGCTCTCTATCCATGTACCATCTGTTGGTGTCATATTGAATCATCCTCTTCTGACTTTTGATTTCTACAAGGGCCTTTTATGCAGTAGTATTCAGGACTTTATAGAGGGCAAACAGTGGTGGAGAATATGCTTTTGGAATTGATGAGGATGATAGCTGACTGTATCAAGTATACAGAAAATCTTAGAAAAATTACATTTACCTGAGTTGATTTGAGCAAAGAAAAAAGTAATTAATTGAACACTCCTCCAAACAAGCAGAAGTGTGGAGAATTCTGATTAATAATCCCATAAATTCTAATATTTGGACTAAAATCATAAGTGAGGATGACATATCTTGATTGTTTACATCTCATATTTGCTTCATTTTAACATTTTCTGAGCTGTTGGCTGATTGTTATTGAAACTCTCTGCTGTGATTGTCTATAATTCAGCTATTTGACAAAAAAGTTTGCTGCTAAATTGGCTTATTCAATTATGGTGTAGTTTGGGTTGCCAGTTATTAAATAAGGACTCAAGTACATAGGCATCTTCAGATGAAATTCATTTTAATAAAACACAATCATGCTCACATTTATACAACTTTCAGAATTTTGCCAGTTAAGAATGCTGGCATTCTGGGGCATGCCTGCAAGTTTTTCCAGCAAGAATAGGACCATAGCAAAAAAAACTCTATGAACTCATTGACTAAGCAGAGAAATGAAAAAAAATCCTGAAATTTATAATAATTTGCAAACAAGCAGAAACTTTTTCTTGCCCAAGAGCAAAACTAAATAAAAACAGCAGAAAATCTTAATAGTGAACCTATCAATCATTTTTTATCTTAATATAAAGCAACTCTCTACTCAACAAACCTCTAGATGCCTACAGCACAGTGAATATCACACAGAACACTTTAAACGTGGAAAAGATCAGAGCCAACTTCAAAATGAATGAGAATCTGCATTTTGGCAAGAGGAAAGGGGATCTATAGAAGTTCCAGAAGGTATAGGTTAGGAGTCAGTTTGCTACACTAAGGAGATTTTCTTTTCTTCCTTGCATCCATTTAACATAATCTGCATGTTATGCCACATATTGAAAATTCAGTAGGCTTGATTTTCAACTCAATGCAGTAAATTTGAAAAAGTTTGGTCAACTATAAGGGATGAAAATATAACTGTCTGTATATGGTATTTTCAAATACCTAGACATTTAAAAGAAATGAAGACTTTTGGAAACTTTAGTGATGGCCAAAATGAAAGGATAAAATCTGTATTAAATATGACCAGTTTTAAATTCACCATTACATTTTGGTGTGCAGATTTTGTCTGCTCGTTGCCTTGTTATGAAATGCCATTCCCTGGGTGGTTATTGTCCTAAAGCCCTGGTCCCGGATCCAGGAAATCCATTGGCTGGAGATAAGCTCAGCACTCTGTAATAGAGCCAACCATTGAGCCCTCCCTTGACCGATCATGTGACTGTTAATGTGCACATCCATGAACACAAAAATAAGTACTCAGTGTTATCAGCCATGGAGGATTAAGTAGTTGAAATGAGTCTGGAGCTACAGGCAGCAGGGTTCCACCCACAGGCTAAATCAACGGTGGTATTCTTGGATAGACTGTAGTGTCTTTCCTGGAGTCTGTTGCATATGACTTCCCAATAGCATCTGAGTAATTCAATATCCCGTAATGGATTCCTTTCTGCATGGTGGACTTGATCTTTATAACCTAGAACACTGATGGTTCACAGTCCTTTATTTTCTACTTAAACTGCTATCTTTTGGACCTGCCAGAAGAAATGAAGAACCTTCCATGTCATCCATACTGAAACCAAAAAATCATGGGAGGATTGTAGTGGGGACTGATTTGTTCCTATGTGCTGTACCTCATAGAACAAAAGGTGTGGAGTGTATACCCTTACCTGAACCATCATAGATAATTATCAACAGCTTTCCAGGAACTCTTCACTATGTAGTGAAGGCTGTGCAGAACAAGGTAGTGTCTCTGCATATCCAGATAGTTTAGTGACAAAAGGATAATTCAATTTTCAGACTACTACTATCTCAGCATAAAAAAAGAAAGTATGGCCTTTAAAAATGGCACCTTTACACCAAAAGCACAGGAAACTATAGAAAAAACAGTAAGTTGAAATACTTTAGAATTTAAAAACCCAGGGCCTTTCAGGACACGATAAACAGCATGGAAATGTAACATGTGGAAAGGAAACAATCTTTCTAAGTTATTTACCTGATGTGGAGTTAATCCTCAGTATATAAATATATCTCCTACAAGTTGATATCAAAACAAAGGAAAACAAAAAAAGAGACCAATAGGACAAAAATATCTAATTAAAGGCAAAAAAGTACTTATATGGATTTTTTTCGATAATTTCTGCATTGTGAGTAAACAGATTAAATTTTAGAGAAAAACATTACTCCTGGGGAACTGCAAATAAAACCATTGTGAGATAACACGCCATACCCCTGAGGATATGCACACACAAGAATCACCAGTATGACCCAGGATGTGGAGAAAGAAGATCTCATGTGCCCATTGTTTGTGGGAATGTCACATGATCCATGTGCTATGAGAAGCAGAATGACTGCTGCTCAAATGTTTAAAAATATATGCATCATATGATTTAGAACTTAACATTTGGTCATACATCTCCCCCAAAATTGAGAAGATTGAGAGATTATTTATACACTGTCATTCAGATCAGCACTATTTAAAGTATCCAAAATGTTTATCTATGGATGAGTTATATACTAATAATGGACTGTCATTCAGACTTAAAAATTAAGGAAATGCGGACTCATATTATAGAACAGCTAAACACAGAGGACATTTTGCTATATGAAATAATACAGCCCAAACAGACAAATCATATTACATGAGGTGTCTAGAGTAATAAAATTTATAGAAATAGTGCCATGCAATTGTTGTTGAAAGGGGCTAGGGTTAGTAGGCAGGACATTATTGTTTATATTATACAGACTTTAAGTTTTTCAAAATGAAAAAAGTTTTTAAACTAATTGCTATCATTGTAAATACACAATGTAAATATTGTCAGTGTCAATGCAATGTACAAATAAAGTAACAAAAATGATTTAATAATATATTAATAATTTAATATTCTATTTATTTACCACAATTTGTAAAAAAGGGATCTTTTATATAGTATTACTGGCTCAGAAAAAAATATCATTTTATTTCCTAATTATCAGATCCATGGTAGAAATAATCACTTTGGATTGTTATTGTGCACAACATATTTTAACAAAACATTTGTTAGAAGTCTTAATAGGTACTTCAAGGAATATATACACTAAATTGCAGAAAACTCCAAAGCCAGACAATATCACTTTTTTCAAATTCATGGCCCCTTACATTCAAATGTGAAGCACCCTTCGTTAATGTCTCCTCTAGCAGGATGTAATGCACATGCAAGGAAAAGTGAAAGTAAGGAGTCAGCCTGACTCTATCAGTGTAAATTACTGTGAAGTTCTGACTATTAGGTTGTAAGTGGTGCAGTGCATTTCCAATGAGACAACCCTCTGTGACCTACTATCTAGAGAGAGAGTAAGCTTTTGTTATTTTACAACAAATTTGTGTTGTGGGAAGCCTCAGAAACTAATCCTCCACTCTCCATCATGAAAACTTGTATTGAGGGAAAAAACCTAGCAGAGAGAACATTTCCTGGTTTCTTCTATTAAAAATCTATCTTTGAACCAGGTGAGGGGTTTCATGCCTGTAATTCCAGGTAAACACCAGGAAGAGGCATGAGGATAAGGAGTTAGAGGGCAGCCGTGGCAAAGGTAGCAAGACCCTACCTCAAAAAACAAATAAAATCAAAAGGGATGGGATCATGGATCAGATAGGTAGACTGCTTGCCTAGGATACCTAAGGCCTTGGATTCAATCTCCAATGCCACAGATAACAATGATTGAAAATGTTTTCTAGCCACACCTGTGGATTAAAGCCACTGTTAATTGTACTTACTAAAAGATGAAACAACTTAGATGCAATCCAGACATGAGATGAGAAAGATATAGACAGAGAGATGATAGGCAGTATTCGAGGACATTTACTTGGTGAAAGAGGATCACAGAGTATTCTAATTATGCCATTTTTCATTTAGTTGGTTTGTTCGTAGTGTTGAGGATTAGGTCTTTGGGCCTCATAAGCTCTAGGCAAATGCTCTACACTGAGCTGCATCCCAAGTCCTTAGTTACTACATTTTAGTAAAAAGTTTCTTGTAATGTTAACGATAGTTTATATGTGAATATATTACAAGCCCATGTAAGAATAAAATGTTCCAGTTATGGAACTAAAAATCACTTTTTTGTTTATATTATTCATATATTTGACATTGCTTGCCTAAGATCCCTTTGTTCGTGACCCACAGATTATGTATTAAACATCTTCATTGAAATATAATGCATGTATCATATAATGCAAGTATTCAAATTGTACGTTAATGGATTTTAGCATATTGCTAGTTGTACCATCATCACTGCAGTCAATTTTAGCACATACTCATCACCACCAATAGAAACTATGTTCACCTCAGAGTTACTCCCTTTTTCCCCATCTTCACAGGCAGTCAGACTCAGGTAATCAATAATCTAATTTCTGCTTTCATAGATTTGACTAGTATGGATAATTTGCAGAAAAAGTATAATACTACAAATGTTCTATTCTGATTACTTTATTCTACCTATCATGATGTTTTCTGGTTCATCCAGGTTTTTAATATATCAGTATTAAGTAATTTGTATAGAGAAATAATATTCCATTTTATAAGTATACCAGATTTTATTTTTTCATTCATCAATACATTCAAATTTGCATTGTCTCATTTAGGTGTTTCAGTAATGCTCCTATGAAAAATCATTTGGAAGGTTTTATGTGGATATAGATGTTGGCTTTTCTTCATTATATAACTATGCAGTAACTATTATACTCCATATTGAGTATGCTTAATCATTTCAGTTAACACAGAATTTCCAGACAGCATTTTAGAACTATCATATTATTTTACATTCCTATAGAAGAACAAAGACTCTATTTAATTGTCACACATGTGCATGCAAAGAAATGATTTCTTATTCAATGAATGTTCAGAGAACTTAGAATATATCAGAATGTAAAAAAAAAATCTAAGATAGCTCAAAGATGCTGCCCACACGTGCTGTTAATTTTTCCCAATACTCTAAAACCTGTGTCTATGTTATTTCTACCTAGTGATCCAGCTCATTCCCAAAGATGTTGACAGGAGGGAACAGGCTGAAAAGTGAATGGAGTACATCAATCAAAGAGGCAGGACTGGCCCAATGTACAAAGAGAGAACAAATATAAGTAAAAAAACAAATATAAGTAAAAAACAAATATAAGTAAATATAAGTAAAAAAATGGGAAGTGACAAAGAAGAAATGAAGAGTTCAAATAAAACAGAAGAAGAATAAATCCAGGAATAATGTATGATTTTAGAAATAATGTCTTGGATTTCTGTGATTAGGATGTGGTTGCTAGAAGAATATTACAAAAGAAAAGAGCTGAGGCACTGGGTGTCAGTCTTCTAATTAACTGTCCTTGTTGGTGCTGTTGGCTCTTTACTTACAGTAGAGTTGGGAGTAGGTGTTCTATTATTTCTACAGTATCCTAGTGTATCTACCCCATGCATCTCATATAATGTGGAAAATGCATTTTATTTTATGTGACCAACATGAGGGGATCCCAACCAAAATAGAGGGGAAATAAGTGAAGGTGAAACAAGAAAAGTAAATGTAGTTTCTCTTCCTCTGTGCCACAGCCTTAAGGAAAATGATATGTGCAAGTCACATTCAAGTATGCACTGTTGTGATAGGAATGACCTCATTCTGTTGGCCGGAGCATATTGCTACATCCTCATCCTCCATGAGTTATACTTGAGAGAGAATCTTCTAAGACCAACAGCCATTAAGCCAGGCAGAGACCCCAAACCTGAATACAAGTCCTTAAAGTTTTCTGAGGCATATTTGCCTTTCCTAGTTTTCAAGGACTGTGTGATACCTTGTGTTATGATTACTTAAAGTATTGTTAATATTAAAAGAAGGACACTTCAAATACACTTGAATACCTGATCAGTAGTTCATCTGAAGGAGGAGACATTCTGGTTTCATCTCCACTGTTGATGATGGACCTGACTCCTTAAAGAATGAGGGGATTGACATACTTTCACAATGTAGTTAATTGTATTTTGTTTGCTTTTATACTATGTTCACTTTTTGCTTTCTCTAGTGTTCTATGTATATTACATGAGCTCCTTGAGTCATCAACAGAACCATTAAGAGTTTCTGAAATCTTATCATTAGAGAATTATGTCTGCACCCTGGTGTTCCTGACATGATTCTAAGGTGGGTGGAAAAATAATTTCACTTCCACAATCAGTGTCATGGAGACTGAAGATGCATCATTTTTTATTGTCAAATATAGGAGCAATGGACAATGACAATGTGAGATCCAAACTAAAAAATCCAATTACCTTCTCTTGCCTGATGAATTGCATATAAATAGGACGATCTGGAGGAAACATGTGTGAAAGGGTTTTGTGAAAACTGATTTCTCCTATCATGAAACTGCACACCTATGGTTAGAAATTTGTCTGTTTCCTGTAATGTCTTCATGACTTTATGAAGTTAATACAACTTTTGCCATTGGTTTTCCATAAGTAGCAACAAAAATTTATGAATAAGAAACCATGGAACTATTGTAAGAAGATACTTACAATCATTTAATACTATTAAAGACACACTTAAGGTTTCTAGGATGGGAAAGTTGAGGTTGGATTAAGAGATCAGGGCTTACTTCCTTCAGTCTCTGACCACCCCAACCATTGCATCAGACAGGCTTCCTCAGTGCCCCCCTTCTCTTTGTAAACGAGCATGTATTTGGAATCTCAAGTGGTTCCCAAAACCTCAACATTTAACAACCCTATGACCATTATCTCTACTGAATTCCTTGTGCACTGACAGTCTTTGTTCTTAACAAATAAGCCCATTTACTGAGAAGTTAATTCATTTGGGTTTCTACAGAATCTGATCCAGTGGTGCAGCGACTAGGATAAGCTTCATGAATATAAGTAAAGAAATTCACAGTCCAGTCCATACATCCATACCCCAAACTGAAAATCCTGTAAGTTGTTGATGTCACAGACTTGTCACTAGATGACAAGTAAGTCCCACAATGAACAAATTCCAGAATTTTGATCATAGACAACTTGGAAAGCAGAAGTGATGCTACCTAATATCACCAGAAGCCCTGAGACTTGGGCTATCTCTGCCTGGCTTTCATGGCTCACATGATGCTGGGAATTTTTAACACTGAGTCCTTCTCTCCATGCACAAGTTTATGAATTTTTCTATTTAATTTTGTGATTTTTTTACTCCATGCAAACAAGAACCCTTCCACTAGGATTCTTGGAGTGATGTTAGACCAACTGGTCAACAAGGAACCAAGATGTGTGTGAAAACAAGTATTGTAACTCTGCAGCAGCCATGTTCTCAGTAGAATGTATTGACCTTATGATTCCAGAATAGTAGGGAACAGGGCATACTGAAGATCCATTCATTGTTTTAAATGAGAGATAATAGATGGGTACAGCAGAGTAAGGTAAGAAGTTGGAGAGGAGAGGCAATGAAATTTCAATTATTTCCTCTTGTTCATCTCCCAGAGTCCTTTGCAATGAGCAGGTCATATAGTAGCTATAAAATTAGTGTATGTTACAAGTGCTCTATGTCTTGTAAACAAAAAAAATGTGGCTAAGAAAAGACTCAGGCTGAACATTTGATGACACCTGATTTGCTCTGGACCACTCAGGATCAGTGAGAACAGTACAGAGGACAGCTAACCCTACAGAGCCAGGCCAGATCTATGGTACTGATCTCTCATTTTGAGCCTGGCCTACAGCAAATTTCAAGGCCCTAGGGTGTCTGGCACTATTCTTCCCATGATCTCCTGCAGGAAGCCCCATAGCTCTGGTGTCCCCAGGTATTTAACCTGATTACTCTGCTGAAAAGCTCTTTCCTCAAAGCACAGGGGCATTATTTGGCAGTACAGAAGCAGTTCAAGCCTGTTATATCCTTGGTCTGAGTCCCCTCTTCCAAATATCTCCTATTTCTTCAATGAACTGAAAGTCTTTGCTTGCCTAAAATTCACAGGCATCATTTGTACATATCCAGAAGACAACACTGACACCTGGATAATTAGTAATTTGATTTCTTTGCATTTTCAGTGTCTTTTTTATTCCAACCTTATCTGACTGAGATGCCATTGGATCTCTCTTCTCTGTTTGACTTGGAAGCCTTTAGGAATTTAAAGTATAGCAAAGGTCTTAACACCTACTCAGAATTCAGGCTCCTCTTCCTCAGTTTTATTGAGCATGTCCTCTGCTCGTCTGTACATGGCAAGGTCACATTTGTCTCTCTCAGCCCAGGATATGAGAGGGATTAGAGATACCATGTAATCAGGTCAGAAATGACACATAAGGGGAAATTTTTGAAAAGAATTTTGTCACCTTATAGAAATAGTAAAGGTAAAGAGCTTTGCCATATACTTTTTTCTTCAGAAAGTTGTTTGAGGTCATGATGCTTAGGGATGCAAAAGTCATTTTGCAAGCATGAGGCATTAATCACAAGATTGGAAATTCAACTTAGTGAAGGTGGCAATTGGTGATATGGAGTGAAACATCTGTCACTTAGCTTCTACAATAGTAAATGAGTCCAATTTATAATATGCTTTTAAGACTTAAAATGCCATTGTGGATTGTTTCTATTGCACGTAAAACTATTGTAGTTTATCCAGAATAGACACTCAAGTTGAAGAGCATAGCTTAACCTTAGATTGTGCTTCATGTGAACATAGGTATTATTAAGTGTTTATGATTATATTTTACTTAGGACTCAGAAACATGAAGATCTGGAAAGTACAAGTTGTGCCCTCCCCTGATATATTTGTCATATTGTAGCAATGTCTAGTGAAACTTGAACCACCTTGAGAAACGTGTACATTCAATTTTCTTCCTGTTTTCTCTTGTTATATCCTACCATCAAATAGCCTCTTCCTCTCCTTAGTGCTTCCTTCCTCCAAGGACTCAATTGCATAAGGCCATGTAATAGAATTGTGTTGAAGAAAGAGATAAGAACAATAGATAAGACTTAAAATCTGGGCCAATATATATCTCATCAACACCAAAATTGTGTTTGCAGGTTCCCCCCATTCACAGTTCCTTAAACTTCCCCCCAAAGTTGCATTGTGATGGTTAGCAACAAAAAGCTTCTTAACAGGGTCAGCTGTTTTCTGAAGAGGAGTTGGATCACTGTGAGTTCTGAGGCAATCTATGGGCGAGGGAAGAAAGAACTGAAAACATGTACCGGTGCCCACAACTTTGAGATGCTGAGAGTGGTGAACAATTATCAAGGAAGAAGCAGCAAAGAAAAGAGCAAAGTGGTTTGTAAGGAGAATTTGGCCATCACCAGGTGAAAGATGATGGAGGCTTGTCTCAAGATGCTTCAGTAGAGGGAATGAGTGGTCAGACTTGGGATGTATGGCAGGTCTGGGGTTATTGATTCTCTTCTGTCTGACTAATGTGCAAGTGCAATGTGTTCAGTAGGTAGGACTTACAAGTGTATTTTCCAATGAGAATTTTCATCTGTTTTTTCATGCCAAGGAAAGAGACTAATCATTTCCTCTTAAGATTCTTCTTAGTGACCAGTTTTGTCTCTATCCATATTTCCTCTTTCTTATCATCCCTCATTTCATAAGGTAGGTGACCCATGTGCCTACTACTGTGATCTCAACCTGTTTTCTTGGGAGGGGGGCCGGGAAATACTGGGGTTTGAAATCAAGGCCTGGTACTTGTAAGGCAGTCTTTTTACCATTTGAGCCATGCTGCCGGCCCTTCAACCTCTTATCCAATGGTTTCAATCTATTTCCATTTTTTCATCTCTGCTATATTTTTAGCTCAATTTATTGTACATTAGAAGTATTGATTAAATTCAATTTATTGTACATTAGAAGTATTGATTATTCTATCATTAATACTGTTAAGTTAACAAATGAAGACATTTATGGCAACAATCTGAGAATTTGAAAGTCTTCAACATGAGCCCATAACTCGCATATTACACCTCTGGAAAAAAGCATGTGTCTTTGTATTGTGATAGGTGACAATAGTTCAAATAAGGTATCTTGTTTGGAAATTTGTCACTGTGAGAGGCTAGCTGATGTGATGATGGCAGCAAAATAATTCAGTGGCATCCACTCCATGGTAACAGAGAAGTCAAAGCAGTTATTACCTCTGGACCTGGAAGAGGTTCTTGCAGCCTGTCTAAAAGGTCTAAAGATGATTAGCATGGGAGACTCCTAGGGTTCTATTGGAACCAGGCTATGGAAGCACCCACCTCTGTGCTGTTTGTATAGTTGTTGGAGATAAATGTACCTTGAGATATTGACAGGGTCACTGAAGAATGGGTCCCAATAATCTGCCATTTGTGCTAAGTAAGGGCACCCTATCCAGGCAACACAATGCGTTGCTTCTCTCAAAAGATTAAGAGGAACTTGCCCATTGCCTTTGAAGAACCAAATCTTTTAAACCTGACCATCATCAAGGACCCCTGGAATTCTTTCCATTATGTTTATACAGGAATCCAGTTAAAAATGACTTTCAATGATGTACTCAGACAGAGGAAAATCTATGAAAGGTGACACAACCATGATACAGCATCCCACAGCAGAACTGATGCCCAAGTCTATTTTTAATAACCTGAATGGGTACCCAGTGAGCTTGTCATGATTTGGCAACACATGGGCTGAGACCATGGAATCAGTGCTCTGTCATCCAAAGGAAGGCAGAAAAGAGGTTCAAGAATATAACCACTGCCTTGTTGTTATTATTGGAGTCTATGCCTCAATTTTCTACTGAACTAAGTAAAAACAACTGTACATAATAAAACTTTTATGTTCAATGCACATTTTGAGCACAGTATCTCTGTATCAAAGTGTAACATTCCAACTCATGATGTTAGAACTAAATGTACTTATTCTGAAAGTCCAACACCAGGTGGCAGAAGAACCTCATCAGACAAGCTTATACAGGAGAGTCCACAGAATATGCTCCTTTAGAATGGAAAGGACACTGGAATAGATTGCACAGGTGGTAAAATTGTGATGGATTTTAAACCACCATGAGATAACTTAGTATTGTTTACCCTGGAGTAAATGCATCTTTCTGATGCCTTGAACCAGGGTCTTCTCTCAGTGTCCTTCTAGAACATGCAGGATCACTTCATCTGTTATTATTAGGAGGTGACAGAGGTAATGTAGGACACTGTGGTCCCATAGATTCTGAGGTTGCAATTAGAAAGAGTGTTGCTATCCCTTTTGTGGCTTGTCTGCATAAGATAGTACTGAGGTCACCATGGAGCTAGCCAGATATCAGCAGATTGGTCCTTTGCTCTTCTTACAGAGATGATAGGAAGGAGGCTTGATCTGAATTCACCTATATCATGACAACCTGGATGGAAGCCTATAATAGGCATCGCACATCTCAAGAGAACTAAGCCAACCATCATTCCTAAAGTGCCCAAGCCATAAGTTCCAGGTGGTATCCTTCATTACATGTACATTTCCAAAATTCCAAATATGTTTTACAGACAATCCAATGTGTTTTCTAATAACACCTATTTCACTTTGCTTAATATTTGCTTGACATTTATGATATTACTATGTGTTCTCTATAAACAAAGACATTATCCTGCATTATTTCTTTAAAACTATGAGATATTTTATTTCATCTAGCCCTATGACATTTCAGATTTTGATAAAATCCTCAAAAATGACTTTTGTAATTAAAAAGCCTAAGAAGGAAACATGTTCTCTGTAGGGAAGTCTGTAAGGCCCTTTCATGGCCAGAGATACCTGAGACACTGATGTATGTTGAGTTACTGAGATGAGCAATCCCTTCAACTATTTTTGGCCCTGTCCAGCCCTGCTGATTTGCATGTGCCAAGTGTATAGCACACTGCCTTGAGTATTTCTTTATAGGTTTGTCATGCAGTGTACAAGTGTCAGTCTCAGTCAGAACACAAGATGAACATGAGGGCTTTTGCTCAGTTTCTCGGCCTACTGCTGTTTTTGCTCCCAGGTAAGGAAAAAAAACACTTGGGAATTTGCTCAGCACAGGAAGGACAGTGATGCCTGTCAAATCTGTGAAATTCTCTTGTAACATCATCAATTATGTGGGTATTTGTTTTTATATTTCCAAAGTCAGGTGCCAGATGTGACATCCAGATGACCCATTCTCCATCCTCCCTGTCTGCATATGTAGGAGACAGAATCACAATCACTTGCCATGCCAGTCAAGACATCAGCACTACATTATACTGGTATCAGCAGAAACCAGGAAAAGCCCCTAAACTCCTGATCTATGGTGCTAACAATTTGCAATCAGGGCTCCCCTCCAGGTTCAGTGGCAGTGGATCTGGGACAGATTATTCTCTCACCATCAGCAGCCTGGAGTCTGAAGATGTTGCAATTTATTACCGTCAACAAATTTATGGTACACCTCACACATAACAATAACCAAGTCATATGTTACAAGTCATAACAATAACCACCCAAGGAAGCAGAAGTGAGAGGCTGGGCTTTCCCAGCTGCTAATTCTCCTTATGCTTCCACCTCCTGAAAGTGTTTCTCAAATGCATTCTGGCTTTGAAAGTCACTGGAAGGTTATGGTAGAAAGGACCAAACAGGCTATTCCACATCTTAACCTCTTTCCTCTTATTCAGCTTAAGACACACAGACAAGAAAATTTGTGTCTTGATTTAATAAGGAACTAAGATCATTTCACACAAGGGCCTGTGTTATATCATCAGTTTGGATTCACATATCAAAATAGAAACCTCTCTAGTTAATTCAATCTGGAATTTTTTCAAAAAGAAGGAATCAAAATCTAAGCTATAGCCTTTCAAAAGATGATGTACATTATTGAGTGAAACTGATCCAAGAAGCAGGGAATTCTCTTTTCCTTTCTCCTAAACCACATTCCATGCAACAATGAGAGTACAGGCTTTTTGCAATGTGGTCATCTCTTCTGTCCATAAAGTCCAGGCATGGGGGTTCTGATGCCCTCAGCTACTGAGATCTCCTCCTAAGTCATTCACCAATCCTGCTCCCTATCCATGTGCTATCTACAGGAGTCATTGAATATTGAATCATCCTCTTCTAAGTTTTGATCTTTGGGATGGCTACTCGTGGTGTAATTCTTAAAGAAATCATACAGGAAAAACGGTTGTTTAAGAGCATACTTTTAGAAGTGAAGATGATGATGATGGTGGAGAACTGACAGCTGATACAGTAGAGTAAAGAGAAAACCTAAAGAAAATATATTTGCCAAACTTAATTTTAGCATAGAAAAATTCATAAATTGGACATTCTTCTAAAGTAGGACTAGTGTCAAAAACTCTGATCTATAATGTGCATAAATCCTGATTTATGGAATAAGATCATGAGTGAGGCAGAGACATCTTGATTATTCTCATCTAATATTTACCTCATTTTAACACTTTCTGACCTATTGGCTGCTTGTTATTGAAGCTCAGCTGCTGTGATTGCCTGTAACTTACCTATTTGTTCCAAAGGTTTGTTGCTGAATTAGACTTCTTAAGTACAGTGTGATGTGGGTTGCAATTTATTAAAGATGGACTTGGGTATGGAGGCATCCTCAGATCAAATTCAGTTTAATATAACATAGACATAATCACTATTGCCACAGTGTTCACTATATTGCCAGTTGAAAATACTTTCAGAATATACTTGTATGTGCATACATGTTTTACTAGCATGGATGGGGCCATAGCAAAAAAACTTCATTAAGTCATTAACTCAGCAGAAAAATAATGAAAGCTTTAATAATCATTTGCAAACCAGTAGACAATCTTTCTTCTTAAAAAGCAAAACTAAACAAAATGATATGACATGAGCAGAAAATCTTAATTCTGAATGTATCAATAGTTTATTTAACATAAAAGCAGATTCTCAATCAACAATTTCGCATATGCCTACAGAATCCTCAGCATCACCAACAACATTTTTATAATGGAAAATAGCAGAATCACATTCGAGTACTGACTTTGATTCTTCATTTTAAGAAGAGAAGAGGGAATCTATAGAATTTTTAAAGGTATATGTTAGGAGTCAATTTACTTCAGTATGGAGATTTTTTTTCTTCAGGGCATCAACTTAACATATTTCCATGTTATGCCAAATATTGAAAATTCATTGTGCTTGATTTTCTACTCGGTTCAACTTTATACGTGAAAAAGTTTTGTCAGTTGTAAGGGATGAAAACATAAACATTTATCTATGGAATTTTCAAATACCTAGACATTTAAAAGGAATGTAGTCTTTTAGAAACTTTAGTGGTTGCCAAGATGAAATAATAAAAACTGTTTAATATTATTAGTCATAAATTCACCATGGCATTTTGGTTTACTGATTTTGCCCCTCCTCACCTTGCCATGACAGTGTCATCCATGAGTAGTTACTGACCTAAACCCTCAGTTCCAGATCCATACAATCAATAGGCTGGTAATAAGCTTAGTACTCTGCAGCAGAACCACCCATTGAGCCCTCCATTGATGTGTCTGTAAACATGTATACCTATGAATACTCAGTTTCATCAGCCATGGAGTATTAAATAAGGCTTAAGATGTGGTTGGTCTGGAACCATAGGCAACAGAAGCTCCTTCCATTGGCTGAATCAACATTGCAACTCTTGGGTAGATTCTAGAGGCTTTGTAGGAGTGTGAAACATATGACGACTTTCCAACTGTGTATGAATAATTCAGTATCCTTTAATCCATCCCTTTCTGTGTGGTGGCCTTGGGATATGTATAACCTAGAATTATGAAGGGTTTCCACTGAACATATTATCACAGTCCTTTACATTTTAATTAAACTGATTTCCAGTAGACCTGCCAGAGAAAATGAAGAAACTTCCATGTCATCCATACTGAAAGAAAAAAATCCCAGGGTGAGGGGTGTCAGTGACTGATTTGTCTCTATCTGCTGTACCTCATGGAACAAAAGTTGAGAAATGTATTCTCTTAGTTCAACCATTAAAGAAAATTATCAACAACTTTCCAGGAACTCTTCACTATGTAGTGAGGGCTGTGTGGCACAAGGTAGTGTCCCTGCACATCCAGAAGGTTTAGTGACAAAGGGATAATTCAATTTTCATACTATTGTATCAGCATAAAAAAGAAAATATGGGCTTTAAAAATGGCAACTGTACACCAAAAACACAGGAAACTATAGAAAAAAACCATGTAAGTTGGAATACTTCAGAATTAAAAACCTCAGTGCCGTTCAGGGCATGATAAGCAGTGTGAAAATACAACCTGTGAAAAAGACATAATATTTCCAAGTCATTTTAAATAATGAGTTAGTCTCAGTATATAAAAATATCTTCTAGAAGTTGACATTAAAACAATGCAAAAGGGGTATGATGGTGAATTGTTGACATCCATATAGCCCAGCAGCATGTAACTAACCTGAAAAAGGAAGATCAGAGGACCCTAAAAGTCACCCATGGGGTCTCATAACCATCAAGAAGAAAGCCCTCTCTGAATCTGCAAATAAACAAGCAAATTAAAACGGGAAGGACTCTCAGCTCAATAATCTGTATCGCCTGCCTCTAAAGTCATCATGCAGCTCCAGGCTCCATCACTTTGTCCTTCCCTGGCAGTATGTTCTGCTTCCCGGAATGCATAGGAACTCTAAGCTCCACTTCTGCCATAGCACATTACCTGCTACCTTCACCATGAAACTCCAGGGAAATCAGCGCTCCTGTACAAGCAGAACCTTCAGCTTCTACTGCTCCACAATTAACAGAAAGCACAATCCAGCAGGCTCAGAAGCAACACCACAGAACTAAGCTCTCTGGAGCCCTTGTAGGAGATCAGGACCTAGAATTCCAGACTTGGTTCTTCCAAGCCTTCAGGAGAAGAGCCATGGAACTGTGCTCCCTGAAGCCTGTGCAGGAGATCTGGCCCAGGGACCCCACTGCTCACAGGCTTAGTTCTGCTAAGCCATCAACAGAGCCACTGGGCTGTGTTCTTTTAAACCCAAGCAGGAAATCAAGCCCCAAAACTCCTGCAGCTCACAGACTTAGTTCTATTGTGCCACTTCTGCTCATGAGGTACAGTTGGTTCTGCTTTACCTCATGGAACAAATGGTGAGGAGAGTATACTCTTAACTGGACCATAAAAGATATTTATCAACATCTTTTCTTCGTCTCTTCACTATGTACTGAGGACTGTGTGGAACAGGGTATTGCCTCTGCACATAGTCAAGTTGAAGTGACAAAGGGATCGATCATTCAAATTTCACACTCTTACCATCTAAGCATAGAAAAAGAAGAAAATATGGGCCTTAAAAGGGCACTTTTATACAAAAGCATGGGAAAGTATAGAAAAAACACATATGTTGGAATACTTCAGTGCATTTCAGGACATGATCAATATGATAAAAATGCAACCTGTGAAATGGAAAAAAATATTTCTAAGTCAATTACCTGGTGTTGAGTTAATCTTCACTATATAAAAATATCTCCTACAGTTGACATTAAAATAAAGAAAAATATGAACCAATTAGTGAAAAAAATTTAATTAAATGTAGAAAAAAGTATATGTATGGTTATTTTCCAATAAATACACAAAGTGAGTAAACACATAAAATTGTGCTGAATAACCTTATCCTTGAGGAAATGCAAATAAAAACCATAAATAGATACCTCCCGATACTCCTGAATGACTAGTTTTGAAACAACAACAACCCCCCACACAGAAACACATTACGAGTGTGGCCCAGAATGTGGAGAAATAGAATCTCATGTGCCCATTGCAGGTGGGAATATCAAATGATCCAACTGCTATGGGAAGCAAAACAACTGTTCCTCAAAAGTTTAAAAATAAGTACATAATAGGATTCAGAATATCACTTCTGGAAATACATCTTCCTAAAAATTTGGAATATGAAGAGATAATTTGTACATTCTCATTCAGAGAAATCTAATCTAAAATAGCCAAAATATTGTCTATGGATGTGATAAACAGTAAGATTGACTTTCATTCAGACTCAAAAATAAAAGAAATACTGACTCATGTTACAGCACATATGACATTGAGGACATATGCTATATGAAACAATCCAACCCAAACAGAAAAATTATGTATGATTTCATTTACATGAGGTGTCTACAGTAATAAAATCTATAGGAATAGATAGTGCAGAGGGTCAGGGTCAGTGGGAAAAGACATTATTGTTTATATTATAGACAGTTTAAGTTTATCAAAAGGAAAAGAGTACTTGAACTGATTGTTACTCTAAACACACAAGGTATTGTCAGGGTCAGTGAAATGTACACAAAAAGTGACAAAGATGATTAATTTTATGTATTTTATACAAGTTATAAAAAGCATCTTTATAACACTATTATTAGCTCAGGAGAACTTATTTTATTCCTAATTATTTGAGACCATGATATAAATGATCATTTTGTTATGTTATTGTGCAGAACACATTTAACAAAAAATTTGTTAGAGCACTTATCAGATACTTCCTGGAATATGTACATGGAACTGTGGCCTACCTTCAAATGAGACAACTTCACTTTGTTCAAATTCATAGTCAACTATATTCAAATCCACAGCACCATTTCATTTTGTAATGTCTCCTCTGGCAGTACATCAGACACACACACACACACACACACATTCATAGAATGGAGAAAGCAAGGAGTCAACACACACACACACACACACACATTCGTAGAATGGAGAAAGCAAGGAGTCAAACTGAATATGTTAGTGTAAATTACTGTGAAGTTCTGACTTTATTAGGATGTAAGTGCTGCAGTGCTTTTCCAATAGCAAAACTCTCTCTGATACATCATCCAGAGATAGAGTGAGTTTCTTTTGTTATTGGACACGTTTGTGTTCATTTATTATGAGAAGCCTAAGGAACTAATCTCTTCTATCCCATATGGAAACATGGATTGAGGAAAAATAAGTAGCAGAGAGAACCTGCCATAGTTTCTTCTATTGAAAATCTATTCTTGAGCTAGGTGAGGAACTCATGCTTGTAATCCCAGATACATGGTAGGCAGACGCACAAAGATGAGTTACAGATCAGCCCTGTCAAAGGTAGCAAGATCGTATCTCAAAAACAAAATACAATCAAAGGGCTGGCGTCATGGATCACATAAGTATACTACTTGCCTAACATTCCTGAGGCCTTGGTTTCAATCTCCAGTACCACAGACAACACTAATTTGAAACATTTTCTAGCCTTAAGTATGGATTAAATCCACTGATAACTGTACTCACTAAAAGGTGAAACAACATACATGAAATCCTTCCTGGTGCAACTATAATAGACATCATACGAACAAAACAGAGAGAGATGATGTGAGGTGTTGAAGGCCATTTACTTGGTGAAAGTTTATCACAGAATGTTCTACTCATCCCATTTTTCATTTTGTTGGGTTTTTTTTTCAGTTTTGACAAGTAAGTCTTAGACCTCATAAGAGCTAGGCAAATGATCCACCCTGATCTACATAATAAACCCTAGTTATTCCATTTTAGGAAAAAGTTCCTCCTAATTGTAAAAATGATTTTATGTAAATATATAAGTCCATGTCAGAATAAATAGTCTTAGGCTTGAAACTAAAATATCTGTTATGTTTTTATTATTTATATGTTTGCTATTGCTTGCCCAATATCTCTTTGCTCTTGACCTACATACACTGTATTAAACAACTTCATCAAAACTTAATGTATGTATCATATAATGTAAGTATTTAAATTGTACACTTTAATGCATTTTACTTACTGATAGTTGTACAGTCATCACTACAGTAAATTTTAGCACATGTTCATTTTCAGTGTCTGGTTTGTACCAACATCATCTGACTAAGGTGCCCTTCAATCTTTCTTCCTATTCTCACTTTAAAGTTTTTAGGAATTTAAAGTATAGCAAAGGTCCTAAAACCTACTAAGAAGTCATCCTCCTCCTCCTCCTCCTCCTCCTCCTCCTCCTTGGTTTTATTGAACATTTCCACTGCTCTTCTGTACTTGGCAAAGTCATATGTGTCTCTCTCAGCCCAGCACATGAAAGGGATTAAAGGGACCATGTAGTCAGATTAGAAATGACACATAAGTGGGATGGGGGTGACACAGATTTTGAAAAGAATTTTGGCTCTTTAAGGAAAGAATGAAGGTAAAGAGCTTTGCCATATATTTGTTTGGAATATCTGTTGTGAAGACTTGATACTGAAAGCTGCAACAGGCATTGTGCTGAAAAGCACAATAAATTGTGACTTCTGATATCTTGGCCATATTTTAACAATGTTTACAGAAACTTGAACTTGAGAAGTTTATATTTTTGATACTCTTCCTGTTTTATTTCTCTTTTATATCCTAATATCAAAGGGTCTCTTCCTCCCTTCAGTGCTTCCTTCCTCCAAGTACTGGGTTGCATAAGGGCTATAAAATAGAATTGTGTTGAAGAAAGAGATAAGAACAGTACATTAGATATAATATCTGGGCCAATATGCATCTTATAACTCCAAAATTGTGTTTTCAAGTTCTCCTCATTCACAGACTCTTAAATTTCCCCCTTCTCTGGATAACATGCTGGTAGATCCAGAAGGCTGCCTTCAAAAGTTGCATTGTGAGGGTGAGCAAAACAAAACTTCTTAACTGGGTAAGATGCTTTCTGAATAGGGGTTTGGATCATCCCATAGGAGGCCACAATGAGTTCTGAGGCAATCTATGGGTATGGGAAGAAAGAACTGAGAACTTGAACCTATGCTCACAGCTTTGGGATTCTGAGAGTAGATCCAAGGAAGTAGTGGTCTATAAGGAGCAGATTGTAGGAGATTTTGGGCATCATCACTAGGTGAAAGACGTGGAGATTTGTTCAAAGATGTGTCAGTGGAGGGGATGAGTGGTCAGATTTGGGATGTATAGAATGCCTGGGATTATTTTCCCTCCCATTTGAGGAATATGGCAAGCATAATGTGGTGAGTAGGCAACAC
The DNA here is from genome assembly GCF_047511655.1 of Castor canadensis. Taxonomy (NCBI): domain Eukaryota; kingdom Metazoa; phylum Chordata; class Mammalia; order Rodentia; family Castoridae; genus Castor; species Castor canadensis. The sequence goes on along the minus strand of NC_133397.1, from coordinate 78,739,154 downwards.
TTAGAAGTATTTTTTCCATTGAGAATTTTCTTCTGCTTTTGTTTGCCAAAGAATGAGACTTCTCCTTTCCTCTTTCTGTGGCAATACTGGGGTTTGAATTCAGGGCCTCGTACTTGAAAGGTAGACTCAACTATTTGAGCCATGCATTCAGCCCTTCAACCTCTTTTCCAAAGGCCTCAGTCTACTCTTGCCATTTTTTCATTTTTGTTATATTTCTAGATCAATTCAGAGTACCTAATAAGTATTGATTAAATTGTTGACACTATTCTATCTAAATCAAGATGCTTATGATAATATTCTGTGAATTTGCAAGTCATGAATAAGGGCCTTTAAACCTCTCATCTTGCACCTATGGAACAAAGCCAGTGTCTTTGTATTAAGACAGATAACAATAGTCCAGAAAGATTGTTTTTCTTTGGGCATCCGTCACTGTGAGTGGCTGATGGAAGTGATGCTACTGGTAAAATAACTCAGTGGTATCCACTCTGTGGTTGGTAACAGAAAAGATGAAGCAGTGCCCCTACATCTGTACATGGAAGAGGTTCTATTGAAAGGTCTAAAGATGATCAGTCTGGGAGCTACCTATGGTTAGTCTTGCAATCAGGCCATGGAGGTACCTACCTCTGTACTATTGATATAGATAATATAGACAAAAATTTCTGAGATGCTACCAGGGTCTCTGAAAAATGAGTCAGGGCCATCTGCTCTTTTGAAGCAGTAAGGACACCCCACCCAGGCAATGTAATGCATTGCTTCTCTTAAAGGATTAATAGAAACTTACCCATTGCTTTTGTGTGTTTATTTGTTTGTTGTTATTTTTTTTCTTTTATTCATTTATGCATACAATGTTTGGGTCACTTCTCTCTCCTTCCCCCCACCCCCTCTCTTACTCCCTCACTCCCCTCTCTCCCTGCAACCCCCTTGCTATCAGGCAATAACTATTTTGCCCTTATCTCTAATTTTGTTGAAGAGAGAGCATAAGCAATAATAGGAAGGACCAAGGGTTTTTGCTAGTTGACATAAGGATAGCTATACAGGGAGTTGACTTGCATTGCTTTTTAAGAGCACCATTATTCTTAAACATGACAGTTGTTAAGGAGACCTGGAATAGCTTTCCATGGTGTTTGTACAAGAACCCAGATAGAAATGGCTGTCAATTATGTACTCAGACAGGAGGAAAGACATGAAAGTTGACACAAGCTTAATACAGCCTCACACAGTCCAAGTCCATTCTTAATAGAAAGAACACCACCCCCCATGAGCTTCTAATGATTGGAAGACATGGGATCAGACCATGGACTTAGTGCTCTTAAGTCCTCAGTTAGGTAGATGAGAAGTATAGGAATGTCACTACTGCTTCATTTTCATCTTTGAACTTTGTGTCTCAATTTTCTACAGAATTAAGTCAAAACAACTGTACATATAACATTTTTATATCATATCACATTTTGAATACATTATCTCTATATCAAAGTCTAACATTCTAGCTCATGACATTGGAAGAAAATATGCTTACTCTGAAAGCCTGTCACCAACAGACAGAGGAATATGAACAGACAGCTCATCCAGAAGTGTCCTCAGAATCAAAGGGTCACTGGAAGAGTTGTACAGGTGGCAGACATCATAGTAGCTCTGACACTGGTGCTCACAACATCATGGGATAAGGAAGCATGGCTACGCTGTAGTAAACTCATCTGTCTAATGCCCTGAATTAGACTATTCTCTCAGAATCCTCCCAGGGCTGACAAGATCACCTGCCGTTATTAGAAGGTGAATGAGATAATGTAGACATTATGGTCCTATACAATTTTATGATTCAATTAGGAAGATAGTGATGCTATGTCATTTGGGGAGCTGTTCTGCAGAAAACAATATTCAGGTTAACTTGGAGTTTGCCAGATATCAACAAATATGTCCTTAGACCTCCTTACATTGATGGTTGAAAAGAGGTCTGTTCTGATTTTCATCTGCAAAGACAACCATGGACTGAAGCCTACATTAGACATCACACATCCCAAGAGAGACAAGCCAACCTTCATTCTTAAAGAGCCTAGGTCAGAGGTTACAATAGGACTCCTTCATTCCATATAAATTTCCAAATTCACAAATATCTTTTAAAGACAATCCAATGTGTTTTCTAACAACTCCTATTTGACTTTTCTGTGTTTTGACTTAAATCTACAGCATTGCTAAATATTTCCACAGATATTTTCCTACATTATCTCATTAAATCCATGAGCATTTCATCTCATCTAGAACTTATGTCCATTTCAGATTATGATTAATCTCAAAAATGACTTCTGTAATAAAAGGGTCATAAAGAGAAACATGTTCTCTGTAGACAAATCTGTGAGACCCTGTATATCTTAAGACACCTGCAGTTATTTGGCCCATGATGAGTAACTGAAATGAGCCAGCTCTGCAGCTATTCCCAGCCCTGATGATTTGTATGAGCACAGAGCACATCCAACTACCAGGAGGAGTTTTTAATAGGCAGGACACACTGTGCAAGCATCATTCCCAGTCAGTACACAGCATAGACATGAGGGCTCAGCTTCTGGGGCTCCTGCTATTCTGGCTCCCATGTAAGGAAGGCAAACATTGGTAATTAGCACGATGTCATTAGTGATGCCTTTCCAATCTGGGAAGTCTTCTTGTAACATCAATAATTGTGTGGATATTTGTTTTTGTATTTCCAATACGAGATGTCAGATGTGTCATCCAGATGACTTGGTCTCCATCCTCCATGTCTGCATGTGTAGGAGACAGAGTGACAATCATATGCCAGGCCAGTCAGGTCATTAGCTATAACTTAAACTGGTGTCAGCAGAAACCTCGAGGCTCTCATATGCTCCTGATCTATTGTGCTGACAGTTTGGAACCTGCGGTGTCCTCCAGATTGAGTGGAAATGAATCTAGCCCAGATTATTCTCTGGCCATCAGCAACATGGAGTCTGAAGATGTTGCAGATTGTTACTGTTAATATACTTACAATATAACTCACAGTGTTGCAGTCATAACAATATTTACTCAGGGAAACAGAACTGTGAGGCTGGCATGCCCCAACTACTCTTTCCCATCCCTCTATAAAAACAGAGGGATGTTCCCTCTGTGCTGAACATGTTTCTCAGATGCATTCTGGCTTTGAAACTCACTGCGAGGTTATGGTAGAAGGGACAGACAAGCTTCTCCACAGTTCAACCATCTTTCCTCCTACTCCACCTAAGACTCACAAAATATGACAATGTGTCTCTTGATTTGATAAGGAATTGAGACCATTTTACATAAAGAGCTTCTATTACAGTATTAGTTTGGATTCAAAAAGCAACATAGAAGCCTCTCTGGTTAATCCAATCTGGAATTTTTTCAAACAGAGGGAATTAGAATCTAAGCTACAGCCTTTCAAAAGGTGAAGTACACTATTGAGTAAAATTGATACTAGAAATTATAAACTCTCTGTTGCCTCACCCCAAACCACATCTCATAGGACAATGATAGTACAGGTTTCTTTACCCTGTGGTTCTCTCTTGTGTCTAAAAAGCCCAGGCATGAGTGCCTGATTTCATCAACTGCCTATGACTCTTCAAAGGTTATTCTCCAGTCCTGCTCTCTATCTTTGTGCTGTCTCTGGGTGTCATCAAATATTGAATCATCCTCTTTTGACTTTTGATCTCTGGGAGGGTTCCTCATTTTGCAGCTCTAGAGGAAATCATAGTGGGAAAAACAGTTATTAAAAGCATGATTTTAGAAATAATGATGATTATGATGATGATGATATAGAACTGATAGCTGACAATGTAGTGCTAAGAGAAAACCTGTACAAATTATACTTAGCAGAGTTGATTTGGGAAAACAAAAATTCATAAATTGAATGGCCCACTAAAGCAGCACAGATGTGGAGAATTCTGATGTACAATGTGTATTAAAACTGATTTATGGACAAAAATCAAGTATAATGCAGAGACATCTTGACTGTGCAGAGCTCATATTTACCTCATTTTCACGTGTTCTGAATATAAAATAGCAGGGTTGCTTGTTACTTAAGCTCAGCTGCTGTAATTGGCTGTAACTCACCTATTTGTTGCAAAAGTTTGCTGCTAAGTTAGACTATTAGTCTGTAGAGAAAGTTGGGTAGAGGTTTTTAAAATTTGGACACAAGTATGGGGGCATTCTCAGATCAAATTAAGTTGACTATAACAGTAGCATGGTCACTATTGCCATAACTTTCAGAATTTTGCCAGTTAGAAATGCTGCCAGAATATACATGGACATGCATATAAGTTTTATGAGCAAGGATGGGACCACAGCAAGAAAACTTCATTAAGTCGTTGCATTGACTAAGCAGAAACATGAGAAAAATCATGATTTGTAATAATCATTCACAAACAAGTGGAAAACCTTTCTTCTCCAAAATCAAAATTAAACAAAAAGATATAGCAAAAGCAGATGATTTTAATTGTCATTTTATCAACTTTTTTTCTTAATAATAAAGCAGGTTTCCACTCAACAATTGCCCAGATGCCTAAAGCATCCTCAGCATCACTGAGAGCATTTTAATCATGGAAAAGACCAGACCCACCTTTGACTAATGAATGAGAATCTGTATGTTAGCAGGGGGAAAGTGAATCTCTAGTTTTTTAAAGGTATGTGTTAGGAGTCGATTTACTTAACTAAGGTGATTTTGTATTCTTCATTGTATCTATTTAACGTAGCCTCCATTTTAAGCCAAATGTTGAAAATTCACTGGGCTTCATTTTTCTAAACAATGCAACAAAGACTTTAAAAACATTTTGTCTCTTGTTAGGCTTGAAAAGTTCATTTCCACTACATGGAATTATCAAATATCTAGACATGTTAAAGGAATGATGGCTTTTAGAAACTTTAGTGATTGACAAAATGAAATAAAACTGTTTTAAAGATTAGTGATCTTAAATTCACCATTTCATTTTGGTTTGGGGATTTTGTCAACTCCTCCCCTTGCCATAACAGTGTTATGTTACTGTCCTAAGTGGTTACTGTCCTAAAGCCTTGGTGTAAGATCAGTACAGTTCACAGGCTGGAAATGAGCTTAGTTCTCTACCACAGAACCAACCCACTGAGCCCTGCCTTGATCAGCTACATGATTGTGAACACAGATATCAATGAACACAAAAATAAATGCCCAGTGTTAAAAGTCACGGACTACTAAATGATTGATTCCAGTGAAGATTCATGGGTCCCAGGGGCTTCTTCCACAGCCTGAATCATCAGTGTTATTCTTGGCTAATTTCAGGAGGCCTTGTTGGAGTCTGTTACATATGACTTTCAAACAGTGTGTGAGCAATTCGATATCCCATAAAAGATCCCATTTTGCTTGGTGGACTTACATTTAGTATCTACAGCAATGAGAGTTTCCATGGCCAGGATTATCACAGGTTCCTTATTATCTGATTATACTGCTTTCCAGAATACTTCCTTGAGAAGTCTAAAATGAATTTCCTTCCAGGTCAGCCAAATTGAAACCAATCAATCATAGGGAAATCACTGATTTCTCTGTATCTTATGTGCCTTATGGAACAAAAAGTAGAGAGTATACATTTGCACTTTTAGATGCACCATTAAAGTTATTTATCAAAACATTTTCTCTAATACTTCACTATGTAGCTAGAACTGTGTTCAGCATGGTATTATCCTAAAACTTCCACAGGACACAGTGACACAATGATCATTTCAATTACAGTTTGTTATCTATCCTTTCAGCAAAAGAAATAAGAGAAATAGGCTTTAAGAAATGACATCCTTACACCAAAAGGAAAGTCAACTATAGAAATAAATATTTAAGTTCAACTACTTTATTTTTAAAATCTTCAGTGCATTTTAAGACATGATCAATAGGGTGAAAAAGCAATCTGTAAACAGGAGAAAATATTTCTAAGTCATTTGCCTGGTGTGGAGTTAATCTTCTGTATATAAAAATATCTTCTACAAGTTGACATTTCAACCAAGCAAAACCAAAACTAAACCAATATGTGAAAAAAATCTAATTAAATATAGGGAAAACTACTTGAATGCAATGTTCCAGTGATAATTCACACACAGTTGATTAATCACATGAAATTTTTCTAAACATCATTACCTGTGAGGAACTGCAAATATAAATCATAGTAAGATTCCACTTCATACCACTGAGGATGACTACAGTTGAATCAACAACATCCCTCCAATACCACACTCACAATTTAAAAATATTGACCAGTATTTGGAGAAATAGTAACTCATGTGCCCATTGCTGGTGGAAATGACAAATGATCCAACTGCTATGGGAAGATGAATAGCTATTCCTCAAAAGTTTAAAAATAAATGTAACATATAATATAGAATTTCAATGTTGGATGAACATTTCCCAAAATATTGGGGACATAAAGTGATGATTTATACAATGTCATTTGCAACAGCATTATTTTAAAAGGCCAAAATGTAGAAGTAACCAAAATGTTTATCTAAGGATGAGATATACATTATAATCATTCAGTAGTCAAAAATAAAGGAAATTCAAACCAACACCATTACAGCAGTGATAAACATTGAGGAAATCATGGTATATAAAATAATCCAGCCAAAACAGACAAATTATACATGATTTCATTTACATGGAGTGCCCATCATAATATTAGTATAATGGTAGTTGAGATGGAAAAGGGTAGTGGACATGGCATTATTGTTTATATTATGCATTGTTTAATTTTTTCAAAATGAAAAGAATTCTTAAACTGATTGTTATCAATGTAACACACATTGAGAAAATATTTAGTGTCACTGCAATGTACACATAATGATTAAGTTGATCAATTTTATGTTCTATGTAAGTCACCACAATTTTTTAAAAGGTGTCTTAAATATGGCATTATTGGTACAGCAGAAATTGTCTTATTGCCTAATTATCTGAACCAATGATATTAATAATCATTTTGGAATGTCATTGTTCAGAACACATTTTAACAACAAATATGTTAAAAGACTTCACAGGAAGTGTTAACATTTGCTCAGATTCATGGCCTCCTTTATTCAAGTGTGCATTAGCCCTTAATTGTGTGATGTGTCTTCCAACAGGAAGTCTCATACTTACATAAGAATGGAAGGCAAGAAGACAAACTGGTCTAGCAGTGGCACATGAATGCAGTGATCTGGAGGAAATACTGTGAATGGGTTTTGTGAACACTGCTTTCTCCTTCATGAAACCACACACTTAGGGTCAGAAATATCTTTTTCCTGTAATGTCTTAGTGACAGTTGTGAGAGATAACTTGTCTTTTCCTTCAAATAATTAGCAGTCCAGGTAAATCCACTTTAAAGGAGCAACCCATTATGCTTGCTCAACTCACACCTTCCCAGAATGATAAATATTGACCTTGCCCTTTACCTAATCTCTAGGTAATCCAGAAATACTGTGAACCTTGACTCCTACCAATATGAGAAGGGGGCCCTGTTGCATTGAAGGATAAAAACCTGGGTAGACTTCCCACTTGGTGTTAGTGTACTTCCTTATGAGACCTTTGTTCTTTACTCAGCCTTCTGCAGATGTAAAACTATTTTCCTAGCTGAATGACTCCTGAATCTTGTTTATTAATACAGAGATTTTCCCAAGAACTTAGGACCTTGTACAGATGTCTTTATTGCTATGAGGATCGCCATCTTAAGGGAGATATGTCCACTCTTTGGTTAGTGGTGGCCCTGGGATTAGACAAATCATTCTACTTGGGGGAATTAACGAGCGGAGACATTAAAGGTCTACAGCAATGCAGGAAAGGGCTCTAGAACACAACACAGCAAACAGGTAACTGTGTGCACAGATCATGACAGGAAATGTTTTTTATTACTTCCTTGGTAGTGTGGACACTCTTGGAGGTTGGTTGTGTGCATGTCTGAGATGTGTCCCAAGACTCAAAGTGAGTTGACACCCAATCCAAGGTTTCAGCTTCCCATGAGGGACCCAGCTGGATATGGAGAAAGTGATCTTATATTGTATGAAAGAAATCTCCAGAAAGACTAGGGTTGAGGTAAAAAGGAATAAAAGCATGCACAGGGATATCTCAGAATGGGAAACAAAAAATCAATTACTGAGAAACCTCAGAACTTGGGAAAACTGGTAAAGATTATGCACGCCCACACTGCCCTGGGAATTATGATAATGTTCTGGACATAAAACCCTCAGGTAAAGGACTGTTTTATCCATACCCAAGGACCTATTTTTAGAACAACAGTATGTTGACCAAAGTATGTGTCTAAAGAGGAACGGATCTGTCAGTTACTAATAGAATATGTAAATATGATAAGAGTCTAATAACACAGGAGGAAATTGATTATGCCTTCTGTTGGAGACAGGGTTGAGCCACTTTCTCCAATTCAAAGTAGAGGATGAAAGAAACTTGATATCAAAAGAAATAGAAAAATGGGAATCCCTTAATATGCTGCCTCACCCTCCATCTGGTGCTAAGAACCAACCGCATGTGGAAGTCCCTCAGGCAAAGGACCTTCAGGATGAAATTGACCCTGAAGTGTGATGTTGGGACAGATATAAGAGCAGAAGCCATGGAACCACCAGAACTCCTGTATCCAACCTTATCAAAGCTCAGGAAGGAATCAGAACAATGTAAAAGTATATCCGTGAAACCTTCCTCCTTTGAAACCTTCCCCTGAGGGATTATATTCTTCACGGGAAGACCCTTAGGATGAGGCAGAAGAGGATTTGTAAGTTCTCTGCTTGCAAGTTTAGGGGTCAGAGATTTTAAAAAGGAGTTGAAATTACTCCTGGAGAATCCGCAAGTGTGGCAGATCAACTAGATCAATTTCTAGGACTTCAATTTTATACACGGGCTAAATTAATGTCTATGCTATGCATCCTATTCTCGGGAAAAAATGGGGATGATTAAAATGGCTACCATGACTATATGGGCAAGAGTATACTCTGCTAGACCCAGAGATCTCCAAGCTGAAGTAATGTTTCCTAATCAGGAACCAAAGTGTGACCATAATAATCTGGCCCAACAAGATCATATGATAAACCATAGGGAATTAATAAATCAAAGGAATTAGGGAGGCCATCCCTTGATTTCAGAATCTAAGGCTTGTCATATCCAGCAAGTAAAGGAGGAATGTCCTTCAGAATTACTAAATGAGAAAATATTCAGGGTAGACCTTGAGGACCCCCTAGGCCACAGATTCTTGAAGGTTTTGTAACAAACAGCTGGCCTGATATTTCATAAAAATTACAAGCACTAGAAAAATGGAACCAGAGGGGTTTGGAGGAACTTTTATGGGAATCTCAGAAGGTTTATATAAAAAAAGGGCTGAGGAAAAGTGAAAACAAAAGTCTAAATTAATGATAACTATAGTAGAAAACTTTGTGTTTTATCCATACAGGAGATTGGCCTCAAGTCTTAGGATAAGAGACAAACACATCAATGTAAATTTAATGCTTCCAAGTCCTTAATTCCTGGCTGAAACCATAAGAGAAATTAAGTGTTGTAATTATGATAAGACAAGCCACTTTAAGAGAAAGTGTCTAGATTAGTAAAGGGAGGAACAGGTGATTCCCCTTATGTCTTTTGATGAAGACTAAGGCAGTCAAGGGCTCTTCTTCTGTGGGTCCTGAAGAAGCTCTTGATAATTTGGATTTCCCAACCAAAAGGAAATAACCTTCTTAATATATTTGGGTTCTGCTCACTCATCTTTGACTTACATCCCCACTGGCACTCAGGTATATGATTCAAAGTTACTAGTTTCAGAGGTAAAGGAGAAGGATTGAATACTCCCATGTTTAAAAAGACATCAGTTAATTACTAAGAAAATACTATGGAGGTCATCTACCTTTTTGTACCTGAGGCAGGAACAAACTTGTTGGGATGAGATATTCCTAAGAAGGAAGAAAAACAAATTATGTCAGATGTATGGGCCAAAGAGGGTAATTGTGGAGGACTAGGAATTTCCCCCAATTCATATTGAACTTAAAAGTAAAACTGAAATAGTCAGTAGAATGCAATACCCTATTCCTAAAGAAGGCAAACAGGAAGTACAACTAGTAATTCAGAGATTAGTAAAGAATGGTCTGCGTGAAACATGAATGTCCCTTTACAATACCCTTGTCCTCCCTATTAAGAAAACAGATGAAACTTATAGAGTAATACAAGACTTAAGAGTGATTAACTAAATTATTAGAGTAAACACCCAGTTGTCCCTAACCCATATGCCTTACCAAAAATAAATACCATATGAACACTGGTGGTTTGGTATAGTAGATATAAAGGACATCTTTTAGGTCTGTCCCTTTGCTGAAAGTGGCAGGAACCTATTTGCTTTTGAATGGGAAACAGATAGGAAACAACAATATAGATATACAGTGGTCCTACAGGGATTTACAAAATCACCAAACTTATTGGACAAATCCTCAATTAGATAATAGAAATGTTAGCAGTACCACACCAGGTTAAATTACTCCAATATGTGAATAATTTGCTAATATCGGGAACTAAGAAAAATTAGGTCACTGAGATTACATTTGAGCTCCTAAATTTCCTGAGACAAGAAAAATTGATGGTATTCAAAATTTAACTGTAATTTGTGAAAAATAGGTTAAATACTTAGGACATGTAATCAGTGAGAGAAAAAGAATACTTAACTTGGAAAACATATCTGGCATAGTAAGCATCCCATTACCAAAGACCATGCAGGATCTTAGAAAATTTCTAGGACTAACTGGATACTGTAGGTCATGGATGGATTCATAAGCCCCCAAAATAAAGGATTCATATTCTAAGCTCCTGGAGGAAGAGCCTGACTCTCTTATTTAGAAACCAAATGAAGTAGAACTACTAGATACTTTAAAACAAAACCTTATCACTGCTCCTGTTTTGTCTCTCACTTCCTTGGAAATAGCATTACAATATTTGTTTCTGTGGATCAAAAAAAAAAAAAAAAAAACAGCCTTAGGAGTATTAACTCATGAGCACAGAGGGAAGAGACAGCCTACCCTAAATCCACAAACCATAGCATTTTATGCTTGTTAAGTAATGTACTGTGGGGGTCTAACTTAGGAAGTATATTATTACCTATGTTATGAACCTACTTGGGGATATAAAAACAGTTGTGGCACCTGGGATGATGTATGGTGGACCACAGAACACAATGGGTAGACTGATTCACCAAGGCCAAAGGGTGAGGTAGGGTACATGGGATGGGTATAAATGCTCCACTGGAAGGGTTCTAATCAACATAATCCCTGAAGTAAATAAAGACACAGTAAAACCATCCCCAGCAACTGAGATACAGCCTTCCAGCCAAACTTCACTTCTGACTAATGACCCAACCAATGTTCAGGTAGTTAAGTTACATGTTTAAGAATAACCCTAGAAGTTCAGACAGGATATGGAGAAACTAACCCCTGGGTAGAATGGATAAAATATTTTGTATTTGCATTAAACACATGCAACTGTTAAACTTGCACTGCAAGATGACTGGAGACCCAAGTGATCCCTTTTCTGTGAGGATAGAACTCAGAAAGCTCTGGGTACAATGCATGATAAATTTGTTCCAAGGAAAGCTGGCCTGGGGGAATAAAACTTTCTGGAGTCTTTCCAAAGGCAAATACCCCTAAAACTATAAGATTTCAAAGTTCTGTTGTCAACTACATCTACTGTGTCTGATGATGAGGGGAGGGCAGTACATTAACTTTTTGTGAAATCTGTCTGGATGTATACAACTCTGTGGAAACTAATCACTCTGCATAAAACCTACCCTGAGCCAAAGACTGATGATATTGTGGAGAGGGAACATTACTGGCAACCCTCTCAAGTAACTGGAGTGGAACATGTGCACTTGTGCAATTGGTCATCCTTTTTATCCTAGCATTTTGTAACTCACACTCTGTCCATCAATAAATGCCATGATCTAAAAGAGAGACACTAATGACAAGAGAATTGCACAGCAGTTAGAGGCTACTAGCAGCAAAAGCAGGTGGAGTATGTGTCATGAATGGGGTACGGTGTTATAATTTTATTCCAAATAACACCACTCTGTATGGAAACATTACTAGGATTTACAAGCACTAACCATTGTTTCCAATGAACCAGCTGAGAATTCAGCAGTTAATGATCCATTCACAAGATAATGGAAACATGGTTTGGGAAATGGAAAGGAGTTATGACCTCAGTCCTCACTTCATTAGTGATTTTGTTAGTACTGTTGGACGTTGTATAATTCCTTATGTCTTGGTCCTAAAGATTAATTGAAATATCCCTAATCAAACAGATCCCAGTATCTCACTAACAGAATATCCTCCTCCTCCTGGATACCATTGAACAAAAAAATCAGTAAATGTTAACCCAATACAAGGAAAAGAGTGAATAGTACAAGAAATGGGGGAAATTGTGGGAGATACCTTGTCTTTTCCTTCAAAGAAATAGCAACCCAGGTAAATCCACTTTAAAGTAGCACACTGTTATGCTTGCTTAGCTCATGGTTTCCTGGAAGTTAACTGTAATCTCATTTATTACTTTATTGAGAAAGTCTGTGAACACTGACTCCTACCAATTGGAGAAGGGAACAGTGTTGCATCAGGGATAAAAAACCCCAGTGGACTTCCCACTCAGTGTGCTTGCCTATCAGACTTTTGTCAGTTCCACACCCTTCTGCTGAAATAAATCTTTTTGCCTAGTTGACTAACTCTTGAGTCATATTCATTAACCCAGAGATTTTTGCTACACTTTCAAGAAGTTAATAAAACTTTGCCCTTGGTTTTTCCATTAGTACCACTAAAAATAAATAATAAAACATAGAGATATTATATGAAGATGCTTACAATCAATTAATACTATCAATGACAAATGTAGTATCCATTTCTACTGTAGAGAGAATGAGGCTGGGTTGACAAGTAAAGGTCATGCCCTCAGCCTCCCACAGCTCCAAGAACTACACCCTAAAGGATTCCTCAATGCTCCCATGTTCTTTATAAAAACCACATATTTGGTATCTCAAGTAGATAATATAACCTTGGAATTTAACTGCACTGTGAGCGTTATCTCTTCTGAATGCCTGGACACTGAAAGCCTTTTGTTCTTATCTTATTGCTCAGCTTATTGAGAAGAGGAATCATCTGAGTTTCTACAGAATCTGATCTAATGGTGGACAAAATAGTATCAACTTCATGTATATGGGTGAAGAGATTCACAGTCCAGACATCAACACCCCAAACTGAAAATCCCGTAAGTTGTTATGTTACTCACCTGCCACTAGATGGCAAGCAAAGTCCACAATGAACAAAGAGCTTAGTCCTCCTAGACACCCAAGAAAGCAGCAGTGTACCTTATTTAAGTATCTCTATTGTTAAAAATAGAAGACATTTACAAGACTATTCTAGGAATTTGGGCATTTAAATAATGGCTAATTAATGGCTAATTAAACTTCTCACATTGCACTTCTGGAAAAAAGCAAGTATTCTGGTATCATGACAGGTAACCATAGTCCAGAAAGGGTATTTTTGTTTGGGGATCTGTCACTGCGTGATGCTGACTATAATGATATTGGCAGTTTAATATCCTGTATACCTGGAAGAAGTCCTGGTGCTTTGAAAGCTTTGTAGATGAGCAGCCTGGGTGCCTCCTAGGTTTGCTCTAGAACAAGGTCTTGTAGGCACTACCTCTGGGCTTTTTACAGGTGATGGACACAAAAGTACTTTGAAATATTCCCAGGGTTTCCAGAGTCTGAGTTAGAATGATCCCTCCTTTGCAACCAGCGAGGACGTCCTATCCAAGCAACACAATGCATTCCTTCACTGAAAGTATAAAGACATTTATTTCTTGCCTTTGAAGAAGCACATTGTTCTTAAACAATGCAGACATTATGGACCTGAGAACTTCTCTCTATTACTTTTATACAAAAATCCAATGGAAATGGCTATCAATGATGGCCTCAGACACAGGGAAAGCTATGAAAGTTGACACATGCATGATACAGCCTCATACACTGGAGTTGATACATCCTTTCCAGCCCAAATGGAGCCATCTTGTCCTTCTAAAGATCAGGAAAGCATTGAATGGGATCATGACTTACTATTCTGCAGTCCTCAGGAAGGCAGATGCAGTCCTCAGAGAGGCAAAGGAGAAGCTCAGGAATGGTTGTGCTACTTCCTCATTATACTTGGAGCCTGTGCATCAATTTTCTACTGAATTAAGTAACACAACTGTACATATCACAGTTTTTCCAAAGTATATTTTGAGCCCATTATGTATGTGTCAAATGCTAGTGCTCCAGTTCACGACAATAGCACAAAATGTGCCTACTCTAAAAAAATGCCACCAGGTGGCAGAGTATCCTGATCAGGCAGCTCATCTTGGAGATGCCACAAAATCTGGCACTTTTAAATTTAAGGGACATTGAGAAGGCAGGACAGGTGGTAAAGCTAATGGTGTATTTGAAATAGAGTCATTCCTCTATGATGAAGTAAGCAGTGTTTCCCTTGGAGTAGGCTGGTCTTTCTGATTCCCTGAACCAGCTACAAGGAGGTCTTTGAGGTGACAGAGGGGTTTTCTTAGAAAGGGAGAGGGAGGCTTTTTTATATCCTAACTCCCTTTCCTCCTGTTCAGCCTTAGCAGGACAGACATAGTAGTACCTCTTCTGATTTAATAAAAGGCATGTTCAGTGCAAATGAGGAGTCTAGATTATGACATCTGTTGAGATTCAACCATCAAAGGGGGAACAATTGTAGGTATTCTCAGGGAGAGTTTTTAAATGAAGACAATGTGGTAATATAATCTTTTAGTAATATGTTTGGTTCACACATAGAATTTATATATATTTTTGTGATGGAATATGATTTTTCAATATATGTGTTCATTGTATAATTATGAAATTGGTATTTTTAACATATTCATCAACTTAAAACACGTATCATTTCCTGGTAGTGATCTTTCAAAGGCCTGGAGTTATGGCAATCAAGGATTCAGGTACTAGAAATAAGGGATTCTGGGTTCTCCACCAGCAGTCTATGTGCATATGTCAAAGAAGCTATCAACCATCAAGCCAAGTAGTCCTCAGATCTATGTGAGATGTCAAAGGCTGAAGTAGTTGATGCTATCAGTTTCCTATCAGCTCACATTACATTCATTCCTCACCTTTCCCCATATTTGTTACCACAGTTGCTATGCATGGTATAGAAATCTCTCCTGGTTTCCAAATTTCAGGGAGGATTATTATTATTATGTAATTCTACAGGAAACCAAAGAAGAGAAAAGTTTATGGGCAATTCATTTTCAGAAAGATGCTGCTGCTGATTAATTGACACCTGAAAGCCAGATTGCTCACTATTTCTCTACTCTCAAAAATTTTCCATATGTGAGGGTCCTGGAATGCATTTGAGAAAGTTTTCAGGTAATAGTAGCAAGCCTGTATCATAGCAAGAAAGTTTCATTTTTATGATAAATAGAAAAGAATGATAAATTGCATCAAATATTTCAAACACTTATTTGACAAGGAAAAGGAAAATATTTAACATACACATATAGAGATACAATGGTGTCTTTCTTCAATATATGAAACTTTATTACTCAAAATTAGTTCAATGTGCAGGGCTGACACTGGTCCATGCCCACTGTCTCCCTTGACGGACCCTCTTCCTTAGCTTCCTGCTCCTTCACCACACAGCGTGCTGGAAAAGCTGCCCAGAGCATCTTGGGAGCCTCAGGTGGTGAGTACTTATTCTTCTGGAAACAGAAGAGTACTTTTTGCATAAAAAGTATGCATACCAAGTTCAAGTACCATCTAAACAAAGATGATGTCATTGGTTCTATGAAAAGTGAAAAGAGAAAACTTTTGGAAGATGTTTTGGATGAAGAAGAGGCCCTCTTCCTAAAGGGACCATTTGTTCCAAGATTTGGACTTAGAAATTGTAAAATTAAACATGTTAAGGATCAAGTGGATGAAGTTATTGATGTCATGCAAGAATATATTACAAAGGTAATTGAAAAAGGGAAAAGAATAGATGAACTACAGGACAAATCAGAAAACTTATAGGATAATGCAACTGCTTTTAGAAATGATACAAACAACATCAAAGGCAAATGTAGTGGCATGGATGCAAAATAAAAGCAACCTTGACTTTGGTTCCTGTTATCCTTTTGCTACTCAGATCATCCTGCTCTTGAAAAACTGAAGTTTTACCACCAAACTATCATTTTATAACAACAATGAAGATCAATGGAAAAATTCAAGTATCTTTGAAAATATTAGTTGATAACTAGTGAAATTGGGTTACTATTTTGATGCATGAAACATACTCTTGTGATTTATGTTTAATTAGAGAAGCCTATTATTGCTTTGTAGTAATTTTGTCATTATAATTCTGATTAGTGGGTTATTGATCATAATTCAGTTATCTCTGTGGTCTATTGGCTCCTGTGTTTTAAAAAAAGCACACAGAAAATTGCCTCTAAGATTTTAAAAACTGGGTGATTATTTAATAAAGGAAAGTTCAGTATTAAAGATGGAACATTGTCTAAAATGGAGAAAAGTTAATGCAAGCCATGTATAGAAATACCTTATAAGCTTTTCTGTAGATGTACTATAATTACAGCCTCTCTGTACACTTTTATACTCCAAATTAGAATGTTGGCTTTTTTATATCAAAAATTGACAACTTTCAATACTCTGTAGGATGTGGGCACCCTTTAAATGCTTATACCTGTAAAAAGGGGCCAGAAAAAGAAACTGAAATCACTCCTTGTCACTATACTGTTAAAAATTGTTCAAAATACCATAGCATCCTCAGAAATTTTGAGAGCATTGCTACAATTTCAAAATAGCAGTTACCTGAGCCCTATGGAAAAAGAATGTGCCTTCTAACAAGATAATAGGGATCCATAGAAAGTTTTAAAAAGCTGTATTTTAGGAGATGTTTACTTCAGCTAAGAAGCTAGATCTTTTAAGAAAAATTATTTAAACTGACATGTTGAAAAATGCATCCAGCTATAGTAGTAGGGAGGAGGACCAGAAAAGAACCAGACAAGTTTGTGTTCCAAAAATGTAGCAGGGGGAAGGGATGAAATGACAGAGGGGTAAAACCTAAAGAATTGAAACATAAAGAAGGTCACATAGCACTGGGGAAATGAAATAGCCAGTAAAGTTATATACAAACAATATACAGGTTATCCTTTGCTTTTTGCTTCTGTAACCTGCTTGCAGGTGAATATAGGG
The DNA here is from genome assembly GCF_047511655.1 of Castor canadensis. Lineage (NCBI taxonomy): Eukaryota > Metazoa > Chordata > Mammalia > Rodentia > Castoridae > Castor > Castor canadensis. The sequence continues at coordinate 78,721,935 of NC_133397.1, read as the reverse complement.
TGAGACCCCTTTGTTCTGAGAACTCAGCCTATGCATGTGAATCTGCAGAGTCTGTGCCGGCACAATAAAGCATTATTTCCTTGCTTCAGTGTCATGTATCTCAATTGGAATTTCCCATAAAATTTCCTAGGGGATCCTCTGGGTTTGCAGAGACAGTGATTTTTCACTCCCTTGTCTCCAGAGTGCATCTCTTGAGAAATGATCCCACCAGACCCCAGTGGATAGCTTGATCCAGAGGAGAAATTCATCCTCCCAACGAGTCTGGATGAAGGCCTTGGATGCACAATGAAAGCTATTGAAGCACAAGAACCAGCTAGGGAAGCATCGCCCATCAGACTACTAAGAACCCAGGTTCAAATTCGTGCTGCTTCAGGAGGCAAACAGGGGAGACTGATCATCTCCCAATGAAAACGAGACACCTTAGTAACTGCCTTTTGGGGTAAAACCTTGACTCTCAGGTTTAGGGAGTGAGGCGAAAGTGTGTGAGAAACCTCCAAGAATTACAGGGATTAAGCTTTTTCCAGGAAACAGCTACAACCAAGGCTGAGGAATGGATAACAAAAATTCAGTTCCAAAGAGGGAAACTCACAAGAAAACAGATGCATCATCCACCAATCCACTAAATAATGCTCTGAGTGTAATTTAAAGGGATTTTTTGAGAGTGAACTCTAATTGTGCACATATTTCTGTGAAATTTGTTTAAAGGATTGGGTAAATTTTAATTTGGTCCTGGAATTCCAGCTCATCTTATGAACAATTAAGGTGACATTTTTTACTGGCATGCTTAATTGATAAAACTTTTGTGTGTGTATGGTTGTTTTAGGTTTCCTTCCCTTTCCATATTCCTCCCCTGTGCATGCTACCCTTAGTGTGTCACCAATGTCCAATAATATTACTGCAGTTGTTTTAGGTCTGTAATCTACATATGAGGAAAACATGTGATTCTGGCTTTCTGACCATGGCTGACTTCACTTAAGGTGATTTTCTCCAATTCCATTCATCTACTTGTTAATGACAAGACATTCATTCTTCTTTTTTTGCTGAATAAAATTCCATTGTGTATATATAATACATTTCATTAATCCATTCATCAGTAGTAAGGCATCTTGGCTGTTTCCATAGCTTGGCTATCGTGAATAGGGTTTCAATAGACATGGTGTGCCAGTGCCTCTGTAATAACCTGAGTCACATTTCTTTGGGTATATTCCTAGGAATGGTTATTGCTAGATCATGTGGCAGATCTATGTTTAGTTTTTTAAGAGGCTTCCCTCTTGTTTTCTAAACTGATTGTACTAGCTTACATTCCCACCAGCACTCTATGAGGGTTCCTTTTTCCCCACATCCTTTGCCAACATTTTCTGTTGGTGGCATTCTTGTTGATAGCTATTTTAACATCAGTGAGGTAGAATCTTAGTGTGGTTTTGATTTGCATTTCCTTTTTGGACAGGGGTGGTGAAGATTCTGTCATGTGTTGTTTGGACATTTTGACTTCTTCCTATTAAAAAATTCTATTTACTTCAGTTGCCACATCATTGTTTCATTGATTTTGAAGGAGTTTAATTTTTTGAGCTCTCTTTATATTCTGGTTATCAGTCCTTTGTCTGATGTATAGCTAGCAAACTTTTTCTCCCACTATGGGTTGTCTCTTCAATTTAGAGATCATTTCTTTTGTTGTTCAGAACCTTGATAATTTCATGTAGTCCCATTTGTCCAATCTTTTACTTAGTTGTGTGGCTGCTGGAGATCTACTGAGAAAGTCCTTGCCTAAACCAATTGCTGCCAGAGTATTCCCTGCTCTTGCCTGTACTAACTTTAGATTTTCAGGTGTGACATTAAGGTCTTTATCACTTTCAGTTGATACTAGTACAGGGTGATAGCCATGGATCTAGTTTCAATTCTGTGCAGGCAGATAACCACTTTTCCCAGAAACATTTGTTAAAGAGGCTATTTTTTCTCTATCATATGTTTTTGTCTCCTTTGTTATAAATTAGGTGAGCATAACTACATGGGGTCATATATGGGTTCACTATTCTGTTCCACTGGTCTTCATATCAATTTTGTGCCAGTATCATGCTGTATAGTTTGAAGTCAGGTATTGTGTTACCTCCAGCTTTGCTCATTTTTTCTTAGTATTTACTTGGCTATTTGGATTTTCTTGTGATTCCAAATGAAATTTCAGTTAGATTTTTCAGTCTCTGTAAAGAACGTCATTGGGATTTTGATGAGAATTATGGTGATCAGGTAGATTGCTTTTGGTAGTATAGCTATTTTTACTATGATGATTATGCCAATCAATAAGCATGAGAGATCTTTCCACCTTCTGTAGTCTTCTTCAATCTGTTCATTGTTGTTGTATAAAAGGGCTACTGATTTTTGTAAGTTGATTTTGTATCCTGCTACTTTGCTGAAGCTCTTTATGGTTTTTGGTGTCTAGATGTTTTTGGGTGGAGTTTTTCAGGTCTTTAAGATATAAGACCATGTCTTCTCTGAATATGGATAGTTTGACTACTTCTTTAACTGTTGGTATTCCATTTATTTCTTCTTCTTGCCTTATTGCTCTGACTAGGAATTCCAGGACTATATGCAATAAGAGTGGGGAGAGTGAAAACCTTGTCTCATTCCTAACATTAAGGAAAATAGTTTTAGTTTTTCCCCATTAAGCATGATGTTGGCTACCGTTTTGTCAAAAATAGTTTTCATAATGTTGAGGTATAAACTTTCTATTCCTAGTTTCATTAGAGCTTTTATCATGAAATGGTGTTGAATCTTATTGAAAGCATGTTTGCATTTATTGAGATGATCAAGTGATTTTGATCTTTGTTTATATTAATGTGCAGTATTATATTTAATGATATGTGTATGTTGAACCATACCTGCATTCCTGGGATGAAGCTGACTTCTTCATGGTGAATGAACTTCCTGATACAGGGTTGCATTTCGTTTGCCCTTATTTTATTGAGGATTTTTGCAACATTGTTGATTAAGGAGATTGACCTGTAGTTGTACTTTTTGGATGTGACCTTGTCCAGTTTAGGGATTAGAGTAATACTAAATTCATAGAATAACTTAGGCAGTGTTTCTTTCCTTTCTATTCCATGGAAAATTTAAAGAATGTTCGTATTAGTTCTTCTTTAAAGGTCTGATAGAATTCAGTAGAGCATCTGTCAGGTTCTGGACTTTCTTTTTTGGGAGACTTGTTAATGCTTCTTCAATTTCTTTACATGTTATCAATCAGTTTAAGTGGTTAAGATTCATGTAGTTCACATTTGGATATCCATAAGTATCTAGAAATTTGTTCATTTCTTCAGGATTTTCCAATTTATTTAAATATAGGTTCTCAAACTAGTCTCTGATGATCCTTTGGATTTCCTTGGTGTTTGTTATCTTCCCGATTTTGTTTCTGATTTTACTGATTTGGGTCTTTTCCCCCCTCACTTTATTCAGATTTGCCATGGGCTTACCAAACTTCTTCATTTTTTCAAAGAACCAGCTTTGTTTTTGATTCTTTTTTTTATCCATTTCATTAATTTCAGCCCTTCTTCTCCTCCTCTTTCTCCTCCTCTTCTTTTTCTTCTTTGTTTTAACTGTTGGAAAGACTTCATTTTTTAAATTATTCATTTATTCACATGTATGTACATTGTTTGGGTCATTTCTCCCCCTTGTCCCCTTCCCCTGCCCTCTGCCCCCTCCTCAGTTCCAGGCAGGTCCTGTTCTGCCCTTATCACTAATTTTGTTGATGAAAAAACACAAGCATAATAAGGAAGACAAAGCATTTTTGCTAGTTGAGTTAAGGATAGCTATACAGAAATATTCCTAGGATTGCTTTCATGTACACATGTGCTATGACTCATGTTGATTCATCTGTAACTGATCTTTTTACTGGTAATTGATCCCCTTCTCATGATAACCTCTGTCACTTTAAGGTTTCTGTATTAGTTCCTCTGGAGTGGGGATATCAAACGCTTTCATGTTTTGGGTTTTCTACCTATTCCTATATCTCCCGTATGTGATCGCCCCTTGTCAAGTGATCCAAGTCCAACTGCATTGCTGTATTTGCCCTAGATCTAAAGTCCACATATGAGGGAGAACATACGATGTTTGGTCTTCTGAGCCAGGCTGATCTCACTCAGAATAATGTTCTACAGTTCCATCCATTTACCTGCAAATGATAAGACTTCATTTTTCTTCATGGCTGAGTAAAATTCTATTGTGTACAAGTACCACATTTCCTTGATTCATTAATCAATAGTAGGGCTTCTTGGTTGTTTCCATATCTTGGCTATTGTGAATAGTGCTGCAATAAACATGGGTGTGCTTCTGGAGCAACCTGTGTTGCATCCCTTTGGGTATATCCCCAGGAGTGGGATTGCTGGATCATATGGCAGATCTACGTTTAGATTTTTAAGAAGCCTCCAAATTTTTTTCCAGAGTGGTTGCATCAATTTGCATTCCTACCAGCAATGGACTAGGTTTCCTTTTTCCTCACATCCTTGCCAACACATGTTGTTGGTGGTGCTTTTTGGTGATGGTTATTCTAACAGGGGTGAGGTAGAATCTTAGTGTGGTTTTCATTTGCATTTCCTTTATGGCTAGAGATGATGAGCATTTTTTCATGTATTTTTTGTCCATTTGAATTTCTTCTTTTGAGAAAGTTCTGTTTTGTTCAGCTGCCCATTTCTTTATTGGTTCACCATGGAGAGCCCTGTGGAGCAGAGCAGTGGCTCTACAGGCCTATGGGGCATGGACTTGGCAGGCCGGCTCTTCTTTTATTAGATCATGGTGTAGAGAAACCTTCCACGATCTAAGGATTTAGAGTGCCATATTTTTGGCTCTCACTTGTGCTTTACCTCAGCCAGATGTGTCTCCAGTGTCTCAGCTGAGTTCCTGGTTCAGGAGCTCATGACTGTGGCTCTGTCCCAGTCACCATCTTGGATCTCTCATTTGCCACTTCTGACGTTTCCAGGTGGCCTTCCTATGGTCCTGCACTCAGAAGATTTCACATAGCTGCTAAGGCTGTATAGCCTGAGCAATATCCCCCAGCAGGCACATAGCAAATTTCTTCTTCTTCTTCTTCTTCTTCTTCTTCTTCTTCTTCTTCTTCTTCTTCTTCTTCTTCTTCTTCTTCTTCTTCTTCTTCTTCTTCTTCTTTTTCTTTCTTCTTTTTCTTCTTCTTCTTTGTTTTGGATTTTGATTTTTCCTGTTTTACTAGGAGTTTCAGTTGTAGCATTAGGTCGTTTGTGTGAGATTTTTCTGTACTTTTAATATTTGCATGCATGGCTATAAACTTTTCTCTTAGGACTATCTTTACTGTGTCCCATAGGTTTTGATGTGTTGTGTTTTCATTTTCATTACATTCCAGAAACTTTGATTTCTTCTCTTATTTCTTCTATGACTCAGTGATGGTTGAGCAATGTGTTATTCAGCCTCCAATCATTTGTGAATTTTCTGCTGTTGTTTTTGTTGTTGAATTCTAGTTTCATTGTATTGTGATCAGATAGAATGCATGTGCTTATTTCAATTTTCTTAAATTTGTTCAAAATTGCTTTGTGCCCTAATATATAATATACTTTGGATAAGGTTCCATGGGCTGCTGAGAAGAATGTATATTGTACTGTTGCTATATAAAATATTCTGCAGACATTCCTTAGGTCCATCTGATCTATGGTGTAACTTAGGTCTAGGATTTCTTTGCTGATTCTTGTCTGTATAACCTATGTATTAGTCATGAAGGGGTATTAAAGTCTCCCAATACCACTGTGTTAGAGCCCTTTAGTGTAAGTCTGATGATGTTGTGTGCACTAACATTGAGTTGATAACTGTAATTTCCTTTGGCTGCATTGCCCCTTTTATTAAGAAGTGACCTTTTTTGTCTTGTTTGACCAATGTAAGTTTGAATTTTACTTTGTCTGATATGAATATTGATACTCCTGCCTGTTTGGGGGGTGTTTTTATCGTGGTAAATTTTCTTCCAGCCTTTCACCCTAAGCCAGTGTTTATTTCTGTCAATAAAGTGGGTCTCTTGTAAACAACAGATAGTCTGATGTTCTGTTTTAATCTGGTTTGCCAAATGGTGTTTTTTGGTGGGGGAATTGAGTCCATTGACATTTAGTGTTATTGATAGGTATGTGGTGAATCCTACCCTTTAGTTGTTTTTGTTGTAGACAAATTAATGCTATTCTCTGATTACTTCTCTTTTCTTCTCCTGCAATTTAATACTTTCTTTCCTCTTGTGGTTTTGTTGGCTTTTGTGTCCTGTGTGCAGAATTCCTTCTGGTATCTTCTGTAGTGGTGACTTGGTGGTCATATATTATTTTAGTTCCTGCTTATAGTGGAAGACTTTTATTCCTCCATCAGTTTTGAATGATATTTTTACTGGGTAGAGTATGCGAGGGCTGAAATTTTGTCAATCAGTGCCCAGAATCCCTCACCCCATGTCCTTCTTACTTTTAAGGTTTCTGTTGATAAATCTGGTGTTATTTTGATGGGTTTACCCTTACATGTTATTTGGTTTTGCTCAAGTACAGACTTCAATATTCTTTCTCTGTACTCTGTGCTTGTTGTTTTAATGATAATATGCTTTGAAGAGGTTTTATTTTTGCCAAGCCTGTTTGGTATCCTGGAGATTTCCTGTTCCTGAATGAGAAAATCTTTCTTGATTTGGGAAATTTTCTGTTATTATTTTATTTAATATATTATGTATCATTTTGGCTTGCATCTCTACTCCTACTTCAATGCCCATGATTCTCAGGTGTGATCTTCTGATGGAATCACTGAGTCCTTGCCTATTCCTTTCACATCAATTGAGTTTGATTAGAACCTCCTCCAGTTTTTTTATTAATTTCTATTTGATTTTCAAGCTCTAAAATTCTGTCTTTTACTTGCTGTAGTCTACTGGAGTGGACTTCCATTCCAGTGTGTTTTTTGTTTGACTAAAGGCATTTTTTGTTTCCAGGATTTTTGTTTTATTCTTTTTTCTGAAGTTTTCCATATTTTGTTCAACTGCTCTTTTATATTTTGTGTTGTCATATTTAATTCATATATCTCTTTTTTATAGCATCCTTTGTTTTACTTTGGCTTTGTTAAAGTCCACTCTGAGTTCATTTATTTGTTTCTGTGTCTTCCAAAGTTCTTTATTTATTTTGCTTGAACTTTCTTGAGTGCATCTTGTACTTTCTGGTTAACTATTCCTCTTATCTTCTGCATGAGATTCTCAGTGACCTCTTCCATGATTTCTTTTTTGAGGGATTTTTGTGGGTGTCATTGGGCTCATGAGTGACATTTACTATTGTTTTGTTGGAGTCAGGAAGTAGGTATCTATTTTCTTAATTTCCCAGTAAATTTCTATTGCATTTTTTTAGGCATGTAGATTCCTTCCCTTCTTCTTCTCCCCATCACACCAAATGTTGCTGTGCAACTATGTTGTTCATTGGCTAGTTGGTGGATTTAATTCCATTTTCTTTCCCTTGATTTAATTTTGGTGTTGTGACTGACTTAGTTATTATCTATGTTGACGTGCTATTCATGTCCTTGACCTGGAGGTGCAAATTATTAATATCAAATTCACAGGTTCAATGCCAGACCTGTTGTTTACCTATTATATGTGAAACCCCTTGGTGATAATATGTATCAGTAGTAGGAGTTGGGAAGATAATGTTAATTTGCCTAGAGATAGAAACCTGGGTAGTTGGTAGAAGTGGCACTGAAAGGGAACGGTTAGGGGAAGAGTTATAGGGACTACTGTGTTTTGTAGCCATTGTTTGTATTTAGGTATATTTCCACTGTTGTACTGGAGAGTGTTTGTCTCAGGCATTGTAAGAGGCTGGTGGGTGTATGGTTGTGAGAGAAGGAAGTCAGTGGGTGGTGAGTGTGTAGGAGGGGGGATAGGATGGTGACAGGCTTGGGAAGGATAGGAGTGGAAGTTGAAGACGGGGAAGAGAGTGGATGAGAAGGGGTAGAAAGAGTAGTTGTGAGGGAGAATAAGTGATTGTAACACAAGAAAAGGATGGAAAATGAAGGGGGCAAAAATAGGGATAAGAAAATAGCAATGGTGAAGTTAATAATACAGAAAAATAACCAACCAGGTATAGCAGCAACAAAAATTTTAGTCTGTTGGGTAAGTGTCTGGACTTATTCCTGTGGCATCTGTTCCTGGTATTGGCTCTTATTATTCTGGGCTTTGTGGTGAAGGGTGCTGCCCCTCTTTTTGGACGTCTTGGGATGGAGAAGACAGGAGGTTTTACTTTTTTTCCACTTTCCTTGGTCTTACAGGCTTTCCATTGCAAGTGGGAGTTCTAAAGTGTTCTCACCAGGTGACTGATTTGCGATCAGTATTTGGTTCTTCTGTCCACAGGGCAGGATGTAACTGGGACCTGAGTAACTCACTGCCAGTTTGTGCAAGGTGGTCAGAACTGATGTTTTTTGCAAGCCTGCAACTGTGTTACCCTGCTGTTGCAGTTCTGACTGGACAGTTCTTCCTGCATCAAGGTGGGAAATTCAGTTTTGAATACAGACTCAGTGATCTACCATCTCCCTGCTTTGAGAGGTTGGCTTGCTTCCCCACCCCTGCTGTCAGCCTTTGTTACTTTTCACACCTTGCCTTCATTCACTGAGAGTTCAGCTTCTTGCCCAACACCCATTCTCAGGGCAGGTTCACTGTTCCACATCATCCCCACTGTTGGTGTTAATTACAACTCACTGATCATGCTTTTCAGTTTTATTTGGGGGGAAGTTCTATCTGCCCAGGGGCTGCACTGGAATATATTCCTGGGTAATGGGATGGGTAGAGAGTAGCATGTGGTGTGTGTTGATCACATTTTGGACTGCAAGTTTACATGGGCAACTTTGAAATCAGCTGGTGGGGAGAAATGGAGTGCTGCTTTTCTCAAGGCAGATACTTCTTGGGACTGGTTTGTGCAAGGCAGGGTATAAGGGAGGCTTTCCATGGGTTATGGGTCCAGGATGTTGCAGAGTTCAATTCTGGTTGATGCTCTATGTTTTCCTTATTGCAAGAGAAAAAGACAAAAAAAGGGACAAACATCCAGGAGGCTTTATTCCCAGGGCAGACATGCCCAGTTGGCTGTGCCATGCCAGGATTTTCCTGGCTGTTTGGTGCAATTGCAGGCTTTTTAAAGAGTCTGTCCTTGAATTTTATGTGCACCTAACATGTTTGTGGTTATTATTTTGGTTAGAAGCTATCAGAATTATTCCTGTAGTTCCCACATCTCAAGGTGGACTCTGGATTCATAGAGCTTAGCAATTCTTATTTTGTACACTAACCATCTTCTTTGATCCTCTTTTTTTCTTCCTAATGAATTGTTTTCTTTATATGTATAAAGTGACCTTCTTGTCTCTTCTTTCTAATCTTTCTTTGAATTATGCTTTTTCAGATATAATATATAATTTCCCCTGTTTCATTTTGTGCTCCATTTCCTTAGAATATCTTTTTCAATTCTTTCTCTTTAAGCCTGTGTTTGTCTTTGCTAATGACTGTTTCTTATAGAAACAAATGTTTGGATCAAACCTGCTAATCTGTTTCTTTTGATCAAAGAATTGAATCCATTAACATTTAGTTAGTATTGATGGGCATGTAGCAATGTCTGTCATTTGTTGCTTTCATAATGTTTGATTCTTTCCAAAACTTCACTTTTTTCTACCAATTTAATAAAATTTACTCTTTCTTATATGCTCATGTTTGAATTTATCATCCACTTCTGTGTGGGAGATTCCTGTAAGTGTTTTCTGTTGTGCTGACTTAATCATCATAAATTCCTGTAGTTTTGATAATGTAAGGTTTATATTTTTCCTTCAGTTATGAAGAATATCGTTAATGAGTACAGATATATCTAGGTTGCAGTTCTTTTCTTTCAAGGCTTGAAATATATTACTCCATGCACCTCTTTCTTTTAGAGCTTCTGTTGAGAAATCTGCTGTTACTATGATGGGTTGCATTTATTTGTGACTTTGTATGTCTCTCTTGAAGTTTGCCGTAATATCTTTTCTTCTGTATATTTAATGTCTTGGCAATAAAATACTATTTTGGATAGGTGCTTTCTTTTTATCTTTTTTCTCTTATTGTTTTTTTGGTGGTCCTGGAGTTTGAACATGGCTTCACACTTGTTAGACAGTGGATTTACCATTTGAGATAAACCTCTAGTCTTTCTGCTTTAAGTATTTTTTAGATAGGGTCTCACTTTTTGTCGAGGTTGGCCTGGACCAGGACCTTTCTATTTCATGCTACCTCTTGTGTCTGGAATGACAGACATACACCACCATGTTGTACTTTTTAAAGTCTATTTTTAAAAACCCTTTTTTTCTATTGAAAAAATATTCCAAGAATTTTTTTTTGCCTACACTTCATAGGTTAGGATGGTAGATGAACACTGCTACACCCAGCTATTGATTGAGATGAAGGTCTCACTAACTTTTTGCCTGGACTGGCCTCAAAGTGTGATTCTTTTGATCTCACATCCCAAGTAGCTAGGATTACAGACATAAAACACTGGAACCTGGCCTTGGGGAGGTTAATCTCTGGTCTTATCTGTTTGGTGTTCTAAAAATTTCCTGTACCAAGATGTCTCTCTCTTCATAAGATTCAATAAGTTTTCTTCTATCAGAAGAGCTTGGACTTCTTCTTCTTTTATGCCCATGATTAATAGGTTTGGTCTTTTACTTGTTTCCAGGAAGTATTGCATATTTTATTGAGATTTTTTTCCTTGATCTTCATATGAATGGTCTAACTCATATACCTTATCTTCAAGCCCTAATATTCTATGATCATATAATTAATTCTATCTATTAATGAGGGTTTCAAGTTAGGTTTTCATTAGAATTATTGACTTTTCTATTTTCAGAATATCAATTTCATTATTTTGTGATTTCTATACATTTATTGAATTTCTCTTTCACACCCTGCATTGTCTTTCTTATTTCATTCAGCTGTTCATTTGTATTTTCTTGGAATTCATTTTGGCTTCATTAATGGCTTCTTTGTTGATCAATCTTATGATCATTACTTTGAATTATTTGTCTCGGATTTCCTCCCCTACACTATCATTAAATTCTTCTGTGGAATTGTTGACTCTTTGAGGGGTCATTCTGACTTGTCTTTTCATATTACTTATGTCTCTGCATTGGGATTTAAATGTCTGCAGGCAAGTCTTTTCCTGGAGGTTTCAATCTTACATGTTCTTTCAGTTGCAAGGACACAATCCTTAGGAAGTGTGGGCTAGTAGCTAGGGCATGGTATCATTTCTCACCACTGGGTGGGGTGTGTGGCTCAGTAGTCAAATACTCACTCACCATTGTCAATATACTGAGTTTCATCTGATGTTCTATGTGGGAAGAAGACTACATGTAGAAGCAATCATAATTGATAGACATACTCACAATTAAAATCTAGTAATTACTAATTAAGAGTAATCACCATCCTAACTCCAGTATTGTTAGAAGAATAAAGGAACAAAGACAATGCATAAGTTAATGAGGATACTAATAGAAAAAAGGTAGGAGAGATAATGCTTGTGAATAATAAAGATGTATTGTGATATAAGTATGAAAAGGGGGAGGACACAATACATAGAAAGAGAGCATGAGAAAGAAAATGTTAATGAGTAGAAAATATCCAGATAAAGATATAGTGAGACAGTAGAAACAAAAATATAGTAAACTCTATGAATCTAAAAATCTGCCCAAAAATGATAATAAAGAAAGATTATAGATGGGAAAATTGAAAGTTAAGTGAAATAAGGTAAAGAAGTGATCTAATTGAGGATGGAACAAGAGTAAAATGGGAGTGAGGCAATGGGGAGGGAGGGAGAAGAAATGTTCAAAAACTTAAATATTAAAACATGGATGTTGTGGCTTATGTGTATTATTGCTCTCAGAGTAAGGCAGGTGGACCACAAGTCTCAGTTCAGCCTGCATCCTGTAGGGAGAGCCCATTTCAAAGACAGAAAGATAAAAAGCAACCAAATAGACAAACCAAAACAATAAAACAGCAACTAGAGTCAGGCTAAAGTGGTTAAATAAAATAGATGCTGAATGGTTAAAGAGATAAATAATATCTGGGAAGTACCAAAAAAAGGAAAAAAGAAAAACTTAAGTATGTGAAATAGAATAAAAAATTTATATGTGATTCTTTGTACCAATCAGTCTGGTTTTGTAAGTCTTTACAGGAAAACAAAACAGTGAAATTAAAAAAGGAAAAAAAAAAGGAAAAGAAATAATTCCAACAACAAACAATTAAATTTTTAATTAAAAAAGTATAGTTTTTCATCTTTTTTGGTTGCCATCGATGTGTGCTATAGCCAAAATTCTTCCTCAATGTTGACAAGTTTTTCTTTCTTTGGCTGATGATGAGCTATAATGTGCATGTTAAGTAATTTTCTGTTTTCTTTTTAGTGTTCCCTATCTACCAGAATGCTGGTTGTGTCAGGAGGGAACTAGATAAGGCTTTACTAATCTGTTCCAGGATGGGGACACCCTATGAAGTTGCACCATTGCTAGAGAAATTCTATTCTTCTGTTCTCCTGCTTTGATCTCTGCCTAACTGGAAGGTAGCCTCTACTTTGTAATTCAGACCAGATTTTGTATGGATCTTTCTGAAAAGTTTCCATCTCTGGCTATCCTCGTCTGTGCTCAGTAAGAATCCACCTAGTCCTTGTATGGTTCCACAAACCACAGGCTGTAGATTCTTCTAATCTCTAATGCTGCCAGCCAGCAGGTCTCCCTATTATCACTATAGCTTCCTGCCAGTGCACAAGAAGGAGTACCTGCATGGGATGGAGTAATTGAGCACATAGAATTAAGATTCTAGGTGTTCACCACTAAGATCACAGTACACACACACACACACACACACACACACACACACACACACACACACACTTTTTCCTTTCTTCTTTTACCTGGACTCCTGCCCTCTACAGCTGTTCTCAACCTTCAGAGCCCAGCATTTTGCCCTTGGCTACTTTCCTTTTAACAACCTCATTACATCTGTTAGCAATTGAATCCTTAGTGCACTCATACCTTCACCCACCAGATAGAGAGGCTGGCATGCCAATGTCCTTTGTCATTTTCTTGGAGCTTCTGGACTTGGGTGCCTTTTATCTGCTATCTTAGCCCAACTGGATTTTACATATTAAGCTTTCATATTATTTTCTTTTTTCATTCAAATTTATGTATCTACCTAACTAAACTACTCCCTATATTTCCCTATTATACATCCTTGCCACTCTGGTTAAAAGTGGTGATAATTAATCACAGAAGGGTCTTAGGAAATCTGATCAATGAAATTTTTTGGTCTTTCATAATATCCACATGAAAGAAACTTCCATAATTTTCTAACCATTATTGGATATGTGTTTCCATGACAGATTATCCAATAGGTAAAGAGGGCACAAAAAGTAGAACATACATCATGAGTACAGAAAGAGAACACTCCACTCTAGAAGTGAAGACTAATTCTGTCCTGTGGTTTTCATGGGGATACATGTTATCTGCCTTCTAGTCTGTAATGCTCTTTTCTGATCTCAAACACTTGTGAACTCTGGGTCTTTGATGAATTATTGAAATGTGGTAGCTCTGCAGCCTTGACCCACTCTGCATCCAGAGCTTAGCCCACTTCCCTGAGGGCTTCTTAATAGACTGGCTAAATCCTCTGCCAGAATAATTCGCAGTCAGGACATAGTATGGCCATGAAGGCACCTGGTCAGCTTCTGGGTGCCTTGCTGCTCTGTTTCCAAATAAGCAAGGAAATACTTGTGATCTTCTCAGAACACTGTAGATCAGTACTTATTGGTCTTTCAAGGAAGTTCTCTTATAAAATGATTATCAATGTGCAGTGTTAATTTTTGTCTTTTTATGTTTCCAATATCAGGTGCCATATGTGATATTAAGATGACCAGTTTCTGTCCTTCCTGTCTGCCTGCCCTGGAGACAGAGAACCCTCACTTGCCAAGCCAGTCAGGGCACTGGCAGTACATTATCCTGGTTTCTGCAGAAGCAGGGAAACCTCTTAAGCTGCTGATATATACAGCATCCGCACTGCAATCTGGCCTTCCATCAAGGTTCAATGGCAGTGGATCTAGGAAAGATTATTCTCTCTCCATCAGAAGCTTGGAGCTGGAAGATGTTGCAATTTATTACTGTCAAAAGTATGATGAGTTCCCTCCTAAATTTATACAAGTCATAACATAAACCATCCAGGGAAGCAGAAGTGGAGTCTGAGCTGCCCCAGCTGCTCCTCCTGATAAAAATAAATACAACACAAAATGGATGTACCTTTGTTTTCCTCCTGCTCAAAAGTTGCCCAGAATTTCATAGCATCACAAAAAGTACTCAGAATGTTTTACAAATGAAAAACTACAAATATTGAGAGTCTTCATGTTAGAAACACAACAGGTGAACTATATAATGGTTAAAAACCTGTACTTAGGACTGGAGACCTGGCTCAAGTGGTAGTGCACCAGCTTAGCAAGCAGTAAGCTCTGAATGCAAATTCCAGTACCACCAAAAGAAAAAAAAAGAACATAGGATTAGCATCCATCTCACTTCAGGTAATATGGATATTTATTTTTTTACCTGCAGTGAGAGTATTAAAGAATATTTCTGTTTAAAAGCTACATGTTTAATAGAAATAAAACCTGTATTCATCCTTTTCTGATTGCCACAGTAGAATACCTAAATTGAGCAGATTATACAGAAAAGAGGTTCATTTTCCACACAGTTCAAAATCCTGAAGTGCAAGATTGGCAGCATCATCCATTTGTCTTGTGTCAGCCCCTAGTCTTCATCACAACATATGTACAAGTGGAAAAGGAACCAGCTGTGCATTGAAGTGACCAAGCATATGATATCGTCTTACTTCGTAACAGCCCACTCTTGTGAGAACTAACTCACTACTTCAGACCACCATTAACTCTTCCTAGAGCAGTACCTCTTAAGACCTAAATACTTCTCAGTAGGTCTAACTACTTGCAAGTGATATAAGCTCTTATTGTGGCCATAGTAAAGACTGTATCTCCAGTACATTAATCTTTGGAGAAAACACCATTTACAAACCTAAGCATTACCTGCCTATACTTTTTAACTAATAAAATATTAAATTTGGAAAAGTCTTTAAGCCAGCAAAGGATAAAACTCAAATTCTGGATGAAGTCTCAGCTGAATCGTGGTAGAATTTCATTATTGCAAATCAAAGACTAAGTGTTAGGGGAAAGGTAAAAAGGTTAAAAAATGGCTGACTCAGGAGTAAATAAGAAATGGCAACAAAAAAACACAATAATATGTATGTTGACATTCATTTTTTAAATCAAGTGATTGTGTAGGGTTGATACAACTGTTCTATCTTTCATAAGAGCAAAGTCTTGACAATGGATGGAGGAGAAAATGCTCTAAAAATTCTGGGTAGGTATGATTGAAGGTCTTAAGAATTTGTGTAGATTGACACGAATTATTTAGGACTATTAGGCATGTGAGCTTGTTAGGAAAAAATAAAATCCTTGAACTGTGTATAGATGAAATATCCTTGAACCCACAGAAATCAATTGTGATATAAGTACTGTTATTTTCACAGTGTTAAACTGAGGCAGAAAAATGTTTCGGAAACCTGGTTAATGACATACGACCTGTAAGCAGACAGATTTCTCAGGCTTTTGAGGAGAGGGGAGTCTGATTTGATGCTGATTCATGAAGGTGTCTTCAGAGAGATGGTATTATTCCTGGAGGGATAACGCACAGAACCTTCCCATCTGCACAGCAGTGGTCATTCTTGTACATACGCTCCTGTGCCTAATTGAGTGTTGCTCTTCACTAATTCTACAAAAGGACAAGGTACCTTCAGATCTTTCTGGACATATCACTAAGCAGCAAAGGAAGAGTGGTTCTGGGACATGAATTATTGATTGATTCTTCATTTTAACCACACCCAACTATTCAATAAAGGAAATAACTGTATTCTCTGGTGTTAGAACTAGGAAAATGGGACCACAGCCTTTATTGTCTCTACAGATTTTTCCAAATACTGTCTGGTTGATTCTAATTTATGTGTGAGTAATTTCTGTGACTTGAGGCAAGAAATACATCCTCAGGCTGAGTCAAGGTTATTGAGCAGCATGACCACCTGGGCATGTTTTGCTCTCGTACAGAGAAGAGGAGGAACATGTCTTTGCAGCTGGGAGTCTACCTCTCCTCTCACTGGCTGCTTTGCATGCTCCTCCCAGTCCTCCTTGCTGTCCGCTACCCATATCAATACCTAAGTCAAAACTCTGGGGAACATCTGCCTTCAGTAAGAACCAGACTGAGCCATGGAAGTCCTAGCTCCACTCCTCTGCCTCCTTTTACTCTGGCTTCCAGGTGAGGGGAACATGGGCTGGTCTGCAAGTCTACGAAAACTCCCTCAATGTCATTGATTCATGTGTCCTCTAACATCTGCTCTGCAAAAACAATAATTAAGATTCAGTTTAGATCAACAAGCCTGACTCTGCCAGGAGCAAATAAATTTAAACAGAATTTTGTGCTTGACTTTTCTTTTTTCTTTTTAATTTCAGATGCCACTGGACAAGCCCTGTTGACAGAGTCTCCAGCCTCACTGTCTTTGTCTCCAGGAGAAAGAGCTACCCTCAATTGCCAGGCCAGTCAGAGTGTTAGCACCAACTTGGCCTGGTACCAGCAGAAACCCGGGAAGGCTCCCAGGCTCCTTATCTATAGATAAGAATATCTATGAGGGCCACTGGCATCCCAGCCCAATTCAGTGGTAGTGGGTCTGGTACAGATTTTACTCTCACAATCAGCAGCCTGGAGCCTGAGGATTATGCAGTTTATCACTGTTATCAGTATAACAATTGGTATCCCACAGTGATTCAACGTGAAACAAAAACATACTAAAGAACTTTATTGTTTTTTGTTCACACCAGCTGCTTCTTTTATGGATAGCTACTGTGTTCAGTTTTAACTACTATCTGGAAAAGTTGTTCTAGAAAGTACCATGCTGGTAAGATTTGCATTTTGATTCTTGGACTTTTCCTCAGTCTTAATTGCTCAGCCATCTTAAGGAATAACTTCACTACAAGTAACATCAAATTGCTGTGCACATTCAATAAGAAAATAACAATATGAAATAACAAGACTTTGGAAGAAAGAATGAAAACTATCACAATTTACAGATGAGAAGATTATGTGCAAGAAAAATTGCAATAATCTGCAGAGAAACTATTAGAATTAACAAGGAAAATATCAAATGAAGTAATCAAATATACATGAAATCAAATTAATTTTTACATAGCTACAGCATAAGAGAATGATTAAAATGATAACCATACCATTCAGAATAGCATCATACACCTCAAAACTTAGATAGTAATGTGTATGCCTTCTATACTGAAATCTCCAGACTATTATTCAACAAACTCAAATAAGACATATTTATTTTAATGACTGAAGACCTATGTATTAAAAATACAAAAATTCTTCATAAATTGTTACATTGACTCAACATAAGAATAAAAATCCCAGTGGACTTTTTGATGTGAAAATTTAAAAGCTGATTCTATGTTTTATAAGTGATTGTCAGAGACATAGAACAACTACTACAATACAGAGAAGCAGCAATGTGAATTTTTACACTTCAGCTTGCAGTACTGTGACTGGGCAGTATGTTCAGCTAAGCTCTCTAGTGAAACCCGAGAGGGTGTTCAGAGACAGACAACAAAGAGAGGGACACTTTTTAATGCAAAGCTGACACTGCAGACTATGGTAAAAAGACTTGTTTTTAAATAAATCACAATTTGTTAATAACATATATAAATGTTAAGCACCTATACAAAAGGTGCCAACATCAATAATCTTCATAAAATTACAATTGAACATCACAACCAATTATCACTAAACATTAAGGAGGATGAGTAAGACTAAAAAGTTTACTGACATCAAATACAACGGAGGAAAAAAAGCAACTAGAATGGTTGTGTATGCTGTTGTAAACCTGAATTGGTACACAAGTTGGAAAACTGACACTGACCATGAACATTTCCTGGGATCCAGACCTTCCACTTGGAGCATGTGAAAATGTGCAATGAATCAATGTATAGTAATACAAAGGCCCCAAACTAAGAAGAGCCTAAAGGTCAGTCACCCAGGCAATAAATAAATTAAATCAAATGCATGCATAATTTAGATAATATATGGCAGTGAGGATATACAGTTGTTACATCTAAGAATATCAGCAAATATCACAAGCATATTAAGGTACTAAAAGGTCAGAGTAGCCAATGAAATTAAAAACCATGTAGAAGTTGCATTGACTTGTTAAGGTCAATAAGTATGAAAAGGTAGAGAGAGATCTCCTTTGGGAGAGAGACAATGTTGTGTTCCTTACATTTGGTGGTTATCCAAGTGTGTTAACTGTGAAAATTCAGTGAAGTGTGCATTAACATCTTGTAAATGTGTCTGTATAAATGTATGCATGTGTACAAACATATGCTATATATATATATATGTATGTTTTGATTTGTGAGTGTATCTGTTTATGTAAGATATACCCTACCAAAAAGTTTATTAAATGAAATAACCTATAAAACATAAAAATATTTCAAACCAACTGCTACTAGTTTTATTTTATCATCTTATCAAATATTATTTAAGAACAATAGGCCTTTATTTTCACATGTTGTATATGAATCCATCTCACCAAATGTGAGCGGTTCTGAGGGTTGCCAAAGTCTAAATACTTTTAGTGATCTCAGATCACATGAGACACAATTGTCTATTTTGTCTTAGATAACATCTAAATTATAAACCAAAGTGCATTATACTATAACTGTAGATCCTACTCATCTAAACTTATCAACCCAAATAAAAGAATATTCATGAAATAAAAAGTCTTGGCTTCAATGTATTTTCAATCCCTATGTATTCATTTAAACCACTGGCAATTTTACTCACTAAAAAATGAAACAATAGCACACATGGAATCTTTCCTGCTGTACCATTCATACACACAAGATAAAGAACAACTAGATAGAGGAATAATGGTAGTTGCTTAAGGCCATGCAATAGATTGAAGAGTAATGTAGAAAAGACTAGCAATCCCATTATTCCTTTTCCACACTAAGAATTGAGTCCAGGGCTTGTATAGGTTGGGCAATCTATAAACCACAGAGTTACATGTGCAGTCCTTACCAATAACATTTTAGGACAAAGATGTGCCTCAATAATTCTAAAGATGGATCATCTGTAAATGTACAAAAAGTCATGTCAGGTTAAACAGTCTCAGGCATGAGCCTACAAATATCTCCTTGCTTTTTCACTACTTATATAACTTTGTATTAATTTCCCAAGACCTCTGCAATTGAAATCCCAATCTTTTATTAATAGCTTCATCAAATATAATTTATACAGCATACAATCAAAAATTTAAATTTGAATGGATTGTATTGTATTGACAGAGTTGTGCAGACATCAGTATGATCAATTTTAGGACATCTTCATTAACAGCAAAATAAACCATGTACCCGTTTCAGCTACTTCCTTTTCCAAACATAACATATACCCAGTCTCAGACAATCACTAATTTAACTTCTGTCACTCCAGCACTGATTACTATACATTTTTGGGAACAAAATTGTGCTGTGTATTCTATTGTCAATAGCTTATTTCACTTAGCATAATTCAGGTTCATCCATGTTGTAGCATGTATCAGTACTTCAGTCATTTGTATAGCCCAATAATATTCCATTGTATGTGTTCACTAGATTTTATTTTTTCCTTCATCACTATACATATGTATATATATATATATATATTTGAATTGTTTCCACATGTAGCTGTTTCAATAACACTCTTATGAAAAATCATGTGTAAGTTTTTGTGTGAACATAAGCTCTTCTTTCTTCTTGAATATATAACTGTCATGAAATGTCTATCACATATGCTAACACTATATTTAATCATTTGAAGTTAACATAGCATCTCCAGACAGCATTTAAGAGCTATTGTACCACTGTACACTCCTACAGACAGTATGAAATATTTACAAAATTCTAAATATAAGCATAAGAAGAAAGGATTTTTAGTTAATGTGTATTCACAAAAATTAGAATATATCAGCATGTAAGAAAGTAAATCCAAGATAGTTCAGAGATATCAGCTGAAAATGCTAATTATTTGTCCCAGAATTCAAAACTGTGGATCTATATTATCTCTACCTGGTGGATACAATTTCTTTCCACAGCTGTCGAGAGGATAAAACAGGCTGAAAACTGTATGGAGTAAGTGAGTCAGATGATGCAAAACTGACCCATGACACAAATAGGGGAGAAAATTTACACATATAGATGAGTAAGTGAAGAAGATGAAATGAGAACACAAACTAGAAAGAAATGAGATCTGATCCAGGCAAAACACAGAATTTGTGTTGGTACTTATCTTGGAATTCTGAGACAAAACAAGTAAAAGGAAAAGGACTTCTAATCAATTGTATTTTTGGTTGTCCTGACTCCTGACTTAGTGTAGATGGAACAAGGGAATGGGTATTTTATGGTTATTTTTCATAGTTTTCTATATTAGCCCTTGCATCTCACATAATGGGCCAAAATGCATTTTATATTAAATCAATACTACAAGGGAATCCCATCAAAGAAAAATGAAGAATCAATTGAGGAATGAAAATAATAACAGTGTTTCTCTTGCTGGAAGATTCAGACTTGTGGGACAAGTATTGAAAAGCCACTCACTGTGACTCACATCTGTAATTCCAAGCCTTAGGAGTCTTATTCAGAAGGGTTGTGAATTCCAGGACATGTACTTGGAGAAATTTGAGTGGCAGGATATATTAGAATCTGACACAATTTTGGATGTTTTGTCACTGACACTTTCAAGCTCATCTCATCCTTTCATTCCCACCCACACCTAGTTAAGTGATGGTAGAAATTCCTATGTCACACATCCTGTGCACACAAAATAAACCATTCCCTTCAGTCCCATTCTCAGGCACAATAAAAGTCCAAAACTCTGCCTCATTCAAGCGATACTGGACCAGCCTGTGCCCACCTTGCACAGGTATCCAGTGTATGAAGAATAAACTTTCAAATTCTATTAGTGGTAAAGAATTATCACAATTACATTCCATTAATTATAGAAGGGGTCCATTCTACCTCTGTAGGAGGATGCAGCACAGCAATAGAGTAAGTGTTCCAGAATACAAAAAAGAAGGAACGATCAGAAACATGAGCTGTTTTTGACTGTGCAGTCTCCCATAATGCTTATACAAGTTCAGAAGGAGTTGCCCAGAAGCTGAGAATCTGAAAGAAGGATGGAGCTGAAAGACCTCAGAATAGAACAAAGCCCTCTTCAGTCTGATTGCTTGTAAATAAAAATTAACAACAAGGAATGAAAGAAGGAGGGATCTGGACACATTCCAGGGTCTTTCATTGGCACACTGACAGGGCTTAACTCCAGAAGGGAAGCGGGGAGAGGAAAACAAGATATCCTCAGCATTGAAGCTCAGGTTAGGGGTGGTGCAGCCCTTGGTAGGACTAGAGTGGCTTATACCTAGTGTTTCAGTCTAGCTTAATCAAAATACATCTTCCTTGGTGGACAAAGATAATTGTGCACACTCAAATCAGCTCTAATATATTTTAGAACAAACATATGTATAATTTGCATAAACATAAAGTATATTAAATAAATTGTGATTTCAATCAATACCCAGGAATACATCAAGAAAACAGGCAACAGAAATAAACTGAGAGCATTTGAAGATACTGGTGATAATTCAATACTATATGGTTAATATATTAAATGGGAAAATGAGGAATTTATGAGAAACAAGGAATAACTAAAAAGTAATTATAAATTTAAAATTTAAATAATTGAAATCAAGAATTTGACCTGTATTACCAAACACTCAGAGCTTTAAGCAGGTGAATTTTGAGTCTGAAGCCCCTCTATTCCCAAAACAGAGCTGTCTATAGGTTTGACAGAAACTGAAAGGTGAACTAGTAAAAAGGAAGATCATACACTAGAAGGGTGAGACAATGGATGGAAAAAATACAAAAGGCATAATGTACGTAATAGCTATTATGGAAAAAATCACGTATAGCTATATTGTAGTTCACAAATTAGAGAGTTCAGGCAGAGAAAATATTTGAGCAGATAATGGCTTGGGAAATTCCCAACTTGATGACATATTAACTAATATTTCCAATGCTAAAAAGTTAACTATAAAAAACTAACAGCATGTGTATGAACATATTAGTACCAATGCTCAAAGCTGAGAACAAACATAATAAATGAGATACAGAGAGAAAAATTGAGAGGGAGAGAGAGTGAGAGAGAGAGAGAGAGAGGAAAAAAAGTCATGTTCAGTAGATCAACATATTAAGAAAGATAAAGCAAAGACAAATATCATTTTTTTTCACTCATACATGGAATATAGACTTGAAATATTGACAATATGACATGTTGATAAAAGAGGGATTGTTTGAGAGGAGGAAGAACCAGTAGGTTGGAGGAGGGGAAAATGAGAGTGACTGGTGGTAAAAATATTAGAAGGACTTTATATGTATTCATGAAAATAACACAATGAAATGCATCAAAAACTGTTAAAAACATGGAAGGAGAGAAGTAAGGAGATTAAGGTAAATTTGATCAAAGTACATTACATGCATGTTGTAGCTATCACCATGAAAGCCCTTTGTACAATTAACCTATGCTCATAAAAAATAATAAATTACTAATGAAAAGTGATGAAAACCTTCTTAAATTTGCATTGGAAGACAGAGCATAATAAATCAAAGCACATTTTTAAGGAAAGAATCTGACTTCCAAATTAAGATTCTCTATAAGCATTCCATTTACAACTGAAAGAAAGATGAATAAATATAGTTTAGTAAATAAACACAGAAAATGAATCACGAGGAGACTAAAATCGATACAAATTGAATAGGTTTTTTTTTTCAGGGAGGAGAAAGGTAAATCTAGAAAAAGAGTCAGAGATTTAAAAAGGTATTGAGACTAAAGGGACAAATTAATAGTTTGGAAAACCTACATAAACTGTATAAAATGATACCATGTTTCGGCATTTAACTATTTGTACAGTTAAATATACATGAACAACTAAAACTTGAAAACAAATGCCAAAGGGGTCAATGGTTTTATTCAGGTTAAGACTTCATGCATTGCTTGGAAACTGGTAAACAAGTAAGTTATATAAGACATGGTAAGCCAAGGGTGCATGCTGTAATTCTAAGAGTACAGGAAGTACCTTCTGAAGCAAAGCTGTAGGGAAGCAGACATTTACAGTCATTACTCATGAGGATGGAAACCTATATCACAATTTTAGAGGAAAAATATGTTAGTCTCTGTAACACTTAATATGTTTTTACAATTTCACTCAAAATCTCATTTTCAGGAATGTAGCTGAAGATCAAATTCCAAACCCTTGCAAAATATTGACAAAAAGCCAAATGCCTGTATGTAAAGCATAATGGAAGCAGCTAACACAGAGAGAGAGAGAGGGAGAACTGACATGTAATGATTCAAGAATGTATTGTTAAATGCAAAAGCAAAGTGCAGGGGGGTATCTATAATATGTTATATTACATATAAAGATGATCAGAGAACAAAAACATACACACAAACTAACAAAAACCTGAAAGGATAAACCAGTGGGTTTATTCCCCACTAGGATGGGGACAGCAATGTGTAAGAAGGGACTGGAGTGTGGCAAATCTATTAGCATAACTTCTATACTTTTGTTATTCCTAAATGGGGGAACCCCACTCACCTTATATACATTCAAAGTAAATAAATTGCATTAAAAAAGATGAAATATAAATGGAAAAGTGTTCCTAGTTTCAGAAGAAAAGGTGGAGATCAGTGACAAGGTTTGGAAAATTGAGCAACTCTCCTGAATGATCAGATGGTCATTTGGTCAGGCCAGGAGGTAATTTGTTCTAAATAATAAGAAAATTATATTTCCTGAAAAACAATGTGAAAGTGATTTGTTCATTTTAGGGTAGAACTTTAACTCACAAATTACAAATTAAATGAACTTCAGGTTGAAAGATGCAGCATTCATTCAGTTTTAAAATACAGGATTCAAGAACTGTAGCCAGGCACTGATGCTTCACACCTGTGATTATAATTACTTAGGAGGCTAAGATTGAGGTGATCACAGTTCAAGGTCAGCCCAGACAAAAAATTCATGAGACCCAATGTCAACCAAAGGCTAGTTGTGAGGTGGTAGAACTCTGTCATCCTATGTATATGGCAGGCTCAGATCAGGAAGATCGTGGTTCCAGACCAGCCTGAACAAAAAGTTCACAAGACCCCACTTCAATAGAAAAGCTGTGTGCCCTGGCATGCATCTGTCATCCCGTTATAACAGGAAGCCTAAAATAGGAGGATAAATGTACAGGCCAGGCTAGGATACATGCAAGACCCTATTTCCAAAGCAATCAGAGTGAAAAACTTGGAGGCATGGCTCACGTTGTAGAATGGTTACATAACAAGCTGAATCCAAACCCCAGTACCACCAAATAAACAACAAATCAAGACCTATTTGACTAGAGAGAGAATAGCAATATCTCTGAGGAAGAGAAGAAAGCTATAACTTTCAATGGCACACCCTGTAGACACTCAGGAGTCCAAGTTCATTTGAGTTTCTTTGCCTTTTGTGGAAACAGTAGGCAAAGTAGTATGTTAAAGCACAACTGCCAGCCTCAGATAAAGTATTCAACACAGAAAGGAAGAAAAAAATTTGATTTTTTTCTAAATATTGACAAGCATTCATAAAATACAGAATGACTGGGTTTAGGAACAATATGAGAGGGTGTCCCCCCTCTCCACAGTCATCTGATAAGCACCACCTGATCCTATGAAATTACCAAATGGAGTGAAACTGAAATCCAACCAAAAGTGAGAATTTGAAAAACAGTTCTGTGAAATGAGAAAATTGTGTTTTGCAGTCACATTTTACAAGAAAGCCAGCTGGAAGTCCTTTGCAATTACAGGCAGACAGAAATTTGAAATCAAAGGAGAAAGAAAGGCCTCCAAAATAGTTACGGAACAAGAAAGGAGCTTTAAAAAAAGGAAAAAGTGCTTCCTTTCACTTAACATGAAGTCTAGGAAAAAACCAAGCTATTGTAGCAGCTGTCAGAAGGACAATGACCTGGTTACAGCAGCTGCCATGCACTGGAAAAGGCTATGAGCAAGGTATGTGGAGAACTTGACACAGAGTTCTATAGTGAGTGTACATGTACGTAAACCTTATTCATGGCAAATTTAATATTGATGCTGTTCACACTATATATGTTTACTCTCAATTTTAGAGAACAAAAAGACAAAATCATACTTGTAGAAACATTTAAGAAAAAAATAAGAATCACTAAAATTGTATTTTATTAAAGAAAAATATAAAATGTGCCTATCAAAGTGATGAAGGATGAGGACAAAAAGAAGGAAACAAGAAAGTGTGGCCCTTCTGTAAGGAAAGCAGAGACTTGATCTTTCTTATTATTCCCTGAATCACAGAACACATTTTATGTTACTTTGCTTACAGTAAAAGCCCAACTCTCCTGTTTTCTCATGTTTTGATTCCTCTGCCAGTTTTCTCCACCAAGGCATCCACTACTACTTTGCATACTGCTCCCTAGGGAGGACCTTCTCTGCAAGTTTGACATAAATGCTCAAGTCTAATCTTGCCTTGACTGACCAGGACTCCTGAGTTCATACCTAAATATGAGGTAGCTTATTCAGCTCCGGGTCTATTAATGTTCTTGATCCTTGGTAAGGACAGAGGGAAATGAAGAAGGAAATGGAGTGGGATGATAAGCTCTGAAACTCACAGCTTACTTGTGTTTGTCCTCTCCATATGTTAGATGTGCTGTTTGTGTCCCCCAAGATGAGCAAAGCAGGTTTTGTCTGTGAAGTTGAGGGAGATTCCAGGAGAGTCTTCTGTGCTCTGGGGAAAACTCTGGCTCAGAAAGAGGGAGATAAAATATATAAATTCTAGTGGACCGTGCATTTTGCAAATGGTAAGTTCTTTTTAAAAGTTGAACATTTTTGGTATATAGATCAAAATAACCAGAAATATATCTCCAGAAAGAAATAACAACAACAAAAAAAGTCATAACCTTTGGCCATGACCTGGTAAGTTTCTCTCATTCTAGGATACAGTGAGGACATTGTGATGTCCCAGATCCCACTCTACTTGTTGCTTACCTGTGAAGACCCATCCTCCTTTTCCAGCAGGTCTAGTGAGAGCATCCCATATAATGCTGGAAACACTTATTTGAATTGGTTCCTTCAGAAGCCAGGCCAGTCCAAGCAGTTTCTCCCACCAAGTTTTCTGGGGCTCCAGACATGTTCAGTGGCAGTGGATCAGGAAAAGATTTCACACTCAAAATCAATAGAGTTGAGGCTGAGGATGTTGGAGTTTATTACTCCATGCAAGTTACAAAAATTCCTCTCACAGTGGTACACCCCCAAACATAAGCCTCCCTACTTTGGGTGGCCCAGCTGCCACATGTTGATTGTAGAAGGAACACAGTTCAGATTCTCAGTCTCTGTGTGAGAGGAAGATGCTGAGAACTCCAGAGTACTAGTTGCTGCTGTTTCTCTGCTTTATACTCAGCTACAGCACAGGAAACACATGTGAAGAACACATCTCCTGCAATAGTCCTGGATGGCTAAAGCAGTAATATAGTGAGGTGGCCCAGGTTCTCACCTATGATGACAGGGAGAGGTGAGTAAAAACTCATCCTGATCCTGCCTGTCTGACCACATTTGTCATAAAGTTTGATCTGGGACCATGATCTCCCTAATAAAAACATTCCAAGTACTTTGAATATCAGTTGTGTCCATGATGTAAGAGATAGGTGCACATGAATAAATGCCATCTTCGATGCAAGTGCTGATAATCTAGTAGGGGAGGGTTCCAAGTAGGAAACAATTGTTATGTAGATGAAATTTCATTGAGTAGATTTTGAAGTTGGTAAATAATGGAAATGGTATAGTTTCTAGAGATGTGAAAGTGTTTACAGTTGGTGATCAAGGAAGGGCTTGGAGCCAAATATGTGTTGTAATTAGGGAAAAGGAAGCCATGAGACCACATGACTGAGTACAGATTACAAACACCAAGAGAACCGTCTTTGGACATCCAAAGGTCATGAGAATTCAGATAAAATATTAAAAGGTTCTTGGGAAAAAAGTACCTCTTGGACAGTACAAAAGCCAACCAAGGGAATAAATGTTGGTTGCCTCCTGAAGTTTTGTTTCCTTAAAAGTAAAATTTATCATAATATTTTTCATCATACATGTGATTCTGAGCAAGACATGACCAAGACTGTGTCCTCTGTTCAGAAACTAGGAACTGAGCTGTGCAGCCATTTGCTGCTGCTCTGATTGGTCACCAAATCCCTGTCAATTTCCTAACTCCTTAGTAGAGTTTGGTCAATATATCTGGGTTTAGCAACAAGAGGAATAATCTGCAATGGACACTGGACATGGTGCTTTGGTACTCTGAGTCCTGTTCCTCAGCTAGTGATCTGAGACAGGTCAGTCATTCAATAGAGTTCATGGTTCCCAGGGTCTGAGGATGAAAACTTGTTCAGTGGGCACTGTATTTGCCAGCCACTTGATCAGCTAGCATGAATTTAGAAAATGACAGAGTGGGACATCATTAATACTGGGGCATGTTTGTGGGTTTTTTCCACCTCTAGATTCTAGTGTCAACAGTGTGGTCCCCAGAATCCTGATTCGCCCTCAGTGTGTCCATGATAAATGATCTCCATCAACTACCTTTAAGCAGAGGGATCCAAGGAAGGTTCCAGACAGGTCTAGGTTACCTTGGAGATGTCTCATCTCCTGCAGTGGCCGTGAGACAGACGTTATATGTTGGTTTTCCTGATGATATTGCTGCCTGTTGTTCTCTAAAAGACTAGTAGCATATTTTTACTACTATTAAAAGCATAATGAATAAAGGAAAAAAGCATATTAAAATTAAAATCATAGTTCCT
Organism: Castor canadensis; assembly: GCF_047511655.1. Lineage (NCBI taxonomy): Eukaryota > Metazoa > Chordata > Mammalia > Rodentia > Castoridae > Castor > Castor canadensis. The sequence goes on along the minus strand of NC_133397.1, from coordinate 78,693,919 downwards.
TAGTTATAGTAGTTAGTGTTCCATAGGCATATGAGTCCAATGCTACACTGTAGCACAATACATATATAGGCATTTTTATCCTCTTTGAAAAGCCATTTGGTCAGCACTGATCTATTTACATGTGTCACCCCACAACAGAATCTTCAGTATGCTTTAGTCTGACATGTCAGTGGGCTACATGTGAATGTTGGCTGGTATCAGTGTTTTGTTTCCTTCGGTCCATATTGATTCAATATCAATTTTAGCTCATGCCATTATATTGTTACCCAAAAGCATCAATATTTGACTTTAAACAATATGGCATTATAGAAGCATTTCAGAATGTGTGTCTTGAGAATAAATTAGTATTATGTAGGATAATTATTATGTGAATGGTTTACTGTCTTCAGATCCTTAATCTGAGTGTTTGAATATTATGAGGTGGAAGTAATTAAGAAGAAAAGAAAGGTGAAAGATAGGGAAATAATCCTCAGATACAGGATTTGTTGCAAAGTGTAGGTAAGAGAAACGTGCAGCTACTTTTGTTGTGTGTTTTTCCTTGTGCTATGCAATGTTTATAACATCAATTAGGGAGGATTTACTAAGATGTTAACTAGACATTTTCTTCCTGCAAATGATAAAAACTCAAGTGTTTTTATTAAACTGCACAGCAATCTCATCATACCTAGTGAAAGCTAAAAGAATGAACTCCTTGTTTGTTTGCAGTGTTTTAAGTGAAATACATGTTGACTTGCTGATGAAACTAAATAAATTCAACATCTAAAAATAGAAAAATTTAAAAGGCAAATAAATAACCAAAAATAAAGAAAATGTATCATAAATGCAAAACAGAATCATCTATTAACCAAAAATACAACGTTAAATTATTAAATACCAAATTTTTAGCCTAAAATCCAACACTTAAAAATAAAGCATAGATGTACACACATTTTGTTTTATTTCCATTCTCTCCTTTCCTCTTTTAACATATAGTTTATCTGATCTGCTTCTCAAGGTTGATAGGAAAACCTTTTACAGCTTCAGTTTGACCTCAACTGTCTACAGCAATGCATTTGCTATTCCCAGAGGGTGTTTTTGTTGCTGAGAGGTAGATGTCATCACTTTTCTTTCTGTTCCCACATCATCAATTAATTTAGTAGTTTTCTGGAGGGAGTTAACATTTGTGAAATTAAAAAACAACCCTCCACAGCAATGTCACAAACATGTAAAGGACCAAGCTCCTTGCTGAACTATGTCCCATAGTTGCACAGGTACCATGCCACCTTTGAAATTCATCATTCTCTATGAAAAGCCTATAGAGTTGTTGCCAATGAGGCTACCAAACTTTTATACTTGTGTCTAGTAATGAAGGATGCCTTTAAGAAAAGGAAGCTGTGTCAGAAGTAGACAGGAATGCCTTCTCATTAGAGTTACAGGACCAAGATGTTTTCATCCTTGGCAGACAGAGCACAGAAATTATGTTCCCCTAATTAGAGATTGGTCCTTGGATCAGCAGCATGTCTGGGACCTTCCTGCCCTCAGTCACCATGGCTGCCACTTCTGCTCAATTGCTGATCACACATCTTCTAAGATGATCCTCCCAGAACAGGCAGCTGTGGTTCTCACAGACTACTGTGGAAGTGTTTCCAAAGTGAGAATGTTGAGACTCAGTTGACATATCTAGGCCAGGTTGCCTTAGCATCCTATCATTCCAATCATTGTACCACACAAGCTTCCTCAATGTCCCCCATGTCTTTACAAAAATCACATATTTGGTAAATCAAGTGGCTCAATAACCTCAGAGTTTATCTGCCACGTGAGCATTATCGCTCACAACTCCTGGTGAACTGGTAGTATTTTCTTCTTAATTAACTGGCCAATTTACTAAGTAGAGGAATCATTTGACTTTCTACAGAACCTGATATAATGATGGACAGAAAAAGATCAGGTTCAAGAATATGGGTGAAAACATTCCCACTCCAGACATCCCGACAACAAAGTGAAAGTCCAGTAAGTTGTTATATCACACATGTGCCACTAGATGGCAAACAAACACCACAATAAATAAAGCCCAAAGTAGTAGTCTTATACACCTTGGGAAAGCAGGAGTGATGCTGCCCCATTATCAGCAGGAGACCTGAGGCTTGGGAGATCTCTGCTCATATAATGCTGGGATTCTGACCATAGAGAGACTTATCTTCCCATGTGCAAGTTTCTGAATATTTTCAATTTTATTTTGTGATCTGCAATTACCACTCCCTGTCAAGGACAACTGTTTCACCAGGATTTATAGACTGAAGTTAGAACAACAGGTCAACAAGGAACCAAGATATGTGCAAAAACATGCATTGAAAGTCTGTAGCAGTCATGTGCTCAGTAAAATTCAGTACAGTAGGGGACAGAGCACACTGAATGCTCCATTCATTGTTTCAGATGAGAGGTACTGGAGGGGTGCTGAAGAGAAGGGATGTGGATGGGAGAGGAGAAGGATTGCAATTTCAGTGCTGTCTTCCGCTCCATCTTGAGTCCTCAGGAATGAGCAGGACACACAATATACATAAAATTGATGTATTTAACATGTGTTCTATATCTTTGTAAGCAGAATAGTTACTGGCTGAGAAAAGACTCCTATGGGGATATTTGGTGACATCCCTCTTGGTGTTGAACTCTCAGGACCAGTGAGGGCATCACAGAAGATAGTACCAACATGCCAAGATAATTCTGATGTCCTTGTCTCGCTCTTATTTTGGCCCTGGTTTTCAGCTAAGTTCAAGGTGCTGGATACTGACCTTCACCTGCAAGCTGATAAGTCCAATATATTCAGTCTGATTGTTCAGCAAAACAGCTGATTCCTCCACAGCATAGCACCTGTTCCTGGCAGCTTTCAGGCAGTGCAAGCCTGGTCTTAGCTCTAGTTTGAGGACATTGTTTCACTCTACCATTTCTTCCAGGAGCTGAAAATCTGTGCTGACCTTAAATTTGTAGGCAACATTCCACACTACAACCTGGATAATTAGAATTAGAAATTTGATAACATTGTCATTCTCAAGGCCTGGTTTGTCCTAGTCTCTCCAGATTGAGATGCCCTTGGGATATCTCCTTCTCTTCTGACTTGGAAACTTTTAGAAATTTAATGTGTGGCAAAGCTCTTAACACCTACACAGCAGCCAGATGCCTCGTCCTTTGGTTTCTTTGGTTTACTGAGTGCCAAGCTCTCTCCTTCTATACATGGCCCAGCCTGAGAGGGCTTAAATGAAACATGTAAACAGATAAGAAATAGTGCATAAGGGGAATGGGGAGTAACTTATATTTTGAATATGATTTTGAGTTATTAGGAAAAGAAGAAAGCTAAATAGCTTTGCCATATACTTTGTCCTAGAGTATCTGTGGAGGACATAAATACTGAGAGCTGCCCCAGTCATTTTGAAGCCGTGATTAGAAATTCAGTTTGTGGAAGATAGCAAATGGAGATATGGAATGAATTAGCTGTCACTGAGTTACTACCCAACCCTTAATGCTCCTAGTTTGTAACTTCCATTTATTGTTCCCACTATCATGGCAGATTATGTCCCTTGCTTCTAAAATATTGTAATTTATCTAGAAGAGACAATCAAGTTATAGAACCTGGTTAGGGCTTAGACATGTTCTTCAGGAGAACACAGGCATTACCAAATATTTATGCTTGAATTTTTTCTTAGGGTCAGAAGCCTGAAGGGCTGGAAATCACAATAAGTTAAGACCTTTCCTGGCAACTTAGTTATATTGTTATAATGTCTAGAGAAGCTTAATCTACTTTGAGAAAGTTATAAAGTGTATTCTCTCCCCTTGTTATGTCTCTTGCTATATCCTAACACCCAGTAGATTCTCCCTCTTTTTAGTACTTCTCTCCTAGGACTGGCATGGATAAGGGCCATTTAATAGAATTGTTTTTAAGAAAGAGAAAAGAACAGAAGACTTAATTTTTAAGGCCATATTCATCACATCAATGACAAAATTGTGTTTTAAGGTTCCCCTCATTCACAGTCCCTTAAACTCCCAAGTCTTTTGTGAGGAACATGCCTCCTGATCTAGAAGTTTCCCATCAGAGGTTGCATTGAGAGGGCTAGCAATGAAAGGCTTCTTAACTGTTGCAGTTGGTTTCTGAAGATGGATTTTTGTCACTCCATTAAGAGGACAGAGTGAGTTCTGAAGCACTGTCTGAGTGTGGGAAGAAAGAACAGAGAACTTGGACCTATGGTTACAGCTTTGACATACTGAGATTAGTGAATATTTATTAAGAAAGAAGTGGCAATGAAAAGTGCAAAGTGGATTCTGAGGAGATTTTGGCCATCACCAGGTGAAAGATGATGAAGGTTTGTTCCAGAGAGTGTTCAGATGTGGGATGCATTTCATGTCTGGAATTATTGTTTCTCTTCTGTTTGAGCTTGTGCCAAGTGCAATGTTTTGAGAAATTTCCTCCTCTTTTTTGGACCAAGGAAGGAGACTTCTCATTTCCTCTTAAGATTTTTCTGAATAACCACAATTTTGCCTCTTTCCCACATTTCATCTCCCTCATCATCCATCTTTTCTGATGGAAGATGACTCATTGTCCACTTCTTTTTTTAGGCAATGCTGGTGCTTGAATTGATAGCCTAGTACTTGCAAGGCTTGTTCTCTACCACTTGAGCCATGTTTTCAGCCTTCAACTTCTTTTCCAACTGTCTCAGTCAACTATTTCCATTTTTCCTTTCTGTTATATCCTATCTTAATTAATGGTACTAAATAAATATTGATTAAATGGTAGACCCTATTCTATTGTTATTGTTGCTAAATTAACAAATGAAGATATTTATTACAACAGTCTGAGAATTTGGACATCTCCAATATGGGCCCTTTAAAGCTCTCACATTTCACCTCTGGAACAAAACAGGTGACTTTGTATCAAAACAGGTGACATTAGTCCAGACAAGGTACTCTGTTTGTGGATCTGTACTGTGAGAGGCTAGCTGAAATGTTGCTGGCAGTAGAACAATTCAGTGTCATCCATTTGGTGGCTGGTAAGAGAGAAATGAAAGCAGTGCCACTATCTGAACCTGGAAGAGGTTATAGTAGTTTGACTGATAGGTCTGAAGATGATCAATATGGGAGCCTCTCAGGGTTAGTCTTGGAACCAGGCTATCGAGGTACCTACTTCTGTGCTGTTTATATAGGTATTGGAAACAAAAATACTTGAGGTGCTGCCACATTCTCTAAAGCACAACTCGGGATGAGCTGACCTTTGCAAACATAAATGACCCCTTACACAGGTAACAAAATGCTTTGTTTATCTCAAAGAATTGAGAAAAACATACCCTTGGCCTTTAAAGAATCACATTGTTCTTAAGGATGACAGAACTAAAGAACCCCTGGAATTTACCTCTTTGTTGTTTATACAAGAATCCAATGTAAACTGCAATCAGTGATGTCCTTAGACACAGGGAAAGCTATGAAAAGTGACAAAAACACAGCAGGGCTAATACACAAAACCATTCTCCATAGACTTAATGTGAGGCAGGCTATATCAGGGAAATTTAGTGATTGATAGAAAAAAATACTACATCTTAGATTAACCATGTTTTTGCTCAGGAATCATCCTCATGTGGTCAGGAACAGCCCATGCCCCTCCCTTCTCATTGATTATTGAATGGGAATCACCCAGTCTTCTACTTCCCATTGGTTATTTTTGGTTTTAAAAGCAACTGAAGAAAAGAAACACACTCTTTGGTTTCCAGCTTCTACCAGGGCCCCACCATGCTTCCCTCTGCTTTTCTCTTCCCTAACCTTTTAATAAACTCTCTTTACCATCCATGTGTCCTGACATGAATTCTTTCTGGTGGGATATGAAGAATTTGGAAGTCTTCCTGTCACAGAATGCATAAGAACCCTTAATATTTTTGGGGAACCAGCCAGGAGTTCAAAATGTAAAATGCTTTGTTTATTGATTTGTTTTTTTCCTAAGCCATTCCTTCTTGCCCCTATGCGTGAGCATCTTGCCCAGAATATGCTGCTGGGAGTTGCTGGAATGAGCTTTATTAGCTTAGTCCCATGTGGCAAGAGGCACATGGGGCCTATGCAAACCCACATACTGCTGTGGCCATGTCCTGATAGACACACAGCCAGAAAAGGCTGAATTACAGAAGTGGCCAGTGCTTTAAAGTACAAGTTTGCTATCTGTCCCAGGTGGAGAGGGCAGTTAGGACTGCCAGTGAGGCCTTAAGTTATTATCCTTGGTAGCATCTGCCTCTTTCTAGTGGCTGCCATGTGTCTGCAACTTTGCTATCCCTCCCTCGTCTCCTTTCTCTCTGATCTCTTTCTTACTCCTGGGCCAAGGAAGGCATGGAGCCCAAGATGCAAGCTAGCAATGGTGGTCCTCAGCCATGGTGGTCTTCACCCATGGTAGCCATGCCAGTGAGTGAGAGGACAAATGCTACCTGACCAGACTCAGGCCTTGTCTCTAAAGTGAAAACAATGGGGTCAGATTTTCAGGTACTACTAAGAAACTCTTAGCTTTGGATTCTTTTGTCCCTGGAGTGGTTTCCTGTGTTTGGGTCATTGTCTTGTTAAGAGAGACTCTGAGTGATCTACTTGTTTTTGCTCTAATGGATATAGAATTTTTGTTTGAAATTCCTAGCTTTTGCTCTGTCTAGTTCCTTGGTTTGAAATTTTTTTTAATTAACTTCTAAAAACCTCCCTGTTCTGAGCATAGTTGTTTAAGATGTAGATCACTCTTTGGTTAAAAATGAAGTAGGCTTTAGAGTGAATTTAAGCTAACTTTAGAATACCCTGTGATGTCCTCTGGGCTCTGGCTAACTAATCACTGTGGAATTGGCATGTTAAATTAATGTGATTCCTTCCTGTGGCCGCTACTTACCTGCTACCTATCAGATGAACCAAGGATGTGCCCTTGCCCAGGTATTTGGCCCTCTGTATAAGCACTAGCCTGGGGACTTCAACTCAGAATCTGGGCTGGGCCTGAGGGTCAGCCTTGTCCCTCAGCATGGGCCCAGTAGCCCCACCCAGCCAGTCTGCAGGGTCTGCCTTTGTTGCTAGAAGTTAAAGGCACCAGCTCTAGTGGGTGCTGCCCAGTAAGATGTCATTTTTTTACACTAGAATACAAGTTTTAAATATATACTTGAGATAAGGAGAACTTTCTGGCAGTAATTAATTATTGGGTTTTTTTTATTTTCCTTATAATACTGTAACTCTACTCTGTTGATATAATTTAGCTTATTTGCAGTGAAGAGGTTATCAAGAATGGGTCCTTATATGTGGGTATTTTAAAAAGGCAATTTAATGAGAAGTTTTATTCTTAAAAATTATTTTTGTTTTAAGATTAATGGAATTTTGTTCTCTATAGTTCTAAGTAATATGTCAAATTCTAAATTTGTTTAAGTTCATTTCCAAACTGTAGATCTGTAAATGGCTGAGTTCTACAGGGTTTGGATCCTTGGCTTTCTAGGTAATAACAAAGCCTCTTTATGAAAAAGTCCAGGATCTAATCATAAACACCTGGAATAAACGGCACAATAATAAAGCTTAAATGTTTACTGTCATTTATCATAGCCCCAGTAATCCTAAATTTAGATATGCCTTTAAAATTAGAACACAGGACATTATATTCAAAGAATAAAAGTTCTGCAGCTTATGATTATTTTCCTAACTCATATGGACACCTGTCTCTTAGGGAGGAGATACCTTTTATTACTATAACAGATGCTATTTTGAGACTGTATATTGCATATAACATGTTCCTGTGTTCCATTTGAAAGATCCTTTGGAGAGACCATGTGATTACAGGGAATGCTGCCATCATGATGGACCCATCACACCTCCAGCGCCATCTTTCCACACTCTAGGAATAGGAAATTCAGGGGTGATTCCACCCTGCCATCCTCTAGGAAAATTATAACTAACTTCTGGTTAAAATTCTCTAAACTAAAATACATTTTATACATGTCCTTTTAATACATTAATCTGTTAAGGATATAGCAAAATTAGAGTACTTATGTTAAAAATCTCTTATAAACTACTTGGGAATCTATCTGACTAATCTTCTAAAAATAATGACAAAGAAATGGTTTACGAGTGAACTCTGAATTAATGTGATTGTTTTGTGTGTCATTGTATGTGTTTTCTGTATATGTCTTTATCACCTACCAATTGTGTCCACTTAATTTTTACTTTTTTGAGATCATTATACAAACTTGTATTCTTTGGCATGCCTAGGATGTAACATTTATGTGTCTGTATGTGTTTAGATGTCTTTAGGATGGTTCTTAAGCTACTTTTATAATGTTAATGTGCACAACTGTCTTACAAGTTATTTAAAGTTCTAATCCCAACCAGCCCTAACTATTCTCTGCCATATGACTAAAGAAAATTTATGGACCATAATCTCAATCTGTTTCCTTCTATCATAAGTGTAATTTACATTTAACTCTTTTATAGTTAGGTTTTGACCCATGTGTTTTTGTATATTGCTATTATTAAAAAGATGTTTTAATTTAATTTTGTCCTAAGTCTTTTACAGTATATAGTATACTAAGAGTTTTATTTAAAACAGTGTTAACTAAATACAGGTTTTTACAAATGTCATTTCAAGATACAAATTAAGGTCTTAAAGAGTATAAGTTTATAATTTAAAGTTTGTCTAAAAATTTTGTAAGCTTAAAATATAAGATACAAATGTATATTTGAAAATGGGATTCAGTTTTATCAAAATAACACTAATGGAGTTTTGATGTTATAAGCAGATACAAAATTTTACCAAAAGCAAACAAAAATTCACCCTCCGGATGGGATATTGGGGTTTATTTCCTATCAATATCCAAGCCACAACTCTCAGTCATGGGGTTTCCTAAGTTTATGCTTACTCCCTTACCTCTGTCTATGTATTTAATCACTTGAGACATTAATCTTGTCTGTTTATTATCTTTTTTAAAAATGTACTTGTTTCCATATTCTGCTCAGTTTATAAGCTGACTACAACCCTGTGGCTTGATGTGAAAGCTCAGCACAATTAAGGTATTTGTACCAGCCAAGCTTACCTTAGTACAATTTGTATTCTGTACTGGTTATAAAAGTTCTGATGTTTTAATAGTTGGGGTGACATTTAGGATCAGCATCCCAACTAGAAACTCTCATGCCAGGGTGCAAGAGACTGGCCCTCAGGAGAATGGTAGGAAGAGATGTCTGCAGGAATCCTGTTTAGACAAGCCAGGTCAAGAGGACCTGCAACTGAGACTTCTAAGATATAATGGGGATGACCTGAAGATATTGGACTCCATCTCACTTTCTACCAAAGAGCATCTGTCCTGCTTCCCTTTTCCTCTTTCACTCTCCACAAGCCAGCACAGGGAACTCCATTCAGAGCCCTTGTGCAGGGGTAGAGGAATGAATGGTCTCTCCCACTCTCCTTTCCCTCTCTCTCTTTCCACCAGCCAGCATAGGGGAAGCCAACATAATCACTTGGGTGGATCCTTAAGTACTAGGAGATGCTTTGATCCTGCTAATCAAAAATAAGATGACTAGTTTTCCTCATTGCAAATTTAAGATTATTCACTGTTCTTGACATCTTCCTTAAACTAGTTTCTTGCCAGACACAAAAAAAAACTAAGGTATTTTTCTGATAACACTAAAGGAACTAAGTTTAAGCTAAGTAAAAATACTTTTAAATGGTCTAATACTTCTGGTGCCATATACGTGTATCTAAATGTCACAAAATTGTTTATAGGGTTAAAAGTGTATACGTGTAAATTACTATAGTTTTTTATCTAAGGTACATTCTATATAAGAAGGTCTTTGACATTTCTACTCTTGATGACAAATACTAAAATTTCTGCCGTTGAACCTGACATCTGTTCCTCAGCTAAACATTGGTTTATCTGACATTGGATAGAGAAATGCAATTGTATACATATATAATATATTTTACATATATATGCATATATATTATATACAATTGAGCATGAAACAGGGGTATTTGAAATTACTGATACTATTTTCCTTTAAAAAGTGGAAAATTTAGGATTTTTAATTGTCAGTACTGTACTGACAGTACTTACCTAACCAAAATTCAAGGTTTATACTGAGATGCTGCTACTGACTCCTTTATATGCTATGTGTCTTTGTCTTCTTCAAATATATGACTTCTAAAATAGTTATAAAAAGACACTACCAAGTTGGTTTCTTAGATTCTTTTACAAGTTTGTGTGTATGTTCCCAATTTTAATAATAGAGGTTTAGTAGTACTGTACTATTACATTAATTGCTAAACTGTTAACCACAGTTACTTTAAGTTTAGTCATTACAGTTCTAATCATATTGGGTACTTACAGACAAGCCCATGGAAAATGACTCTGAGGAGTGCTTATTTATCAACCAGGTCAGACATTCGTAAGTATTGTAATCATTTTGTGTTTTCCTTGCAAACTTTATAACTGTTGCCTGCAGGCAATCTATAACAATTTAAAAGTTTCAGTACATCCCCTATGGGACAGAGAATTAGATTTAATTAAGCCCAGCCTAAGCACCACTTTTGAAATAAATCTCTTTGTTGCTTTAATTTAGCCAAAAATATTGCATTGGCACTGACCACTATCTGCTCGTCTCCCCCTCCTCTGTGGGACAAAATATGAATTTCTGGGAAAAACCCATACAGTTCTAAAGGACTACGCAAATGAAGGGACTTCTCCAGATGCAAATGGAGTCAATTATGACAGGCCTCTAAAAGTAAACAGAGCTGAGAGATTTTAAGTGGGGACTCTCATGCATGTGCTGTAATATTTAAACCTTCCAGGCTTCTGGCAAAAGGCAAACATATCCTTGGTCAAGACTTTATGTTTAAGCAAAGGCAGTATGACTTTCATTGGTATCTACCTTCTGTGTAGGGATGGTTAGTCTCATTTCTGTGAAAAACTGATTCATGGATGTTTACTCTCTAATTGGCCTAACACCTGCTTTGTGGTACACCTGGCCCCAATGTAGTCAGCCCTTAACTGCCCACTATAGTGACAGTCCAAAATAGAGGGCCATGTAAGAGTTAAAAACAGATTCAGAAATAAACACCTATAGACAAAGTAACCATAAGACTTTCCATCATTTTCCAAAAGAAAAGATTAGATTCTTTATCCTTCATGCTATACCTCACAGGACCCCTTCTGATGATCCTGTCATTGTTAATGTACAGGTTATGCTATCTAAATTAAATTTATCTCTTTCAGAATGAAAGACTTTAGTACCCAAATCATGAGACAACTGGGCTATTGATCTCTACAAATGAATGTGATCCGCATGAAGAACCTTAATTGTAATGGACACTTAGCATACAAATGAGTCCCAAGTGCAAGAAATAGGAAGGTTTCCCTTTCTGCTGCTCCTTGTTAGTTTGAAGCAGATTCTGAAGATGGACTGCTACATTTCAGCAACTCCCAAAAAGAATTTTTTGGAATATTGTTTCTCAGGGGGAATTTGAGGCAGGCTAAAGCAAAGAAACGTCAGTACTAATAGAAAAAAATACTACATCTTAGAGTAATCATGCTTTGGCTCAGGAACCACCCTCACCTGGTCGGGAACTGTCCATGCCCCTCCCCACTCATTGATTATTGAATGAGATTCACCTGGACCTCCTCTTACCATAGCTTATTGTAGCTTTTAAAAGCACTTGACAAGCAGAAACATGCTGTCTTGGCTTCTGGCTTCCACTAGGGCCCTACTATGTTTCCCTTTGTATTTCACTCCCCTAACTTTTAATAAATTCCGTTTACTCCTCCCACGTGTCTTGCCATGAATTCTTTCTGATGGGATGTAATGAAATTGGAAGTCTTCTGATCACAGACTGAACCAGCATTGTTAACAAATGGGACCCCATGAGATTCTAATATTGATTGGGAAGACATGGGGTGGTGCAATGGACTCAGTGCCCTCTATCCTCAGGTAGGCACAGGAGAGTTTCAGGAATGTTACTAGTGCTTTATTGTCATTCTTGGACTCTATGCCTCAAATTTTCTTATAAAAACTAATGTATATATAACACTTTTATATGCAAAGCATATTTTGAGCACATTATCTCTGAATCAAAGTCTAACCTGTCATCTCAATATATTGGAACAAAATATGCTTACTCTGAAAGACAGGTCATCAGGATGCAGAGGAACCTGATGAGGCATCTCATTGAGGAGAGTTCACAGAATCTGCACCTTCAGAATCTAAGGGCCACCAGCATGTATTATAGAGGTGGTACATGTCACAGTGGCTCTAAAACTGGAGCCCGTAGCACCATGGTTAAGTAAGTATTGATTCCCTTGCAATAGACTCTTCATCCTGATAATCTGAACCAGGGTCTTCTTCAGAGTCATCCAAGGGCTGACAGGATCACTCCACCTGCAGTTATTAGAAGGTGATAGAGATAATAGAGGACATTATGGATTCATTGAATCTGAGGCTGCAATTACTTATCCACACCCATTCTTTGGCACACACTTATGCATTTTAAGACTCTTATTACTCTATGTCTTTCTATGGTATATCAAAATGCAATACAATAGAAAAGAAAAAACCTCTAAGAAAAGAATACCAGTATAGAGCAGAGAAAAAATAATAATTGTGTTGATTAATTTTTAATCATAAAAGAAATGAGACCAGAAGTTAGTGGAGTGACACAAATAAATGATAAATGCAAAGTTAAAAGTTAACTAAGAATTCTGTACACACTGACAATATACTTCAAAAGTAAAGACAAAGTAAAAAAAAAGCTGTTTTTATAAACACAACTGAGAGAAATTGTGTTATCCTGATACACATTATAAGAAATTCAGCAGGAAGTCTTTCACAGCACAAGCAGGGAGAAACCTGAATCCATAGGAAAAAATGAAGTCCTAAAAAATAGTTAAGAAACAAGAAAGGAGCTAAAAACAAGAAAAACTGTGCTTCTTTCAACTTACATGAAGTCTAGGAAAAAAACAAGCTATTTCACCAGCTGTCAGAAGGGCAATCACCTTGGTAGGTTATAACAGCTGCCATGGACTGGGAAGGGGTGTGAAAGAGGCACATGGACAACTCAAAATAGAATTCCATAGGTTGTCTGAATCATGAATGTGAAAGTATGTATAACCTTATTCATTGAAAATTTAATATTGTTGTTCTTCATACTGCATATGTTTAATCTTAATTTCAGAAAATGAAAAGACAATATTATACTTGTTGAAACATCTATGAAAGAAATAAGAATAATGACAACAATTTCTTATTTTAAAAAGTATAAAATATTTCTTGGAAAGTGCTGAAGAACTAGAAAGCACTATTTCCTTCCCCTGCAAGGAAAGCATAGATTTAATATCTCTTACTATTCCCTGAAACACAGAAGACATTTTATGTTACTTTGCCTACAGTACAGAGGCCATCCTCCTGTTTTTGCATTTGCTACTTCCCCTGCCAATTTTCTCACAACTTTGTACCCACTAGGATTTTGCATATTCCTCCCTCAGTACTACCTTCCCTCCCAATCTGACATAAAAGCTCAGCTCTAGTTTTGTCTGGACTGACAAGGACTCCTAAGTTCAATTACTAAATATGAGGTTCCCTGCTCAACTCCTGGGACTACTAATGGTCTGGATCCCTGGTAAGAACAGAGAGAGATGAAGAAGTAGGTGGGGTGGGAAGGTGACCTCTTGGCCCGACTTCTATCAATGTGTTTCTGTTCACAAAGGTATGTGCAGGTTTTGACCTCCATATAAGCATATGAAATTTAGATCTGTAAGTGAGGAAGATTCCCGAGACAGAATATTCTGTGCTCTGGTGAAAAATCTGGCTCAGAAACAGGGGGATGAATTATGCAATTTTAGAGGCCCTTGTATTTCCCACATGTTAAGTTCTTTTAAAAATTGAATTATCTTGGGTGTGTGGATCAAAATCACAAAAAATGTATCAACTGAAAGAAATAACAAAGGAAAGTCATAAAAAATGTATTAGGATGTTTGGTCATAACCTTATACTTCTGTTCCATTTCAGGATCCAGTGGGGTTGTTACCATGACTCAGACTCCTCTCTCTTTGTCCCTCACCCCTGGAGAGCAGGCCTCCATCTCTTGTAAGTCTAGTAAGAGCATTCAGCATAGTGATGGAAATACCTATCTGAGTTGGCTCCGTCAGAAGCCAGGCCAGTCCCCACAGCTCCTGATCTATAAGGTTTCCACTAGGTTTTCAGGGGTCCCAGACAGGTTCAGTGGCAGTGGATCAGGAACAGATTTCACACCCAAAATTAGCAGAGTGGAGGCTGAGGATGTTGGAGTTTATTATTGTATGCAAGCTACAAAACTCCCTCCCACAGTGATACATTACAGAACAAAAACTTCCCAGCTTGGCATGGTCCAGCTGCCACATGTGTTTCTTGTCAAGGGAGCAGCACAGCAGACTCTCAGACTCTTCTGGAAAAGGAAGATGCTGGAGAACTCCAGGGTATTGGTGCTTGCTCTCTGTCCCCTCTATTACCTCTACTGTTTGCTGTAACTACAAAGCAGGCACTAAATGTTAAGAACTCATCTTCTGCAGCAGCCCTTGATGCCTAAAGCAGTAGGGAGAGTGACAGCTCACTCTCCAGGTGCTCAGTTATGATGACGGGGGAGCTGAGTAACAGCTCATGGCAATCCTCCCTGACTGGCCACATTTGTCACAGATATTTAGTCAGCATAACAACTAGATAGTTAATGAGGATTGATTACAACAAAAGTTATATGTTGAATATTATCTATTTGGGGTATATTTTTCACAGGATCATATTTATTGATATTCAGAACTTCCTAATTTTCTACCTATACAATATTTAATACCAATGTCACCATTTATAATTGAAATAGTCTTCTATAAAACCTACCTGCAGTAAAGTTATGATGTAAGTAATTACTAATAACACTTTTTGTGTACTTAAATTGACTTTTATAAATTCATAGAAAGTGTCCAAAAATATTTGATTTGCCTCATTTAGTGTTTGCTGATTGCATGGGAGTTCCTAGCATAATTAAAGTGGGCTTTGAAAATAAACAACATGAACTGAATGATGAAGAACACAAAGTTCACTACACGTAACATAAGATAAACCCAAAATTATGGGGATATTTCTCTCTCTCTAAAAGCCTAAGGATTGTATCCTAACTACTACTTCTGAGATAAGGAATTAGTGTTATCTTACCAAAAGAAAATGTGTTCGTCAATACAAAATATTTTCAGATAGTATCTTAACTACCTGACAATAAATCAAAGACCCCACCACATAGTCACAATGATACATAAATTTGATGCTTTCAACAGATCTATTTAAAATGGTTCTCCAAATTTTCATGTGCCCTACTGATGCATTATGTCAGTTACAAGCCCAAACTAAATAATGTAGAACAAAAGGATGAGTGAATCAACAGAAAACTTTCCTGCTTCATTTTAGTTATATAAATTGCATCTGAGACAACTTCCTATTCAAAGGTAGCTAAAAGTGGGTTTGTTATTTAAATTACGAATTTCCTTTCTTTAGTGAAAGTCCATACTAAATGAATCTGTATTGCTATTAGAATCTATTTTTTAAACAACTACTTGTTACTCCTCTCCAAGTAGGCAGTGTTGATTTCCAAAAACACATAGTAATTATCTGCTCAAGTTTCATGTGTGACTTCAGTCTCCAAGGTGATGTTGGGCTGATCCAGTCTCTAGCCATTCTTTCTGTAACCCGAGGGGACACAGCTACCATTACAAGGTAGGCTGCTTAGGACATTAGCACAGAAACTGTGTAAGGTTCCAAAGCTCCTTCTTAAGTTTGCCTCCCTGTCCATCTCTGAGATGACCTGGGGGTGGAGTAGCAGTGGATGAGGGACAAATTTTACCCTCACCATCAGTAATCTAGAGACTGAAGATGCCACAATTTGTTGTCATCAGGAAAGGGGAAGTACTCCTCCCACTGTGCTACAACCCAGAACAAAAACTAGCTAGGCCTGGCTAAACAGAAAGAACGGGCAATGCCATGCTCTTCTGATTTTTGCAGATGCAGTTGGAGCAATGACCTAACCACTATAGCGAAGTTTGTCCTATAACTGAAGAACTGAAACCTAAGTCATCGTTTCATGTCTGATTGCAACTTTATCCATAGATATTTTTCAAAATAAATGCCAATTATTGAAGACAAAAACTCCTTTTATTCTACCTAATGATTGACAAAAACTGTACTTTACTATTTGGTAAAAATGGTAAATTTCTTCATTGGGGCTACAAATGTTCAATGGGGTCAAAAACGTATTAAATTAGAATGTTATGAAACAACATTCTAATGTAACAAGGTGGAGCTGTCATGACAGAAGAAACATTGATTCAAGGAGGATGAACATGGATCCTACTACCTAAGCAGGTGTCTTAAACTTTACATTTGTGAACACAAAGGTCAACACAAAGATGCCATTTACCCAGTGGAACAACCATCTGAGCATTCAACAGGTGTGAGATACTGAAAGTGTGATGTATTAAAACTAATTCATGGCAGCAGAAATAGAAACCTCTCACTAGTTCTTTGGAAAGGAGTCTTTCCCAGGGAGAGTGCACAGCTGGAATATAGGGAGGAAATCAGAGTCCTCGTTTGCCAGTCCTAGGAAAACCTTGGGGCTGAAGATGTAATGCTGAAGTCAAGAATCCACAATTGCCCCAGAAGTTTCCCTGTACCAAAAGTTGAAGTGCCAGGTCACTCGTGAGTAAGGAAAGTGACTGTGGGAGTGCACGTGAGGTGGATGAACTAAATGGACAGTTCATATTATGTCTTGACTTACATTTGAAATATGGTAGATCCTTCATCATCCTAAAATGAACATCCTATACTGCTTATAAGACACTTGAAATAGATCCTCCTTCATCCATCTCAAACCCAAATTGCAGCATGAAATCTAACCTTTTAACTCTTAATTCCCATTTCTCCAGGCCATTATATTTCTCTTAAGATCTTTAATAAGTTTTTCTTCTATTGTATTGTATACTTATTCATTCAATTATAATTTTGGTGCACTTGCACATTTGGAATACAGGTTTATATCACATGTGAATGACTTTTACCACATTTTGTCACTACTTACAACAGTTTCAATCATTTTTTTCAATATGACATATTATTATCCCCAAATGAAAAAAATATGCTATAATAAGGCTTATTGTAAGTCACTGTGGTTTTAGACAGACAGAAGGATTAGTTTTATCCATAGGCTACCTTAAGTTAGAGAGGATCATTTGAAAACAATTATAGTATGTACCTTGATTGTTAAATCAAAATGACAAGAAAGGATAAGAAAAGGTCACATTTTGTAATTTTTTTTCCTTTTTTCTGTTTTTACTTAGGTTTGAACTCAGGGCTTCAGGCTTGCTTAGTAGGCACCGTGCTGCTTGGGCAGGCCTCCAGCCATTTCTACTCTGGCTATTTTTATGGCAGCACTGGCATGTGAACTCCTGGCTTGGCACTTGCAAGGCAGGTTCTCTGCTGCTTAAACCATTATTCCAGCCTTTCCTGGGCTGGTATTTTGGAGACAAGGTCTTATTTTTTCTGATGTCAGCCTGGACGTCAATCCTCCTGTTTTAAATTCCACAGTTGAGATGGCAGACACACACCCACCACATCCAGGTTTTTCTGTTCATATGGTGTCTTACAAATGTTTTTTAATTATGAGTTGGTGTTGTTGTGGAAGTATGGTCAGACAAGAAACCAAACAACACTTGGAGGAGTGGAGAACTCAGATTTTATTTTTATGCCAATGGGCTCAGACATGTACCTGTGTCTTGAGCACTGAACAAAGGATTCACAAGATATTTAAAAGGTAGTGCAGGGCATCAGGTTACAAAAATGTGCTCAGGTTATGGTGTTCTAACCAGTGAGTTAGATTGTTTAGGTTAATTGGGCTGGTAGTGAACTAGGGACCTAATGTTGTTTAGATAAGAACAGCAGGGGAGGCCTGCTTTGGAAAGTTTATTTACAAGTATAGACAAAGAAAGGCAGGAATGGGTGATTATCTCAGCATGGCGCCTTTCATCTGGGTCCTAAACTTTTGCATGGCTCTAATGGGCAATTCCTCCTGCTTTACAGTTCTGTCTGAGGTTACAGCTTTTAATTGACAGTTTACCATGTTTTATGACCCTGTTTCAAGGCTATCTTCCTCTTCATTGTGAAATCATTAACCTCCCAATTAAAATCTCAAAAGTAGCTTGGAATGATGGGGTGTGCCAGTGTACTCAGCTATTGGTTGAAGTGGTGTCTTGAAAACTATTTGCCTGGGCTGATCTTATACTACAATCCTCCTCCCATCTAAATTTCCCAAAGAGTTAGAATTACAGGCAAGGACTTATGACATATTTTAATTCGAATGTATGCCAGCTATTTATTTATGTTTGGGAAGAAATTATTTTCAAACTTTATTCCACTTATTCTATGAAAATACCCAAATATTAACCATCAGGAGTTCATCCTAGTCAAAGCTTAAGAAAAATCATTATAATTTGAACATGTGCCCATGACATCTGATGGCTGTATGAGGCCAGATATGAGCCCCTCCACTGCCTCGCAACTAATTCTTCCCTTCATCACAAAGCACCGCCTACTATAGGGTCTTTCCATCCTGCTTTGTTCAGTACAATAAATTGTCATTATTCTACAATTTACATGAAAAATGTTTTTTAATTCCCTTCTCAACATCCAACTGAGTGTTTCAACTAATGCATTTCCAATAAGAAAAAAAAATCACATTTGTGCACTCAACAACTTTCTACTTAGTACTAGTTTCTAGAGGAAGTTAAATCCATGATGTAAGGGATACTGCACATGAGTAAATGGCATCTTTGATCCCAAGTGCTGATATTGTTGTAGTAGAAGGGAAGAGTTCCATGTCAGAAAGAATTGCTGTGTAGATGAAATTTAATAAAGCAGATTTTGAAGGTGTTAAATAATGGAAAGGTATAGTTTCTGGAGATGTGAGACTATCTTTACTGATGAGGGAACACCTGGGGTCACCTAGACATGTACTGTGAATGGTGAAGAAGCAGCCATGAAATCACATGACTGAATACAAATGGCAAACACAAAGAGAACAGTCTTGGGAAACCCAATGTTCATGAGAATTAAGATGAAGCATTACATGGTTATTGAGAAAAATACCTCTCCAGTAATATCAATGCCACCAGGGATCATAAAAGTTGAACACTTTCTGATATTTCATTTCTATAAGAGTAAAATTTATCCTAACATTTTTTCATCACCCATGTGGTTCTGAGCTAAATACATGACACAGAGTATGCCCTCCATTTAGAAGCTATGAGGCCAGCTGTGCATACCTTCACTGTTGCTCTACAAGTTTACCAAACCCCTGCCTTACCCAAAAGCTTTTAGCAGAATTTGGTCATTCTCTTGGATTTAGCACCTGGGGAAAATCCAGCACTGGACACTGACATTGTGCTTTGGTTCTCTGAGTCATGACAGTAGCTGAGACAAGAGACACATCCATGCAATAGAGTTCATAGCTTCTGGAGGTCTGAGGTTAAGACCTTGATCGGTTGGCACAGCATTTGCCATCCACTTATCAGCTAGCATGAATTTAGAAACTGATGGAGTGGGACATCATTAATATGGGGCATATTTGTGTTTTTCTCCACCTCTAAATTCTAGTGTTCACATTGAAATCCAGCTTCCCTCTCAGTGTGTCCACAATAATTGGTCTCCATCAAGTGCCTGTAAGCACAGGAATCCAGAGAAGGTTCCAAATATATGCTAAGTTAAATTGGACCCAGTGCAGTGAGCATGAGTCAGGTCCTTGTTAAATAAATGGTAGGTTAGTTGTCCTGGTGAAATTGCTGACTATTGTTCTCTAAAAGACTAGTAGCATATTAGTACTGCTATTAAGAAGCATATTATCATTAAAACTTAGTTCCCCAGGTATGTTCATTATGGGCAGCGACATTCCTAGTGCGCTATAAGCATTTGTGTCCAATGCTACACTGAACCATAACACAAATAGACGCATTTTCATCCTCTTTGAAAATCCATTTGGTCAGCACTGACCTATTTGCATGTGTCACTCAAAGTGTGACACCCCACAGCAGACTCTTTAGTAAGCTTTAATATGACAGGTCAGTGAGCTGCACATGTATGCTTGGCCGGTATGTGTTTTGTTTCCTTTTGTCCATATTCATTCAGTATTAATTTAATCACATGACATGCCACTGTGACCCCAAAACATCAATTCTTGAATTGAAATAGTACTATGACATTATACAAGCAATTCATAACACATCTCTTGAGCATAACTTAGTATTATGTAGCTTATGATTTTATTATAGAATTTCTTTGTTCAGATCCACAACCTGACTGCTGTCTGAGTATTACATGGTGGCGGTAATTAAGAAGAGAAGGAAGGTGAAAGAGAGGAAAGAAATGTTCTCTCAGGTAAGGATTTGTTGGAAAGAGAAGGTTAGAGGAAGTGTGAGCTAATTTGTTGTGTTTATCTTTATACTTTGCCATGCAATGCTTGCAGTGTTACTTTAACGGGCTTTTACTGAGAGGTAAATCAGAATTTTTCTTCCTGTAAAGGATGTATGTACAAATGTGTTTATTATTTACAAAGCATTCTCAATATAGCTAGTGAAGGATGAAAGGATGGACTCCTTGTATGTTTGCAGTGTTTTAAGGGAGAAACATGTTACCTTGGTGATGAAACTCTAAATAGATCCAACATCAAAAAATAGAAAAAAATTTAAAGAGACAAATGAAAAAAATTACCAAAGGTAATGGAATTATTGTATCATAAAGGTAAATTTAATTCACTAATTAACCAAAGAATATAGCTCCAAAACATTAAGTAACCATGTTAGGTTAAAGTCCTAGCATTTTACAATGATTTAAAAAACAGGGGATAAATCTCCACAATATTGAGTTTTATTTACATACTCTGCTTTCCTCCTTTAACATATGATTTTACTAATCTGCTTCTCAGGGTTGATAGGAAAACCTTATGCAGCTTCAGTTTCACATCAACCGTTCACAGCAATGAATTTGCTATTCCCAGAAGGTGGTTTTGTTGGTGAGAGTTAGATATCATCACTTCCTCTTTCTGTTCCCACATCATCAATTCATTTAGTAGTTTTCTGGAAGGAGTTAGCATTTGTGATATCAAAAAACCAACTTGTTACAGCAGTGTCATAAACATGGAAACAACCAAGCTCCTTTTTGATCTTGACCTGTTGTGTACCATAATTGCAATGGCTCTGTGCTACCTTCCTAATGCATTGTTCATGATGAAAAAAATGTCTGTACAGTTGTTGCAAGAGAGATGTTAAAACTGTCAGACTTATATCTAGTAATGAAGGAAAGTTTCCTTTAGGAGAAGGAAGCAGTTCAGAAGCAAGTAGAAGTGACTTATCTTTAGATTTTCAGCCCAAGGCCTTTACATACTTGGCAGACACAGTGCAGAGATTAAGGTTCCCTAGGTAGAGAGTGGTGCCTTGGATCAGTGGCACTTCTAGGACCTTTCTTCCCTCAATTACAATGGTTGTCACTTCTGCCCAACTACCAAGCATACAACCTCTGAAGATAATTACAGAGCAGGCAGCTGCAGTTCTCAGAGCCTACTGTGGAAGTGTTTCTAAGTGAGAATGATAAGGCTGGCTTGACAGATATTGACCAAGGTAACCTCAGCCTCCCACCACCTCAATTATTGCACATCAGAGGATAACTGAGTGCTGTCCCCATCTCTTTATAAAACCCCCATATTTGCAATCTCAATTTGATCATGCAACTAGTAATTTAACTGCTCTGTGAGCACTATCTCTTCAAAATTCCGGTGAACTGATATTCTTTTGTTCTTAATGAATTGGCCAATTACTGAGAAGAAGAATCATTTGAGATTCTAAAGAAAATGATCTAGTGGTGGACTGAATAAGATCAGCATCAAGGATACAGGAGAAGTGATTCACATGTAGTCCAGACATCAAGACCACAAAGAAAATCCTTAAGTTGTTATGTCATAAGGGATGCAAATGCCATTATAAACACAGCTGAGTCCTGGTCTGAGATACTGGGAAAGCAGGAGTTATGCAGCCCCATTATCAGCAGGAGCCCTGAGGCTTGGGAGATCTCTATGCACTTAGTGCTGTGAGCCTGACCACAGTGAGCCTTATCTTCCTTTGTGCAAGTTTCTGAATATTTTCAACTTTATTTTGTGATCCTTAAGTACCACTCTCAGTCAATGAAAACCCTTCCACAAGGATTTTTGGAGTAAAGTTAGAACAACAGATCAATGAACCAAGAAGTGTGTGAAAATAAGTTTTGAAATTTTGTAGCAACTATGTGCTCAGTAGAATGCCTTGGCCTTGTGAATTGTAAGAGTAGGGGGCAGAGCACACTGAAAGCAAATTCACCATTTCAGGTGAGGCTCACTGAATGGGTCCTGGAGGGGAAGATTATGAATAGGAGGGGAGAGAGTTTCTAATATCAATGTTGTCCTCCAGCCCATCTCCCAGAATCCTCATCAAAGAGCAGGACACACAATAAGCACAAAATTGATGTATTCAACATGTGTTGTATATCTTTGTAAGCAGAACAGAGAGTGGCTGAGAAAAGACTCCACTGCAGACATTGAATGACAACCCACTTGGCATTGGCCCCTCAGGACCAATGAGAAGAGCACAGTGAATAGCCACCCCCACAGAGATAGGGCAGTTCTGAGGTCTTGGTCTCTTTATCATTTTGGCCCTGGGTCTCAGCTAAGTTCAGGGTTCTGGGCACTGCAGTTCCCATGATCCCCTGTAGTCAATTCCATGGGCAAGACTTCTGGTTGTCCCAGGCATACAGCCTGATTATTTAGCAGAACAGCTGCTTTTTTCATAGCACAGGGCCAGCATCTAGAAGCTCTCAGGAAGGCAGTCTAACCTTGGTCCTTTTTGAAACCATTCTTCCAAATCTCTCCTGTTTCTACCAGTACCTGATAATCTGTGCTGGCCTTAAATTTAAGAAACACTTCCTCACTTTCTGAAGCCAACAGTGCCACCTATATAACTAGAAATTTGACTTCATTGCCATTCTTGGGGCCTGGCTTGTTCCAACCTCACCAATCTAAGACACCCTTGGATCTCTTGTCCTTTTCTGACTTGGAAGCCTTTAACAATATAAAGTTTGGCAAAGCTCTTAAAACTTACATAGCACTCAGCCTCCTCCTCCTTTGGTTTATTAATCACCACCTCTTCTCTTCCACACATGACAAGGTAAAATGAGTCTCTCCCAACCTTGGACATGAGAAGGATTAAGAAGAACATGTAATCAGATCTATAATGATACATAAAGGGTGTGGGACCCGAAATAGATTTTGAAAAGAATTCTGGCTCCTTAGGAAAGAGAGAAGCTAAATAGCTTTGCCATACACTTTGTCCTGGAATAGCTGTGAGAGGACTTGATGCTGAGAGCTGCAGCAGTCATTTTGAAACCATGAGGCATTAAGCACAAGATAACAAATTCAGTTTGGTGAAGGTGGCAAATGGAGATAAGGATGAATCAGCTGTCAGTGAGCTACTTTATCAACACTAAATGAGCCAATCTTGTAACTTCCATTAATGGCTTTAACCATCACTGTAGATTATTTTTATTGCTTCTAAAATAATTCTAGTTTATCCAGAAAAGATAGTCAAAGTAAAGAACCTGGCTGAGACTTAGGTCTGCTCTTCAAGAGTATATAGGCATTATCAAATCTTTATGCTTATTTTCTTAGGGCTCTAAAAACTGAAGAGCTGGAAACCATGATAAGATTTGATCTCTTCACGCATCTTATTCATGTTGTAAGAATGTCTAGAGAAACTTACACCCACCTTGAGAAAGTAATAAATTCTATCCTCTTCTTATTGCTCTTGTTATATCCTAACACACAATACCCTTTTCCTCTCCTCCAGGAGCTGGCATGCATAAGGGTTATATAATGGAATTTTGTTGAAAATGAGATAACAACAGTAGAGAAGATTTAAAATCAGGGCCAATATTCATCTCGTCAACATTAAAATTGTGTTTGCAGGTTCCCCTCATTCATTGTCCCTTATACTCTACACCTTTTTTGTGGGGAGCAAGCTGGCTGATCTAAAGGCTTCCCTCAAAGGTTGCATTGTGAGAGCTAGGGAAGAAAAGCTTCTTAACTGTACCAACTCTTTTCTGAAGATGGATTTGAGTATCCCCATTAGGAGGCCAGAATGAGTTCAGAGGCAATCTATGGGTGTGAGAAGAACCGATTGAAAACTTTAAACTATGGCCACAGAGGAGTAATGCAAAATGTGGAAAATTATGTGTTTCTAAAAACAAATACTGTATATATGTTACCACATATTTTTGAGCTTAGTCATCAGGATTGCATATTCTCTGAAATCATATGTCAATGGTCTGAATATGACGCCAATAATATTTCAAACTCTGTTTTTTGACTTTTGCACTTGACAGTCACTAACATTCCTCACCCTTTGCTTTTTCCAGGGTCTTATATCAATAACTCTCCAGGTCATGACTCAGCAAAAGTAAATAAATACTGGGTTTATCCATTAAAAATAAAAACATTGTTGCTTTGAAAATAAAAGAGATGAGAGTTCAGGCTCTCTGTTTTGAAATACCTCAGTTTGTATTGTACTCACCTATTCTACTTCTACAAAATTTCAGGTGTAACGATTTTATTTGTTATTCAAATATTTGACTTCGCCACAGCCATCCATTGGCACATACTTATGCATTTTAAGAGTCTTATTTCTCTTTTTGTTTCTTTTGTGTATCAAACTATAATGCAATAGAAAAGAGGAAATCTGTAAGAAAAGGACCTTAGAGTCAGGCAGAAAACAATAGATGCATCAATTAAGTTTTCATCATAAAAGGTGGAGAGTAGAAGAGAGTGGGATAATATAATTAAATTATGAATGGAAAGTAAAAAGTCAACCAAGAATTCTACATTCATTTACATTGTACTTCAAAAGTAAAGACAAAGTAAAAACACATTGTTTTTATAAATACAAATGAGAGAAATTGTTTTGTCCAGATGCACCTTACAAGAAATTGAGCCCAAAGTCCTTCACCATCATAAGCAGTCCAAAATCTGATTCCATGGAAAAAATAGAGGGCTTAAAAATAATTAAGAAACAAGAAAGAAGCTAAAAATGAAGAAAAAGTACTTTCTGAAAAGTACAGGAAGTCTAGGAAAAAAAAACAAAGTAATTTGGAAGCTGTCAGAAGGACAATCACGTTGGTAGTTTGCAGCAGATGCCATGTGCTGGGAAGGGGTATGAGCTCAGCACATGGAGAACTTGATATAGCATTCCATATTTCATCTGCATTGTAAACATGAATGTATGTAAAATCTTCTTCACTGCAAATTTTATATTGATGGTCTTCATATTATATATGTTTAATTTTAATTTTATAAAATATAAAGACAGCATTAACATTGTAGAAATGTCTATGAAAGAAACAAGAAACACAAAATAATTTCTTATGATAATGTACGTAGGAAAGTACTGAAGAACTGGAAAGCAGGTAGAATAAAAAGAGGGAGCAAGCCGATGTCCCTTATCTGGCAAGGAAGGCATAGATTTGATCCTCTTACTCTTCCCTAAAACACAGAAGACATTTTGTCATTTTGTTCACAGTTCAACACCCACCCCCTGTTTTCTCTCTTTCTATTTCCTCTGTCAGTTTTCTCAAACCACTGAGCCCACTGGGACTTTGCATGTTGCTCCCTAGGGAGGACCCTTCCCTGCAAGTCTGACATTAAAGCTCAGCTCTAACCTTGTCTTGACTGACAAGGTCTTCTGAGTTCAATTCCTAAATATGAGGTGGTATGCTCAGCTCCTGAGGCTGCTAATGTTCACGGTCCCTAGTAAGGACAGAGGGAGATGAAGAGGAGATGGGGTGGACTGGCGATCTCTGGAACCCCCTGATTGCCATGTGTGTTCTCTCCATATGTGAGACGTGCAGTTTGTATCCTTCAAGACAGGCATAACAGATTGTCCTCCATGAGGTTTAGAGAGATTTCAGGAAAGTCTTCTGTGCTTTGGTGAAGATTGTGGCTCAGAAAGAGGTGGATGAACTATGTAAATTCTAGAGGTCCTTGTATTTTGCAAATGTTAAGTTCTTTTTCAAATTTTGATATTTTTGGTGTATAGATCAAAATAAAAAAAACTTCTCCAGAAATAAATAGCAAAGAAAATTATGAAAATGTCTTGTGATATTCAGTCATGTCCTTGAACTTCCCTCTTACTTCAGGATCCAGTGGGGACATTGTGATAACCCAGATTACACTCTCCTTGTCCATCACCCCTGGAGAGCCAGCCTCCATCTCCTGTAGAGGAACATTGTACATAGTAATGGAATCACCTATTTCCATTGGCTCCTTCAGAAACCAGGCCAGTCTCCAAAGCTTCTGATCTGTCGGGTTTCCAATAGGTTTCTGGAGTCCATTACAAGTTCAGTTGCAGTGAATCAGAGACAGATTTCACACTCAAAATCAAGACAGTGGAGTCTGAGGATGTTGGAGTTTATTACTGCATGCAAGATGCAAGAGTTATTCCTTGAAAATCCCATCAAAATTCCAATAACATTCATTAAAGAGATTGAAAAATCTACCATGAAACTTATATGGAAACACAAGAGGCCACGAATAGCCAAGGCAATATTCAGTCAAAAGAACAATGCAGGAGGTATCACGATACCTGACTTCAAACTATATTACAAAGCAATAACAATAAAACAGCATGGTACTGGCACAAAAACAGACATGAAGACAAGTGGAACAGAATAGAGGACCCAGATATGAACCCACACAACTATAACCAACTTGTCTTTGACAAAGGAGCTAGAAATATATGATGGAGAAATAGCAGCCTCTTCAACAATATCTTCTGGGAAAACTGGTTAGCAGTCTGCAAAAAACTGAAACTAGATTCATTATATCACCCTATACCAATATTAACTCAAAATGGATCAAAGATCTTAATATCAGACCACAAACTCTAAAGTTGATACAGGAAAGAGTAGGAAATACTCTGGAGTTAGTAGGAATAGGTAAGAACTTTCTCAACGAAACCCCAGCAGCACAACAACTAAGAGATAGCATGGATAAATGGGACAAGAAATGGTCTCTAAACTGAAGAGAACACCCACAGAGTGGGAGAAAATATTTGCCAGCTACACATCAGACAAAGGACTGATAATCAGAATATACAGGGAACTTAAAAAACTAAATTCTTCCAAAACTAATGAACCAATAAAGAAATGGGCAAGTGAACTAAACAGAACTTTCTCAAAAGAAGAAATTCAAATGGCTAAAAAACACATGAAAAAATGCTCACCATCTCTAGCAATAAAGGAAATGCAAATTAAAATCACACTAAGATTCCACCTCACTCCTGTTAGAACAGCCATCATTTAGCACCACCATGAACAACAGGTGTTGGCGAGGATGCAGGGAAAAACGAACCCTCTTCCACTGTTGGTGGGAATGTAAACTAGTACAACCACTCTGGAAAAAAAATTGGAGGCTACTTAAACAGCTAGACATTGATCTACCATTTGATCCAGCAATACCACTCTTGGGGATACACCCAAAAGACTGTGACACAGGTTACTCCAGAGGCACCTGCACACGCATGTTTATTGCGGCACTATTCACAATAGCCAAGTCATGGAAACAGCCAAGATGCCCCACCACTGACGAATGGATTAAGAAAATGTGGTAACTATACACAATAGAATTTTATGCAGCCATGAAGAAGAACAAAATATTATCATTCACTGGTAAATGGATGGAATTGGAGAACATCATTATGAGTGAGGTTAGCCTGGCCCAAAAGACCAGAAATCGTATGTTCTCCCTCATATGCGGACATTAGATCAAGGGCAAACACAACAAGGGGACTGGACTTTGAGCACATGATAAAAGCGAGAGCACACAAGGGAGGGGTGAGGATAGGTAAGACACCTAAAAAATTAGTTAGCATTTGCTGCCCTCAACACAGAGAAACTAAAGCAGTTACCTTAAAAGCAACTGAGGCCAATAAGAGAAAGGACAAGGAACTATAGAAAAGGTTAGATGAAGTAGAATTAACCTAGAAGGTAACACACATGCACAGGAAATTAATGTGAGTTGTTCCTTCCTATTATTGCTTATACTCTCTTCAACAAAATTAGAGATAAGGGCAAAATAGTTTCTGTCGTGTATTGAGAGGTGGGGAGGAGAGGAAGGGGGCAGAGTTGGCGGTAAGGGAGGGGGTGGGGGCAGGGGGGAGAAATGACCCAAGCCTTGTATGCACACATGAATAATAAAACAATAAAAAAGAGTTATTCCCACAGTGGCCCACCATCAAACACAAACCTCCCTTTTTGGGGTGACCCAACAACCACCTGTGCTGTTTGTCTGAGGAGCAGTAAAGCAGACTCTCACACTCTGTGAAAGGAAGATGCTGAAGAATGCCTTTTCTGGATACTGCAGTTACAGGACAGGCACCTGTTAAGAACACATCTTCTGCATCAACCCTGGATGGATAAAGCGGTAGTGAGAGTTAAGTGGCCCAAGTTCCCAGCTATGATGACAGGGAAAGTTGAGTAACAGCTCATCACAAACCTCCCCGTCTGACCACATTTGTTATAAAGGTTTAGCCAGCATAATAAATAGACAATTGATGCAGATTGGTTGTAAGAGAAGTTAAGTCCATGTTGACCATTGTAAATTTAGAGTATATTTTCACAGGATAATATTTGGTAATATTCAGAAATTCCTATTTTTCCACCTATGTAATTTCTAGTAACAACTTCACTAGTTATACTTTTTTTGGTTGTCCTGGTGTGACAGGAAGGAAGGTAGGAGGAAGGGAGTTGGTGAATGCTACAGTAAAAGAAAAGACAAACTACAATTGGGGAAGATTACCTCGAGACCGGGAATGGGTCACCTCACCCCAGTGGGTTAGAGCCTCCAATACAATACCATGCGACTATGTAAGGGACAAACTGTACTTGCCCCCTTCATTCTGTAACCTGCACTATATGGTGATCCATAACAGGGCCTCCAGACCAGGGCTTATATGGACTCAGTACAGCCAAGAGATGCTTAAATTCCTGTGAGAGGAGCTGCCAGGGATGGACAAAGCAATTGATGTTACTTGTTTTCCCCTGTGTGCCAGAGAGGAGGATCCCTTACCTCCTTCTCCACAGTCCTTATCTCTTCTGTCTTTGTCTCTGTCTTGAAGTCTGGCAAACAGATGGAATAGGAGGAGGTCAGAGTAAGAACACCTCCCTAGAGTGCATGCTTAAAACTTTAAAAGGGGATTTAATGGAGATTACTCCTGGTAAGCTTAGGACCTTCTGTGAAATAGACTGACCTGCTTTTGGAGTAGGATGGCTCTTCAAGTGATCATTAGATAAGGTCATAGTCATAGAGTTTTTGAAGTGGTTGTAGGGGAACCAAGACACCCTGATCAATTTCCTTATATTGATTGCTGGCAGGATGCAGTCCTTCACTGGCCCACATGGCTAAAGCTCCACCTAGAGGGAGCATGTAGGGTTATGGTAGCCAGGATGGCAGCAACTTCCACATGCAGGGAAAATTGTAAAAAGCCAATGAAACCCATATTAACAGAGGACCCTAAAGAGAACTTACTCTTTTATGTGCCACTGTTCCCACCTTTGCCTCCCCCGTATATATTTTCTCCACCATTCCCAGAAGGGGGAGCAGCATCTGACAAGGAAGCCCCATCAGCAAATACATTCACAAGGCCAAGCCCAGGGACTGCAACTACCCTACTTTCTTCAGGCCCCATGAGCCTCATGCTCACTCTGAGTCCACCAATCCTCATTCCACAGCTCCCTGAGAGACTGGCCCCTAGGTTTAACCAAGAACATTTAAACAGTCCCACTATTGGCCTAGTCTGTCCCCCAGAACCCACCACCTTGCAGATGTGTCTGAGGGAGGTCCAGGCCAAGTATATTACAGCCAGCATGGTAGATACAAGGAGCAAAGTGAACACTCATTTACGAGCCCTTCCCACTACAGACCTCCTTAACTGGAAGCAGCATACCTTCTCCTTCATGGAAAAGCCACAGGCCCTGATTTATCTAATGCAGTCAATCATCCAAACTCATAAGCCAAGCTGGACAGCCTTCCAACAGCTTCTTCTAACTTATTTAATACTGAGGAGTGACACAGTTATAACCATGGCAGCTCTAAGGTAGCTGGAAAACCATTTCCTTGTGGACTCTCTATATGCTCAAGCCTATGCTCAGGGCCAGTTCTCTGAGGAGGACCCCTGTTGAGACCCGACTGATGACAGAGATTACCCATAGCTTGAGTGGTATCAGGAGGCTTTGTTAGGAGGCATGAAAAAAGTAGGAAAAATAGCCATGAATATGACTAAGAATGGAATTCCACCAAAAGCCAGATGAGAGCCCCAGTAAGTTTTATGAACAACTATGTGAGGCCTTCTGCCTCTATACCCCTTTTGACCCAGAGACAGCTGAAAACCAGAGGATGATTATTGCTGCCTTTGTCAGCTAGGCTCAGGGGAGCATAAGGTGAACGTTGCAAAAGCTTGAGGGGTTTGTTGGTATGAATGTTCACACCATACATATATGTATGTCTGTATGGTAATCTCATGTGTCATACCATACATACATGCATGTATGTGTGTAAATCCCATGTATGGCAGTCAGCACCCCTGACTTGCCCTAGAGAGGAATCAAGGAGGGACCAATGAGCCTACTGTTGTCAAGAAGGACAATGGAAGAATGAGTATCTCCAATGACCCAGAGACCCCCAGAAGGCCCCTCAGACCAGAGGCAAAGACTGAATTATTGGAGGAAAGTATTGGCCATTTCAGTGGAGGAATGGCCCCTGGGAGGAAGATGTCATTGGACTAGCCACTTTTGAGGATTGTGAAGAAGACTAGGACAGACTGGGCTCCATTCTACTGGGCCCCCAGGAGCCTATGGTCCAAATGAAGATGGGGGCCATCTCTTTGACCTAATGGTAGACACTAGTGTAACCCACTTGGTTGTAACCCAACCTGTGGGTCCTCTCTCACAGAGACATGCAGCTATTCTCAGGTTCACGAGAGATCAAATGTGTCACCCTTTCCTTGCATCCAGGAAATACAATCCTGGAAAGCATGAAGTAAGACATGAGTTCCTTTACCTTCCTGATTGCTCTGTGGCCCTAATGGGCAGAGATTTGTTATGCAATTTAAGGGCACTAATAACCCTTGACTCTGATGTCATAAAACTGAGGGGATCTGAAGCCAAGACTCTGACTCTCACAGTTGCAGAGGAGGAGGAATGGTGACTCTGTGCCTCTAAAGAAATTTCTGAGCTGCCTGAACATTCCTTTCTGATTCCAGGAGGATGGGCTGAGGACAACACCCCTGGACTGGCTCAGAACATACCTCCAGTGGTGGTAGAATTAAATCCGGGAGCCATCTCTGGTAGCCAGAGGCAATACTATATTCCTCACAAGGCCCAGATTGGGATCCAAAAGCATCTCAATAAACTCCTAAAATATGGGATCCTTTGGCCCTGTCAGTCTATTTGGAACACCCCCTATTTGCCTGTCCAAAAACCAGGGACTGCAGACTTTAGGCCAGTTAAGGACCTCTGTGCAGTTAACTCAACAACTGTTACTTTACACAGTGTAGTCGTAAACCCATACACACTTTTGGGCCTTATCCCAGATGAGGCAAAATTCTTTACCTTACAAGATCTATTGCCCTTGGGAGCAATGACTAGAGTCTGAATCTTCACCAGCACTGGGAAACTCATTAACCACATCTGGATTAATGAACCCAACAAACCTGTGTCCATATACTTTAATTCATGTGCCACAATAGCTAAAAACACTGGGCCCGGGGCAAGTGTGGTGGGCTAGCCTGGGAAAGGGCCTATAGGTTAGATGACAAGTATATATGCCCAGAAAATGATAGTTGGACATCTGGTTGTACAAGCTATGAACAACTCTACTGCTCTTACTGGGGCTGTGAAATGTGGGCAACTTGGTTTAAAGGAGAGGTCTATATCTCACATGGGACTGCTGCTCTTTTACAAAGAGGAAAAGCCCTGACTGCACTTGGTGCCTGTAACCCTGTAAATTTCACTATTTTCAACCTCAATGATGCAGGCTAGGATATTGGGGAAAAGTTTGACATTTTAATCAAAGGAGAGAGAACTGACCCTGGTACTTTGCTGTATTTTCAACTCATCATGATCACTCATGAGAGCTCCTCATACCAGGTCTTTCACTCCTTTTATGAGGAGATACAAAGTGAGTTTCCCATCTCAGTTAAAACCAAAAACCTGTTCCTCTCAATAGCAGAGTCCACAGCACAAACTTGGAATGTAACTTTGTGTTTTGTTTGTGGGGGAATAAATGTAAGAGACCATTGCCCAAGGGAGGTCAAAAAGCTAAACCCACAAGAGACCCTAGCTTTCGGGAGAGTGTCTGCTGTCTAAAACCCTCTGTCATTGGGAATTACTGTATCTCCCATCTGAAGTGCTGATTCTTCACCTGAGTAGGGGACTTGGTCTGTTTGGGACAAAAGTTTTACAATGATGCTACTCTGGAGACTCAATGGTGGGGAGCTCCTCATCACATGGAGACCCAAACTCACCCTCTGGGTAAATTCCCTAAGCTTGCAATAGCCTGGAATAATCTAACCACAGGCATAGAGTGGCAGTCACCTAAGGAACTATATTGGATCTGAGGGGAATGAGCTTACACAATCCTGACCAATGACTGGTTTGGAACCTGTATGTTGAGCACCACCCAGCCTTCTTTTTTCTCAGTCTCCCTCCAACAAGGCAAAAAATTAGGAGTCTCCATATATAAGGAAAGGATAAAGGTAAAGAAGGGAGATACCCTACAAATAGGGGACTGGAAGAATGATGAATCGCCTCCTGAGTGGATCATTCAATATTATGTCCCCACTACATGGGCAGAAGATGGCTCCTGGGGCTATCACACTCCAATCTATATGCTCAACCATATAATTTGGCTTCAGACAGTGGCTGAAATTATAACTAGTGAAACAGCAAAAGCCCTCAGCACATTAGCCAAAGAACAAACTAAATATGCAATGCTATCTACCAAAACAGTTTGGCTTTTGATTATTTGCTAGCCTTGGAGGGTGGAGAATGTGGAAAGTTAAATCTGAGTAACTGCTGTTTACATATTGATGATGAGGGAAAGGTAATTGAAGAGATTATTGATAAGATGAAGAAGCTTGCCCATGTCCCTGTACAGATGTGGAAATGATAGAATCCCAGTAAACTTTCTGGGGACTGGTTCTCAACCCTCAGGGGATACAATATCTTAACAGGGAAAATGTTCCTTATCTTTAGGGCATGCTCATATTATCCTGCCTAATCCACCTGATGTTGGAGACTTTCAGGACCATTATGGAAGCCACTATAGAAAGTGAGACAGCTGAAAAAAATATGATGTTATGGTGCTGTGGATATATAAAACCTTAGATCAATATTATGCTCTTTGACATAAAAGTGGGTCCAAGCATCGAAGAGGGCAATGTGGCAGGAAGGAAGTTAGAGGTAAGGGAGTTGATGAATGCTACAGTAAAACAAAAGACAAACTAGAGTTAGGGAAGCTTACCTAGAGACCAGGAAAGGGTCACCTCGCCCCAGAGGTTAGTGTAGCCAATGCAATGACATGTGATTATGTATGGTACAAGCTGTATCTCCCCTCTCCATTCTGTAGCCTGTACTAAATAGTATGTAAGAAAAGCCCCCATGTTCTCAGGGCTCAGCCTTTGGACACCAGTCCACTGAGCCGCTGCCTGCTTGCTTAATAAACTTGCTTCCCAAAAGCTTTAATGCCCTCTCAGTCTTTGTATGAGTCCTCCTGCAACACTGGGGTTAGAACTCAGGAAATCATGCCTACTAGGCAGGTGCTTTACTGCTGAGTCGTTCTGATAGCCCTGTTTTGTGGGTATTTTTAAGATAGGGTCTTGTGAACTATTTGGCCAGACTGACTTTGAACCAGGATCCTTCTGATTTCTGCTTCCTGAGTAGCTAGCATTTCAGATGTGAGCCACCAGCACCTGGCCCCATTGATACTCTTCATTAATGTAATTGGGGTGGTCTTCTATACAACCTATCCTCAGGAAAAGCATAATTTAAGTAATTACCAATAACACCCTTTAGGTACTCAAATTGACTTATAAATTCATAGCTAATAGAACTTCTGAATTCCAAAATATCCGAGTTGCTTCAATTATGGTTGCTAATGGCAATGGAATTTAAACTGAGTGATGAAGAACATAAAATTTACTATGTGCAATACTGGAAGAATACAGAAATACATCTAATATTTCTAACTCTCTAAAATACTAAAAAATGTATATGTATCCTAAGTACTATTTTTAAGATACAGAATTTCTGTTATCTTACAACAAGAAAATCTTTCAGTCAATACAAAATAAATTGTTTTCACATTATATCATAATTATATGAAAACGAATAAAAGTTCCATAACTTAGTTATATAGAAATTTTATGCTTTCAACAGATTGTATTTGAAATAATTTTTCAAATTCACATCTGGCCTACTGATGAACAATGTTAGTTGCATGCCATCACTCAGCATGATAGACAAAACAGAATGAATGAAACAACAAAAAAAGATCCTGCTTCCTGTTAGAGATACCACTTATATTTGAGATGACTTCCTATTCAATATAGCTAAAAGTGAGTATGTTATGTGAATTTCCAATTGTCTTTCTTCAAAACCTGCACCAAATGAATCTGTGTTGCCATTGGAATCTGTTTTTTTAAAGGAATATTCGTTCCTCCTCTCGAAGTGGGCAGTGGTGACTTCCATAAGTACACAGTCATGTAATGCTGATGTTTAATTCATGGGTTCATTCTCCAGGGTGATTTTGTGCTGATCCAGTCTCTAGCCATCCTGTTTGTGTCTCCAATGGACACAGTTACCATTACCTGCTGTGCCTCTCAGTGTATTAGCACAAAAATTAGATCAGACTCCCAAACTGATCCTAAGTTTGTTTACCAGTCCATCTATGGGATCTTCTCAAGATTTAGTAGCAGTAGATCAGGGAAGATTTCACTATAACCATCAGAAATGTAGAGCCTGAAGAGGCTCAAACTTGTTGCTGCCAGCAAACCATAACTAATTCCTCCTTCTGTACTAAACCCAGAATAAAATCTAGCCTGACCTGGATGAACAGAGACTAGGCAATCCCATGCTCTTCTGATTTTTGCAGGTGCAATTGGCGCAATTTATCTAACCAATATTATGTCTATTCATTAGTTGTTCCTCCCTGGAACACTCCCGTACTACCACCACAATATCAGCACTTGGGATTAAAGATGCCATTTATTCATGTGCACTTGTCCCTTCCATGAAGGATTTAACTTCCCCTGGATGCTAACAATAAGTAGAAATTAGTTGACTGCACAAATACATTTTTTAATTGGAAAAAATGGTGAATTTCACTCAACGGAATAAAATTATTTTCAGAGTTGAAAATAATGAATTGGATATTGGAAAAAAAATAAGTAAACATTTCCACGTAAATTATAAAATAATGATGATTTGTTATACTCAAAAAATCATAAGTGAAAGCCCCCTAAATGGGTTGTGCTTAGTGGAGAAGGTGAGGAGGGTCAGTTGTAAGGCAGTGGAGGGAGTTGTGATTGACTTCAGATGCCATTAGATGTCAGGGGTCATGTAACAATTTACAATTGACTTTTCCTTAAGCTTTGACAGTCAAATGAGTTCTCAGTGGGCAATATTTGACTATTATCAGAAAATAAGTAGAACAAAAATTGAAAACAAGATATTTCAAAGCATATATGAAAAGATTCCATACATGCAAAATAAAATGTATTACTAGCTTGTACCTGTAATTCTGGCTCCTTGGGTAGTTAAGATGGGGGAGGATTGCAGTTTGAGATGAGCCTAGGCAAATAGATATTGAGACCTATCTTCAACCAATAGCTGAGTGCAGTGGCACACACCTATCACCCCAAACTACTTCGGATGTTGGGAATTGGAGGATCATGGTTCCAGGCCAACCCAGGTTAAAAAAATTGCAACAGTCCATCTCAAAAGAAAAAGTTGTGTGTGGTGGCATGTTTCTTTTGAGTGGACTAAGTAAAAAATGAGGTCTTGTCTTTAAAATAGCCAGCCCAGAATGGGCTGAAATCATGTTTTAAGGACTAGAATGCTAGCATTGCAAAAAAAATGAGAGCAAAAAATGGCTGGAGTCTTGACTCAAGCAAGAGAGCATTTTCTAAGCAAAAGTGAAACCCTGACTTCAAACCCTTGTACAGACTAAAAAAGACAGGTACAAAATGTCACCTTTCTTAATCCTTTCCTGACATTTTGGTTTAATAATCAAGGTATACACTATAAAGACTTACATATGATTGTCTGTAACTTAAACCTATCCGAAGGATAAAACTTATATTTTAATCTGCCTGAAACCACAATAATGTAGAATTTCCCTTCTTATAACACATTTTTTTTTATTTTGGGATAAAAACCCTGCAAAAAATGATTGAAACTGAAACTTACTGCTGTCAGCAAAGCATAAGTATTCCTCCTCCTGTAATACAACCCAGAACAAAATCTAGTTAGACCTGGCTGAACAGCAAGACAAGGCAGTTCCATGCTCTTCTGATTTTTGCAGGTGCAGTTGGGGCAATTACATAACCAACACATTGAAGTATGTTCCACCTCTACAGCAGACAACCCTGATTCCCTCCCTTATTCCAGCTGTGCATGCTCTCTTGGATAGTCTCATTTCCTTAAGGCTAGGAAGTATTCTCTTTTTTGTAGCCTGTGCATCAGTTTTAAAACATTACAACCTCAATATCCATTGCCTGTTGAATGCTCAGTTGGATATTCCACTGGTGAAATGGCATCTTCATGTTCATCTGTGTTGCAAATGTCCAATTTAAGAGATTTGCTTAGGTAGTGGGATCCATTGTTCACCCTTTGAAACCATGCTAATGAAAGCATCAATGAATGGCTCTTTGTCTTGTCAGCTCCACATGTTGTTACCTGATTGCATCATAATATTCTTGTTTCAATACCTTTTGGCCTCTGTTGAACTTTTGTAGTCTTAATGGAGAAATCTAGCATTTTTACCAACTTCTAAGGTACCCTTTTTGTGAAGCATTATATGAAAGAAGGGGAGTTTATCTTCAACAAATGCCACTTATTGTGAAAAAATAGCTGTGGGTTAAGTTGCAATCAAACATGACTTAGTGAGTTAGGTTTCATCTTTTCAGGGGTGGATGTGAAATCATTTCTGTCTTCATATCTCTAAACTGACTGCTGTCTGAAATTAAGAAGAGAAGGAAGTGGACATAGAGGAATATGTTCTTCTAAGTAGGTATTTGTTGGAAAGAGGAAGTGAGAAGTAGTGTGCAGCTAACTTGTTGTTTTTGTTTTTATCCTGTGCTATGCAATTCTTATATCTTTAATTCACCAGGATTTACTAAGATGCAAACAAGACCTTTTCTTCTTGTGAACAATATATGTACAAATGTGTATATTAATTTACACAACAATTTCACTATAGCTAGTGAAGGATAAGAGGTAACACTCCTTATAGGTTTTCAGTGTTTTAAGGGAAATATATGTTGTCTTGGTGATGAAGTTCTAAATTGATTCTAGATCCAAAATTGAAAGTTTTTAAAAGGGAAATAAATAAGTATCACCAAAGATGAAGGAATCATTGCATCATAAATGTTAAACTGACAAATTAATTAACCAAAGAAAATAGCTCCAAATAATTAATTAAACATATTTATAGCTTAAAGTTGAATTTAACAATGATTTTTAAAATAAGGCATAAATCTACATTGTATTCTGTTGTATTTTCCTTCTTTGCACTTCTTCTTTAACATATATTTTATCTGATGTGCTTTTCAAGGTTCATTGAAAAACTATTTGAAGTTTCAGTTTGACCTCAACTGTCTACAGCAATACATTTGCTATTCCCAGAGGTTGCTTTTGTTTGTGAGAGTTAGATGTCATCATTTCCTTTTTCTGTTCTCACATCATCAATTCAATTAGTAGTTTTCTGGAAGGAGTTATCATTTCTGATGTTAAAAACCAACATGTCACGGAAGAGTCATGAACATGGAAAGGACCATGCTCCTTGGTGATCTTGACTTGCTGTGTTCCATAATTGCAATGGTATATGCCACCTTCATAATTTATCGTTCTTGATTTAAAAAAGCATATAGAGTTGTTATCAAAACTCTCATACTTGTATCTGGTAATGATGGATTCTTTTAAGAGAAGGAAGCAGTTCAGAAACAAGCAAGAGCACTATCTCTTTATAGTTACAGACCAAAGGTGTTTCCATCTTCCACAGATATGACAGAACTAGATTAGGTCAGCTGGTTGAACAGCAGTGCCATGGATCAGCAGCCTGACTTGAACCTTCCTGCCCTCAGTTATCATGGATGCCACTTCTGCCCAACTGAGCACACAACCTCTGAAAAGCATCCCAAATCAGGAAGCTGTGGTTTCTAAAGTGAGAATGATGAGGCTAGGTTCACAGATACAGACCAGATTCCCACCCCAATAATTACTCCACGCAGGGTTCCTCAGTGCCCCTATCTCTTTATAAAACCAAATATTTGGCCTCTTAAGTGAATCACACAACCTCAGAGTTTAACTTCCCTATGAGCATTATTTCTAAAGAATTCCTAGGGAATTAAAAGTGTTTTTTGTTAGTGAACTGGTCAATTTACTGAGGAAAGGAAGCATTTGAGTTTGTACAGAATCTGATCTAGTGATGAATGGAATACAATAAGGTTCAAGAATATGGCCACACCACAAACTGAAAATCCTAAATTGTTATGTCACACACCTGCCATGAGATGGCATGCAAATGCAACTATGAACAAAGCCCAGAGTCCTGTTCTTAAACACCCTGGGGAAGCAGGAGTGATGCTACTTCATTATAAGCAGGCGCCCTGAGCCATAGAAGACCTCTGCCTTTCTTTCATGAGGACTGTGATGATAGTGAATCCTGTCACTCCATATACCAGCTTCTGAATTTTTTTATTTTATCTATAATTTTCACTTCCTGTCAATGACAAAAATTTCACCAAGATTCGTAGAATAAAGCTAAAACCACAGGTCAACAAGGTACCAAGATGTATGCTAAAACAATTGCTGAAATTCTGCAACAGTCATGTGCTCAGTAGAATGCCTTGGCATTGTGAATAGTAGGGGGCAAAACACACTGAAGGATCCATTCATTGTTCTAGATGACAAGCACTAGAGGGATCCTAGAGGCAAGAGCTGTGAATGGGGGGGAAGAGGTGTTGCAATTTCAATGTCATCTTCCAGTCCATCTAAAGGAGTCCTTAGCAATCAGCAGGACACACAATAGACACAAAATTTATATATTTAACATGTGTTCTATATCTTTGTAAGCAGAACAGACACTGGATGAGAAAAGACTCCAGTAGGACATTGGATGATATACACCTTGGTCTTGGACCCCCAGGATCAGTGAGAAGAGGACAGAAGATAGCCACCCTCACAGAGCCAGGCCAGTTCTGTGATCCTGTCTCTCTATCATTTTGGCCCTGGGTCTCAGCTAAATTCAGGGGTCTTGGTACTGCAGTTCCCATGATCCCCTATAGGCAGTTCCATGGGCAGGAGCTGTGTTTGCCCAAAGTTTTCAGCATGATTTTTCAGCAGAACAGCTGATTTCTCCACAACACCATTCGAGAGCCTGGAAGCTCTCAGGGAATGCAAGCCTGGACTTAAACCTTGTTTGAAATCCTTGTTCCAAATCTCCCATTTTTCATCCAGTAGCTGATAATCTCTGCTGGCCTTAAATTATTAGGCAATGTTTCCACAGTTGCTGAAGCCAACACTGCCTCCTGCCTAATTAGAAAAATTACTTCATTGTCATTCTCATGGCCTGGCTTGTTCCAAACCTGACCAGATTAAGATGCCTGTGGGATGTCTCCTCCTTTTTGGGATTGAAAGTTTTCAGAAATTTAAAGTGTGGCAAAGCTCTTAATACCTACAGAGCAGTCAGCTTCCATCTGCTTCTTTATTGAGAAACACCTGAACTCTTCTATACATAGAAAAGACATATCACTCTCTCCCAACCCAGGATAAAATAGGGATTTAAGGGAACATGTAATTAAGCAGAAATGATACATGAGAGGAATGGGGGTTGACATAGATTTTGAAAAGGATTTTGTCTCCTTATGAAAAGAATGAAGCTAAAGAGCTCTTTCAAATAATTTGTCCCGGAATAGGTGTGAGAGGACTTGATTCTGAAAGCTGCAGCAGTCATTTTGAAACTATGAGGCATTATACGCAAGATTAGAAATTCAGTTTGGTGAAGGTGGCAACTGAAACTGCGGATGAAATTACTCTTATTGAGCCACTACACCAACCCTAAATGCACCAGCCATCTAAATTCAATTTATGCCTTAAGTCATCACTGTAGATTTTTCCATTGCTTCTAAAATTATTCTACCTTATCCAGAAAAGATATTCTAGATAAAGATCCTGAATGGATCTTACACCTGTTCTTCAAGAGAACACAGGCATTATTAAATATTTATGATTGCATTTTTCTTAGAAGCCAGAAGTATGAAGGGCTAGAAACCACAATAAGTTATGACCTCTCCTCACATCTTGCTCAAATTATAACAATGTCCAGGGAAACTTAAATTACTTTGGGGAAGCTAAAAATTCTATTCTCTTCCTGTGTTATTTCTCTTGTTATATCCTAATACCAAATAACTTCTTCCTATCTTTAGTACTCCCTTTCTCCTAGGACCAGCCTGTATAAGGGCCATATAATAGAATTGTGTTAAAGAAAGAAAAAAGAACAGAAGACTTAAAATCTGTGCCAATATTCATCTCATCAATACCAAAATTGTACTTGCAGGTTCCCCTCATTTACAGTCCCTTAAGCTCCCCCCATCATTTGTGTGGAACATGTTGGCTGATCCAGAGGGCTGTCTTCAGGGGATGCATTTTGAGGATTAACAAAGAAAATATCTGGTAAATAACCTTTTCTTTCTTCAGAAAACAGCTGAAGAGGGGTTAAGATCACTCCATTAGGAGGCCAGAGTGAGTTCTGAGGCAATCTATTGGTGTGGGAATAAAGAACTTGGCCCAATGGCCACAGTTTAACATTTTGAGAATGGTGAACATTTATCAAGGAACAAGTGACAAAGAAAGGAGTAGAGTGGTTTTTGAGGAGATTGTGGCCTTCACCAGGAGAAAATTGATGGAGATTTTTTCCCATGATGTGTTGGTGGAGGGGACAAGTGGTCAGATTTGGAATTTATGGCAGGTCTGTGATTATCATTTCTCTTCTATTTCAGCAATGTAACAAGTACAATGTGTTAAGTAGGTAGCAATTAGAAGTGTTTTTTCCATTCAGATTTTTCATGTTTGTTTTTGTGCCAAGGAAGGACACTTTTCTGCTTAGGATTCTTCTGTGTACCTCAATTTTGCATTGATTCCACATTTCCTCTACCTCATCATCCATCATTTCTGAAGGGAGATGACCCTTTTGTCCACTGCTGAGAATCTCAACTTCTTTTTCTTTCTGAAGTACTGGGATTTGAACTCAGGGCATTGCACTTACAAGGCAGGTTCTTTACCAATTGATCCATGAATCCAGCCCTCCAACCTCTTATCCAATGTTCTCTGTCTACTATTTCCATTTTATCCTTTCTGTTATTTTCCTAGCTAAATTTATGTTACATAATCTGTATTGATTAAAAAGTTCAACTTATTCTATCATTATGGTTGTTAAGTTAATAAATGAAGATGTTTATAACAATATTCTGAGAATTTGGAAGTCACCAGTATAGGTACTCTCACATTGTACCTCTGGAACAAAGCAGATCTCTTTGTATTGAGACAGGTGACAATAGTCCAGTGTATTATTTGGATATATGTCACTGTGAGAGGCTGGCTGAAGTGAAAGTGGCAGTAAAACAACTGAATGGCAACCACTCTGTGGTTAGTAACAGAGAAGTCAATGCAGTGCCACTACCTTGGGACCTGGAAGAGGTGATTGTGGTCTGACTAAAAGATACTTAAATGATCAGCTAGGGAGTTTCCTATGATTAATCTTGGAACCAGACCACGGATGCACCTACCTTTCTGTTCAATCTGCAGGTTATGGAGACAAAAATACCTTCAGATGCTACTAGGGTCTCTGAAGAATGACCGAGAATGACCTGCACTTTGAACCAGCAAGGACACCCCATTCAGGCAACACAATGCACTGCTTCTCGCAAAGAATTAAGAAAAGCTTCCCTTTGCCTTTGAAGAACCACATTGTTCTTAAGCATGACAGTCATTAAGGACATCTGGAATTTCTTTCCATTAGTTTTATATAAAAATCTAGATAGAAACAGTTG
This sequence comes from Castor canadensis, assembly GCF_047511655.1. NCBI lineage: Eukaryota > Metazoa > Chordata > Mammalia > Rodentia > Castoridae > Castor > Castor canadensis. The sequence goes on along the minus strand of NC_133397.1, from coordinate 78,651,461 downwards.
ATAATGATGTACTCAGACTGAGGGAAAACTATGAAAGACAACACAAGCATGATAAATCCTCTCACAGCTGGGCTGAAGCACAAGTCTATTCTTTATAGACTTCATCAGGCAGCTCATCCAGGAAGTCAAAGGATGTGCAACTTCAGAATCTAAGGGCCACTGAATGGGTTGTACAAGTGTAGATGTCATGTTGGCTCTGAAGTCACCATGGGATAAGTAAACATTGCTTCCCTTGGTGTAGTCCCTTCTTTCTGATGCTGTGAACTAGGGTCTTTTCTCAGAGTCCTCCCAAGGAAGGCAGGATCACTCCAACTGCTTCTTGGGCAGCCTTGGGGGAAGCAGTGGCTTTCCCTCCCTTCATAGACAAAGACAGTTGTTTCCTTCAACAATTTCCCTTCTTACAGATGGATATATCCTTGGCACTTTTGGTGTCTTCTTAGCACAGTTCTTATGTCAGTGCCCTTGTCCATCACATTGGTAGCATTCATTAGGACTTCTATAGTCAGCCATTTTGTCAAATAATGCTGAGTTTTAAGGGAAGGTAAATTACCTGCCCCACACATTTCCATATTCTCATGTGTATAACTGTTTTCCCTCAAACTTCTTTTACCTTATCTCAGTTGTTGAAAACTCCAAAGGCAAACAACTAATTAATTAGGGGTTGGAGGTCCTATTGTTTGAACGCTAGTGGTCAGGTTCTCTAACTAATGAAATAGGTTCCCAGTATTCTTTGCCCTTCATATGACTCAGGATCAATGTGGTTGCACTTTCTCATGGCCTTAGTGAAATGACTTTAAAACAGGCAGAATTTTCACATTTTCCTTGTGTAATTCCCCTCATCTTATCATAATTAACATGTTCACACATAGATTATTGCATGCATTTCAATAAACAGGTAATAATGTGATTTTGTCTTTCAAAATCTATACTCCCAATCTGATAATTCCACATAGGGACCTCATTTTGAATATCTTTGGCCCCTATTGGCTAAGGTGGAATTTAATTTTCTTAAGCCTATTTTCTTGTCCAAATTGGGCTTTTCTCCTCAGAAGAACAACAGATCAAAGAATAGAGTGCAAGACTGACCAAGTTAAATTGATAGCAATGCTTACTAATTGAAATCAACAATAAATCTATCAGAGTCTTCTGGAAATTGGTCCATTTTTTGTTTATATTATGCTAAATTGGTCATTGAGAAAGGAATATACAATTTAATAACTATATTCTCCTCTCACCATTTCCATCAAAAAACAGAGAATTTTATTCTTAGGGACATTCAGAAGGTTCAAGGTCATGCTTTGTGTGATACCTACAGTACTAAGCTTCTGTTCTAACATGGTAAAAATAAACTGGTGGAAAGGCAGAAGATAAAGAAGCTGTGGCATCAGAACTGGTAACTGTGATCAGAGAAGTTGATAATGTCTCCAAAGATTCTGAAATTCCCTCTAGAGGCCCATATTCATCATGCAATAGAGGGTCTCCAAGAGCGCTCAACCATATAGCTTATAAAGGAATCTCCTAATATTTTCAGGGCAACATTGGTATGAGATATAAAAAAGACTTTAGCAACACATCTAAGCTATTTTTACCAAAATTACTTATCAAACAAGAAGTAAAAATTCGCCTTAGACATGAAGCAAGAAAAGAAGGAAAATAGAGAAGCTCAGAGACTTTATATAACAAGCAACTCCAGAGGCACTTGCTGCAAATGCAGATGGCTCATATTCTCACATATTAAAGTGAAAGGAGATAGCACAGGAAGAGGTGGTAATGAAAAGAGAATCATAGAAAGGTAATATCTGGCAGAAAGAATCATGATACTAATGTTTTGGATCACAAAATGTGCTGCTTTGGTGTACTAGCTCTTCTGACTGCTTTATCAGAGTTGTTTTGTACCATCAAGGGTCTGCTGACATAAGAAAGTGACTAAGTACATCAGTTAATCAGGCATTATTGTATGTCTCCCTGGACACCCAGTGCTGAGATAATGTGACATAAATTGAATCCTGTGTCGTTTCTGCTTTTATAAACAATTTGGAGTACTTATTGCAAGTACTCCAAGAGGAATAAAAAACTCAAAGAGTGAAGAAAGATTATGCCCTCAGCAGCCAAAGTGGATAAGAGAAAGCTGATTTACCATCTTTTCCTGGAGTTTCTCCCATTTTGAAGTCTCACTATAGTTGCCAGAAGAATATCACCATGAAGTGAAAGGGGCCCTCAAGAATAACAGAGGAGTGAGTCCTTGACTTCAATGTAAAAAATAATGAAATAACGAGTCAGATGTGATACTGAGCAGATTTATTAGCAATTGAGAAAAGTATGTACTAAAAAGTTATAATGCAGTCCTGAAAGAGATGTACCATCTGCTTTCAGCAAGGAATCCATATATATGTTTTGAGATACATTCTTGAGATTCTGAACTTATTGTTTTTTTGTACTAAATTTTTCACTAATTTATTACATTTACTCTGCTGATAATTTGACTAATCAATCACTTAATTTGGATATACTCATAAACACATATATGACAATTTCTGTAATCTTGCTGTGCGAGTACAAAGAGTGAGAGGGCCAGACTAGAGTTTGTGACACTGTATGTTACTGACAGCTTTATATAAGTTTTCCTTTAATGTTGGGTGTCTTTATAGAAGTGTTTAAAATTATCTGTGGTGTTTCATTGTGAGATTTGGGCATAGGGAGGTAGAGTTTATAGTGCTCTGAAGTCAGATCTATATGAGCATATGTAGACAGATATATTTAATATTTTCTTATTTTTCTCTTTCTTGTATTCTTTACCTTTTTTCCTATCTCAGAGCCAGCCCAAGAGAAAGACCACAAGGGCGTCTCAAAACCTTTTTAGTTCAAATCACATAGCCATGTGCTCTAGATGATGGTCTTGGAGCTAAGGGTTTAATATTTGCTCTGTTGTGTTTCAGTCTTGCTTTAATACTATTCTTTTTATTATTCCTCACTTTCAGAATGAGAATGTTTATCCATGTACCATTGTATGTTGGAAGAATGTAACCATTTTCCTTAACTCAATCACATCTGCCAAGTTCCTTTTGACATTTTATGTAATGTTTGTAGATTCTAGATATTAGTATATGAATAGATATGGAAGAGGACAGAATATGTTAATCCTTCATGAACACCTGCTATCCTCCTCTCAAAAACTCTCCTCTAAGGTAGAATAAAAATCAGAAGGCAGACTTATGAAGCAAGAGAGCAGGAAGAAGTCTAAGTCTCAGAACTCTTATCTATACAGTTTACAGACTAGGGAATACTTCTAATTTGGAGTTCAATGCCTTTAATTTGGAGTTCAAAGTACATAGGAATTTGTGAGTGGCTTCTCTGACTTTGAGCCCCAGAAAAAAGAATTAGTGCTTTAGTCAAATTAAGAGATATTAGTAAGGGAAAATTAAATGTTCCTAAACTTCTTCATATTCCTACTCATCAATAAAGGAAAAGCAGCAAGCATTTACATCAGAGATGCCCTTCAAGGATATGGATTTATTTCCTGCCTCAAGTTGGGTCCAATAACATTCAGGTAAAGATAGTATATTTCTCTGGTGTAGTATACACTGAGAGGGAAGAAAGATGGGATGTTAGGAAGAGAAGATGGGCAATAAAAGGTCATTTGGCAAGCCAGCTACTTCTCAGGATGACTGCAAAACGAATAATCATTGAAAAATGTATCTGGGCTATTAGAGCTTTGTGAAGGATCTGGGGTCTGTATGCACCTTCTCAGATTTTCACCCACTGAGTGTCTTCACAGGCCTTCCCAGCATCAGAAAATAGTGAAGCACACTTATAGCTTGTGAAAGTAATCAGAAATATAGGGATGGAGAAAGACTGAGATATCAATGTTACCTGCTTATGAATACAGAAGAATGATAGGTAGTAGGTAGCTCAATCTTAAATGGAACTTTTAAAATATTTTCCTTGTGATACTGGGTTTTGAACTCAGATCCTACATGTTGAGTAACTCCAGCAGCCTTTATCTTGTGAAGGGTCTTTTTTGAGATAGGGTCTTGTGACATATTTGACCAGTGATGGCTTTGAAACATGATCCTGTTGATCTCTGTCTCCTTAAGAGCTAAGATGACATGTATAAGGTACTGGCACCAGGCTCCTAAGTGAATCTTGCTGGAACTGTTTCTTGGTTCACTGTTAGCCAGGAAGTACCCTTGAACTTCTACTACAAAGAAAAATAATGAGAGGACTATAAACAAGGCTGAAACACCATGGTCTGTTGTCCCATAACTATGTATCAAAAAGACCCCCCAGAATACCAGGCTCCAGATATTTGTGGATGGTAAAGGAAAAGTTGACTCCACTTCCACTGCTGCTGAACAAGGCTAGGAGGCTGAAGGCAAAGAAAAAGATGTGACATACAGGGATTTCAAATATTTCTCTGGGTTTTTTACAAATCTAACATCCTTCTCCTGGTATATATGCCCTGACTTGACAGGTTGAGATTCTCCATCCTAGAGATGCAGACAACAAAGTTCCTGTCTTAGTCAGGATGATAGCTCCACTCACTGCTAAAAAATAAAAGAAGAATGTGGTATTTATGGTGCATGATATGGAAATGCTTTCAGTAGAAAGAGTTTTTGTTAGGGCATTAGATTTGGTATAACTAGGGTGCCCACCATGATAATCAACAACAGGAAATAATAACAAATGATGGAAAAGCAGACTATGGGAGATCCCAAATTTAAAGCAGACCATTTAGCCTTTTGTAAAACTGAGAGTAACACATTGAGGTATCGTATCTTTCTGAGAATGCAGTGTATTGCTTCATTTCAAACGGTATTTACCATGGCTAAGGCGACTACAAAATACTTTCATGAACCATAGACATACTTATGGAGAATTATCTTTTGTATGAATTAGGGAATGATTTTTTTCGAATTTCAATTATTTGAGAGTGAAGGATCAAATAGCTCCAGTGTCTAGACTACTCAATATGTTCTCTGCAAACAAAGATATGTTCCTATATTATCACAATATAACTATGAGATATATTATCCCAATTAGTTCTTGTGTACATTATAAATTTTGAAAATAATCTCAAAGATGGCTTCTACAGCAAAATGACCTCCAAATGAAACACACTATGTACAAAAAAACGTGTTTTTCCCTTGTGCAGCTAGGACACCTGGGGATTTGGGCTGGTGCTGAGCTTTGGAGATGCACTAGTTCTGCAGCTGCGACCAACCAAGTCCGGTCTCTGGTGGTTTACATGTGCCCAGAGCACAGATTCCTGCCCTGAGGACTTCTTAATAGGCTGGTCATATCCTGTGCAGGACTCAGTCCCAGTCAGGACACAGCATGAGCATGAGGATCCCAGCAGAGCTCAAGGGATCTTGAGGCCTTGGTTCCCAGATAAGTAAGAACAACACTGGGAATTTGCTCAGCCTGGTATGGTCATTGCTACCTAGATCTTTGGGAGATCCTCTTACAACATGCTTAATTGTTTTGCTATTGTTATGTCAGATCTGACATTATATATATGTTCTGATGTCATCAGAAACCAGGTAACCAGCCCCGCCAACCCCTGATCTACTATACATTCAAGTTGAAACATGGGGGCTATCCAAGTTTAGTGTCAGTGGATCTGGAGCAGATTATTCTCTCAACATTAGCAATCTGGAGCAAAAAAATGTTGCAACTTATTACTATTAAAAGTATAACACTAACCCTCCTACAGTGAAACAAGTCATAACATAAACCAGGCAGAGAAGCAGAAGTGTGAGACTGGATAGCTGAAACTGCTATCCTGGTGCTTTCATCTGTTGGGAGGGTTTCTGAGATGCCGAAAGACTTTAATTATCAGTGGGAGGTTTTGGTGGAAGGGACCAGGAGAGTCCTCTGCACTACAGCTCTTTCTTCCTCTATCCACAGAGAGCAGTCATCACAATCCTTCTGTTTAATACAGGACACAAACCATTACATATGAGGAGTCTGTATTACAGTGTAAAATGGAATTCATATGCTACATAGAATCCACTCTAGATATTATAAGCAGATTTCTTTTGAAATAAAGGAAATTAGCATTTAAGTTACAGCCTATCAAAGGCTGACGTATGTTATAGAAAAAAAAAGCTGACCTTAGAAACACAGGATTTTCTGGTTCTTCCCCAGCATCAACAGTTTATCTGCCAAAAAGTGATGATTGCCTAAATGAACATGCAGTACCCTATCTAGAAAGCCAAGGGATAAGGTGTTTGCATGAGATGCCTCAAGCAGCTCATAGACAATTCTTCAGTTCTCTCTGCTGTCTACCTGTTCACCACAGTATCATTAAAAAAGGAAAATATGTGTATATTTTTTGGTGATTTTATTTATATTGTGTTAGGTCTATATGTCAAATTGGAGAAACTTAAAATCTTAAAAGTATTTCATTCTATGAACATGAAAATATTATACTTATTTTTTTCCTTATTTCTGTATTCAAAACTGGTGCAAAGACTTTACTACATTATTATTTCTAAGAATTTATTTAAAGATCCTTCAAGAATGTATGTACATATATCAGGAAATAAATACATTTCAATTCTGCTTCTGTAAACTTCATGTCCCTCATGAAGTGCCTTATGAATGCTTTATTGAAGTTGGTGAACCTCCAGTATAATTTTTGATACAAGTGGCAATAGTAGCTATTTCTGTCTTTTATATAATCTAAGAGGTAAATAATTCAATATTTTACCACTGGGAATGATGTTTGCGTAGAGTTATAAAGTTTGTTTTAATATTTGGAGAAACTTTATAGCAGTAAGCCATTTTCTATTATTCCTGGCTTTCTGAGAAAGTTACTGTGAATAATACTTTACTCTTTTAGAAATAATATTTCTCAGTTACCATAGAGATGATCATATAGATTTTCTTCTTAATTCTGCAGAATGATGAATTATATGGATTAATTATTTAATGTTATAATAACATTGCACCTATGGAATATATTCAACTTGTTCATGAGTGATTTTCAGAGAGAGAGAAAGAGAAGTAAAACTTACTTTATTGCATACATTTACATCCCAGTTCCAATTACTTTGTCAAATCAACTTTGTCAGAAAAGATGTTTTTAAATACAACAATTGTGGATTTTCTCTGTGTGTCAAAGATCCTTAGTCTCTCAACTGTGTATATCTGGAAGAATCAGTGAATATGTGTGCACACTGAGTTTGCTACCACAGTCCTCCCCAACATCCTCTATAGCTTTCAATACTTCAATGTATTCTATCTTAATCTTAAAAACTTAGGAAGTTTTGACAGTCACAGGAAAAACAGTGAAACCTTTGTTCATAAGAGGAAAACTGGGCAAACATCAAAGATATCATAGATTTAAAAATTATATATATATATATATATATATTTACACAAATACCCATGAGGAAACAAAAATCATTAGTTCATAGGAAGTGTCTTAAGATTTTCTACTATATTCTATTCTGTTATTCCATTTTATGTCATCCAAGTAACTTCACTATCTTCTTATGACTCACTAAATTAACTCTCTTTGATATGCTGATACATGCATATCAAATTTTTCCTCTCCATCACTATTCATAATAGCCAAGACATGCAATCACTCTAGGTGCCCAACAGCTGATGAATAGAGAAAGAAAAATGTCATAACCACACACACACACACACACACACACACACACACACACATGCTGGAGAATTATTCCACCATAAAGAATGAAATTATGTTGTTTGCAGAAAAGTGGAAAAAGTGAACATCAGCATGCTGTGATATAAACCAGGTTCTGAAAGACAAATATCACGTTTTCTCTCAGATGTGAACTCTAGTGTATATATATATATAGTGGGCTGTTTTGGGGGAATGAGTGAGAGGTAAGAAAATAAAGTGGATGATGAGTAGTGAATAATATTGAAGTGCATAACTTCTATGTATAATATGTCATAATGAAACCCGTTAACAATATAACAAACAGAGAGAGGAGAATCAGAACAGAAAGAACAATAAAGGGTGTTAATTTGATCAAGGTATGATATTCACATGAATGGAAATACTATGTTGAAACAGCTTTGTGTAATTAATATACACTAATTAATTGTATCTCAACAAATAAGAAGCAAACAACAACAAAGCATGGTTAAAAATGTGCAAAAAAAGACATACATAGTCTTAAACTGAGGCTATATAGTGACAGGAAATTGTTCAGGGTGTCTGTTACACATGGCCACAGGAGCAAACATATCACAACAGTGATTGCAGAGACAGCTTTGATGAATGTGTCTCTGGAGCTTTTATCCTAGAGTGACTGTTTATATGGGAGCCTGATTTAAATGCTTAAATGGCCACCACACCATCTTTTTAAAAAGTCATCTCTTTTCTCTAGAAAGAGTGTCCAATTGTATTATTTTACATTGATTTTTAACTATGCTTGATATATCCACATATTCTTTAGTTGAAGTCTCAGGATTTCAGAGTCTCAGAAATTGTGTCTCAACTGTGTGAATTCTAACATGATTGAAATAATATGTCAACCTCTCCAGTTTGAAGAAAGTCCCTGCTTACTGTACCTGTCCATTTGATTTCTATAACATTCTAAGCATAGTAATTGTATCTGATATTCAGATATTTGATATAATAGAATCTTCATTGATGCATGCTTTTGTGTTTTAAAATCCCATTCCTCATTTCCTTTTTTAGGGTATCAATATTCCAATAGTAAATGTCCATTATGTAATCATTTTTCACTTAAGAACAAACATAATTTAATTGTTCCATTTTCTGTATTGGTAGCACATTTTACAGAACTTTGTTCTGAGTAAAAAAATAAGTTAAAGATAGGCTTAAACAGGAATAGATCTTTTCAGTAAACTGAGCATAATACCAAATAGGAAAAGTAATAAAACTAGCTATGTTGGATTGCTTGGCCAGAAATATTCTTACAAAAAGGGTTTCATCAATCATATTAATTTATCACAACCAGCAATAAAATATACTGTATTTATGTACATGTGGTTCACTAAGAAGGAGTATATTTTTGGTAATACTCTTGCCAGAATATGCAATATAAATTTAATCAATATAAAATATCAGGACACTAAAAATATTTGAGCACTGTATTTTAACAGTTTCAAGGTTATAAAAGACAAAGAAATAATACAGAACTGTCACAGAGTTCTGTGTACGAGGAGTACATTGAGGAGACATTGCAATTAAATGCAACATGGATACATAGATTGGATCTTGAAATGTTTTGAGAATGTAGTGAAATCTAAACTTCGTATATCTGTTAGTTTTCTGCTTTTGATCACAACATTAGATTTTATAAGATTTTATCTTTAAAGGAAGGTGCAGAAAAGTCAATGAGAACAAATTTTACTGTTTGGGAAACATTTTGTAAACTCAAAAGTATTTTAAAATTAATTAAATTATGTAAGTAAAATATTAAAGATAAGAAAATAACATGAATTCTAAATTTGCAGTTCCATAGACATAATTATCTTTATTTTACTATTTTTCTTACTTTCAGTTCGCTTCTTTACTAGTGATAATTCTGGATCCTACAGCCTGTAGTAAATGCACTTATTTCCTCCATCTCAGAGCATATATAAGGTGTTTTCAAATTTGCATCTACATAACTCTTAGTACTAGAAATCATAACATTAGACTTCAACAACTTTTAGGGCTCCAGAACTCTTTAGTCCGAGGGTATAGACATAATTGAGAAGTTGGATCCCAATGAAAAGCTACTTGTGTTAGTCTGCCATGTCCCACTTCCTTCCCCTGTGGCTATTATGCTCATTTAAATACACTATGGAAAGCACTTTTGTTATGGTGTCTTGAAGTTTGTTAATCCTCTCTGCAAAAATTAATGACAAACCAAAAATTAAGCATAGATATAAAAATTACCAAAAGAAATATTTCAGGACTCTAGAAGTCAGCAAGGGCATAAAACAAGTTGAGTAGTGTTTATTCTTGAAAAAGTCCTAGAGCTTGGAGTGAGGATGGGAAAAGAGTGTTCTTTGTGCTTGCTACTGCTCCCTTCCTTGCCAGGTCACCAGCATGAGCTGTTGTGTTAACAACACGAGGGTGGCCACAGATTCTAGCAGCTGTTGCCAAAGGGGAAGAACAAGAGTTGCTGTGTGAAGTAGAGTGAATTATTCAGTGTTTCTAGTCCCAATGTGGTGGACTTGATAAGAAAGGAATAGGAAAACTCCAGTGTTTTGATAGTGCAAGTGATGTTACTATTTGGCGCTATTCTGAGAGGTCACCGGGCAATCCCTAAAAATGATGGAACCATGGAATTACTGAAGTCACTTCTGCATGCTCATTCCACATATGAGTGATAGCGTCCCAAGGGAGCCCAGTGAAAAATGGATGAGAGGTGAGACCTGGCTGCACTTTGTATGTACTCTTCAATCCATACTCTAAAATGAATGAGAGGTGCATCATGAGCATGTGATGTCTAAGCCAAACTGCTCAGGCATTGGTACCTGCTCTGCTTTGCAGGTATAGGGACTACTAGCAATCCAAGCTACAAATTATAAATGAAAATGTTAAAAGGACACAGAAATCAGTAGCCAGATGTCCAATCAAAAAAAGACTCACAATAGTTATTTTAAGATGTTCAAATACTTTGTATAATTCTATGATTTAGTAACAAAGACTTAAACAGAAACAAATTAAGAAAAATGAATCAATCAACAGATACTCAATAAAGATGTAGAAGTTATAAAAACAAAAAACCAAATGGGAATTCTAGAACTAAAAAATGCAATAACCAAAAATGAAAAATTGACTAGTGAGGTATGATAATAGTTGAAATGACAGGATATAAAGTGAACTCAAAGAAAACAATGCTTCAAGAAATTAAAGAAATAAACCATAGACAAAGATAAACATCCTCAGAGATTTGTGTCAATATGAAGAATGCCAAGAAATGTTTATTATAATCATAAAAGAAAAGAGTCAGAGAAGAGTTGAAAATATTCAAAAATAAGATTAAAGTGTTTATTCATTCTTTGTATTAGCATATTTTAATTGTACAACGATATTTGATTATGATGTCTATATATGAATGTAATGTGCTTTGATAATATTCATCCCCTCTTTTCCTCTTTTTATCCACCTTCCACCCTCATCTTTTTAAAAATTAGGGGAGCTGGGGGCTGTACTTGGGATTGAACTCAGGGCTTTGCACTTGCTGGGAAATGGTTCTTCCACTTTAGCCATGCCTCCATTCTTTTGCATTACATTTATTTTCAGATAAGTTCTCCCCTTTCCCTGCACAAGCCTTGGACTAAAAAACTACTTTATCTGCATTCCAAGTAGCTAAGATTATAGACCTGTCCCAACAGGACTATCTTTTTGTTTGTTTCTGTTACAATTTGAAAGAGTTCATTATTCTATCTACATATATGCATATGAATTACATTGGTCATATTCATCCACCTCCAATGTGACACATTCAGGTGAAACACAGAAAGATCCTTAACTACTCAACTTACAGCTAAAATGATGGCATACAATACAAAAAAGACTTTCCAAGAAAAAAACCTCTCTACACACAAGCAGACTATAGTAAAGATATTGAATAAAGTTTTATCATGTATAATAGAGGATGGAAGATAATGGAATGAGGCATATAAATGTTGAATGAAAAAAGTTAATCAAGAATTCTATATGCAGTTACTCTGTACCTCAAAAATTAAAGCAAATTAGCAACAGCATCTTCATAAACATAGATGAAGAGAAATCATGAAATGTAAAACCCTATATTCGAACTCCAGAGGAATTCATTGAGAATCAGTGGAAGTGATCGCAGACAGAAAAACTTTTGAAGACCTTAAAAATAGTTAAGAAAGAACGTAAACTAAGAAAAAATGTTTTTTTCATCTTATATGATGCTCAACTCTAGGAAAACCAAATTATTGTGTTAGCTTTCAGAAGACTGGTTACCTTTGTCAGTTACAGGAGCTGCCATGGACCAGGAAGGAGCATAAGAGAGGCATTTGGAGAGTTTGATACAGAATTCCATACCTCATCTAAATCCCGAATGTGTGCAAATCTGTATTCATTGCACATTTACTATCTCTGCTCTTCATACTACATGTGTAATGTATTATGTTTTGTTTCTTCATATGGACATACAATGTTTGGGCCATTTCTCCCCCCCTCTCCCCTTGCTTCCAGGCAGAAACTGTTCTGCCTTTATCTCTAATTTTGTTGAAGAGAGTGTAAACAATAATACAAAAGACAAAGCATTTTTGCTAGTTGAGATAAGGATTATTATACAGGTAGATTCCTAGCATTGCTTCCATGAACAAATGTGTTATATTCTAATTTGATTCTCTCAAACTGACCTTTTCTTAATTAAACAAAATAAAATGGCATGAACTCTTAAACATCTAGGGTATAGATAAGAATCATCTACTATTTATGGTAACATCCTTATTAAAGAAAAGTGTGAAACAGGCTTTGAAAATGCTGAAAGAATGAAAACTAGGAAGAAGAAAAGGAGGAAACATGAAGGGATGTTCCATCTCTGCTGAGGAAACATAGACTTGATCTCCCTTAATTTTCCTTAATTCACAGAAATCCTATTATTTCACTTTACTCACAGGAGAGGTACCATCCTCCTGTTATCTTTTTCTTTATTCCTCATGTGATAGTTTTTCTCACACCACTGCACCTACAACCCTATTTGCATATTATCTCCTCAAGAGGAATTTTCTGCAAATGTGAACTAGAAGCTCAGTTCTAATCTCGTCTTGACGAACCAGGACTCTTCAATTCACTTATAAAACTCTGGTGCCTTGCTCAGCTCAGCTACTAATTCTATGACTCTCTGGTATGATCAGAAGGAGATGAGATGGGAGGATGTAATCTTAAGTCCATGGTTTTTAGTGGATGTTGTGTCTACATGTGAGCTGTGCCGGTCTTGGCCTCCAGGATGGGAATGTGAAATGCAAATATGGGAGAGTGAGGAAGACTCCAGAAAGAGCAAAGATCTGTCTTCTGGTGAAGAGTCTTTCATAGAAAGAAAGGGATGATAGAGGCAAATTCTAGCAGTGTCAAGTTGATTTTGAAAATTGAACACTTTTGGGTATAAATCAAAATCACAAGAATTATGCCCTGAAATAAATAACAAAAAGATTATTCTGAAAATGACTCAAAATTTTTGCACCTAATCTTGTCCTCTTTTGTCATTGTTTCAGGACACAGTGTGGACATTATCCTGACCCAGAGTCCACTGTCTGACATCTAGTCAGAGCCTCCTACACAGTGAGGTGAACATCTTTCAGCATTGTTCTGTTGCAGGAGGGCTGAGACAGAGACAGAGAGGGCTTCAAAGGTTTTGGGAAGCAAGTTTATTAAGCCAATGGCAGCAACTCAGCATACTTAAGTCCAAAGGTTGAGTCCCAAGAACAAAGTGGGCTTTCCTTATATACCATTTAGAGCAGGTTATAAAAAAGAGGGTGGGTACAGCTTATGCCATACACAATCACATGTTATTTCTTTGGCTGCTTTAATCTCTGGGGCAAGGAGTCTTCTCTGGTCTCCAGGTAACATTCCCCAACTCCAGTTTTTCTTTGTTTCACTGTAGCACTCATTAGCTCTCATTATAATTTATCATCTCCCTTCTCCCTCCCTGCCTTCATGCCACATCCTCTCCTTTGATGCTCTAATACACTTCTGGGTTAAAGAGCACGACCTTGGTTTAGGGGTTTATATTTTATAGTGCTATTATATGACTAACTGTTCTTTCTGTTAGAGTGGATTTTACAATTGTCCTGAAAGACAGCAGTACCAAGGGGATTAGGCAGGGTAATATTAGGCATGGTTCTAAGACAAGGAACATTGTCCCTATTAAGGTGTTGAATCCACCTGGTGTTAATTACTGGGCCCTGATTATATAACTGGGACTCCATCCCTTCCAGGTCTGCACAGGACATTGGCAGGCTTTTTCATCTTGTCAGTAATCTCTTTAATTACCGTTTTAATCATCAATCTGTAAACATTAGTTACTCAGATTGAAATTTTTATATACTCTACCCTCTGAGGCTAGCAAATAGTAAGGCTTTTGCCTTGTCTGAGGGGCAGCAAGAGGAAAGAAGGCTGGATGGTTCCCAAGATAAAGGATTTGAACCAGTCACTGGGAAGGATTGTATAAACTTGTTCCCCACAAATCCAATATAGCTCCTTGGGTGCCAGCCACTCTATGCCCATAGATAGATTATTTCAAGCTGTTGTAAACTCAGGGAAGTTTAGCCAGTGGGTGAGGTTGGGGCTCTGTGTGATTGGGAGCCCCCACCATTGTGTCTTCTGAGTAGCATTATTGTAAAACTTTTGTCCCAAACAGATCAAGTCCCTTCCTGGGGTGGAGAACTGCCTTTTGGATGGGACATACACTAATTCACAAAAGATAGGGAATGCCAAACATTCTCCCCATGATTGTGGAAAGTCATTTCATTAAAGTGCTCTTGTGGGTTTAGCTCCTATGCCTCCCATAGCCAATGGTCTCTCATATTCACTTCCCCACAAGCATAACATGAAGTTACATTTACAGTTTGTGTTATGGACTCATCTAGTGAGAGGAGTAGGTTTTCGGTTTTAACCGAAATGGGAAACTCACTTTGTATCTCCTTATAAAAGGAGTGAAAGACCTGGTATGAGGAATTCTCACGAGTTGTGATCATGATGAGTTGAAAATGCAGCAAGGTACCAAGGCATTTTTCCTTTCCATAGATTAAAATGCCAAACTTTTTCCCAACCTTTTAGCCTGTTTCATTGAGGTTGAAAATAGTGAAATTTACAGGTTTATAGGCACCAAGAGTGCAGTTGGGAGTTGCTTTCCTTTTTTGTGAAGTATGGACCTCTCATTTTAAACAAGTTGCCTACCTTTCATAACCCCAATAAGAGCAGTAGAGTTGTTCACAGTACACACAACTGATGTCCCACTGCCATCTTTTGGGCATATATACTTATCACTTAACCTGCAAGTCCTTTCCCAGACTTCCCCCCCACAGTTGCCCCAAGGCCTGGGATTTTAACTATTGCTGTACACACATCAAAGTATATGGACACAGGTTTGTTGGGGTCATTAACTGAGTGCAGTTAATGAGCTTCTAAGTGCTGGTGAAGTTTTGGACCTCTAGCTATTGCTCCTGAGGGTGATAGATGAGGTTAAAAAAGATATACAGATCATCATTAAAGCACACTGAGTAGGTAGTATGGCTGTGGTGCATGACCCAGCAATGGTGCCTGCACAGGGACAATAAGTATGGAAAACCAGTTTTGGTAATAGCACTCCCCACTTGGATAGTGCACATATATGAGTCAAAAGCCTGATGGTTCCCAGGTAGAGAGCTCACAAAGATTAGCAAGAAGAATATATAGCATGGACTCATTCTTAAAGGTGAGATGGGTGACTCCTCAAGCTTCAGCCTTTCATTGACAAGTCAACTTTCAGATTGACTAGAGCAGGGGTGATGTCTCATTGTCCATGGTCTTCTGTTGTCTCCAGGTCCTGTTGTGGAAGGGCACAGGCATTCCAAAGGGTGACCTTGTATGATGAGGCTGGATCAGAGATGCACTCTCATTTGAAGGAAGCTGGCTTCACTATGCTGTGGTGGATCCAGGGAATGATCTCTGCTACTTTAACTGCAGTGGTGGTGGAAAAAATAACAACAAAAGTGCCCTTCCAATGGGGCTTTAGTGGTTGAACATATCATTCATTTACCTAAACAGCATCTCCTGGTGCCATCTTCTTCATTCAGCCCTGGAGAACCTGTGTCTCCTGCCTTAGGGTGAGGTCACATATTTTCTTAAGTTCCCATCACAGGCCCTTGACTAAAAGGGATAGATGCCCAAAAAGAATATCAAAAGGACAGAGACCCATGCATTTGGTGAAACTTGGCTGTGGGCAGTAATTGATCCCATTGCAGGTGGGTCTCCAGGAATAGTTTTCCCAATTGTAGCTTTTAAGTTATTTCTAATTCCTTAGCCATCAACTATATTACCTCAGCCACACAAGCTGGCCCACTCTGACCCAATAGACACAGATATTCCAAATCGAGGGATGATTTCCTTTAACAGGCCCCTGACCACTTCTCAGGCTTTCTCAGTCCAGGTGGAGAAGATTTCTATCCAACCTGAGAAGGTTATAGAAACACTAAAAATTATTTATATCTTGACCCATGTGGGGGATTGCTTTTGGCACACAGACTGTACCTTTCACATACTATCTTCTTTATGCTTGAGAGCTTAGGGACATACAAATGCTGGGCCAAGGAGGTCTTGAGAGCTGTCCACTATCTATGAGTTCCTTCATGGAATTGCTTGACAAATGTGAGAGCCAGTGACTCAGGTATGGAAAAGCAGACATCAGTAAACTTTCACCATCTGTCCACTAGAAAATTTTCTTCTTCAGTCTCAAATAAAACCTGTTCTTGTGAAGTAGACCATGGGTCCCACTCAGATAAGGTGCATGGGAAAAAGGCAACTGCCAATGAAGCTGAGGTTTATTCTCCCGAGAGGGTTTCTTGCTTGGCATTCCTATCAGTCTTTTGGTTTCCCCAAACAGCTGTTGTCTCCCTCTCTGGTACCCTCAGTAGTGCATGATCACTACATGCTTAGGTGCCCATACAGATTTAATTAGAGGTCCTGACTCTCACTGGTCATGCTTCAATGACAGCATCCAGAGTCACTACAGCATATCCAGCAAAATGTGTGGCATACTGGACAAAGCTGCTACAATCTGTGAAATACTCAAGGTCCAGATGATTAATGGTTTGGTTGGTCAAGTCTGGCCAGCTGGAGAACACTGCATCTGCAATCTGAAAAACCTGGCCTGAAAAAACCAGTAATACTGTGGCTGGTTTTAGAGTCTTAACAACTTTCAGCCTGACCTGCAGGTTTTCATATGTCATGCTTTGATATTGACTATTCAGAAGTTTGTTAACCAATGATTTTCAAAACAGATTGGGGAACTTTGACTGTGAGTTCTTGTTCCAAAGTAAGTTTGTCTGCTTCAGGCACCAAAATGGCAATAACCACCAGGGCACACTGTCAGGGCAGCCAGCCTCAGATAACTGTAACAAGTTGCTTTGATAAATGTGCCACCAGGATCATTGGGCCAGGGATATAGCAGTTGGGTCAAAATTCCCAGAGCTGTCTCCAGACTTTTATGCATATATAGGAAGAAGTGGTGGTTCATCACATCTGGAAAGCCTAGAGCAGAGGCATTTGTGAGTGCCCTATTAATTCTTTTAAATGTCTTTTCTTGTACCTCTTTCCATATCATGGGTTCCCACTTTTCCACCTTTGTGGCTTCACAAAGGGGTTTTTCCCAAGAGAGAGTAATTGGGTATACAGTCTGGCAGAAACCTGCAGCTCCTTGAATTTTCCTAATCTGTACAGTGGCATATAAGGGGACAAGGACTCCTTGGGTCCTCCACTGATATGGATTTTTCTGGCTTTGTACATTTTCCCTGCACTTGGAAGCAGCTGCCACCCTGGCTAACATAACTCTACATGCTTCCTCTAGGTGGGGCTTAAGCTATGTGGGCAGATTGAGGACTGCATACTGCCAGCAGTCAATATAAGGAACAATTTGGGTGTCCAGGCTTCCTTACAACCACTTCAAACATTCTATTTACTATCACCTTATCTAATGACACTTTTGAGGACCATTCTACACCAAAAGCATGCTAGGCTATTTCACAGACTGTCCTAAACTTGCCAGGAGTCAAATTAACCCTGTAATCACCAATAAATTCCCTCTTAAAGTGTTCTTAAGTTTAACCTCCTCCCATTTCTCCCATTTGCCAAATATCTAGAGAGAGACAAAAAATGGAAAGGATGAGGGCAGTGAAGAGGATGTATGGGGTCCTCCTCTCTGGCACACAGTGGAAAGCAATTCACACCACTTTCTTTTTCCATCTCTGGCCACTCCCCTAGCAGGGATTTGGGTGTCTTGGCCATAGTAAACCTGTCAAGCCTTGGACCAGAGGCCCTGTTAAGGCTCACCCTTGACCATATGAGTTCGCCACAGACCCACAGATCGTGACTCTGCACTCATTTCATAACCAATCTACATTTCATGGTCACATTTTCATACACCCTTACACGGCACAGTACTTCCATCCTGCTCCCTAAACAGGAAAAACAGTTTCACCCCCATAAAGGGTGTTCTAGTGTTTCTTTGGGACTTGATCAGACTCCCCTTCTGCATTCTGGGGCAGGGCTTCAATCCATGTTCTTATCAGTCTGATGAGTGGGGCTACCAAGTTGTTTCCCAAGACTTTCTTAGTTCCTTTGTGCAACAGGAGCCAACCTCCTCATCTTGCCAGGGGAGAGGGTCCCTCCCCTAGGATCAACAAAGTCTGGTGGCACCTGGCAAGGGTGGTCCTCCCAGCAGGTCAGGAACACTGAACCAGTGACAAAGAGGTGAAAATACCAACCTTCAAATCCCAGACAATTTCCCAGAAATGTTACGGGATGGCTCAGAGACAGAGGAGGCACCAAAGCTATTGGGAAGCAAGTTTATTAAGTGAATTGGCAGCAACTCAGCAGATTTGACTGCAAAGGTTGAGCCCCCAGAACAAAGGGGGCTTTCCTTATATACTATTTAGAGCAGGATACAGAAATTGGGGTGGGGGGGATACAGTTTGTTTCATACATAATCAAATGTCCTTTCACAGGATTCTTTAACCTCTGGTGCAAAGTAACCCTTCTCTGGCCTCCAAGTAACATTCTCCAACTCTGTTTTTTCTTTGTTTCACTGTAATACTCATTAACTCTCATTATAATTTATCATCTCACTTCCTCCACCCTGTCTTCCTGCCACAGTTCCTGAAGAAGAAATGCCAGTCTCCATTTCTTCAATTAAAACCTGATTTAATTGATTTCCCATCTGGAATATAAGGTCCCAGACAGGTTCAGTGGCACTGAACTAAAACACAGATTTTAAACAAAATCGGAAGGATGGAGGCTGATGATGTTGAAATTTAATATTGCTTGAAAGCTTCATATCTTTCTCAGACACTGATGTAACCCCATATTAAAACATCCCTGCTTGGGTTGGCCCAGATGACATATACATTATTTGTCTGGGGAGAATCATAGCAGGTTCTCTGACTCTCTGTGTGAGGAAGTTATAGAAGAAATCAGGGGAGCTACTGAGGACTCTGGACCATGCATACCTTGTTTACATCTCAGAACCACCATTTATGGCCCCCACAGAGCAACAGCCATGACATGGCATAGGCAGCAGGAAAATATGGGTGGTCTATCCAATTGATGATGCCCTAATTATGCATTATGAAAATGACAGAAAAGCTCATTGACAGTGTGGGATTAATATCTTTTCTGAATTTAGAGTTAATAATCATTGTTCTCAACTAGATGACTGAACTATTGAGAGGGGCAATTATTTTGTTTTCCCTAGAGGATCTATCCTAGTGACGGATGCAACAAT
This sequence comes from Castor canadensis, assembly GCF_047511655.1. NCBI lineage: Eukaryota > Metazoa > Chordata > Mammalia > Rodentia > Castoridae > Castor > Castor canadensis. The sequence continues at coordinate 78,631,995 of NC_133397.1, read as the reverse complement.
ATCAGCTTCACAAGTAACAGTGGAAACTCACAGTCAAGCACTGTGCAATTTTATAAGCCTCTGAAATTCTATGAGGCAATGTTAGAGAAAGACCATTAAGTGGCAGAATATCCCCACAATAAACAAAAGAGTGCTGTCTTTAAAATATTTAGTAAGTAAGATAGTAAGATAGTATCTTGCTATGAGCAGGGATTCCCTCTGGCTTGAATGGGGACATTGGTATGACCAAGTACATATGGGAGGAACTCTTGGTTCCCAAAATATTATGAAATCATCTCTGTGATTTCTGCTGTTGGACTGGAAGCCATGTCTTGCTTGTAACCCCCACCAAAGCCCATCTCTTAAGGACTGAATTGTGCCCTGCTGATTTGTAGGTTGAAGCCCATCCCCAGTATGAATGTGGTTAGAGAAAAGGCCTCTTATAAGGCAATGAAGGTGAAGTGAGGTCATACAGGTGGAAGTGAATTCCATAGAAGAATTAACACAGCAGATGACACAAGAGTTCTATCTCTGCCTCACTTCAAAGACATTAAAGAAAAGACTTGTGAGGACATGAAAATAAGATGAACAGCTAAGAAAAGAGAATAAAGCAGATGGATATTTTCTGGACCTTTTTGTTAGACTTTCCAACCAGCAAAACTATAAATTGCATTTGTTCAACTCACCCAACTTAGTCACATGAAGTGCCTTTGACATGGAGTTCCAGCTTTGGTTCATTTTTGTGTCCTGTTACATTCTCAGGTAAGAGATGAGGGCTTAATGAGGTTTCGTCCTCACAGCATTTGTACTTTATCTTAATTTTTTTTTGTTATTGTTGTCCTGGTGGTACATTGTGAATTTGAAAAAGTTCTTACAATATATCATAGTTGAATTCACTCCTTCTGTCATTCTCCTTTATTCCTCTACTCCATTTCTAGAGTAGTTTCAACAGGTCTCATTTTTCATCTTCCACCTATGCATATATTATATTTCCACCAATTTCACCCTTCTTCACCCTTTCCTTCTATCTTTCCTTGTCACCAGTACCAGCTCCTCAGATAGGACCTACTTGGCTTTCCTGTCCTCTGTTTTTATAGAAAAATTTGACATTTCTGTTTGTTTAAGAAAGCTATACAGGGTATTTTATTGTGACATTTACATGTATATATGTATTATAGCCCAAATTGGTTCCTCCTTTCTATTTTTCTCCTTTCTACCATAGATCCCTTCTTATGATGATTTATAATGGTTTAAAAATTCTATATTCATTCTTGTATAGAGAGTGCATCACCTTCTTAGTTTGCCATCATTGTGATCCTCAAGACCTTGCTTATACCTTCTCCTGCACTACAGGTTTCCTTCAAACTCTCACTCAAATCCAAGTTAGAAGGAAAGTGATATTTAAAATGACCACAGGTTTTAAAAACATTGCAGGAGGTGTCATTCCTCTCCTTTGCTTTGTAAGTCACCAGCTCCTTTCTGCTCTGCATGGTAAGGACAGGTGGGGCTCTCCCAGTCCAGAAAAGGATCAGAGATTAGGAAGCAGTTATGATTACATAAAATGAGACATAAAGAGGATGACAGATATTTGGAAACATTTCAATTCCTCTAAAATGTGGGAAAGTAATAGTTCTATCATGAATTTCTTTCTGAAATTGTTGTGAGACAACTTGATGCTAGAGGCAGTGCATCTCTTCCAAGACCATGATTGAAAAGTCTACATGGTGACAGAGGTAACACACGAATATAGATGGAGATAACACCACCTGCTGTCAACAAGCTGCTACAGCAGTCTCTTTCAACCTTAAGATTCTATTTATATCATAGCCCACTACTGTAGTTTCTTCCACTTGTGTAGTGAGACAAGTCCTCAGAATCCCAACTGGAGTAACTCCATCTTGCACATAGTTGCCATTTAGTTGTTCTGTATTCTATTCTGAAGCCAAATAAACCATCTTTCCCATGGTTGAGCATTGTTTGTAGACGACAACAGAATATTTAATAAGGGTAGGCTCAGAGTTTGCACAAAGAGATAATATTCCTATAACTTACCTATGTCTTCTGTTATTTGATCATTCAATTATTTCTTCTATATTGACACCAAGGAAGGACTAGGTCCAGGTTTCAGCTACAGAATTACAACCATTAAAAAGAGTAGTTCAGTAGGCAGAGGGTGGCAACATTTGTGACCAGGAAGTACTCAGGTAAAGGCAGCTGATCCTATTCACCCACTGCTCTGTAAGTGCCTCCATTTAAACTCTTTAAAACTGGATTAGGATGAAACACTTGGGTTATCAGTGTCATCTGAATTGAAGTCACACAATTCTTTATGTTTATGTTCTCCTGGAAAATTAACACAACTTGGCATTAAAACTACTCTAACGTACACAGAAAATATCTTCAAAAAGGAAAGCCTACCCAGCCTTACGCACAGTCTTCACAGGACAGTAGGCAATGTCACAATATCATGTGTTTATGTGTGTGTGTTATCAAGGCTTGAAGAGCTGGAAACCATAATGAGTTATGTCCTTCCTGTCATCTTAGTCATGCTGTTCCAATGTCTACAGAAATCTAAACTTCTTTCCAGAGTTTATAAATTCTACTCTCTTCCTTTCTTCACTTCTCTCTTTATACAGTAAATATGAAGAGAGCACATGTTTTCCTTGATTCTGTTCTCCCCCAAGGGTGATTAATGTGGAACTGTAAATAAAAAAGACAAGAAAAATGTGTCCTAGGTCATGAACCAAGCAAAAGATTAATAATGGAACAGGAATCAGAAAGTGTCCCATGGCCCCCAAGGAGAAACACATTGTGTCCACAGAAAATTCTATTTCCCTTATCCTACCTGGACATCTGGGTACCTTGGACCTATGCTGAGTTACTGAAATGAGCCAGCCCTACAGCTGTGATCAGCCCTGCTCTACCCTTGCTGATTTGCATGTTTCCCATGCACAGCCCACTGCCCTTGGTACTTCTTAATATACTGGTCACACCCTGCACAGGAGTCATTCCTAGTCTACACACGGCATGGACATGAGGGGCCCTGTTCAGCTTCTGGGGCTCCTGCTTCTCTGTATTCCAGGTAAAAAAGGAAAACACTGAAGATTTATTCAGTTTCTTGTTCAGTGGTCACTGCTGCCTGGCTCTTCAGGGAAGTTCTCTTGTCATATGATTAGTTATGAGAATAATTGTTTTTATGTTTCCATGTCAGTTGCCAGAAGTGACATCTAGATGACCCAGTCTCCATCATCCCTGTCTGCATCTCTAAGAGTCAGAGTCACAATCACTTGCAGGGCCAGTGAAAACATTTACGCAAGTTTAGCCTGGTACCAGCATAAACCAGGGAAAGTCCCAAAGATCCTGATCTATGATGTCAACAATTTGCAATCTGGGATCCCATCAAGGTTCAGTGGCAGTGATTCTAGGACAGATTATTCTCTCACATCAGCAGCCTGGAGTCTGAGGATTATGAAATTTATTACTGTCAACAAGGTGACAGTGAACCACACACAGTGTTACAAGTCATAACAAAAAACCACCCAGGGAAAAAGAAGAGTGAGATGCAAAGCCCCAGGTGCTCCTTCTGATGCTTCCATCTGCTGAGAATGTTAACAGATTCATCCAGGCTCTGAACATCACTAGGAGAGAGAGTTTCCTCTGCACTTTAAATATTTCATCCTCTTCATCCCCAGTACCACACACTTAAGACTGTGTCTCCTGATTTATTAAAGGACTTAGATCAGGACACCTGATGGATATGGATTATGGCACAGTTAGTTTGTAAAGTAGATACCACCTAAAGTTTTTCACACAGCAAATTTTTCAAATAAAGAGAGAGTCCAACTTTTCATGTCAAATTGGGTAGTGGACAATCTCTAAACCAAACAGAATTGGTAAATTTAAACCAGTGATCTCTAACCCAAGGACACACAATCTTTATGTTTTCAATTTTGGAATTATAGTATATAATGTTTTCATGTCTTACAACCATCAAAATATTTTCAAATACGAAGTTACATTGATTTGAAGACAAATGGAGTTTTCAACGTATCTATTTTTTAAATTAAGGATTTATTAATAACACAAGGGAGTTTCATGTTAAAATTTCATGAATGTAAACAGTGGAGCTTGAGCAACTTCACTCCCTCTATTATATTCCCTTAATACCTTTTCCTCTTCTTTCCATTTAAAAATAGTGATCTCCCCTTTTCACTTTTGTCCTTGTTTCAGATGATTTTTGCACCCTAAGGTTCTTGCATGCTTACATTCCAGATAACTGCCTACATTAAACTTCATTTGAAAAGTAACGACTAAAAATTCACAAAAAAATAGACATCTATGTGGTAATGATCTAGTATTAAGTATTACAAATTTAATGTCATAGGCCCAACTGATGGCATCAGAGTACTATGACAAAGGGAATTGTCAAAACGTACCAGATGCCTACAGCAACAAGAGTCACTTATCCTGAGATATATGTATGGCACCTCCCTCCTTCCATTCACTGTTTCATGGCATTTATTGTTCTGCTAAACCCATCCATTCATATCCTTCTATGAAACCATGGCTTATCTATAAGGCACATCTGTCCTTTGACTTTCCCCTTTGAATAAATGGTTTTTATCCTTTGCCTCAAGTGTCCCTGCCTGAAATTCTTTTTTTTTTTCATTTTTCTTTTATTATTCATATGTGCATACAAGGCTTGGTTCATTTCTCCCCCCGCCCCCACCCCCTCCCTTACCACCCACTCCGCCCCCTCCCTCTCCCCCCCAATACCCAGCAGAAACTATTTTGCCCTTATCTCTAATTTTGTTGTAGAGAGAGTATAAGCAATAATAGGAAGGAACAAGGGGTTTTGCTGGTTGAGATAAGGATAGCTATACAGGGAGTTGACTCGCATTGATTTCCTGTGCGTGGGTGTTACCTTCTAGGTTAATTCTTTTTGATCTAACCTTTTCTCTAGTACCTGTTCCCCTTTTCCTATTGGCCTCAGTTGCTTTAAGGTATCTGCTTTAGTTTCTCTGCATTAAGGGCAACAAATGCTAGCTAGTTTTTTAGGTGTCTTACCTATCCTCACCCCTCCCTTGTGTGCTCTCGCTTTTATCACGTGCTCAAAGTCCAATCCCCTTGTTGTGTTTGCCCTTGATCTAATGTCCACATATGAGGGAGAACATATGATTTTTTGGTCTTTTGGGCCACTGCCTGAAATTCTTATGCTGAGTTTACAAAAAGAATCTAAAGGGCTGAATTTTAATGACAACCCTTTTCCTCCTTCTTTTCAAGGAACACTTCAGAACCCTCATCCACTAGTGATATCATTGGTGATTCAGCCATGAGGTGGCAGTAAAGGTGATATCAAACCTATGCTCTATTTTTTAATTCTTGCAATTATAGTATTCCATTGTTGATTGTACTTGCATTTCTTTTGCATTATCTTCTTGTTTGTTAAAATGCTTTCACCCTTTCTTTTTATTCTGTTAGCCAACTTCTTGTCCCTATTTCCTGCCTCGTGAGGGATTTAAGGCTTACTTTGGAATTCACCCATTTTATGTATGGTTTTGAAATCCATTTGTTTTTTAAAAAATATAAGAACATCACATAAGAGCTATGAGGATAGGATGCATCCTTTTTAGATCACATTTCTCATATCTGATATGGCAGGAACAATTGTTCATTCAAAAGGTATCAATAACAAAATGAGCTTCTGACTCCAAAGGCACTTGACTCTACCTCTACCTCCTATAACTGAAAACCTCAGGGCACATAAGAGGGGATATGTCACCTGTAGATAATTTTCTGCAAAGTTGTCTCCACAAACAGGGCATTTACAGCATTACTGACAGTTCTCCATTAGGATGCATATTAAAGAAATTGGATCTGAAAAAGGAGAGCTGAAGAAAAAGAAGTTAATCTATTCCTGCACATTGTGGCATCAGTATAAACTAAATGATGAATAAACATGAACTATATATTGGAGCCTAGGCTTTCACACCATGAAGCAAAGTTTATTTTGCAAAAGATAAATAAAATGATATGAATTTCCTAATGAATAACTTCTATTGTCAGCATATCAGAGTCCTAAATTCAGACAACAACATAAATGGTCTATGCTACTGAAACTCAATGACAGACTCATTGGAATATGACTCCTTAAGAACCTCACAGAGAACCCTCTACACTATAAGCTCCCATGTTATTGCAAAGGAAGACACCCAGGCATCACTGAGTCTCTCTACGTTAGGCACACCCACTATACATCAGCTACTCTTTCTAGAACACTTAGTTCTTCCCCTATCACTCCCTCATTGTTGCCATCCTGTCCTCCAGCTTAGTAGTCTCAACCTATTTATCCCTTTTTTAGTGTAGGTATGCCCTGCTGGAATTATCTGCAGTGTAGCCTCATATCTTCCAGAGGCAAATAAAATGCTCCCATTGAGTGAAATAATGGAGGAAGATTCATGTGCATATTCTTTTTACTATGGCAGATGTATCTTACTGTAGAGGCAGACATGGATAATTCTAAGGACTCTGAAAGTTTTTTATATGTATTTATAAATGGAATTGCTGCTTTTTAAATAAACATGGGTAGGCTTACCTGTTATATTTTCTGTTTGCACTCTCAAAGAGAAACATAGAATTCAGACCTCAACTCAGATTCATTCCAATGATATTCATGTCAGAAAGTATAACAAGAGTGAAGGACATGATGTAGTTTCCAATGCTGACCACAATTCGAATTAAAAAACTGGAACTGACCACTTAGATCTAAGAAATTATATGATTACTTGTCTAATTGAAGGAATGAAACTATCAGTGCATAAGTGTTCTGTAGTTCTGAAAATTAAAAAGTTATACAGGAAAGGAAGAAAATCCTCAACTGTTTTTAATTTGGTTGACAGAAATTTTAAGAAGATATTCTAAAATCAACCCTGATTCAACAAAAGGACAAACACTTTTGGAAATGACCTTTGTCAGCCAATCAAATATCCTATAAAAGTTGCAAAACCAAAAAAAAAAATGGGCCTCAAACTCCACTGTGAAAATTAAGAAATTTGAATCTACTTCCTACTTAGAGAGCTTTCATTCCTCCTTTTAAACTACTCCCCTTGTCACTTTTATTTTTTAACTAGAATAAGGAAGAAACATGGGAAAATAAATCTGTTTCCATTTAAAAAAAAAGAAAACTCAGACATCTCATCAGAAATAAACATCATTCTGGGTGAATATTATGCTTTGGAAATTATTAATTAATTGGACCTGCCAGTAGGCTCACTTATTTTGATTATGTTTGTTTCTTTTATTCAGAAAATACATTTTCATGATTCCAGGAAATAATGGTTGGGAGTTTAAAATTAAATTTGGTGCAGCTTATTTGAGTTTAACATTTATTATTTGATAATTGATGTTACAAAGTTGCCTATGACAATCTAATTCCTCATTAGAAACTATGTCTTTTTTTATCCTTTAGTCTCTTGTAAAGCTGTTAACTGGCTTTTAGTTTTTTCCAACTTACATTTACTGAATTTAATTTAGGTATGATAAATGAATTCATTTACACTATTATTAGAAGGGGATTTCTTAGTTTTTTCCTTTTTGAGTAACTTGTTGGTCTTAGCTTACGAAAATATAATCTAAATTCACACTAGCCTGATTTCAATGTAGTAGAGAACAGTGATCTAGGAGAAAATTTATCATTTTATCTACCACATCAAGAGTTATCCTAGCTTCTTCATAAATTATGGTCAGTTTTCTGACAGCGGCCATGATAGAGGGAAGTGTGGGTCATCTTCAGTCTTCAAGGGCAGCCATAATGGAAACAGTGGCTTTCCCTCCTTTCATAGCCAAGGAGAGTCCATCCTTCAATGACATCCCTTCATACAGTAGGGTACAACACATTCATTTTGGTCTCTTCTTAGGACAGTCCCAGTCAGTGCTTTTTCTCTCCACACTGGTAGCATTCATTAAGCCTTTTAAGTTAATCAGTTTATGAAACAGGACTCATCTCTTCCACAGCAGGTTAACTGTTTTCTATTGAACTTCTTTTACCTTACTGCAGATGTTGAAAACTCCAAAGACAAAATTAAGAAATGATTAATGAGTGCTTGGGGGTGCCATTGTTTGTATTTGGAGCTTCTAGCTAATGTTCAGGGTGGTCTGAGCAATAAAATGCATTCCCAATAGCATTTGCCTTTTTCTCAGTTGTTAAAAACTCCAAAGACCATATTTAACATCTGATTGATGAGGACCCTGTTTATATTCTCTACATTTTCCTATCTCAAAGCCAGTCCATTAGAAAGACCAGAGCACAACTACACTGATGTGGGGCTCCAAATACCTTTGGAATTCACATCACACTACAACATGCTCCAGATGCTGGTCTTGGAGGCACAGAATTTAATACTTGTTCTATGGGGTTTCAGTCTGACTTTGGTCCTGTCCATTCTAGGTATTCTTCTATTCCTCCCTTTCAAAATTGGAATGCTTACCCTGTACCACTGTATGTGAGAAATATGTAAATTCTTTCTTTAACTCAATCACATCTCCCAAGTTCCTTTTGACAGGCACTGTTACATTTATAAGGTCTAGATATTAATAGCTGTGTAGCTGTGAGAGAAGTTGGGATACGTTATCCCTTCACCAGCAACTGCTAACCTTTCCTCCAAAAATTCTTTTCCTCTAAAGCAGAATAAAAATAAGGAGGCAGATTTGTGAAATAAGAGAGCAGAAGGAAGAAGTCTGAGTCTCACTATTCTAATCTATAGGATTTAAAGGCAGAACATTCTCATTTCAAAATTCTCTAATTTGAAGTACAGTGTGCATGTGAATTTGTTGGAAGCTTCTCTGACTTTGAGAGACAGACAAATGAATCAGTGCAGTTGAGCTGTGATTGCCATGACCTGAAGTAATCCTAGGACCCATGGGGAGATTACAGAATACTAGAAGACAGCGGTGGAGTCAGGGATGTTTGAGTACTCAGTGACCTTTGAGGATGTAACTGAGAACCTCATACTGGAGAAGTAGGTTTTTCTGGATCCTTCCCAGAAAGCATTCTACAGTGATATGGAATTGGAGACTTCTAGCAACCTGGCCTCAATAAGAAAAATATGATAAGGTGAAAACTTTGAAGATAAGTATAGAAATTCAGAGAGATACATCAGCACTAATGCTCTAGAAAGAGACTGTGAAAGTAAAGAACATGTCCTTGTAGAGAAACTGTTGACCAGATTAAAAATTTTCATCTGTGTCAAAAGTTCTATTGAAGCAAAACCTTGTGAATGTAGTGTGCCTGTTGTGCTCTTCATTTATCACTCACCTTGTAGGAGCCACATTATTCCTGATGCTGTGTACAAATAGTATGAGAATCTAGTATGTGGAGAGAAAAACTGCAAGCAAGGTGGGAAAGCTGACTATAATCATCACTCCTTTAAAATATTTGAAAGGACACACACTGAAGAGAAAGCTTATGAATATAAGTCTTAAGGGAAAGTGTACACATATTTTTTATCTCTAAGTACCATGAAAAGACTCCCACTGCAGAGAAAGCTAATGAACGTGAACGGTTTGGGAAAACCTTCAGAGTTTAGTTTATCTGAAAGCCCATGAGAGAATTCTCACAGTTGAGAAATACTACGAACCTGCAGAATCTGGAAAAGCCTTCTATTCTTCTAGAGAGCTTAGGAGACACATGAGGGTGCACAATGCAGATAAAGCATGCAAATGCAAATTTTATAGGAAAGCTTTGATTTCCCCAGTGCAGTTCTGGGCATAAAAAGTGTCACCCTGGGGAAAAAGTCTACATATGTAAACATTAAGGGAGAGCCTTGGAAAGGTCTGGTCATTTGAATGCCCATGATAGTATATCCCCACTGGAAAGAAACATTATAAATATAAGCAATGTGGAAAAGCCTTCATGTATCTTAGTTCTGTTAGAAAGCATGAAAGGACTCGCACTAGAAAAGAACCCTGTATATGTAAACAGTGTGGAAAAGCCTTCATGAATTTTGGTGTTTTGAAATTCCATGAAGGTATCCACAATGGAGAAAAACATTATAAATGCAAACAATGTAGGAAACCCTTTGGTTATTGGTTATTCTGGTTCAGTGTTACAGAATGAAAGGACTCACACTGGATAGAAAGCACAAAAAAAAGTGTGCCAGGCCTTGGAGCAAGCAAGAGATTACTAATGGGAAAAAAGTCTGAAAATGTCCTGTAGCCCCCAGGGGGAAACAAAGACCAGCTCTTGGTGAACATGCTTGAATGGGCTGAAGTACATTTCTGGCAGGTGAAGCCTTGTTTGTTATCAGAGTTGATTCTAGAAGGTTTTCTTGGACTGGGATAATGAGGCTGGAGCAACAGATATAGAGAGGGAGACTTCACCCTCCCACACCATGCCTTGTTGTTATTCCTTAGGGATTCTTATTAACATTTGCTAAAAAATTACAGTATTGGTATCTAACATGGATCACAGTATCCAACCCATAATTGTCTTGTGATTACTATGTTTTCTAAATTTAGAATTTATAATATTTTGTCATCAACAATATGTCTGAGCTATCGAGAGAAGGAATCAATTTGTATTCCCCAAAGAACCCATCCTAGCAATGGATGACACAGGAAGAATTTCACAAGTAATGGTGGAGACACACAATCAAGTACTAGAATCCAGTCTTTGAAATCCTGTAAGATGCAATATCATAGATAGACCATTAGATGGCAGAAAAAACCCACAGTAAACAAAAGAGAGCTGCCTATGTAAGAAATACTCAAGAAATTAGAATGACAGAATCTTATTATCTACAGGGAATCCTTCTGGTTTGGATGGGGACTTTGGTATGACCAGGTGCACGTGGGAGAAGTTTTAAGTTGGCTGAATTGGGAAAACAGCTCTGTGCTTTTTGCTCTCAGTCTGGAAGCCTTGCCTTGCCTCTAGCCCTACCAAAGCCCATCTCTTAAGAACCAAATAATGTCCCAAGATTTGTATGATTAAGCTCTATCCCTAGTGTGCATGTATTTGGAAAAAGGGTCCGTAAGAAGGAAAGGAAGGTGAAATGAGGTCATACAGGTGTGAGTTAATTCCATAGAAAGGGCATGAGGGAGCACTATCTCTGCCCTACCTCATAGACATCAAGGAAAAATCTTATGAGGACACGGCAACATGGAGGACAGCTAAGTAAAGAAAAAAGCAGATGGGTATCTTCTGCACCTTGATGTTGTACTTTTCAAAATACAGAACTATGAAAAAAATCAATTTTATTTGGTCAACCTACCCAGCTCAGCCTCAGGAAGTGCCTTTTGGACATTTCTTCATTTCTTTGCCTTTGCTTTCTTTCTTCACCCTGCTGCTCTGATTTTGTCATAAGGAAGAAGAACTCAAGTATCATCCCCATTATGTTTGTATTGGATAATTAGAAATTTTCTTTCATTGTCATCTGCATGACCAGACTTACTCTATCCTTCCAGATAGAGTTACCCTTTATATCTCTCTCCCTAATCTAAATTAAGATACAAGAAAAGCAATATTTAAAACATGCACAATTTTAACACTGCATTTTTTTTATAAATCATCAGCTCTATGCTTTAAAAAGCTCTTTGCTTTATAAGTCATCAACTCTATCCTCCTATGAATGATAAGGACAGGGGATGCTCCTCAGTTCAGAAAAGGGTTGGTAATTAAAGTTGCAGATATGGTCTGCTAAAACAAAAGATGTAAAGGGGGTGGGCAGTTATCGAGATCTTGGTTCCTCTAAAAAGAGGAACCATAATTGCTTAACCCTAAATCTCTTTCTGAAATGGTTATGAGAGCACTTGATGTTAGAGAGATGGTGCAGATCTCTTGAACTCTTGATTAAAAAGTGTGCCTGGTGACAGTGGCAAAGCAGGAATATAGAAAGAACCCATATCTTTGGCTGTCACCAAGATGCTGCACCAATCCTAATTTCTACAGCCTCAGATCTTCTATTTACATCTTAAAATACTGTTATGGTTTCTTCCTCGTTTGTAAAGAGATTTCTCAGAATACTAGCCACATTAATTCCATCTTTCAGCAAGCTGCCAGTTAGATGTTCAATACTCCAGACTGCAACACAATAAGCTTTCCCATGCTCACGCAGTATTTGTCAAGGCAAACAAAATCTTGATAAGAAGAAGGAGAGAATTCCCATAAAGAAATAACTGTTTCATAACTTAACTATGCTTTCTGTTATTTGAGCTTTTAATTATTTTGTATGTTTTGACACCAGAAGGATTACTAGGTTCAGTTTTGTACTACAGAATTATAGTCATAGAAAAGAGGAGCTCAGTAGGCAGAAGGCAGCAACATTGGTGCCTGGATGGAGTTCAGGTCTATGTAACTGCCAATAGCTGTCCAATCCTCTGGATTTGCCTCCTCCTAAACTCATTCCAACTGGATTTGTATAAGAAAGTAGGGTTGTCAAAACCATCTCAATTGCAGGCACATCATTAGTTATGGGCCCAAGGAAAATTAACGCATAGCTTGTAAAATTACTCTAACTTATCCAAAAAAGATTTGAAAACCTGAGAGGCTGTTGAGACTTATACACACTCTTCAGAAAAAGATAATCATTATCATGTGTTTATGTGTGTGTTTGGGGCAAATATAGATCTGGAAACCATAGTAAGTTACATCCTTCCTGTCTTCTTAGTCACATTATGCCAATGTCTAGAGAAATTCAAACCACTTCCTAGAGTTTATGAACTATTCTCATCCTGTCTTCACTTCTCTTTTTAAACAATAAATGTGAAGGGGCCATAGGTTTTCCTTAATTCTTTTCTAGATCATGGGTCATTAACATTGAACTGTGATTATGAAAATTGTGTCCTAAGTCATAAAGCAAGCAATAGATTACTCTCCTAATGGGACAGAAGTCTGAATGTGTCCTTTGGCCACCAGGGAGATACATATTTTCTCCCCAGAAAACTAGGATATCCTTATCGTGCCTGGGCATCTGGTGACTCTGGGCCCAGGCTGAGTTACTGAGATGAGCCAGCTCTGCAGCTGGGCACAGCCCTGCTCATTTGCATACTTCCCACATACAGCCCATTGCCCTCAGTACTTCTTAATAAGCTGAGCACATCCTGTCCAGGAGTCATTCTCAGTCAACACACAGCATGGAAATGTGGGGCACTTCACATCTCCTGGTGGTCCTGCTGCTCTGTTTCCCTGGTAAGGAAGGAAAACACAGAGGATTTACTCAACTCAGTGTGGTTGGTCAGTGCTGCCTAAATCTTCAGGGAATTTCACTTCTCACATGATTAATTATGTGAATATTGTCTTGTGTTTTCCTGTTAGGTGCCAGATGTGACATCCAGTTGACTCAGTCTCCATCCTCCCTGTCTGCAACTCTAAGAGACAGAGTCACCATCACTTGCAGGGCCAGTGAGAACATATACAGCAGTTTAGCCTGGTATCAGCAAAAACCTGGTATCAGCAAAAAGCCCCTAAGCTCCTGATCTATAATGCTAACAGTTTGGATTCTGGTGTCCCATCAAGGTTCAGTGGCAGTGGGTCTGGGACAGACTACACTCTCACAATCAGCAGCCTGGAGTCTGGAGATGCTGCAACTTATTATTGTCAACAGTATAGTGAGTACCCTCCCACAGTGAAACAAGTCATAACATAAACTAGCCAGGGAAGCAGTAGTGTGAGTCTCATTTCCCCCAGTTGCTCCTGCTGCTTCATCTGGTGAGAGAATTTTCTGATCCAGCCAGGCTCTGAACATCACTTGGTATCTTCCCTATTTCCTCTTCTTCATCCCCAGTATCACAGGCATAACTGTGTGTCTCCTGATTTAGTAAAGGATTCAAATCAGTACACTTGACGGTATAGATTATGGATACTGATAGTTTGTAAAGCAGAATCCATTTGAAGTATTTCAGAGTGGAAATTTTTCAGATACAGATGGGGGTTAATATTTCATGACAAATTGGAAAGTGGACAAAATCTCCAGACATAACAGAAGTGGCAAATTTAAGATCAATGACCCAAGTACCCATGATTTTCATGTTTTCAGTTTGGCAATTATAGTTTATGAAAACCTTCACTCTATTTAAATACCAAGGATTTGAATTATTCTGTGGACCCATAATTATGTTTAAATCCTTATAGTCATCAGAACATTTTCAAATACAATGTCACATTGATATGAAAATAATTGATGTGAGTTTTAAACATGTATCTATTTTTTAAAGTTAGGATTTGTTAGTAATACAAGGAGTTAATATGTGAAAATTCTATGAATGTCTGTGTTTATGTTCAGCAAATTAACTACTATTATATTCCTTTAATCCCCTTCCTTCTTCTTTCCCTTTTAAGTGCAGAGATGTCTCCTCCCACTTCTTTCCTTCTTCCAGATGATTATTACATCCGAAGGGTCAAAAATGCATACCTTCATGAAAATTGCCTAGATTACACCTCATTTGAGTAGTCATAATTAAGACATCATGAAAAGCTGGTATCTGTGTTGCAAAAACCTTGAATTAAATATCTTAAATTTAACATCTTTTGGCCAAATTATAAAATCAGAATACTATGACAACAGGAATGTTTGAAATGTACCAGATGTCAACAACATTCAAGAACATGTTCTGTATTTCCCATTAGAGAAATATGTAATGGGAACCTCCCCCATCTACTTTTTCTTGGCACATATTCCTTTGCTAAATAAGTTCATTCATACATCTGTCCTTTTGCTTTACTCTTTGAATAAATGACTTTTGGACCCTTACCATACGTGTCCCTGAATGAAATTCTTAGTCTGTGTTTAGGAACAAGAATCCGAAGACTAAATGACCAAAATACACATGAGGAAATGTTGAATATCCCTGGCCATAAAGGATATGCAAATCAAAGCCATGTTAAGGACTAATCAGATAGCTCAATTGGTAAAGTTCCTGCTAGCAAGCATGAGGTCCTGAGTTCAAACCCAAGTATTGGAAAAATAAACACACTGAAGGTCCCACCTCATTCCTGTTAGAATGGCTATCATCAAGAACACAAAAGCAAAATTACGTTGTCAAGAATGTCGGGAAAAATGAATGCTCATACACCATTGGTGGGAATAAGAATTAGACAACTACTATGGAAAATGCTCCATAGAGGCTCTTCCAAAAACTAAAAATAGAACTGCCAAATGATGCAGCAATGTCACTCCTTGGGAGAGACCCAAGGGAATGATATACTTTGCTCCTTGGACAATTCAAGGTGAAACCAAATATATGCTCAATTTTTATTTCTTACAATTCTAACTTTCCGTTGATATTTATTCTTGCATTTCCCTTTACGTTGTTTTGCTTGCTTAACTTGCTTTTACCTCTCTTCTTTTTTCTGTTATCTAGTGTAATCTTTTTTTGCCTTTTTCATGTGGGAATTAAGGCTTACTTTGGAATTCGTCAGTTTTTATTGTGCTTTCTGGTAATCCATTTGTTTTAGAAACCAGGAGCTTCATATAAAACTAGAGAAGATAGGATAAGCTCTCATTAGGTCACATTTTCTTATTTCTGAATATAGTAGGAATAATTGTGGCTTATCCAGGATTATCTGTAATGAAATTTGCTCTTGATTCCAAAGCCACTTGAGTTTCTCTCCACTTCCTGGACTTGATTAAATCATGCCATGTAGAGAGGAGAGTTGAACTTCAGATCATTATCTGGGAAGCTCTCCCCACAAAAATTTCTAGGAATTCTCCACTAGGATGTATATTAAAGAAATCAGATTAGGAAAAGGAGTGATTAAGAATAAGGAAATTAATCTGCAATACAATATGGCCTCAGTACAAACTAAAGGATCAAAAATATGATGTAGAAATTAGAGCCTAAGATTTATCACAATTCTCCAAAGTTTATTTTGTATAAGACAAGGAAAATGTTCTTAAATTCTTAATGTACAATTCCTTATGGCATTGTATCAATTGTACAATTAATGATTCTGCAACACTGTAGAATACCCATTGGAATATGACATTTTGGCAGCCTCAAGGAGACTCCCTTCCCCCATAAGCTCCCTTGTTACTGCAGAGGAAGACACCCAGGCACCACTGTGTCCCTCTACTTTACCCATACTCACTACACAGAATCATCAGTCACTCTTTATGGAACATCCTCTTCTTCCCCTATCACTCCTAAATTGTCCCCCTCCTCTTGTATTTGCTATAAGCTTCAATTGTTTTATCCATTTTTAGTGTTCTAAACCCAGCTGGGACTATCTGCACTTGAGTCTCATTATCAGCCATAAGCAAATAAAGTGCTCTGTCTGAATCAAAACAATGGAGGAATGTGTATGTGCATACTCCATTTACTATGGCAGATGTGGACAATTTATACCTATAATTATTAATTTTTAGTTAACCTGGACAGACTTACATGTTACATTTTCAGTTTGTGCTCTTAAACAGAAACTTAGAATCCAGACTGCAGCTAGATTTGTTTCAGTGATATTCATTTCAGAAAGCATCACAAGAAAGTAGGGGATGATGCAGTTTCCATTTCCGATCCAAATTGAATTAATAAGATTGGGAGTGATCACTTAGATACAAGAAATTACATGATTGCTTGTATAATTGAAGGAAATAAACTATCAATACATAAGATAGTTGTCTGAAAAAAAAATATACAGGAAAAGAAGAAAATCTTGACCTGTTTTTAGCTTGGTTAACAGATCTTTAAAAGATATGCTAATATAAATCCTGATTCACATGAAGGACAAACACTTTTAGAAATGACTTTTATCAGCCAATCAATGCCAGAGAGCCTACAAAAGTTGCAAAATCAAGAAGATGGGTCCTCAAGCACCACTTCCAGAATCAGTAAATCTGGCCTTTGGGATATAATGGGAGATCAGACAATGTTAAGAGAAGTCAGTTACAGCCTGAAAAGCAGACCTAATATACCTAATCATTTGCAAAGCATTATGGTCAAATATCAGTGATGATTATGAAAGGGAAATTTCCCTCAAGGAGAAAGACCCCTCAAGGAAAACCTATAGAAAGTCCAAAAAAGCTTGATTCCAGGTAGCTGAGGGTAAATTTTTATGGATGGTTGAGAAACGCCTGGGTACTGAAAAACTGAATGGCTCAAGAAAGAGCCACAACACGTAAGCAATACTAGGAATATTTCTGGATAGCTATCATTAACTCAACTAGCAAAAACACTTTGTCTTCCTTATTATGCTTGTCTCTTTTCCTCAGCAAAATTAGTGATAAAGGCAGAACAGGACCTGCCTAGAACTGAGAGGGGAAGAGGGGAGAGGGTGGGAGAGGGGGGCAGGGGGGTGAAATGACCCAAACAATGTATGCACATGTGAATAAATGAACAATAATAATAAAAAAGAGGGATAAAATGGAGTTTCAAAAAAGAAAGGGCCATAAAGCCAAACATAATCCTTTCTGTGCCATGAGAGAAAACACTGGAATAGGGACTGTCCACTTCTACAAATGACTTTCCTGAATATTTGAAGATACTTACTGCTTTTCCCCAGGTGAGGCCCAACTTGTCAACTTTCAATATTTTATGAGGAAATTTGGGTTATCTTCATAATAGCAAAAATTATAATCAATTTCCTTTTAGGTAGTGAGTCTCAATATTCTGCCTTAACTAACTTCCCTGGACCACTTTCTAAAAAATAGCTCTATAATAATTGATGTTGGAGGATCAACCAAGTATGAAAGTTTTACTGCTCTCCATACTTGCAAGTATGAATATTTTATTTTCTGCCAAATTTTCCCAGTTTTGCCAGAATGCCAAAATTTTTACTGTGGGGTACATTCCAATTAATTTAGAGACATCAATACATCTTAGTTTAGAAACCCTATGCCTTTCCTGGAAACCTTAATAGCACCCTTACATAAAGAAAGTGATAATCGTCCCAGGGAGATCAGCTGTAAATCATCAGTTAGGGAACCCAAAAATACCTGGTAAAGCATAAGTTCTCAGCCTATTTGAGTAGGTTGTAATGAAAGAATTATGAACTTTTATGCCTGCCATGGGAAGCTTACTACAGTATGTGGATGATTTATTAATTTGAATCTCTACAAAACTGGACTTGGATAAAAGTGTTGTTCAGTTATTTAATTTTCTGGGGATGGCAGAACTCTGAGAGTCTCCCCAAAACTCTGAAATTTCAAAAGAATAGCTTAAGTATTTTGGTCAGTCATTAGCTCTAGGAGAGAAACAAAAATGGACATTTTCCAGGTTAGACACCACTATCCTTTTTAAAAACATTTTAAATCATTTAATTGTTGTATGGGGGAATACATTGTGATATTTACATATGTGAATACAAATATCTTAATTAGAGTCATCTCCCCTCCTTCATTCTCTCTCATTCCCCTCTTCCTTAGAACAATTTTAATAGATTTTATAATTCTATTTTCATTCATGGACAGAGGATACATATACCATATTCGCTCCCCTTCATCCTTTCATTATGCCTTTCCCCATCACTGGTATGCATTCCTGGAAAGACCCATTTTATGTCCTGTCCATTTTTTAAAATGTATATTGATAGGTCAAGGAGTTTTCACTTTGGTGTTTCCAACATGTATAAACTGCTTTAACCAGGTTAAGTCTTCCTTTACTTACTCTGTCTCCATCACCCTGTTCCTCTATTATTCAACAGCTTATAGTGCATTGTGTTATATTATCTTCATATATACATAGAATATATAAATATTTTTCATTCTCTGACATTCTTTTTTCCTCTCCTGCTTCCCATAGTCCTCTCAGACAGACCCACTCTGACAATAATGTTCTCTCTCTCACTCTGTCTCTCTCTATACATATATATGCATAATTATATATTTATTTATGTGTACATTTATCTTATAGATGTAGCTTCAACATATGAGAGAAAACATGTGAAATTTTTAGCCTGCTTACTTTACTTAGCATGATATTCACTAGTTCCAATGATTTACCTGCAAATGACACAATTTCATTCTTATTTATGGCTTAATAAAACTCCATAAGGTATGTATACTGCATCTATTCATCAGCTGTGGACATTCTGGCTGTTTTCAAAGTTTGGCTATTTTGAATAGTGCTGCAATAAACATGTGTTCCAGTGACTCTATCATGTCTTGGCACACATTCCTTTCATTATATGTCCAGGAATGATATAGATGGATTTTTTGATAGTTCTACTTTTAATTTTGTGGGGAATTTCCACACTGACTTCCATAACAGATGCATTAATTTACATTCCCACCAACAGTGTATAAGTGTTCTTTTTTTCCTATATCCTCAACAGCGTTTTTTTGTGATATTGATGATAGCATTAGAGGCTCTCCAATAGAACTCAATCATGCATCTTGTAAAGTAACTTCATGATGAGGTAGGAATTCCAGAAGTTTTTGAGTATAGCATAATTTACATTCTCCTCTCCATTTTGGATTCTATTATTATACCATGAAAGCCTGTTCATAGGGAATTTCTGACCAGTTTCCTCTCTTTTAAAGAAGAAATCAAATTGAAGTAGTTATAGTTTAGAGTTCCATTTTGAAAACAAATTTCAATTTTTAAGTTTACCTTATGACCCTTCAATATTGCAAAAGAAAATTAACCTCTTCCTTTTCAATCCCTCCCCTTTAAAATGGCCCCAATTATTTAGTATTCAGCTCAAAGTGAAGTTTGGGGAACTGATGTTGAATTATATATTGTCTGAAAGCTGCGTGCTGTATTGACTCAGTTCTACTTTTTCTAGAAAGAAGCAAAGGAAATACTAGGACACTGAGCTCCTCTGTTTCCAGAATTAGGTGGTGATAATCTGTTCTTTATTGTTTTCAACCAGGAAGTGGGCATAATCTGCCTTCTGGCAGGCAATCTTTCCCCAGTTGTTCCTGGGAGATTCTACATGGACAGATACAATTCTGCCCTTTTACAATAGTTATTCTGAGTGCATGGATGTAATCATGGCACTTTAAATTGTCTTTAAAGGTTGGTTACAAAACTTGAAAGTGTTTGATGTGCCCACTGCAGAAGAGATAATACAGTAACCTTAAAATGACAGAGATCAATATGGGAAGGTGACTAGGAAGTAGTGAAGAGTTCTGGTAGAGATGAATCAATTAGGGTTGTAATACACTTGTGCATGGAAGCAATGCTAGGACTCTTTCTGTATAGCTATCCTTATCTCAACTAGCAAAACGCTATATCTTTCTCATTATTGCTTATGTATACTCTTCAACAAAATCGGAGGCAAGGGTGGTGGAGAGGAGGGGAATGGGGCAGGGGATAGGAGGGAGAAATGGCACAAACAATGTATGCACACATGTATAAGTGAATAAAGAAAAAAATAAAGGTTGGTTAAGTAGTAGAAAAATCTAGCTTGTATTTCTTGATGATAAGCATATGTCTGACATCTAATCTTATCACATAGTATGTCAGTCTCAAAAGTTATCAGCATATTTAATACATCTACTCTTTGGAATGAAGGTTTAAGGAGATGGATCATGGATCCAGGTTTAGATAACATTTCTGAGAATTAAAGAGAAAGGGAAAACAACATTTGCCTCAGACTTGGACCAAAGTGAAGAGCAACTTACAGAGTTGTAATTATCAGTACTTCAATTGTACCTGCAAAGTAACATATACAAAATTAAGGTACTATCAGGCCTAAAGCAGAAACTATAAAGTGCTGCCCTGAATGAAACCAGAGAGAGGAAAATTTTTCCTTTACATGTATACATTTTAAACATAAAAGGCATTCTCGGGGCTGTATTGGTAAGGAATATAAAAAGTCACAACAAAAGCTTTCACAATTTTCCCCAAAAGAATTTCTTACTAAAACAAGAAGTAAAAATACCACCTACAGCTGGTACATGAAAATAAGGTAAGTAAAGAAAGCCAGTATATTAATCAGTTTCAGAGATAATGGCTGCAATGACAGATTGCTTATAATCTTCTGTATTGAAACAAAGCAGATAGCACAGGCTAAGGTGGTAGTGAAAACAGAAAAGCTAGAGAATTATAGTAAAGTTTACATGCAGTAGAAGGACCCATGATAATTATATTTGGGGTCATAAAATATTCTGCTTTGCAGGGTTAGATGCTTAATCAGATTTAGTTTGCCCCTTCAAGGGTCTCAGGAGTATTTTCCTACCTGTTGAGAAAAGGAAAGTGGCTAAAGACATTGGTTTATCCAACCTTATTGTTATATCCACACAGAGAGCCTTTATAGTGCCATTTCACCCAAGGATGGGGCATTATGGCCTTTTGATGCTTCTGTAAGAAGCATTCATCTTCTTATGAATGGACTGTAATGAGGAAAGAAGAGACTGAATGAGGGAAGAATAATTTGGCTTTTATTAGCTAAAGCATGATACATACAGAAGATAAGGTTTGAAACCTGAAGATGCCAATATCTATATTGTACTATATTATACTATACTGTACTATACTATACTATACTATACTATACTATACTATAAGCACAAGTAAGGCATATATTTTGCTCACAATCAGAAACCTGGTATCATGACAACACTGCTAATTATTACTGCTGTCTCAAGAGATAAATACTATGCACACATGACTAATTAAGTATACATTTAACTTAAATTATAATTATATACTTTAGTTACATGACATTTCAAAGGCTCAGTAGCCACTTATGACTAATGGCTGCCATAGTCATAATGACCATAGTAGCCATTAGTCTTAACTCTATAGCACAGATATTGAATTTGTTGTATGGCAGAAGGTTCTGCAGGCCAGTGTTGGTCTAAAAGTTTATCTGATCATTCACAGTGTTACAGATCAGGCCAAAATTCTGACCAGCTGTTTGTCTACATGCTTGTATGGGCACAAGTAGCTTCCTGACAGGTGGCACTTCTTTTGATCTCAGAGTAGACACTGAGAGGTTCTCTGGGACTGGAGGTATAAGGCCAAGGTAAAAAATCTACATCAGTATGCCTCACTGCTCTTCCCACTCCCTGATGTTATGCCTTAAGTATTCTAATTAACATATGCTAAAAATCACATCATGGGTATCTAACATGAATCACAGTATACAACCCTTAACAGTCTAGTGATTAATATCTTATCTAAATTTAGACTTGATAGTCTTCTATCCTCAACTACATGTCTGAACAATTAAGAGGAGCATCTGTTTTAGCAAAGAATGCAACAGGATCAGCTTGACAAGTGTAAGTGCAGACTCACAGTCATGGACTGGGACCTAGCCCTTGAAATTCTATAAGATGCAATGTCACAGAAAGACCATTAGATGTAGAGCTACCCCACGATAAACAAAAGAGTGCTACCTGTCTTAGAAATACACAGCAAGTAACAGAATGACACTATTTTATTGTCTACTAGAAATTTCAGTGGGTTAAATGGTGACTTTGGTGTGAACAGAGATAAATGGGAGAAACTTCCAATTGACTGAATTGGGAATGTACTTGTAGCTTTCTGCTCTCTGCCTAGACACTTTGCCTTGCCTCTAGCACCTGCAAAAGCCCATCTCTTAAGAACTGAATTGTGTCCCCAAGATTTGTATACTGAATCCTGTCCTCAGTGTGGATATATTTGGAGAAAAGACCTATAAGAAAGAAGTGAAGATTAAAGGAGATCTTACATGTAGGAATTAATTCCATAGAACAAACACCAGGGAGCTCTGTCTCTATCTCACCTAATAGACATCAAAGAAAAGTCTTCTGAGGACATGGCAAGAAGGTGAACAACTAAGAAAAGAAAAAAAGTAGATGAATGAGAAAATAAATTTTTTTGGTCAATCCACCCAGCTTAGCCTGATGAAGTGCATTTTGGACATGGAGTTGCAGCTTTGCTTCTGTTCTTCATCCTCTTCCTCTGATTCTCTGCTAAAGAAGAACTCAAGTTTCATCCTCACTGTGTTTGTAATGGATAATTCAAATTTGTGCCTTAATTTTCATCCTCCAGACATTGCTCATTTCATCACTTCCAGATGGAAATTCCCTTTATCTCTCTCCCCAATTTCAGTCCTTAAGTTAGTAGCAAAGTGATATTTAAAATGGGAATAGTTTTTAGAAACTTCACAGCACTGATGATTCTTCCCTTTTGCTTCCAATGTGATCAGATCTGTTCTGCTGTGCATGATAAGGACAGGAGAAACTCTCCAGTCCAGAGACGGATCAGGGATTAGGGGTCAGATGTGATCAGCTAAAAATTTACTTGTAATGGTAAAATCTATTGGGAAAGATTTTAATTACTCTAAAAAAGAAAGACCTAAGAACTTTACCCTAAATTTCTTCCTGAAATTGTTATGAGAGATCTTGATGCTAGAGACAGTATAGCACTCTAGGGACCATGACTGAAAAGTCTACCTGCTAACACTGGTAAAGCAGGAATATAAAATGAACCCACACAGTCTTCAGTCACTATGATGCTACACAAATCTTAACTTCTCCATCCTTCAGAATTCCATTTATGCTTTAAAACACTAGTATGTTTTCTTCTCACTTATATGGTAAGATGAGTTCCTAGAATTCCAATCAGAGTAACTCCATTTTACAAGAAGCTGCTAGTTAGTTCTTCTATACTCCAGACTGCATCAAAACAAGTTATCTTTCCCATGTTCACACAGTATTTGCTGAGACAAGCAGAATTTCTAATAAGGGAATGGTCAGTGTTAGCATAAAGACATAACTTTCTCATAACTTACCTGTGACTTCTGTTATATGAACTTTAAGTAACTTTTTCTATTTGACACCATGTGGAGTAGTATGTCCAGATTTCTGCTATAGCTTAAAACCATATTAAATAGGAGCTCAGTAGGCATAATGTGGTGTCTGGTGACTGGGTGAATTCAGGTGTAAATAACTGTCACTAGTCATCCACTGCTCTGTGAGTACCTCAAATTAAACTCACTCCAATTACATTTCTAAGAGAAATTTTTTGGATTCTCATGGAAATCACAATTTGGAAGAATGACATTCTTAATGCCTACCTGGAAAATTTATGCCACTTGCTTCTAAAATTACTCCAACTTACCCAGAAAAGTTACATAGGAGGGAGGAATTTCTGAGCCTTATACACACTCTTCAGAAAGAGCAAAAATTATCCTGTGTTTATGTGTGTGTTTGGGGGGCATAAAGAACTAACAGCCATGATGAGTAATGTCCTTCCTGTCATTGTAGTCACACCGTAACAATGTGTAGAGAAATTCAAATCACTTCCCAGAGTTTATAAATTCTACTCCATTCTGATTTTACTTCTTTTTTCTGTATCATAAATGAGTAGGGACTGCTTGTTTTCATTAATTCTTTCCTCCTCCAAGGGTCATTAACACAAGAATTGTGATTAAGAAACATAAGAAAAGCACATCTTAGGCATAGCTGTCCTAATGGGAAAGCAGCTTGAAAGTGTACGGTGATCACCGGGATAAACATATTCTCCGCACAGAACACTCCGGTGCCTTTGTCCTACAAGAGACATCTGGGGACCCTGAGCCTGTGCTGAGTTACTGAGATGAGCCACCTCTGCAGCTGGGCCCAGCTCTGCTCATTTGCATGCTTCCCATGTACAGCCCACTGCCCTCAGTACTTCTTTATAAGATGAGCACACCCTGCCCAGGAGTCATTCTCAGTCAACACACAGCATGGAAATGTGGGGCACTTCACATCTCCTGGTGGTCCTGCTGCTCTGTTTCTCTGGTAAGGAAGGAAAACACTGAGGATTTACTCAGCTCAGTGTGGTTGGTCAGTGATGCCTAAATCTTCAGGGAATCTCGCTTCTCACATGATTAATTATTTGAATACTTGTTTTTGTGTTTTCCTATCAGGTGTCAGATGTGACATCCAGTTGACCCAGTCACCAGCCTCCCTGTCTGCAACTCTGGGAGGCAGAGTCACCATCACTTGCAGGGCCAGTAAGAACATATACAGCAATTTAGCCTGGTATCAGCAAAAAACAGAGAAAGCCCCTAAGCTCCTGATCTATAATGCTAACAGTTTGGATTCTGGGGTCCCATCAAGGTTCAGTGGCAGTGGGTCTGAGACAGACTACACTCTCACAATCAGCAGCCTGGAGTCTGAAGATGCTGCAACTTATTATTGTCAACAGTATAGTGAGTACCCTCCCACAGTGAAACAAGTCATAGCATAAACTACCCAGAGAAGCAGAAGTGTGAGTCTCATTTCCCCCAGTTGCTCCTACTGATGCCTTCATCTGGTGAGAGAATTTCCTAATCCAGCCAGGCTCTGAACATTACTTGGAGTGAGAGGCCCTTTGATATCTTCCCTATTTCTTCCTCTTCATCCCCAGTACCACAGACTGTGTGTCTCCTTATTTAGCAAAGGATTCAGATCAGTATACTTCATGTGTGTGGGTTATGGCTCCTGATAGTTTGTAAAGCCGAATCCAATTGAAGTATTTCAGAGTGAAAATTTTTCAGATGCAGATGGTGGCTGATATTTCTTGACAAATTGGAAAGTGGATAAAATCTCCAGACATAACAGAAGTTGCAAATTTAAGATCAGTGACCTAGATACCCATGATTTTCATGTTTTAAGTTTGGCAATTATAGTTTATGAAAACCCTTACTCTATTTAAATATCAAGGATTTGAATTATTCTGTGGATACACATGATTATGTTTAAATCCTTATTGTTATCAAAACATTTTCAAATACACTGTTACATTGATATGAAAATAATTCATGTGAGTTTTAAGCATATATCTATTTTTTAAAGCTAGGATCTGTTAGTAATACAAGGAGTTACATGTGAAAATTCTATGAATGCCTGTGTTTATGTTCAGCAAATTAATCGCCTCTATTATATTCCCTTAACCCCTTTTCCTGTCTTTCCCTTTTTAAAGCAGAGATATCTCCTCCCACCTCTGTCCTTGTTTCAGATGATTATTACATCTGAAGGGTCAAGCATGCATACCTTCATGAAAATTGCCTAGATTTCACCTCATGTGAATTGTAATCATTAAGAAGTCACAAAAAGTTGATATCCTTGTTGCAAAGATATGCAATTAAGTATCTTAAACTTAATGTCTTTGGGCCAAATTGATGAAATCAGAATACTATGACAACTGGAATGTTTAAAATGTATGAGATGCCAAGAAATTTCAAGGCCACTTATCTTCAGAAATATGTGATGGGAACCTTTCCATCCAGTGTTTTCTGGTATGTATTCCTCTGCAAAATAGACCTATTCCTTTCTTTTTATGGACCAAAGACTTGTCTATAAGCTACATCTGTCATTTTGCTTTACTCTTTGAATAAATGACTTTTTGTCCTTTACCATATGTGTCCCTGAATGAAAATCTTATTCTGTGTTTAGGAACAAGAAACCCAAGGACTAAATGGCCAATAATACATGAAAAAACAGTCATCTTCCCTGATTAATTACCTTATAGTTTTTTGTGCATTTTTGTACCAGGTGTCAGGTGTTTCATCCAAATGACCCAGTCTCCATCCTCCTGTCTACAACTCTAGGAGACAGAGTCACCATCATTTTCACAGCCAGTAAAAATATGTATAGCAATTTAGCTTGGCGTCAACAGAAACCCAGGTAAAGCCCCTAGGCTCCTGATCAATGTTGCTAACAGTTCACAATCAGGGGTCTCATCGATGTTCGGTAGCAGTAGGTCTGGGACAGAATTCACTGTCACTATCAGCAGCTTGGATTCTCAAGATGTTGCAAATTATTACTCTTAACATAGTTGTGGTTTCCCTACACGGTGATACAAGCCATGATGTAAACCACCCAGGGAATCAGAAGTGTGAGGCTGAGCTGCCCAGCTGCTCCTCGTAGTGCTTCCACCTGTTAAGGGTGATTCTCAGATGCAGTGAGACTCTGAAAGTCACTGGTAGGTTTTAGTAGAAAGTCCCAGGAATATCCCTCAGAAGCTTAACTCTTTTTCCTCTTCCTCTGCTCTAGCAGCACAGACATAACAATTCCTTTCCTGATATAACAGAACTAATATACCTGATAAGTCCATATTGCTGTCATTTGTAATGCATACAGAAAAACTGATGCCACTCAAGAAACTCCTATAGGAATTGTTTTTATACAGAGTTTTAGAGTTTAAACTGTGGGTTTTAATGTCCTGAGGTAGTCAATCAAGTTGTTACTAGAGGTAGAAAGTTTTCTGTTGCTACCCCAGAGTGCAGCTCTCCTAAGGTATAGGATCAATAACCATGGGATCCTCTGAGTATAAAGAAAACCAGGGGTGGAGTGCTGATGCTCTAGCCTACTCCAAAAACATATCTAGACAATTCTCTGGTTCTCAAGTCTGTTGAGATGTTTGCTTGACTGATTCAATAAATGTTAAGTTCTCTTCTATCTTCAAAACCTCCTAGAAGGACCCCTAATGAAGTAACTCTAGAAGAAATCACAGAAGGAAAAGAAGTTCTGAGAAATCTGGTTGTAGAAGTAATGGCAATGATGGAAAGTTGACACTTGACAGCTCGGGATAGTCATTACTGCCACAATTTTCAGAATTTTCTAGGGTAGTCCTAAAATATATTGAATGTGATTCCTATTATTATCTGCCCATCTGGGATCATATCAAGGAGCCACCATTAAATCATGGACTAGATAGAAAAATAGAGAAAAGTGTATGAAATATGCAGCAGCATTTGCATGAAGTTGTATAGCAACACATAATCTTAAAAACTTTCTTGAGAAAACAATATATCTAAAATGGTACTAAATAAAATTAAAAGCCTTCTTCACAACAAAAGATATGGTCTCTAAACTGAAAAGACCACCCACAGAGTAGGAGAAAATATTTGCTGGTTATATATCAGATGAAAGACTGGTAACCAGAATATACATGGAGCTCAAAAAACTAAATGTTCAAACTCAATGAACCAATAAAGATGTGAGCAACTGAACTAAATAGAACTTTTCAAAGGAAGAAATCCAAATGGCCAAAAAGCACATGAAAAAATGCTCACCATCCCTGGCCATAAAGGAAATGCAAATCAAAACCACACTAAGATTCCACCTCACTCCTGCTAGAATAGCTATCATCAAAAACACCACCACCAACAAATGTTGGGGAGGATGCAGGGAAAAAGGAACCCTCACACACTGCTGGTGGGGATGTAAGCTAGTACAACCACCTTGGAAAGCAACATGGAGGCTTCTTAAAAAACTAAACATAGATCTGCCATATGATCCAGCAATAACAATCCTAGGGACATACCCAAAGGTAGTTCAGTCAGGTTACACCAAAGGCACCAGCACACCCATGTTTATTGCAGCACTATTCACAATAGCTAGGTTATGGAAACTACCAAGATACCCCCACTACCAATGAATTGATTAAGAAAATGTGGTATTTATACACAAAGGAATTTTATTCAGCCACAAAGAAGAATGAAATTTTGTCATTCACAAGTAAATGGATGGAACTGGAGAACATCATCTTAAGCAAAGTTAGCCAGGTTCAGAAGGCCAAAAGTCACATGTTCTTCCTCATATATGGACTTTAGACCTAAACAAATGCAGTAATATTATTGGATATGGGTCCCATGCTAAAAGGAAACCATGGACAGGAGGAATAGGGAAAGGTAGAGAACCCAAAACTTTAAAGTGTTTGATATGCTCATTGTAAAAGAGCTAATAATGTAATCTTAAACTGACAGAGGTCATGATGGGAAAGTGACCAGGAAGTAGTGAAGAGGTCTGATAGAGATGAACCATTTGGGATTTAATACATATGGAGATGGAAGCAATGGTAAGAATCTCTCCATATACTTATCATTATCTCAAGCTAGCAAAAATGCTATGTCTTTCTTATTATCACATACATTTTCTCTTCAAAAAAATTGGAGAAAAGGGCAGAACAGGTTCTTCCTGAAAGCTAAGAGGTGGGGGGAGAAAAAGGGGACAGGGATCGGGGGAGAGATGGTCCAAAGAATGTATGCACATAAGAAAAAAGGAATGAACAATAATGAAAAAAGAGGAAGGGAGAGATAATGGAATTGGAAAAAGGCCCGGCTTTCTGGGTTAAAATGTAAATATTAGTCAGTAAAGTAATTTTAGTAATGTGGATGAGTGGTTTATATATGAGTGAACATAGACTCTGTTTTACTTACCATGATGGACATTCAGGACTAAAAGTTGTTGCCACACATCTACTGTTCAGGCCATTCTCTAAAATTAAATCTCATGAGTTAGAGCTAAAGATGAGTCAGTGTAAGATAGCAGGCAGCACTGCACAAAACAAGAAATGGATAATTTTGCAAAAACGTAGTAACATGAAGAAATTGAACATGTAAGTATATACTGTATACAATGCTAAAAAATGAAAAAAATCTAAACTTGGTTCTAGAATTCATTGATCATAATAATAATGGGACCCGAATGTAAAAGGAAGATGGCCTGTGGGGATCAACAGAAGGAGGAGGGGGAAAGGAAAGCACACTGAGGGATGAAGAGGATCAAAGTACGTATATACACACACAAAGACCCATCGAACACTATTTGACAAAAAGAGGAAAGAGGAAAGGCAGTAATGGGAATGTAATGGAGAGGGTGAACTTGTTCAAAGTAAACTATGAGCATGAATGTAATTATCAAAATGAAATATCTTTATATTGTTAATATATGCTAATTAAAAATATGATAAATTATACGAAATAAATAAATGAATGAAACATTGAAAATGATTTGTCCAAATATACACTTAATTTGCTTCTGAAAATTTGTCCAGAAGCAAACCACATTCTCAGCTCCTCTGAACACAGCTGAGAAATGTACAATTACAGACATACTTAGGCCCACAAAATGATGACGAGGAATTTAATAAGGTAACATGGGGTGCAAAGCAGCTTTAAGAAGCTGTGATTTATCAGATATTTACCTCAACTAAATAGATTTTTCCAAAGGTGTCACAAAAGAAAATTTCTGTTTAAAGCCATGTGCTGAAAACACACTCAGCTTTATTTATACTTAATGCAAAAATTATATTTAAAACACATTAATATCATAAATATAAAAAATACGGTTATTGTTCCATAGTATTAAATACCTTTATAGTTAAGTGGAGTAAAGATTTTATAAAGTTTAGGAATTAATGAGCTGGAGGAAGCAATCAAAATCATGTGACCTTTTTCACCCTTCAGATTTCCATAGGAATGCTGTGCCTTGGGTATAACATCCATTCAGCCTTGGCTCAGGATCACACACAATCCGTAGGAGGTAGAACAGCTCAGTTATGGATGCAGGAATACCCTGCTGAGCCCTGCCTTGGTAAGTGAAACAATCATCAATGTGAACAAGAAGTAAATTCTTAGTGCCATAAGCTGCCAAACTTATGACTTCCTTACTACAAAACATTATTCCACAAAGCTATATAATATCATATTTACTCACTCATACATACAGACATACTGATTTTGCAAAATCTTAAACATAAAAATGAACAGTTAGAAATTTATTCATAGGGATATAAAAACAGTAGAAATTAAAAAACCTAAGTAATATTTGGAAAATGAGGACGATTTATTGCATTAATGGAAAAATTTAACACACTTATTTAGGACAAAAAATTATCCATATTCAGCATTGCCTAACAGTAATCATAATGAGACTTTTCACACATGATACAGACATTATAAGGTATTAAATCCCATTTCATAAATTAAAGAATATAAATTACATGTATACATATACATGTATCCTGCCTATGTGTGTGCATATATATTTTGATACATGGTTATATACACTTTTATATGAACATTTATGTCTAAAGTAATATGAACCTATGTAGAAATTTTTATAAAATAAGTGGATGACTCCATTTACTCGAAATCAATATTAGCATTATTGGTCAGATATAGTACCTGCTTTGTCTATGGGATATTTCTTTATAATCCTTGCATCTACATCATGTACTAAATGGGTGTGCTCACCCCAAACATATTTTTCTATTCAGTGGAAGCCCAAGGGGTTGAATGGAAATAATTTTCCTTCACAAAAAAATTAATATATTTCAGTGTATAGAATATTATCTCTCTTCTCCAATGATTTCTGATTTACTTAATTCATATACTCATGACCTATCCCCTGAATTTTATAGAAATAATAACACTAAATGAACCTGTCAATAAAAAATACAAGACAAACTAAATGGCTGGCAAATTAAACCATGGATTAGACCACTTATGAGGGTACACGGGGTAACACTTTACTTAGCAAAGATACACATCAGAATTTTACAAAAGAAAGTTAGTAAATTTGATTTATTAATTATGATATATATTCATATGCACATATATATGTATATATGATTTCTTGAGACATGAGTTCTCTTTGCAGTGCACAATAGTCTTGAACTTGAGGTCTTTCTGTCTCAGACTCTTGAATGCATAGATAGCAGCATGAACCACCATAACTGGCTTGATATATCTAATATACGATTTTAGTATATAATTTTTTTTTCTAAACCAAAAGATGACATGTATCAGATTTTAATTGAGTGAGTCACATGTTCTTTTTTTTGGAAAATTATATTTCAGAAATGAATATAAATTATGTTAATTTTCCCTTCAGATATTTTAAGATAACCATTCCTAAAATTTTTTTAATTAACCCTGAAAATGTAGAGGAATAGAACCAATTTGCAGGTCATACTTTGGTCAAGAATGTACCAAATTAGAATAATAATGGGTCCTACATCTTCTTAAACCCTAATGATTTTAACAGAAAGCTGCACTGCAATACTGATTGAGTATATATTATTTGATTCCATTTCTTATTTCTATAAATAAAGAGACATGAATATCTAGAGACATTCATTGCAAAGTAAGAAAAAGTCACTGGTCAGGAATTTAGTATTGTGAAAGTTACAATTCCAAGTTAATCCTGATGCTTTATTTTATCTCTGAATTATTTCTGAGGTAGGGAATTTCATTCCTCTAGTGATTACTGAAGGATTTGAAATGGACTGCTATCAAGTAACTGCTGTAGTCAAAGATGGCCATGAATTAGGGGCATCCCAGCACTAGATAAACTTCCAGGGATGAATCTTGCAGTCACATTGCAAAGGGTAATAATCAATTAATGACATTGAATACTGGTTTTGACAGATTTTCAGGTCTTAGCAGTAATGAGACAACAGAGTGGAACAAAATTCACTTGGGTAACAGCTCTGATTGGAATTTCTAAGTGGACCAAACCATATTCAAATTCTTAGTTTCCCTATCCCTCGCATACATGACCTCTCTTTAGTGTGAGCAGTGTTCCATAATATTGCTGCATTTATATTATGCATAGATAATGTCTATGTTCCACATGTGAGAGAGAACATGTGGCTTTTGGCCTTCTGAACTTGGCTAACTTCACTTAAGATGATGTTCTTCAGTTTCATGCATGTACCTGCAAATGACACAAGTTCATTCTTCTTTGAGTCTGAGTAAAATTCTATTGCATACAAATACCACATTTTGTTAACCCATTTTTCAGTAGTGGGCATCTTGACTGTTTCCATAGCTTTGCTCTTGTGAATAGTGCTGCAAATAACATGGTTGTACAAGTCCCTTTGTTGTAACCTGACTAACAATCTTTTGGGTATTTCATTAAGACTGGTATTACTGGATCAGTTTTTTAAGGAGCCTCCATACTGTTTTCCAGAGTGGTTGTACTAGCTAACGTTCCCACCAGCAGTGGATGAAGGCTCCTTTTTCCCCCTGCATCCTTGCCAACATTTGTTTTTCGTTTGTGTTCTTGATGGCAGCTATTCTCACAGGAGTAAAGAATAATCTTACATGGTTTTGATTTGCATGTCCTTTATGACCAAGGATGATGAGCTTTTTTTCATGTGTTTTTTAGCCATTTGGATTTCTTCCTTTGAAAATGCTCTGTTCAGTTCATTTGCCTATTTCCTCACTGAGTCATTGATTTTTTGGGGGAAGTTAGTTTTTTGAGGCCCCTGTATATTCTGGTTATCAGTCCCTGTCTGATGTAATGCTGGAAAAGATTTTCTGCCATTATGTTTCTTGTCTCTTCAATGTAGAGACCATTTCTATGTTGTGCAGATGCTTTTTAATTTCATATAACCCCATTTGCTGATCTTTCTCTTAGTTGCTGAGCCACTTCACTTCTACTGAGCATGTCATTGCCTATGCCTATTGCTTCCAGTGTATTGCCTTCTCTTTCTCATACTATCTTCAAGTTTTCAGTTCTAATATTAAGGTCTTTAATCCACTTTGAGTTGATGCTTGTACAGGGTGATAATCATGGATCTAGTTTCAGTTTTCTGCAAACAGATATCCAGTTTCACAGCAAAATTTTTTAAAGAGGCTTTCTATTATACATTGCATGATTTGGGCACCATTGTCAAAAATTAGCCAGGAATAGTTGTGTGGATTTATATCCGAGTCTTTTATTCTGCTCCACCTGTCTTCATGTGCTTTTTAATTTGATGAGGATGATGTATATCTAACTAATAACTGACAGTATAGTGCTAACAGGAAAAATTTAGACAAATTACATTTAGCAGAGTTGATTTGATCAAAATAAAAATACATGAAGAGGTATAGAGAGCGCTGATATTCAATGTGCATAAATACTGATTTAGGGATTAAAATCTTAAGTGACAGTGAGTCATCTTGATTGTTTACATCTCATGTTTTCTTCATTTTAGCATATTCTAAGCTGTTGGATGCTTGTTGTTGCAGCTCAGCCACTATAATTGGTTGTAACTCAGCTATTTGTTGCAATGTATTCTTGCTAAATTAGGCAGTTACATAACAGTGTAATTTGGGTTACAGTTTATTTAATAAGAACTGAAGTATGGTGACATCCTCAGATCAAATACAATTTTAATATAATACAAGCATTCTCACTATTTCCACAGATTAAAAAATTTTGCCAGTTAGGAATGCTTTCAGAATATACTTGGACATGCACACAAGTTTTACCAGGAAGGATAAGACCATGGAAAAAATCTTCACCAGGTCATTGACTAAACAGATAAATGAAAAAATTCACAAAGAATATACTTGGAAATGCATACAGGTTTTACCAGCAAGAATGGAATCATAACAAAAAGTAACTTCACTGGTTCATTGACTAAACAGATAAATGAGAAAACTCAAAGCTTAATATAATCATTTGCAAAAAAGCAGAAAACCATTGTCATCCAAAATCAAAACTAAACAAAATGATATAAAATGAGCAGAAAATCTTGATTATGAGCCTACCAATCTTTTTTATCTTAATGTAGAATAACTATCTATTCAACACTTCTCTAGATGCCTACAGCATCCTCAACATCACTGAGAACATTTTAATAAATAAAAGGTACAGAGCCACTTTTGACTAATAATGAGAATCTGCATTTTTACAAGTGAGTGGGGGTCTATATCAGAAGGAATGTGGTAGGAGTCAATTAAGTTCATTAATGAGATTTTTTTTCTTCAACGTATCCATTTGGCTTACTTAACATAATCTCCATGTTAAATCAAATTTTGAAATTCACGGGGTTCGATTTTCTACTCAATTCAACATTATATTTGAAAAAAGTTTTCAATGGTAAGGGTTGAAAACATGACTGTATTTCTAGGAAATATTAATTATCTAGACATTTAAAAGGAATGGAGGCTTCTAGAAACTTTAGTGATTGAGAAAATGAAATAATTAAACCTGTGTGCAAATATTACTCATCTTAATTTCACCATTGCGGTTTTGTTTGGGAATTTTTCTGTACTCTTCACTTTGAAAATGTTGTATCATTCCCTGGGTATTTATTGTCCTAATGCCTTGGTGTCAGATCAATGCAATGCATGTGCTCAAAATAAGTACTATATTCTGCAGCAGAACCCACCCACTGAAACCTCCCTTGATAAGTCATGGTACTGTTAGCATAAACATCTATGAACACAAAATAAGTGCTCAGTGTTATCAGTCATGAGGCATAAAGTGGTCTATGTGAGTCTGGAGCCAAAGGCAGCAGGTGTTCCTTCAAACATCTGAATCAACAATGCTATACTTGTGTGGTTTCTAGTAGCTTTGTGGGAGTCTGTTGCATATGACTTCTCAACAGTGTATGAGCAATTCCATAACCACTAATATAGTCCTTTCTGCATGGTGGACTTGATATTTGTAACTAGAACAACAATTTGTAGCTAGAACAATTAACAATGATGGATTCTCACTGAAAGTACTAACAGCATCCTTTATTTTCTAATTCAACTGCTTTCCTATAGATTCACCAGAAGAACTGAAAAACCTTCCATGTCATCCATACTGAAACTAAAGAATCATAATATGAGGGAGACTTATTTGTTCCTATCATCTGTAGCATATGGAAAAAAAGTTGAGGGGTGTATACTCTTAGGTCAACCATCACATGCATTTATCAATATCTTCCCAGGAACTCTTTCACAATGTATTGATAGATGTGTGAACAGGGATTTGTCCCTGCAAAAACATAAAGTGAAGTGACGAAAGGATCATTCAATTTTCTGACTGTTATCCTCTCAGAATAAAAAAGAAAGACATATAGGGTATAAAAAAGGCATCTTTACACCAAAATCTCAGTGCATTTCAAGATACTCTAAATGGTGAAAATGCATGCTGTGAAATGGATAAAATATTTGGTGTGGAGTTAACCTCAATATATGTAAGTATCTCCTACAAATTTATGTTAAAACAGAGCAAAACAAAAATGAAACCCATATGTGAATGAAATCTAATTAAATGTAGACAAAAGGACTGGAATGGATATTTTCAAATAATAACTAACACACAGTGTGTAAGATCATGACATTGTGCTGAAAAACATTACCCCTGGAGACATGCAAAGAAAAACCATAGTGAGATACCACCCCAAAGCTCTGAGGATGACTACTTTAGAAACAACAACAACCACACTATCCCCTTCACACAAAATTTACCAGTATGGTCCAGGATTTGGATTAATAGGAACTCTTGTGCCCATTGTTGGTGGGAATGTCAAATGATCCAACTGCAATTTGAAGCAGAATGCCTGATCCACAAAAGTTTGAATATAACTATATTATATGATAAAGAATTTCACTTTTGGTAATACATCTTCTCCAAAACTTGGGAAAATGAAGAGTATGTTTGTACACTCTTATTCATAACAGCATTATATAAAATAGCCAAACAGTTATCTGTGGGTGAGACATACAGTATAATGAACTCATTCAGCCTATAAAATACAGGAAATTCTAACTCATGTTACAGCATGGATGAACATTGAGGACATCATGACATATGAAGAAATCCCTCCCAAACAGACAAATTATATGTGACTTCACTTACATCTGGTGTGTAGTGTAAAAAAATTATAGAAATAGTGCAATGATTGTTGAGAGGCATCAGGGTTAGTGGACAGGACATTGTCACTTCTCTTCTAATTAATGGTCTTGTTGGATGTGCTGGTTCCTTACAGTACAAGTACCTTGGCAATAGGTGTTCTATAGTTTTCTAGACCCTATTGTTTTAACCTCAGGCATCTTGCATAGTGCAAAAATGCATTTTATTTTAGCTGACCAATATGAGGATTTCCCAACTGAAAGAGAGCATAGATAATTGCAGGAACAACTAAGGAGAAAATGTAGGCTTTCTTCCTGTAAGCTACAGACCTGAGGAAAATGGCATCAAGTCACATAGAAATCTGCCCCCATGTGATAGAAATAACATCTTAATACTAACAGGAGCATGTTGTTACATCCTCATCCTCCACAGAGTAATCATGAGAAAATCTCAGAATAACAGCCATGGAAACAGACAGGGACCCCCAAGAACAGACTATAACTCCTCAAAATCTTCTGAGTCATATTTGTCTTTCCTTGCCTTCAAAGACTGTGTGATGTACTATGTTCTGATTACTGACAAAATTCTTATTATTGGTAAAGAGGGAGACTGCCAGTATAATTGAATATCTGGTCAGAAATTGATCTGATGGGGAAGACATTGTTAAAAGAACATTCTGGTTTCATCTCCACTGTTGATGATGGATCTCATTCCCTTAAGGAGTGAGGGGACTGACACACTTTCATGATGTAATTTATTGAATTTTGCTTGTTTTTATACTATCTTCCTGTAAAATATACAACTTTTTTATATTTTTCTTTAAGGATGATAATGAAACTCAAGGATTTAAAACTATTATCTTTACTGTTTAAATCTACAATTTTACATTTCTACAGTCAAGAAAAATACACAATTTTTAAACCATGTTTTATTAGTGTCATGTGGAAATGAGTTGCCTTCATTTTCTGAATGAGAACTCTTTATTTTCTCAGAGGACATGGCTATAGCTCAAGCTCCAACCATGGATGCTCCCTTCTCAGGTTATTTACCTTAGTGGGTCACAGAAAGGATATGAGGAGCTCAGATTCCCTGACTCCTAGTGCTGTGATCCCAGAGGACACATATAAACAAGTGTTCAAACTCTGCAGCAGTCACGCCTTCAGTAGAATTCTGGGCCTCATGAACTCAGAATATTAGGGGCAGAGAACACTAAAGGTTCCATTCATTATTTCAGATGAGAGACACAGGAAGGGTCCAGCACAATAAGGTATTGATTGGGAGGGAAGAGGGGTTGTAATTTCAATACTGTCCCTAATCCATTTCCCAGAGTCTTTATAACTGAGGAGGTCACACATGTATATAAAATTATTGTTTAAAACATTTGTTCTGTATCTTTGGAAGCAAAACACACACTGGCTGAGAAAAGTCTTAGGTGGAGACATTTGATGACACCTGATTTGTTATGGGCCCGTCAGGACTAAGAAGACAGCACAAATGACAGCCAGTCCCACAGATACAAGCCAGCTCTGAGGTCCTTGTCTCTTTGTCATTTTGACCCAGGGATTCAGCAAAGTTCACTGCCTAAGGTACTGGTTTCTTGCCATAGTTTGAGGTCCTTAATCTAAATTTCTACTATTTCTTCCAGGAGCTGAAAGTCTTTGATGACCTTAAATTCATGCACAACTTTCCCACACATCCAGAAGCTAAATCTGGCACCTGGATAATTAGGAATTTGATTTCATTGTTATTTTGATGACCTGGTTTCTTCCAACATTACCTGACTAAGATGTGCACGGATCTTCTTCCTCTTCTGACTTGAAACCTTTTTCATAATTAAAGGTTGGCAAAGCTCTTAACACTTACAGAATAGATAGCATCCTCCTGATGTGTTTTATTGAGCCAACACCTCCAGTCTTCTGGCAAGGTCAAGTATGTCTCTCTCTCCCCAGGACATGAAATGGAGGAAAGGGACCATGTAAGCAGTTTAGAAATCATAAATAATGTGAATGTGGGGTGATAATAGATTTTGAAAAGATTTTGCCTCCTTATAAAGTATTGCCATATATTTGTCCTGCAATAACTGTGGCAGGACATGATGCTGAGAGCTGCAACAGTCATTTTGAAATCAGGAGGCATTAAGTACAAGCTTAGAAACTTAGTTTGGTGAAAGTCACAAATGGTAATATGGAAAGAAACAGCTGTCACTGAGACACTACACCAACCCTAAATGCACCAAAATTGAAACTTCCAATTATGGCTTAAGTCATTTTATAGTATATTTCAATTACTTCTAAAATTTTTCTAGTATATACAGAACAGACACTCAAGGTAAAGATCCTGGCTTGGGCCTTAGACATGCTCTTCAGGAGGACATAGGCATTATCAAGTATTTATGACTGCATATTTCTCAGGACTTAGAAACGTGAAGAGCTGGAAAGCACAATAAGTTGTGACCTCTCTAGACATTTTGTTCATATTGTAACAGTGTCTAGAGAGACTAAATCCACTTTGAAAAAGTTATAAAACTTACTCTCTTCCTGTAGTCTCTTCTCTTTTGTGCTTCCCTCTTCTATGGACTGCTATACATAAGGTCCATTTAATAGAACTGCATTCAATAAAGAGATTAAAAACAGTAGCTAAGACTTAAAATTTAGGTCAAAATGCATCTCATCAACACGAAAACTGTGTATGAATGTTCCTTCATTCACAATCCTTTGAACTTCCCTACTTCTCTGTGGGTAACAGTCAGGCTGATCCAGAAGGCTCCCCTCAGAGGTTGCATTTTAAAAGTTAGCAAAGAAAACTTAACAAGGCCAGCTGTTTTCTGAAGAAGGATTTGGAGCACATCAGTAGGAGGCAAGAGTGAATTCTAAGGCAATCTACAGGTCTGGGGAAAAAAAACTGAGAACTTGGACCTATGCCAATGCTTTGAGACTCTGAGAATAGTGACCACTTACCAAGGCAGAAGCAGAAAAGAAATGTGCAAAGTGGTTTTGGAGGAGATATCAGTTTTTGCCAGGTGAAAGATGATGGGGGCCTTTCCAAGGATGTGTCAATGGAGAGGATGAGTGCTCAAATTTGGAATTTTTGGCAGGTCCAGGGGATTATTATTTTTCTTCTGTTTGAGTGACACAGGAAGTAAAAAGTGTTGAGTAGTAGCACTTACAAGTAAATTTTTCCATGGAGAATCTTCCTCTGCTTTTGTGCAAGTGAGACTTCTCATTTAATCTTAGGATTCTTTGAGTAGCCAGTTTTATCTCTATCCCAAATTTCTTCTTTTTCATCATCCCTAATTTCAGAAGGGAAATGACCCATCTGTCCAGTACTGAGAATCTCAACCTCCTTTTTTGAAATTACTGAGATTTGAATTCAGGGCATTGCACATGTAAAGCAAGTTTTCTCCTGCCTGGGCCATACTTCCGGTCCTTCAATCTCTCATCCAAAGGTCTCCGTCTACCATTTTCATTTTTTCCTTTCTGTGATATTTCTAGCTCATTTTATGGTACATAAAAACTATTAATTGAATATTTCATTTTAATCTATCTGTATTGTTGTTAACAAATGAACACATTTACAAAAATATTCTGAGAACTTGGAAGTCTCCAATATTAGCTCTATCACTATGAGTAGGTGTTTGACATAATTATGGCATTAAAATAACTCTGTGGCTCCACTCCATGGTTGACAACAGAGAAGTAAAAGCAGTGCCACTACCTCTGGACCTGGAAGAGATTCTAGTGGCCTAACTAGCCTGGCAGCCTCTTAGAATTTCTTTTGGAATGAGGCTATGGAGGCACCTACCTTTGTGCTGTTTATACAGTTGATTGAGATTAAAATACCTCAAGGTGCTGCCAGGGTCATTGAAGAATGAGTCATCATGATCTGTTCTCTTCCTCAAGCAAGGACACCTTATTCAAGCAACACAATACATTGTTTCTCTCAGAGAATTAAGATAAAATTACAGTTTGCCTTTGAAGAACAACATTGTTTTTAGATGTGACAGAAATTAAGGAACCTGGAATTTCTTTCCCTTATGTTTTTACAAGTATCCAGATGGAAATGACCATCTGTGATGTACCAAGCAGAGGAAAGTCTATGAAAGTTATCACAAGCATGATATAGACACATAGAAGAGCTGATGCCCAAGTCCATTTTCATACCTTGAATGGGCTCCCCAGGAATGTGCGACGATTGGTAAGATATGCAGTAGGACCATGGACTCAGTGCTGTGTAGTCCTCAGGAAGACCTTCAAGAATGTGCACCCTGCTTCATTGTTATCCCTTGATTCTGTGCCTTAATTTTGTACTTAATCAAAGTAAAACCAAGAGTACATATTACACTTTTATGTCCAAAGCACATTTTGAACACATTATCTCTGTATCAAAGTCTAAGATTGAGCTCATGATATTGGAACAAAATGTGCTTCCTCTGAAAGCCCATCACCAAGAGAGTCTACATAATCTAACAGCCACCAGAATGGATTGTTCAGGTAATAAATTTCATGGTGCATTGTTTTCCTTGGAGAGGACTTATAGTTCTGATTCACTTAACCAGGGTCTTCTTGCTGAGTCCTTCCATGGCTGGAGGGATCACTCCACCTGCAATTATTAGAAGGTGATTGAAGTAATGTAGGACACTAGAGTCCCATAGAATTTGAGGCCATAATTAGGAAGAGAATGGTGCTATTCTATTCTTGGGGAAGCTCTGCAGAAGATAAGATGGAGGTCAGCTTGGAGCTGGCCAGATATCAGCAGATTGGTCCTTAGATATTTTTACAGAGATGGTGGAAAAGAGACATGTTTTGATTTCTCCTCTATCAAGGTGACCGTGGAATCAAGCCTACACTATGCATCAGACATCCCTAGAGAGAAAATGAAACTTTATTTCTTAAAGAGCCTAGGGCAGAGATTCCACTTGGACTCCTTCATTCCATGTGAATCTCCAAACTCCAAAATGTGGTGTAAAGAAAATCCAATGTGTTTTCTGATAATTCCTATTTTACTATGTATGTTTAGAATTGACATCTATGGCATTTATAAGTGTTCCTACAAATAAATACATTCTCCTGCATTATGTCATTAAAACCATGAGATATTTTATCTCATCTGTGACTTATGTCCAGTTCAGATTAGTAAATGTCTCAAAAATGACTTCCATAATAAAAGGCATGTATCCCCACCCATCACAACAATAAATGAACATAAATAATAAAAGAACCACAAAGAGAAACATGTTCTCTGTAGGTAAATCTATGAGTCCCTGGTCTGGCCTGGGATACCTGTGGACATTTGGCCCAAGGTGGGCTATTAAGATGAATAATCCTTGCATCTATTTATAGCCATGAAGATTTGCATGTGCACAGAGCATGGGTAACTGCTAGGAGGACTTTTTCATGAGCAGGTTACAAATTGTGCAAGAGTAAGTCCTGCTCAGGAGACTGCATGAACATGAGGACTCCTGCTCAACTTCTGGGTTTGCTGCTGATTTGGATTCCAGGTTAGGAAAGAAAACATTGGGAATTAGCACAATGTCAT
The DNA here is from genome assembly GCF_047511655.1 of Castor canadensis. NCBI lineage: Eukaryota > Metazoa > Chordata > Mammalia > Rodentia > Castoridae > Castor > Castor canadensis. The sequence goes on along the minus strand of NC_133397.1, from coordinate 78,590,242 downwards.
AAGTGGTGCCTTTCAAATCTGGGAAGTCCTCTTGTAACAGCACTTATTGTATGGATATTTGTTTTTATATTTCTAATGCCAGGTGCCGTATGTGACATCCAGATGACCCAGTCTCCATCTTCCTTGTTGACATCTATAAGAGACAGTGTCACAATCACTTGCCAGGCCTGTGAAGATATTAGCTATAACTTAAACTAGTATCAGCAGAAATCAGGGAAAACTCCTAAACTGCTGATCTATGGTGCTGACAGATTGCAATCTGGGGTGCCTTCCAGGCTCAGTGGCAGTGGATCCAGGACAGATTTTTCTCTCACCATTAGCAACCTGCAGTCTGAAGATGTTGCGACTTATTACTGTCAAGTCAACAGGTTACAGAATACTTCACACACTGTAACAAGTCATGACAATAACCCTCCAGGGAAGCAAAGTGTGAAACTGGTATGCCCAAGGTACTTCGCCCTGTCCCTCTACCTGCAAGATTGTTTCTCAGATGCATTCTGGCTTTGAAATTCACTGTAAAATTATGGTAGAAGGGACTAGACAGGCTTCTCCACAGCCTAACCCTCTTTTCTCCTACTCTGTCTAAGATATACAAAATATGACAAGGTCTTTCTTGACATAATAAGGAACTGAGATCATTTTACATAAGTAGTCTGTGTTACAACATTACTTTGGATTCAAATAACAAAATAGAAGTATCTCTAATTAATCAAATCTGGACGTTTTTCAAATAGAGGGAATAAGAGTGTAAGCTATGATTGGCTGTAACTCAGCTATTTGTTGCAAAGTTTTGCTACTAAGTTAGGCTGTTAGACTACAGAGTGAATTGGATAGACATTTGTTAAATCTCATACTGATGCAAGTATGGAGTGTTCCTTAGGACAAATTCAGTGTAATATAGCACTAGCATGCTCACTCTTGCCACAAGTTCCAGAATTTTACATTTTGGAATGCTCACAGTTTATAGTTGGACATACATACAAGTTAAAAGATGGGATCATAATAAGAGTACATCACTGAGTGATTACCTAATAAAGTGTGATAAAAAACGTGACATCTATAGTAAATATTGAAAAACAAGTGGAAATATTTTCTTTCAAAAAGCAAAAGTAATCAAAAAGATATAATAAGAACACAAACTCTTTTTTTTATTTTATTTTATTTTTTTTTTCATTTTTCTTTTATTATTCATATGTGCATACAAGGCTTGGTTCATTTCTCCCCCCTGCCCCCACCCCCTCCCTTACCACCCACTCCACCCCCTCCCACTCTCCCCCTCAATACCCAGCAGAAACTATTTTGCCCTTATCTCTAATTTTGTTGTAGAGAGAGTATAAGCAATAATAGGAAGGAACAAGGGGTTTTGCTGGTTGAGATAAGGATAGCTATACAGGGCATTGACTCACATTGATTTCCTGTGCGTGGGTGTTACCTTCTAGGTTAATTCTTTTTAATCTAACCTCTTCTCTAGTTCCTGGTCCCCTTTTCCTATTGGCCTCAGTTGCTTTAAGGTATCTGCTTTAGTTTCTCTGCATTAAGGGCAACAAATGCTAGCTAGTTTTTTAGGTGTCTTACCTATCCTCACCCCTCCCTTGTGTGCTCTCGCTTTTATCATGTGCTCATAGTCCAATCCCCTTGTTGAAGAACACAAACTCTTAATTTGAATCTATCATATTTTTCTTAATATGAAAAGGATCTTTCCACTCAACAGTTGTCTAGATGCTTGAAGGATCTTCAGCAGCACTGAGAGCATTTTAATCATGGCCAACAGCAGACCAACCTTTACTACTGAGTGAAAATCTGCATTTTAACTAGAGGACAATGGATCTATACAAGTATTCTGAAGGTATGCATAGGAGTTAATTTATTTCACTAAGGAGATTTTTTTTCTTTAGTGCATCCATTTAATCTAATCTCCATGTTAACCCAAATTCTGAATATTCACTAGGCTTGATTTTGTAGTTAATGCAACAGAATATTTGAAAAAGTTGTCAGTTGTTAGGCTTGGAAACAGCACTTGCACTACTCTATGGAATTATCAAACACTTAGATGATAAAAAGAAATTAAAGTTACTTTTAATAACTTTAGTGATTGCCAAAATGAAAGAAAACTGTGATAAAGATTAGTGGTCTTAAATTCACAATTGCTTTTTGATTCATGGATTTTGTCCACACCTCACCTTGCCATGAGAGTGTCATTCCCTGTGTGGTTGTGGCAAGAAGGCAGGGAAGAACAAGGGCGATAATAAATGATAATGAGAGTTAATGAGTGCTGCAGTGAAACAAAGAAAAACTGGAGTTGGGGAAGGTTACCTGGAGACCAGATGAAGGTCATCTCACTCCAGAGGTTAAGGCAGCCAAGGAAATACAAGCAGTAACCCCCCCACGCCCATGTCTTTAACCTGCTCTAAATGGTAAATAGGAAAGACCTCCATTGTTCCTTGAGGCTCAGCCTTTGGACTCCAGTATGCTGAATCATTTTTGTGTGCTTAAGAAAGTTGCTTTCTGAAAGCTTTGGTGCCCTGTTTGTCTCTGTCTGAACCCTTCTGTAACATTTATAGGGCACTCATCTGGGATTTGGAAGGCAGTGTTTTCACCTCGCTTTTGCCAGCTTAGTATACTGGCCCACTGGGGGGGGGTCCCTGCCAGATGCCACTGGAACATTTTGATCTGATGGGAGGAAGCTTCTCTTCTGGCAAGCCAAGGAGGTGAGTTCTGGTTACACAAAGGAACCCACAAAAGCTTGGGAACAAACCTGAGAGCCCATCTCATCAAACTGTTAAGAACTTGGGCTGCCTCAGGATGCAGAAGGGCAGTCTGATCAACTCCCAACAAAGACAAAGTTGTAACTGTCTTTTGGGGTGAAACCATGTCTTTCTGGTTCAGGGAGCAGGGTGGAAGTATTGTGCTATGTGAGAGTGTGTAAAAATGAAAGCCTGAGACATAGACTAGTTATGAACTGAGTACAGAATCCCCATCTGCTGGTTGGTGGGAAAATCATGTGGTCAAGGGTGAGCCCCAGCAGTGTCTCTGGTCCAGGGCTTATATGGACTCATTATGGCCAAGAGATTCCTAAATCAGTGAGAAAGGAGTAGCCAGAAACAGGCAAAGCAAGTAGAGCTATTTTTTTTTCACGTGCGTGCCTGAGAGGAGAACCCCTTACCTCCACTCCACAGCCTTCATCACTTTTGTCTTTGTCTGTCTTGACATCTGGCAAATGGGAGGAATGAGAGGATATCAGAGTAAGAACACCCCTTAGAGTGCATGATTAACAACCTTTAGAGGGGATTTAATGGAGATTAAGAGGCCAAGGTGACTCCTGGAAAGCTTGGGAACTTCTGTGATATACACTAGGATGCTTTTGGTGTAGGATGGTCCTCAGAGTGGTCATTAGATAAGGTAATAGTTGACAAAGATTCTATAGTGGTTGTAGGGGATCCCAGACACCCAGATGCTTCCTTATATTGATTGCTGGCAGAATCCATTCCTTAGTCAGAAAACATGGCTAAAGCTACACCTAAGGAAGCATAGGGTTGTGGTAGCCAGGGTGGCAGCAGCTTCCAAGTGCAGGGAAAAATGTAAAAAGCCAGAGAAACCCATATTAGTGAGGAATCCTGAGGAGTCTTTACCCACTTATGTACCACTGTGCAGATTTGAGAATTTTTAGGAGCTGCAGATTTCTGTTGGAACTGGATCCCCAATTACTGTCTCTTGGCAAAACCACTTTCTGAAACCACAAAAGGGGGGGTAGAACAGAAAACCATGGTATAGGAAGAGGAACAAGAAAAGGCCATTAAAGAAATTAACAGGGTACTCACAAACATCCCTGCTCTGTGCCTGCCAAATGTGATGAATCCCTTCTTCCAGTATGGACATGAGAGACTGGGGACAGCTGTAGGTGTCTTGACCAGCTGCAAGGTTCCTGGCACTGCCTGCTGGCCTATTTATCAAAGAAACTTGATTCAGTTTCCCAAGGCTGGCCACTCTGCTTGTGCACTCTGGTGGCCACTGCTGTCTTGGTGGGTGAAGCAGACAAACTTACTTTGGGACAAGAACTCACAGTCCAAGTTCCCCACTATGTTTTGACTCCCATGGAATGTAAAGGAAATTACTCGTAAACAAACTCCCAAATGGTAAAATGTCAAAGCATGTTATGTAAAAACCTGAGTGTTTAGGAAGAGGTTGTTAAGACTCTAAATCCAGCCACCCTATTACTAGTTGATTCAGGCCCTCTGGAGCATGACTGTTTAAAGGTTATGGATAAGGTGTTCTCCAACCAGCCAGACTTGACCAACCAGCCCACTAGTTATCCGGACATTGTGAATTTCATGGATGATACCAGCTTTGTCCAGGACAGAACATGTAGTAGGAACGTTGGATGCTGTCATTGAAAAATGACCACTGCCAGTCAGGACCTCTACACAAAACGCTGAGCTTATTGCTCTCACATGGATGCTCCAGCTCATTGCATGAGAGTGAATAAATATCTATACAGACTTTAAATATGCCTTCACTACCATTCATACCTATGGAGCCCTATATAAAGAAAGGGGATTCATTAACTCAGAAGGAAATAGTGTTAAATATGAACAAGAAATTGTGGAATTACTAAAAGGTATATGGGCCTCTAAGTAAGAAGTGGTCATGTACTGCCAAGGGCTCCAGAAGTGGGATACAACAGCTGTTCAGGGAAACCAAAAGGCTGATAGTAAAGCCAAGTGAACAACCCTTACAGGAGGACAAACTTCAGCCTCACTGGCAACTGCCTTGCTCCCCTGGCCCTTATCTGAATGTGACCCATGGTTTACTTCACAACAACAAGTGTGATTTGAAATGGAAGGCAGAAATGTTCTACTAGGCTGATGTTGGAAGTTTACTAATGACACATGCCATATCTGAGTCATTGCCTCCCACATTTGTCAAGCAGTACAATGAAGGAATTCTATCAGGACAAATAGCTTTTGAGACCACCTTGGCCCAGTAATTTTATGTCCCCAAGCTCTCCAACATAAATAAGGCAGTATGTGAAAGTTATAGTATATGTGTGCCACAAATAATCATTGACAAGAACCAAGATGCAAATATGTGCTGGTGTTTGTCTACACCTTATCAGGATGGGTAGAAGCCTTCCCCACTCAGACTGAGAAAGCCTGAGAAATGGCCAGGTGCCTGATAAAGGTAATCATCCCTTGATTCAGAATACCTGTGTCTATTGGGTCAACCAGAAGGCAAGCTTTTGTGGCTGAGGTGGTACAGTTGATGGCTAAAGATTAGGAATAACTTAAAAGCAACACATGGCCTACCACCTCCAAAGTTCAGCAAAAATAAAACATATACGCAGGGCTCTAAAACTGCAATTGGCAAAACTATGCCAGGATGCCCAGCGACAATGAGGTCAATAACTGTCATAGCTTTGCTTAGGATTAATTCTAGTCCCACCAAATGGAGTGGTCTCTCCCATTTTGAAATTCTTTTTCGATGTCCACCCCCTTTAGTCAAGGGCCTAGTAGGGGACCTTAAAAAATAGGTGACCTCACCCTAACACAGCAGATGCAGACCCGTGGATTGACTCTCTTGAAAATCAATTACTGGGTAAGAGAGAGACTCCCAATTTGCCTTACAACTCCCATGCACCCTTATAAACCAGGGGATGCTGTTTGAGTAAAAGAATTAAATGTTCAATCTCTAACATTCCATGGGAAGGACACTTCTGTTATTTTTTTTATCCACTCCCATCACAGTTGAAGTAGCAGAGATCATTCCCTGGATTCACCACAGCCAAGTGAATCCAGCTTCCCTTAAATGAGAGTGCAGCCCTGGACCAGCCTCGCCATTCAACACCTGTGCACTTCCCTGACAGAACCCTGCTTCCCAGGATACAACAGGAGACCACAGATGATGTGACATCAGCCCTGCTCTAGTCTTTCAGGGAGCTGACTAGTCCACACATGGCAAAAGCTTGAGGAGTCACCTATCTCACCATTAAGATGAGTCCATTCCATGTATTCTTCTTGCTAATCTTGGTCAGCTCTCTACCCAGAGACTCCCAGACATTGGATTGTGACTCATGTGTAACAAACTACCCAAGCAGGGAATGCTATTACCAAAACTCTGGTTTTCCATACTTACTATTCCTGTGCACGCACCATTGTTGGATAATGCACCCAAAACCATACTACCTACTCAGTGTGCTTTTGTTTTGGTCAGGATATCTGTTTTATCTCCATCTATCACCCTTAGGAGCAATGGCTAGAGTTCCAAAGCTTCCTCAGTACTCCGAAGCTCATTGACCACAACCCAACAAACCTGTGTCCATATACTCTGATGTGCATGACACAATGGGCAAACTGTGGGGTGGCTAGCCTGGGAAAGGAACTTTAGGTTAAATTGTAAGTATATATGCCCAAAAGATGACAGTAGAACATCTGGTTGAGCATAATATGAGCAACACTACTGCCCTTATTGGGGTTGTGAAAGGTGGGCAACTTGGCTAAAACAAGAGGACCATACATCACATAGAACTGCAGCTGTTTTACAAAAGAGGAAAGCGACCCCTGCCTACACTCTTGGTGCCTGTAACCCTGTAAATTTCACTATTTTCAATCTTAATGAAACAGGCCTGAATGTTGGGAAAATGTTTGACATTTTAATCTATGAAAAGGCAATAGACCCTGATACTTTGCTTCATTTTCAACTTATCATGTCCACTCTTGTTTTATTCCTTTTACAAGGAGATACAAGGTGAGTTTCTCGTCTCAGTTAAGACCAAAAATCTGTTCCTCTCACTGGCTGAGTTCATAACACAAATTCTAAGTGTAACACTGTGTTATGTTTGTGGGGCATGAATATGAGAGACTATTGGCCATGGGAGACAAAAGGAGCTAAACCCACAAGATTCCTTTAATGAAACCACTATCCTCAGCCTCAGGGAAAGTGTTTGGCTCCTAAAAACCTATATTATTGGGAATTACTCTATCTCCCATCTAAAAGGCCAATTCTCCAACTTAATAGGTAATTTGATCTGCTTGGGACAAAAGCTTTACAATGACACTGTAATCAGGAGACTCAGTGGTGGGGGGCTCTCAATCACATGGAGCCCCAACTTCACCCACTGGCTATTTTCCCTAAATTTGCAACAGCCTGGAATAATCTTACCACAAGCATAAAGTAGTGGAAACCCAAGGGGCTATTTTGGATCTGTGTGGCATGAGCTTACACAATCCTTCCCAAAGACTGATTTGGATCCTATGTGCTGGGCATCATCCAACCTTCTTTCTTCTTGCTCCCCCTCAATGAAGACAAAAGTCTTACTATTTGCTGGCCTGAGAGAGTGGAGTATATGAAAAATTCAATCTTAGTAACTGCTGTTTACAGTGATGAGGAAAAAGTAACAAAAGAGATTACTGACAAGATAAAAAAGCTTGCCCATGTCCCTGTACAGACCTGGAAGGGACAGAGTCCCAGTTACCTGTTTGGGGGCTGGTTCTCAACCCTAGATGGGTTCAAGACCTTAGTAGGGGCAAGGTTACTTGTCTTAGGACCATGCCTGATATTACACTACCTAATCCCCTTGGTACTGCAGATTTTCAGGACTAATTAGGACAGTCACTTAAAAAAAGTTGGGACAAGCTGTACTCCCCACACATTTCTATAACCTGCTCTAAGTGGTATATAAGGAAGGCCCCTTTGACATATGGCTCAGCCTTTGTACTTGGGTCCACTGAGTCACTGCTGACTTGCTTCTTCCTGAAAGCTTTGGTGACCTCTGTGTCTCCCTCTGAGTCTTCCTGCAACATGGTTACTCTCTTAAAGCCTTGATACCAGATTAGTGCAGTTCATAGGGTGGAATCAAGATCATTGCTCTACAGGAGACCCAACCCACCAGCCCTGTTTTCATCAGCCAAATGATTGTTAACATGAATGTCAATGAACACAAAAATAAATGCTCAGTGTTAAAAGCCATGGACTATTAAGTGATTGATATCAGTGTGGAGCCTAGGCTTCATGGTCTCCTTCAACAGGCTGAATTACCATTGCTATTCTTGACTAGTTTCTAGAGGTCTTGTTGCAGAGTGTTACTTACCACTTTCAAATAGTGGGTGAGTAATTCACTATCCCATAATAGATCCCATTTTTCTAGATGGACATGGCATTTATAACCTAGTACAATGACCAGTTCCCAATGACAGGATTATCACAGATTCCTTAGTATCTAATTATATTGCAGATTTCTTATTATCTAATTACACTGATTTCCAGTAGTCTTGCTTGAGGAAACCAAAATGAATTACTTTTCATGTCACCAAAACTGAAATCAAACAATCACAGGAGGAGCACTGATTTCTCCCTATCTTCTGTGCTTCATGGAATAAAAGGTGGAGAGTGTACATTTGTACTCTTAACTCTACCATCAAAGATTATTATCAACACCTTTCCAGGAACTCTTCTTTATATATTGAGAATTATTGTTCCTAGAATAGTCATAAAATGAAGTGACACAGGTTCATTCAATTTTCAAACTATTATCCTCTCAGCATAATAATGATAAAAATATGTTACTTTGTTATGGGAAGCACATAAAATTAGTAACCCTTTCTATCCAACAAGGAAACTTGGACTGAGGGAAAATAAGTAGCAGGGAGATTATCATAATGTTTTCTTCTATTAAAATCTGTTCTTGAACCAGGTGAGTTGGCTTTTGGTTGTAATCCCATCTACTCAGAAGACAAAGGCAGGAGGATGTGAGTTCAAGGTCAGCCTTGGCAAAGCTAGTGAGTCCCTATTTCAAAAACAATATACAATCAAAATGGCTCTAGTCATGGCTGACAAGGGTAACCACCTTGCCAAGCACGAATAATGTCTTGGGTTCAATCTCTAGTACTGGAGAGAATACTGTGCATTAAAACATTTCTATCTGTAAGTATACAATTGTAATCACTCAAACATGAAACAACATATGTGCAATGTTCTCTGCAGTACCTTTCATAGATATGACATGAGAAAGACCCAGAGACAGATGATATGAGCTGAAGTCCATGTACTTTGTTGAAAACAATCACAGAATATTCTAGTGATTCTACCTTTAGTTTAGTTGGTTTGTTTCCCAGTGTTGACAGTTAGGTCTAGTAACTCACAAGAGATAGGTGAATGATTTATCCTAAGCTACATTCCAAGTCCCTTGTCATCCTATTTTAGGAAATGTTCCTGATAATTCTGAATAGGTAAATATTCAAGCCCATGACAGAATAAAAAGTACCAACATGAAACTAAAAATATCTCTTTTGGTTGTTATTATTCATATATGCGTTATTGCTAGTCCAAGATCTCTTTGCTCTCCATAGCCTGAACTCTGTATTAAACATTTTCATTGAAACATAATACATATATCACATAATTCATCTATTTAAAAATCTACATTTCCATGGATTTTAGTGTATTGTGAGTTGTAAAGTCAATTTTAGCACATGTTCATCACCACCAAAAGAAACCATTTATTCTCACAGTTAACCCCAATCTTCCCCAACATCACTTACACAGAACCACAGTAATCACTAATTTAAGTTCAGTCTTCATAGATTTGATTGTTATGTATATTTTGTAGAAAAAAGAACCATAATATGTGTGTTCTGTTGTGATTAGTTTATCTCACCTAGCATGATATTTTTCAGGTTCGTCATGTTATAATATATATCACTATTCAGTAATCTGTATTACCAAACAGTATTCCATTTTATGAGTATACCAGATTTTATATTTTCATTCATGATTTCATAGATATTTGGGTTGTTGCATCTTTGTTTATCAGTACTGCTTCTATGAAAAATCATTGTGAAGGTTTTATGTGGAAAAAAATCCTTGTTTTTCTTGAATAATAATGTGAAGGAATTACTAAAACATTTGCTAAGACTATGTTTGATCATTTCTGGATATCACAGAGTTTCCAGACAGAATTTTTTTTTCATTTTTCTTTTATTATTCATATGTGCATACAAGGCTTGGTTCATTTCTCCCCCCTGCCCCCACCCCCTCCCTTACCACCCACTCCACCCCCTCCCACTCCCCCCCTCAATACCCAGCAGAAACTATTTTGCCCTTATCTCTAATTTTGTTGAAGAGAGAGTATAAGCAATAATAGGAAGGAACAAGGGTTTTTGCTGGTTGAGATAAGGATAGCTATACAGGGCATTGACTCACATTGATTTCCTGTGCGTGGGTGTTACCTTCTAGGTTAATTCTTTTTGACCTAACCTTTTCTCTAGTTCCTGGTCCCCTTTTCCTATTGGCCTCAGTTGCTTTAAGGTATCTGCTTTAGTTTCTCTGCATTAAGGGCAACAAATGCTAGCTAGTTTTTTAGGTCAGACAGAATTTAAGAGCTGTGATATTATATTTCATTCATATAACAGCATAAACAATCCAATTAATTGCCCTGCATGTGCATAAAAGTTTTCTTAATCAATCAGTATTTGTAGAAATTAGTATATATCAATTAGTATATATCAGCATGAAAGAAAAATAAATCAAGATAGCTCAGAGGTGCTGCCCAAATATACTATTAATTTTTCCACACATTTAAAACCTGGATTTATGATATACATACATGAGTTGGTAATCCAACTCACTCTTAAAGCAACTGAGAGGAGGGAAAAGTTTGTGACTGTGTGGAGCAGGTGAGTCAGATATGACAGAACTGGTGTAAGTCACAAAGAATAGAGTACAAGTATAAGAAAAAGGTGTGGAAGTGACAAAGAAGAAATGAAAAATTCAAATAAAAAAGAAATGAGTAAATATTCAGGAAGAGCAGAATGTTTGAGAAGTATTATCTTGAATTACTCTGTGCTTAGGATCTGGTGGAAATGACTAATGGAAAAGTAATAAGACACTGTCACTCCTCTTCTAACAAACTGTCCTTATTGGTTGTCCTGGCTCCTTACATAGAGTAGAAGGATCTTGGGAAAGGGAAATTCTCTATCCCATATGGTATCTACACTACGTATCTCATTTAATGGATCAAAATGCATTTTATTTTAGCTGATGAATGAATGAATCACAACCAAGAAAGAGAGAGATTAATTCAACAGTCAACTAAGAAGAAAATATAGTGGTTATATCCTCCAAGTCACAGTATTAGCGAAGTGGCATGGAAAAGTCACATTCAAGTCTGCACCAGTGTGATAGGAATGACATCATCCTATTGATAGTTGCATGTTGCTTCATCCTCATCCTCCACAGGTTAATAATGAGATTGAATCTGTCTGAGACCAACAGACATGGAACCTGTCTGGCTCCCAAAAATTAGGGTACAAGTCCTTGAAGAGGACACACATGAGGCATGTTTTTCTTTCCTTGATTTCAGCACTGAAAGAGTACTTACACTTCTGATGACTGAGAGTATTCATATTTGGAGAAGAGGGGGAGTATGAATACACTCGAATTATTTTTCAGAAATAGATCTGATGGGAGATACTTTTTAAAAAGAACATTATAGTTTTATCTCTACTATAGATGATGGATCTGATTCCCTTAAAAAGTGAGGGAATTGTTATATTTCACGATGTAGTTTATGGGATTTTGTTTGTTTTAATACTATGTTCTCCTTTTGACTATACCATTTTTTCTATGTAGAAATTATGACCTATATCCTTTGTTCTATATTTTACTATAAAGGTAATCATAAAAGACAAGATTTTAAAACTATTGTCCATATCTGAGCAAATCTACAATTTTGTGTATTACTAGTTAAGAAAAAATCTGCCTATTTTTTCAGCATATATTATTAGTGCCATGGCAAAATGTACTTCCTTAATTTTCCCTGTGACAACTCGTCATTCTTATCTTGGAGGTCCTGGCTACAGATCAGCCTCCATTCATGAAAACTCCCTGATCAGGGTATTTGCCTCACTTGGATACAGAAAGGACTTGAGGAGCTCAGTTTCTCTGCTTCCTGTTTCTGTGATCAACGAGGAGGAGAAATAATAAGGATCATTCATGTTAGGAAGAAAATGGACTTTTTCACATTGTGAAAGTTATCTAAGGACCTTTTTGCATCTGTGAATTGTGGCTCTCAGAGGACACACACTTGAGGGAACTGTGAAATTCATGTGACATGTTCAACCTGAATGACATTACTTTTCCCATCATTTTATTTTATATCCATTACCAATGGGACCATTGTGCAACCCAATCTAACAACTTTCACACAGTGCTTAGGAAAGAAAGTCACATTCCATTAGAAGGCAAATTAAGACATTAGTAGATACTTGATTTGATTTCAACAGAACCATTAACAGTTTTCCCAAGTTTTTCAAATCTTTTTGCTTAGTAATTAAGTTCTGTACCCTGGTGTTTCTGTCAGAATTGTGAGTCTCAGATTGGTTTCACATCTATAATCGGAAGCTTGGAGACTGAAGTTTCAGCATCTTATACTGTCAATAATATGAGCACTTGACTGTGACAATGTGAGAGACCTGAGTTAAGAAATCCAGTTACTTCATTTCTATGGGCAAACAATGAACAGTTTGAGAAGAATTCAGGGAAACAATACCACTCATAATAGCTTTGGAAAAATTAAAATACCGAGGAGTAAATTTAATGAAGGTGGTCAAACTATATAATAAAAACTATGAGTCTCTAAAGAAAGAAATCAGTGAACCCATCAGAAGATGGAAAGACATCCCATGCATCTGGATCAGCAGAATCAATATTTGGAAAATGTGTATTCTACAGAAAGCAATGTATATGTTCAAAGCAATCCCTATCAAAATTCTAACAGCATTCTTCATTAAGATAGAAAAGTTAATCTCAAAGTTTATATGGAAACACAAAAGAACTCCAGTAGCCAAAACTATCTTGAGCTAAAAGAACAATGGTGGAGGCATCACGATACCTGACTTCAAACTATTCTGCAGACCCAGAGTAATATAAACATCACAGTACTACCACAGAAACAAACATGAAGACCAATGTAATAGAAGACTATGACACAAATCCATCCAACTATAGCCATCATATTTTCAACAATGGTGCCAAAATATGTGCCAGAGGAAAGAATGCCTTTCAACAAACAGTGCTGGGAAAAATGGATTTCTACCTGCAGAAGACTGAAGCTAGATCCTGGTCTCTCTCCTTATACCAGCATCAATTCAAAATAGATTAAAGATCTTAAAGTAAGAACTGAAACAGTGAAACGAATCCACAAAAAATAGGAAACATATTGGACCATATAGACATACGTAATGACTTCATGAGTGGAACTCCAATAACTCAGCAATTAAGAGAAAGTATTAAGAAAAGGCACTACATGAAACTAAGGACATTCTACACAAAAATGGAAACAGTCTCCAGACTGAAGAGATAGCCTGCAGAATGGAAGAAAATCTTTGCAAACTATACATCTAACAAGAGATTAATAAACAAAATATAAAGGAAGATAAAAAAACTAACTCTCAATCAACAACCCACTGAATAAACAGGCAAATGAACTGAATAGACAATTCTCAAAAGAAGAAGTACAAATGGCCAATAAACATGAAGAAATGCTCAACATCCTTGGCCATAAAGGAAATTCTCATCAAAACTACACTGAGATTCCACCAACTCACCACAGTCCAAATGGCTCTCATCAATAGCATAAACAACAACAAATAGCATTTGTTGGGAAGGACATTGGGAAAAGGAATACTTTTACAGTGTTAGTGGGAATGTAAATTAGTGCAACCACTATCCATTCCTAGGCTTATATCCAAAAGAACATATGCCAGAAAATGATGGAGCCACGTGCACACCCATGTTTATTGCAGTGTTCTTTATAATAACCAAGCTTTGTAAGCAGCCCAAATGTCCCATGACTGATGAATGGATTAAGAAAGTATATATATATATATATATATAGATAGATAGATAGATAGATAGATAGATAGATAGATATAGATATAGATATAGATATAGCCATAAAGAAGAATGAAATTATGTTGTTTGTAGGTATATGGATGAAACTGGAGAAATTCATATTAAGTGAAGTAAACCAAGCTCAAATAAACAAAGGTTGCCTATTTTCTCTCCTAAGTGGAAACTAGACCTATAAGTTAAATGTATACATAGGAAAGTAAAATACACACACACACACACACATATGTATCACACACATATACATATATAGTTACAGAGAGAACAAAATTGAATTAGTAAGACTGTGAGTGGTTTACAAATAGTGGGAGAGGTAAAAAAATGATGTAAGAGAATTAAAAATATTACTGAAACCACTCAATGATTTAATGTAATAAACTGTACAGTAAGCTGTTGAACACTGAGGGGAATGGTGATAAAGTAATGCATACATAGTGGAGCAGAGGCAATTAATTTGATAAAAGCATGATATATACAGACCTGATGTACCAAGGTGAAATCCCCTTGGACTGTCAATATACACTTAATTTTTAAAAATTAAGATCAGAAGGGAAAAATAAATTTTTTCTAGGGGTGGATATCAGAGGGAGTGGGTGGCTGAAAGGAAAGGGGGAATGAGGGTGTATATGCTGGATATATTTTGTATGCATATATGAAAATTGAAGAATGAAATGTGCTGAAATTGTTCTAAGAAGGGGGGCAGAAAGTGGGTGAATGATGGAGGTGGTGAAACAAACTAAGATTTATTTTAAACACATATGTAAATATGCAATGTATCACCTTATACAACTATTTTATACTAATAAAATTATAAAAATAAATCTCACCACATTCAGTTGCCTGATGAATGGACATAAATGGTATGATCTGGTGGAAACCTTCGTGAAAGGGTTTTGTGAAAACTGCTTTCTCTTACATGAAACCACACACCTATGGTTAGAAATTACTCTCTTTCTTATAATTACTTTCCAACTTTTAAGAAATTACTAAAATTTTAGCCTTGTTTTTTTCCTTTGGTAGCACCATAAAATAAATGAATAATAAAATATAGAGATGTTATAAGAAGATACTTACAATCTGTTAATACCATCAATGAAAATCTTATTAGGAGTTTCTAACATGGGAAGGATGAGGCTTGGTTAACACATTCCCTCAGATTCTCAGAACTCCAAGCATTGCACTCTACAGGCTTCCTCAATGCCTCCCTTCTCTTTGTAAAAATAACATATTTGGCAACTCAAGTCGATCATACAACTTAGGAATTAAATTGCCCTGTGAGCATTATTTCTTCCAAATTTCTAGTGAACTGTGCAGTTTACTGAGAAGAGGAGTCATTTGAGTATCTATAGAATCTGATCTAGTGGCAGAGAGAATATGATCAGTTTAATTAATATGGGTGAAGAGATTCACAGTCCTGATATTCACACTCCAAACTGAAAATCCTGTAAGTTGTTATGTCATGCACATGCCACTAGATGTGAAGCAAACATCACAATGAACAAAGCCCTTCTTACTGTTCCTACCTGGAAAGCAGGAGTGATACTGCCCCATTATCATCAAGATCCCTGAGGCTTGGGAAATCTCTGCCTGGCTTTTGTGCCTCACATGATGCTGGGTCTCTGCTCTCAGTCAGCCCTTCATTCCATGGAAGGTTCCTGAATGTTTGCTTTTGTTTTGTGATCTGTAATTACCAGTCCCTGTCAACTATAACTCTTCTACCAGGATTCTTTGTGTGAAGATAGAACAAGGAACCAAGATGTGTGTGAAACAAGGTTGAAATTAACAGCAGCCAGTTGCTCAGTAGAATGCTTGGTCCTTGTGAATTTGGAATACTAGGGGGCAAAGAACACTGAATACTCCATCCACTGCTTCAGATGAGAAGCACTGGAGAGGTGTACTAGAGACAGTTTGTGAGAGGATAGGGAAAAGGGGAGCAATTTCAATGCTGTCCTCCACCTCATATTCCAGAATTCTCAGCAATGACTGGGGCATACAATAGACAGAAAATTAATGTGTTTAACATGTGTTCTATATTTTTGAAAATAGAACAATCACTCACTGAGAAATGACTCAGTGGGGACATTTAATGACACCACTCTTGGTCTTTAGCCCTCATGATCTGTGAGAATTGCAGAGGACAGCCAACACCAATCAGCCTGGCCAGACCTGAAGTCCTGGTCTCTGTCATTTTGGCCCTGGATCTCAACTAAGTTCAGAGCCCAAGGGTGCTGGACACTGTCCTTTGCAGGCTTCTTTTACAGTAGATCTGGTCACCCAAGTATTCATCCTCATTGTTCAGCAGAACATCTGTTTCCTCCACAGTATAGGGCCAGACCCTGGCAATTCTCAGGCAGGGCAAACATGTCCTAAGCCTGGTTTAAGGCCCTTGTTACAAATCTGTAATACTATTGGCAGGAGCTGAAAGTTTCTGTTGGCCTTAAATCCACAGACATTTCCACACTTGCTGAAGCCAGCACTGTCACCTGAATAATTAGAAGCTTACTTTCATTGTCATTCTCAGGGCCTGATTTGTTCGAACTTGGCCAGAGTAAGAGATCCTAGAGTAAGAGACTCTCTTCTCATGAGATTTGGAAGCTTTTTGAAATTCAAAGTTGACAAAATTTAAAGTGTGACAAAACACCTACATAGCAGTCAGCCTTCTAGGTCTTTAGTTTGTTGAGTGCCAACTCTGTCATTCTATACATTGTAAGGACAAATGTGTCTCTTCTAGCCCAGGACATGAACGGGATTAAAGGGACCCTGTAATCAGTTCAGAAATTATATATAAGAGGAATGAGGGTGAACATGGAGTTTGAGTATGATTTTGATTCCTTATGAAAAGAAAGAAGGTGAACGGCTTGGCAATATGCTTTTTCCTGGAATAGCTGTGAGAGGACATGATGCCGAAAGGTATGGCAGTCATTCTGAAACACTGAGTCATTAAACGGAAGATTAGAAATTTAGTTTGGTATCTTTGGCTATACCACCTTGAACATGTCAAACCTTGTCTGATCTAAGCACATGAATGGGAAAATTCACCGTGAAAGTGGCAAACGGCAAGTGGAGATAAGGGATGAATCAGTTTTCACACCAATCGTAAATGCTCCACACTTAATCTGACTTAGTCTGTCATTGTAGATTATTTCCACTGCTTCTAAAATTATTCTAGTTTATTCAGAAAAGACACTCAAGGTAACAAACCTGGCTGGACTTTAAACCTGTGCTTCAGGAGCACACAGGCATTATCATATATTTATGTTTGTATTTTTTTGAAGCTAGTAGCATGAAGGGATGGAAACCCCAATAATTTAGACATGTCCTGGTATCTTGGTCATATGGTAACAATGTGTAGAGATACTTAAGCTGCTATGAGAAACATAAATTCTATTCTTTTCCACATTTATTTCTCCTATTATTTCCTAACACCAAGTAGTCTCTTCCTCAGTTTAATGGTTCTGCCTTTCAAGGACTGGCATGAGTGAGGGAAGAGATAAGGACAATGCAGTAGACTTAAAAATCTTGGCTGATAAGTAGCTCATCAACACCAAAATTGTATTTGTAGGTTCCTCCCATTAACAGTCACTGTCCCCCAGGGACAGAGGTTTCATCATGAGGATTTTCAAAGAAAAGCCTCCTAGCAGTTGCAACTGTATTCTCAGGATGGATTTACATTAATAAACTGGGAGGTCAGAGTGAGTTCTTTGGCAATACATTGATGTGAGAGTAAAGAACTGAAAAGTTGCATCTATGAACACTGCACTGAGATCCTGACACTGGGACCATTTATCAAGGAAGAAGCAACAATGAAAGGAGTGTTTTGTCAGGGGAATGTGGCCACTGACATGTGAAAGATAATGAAGGCTCTTCCCAGGATGTGGCAATGGGGACAGTGAGCGGTAAGGTTTGGGATGTATGTAAGGTCTGGAATTATAGTTTCTTTCTGTTTGAGCAATATGCCAAATGCATTATAAAGTACGTAGTGCTTAGAAGTATCATCACATTGAGAATTTTCCTGTCTTTTGTGTCAAAGAAAAGACTTCTCATTTCCACTTAGTATTCTTCTAAGTAACTACTGTTTGCCTCTATCTCACATTTCTTCTTCCTCATCATCCCTCTTTTCTGAAGGGAAATGACAAATGTATCCACGAATAAGAATCTCACCATCCTTTCCTTTTGCAGTACTTGGATTTGAATTCAGATTGAATTTTTGCTTCCAAGGTAGGGTCTCTACCATGTGTTTCCACCCCTGCAACCTCTTTCGCAAAGCTCTCATGCTACTATTTCCATGTTTTTCTTTGTGCTATATTCTGAGCTCAACATATGGCACATAATAAGTATCAATAAAATGGTGCATCCTATTGTATCTTCACTGTTGTTTACATTTTTGACAATTTGGACATCTATGATAATGGCTACTTGAACTTCTCATATTGCACCTCTGGAACAATGCAGTTGTCTTTTTATCAAGACAGTTGACAATAGCCCAGAAAAGGTAGCTTTATATGGGTCTGTCACTGTAAGAGGCTGGCTATAGTGATACTGGTGGTAAAACAACTCATTAGCTTCCAATTCTTGTATGGTAAGAGAGAAGTCCAGGCAGTCATGGCACGGGTCCTAGTGGCCTGTTTAAAAGCATCATAGATAAGAACCCTGGGAGCCTCCTAGGTATTTTTCTTGGAACCAGGACTTGGAGGCACTACTTCTGTGTTATTTGTATAGATGATGCACACAAAAATAATTTGAGATGTTGTCAGGGTCTCTGGAGTCTGTGTTAGGGTGACTTCTCTTTTGCAACCAGTGGGGACATCCCATCCAGACAACACAATACATTGCTTCACTCAAAGGATAAAAAAACTTATCATTTTCTTTTGAAGAAGAGAAATGTTCTTAAACTTGACAGACATTAAGGACCTTAGAACTTCTCTCCATTTCTTTTATCCAAATATCCAATAGAGATATCTACTAAAGATGTCTTCAGACATTGGAAAGATGTCTGATTATCTACTAGTATCTTCAGACAAGGAAAAATATGAAAGTTAACACACAGATGATGCAGCATTATACAGCAGGGTTGATGGGTAAGTCCATTTTCACAGCCCAAATGGAGCTCTCTTGATATTCTGAAGATCAGAAAGACATAGGGTGGGAGTATGGACTTAATATTCTGTAGTCATCAGTGAGGCAGAGATATTCAAGAATGGTTGCACTACTGCCTCATTACACTTGGACTATGTGCATCAATTTTCTACCGAGATAAGTAACACATCTATACATATCACACTGTTATTTCCAAAATATGTTTTGAGCACATTATCTATGTGTCAAATGCTAACATTCCAGTTCATGATACTAGCACAATATATGCTTTCTTTGAAAGCCTGTCACCAGGAGGCAGAGTATCCTGACCAGGCACCTTATCTTGATGGTTTTTACAGAGATGGTGGGATGGAGGATTTTTCTTATATCTCTTCTACCAAGATAACGATGGACTGAAGCCCACAAAAGTAATCACACAAACCAAACAGGCAAGCCAACCTGCATTCTTGAAGAGGATAGGCCAGAGGTTCCAGGTAGCCTCCATCATTACAGATAAATTTTTCAACTCACAAATAACGTTGTAAGGACAACATATTGTGTTTTCTAATAACACCTACTTTACTTTCACATCTAAGACATTAAAAAGTATCTAAAATGACTTCTGTAATGAAATCAGACAATTTTTACTGCCTTGGTCTGGCCTGGAAATCCTGGGGACCCTGGGGCTGTGCTGAGTTACTGAGATGATCCAGCTCTGAAGCTGTTCCCAGCCCTGCTCATTTTCATGTGCCCAGTACCGAGCACATTGCCCTGAAGATTCCTAATAAGCAGTAAGATCCAGTACAGGAGTCTGTACCAGTTAGTACACAACATGGACATGAGGGCTAAAGCACAGTGTCATCAGTGATCTTTTCAATCTGGAAAGTCTTCTTGTAACATCATTAATTGTGTGGATATTTGTTTATTTCCAATGCCATGTGCCAGAAGTGACATCCATATGACCCAATCTCCATCCTCCTAGTCCGCATTTGTAGGAGACAGAGTCACAATTATTGTAGGGCCAGCCAGGGCATTAACAGTTACTTTAACCGCTATCAGCAGAAACCAGGCAAACATTCTAACTCCTGATCTATCATGCAAACAGTTTGTATTGGGGGCCCACAAATAGTTCTTGAGACCCCTTCTCCAAAATAACAAGAAAAAAATGGACTGAGATTTGATTCAAGCTGTAGAGCACCTACTTTACAAGCAGTTTCACCAAAAAAAAAAATGACTCATGAGTTCATCAAACAGAAGAGACCAAAGAATGAAGCAATCCCCTCACCTGAATCATATAAAAGGAGGAACACCTAATACTAGGGTAGGGAACGCACCCACTGACATGTCTCATACCATTTGTTACATGCTTTACCACATGGACAGGCAATAAACTCATGAATCTGTCCCTTGTGGCATCAGCTGAAGGGTTAGCTATCAGGCACTCAAATTTCTATTGGTCTGGATATAGTAACTGTGGAACAAGATCTGTACCTGGACCCAGCTCTGCACATTGAACCAGCTCTGTACTTTGGCAGCCCTGCATCAGAACAGCTCTGTAACTGTGTTCTTTATATTGATATCTTATTTAACCACCCACAGTGACTCTCTTCGCATCTGTATTAGCTCTCTGCTACTGAGTTCAGTAAGGCCCCTTTGACCCTCCACTGCCTCATTGTACCTTTCTTAGCTATTATAAAATCTATATATCATTATGTAAGGTGAGATGTGAGATCTTGTAAAGGTGAGATCTGAGAGTTAATATTCTTTTAATTAAGATTGAAATAAAAGAACATGTGGTTTTCAAAGACCATGACTACCAAGTGAAATCTGAAGTATTTGGTTAGTCACATCTAACAAATTGTGAAAATTCTCAGCTTCAGACCTAATATACAACACAGTATGGAAGAATGAGTTTGAATCATTGATAAATAAAGATTTAAAATTCATAAATTCCAGGGAATACTTTGTTTTTCAAAGATCAGGAGCGTGCCCCTTCCTTCCACAATTATCTGGTAGAAACAATACTAACCTGTGCAATTATTAAACGGAGTGAAGTTGAGATCCAACCAAAACTGAGAATATGAATACCAATGTGACCATAACTTCTTTCTGCCTAATATATCATAGGGATGTTTAGATATTTCACTGTAGTGGAAAAGGATATTATGTACTAATATGAAGGTTTTGAGACATTATTTTCTGTGGAATAAAGTGGTCTATTGAGCCTTTATAGATGATAATTAGAAAAGCACTAGGTCCTGAGACAAACTCCTGAAAGTATCAGTTGCATGGGTACATCACAGTTGGAGATATGACCACTGGACATAACAGCCAAGAATGTTTTTGCAAGGAAATTTGGAAGAAGAATTTTTCACACTGACTCAACATTGGCTCTGGATAATAGGAATGAGTTTACATACATGATGGAAAGCTGTGGTATAGATGGCAGTCAATGAGGAAAAGTACTTGCTACTGACAGACTGGTTTAAGTTACTAAGATTCAGAGACCCTATTTCTTGGCCACTTGAGGTTTGTTTAAGGTTTGAATAACCCTTCAAGAATGTGGAAGAGTCTTCTGTTAGTTTTCATCTACAGTGATTAATCAATTAACTTCACTTATCTCTCCATCCTAATGTTCTCTAGTCCTTAAAATTAACATTAGGACATCTCAGAATGTTTTAAATCATACCTCCAGATAAGACTGGAATTGGATCAAAAAAGTGTACCACAAGTAAATAATAACCAAATTTCTGTGGACCCCAAGTATAGTGACTCTACTGTCACTCCATTGTCAATTAGAGAGTTTTGAGCAGCAAAGTATTGTGTGAACCTTGAACTGCAGACATGGTAGTGGAATTCCAATTCACAGGCAGTTAAGATCTCCCTGAAAACTACATATCAGTATCTGATGTAGTTACAGTCTTGAACTGTAACTAAAAAACACTTATGATTATTGTGTCTTGGCAAATAAGAAGTAAACAACAAAAAACACAAATAAAAATGTTCAAGAAAGTTGTGCATATTGTTCTAAATCTGAAGCTATGCAGTAACAGTAATTTCTCAGTGTGTATCTCTACATGTGGCCACAAGAAGAGGCACATCATCACAGTGAGACAGCTCTGTCTGGAGCATATGTGACCAAATTATTGGGTAAACTGTCACATCATCTTTTTTGTCATGCCATCCCTTTTATCTGAAACATCTTCAGAGTTGCAAGTTTTGTTTTTTTTCCAATCTAGTAGTTCTTTTTATTGTGTATCAACCACTTCTGAAACATAATTATTAAGAATGTATTGCAAAAAAATTTCAAGAACTACATCTCCAAGATATAAACATCTTCTTATGAGAAATAGAGAATAGAATTTCAGTGTGGTCTTCATGTAATTAAGGACAGAAGTTGCTGGTGACATTTCTGTGTGATCAATGCTGAGATTAATATAATATTAAGTTTGTTAAAAAAATTTGTAATTTAGTATCTGTCCCTTTTATGTCTTTAAATTCTTTTATTCACATGAATATGTTTTTCAACTTTAGATTATCTTTAAATTATAGAGGAAAAACCACATTGCTAAAATTTCTTTATAACCTCTTGCTATCTCTTTGTTAAAAAACCAGTCCTCAGGATCACAGAAAGTGACAATAGACAGCAATGTGATTCCATGGGAAATATGAAATGCTCTAAAATAGTTAAGATGGTAAAGCAAAAAAAAAAAAACAATGTTTCCCTCAACTTGTATATTTGAGTTTAGGAAAACCAAACTTCTTGGGAAATTGTCAAAGGCATTCAGCTCGGTAGGTTACGTGAGCAGATATGGACAGGGGAGGAGCATGAGTAAGGCCCATGTAGAGCTTCATATGGAATTCAACAGTTCGTATGAAGCATGGATGTGTGTAATACTGTATTAACTGTACCTTTAATATCTCTGTTCTTTACACTATATATGTTTTATCTTAATCAAGCAAGTAAGAAGACCAAACTTGAATTATATCAGTGAAAGATCTCTAAAATACATGAGAGACACACAATACCTATGGAAACAAGTCCATACTAAAGAAGTATAAAATGTCCCTGGGAAAGTGTTGAAGAATTGGAAGGCAGGAAGAGGAAAAATAAAAACCGTGAAACTACATTCTATTTCCCCTGAGGAAACATAGATTTGATCTCTCTTACTTTTCCTTGAAACACAGAAGATATTTTATGTCACTTTTTTCATAGAAGAGACCACACCCTCCTGTGGTCTCTCTTTCCACATCATTGCCAGTTTTTCTTAAACTATTGCACCTACCAGGGGATTTGCATATTGCTCTGTAGTGAGGACATTCCCTGAAAGGCCAAGATAAAAGATCAGCTATAAACTTGCTTTGACTGAGCAGAACTCCTCAGCTCACTCATAACAATGAGGTTTCTCCCTATCCTTGACATATATCAAGGATGGTCCATGCAGCCTTGAAGAAAAACATCCTGAGTATATAGGACACATATGCCTCATACCCCAGCATCCCAGCCTTATTCCTGAAGCAGATATAAACTGCCCTATGGGGAAAATGGTCTTGTGTGAGAAGTCCTATATAACCCTTAAATTCAGCTGGATATTATTCTCTTGGTTGATTTTCTATGAAAAAATTGGAAATAGGAGAGGAGAATCAAAGCCAGCTGCACCTCAAGTCAAGTAAAGAACATTTTTTATTCAAGCTGGAATCTTAGATAACCTAGTGTTATTTTGTTCAACTTTCTGATATCATGTATATATGTATATATTTGTATCTTTTAGAGTGTTTGTTTTAGCCTTTAAACCCATAGAATTGTTTGTGAAGAAATGAAAATTCCTTTCATTTTTAACCTAAATGATGTTTGGAAATGTCATCTTAGGTAATATACTATTATTAAAACAAAGAAAAATTATCAGCTAATAAATAAGACATTATAGTCACATTTTTTCATTTACTTGAAATTTTCTTATTTTTATATAATAGTAACAACTGTAGGAAATACAGATTCTGATTAAAATAATCACCCAAGTTATATCAGAACAAATTATATTCATTCCAAGAAACTGCAAGTCTATTCAACTTAAAAGATATCTAAATAAGCAGGACAATATAATCCAAAGGAAATAATGTACTATAGTCCAATTGTTTATCCAAAGATATTGTGTTTCATGATTAGTATAACTGTATTCTTAATCAGAAACAGCAAGAAAAGAAGAATGATTTATAGAAAGGAGGTTGGTACACAACACTTAATACTGTGTTTCCAACAACAGCACAAGTGTGGACACACAAAATTGTATTGATTTCAGTCCTACAATCTTCCATGGGGAGCCTGGAGAGGAGATCCTGCATATACTCCAGTGAGCAGGACATTCAGCAGGGCCTTGAAGAGTAACAGCCAAAAACCACAAACCCCTAGAGAGATTCAGCCTCTCAGGGCAATAAGAGCAACTGTGGTACTCAGAGGATGAACCCAGACTGAGAAAATGTAGAAATGCTGCACAAACTTCCAAGGAAAGACCATGGATTCCTCAGTCCTAGGTGCTGGGAATGGCTACTGCTCAAACTTGGTTCAGGGCACAGTCAAGATAACCTCAGGACCTCTTCCCTCCCATGAGGGCGCATGTCACATAAAGGGCACAGAATCGCTGGCTAATTCTCCCTGGAGTTGCCACTAACATACCCTGCTAAGCTCATGGTTTCAGGAAAACTCAGTCATGCTCTGGGAGGAGACTGTTGAGCATCCTAATATCACCTTTCACCATTTGATCCATTATGCACATTTTCTATGCCTGTACTGAGTGACTACCACTCTTGCTAGCCATCAAAAACTTGAAAATGTGGCTGTGCTGTATGAATTTTTCATTTTGAGTAAGTGAATGTTTAAGGAGCTCTCACACATATACATCACATAATAAATTCCCTGATAATTCTATTTTGACCTTATTTTTCCTATTTCACTTAATTCTGTGACCCATATTTCTCTGTAGTGTGAAGTAACCAGTTCAGCTGCTGCTTATTTATTTTTTGTTGGTATTATTTTTTTATTTTTCAGGGCATATCATGGTTTGTTAACAAACTGGGACAGAGATACATTTGTAGAATTAGGACTACAGTATATATTAGCTTGGTGTGGTGGCATAACCTTGTAATCCATTTACTAGGGAAAGGGATGATCACTGTTTGAGGCCAGTCTAGGCAAAAGTAGCATGACTCCATCTTGCTCATCGAGTAAAACAGGAAATCTACATGAAGAGAAGTAAACCTAGACCTCTCTCATTGGTTAAAAAATAAACTCAAAACAAATAAAATTCTTAAACATAAGAATTAATACTACAAAAGTACTACAAGAAAACAAAGAGTAAATACTTTAAGATATTGGAAATGCAAGGATTTTTATTTTTATTTATTTATTTTTTTTTCATTTTTCTTTTATTATTCATATGTGCATACAAGGCTTGGTTCATTTCTCCCCCCTGCCCCCACCCCCTCCCTTACCACCCACTCCACCCCCTCCCACTCCCCCCCTCAATACCCAGCAGAAACTATTTTGCCCTTATCTCTAATTTTGTTGTAGAGAGAGTATAAGCAATAATAGGAAGAAACAAGGGTTTTTGCTCATTGAGATAAGGATAGCTATACAGGGCATTGACTCACATTGATTTCCTGTGCGTGTGTGTTACCTTCTAGGTTAATTCTTTTTGATCTAACCTTTTGTCTAGTACCTGTTCCCCTTTTCCTATTGGCCTCAGTTGCTTTAAGGTATCTTTAGTTTCTCTGCATTAAGGGCAGCAAATGCTAGCTAGTTTTTAGGTGTCTTACCTATCCTCACCCCTTCCTTGTGTGCTCTCGCTTTTATCATGTGCTCATAGTCCAATCCCCTTGTTGTGTTTGCCCTTGATCTAATGTCCACATATGAGGGAGAACATACGATTTTTGGTCTTTTGGGCCAAAAGAGAAAAAACTCAGGCTTTCCATAAGAAATTAATATCCTTCTGGCTAAATATTACACTTCAGAAATTATCCATTGAGTGGATCTGCTAGCATACTCACATATTTTGATTACTATTCTTTTTTATGAAAATGTATTTACATGATACCTGAAAATAATGGTTGTGAGATTAAAATTTAATTTGGTGAGTCTGTAGTTAACATTTATTGCTTGATAGTTGAATTTGATTGTCTAATTTCTCCTTTGACAGTAGTAAGTATTTTTTTGTTCCTTTAATTTCTTTTAAAGCTCTGTAACTTGTCTTTGGTTTTCTGTAACTTCAATTTGTTAAGTTACTTTAGTTATGACAAATGTATTTGTTTTCACTATTGTTAAAATGGGATTTTCGTGTGCTTTCCTCTGTGGCTAACCATATCAGTCTTGACACATGGAAATATAATTTAAATTTAAACTAGCTTAATTTCAGTGAAATACAGAAAAGTTGTCTAGGGAAAATTTATCATTATATCTACCACATCAAGAGTTACATATTATGGTCAGCCTACTGTCATGGTTTAATATGGAAGGAAGCCTTGGGTATCTTTAGGTGTCTCAGGCAGCCATGATGGAGGCAGTGGCTTTCCCTCCCTCCATAGCCAAGGACAGTCCTTCCTTCAATAATTTCCCTTCTTATAGAGGAGTATAGCTGACAGTTTTGGGCTATTCTTAGGACAGTTCTTGTGCCAGTATTCTTGTTCTTCACACTTGTAGCATTCATTAAGCTTTTTATAGTCAGCCATTTAATCAAATATTGCTCACATTTTAGGGGAAGTAAAATTACCCACCCCCACATTGTCAGAGCTAACAAATGAATCTGATCTCATTTCCATTGAGTTCTTTTACCTTATCTCAGTTGCTGAAAACTTAAAAGGCAAAATTAACAATACATTAGTGAGGGTACACGATATTATTGCTTGAACTCCATTGTTCAGGGTTGTCTGACTGATGAAATAACCTCCTGGTATTATTTGCCCATCATGTGGTATAGGACCAGTTTTCTTACACTTTCTCATTGCCTCAGTCAAATAACTTAAAAATAGGAAAGATTTTCATGTTTTTCTTATATAATTTCCCTCGTCTTATCATAATTCACATGTGTATGCATAGATTATTGCATCCTCTTGTGTAAACAGGTAGTTCAAATCACAACAGCATGTACCCAGGATGCTGGTCTTGGAGCTATAGGATTTAGTATTTGTTCTGTTAGGTTTCATTCTTGCTTTGGTCCAAACCTTCCTTGTTCTCCTTATTCCTCCTTTTCAAAATGAGAATGTTTACCCATGTAACATTGTGTGTTGGAAGTATGTAACTGCTTTCCTTAATTCAAATTACATCTGCCAAGTTCCTTTTGAAATTCCATGTAATGTTTGTAGGTTCTAGATATTAGAACATGAATATCTACAAAAGAGAATAGAACACATTAGTCCTTCATCAACAACTGTTATCTTCTTCTAAAAAACTCTCCTCTTAAGAATAATAAAAATCAAAAGGCAGACTTGTAAAGCAAGAGAGCAGGAAGATGTCTGAGCCTCAGTACTCTTATGTATTGTTAGAGCCAGCAGTGGGACCTTGCCTGTGTGAGTCAGCATCTGGCCTTGTGAGAAAGCGACAAGGAACTGGGGCAAACGTCTCAGACCAGACCTTGTCTGTGTGAGTTGGTATCTGGCCTTGTGAGAAAGCCAGATGTCCAGAAAAAGAGTATTCAAGGTTTCCAGATAGCTTTGTGTCCTTCAGATGTAAATAAGAAAGTTATGTTGACAGTGTGCTTCTCCTTCTCCTCTGTTCCCATTTTAAAGGGGACATAACAAAGAGTTAATTTTAATTGTGCTTCCCTGTACTAATATAACCTTGACACATAATACTTGGCATGCTTTTTCTGACTAAATGATCTCTGTGTAAAAGGAGTTTATAAAAAGCAATGTATACCTCATTAAAGTGGCTATTGAGCAAGACTCCGTAGTCCCCTCCTCTTTTTACGGCTTCAGTTACCAAGGTTCTGCTGGTAAATGGCATTACAGTTGGCACCCGAACAGGGATCTGAAGGAGAATTTTGAATGTGATGCGAAGACCCTCACAGAAGGAGGTAAGTGAGACAAATGGGGCAAAATCAGTGCAGAGTTCAGCCTTTTCTTTCACTCGTGCATTATTTTTTATTATTAGGAGGAGCTCAAGTTTCCAAACAGCAGTTAAAGGACTATGTAGAAGTAATTTGTGAGTACAATCCTTGGTTTCGTGAGGAAGGTACTTTAGATGAGGAAGTTTGCCAGTGAGCATGTACAAAATGTTGAAAAGGCATACAGACAAGGAGAAAAGGTAACTGTTCATTTTTCTGGTTAAATCTGTATTCTTATACTTGGAGGAGAAAGAAGGGAAGAAATTTTAGAAAAAGAGACTGTTGCATCCCTTCATGAGTATAAATTAGATACAGGAGATATGGAAAAAATCATTAAGGAAAGTAAAAGGTGCTTTAGTCATGGTTTTACTGTGCCAGAGGAAACCAAAAGTAAACTGCAGCCACTTACAGCTCTGCCAATTGCAATGTCTCCTCCAAGAGAGACTGCTTAACTTTTTCCTCCTCCCCCAGAGGAGGAGGATTGGAATGAACATCCCACAGCCACATGAATTGCAACTGCTGTTTCCTGTTATGTTTAACATGAATATCAATAACACTTATAATGAAAAATTACAGGCTTTAAAACAATTAGTTCAAAAACAATTAAAGCACAAACATATAGAACTTTCCTTTTCTCCTTGGAATTTCTCAGTGATTGTTATTAAGAAAAATTCTGTAAAATGGAGACTTCTTACAGATTTAAGAAATGTAAATGTGTCTATGTTAACTATGGGAGCTTTACAACCTGGATTGCCCACTCCTGCATGTATTCCTAAAGAATGGCCTTTGATTGTTTTAGATTTACAAGATTGCTTTTATGCTATATCTATACATCCCAAAGATAGGGAAAAGTTTGCATTTTCCGTTCCTAGCTTATATCAGCAAGAACCTTTACAAAGATATCAATGGGCAGTGCTGTCACAGGGGATGACTAATTCCCCCTCTATGTGTCAGTATTTTGTAGGAAAAATATTACAACCTATTAGAGTAACATTTCCTGATGCAGATATCATCCACTATATGGATGACATTTTAACTTCTCATGCATGTTCTAAACAATTACATACAATTTTTGAAACAACAGAAAGCTTTACAAGTAGGAAGATTGGTAATAGCTCCTGAAAAAATATAAACTAGTACTTCTTTTCAACATTTAGTTCATGCAGTTGAGCAACTCACCATTCATCCTCAAAAATCTGCCATATGAAGAGAATCACTAAAAACTCTAAATGACTTTCAAAAGTTACTAGGAGACATTAATTGACTTTGTCCTTCTTTAGGTATATCAAATTATAAAGTTACTAGTTTGTTTTCTATCTTAGAAGGCGATACCACCCTGGACAGCCCTTAGACTTTAACATCTGCTGCTGAAAATGAATTACAATTTTTTGAGTCACAGTTATGGACTGCTTTTCTAACAAGATTTGATCCTTTAAAACCTATTTCCTTGTTAATATTTCCTTCTCCACATTCTCCTACCGGAATTTTAGCCCAAGAGGACTCTCTTTTTGAATGGTTATATTTAAAACAAAAAGAAACTAAAGTGTTAACTTCATATATTGATCTAATATCCTCTTTAATTATACAGGGAAGAACAAGATGCTTAAAGATTTTGGGATTTGATCCACAAGTCATTATTTTACCCCTCATTAGGAAACAGCTTGAAAATATGTTACCCCTTAATGATAATTAAGTAATAGTATAAGCAATTATTATGGCTATATAGGTAATCATTGCTAGCAGGTAAGTTGTGGGATTTTTTTAAAACTAACTCCATTTATTGTTAACATTATAGTAAAATTGAATCCTTTATCTCACACTTCAGTTTATTATATAGATGGTTCGTCATCTAGTAAGGGAGGCATACATGAACCTGATTTACATGAAACTATTCAAACTAATTATTCTTCTGCACAACAGGTTGAATTAGCAGTTCTGATTTATTTATTGCACAAAATTACAGATAAACCATTAAATATTGTCTCAGATTCAGTTTATGTAGTAGGACTGTTTTCTGGTGTTGAAACTGCTATTATTTCTACTACTCATAAAGTTATGAAAACATTATTATACACATTACAACATCTAATCCAAACTCAAACTTATCCCTTATATGTTACTCATATTAGGGCTCATTCTAATTTCCCTGCCCTGTAATGCGAGAAAATGATATTACAGATAAACTTACATGTACAGTGTTTTCATTCCTTGAAAAAGAACATCAGCATTTACATACTAATGCCAACAGATTACATGTGCATTATAAAATTCCTCTTCATACTGCTCATGATGTAGGTAAATCTTGTCCTGCATGTGCTTCTTTACATTGTAGATCTCACCTGTCTGGTGCTATCCTCAAGATCTAAGTACGAGTGATTTATGGCAAATGGATGTGGCTCACATAACCTTTTTTCCACAGCAACCGTATTTACACATCGTTATTAATACTTATCCTAAATTCATTTGGGCTCTTCCTCAATGTAATGAAAATATTCGTGCCATCATTGTCTCTATTTTACAATGTTTTGCAGTTATGGGAGTGCCTTCTAACTTAAAACAGACAATGGGCCTAATTATATAGGTCGTCAATTTAAACAATTTTGTAAAGAATGGAACATTGTTCATGTCACTGGCCTCCCTTATAATCCACAAGGACAAGGTATTGTTAAAAGGATGCATAGAACTTTAAAAACACAATTGTTAAAAAATAAAAAAGGGGGAACCCCTTGAGATACCTTAGCATTAATACTTTTCACTTTTAATTTTTTAAATTTACCTCAGGGTGATATTTTGACTGAACAGATAAACATTTTAGTGATCCTCTCTCTTTTCCAGACATACAAATCCTGATTTGGTATAAATCTTTTAACTCTTGTTTGCCTGGGCTCTTACTTAAAAAGGGCAAAGATTATGCTTGTGTTTCTGCAGATGTCCATGGACCTCCTGAAACATTATGTGTTCCTCTTTGGAGCGTCAGGCCCCGGAAAACCAATGAACATGTCCAACAAAGTGATGACCTCCCCTCAGAGGGAGCCTCCTGAAGATAGACAAATGGAACAGGCCACACACAAGATGCCATATTATGTGAAAAATTCCATCTTTACTTGGGGACAAATTAAAGCATTATCAACAAAAGATGAAAATGTTTATGGTCCACTGGAAGCCTCATTACTCCAGAGAATCTTTTTTTGGCCATGGTTGCTATCCTTACCTGTACATTTGTGGTAAGTGGACAAGTGTGTTGGGCTTTTATACCCCATCCTCCTCTATAAAGATTAGAGGAGTGGTCTGAAAGGGGACCTATGGTTTTTACTAATGATTCTGCCCACCTCCTCCTCCTTGGAAAAGCACTGGACCAAGTCACCCTTCGGAGGAAGGGACTGCTGGAATATATCCTTAGGCTATGAAATTCTGCCTTTGTGCATTGGTCATCCAGCTCCTTGTCTTCCTGTAAGCATTCAAACATGGCTTAACATACTGCCTCCTACACAGGAGTTAGACTACTTGAGACATTATCTTCAAATTTTACAGAATTAATAATAATTACATGGGAAAACCCAATCTCCCAATATGCAAGACTATATCATATAAACATTGGAAATATTCCCCTCCTCATTGGAGCAATTGTCGTGCCAGCACTGGAAAGTTACTTTCGTCTACTCAGAATTTCTCTTTTATTGATTGGGGCCTTCATGGACACTTTGTACACAATTGTCCTGAAGACTGGAATAGGATTGTCTATGATTATATTAGCAAAATTGTTTGGCAAAATAGTCCATTACATACAGAACATCATATGAAAGGATTAATGGCATGGCATGATGGGGGAAAGTCATCCCCAAGGTCCCGATTATGAATAGAAAATATTACTTATCCAGAGCAACCTGAAATCTGGAAATCTGGAAATTTGTTGCTGCCTCTGCACCGATGACCTATTGGAAAGGAAAGTTTTCCAGAAGCAAATATTCCTTGTCTGATTATGTCTTTGATTATAATGTGTCTTTTTATACACAAGCATGTGTTAGCTTACCATATGTCTTAGCTCTTGGAACTTTTAGTTTTAATTTTACCTAAAACGTGTTGACTGTGCCTGTGTGAGTTGGCATTTGGCCTTGTGAGAAAGTCAGACGTCCAGAAAAACAGTATTCAAGACTCCCAGTTGCCTTCGTGTCCTTCAGATGTAAATAAGAAAGTTATGTTGACCATGTGCTTCTCCTGCTTCTCTGTTCCCATTTTAAAGGAAACATAACAAAGAGTTAATTTTAACTGTGCTTCCCTTTACTAACGTAACCTTGACACATAATACTTGGCATGCTTTTTCTGACCAAATGCTCTCTGTGTAAAAGGAGTTTATAAAAAGCAATGTATACTTCATTAAAGTGGCTACCGAGCAGGACTCAGTAGTCCCCTCATCTTTTTAAGGCTTCGGTCACCCTGGTTCCACTGGTAAATGGCATTACAATCTATAGATAAGATAAATTCAAGGCAAGAGAGTTCTTATTCTAATACCTCTAATTTGGAGTTTAAAGTATATAGGAATTTGTGAGTGGCTTCTATGACTTTAAGTCCCAATAAAAGGAATTGCTATGTCAAATCTAAGAGATATTAGTAAAGAAAGATTGAAGGTGTTTACAATTCTTAATACTCTTACCCATCAATAAGGAAAAGTGGCAAGTATTCAAATCCAAGACTCCCTTCAAGGGTAAGGATTTGTTTACTGCCTCAGGTTTGGTCCAGTAAGAAACATTCTGGTTGAGTTGGCATACTTATGAAGTGTAGGATGCTCTGAAAGGGAAGAAAGATGGGAGACTAACAATAGAAGAGGGCAATACAAGGTCATTCAGCAAGCCAACTACTGCTCAGGATGATTGCAAAACAAACCAACATGGGAAAATGTATCTATGTTATTAGAGCTATGTGAAGGAGCTGGGGTCTGCATGCACCTCCTCCTCCTGTCATCACCCATTGAGTTTCTTCAGAGATGCTCATACAGGCTGTGTAGTCTATGATGTAGACAGTCCTGCCTTCCCAGCATCAGAAAACACAGTGAAAAACAAATATGGTTGGTGGAAGTCATCAGAAATACAGGGAAAGGGAAAGACTGAGAAACCAACATTAACTGCTAATCCATCCAGAAAAACCATATTTAGTGATCCTACATACATAGTGATATGTATGATCCTATGCAGATCATTTTTTCTTTGTGGTAAAAGGGTTTGAACTCAGAGCTTACACCTTGAGCCACTCCACAAGCCCATTCTGTGAAGGTTTTTTTTTTTTTTGAGATAGAGTCTTGCAAACTATTTACCCTGGGATGGTTTTGAACTGTGATCCTAACTGATCTTACCTTGGCTAAGGCAACTACAAAATGCTTTTGATAACAATAAACATACTTCTGATGAATTACCTTTTATATGTATTAGGGAATGATTTTTTTTCCAATCATGATCATTTGAGAGTGAAAGATCAAATAGCCACACCTCTAAGACTACTCAATATGTTCCCTACAAACAAACAGTACTGAGGATTACAAAACTGAGCTACTAGCTCCTGGGTCTAAGTGGATCTTCCTGAAACTGGTTCTTAGTTGGCTGTTAGATAGAAAATACCCTTGAATTTCAAGTCCCAGGAAATGCAGTGAGAAAATTGTAACAAGGCTGAAGCACAATGGTCTGGTCTCACGTCATTATGTATCAGAAAGACCTGCCAGAATACCAGGCTCTGGGGTGTGGATGGTAAAGGAAAAGTTGTTTCTCAACAAGGCTAGGATGTTGAAGGCAAACACAAGAATGTGACATACAGAGATTTCAAATCTCTGTCTGGGTTTTTTCCACATCTAAGATCTTTCTTTTAGTATATCTATCTGCGTTGACTTGACAATTTGCGATTCTCCATTCTGAGATTCAGACAGTAAAGCAACTTTCTGGGTCAAGATGGTGGCCTCACTCACTGCTAAAAAATTAAAGAAGAAAGTGGCATTTATGGTGCATGGAAGGGGAATGCTTTGAGTAGAAGAGGTTTTTGTTGGGGCACCAGGTTTCTTATAATGAGTGATTGTATCATGCTAAGGAACAGCAAGAAATAATAACAAATGACAGAAAAGCAGAACAGGGAAGATCCCAAATTTAAAGCAGACCATTTAGTCTCTTGCAAAACAGAGTAACTTGAGGAATCATGGTATTATCTTTCTGCAGCTGCAGTGTACTTCTTCATCTCATACTGTAATTACTGTGGCTAAAGCAACTAACAAATGCTTTTGAAAATGATAAACATACATCTGATGAATTACCTTTTGTATGTATTAGGGAATAATTTTTCTCCAATCACAATTGTTTGAGAGTGAAAGATCAAATACCTCACCCTCTAAGACTAATCAATATGTTACCAACAAACAAAGATATGCTCCTATATTACCTCAATATAACTATGAGATATGTTATTCCATGTAGCATTTGTGTATATTACAAATTTTGAAAATAATATCAAAATGGCTTCTACAACAAAATGACCTCCAAGTGAAACACATTATGTGCAAAAAATCTGTATTTCCCTTGTCCAAAAAGAATACCTGGGGACTTGGACTGGTGCTGAGTTTCTGAGATGAGCTAGCCCTGCAGCTGTGCCCAGTTTAGTCCTGTCTCTGATGTTTTTCATGTGCCCAGAGCACAGCTTACTGCTTTGAGGACTTTGTAATAGGCTGGTCACACACTGTGTTGGAGTCAGTACCAGTCAGCACACAGTATGGACATTATGGCCCCAGTTCAGCTATCAGTGATCCTCCTGCTCTGGTTCTTGGATAAGTAAGGACAATACTGGGAATTTGCTCAGTATTGCCATTGCTATCTAGAACTTTGGGAGGTCATCTTACAACATGCTTAATTGTTTGGCTCCTTGTTATGTTTCCTATGGCTACTTGTTATGTTTCCAAAGTCAAGTGCCAGATGTGACCTCCATTTGAACCATCTCTTGTAAACTAGAGTCACCACCACTTGCCAGGCAAGCAGAGCATTAGCAAATATTTAACCTGATACCAGCAGAAACTAGGGAAAGCTCCCAAACCCCTGATCTACTATACATTTAAATTAAAACCTGGTGTCCCATCCAAGTTCAGTGTCAATAGATCTGGGCAGATTATTCTCTGAATATTAGCAGCCTGCAGCCTAAAAGTGTTGCAAGTTATTACTGTCAACAGTATAACAGTAACCTTCCCATAGTGACATAAAGTCACAACTTAAACTAGGCAGAAAAGTGAGGCTGGACAGCCCTACCTGTTTTTCTGGTTTCTCCATCTGCTGGAAGTGTTTCTTAGATTCAGCCAGGTTTAAATGTCACTGGGAGGTTTGATGGAGGGGACCAAGCCTCGTCCTCTGAACTACAGCTCTTTCTTCCTCTTTATTCCCTGAGGGCAGTCATCACAATCCTTCTATGTGTTAATACAGGAAACAAGCCATTACATTTGAGGAGTCTTATTATACTGTAACTTGGGATTCATATGGGAACATAAAAGCCACTCTAGTTACTTCAGGAATAATTTTTTAAAATTAGCAACTAAGTTATAGCCTTTCAAGGTGTGAGGTATTTTAGGGAAAAAAAGCTCACCCTAGAAACACAGAGTTTTTTTTCTAGTGCTTCCCCAAAATCCAGAGTTTATCTGCCAGTGAATGTGAAGACTACAGGGAAACCCAAGATGGCAACTAGAGCACAGAAGCAGACAGCATGAACTCCATAAATCACTGACCCAAACAATGTATGCACATGTGAATAAAAGAATATTAAAATAAAAATAAATAAAGAAAAATAAAATAAAATGGAATAGAAAAAGAAGAAACAAAGTTGCTGAGATGCTGGATACATAATTGGCAGAAAAAAAGCACCAAGAAGAATCAGGGTTTTGATACCCTGAACCCACATCCCGTACAAAGTTTCTCCATATGACGTTACACTAAAAAAACCAGAGGGCTCCTGTGCTGCCAGATGCTGGCTCCAAACCTGCTCAGGAGACATCCAGAAGACCAATAGGTGAGCAAAGAAGTGGCACATGGTATTCTCACAGCCACCCCTGGGATAAACCAACTTAGGTCCCTGGACAGACTGACCCCATGCCCCACAAAAAATAAATAAATAAATAAATAATAAACAAGGAGCTGAAAAGGAACACGCAGCAAAGGGGGTGGGGAGCTCTAAGCACACCAGAGAAGGGGGGAGGAGTGAGGATCTGATCTCTGTAAAAACTTACAGTAAACAAAGACGGGAGAGTCAGATGGGCCAACAGTGGGTGGATGATAGGCCACTGCCTGAAATAGGGTAGATAGCAGTCCACAAAGGACATCTTCTGAGCCAGTGAGCAACATTCGAAGTCAAATGGCATTGCAAACTTAAAAAGCAATCAGCAGACCAGTATAACACACTAACAGCGGGAAGCCAATAGGACCTCTGAACTTGCCCCGGGAAAGGAGGCAAGGCAAAGAAACAAGCCATAAGCAAACCAACACAGAGGAAATCCAACTGCAAAGCAGGATGGCTGGTGAACCATAGAGCTGATCTCCAGAACCTGAGGATAAGCCATGCCTCATTGAGGAAGGAGCTGACTAAGCAGCTGACACTGAAAAACAGGGAAAAAAACTGGTGAGTCTCCCCAAAATCCTAATGAGACTAAGTCAGAGGTTCTGCTTAAATACCAACACCAAGACTGGATGCTGAAGGAGTAATACCAGACCTACTAAGACAGAAATTCTATTGTTCCTGAACCTGGATTTTTCTTATGTGTTTGTTTGTTTATTTGTTTCATTCCCTTTTTGTTTGTTCACTGCTTCTCCCTGTTGATTTTTTTTTTGCTTTCTTTGAATTGTTAGTTTTACTATTGTAAGTTAGCTAATACTAAATTACACACAGACCAGGGACAGAAACAGTACCAATTGGAGTGAGGGGAAGATGAAAAGGGATGGAAACCATTCTCCATCCCAAAATAGATTCATATAGGATTCAGAGGGAAATGAAGAAAACAGATACCCAGTTCCAGACTACAACAAAACAAAGATAAACTATGCTAAGGAACCCAATGAAACCCACAAAAGATCCTGAAGGAAAAAATCCTGCAAGTAATCACTGAGAATTTCATGGAGATGATACTACATATGGTCAACCAAAATGTACAAGAGGCACTCAAGACATTCCAAGACAACAAAAATAAAGAATATGAGAAGACATAAAAACAAATAAATGAACTCATAGGAGTCCTAAATAAACACCAAAGTGAAAAAAGGAATACTATAAATAGAGAGATAAATGAATTAAGGATTGAAATTGACAATATTAAAGAGGAAGTGACCTGTGATATGGAAACCTTCAGAAAAAAGAATGAAACAGAAATACAAAACAAAATTGAAGGGCAAACTAGAAGACTAGAACAATCAGAAGACAGAATCTTAGGACTTGTAGATGAAATGGAAATTTAAGGAAAAACTAAAGATCTATTAGTCAAACAACTCAAGACCTGTGAAAGGAATATGGAAGAACTCACTGACTCTATCAAAATAGCAAACCTGGGAATCAAGGGCATTGAAGAAGGAGAAGAGGTGCAAGCAAAAGTAATTCTTAATTTATTCAAAAAAATAATAACAGAACATTTCCCAAATCTAGAGATAACTATGCCAATTCAGGTACACAAAGCCTCCAGAAAACCAAATAGACTTGAGCAAAATAGAACTACAAAACCACAAATTATCATTAAAACAATAAGCACAGAGAATAGAAAAGAATATGGATGGCTATAAGAGAGAAAAAACAAATAACATAAAAAGGTAATCCCATCAAAATAATAGCAGATTTCTGAACTAAAACCTTAAAAACAAGAAGAGCATGGAATGAGGTATGCCAGGCACTGAATGAAAATAACTTCAACCCTAGAACACTCTACCCAGGAAAACTATCATTCAATATAGATGGAGCAATAAAAGTCTTCCAAAATAAGCAGAAACTAAAACAATATATGACCACCAAGCCACCACAACAAAAGATTCTTCAAGGAATTCTGCACACAGAAAATGAAATGAAACAAAACCATGAAAGGATAGGCAATACCAAAACACAGGCCAAAAAAAGACAAGAGAGTAAAGAGTAACATTGGTTCAGCTGCACACAATCAAACCCTTAAACAACAAAGACAACTAAATGACAAGAATCACCACATAACTATCAATATTAACACTGAAGGTTAATGGACTTAACTCCCCACATCAAAAGATACAGTCTGGCAAACTGGATTAAAGGGAAGATCCAACAATCTGTTGTTTTCAGGAGACAGATCTCATCGACAGAAACAAGCAATGACTTAGGGTGAAAGGCTGGAAGAAGATTTACCAAGCCAGTGGCTCCTGAAAACAGGCAAGGGTAGCAACACTTATCTCAGACAAAGTATACTTCAAACTTACATTCATCAAATGAGATAAAGAAGGACACTCCATACTAATAAAAGGGGAAATACACCAAAAGGAAATAACAATTTCCAACCTATATGTACCCAATGTCAATGCACCCAATTTCATAAGCATAACGTGAAGGATATATGAACTCCAACACAGTGATACTGGGAGACTTTAATACACCCCTATCATCAGTTGATAGGTCATACAAACAAAAAATCAATAAAGAAATTCTAGAACTAAATCACACCATAGATCAAATGGACCAAGATGATGTCTACAAAATATTTCATACAACTTCTGCACAATATATATATTATTCTCTGCAGCCCATGGATCCTTCTCCAAATCTTATCATATATTAGGGCACAATTAAAGCCTCAGCAAATATAAGAAAATAGAAAAAGTCCCATGCATTCTATCTGATCACAATGCACTAAAACTAGAACTCAACAACAAAAACAACACTAAAAGACATGCAAACAATTGGAAGCTGAACAACACATTGCTCAATGAGCAATGGGTCATTCATAAAATAAATGAGGAAGTTCAAAGGTTCCTGAAAGTTAATGAAAATGAAAACATGACCTACTGGATCCTATGGGACACAGCAAAGGCAGTCCAAGTGGAAAGTTTATAGCGATCACTGCATATATTGAAAGCACAGAAAGATCTCAAATCAATGTCCTAATGCTACATCTCAAACTTCTAGGAAAAGAAGACTAAGCAAATCCCAAAACATGCAGAAGGAGAGAAATAATAAAAATAAAGGCCAAAATTAAAGAAATAATAAAAAAAAGACCCATGCAAAGAATCAATGAAACAAAAAGCTGATTGTTTGAAAAAATAAATAAGATTGACAGCCCCCTGGCAAATGTGACTAAAATGAGGAGAGAAAAATCCCTAATCAGTAAGATAAAAAATGTAAAAGGGAACATAATAGTAAACACGACAGAAATCCAGGAAATCATCAGAGACTACTTTGAGAACCTATATTGTAATAAATTTGAAAATCTTGAAGAAATGGACAGATTTCTAGATACTTATGACCATACAAATTTGAACTAAGAGGAAATTAATCTGCTTAGTAGATTGATAACACAAAATGAAATTGAAGCAGTAATAAAGAGTCTCCCCCCAAAAACAGTTTCAGGACCTGATGGATTCTTAGCTGAATTCTATTAAATCTTTAAAGAAGAAGTAATACCAATCCTCCTTAAACTGTTGCAAGAAATAGAAAGGGAAGGAACACTGCCTAATTCATTTTATGAAGGCAGTATTAAACTCATCCCAAAATGAGACAAAGACACCTCCAAAAAGGGGAACTATAAGCCAATTTCCTTAATGAATATCAATGCGCAAATCTTCAATAAAATAATCCAACAACATATCAGAAAGATCATTCACTACAAGCAAGTCAGCTTCATACCAGGGATGCAGGGGTGTTCCAAAATATACAAATCTATAAATGTAATACAGCACATTAATAAAAGCAAAGACAAAAACACTTGATCATCTCAATTGATGCAGAAAAAGCCTTTGACAAGATCCAACACCACATCATGGTAAGAGCTCTAAGAAAACTAAGAATAGAAGGAAAGTACCTCAACATTGTAAAGGCTATATATGACAAACCTATAGCCAACATCATAAATAACAGTGAAAAACTGAAATCATTTCCCCTAAAATCAGGAATGAGAAAATGGTGCCATCTATCCCCACTCCTATGCAACACAGCCTTGAATTTCTAGCCAGAACAATTAGACAAGAAGAAGAAATAAAAGGAATACAAATAGGTGAAGAAACTGTCAAAATATCCCTATTTGCAGACAATATGATTCTATACCTCAAAGACCCAAAAAAGTCTACCCAAAAGCTCCTAAACACCAAAAACGGCTATACCAAGGTGACAGGATACACAATCAACTTACAAAAATCATTAGCTTTTCTATACACCAATAATGAACAAACTGAGAAATAATATAAGGAAACAGTTCCATTTACAATATCATAAAAAAAATCAAATACCTAGGAGTAAACTTAACAAAGGATGTGAATGACCTCTATAAGGAGAACTACAAACCCCTGAAGAAAAACATTGAGGAAGACTACAGAAGGTGGAAAGATCTCCCATGCTTGTGGATTGGTAGAATCAACATAGCAAAAATGGCTATACTATCAAAATCCATCTACATGGTTAATGTAATTCTCATCAAAATACCAGTGACAAACATCACAGAGATTGAAAAATCAATCCTAAAGTTCATTTGGAACACAAGAGACTGTGAATAGCCAAGGCAATATTCAGCAAAAAGAGCAATGCTGGATATATCACAATATCTGACTTCAAACTATATTACAAAGCAATAGCAATAAAAACAGCATGATAATGGAAAAAAAAACAGGCATGCAGACCAATGGAACAGAGTAGAGGACCCAAATATGAATCCACACAGCTATGCCCAACTTATTTTTGACAAAGTTGCCAAAAATGTACCATGAAGAAAAATCTTCAACAAATGTTGTTGAGTAAGGGCAAAATAGTTTCCGCTGAGCATTGAGGTGGTGGGGGGGGTGAGGGAGGGGGTGGAGTGGGTGGTAAGGGAGGGGGTGGGGGCAGGGGGGAGAAATGACCCAAGCCTTGTATGCACATATGAATAATAAAAGAAAAAAAATGTTGTTGGGAAAATGGTTATCCATCTCCAAAAAACTGAAACTAGATCCATGTTTATCATCCTATACTAGAATCAACTCAAAATGGATGAAGGACCTTAATATCAGACACAAAACTCTGAAGTTAGTACAGGAAAGAGCAGGGAATTCTCTCGAAGTAATAGGTATAGGCAAGGACTTCCTCAATGGAATCCCAGCAGCTCAGCAACTATGAGAAAGGATGGAAAAATGGGACTACATAAAATTAAAGAGCTCTGCACAACAAAAGAAATGGTCTGTAAACTGAGGAGACCACCTACTGAGTGGGAGAAAATACTTGCCAGCTACACTTCAGACAAAGGACTAATAACCAGAATATGCAGGAAACTTCAAAAACTAAACTCTCCAAAAATCAATGAACCAATAAAGAAATGGGTAACAGAAAGAAACAGAACTTTGTCAAAAGAAGAAATTTAAATGACCAAAACACACATGAAAAAAAGCTCACCATCTCTAGCCATAAAGGAAATGCAAATCAAAACCACACTAAGATTCCACCTTACCCCTGTTAGAATAGACATCATCAAAAACACCACCAACAAGAGGTGTTGGAGAGGATGTGGGGAAAAAGGAACTGTCTTACACTGCTGGTAGGAATGCAAGCTAGTGCAACCACTCTGGAAAAAAATATGGAGGCTTATGATCGCAATCCCACTCCTGGGAATATACCCAAAGGAATCCAGCACAGGTAACTCCAAAGGCACCAACACACCCATGTTTATTTCAGTGCTATTCCCAGTAACTATGCTTTGGGAACAACCAAGATTCTGCACTACAGACAAATGTATTAGGAAAATGTGGTATATATACACAATGGAATTTTACTCAGCCATGAATAAGAATGAAATCTTATTATTCTCAAATAAATGGATGGAACTGGAGAATATCATTCTGAGTGAGGTTAGTCAGACTCAGAAGACCAAAAATCGTATGTTCTCCCTCATATGCTGACTTTAGATCTAGGGGAAATGCAGCAATGTTGTTGGACTTGAGTCACACGCTAAGGTGAGAGCACAAATGGGAGGAATGAGGATAGGTAGGAAACCCAAAACATGAAAGTATTTGATGTCCCCACTACAGAGGAGCTAATACGGAAACCCTAAAGTGACAGAGGTCAATATGGGTAGGGGATTAGGTCAGGTAAAGATTAATCAACTTCAGTTATCACATACTTGTGCATGGAAGCTAGGAATCTCTCTGTATAGCTATCCTTATTTCAATTAGCAAAAAATGATTTGTCTTTTTAATTATTGCTTATGTCTTCTCTTCAACAAAATTGGAGAAAAGGGCAGAATAAGTTCTGCCTGGAAGTGAGGCAGGTGGGGAGAGTGGGAGAGAGTGGGAAGCAGGGGGAGAAATGTCCCAAACAATGTATGCACATGTGAATAAATGAATAAAAAGTTTAAAAAAAAGAAAGTGAAAATTACCTAAATGTAACCTCATTACTGTGAGCTACAGTAGCTCACAGACAATTCTCCAGTTTTCTCTGCTGTCTACCTGTTTACCTTAGTATCACAAAAAAGAAAAATATATGTATATCCTTTGTTGATTTTTAATTATATTGCACTAATATATATGTAAAATTGGAGAAAATTTTAAACAAATTAACTTACTTTTTTCCCTTATTTATCTAGTCAGAATGTGTACAGAGACTTTACTAAGTTATTCTTTCTAATATCTTAGTTTTAGATTCCTTAAGAATTTTCATAATATTTTATCAGCAAATGTATACATTTCAATTCTGCATTTGTAAACTTCATTTCCTTCATTTTTACTCTTGCCTTATAGCATTTGGTGCACCACCAGTATAGTTTTTGATTCAAGTGATGATAATAGATGTTTCATTCTTTTCTACATTCTAAAGTGCCAATTATTCAGTATTTTACCACTCAGAATGATGTTTGCATAGAATTATAACGTTTGCGTTATAAAGTTTGTGTTTGCAGTTTGTACACCTGAGCAACCTAAAGAAGGTTTCATTTTCTCTTTTTCCTGTAGTCCCTTTGGGAGGGCTCTCCCCGATATCTGTCACTTTCCTTTATAATCTTGTTAGGATCCTTTGTTTTAATTATAAATTCGGATTTCCCATGTTCTATGTCTACTGCATGCTATTGCCTTACTTTTCCTCTCTATAGCCCCATATTTGAGATTTTGTTTCAGACTTGTGGAAATGCACAAAAAATGTTCAGAGTCTTTAGTTCACTATCTATCCTCCCTCTCAGAACTGCTTTTTTGGTGCAACCAAAAACTAAGACTGGAAGAATTTTAGAGAAAATTAATGCATGTCATATTTAACATAATTTGGAAAAAATACTAGATACTATATGAGCCATTTTTTGATAATAAATAGAATATGAAACTTTGGTTGGGGGAAGCAAATGAGAATAGGAATTGTACCTGGTAGACATCAGCTTTTGGTGCAATAAAGAGCTTGAGGTTTACAAGTTG
This sequence comes from Castor canadensis, assembly GCF_047511655.1. NCBI lineage: Eukaryota > Metazoa > Chordata > Mammalia > Rodentia > Castoridae > Castor > Castor canadensis. The sequence goes on along the minus strand of NC_133397.1, from coordinate 78,546,588 downwards.
GGTTGTTGATGCCACAAGACTTACGCTTGCGCTATAAACCCAGATGGAAATTGAGACCACAATTTCTGGAAGAATTACAATGTTGAAGGCCCCATCACCTGAATTTCAAGGGTGTGTCCAGATGCACTTCAGCTCATGGGAAAGTGGTTTGTCAAGCAGAGCTTTCACTCCTTTGTGACTCAATGTCTAGTGAAGCTCCTGTCCAAGTGGCCCTTAGTTCATGTCACACTTTCCTAATAAACCCAGTAAGTTATACGTGAACTTTCAAAAGTTGATTCTGCCCTATGACATACCTGTTGATGACTTGAATGAGAAGGTTCATTCAGGAGAGTCCATGTAGTCAAGAGGAAGAGAATGTTGATCTGATGAAAAATGGTCTGGTACGGTCTGCAGAAGATGCTTTGAGGGAATACAAGCCTGTGTTTCAGAATAAATTACAATCAGTGAAGCATCAAAAGGGGAGTCCACAAGAAGCAGAAATCTTTCACTTTGTCATCTCAGGCCTCTGCAAATTTTCTGAGGAGAATATCAGTCAGGTGGAAAGAATTCAACTCATGTTCACATTCCTAAAATAGCTCCATGCACCAGCCATGGTTCAGCTGGATCCTCTTACACAGTAAGGTCTCTGACTGGCCTGAGCTAAAATCACTGGAGATACTCTCAGAACCAAAACACATGTGAAGTTCACATGAAAAGCTTATTGTCTCTGGAATAGTAAGTTCTCTTCTCATTTCTCTTACAGCTCTTGAATCCATAACTAATTTGATTCTGAATACATTGTGTTTTAGTTTTCTTTTGCATTTGTTATATTTCTAATTATGGTTTACTAAGACCTATTACACATGAAATAAAAGGTTATTTCTTCCTATTTTTATTTCATTGTTCTTTTTCTTTTTCATTGGTTTTCTCTCTATGTCTGTCTGTCTGACTCTCTCTCTCTTTCTTTCTGTGTGTTTACCTATGTGTGTGTGTGTGTGTGTGTGTGTTTGTATTGTAGGAACTAGGTGTCTAACTCAAGGCATCATGCCTGTTAAGCACATGCTTTACCACTGATCTGTAAATTCAGCCCTATAAATTATTTTCAATTACAGTACTATTTTGCAATTACAGCTTTGGTCTTAATTTTTTTTCAGTTTTTAAATAAGGAGTAGGTCAGTTTCAAAAATGCAAATGATGATATTACATATATGTTGAAAGTTAAATGAAGAAAAATTAATAATGGTGATCAAAACATATTTACCATAACTGATATTGAATAATTTCCATTTAGTCAACTTATAATATTATTATAAGCTGTGTATATTGGTGCATGCATGTTTGCCTGTTGGATGGGAGGCAGACAAAGGATGATTTTGACTTCAAGACCAACTTTGGCTATAAAATGAGTTTAAGGCCACCATAAGCTATATGAAAATAAACAAATAACAAATAGTGTTATTTCAGTTTTTGATGTCATAACAAAAATATTCATTATAGTACTATGGAAGTAATAAAAAGTTTGAGTTACACTAATAAAATACTTCCACTTTTCTTTTAAAAAGCAAATTATATTTGAGAAAATTGCCTATGTCATGATAATATATTCCATGACGGGTACAAGTAAAATTCCATTTTTTAGTTTAGCAGATTTCTGGGAAAAAACTTGTATCTCTGAAGATACAAATTGATAATTCAAAATCTGGCAAAATTTTTCTACAACTTTGAATGTGGTTTAAAACATTTTCAAGCAAATGAAAGATGAAGGAGTACATTATCATTAGGCCTTCCCTATATGAAATGAGAATATGAGTATTTCAAATTGTAATTAAAGAGTATAGAGATTAACTAATAGATAAATAAATGCAATGGAAGAAACTATATTACTATAAGTTTAGTACAGCTCCAGTCTTGATTTTCTACAGTACTAAGAAGACAATTACATAAAATAATGATTCTTATATGGTAATATGTACCAAATACAACAAGATTTACTGTGTGGTATTAATAACAAAAATGGGACATAGATAGAAAAAAACGTGAGTTATTTGTTATTGCAATTGAGTTTAAATTGCCATGAAATTTAAATATATTTTAATAACTTCAGGATGTTTTATTTAACCAACATGGTAACAACAGGAAATTAACAACAACAAAGGAAACTATAGCATACATAATATGAAAAAGGGGAAGAGAATCAACATATCCTAACAAAAAATGTAAAGAAAGGCCATATACTCAAATAAATGAGGGCCCAAATACCCATAAGACTTACAAAAAACAAATAGCAAAATATAAAGCCCTCACTATCTGTAATTACTTTAAATGTAAATACATCATCCTTCCCACCCAAAGACATAGATTGTCACAATAGACATAAAAACAAGGTATATTTTCTATATTCTAATGTAGGGGATTAAAGAAACTGGGTACATTGTACACATAAATGGAAATGTCACAATGAACCACCCTGTACATCTATTGTATATTAGTAAAACCATTTAAGAAAAACCTAAGAACAGGCATAATTTGACAGTGAAAATATGAAAAAATGATATGCTGTATAAATATGAACCACAAGAAAACAGAGTAAGTATATATTTTTATACAAAATGTTCTTCAGTCAAAAACCATTAAAAGAATCCACAAATGAATAATGGTGATCAAAACATATTTTACCATAATTGATATTGAATGATTTCCATTTAATCAACTTAAAATATTATTATAAACTGTGTATAGTGGTGCATTCATGTTTATCTATTGGTTAGGAGGCAGACAGGAGGATTGTTAGTTCAAGTCCAACTTTGGCTATAAAATGAGTGTAAGGCAAGAAGATTTAACTATTATAGACATGGAAGAGACAAATTATTATGAAAATAAAACAATCTTGAGCTAATATGAACCAGCCACTAGAGGTCTAATATATGGAGAGCAAACCTCAACTTAACTGAAGGGATACATAGAAAGCAATAAAAAATATAAAGTTGCATAAAGCACATAAACCATCTTTACCCTCTCTCACCCTCTTTATTCACTTTCCTAATCACGATACCCACCCCAGAACAGTACCTGTTTTACATTCCTATCCTTCATTTTTAGAGTCTATATTAATTGTTCATACATGCCTATAATGTGTTTTAATCAGATTAAGCTCCCATTAGTCTCTCTTTCTTCATACACAGATGCAGTATATTTCAATATTATGCATTCTCTATCATTCTCTTTTCCCCTTTTACCTCCCACCCCCCTCTATGATGGGGTGATACATGCGATATGTTATAACAATATCTGTCTCTCTATAAAATATACATATATGATCATGTATGTATTTATGTACACATTTTTCTTTTAAATAAACTTCTACATTATGAGGGAAAAAATGCAACCTTTGTCCTCTTGAACCTGAGTTTCTTCATTTAACGTGATGATGTTCAGTTCCAGTTATTTTGAATAAAACTCCATCTATATCACATTTTCTTAATCCATTAATCACTTGTGGGCCATCTGGGTTATGATATCAAAGCTTGGCTAGTGTGTACAGTGCTGAAATAAACATGAGTTTCTATTGTATCCTAATTTGCATTCCTTTGGATGGATACCAAAAAATGGTATGGCTTCATTGTATTATATTTCTATTTTTAGTTTTTTGAGCAATCTCTATACTGTTTTAGTGTTTGCACTAATTACAATCCAGCCAAGAGTGTATAAATTTTCTTTTTACCCACATCCTTGCAATCATTTATTGTTGTTTGTACTCTTTTTCTCTGTGGAACTGTGGTTTGAACTCAGGGCCTACAGCTTAAGCCACTCTGCCACCCCTTTTGTTTTTCTATGATTTTTTTTTTTTGTTTTTGAGAGAGGGTCTCACTGAACTATTTGCCTGAGCTGGCTTAGAAATGAGATCCTTCTGATCTCTGCCTCTATGAGTGAGCCACTGGCTCCTGGGTGATGTTTGTATTCTTGATGACAGACATTCTGACTGGAGTGAGCTTAAATATCAATGTCATTGAAATTTATTTTTCCTTGATGGCCAGAGTTGTTGAGCATTTCTTCATACATTTATTGAAAATTATCTATTCAATCCATTTGGCAATTTATTAATTGGGTTATTGAATCTTTGGAAGATCAGAGTTTTTTTAGATTTCTGGTTATTAAACCCTTGTCACATAAATAACTGACACAGATTTTTCTCTCATTCTGTGCACTGCCTCTTCAATATGGTGACCATTTTGTTTTGTACAGAAAATTTTTTGTTTAATTTGTCAATCTATTCTCTTAATTGGTGAACTATTGGAGTTCTATTCAGGAAGTTATTGCCTATATCTACATGTTACAGTGTTTTCTTCATTCTTTTCTATAGTAATTTTGTATTTTGAGGCCTCACATTAAGATCTTTGACTCACTTAGAATTGATACTGCTACAATTTGAGAAATCAAAGCTGGAGGTATCACAACACTTGGCTGCAAACTATACTACAGAGCCATAGTAGTAACCACACGATGATAGAAAAAAATAAACACAGAGACCAATGGAACAGAAGATCCAAAGAACAATCCATACAGCTACACTAATTTGCTTTTTGATAAAATAATAAAACATATGGGATTCAACAAAAGCTGTGGTAATAGGAAAAGATGTAGTGATAACAACCTACATTAATAAAAAGAGTTCTCAAATGACATTCAGATTTTAAGCACTTTCTACCAAAGCTCACTTTTCAAGACCTCAGATTTTTCTTATGCTGGAATAATACACATGACCTGCAGACTCAAAGAAAATGACAAAGTTAGAAAAACTGACCTAACATTCACAAATAGGAGAATGGACAGCCTGAGCAATGCATGCAACAAGCATGCATCTTCTGACTCTGGGTTCCCACAATGTTCAGTGGCAGTGGATGTGACAGTGGTGTGATCCTCACCAGCAGCATCTTAGGGGCTGAAGATGCCTTTTCCTATTATTCCAGCTGCTGTGGGAAAGACTTTATGTTAACAATTTTCAGCATCACTGTTCTAATACTATTGCTGGTTATTACTGCAAAAAATCTGTTCTCTGACATAATAAATACTTGTAACATATGGCAGTTTAAATTAATTTTTCCTCCAATTATGAATTAAACACTTCAGTGACACATTAAATTTCAAATGTTTGATACCCATGTGTGACTAATGGCTGCTATAACAGACAGCATTGAGAGAATGGGGACATCTCTGGGGAACAAGCTGGGTGATAGTTCTGAAATCACATCCTCTCTGTCACCCTTGCACTCCCTTCTCAGTCATCCATGAATCAACTCCAGTGACTTTTCTCTGCATCTCTGAAGGGAATCTACACTGTTCTATGCTCCTCATACTCTGAATCCACAAGGCCAGTTCCTCTTAGTTCACACATGGCTGATCTCATGTTAAGAGTTATAATCCTTATTCCCACATGTATCTTGGCCTGTTTATTGACCTGTAGTTCCTATTGAAGTTCAAGAATCTTCATGAAAAGGTCTTCATTGCTAAATTGTGGTTAGGGAGACGAGAAAATAAAACAGAAAGCATTCAGAAACTTGCCTATGGGGCAGATATGTCCCAGTGTGAACAGAGTCCCAGCAACTTTGTAAGCCATGAAAGGTGGGCAGGAAAACACCACACTGCTTCCAGAGGGAACCTGCGTATGTGTTATGGAGCAGTTTTTCCACTGATCACCTGTACTGTGATCTCTGATGGGTGACATCAGGAAATGAGATGTCCATGGAGAATTCTTTTTTTTTTTTTTAGGTATAATTTTTTTAATTTAGTTTTTTAACAGATAACATAAAAACATAAAAATTATGATTTCAGTATATGCATACATTGTGTAATATTTATATCAAGTTAAAGCTTCTATCTCTTCAAACATTGATCATTTATTTATGGTGAAAACATTCAAATTCCTTCTTCTAGCTCTTTGAAATATGCAGGACATTATCATCATCTATTGTCATTTTTTTTATTGTTTTATTATTCATATGTGTAAACAAGGCTTGGGACATTTCTCCCCCCTGCCCCCACCCCCTCCCTTACCCTCCACTCTGCCCCTTCCTTCTCCCCCTACCCTCTCAATGCCCAGCAGAAATTATTTTGCCTTTATTTCTAATTTTGTTGTAGAGAGAGTATAAGCAATAATAGGAAGAAACAAGGGTTTTTGCTCATTGAGATAAGGATAGCTATACAGGGCATTGACTCACATTGATTTCCTGTGCATGTGTGTTACCTTCTAGGTTAATTCTTTTTGATCTAACCTTTTCTCTAGTTCCTGGTCCCCTTTTCCTATTGGCCTCAGTTGCTTTTAAGGTATCTGCTTTAGCTTCTCTGCATTAAGGGCAACAAATGCTAGCTAATTTTTTAGGTGTCTTACCTATCCTCACCCCTCCCTTGTGTGCTCTCGCTTTTATCACGTGCTCAAAGTCCAATCCCCTTGTTGTGTTTGACCTTGATCTAATGTCCGCATATGAGGGAGAACATACGATTTCTGGTCTTTTGGGCCAGGCTAACCTCACTCAGAATGATGTTCTGAAGTTCCATCCATTTACTTGCAAATGATAATATTTCATTCTTCTTCACGGCTGCATAAAATTCCATTGTGTATAGATACCACATTTTCTTAATCCATTCGTCAGTATTGGGGCATCTTGGCTGTTTCCACAACTTGGCTATTGTGAATAGTGCCACAATAAACATGGGTGTGCAGGTGCCTCTGGAGTAACCTGTGTCACATTCTTTTGGGTGTATCCCCAAGAGTGGTATTGCTGGATCAAATGGTAGATCAATGTTTAGCTTTTTAAGTAGCTTCCAAATTTTTTTCCAGAGTGGTTGTACTAGTTTACATTCCCATCAACAGTGTAAGAGGGTTCCTTTTTCCCCGCATCCTTGCCAACACCTGTTGTTGGTGGTGTTGCTAATGATGGCTATTCTAACAGGGGTGAGGTGGAATCTTAGTGTGGTTCTAATTTGCATTTCCTTTATTGCTAGAGATGGTGAGCATTTTTTCATGTGTTTTTTGGCCATTTGAATTTCTTCTTTTGAGAAAGTTCTGTTTAGTTCACTTGCTCATTTCTTAATTGGTTCATTAGTTTTGGGAGAATTTAGTTTTTGAAGTTCCCTATATATTCTGGTTTTCAGTCCTTTGTCTCATATGTAGCTGGCAAATATTTTCTCCCACTCTGTGGGTGTTCTCTTCAGTTTAGAGACCATTTCTTTTGATGAACAGAAGCTTTTTAGTTTTATGAGGTCCCATTTATCTATGCTATCTCTTAGTTGCTGTGCTGCTGGGGTTTCATTGAGAAAGTTCTTACCTATACCTACTAACTCCAGAGTATTTCCTACTCTTTCCTGTATCAACTTTAGAGTTTGTGGTCTGATCTTAAGATCCTTGATTCATTTTGAGTTAATCTTGGTATAGGGTGATATAATGGATCTAGTTTCAGTTTTTTGCAGACTGCTAACCAGTTTTCCCAGCAGTTTTTGTTGAAGAGGCTGCTATTTCTCCATTGTATATTTTTAACTCCTTTGTCAAAGACAAGTTGGTTATAGATGTGTGGCTTCATATCTGGGTCCTCTATTCTGTTCCACTGGTCTTCATGTCTGTTTTTGTGCCAGTACCATCCTGTTTTTATTATTATTGTTTTGTAATATAGTTTGAAGTCAGGTATCGTGATACCTCCAGCATTGTTCTTTTGACTGATTATTGCTTTGGGTATTCCTGGCCTCTTGTGTTTGCATATAAATTTCACGGTAGATTTTTCACTTTCTTTAATGAATGTCATTGGAATTTTGATGGAAATTGTGTTAAACTTGTAGATTACTTTGGGGAGTATAGACATTTTTACTATGTTGATTCTACCAATCCATGAGCATGGGAGATCTCTCCACTTTCTATAGTCTTCTTCAATCTCTTTCTTCAGAAGTGTATAGTTTTCCTTGTAGAGGTCATTCACATCTTTTGTTAGGTTTACACCTAGGTATTTGATTTTTTTTGAGGCTATTGTAAATGGAATTGTTTTCATACATTCTTTTTCCGTTTGCTCATTGTTAGTGTATAGAAATGCTAATGATTTTTCTATGTTGATTTTATATCCTGCTACCTTGCTATAGCTATTGATGATGTCTAGAAGCTTCTGAGTAGAGTTTTTTGGGTCTTTAAGGTATAGGATCATGTCGTCTGCAAATAGGGATATTTTGACAGTTTCTTTACCTATTTGTATTCCTTTTATTCCTTCTTCTTGCCTAATTGCTCTGACTAGGAATTCCAGTACTACGTTGAATAGAAGTGGAGATAGTGGGCATCCTTGTCTGGTTCCTGATTTTAGAGGGAATGGTTTCAGTTTTTCTTCATTAAGTATAATGCTGGCTGTAGGTTTGTCATATATAGCTTTTATAATGTTGAGGTACTTTCCTTCTATTCCTAGTTTTCTTAGAGCTTTTATCATGAAATGGTGTTGGATCGTATCAAAGGATTTTTCTGCATCTATTGAGATGATCAAGTGGTTTTTGTCTTTGCTTCTGTTAATGTGGTTTATTATGTTTATTGATTTTCGTATGTTGAACCACCCCTGCATTCCGGGGATGAAGCCTACGTGCTCGTGATGAATAATCTTTTTGATGTGTTGGTGAATTTGGTTTGCCATTATTTTGTTGAGGACTTTTGTATCAATGCTCATTAAGGAGATTGGCCTATAGTTCTCCTTTTTGGAGGTGTCTTTGCCTGGTTTTAGGATAAGTGTAATACTGGCTTCATAAAATGTGTTTGGCAGTTTTCCTTCCCTTTCTATTTCATGGAACAGTTTAAGGAAGGTTGGTATCAGTTCTTCTTCAATGGTCTGATAGAATTCAGCAGAGAATCCATCAGGTCCTGGACTTTTCTTTTGGGAGAGACTCTTGATTGCTGCTTCAATTTCATTTTGTGTTATAGATCTATTCAGGTGATTAATTTCCTCTTGGTTCAGTTTTGGATGATCGTATGTATCTAGAAATCTGTCCATTTCTTTAAGATTTTCAAATTTATTTGAATATAGGTTCTCAAGGTAGTCTCTGATGATTTCCTGGACTTCCATGGTGTTTGTTGTTATCTCCCCTTTTGCATTCCTGATTCTACTAATTTGGGTTTTGTCTCTCCTCATTTTAGTCAGGTTTGCCAGGGGTCTATCAATCTTGTTTAGTTTTTCAAAGAACAAACTTTTTGTTTCATTAATTCTTTGAATGGATTTTTTGGTTTCTATTTTGTTGATTTCAGCTCTTATTTTTATTATTTCTCTCCTTCTATTTGTGTTGGGATTTGCTTGTTCTTGTTTTTCTAGGAGTTTGAGATGTATCATTAGGTCATTGGTTTGGGATCTTTCAGTCTTTTTAATATATACACTCATGGCTATAAACTTTCCTCTCAGGACTGCCTTAGCTGTGTCCCATAGGTTCTGGTAGGTTGTGTTTTCATTTTCATTGACTTCCAGGAACTTTTTAATTTCCTCTTTTATTTTATCGATGATCCATTGTTCATTAAGTAATGAGTTATTTAGTTTCCAGCTGTTTGCATGTTTTTTGTCTTTACTTTTGTTGTTGAGTTCTATTTTTACTGCATTGTGATCAAACAGTATGCACGGTATAATAATATACCCCATAGTGGGTACATTTAAAAATCCATCTCCTGTTTGCAGAAGATGCATGGAGCACTGGCATGGGTTATGCAAGCCCATGGAAGAAGGTGCATTGCCTGGTCTGGAAGCTCATTCACACCACTGTTGAGCTGCTGAAGATGCTGTGTCATCTTAGCATGTGTCTTCCATACATGCTAAGATACCATCACATTTGCTTCCTTTAGTTCCACCTGTTGCCATTTTTCTACTGGGAAAGCCAGTAGGAGCGTGGGAACCCAAGTGCACAGTGGTGGATGATACAGCTGCTGCCAGGTGGGTTGGCTCCTGAGGGTACAGGCAGCATGCTCAAGCAACCAGAACCAAACTGTGAAAGCTGGTAACATCCACAAGAAGTTGGAATTCAGAGTGGTCCACCCACAGCTGAGCTCAAATATAAATCACTGATTCATGTCTTAGTAGCATTGTCACAAGCACAGGTTATTCTAAGTGATTAATTGTTGAATACAAATACTCCTAAACTTTAATGATTTACATAATCTGTCCTTTATTATGCCACTAACTAAAGGTCTTTTGAAAGACTCTATGTAAAGGAGGCACCAAGAGAGAGTGTGTAGCTGGAATATGGAAGGAAATCACAGTTCTTTGTTTTCAGTGTTGAGAAAAGAACAAAACTCCAGCTTTTTTTGTTGTTGTCTGAGATCAACAATCCTCAATTCTCTAATAAGAGTTTCTCTCATATGTGAAAGATAGATCCAAAGATAGACATATGCACAAAAACAAACATGATCATATATAAAGTCAGTTTTAGAACATGTTTGTATAGGTGTAACTACTTTATGGAACTTGGAGAAAGAGACAAAGAAAAAGAGAACGATAGAGAAACAATAACATTGCCTGCCACAAGATGTGAAGGTAGAAGATATAAGAATGCGTATTGAAAGATGTTGAAAAACTGGGAATGAGAGATAAAGAAATAAGGGGTAGTGTTCTAAAGGATTGAAAAGACCAAGTAAAGCACACCCACGAGGACATACATTGAGACATCCCTGTGAAAATCAACTCAAATATTAATTATGAAAACCAGGAGTGTAAAATAAGCACAGTGTGTATGGAGGGCTGGGGATAATAGTGGGAGGGTGAGGGTGAACTAAGGAGATTAAGTTGATGGTATATGGTAGATGGACTTCATATACCTATATGAAACAGAACTAGAAATCCCATTGTAATTCCTTTAAGTGGGGTGGTGATGGTGCTAAGGAGAGACAATGAAGACAATGTAAATAATGCACAACATGAGTATGATCAGAATTGTCTCTATGAAACCCCCTGCATCATGAATATATCCTACTAAAAATTTATTTAAAAAAATTAAAAAGATTTCCTTTGCCACATTTGACATTACAGGTAACTAAGCAGTAAATGCTGGTGCCTCAGGAAGTTCAGATGGAATGGGAAAACTAAATAGTCATTCTTTTCCTAGGTTGGTCTACATTTGACATATGGCAGACAATGCAGCACCCTAAAAATCAGCATACTTTACTGTACTGCTCATCAGATACTTGCAATATCTTTTATGCCCATCTCAAATTCAAATTTCAGATTGAAATTTTTAAAATTCCCTTTTCTCAGGACCATTATCCTCATATTAAAATTTTTAATACCAAAACAACTAATTTCATTTTTTGACTATGTTTTTTTTGTGCTTATTCATTCAGTGGTAGTTTTTGCTTCCTCATCTGAGCATTGGTAACACCAGACTTACATCACAGTTAATGGCATTTTGTAATGACTTTTACCATATTCGTTCACAGAAAGTGCCATCTTTTTTTCTCAGTACACAGCATTTTTATACCAAAGTGAAAAAATATGCCATAAAAGACATAGTTACATATGGTTTCAGGCAGACAACCTCAATACTTTTCTCCATAGGATAGTTTTAAGTTAGAAATTGAATTGTCATTTGAAGAAATTGGAATTGCATGTGTTGGTTGTTAAACCCAAATAAGGATGAGGAAAAATGGCATTTTGTAATATCCTTTAGTTTAAGTGTGTGCTCTGTTTACATGTGTTTTGAAGCACATTATTTCCACTGATTTAGTGAACATATAAAAATCTTCCCCATCAGAATATGCTTCTAAAGACAAAACTTAAGAAAAAACAGCTGCACTTATTTAGATTTCCTGGTATCCCATGACTGGAGCTCAGACATGAGTCCTTCCCTGCCTTCCAAAGAATGGCTCTCCATGTTCTATTCAACAGGCTCCCCAACTGTGGGGTCTTTTCTTCTTTCTTTGTAGTGAACAATAAATCAACATAATTGCACAATTTACACAGAAAGTGTGAACACAATAGTGCCTGTTTCTCCTGTGAAATCATTTTTTCACTGCCGAACTGAACTTTTTGAACTATGAAAATAGTTAACTGCCTTGAATTGAGTGAAATGCACTAAAATTTTTTCCAATTACAAAAATGAGTATGTTTTAACATTTGGCTCCTTTTGCAGGATATGGTGGTACATGCCTGTAATCACAGCTACTCAGGAGTCAAAAACAGAAGGACTGAGAATTCAAGGCCAGTTTTGGCATACTGTACTGTACAAAAATAAAATATAAAAGTGCTAGGGGCATGTTTCAAGTTGTAAAACTCTTGCTTACCAAGCAAAAGATTTAGGATTCAATTGGCAGTGTAGGAGAAAAATGTTTTGTATAGTGCTTCTAGAAACAAGTTAAAGTGATTATGTGAAGGACAGGTACACACAAATAACACCGTATCTGATACCAAGTGCTGATATAGTAGTGGGTGTATGCAATAAAGAATGTAGATGAAATTTAATAAACATAGATTTTTAAATTCATGAATAGGATGAATAAGACAATGGAACATAGCATCTGAAGATATGAGACTGAGTGATGATTCAACATGAGATGTGCTGTCAGTGGTTGGAGACAGCCATGTGACAACAAGACTGAATACAAACTTAAATACAAGGAAGCAATCATTAACACCAAAGGACAGGAGATTTCAGATAAATCATGAAGTGTTTATTGTTATATTTTTACCTCTTACATAGTAAAAGTCTAAACAGTAATATAAGAGTAGAGTGCTTTCTGTGATTTTATTCCCTTAAAGGTAAAATTTATCATATTTTTATGATACATACAGACTGTGATCCTGTTCAGGGGTGGAGGCCCATTTATGTATCCTGCTGCTTCTACTCTACATGTTTCCCAAGCCTCTGACTGTCTTCTAAGCCCTTAGCCAAGTTTGGTCACTGTGACTGTGTTAAATTAAACCAAGGCAGATCGAGCAGTGGCCCCTGCTCATGTGGCTATAACCCTCTAGGTCCTGATGCTCTGGTTCCATCTGAGATGGGGGAGACATCCATGTGACAGGGCCCATAGTTTCCAGGAGTCAGAGATTGAGGACTTGTTCTGTGGACCCAGAATTCACCATTCAATTTATCAATGTGTATGAATTTTGGGCAGACTGTGAAATGAACATCATTAATACTAGGGCATATTTGGATTCTAGTGACTACATTGTGACCCCAGTCTCCAGCTTCCCTCTCAGTGTATTCAAGGTTCAGAGTCTCTATCACCCACCTGGAAGAGGCAGATTCCAGAGATAGTTCGAAGATCCAGTCATGTGCTGTGCCTATCTTGGGCATAGTATGTTCCTCATCTTGGTCCAGGAGCTATGGGACAGACATTCCTTAGATTAGGTATCTTGGTTGTTCTGATTACACTGATGACTATAATTGTCTAAAAAATGGTAGAATATTTCTTGGTTAAAAGATATTCAAATGAAATGGCTTGTCTCTCAGTTATTCTAGCTACATTTTGAGTCCCCAAGAAGTATATATTTCAAATGGCAAAGCAGAATCATCTTACCATCCTAGAAAATCCATATGGTCAGCACTTGTCTAATTACTTATCTCACTGAATGTGTTATAGCTAGATCAAACTCTTATTCCAATAGATTTGGTGACCTTGTATCCTTCATTTTTCTGTGCAACTCCTTAGTATTTGACTCTTTAGAGTGAAATATTCTCTTTAACAATGATATTGTAGCTGGATGCTGGTGGCTCATGCCTGTAATCTTAGCAACTCAAGAGGTAGAGATCAGGAGAATCACGATTCAAAGCCAGTCAGGGCAATATTTCACAAGACCCTATCTTGAAAAAACCCTTCACAGAAAAGGGCTGGTGGAGTGGTTGAAGGTGTAGACTCTAAGTTCAAAACCCCAGTACTGCAAAAAAATGAAATTTTATTTAAAAAAACTTTTCAACTCCATACCATAATTGAGAATAAGTTTTACGTATTTTGCATAACAATTATATGAAAACATTTCTCTGTTCAAAACCATAATCCCAATGCATTCTGAGTATGAAAATGTGACAGTAAGTAAACAGAGAAAGATGATCAAAGAGAAGGGAATAATGTTATTCATGTTAGGGGTTTGTTGCTATGAGGAACTTATGATGTATGAAGGTAATTTTGTTATCTTTCTATAATTATACTGAATTAACTAAGGATTAGAGCATCAATTCAGCAAGATTCACTTCAGCTTTAGCTCAAATTTTTTTCCCTCAAGTAACATATTTATAAATGGGCATGTTAATTTACACAGCAATGTCAGAAGGACTAGTAAAAATGTGCACTCCTAAAGCTTCTGGAATCATGATGTTGACTAGAAGATTGCTCCATGAACCTCCAAGAATGAGAAGAGTCAGGTGAATTAAGTATATATTGTATTACAAAGGAGAAAGAGACATCAGAAGTCATGTAACAGGTGACAAGGCAACTGAAAAACACTAGAGAAACAGAAAAAAGTAGGAAACAGCCCACAGATCCAACTTCACTTCCTGGCAGTAGCTTTCCTTGGGAAGGGAAATCAACATCACAACCAGCAGATCAGCCAGGTGGTCCCGGTGAAAAGAGACTGGAAGTTCTAGAAACAGAGTAAGACCAAACTGCTTGCAAGTCCTAAATCCAGTGAAGGAATCTGGTAAGACAATGTTTCCTCTTGTATGGAAGGCTAACATTGGGAGAGAAAGTCATTTGGTCACTGTCCATATCTTGAAGGGTTATAATCAGGTTCCATCTTGAGAGAGCAACTAGTGTTTCAGACTAAACTATTCTGACTACCTGAAAACACAAAACAATAATGACTGAGGGATTCTGGAGACACACTGTCACAGCATCTGGGTGGGATGCAGACACAACTGGTGGTATTGGAGAGATGGACAGTCTGATGTGGATCCACTAAAAAGGTTGAGCAGCAGGGAACATGGGCTCTGAATGTTGCCATGGTGGGCAACATCGCTCCCTCCACCTTCTGCAAGGAGAAAACCCATAATCTGATTATCACTATAGAAACTGCAGTACAAATTATGTCTACCATATTGCTCCAGAGCTGCCTCCTGGCTCCATATGTTTTGTTGCCATGTAAGATTGAGCACAGCTCCTTCAGATGGCTTGATTTCTCCACCCTCTAACATTACACAGGATAGTTAACTACTAGCCAAGTCTGGAAGCACTAAGACCAACAGGTTCTCCAGGTCTTCCCCTCTAGTGCAGAACTCAGTTCTCTGTTTGCTTCCCCCACTTGCTGACACATTTATGGGAAGCTCCTAATATTTAAGTGTTTCTATTTCTGAAGGTACAAACGGGATGTGGAGAAAGTAAGATCCTGCATAGCCCACAGGCTGCAAAGCTACTTGAGGCTAGCAGTGGATCCCAGTACATAAAAATTAGAAACTTCTAAAGTGAAAAAAGGCCTGAAGCAAACAACTCATACTCAACTAATCCTGCCTGCCCTCAGACCACGTAAAACACCAACCTGTAAACTAGTTAACACAAGAATTTCCAATTAGTTTTTCTTTTTTATCTCTCTCTCTGTCTCTCTCTCCTTCCTTCCTTCCTTTCTTCTTTCTCCTTGTGTTATTTCTTTCTTTCAATTTTCTATTTTGAAACTCAGACACTTGCTGTCACTAAACAGACCTTTTACCACTTGAGCCACACTTCCAGCCCCCCAGGTAATTTTCTCTGAGTGGTGCTGTTGGGATTGGGTCAGTGATCTGATCACATGGGTGGATGTGCGTATAAGAAGCTGCACACCCTATCCTGTGGTGAGAAATTGTACCTCAACCCTGCATTACACAAAGCTGACCAAAAACTGAGAATACTTCACCAGAAAGAAGCCATAGGATGATAATCTAAAACCAATGACTTGGCCTTGAATGTATAAATCCCAATGCCAAAACACAATTAATATGAAAAACCAAGGCAACTTGATTCCTCCAAAAGGCACAATTCCATAATAAGGGCTTCTGCAGTAGACTCTGGAGTATGACTTTGGAGTAGATTAAACACCAAGTAATTAAAAAGAATAATTATAAGACTTATCTACAAAATTAAAGTGTACTAATAAATATTTGAATGAATTCAGAGAATACAAAAAACAGCCAAATGAAATAAGGAGAACAATGAAGGAATTCAATTAAAATATAGAACTGATAAAATCATATTGAAATTCTGGTATGTCACTCAAATGTGTTAACATTTGTAATGCCATAAACATCACTTGCCACAGGGGAGTCAAACATGCACTCAGAAACCAAACTCCTTATTAGTTTTGGATTACTGTGTCCCTCACTTGGAATCCTTCTGTTCCACCATTCAAGTTCATGGTTTTTGATAAAAAAATCCATGTAATTGTTGCATGAGTGCTGTTTTAAAACTATCATATGTGAATCTCATGATCAATGAGTACTTTCAGGGAAGTAGGTGCATTTCAGGTTTCAGGGCTAGTGAGTTCCTTCCTCAGAACCCTGTGCAAAGACTGGAATGAAAAAGGCAAAGTGTGATATTTTCTGGTATGGGTAAGATGAGGCTAGATTGAAATATCTATTATGATCCTTCAGCCCACTATTTTCCCAGCAAGTCACTCAGGGCCCCTTCTGTTTGCCAAAACAACATCTTTAGCATCTCCTGTGGGACACACAATCCACTTCTACCTACCCTGTAATCATTATCTTTTCACAATTATTGATGAATTGATAGTCTTTTGTCCTTAACTAGTTGTAAAAATGTATTGAATAGAGAAATCATTTGTGTGGACTTTCAGTGAATGGAATAAGATAAGCTTCACAAATATGAGTAAAAAGATTCAGTGTCTGGACATTGGGATCCCAAACTGAGAATCCTTTAAGTTGTTATGTCACAAACCTGCCAGTCATTGGTAAACAAACCCCATAATGAATTGGCCAATCCTAGACACTCTGGGAAAGCACGAGCTCTGCAGTCCTGTGATCAACAGCAGCTCTGAGGCATGGGAGCTCTCTGACCAGCTTTCATTATTCACGTGATTTCTGGAACACTGTTCACAAAGAGCCAAATCTCCCTGGGCAAATTCCTGGATTTTCTATTTTACTTTGTGATACTAAATCACCAAACTCTTAATATGATGACCTTTCCACCAAGATTCTTGGAGCAGACTCAAAATTACAGATCACCAGTGGGCCATATGTGTGAAAGAACAAGGGATGCGATGCTGAGAGTGTATCAACCACGTGTGCAGTAAAGATGACTTGTACTTTAACTTTGCAGAAGCATGGCAAAAGGACACAGGAAGGTTCCTCTCTGTAATTCAGTTCAGAGGTATGAAAGGTGAAGTGGTTGCAAGTAGGAGGACAAGAGGATTTCATTTTCAGTCCTTTGCCCCAGAGTCCTCAGAAATGAGAAGATCACATTGCAGGAGTAAAATTCATGTTTTTTTAATCTGTGTTTAATATCTTTTTAAGCAGACAAGACACTTACTGAGGCTAGATTCTGGATGGGTATATTTGCTGACCCTCCTCATTGTTCTTGCACCCAGGGTCCAGTATAAAAAGCACAAAGGAAAGCCAGTCATAGAGCCAAGCAAAACTCTGATGTCCCAGATGCTCAGACTTAGAACCTGGTTTTGGTTTTGGCTATGTTTAATTCCTATGAGTTGTGAGCACTTTCTTTCCTTGTATTCCATACAACCCCATGGGTAGAGCTTCTTGTTACCCTTTGTTCCTCAACCTCATCACTGAGGAAAGCAGCAGCTTCCTTCACATCTCAAGGTTACAGCATGTCAGGTCTTGGGCATTGTAAGCCTGAACTTGCTATAGGTTAAGGCCCCTGTTTCAAATCTTTTCCATTTATTCTGGTGCCTGAAAGATCAGCTACCCTTTTGGGGCTCACTGAATGTAGCATTGCCAGAAGGATATTTAAATTTAAATTATTTTTTATCCTCATGGCCTAGCTTCTTCTGGTCCTACCAAACTAAGGTTCCCTTAGGATCTGTCTTCTTCATCCAACTTACTTGCATTGTGAATTATAAAGTGTGGAAAATGTCTCACCTATACAACATGCAGGCTGGCCTGCATGAATGGTAAGGACAGGTGAGTCTCTGAAAGACAAGAGCGTGAGCAGATATTTGGAAGCATATGTGATCAGAACACACATGAAATATAAGTGGGATAATGGGGGCATTCATATACATATCTGGTAGGATTTTGACTTGTCATAAAAACAGGGAAGGTGAAAAACTTTGCCATATTTCTCCCTGGAACAGTTATGAGAGGGCATTATGAGGAAAGCTGTTGTAGCCATTTGGACAATGAGATATCAATCCCAAGGGTAAATGTTCAGTGTGGTGAAAAGGGCAAATAGAAATATAGAGAGTGTCTCAGCCCTTTCTCCTGTTGTAGAGCTAGTGCCCCAACTACATATACTCCAAATCAGATTTCCCTTTATTTTTTAAACCATTAATACAGTTTCTTTTATTAGTTTCTGAAATTATTCTAATTCATCCAGAAAAGACACTTTTGGAAAGAACCTGGCTGGACATAGATGAGTTCTTCAAGAGATAACAGACATTTTGATGAGTTTATGTGTGTCTTGTTTGGGAAATCAAATGCATGAAGGGCCAGACACTGCAATATGTTATACCTTCTCTTCTCATATTCT
This sequence comes from Castor canadensis, assembly GCF_047511655.1. Lineage (NCBI taxonomy): Eukaryota > Metazoa > Chordata > Mammalia > Rodentia > Castoridae > Castor > Castor canadensis. The sequence goes on along the minus strand of NC_133397.1, from coordinate 78,527,993 downwards.
TCATTGTATAAAACTGTATAGAGAAATCCAAACCTCTTCAAAAAATTCATAAATTTTACCCAGCTCCTATCTCATTTCATTTTTTATTTCCTAAAAAGTCAATAGCCTCTTACTCCCTTATTACCTCTCTCCTTCATGAGCATGCATAATAGCCATAAAAACATTGTAATAAAGAGACACAAGCCATGTGTGTTGGTGCATACTTTAATTCCAGCACTTGGAAAGTTTAGGCAGAACAAGCATGAGCCTGTGTCCAGATTGTACTACAAACTGAATTTAAGACCAGCTTGGATACACTGGGAATTTGTTTTAAAAAAACAAATGAATGAAAATGAATAGGGAAGGGAGGAAGTTAGGAAGAAAGGAAGGAAGGAAGAAAGGGTGGGAGGAAAGGAGGGAGGGAGGGAGGAAGAAAGATGATCATTGGAGAAGATGCAAAATTGGGGAACTATATAACCTCAGCACTAAAATTATGTTTGCAGTTTTTCCCTATATAATCATTTGTTTACAATGTAGAAGATCCTGGCTGATATAGAAGTCTCATGTAAGAGACTGCATTTATATGCTTTGCTAGAAAAGACTCCCAGCTCTTACTACTGGATTCTGGGAAGGGCAGGACACAGGTAGATATGGAATCACAGCATGGAGGAGGCCAGACTGAGTCCTGATAAAAGTTGACAGACATAAGAATAAGAAACTAAGGGGAGGACCCAAGATGGCAGTTAGGGCAGGGAATCAGAAATCCTATATTCCATGATTCTAGAAACCACCTTGAGACATTGAAGCTAAACTTGGGTAATTGTGATTGTGTCTAGTAAAAATAATAACTGCCATCATATTAGATGCACATAAAATTCAAAGACTGACTCTAAAATTAGCCTTAAATTGCACCTAACAGCTGCAAAAATACTGTACAGTACAGCCAGCAAGAGGTGTCTGGCCTTGGGGAAAAAATGCCCACAGGCTGTATCTCTTTTTTTCTTTTTCTCCCAACAAGTAAAAGTGAGAACATTAATCAGCATCAAACTCAGTGACATCCTGGAATGCTACCACGTGCATTCCATGCCATTTCTGCATGCAAGCCAGTTTCAAGGTGCTTGTGTGAATCTGCAGAAGGCACAATCTACTGTACCAACTGTACACAAGCCCAGTCCCCTGCAATCCCTGACACAAGCACCCTGCACTCCAACTACGGAAATATGCCCAAATACACATAAAGGCCACAAAACACAGCAGCTTCCCTACTCTTCCCCCACCCACCACCCCTTTTCCTGCCCCCTTTTTGTGGGTCACCTTTATAGTGGCCCAAATTTCTGTATCTAGATTAATAAACATTACACCCCCAATTTCCACTGCTTATGTATGTTATCAACAAGGAGTTTTCTATATAATATGTAAACAACTGGTCTGCCATTGAACCTGTGAATTTGTTACTGGTAAATCACACCTTCAGCCAGGGACAGAAAGAGCACATCAACCTGGCTAACAACCAAGTCAGTCACAACACAGAAATTAAATCAAGGGAAAGGCAACAAACAATTAAGATCATGAACTAGTATAACAAGGGCATCGTTGCACATCACCAAGTGGAAAATGGGAAGAAGAAGAAGGGATTGAAACCACTCTACTCAAAAAAGTAACTCATTCAAAGGGAAGGGAAAAAAATGAATACCCAGTTCCTGACCCCAACAAAAACAATAACAAATTTCAATAAGTAGCCCAGTAATATCTACAAAAATCCCTCAAAGAGGAAATCTTGGAAGAAATCACTGACAAATTCACAGAAAATATAAGACATGGCTAATCAGAACACAAAACACATACTCAAGAAATTTCAAGACACCAAAATATAAAGAACAGGAAAAGACACAGAAACAAATAAATGAATTCAGAGAGGACTTCAACAAACATCAAAATGTTCACCAAAAGTGAAAGAAAGGACAGTATAAAAAGAGATACACGAATTAAAGATTGCAACACAAAATATAAAAGAGGAGTTGAAAAAGATATGGAAAACCTCAGGAAAAAAAATCAAACAGAAATCCTGGAAACAAAAATCCCTTTAGTTAAACAAAAAAACACAGTAGAAAGTCACTTCAACAGACCAGAACAAATGGAAGACAGAATTTCAGAGCTTGAAGATAAAATAGAAATTAAAGAAAAAACAGAAGAAATCTTAGTCAAACAACTCAAGACCTGTGAAAGCAATATGCAGGAATGCAGTAACTACATTAAAAGACCAAACCTGAAAATCATGGGTGTTGAAGAAGGAGAAGTTCAAGCATAGTCAATGAAATAATAACAGAAAATTTCCCAAATCTCAAAATAATTTTGCCCATTCAGGTACAGGAAGCCTTTAGTATACCAAACAGACTTGGCCAAAATAGTACCTGCCTATGGTATATTATTATTAAAACAACAAGCACAGAGAACAGAGAAACAATATTGAAGGCTGGAAGAGAAAAAAAAAAACAAATAATGCATAAAGGTAAACCCACCAAAATAGCAGTATATTTCACAATGGAAATCTTAAAAGCAAGGAGGGCATAGAGTGAGGTATTTCAGGCACTGAATGGAAATAATTTTAGTCCTAGGATACTCTACCCTGGAAAACTACCATTCAAAATTGACAGAGCCACAAAAGTCTTCCACAATAAGCAGAAACAAAAACAATATATATCCACCAAGCCACTATTACAGGAGATTCTACAGGTATTCTGCACACAGAATATGAAAGCAAACAAAACTATGAGGACAGGAATTATCAAACCACAGGAGAAGAAAAGACAAGTGCTCAGAAAGTAGCATAAACTTGGCTGCACACAATCAAATCCTTAAACAACAAGACAACTAAGTGGCAGGAACCACCACATACCTATCAATATTAGCACTGAATGTCAATGGACTCAACTCCCAAATTAAAATACACCATTCGGCAAACTGGATTAAAAGGAGGACTGGACAATCTGTAGTTTACGAGAGACCCATCTTACTGACAGAAATAAACACTGGCTTAGGGTGAAAGGCTGGAAGAAGATCTATCAATCCAGTGTCCCCTGAAAATAGGCAGGAGTACCAATACTTGTATCAGACAAACTAGACCTCAAACTTACACTGGTCAAAGAGTTAATGAAGGACACTTCATATATTAAAAGGGAGAATACATCAAAAGGAAATAACAGTTATCAACCTATAAGCGCCCAATGTCAGTGCATGCAGTTTCATCAAAGGTACACTGATCGACTTAAAACCACTTATAGACACCAACACATTGGTGGTGGGAAACTTTAATACACCACTATCATCAACAGGTAGGTCATCCAAACAATCAACAAAGAAATACTAGAACTAAATGACACCATAGATCAAATGGACCTAAGTTATGTCTGCAGGATAATTAATTCAACAACAGCACAATATATATTCTTCTCAGCAGCCCATGGAACTTTCTCCAAAATACACTAAGTCTTAGGGCACAAAAAAGCCTCAGCAAATAAAAGAAAATAGAAATATCCCCTTGCATTCTATCTGATCAAAATGCAGTAAAAGTGCAACACCAAACACAATAGGAAAAAATAGGCAAATAATTGGAGACTGAATAACACATTGCTCAATGATCAGTGGGTCATAGACAAAATAAGAGAGGAAATCAAAGGGTTCCTGGAAGTTAATAAAAATGAAAACACTGCCTATCAGAACATATGGGACACAGCGAAGGCAATCATAAGAGGAAAATTTATGGCCATGATTGGGTACATTAAAAGTACAGAAAGATTTGGTATAAACCAACTATGCTACATCTCACACTCTTAGAAAAACAAGAACAAGGAAAACCCTAAACAAGCAGAAGGAGAGAAATAATAAAAATGAGGGCCAAAATTCATGAAGTAGACACCAAAAAATCCACACAAAGAATCAATGAAACAAAAAGCTGGGTCTTTGAAAAAAATAAACAAGATCGATGAGTTTCTGGCAAATTTGACTAAAATGAGGAGGGAAAAGACCCAAATTAGTAAAATCAGAAAGGTAAATGGAGAGATAACAACACCAAGGACATCCAGTGAAAGTAGAGACTACTTTGAGCAACTACATTCCAATAAATTTGAAAATCTTGAAGAAGTGGACAAATTTCTGGATAATTATGACCATCCAAAACTGAACCAAGCAGATATTAACCACCTAAACAGATCTATAACACATAATGAAATTGAAGAAGCAACTGTCTTTCAAAGGTGGAATGTCCAGGACCTGTCAGATTTTCTGTTGAATCCTACCAGACTTTTAAAGAAGAATTAATATCAACACTCCTTAAACTTTTCTATGAAATAGAAAGGAAAGTAGCACTCTCTAACTCATTCTATGAAGCCCATTTTACACCCATCCCAAAACCGGACCAGGAGACATCCAAAAAAGTGAACTACAGGCCAGTCTCTTTAACGAATATTGATGCAACAACCCTTAATATAATAAAGGCAAACAAATCCAACAACATATCAGAAAGAGCATTTACTATGACCAAGTCAGCTTCATCCCACGGATGCAGGGATGCTTCAACTTACAAAAATGAATAAATGTAATATGGCACATTAATAAAACCAAAGACAAAATCGACTTGATCATCTCAATAGATGCAGAAAAAGCTTTTGATAAGATTCAACATGATTTCATGATAAAATCTCTAAGAAAACTTTGAATAGACGGAATGTACACCAACATTATAAAGGCTATTTATGACAAGCATATAGTCCAAACATCATACTTAATGGGGAAAAACAAACCATTTTCCCTGAAGTCAAGAAGAAGACACGGTGCCCACTCTCCTCACTTTTATTCAGTATAGTCCTGAAACTCTTATGCAGATCAATAAGGTAAGAAGAAGAAATAAAAAGAATACAAATAGGTAAAGTAATAGTCAAAGTGTCCCTATTTGCAGACGACATTATCCTATACCTCTAAGACCCAAAAGACTCTACCCAAAAACTCGTACACCATAAACAACTTCAGCAATGCAGGAGGATACAAAATCAACTTAAAAAATCAGTACCATTTCTTTACACCAACAATGAACAAATGGAGACAGAATACAGGAAAACAATTCCATTTACAATAGCCTCAAAAAAGTCAAATACCTAGGAATAAACTTTCAAAAAGATGTAAATGACCTCTACAAGGAGAACTACAAACCGCTGAAGAAAGAGATCAAAAAAAGATTACAGAAGGTGTAAAGATCTCCCATGTTCACAAATTGAAAGAATCAACATAGTAAATATGGGTATACTACCAAAAGCAATCTACATGTTTGACAAAATTCCCATCAAAATCCCAATGACATTCATTGCAGAGATTGAAAAATATGCCCTAAAGATCATTCGGAAACACAAAAGGTAATGAATAGACAAGGTAATACTGAGCAAAGAGAGCAACTCTAGAGGTATCACAATACCTGACTTCAAACTCTACTACATAGCCACAGCAATAAAAACAGCATGGTACTCACACAAAAACAGATAAGAAGACCAATGGAACAGAATAGAGGATCTAAATATGAATCCACACAGCTATGCCCTCCTTATTTTTGACAAAGTTGCCAAAATCATATTATGGAGAAAAGACAGCCTCTTCAACAAATGTTGTTGGGAAAAGCGCTTATCACCCTGCAGAAAACTGAAACTAGATCCATCCAAGTATCAATTCAAAGTGGATTAAGAACCTTAATATCAAAAAAATTAAAAGAAAAGAAAGAATTTAATAATGAATAACAGGAATGAAGGGTCTACTGTGTGGATTTCAAGATAATGTCCTGATGCAACTGAAAACTCTATGAAATTAGCACATCATTCAGGACCTCAGGTCTGTAGCAACTCTATAGTTAATTTTCTGTTCAAATGCATACTAGGTTATGTTATGCATTGCTAACCTATCCAGTAGAGCACATCAATGTTTCTGAACATTGATTCGATCTCCATCATATACATAGGCATGACTTGAGAGAGAATGGTTATTCAGAAGGGACTATGTAGCTAAGATAAAGAGAACCAGAAGGAATATTTGGGGCTGGAAAAGTCAAGAGAATATGCAGTAGGAGTTCAAAGACAATGTCTCAGTCATATATAAGGGAAATCAGAACAGCATTATGTGGGGGATACATAAAAATGTTGAAGGTTGCCAGTCACCAGTGGCTCACGCCTGTAATCTTACATACTCAGGAGGCAGAAATCAGGAGGATCATGGCTCAAAGCCAGCACAGGCAAATAGATTATGAGACCCTATCTTTAAAAAACCCATCACAATAAAGGGCTGTTGGAGTGTCTCAAGGTGTAGGTCCTGAGTTTGAAACCCTACTACTACAAAAAAAAAGAACATTTAAACATTCAATTACATTTTTAGTTCAGCCACTCAATCTCATTTCCCAACCTAGACCTCAGTAATTAACCTAAGAAAATGCCCAGGTTGCTTTTGTTAAGGGCTCCCATTGTGTCCAGTCTGCACAGGCAAGCTCAATCAACTCTCAAAGCTTGTCTGAATTCTTTTTTCCCACCATAGTCCCTCTCCCTGTGACAAGTCACAATCTCTATGAACTGTAAATTTGTGTAATTTCTGGAGGGACAAAAAATGACAAGAGAATGTCAGTTCACCTACAAAGGCACATTCCTTCTCTGAAAATTTAGGGTACCTTGTCATTTCACCCACAGCATTCAGGTATCATCATAAACTGATATTTGTGTGCATTTATTTTTTAAATTTTCATCCACACATGCCACAATGGTTATAATGGTGTTCACTGACAACTTCCTAATTTAATCCAGAAGTCCCAATTATTTGCAATATAAAATATCAATATAATCTTAAGTATAAATTTTCAATATAATTATAGTACAAAAATGCATGTTTTGTAATTATACTGCAAAACTAGCTCTAGATCAATCAATAAGTGCAACTGAAATAATTACTCAAAAGTTTAAATGGAAGGAAAATACTCCTGAAGACAACGAACTTGTTCTTTCCAAAATTATGTAGTGTATAGACAATGAATATGATTTCCACATTCCAGTAATAAATATACAAACAAATATATTTTTAAAATATTGTCTACTGAAAATAGTGCTCAAAGAATGTTTTTGATCTAGTATCTATAACCTTCAAGATGTACTGTCATGTTATAGTAGAAATTAAAAATTAATTTTCAAACTAAGGCAATCCCCTATTTTGACATGGTTACCTATTTGAAAATAATATACCCTGTGGTGGGTACATTTTAAAATCCAATTTCTTATTTTTGTTAAGTTCAAAAATTGAGAAGTAGTGATTGCCTGTTGAGCCTGTATGGAACACTGACTTGATTAATGCATGCCTCTGGCAGGAGAAGCCTTGTTTTGCCAGGTATACCCAATTGCCCTAGTGTTGGGTTGCTAGACAGGCTGTGTGATTCTCCCTACATGTTAAGGATCCACCACATTTGCTACTGAGAGTTCTACCTACCCACATCTTACAGTTGCAGAAGCCAGTGGGAGAGTGGAAACTCCTGGGCACAGTGGTGAATGATACATCTGATGCCATGTGAATTTGGTGACTGGGACTGCAGGTGGCATGCTCACACAACCATAACCAAAGTGTGTAGTCTCACAACTTTCTCAACAAGGTTGGATTAAGAATATTGTCTATCCCAAACTGAGCTGAAACAAATTCCTACTTCATGTCTGAGTTGCAATTTCACTTACAGAGATTATTTTAAATATTAGTGAATTATTGTTGAATATAAACATAATTTCACGTAATGATTTACATAATCTGTCCTTTTTAACGCCACCACCTAGAGGTCTTTTGAAAAGGTCCATGTAAAGAGGCTCCTAGAGAGAATCTGTAGCTGACATAGGGAAGAAAATCAGTCTTCTGTTTTCAGTGTTAGGGGCTGGACAGAGCTTTAGAATAGGAGTCTTAGTTCCAGAATCCACAATTCCCCACATCTGACATTACAGGTAATTAACAAGTAAATGAAGCTGGCTTTCAGAGTTCAAGTGGGGTGGACCAACTAAAAGCCCATTTCTTGTGTTAATTTACATATGATATACAGTGGAGCTTGTGCCCCCTAAAAATAAGCATCCTTTACTGCTTATCAGACAGTTGCTATATCTCCCTTTTCCACCTCCATTGCAAACTTCAGCTTGAAATTTTATCTTTAACTCTAACAATTCCCTTTTCAAAGCACCATTGTCTTTGTATCAACATTTTTAACACAAAGAAGAACTAAGTTTATTTCTTTGACTATGTTTTCTCTGCTCTTAAGCATTCAAGAGTAGTTTTTGGTCCCTGATCTAGTCATTGGGAACACAGACTTTTACCACAGCTTATGATATTTTGTTAATAAATTTACCATATTTGTTCACAGAAAGTGCCATGAGTTTTATACCTTTTTTTATCACTACACCACAGTTTTATCCCAAAGTGAAAAAGCATGGCATTGTGAGGAGTGGAGTATGAGAAGCCTATGAGAACTTGCCATAGCACAACTATGTCAAATAATCTGCAGGCTGAATTTGGCACTGCCCCAGGGAGCGAGTGCAGTTATACCTAGTAGTCAGCAAGATTTGAGTTTGGCACTGCCCCAGCTGCAGAAGAGAGCAAAGGCAAAATGCAGCACAGCTACTTTTCCTAAGATGATTATGTTCAGAGAATAGTGATCCCAGTTTTCTCCTGTTACAATGTCATGCCCCTTCCCAATAACTGTTGCTCCACCTCCTTGTTTGCCTCTGTATATAAAAGACTTGCTGAAGGAGGATGGGGATTGAGTGATTAGTTGGTTGCTGGATGATGGCTGCTTGCAAAGGGGTTGGTTGCTGTTGTGTGTATCTGAGTATAAGGACTGAGACTTTAGTAGTTATGCTAGAGATTAGAGAAAACTTGGGACAGTACCAGTCTGGGGACCAAGATTTAGGAGAGATGGAGGAAAACATGGGACAGTGTGAGTCTAAGGACCATGTCTTTAAAGAAAAGAAAAGAAGACAGGCTTTAAATAATAGAAAAGAGGTAAGGTTTTAAAGAATAGAGAAAAAAAAAACAAAATAAAAAAAAAGAAGATAAATAAAAAAGAAGTAAATGTGGCTGTTGTGCATCTCTATCTGTGTTCACAGCACTCCTGACAGCAGCTTTGTCTTCTATATTTTGTCCTTTCTGCATTTACAGTCACCCCCAGTTAGTTGAGTAGGACACGAGCTCTTGCGGGTTGCAAGAGATGGCACATGAACAGGGACCTAGCTATGGGGGAACTCAAAGCATGAGATGAGGAGACACTCTGAGAAGTGCATACATAAATGAAAAATAAGCCAGGAATAGGAAAATAAGCAAAGTGAGGGGGAGAGTAAATTAAAAAGAGCCAGGTATAAATACATGGGAATCTGTATAGAGGTTTTAAAAACTATGTAATAGAAAATAAATATAAGTAAGGTAATAGATAAGAAATAAGGTAACAGAGAAGAAATTAGGTAATAGAGAAGAAGTATCTATGTTACTTTTGGGTTATGGTCTATGATTAGAGATTGTTGGGAGCCTAGTCCGTCACATCAACAAAGATTTTCATCCTTGTTAGCCAAGCTGGAATGTGGGACTCACCCCTTAGAATCAGTCATACAGGAGTGTGAGAGGCAATAACAAGATGCTGAGGGTGGTGGAGCTGCGGAACCATTAGCTCCACCTTAGAATTAAAATTCAGTCTAAAGATGATTCTGAATCAGTGTCAGATGATGAGGGTCATGAGGACTCTCTGGCCTACCAAGTACTGGGAACCATGCATTTGGAGTTACTTCTGCAGGCTAAGAGATTTCCTTCTCTTTTGAAGAGTCCCCTACAGGCTGCCTTACAGGCAGCTCATAGTCAAATAGGTTTTACCTTGTGATTGAGAGACTGGACCCTAGCAGACTTGGCATACAACAGAGGTTTCAAGACAGCTCCTTGGATTGGGGAACAGGCTTCATCAGGAGCATTTACGAAATAAAAAAGGAAGAGATGTGGGAAATAGAGTATGCAAATATGTCAAATAATCTGCAGCCTGAATTTGGTACTGCCCCAGCTGCAGAATGAAGCAAGTGCAGTTATGCCCAGTAATCTGCAAGATGAGTTTGTCACAGCCCCAGCCGCAGAAGAGGGCGAGGACAAAAATGCAGCACAGCTGTTTTTCCTAAGATGTTTATGTTCAGAGAATAGCAATCCCAGGTTTCTCCTGCTACAGTATCATTCTCCTTCCCAAGAACTGTTGCTCCACCTCCTGGTTTGCCACTGTATATAAAAGACCTGCTGAAGGAGGATGGGGATTGTGTGATTGGTTGGCTGGTGGCTGCTTGTGACTGGCAGCTGCTGTTGTGTTTCTGTGTGTCTAAGGACCAAGACTTTAAGAGTTATGTTAGAGATTAGAGGAAACTTAGGACAGTGCCAGTCTGAAGACCAAGATTTAAGAGCTATTAAAGAAAACATTGGACAGTGTGATTCTAAGAACTGAGATTTTAAAGAAAAGAAGAAAGGTTTTAAAGAATAGAAAAGATGTAAGGTTTTAAGAATAGAGAAAAGAAGTAAGGTTTTAAAAAGTAGAAAAAAGAAGCAAAGTAAAAAAACAGAAAAGAAGTAAAAAAAAAAAGTAAAAGCAGCTTTGTGCATCTTCATCTGAGTGCCCAGCACACCTGACACTAACTTTGTCTTCTATCATCCTTTCTGCATCTCCAGTCACCCCAAGTTAGGTCAGTAGGACATTAGCTTGCACAGGTCACAAGATGGCATAACAGTGATATTCTACATACAGTTTTAGGAAAATAACCTCAACAATTTTCTCCAAAGTATAGTTTCAAGTTAGAAATTATCATTTAATGAACTTAGAGCTGTATGTGATGGTTGTTAAATCCAAATATCCAGAAAAGATGAAGAAAATGGCATGTTGTAATATATTTTAGTTTATGTGTGTGTGATCTATTTACATGTGTTTTGAAACACACTGTTTTCAATCTTTATTCTACTAATTGATGACTATATGAATATCTTCCCCAACAGGAAATGCTTCTAAGGACAAAGCTTAAAGGAAAACAGCTGCAGTTACTTCACTTTCCTGATATACTATAGCTGCTGGAGCTCAGTTATGAGTCCTTCCCTGACTTCCAATGACTGACATTCCCCAAGTGCTCCACCAATCACCCCAAATTGTGGGGTTTTTCCTTCCTTCTTTGTTGAGTACAATAAATCACCATCTTTTTACATATTGCACAGAAATTGCAAACATGATAGTGCTTTTTTCACCTGTGATATTGTTTTCCACTGACCAACTGAATTCAAGTCTAGTCTGTGCAATGTGTGGGAAACCTTATCTCCAAAACAAAATGAGAAAGGGCAAAAGGCAAGTTTCACTGGTAGAGCTCTTGCTTAGCATGGACAAATCCTATGATTCAATTGGCAGTACAGAAAAAAAGTTATATAGTGTTTCTAGAAACAAGTTAAAGTCATCATGTGAAGTACAGACACATATTAATAAATAACACCATATCTGATTCCAAGTACTGATATTTTGATGGTAACAGTGGCAGTATCCATGAAGAAAAGAATGTAAATGAAATTAAATAACATAGATTTTTACATTGGTGAGTAATTAGGATAAATGACCAATTGAATATACCATCTGAAGATGTGAATCTGAATAATGATTCAATATGAGATGTGCTATAAGTGGTTGAGGAAAATCATGTGACCAGGAGAAAGGGATCAAAGATGGATGTTAAAGCAGAGAATTGGAAATCCTAAGCTTTGTAACTCTACAAACAACCTTGAAACTTTGGAATTACACTTGGATAATTCTGATTGCTTATAGCCAATGTAATAAACTTCATCCATGAGGTACACATACAATTCAAAGACTGACCTTTAAATCAGTTTTTAGTTGCACCTAACAACCACAAAAATCTAACATGACACAACCAGCCATGAATGTCAAACCCTGGGGATAAAAAGCCCTGGTGGTTTCTCTCATTCTCTCTCTGTCTTTTTTTTTTTCCTTTTTCACCTAAAAGTAGAAGAGAGAGTATAAATCAGAATCAAACTCTGGACACGTAACCCTTGGAAATCCTCCCTATGCCACACAATTTTCTATCTGCCAGCCTGTTTCAAAGTTGCTTGCATGAGTCTGCAAAACGAAAAGGGGAGCATTGCACCTCACTCATGACACCCTTACACATCCCTGGGAACACAATCCAGACCAACCCCTTGGCAGACTCAATGCCCCCCATATACCATCGAATGTAATTTAACACTGAAAGCACAGGTGCGGTGGAACACTGAACCTGCCCTACAGAATAGGGTGGGGCAAGCAGCCAAGCTCTCAGTGAACAAATGTGGGTAAAACAACAAAGAGTGAGAGCTGGAGTGTGGTGACAAGCCAACCTCCCAGTCGAGCAGCTAGCACAGAGCAGAGGTCAAAGAGGAACAAAGTGACAGTGTGGTGGTGGGGTTATAAGCCACCCTCTTAAAGCAGGGCAAGTGGTAGATACTGGACCTGATCTCCTGGGATAGCGAGCAGTAGTCAAGATGGAATTGCTCCACCTTGCTGGGGAAGGAGCTGACTAAACAGAGTTGAATCTAAAGGGCAACACCGCTGCCACCTGCTGTAAACAACAACACTTTGGCAGACTTACCTCACATCCCAGTTGCAACTAACCCTTTAGAAAGAAGAAACCAAATACTACTCACAAGCTCATCACCAGATGAGACTACATCAGAGCTTCCACTTGTATGCCAGTGCCAGGATCAGATACCTAAGAAATAATTCCAGAACTTTTACAAAAAACTGAACTTTTTGATGTTTGTGTACCTGGTGTTTTCTGTAGTGGTAACTTGGTGGTCATACATTGTTTTAGTTTCTGTTTATCAGGTAAGATTTATATTGCTCCATCAATTTTGGATGATACTTTTGCTGGGTCGAGTGTCCCAGGGCTGACATTATTTTCATTCAGTGTCCCAAATACTTCACTCCATGCCTTTCTTGCTTTTAAGGTTTCAATTGAAAAATCTGCTGTTATTTTGATGGGTTTACATTTATACGTTATTTAATTTTTCTCTTACAGCCTTCAGTATTCTTACTGGGTTCTCTGTGCTTGTTTTTTTAATGATAATATGCTCTGGGGAGGTTCTATTTTGGTCAAGTCTGTTTTTCGTTCTGGAGGGTGCCTGTACCTGAAAGAGTAAAACTTTTTCTAGATTTGGGAAGTTTTCTATTGTTATTTCATTGAATATATTATGTATCCCTTTGGCTTGCACATCTTCTCCTTCTTCAATGACCATGATTCTCAGGTTTGTTCTGATGGAGTCACTGAGTTCTTTCATATTCCTTCCACAGCTGTTGAGTTGATTAACTAAGATTTCTCATTTTTTTCTTTAATTCCTATTTTATCTTCATGTTGTGAAATTCTGTATTCCACTTTTTCTAATCTGCTGTACTGGCCTTCAACTGTGTTTTTTGTTTGACTAAGGGGACTTGTTATTTCCAGGATTTATATTTGAATCTTTATATAAGGTTTTCCATATCCTTGTTCAATTCATCTTTTATATTTTGTGTTGGCATGTTTAATTCTTATATCTTAATTTTTATTGTATCCTTTGCTTCACTTTTGCATTTGTTGAAGTCTCTTTGAGTTCATTTATTTGTTTCTGTGTCTTATCTTGTTCCTTATTTTTGGGTTTTGAAATTTCTTGAGTACATCCTGGACATTCTGGTTAACCATACCTAGTATCTTCTCCATGAATTTCTCAGTGATTTCTTCCAATATTTCCTCTTTGAGGGTTTTCCTGTGGAGTCACTGGGTTCCTTAGTTACATTAATCATTGTTTTGTTGGGATCTGGAACAGATATACACCCAAACACACACAAGGGCCACAAAATCTAGCAGCCCCCATACCTCTTCTCCCACCCACCTTGGAATCCCCTTTTCTTAGTGTCAACTTTACCAATTACACAAATTTCTATATCTACCTTAACAAGTATTCCCCCCCACAACCTCCACTGTTTATAGATATTATCACCAAGGATTTTTCTATATAATATGTAAACAACTGGTCTAGCTTTAAAACTGTGAATTTGTTATTCTTAAATTACACCTGCATGCCAGGAACAGAAAAAGCATCTCAATTTAGCTAATAACCAAGTCAGTTACAAAACAAAAATTAAATCAAGGGAAAGAAAATAGGCAATTAAAACCACCAACTAGCCTATCAAGAACACAGCTGCACTGTACCAAGTGGATTGAGGGAAAGAAGAAGGGCTAGAAAGCACTGCCCTCAAAAAAATAATTCAATACATAATTAGGTGGGAAATGAAGAAAACCCACTGGATCATTTCAGTAGATGCAGAAAAAGCCTTTGATAAGATTCAACACCATTTCATGATAATATTCTAAGAAAACTAGGAATAGAAGGAATGTACCTCAATATTATAAAGGCTACATATGACAAAAATACAACCAACATCATACTTGATGGGAAACACAGAAACCATTTCCCCTAAAGTCAGGAACGAAACAAGGATGCCCACTCTCCCCACTCTTGTTCAACATAGTCTTGGAATTGCTAGCCAGATCAATAAGGCAAGAAGAAGAAATAAAAGGAATACAAATATTTAAAGAAATATTCAAAGTATCCTTATTTGCAGATGACATAAAAGACCCAAAAAGCTATAACCAAAAACTCCTAGACACATAAACAGCTTCAACAAAGCATGAGGATATAAAATTAACTTAAAAAATTAGTACCCTTTCTTTATACCAGCAATGAACAAATGGAGACAGAATATGGGAAAACAATTTGATATACAATAGCCTCAAAAAATCAAATACCTAGGAATAAACTTAACAAAGAATGTAAATGACCTCTACAAGGAGAATTACAACCCCCGGGAAAAAAGAGATCGAGGGAGACTACAGAAGGTGAAAGGATCTCCCCTGCTCATGGACTGACAGAATCAACATAGTAAATATAGATATTCTACCAAAAGCTATCTACATATTTAATAAAATTCCCATCAAAATCCCAATGGCATTCATCACTGAGTTTGAAAAAATCTACCCTAAAGTTCATTTAGAAACAAAAGAGTCCACGAATAGCCAAGGCAATTCTAAGCAAAAGAAACAATGCTGGAGTTATTACAATATTGACTTCAAACTATACTCCACAGCCATAGCAATAATAACAGCATGGTACTAGCACAGAAACATATATGAAGACCAGTTGAACAGAACAGAGTACCGGGATGTGAATCCACACAATTCACCAACCTTACTTTTGACAAAGGTGCCAAAAATATGATGAAAAAAAGATGGCCTCTTCAACAAATGTTGCTGGGAAGAGTGGTTATCTGCCTGAAGAATACTGAAATTAGATACCATTCTGTACTAGTATCAATTCATAATGGATTAAGGACCTTAATATCAGACCCAAAATCTTGCAGTTAATACAGTAAGCAGCATGGAATACTCAGGAAGGAATAGGGTATAGGCAAGGATTTCCTCAGTAGAACTCCATTAGCCCAGCAACTAAGAGAAAGGATGGACATTGGGAGTATAAGAAATTAAAAAGCTTGTGCACAAGAAAATAAATGGTCTCTAAATTGAAGAAACCAGCCACAGAGTGGGAGAAAATATTTACTAGCTATACATCAGACAAAGGACTGATAATCAGAATATACAGGGAAATAAAAACACTAAACTCCTCCCAAATCATTGAACTAATAAAGTATTGTGCAATTGAACTAAACAGAACTTTTTCAATAGAAGAAGTCCAAATGGCCAAAAAAATCACCCTTGTACATAAAAGAAATACAAATCAAAACCACACTAAGATTCCACTTCATTCCTGTTAGAATAGGTAACATAAAAAACACCACCAACAATAAATGCTGGTGAGGATTCAGGGAGAAAAGAACTCTCATACACTGTTGGTAGGAATATAAGCTAGTACAACCACTTTGGAAAACAACATGGAGGCTTCTGAAAATACTGAACATAGACCTGCCATCTGATCCAGCAATATCAACCCTAGGGATATGCCAGAAGGAATGTGACTCAGGTTATTACAAAGTCACTTGCACCCCCATGTTTGTTGTAGCACTAGTCACAATAGCCAAGGTATGGAAGCAGCCATGATGCCCCACTATCAACAAATGGATCAATGAAATGTGGTATTTATACTCAATGGAATTTTTTCAGCCACAAAGAAGAATGAAATTTTTCCATTCACAAGTAAGTCAATGGAATTTGAGAACATCATCTTAGGTGAAGTTTGCCAGGCTCAGAAGGCCAAAAATCACATGTTCTCCCTCATATTTCAGTTAGAAACCTTAAGCCAATGAAGTAATATTATTAGACATGGGTCACACACTAAGGGGAGAACATGTATGGGAGGAATAGGGAAAGGGAAGTCAACTTAAAACTTGGAGAGGCTGATGTGCTCACTACAGAGGAGTGAATATGGCAATAGTAAAATGGGCAGAAACCACTATGGGAAAGGGACTAGGAAGTAGTGAAGAGGTCTGGTAGAGGTCTGTGTATTACAACAATGCATGTGTACTACACATCTGCATGGAAGAAACACAAGAAATCTCTCTGTATATCTTTATCTCAGACTAGCACAAACACTTTGTCTTTCTTATTATCACTTATTTTTTCTCTTCCATAAAATCAGAGAACAAGAGGACAGAACAGGTTCTGCCCAGAATGGGGCAGGGGGTGCATGCAAGGTGGCCCAAACAATGTATGCACATGTAAATAAATGTAAAAATGATAACATAAAATAAAACAAAAATAATAAGACACTAAGACTCCAGACCTGCTGACAATAGCCTTAGTTTTCTAAGAGTGAAGGCTATTTATCAAAGAAAAAAGTCCAAAGAAAGAGATTTCTCATTTCCTTTTAGGTTTCTTTTTTTTTTTCTGTTTTTGAGCCTAGCACCATTTTAAAAAGTATTTTCACAAAGAAAGAATTCATACTAAAGTAACATAATTTATTATATTAAAAAAATTTTTTTTCTTTTATTATTCATATGTGCATACAAGGCTTGGATCACTTCTCCCCCCTGCCCCCACCCCCTCCCTTACCACCCACTCCGCCCCTCCCTCTCCCCCCCTCAATACCCAGCAGAAACTATTTTGCCCTTATTTCTAATTTTGTTGAAGAGAGAGTATAAGCAATAATAGGAAGGACCAAGGGTTTTTGCTGGTTGAGATAAGGATAGCTATACAGGGCATTGACTCACATTGATTTCCTGTGCATGTGTGTTACCTTCTAGGTTAATTCTTTTTGATCTAACCTTTTCTCTAGTTCCTGGTCCCCTTTTCCTATTGGTCTCAGTTGCTTTTATGGTATCTGCTTTAGTTTCTCTGCGTTAAGGGCAACAAATGCTAGCTAGTTTTTTAGGTGTCTTACCTATCCTCACCCCTCCCTTGTGTGCTCTCGCTTTTATCATGTGCTCAAAGTCCAATCCCATTGTTGTGTTTGCCCTTGATCTAATGTCCACATATGAGGGAGAACATATGATTTTTGGTCTTTTGGGCCAGGCTAACCTCACTCAGAATGATGTTCTCCAATTCCATCCATTTACCAGCGAATGATAACATTTCGTTCTTCTTCGTGGCTGCATAATATTCCATTGTGTATAGATACCACATTTTCTTAATCCATTCGTCAGTGGTGGGGCATTAAAGTAACATAATTTAAAAGAACTATTTAGATAGTCACTACTAAATATACAGCAGGTACAAAATATTTTTCATAAATAAAGATATAACATACTACTGTGCTACTTCTCTGATTCAAAAGAATATGATTAAAAAGCATTAGTAGAGATTTGACTCTACTGATCCAGCAGAGGGCCTAAAAGATGGCATGACAGAACTCTGGTAAGAAATTCACTTTCTTAGATAAGACATCCTTTAATTATGGTCAGAGAGTAAGTACTCACTTTCTTCATGACCATCAGATAAAATTGTTTTTAAAACATCCATTAAAAAAGTACCAAACAAAAACCACAGGTGTTGAATTCATACATATATGACCAAAGTGAAGCAAAACTGGTATTTTACCTAATCTGTCATGTTTGAATGGTGAGAGCTCCATTGAAGAAATGAAATGCCAAGTAGTGTTTCAAACCTTCAGACTACATTCAAAACATATCATCATTCCAAACAGAAGCAATAGGCAAACACTGTACATTTGGACATGATCAAGAATGATGACAGATTGTAATTAGCTGCCCACTCTTCTAGGAAGAGGGGGAGATCAATTACTACACATTGATTGGTTCAACCCAGCCACAATGGTATAAAAATATCAAGTTGTCATAATAAAATGTAAGACTCCTCAATCCAGCACCAGTGGTCTTCAGTCCACACTTAAGCCACAAATGGTAGGCTTCTTCTGAGACAAAAAAAATTAGAACTTATTTCACATTTCCAGTTTCCTCCCCATCTCTCCCATTCTGAAAAGAAGTGATGCATGTACTCCATACTCTCAACTACTATAAAAAGGTCTCAGTCTACTATTCTCTTGTCTTCTTTTTATTTTCTTAGCATAGTACATGACATGAAATATCCATATATCAAATGTTGTAACTTTTTTAAATGTCTGTTCATAGTAAGTTTACAATTTGAGACTTCTATGGTAGTTTAGGGAAACATTGTGACATGCCATAGGGAAGTAGAGTCCATTTCTCCATGTGTCAAAATCAGGTTAGGTTGGAACTTCCTTCACCAGTAGAATATGTTGAAATCAACCTGTACCAGTTCTTCAGTCCACACCTCCAGTGGACTTACAGCCTCCAACTCCACCTCTTGGAATATGAGAAAGCTAATGTAGCTGACCAAAGAGGGAAAGGCCACATGCAGAAGATGCACTGGTCTTGGTAACACCCAGCATCAAGTGCCAGAAGGATAGGTGAGTCCAATCTACCCTTAAGGGCATTTGACTCACCTGCTTGTCACTGCCTGAGACAGCCCAAGTAAATTACCTGAGAAACCACCAACCCAACTCACAAAATCATGAGGAAAAATGAACTATTCTTTCAAGGCTTTCAAGGATGCTTTGTGTTGCTGTCTTAGAATAGGGAATCAATAACACATAAATCTGCATAAATCTGTGATATGGACTATAACAGAGTTCTCATTCCCTTTCATCTTTTCATCTCTATGCTTTTGGTTGACAGATGATGTAAGAACTCTCATTCATTTCTGCCCCTGCTTCACCACATTGAAAACAGTAACTGAGAATATGGATATCTATGATCTGGAGTTATATTGCATCACCCTCAAGAAACAAGTGTCCTTGTTCCAGGGCAGCCTTTACAGCCCAGAAAGGATATTTTGGTATCTCGGCCTGTTATTGTGAGAGCTTGACTGAGGTACTTTGAAAACAATGCTTCCCCACATTTTTAGCTTTCTCTTCATGGACAATGAAGTAAAGTGAAAACCTAGCCACTTCCCCAGTTTCTGAGAAGACTTCCAGCTGCCTAAGCAGAACCTCTAAATATGATCCGGTTGGAATCCTTTTGACTTTTACTTGGGTATAAAACCATGGAAGCACCTACAGGTGATGTAGACACACTCACCTTGAGATGCTATCAACATCTCTAGAGACAGGGTGATCTGCCCCCTGCAGCTGGCAAGGTGCCTCACCCAGCCAACCCAGTCTTTTACTTCTCTCATAGGATTAGAAGATATGTGCCTGGTTGTTGAAAAGAACAATGATATCTTTAAACATGACAGACCTTAAGTATCCTTGGATCTTTCTGTCATTCTGTATAAGAAATCAAATATAAAGTGATATCATTGAAGTCCTCTGGCATAGAGCAAGCTGTGAAATAGGGCACATGCATGATGTATTCTCCTTCTTCATTGGAATGTGTTTGGAGACAAATACCTGAAACCCTGTAACTTTCCTTGGAGAGGATGATCAAAAAGTAAGTGGAGAAGTGGATTATCCCAATAGTCACTCAAAAGTATCTGAGACCAGTTGATGGGTATTCACACAAATATTGTTTTTTATGTCCCAAATCATAAGACACAATTAAATATTATATTGACAATATAGAGCTTTTTCATATCCCTGTTAAAAAAATTAGAAAATCCATTTTCATGAAAACATTTTCAAAGATTGCAAAATGTACCATGAATTTTAACTAAGAAAAACATATGCAATCAAACTTACAGCCATTTCCATACTTTGGACAACTTACTCACTAGTCACCACATCATCACATGGGTTATGCACATTGCACAAAAAGTGTTCATATGGGCGCAGAGGTGAATCTTTTTGGAGTCAGGAGTCAAATATGCTTTCCAACTGGTCTGAGGGCCTTAGGACCCTGAAGACAAACAGAGGTGCAGAGACTAATAGCCCATGACTATTCTCTGTGGAAACAGCTTCTCCATTGTTAACTAAAGGCTGTCTTTGACTTTGTCCTTCCTTCCTCATCATGTTGGTGACAGAGCAGGTCTCCAATCAAATCCTGGAATAAACCTCTCTTTGGGAGCACCTCTGCAGGTCAGCATAGTTGGCATTGATTACATTTCAGTAAGGAAAGTGATGAGTTGTCAAGAGGGAGGCACAAGGCAGAGAAAAGAGAGATATAGGGGACATATATACTAAATTTGGTACTTTAATTCTGTAGTAGATGTTGTAGCCTCCGGATTATCAGGGCTCTTTCCAAGAAATTACTAGTTAAAGAATTACTTTAACTAGTAATTTTTATGGGAAAACAGCCTTTCTAGATGCAAATTAAGATTTGGAGTTAGGTGAGAATGGTCCAAATAATGCAGTGGCCCCCAAACTTAATCAGGTTTCCTGCTAAATTAAAGTCAGAGGGAGTTATAACATCTGAACAGAAAGCAGAAAACTGACAGAGATAGAAGTTGGAGTGATGTGGTCACAGACAATGACAGCTGGAGCCTCCAGGTTGCAGAGGCATGGAACTTACTCTTCACCTCAACCTCTGCAGAGAACCAGTTCTGACAGTGCTCTGATCCTGCCTAAGCAAAAATATGTGTTGTTGTAATACAATGTTTTTTATAGAATTTTTTACAATAACCCTTGCAAACTGGAGCTCAAAAAAAAGACTAAGGGTTCAATGGTCATGTGAAATCACTTGTTCAACATTATGTTGCTACAAGTACATAAATTTGTATTAATTTTATGGTGGAAAAACTGTGAAACATCACAGTGAATGTATAATGAGAAAACACCTAGATATAGAATGGAAAACAGTGACAATTTTTTGTGTTACTGGGGCTTGAACCCAGGGAATACATGTAGAGACACTCCACCAGCCCTTTTTTGTAAAACCTTTTATCTAGATAGGGTCTCACCAACTATTTCCCCAGGCTAGCTTAGAATCATTATCTTCCTGATCTCTGCTTCCTGAATACCTAGGATTACAGGTGTGAGCCACCTGACCCAGCAGGGATATTTAATTGAAAATAACATCTGCTTCATAATATTCTGCATAGAATCATTATTCTAAGATACACAAAGGTACATAAAACAGAGTACTGTGCACACATTTCCATTAAATGTTATACTCAGTGTTGCATAAATTATTTAACCATTAGGCTACTCATTGATGCCTATAGGGCTTCATTTCAAACATGAAGGAACTAATAGATGGATTGCCAAGCATCCCATGACCTTTGAATGGTGGGGCTGGGATTTGAACCCAGGTCTGTCTCACCTTAAATATAAGCCTTCCTTGTGAACCTCTTTATCTCATACAAGGATCCATGACCTTTCACATGAAAGAAGGGATGAAACTAGAAAACTGTTAAATTCACAGCTCCTGTCTGCATCTGCCCTGTGCTATGATGTTGAACTTATTCTTAAAGTCAATCCCTCTTCAATTTTGTCCACAAATACCAATCTCCTAAATCCTTTGCAAGTGGAAAATGACAGTTCAATATGCATGCGGGGCACAACTTGCACTTTCCTGATCCCTGTTTCATGTATATTTTTTTATTTAAATTGCTGACCTGTTCTGTCCCTCTCAGATTGTGTCTTTTAAGTCTCATTTGCCCTTCTAATATGAAAAAAATCCTATCAGGATCCAGGAAAGCTATTTGGTAGCAACTTATCTTAAAAATTAGGCTAGTGGAAAAGCAAAAGGAGGATTTTAGATAGGTGCCACTATTATAATCCACTCACATGTGAGGAAGTCCCCCAGATAGCCCAGGTTTCAAGGTATAGATGTTGCAGGCAAAGGTGATTCCTTGTCATGTGCTGATGAACTGGGCTTGAACATCCAAGGCAATGGAATAGATGTGACATATAAGATGTTCCAACCTATGTTCAACTTTTATGCAGTTTGAAGACTTTCTCCATGTTCATTCACACTGATGTGAAGGAGACTGAGACTCTTCTATCTTGAAGACACCATGTAGAAAATCTGGTGTCTGCATAAGAATGATGTTACACTCACTACTAAAGACTAAACGAAAACAATGACATTTATAATGCATGACAGGAACCTACATTAGCTAACAATGATATTTGTTGAAGTAACCAGCCTTAGTATCACTAGACAGCCACTGGTAAATAACACAAGAATGTCAGAAAAGAATCAGATTAAGGGATATTCCAAATTAAGAAAAACATGTAACCCATGGGTTTGAAATACTGTAGAATTGTGAGTTCTTTACTAAACAATCAAGGTATTAGTCACCTGTGCTGTATTGCTTTACTAGGGCTGTGGTTATTTCAAAATATTTTTGAACATACTAAGCATTCTTCCTTTAATTATCTTTTCATTTAAAGAAATGAAATAATTTTAAACTCATAAATACTTCATAAGGAGAACATACAATATTTTCTAATCAGAATTATACTGCAAAATTATTTCTTGATCCTGCTGTAATATTTATGCATAGGAAGCAGTTTTAAGGAAATAGAACATAAAGTTCAATAGATTTTTTTACTTTGTTTCTTCCAGGGCAAAGAATATCTTTAAAATAGAATTCTCAATAAATGTCCCATAAGTTCCAGTATTTTGTTCAAGGAAAAACATCTTTGCATTCCATAATCCAATCTGCATCAACAAATTTTATCAACATTAGGCTGACAATTTGAACATTGCATAAGCACAATGAACACTTTATAATGCTATGTCAACATTGGGAGATCTATGTTTATATGATTAAAATAAAAGTTCATAACTCATAATGTACAGATTCTAGCTGGTAGTATTGGTGATATCCTAATAAAAACTAAACAAGAAACACATGTGTAATCTTGCCCCTTCCAGCAGCACAGATTTAGTGTTATTCATGAATAATTCCAATGGGTAGAGTTTACTATGTTGTATAAATCAAAAGAATATTTCTTCAAAAGTAATATGTAATCAAATAAGAGATGATCTTCATAATAACAAAATATTGGCAGTTACTATACTATATTTTTCATTATTACGGAATGCTGCTGTACTAAAATTGTATGAGATCAAGACTGATAAACTTGGTTCACAGTTTCTTTTTGAAGAATATAGTATTCAATGAAATTTATTCTGATGTGAAAACTTCGAGACTATTTTGTAAACAAGAATTACAAAATTCTTGTTTTGTAATTCTTTTGTAAAAAAGAATTACATAAGAAAGAGTTAAAAATCTAATTGACTTACTCTCTATAACTGTACAATGCATTCCACACAAACAAGGGCATGCTCCTACATTAGATCAATATAACTGAGAATGCCACTCCATCTAGTGCTTACATCCATTGTACATTTCAGAAATAGTCTTTTAAGATGTCTTATATAAAGAAATGGTTTCTAGGGAGAAGCACATTTTTTTGGCCACGTCTGTGTGTCCTTAGTCTGATCTGTGACACCTGGGGATTCAGGACCTGTGGTAAGTTATTGAGACGAAACAGGCCTGCAGCTGTGCCCAGTCATGCCCAGCCCCTGCTGATTTGCATGTGCCAAGAGCACAGTCCACTTCCCTGAAGACTTCTTAATAGGCTGGTCATATATTGTACAGGAGTCAGTCCCAATCAGGACACAGCATGGACATGAGGGCTCTTGCTCAACTACTAGGGCTCCTGCCTCTCTGCCTCCAAGGTAAGGAAGGACAACATTGGGAATTTACTCAGCCCAGTGTGATCAGTGCCACTTGATCCTTTCTGAGGTCCTTTTTTTAACATGCTTAATTGTATGGACATTTGTTATATTTCCAATGTCAGGTGTCATAGGCGACATCCAGATGACCCAGTCTCCATCCTTGCTGTCTGCATCTCCAGGAGAGAGAGTCACCATCACCTGCCATGCCAGTCAGGGTATTAGCAAATGGTTAGCCTGGTATCAGCAGAAACCAGGGAAAGCTCCTAAGCTCCTTATATACACAGCATCCAATTTGGAATCTGGAGTCCCATCAAGGTTCAGTGGCAGTGGTTCTGGGACAGATTTCACTCTTTCCATAAGCAGCCTGGAGCCTGAAGATGTTGCAACTTATTACTGTCAACAATATGATGAGCTTCCTCCACAGTGATACAAGTCATAACACAAACCACTCAGGGAAGCAGAGTTGTGAGGATGGGAGGCCCCTGCCGCTTCTCTTGCTGCCTTCATCTGTTGAGAGTGTTTTTCAGAGACAGTCAGGAATGTTACTGGAAGATTTTTTTAAAGGGACCAGGAAGAACTTTTAACTTATTTTATCATCCCCATGCATCTCATATAATGGGCCAAAGTGGATTTTATTTATGATCACTAGGAATGAATCCCAACCATGAGAGAAGGAATCACTGAAGCATTAAAATAATAAGTATATAATGATTTTTTTTGTTTGAAGCCACAGCCTTGAAGAAAGTGGCAAGGAGAAGTTGTGTTAACATCTGCACCACTGTGATAGAACAAATATCATTCTGCTAACTGGAGAATTTGTCACAATTCTCAACTTCCACGGTGTTGATAATGAGATGGAATCTGTCTCAGACACACAGACATTGAGAAAGGTGGGGAACAAAAACCAGGGTCCAGTGTTTTAAGTCTTGTAAGATATATTCTTCTTTTCCCGGGATTGAGTTTAGGGGTGTTGGATTTTTCCATATAATGTTCTGCTAACATCAAGTACTTGTATGATTTGGAAAATAAGGAAGGTTCATTCTCGATGAACACACGGTAAGAAATATGTATGAAAATGGAGCTTTGTTAAAAGACCATTATAGTTTCATGTCTACTGTTAATGATGGATTATATTTCCTTGGGGGCCTTTCTCAGACTTCACACAGACCCTCAGAACAGAATAAGTACCAGTGTATTGATATTATTTTCATCATCTAATTTATGAGATTTTGTTAATTTGTCATAATAAATATTCTCTTTGCTTATTATATTTTCCTTTCTACATTATGTATCCTTTGCTTTATATCTTTCATGGATAATCATGAAAGATGTGTGTGGAGTATTTTAAACTTTTGTCCTTGTCTGAATAAAAGTATAATTTTGTGTTGTTGTAGTCAAGAAGAAATTTTCCTTTCTTTCATGTTATATAAGATTGGTATGATAACAAATTGTGTTGCTTCCATCGTCTTCTCTGGGAACTGTGCATGTTTTATCAAAAGACTCCTGCTAAAGATCACCTCCTTCCCAGGGATAAACTCTAAATAAGGGTTCCTATTTAATTCAGTCAGATACAGAAAGGAAATGATGAGCTCAGCTTCTCTGCTTCCTGCTGCTCTGATCTGAGAGGAGGAGACATTTTAAGGATCACCATGTGAGGGAAAAAATGACTTTCTTCTCATTATATGAGTAATCTAAGGACCTTGTCTTGTACCTGTGAATCATAACATCACAAGACACTCACACACTTGAAGATTTGAAAATTATCTGGTATTGTCTTTAACAAGAATGATATCATTTTTCCATGTGATTTTCTTTTCACTTCAGTTGAAAATGAGAACATTGTGCTGCTTAAATTTACAACTTTGAGACAAACTTAACTGTCAGAAGGAAGGCAAATGAAGACATTAGTAGATACTTGAGTTGATAGCAATAAAACCGCTACAAGTGTCCCAAAGTTCAGAATCTGATAAAAAAAGAAGAAATGAAAGGTCTTCAAGATGATCAGAACTGTTATCAATCCTATGTGTTTGTAATGAATAATTTTCTACAAGGAATGAAAAGAGGGATCCTAATACATATCAGAGCCTTCCATTGGCACTTTGGAACACAAGAAGAGTGGAGAAACCAGAAAGAGCAAGGCTTGGGGTCTTGTAGCTCCACTGAAGACTAAAGTAGTTTATTCTTAGTGTTTCAATCTAGCTGAATCAAAGTATACCCTTTCTGGAGGTCAAAGAACATTCCCTAAATTGAAATCAAATGACCTTTAATAGGTTTTAGGGTAAATGTCTGTTCAATCTACATAAATATAAACTATATAAAACCCAGTTGTCTTCAGTTCACCATCAAGCCCACAAATCTTAGGCTTCTTTTTATTCATCAAGATTTATCCCTCATTTCACATTTCCTCTTCTTTACTGTCCCTATTTTCTGAAAGAAGATAGCATATGTCTTTCATTACTGAGTCTCAACCTCTGCTTACTACTCATTTGATGGCTTTGTTATTTTCTTAGCCCAATTCATCATGCAGAATAGTCATCTAATAAATATTGTACCCGTTTTTATCTTCACTGTTGTCAAGTTTATGATTTGAGGAATTTATTGTAGATTAGGAAAACAGACTCTGAGGATACGGACATCCACAGCTTGGGATCTTCACACGTCTCACAGTGAACCTCATGCAGGAAGCAGGTTACTTTGTATCTGAAAGGATATTTTCATTTGGGAAGCTGTCACTGTGAGATGCTTTCTGATGTTGTCCTGAGAATAAGGCTCCAAACACCTTCAACTTTCTCTTCATGGAGGATGAAGTAAAAGTGAAAACTGAGCCACTTTCCCAAAGTTTGAGGTTTCCAGCGGTCTGAGCAGAAGATACAAATATGATCACTCTGGGAGACTCCTGGTGTTTTCGTGGACACTGGTCCCTGGAGACGCTTACCTCTGTGTTGTTTCCACCAGTGATGGGCACAGTCACCCTGAGATGCTTCCAGGGTCTCTGAATATTGAAACAAGATGATCTTCCCCCTGCACCTAGCAAGGATGCTCCATAAATGCAGCAGTGTTGTACTTCTCTCAAAAGATTAGAGGAAATGTACCCTGTTCCTGAGAACTATGTAATCATTTTGTGTCCCAAATCATAACACATTTAGATATAATACTTGTAATTCTGAGGTTTCTCTTACTAATGTGATACAAATTCAGAAAATTTATTTCCATACAAATCTTTTCAAAAATTGCAAAATGTATCATGAATTTAACTAAGAAAAAAACATACAATCCAATTTACAGTCATCTTCATACTTCAGACAACTCACTAGTCACCACATCTTCACATAGGCTATCCACAGTGACTAACAGGATTCACAAGGGAGGCAGAGGTGGAGCTTATTTTTGGCAGGGGATATCCATGCTTCCCATGAGGCATAAGGATCACGAAAGCCTGAAGACAATCAGAAGTGATCATGAATGTTCTCTGTAGAAACAACTTCTCCCTACTTGGCTACGGTCCATCTTTGGCTGTGTCATTCCTCTGCATGGTGATGGTGAAAGATCACGTCTATGAGAAAGCACTAGGAAAAGGTGTGTAGGTGTGACCACCTCTGAGGTTCAGAATAGTTGGCAATAGATACACTTAGGGAAGGGAAGTGATTTTTGGCCAAGAGGGAGAGAAGGAGAGAAAGAAAAAAAGAGGGAGAGAAATATTCAATGAACGTTGATGCTGTAATTACTTAGTGGATTCGGCATAGACACCAAAACATCAGGGTTTATTCCATGGAAGCCCTTCATATTAACTTGTATGAGAAAAGGGAATTTACAGATGCAAGTGAAGATTGGTCTGATTATTCAGTGGGCCCTAAATGCAATCACAAGTGTTGTAAAAGAGAAGCAGAGGGAGTTAAAAAAAAGGAGAGTACAATTAAATGGAAACACAGAAACAGAATCTAAAGTGACATAACCAGACCTAAGAAAACCTGCAGCCTCCTGGTTGGAGAGATACAGACTAGACACTCCCCACACAACCTCTGCAGGGAGCCCCACCTGGTAACACTGTGATCATAGTCCAGAGAAATCGATCCTCGATCCAGCGTACAGAACTGGAAGACAGTACATCTGTGTTGTTTTCTGTCCCTTGCTTAAAATATAATCTGTTACAATCGTTATTGGAAACTAACATAAATTGGAGCTCAATGCAATGGTCACTTGTAATCTCCTTGTTCAACTTTCTAATGCTATACATGAATGAGTTGATCATAGCTTTTATAATAGAAAATATCAGGAAACACTTCAGTGATATACACTGTCAGGTAAGTGACAGATGCAGAATAAAATCTGGCCAAATTTTATTGAACATAACACTTTAATATCTTATGTAGAATCTTTTTTCTAAAATATGCAAGCATACATAAAAGAGAGCACTGCATACTCTTCTCTTTAAATAGTTATTCTCTGTGATGAATCTAACTAAACTCTAAGGAAACACTTTAATATCCTAGGACTCCATTTCACTAAGGAAAGAACCAATCATCAGAGCCCATGCTTGGTTTGCCCAGTATCACATGGCCAGTTGAGTGATAAAGATAGGATTTGAACCGGGTATGACACACTTTAAATATGTGTCTTCCTTGTGGACATATTTATCCTATACAGGATTCCATGACCTATCAAATGCAAGAAGGGACAAAACTAAAAAGATGTCATCTCAGAGCTCTCTGCTGCCTCTGCTCCATGTTTTTTTGAACTTAATCTTAAACATAGACACACTTCAGTTTTGTTAACAAAACTCAAAACCTCAAAATACTTTACAAATGGCAGGTAAAATGTGTTCAAATTTAGGTATAGGGAACACCTTGAGCTGTCCTAACTCCTTTTACATCTATATTATTCCTCTAAATTTCTGGCTGATTATCCCCTTCACTGTATTTGTTCTAACATTTAAAAACAAATAAACAGAAACAAATGAACAAAAATTTTCTAGTCCTATCAAGTGTTGCGAATTCAACATTAGGCTCTCACATCAAACAATACCCAGATTAAATTGAGGTATTTTATTGAAGAAATTTTCTACCCGAAAGGACCTCCGGTGCTTGCTTTTTTAACAATAAAACATTCTTTGTTTCTTGTCAGAATTGCAGCACAAATATAAGAAAGTAGAAATTTTGGGAGAGATAGACACTCACTCAGGAAGGCAATGATACTCTCTCCTATTTTATGAGTAACACCTAAAACAAATTGCCATGACTTCACTACTTCCAATTGCACAAATTGAATATCCCACAGCCCGAAAGCCAAGTCTCACCAAGCTAAAATCAAGGAGTCAGGAGTGTTGTGCTCCTTATGGTGGTTTTACAACAGAGAATCCATTTACTTGCTTTGTCAGCTACAAGATGCTCTCACATTCCCTGCTTCAAGGCCACTTCAATCCATCACCAGCATGCTTTCCATTGTCACCTCCTTTCTCTGACTATGACTTTGCTCACTGCCAAATATAAGGACCCTTGATGTTGTCTCAGACTGGTATTTCAGGATACTCTGCCAATGTCAAAATGTTTAATTCAATCACATTTGTAAAGTTCCTTTTGATATATACAGTATCATTTGTAAATTCCAAATGTCATAATTTTGATATCTTTTGGGAGAGGCTGTTATTCTTCCACCAACAACTTATTTCCTTCAAAATGCCCCTGCTCTAAACTAGAACAAAATTACATGGAAGATTTTTGAAACAGAAAGCAGAAATACATATGAGACTCAAGGAACTGAATCTCATATTTATTCCAAGTGGCACTAGCAAAGGAAAATTAAATTTTTCTCAATTTTCCTAAACATCATTAAAATAGTGGCATTAATTCAGATAAGAGATGTTATTCAAATATAAAAATCCATTTTATGTCTTAATCTGAGTCCAATGTTAAGGATTCTGATGCAGTTAGTATATTTATGAGGTAAAAGAAGCACTAGAAGTGAAGAAAGAGAGGGAAGAGAAAATATATAGTATAAGGTCACTCATCAGGCTGAACACTGCTGAGAATGCCTGCAGCTCAAGCACATAGAAATGGGCAAAATGCCTCTGGGTTTTTGTAGTTATGGTGAAGGAGATGGGATGCACAGGCAATTCCACAACGTGTCCTTGAGGAAGTTGTTTCCAGGCCTTTGGTCTGTGAGTGTGTAGACTGAACTGCACTGTCACATTCAGAGAGCACAGTGGTGAGACACAGATAGAGCTCTTGGAAGTCAGCAGAAGTACAGTGAAGGGAAATGGCCAAAGGTACCATCCCTGAATGCTAATCTAGACAGAAGAATGATGTAGTATTTTCCATCCTCCCTGGACAGGATCCTGGCAGGTTGTTTGATAGCAAGTTTCTTTGACATTTAAGAGCTTAGAAAAGCATCAGGAGAATTGTGCACAGGCTGCCACAGTATAGGGTGTTCAACAAAAGAGAGGCATCAGTAAGACCCCTCAGAGTCTTCATACTCCAGGTTCTGGTTGCTAAAGGCAAAGATAGTTCCTGTCATTCTGTTGCTAAACTTGGCTGAGAAAGCCAAGGCAAAACTATACCTGAGATATATGAGGTGATCATAGGTTGTCCAAGTTCTAACAAAATGCATGGTGTTTCCCCAAGCACATCTGCACTGGCTGGATAAGAGATCAAAACTCTTTCTTCTGTACATGGAGGTGGCAAGGCTGGTATCTTAGTCAATATGATGATACCACTTGCTGCTGAAGAGTGAAAAAAGAAAGAAGCATTTATAATGCATGGCACAGAAATGTGTTGCACAGCAGTCATTTTTGTTGAAGAAATAATGTCTATCATCACTAGTTCTCCCTAAGTGCTGAAGAACTGTGGGAAATACTACCAAATGGCATAAATGTAGCAGAACATGGGAAATCCCGAATTATGAAAAGTACAGCCCATTTAGTCCCGAGGTATAAAAGATACCTACGGCAACAAATGATGATGGAACTTGTGATTGAGCCACTAAGTGAGGTACGATTTTCCATCTTGTGCTTATGTCCAGTATACATTTTGAAAATATTCTTTAAAATGTCTCCTGTAGGTAAATGGCCTCCAGGGAGAAATATATTCTTTGCAGGCAAATCTGTGTTTCTGTTGTCTGACGAGGGATACCTGTGGATGCTGGGCAAATGCCAAGTAATTGAGAAGAGCCAGCTGCACTGTGTTCAGCCCTGCCTAATACCTGATGATTTGCTTATGCATAGAACATAGTCTGCTTCACTGAGGCCTTCTTAAAAGGCTTTCACACCCTGCTCTAGAGTCAGTCCCACTCTGGACACAGCATTGACAAGTGGGCCACTGTTCAGAGACTCCTGGTGCTCTGGTTCCCAGGTAAGAAAGGACAATACTAGAATTATTTCAGCCCATTGTGTTCAGTTCTGCCTGTCACTTTAGGAGGTTTTCAATGTGTTTAGTTACATGTGTATTGTTTTGTTTCCAATATCAGGATCCAGATGTGACATTCATATTTTCAAGTCTCCATCCTCCCTGTCTACATCTGTAGAAGAGATGGGCCAGGCAGGGCAATAGCAGTTACTTAACTTGGTATCAGCAGAAGCGAGGGAAAGCAACTAAATTCCTGATATATTATGCATCCAATTTGCAGCCTGGAGTCCCATCAAGGTTCACTGGCAGTGGGTCTGGAACACATTTTACTCTCACCATAAGCAACCTGGAGCCTGAAGATGTTTTGACTTATTCCTGTCTGCAATATGATGAGCTCCTTCCCATATTTATATAAGTCAACAAAAACCATGCAGGGAAGCAGAAATACGAGGTTGGGTTGTCCCAGCTACTCCTCCTTGTACGCCCATTCACCAGAATGATCAGCACATGTACTTATTGTTACTGGGAGTTTTTGATGGGTGGGATGAAGGTGAATCCTCTACACCCCAGCTCTTTCCTATTCTTTAACCCCATAGTACAGATATGGTAATGCCTCTCTTGATTTAACAGAGGACAAAAATCTAGCTTACGGCAATTGTTGGGATTCATTTGCAAAGTAGAAGTCACTCCAGTATTCCAAGTATGAATTTTTTGAAATACTGGATATTAATGTCCAAGCTACAGCCTTTTCAAGGCTGGGCTATGTTATTGAAAAAATTGAGCACTTCAGATATTTCCTAGAGACACAAGAGACCATCCACCAGTGAAAGTGAAGGATGCCTTGCCTTACGGGGTTTCCTCTGCCTTGTATAGAAAACTCAAGTGTAGCATGCTGATGTTCTCAGCTGCTGGCGGCACTTCACAAGTGATCCTCCCTTCTTTACCCTTGCCCCTGTTAATGACTGCATATATCAATGAATATTAATTCATACTCTACTGACTTTTAATCTCTTGGAGGTCTCCTTATTCATAAATTCAATAGGAAATCAGAGGGAAGATAGTTATGTAAATGGCTTCCAGAAGTCAGATGACATGGCAGACAGCTTCATACTAAAAAGAAATTAAATACGCAGCTAACCAACAATAGCAATTTATACTCCACTGTACTGGTTTATTAGAAATCATGTAATTTTGTATTAGTTGGTCTTTTTCCCGACATTTTATGCTTTTCTGTTTGACTATTTTCCTTTTTTTTACCTATAATGCACACACTTAATTACTGTAGATTTATAACAAAGAAGGAAAATAAAGTCAAAAGATATAATATTTCTAGAATTGGGATATTTCTCAACTCTCCTAGGTCCATTGAATTTCTAAAAAATATAGATTTACTTTTTAAACTTAAAATTTCACTTGTGGGATTCTAATAATACTGCATTGTTTTTATGTGTCAAATTGGAAACTGCTAATGTACTATCTTTTAATCCCATCTATAAACATGGAAGTATTCTTTTTTACTAGTGTCTCCTCTTAATCAAAAGCAGACATCTCCCTATCATTTCGTATAGAGAATTTACTAACTTATTATGTCTAATGATTTATTTTTTACTCTTTAATAATATGTGTACAACTTTTATCAGCAAATAAATATATTTTGCTGCTCCACTGCTAAAGTTTAGACCTTTTATATTTTGCCATATTGCATTTGGTGGACCTCCCCATGTAATTTTGGATCCAGGAGCTTATAGTGACATTTCAGAGTTTAATAAAACCTGAGG
Organism: Castor canadensis; assembly: GCF_047511655.1. Lineage (NCBI taxonomy): Eukaryota > Metazoa > Chordata > Mammalia > Rodentia > Castoridae > Castor > Castor canadensis. Next base: position 78,494,775 of record NC_133397.1, on the reverse strand, counting down.
GATAAAATGATACATATTTTATCACTGAAGATGATGTCTGTCATGGAGATTAGCCAACAATTTATAACAACAAGGTAGGTTTCCATTATTCCAGTCTTGCTGACAGATTTATCATAAATAGCTATTGACTTTTAGAAATGATTTTTTCAGAGATAATCATACAATTTTTGTTCTCAATTCTATATAAATGATAAATTATACAGATTCATTTTCTAATTAAACATAGCCTTGTAGAATATATTTCACTTGCTAGAGATGGATTATCTTTGAGAAGGAGAAAATGAAAGAGTAAAATGAGGAGGAAGAAGAGAAGAGGGGAGGAAGAAAAGGAAAAGGAGGAGAAAAAAAGAAAATTTAAATTAATTTTGTTCCTTTCCTCTTAATTCCAGACCCCCTTAATTTATCAGTCAAACCAACTTTGTCAGGAAATAGATTTTGAATAAAATGAACACCATTTCTCTCTGTGAAAGAGAGAAGTTTATGAATTTTATGCTGTCAGCTGTGTATCTGTAGTGGGAACCTTGTATGTGTGTGCTTACTGTCCTTGTTGCCACTGTCCTCCTCAACAGCACCAAGCAAATCACATGACAAAACTCTATTATTTCCAATGTGTCTATCTTGGTGAATAATATCTGCCTTAATCTCAAAAACCTAGTGATTTTTGATAAGCATAAGAATAACACTGAAGACTTTTGTTCATTTTAATAAAATTGGACAAACATCAAGGTAATGTAGATATTCCTTTGGGTGGTGAGCCTTGAATTATTGGATTGCCTGTACACATATGTACTCATCATATGTACCATATGTATTGCCATGATTAGGTACTAACCATTAGTCTAGACATGGCCTATGATTTTCTATTATATTTTAATTTCATTCTCTTTTTCTATTTTGTCTCATATAAATATCTTATTTTGACTTGCTAATTTCTTTACAAATGTGTTGACAAAATCCCCCTTTACAAATCATTGTTCTATAGCATATTCCTTCTACTGAGATATATTGCAAAACCATTGGGAATAACTTCAGGACATCATTCTGGCACAGACTCCAGATTGATGAGAGTATTTTTATATTATTGCATATTATGGACTAAATATTGGAGAAAAGATGATAAAAAGGCTAAATCAAGAGTATAGAAGAAAGGACAACAATGTGACATTCTTTCATAGGGCAAATCTGATCAAAGATGAAGGAAGGAATACACTGACAAGGTCCTTGTGGGGATGACCTGATGTATTTGTTGTTAATTGAGGCAAAACTTCTTAGGATTAATTAAGTATGTGAGTCTGTTAGTGAAAACACAAATCTATAACCTAATGTGAGTATGAATGAAAGATGTTTGAAATTCCCAGAAATACATTATAATATTTAATATTAGTGTTAGCATTTACACAGATGTGGAAACATAGGAAAAGAGAAGTTAAGGAACTTGATTGATGCCACGCAGCCATTAACAGCAAATGTCACGTCCTCAGTCTACATTGTTTGACCTCAGGTTTTGCATGAGTAGCCAAGGCTTATGCTCTTTTTCCTGAATATTCAAAGATTTTGCTTATAAGTGCCAATAAAACTATTTCGTCAAGACACAGAATACAGATGGAAAAACAAAAGAACTTAACTGCTTCAGAGAAAACAACGTATTGATAGGAATGATGTCCAGAACCAGAGAATGTAAGCCAAAGAGCTGCTCAGACTGTGCATTGGGATGCAGGATGTCCTTGGACAAAGCACAGCCACCCAATGAGCACAACTTGGAAGAACAGAAATAAAGAACATGTTGGATTCCATATAGATCATGACAAAAAGCATAGGTTTCTCCACTGATGAAGAGCAGGGAGCCTGAGTCAGGACTGATAGATGGTGATGTCATTCACTGTGAGTTCAGAGCTCATCTGTGCAGTTGTGGTCATCCTTGCACTCACACTGTTGTGGTTAACTGAGTATTGCTCTTTATTAATTCTTCCAAAGAAGTATAAGGCACCTTCAGAATTCTTAAGAAGAATGCAAAGCAGAAAAGGAATGTCATGTCTGGAAGAAAGTTCTAATCAATTCTTCAACTTAACTTAAACAATAATGCAGTAAATGAAATAACTGGATGCATTTGTGTTAGAAATAAAGAGATGGAGCACGGGCATTAATTTTCCTCTCCACATATTGTGCAAACACATTATGGTTGGTTCTAGTTGATACGTGAATTAGGAATACACCATTTGGGCTGGATGCATGGCTTAAGTGGTAGTGCACATCTGTTACAAGCCCAAAGTCCTGAGTTTAAAACCCATACCACAAAAAAGGACAGGAGAGCATGGGAACTAAATTCTGTGACCAAAGGCAAGAAATTCTACCCTGAGGCTAAGTGTGTTTTCTGACATAACCACCTGAGCATTGTTTACTCAGTATAGAGAAGATCAGGTTAATGTCTGTGGCTGGGAGCCCAGCTTTCCTCTCCTCAGATGCTTTGCATCCTCCTCCCAGTCCTCCCCTCTCTGCAGAACCCATATAAATGTCCAGATCAGTGCCCCAGGGAAGAGCTGCCTTAGGTAGGGCTCAGAGTGTACCCTAGAAGCTCCATTTCTGCTCTTCTTCTTCTTGTCACTTTGGCTCCCAGATGAGAGAAACACAAGGTGATTACAAATCTGAAAGTTCTCTCATGTCTTTGGGTCCTGTGACTGGGCACCTCTGCTCTATAAACACAATATTTAAAGCTCATTCTAGATCAACCACACTGACTCTGCCAGGAGACACAAGTTTGATCAGAATTATGTGGGTGAATTTTCTGTTTTATTTTCTATCTCACATACCCACTCGAGATCTGTTGTCACAGTCTCCAACCTGCTGCCTTTGTCTCTAAAAGAAAGAGCTATGCTCACCTGTAGGGCAAGTCAGAGTGTAAGCACCAACCTAGCCCAGAGACATGGGCAGACTTCTTGGCTTCTCATTTATGATGCATCCATCCTGGCTCCTGGCATTCCAGCCAGATACAGTGGCAGTGTGACAGACAGACTTTACTCCCACCATCAACATCCTTGAGCCTGAGGATTTTCCAGTTTATCACTGTTATCAGTATATGTGGGTGTCCCACAATGGCTCACTCTGAATCATAAAACCTCCGTGAGACCTTTGTTAATTTTTGCTCACATTAACTGTTTCCTTTATGAACAGCTGCTATGGTGGTTGCTCAGCTTTTGTCTGTCACTATTAGAAATCTTGTGCTTCTGAAAAGATTTTAACTTCTATTCCTGGGAATTTCCTCAGATGTAGTTTCACGGCCATGTTCAGGAACAAATTTACTGTCAAAGACATCTGGTCAGATGTATATGAGTGGACACCTTTAAAAGTACACATGCTGTGCCCTCTGCAATAAGGCAGCAAAAACACCAAATACCGAATACAGAAGCTATTGTAATATTCAGATAAAAGGACCAGGTGCAGAGAAAGAGCTAAAAATCTCTACAAAGAAACTATAATAATTAATAAGAGAAATCAGTGGATTCAAAGTTATACAAAATCAAAATTTTACATAGCTACTTCATATAATCTAAATTAAAATTATAAAACAAACCACTTGTAATATCATCACACATATCATAATTTGAAATAAATGTGTAAGCCTTTCACACTTAATTCTCCAGAATATTACTTAATAAGAATCAAATAAGATCTCAGGAAATGGATGACAACATTCATGCTAATGTTTGAAAAGCTTAATATAAAAAATACAGCAATTCTCAAAAGTAATGCTCATTTACTGTTAGTGGGAATATAAACTAGTACAACTGCTATGGAAAACAGTATGGAGACTGCTCAAAAAACTAAAAATAGAACAGTCATATGATTAAGCAATACCACTCCTAGAGATATACCCAAAGGAATGTTTGTCAGATTACAACAAAGACACATGCATACCCATGTTTATTGCGGCATTATTCATGATAGATAAGATTTGGAAACAGATTAGATCACCCATTGCTGAAGAATGGATTAAGAAAAGGAGATATTTATATATAATGTAATTTTACTCAGGCACAAAAAAGAATGAAATTTTGTCATTTCCAGGTAAATGGATGGAACTGGATAACATCATCTTAAGTTAGCCAGGCTCAGAAGGCCAAAAGCTGCATGTTTTTGCTCATATGAGCTACATAGACCTCATACAAATGAGCAATTTTATGAAAAACTAGTCATAGTAAGAGGAGTCACAGACAGTAGGTATAGGGTAAATGAACTAAACTGAGATGAATATGGTTGATATACTAGCTATACAAAAATGAATATAGAGATCTTAAACTGGCTGAAATCACCATAAGAAATGAACTAAGGTAGAATAAAGAAAAATAGAGGACATGAATATTTTGGGATTATAATACATGTATACATGGAAATATCATGAAGAAACTCCTATGCAGCTACCTTTATCTCAAAGAAGCAAAAATAACATTTTTTTCTTTTTTCTTCTAAAACATCAGTGAATCTGAGGGCAGAACAGGTCCTTCCCAGGGTGGGGGGTCAGAATTGTACCAGTGGGAGGGGGCAAGTGGCAGGGAAACAGGTAAGAGGGTGAATATACTGCAAACATTGTGTTCACATGTATGTAAGTGTAAAAAATATGCCTCTTTAAACTATTCCAGGAATGGAGTCAGGGGGAGGATAAAGGAGAGCAGTGGGCAGGTGAATTCAAGTCGGATATATTTAATACATTATAAGAATTTTGTAAATGCCACAAAATACCACCACCCAGCCCAACAATAAAAAAAAAGATCAACTGCAAATATCCAAGAGAAACACCAGAGTGAGTTCAACCAAGCTGGCTGGTAGAGCAGAAAAGAATGTTCAGAGACACACTAGAAAATATGAGGAAAGTTTTTAATGCAAGGCTGACTTTGGACGTCAAGGTAGAAAGAATGTATTTTCTTTGAATCAAGCTTTGTTAATAACACGTGTGAATGTGAAACACTATTAAGAAAAGGTGTTCAACATTAATAATCATCAGAAAACTAGAAATGGACATCACAACAAGTTAGTGCTTAATATTATCAAAAATGAATAAAAATAAAGTCTAGTGAAGCCAAACACAGTTACAGGGATGAAGCAACAGAAAGCTTGCACATTGAGTTCAGAACATGAAGTAGTACACAGGTTGGAGGACCTGTGTACACTCAGATCACCTCTTATCCAGACACACCACTTTGAACATGTATAGATGTGCACTAAACCAAAGGTGTAATAATGTGATAGCCACAAACTGGGAACAAAGTAAATGCCAATTAATCATAAAATAAATAAATAAATAAACAAAATGAGTAATATACATAAATCCAATACTAAATATCAATATAGATGCAGTTATTACATGCAAGAATCTCAGCAAATCTCACAAGCCTAATGCTGTACAGTTCTAAAAGCTGGATGAAGTAACCAATGAAATTAAAAACACTGTTGGGCATTTTATTGAGGAAGAGTGAGGTCAATGGTGTGATGAGGTGGATACAGAGCACCTCTGGGTACCAATGTTGAGTTTCTTATGTTGGGATTTTGCCAAATGCATTAACTCTGAAAATTTAGTGAACTTTGTTAATGTGTGGAAAATGCATGCATGTATGTGTGTATATACGTATGTAGATTTGTATATGAATATATATATATGTTTTGATTTTGAGTGTTTCTATAAATGTGAGATTTATCTTCCAAAAATTTATTAAAGGAAACAACCTAGGTGTGAGAGCATTGCTCAAGTGGTAGACATTTGCCTAGTATGTGTGAGGCCCTGGGTAAAAACCCGAATATCCCCCCAAAATGTTTTATTCAGCTACAAAGAATAAAACTTTATCATTTACAAGTAAATGGATGGAACTGGAGAACATCATATTAAGTGAAGTTACCCAAGGCTCAGAAGGTTAGAAATCTCATGTTCTCCCTCATATGTGAATTATTGAACTAAAGCAAATACAGTAATATTATTAGACATGGGTCACACACTATGGGGAAAACACATTTTGGAGGAATAGGGAAAGGGAAGGAAACTTAAAACTTGAGTGTGCTTGACGTACTCACTGTAGAGGAGTGAGTATAGTAATCATAAACTTGCCTAGGCCACTATGGGAAGGGGACTAAGAAATAGTAAAGAGGTCTGGTGGAGATGAACCAATGTGGGTTATAATAAACATGTGCACTGAAGCAAAATTTACTCCCTCCTTTTATATTCTCAATCACAGACCAACTACAAAGCAATATTTTATAGTAAGTGGCTTTCAATTCATACGAAAGGCAAATTTTCATCATGTTTTCTACTCACTATGTGTTCACAAGTTTGAACATATGTATGTCCAAAATTCTATTGCTTACCCTCCCACAATCACCCAGGTGGAGCCAGGAGATGCCCACAGTCCTGTGAGCAGGACACCCACCAGACCCCCGAACTGTGATATCATCCAAATCCATGCTCTCCTGAGATGCTCAGCCTCTTACTGTAACAGAATAAGTTGAAGTATCCAAAGGACTGCTGGAGACCACGCTGGGCTCAGGTGTGAGTGGTACCAAAACCCTTGAGGAAAAGGTCATGAAGTCCTCAGGGATGGGTACTATACACTGGACAGTATCAACTGGACCCAGGGTATGTCCAGGACAGCTCAGTCTACTCCTCCTCCCTCACTGAGGACTAACACCAAAAAACTGTCAGGGAGTTCTAGGTTATTGCAAGAGAAGCCAACTAAGGTTCTCTATTGATTTCATGGCTGCTGGGACACAACCATGTCATCAGAGTGGTTTAGATAATTTTCATGGAATTTGCCCTTTTATGTCAAATTCCCTTCATTGTTACTCTGAGATCTAAATTTGACACTAAATTCTTTATTGCTGTTATATTAAGTTTCACCTACCCTTACATCAAAAACACACTAGGGGGCAGTCAACTCAAATTATCTTCTTATCTAGTCTAAACGTTTTTGTGTTTTGATTATCTCATTGAGATTTTATTGCTATGTAGATGGTTAGGCAAATTATACCCAATCTTACATTTTCCTTTCTCTGAAAAGTGAACTTCAGGACAACTTCCACATTTTTCTTTGTCTTTTCTTTCAATTACAATTTTCTTGTAGTTGAACTACAATTATGACTAATATAGTAAGTTCGGTTTTGATCTAAGAAAATTATTTTTACTGAATCTTGAAACCTTAAGGTTTTGTTTTTGTTTAGATACATCCTCTGTGGTATCATTATTTTCTGAAATACATTCCAGTTAATATCTGCATGTAACGTTTGTTTTCTCCCCTTTATTTGGCTTACATTGGGGAGTTTAGATGCAAACTGATTTCTTTTGGAAGAGGATTAAACGTACTACCATAAATACTCTCAGTAGTCACCTAATGCTGCTAGCATATCAGGGCTCCTGGATGTGGTATGTATTGCCTTTTGAAGTCAAGGGGAGCTATAACAACTTCCTTCCCTGATGCAAGAGAAGTGTCATAAACACATTGCAATGGAAAATGTACTCCTCCTCCTTCACCCTATTCATTGTGCACATGTGAGGATTTTTGTAACAAAAAAAGATGTAACTTAGATCCGGCCTCAGAGGAAAGTCTCTATACATAAGAGCTGGACAGCCTCTCCAAGTAAGGAAAAACAGACTCCAAGATTTTAATTTAGAAAAAGAAGCAAGCTTCAATTCTAGGTGCACGGGGCTCAAGAATCAACTCCCACCGGTTTTCAATTGAAGTTTCCTCTGCATTGATTTGAACTTGATTCTTACCCAAGGAAAAACTCTCTTTAATAATAAAAAGAGCAATATCAAAAGCAGGTATTGGGCTGTGCGGGTTGACAAGTCTATAGAACATGTAATTTTATCATACCCCCCACCCCCCATCATGAAACTCATTGTGATGGCAAACTGTCCCACCATGACAATTGTCCAAGTCACAGGACTCATATTGTTAAAGGTGCCAAATTTCTTTTGCTGAAAATAACTGACTCCTTATTGGAGCTCACAAATTAATTAGAAACAGGAGAAAAGCTTGGCCTCTCTGTTTCTATTTTGTACCTCTTGTCTGTTGCTATAAGCCACTCTCTCCTGCATCCACCTTGCAATCAAGGAAGGACAGGAATGATTCTTAACATCTTTACAGCAATGAACAATACTACCCCTAAGGAATAGCAACAGCAGAGTATTACAGGAGAGACCAAACTTCTAAATAAGGACCATTACCTTTATTGGTTTGGCTATACCCCAGAGCAGGAGAAATCATGTCTTGGGGACAAAATTGCTTCTCTCAAGTGATGACAGCACAGTAACTTTTGCAGAATTCTTGAAGAATAGGACTGAGATCATGATCAACCAGGCCACACTGAGACACACCTGGGACTAGAACTGTTTATGCATACCTTTCGTTCCATGCCCTAATTTTTGCCTATATAAAGCTAAAGTCCATGTCTGTACCAGGAATATGGCTAAAGATAGACGGATTGCTTACTTTATGTTTTCCACTGGATGTCCCTAACTATGTAACAAATCTTTATCTACCCTTACCATATCTTTTTATTGGGCTCATAGGGGAGAGCAGCTGTATCTGATATGCAGATGCCCAGAAGTTTGGGCCTATGTTCCAAAATTCTGGTTTCAAGAGCAGCCTACCAAATTCATGTCCCTGAACCAATAGCAATCTGGAAACCCAGAAAAATATTACAATACAATTAACATGCATAAGTCTTCACTTTTTCTTCACTGTTGTCAAGATTAGAGACTCACCTTAGGAAAACTTCAGCTCCCTACCTGGACCCAGTGGGTGGCTGTTCTCATTCCCTTTTACAAACTTACAATTTAGTGTCCAGTGCATAGGGGGCATATTTCATTGTTTCTCAGTATTATTGTCCAGGACACAGAAGGGACTGTTAAAGTAAAAACAGAAATTGTTTTTCAAAATTAGACATATGGTACTTTCTGTCAAAAAATATAGAGAAATTTCTAAGTCTTTTTGACCAAGAATTTAAAAAATATTTTAATAGGGAAACATATCTGCAGACAAGGATGAAATAAATTAAAACTGAAGCATTAAAAGGTTTTATTAATTTCACATTAGCAAAATTGGACATTAGGATGGTTTTATTATAATTTCATAAAACAGCAATATGTTTAAAATTCAAGCATCTTAAAGAATACTTTATGAGAATATTATTTTCAAGAATATATTTTTAATAGAAGAAACAATGATGGGATTCTCTCTGCTTCTCTTCTACCAATAGCTTCTGGTTCCATAGTGGATAATGAGAGTATTATTTTCTTGGAGCTCCTATAACAAAGTACCACAATCTTGGTGGCAAAACCATCAGAAACTTATACTATCATAGCTCTGGATAGTTGAAGATTGAAATTATTACTTCAGTGAAGCTTTGACACAGCACCCTGATATGGGTGCATAATTAGCATAGATGAAGGTCCTAGAAAACCTCAGTGAAAGGTCCATGTTATACTGAAACATGTACCAACAGTGGATCCAGTACTTGATGTGCTACTGTGTGGACTCTAGCCTGAACTGTCAACTTGAAGCTGCGGCTGCTCCACAAACAGGCCACTGTTGAGACTGAGGGTATCGCACAGAACAAAAAAGGAAACTAAAATCAGTGATAAGACCAGATTCTATATGAAGGCAAAATATAGTATGGAGACAATCTCTCGAAACAGCACTCAGAAACAGCATAAACAAATAAACTCATTCCATATTCATTCTATTACACTGCCCACATGGAATTCTTACTTTTTTGTTTTGAAAAAAGTTCTCTCTATGTAGGCCAGGCTAGAGTTGAAGTAGATAGTCTCCTGCCTCAGTCTCCTAAATACTGGAATTACATGTTGTGCAACTATCCATAGCAGGAAATAATTCTTAGGAACTGCTTTGATTAATATGGCCTATAATATAGTGAGGAAGTGTTGAAAGGACAGGATATTTACCAGACTGTACAATCCTTTTACAAATAATTTCGTATTCATACTGGGAAACATGAAACTCTCTCCCTTTTTCCTCTGTTAGCTCTCAATCTATAAGTGATAGAGTATTTTTCTCCCTATCAATTTATTTTGATTTGAGTGCTCTTATGGATTTTATTGGATGCCAAGGATAGGCATTTCTAACACTTGTTGATAAAAATCCTAATGACTTACCCTAATAACGGAAAGTATCAAATGATTCTTCAAAACCTTAATTTTGTATTATTATTGGATAAAGTCTTTGGACATTAGTACTGTTGGGGGTGGATACTGGATTCCTCTCTAGACGAACCAAGAAGGAATCAACCAGGGTGAACTTCTGTCTCCATAAGATTGACTTGCTAAAAAATTCCATATTCTTGAATCTGATGAGGTGATAGGGCCATATATAGTGTCCTCCCCACAGATCCAGAGGCTCACAATGTGGTCCTTCTGTTCACTGCTGCATGGATTGCAATAGTTTTCCTACAAACACAGAAGAGTTTTTCTGTCACTGAACTTATAGGAGCAGGTCTTACTCCTTGGCTCTTCTCAAACTTTTGTAGCCATGAGAAAATTTGCATATTTTACTCTAGTTCCTCCTTCCTAAGTTTATGATAAAAGCCCAGTTGTAACCTTGTCTTAACTGACTAGGACTCCTCAGTCCAGTTCTGAAAATGAGGTGCCCTGCTCAGCTCCTGGGCCTGCTACTGTTCTGGATCCCTGGTAAGGATAGAGGGAAGTGTGGACAAAGTTAGGGTGGGATTGTGAACTCTGGGACCCATTATTTCCCATATGTGTTACATCTATATGTGAGATGTGCAGTTCTGGTCCTCCAGCATGAACATGTTAGGTTTACATTTGTGATGACGAGGAAGATTCCAGAAGAAGGATAGTCCTATGTTCTTGAAAAAGACTAGCACTGATGTTGACAAGTGGTATATGAGAATTATGTAGTCCTCTTTATCTTTGCAAATCTCTGTTTTTTACATGCAGTATTCTTAGAGAATCAACCAAAGTCATAAAAATGATTGAGAGAAAATAAATTACGATGAAAAAAATCACTGAAGTGCCTTAAGATGTGTACATATGACCTACACTTTTGTCATATTATGATTTCAGGTTCCAGTGGGGATGTTGCATTAACCCAGTCTCCACTCTCCCTGCCCACCACTCCTGGAGAGCCGGCCTCCATCTCCTGCAAGTCCAGTCAGAGCCTCTTGCATAGTAATGGAAACACCTATTTGTATTGGTACCTGCAGAAGCCAGGCCAGTCTCCACAGCTACTGATCTATTTAGTTTCTAATCAGTTTTCTGGGGTCCCAAACAGGTTCAGTGGCAGTGGATCAGGGACAGACTTTACACTGAAAATCAGTAGGGTGGAGGCTGAGGATGTTGGAGTTTATTACTGTATGCAAGGTACAAATGATCCTCCCACAGTAATACAGCCCCAAACAAAAACCTCCTTGCTTCGTCTGGCCCAGCTGTCCTCAAGCCTTTTTGTCTGGGGTACAGAACAGCACATTCTCTGGATCTGTTGAAGAGTAGAAGAATAGGTCACATTTGAGGCCTCTGGACAAGGAGGGGGTTTACTGTATCTGAGGGACACCTGCCAGTTCCTATAGTCTTACATGTCAGAAAATAGGCAATGAAGGCAACCCATATGCCCTTAGATTAGCCAGGCATGATTGAGGAAGTGGTAACTTATAAATTCATCCTAATTCTCCCTACTTTGTGCACTTACAATGATTATCTTCTTCATTATAATAATCATATAATTGAGTTTGAGGATGACATATGTCTATCAGCTTTAATACTTGTTGTTTTGGTTTTGTCTTAGTTCCGTATTTTGGTTGACCCATTGACTGTACACACAGCAGGACAATATTTGGAGTTAATATTTGGAGTTAATACATAAAAATGACAGTGCTTCCCTGCTCTCCCCACTCTTCCCAGTTCAACTTTCTTTTAGCATTCATCCTTTTTCAGTATGGGAGAGGCATAGCACTGTTAAGCTGCTGAGAAAAACTATCTATGCTTTTGGTTTTCAAATTTCTGGATGCACTTTGTCCATATACTCCAAAACAAAGGTCTTATGCCAAAAGGCTATGAATAGTCTTAGTCACAACATGCTGAAATGGAAGGCACCTTATCTGAATTCCAAAGTTGGAGTTTAAAATAAGATGCCAAGCCTGGGAAAATTATGGAGCATTGAAATATGTCTTTTTTTAAAACAACAGAATCTAACATTTATTGAATTTTCACTTCATACCAGATTCTGTGCTATCCTTGTTTTTGATCATCAAAGCAATCCTACAGATTAGGCACAAAAACTGCAAATGATTTGTCCTTACCTGAGACTTTAGAAAAAGCAACTCAGGGGCAGAGCTCAACAATCTATTTTAACAAACCCTCCAGGTAATTGTTTAGCATACATATTGAGAGCCACTATGCTAAATTGCGCCATCTGAAGAAACTCTTTCTTTTTGGTGGTGTTGTGGTTTGAGCTCAGGGTTTCTTGCTTTCTTGGCAGGTGCTCCACCACTTAAGCCACACTTCCGTTCTTATAACCCCAGTTATTTTGGAAATAGAGTCATGCTTTTTACCCATACAGTTCTCTTAATTTATGCTTCTTGCCATCGCTGGAGTAACTGGTCTACATCACCAGTTGAGATGGGGTCTCAATGGGGTTCGAGGCTGCCCTGGAACCACAATCCTCTGATTTAGCTTCCCTCACCACGATGCCCAGCTATTAGTTGAAATGGGATTTTGTGAACTGTTTGCCTGGGCTGGCCATGAACTGTGAGTCTCATGATCTCAGCCTCCCAAGTACCTAGGATTATACACATGAGCCACCAGTGCCCACTCACCGCAAGAAACTTCTGAGGGTCCCTTGATTTTTGTTGGAGGGCAAGGGGCTATTTCATGTTTGTTTCTTAATTTCAGTGCCTTAAAGTATGCCTGATGCATGGGAGATACTCAGAAATTGGGATTGCATGTCATGGATGAGTCTGTAATGACTCCCATAGCTCTGTACAGGATGATCCAATAATTTGCATGACCATTTTAACCGGATGTTTTCCTGTTTCTTGTGTAGAAAGGTCTGGAGTTCATTTTCAGAAACCTGTATTCTGAGACAACAGGACCAACTTGCATTGATGAGATTTTCACACTTGAATTGGAACATTCTTCTTATAATATCCATCCCTGACTCCTTGTGCTAGTATTCTCACTACATGGGGTATCACATGGAATGCAGAGGATTTCTACTGTATTCTTGTTACTCAGAGGGTCACATAAAAGAGTGGGCAACTGACAACTGAAAAATCACATATATAAAAGTATCAATGTTTGAAATAGTAAATAAAGCAATAAAAGGAGCTACACTTTAAAACAGATCATTGCTAACAAAATTGTGTAACAGTGTGGTTAGTCAGATTCCTATCACTAAAATAAAAAACTGAGATAATTAATTTATAAGAGCAAATGGTTTGGGACTCACAATTTTAGGGGTTCCAATCCAAGATGAGTTGACCCCAGTCGTTGGGCCTGTGGTGACACATCATGGTAAGTGTTTGGCAGAACGCCTCACCATATGGCCAGGAAGCAAAGGAGAATGAGGAGAGGACAGACCTTCAATGACCTAAGTGTCACTTAATGGTTCCATTACAGGGGTCTTTGGAAGACATTTAGGATCCAAACTACAGCAAGTGGTTATTAAAGATGTTGTATTTGTTACTTTGTCAGGAGCACAACCACAGGAATCAGTAGACCACCAATCAGTTCCAACTCTGCTTTGTGCCATTCTCTACTCATATATTGATGTATGAACATTTATGGTTTCTAAGCCTATGATTATTTTTAATCTGAAAAATAGAGAACATAGCTCTACATACCTCATAAATTTATTAAAAGAATCAAAAAACATAATTTATAAGGGTTTGTACTATCACATGTGTTCTTAAAAAAGCCTAACAGCCCCCAAACAATGTAATTTTTTAAATTACATTGAGGACTTCTCTTAAAACTATCATACTAATAAAAATACCACTGAAGTTCAAAAGACAAGTTAAATTCCTAATGAAGAAATCATCCAGTATATTTGGAACTTAACCTTGAGGAAAGAAAAAAGTTTTAAAAGGAGTGTGAGAACAGCTTGGTAAAAGGGGAATAAGGAGGATTGAGACTTTTGAACTATGCTGACAGGTCAAAATACACAAAGTACCAGATGTATGATCTTTCCATGTGAGAATTTGACCTATGAAAACTAAGTGGATTGCATACAGTTCTGAACACTTGCTGGGTCCAGTTGTGCAATGTTCCTTCATTTTCTTGTACTTAAGTCAAACAACTAATATGTGAGGAAAAGAAAATCAAATATGAACCTATGCATTTTCAGTTGACCTAGTTCCCTTATTTACAACTCCTTCTCTGCTAATTGTCTTTGCAACAACAAAGCAGTAATAAAACAGGCTATATTTGAGATGTATAAAGCACAATTCAAATGTAGCCTACTTTTATTAACATTATTTTTTCCAGGTTTATAAAGAAAGGCTTAATAGAACCAAAATCAAATTCTTTAAGATTATTTTCATCAAATCTTCAGCAGAAAAGCATAAGGTAGTGTGCTGAGTATTTTAAGGAATATTAGTCGAATGAATTATTTTTTGGCCTTTGAATTCTATTCTGAATGATTGGGATGTGTCTTTGGATAAAGCAATCAGTTAATATACCTTTTTTTCACAAAAATTCTACAGTGTTTCCAAGATAATCTTGAAATCTCCAAGAATTAGGTGTTTAGAATAACCAATCATTCTACCAATATGTTTATCCATAAAATTGTTTTAATTTGGAAACATTTCTAACTTAAAATTAGGGGAAGTATAATTGCAGCAGTTTTTGTTGCTTTGGCTTCAGGAGTCTGGAAAATTAAAAAGGCTTCTCTTGCCCAGTTCTGTTTTGCTATCCTCACCTAAACAAAAGTACTTCCTCCCATGAATTTCTGCTCTCCTTGCTTCATAACAAGTTTGCTGTGCATGTGTTATTGAAATCCTAAACAAACAGATGGGAATTTTACTGGAGAAAATTCAGTGAAGAGAAAATTCAGAAAACATAAAAAGAGGAAAGTGGCAGAAGCAATTTTAGGAGGAAATAGGGAGACTGCTGGGAAGTTGGAGAGAAGATGAGTATGTTGGTGAGTCTCATGAGAATAGAGTCATTGCCCCATGGCTGAAGAATGCCCACAGAAGTGACAGAGTCACAAGGAAGTCTTCTTTAGGTATAAGGAGTCTTAATCCACTGCAGATGTGGTAGAGATGTAGCTGCAGAGATATCAAGAGAAATATAACTCTCTTATAGACCAAAGAGCAAGGCCATTTTCCCAGGATCTGGAGAAGTAACTCTTTCCCCAACCAAAGAAATAGGATTGAATTTGTTGAGAGGTGGAAACCAGAGCAGATTACACTTTTTTGAGAAGAAGAGGGAGAGTGAGAAAAAGAATGAAGAGGAGGGAGAGGAAGAGAAGAAAGAAAAATGGCATTAATTTACTTCACAAAAATTGGTGTTTATTTCCTCTTGTGTTGTGCAATACCCTATGTGTGAACTTGATTTAATATTGTCTACTCAAAACTTTTCATGCATGCATGCATTACCTTTACACTTTCTCAACAATGCAGCAAGACTCTCTGCTATTTGAAAGCAACTAATTTGGGTAGGGTGCAGTGGCTATAATCCCTATACAGAAACAGAGTTCTGGAGGATTGTGGTTTTAAGCCAGTCAGGGCAAAAAGTTCATGAAACACCATCTCAACCAAGAAACTGAGTGTGCTGGCATATGCCTGTCATCTAAGCTACTTGAGAAGCACAAACAGGAGGATCACAGTCCAGGCCTGCCTGAGCATAAATGCGAGATCCTATTTAAAAAGTACATAAAACGTAAGGGACTTCAGTGACTCCAGTGGTCGATCACCTGCCTAGCAAGAAAACGGTTCAAATCAGAGCACCACACAAAAATATATTGCATTTTCACCCCACCCTCATTTTTTAAAAGCAGTATCAATTTGTACTGGGTGGAGGTACAGTGGAGTATTTACAGAAGTTCTTACAATGTATCAAATGTATCATACTTGAATTCATCCCTGCTGCAGCTCTCTTTCATCTCCCCTCCCCTGATTAGCAGAACAGTTTTAACAGGTATCAGTTTTACTTTACTTACATGTGTATACATTATTTCATCCACCTCTCCCCTCCCCCCAGTGCCACCTCCCATTACCCTGTCTCCAGACAAAATCTGTTCTGCCCTCCTATTCTCTGATTTTGTAGAAGAAAAAAGAAGATATTCTATGCATTTATTTCTAAAATTTTCATCCACATGGACACAATGGTGACAACTGTCTTCACTGAGAGTGTCCTAACTTAATCTAGAATTCTTGTTTATTTGTAATGAATTTATAGATGTATGTTTTATTATTATACTGAAAAATGTCAGCTCTAGATCAATCAAAAAGTAAACATGATATAATTACCAAAAAGTTTAAAAGGAAGGAAAAAAATCTCCTGAGGGAAATACAAAGATCTTGTTTTCACCAATATTGTGTGTAGAGGGGAGAAAATGAATATGATTTCACCATTCCAGTAATAAATACATAAACAAATATATATATTAAATTCATCCACTTAAAAGAGTTCTGTAAGAATGTTTTGCCAAATATCCAGAGATTTTAACCTGTAGTGCCATGTTGTAACATAAAAGAAAAATTATTTTATAAACCAAAGTAATCCCCTATTTTTAAATAAGTACCTATCTGGAGATAACATAACTCATAGTGGGTACATTTAAAATTCTATCTACTTGTTTTTGTTACGTTTAAAAATTCAGAAGTTGGGAGTGCCTTCAGAAGCTCTATGGAACGCTGGCCTGGGTTACACATGCCCATGGCATGAGGAGCATTGCCTGGTCTAGCAGCCCAATCACACCAATGTTGGGCTGCTGGGGAGGCTGTGTGGTCTTCCCTACACACTGAGATAACATCACATTTGTTTCCCTTAGTTCCACCTATCCTCATCTTGCTGTTGGGAAAGCCAATAGGTAAGTGGGAACCCCAGTGCACAGTGGGGGATCATGCACCTGTTGCTATGTGTGTTTGGCCACTGGAGGTACAGGAAGCATGCTCAAGTAATCAGAACTAACTGTGGAGGCTGGCAACATCTTCAGCAAGTTGGAATTCAAAGTCTGGTCCACCCACAGCTGAGCGGAAACATAAATCCCTGCTTCATGTCTGAGTTGCTGTGTCACATGCAGACAGAGATTATTGTTAAAAAGTAAATAATCGTTGACCATAAAGACTTCCTTCATTGAATGATCTACATAATGCATCCTTTCCTATTCCACTAGCTACAGATCTTTTGAACTGGTCTAAGTAAAGGAGGCTCCAAGAGGATGTGTAGCTGGAATAGGGAAGGAAATCATAGTCCTCTGTTGTCAGTGTGGGGAAAAGTGCAGTTTAGGAGTCTGAGGTCAACAATCCCCAATTCCCAAATGAGAATCCTTTTGTCACATTTGACATTACAGGAAACCAGTGAATGCTGGTGGCTCTGGAAGTTCAGGTGGGGTGGACAAACTAAATATCCATTTCTTTTCATATATTGATTTACATTTGACATACGTGGACCATACAGCACCCTAAAAATGAGCATTCCTTACTGCTTGTCAGACACGAAGAATATCTCCTATGTCCACCTCAAATTCAAAATTCAGCTTGATATTTTATCTTTTTACTTTCACAATTCCTTTTGTCAAAACCATTGTCTTTATATTTATATTTCAACATGAAGAACAGCTAATTTCATTTATTTGAATATGTTTTTTTGCAATTATTCATTCCTTGGTAGTTTTTTGTGCCTCATGTGAGCATTGGCAATACAGACTTATATCACAGTTGATGGCATTCTATTAATGGCTCTTATGCTATTTGTTCATAGAAAGTGCCATGAGTTTTCCATATTTTTCCCCACTACACAACAATTTTGTACCCAAGCATGAAAGCATTACATAAAAGTTACATTTACATATGGTTTCAGGCTGATAACCTCAACAATTTTCTCTACAGGAGAGTTTCAAATTAGATGTTTTCATTTGAAGAAACTGAAGTTGCATGTGCTGGTTGTTAAAACTGAAATGTTCAGAAAAGACGAGGAAAGAAGGCATTTTGTAATGTATTTTAATTTATATTTGTATAATCTATTTACATGTCTTTGGAAACACACCATTTTTAACCTTTATTCCACTGATTTATTATTTTTAATCTTTATTCCACTGATTTAATAAGCAAATGAAAATCTTCCCCATCAGGAGAAGCTTCTTAAAAAATAAGAAGAAAGAAAACAGCTGCACTTACTTAGATTTCCTAGTATCCCATGGCTGCTGCAGCTCAGTCATGAGAACTTCCTTCCCTTCCAAGGACTGACTCTCCCCAAAGCACCACCCACTGTGGGGTTTCTTTCTCATCATTGTACACTTTACACACAAATTGTTAACAAAATCATGCCTATTTATCCTGTGCAAATGTTTTTTTAATGCCCATTGGAGCTTTTTGAACTATGAAAATTTTGGGTGCCTTGAATTGAGTGAAATGAACCAAATTTTTTTCCAATTGAAAAAGTGGATGCATTTTAACATTTATCACCTTTTGTGGGATGTGGTAGGACATGTCTGTAATCACAGCTGCTCAGGAGGCAAACACCAGAGGAGTGCAAATTCAAGGCCAGTCTGGGCAATGCAAGGGAGACCCTATCTCAAAAATAAAACAAAAAAAGGGCTAGAAGCATGTTTCAAGTGGTAGAGCTCTAATCTAGCAAGCACAAGACCTAGGATACAATTGTCATTACAGAGAAAAAAGTTTTACATAGTGTTTCAAGAAACAAGTTAAAGCCATCATGTGAAGGATGGGTGGACATGAATAAACAGCCCCATTTCTGATATCAAGAATTGATATTCTATGGTAGCAGGGAAGAGAGATATATTCAGAAAAGAAAATAACAAGATTTTTAAATTGGTGTGTAATTAAGATTAATAAGTCAATTGAATATAGCATCTGAAGATGTTAGACTGCGTAATGATTCAATATGATATGAGCTCTGACTGGTTGGAGACAGCCATGTGACAGCAAAACTGAATACAGCCAGGCACCAGTAGCTTGTAATTGTTGTTATTCATGAGGCAGAGATCAGGACGGTCACTGTTTGAAGCCAGCCTGTGCAAATTGTTCTTGAGATCCTATCTTAAAAAAAAACCTTCACCAAAAAAGGCTGGTGGAGTGATTCGAGGTATAGGCCCTGAGTACAATCCTCAGTACCACAAAATGAAGAGACTGAATTACAAATTTAAAGACAAAGAAACAATCATGTGAAGTTCAAAGGCTAGGAGATTTCAGATAAGTCATGAAGTGTTTATTGAATTTTTTTAACCTCTTAAGTAGTAAATGTCTGGACAGTAATATAAGAATCAACTGCTTGCTGTGATTTTATTCCTTTAAGGGTAAAAATTATCATACTTTTTATCTAGTATATACCCTGGGACACAGGCATAACACAGACCTTGCCCCCTGTTTAGGAGCTAGAGACCCAGTTCTTGCTGCTGGTCCTCTTGCTACTGCTCTGCACGTTTCTTAAACTAGATCTCTTTGATAAAAGAGATCTTGTTTTTCATCTATGTTCCAATTTCTATGGAACGATGGCAAATTGCCTTTGTAGTTCTTAAAAACACATATTATACAATATTCTATCAGAATCTACAATGTTTATTCAACAGTTTGTTCCAGGTCAGGACATAACATGAGTGGATCATGAAATGTTTTTGAGGTGAGCAATTGTGACGGTCTTAGGTGCCCTGGACAAATAACATGGGGATGTAGTGTACTTTTAACTCCCACGTGGTCCTTCCTCTCTTTGCCTCTCTCACAGTCTTAAGTGAGGGTAGCTACAGGAATGATTAAGGAAAATGCTTTCTCACCTCTTTCTGATTATTCCTGCCCTGTCAGTACAAACTCGATTTCTCTGTCCAGAGAACACTAAATATTAATTTCATAAATAAATACATTATGAGAGTTGTAGAAAATGTGACTTTCTCTCAGATCTTTGTAGAGAATGTCCCTGTTCTCTAAAACACCTGAGAAAAATCTAAGAATTCAAGCCAAATTTATTTTGAACTCCAAAGATTAACAAACTGTATTAATTTGTTGAATAAGTGTCTGATGATTTTTACAAATTAGTAAAGCTAAGCAGAATGCTTGAAAAGAAACCAAAGCATTAAATACTTATTAAACCAGATGCTAGTCTATGGATGAATTTTCTAATTAAATCTGCCCCAAACCAAAATATTGTAGTATTGAGTTTAACTAGATACTTTGGAAGCATTTTTAAAGTTAACATCATTAATTATTTCCCCCATTTTGTATTAGAGGTACAGAACTCCCAGGAACATTTTTTTAGAAATAAAACATGCACATTGATCAAAATAAAATAACTTCTATTATAATCATAAGACAGGGACCATCTAAGTTAAGGTTATGTACAATTGGAATTGTAAAATGAATCAGAGCTACAACTTAACAATAATGGACAATGATTTATGAGTTCCTGGTTTTAGTTCCAGTTTTGTTTCTAACAGTTTGATTTTGAGAAAGTGATAATTTTCTTTAGCTCACTCTGCCTGCAAAATAAGGGAGATTGGATAGACCAGTGTTGTCAAACAGAACTTTGTGCAATGATGGCAATAGTCTCTGCTTTGTACAATATGGTAGTTGTCAGCCACATGTGGTGAATATTTGAACTGTGACTGATGTGATCATTAATTTATTTAATTCTCATTTATTTAGATATCCTCAGTTAATTGTTAGCTTATTGGACAACAGAAGTATGTATCACTCACTCAAGCATCTGAGTGCCTACTCCTATGCATCTGGTTAGGTGAAGGTAAAGAAGGTGAGTCATTACTACATCTTTATCCTCAAGGAGTTAACACGGAGAAAAACTTAATAAGTACTTAATAATACATATGCAAAACTCACCGTGTACTCCTGGAGGAGATCTTAATAGCTGGAAGGAATATCATTTCTAGAATCCTCTCTGGCTCTAAAATTACATGAATTAAACTCAATAAATATTTACTGAGAATGTATTCTCAATATTTATAAACTCACTCATTTTCAGAGGACTTTTTTCTTTTTTGCTAGTGTTTATCTGTAGTTATCAAGTCCATTTTTTTCTGAGTTAGAGCAGGTCTTCTTTTACATAAAATGGATGTCATTTTGTTTCTTATTTATTCAATATATACATATTTCTTGAATTATCCTTACTTCATTAACCAATATGAAGCTATTACCTTCCAATTCACTTAGAAGTCACATGTAGTAGTTAGCTCGTGTGTCATCATGACAGAATTTTTTACAGAAACAACCTAGAGGAGGAAGGATTTATTTTGGTTCATGGATTCAGAGGATCAATCCATTGGTCACTTGGCTCTACACATATGGGCAGAAAAATTGTGGCAACAGAAACTTCTTTACCTCATGGTAGATAGGAGAGAGAGTGTGTGTTTGTATCAGAAAGAAACACACACAGAGAAACAGAGGGGAGGGATTACAGGAAAGGTCCTAAGTACATGCACCCCCAGTGACCTACATCCTCTAGGCCCCACTTCCTACTCCTCATCACCTCACAATAATACCATTATATTATGAATCTGCTAAGGGATTAATCCATTGATTAGGACAGAGCTCTCAAGATTTAATCACTTCCAAAAAGCCCATCAGCTGGCAATCACACCCCCAGTGCATGGCGGCTGTGGAGGACATTTCATAGTGAAACCATAACAATACAAAAGCAAGTAAAAATTGAATCTTCTCAAGAAACTGAGAGCAGGGAAAATAAGAAATAGAAGAAAGTTAAGAGGCGTTTATATAGCGATCTTCAGAGGAGGAAGCAATTACAATTGTTACAAAATAAGAAATGTGGAGGATGAGGAAGTGAACTAGACCTAGAGCCTTAAAGGAAGTGTAAGATCTACAAAGGCAGAGAAGAAAGGAAGGGCCATTTCCAAGGCAGGAAAGCATGAAGTTAGGCAGAAGACTCTGAGTTTAAACAAAGGAAAAATGAGCTGTGGAGGGAAATCAAATTGGGAATATAGATTGCGGTCATATCCTGGTTTTAAATGCTAGGCTAGGAAGTCTGGACTTTGTTCTGTAGTTTGTAAGGCATGTTAGCAAAAGAATGAGTAACCAGAGTTGTTCATTAAGAAAATTAACCTGACAGGAGTATTTAATTATATTGGAATAGCAAGAAGCTAAATGCAGGTGACAGGTATAAGACTGGTTGTCAGAGGTGAGTCCTCTGAATTAGGGTATAACAAGGACTGGTGGAGAGGAAGGTACTCATGACAAGTTATTGTGAAGCTGGATTCAATATGACCTAGCCACCTGGTGCCTATGGTGACAGAATAAGATGTAAAAAAATGGCTCCAGTATTAAAAATGAGTATGAGAAGATGGTGGAACTTCTAATGAAGGGGGTAAATTTAACTATGAAATATTGTCAGAACTTTTCTATATGTCACAATGTACCTCAGTACAATAATAAGATAATAAAAAGAGAAGAAAAATGGTATAAAAATGAAAAAATCTTACAAGAAACATATTTGCAGTACATTTTGAAATATATATACACATGCATATATACAAATATATGATTTATGGTGATGAAAATGAGAAGTATACTAGCAGACATCTTGAATCTTTGCACTATAAAAATGAGTGTCCTGATTACTGATACTTAATGCTGTTTCTTTTACTTGTTTATTTATGTTCTCAGATTGATCAATTTCAGAAATGCTTCCTGTTACCTTAATCTGACCTTACTAGTTAGCCAATGACTAAGGTATATAGATCTCTTATTGCATTCAAAATCTTTGGCCAAGAAGATTCTTAAAAATAATACAAAAGATCTTTGCCTATAACAACAGTGAAAAGTGCCCATCTGGGAAGGACTCTGGATTTAAGCTTTTAGCTCCCATTCTCTTAGAACACTTAAATGGCAGGCCTTTCTGTAATAAATTCAATAAAATTAATAAATTTAGACTAAATAGCCCATAGACAATTAACTGTCATGAAAAGAAATGTAGCTTCCCAGTTGTAAATCTATCCAAGAAGAATCAGTTTCAGAATTGGTTAAGATAAAAAGAGTTAAAACAAGAGTTTCGAGTACTGAGGGTGTGGCTTAAGTGGCAGAGCACTTGCCTAGCAAGTGGGAGGTCCTGAATTCAACCCCAGTACTACAAAAAAAAGATTGTTTTCCTTTAATTGTGCTGGGTGGGGGGTATGTTATAGCATTTTTGGAAAAAAAGTTTAAAACAACCATTAATAAAACCACTTGTTTTACAAGAGTACTAATAAATAGATAGGAAGACCTGTTATTACAAGTGAGTCCATTTATGACACAAGATTTCTTAAGCAACACTTCACATATCCATCTCTATGGGTTTGCATTTTTCAGTCTGAAATTATAGTAGGAATATGCAGCAAATTCATTTAGTATAATATTTATAGTGCCATAGTTAATATTAGTAATTTTTAAATATTCTTTTAAATCATTAGGGCTATATTTAGGAATCTGTGTGTGTGTGTGTGTGTGTGTGTTTGTGTGAGTGTGTGTGTGTTTGTATGACTGGCATTGGAGGTCAGGCCTCATGCTTGCTAGGTAGGTGCTCAACCATTTGAGCCACTCCACCTTTATACACAGCTATATTTTGAGCTATTTGTGTGAGAGAGAGGAGGGTGACATTAAAGGTATGCTAAGATACCCAGTGTAATTTCCTTTCTTTGGCATGCCTCAAAATGTTAACTAAGAAAAGATGGGAGGTTGCAGTGTGGGAACAAAATGACTGCTACATGCTTGGCAATTGAGTTTTTCAAAGGAGATTGTGGAATAGTCCTAATGGTTTTAATATGAAAAAAAACATCAGAAAAATAATGCAGATGATGTAAAACAGATGAAAATATTTTCCTCAATGACATGTAGGAAAAGAAGTCAAGGCAAAAATACTATCAAATTTTATCAAAACTGTCCAGTGTTTTGCTTTAACATCTCTGTGTTCTTTTTTATTGCATAATTAATGTCTGAGTTAATCAAGCACTTTCATTTGTATAACCCCTTTTTGGGTTAAGTTTGTTGATTTTACACTAATGTGATTAGCATAGGCCAGAGCAAGAATGAAGCTGCTGTATCCAGACAATGCTGTTAGCAAGAGGATGTAGTAGTTTCATAGTGCAAAAGGGCAGCACACTGAGGAAGGTTTCCTTGGCCTTCGCTTATTAGGGGGGCATTTAATATTGAACAAGGCAGATGTGAAACTAGGCCCTGATAGCTCACGCCTATAATCCCAGCTACTAGTGAGTCTGAGATCAGTAGGATCATAGTTGGTGGCCAGTCTCAACAAGTAGTTTGAGAGACCCCATCTCCAAAATAACCAGAGTAAAATGGATTGGAGGCGTGGCTCAAGTAGTAGAGCACATGCATTGCAAGTGCAAACCCTAAGTTCAAGCCCCAGTCTCACTAAAAAAGGATAAAAATAGTGTCTTAATATACACTGCACATGTTACTGAAAAGTTGTGTATAAACATATTTTTTATTCTTAGTAAGACTTGAATGACTATGATATATTTTTAGGATTCCTTTATTTTTTATTTCTGATTGATTTTTTATTGAAAGAAGTACCTAAAATTTTCACGTGAGGATTTCTCTGTGTTTTTCCTCTCATTCACTTAAGGTCATTTGTAAATCCTAATCCATGCTTATTTATTAGAATGTTTAAAATTTCCTTTATAATGTGGGAAGTGCCCCTGTTCTCTAACTCCTCAATTTAAACTCTGAAAAATCTAAATTTCTGTAATAGCAATAAAAAAAATCAGCAGGAATTCATTTATTTATTTATTTCAAGATACTGGGGATTGAACTCAGGGAGGTCCTTGAGCTGTAGGCAAGTGCTCTACTTCTCAATCCACAATCTCATTCCAGCAAATGCTTATTGAGCATTTATTTTAATACAAGGCTTTGCTCTAGCCTAAGCACATCATGTATTCATTTATTTAAACTTCACACTAAACAAAATAAATGATATTATTCTTCCATTTTCTAGATGAAGAGACTGAGGCACAGGGAGAATAAGCAACTTTTCCACAGTCACCCAATCAGTAAGTGACAGAACCCTGTACTTCAGGGTTTGCTATATGAGCTTCAGAAACGTAATTTAGTCAGATTCCTAAGACTTTATGCTTACTTGTTTAGAATTCACTAAATCAGTTATGTATTCAAAACTACCAATTGTGTTCTCACCCATTGGCAACCCCCCTATTCTCTCAAGAAACAGAAGTGAGCAAGGTACACAAAAGTCTTGCACTCAGGGAACTTTCATTCTGGTCAGTGAGTAAGGCTCTAAACACACAAGTAATAAACAAGCAAATATCTGTTATGAAGTAGTGATATGTTTGATGAAGAAAGGTAAACCAAGGGGAAAGCCCCCACCCCTTATAGTGAAAGTGATAGCAAAGTTAATCATGAAAAGAATGCACTTTTAATACACTGCAAGTGACTTGTCTGCAGGGTGAGAATGACAAAGGGACAAAGGTCCTCTTTTTTTTTGGGGGGTGGGCTTCTGTTTGAATTCAGGGCTTCACACTTGCAAAGGAGAAATGCTACAACTTCAATCCATTTTGCTCTGGTTATTTTGGAGATAGTATCTCTCAAACTATTGGCCTAGGCTGGCCTTGAGCCTCTATCCTTCTGATCTCAGTCTCCTAAATAGCTAGGATAAGATGAATGTTCTCTGTTTGATAGGTTGATACAGAAAGGTTCTTCAAAAGTATCTGAATGAAGTCGGGGACAAAGCCATGTGCAGGTGTGGTCGAGAAGCATTTCAAGTAGAGGAATAGCAAGTGCAATGGCTATGCGGCAGAGATGAGCTTATGGCTTTCAGGGAA
Source organism: Castor canadensis (assembly GCF_047511655.1). NCBI lineage: Eukaryota > Metazoa > Chordata > Mammalia > Rodentia > Castoridae > Castor > Castor canadensis. The sequence goes on along the minus strand of NC_133397.1, from coordinate 78,468,790 downwards.
CAGTAAGAAGAGAAGTGTAAGCAGCTGGGAAAGTGGTAGAAAATGAAGTTGGAGACATAGCCTGGAAGCAGGAGGCTATGAATAAAAAGTTGAAATTGTATTGAGGGTGATAGGAAGCTGTACAAAAGTTTTGAAGAAGCTGATTTATGGTTTGAAAAGGTAACTCACCCTGGATATTGTGTGAATTTAATCAGAGTCCTAGGCCAGGGGCCCAGTCCTGGGGGTTCCATCATGTCATGTCTGCCTACTTGCCCCAAAATACTAACTAAAAAGATGAGTAGTGTTGAAGGGCAGTAAAAGAAGACTTAAGTAACCCAACAGCCCCATGTAAGAATAGGGCAGAAAGCATTTATGCCCATTTTCAGGGTGCTGCCATGTGTGTTAGGTTTAAATACAAGAAGAATTGGCATGAAGGGCAAGAGATGTGCATAATTAAGTAGTCCCAAGCAAATTGTGATCTTGTTGATCATTATCTCAGTTCTAGTTCTTCAAGAGGTTCTACAGAAATTCTTATGACTGTCATCACTTTCACTTGAGGGAAGCAATCTGGTCCCCATGAGATGACTGGTTTTGGTCCAGTGTGTGGCCTCATCATCACAGGTAACTGTCCTTATTTGGGGAGTGGTCTGTCACACAATGTTCTTCTTTCCTTGGGAGTAGTTCCAGTCCCTTGACATAAAGATGTTACTGATCAGTCTTGTTCTTCCTGGAATCCAAGGTGACTGCAGGAGAGAATGGCTCAGAGTAGAGAACACAGATACAAAATGGAGGCAGGGATGACAAGTTCTTCTCTTGCTTTCAGTTACTTTGTAGACCCAAATAAGGAGTCAGTGCGAGAAGCTGGTGTCTCAAGCTCACCTACTCAGATGTGGAAGGCTAAGAGAAAAGATTTTGAGGGTTTCAAGTCAAGGCCTTATACTTGCAAGGCAGGTGCTCTTACCCTTGAGTCATTCTGCCAGCCTCTTTTTGATTTACGTATTTTCGAGATAGGGTCTCAAGAACTATTTGTCCAGCATTGGCTTCAATCCTCCTGGGTAGCTATGATTATGGGTGTAATCAACAACCAGCTAGAAGGGATTTTTTTTTTAAAAGAATGAAACAGCTCTACTATATACACATAAAATTTGAGGTTCTTTTATTTACTTATTTATTTGGCAGTACTCATGTCTCACACTTGCTAGTCAGGCACTCTACCACTTGAGTTACACTGCCAGCCTTTTTTGCCGAAGATAATTTTTTCCACATTTATGCCTGGCCTGGTCTGGATCACGATTATAGTGTCTATGCTTCCTGTATATATAGATTGACAGGTGTAGTACTACACTCAGTTTTTTTTTACTGATGGATATGGCATTTGGTGAACTTTGTGCTTGGGATGCTCTATTACTGCAATCCTCCTGATCTGGGACTCCCAGGTAGCTAGAATTACAGGTGTTAGCTACCACATCCACTTCTGAGATTCATTTTAAACATCCAGGAAGGGACTTTGAGAGGGCAATTGGAATAGAAATCTAGAACTTCAGTGGGATTATTAGAACTGAAGATAAAAGCTTGGAAGTTATCAATGTCTATATGTGTTAAAAGCTGGGGACTTAATAGGACCATCTGGAGGTGAATATAAATAGAAGAGTGTCCAGGACTCAATGATGTATTCTTAATATTGTGTATTCGTTAGGATCTATTTTCTCATCACAAATAATCTTCCATTGAAGATCATTGTCTAGATTTGTTAATTCATTATTGTTTAAAACTGGTGGTAAGCTGCTGGGTTTGGTAGCTCACTTCTGAAATCCTTGCTACTTATGAGGCTGAGAGTGGGAGTATCCAGATTCAAGGCCATCTTGGGCAAAAAGTTCACAAGAGCCATCTCTTTCAATGGCTGGTCACTTTGTCATCCCAACTATGCAGGGAAGCACAAATGGGTGGATTGTGTTCCAGACCAGCCAGGGTGTAGAGAGACACTATTTCAGAGAAAATCAACACAAAAAAAAGGCTAATGGAGTTGCCCAAGTTGTGAAGTGTCTTGTATCTGCCTAACAAACAGTCCAACCTCTGTACTGACAAACAAAAAGTGGTGGTAATCTAATTCTATCATTCTTTCTTCAATATATTAGCTGGCGAAAAGAGAAATTTCAGTTGTTTAACCCAGGAAACCATTTCCTTTATCCTCAAATAATGATCCAAGGAGGTGTTTCTGGTAAATATCCTGGACATTTTTCTTTTAGCATTGTCAGACCGTATCTCTTTTTTTGTGATTTTGTATTCCTCTGGGTCTCTGGAATCTTCCCTATGAAGTTGGTGAATGAAGAAAGAGAATGGAGGATCATATGGGACAGGATTTTATAGACCAGACCAGGGAGTGGCCTTTTACTGCCTATATTCAATTGGCTGGAACAGTCACATGGCTGTACCTAACTGCAAGGGAGGCTGGGAGATGTAGTCCGATTATATTCTCAGGAGGGAAACAGAAAACCTTTGGCAAATAGTTGATCACTCTTTGGCCATATGGCCACAAACTAGTAAATGCACAATTATACAAGTTATAACTTGTGATTAATTCTATAAAATAAATAGTATGCATGGGTGAGAATAATGAGGCAGGGGTAAGGGATTTATTTCAACAAAGTCTTTTTTTCTGAGGAAGTATTTAAGCACAGACCTAAAAAACAGGAAGGCAAACAATGGTGGGAGGAGGGACAGTCTCAGCATGTACAAGGGCTCTGAGGTAGGAAAGAACAAAGGGAATCCACGGACCCAAAAGAAGCTCACTGTGGCTGAGCCCACTGGGCTCACTAGAGAAGTCTGGAGAAGTAGGTAAGTGTCATAGTACACAGCACTCCATAGAACATATGAAATATTTAATCCTAATAGCAATGGAAAGATATGATGTGACTAGTGTTTCTAATAGGACATTAATGACCTACTCTCAGGGGATGTTCCAATTTCTCTCACATTCCTCAGCCAAGTGTGCAAGTAAGATCAGAAATGTCAGAGTTACAAAAGAGGTACTAAAACCCAGTCATGTGGTACTGGAGAGTAGCCTAGCATTTGAGGTCCTATGTCAGAGATCCAGCACCAAATAAATAACAAACCCCTCAGTTCTGTGGATCCTAACTCTTCTGCCTATCTTAAAGCTATATATTGTATGTGCTCAAATTGAAGAGGGAAGGAACCTGTTGAGACTGGGAAGATCCCTACAGAAAAAGTCTCCAATGTTTGAGTTCCCCTATGACTTGAGAGACTGAGCACAGGTACTTTACTTTACCTCAGACTTTACTAAGACCGTATGGAGAGTTTGGCTTGTGTCCTCTGGATTCCATGGGTCACAGACATACTTGGAAAATTGATTACTGGCATCAGAGTAAGGGACATGGGAAGTAACTGTAATCTTTCATCAGTAGCTCACAGATGAAATACTTGGTGAGACTACTTACCTGGGTATAGAGTCCCTGCTTATGAGGACTTCTGCCAAGGGACAAACTTGCAGAAAGAAGCTGAAGATGAACCCTCAGATCCAGCAGCTGAAGGAGGGGTTAGGGTTGGGTATAGAAGTGTTCAGTAACGGTAGGCTCTTGTTCACTTTCATGGAGCTATGGTCAGAAGAACCCACACAGAACTATCCACAGGGATTCTAAAAATGACCCTGAGGAGCTGAGCCTGAATCCCAGCACTCAGGAGGCTGAGGCAGGAATATTGAGAATTCAAAGCCTGGCTAAATATTGAGACTCTGTCTCAAACAATAACAAAACCGACCCTAAGAACTATCTTACATCTATGTCTGTAGCACAAGAACATTGGAGTCCTTTATCTCTGTCCCTTCCTGCACCAAAGGTCAGCTGAGGGAATGGAGTAGAGGAGGGCCAGGAGGGAGGAGTTGACCGCCACCACAAAGATGCCAGGACAAGTAAGTCTGGGTGATGGTGGGGAAGCAACATCAATTGTAATGAAGTACAGAGATTTGACTTGCACCCTGGATTGGCCATTTCTCTGATTCAAATCCAACTGCTTTGTGACTGACAGAGGGTGTTATGAGTTGAGAACACCAAACAAGACAAGGAACTCACCAGGGGTTTGGAAAGAACCAGTTCTGTAGAGCTGATTTAAACAAGTTGTTGAGAAAACAAAAGAATAAAATTATTTTTGTTTGTGAGAGAGTTTCTGATTGTGTATAAGTTATCTGTTTTACGCATTCCCATGAGCTACGGTGTGGAAGTCAGATTAGACAGTGGCCCCTGTGAAATGCCGAAGGCCAGTTGCTCTACTTCTTCACTGTATTAGCCTTTTCATGGATTGCTGTGACAAAATACTTTACATAAATAGTTTAAAGGAGGAAAAATTTATTCTGGCTCATGGTTTCAGAGGATTCAGTCCATGGTTGGTCAGTTCCATTGTTAGTGGGCCATGGTGAGGCAGAATGTCATGGAGGGAGAGTGCATTGGAGCAAAGTTGTTCACCTCATGGCAGTTGGGAAGGAGGGGAGAGAGAGAGAGAGAGAGAGAGAGAGAGAGAGAGAGAGAGAAACACATTCATTTCAGGGCAGGTCTTCCACCCTTTTAATCCTCTCTGGAAATGCCCTCCCAGACACACCAGAACTGTACTTTGCTTATCTCCTAGGTGATTCTCAATCCAATCAAGTTGAGAATCAAGATTAAGCATCATACTAGCTGTGTGACTTTGAGCAAGTAACTGAACCTCTCTGTGCATTAATTTCTTCACCTTAAAGTGGTACCATACAACTTTTTCAAAGGAAGAAATCCAAATGGTCAAAAAATACATGAAAAAATGCTCACCATCCCTGGCCATAAAGAAAATACAAATCAAAACCACACTAAGACTCCACCTCACTCCTGTTAGAATAGTTAACATCAAGGACACCACCACCAACAAATGTTGGTGAGGATAAAAATGATAAAAGAAAAAAATAAAGTGGTACTGTAGTAGAATGACATACAGGATTATTAAGAGGAATACATGTGCCAATCCACATATAAAGGATACCTGACCCATAGCTAGCATTATGAGGTTTTTCTTACTGTTTTTATTTTGAAAACTACTATTGTAGCAGTACAAATATGACTCATGGTTGGGTTAGATTACTGTTAACCAAGGAATGTGAAAAAATTCATGATATATTTTATTTTGTTGGTACCAAGGTTTGAACTGAGAACCTCTTGCTTGCTAGGCAGATGCTCTACCAGTTAAGCCATGCTCCCTTCTGTGTTGTTATATTTTAGAATCACAGTGAGCTGAATCTTGCAAGGAATGAGAAGATGTGGAGACTGAGAGCAAGGACAAGGATTGTTCTCAGTGTTTTCACTCGAATGCCTGGAAAGAATTGAGAATGAGGACAGGAATTGCATGTAGGCTACATAGAGATTTCTGGCTATGGAGACATTAGAACGTCTTTGTTTTAATAACATTGGAAGGGCTGAGTGTTACAGGAACAGTTTTTTGAGAATTAGAGTGCTCTAAAACAAAGCCACCTTTCTGATCTGTTGCTTCAGTATTTTAGAAAATTGGGGTCAACTATCCTTCCTTTTTCTCTACTACCCTCCCTTTCTCTTCTTTTTTTACTTTTCCTTCCTTCATCCCTCCCTCCCTCCTCTTCCCTCCCTCCTTCCCTCTCTCTCTTTCTCTTTCTTTCTTTCTTTCTTTCTTTCACAGGGTCTCACTGTATACCCAAGTCTTGGCTTCAAACTTGCCATCTTCCTGCCTCTATCTCCCACACCACCACATCAAGCATGATAATACAGTCTTTCTTTCACAAACCAAGGATGACTTCAAGAGACAATGAATCCTTGAATAATAAACATTGTCAGGAAAAGTGGCATAATATAAACAAATCTAAAAGTAATGTCCTCTTTGATAGATTCTCTCCAAATTTTTTCTTCTCTCTCTCTCTTTGTCTCATTCTGGAGGTTGAACCCAGAGCATGGAACATGCTAATATTTTGCCACTGAGCTACACCTTACTAATCTCCTGTCCAAAATCTAAATGTTAGACATCTAATAAACTTAAATGAATTGTAGACATGTAATATTTTGGTCCTTGTAGTCTTAAGTGCCTTGAATGGGTTGCCACTTACCTTTGTTGTAGTAGATTGCTCTTTGTGGCCAGATCTGTTATGTATAAGTGTACCTGAAAATACACTGTAAAGATGCAGGAACCTTTTGTTCATTGCTATTAACTCCCTGTTTCCTTCCCTGTCCTCAGGGATAAGATCAGTTTTGAGAGCCAGAATTTGTTTGGTCTGAGTCCTTGACAAAAGCTGGCTGTCTTTATTACCCTACCTGGCTTGTTAGGAGTTGGAAGACCCTTTATAGCAGACACCGCCACAGACCAACGAATAATGGCTGGGGGCCATTTTTAGTCTCAGCCTTTGAGTGTTGTAGAAACTATGAAAGTGTCTCAAAGAACTCTTTGTAGGTCTGCATATTTCTTCCTCATCAGACCTTTCCTCCCAGTACTCTTTCTCTTTTCTTCTCAGTGGTACTTGGGTTTGAACTCAGGGTCTCAAGTTTGCTAGGCAGGATCTCTATCACTTGAACCACTCTTGCCAGCTCTTTTTGTGTTGATTGTTTTTTTCTGAGCTAGGGTCTGGCTTTATACTTATGTTGGCCTGGATTGGATTTCTCCTGTTTGTAATTCCCTGGGGTAGCTGACATAACAGACATGTACCACCCTGCCCAGCCATTAATTGAGATGGGGTGTTGTGATTTTTTCCCAACCTGGTCTTCAACTGTGTTCCTCCTAATCTCTGCTTCTCAAGTAGCTAGGATTGCAGGCATAAACCAGTGCACATGGATTAGTTGTTTTTCTTGACAATCTTCCACATGGAGAAGCGGGGTTCTTCAGGGCTCTGTGAAATAGGGAAAAGCAGGGCATGCCTGGAGATCTCCATGTCTGGCCACACTAGCCACCAGAGCTGGGACTTCTTCCTGATGGAGCAGTTCCTTTAGGTGCAAATAATGAAATTTCTCGCTGCTTAGTGACAGATATTTGGTTTGGCATGTCACACTTACTTTTGGCAGTCTCACAAATAGGTAAAGTTAACCCATCTGATCCAGAAAGAAGAAAATAAAATCAAATGTTAAATTTCTCCACTAATTACTTATAGCTGACAGGTAGGATAGAAGAGAAGGCCATGGAGTGCAAATAGTGACTATCACAGTTAATAGAGAAACATTTTGAAATCCATACAGGTGTAGTTCAGGAAGTTAAAGTGCTTAAAATCAAATGTTTAATGTAATTCTATCTTATTTTTTATATCCATAGCCATGGTGATTAATTATTACTTGCTTTGAAAATTTCCAAAGCCAACATCATCTTAGTCATGACTGTATGGTAGTTTGGGAATCTATTAGATATTCTTGTGTGTGCAAGTGAGAAGTTGGAATTTCCAGATAGGATCTTTTGGTTTTGCCTAGGGATGGGCTAGGACCATGAACCTTCTATCAATGTCTCCCAAGTGGCTGGGATTAGAGGTGTGCATTACAGTGCCTAGTCATTGGTTAAAATGGTAGGGGGAGGATAGGCTTATGAACTTTTTGCCCTGGCTGGCCTGGAACGACAATCATCTTGATTTCTGTTTCTAGGTTAGCTGGGATTACAGGTGTGTGCCACCACATCCAGCTTGATTTTTCAATTTAAAAAACATTAACTAGCAGGGATCCAGTGGCTGACACCTATAATCCTAGCTACTCAGGAGGCAGAGATCAGGAGGATCATGTTTTGAAACCAACCTGGGCAAATTATTTCTGAGACCCTATCTTGAAAAAAATCCATCACAAAAAAGGCCAGGGGAGTGGGTCAAGGTGTAGGCCCTAGGTTCAAACCCCAGCACCTCAACAGAAAAATAATTTATTCCCTATGGTAAAAATAAGGATTTAGCTACTCCCCTCCAGTTTTTTGTAGTTATTACTATAATTTTAGTCCTGATTGCACTTATAGTTCTAAATAATATACTTAAAGCTCTAGGTTTTGTCCCATCAGTCATATGTACTTCTTCACTCCTAATCTATGTTTATTCATTCACCCATTATTTATGGAGTAATACTATGGTGCCAGGTCTGTTCTAAGTATTCAGTAAGTAAAATTGAGATCCCAGAATCATTGGCACATTCTAGCACATGGGCGTTCATAAGTGTAAGTTATATTGACATTGTTAAGTTCAATGTTAAACAAAGGAGAACAGGAGTCAGAAGTAACAACTTTGACTTGATGGTCAGGTGTGGCCTAATCAGAGGGTGATGTTTAAGCAAAACCTAAAATTCAAGGGTAGTGCTATCCAGATGAACATCTTCACTAAGAGTTCCAAGCAGAGGGAGCTGCAAGGACCCAAGGAAGAAGTGTGCCTGGTCTATGGCAGCATTGACAAGGAGGCTGGTGTTAGCCTGAAATGCACAGAGAGATAGACAAAGAGATGGCTGACTGTCAGCACATGTGTATTCAGGAGAAGAAACCTACAGAGGGAATCTGTAGCAAGAGAGCGAAAGTCCACTGCTACTTGCAGACTGGGGTCTTATAGGAAAGGAATTACCTGGTTAGGGATGGGAGATTTTTTCTATTGTGGCTTGTCCATTGTCCATTGCTAGGGATAGTCAAAGAACTGAGTCTTGTGTCCTAGTACAGATGCTGGGAAACAGGACATTTCAGTCAAGGACTGATGGGAAGAATAGGATACTGCTGGGGGTTAATCAAGACCACAAGGCCTTGTGTTCTGGCACAGATACCTGGCTTTGTGTATGATAGGCAAGTGCTCTACTACTTAGCCACATCACCTGCTCTGCCAAATTCATTATTATAACCTGTCTTTCATACATTGGTTTTAAGTTGTTTCTGAAAGCTAAAATTCTATCCTAACCCCAAGTCATATTATTATGACTGTTCAATATTGTTTGCCTCATAGTCAAATGTACAAAAATTGTATTTCCTCTTGTATAGATCATCAAACCTTGACTCCTTGGAAAATAAATCTTTTAGTATCAGATCAAAGAATCTTGTATCATTTCAGAAATTGCTTAGAAATGATTCCACATTTTTTCTTTTTGCTGTACTGGGGCTTGAACTCAGGGCTTTCACCTTGAGCCACACCACTAGCCATATTTTTGTGAAGGGTTTTAGTGACAGAGTCGCATGAAGCCAAGCTGGATTCAAATGGTGTCCTCCGGATATCTGCCTCTTGAGAAGCTAAGATTATATTCATGAACCACTGATACCCAGCTAAGTCCACATCTTTAACAAGCTTCTATATTTTTTTCTTTTTTTTTAGTGGTACAGGGTTTAAACTCAGGGCCTCATGGTTGCTAGGCAGGTGCCCTACCATTTGAGCTACTGCACAGACTCTGTTTTATGTGAGACCCTTATGTGAGAAAGGGTCTCATGAACTATTTGCCAGGACTGACTTCAAATCTTGATATTCCTGATCTCTGCATCCTGAGTTGCTTATATTATAAGCATGAGCTACTGATGACTGACTGTGTCATGATTTTTAAAAATTAATTAATTAATTAATTGTTTATTCATATGCATATACATTGTTTGGGCTACCTCTTCCCCCTGGCCCCTGGCCCTTCTCCTTCTTCCCCAACCCCTTTTGCTTCCAGGTACAACATGTTTTGCCCTCTTCTCCAATTTTCTTGAAGGGAAAACATAAGAGATAATAAGAAAGACATAACATTTTTGCTACCTTGACATAAAAATAGCTTCACAGAGAGATTACTAGCATTGCTTCCATGAACATGTATATTACATCCCAAATTGGTTCATTTCTACCAGACCTGGTCACCTTCCCATAATGGCCTCTGTCAGTTTAAGACTACTTATTCACTCCTCTACAGTGGGCACATCAAAATCACTTTCCAGTTTTAGGTTTCCTTCCCTTTCCCTGATCTTCCTGTATGCATTCTCCCCTTAGCATGTTACCCATGTCCAATAATATTACTGCATCTGTTTTAGGTCTATGATCCACATATGAGGGAGAACATACAATTTTTGGCCTTCTGAGACTGGCTAACTAGTACAAGGTCATAGGCATGGATCTAGTTTCAGTTTTCAGCACATAAATAATCACTTTTCCCAACATTATTTGTTGGACAGGCTGTCTATTCTTCTTTGTATGTTTTTAGGGCCTTTTTAAAAAATAAAGTGGGCATAGCTGTGTGAATTTATATCTGGGTCCTCTATTCTGTGAAACTGGTCTTAATATCTGTTTTTGCAACAGTACCATGCTGGTTTTTTTTGTTATGACTCTGTAATATAGTTTGAAGTCAGGTATTGCAATACCTCCAGCATTGTTCTTTTTGCTGAGTATTGCCTCGGTTATTTTCAGTCTCCTGTGTTTCCAAATGTACTTTATGGTAGACTTTTCAATCTCTGTCATGAATGTTATTGGGATTTTGATGGGAATTGAGTTGAACATATAGATTGCTTTTGGTACTATAGCCATTGTTCCTGTGTTGATTCTACCAGTCCATGAGCATGGGAGATCCTACCACCTTCTGTAGTCTTCCTCAATAATTTTCTTAAGAGGTTTGCAGTTCAATGATAAGTAGGTCATAGATGAAATAAAAGAGGAAATTAAAATGTTCCTGGAAGTGAATGAAAATAAAAACATTACCTACCAGAATGTATGGAACGCAGCAAAGGCAGTCTTCAGAGGAAAGTTCATAGCCATAAGTGCATATATTAAGAGGAAAGAAAGATCTTAAATAAATGATGTAATGCTACATCTCAAACTCCTAGAAAAACAAGAAAAATCAAAACCCAAATCAAGCAGAAGGAGAAAAATAAAATAATAAAATTAAGGGCTGAAATTAATGAAATAGAGAGTTAAAAATATGCAAATAATCAATGAAAGAAAAAGCTGGTTCTTTGTAAAAGTAAACAAGGTTGACAAACCCCTGGCAAATCTGACTAAAGATCTACATCAGGAAATCAGAAATGCAAAAGGGGAGATAAAAACAAGCACCAAGGAAATCCAGGGAATCATCAAAGACTACTTTGAGAACAATATTCCAATAAATTTGAAAATCTTAAAGTAACAAACAAATTTCTAGACACTTATGACCCTCCAAAACTGAACCAAGAGGATGTTAACTGTATAAACAGATCTATAACATGAAATGAAATTGAAGCAGCAATAAAAATTCTCCCCAAAAAGAAAAGTCCATGACCTGAGAGATTCTCTGCTGAATTCTATCAAAACATTAAAGACAAATTAATACCAACACTCCTTATACTTTTCCATGAAATAGAAAGAGAAAGAACACTGCCTAACTTATTCTATGAGGCCAGTATTACACTCATCCTAAAACTAGACAAAGACACATCCAAAAAACAGACTGTAGACCAATCTCCCTAATGAACATTAATGAAAAATCTTCAATGTAATAATGGCAAACTGAATCCAACAACATATCAGAAACATCATTCACCACAACCCGGTTGGCTTCATCCCAGGTATGCAGGAATGGTTCAACATATGTAGATCAATGAATGTAATACAGTACATTAACAGAAACAAAGACAAAAACCACTAAATCATCTCAATAGATGCAGAAAAAGCTTTTGCTGAGATTCACCACCACTTCATGATAAAATCTTTAAGAAAACTAGGAATAGAAGGAATGTACTTCAATATTATAAAAGCTATTTATGACGAACTTGTGGCGAAAATCTTACTTAATGGAGAAAAAACTGAAAGCACTTCCCCTAAAATCAGGAATGAGTCAAGGGTAACCACTATCCCCACTCCTGTTCAACATAGCCCTGGAATTCCTAGCCAGAGCAAGAAGGCAAGAAGAAGAAATAAAAGGAATACAAATAAGTAAAGACATTTTCCAAGTATCCCTATTTGCAGATGACATGATCCTATACCTCAAGGACCCAAAAATCTTTACCAAAAAACTCCTAGATGCCATAAACACCTTCAGCAATATATCAGGATACAAAATCAACTTACAAAAATCAATAGCTTTTCTATACTCCAAAAATAAACAAATCAAGAAAGAATATATGAAAACATTTTCATTTGCAATACCCTTTAAAAAAATCAAATACCTAGGAATAAACTTAACAAAGGCTGTCATGATTTTTAACATAATATTTGTTGTTTGTCTTTCCTGGAATCTCCATATTTCTTCCTTTTATTGAGGAAAAAACACCCATTTCCTCCACCATGGCACTGATAAAATGCATTTCCACAATTATTCTATCTTTTGTGTAGTCTACGTTTCCTTTCTCTTCTTGAAAACATCACACTTTGGTCAACTGACTTCCTATTCTGATTTAGATCATCCTGCGAACCCCACACACAAACACAACCTTGGGAATATTTCTTATTAAACTCTTGGGTTACTTCTACTTCTTGTATGCTACATCTTCTTGCTGGTTTGCACCTCACTGATCTGGAGTAAATCCAACCGTCTCTTCCACAGAAAAAGCAGATGAGAGTTGGAATTCCTGAGCACTTGCAAATTTGAAAATGTCTTTAGTGTGCTTTCACATTGACTTATAGTTTTGCAGAGCATAGAAATCTTTGTTTAAACATATTTTTCTTCCTCAGAACTGTTAAGGCTTTGCTCCAATCTCTTCTAACACAGTGCTGCTAATACAAAGTTGACGTCAGTTTATTATTGTCCCTTGGTAAGTAAACTTTTTCTTGTTTCTATCTTTAGAGGAGTTGAAAAATCTTCTCTTCTGTGAACACTGCAGTAATATGAATAATGATCTAGATGTGGGAATATCATGAATGTCCATGAATGTATGGATGGATCAAGTAAATGTGAAATGTATGCAAACTGGGTCATTTGTTAGTCAATAAAGGGCACCTTGCTATTTGTGACAACATGGATCAACATGTAAAGTATTGTGCTAAATGAATTGAACTCATCACAGATTGGCATATACTCTACAATTCCACTTATATGAAATAGGAGTATAAAGTATCTTGGTAGTTTCCAATGGCTGGAGCAGGGGAAAGGGACTGTTCAGTTGGTGTCCAGTTTTAGCCATCCAAGAACAGAAGTCCTAGACATCTAGGTACAATATTATGCTTATGATTGACAACACTGTGCACTATAAACTTAAAAGTCTTGTTAAGAAGGTAGACCTCATGTTATGTGTTCTTACCACAGCAATGAAAATGAGTTAATTTAAAAAAAAACTCTTATGCTGGGTTGGTGGCTCATACCTTTAATCCTAGCTACTTAGGAGGCTGAGATTGGGAGGATCAGAGTTTAAGGCCAGGCTGGGAAAACAGTTCTTCAGACCCCATCTCCAAAACAACCAGAGTGAAATGGACTGGAAATGTGGCTCAAGTGGAAGAGCACCTGCTTTGCAAGCATGAAGCCCTGAGTTAAGACCCCAGTTACACCAAAAAAATCAAAAACAAAAACCTCTCTGATATTTTCTCTAAAATTTCATGACATACTTGGTGATATTCTTTTATTTATTTTGCCTTTCATCCACTTGTCCTGTTTACTAGGAATAGTTATGTCTTTATTTTTTTAACTGTGAAGGAAATTTATCTATCTATCTATCATCTTTTTTAAAGTGATTTCATTCTTTCCTTTCTTTTCTCTTCTATTTGTGGCATATTAGGACTTCTGGATTTATTCTCTCTTTTTTTGTGGTAATGGGGTTTGAACTTAGGGTGTCATGCCTGCTAGGAAGGCAGTCTACTACATGAGCCATTCTGCCAGTCCTATTTTGTGTTGGGTATTTTGAAATACAGTCTCTTGAACAATTTTCCCAGGCTGACTTTGAATTGTGATAATCCTGGTCTTTGTCTCCTGAGTAGCTAAGATTATGGGCATGAGCCTCTGGTGCCCGGCTTCTTTGTTTGTTTGTTTGTTTCTTTTTTTTTGTTGGTAATGGAGTTTGAATTCAGGGCCTTGTGCTTTACCACTCAAGCCCTTTTGCTTTAGCTTTTCTTATGGAAAGGGTTACATATTTTTACCCCAGACAGGTCTCAGATGGCAATCCTCCTACCTATGCCTCCTTCAGAGCTTGAAATACTGGCACTACTTGCATGTCTTTAGGCATCAGTGACTTCTGTTTCTGCCTGGCAAAGGATGAATAAGAAAGGAAAAAAGAACTTCCTCCCTCCCTCCTTCAGACCTTCACACATGTCACTATCCTATACTTCCAGCTCCCACAGTTGCTTTCTTAAAATCTCTGGCCTACAAGTGACAAACATCACTGTACTCACAATCCATGTGGTCAGATGACTACACTTTCATGCAGGAGAGGCTGAAAAATGAAGTCCCTGGCCTGGAAGTTACCTCTTAGAAGAAGAATACAAAGAAATGAGGAGCCCATGTTCTTGGTGAACAGTTAGTCACCACTTTCATAAACACACGTGACCATGGGTTACCTTCATTTTAGGGTTAGATTTTGGATTTTTTTTTTTTGGTGAGGGGGTGTTGGGGACAATTTATGACTCCAAGGTGCAAGAATGGGGAGAGTTTTACTTGAGACATTGACATCTGTCCTCAGCTTTCCCAATTTGTTCAAATATTCTTTTTGTTTGAGGTGGTTCTTCTAGGCTGGTTTTGATCTCTTGATCCTCTTGCCTCAACCTCCTGAGTAGCAGGGATTAGAGGCATGAATTGCCACGAATGGATCAGTTATTTTTGGAATAATGTGAAACAATCATTGGCTGAGTTTCCAGTTCCCACAATTGCTTGGCTAGCTGTGTTTTAGCATTATGGTCTTCACTTTAACAAAACAGTTGACAAAGCAGTACACTTTTAGGTACTACAATTATTTTAGGAATTTAAAAAGGATACTTGCTGCTGAGTGCTGGTGGATCACACCTTTAATCCTGCCTACGTAGGAGGCAGAGATCAGAAGGATCCAGTTTCAAAGCCAGCCTGTGCAAATAGTTCACAAGACCCTATCTCAAAAAAACTCATTACAAACATACACAAAAGGCTTATAGAGTGACTCAAGGTATAGGCCCTGAGTTTAACCCCCAGTACCACAAAAAATAGCCTTACTAAAATACTATTGTGAATAGTGAGTCTCTTTAAAGTTCATGTCTACCTGGAACCTCAGAATCTGATCATATTTGGAAACAGGGTCTTTGCATTTGTAACTCATTTAAGATAAGGTGGTACTGCATTAGGTTGAGCCCTAAATCAAATGACTGGGATCCTTATAAGAAGGTCATATGATGACACAGAGAGACAAAGTAAATATCACCCATGATGAGAGCAAACATTACAGTGATGCAGCTATAAGGCAAGAGCAGCAAGGACTGCTGGCAAACACCAGAAACAAGGAAGGAGACTAGGAACAGTTTCTCCCTCAGAGCTTCTGGAAGAACTAACCCTAACAACTCCACGACTTTCATCTTGTGGTCTCCTGAACTGAGAGGGTAAGTTGCTGTCATATTCAACCACCTGGTTTATGGTAATTTGATACAGCAGTCTGAGCAATATACCCTAACTCAAACTTTTGAAAGTCTTCTTCTCTAAATATACATAAATTAAGTATCTAGTGGGTACTCTATAAATAACTGCCTGTTGACACCCTTCCTAAGTGAGAGTTAATTCTCTAGCTGCCTAAAGACAAGAGGCTGTTTCACAATAATTTCAAAGAAAATGTTCAGATGAAGAAAACCAATTTTCCCCTTTCTTTCTTTTTTGAAAGAAAACACATGGTTTTAATGTAAAATGTTTTGCTATGTTTGGATTTTTAAAAGTTCTGAACACATGAATGTTATTTATATGGATTTTGGCTAATTAAGCTGATTTAAATGAGGATTAATAAATTCCATGCTTTAAGAGATACTGTTCACATACAATACAAAGACTTTTTCATGATTCATCCATCAACAGCTATTACTGGCTTGGTAAATTATCACACTGAGTTTTATTAACTCGACCATTAATTTGGAAAGATACCAATGAGGCAAATTGTATTTACAACACTTAAGAAAAATATTATGCAGTGTATTTCCCTGGTCAATGAATTTTCATGATATTATAATGTGAAGGGAAAATTGTACGGAAGAATGATAAAATAGAAATAAGTGAAAAGTGTTATTTTTTGTCAAATCATGAACGTATTTTATTCACAATGGATTTATATACTTTGTATGTTCATAGCTAAATACGTCATTGAGTCTGGGAAGAAATTGAATGGATTATATTTTTAGAAAAAATGCCTGCAAACATGGTCCACAAAGGCATTCTTATGCTGTTGTTCTGATGTTCTATAACAGTAACTAAAAGAACCAAATTTCAGTTGGTCTTTTTACTCTCCAAAGTTGGTTGATTTCTGTTCAAAAGGCTAAAATCTTTTTTCATTATGAAATCTGTTTATAGCTAAAATAGACAATACTGAAAATAAGAAGATATAAAGTTGTCTGTTTATGTCTCTGTAAGCAAGCTCCTTAACAGAAGTTAGAGGCCCTCTGTTTTACATTCATATGCTCACTGGCCAAAAATCCTGCTTAGGACAGTTTATATACGCAGTGGATTTGAGACCAATTAAATGCTAAGGAAATTTCCATAATAAACGATGTCTTCGTTCATCATTTTTATAAATCTGTTTCATCAATATCATTACTATATGTATTTATTTACCATATTACTATATGTATTTATTAACATTAGCAAAATAGATATTTCTGGTGCATCAATTCCATATAAAATACTTTTTTAAAGCTTTTGTTTATAGACACTTTGATTGTTATTCAGCATAGGCACTTTTGTGATTATCTGTTATTATGGATAGTTTTGCTTTTTGAGCTGGGCAGCATAGGGATTTGAACTCAGTTCCAGTGCTTTCTAGACAGGCTTCTATCCACTTGATCCATGCTCCCAGACTGAGTTGTGCATTGCTAATTAGATGTTTCTTTCCTGGTTAGAGTTAGGATCACCTGTGGGAGACAGAAAACCTGAAATACCAGTGGCTAAAGATTTGAGTTTCTTTCTGTCCTCTGTTCAGTCCATGGTTATCAGGCTCCGGGCTACTTCTGTCTTACTGCTCCACTGTGCATATGCTGTGTGCAATTAATGCTAAGTGGAATAAATAAGCTCAGAGCCTCTGTGACAGAGAGTTAGAAGAACTGCATCTCATAGCTGAGTGGAGGTTGCAATATTGTGGTTCTGACAGAAGGTCTACTACAACTATGTCAGATTGCTGTGCCCTATTTTAAGTTACATAATGCACTGGAAGTTTTACAGATTGCTATCCTATAAACTCATGACCACAAATTGGTGCTCGCAGTGTCCCAAAATCTGATTTGGTTTCTTTTGTAGCATAGCCTTCTTATCCTCCACAATAACTATCTCTAATCTCATCTCTCTTCAACTTCTGGTCCCCATGTACTGCCTTTCTGTGTCATTTAAAGCAACTTTTATTGGTGGTGGTGCTGCTGTCACTGGGGTTTGAACTCAGTGTCTCACATTTGCTAAGCAGACTCTACCATTTGAGCCACTCCACCACTCCATTCCCTTTCTGATGTGGTCTGCCTCACTTTCCTACATCCTAATTTCTACCATAGTGCTTCATTCTTCACTGTAGGAATAGAAGCTAGCTGTTGAATAGGCCCTCCTTTTCCCCACTATCATATCCACAAACTCTTTATAGAGTTTCCATCTGCTTTTTGGTTACATTGGAGGAGAGTGACAGTCGCTGAAGTCAACTGCAGTGTGACTTTGTAGTGATCATAGAAAGTTCAGTTTTCTCTGGGATATGGTTTTTCCAATGAACAAATGACAAGGAAGAGGAATCAGAATAAAGAGTTATGTAAGGTATTAAGATCATAGAATCTAAGTGATAACGAAGGGAGAATTGAGGACACAGCAAGGCAGTGATGTGACTGTGGAAACAATAAATCATAGGTCCCATGGGGCTCCTATTCACATTTCTTGGCTATCTATTAGGTCATTTGTCTTTCACTGATTTATAGAATTCCTTACACATTCTGAATACCATTTGTTGTTTGTAAGGCTTGTATTTTCATTCTGTGGCTTTTCTTTTTTATCTTTTTAATGATGTATTTTGATACTCCAATGTTTTCAACTTGACCAAATTTCTATTTTAAGGTTTATGTCTTTTAATGTTTTGTTTTGAACCTGATTTCACCACTGATATCACAGTTACTCTGTTAGATTTTCTTCATAACATTTTGAATGTATGCCTTTTAGATTTATATCTTCTTCTGGAATTTATTTTTATGCACTGTATGAAATAAAGGTCTAACTTCTTGTCACCTGTCAACTGTATCCAACTGGTTTCTGCCTACCAACCCACCAAAAGTGCTAATGTGTTTCTTCTTTTTTCTTTTCTTTTTTTTGTGGGGCTGGGGTTTGAACCCAGAACCTAGTATATGCTACCACTGAGAAAACCCCAGCCCAGCCCCACCAATCCACCAAAAATAGTGAATTTCTTGCCAAATTCAAAAGACGCTTTTCAGTCCTAAATTCTCATTTTTTAAATTTTTCATTAGCATTTGGCATTTCTTTGATTCCATAAACAATTTAGTCTGCTGGCTTCTTTAGTAATATACTTTTTTATGTCTCTCACTTCTTTGAAGGCTCCTTTGTAGTCTCCTTTAATAAAAATTATTGATGTGATTTTTGAAGTATTTTAATGTGTAAGGCTCTATATTTGAGCATTTTTTCTACTTAATACTCACAACTGGTTGCTCAGTCAGAAATGGTACTGATGGCTCAGAGAATTTATGTATGAACAATGCTATCAAGTACAATAGCATTGTTTAAGTCTAGGCAGCTTGGATTTGAACCTGAGCTCTTAACCAGCATACGATGCTGGTATACTGTCTCAACCTAACATCTGCACTTAAAATTTTTCATAGCTTGGTCTAGGGCCCTCTTCTCTCCCGGACTTAGGTCCTCTTAAGTCTAGGACTTAAAAATCTGTCAGTGTATTAATGACTTGTATTTCAGTCTACATGTATTTCCTAAGCTATGCAACTTGCATGAGTCCCAGACACCTCATACTTAACATGTCTAAAATTAAAGTCTTGATCATATTCCTAATCTCAGGCATGATTCCTGTAATGGACAGTCATATTTTTCACCAATAATCAGTATGCGTCCTTACAGGAGGACATGGGGTCCACTTGCTTTGCCCATGAAATGTGCCTAGACAATTTCTAAGCCACCACAGGCAGAGGCTTTAAGAACTATAGCCTCTTCTCCATCCTCTTGTTCCCTTTGCTGTGGTTACTAACAGTGCTCCACATAGTGGATGCATTGGCTCTGGAGTAAGGACAATGACATGCCAAGTGCAGGGCTCACTGCTCACTTATGATGGACACATGCATTAATGGGATATTTTCCCTGGCAGACCATGGACATTGTGGGGTTGCTTGTTACAGCATAACTACGTTCACTTGAATGACATTGTTCTGTTGCCCTTGGGATGAAAGCCAGGCTTGTGGTACTCTGCACAATCTGGCCCGTGTCTGCATTTCTACTCCCAGTTTAGGCCACCCTTCCTGTGGTTCATTATTCTGCAGTCACAGAAGATTTCCTTTCATTCCTTGAACTTCCCAATATCCATTTCTTCTCAGGAGAATTGAAAGTGCAAAGAATACCACTTTCTCCACTCTTCACCCACAAATACTTCATCTTTCAGATATAAACTGTCACTACTTCAGATAGACCTTCCTTCATTCCTAACTCTACATTAGATACCCAGTTATGTTCTTATGTAACCTTCTTTGCACTTGTCTCTTTATAATTATTCTGTGCTATCATTTTTCTTTTTTTATTATAAGTTTTTTATTAGGACATATTCATTATATGGGGGGCCATTCATAATGACAGTTCTGATCAGGGATATATTGCATATTGGTTAGATATATTTTCAGCTATGAATAACAGACTAACCAATAAAATAATGCATGTGTATGCATATACTGCATACAGCTAGGTTAGAAATGTGAAGATGCCCTAAATTTACATCCTTTGTAATATTTTCATCTAAAAGAGACTGAAAGTTAAACAAGTCAGAAAGAAAAAAAAATTATCATCATGTAACTAAAATAATAATCACATTGACTTTTAATTATTTGATAAAAGTCTGCCTTTGAGCTCCTCAAAGCCCATGGTACTTTTAAAACCAGAGTAACTGGTGGCCTTGTTTTACCTTGTTTTCACTTTCTGGGTGAAATTGATACCTGGTTTTAGTAATCTTTGAGGATCTGAAACTGAGTTTCAAATCACATAGAGGGATGCTGGTTTTCATAGTACATTGTAGGTTCAGAGTCATTAGAGTAGAAGATAGTAGATGAGCAAGGTCTCAGTGTAGCAGCTGCCAAAGAAAGGAGAGTCAGGTGTGTGGGGGTTGTGGTATTCTGATTGACATTACAACTAATCTTCCTGAAAAGATCTTTATCACAGAGAAAATATACCTCACACACTGACTAGTAGAACTTTCCTTGATGACTACATCAAATTAATCCCATCTCTGCAGACACACAGCTTCCTTTCTAGAGGTTCTACAGATATAAATGATCTGGGACAGATATATGCACCTTCTCAGAAAGAAAGCAAATAAAACAACCAACAGAGAAGCAAACAAACAAAATCCACTGAGAGCTTTGCTTGTCCTGTAGTAAATTTCCTACTACAAAATTGTGGAAGACTACATGGAATTATAGCAAGGACCTCCTAGCCTACACCCAGTTGATTTACATATCTCTTTTTTTGAGAAGCCACAAAATGCTCAAAACTACTTTGAAGATGTTTATTATGAGAAACAGGTGTATTTAACCTGATACAGTGCTCAGACAAGACAATACATTTTAAGGCTCAAACTTTCAGCTTCTTTCTATTGAGTGACATAAATAAGAATGTAGTAGGGAGGAGGAACAGAAGAAAAACAGACAGGCTGTGTTCTGATAATGAGACAGGGGGAAGGGATGGCAAAGCAGAGTCAAAACTTAAAGAAATTAAACATGAAGAAGGTCACAAAGCACTGAGGAAATGAAATAACCAGTGAAGTCACATGCAGCCATATGTGGGTTGAGCTTTACTTTTTGTTTCTGTAATCTGCTTGCAAGCGTATATAAGGTGAAAATTTTTGTTCTCAGGGCTCAGCCTTTGGACATGAGTCTGCTGAGTCTGTGCCAGCACAATAAAATGTTGCTTCATCTGAACTGCCTCAGTGTCCCATATCTTAGCTTGAGGTTCCTGCAACAAGAACAATAGGAAAATCAAAACAGTGGGTTCTTTTTCTCACAGGCATTTGAGTCTAAGACAAACTTTTAGCTGATTCTACATAGTTTGTGGTTGAAAACATTCTTGAATCTGTATTTCTGCTAGTTTCTGTCTATTTTTCTCTCTCCCACATGTCCATAATGTCCAAGGGAACAATTTGCTCAGTTAGTCTCCCACACGCATGGATCCTTCTCAAGAGGATAGGGTCTTTATCACTTATAGGGCCAGCTCATGTCACTATCACTGGTAACAACAGAACACAAGAGGCCTTCCAAGGATGGCTGGTTTATAGCACATCAAGGATGTTGGTTTGTAGCACCCTCTGGTGTCCCATCTTACTTCAGTTAAGATATGGAATCAAACATGGTATCCATCAATAGAATAATTGATGAATAAAATGTATTATATACCTGCAATGGAACATTTCAGTCCCCAAAATAATTAAATCCTCTTATTTACTGCCAAAGAAATGGTATATAATGAGATTATCTTAACTGAAGTAATCCAGAAACAGAACAATAAGTATCACATTTATGTTCACAAGTGTGGAATCTAAGAAAGTCAACCTGAATGTAAAAGAGTGATCATTAGCAGTTCAGAAGGGGAAGGGGAAGATTTGATTAGTACACATAGTACGCATGTGCTCAAATATCACATCAAATGGAGCCATTCATATATTAATACATGTTAATCAAAACTGAAAAGAAAACATTTTTAAACATTAACTTATGATGAAAGCACTGTTAAAGGTGACAGCATCAAAATGTTTTAGAGTATGCCAAAGACAAAGAATAAACTAAAGGCAGCAATATTATTGAGATTAAGAGTCTCAATAAAGTACTCATAGCGATGTACATTCGTAAACTCACTCATAAAGGTACTCTTAATGTTGTGCACTCCCCATTCACTGAGCTTGTAGACTTACGTCTGTCTAAAAAGTGAATATAGAAGACAGGGAGAGAGTAAGAAAGATTGATCAGAGGAAAAGTTGAGCTGGACTTGAAAACAAAAGCTTTGCTAATCCCATAGGGAGTCTAGACACCTGTTACCTCTCCAGACTTAATCTGAACTGAAAACCAGGGACTAGGCCCATGTCAGTGCATTTTTTCCTACAGTATTTCCTGTATCTTTATGTACAACTGTGCCTCAGTTGTCAGAGAACCTGACCCACAATATTTGTTCCTATCCTCCACCTGGGTTTCTTCATTTCTCACCTTAGTTTGCTCCTTATTAAAATCATGAGGATGCAATCATATTGTGTTTACTATCTGTGTTAGCTGGTCTTTTCTTGTCACTGTGACAAATAACTCAGAGAAACAATTTTAAAGGAGGAGATTTATTTTTTCCACTAATCTTCTTGTAATTTTTTGTTAGGATATATTCATTATACAGGGGAAATTCATAGTGCAAATTCTGATTACACTTATATTGTGCATTACTTACATTGCTCCCATCTATTCCCCTCACCCCCCTACACACCGCACCTAAAGCAATTGCAAGAGGTTTCTTAGTTCTGTTTCACACAGGTATATGAATTCCATAAACCATATACCATCACCTTAATCTCCATCTTTCACCCTTCCCTCTCCCCCTACCCCCACATACACTCTTTTACAGTTCTGATTTTCATTACTAATATTTCAGTTGATGTTCAAAGGGGTGTCTACGGCCACTGTGGGTATACTTTACTTTGGTCCATTCAACCCCTTCCATTACTCTCCTTTACCCCTTTACCTCCCTCCCCAAATTTTTCAACAGTTTTCATTACACATCCTTATATCCTCTACCTTCACATCTTATGGTATGCAATATTATGGATGGTCTATCGTACTCTTTTCCTGTCCCTCTTTCCTTGAGTTCCATACAGTAGTTCCACCATTACAAACATGCTCTACATCTGAGTTTGTATATTATTGTACTTGTCTTTTTGTATATGTTTATTTTTGGATCTGTCTTCCACATGTGAGAGAAAACATGCTGCTTTTGTGTATCTGAGCCTGACTTACTTCACTTCACATGATGTCCTCCAATTGCATCCACTTACCTCAATCCACATGTCTTTTATTCCTTATGGCTGAGTAATACATCATTGTGTATATCTACCACATTTACTTCATCCATTCATCAGTTGTAGAGTACCTGGGTTGTTTCAACAGCTTGGCTATTGTGAATGGTGCTGTGATGAACATCGGTGTACAGGTGTCTTTACTGCCTCCTGTTTTACTTTCCTTTGGGTAATGCCCAGGAGCAGTATCAATGGATCATATGGCAGTTCTATCTTTAGCTTTTTGAGGAATGTCCATACTGTGTTCCATAGTGGTTGTACTAAGAAGGAGAAGATTTATTTTGGTTCACAGCTTCAGAGGTTTCAGTCCTTTGTCAGCTGATTCCATTACTGTGGGCTGAAGTATAAGTGAACATCATGGCAAGGAGGATGTAGTAGAGTAAAACATCTGACCTCATGGCAGACAGAAAGCAAAGAGAGAGATAGGAAGGAGCCAGGACATATTCCCATGGATATATTCCCAGTGACTTGCTTCTTCTGTCTAAGCCCAACTTCCTAAAATAGCACCACCAGCTTATTAAATGTTCTATGTGAGGCAGTAGACACTGCATAAAATTGTCTCCTAGTCTTTTTAGATCATTGCATATCATCACACAAATGTTAATTTCAATGTGTATGATCATTCATTATTTTGTCTTCCAAACACCTGACCACTGTTTCCCCAAGTTAAAGTGAAAAGTAGATCCTGAAAATTGAAGGAACAGCTTCAATGAGCCTCATTTAACTATTCATGTTGTACCTAATTCTCTGTGTGGGAATCAGAGGAAATAACTGTTCTCCCAGTCAAGCAACTAGAGGATGGAACACATAACCTATATTTAAACCTCAAAAAGATTCATAAAACAAGATAGTTTAACTGACTCTGATCCAGGCACCATTGAAATGGGAGTAATTGGCACTAAAGAGCTTCACTGCCCACCTGTACTAAATCAAGGATTTAGGGACATTAGGATGGGTTCAGAGAGATCAATAAAACACACCTTCACACTTCCCCATTGTTGAGAGTGTAGGCCTTGTAAAGAAATATCTAAGCCCTATGCTTGGAAAAGAGGTTGAGAATTCTGGGGTAGAAGCTGAATGACAGGAATCCTAGTCCCAGTTCTGATGGCTGTTTACATGATTTCAGTTTAAGTAGTCACAAGCTTTTCATCTTCTTTAGAGTTAATGAAGATTTTCTCTCTTTAGAAACCCCAAAAGAGATTTTGATTGCTGAGAAAATTAAGTCACCTAGAATTTTTAAATATTTTAATATGTATATACTAATAATTCTATTAATTATTAGTTTCTTTCTAACAAAAAGATAAAATTTCTTGAGCTCAAATACATTGAATTTTATGAAGGCCAATATAAATATTTCCCATGAATTATATTAAATAGACTACCTTAATAGATTAGTCTCAGTTAATTTTTGTACCCTTTCACCTTCAAGATATAAAGATATAAATTTTTTCACTAACTTTATGGTCTAAAATATGTTCTCATATTGATTATATAACTGTCCCCAATATATTTGAGTCATCACATCTTGCTGTACGAGAGCATGTGGTTCCTCAACTTTAGCCCCCATTGACAAGGAAAATTACTTAATTAGAAAATAAGGACTATTTATTTTCCTCTCTGGAATGATAAATGCACACAATGTTGGTGGCACAGATCAATGACTCCTTTCTTTGGGGGCTTCAGGGTGACCAAGCATTGCTTTATGTCCTGAGCAAATGTGAGGCCATCCCTAGTTCACAGATGTAAATCGATTGATTGATTGATTGATCAATCAATTGATGAATTAAATGACTTACGGGACAGCATATTATTATGTAGCCCAGGCTGATATCAAAGTGGTAATTGACCTGCTTCAGACTCCCATGTGGCAGGCACTACCACACCTGGATCACTGACTTATAAATTCCTTTACCTACACTCCATGCTCTTTCCCCTCATCCTTTCCAGTTCTGGGTAACATTTGCAGGCATGGCTTGTACTAGATTTGCACAGTGAGACCAACTTCCCCTCCCCATCTGAACCATTTCACTCTCTTGTAAAATCCATCTGCATTCTCTTTCTGAAAATGATTGAAACCTGAAATGCATCATTATTTGAGATTGTATGAAATCTTAATTTTGAGATGTGAAAAGCATTTCTAAAATGACACATCCTTACAGAACGCTAGCTGTAGCACTGTCCCCCACATGGCATCTCAGACAGAGAAGCATTTTCTCTCTCTCTCTCTCTCTCTGACACACACACACATACACACACACACACACACACACACAAGAAAAATAAAATCTCTTGGGATATGCTTGAGCTACACTTAGAAATTGTTCCCAGCCGCAACTCCCATGGGTGAAACGAGAAGATACAGATGTTCCTTTTAAGTGTCAATCCAACACATTCTGAATTATTTGCATGTTGAGTCTTTAGATAACAGTTCAGGATATTAAAATCTTCTTTAAAGGCAGCTTCCCATGGCCTGTGAGGAGCAGCCTGTAGGTCGGCTCTCAGAGATGGGGTCACGTGCCCCTTACTGTGGATGCTATTGTTCTGGGTTAAAGAAAAGCACTGGGCACCCTCACTTTGGCCATCTCTTTTCTCTGTGTTTTTGGGTTCTTGGTTACTGGAATTAATATATTTATTGTAGATTTCAAATTTCTCAATTGCCTTTAATTTCTGTTTCCTCAAAGTAGTGCCCTTGACATTGGGTACAGCTTTCACCAAAGCCATGTGTCTATATTGGGAGTGTCTCCGTACATCTGTTACAGCTGATTGTGTGTGTTTACTGTTCCAAGATCCAGTGGAGACATTGTGGTAACACAGTCTCCATCTTCCTTGGCTGCATCTCCAGGGGAGGCAGCCACCGTGTCATGCAGGACCAACAAGAGTGTTGATGATACGTTGGCCTTGACAGATACATGCACAGAAACGAGGAAAGCCTCCAAAACTCCTCATCGATGAAGCATTGGGTAAAGCCTCTGAGGTGCCAGCCAGGTTCAGTGGCAGTGCGTCTGGGACAGATTTCACCCACACTGTTCATCCTGTGGTGACTGACAATGCTGCAAGCTACTGCTTTCAACAGAGTATGGAGCTTTCTCCCACAGTGCTCTGGGTCTGAATAAAAACCTCCCAAGGCATCTGCTCACTAATGCTCACAGTCCTAAACGTTTCTCTTTCTGTGGGCAACTAAACAAACAGGCTCTAGCTTTATTTGGATAAAGAGGTCAAAACATGAAACAGAAAATTCCAGCATAAATATCAGTTTAATAATTTTGTATTTTCCATACTACATCAGCACCTCTCAGGAATTTTGTGCTTTTAATTGCATTTTAATAATCTTGATTTCAGAGTCCCTTTCCAAGACAAGAATTTTCAATTTTAAGGAAACTTTACATTGCTTGGAGTTGCTCACACCTGCAATCCCAGCTACTTGGCAGGTAGTGATTGCAGAATCATGGTTCAAGACCTGCTCAGGCAAGAAAATTAGTGACAACCTGTCTCAAAGAACAAGCTGTGATGGCAGTGTATGCCTGTAATCATAGCTATATTAATGGCATTGATAGCACAGATAGAAGAATTGTGGTGTGAGGCTGGGCAGGCAAAATTTGGGGACCCTATCTGAAAAATAACTAAAGCAAAATGAAAAGGAGGTATGGCTTATGTGCTACAGTGTTTTCCTAGCAAGCACAAGGCCATGAATTCAAAACTCCATCAAACCATTAAAATACATAAATAAATAAATAAAAACTGAGCTCTATCATTTCAAAGAAAAATTGTCTAAGAAGCCCAAAACTTTACGTATCTTTCAAATGTGTGCTGGTATTCCCATCTTAGTTTGGATTTTTCACTTGAGCCCACTTGAAAAGGTCATTGCAGTTGTTTAGAACCTGAGAATTGTAAGATAGTGATCCTAGCTCAATATATTCAGATGGCTCTATCTCTGTGTTTTTACCAAAGCTAGGTTCTCAGTTTGAGGATTATTAACTTATCTTTTATTCCTTTTCTAATACTCATCTTCTTTGTTCATTATGCCTTCCATATTCATAGTCATTGTCTTCTATCATCTCTTCTCATCTTCTATTATTAGTTACTCTAACATTGCAGAGAGAATGGACCCCAGAAAGGATCACAAGTTCATTGCCAGCTTGGAGACATAGTGAGAATCTTTCTCAAAAAAAAAAAAAGAAAGAATAAGAGTAGAATTCAGAAGTCTGAATGCATAGCCAAAATCACAGAACTTACTATTATCATACCTGCCTCTATCCATACCTGGGTTATCTGCCTCCTCCCTAGAGGGAGAAGAGATACTCTAAATTTATGTTCTTTGCAGCAGTTTGACCTAATAAGATTCACATTAATTTTTCTAAGTTTGTAATCTTGTCTTGCTCCAAATGAAGAGTCATTCTTACACGAGTTTTTCTTTTAATTGGTCCATAAGAGATTACCACAACCTTAGTGAACTGAATCCCATCTGTGAGATAGGAGTCTGGGCAGGATGTAGTTGGGTCCCCTCTTCTGTGTCTCACAAGCTACAAGCCAGATGTTTTTCAGGCTGCATTATCACCTGGAAACTGGAGGAACCTGTTTGCAAAGTCATTCCTTTATTAACAACTATAAGTGTAAGGGTCCTACACTTTTGCTTTATGTTGGTCATAGATACCCAAAGGTCTGAAAGATGACCTGTACTTTCCTTCAATATGGGCTGCAAAGTAATCAAACCTACCAAGGACAACTTCTAGACAACAGGGAGGGCCAGGTTCCTCTTTAAAAGCTTTGACCCAATTAAGTTTTAGCACCTGGAATTATCTCCCTCTGACAAACTCAAAATCTACCGATTTGAGGTCCTGATTATAACCTGCAAAATATTTTCACTTTTGCACTGCTGTATTCGGTAGAAGCAAGTCACAGGTTTGGCCTACACTCAAGAAGAGGTTTGTACAGTTTGTGAACACCAGGAAATATATACCAGGAGGTCACTCTATACCTGGCATACAGCCTGGGGGTTTTTTGCCTCTTTTCATTGTATTCCTCAAAAATTGCTCCTGTGCTAAGGGTACTAAATGTGGAAATTTCCTCTGGTAACTGATCATGCATGATAGTGCTCTCATCACAGGTTCTCATGTTCCTCCTGTTGCTTCCCTATTTAGGAAATAGCCAACCTTTCTCTAAATCAAGTGGTAAATTTAAATTAAATAAATAAATGTATAAGGTTACAACTGTCTATACTGGTAATGATAAAAGAAATACCTCAAATCGCTGGTTTAAAAATCCAGAACAAGCAATATAAAGAGTGTAATAAAATTTAGACTACAATTCAATTACAAGTCAATCATGATGTCAGTGAAATGAAGATTCGTTTGCTTGGAAAGAAAAACAACATTGAAAAACCTTATACAGACTAATCTAGGAAAATGAAAAGATAGCCAGGTACAGGTGGCTCATATCTATAATCCTAGCTACTCAGGAGGCACGTATCAAGAGGATTTTGGTTAAAAACCAGCCCCAGGCATATAGTTCCCAAGAGCCTATCTTGAAAAAAACATCATGAAAAGGGGCTGGTGGAGTGGCTCAAGGTGTAGGCCCTGAGTTCAAACCCCAGCACTGAAAAAAAAAAAACATAAATATAGAAATGATCAAAATCAGGAACATAACTGCTACTCAATCTAAGGAAATTTGAGAAAGAATAAGATAAACATTACAACACTAAATTAGGCAATTTACATGAAATAGGAAAACTCACACAGACATAAAGTACACAAAATGACTTAAGAGTTTCTCTGTAATATTAATAGGATTATAATAAGTGACATAATGTAAAAGAGTCTAGTAATGAATAGCCCAGACTCATGACTTCATTACTGAATTATATTAAGCATAAAAGGGAGAAGTAACATCAATCTTCTACAACACCTTCATAATTAGGGGAGGAAAAGAATCTTCCCAACTCATTCTCTGAAGCCTGTTTTACCCCCAAAACAAATCAAAGCATAGATTTTTTTTATTGTGCTGGGTGGGGGTACATTGTGGCATTTATCAAAGTTCTTACAATATATAAGATATACCAAACTTGAATTCACCCCCTTCACCATTCTCTTTAATTCCCCATTCCTCAAACACACATTTGTTAACAAAAGAAAACCATTGGCAAATATGCTATCAATGTATGTAAAAAACTTTTCAAAAATATTAATAAAGAGAATCCAATTGAATACACATAGCATTATATATCATAATCAAAATGAGATTCATTCAAGGGATGCTACATACATTGACATCTGAAAAGCCAGTTAACGATATACAATAAGTTAATAAACTAAAGACAAAAACCAGATGATCACTCAAGAAGATGAAGGGCATTTGACAAAATCCAACAATTTTCATGTTAAAAGCTCCCAATAAACTAGGAATAGAACAGAAAAACCTACAACTTATTTATGAGAAATCTTAGGTAACATCCTAGTTAGAGTTAAAAACTGGAACTTTCCCTTTGGTATTATAAACAAGGATATCCTCTTGCCACTTCTATTCATCACTGCCCTTTATGTTCTCCTCAGGCAATTAGTAAGGAAAAAAAAGATAAAATTCACCCATTGTTAACATGTTTTAATTATAGTGACTATGATCCTGTATAAGTGCAAAATTTTAAGAAATGCACATACACACACAATACAATCTACCAGTAGTAATAAACAACTGTAGCAAAGTCACCTTGTACAACATCAACCCACAAAAATCAATTACATATTTACTTATGGCTAAATCTCATTATTTTTCAATAGTTATGTTCTGTAAAACATAAGTCACAACAAACAGTGAACACTCAAATATTGAAACATGGATCCTAGCAGGAGTGCAGGGTTAGGTTCATTTGACCTCTGTTTACACACTTTCATCAACTGATCAACACAAAATCTTGTCGTATGTGTACAGCAACATCGAATTCATGACCAACAACAGCACTATCACTTATGTGTAAACAATGCTTATCTAACACAGATTTTTTTTCTCTGTAAGGTACAAGACACCTATTTGCCATTAGGAAAACTAGACAGCACTTCAGCATGAAACTTCAGGGACAGTTTGTACCCCATCTCCAGAATTATCCATTGGACTTAGGTCTATGGCTACTCTTTCCAGTTTTTTAAAGCCATAGCCCTGTTCATGAAAGAACTATGACCAGAATACAAGTGGAAGCCAAGTTAAGAAGACATCTAACAGCTCCACATAGTGGACAGACAGCCAACCTGCAAAAGAATTCTCTTTTCCAGAATCCTCTTGTCTCTTAGCACTCCTTTTGGGTAGGGAATTCTGATCTTGACAGTCTTCCCCCTAGTGTCTGGATGAATATTTTTTGAAGCCATTGCTGATTATCTATTCTGTGCCTCTTTAACACAGGGGATGGGCAGGCATTCTTATGGTGAGCCTGCTCCCATGTAGGGAAAAATGTAATGTCAAGAAAAAGCCTTATACAGATGAATAGATTAAGAAAATGTGGTACTTATACACAATGGAGTTGTACTCAGCCATAAAGAAGAATTAAATCTTCTTATTCTCAGGTAAATGGATGGAACTGGAGAACATCATTCTGAGCGAGGTTAGGCAGACTCAGAAGACCAAAAATTGTATGTTCTCTCTCATACACAGACTTTAGATCTAGGGCAAATATAGCAATGTGGTTAGACTTGGGTCACATGCTAAGGGGAGAGCATATACGGGAGGTATGGGGATAAGTAGGAAACCCCAAACATGAAAGTGTCTGATGTCCCCATTGCAGAGGAGCTAATACAGAAACCTTAAAGTGACAGAGGTCAATATGGGAAGGGGATCAGGAACTAGTGAAGAGGTCTGGTAGAGATGAATCAACTTGGGTTGTAACACACTTGTGCATGGAAGCAATGGTAGGAATCGCTCTGTATAGCTATCCTTATCTCAACTAGCAAAATCTCTTTGTCTTTTTTATTATTGCTTATGTCTTCTCCTCAATAAAATTGGAGAAAAGGGCAGAACAGGCTCTGCCTGGAAGAGAGGGGATGTGGGGGGAATGGGAGGGACCAGGGGGCAGGGGGGGAGAAATGGCCCAAACAATGTATGCAGATGTGAATAAATGAATAAAAAGTTTTTAGAAAAAAGAAAGAAAAAACCTTGTTAGCCAAATTTGAGCTACAAAAGAGGTTTGGAAATCGTGGTCCTTAGGCTAAGGTTACCTGCAGTCCACTGTTAAATGGTAGCTAGCATCTTAGAACAGAAATCTGCATATTAAACAGGCATTATTTACGAAGTTTAAATCAATTTATTTGTAAAACAAACTTAGATGTATCAGAACATTAGGTATGAGAACTCTGTTAATGGTGCAACATGGTAGATTACACTTGGTGATCCCAATTTTAGTGATTTTTATAGCATGTTAAAACAAAATTCATGATAGTATTACATTAGAAACATTAGGCTTTATAATTTTATAAAACTTGGATCAATAAAACATAATAATAGTAGTTCATTTATTCAGTTATGAATCACAGTTCAAAGCTAGCCCAAGCAAAAATGTTAGGGTGACCCTACTCAAAGTAAAGCTGGGCACAGTGACACATGTCTCTAATCCTAAATATGCAGAAGCCAGAGAGAGGAAGATGACAGTCCAGGGCCAGCCCCAGGCAAAAGTGTGAGACACTATCTGAATAATAAATAAAGGAAAAGGGGAGAAAGGTGGGGCTCAAGTGGTAAAGTGTTTGCCTAGCAAGTGGGAGGCCCTTAGTTCAACCCAGTACTAAAAAAAAACAAAAACAAAAAAAGAATTCTATTAGATTAAAAGTTAGGGAGAAATCACATTGTTTTATTGTTTTCCATTTAGAAAAATTTAAAAACCAGTAGAAAAGTATGTTAGGAATCATCTCAAAATTTCTAAGTGAATTATTACCTAGAATTTAATTTCCTTGAGATTTTAATAACAAAATATCAAGAAGTGCATTTTAGTATTTAAGCTGCATTTACCTCTGCTCTGATTATAACAGTAAAAGCGTTAGTATACCTTAGGCATTACCACAGGACTTCAAAGACCATGTGCTATAGGAATAGCTGGCTATTTACCAACTAAGAATGGACATATTTTGCAATATGACTTAGTTTTCAGAGATTTGCAAACAATGCAGCTGAAAAAGCCTCTTTAAAATATTCATACATATATCTCACATAAAAATCTTCATTTTTATGTAAATGGATAAAGCAAGATTGTCAATTTCTGACTTACAGAGATGTGGCTCATTTGATCTAAAATTACTACAATATAGAATTTTTAGTAACCCTGAAACTAATTTTAGTTACTTTACAACATGTTAAGATTAGTATCATGTTAGACAGCATTTTATTAATACCACCAGGCTTTAAATATTTTATTAAACTTGTATCAATAAAACATAAAAAGTAGCTCATTTAGCTAGTTATAAATCAAATTCCACTCAAAAGACCTTAAAACAAGTGATCAATGAACTTTAATTTTTCCTAATATTTAATTTCTCTGACTAATAAAAAAAATAAATAGCTCAAAACACAAGAAATTATGTTGATATTAAAATATTTTATTCTTTACAGGTAGTTCTTAGGTAAATTTCATTAAAAGGGGATCCATAGTTTAAGAAAGTCTAGTTCTAAATAGAAAGAGCCAGGTTGTAGCTTAATGTCTGAATTACATATTGATCTTAGAAAATGTTATATATTATCTTTTTGCTATAGCCAAAAATGACATATAAATCTTCCCTAATAAGATTTTTCCACTATAAAAATCCTATAATGATTTAGAACTTTATAATTTTTTTAGATCTTTAGTTACAACAAATATATAATCCACAAACTAGAAATCAAAATCTACTTTTAAAAATATCTGTTATTTCTTCCTACTTACTTTAGACAGTGAATCAGGAAAAGACAAAATAAAAATTGATGTCTTGAGTTTACTCATTTTTATGAAATAGCTTAATAATTATAAATTCTTTAGAAACTTAGTACGTAGCATTATTAGTAGACTTATAAATATTTTTGACTAATGTTCATACATGCTCATATCTATACTTCTGACAGTGTATACCATTTAGATGTAAGCACAGCATACTGCATATGTATTAAAAACATACAATATATTGTAGAAGAAAAGAAAAAAGCAAATACAGAAAGAGCCAGAAACTTCTAAAAAAACTAAATCAGTTAATTCACAAGGAAAAAGAAAATAAGCTAAAAAAAAAACTCTTGATATTGCTTTAAGTGAGGCAGGGAGGTGTGATATTGTGAGAGAAAGGTAATGGAGGTGATCTAACCATTATACAATGTAACCTTCTTTGGAATTGTCACAAAGAATCCCTCCTGAAAAAAAATCTCTCCTAATAAAAAATAAAAGTTATCAAAGATATTCTGCCCAGTTACATTCAGGAAAACAGTTGCATCAAATCAGTTTTATTTTGCAGTTGCAAATGCCATGCAATGCCACAAGAATAAAATCATAATCAAAATTTCTCTAGGGAACTCCAAAATAGCTTCTCATACAAACCACAGGAGACATGTTCAAACACACCTGTTTCTCTCAGCCACTTAATGTCTTAACAAACGGGTGCCAAAAGCACAGTAAGTCCAAAATTTCTTGTCTAACTAATGGTTCAAGAGAAGGCCCAAATTCATTTAAAAAATGAACCCAAGTTTGGTGCTGGTGGCCCACAACTGTAATCCTAGTTACTTGGGAAACTGAGATGAAGAACACTGCAGTTGGAGGCTAGCCCAGGCAAAAAAGTTTGTGAGGTCCCATCTTAACCAGTAGCAGCGCACAGTAACGTAGGCATATCATCCAAAACCGTGCAGAAGACTGAGATCAAGAGGATTGTGGTTCCAGGCCAGCTTGACAAAATGTTCAGGAGACCCCCATCTCAATGAATAAAAGCTGACTGTGCCAGTGCACACCTGTCATCTCAGTGATGGCAGGAAATGTAAAATAGGAGAATTGCAGTCCAGGCCAGCCTGGGCAAATGTGAAACCCTGTCTTCATAATAATCAGAGAAAAAAGGCTGAAGATGTGACTCAAGGGTCAGAACACCTGTCTAGAAAACTCCAATATTAGCAATAAAAGAAAAAGGAACCCCAAAGGCTCCCACAAGGTCAAAAATTGGCTAAAAGACAAAGATGACAAGGAAACAAAGGGACAAAAAGGCCTAGTGAGTGCAAATAGCAAGCATTTAGCAGGGAAACAAACTTTGACTCCACAGTTTCCAAAACAATCATTTATCTATTTTTTCACATATGACAAAGAACTACTGAAATTGGTAAAAGAGAAAGAAAAACAAAAGTAGATTTTGAAGATGCAGGGGAGATTTATCTTCTCTTCTTTCATCCTGGTCAGAGATATGAGCAAAATTCTGGGAGTATTGTATTCAAAAATGGCATCAGATAATATCCATGTATTGTCCATCAAGTTCTGTATTGAGGTTCTAGGTCCAAATGCATGTAAAATTCATTTGCAATTTTGGCCAAACATTATGGGAGAAAAATATTCAATCTGTCACTACCTTGCCCATAGCCGTGCTATAATTTATAGAAAAAAGTGAAACAAAAGCCAGGAAATATGCTACATATGGTATTATCTGAAGGGAAACTAATTCCTAGGACATTCCCCAACACAGAAGTACTGGAAATAGTTCAGTGCTTCCTTATTACATGGAAACAGAATCTAAGTTTCCATATAATTGAACTAAGATGAAATACATTTTTTCAAACCTTGTCTTGATCAGACTCTTAACAAAAAATTTCAGACTTAACTGTCATTCTGATTGATAATTAAAACATAACTAATTTGAAAAAAACATGTCCATATGGTGACTAAAATGATCAACATTTTGACTTGCAGATATTTGAGTCTGTCTTCATGCACCTCAAATATCACGGTTCTCTTTCAACTGTTAGGAGATAGAGTACTAGATGACAGATACTTACTGAGGAACCAATAACCGTTTCCCTTCAGTTGCTGGAACAGGGTGTATTGTTCCTCCCGTTCTGGTGGTTTTTCTTTTCTGGATGGGATCAGTTCTTGACTCTCGTGGAAACATCCCTGAAGAGTTCCTGATCACACAATGGGATGCTGATTATTATAATAATGAGTGGGCTCAGATCATTTGGTTAGCTAGTGGTGGGTGGGTAAGTTTTCAGTTACACAACTTCTAGGGAAAGAAGAAGTAGCTCTTTGGGAGATTTTAGATTTTTCTGTTGGAAATTACAAATATTTAACCTTGGTAGATCTTTATCATAGAAGAAATAAACCTCCCACACTACCCAGTAGAACTACCTATGCCAACTAGATCAAATTAAGCCTATCTATACAGAAATACATAGATAAAAATCTGGACCAAGTGTCCACACCACCCTGGCAGAAACACTAAAAGTTTTCTTTCAATATTAATGTAACTCTTATTTTTATTGTCACATATTATTTGTAAAAAAGGATCTCATTGTGATGTTTCCATGTATGCATGTAATGTATTTTGATTAAATTCACTCCTTCTAGTGAATTCTTTCCTCCTATTTTTCTTTAATAATTTTAATAGGTTCTATTCCTATTTTCATACATGCAAATAACATATCTGTAATGGACTACAAGCAAGCTGAAGGCCCATGTGGGTTTATAAGCCAAGAGTCCTGTGATTTGCATATCTCTTACTCAGAAACCACAGAAAGCTCAGAATTGCTTTTAAAAGATGTTATTGTGAGAATTATTTGGTGTGAGGCATAGCTCAAACAAGACAATGGACTTTCAAGCTCCAATTATCACATTCCTCTTGCTCATTTTCACAGGTAACAAAAGAGAGGAAGCTCAAAGCTCAAAACCCAGAATTCTTTTCCCCATAGGAGTATGAATCTCAAAGAAATTGGTTTTTAACTCTTTCAGCATATTTTACAGTATTCTGAAATTCCGACATTCTTGTATTTCTACTTCTGCTAACTTCTATCTCTTTTTATCTCTCCTACTTGATCACAGTGTCCAATGGAGAAATTGTGCTCACTCAATCACCAGCATCCACGGCTGTTTTTGAAGGAGAGAGTGTCACCATCACCTGCAGTGCCAGCTCAAGTG
The DNA here is from genome assembly GCF_047511655.1 of Castor canadensis. Lineage (NCBI taxonomy): Eukaryota > Metazoa > Chordata > Mammalia > Rodentia > Castoridae > Castor > Castor canadensis. Next base: position 78,432,429 of record NC_133397.1, on the reverse strand, counting down.
TCAGCACCAGCTACTTGCACTGGTACCAACAGAAGCCAGGGGACTCTCCAAAGCTCCTGGTTTATAGAACATCAAACTTGGCCTCTGGAGTCCCAGCTCGCTTCAGTGGCACAGGGTCTGGGACCTCTTATTCTCTGACAATCAGCACTCTGGAGACTGATGATATTGCAACTTACTACTGTCAGCAGACTAGTAGCACTCCGTCCACACAGTGTTACAGAGTGGAACAAAAACCGCCTAGAGCTTGTCAAAACACTGCTACTTCCCCCTCAAATGTTGTGACATGTTCAAAGGTGACAGTGTTCATCTGTAACTGAATACCCAACTGTTCTCCAGTGAAGCCAGTGCTGAATTCCATTCAAGCGCACTTGGATCAACTACAAAAGGAAGGGGAAATGTGTGGCTAGAGCAATGGGACTTTGTTCCCAAAGGGCTCCATTTTTGTGGATGCCAGAAGCAAAGCAGAATTTGAAGGCTGTGATGCAGACCCCTGAGTCGGGCATTGATCCAGGGGAGAAAGTCACTGCAACTTTACATAAGTGTGAAGGGGCTTGTGGGAATCTACACTTCCAGAATTGTTTCCCAGCTGTTGAGGAACAATTATGGAAAAAGAACAGCCCAGCCCCAAGACCAAGTCAACCACCAGAGAGGCTAGCCATTTCCCCAGGATGAAGAACTACATGAAAAGCATCTCTTGTCCAAGGAAATGTTTCAGTTAATACCTTATTGCATTTTTCATATAATATGTATCACTGTGGAATTAGGTTGCTTAAGACAAAATATGAGGAAGTTACAGAGGTTCCAAGTTGTGACGAAGAGTCCTTATTCTTGTTCTTTTTCAATAGGTTCTAACTATTTTTTTGAGATGTTGACACCTATCATAAACGTATGGAAAATATCTCTTGTCAAACAACAAGTACACTGAGGAAACCTCAGTCAAAATTTAGAGTACTTTTTCACTACACTAAGTGAAGAAGACAGAAAATTATTTCCTCTCCAAGGCAGGTTTACTACCTTCCTGATGACTGAGGAAACTGGCTGCAAGTGCAGCAGTAAACAACAGTTGTTTGGTCAAAATCCAGTCCTTCATGCTAAGGGGTGGTCATACTCAGAGGACTTAGGACCCACAAGGTTCTTTTTGCAAGAAGGATAGGAGTCAGAGGAGAACCCAGAAACTCTGTCAGTTGATTCTAATTGAGATACAGCAGAGAGCCATCCTCAAAGGGCTTACAGTGATTAGTAAACAGTGTCTTGGGTTTCAAAAGGTCAATTGAAATTTTCATTTTCTCATGAAAACCATTGTAGTCTACAGTTTAAAAATAAACAAATTTCTTTGTTTTACTTAGAATTGAAATACGGAGACAAGTAACGTTCTGATGTATGGTGTAGGTCGTTTGTAGTAAAAGTTGGGAAAGCAGATATGAATCAATTCAGTGACCATCTTGAAAACAAAGTCATTAGGAAAAATGATAACTGAATAGAATCCTTGATGGACCAATTAATTGTGTACATGAAAGAGGATTTTCAAGAGGAAGTTTGGTATGTCCTGAGTTATACACAATTCCCTCCAAATCTCATAAATGCACAAAATAAAAGCAGATTCTTTGTTTAAGCTTCAAATAATGAGAATCAGTGCTGGCACAGTGTCTCATGAACTAGGGAACCTGCAGAGCAAGCATGAGGCCCTGAGTTCAAATCCCAGTACCACCAAAAAGTCAAATATTGAGATGCTAACCCACCAAAGTAAACTCTACTCTCTGCTTCATTTCTTTAAAATAAGGACAAAGGCACAGAATTTCTGGCCCAATATTCTATCTTCACAACTTATTAGATGTATTTCTTAATTGCTTCATTCCCGTATCATAAGGATTTTTCAACCTGGCTCATAAAGATGACACTGGCTTTCATTGATCTTCCTCATTCTGCATAGTGATCATAGAGAATCCATCCTATAAACTTCCCCAGTTAGGTTCATGGGCTCCTATGCACTGTGCTGTTTTGTGTTTTAGGAAACCACTACCAGTGTGCATAGCTGTATCAAGTAATGTAGCTGAAGAAGAAGAATGGAAACAGAAATTCTCTGATTAACAGCCTATGGTTTTGGCTCTAACAGAATCTGCTTGGTATAAATCCTCCCCCAAGAGATTCCTCCTCTCTCTCAATTGCTATTAATGAACCCCCAAGAGAGCAGATAGATTAGCTGGAGTGTGACAGAGCTCTTGAAGCCACATAGCTGAGCTCTTGTGCATACTGCTGCTCTTCCTCTTATATGAGAAAAGAAAGGGGTGAATGATGATCAGAGTCTCTTTGTGCATCGTTCCAGTTCGGTCCCACAAGTTCTCCTCATACTAAATATTTGCCTGAGATAACCTTTTTCTAAGGAAAACTGATGCTTTACCCTAAAGTGCATCCTTTCTAAATTGTAATGTGTACGTATTCCCATGTGTTAAATGGATTCTTTACTTATATAGAATTTTCTATGTCTATTTAAATTTAAGATTTTTAATTGGACAATGCTATACCAAGTCTTCAGCCACACTACTCTCTATCCTTAGGACAGAACCCCATTACCTTAAAAACTAATCCCAGTGAGAAAAACCAGATTTTCTGGGTATCAACAGATACCAGGGCAGTTAACTAGCATCCTAGCATATGATACATCCATCCAGACTTCAGGAGTCCTATAGTGAGACTAGTTCTGTGAATCCTAACCAGAGTAACCACAACTTGCAGCAGTTCAATATTTGTTTATGTTATATTCCAGATTGCAGCAAAATGAAACCATCATTCTCACAGTCTACAAGCATTTGCTGAGACCACCATAATCACAAGTAACTGTAAAGTTACAATACATATAAACATACAAGTTTCTAAGAAGCTGGTTTTGTCTATGACTTATGTTATTTGAGCCTGTAGTAACTTGTTATTTGGACTCTGGGTAGCATTCTAAGTCCATGTTTGTATTAATTTTGCCATAGAATAGAGCCATATAAAATAGGTATGTATTTACTCATCTAGATGATCTTGTAGGACTCATTATTTGGGCTGTTGGTAACCATCCTAATAGATTAGTTGTTTATTTTACATTCCCCTGAGAAATTCACCCAACATGTCCCAACAGTGTTCAGTGTGTCATCTCAGGACAGGTTTTGCTTTCACCATCAGTAATATGAAAATAAATGATGCTGATAATTATTACTTCCTTAGTAACATCACAGTGTTATACCCCTAAACAACAACCTTCAGAACTTCAAGGTAGTAGCTACCACATCCATAATGCAAGAAGCATGAGGTCTGAGATGTGATTATAACTCCTCTAAGGTGCTGTTTTTGTTCTTTCACATGAAGAAACCCTTTCCTGTGATATTAGATTTCATTTGATACCTAAAAACCACATACTACTACTACAGAGAAAAAATGGTGAAGCATAAGGAAGTTGCTGAGTGAGACTAGGTAGTCGATTAGTCATAGAGTAAGAATACATACTGAGTATGCAGTCACTTTTTTTAAAGAACCAATTTACTAAAGCCTGAGAACATAGCAAATCAACACTAAAAGATTCCTCACTCATTGCAAATTCAAGTAGTGGAAACAGAAATTCAAACCAATTTATATTTGTAAATTGAAGATAAGTTTTAAGATGATGTTCCCTTGATAGAATATGCCAAAATACATGTGCCATATAAACGTGAAAATGACAAAACATTGCTAACAGAAAGTAGAAAAGGCCTAAATCGCTGGGAATATTAGTGGCACTCACTGATTACTAGCATTTTCTGGGGTTCAAGCTGGAACAGTTGGACAGCAGTTACCACCCAAGGTGGATGATGTCAGGAAAACACTGATGTTTTAATAGTGAACTGACAAAACCTCATTTAAAAATTGAAAATTTGGGAAGAGGAGCACAGGGAAAGGACCCTCTTATTGCACAGAATGAAGCATATTCAATAGCAGAGTGGCACATGGTGGAGACAGGTGAAAGGAAGAAAGAATGAGAATTTTAGAAAGCATACACTGTAACTTCAGTTGAAAATAGGCAGAAATATACTTAAAAATAAACAGAATATTTATTGAACAGAATGGAGAAAGAGAAAGAGGTCTACTACTAGTACAGCAGAGGGTGGGAGCTGAAATAAGAGAAAGACTTGGAAAGACTTATATTTCAAATTGAGGACCCCTTATGAAGGAAAAATGATGAAGATGAGTGACTTTTGAGGAGGTTATGGCCATACAAGGTGAAAGATGGAGAATTCTACCAGGACAAGGCAGTGGAGGTGAGCAGTGGTCAAGCTTTGGATGTACTGGAAGTCCAGTATTGGTAATTCCATTTTTCTTTGTACAACATAACAAGTGCAATATGTGCAGCTTGAGGCAAATGTAAACATTTGGTTTTTCCAATGAGAATTTCCCTTCTATTTTCTTCTTGTTAAAAGAAACAAAGGAAGAAGATTTCTGAGGCATCTTTTGCTTCTTACTGTTATTGAACCTGACACCATTTTTAATTATCTTCATCATCATCTTCTGGAAAGAAGACATTCTAGAGCAACACCATTACAAATAGCTTTAAAAAAGCAGAGTCACTGCTACATCTCATAAAGCAGGAACAACATATTTTCCATTCACAGATGTATATGTAGTACTGCCCTACTTCTTTGACAAAAGAATATACACTTAAAAAGACAGTATTTGAGACTTGACTCTATTTTTAGAGCAGAGGGCCCAAAAGATTGTATGACACAGATCTGAAAAGACATGCACTTTCTTAGATGGGATTTCAATTCATTAGGGACACAGTTCTAACTATTCACTGTCTTTATGGCCATCATTTTAAAAAGTTTTAAAATAATACATGAAAAAACTTCAAAAAATCATTGGATTCAGACAAAGATGAGTGGAGGGAAGCAAACTAACTTGTATTTTACTGTCATGTTTGAATGATGAGAGTTCCATGGAAAAAAATGAGCAACCAAATACTGCTTCAAAGATTCAGACCAAAATTAAAACACAGCATCATTTCAAAGAGAAGTAGTAGCCAACAATTGTTCATTTGAATTCATTCAAGAATGCTAACATTAATATTTAATTATCTGCTGACTCTTTCAGGAAGAAGGATAGGTCAGTTATGACTACACTTTAATTGTGCTTAAAACAACCACCAGGTTACAAAACTACCAACCAATCAAAATAAAAAGTGGCACTCTTCTTTCCAGCACCACTTATCTTCTGTTTACATACAATCCCACAAATGTTAGGCCTTTTATGAGTCACCCAGTTTTAGCCCTCATTTCACATTTACTTTTGCTTTCTGTCTACCTCTTCTGAAAGAAGGTAGCATATGTCTGAGTCTTAAACTCAGTCTATTATTTATTCTTTGGTCTTGTTATTTTCTTAACTCCATTCATGACACAGAATAACCACTGAAAATGTTGTACCCTTTCTTATCTTTATTTATATTAAGTTTAAAATTCGAGGCATTTATAGTAGATTAGGGAAACAGACTCTGATAATATGGACATCCATAGTGTGGGTTTTCTCACCTCTCACATTGAACCTCTTGCAAAATGCAGGTTTCATTGTACCAGGGCCAAAACTATAGCCCAGAAAGGATATTTTGGTTTGTGTGCCTGTCACTGTGAGAGGCTGTCTGAAGTTGTGCTGAGAGTAAAACAACCTATTATCTTCTGCTTTTATCCATGAATAAGGAAATAAAAGTGAAAACTGAGCCATTTCCCAGAGTTTGAGGTTTCCAGCTGCTGGAGAATAAGCTGTAGTACGATCCATCTTGGAGGCTCCTGATGTTTTTGTGGGTATGAGGTTATGGAGGCACCAACATCTGTGTGGTTTCTACAGGTGAGGGACAGTCACTCTAAGATGTAGCCAGGTCTCTGGAGATTGAGTCAGAATGATCTGTCCCCTGCAGCTGGCAAGGACACTCCATCAAGGCAGCAGTGTTTCACTTCTCTCATCACATTAGAAGAAACATGCCCTGTTCTTGAAAAGAACAATGTCATCCTTAAACAGGACAGATTTTGAGCATTCCTGGATCTTCCTTCCATTACATCTGTGTGAAGATTCCAATAGAAATGTCTGTCAAGCAATTTCTGGCATGGAGGAAACTATGAAAAGGGGCTCATGAATGATGTGGTCTCTTCCAGTGTGCGTGAAGGGTGCTTCCATTTTCCACAGTCTTTATAAAACCCTGGTGAGTCTCTAAAGAGAGAGTGGACATGATTGGGAACATGGATAAAATGTTCCACAGTCATTTCAGATGAAGAAGACAGGCTCAAGGTCATTTGACCATATGTCTTGTGAATCTTAGATTCTGTATACAGGTTCCTAAAAATTTGAATTAAAACATAATTAAAACTATACATAAGCATAGTATACTGTAACTTAATGTGTATTTTGAGAACATTATTTCAATATTAAACACTGAAGTTCAGCCCAAGATTTTCAGCAGGACATGTTATTCTGAAAATGTATCACCAGGATAAAGAGGAAACCAAGCAAGAAGCTCAGCTTGAACTGTACATAGAATCTGCTGTTTCTGACCTAAAGCACTTGGAATAGGGTAGTACAAACAGTTAAGGAAAAGGCTGTTCTAGTACTGGTGCCCATTCCCATGGTTAAATAAACATAGGTCCACTTGGAATAGAACCTTGTTTTGGATTCCCCAAACCTCTTTAAAGATTCCTGGGGTTAGCAGAATTTCTACATGAGCAGTTTTAAATAGACGGTGAAATAATGGAAAGGTTTTGGGTCCCACAGACACTGAGGCTGCACTTAGGGAACAGATGATATTACCCTGTTTCCAGGCTCCTCTGCATATATTTGACGGAGGTAACCTTTGATCTAGCTAGATAACTGCAGAGGCCGTTTTACATTCTTTCTTCCAGACATGATGGAAGGGAGACTTGTTTTATTTCTTGTTATCAATTTTCAGGTGAGCCATAGATTGAAGCCTATATAAGGTAATACTGCACAGACAAGCCAGACTATTGAGTCTTCTGGGTTCCTATGCCTCCTTGTTCACTGGAGTATGTTAGGAGACTACTCCCTGAAACCTTGTAACTTAACCTGGAAAGAATGATGCAAAAAGAAGGTGAGAAAGTGAATCTTCCCAACATCTCCCAGAAGTAGCGCAGGCCAGATGAAGGGCATCCATATCATTTGTGTGTCAAAATTCATGAGACAATTAGGTACTACACCAGTATGTTAGAGCTTGCTCATACCTCTGGATAAAAATCCAGAAAGTGTATTTCCATACAAACCTTTTCAAAAATTTTAAAATTCATCACGAATTTAACTAAGAAAAACACATACAAACAAATTTATAGTCATCTCCATATTTTGGACAACTTATTCACCAGTAACCACATCGTCACACAGGCTGTCCACAGGGTGTGAAAAGGATTCACATGGGAGGTACAGTGGATCTTATTTGGGTCAGTGGCTATCCATTTATCCCATGAGGCCTGAGGACCACAGGATCCTGAAGACAATCAGAAGAGCCCTTGGCTGTTTTCTATAGAAACATCTTCTCGTACATTAGCTAAGGGCCACAATTGGTTGTGTCCCTCCTCTGCATAGTGATAGTGAAAGAACATGTATTTAAGCAAGCCCTAGAAAAAGGTCTCCAGTGTGAACACCTCTATATTGTTGGCACTGGATACTCTAAGGGAAGGGAATTAATTTGTGGGGGAGGGAGGGAAGGAGGGAGAGAGAGACACACAAACTGAAAGTTGATATTATAATTATTTGGTAAACTATGCACAGTCCAAAAAAGTACCCAGAAGCAATGAATAGTAACCTGTATGGAAAAAAAGGCCTTTGCAGATTCAAATTAAGATTTTTTAAGAAGGTGGCATTGGTCTGATTATTCAATGGGCCCATAATTCCAAGGGTCCTAAAAGAGGAACAGAGAGAGTTAAAACAAATATCAGAGTAGGACACAATGGAAACACAGAGAGGGAGACTGGACTAAAATAACAATAGTCAAGGACAGCTGCAGCCTCCAGGACAGAGAGGCACAGAACAGACACACCCCACATAGCTTCTGCAGGTAACCCTGACTGGCAATGCCCTGATCCTGTCCCAGAGGAACTGATTCTGTACCAGGCACCCAGAATGGAAAGATAGTATATTTGTGTTGTTTCATTCCCTTGTTTAAAATATAAGCCATTACAACAGTCTTTGAAAAGTGACATAAATGGAGCTCAAGGCAAACCCAGACTAAAAATGCAATGGTCATGTGTATTCTTATTCAACTTTCTAAAGCTACACATGAGTGGGTCAGTAGTAGTTTTTATGATAGAAAACGTTCAGGAAACACTACAGTTATATTGTTAGCTGTTAGTTATAGAATAAATATTGGTAAACTTTGATTGAAAGTAATATCTTAATATCTTACATAGAATATTTATTCTAAAATATACAAGGGTACATAAAAGATACGACTGTGTACTCTTCCCTTTAAAAAGTTATCCTCTATGGCACATCATCTAACTGAGCCCGAAAGAAACTCCTTGATATCTTAGGGCTCCATTTCACTGATGAAACAACCAATCCTCAGAGGCCGTGGATGGATTTTGCCCAGTGTCACATGGTCAGTGAGTACTAGGGTTAGGATTTGAACCCAGGTCTTTCACATCTTAAATATATGCCTTCCTTATGGATGTATATATCCTATACAGGATCCCATGACCTATCATGTGCAAGAAGGGGCAAAACGAGAATGGTGTCAATTCACAACTCCCTGTTGCTTCTGTCCCAAGCCATGTTGAACTTAATCTTAAACACTGTCCCACTGCAGTTTTGCCCACAAAATACAAATCACCCAAATCCTTTACAAATGGCAGGTGACATCATTCAAATTTAGGTGCAGTGCACACCTTGAGCAGCTCTGACCCCATTTTCATCTGTACCATTCCCCTCAATTTCTGATTCACTATCCCCTTCTCAGTTTGTACCTTGTAAGTCTAACACTTAAAAACAACCACAAAAAATAAAGCAAATGAACAAAAATCTCCTGCTCTTCTCACGTGATGTAAATTCATCTGTAAGTTCTCACATGCCCAGACTGCACCAGATTTAACCAAGGTATTTCATCCAAGAGATTTCCAATCTTAGAGGAACTCTGGTGCTAGGACTTCTAACAATAAAACATTTTTTTCTTGTCAAAACTGACACCTAGGAGTGTTTGCTCCTATTTCTTGTTTAGGGAAAAGGAAATGTTACTCTTTTTCCCCCTACTTTGTCTATACTTTACCTTGTTATACTAAAATAAATCCTTGCTAAACTTTCAAAAGAAAAACTGACACCCAAAGATAATAATTTGAGAATTTGGGAGCTCAGAGGATATCCACCCACTAAGGAGGTAAAAGACACTCTCATCCCCTTTACAAGTAACTGCTACAACAAATCACTATAAATTCACTGCTTCCAATTGAACAAACTGAGTATTTCACAGTGCTGATAGCCAGAATCTCACTGAGTTAAAATCAAGAAGTGAGGAGGGTTGTCCTCCTTCTGGAGGTTTCACAATAGAGAATCCAATTTTCTGTCCTTTCAGCTTCAAAATGCTCTCACATTTCCTGCTCCAAAGTCCATTTTATGCCTCACTCTGCCCTTTCCATTGTCACATCCTTTTCTGACTGTGCTGTTCCTCACTCTCTATTATAAGAACCCGTGAGATTATAGTATCCACCCTCATACTGAGACTGGCAGGATACTCTGTGAATCTTAAAATGTTAATTTAATCAAATCTATCATATTACTGTTGATGTACATGGTGGCATTTGTAAGTTTCAAATATCAGAACATTGATTTCCCTGGAAAGGCTATTTTTCTTCCACCAACAACAAATCATTGTCACCAAAACTCCCCTACTCTAAACAAGAATAAAAATTAAAAGGAAGATTTATGTAAAAGAGGGCCCTCTGATCTATGGGGTTTAAAGGCTGGGAGATACTTACATCTCTGCTTCTAATGTGGAATTCGTGGTGGATATTAATTTGCTAGAGACTTCTCTAGCTTTTGACCTGTGAAAGGGAATATCTGCTACATCCATTCCAAGACTCACTAGTAAAGAAAAAGTAAATATTTCTGGACTCTGAATTTTACAAAACATCAATAAAGTAGTGGTAACAATCCAGAGAAGAGATATTATTCAAATATAATAATCTATCTAATATCTTAAGTTGATTCAATGTAATGGATTCTGGAGAAATTAGCATATTTTTGAGGAGTAGGAAGCACTGGGAGGGGAGAATGATAGAGAAGAGAAGATGGGTAGTATAAGGTCATTCAACAGCTTCATCTCTGATGGTAATGCCTGCAGCTCAAGCATGTAGAAATGGGTAAACTGCCTCTGGGTTGCTCTAGTTGGGAAAAGGGAGTTGTAGCATGTGGGCACATATATAAGGTATCCTTGGGGAAGTTATTTCCAGGTCCTGTGGTCTGTGAGTGTGCAGGCAGAGCTGCTTTTCCAGTTTCATAGAGCTCAGTAAAGGACAGATAGAGTTGGAAGAAGTCTGCAGAAGTACAGTGAAGGGAAAAGGTCAAGGGATACCAGACATACCTGTTAATCTACCCAGAAGAGTGGTGTAGTATTTTCCATCCTCCCTGGACTGGATCCTCGTTGGCTGTTTCGTAGTAAGTTCCCTTGACATTCAGGTACTTGGAAAACAGCAGGAAAACTGTGCCAGCCTGGCAACTCACAGAGATGCATCACTAAAAGACTACATTGTCCCCAGAATCCAGGGTGTGAATGTTGAAGTCAAACATATTCCTCCTATCCTGCTCCTAAACTCAGCAGAGACAGACAATGCATGGGACACCTGTGGATGCTGAGTAATAAGCAAGTAACTGAGAAGAGCCCACTGGCAGCTGTGCCCAGAACTGCCCAACCCATGGTGATTTGTATATGCTCAGAGCACAGCCCACTTCCCTGAGAAATTAAGAAGTCCTTTTTGACTTCTTGTTTTGGAGTCAGTCCCAGCCAGAACACAGCTCCTGGGAATCTTGCTGCTCTGGTTCCCAGGTATGAAAGGACAACACTAGAATTTGCTCAGCCAAGTGTGTTCAGTTCTGCCTTGCTTTTGGGCAGGTTTTCTTATAATATGCTTAATTGTATGGATGTTATTATGTTTCCAGTATCAGGTGTGAGATGTGTCATCCAGTTGACACAGTCTACATCCTCTCTGTCTGTGTCTCTAGGACAGAAGTTTACCCTCACTTGCCAGGCCAGTCAGGGTCTTGTCAGCTATTTAAGTTGGTATCAGCAGAAAACAAGGAAAGCAACTAAGATCCTGATGTATTAAACACCCAGTTTGCAGCCTGGAGTCCCATCAAGGCTCAGTGTTACTGGATCAGGGACAGATTTCACTCTCACCATCTGCAGTTTGGAGCCTGAAGATGTTGTGACTTATTCCTGTCAGCAATATGGTGAACTCCCTCCCACAGTTATATAACTCATAACATAAACCATCTAGGGAAGCAGAAGTGTGGGTCTGGGCTGCTTCAGCTTTTCCTGGTACCTCCCTTCACTGGAAATATTCAGCACATGTGTCTACACTCTGTTTGTTGCTGGCAGGTCTTGATGGGTGGGATGAGGGAGCATTTTCTGCATCCTAGCTCTCTTTCCTCCTCTTTTGCATGATAGTACAGACATAGTAATCACTCTCATGACTTAATACAGGACAAAAATCTAGGTTATGGCATCAGTTGTGATTTACTTACAAAATTGAAATCACTCCAAGTATTCCAAGCAGAATTTTTTGAAATATGGGAAATTAGTGTCTAAACTACAGTCTTTTCAAACCTGGGTTATGTTACTGAGAGAAGTTAGCACTAGAAATAGTTCTTAGAGACAGGAGAGACTATTTACCAGTGACAGTGAAGGCTGCCTTAACAAGTTCTTTACTCCTTGATAGTTAGCTTCCATCTCCTCCAGGTCTAGTTAGAGCCTCTTCTTCCATGCTAACAAAAAAATCCTGTTCATATTGGCACATGTAGAAGTGAAGCTAGACTCCACAGCTTCTGATGTATTTCCAGTTAGTACTCTGGGATCTCAACAGGTTCAGTGGAAGCAGGTCTAGGACAGGTTTCAGACTCAAAATTATCAGTGGAGAGACTGAGGATATTGGATTTATTACTACCAACAAGTTTCCAACATCCACCACAAACAGAAACTTCTCCACTTAAGGTAGCACAGCTGCCCACATGTGTTTACTGTCAAATACTGAACAGAGAATTCTCTAAGTTGACCTAAGAGGAAGATGTCAGAGACTCAAAGGAATAATGAACAGCTGAGAGATCCTGACTGTTCTGTCCCCATCACTGTATTGACCTGACTTAGCATGACTTAACCAGAAGGAAAATGTAGATAATCAAAGTGCTCTCTCAGCACAAGACACAACAAGAAAACTGACTTGAGAGCTTCTTCAGATCCTCTCTACCTTTCATAAATTGGTCAATTAAATACAGTCAACACAAGAGCTATAAAACTGAGGCATATTCATGACAACAAAACTCAAACGTCTGTTAGTAGCAATAGGTTTTACTATATCTTTAATATGATAATTTTTGGCAATTCTCAGCAGTTGTATTTTTACTTCCTGCTTTTCCTTTACCAGTTATAGTCACTGCTTCATTTGTATGCCCATGCTTGCATTACATAAACTCTCTTCAGGAGGAGTATGGCTGAAAATATTAAGTAAAAATGTTTTATTTTTAAGAATCAGAATATCCTATAAATTCATAGCATATATTAGAACTTACTTTCAGGAGTCTGTGATTTGCCTTAATTTTCTGACAATAAAAGGGATTCTTGGAATTCCCAGGTGGGTTATGACAATAAAGATGTATACCATTTGGTGGCAACTGCAAAGGGAATTATCCAGAAATAATAGTTACATAGTATTGTCAGCCAAGGTATGTCAGCCACCTACCCAATCATAGCCAGAACGAGACCAGGCAGCCCAGAATCAGACACTGAGCCATTTTCAGACCAGTTTTTATTGCCTTGACACAACATCTGAAATAACACTCTAGACATGCAAGTACAAATTTTGAAATTACTGAATCAACTCACTGTATGTATATATTAAACATTCACAGATTCACATAAACTCAGATGGAAAATGTTCAGTAAAAATGTTGCATCTTTGGTGACATACCATATAGTTAGAACTACCATGTGTATATCTGTAATAAGCACATACAGGTTTTCTTTGCCATTATACATGAAATAATATAGTATAAGAATTTTTATGTAATATTGCCATTTTATTTGATTAGTAATGTAGAGATGATTACAAATGTACAGCATGAAGTACTAAGTTATATGAAAACAAGGGAATTTTATATAAGAAACTTGATCATCCTCAATTTGGGTAACAGCGTAGGGAGTGCCTAGAACCACTTCCCTTCTAATACTAAGGAATAACTATGAATTCCAGATTTTATACAATTTCATTTAGTCTTTATAAAAATACCTAGTAGGTAACAAGTCAAATCATGATGAACACATTTATTATGATCTAAGTTCTGGTCCAATATTTTGTGTTTGCTTTTCATATTGAAGATTTCAAGGCTATGAGGATGGTTATAAATATCACTCATCCTTCTCTTCCCCAACACTAACACTACACAACAAAAATTTCACAATGTGGATAAGTCTTATGCAAATGGACCAACGTTGGCTTTGTGCATTTTCCTTGAAGTTATTTCTAAACCATCAATATCAAATTCAGATTTTACATCTCTAATTATTATAAAAATAGCTCTGAAATTTGATTTTTTGCTCTTTAGACATGACTTGTTTTGCATATTCCAGGAAACCTCACCCACATTTGCTCCTAATAGGTAAGTTAAGCAACATGCAATAAAAATCTCAAAATATTTAAGTCCTTTGGAGCTTACAGACACAGACTCCCCTGTGTACCAATGAATGGCATCACCCAGACTCATAAGCCCTTTGTCCAGTGACTCCTTCTCTTCAGGGTCACAATCCTGGCACCTCAGCTTCTGGACAGACTCCTTCTATGAGAGGCTCCCAAAGAAAACTGTGTAAACATCATCATTTTGTGTATATGCCACTGCCTCCTTGTGGTTGTATATTCTTCCTTGATTCAGAAACCATGAACACCCCCATAACTCTTTCCACCTCAGACACTGACTCCAACAGAGTAGCCAAAAGCAACTTCATATCCAAATCTCCATCAACATGAATTTGATGACCATATGCCCTTATTGAATGTATAACTCAGCATTTTTCTTCAGCGCTACCATGAAAATGGCTGTAGCCATTTCATGTAGTGGCAGCTGTCTACTTTTGCATGTAACAAAATGATATGCAAAACTAGATAGAAACTGTAGCTGTTTATCTTTAATTAGCTTATGGGGAACCCCTAATTCATTGATACTCTGGGTTTGTTTTAGCCATCTATGGTAGTATATAAAGATATGGAAATGATTGCTATGCCCTGAAGGAAGACCTTTTTAAAATTATACTTACAGTATGCCAGAAACAGGAAACATGACACACCATCTACAGCCATATAGAAAAGCAGGGATATGAAGTGAAACTGTGTGCACTATGCAAGAAGGAATACAAAAATATGGGAAGCAAGATAAGGATTTTTCATGTTTGGAGAGTATTCACCCAACTTCTTGCTTTGGGCTAAAGAATTGGCCCTTACTTGTCTGGAACTTAGCTCTGAAGTGGGTAGGGAAAATGATAGCGTAATCGTATTTAGGACCTTTTTAAAGGAGGCAGGTGATAAGGTGAAATCAGAATTTTTTGGAATGCATAACAAAGGGATCTTCAAATGCAACTCATTTGATATTTGCAATAATTAGATAAGCTAGGGGGGAACATTTCAGAAGATCCCAAATACAAGAGTGTCAAGAACACAGAAATAAAATATATAGTTAATACAAGCCTCTATATGACCAAAAGTGTGAGAGGATGCATAGGTATTAGGGCAAGAGTGGTAAATGATGTGAGGTATTCAATCCTGTCTATTAAGGGGCCCATTATATCTGCTTGGTCTCAATACTAAAACTATCACTCCATCATAAGATTCACTGGTGATGAGCTCCATAAAATCTTAATATTTGGTAAGTCTGAAAATTGTAGTTTGTGATGGTGAACACCACATAATTAATGCTTCAAAGACATTATCTGTTAGAGCACTATGATCTACGAGCTACTGTGTACAGTATAGCATCATTTGTTCATGTTTTTCTCATGAGAGCATGGTTTGGATGCAGAATTCTAAGGTCTATGATGTGATGTTATTTTTCTCCATCCTTTTTTACTCTGGTTATTCTTGAGATAGAGTCCTTTTTTTGTCCACATTGATCTGGAATAGGATCTCCCTATTTTATTCTTTCCTTTGTCACAGGATGACAGTTGCACACCATCACATCCAGTCTTTTTTCCGAAGAGGTGGGGTCTCAAAACATGTATTTCCTGCCTGGCCTTCAACCATGATCCTCCCAATCTCAGCTTCTCAAATAGCTTTCAGCACCTGGATTGTGTTGTGACTCTTTATTTGGGATTTTCACAAAATACAAAGAGCATGCTTAACTGAAAGATATATTCCAGGTTGGCCATACCTGCCAAGTAACAGTGCAACTTATATTGCAACATGAACTTGATGAAGTGTCCTCTCCTTCATAAGAAATGAGAGTCTTTTAGGTAACCCAACAAATGAGTTGGCCTAATATACTGAAGTAAGGAATGTGTTTCTGTACTCCAGCAAGTCCTACCAAAATCAATGCATCATTCTCAGTGGTAGGACATATGAGGTGAAATATTCAGTTTTTATCTTGCATTTGGTGAACAGACATTAAGACATCTAAACCTCCAATATTCTTCCCCAATGTGACATAACCATGAAATTACAAGGTTTACATTCCATAATCTGAAAAATTTGTATTTCAACAAGACATCCAAATTCCTTGCAATTTCTTGCTAAACAGGAGTAGTTAACATGATATCTTTATGGTGTTATATGAAATTTTTAGACAGTCAAGGATTCTTCACCCTATTTATGAGAGAGACATCAAAAGAGTTAACCTAGTCTAGATGACTATAACTTTACCAAATGGCTACACTAGATGGTCCTTGTTGCTCAACCCTGTGTCTGGAGAAGTATGCATAAGACAAATTAAAAATCTCATCTCATCAGGTGGCCAGGATAGTACACTCATGGAAGGGAGTATGTTAAATAATATGAGACTCCATCATTTACAAAACTACTTCTTTTTTCCACTGAACTGTCCCTGCACTTAGAGATTATTCTTTTTACAGTTCCTCAGGCTTCTGCTCCTTGGGTTTCAGGAAAGAATTTTGGACCAAGTTAAAAACTGGGATGCAATTTAAATCTCTAAATTTCCTTCTTCGTCAAGAACCATGCACAATGTGGAGTTAGGATTCTTCTTTATATCTGTAACTGAGAAAATAAGAATAATATTTACTCTTCTTTAGCTTAGTTAGAGGCGATTTTCACATGCACAGTTACATTCTACTAATGGTTCATGTGTGGTTTTTCAGGATCCAGTGATGATATTGTGCTGACCTAATCTCCAGCAATCTTGTCTGTGTCTCCAGATGACAATGTCACATCACCTGCTGTGCCAGTCAGGGCATTAGCAACTATTTACACTGGTGCCAGCCGAAACCAGATCAGGCTCCAAAACTCCTAACAAAGAATGCTTCCCAGTCCATCTCTGGAGTTCCGTGTAAGTTCAGTGGCATTGGATCAGGGAACGATTTCATTCCCACATCAGCATGTGGAGCCTGTAAGATATTGTGTAACTTATTATAGTCAGCAAAGCAATAAACTTCTTCCCAATGTGCTACAATGCAGAACAAAAAATAACTCAGCCTGGTTGAAAGAAGAGACTCGAAAATACAACGTTCTTCTGATTTTTCCAGGTGCACATGGGGCATCACCTAACAAAAGCCATGATGTCTGTTACAGCACCAGAACAGCTGAAACCTAAGTCACTGATTCATGCCTGACCTGCAATGTCATCCACAGAAAGTCTTCAAACTTAGTGAACAAATATAGAAGACAAAGTATGTTTTCTTTTTATGGACTTGAATGATCTGTAAAATCCAAAATCATAATAAAAATTTAACTGTTTTATTTAAGAGTCATATTTATGGCAAAGGATAGTATAGAAGAAAGAGTAGGAGACCATCAAAATATGATTGGGGAATGAAATGTACCTGTAACCTATGGATTTTTGTTTTGTTTGTCAGGAGCTCAAAATGAAGAGCAAATGGAGTTCATTGCTTCAGCAAAAATCTGAATCCTAGGAGTTTATTAAGCCAGGTTGGTAAACAATTACATTCACTTTTGCAATACCACATTTTGACTAAATATTTAAGATACTGTATATATTTAGATTTTCATTTGAAAGTTTTTCATCAGTAAAAGGAGTAGAGATACCTGGATAGAGCTTCAGCAATGGACAGTTCCCCAGAGAAAATATTTAGTGAGGAAACGAATCTGAGTCATCTCTTATCTCCTGTAAACAGTGTAGGGCTGTTAAAAGAAGGAAACTTGATACAAAGAGTCTTGAAGTCCCCATGAAAGGCCCTTCTTCAAAGATTATAGCCATCAGGGCAACTAGCCATTAGGAGAAATTAGATTTGTGAGCTTAGTTAAGAATGGAAGTATAGGGCTAGGTGTGTGGCTCAAGTGGTAGAGCATTTGAATCACAAATGCAAGGCTTGAGATGCAACCTCAGTAACAACAAAAAGAACAGAAAAATTTTGCTAGGCATGGTAGTTCAAGTCTGTAGTTCTGTCTATGAGGGAGGCAAAGATAAGATTCTGATCCCAGGCCAGCCTGGGCTAAAAGAGAGGAATCCTATGTGAGAAATAAACTAAAGCCTGAGCTGTGGCTCAAGTGGTAAACACAATCCTGTTAGTTCAAATTCCAGTGTCTCCAAAAATTGGAAAAGTTAAATGGATATTTTCATTTATCCTTTAATTAACCTCTGAAAATCATTTCATTTTTCTCAGACTTTTCTTTATTGTCAGGATCACTGCCCTATGGTTAATAGCTTTTGCTACCAGAAGCAACAAAGTTCATTTGCTTGTTTCCCTTGCACTCATTCATCCTCTCAACAGAATTTTTGGCCAACAACCTAGGCTTGGGAATGTAGACCTACATTAAAATTAATGAAATTACAGATAAGAACTTTCATAATATTTGGTCACAACAATTTATCCCAGTATGTGAGACTATGTGTGTTTGTGTGTAGTGTCACATATATGTATTTATATTTTGTGTTTTCATCAAGTACAAAACTACATTGTAAGAAGTTTTTAATCACATAGGTAATTTTCCTCATAGTAAGTTTGGGTAAAAGTAGTAGTTTTGGGTAAAGGTATTCATATTTTAAGTTTTCCTTTATTATAATCAGAAATTGCATTAAGAATTTGACAGCAATTCATGTATGAGCTGATAAAGAATTAGTTTTTCACTTGTATTCTCACCAACAGAGGGAAGTACAAAGTTTTAAAATTTTTGTGGAATAATTGAACAATGTCAACATTTGGTTTCCAGGATTTTCAAGTGACAAAGTCCATGAAATATATTTTTTATTTTTATTTTCATATAACTACCTATTCACAGGATGTTACAAAATAATATCCAGAAAGTTCTTATCTATCCTTCACTAGTTCCTCCAAAGTTTACACCTTTCATACCTGTAGCACATATCAAAATTGAGAAACTGAAATATGCATAATACATAGAGCTTATTCAGTTTTCAAGTTGCATTTGCATTCATTTTTGTGTTTGGGTGCGTGACATTGTGTATATGTGTGTAGCAATATGCAAATTTATCACCATATGGTGACCACCTTGGATAACAACTGTCATAATCAAGATAATCAATTTTACCACCATCACAAGATTCTCAGGTTTTACCTACTTGTAGCCATACCCACCTTAATTTTCCATCCCAATCCCCTGGCAACAACCACTTAAAAGGCTTCAAGGGGTTGGAGGTTATCTCAGTGTTGCAGTGGTTGACTAACAAGTACGAAGGCATGGGTTCAATACACAACATTGATTCAAAACAGCTTTATATAATGGGTACCATATTGAGATTGCCTTATTTCACTCAGCAGAGTGTCTTTGAGTTGATCCAAGATAAGTGTATCAATAATTTGCCTTGATTTGAAAAGGGTTTTTCTTAGAAATTTGAGGATACTGTATTTATAAGGCAGTATAGACTTTTATTAATTTTATTATACTCTCATTTCTTTTGTACTCTATTTAAACTTCAAACAACATAAGATTGCTAAATATTTTTAAGATATAAATGTCAAAGAAATAAACAATAGCGGACATGTAAACGGAGTGCTATAACAATCCTAATTAATCTCTGACTTATAGTGAATCTCCTCTAATATTTAATCTACTTCTCCAAATATTCTCCACCTTTCTTATTTGTTTTCTTTTGTTTAGTTTTGCTTTTTTTCTTAGATGCTGAAGGGGGGAATGGAGCAAGGGAGGCTGGATTTTATCAGCCTAGTGTATATGCCTACGCTGAAACATCACACTGCAACCCATTCATTTATACAATTAATGTTGGTTGACTGAAATTTTTTAGATCTATTTTTATTTAAGTTTTTGAAAATTCTGTTCTTTTCTGGTTTTCTCTTTATCTGTGTCCAACATGTGTGAGCCTATATTTTCACTCCCTCTAATTACATTTCTATCTATATCCTTACTACTAGTTCTGTTTTGCTTTTAATTTTCTTTTTAATATAAACCCCAAACCATATGAATTCTTTGTACAATCATACATTGCTAATTATTTTTGAATCTGAAATTTTTGTGTTTTTTGTTTGTATTACATTCAAAATCATTTTTGTAGGGAATACTTTTACTAGAGAATATTCTTTCACCAAAAATTTATCTAATTTATCATTTATTTTATGCTCTTTCACCAGACAAATATCCCTTTCTGCAGCAGTGTACCTGCAAGATTGCAGTATCATTTCATTTCAAGTCACTTATACTTGTTCAGTTCCTACCCACGGATGACCCTGGCTCAGGGCTCATGTTCAACTCAGTCATGCACAGAAAGGACATGAGTTCAGTTTCTCTGCCTTTGCTGCTCTGACACAAGGTGAGGAGACATCCTGAAGAAGCCCTACATGAGGATGAAATTACTTTCTTCTCTTTGAAGAGGAGTTTTGGGATTTTTTACATCTATGAATTGTGGCTTCTCACAAACGCTCACTTTCTTTTAGGGCCTGGGAAACTCATGATGTATGATGTGTTAAACCTGAATGTTATTTTTTTCATGTGATTGTCTTTTCACTTCAATTGCCAATGGAAACATTGTGCAACCCAAATTTACAATTTTCAGAAAAAAATATCAAGAAAGAGAATCACCATCAGCTATAAGGAAAATGTACACATTGGTAGATACTTGAGTTGATGTTAGCAAAATAATTTTGGTTCTCATATTTCATCTTTTATTAATTAAGGTCTCTATATTAGTGCCCTTGTCAGGGTTGTCACAGTGGTTCTGGAACTGTATACTTCACAGTCTGCAGTATGGAGACTGAAGGTATAGCATATGGTCAAGATCTTGTCCACCACAAAGAAAAATTTATGAATTAAAACATCCAGATACTTTCTACACCCAAATGAATGGTAAAGATGGGGCCATCTAGTGGAAATTTTAGTGAAAGTGTTTTTGTCAACACTGCTTTCTCCTCTTGTGAAGGAAAGGAATTGAAACCATTTTCCTTGGTTGGAATTTTGTTTGTTCCACATAATGTTTGTGTAACTTTCTAGAAGTTAGTAAACTTTTCCTCTTGATTGTCCCATCTGTAATAATGGAAAATGAAGAAATAACTAAACATGGAGCTATTATTCAAATTAAATTCACCCTTATAAACTATTAAAACAGTGACAAACAGGATTTAATAAATATTAGTTACTAATATTAGATCGGTAAATATCTACTTACTACAAGTAATATTTATAGTAGTACAATATTTATCACCATATTTATTGGGTTTTATTATTCCATGTTTAAGAATTTTTCTGTCTATGCATGCCTGTAATCCCAACTCTCAGGAGACCAGTGGAGTAAGAGTGCAATGTCAAGGCTAGCCTGTGCTATATAACAAGACCTTGTCTTAAAAAAAGACATTTTTAATTTATACATTGTTAAATGGTGGGATGCCTTATTTGAAGTCAACTTGCTAAGAGCAACTGCACAGAGTCTGACATAATTTAAAACTGTTTATGTGAATGTATCTGAGTAGTACCATGTATAAAAGTATCTGACACCATTTTTGATGTTTGATCACTGACGTCTTTGAAGTCCACCTCCTCCTACCCTTGCCAATGACTTGTATGTATGTACATGTAGAAATTTACACTTCACACATCTCCATTCCACCCAAGAAAACATTCGCTTAGTCCCTCTTTCAGCCAATATGAAAACTAGATCACTGCTTCATTTGACCACCTACATGTTCTTAAGCATCAAACATAAAGATTATAACCAATAAGTATATTAATTGGTAATTATACAAAACAAAAAGAGCTTCTCTGGATCGGTGCATCATGGCAGCTATTGTAGGAGCTACTAAAAAAAATTCACAGCAGTGGTCAATATAGAAGGAGAAAAGCTGACAAATTCCAGCAGTCTGCCTACACCCTTGGGTCATTTTATCCTGCTGCAAAAAAGTTCAGATTTCCATTCTTACCAGTTCTTCCAATAACTTATCTTCATTTGGCAGGACCTCAATCTGGATTCTTTTCTATGACTTGCTCTATGATTTATAATAATTCATTTTACTCCAAGACTAAATATTTGAATTCCTTTTAAGTTAATACTACTTGGACACAATTGCAGACAACTTACACCCTGTGTGAAAAAGAAATGAAATATTACTTCTCAAGTCATCCTAAGAAAAAATATGAACCAAGTAAACTTGTTCAACATTGCCCTGATGTAGAATAAAACCCACCAAGGCTGATAAAATATGACTCTATTGAGAAGTCCACAGTCCACTTTCAGTATGGACTTCTACTCTGTAATAAAAATGCAATTGCTTACTTTGTCTCCACTTTCAATTCTTTTTCTAATGGTAATAAGAACGTGTTTACAATGGGTAGAAGTCTCTATCTTCTCTTGGTATCTCTAAGATGTCCTAGCTTCCACTACATGAAATAGAATGGCTTAATCACTTGGTAATTGGCTAAAAGTGAGTTTTTCTATCACATACATTGACAAGCAAAATTTGTGTAACTCTGACAAGATGATTCACAAGGAAAATACACTTGAAAATGTTACTTGTAATAAAGGAGATGGAGAGAAGACTAGGTCCTTGGAGTGACAAGTCACTGACAGGGTTCAGGAGGACCAGGATCAAAGTATTCCATATTCAGGAAGGAGAAAGTGAAAGACCTACAGGTTCTCCTTAGGCAAGAGTTTAAGGATTTGGAGACCTTCACATCAGACTCACTTATGCTCACAGTCCCAGTCTATTCCTGGTTCCAAATATAGAATTGACAAGGTCTAGCTTACCTACTCTTTTATTCTATCAATGACTGAAAGAGCAATAAAAAGGTGTATTTGTCATAATTGTACCAATATCAACATTTAGGAAAGAAAAATGTGCAGAAGAGATATCTCTTAATATCTAGTGACAGGTCACAACAGCGTAACATTTTCCTTTCCATCCTAAAACGTTAGGAACATATTTGAAATCTCATAATGCCACCTAAGCCCCACAACTTTTATCCCCAAATCCTGACCTGACAAACATGAGCCCATGGTTGAATCATCCCCAGGTATCTGTGTGTATACCACTGAGAGCCACACTGAGGCATTTTTAATGCAGGAGCCTTTGGATGATCCTCAGAGACATGTACTGATAACTTGTGTGTTTTGCATAAAAGCACACATGGAGTATTTGGAAGCCTATGTCTAGGATATAAAAATGATCCTCTGCTCTGATCTGGCTCATTTCTAGACAAAAGACATTTCTAGAACCTATCACTGTGAAGTTTGGTCTTCCAAGAACAGATCTCTCCACTGGTGCTTTACACCACGATATGGAATTCTGCTTAGATATAAGTAATTTTCAGTACAAGAAATGTGGTAACTGTTCTCATCCAATGTTGGAGACATCTAAGAACAATGACTAAGGGTTACAGGTCAGTTTTATTTGTGGAAATCCCCAGGCCCAGTTAAATTGTCACTTCACATTTTTGTTAAGCCATATTTGTTGTCTTGAAGTTTCCCAAGTTGCATTTTATTCTTTTAACCATGTGTGACTAACCCAAATATTCTTATTCTGGCCTGTTCTTCAAATGTTCCAAATGAGGCTGACTGAACCAAGTAAAGTCCCATTGGCCCTTCTCTAATATTCCCTCTCTCTGTACCCCAAAGTGCCCAACCTCTCCTCTTTTTGCCTCTACAATAGTCAAAAGGCACACAATACCATTGTTTTCTTCATATGAGAAATGAAAATCAGTATATTTTCATATATATGTAAAGAGATATTATTTAGCCATGGCCTTAAGATTTCAGATTATTGAAAATTGTGTCTAAAGTCTGTTAATTCTTATTTGGCACCAATTATATTTCAATAAGTTAAATTTGAAGTAACTAAGTACTTTCTGTGCCTATTTATTTGATTTCTATAACTTTCTAAGAGGTAGAAAATTCTACTCATTTATCTAAACATTAGACTTAGTAACATCTGTCCATTAGTAGATATTTCTATGTTATAATAATTTTATTCCTCATTTATTTTCACCAGAGTATCAACATTCCAGTGGTAAATGACCATTAGAAAATCATTTGTCATTTAAGAATGAACACAATTTATTTCTTCAAAATTCTTTATTGTGAAGGGAACTTTATAAAGAACTAAATCCAGGGGGCAAAAGCAAAGACAGGCAAAGATAGGAAGGAATGATTCCAGACAAAGTAAGAAAATGAGAAGTGTCAACGAAAGAAGCTTCCTTGGCAACCTTTGCCCCAGTTAAACTTACAGAAGGGCTTCATTATTAATATTCATTGATCATCACCAGTTATGACATAATCATTTTACTTAATGCTTAATCATACACTGAGAAGAACCATCCTTTCCATATTATTGGAAAAAATTCAATGTGAATTCAGCTAAATGAAAAGTTGAGAAGGATATTCAGAGCAAAATGTGTCACTAAAGTTTAAAAGTGTTAAGATTGCTAAAGAAAGAAAACCTCCAGAACTACAAATTCTAACAGATTAAGGATTCAATTATGTAATTTGAAATGGTGTGTAATTTTTAGTTTTGATCATAATATTATGATGGCTTAAGATGTTAACATCAAAGGAATGTTGAAAATAGTATGATTTAAAAAACTACTACATTTGAAACTTTCATTAGTCTAAAATTATGTCAAATTTACTTGAAATGTACAAATAAAAATAATCAAAGATAGAAAATATGAGTTTTTACTTAGCATTTCCATAGGTATCATTCTGTTTTTACTATTTTTCTATTTGTAGCACTCTGTTAGTGGCAGTCCTAACTCCTCTTGATGATAGTATGTTCATTACTTGTTCAATCCTAGAGTACACATAAGTATTCATTCATACTTATAAGTAGTGGAACCATAAGATTTCATTATTTACTTAGAACTTTGTTATTCTTTAACTTAAGGTATAGACACCATTGATATTACACTCTACTTAAGATACTTATGTAAATCTATGTCTATCCTCTTTCTCTGAGGCAATTATATTCATTTAAATTCAATTTGAAAAGTACTTTTTGTTGTGGATTTTGAAGACATCATTACTCCTATCTACAAAAATCAACAACAAAATATAAATTATGTATAAAGATTACATAATAATCTAAGGTTCTAGAACTCACCAATGGCATAAAGTGAATTGAGAAATATTGATAATTTAAAAAATTCTAGAACTTGGACTGCTCCCTTCCATCCCAAGTCATTGGCAAACCTCTAATATCACCTAAACTAGGGCAGGAGCAAATTTTAGAAGCTGTTGTGAAAGTAAAGCAGTTGAGTTGTGGTGTGCATTTAGGTGAGATACTTCAGTGTTTTCAGGAAAATGTGGTAAACTCTACATGAAAAGAATAAGAAAGTCCCCACCTTTTCCAGTGTAAGTGACGACTCTGCTAACAATAAGTAGATCAGTGAGAGAGTTCACAGTGAGTTCCGAAAAAATATGGATTCATGGATTTCCTGAGATCATCTCTGCACTCATTCTATCTGCGAGAATGACCCAAGGTGGCCCAATGACACATGGGATGGGAAACGAGAACTGGCTGCACACTGCATGCATGCTTCATTCCTCACACAAGATGAACTTGTGGTATTTAAGCAAAACTGCCCAATCATTGGAACCTACTATAATATGTAAATACGGGGAGAGCTACTAGAGATCCAAGGAGCAGAGAAATTATTAGTTTAATGGGAAATGCCAAATAGACTTCAAAACAATTATTTTATACATATTAAAAGATTTTTAAATTGTGTATGTAATCTTTGATCACAGACTTAAAATGAGGTTTATGAAGAAAATGATTAAACAAATAGGAACTCAATAGAGAAGTGGAATAAAACCAAAAAAAATTCTATAACTCAAAAGTACATGAACACAATTTAAAAATCCACTACATAAGTACAACATAAGTTGATAATGGCAGGAGAACCAGTGAACTTGAAAATAGATCAAGGAAATTATGTAATCTCAAGAAAAATGGATCAGGCCTCAGAGATTTATAGGACAACAAATATGTATGGGAGTCAAAAAGGTGAAGAGAGAAAAACAAGACCTGCATAAACACTTGAAAAATTTATAGCTCCTATAGCACCAGCTACTTGGGAGGCAAAGAATTTGTAGTTTGTGGTTTGAGGCCAGTATAAGGAAAACAATATCAAGATTCACCTCAACTAATAAATTAGATGTAGTGGTTCACTCCTATATACCCAAGATGCCATAGATAGGAGGACCCCAGTCTGAGGCCAGCCCCATGCAAACAAATGTGAGACCCTACCTAAAAAATAACTAAAGCAAAATCAAGTGTTAGCAGTAAGGCTCAAGTGGTAAGAGTTCCTGCCTAGCAAATACAAGGTCCTGAATCCAAAGAAATAAAAACAGAAAAAAATAAAAAAAAAGAATTGCAAACGTTTCCAAATGTAATGAAACATAGTAATGTATTAATCAAAGATACTCAATGACATGTTTTAAAGTGAACTCCACATGATTCATGACAACTCAAATTACTAATCAAATGATGACAAACAATGAAAAAGAGAAAGTCTCCACAAAAGAATCCTCACTATATGTAGGGAAAGAAAAGGAAGACATTGACTTTAATTTTACATGACCAAGTACAAAAAGCTGAAGGACATATTTAATACTAAATGGAAAATATCACTAGATTCAGTGACATTGTAGTTCCAAAACATAAGAAAAGAAAACAAATATAATTTTCTATAAACTAAAGAGAAGAGAAATTATTGTATGCATCTTGTCCTACAAGAAATTCAAGAGGAGGTCCTTCAGAATGTCAGACAGTGACATAAACCTGAATCCACAGGTAAAAATAAATAAATAAATAAAATCTCACAAAAGCTTCCAGCTGTCAGAACTGTCAGTCACCTTTGCAGATTGGAGGAGCAGTTAAGTACTGGGAAAGTGCATGAGGGAGGCATCAGAAGAAATTGAAATAGAATTGTATACTTTCATCCGGATCATGAAAGTACAAAAAACTATAGTCACATACCATGCTTAGGAAATCAAAGATTCTTCAGTCTATGTTGTAAGAGAGAGCAAGAGAGTTAACATAGCCTTGGATCAAGACCGAGGATATGAAATGCTGTTCATTCTAGGAGACTTAAACTTTACCAAAGGAATGTGTTAGATGGTGCTTGCTACTCAACCCTGTGTCTGGAGAGGTATGCAAGAAAAACTTTCAAAATCTCAACATCTCATCATATTTCCAGCAAGGGAGATTTAATACATGCATAGAAGGGACAAGGGAGACTGCTCTCTCGGCATGTGAAATAATATGAGACCTCCATAATTTGCATAAATACTTCTTTTTCATCTGAAGTGTCCCTACTTCTTAGAATATTATAAAAAGAACTTTCTTTTGACTGTGGCATGAGCAAAACATACAAAGGGAAAACAGCAATATGGTATCACTGTCACAGCTCCTTGGACTTCTGCTTCTCTGGGTTTTAGGTAAGACAATTTGGACAAAGTTAAAATGTGTATATAATTTAAATCTCTAAACTTCTTTCATCAGTAGTCCTTTACGTGTGGAATTAGGACTGCTGTTTATATCTGACACTGAGAAAATAAGAATGTTCTTTCACATATTCTAGATAGGTTACAGGCCATTTTCATATACACAATCACATTCTACTAACGGTTCTTGTGTGATTTCAGGCTCCACTAGTGATATTGTGCTGACCCAGTCCTCAGGCATCCTGTTGGTGCCTCCAGGTGACAAAGTCACCATCACCTGCCGAGCCAGTGAGCATACTGGCATTGACTTACACTGGTATCAGCAGAAAGTGGATCAGGCTCCAAAGCTCCTCATCAACTATACCTCCCAGTCAATCTCTGGGATTCCATCTAGGTTCAGTGGCAGTGGATCAGGAACAGAGTTCACTCTCACCATCAGTAGCCTGGAACATGAAGATGCTGCAACTTATTACTGTCAGCAAGGCTAAGATTTGCCTCTCACTGTGATACAACCCAGAACAAAAGCTAGTTAAGTCTGGCTGAACAGAGGGACTGAGCAATACCATGCTCTTCTGATTTTTGCAGGTGGAGTTGGAGCAACAACCTAGACAAGACCATGAAGTCTGTTCTACCCCAAGCAGAGCTGAAACCTAAGTCACTACTTCATCTCTGAGCTGCAATGTCATCCATAGAAAGTCTTCAAACTAAGTGAACAAGTCTTAAGGATAAACTCCATTTTCTTTTTGAGGAGTGTACAATCCAAGTTGGCAGAATCATAACTTTTTTAAGAGTTACATTTATGGCAAAAGTGTAGTGAAGAAGGAAGAATTGGAAACCATCAAGATATGGTTGGGAATTAAAGTGTCTCTAGAACCTATGGATTCATGTTTTGGTTGTCATGAGTTCAAATGCAGGGCAAATGGAGTAAATTCCTTCAGCAAAAACTTGAATCCTAGAAGTTTGTCAAGCCAGATTAATATTTAGATTCATTTTTGCTAATACTACATTTTGACTGACTATTGAAGAGAAGCTATGTATGTAGATCTTCATTTGAAAAACTTTTTTATCAGTAAAAGGAATTTAGTTTTCTGGACAGAGCTCATGAAATAAGGAGCCAGCCAGAGATAATATTTAGAAAAGAAATGAATCTGAGTCCTCTCTTTCCTACTCTGGGAACAGTGTAGGACTGTTGAAGGAAGGAAAGGTGAAATAAAGAATCTTCAAATCTGCAGTGAGGATCCCTTCATCAGAGCTACTAGCCGTAATAGAAGATAGCTTTCAAGCTTAGTTAAGAATGGCAGAAGTAGGGATGGGTGCATAGCTCATGTGGTAAAGTGCTTACATTGCAAATGCAGTGCAATGAGGTCAAAGCCCAGTGCCAGTAATTGAAAAATTAGGGTGGGTGTGGTGACTCTAGTGTACAATCCCAGCTATGTGAGAGAGAGAGGTAGGAGGATTGTGATCCCAGACTGGCCTGGCAAAAAAAGAGAGACTGTGAGAAATAAACTAAAGCAAGAGGGCTAAGGTTGTGGTTCAGTGGCAGAGCCCTTGCCCTTAGTTCAAATTCCAGGACCTCCAAAAAAGGGAAAATCAAATGGTATTTTTATTCATTCCTTAATTTACATATTAACATCGCCTCTACTGTCAGAACCACTGTCTTATAGTTAATAGTTGTTAGTACCAGGCACAACAAAGACAACTTGCTTATTTCCATACACTTATTCATATACACAACAATAATTTTTAACCCCAAATCTAGGCATTGGGTCAAGATCTATATTACAATTCATGGCATTCTAGATAATGACTTTTATGATATTTGATCTGTAAAAAGTTATCCCAGTTACATGGATGGATGGATGGATAGATAGATAGGTAGATAGGTAGAAAGAAGATAGATTGGATAAGATAGACAAATAGAAATATTTGTGGATATGTGTATGTATAATACCAAACATTTGTGTACACACACACACACACACACACAGGCATATATATACACAAATGCATTGCTTTTGGTCATTTAGGTGTAAAAAGCATTTACAATTAAATTTTTCTCCCATTAACTATCACAGATTTCATTAAGAAAGTTTATAGCAATTTAAGTACCATCTGACAAAGAATTATTTTTC
Organism: Castor canadensis; assembly: GCF_047511655.1. Classification (NCBI taxonomy): domain Eukaryota; kingdom Metazoa; phylum Chordata; class Mammalia; order Rodentia; family Castoridae; genus Castor; species Castor canadensis. The sequence goes on along the minus strand of NC_133397.1, from coordinate 78,403,009 downwards.
CCCTGAATTTCAACCATCAAAAGGAGTCATAAAAGTATATTTTTGTGAAATATTGGAATGATGTCACTGTTGTTCTCCTTGATTTTCAAGTAACAAAGTCCATGATATATTTATGTTTCATTTTTAATTTTTAGTTTTCAAATATTTACCTATTCACAGGAAATTACAAAATAAAGTCCTCAAAGGATTTATTCATCCTTCACTAGCTACCTTCAAAGTTTACATCTTCAAAAACTACAGTCCAAAATCAATGCACAAATTTTTTATTCAGTGGCATCATAGATCAAAGATATAAGCAAAGTAAAATATACTCTTTATAAACACAAGAGAAATGAAGTTATTACATGAAGGCTCATCCTACAAGATTATCAAGAGAGGTCCTTTGGAATCTCAGACAGTGACAACAGAGACCTGAATCCACAGAGAAAATGAATAAAGGTTCAGAATATTGTGGCAGTTGTCAGAAAGACAGTCACCTTAGTAGGTTAAAGGATCAGTTAAGAACTGGGAAGGGACATGAGGCATGCATCAGGAGAACTTGTTATAGAATTCTAAACTATCATCTGGATCATGAATGTACATAAATTTATTGTCCTATATAGGAATTCATGTTTATTTTCTCTATCCTTCAGACTATATATATTTTATCTGAATTGAAAAATGTAAAAATGATAACTCTAAACTCTTTTAAACAAACATCTACGGAGGAAATAATTACCTCATATGCATCAATACTACTCTTTAATAAAGAAATGTGCAGAATACGCTTTCGAGTAGGGTGAAAAACTTGAAAGCAGGATGAAGAAAAGGATAAAATATGAACTTATATCCAAGCAAAGGATACAGATTTGTCTCTCTTCAATTTATTCAAACAGAGATATTTTTGTCAGTTTTCTCATAGCAGAGGCCCCATGCTCCAGTTGTGTTTCTTTCCACCTCAACTGCCCGTTTTTCTCACCATGGCACTCACCAGGGAATTTGCATATTGGTCCCTAGAGAGGACCTTCCCTTGCAAGTTCTAAAAAAATGCTCAGCTCAATTTGTCATGATTAACCAGAACTTCTAAGGTCTACTTCTGAAAATGGTGTGTTCTCCTCAGTCCTGGGGCTGCTAATACTCTGGATCTATGGTCAGAACACAGGAAGATGAGGAAGAAGATGGAGTTGTAGGGTAATCTCTGAGACCCACTGTTTACCTTGTGTGTTCTGTCCACATGTGAGATGTGTACGTTTTATGCTTAAAGATGGGAATGTGAAGTTTATGTCCATGAGGGTGTAAAGGATTCCAGAATATAAAAGAATATGTACCCCAGTAAAGATTCTTTCATGGAAATAGCAGGGGATTGGGTAGGTGAATTTTAGAGACCCTTGTGTTTTACAAATGTCTAGTGTTTTTAATGAAATATTTTTGGTATACAGACCAAATCACAATATCCTATAGTCCAATATAAATACTTAAAACAAAGTTAAGAAAATGACTCATGTTTCTGCATAACTTTTTCCTTGTCACTCTTTATTTAAGGGTCCACAGAGAATGTTTTGGTGACCCAGACTCCATTTTCTCTCTCCATCATATCTGGGGAGGCAGCCCACATTTCCTGCAGATCTAGTCAGAACCTCCTTCATAGAAATGGAAAAATTTATTTGTATTTGTTCCTGAACAGGCCAGACCAGTCTCCACAATGCTTGATCTATTCGCTGTCTAACTGGGACCCTGGGGTCAGTCAGCAGATCAGGGACAGATCTCATACTGAAAATTAGCAGGATGGAGGCTGAAGATGTTGGGGTTTATTACTGCCTGCAAGGCATATGCATTCCTACTACAGTGATACAGACATAAAGAGAAATCTCCTAGCTTGTCTTGGACCTCATGTGTTTGTGTCTGTGGATCGGCACAGCAGACTCTTTGAGTCTGGGCAGGAGGTAGAGATTGAATGTCTCTGGAGAATATACTTCAGATAAGGCTTCCATGAAAAGATTGCCTTGGTAGCACCCTGAGGCCTCTTTAGCAGGTTTATTCTTGACGTGATATAAGCAGTTGCAGAATGAAGAGGGTACACTGCCCTCAAACAACCAAAAGACTTGCCAGAAGCCATTTGTAAATACAATATAAAAAGTAACATCACTGTAATATTAAATATAGCCCACATATTGTTTTACACAATATTGAGACCAATATGTAAAGTAATTATTCTACATTAATGGGTATACAATATGTGAAGATTGAATGGGTGATGTTAATAGCATAATATAGAGACATGGAAAGGAACTGTGGATTTTATTAATGTGGTTGAGGTTTCACTGGCATCGTGTTAAACTATATTTTTTATAACTTAAGCATGTTATATTTAAACAACCTGATTACCAAAATGAAATAATTAAATAATTAAACAACAACAAAATAACATCTCAAAAAAAGAAAGGGGAAAGGAATATGTCATATTGCAGCAGAAAATTAACTAAAGAGAGATGACATTGGGAGAAATGAGGGTCCAAAATACCATAAGACAACCATAAAGGAAAGCACAAATGGCAAAGTAAGTCCTTAACTATCTGTGATTGCTTTAACTGTAAACAAACTAACCTCTTCAACAAAAAGACACATATAAAATCAATTAAAAATGGGACATTCCGTGAGGCAGAGACAGGATTGCAAGTTTGAGGTCAGGCTGGGCTGCAGGGTGAATGAGTCTTTCTAGCTAAGCCATCTGTCTGTTTTGATGATATGCTGATTATTACTACAAAAACTAAAATAAAACTGAAATAATTTTTTCAGTTAGGGAACATAATGTTTTTCCGTGTATTGCCAAGAAATCATAGATCTTAGCAACAAAGACTCATCAACTCACAGCGTCAACAAAAATGAAGAAATTGAATAAAGTATGTAAAAGTCATATGTCAGATGTATTTCTTGCCAAAGTAAATGATTAAAAATCTATACGTTCATATACTCTGCTTTATTATGCACTATGTATTATAATGATGAATATTAGAAGCAAAATAATTTGTTTATTCTGAGTCTTAGTCAAATGATAATTTTAGCTCAAAGTTTATTGCTTAATGGTGAACAATAATACCAACTACAGAATAACACCAATTATTATTACCAAGACCTCCTTTATATCCTATAATACTATCATAAATACTCTACCTTAGTAAAGGTGTTGAAAAAGAGGTTTGGTCAATATTGATTCTGTTCTAGGCTCAACACTAGAAAACAGAGTTGTAGGAACTGAATGTAAGAGTCTACTGTAATCTTGGAAATGTGGCAGGAATTTTTAAATTTTGGTACCCTTATGTTTAACTAGATATGCAGGTAGAATATAAGAGGTCTCATTATACTTCTTGTGGATCACTAAGAGCTATCACCCTTTACATTAAAAGTAGGTTGGTGTCAATCTGGATCAGTCAAGGAAATTCCCAAGTTGACAATTTTGCTCCCACTAATTTGGATTCTGGGAATGGAAGAGAAAAAAGAGATGGTTTCCTTTCATGATGAAAAACCTCTTATTCTTATTTTTTATCTTCCTATGTGTTTCTAGGTGGTGTGACCCTTAAAAACACTCCATTAAGTCTTGACATTTCTTCCCAGTGTGAATAACCAACTTAATTCATGTGGAAAAATAATAAGATGTGTCATGGCTAAAAATTTCCCACTAGTGCTCTGTAATCCAGAGTAAGAATTGGCTTCAGTAGAGACAAAGTCTTCATGTCTCTCCCTACATATTTTTCCAGAAAATTCTGCATTAAGACATGGCAGTCATAGACCTGCCATATGATCCAGCAATCCCACTCCTGGGGATATACCCAAAGGAATGCAACACAGGTTACTCCAGAGGCACCTGCACACCCATGTTTATTGCAGCACTATTCACAATAGCAAAGTTATGGAAACAACCACTATTGATGAACGGATCAAGAAAATGTGGTGCTTGTACACAATGGAATTTTACTCAGCCATGAAGAAAAATGACATCTTATCATTTACAGGTAAATGAATGGAACTAGAGAACATAATTCTGAGCAAGGTCAGCCAAGATCAGAAGACCAAAAATTGTATGGTCTCCCTCATATGAGGACTATAGATCTAATGCAAATGCAGCAATGTGGTTGGACTTGGATCACATTGACAAGGGGAGAGCACATATGGGTGATATAGAAATAGGTAGAAAACCCAAAACATGACAGTGTTTGATGTTCCCACTCCAGAAGAGCTAATGCAGAAACCTTAAAGTGACAGAGGTTATCATGTGAAGGGGATCAATAACCAGGGTAAAGATCAGTTAGAGATGAATCAACATGGGTCATAACACATGTACATGAAAGCAATGGTAGGAATATTTCTGGATAGCTATCCTTAACTCAACTAGCAAAAACCCTTTGTCTTCCTTATTATGCATGTCTCTTTTCTTCAACAAAACTAGTGATAAAGGCAGAACAGGTTCTGCCTGGAACTGAAGGGGGAAGAGGGGAAGGGGGCAGAAATGATCCAAACCATGTATGCACATGTGAATAAATGAGTAATAATAAATAAATAAATAAATAAAATTTTTTAAAAAAGACATGGTAGTTGTATCTATCCATGACACTCAGTTCCTGTGCCCATCTCATTCATATGAATTTTAAATTGGTATCTCCATTTCAAACACTGCACTTTTATCCTGCTTTGCTTCAATGAAAATAAATTCTCAATATCCCAAATCACTTGCATGGCAAGAAAATGGCAAGGAAAATTTGCCAATCAACTCTAGCTATTCTGGCCAGTGCTGAATGTAAATGAAGTGAAATTGTGAAAACTAAGTTATTGGAGAATCTAGAACTCTCAAAAAATTCTTGGTGAAAAAGAAAAATAATGCAACCACTATGGAAAAGAAATTAGAACATCCTAAAAACTTACTGCTAGACCTAATATTTACACTTTGAGGTATTTTCCCTAGAGAAATGAAGGGATATGTTCATTCAAAGTCTTGAACAAAAATATTCATAGTTCCTTTATTGGTAATGGCCCAAATTGTAAACATTCTAAAAGGCCATCAATATGTACCAATCCACTACAAAGAGGAACAGATTATTTTTGCATGGAGCATAGATGAACCTTTAAAGAGTTATGCTCTACAAATGTAAACAACCATATAAAATATATATTTCATGATTTCATTTATATGAACTTTTAGAAGTGAAAAAAATTCTAAAGTGTCAATTAGAAGATAAGGTGTTTCCTGCTGTGTTTTATTGACAGGACATTGATCAGAAATGACCAAGAAAGAACTTTTTTATAGTGGTGTTCACAGGATTTATGTATTTGTAAAATGCATAGAACACAAATCAAGAGTGCTTTACAGTAATTAAATTTTTCTTCAATAAATTTGGTGAATAGTGAACATGGTCAGTAATTACAAGAGTGAGTAATATTAATAATATCTAATTTTGCAATGTATGCAAAGTTTATAAGCAAGAAATTCTGGGATCTCACTTGAGCTCTGAGGTATGTGTTTTGACAAGATTTCTAGTTTCTCTATAATTTTGTTGTTTATCCAGTGAGACTATTACTGTATGTCACAGATTATATCAGAGAGGTAAACTATTAATCCACATTTACTATTCATTACAATTAAATATCCAAAGAAAAGTAAAAGTCATTTAAAGATTGGGAAAATATTCATTTAAAAGAGTCAGGAGATTATTTTGGGGATGCCTTCAATATTACCAGTACTTGGAATAAAGTCAGCAAGATCACGATTTCAAGGCCAGCCTGGGCAACAAAGCAAGATTTTGCCACAGAAAAATTAGGGAAAGAAATGGTTATACCATTGATTTATTTTGTGTATAATATTCAGAAATTTAATCATTTATCTTGACTTTTAAAGATGAAAACTATAATATACAATATATAGCAATTCACTGATTATATAGATACATCAATGTATCTATATAATATTTATACATAATAGATTTTACATAATACATTATAAATATTTATAATATTTATCTTATGCAGAATTGCTCATGTTAGTTTCTTTTTTTCAATTCACTATGACCTAGGGTTTCAATGATAGCATATATGCATGTATGTAAATAAATTTCACTTTTAAAAGTGAAACAAATGTTTTCCATGATGGCAACTAGAGGGAGGAAGCAGATAGCATGTGTTCCCTAAAGTAAAATTTTCCTGAGATGCTGGATAGGAAAAACCACGAAGAAGAGGCAAAACTTTGACACCTCCACACCCCCAGTCCACACATAGCTCTCCCACATCACGGTATATGGAGAAACCAGGAGGGCTCCCACGCTGCCAGACAACAGCTCCTGACCTGCTTGGCAGACCCACAGGTGAGCAATAAGTGGCATGTGGTTCTCCCACAGCAAACCCTAAGGAAAATCAACATATCCCTTGGAAAGACTGACCCCCAACCTGCGAAAAAAACTGAATAATAAACAAGCAACTGAAAAAAAGGACATGTAGTAAAGAGGGTGGGGTGCCATGAGCTCCAGAGTAATGGGGAGGGGGGTTCCCCATGTGGCATGCTCTGCCTGAGAGTGGGGGAGGGGAACTTCCCCAAGTGAACTCTAATAAACAGGACTGCAGAAGAAGACAGGGCTGGCATAACTCACTGCCCCCAGCATGCTTGGAGCAGGGAAGGCTTCCAACAGAGGCTGACAAGTGGCTCCACCAGAGACAGGGGGAAGACATTTCCCCACATGAACTGTAAATAATCAAGTACTGCAACTGCAACAGGCAGGTAGGGCCAAACACTGGAGAAAAGAAAAGGGGCAGGTGTCCAGAAGATCCTTAAATAAACAAAGTCAGCTGAACTAGATGAGTGCAATGACTCACCCCTGAGACCTGTAATAAATAAAGCCTGCAGAAGCAGCCAGCTGACAGCAGGTGCCAGGTGAACCACAACATCTAACAGAGTAGAAAATGGTTCACCAAGCTTTGTGCAGATCCAATTACCTGGCGAGATAACCACAGGACTACCAATTAAACATCAACACCAACACCGGATGCTGAAGAAACAACAACACAACTACTAGGATGGAAATAGCGTGGTTTCTGGACCTGAAACTGTTATTCTTCTATTGTTTTAGATACCTTTTCTGTCTTTTTTTCCCTTGATGTGACAATGACAGAACTACTAATCAAACACAAACTGGATGCTGAAGAAGTAACACCAGAAACAGCACTATTAAGGCAGAAACTTTATTGCATTTGAATCCACGTTTTTTTTTCTCTACTTTCTATGTCTCTCTAATGCCTATTTAGCTCACTGCTGATGAGTACTCTATCACTATTCATTTATTTGGCTCTGTATCTTTTTTCCTTCTCCTTTCTTTTTTCTTTACCTTCTATGCTTTTTCTCCTCTTACCCTTCCACTCTAGATACCATCATTTTTACTGTTACTAGATAGACAATACTAAATTGCATACAGTACAAGGCAGTAACAGAAGCAAGTGGAATGATGGGAAGATGGAAAAAAGATGGAAACCATTTTTCCCCCCAATGATAAATTAGTACAGCAACAAGAGGGAAATGAAGAAAACAGAAGCCCAGATCCAGACTCCAACAAAACAACGAAACTATGACAAAGAACCCAATGAAGCCCACAAGAACAACCTGAAAGAAGAAATCCTGCAAGTAATAAATGAGAACTTTATAGAGATGATACTGGATATGGTCAACCAAAATGTACAGAAGACACTCAAGAAATACCAAGACAACAAAAATAGAGAATTTGAGAAAGCACAAGAACAAATAAAAGAAACTATAGAAACACAGTGTAAACATGAAAGTTAAACAAAGAACACCATAAATAGGGAGAGAAATGAACTCTGGACAAAAATAAACAATATTAAAGAGGAAGTGACCCAGGATATGGAAACTTCAGAAAAAAGAATGAAACAGAAATGTAAAATAAAATTGAAAGCCAGTCCAGCAGAAAGGACCAAGCAGAATACAGAATCTCAGAACTTGAAGATGAAATGGTAATTAAAGGAAAAACTGAAGAACTACTAGTTATACAAATCAAAACCTGTGAAAGGAACATGCACGAATTCAGTGAATCCATTAAAAGACCAAACCTGCGAATCATGGGCATTGAAGAAGGAGAAGAGGTGCAGACAAAAGGAATTCATAATATATTTTAAAAAATAATAACAGAAAGTTTCCTAAATCTAGAGAAAACTATTCCCATGCATGTACAGGAAGCCTCCAGGACACCAAACAGACTTGATCAAAATGGAACTACCCCATGACATAGCATCATTAAAACAACAAGCAAAGAGTATAGAGAAAGAATATTGAAGGCTGTAAGAGAGAAAAAACAAGTAACTTACAAGGTAAATCCATCAAAATCATAGCAGATTTCTCAACAGAAACATTAAAAGCAAGAAGAGCATGGGGTGAGGTCTTCCAGGCCTCTACCCAGGGAAACTATCATTCAAAATAGATAGCAATAAAAGTCTTCCATGATAAGCAGAAAGTAAAACAATATATGACCAAAAAGCCACCTGTACAAAAGATGCTTCAATGGATTCTACACACAGAAAGTGAAAGCCAACATAGCTGTGAAAGGACAGGCAGTACCAAACCACAGGAGAAGAAAAGGTAAGAGAGTAGAGAGTAACAGTGATTTAGCTACACACAAACCATTAAACAACTGAGACAACTAAATGACAGGAATCAGCACATACTTATCAATACTAACACTCAATGTTAACGCACTTAATTCCCCCATCAAAAGACACTGTTTGACAAACTGGATTAAAAAGGAAGATCCAACAATTTGTTGCTTACAGGAGACTCATCTCATCGATAAAAATAAGCATAGGCTTAGGGTGAAATACTGGAAGAAATTTACCAAGTCAATGGTCCCTGAAAACTGGAAGGAGTAGCAATACTTACCTCGGACAAAGCACACTTCAAACCCACACTGATAAAATGAGACAAAGAAGGCCATTCCATATTAATAAATGGGGAAATACATCAAAAGGAAATAACAATTCTCAACCTACATGCACCCAATATTAATGCACCCAATTTCATCAAACATACCCTGAATGACCTAAAAGCATATATAAACTCCAACACAGTGCTATTGGGAAACTTTAATACCCCCCTCTCACCAATAGATAGGTCATCAAAACAAAAAAAATCAATGAAGAAATCCTAGACCTAACATATACCATAAAGCAAATGGACATAGTTGATGTCTTCAGAACATTTCATCCAACTTCTACACAATATACATTTTTCTCAGCAACCCAGAGAACCTTCTACAAAATTGATCAAATCCTAGTGCACAAAGCAAGCCTCAGCAAATATAAGAAAGCAGAAATAATACCATGCATCCTATCTGATCATAATGTATTATAACTAGAACTCAACAACAAAAATAATAACAAAAAACATGCAAGCAGCTGGAAACTGAACAACACATTGCTCAATGACCAAAGACAGCCTCATCAACAAAAACTGTTGGGAAAACTGGTTAGCAGTCTGGAAAAAACTGAAACTAGATTTATGTTTATCACCCTGTACTAGTATTAACTCAAAATGGATCAGGACCTTAACAACAGACCCCAAACTCTGAAGTTGATACAGTAAAGAGTAGGAAATACCTTGGAAAGAATACGTATAGGCAAGGACATCCTCTGTGGAACCCCAGCAGCTCCTCAACTAAGACAAAGCATAGACAAATGGGAACTTATAAAACTAAAAAGCTTCTGCTTAACAAAAGAAATGGTCCACCCACAAAGTAGAGAAAATATTTGCCAGCTACACATCAGACAAAGGAGTGATAACCAGAATATATAGGGAACTCAAAAAACTAAACTCCCCCAAAATTAATGATCCAAAGAAAAAATGGGCAAGTAAACTTAACAGAACTTTCTCAAAAACAGAAATTCATATGTCCAAAAAACACATGAAAAAATGCTCACCATCTCTAGCCATAAAGGAAATGCCAATCAATACTACACTAAGATTCCACCTCACCCCTGTTAGAATAGCCATCATTAGAAACACCACCAACAACAGGTGTTGGCAAGGATATGGAGAAAAAGGAACCCTTATACACTTCTGGTGGGAATGTAAACTAGTATGACCACTCTGGGAAGAAATTTGGAGGAGTCTTAAAAATCTAAACATAGACCTGCCATTTGATCCAGCACTACCACTCTTGGGGATATACCCAAAGGAATGGGACACAGATTACTCCAGAGGTACTTGTGCACCCATGTTTATTGCAGCAGTATTCACAGTAACCAAGATTTGGAAACAGCCAAGATGCCCCACTACTGATGAATGGATTAAGAAAACGTGTTATTTATACACAATGGAATTTTACACAACCATGAAGAAGAATTAAATCTCATCATTTGCAAGCAAATGGAGGGAACTAGAGAACATCATCCAGAGCAAGGTTAGCCAGGCCCAGAAGACCAAAAATCGTATGTTCTCCCTCATTTGCTTTAGATCAAAGGGAAGCACAACAAGGGAATAGGACTTTGATTATAAGATAAGGCAAGTGCATACAAGGGAGGTATGAGGATAGGTAGGTAACCTCCCCCAAAAAAGATAGCATTTGATGTCTTCAATGCAATGAACTAATGCAAAAACTTTTAAGCAACAGAGGCTAATAGGAGAAGGGGACTAGGAACTAGAGAAAAGGTTAGTTCGAGAAAAATCAATTTAGAAAGTAACACATATGTACATGGAAGCAATGTAGGAATCTCACTATATAGCTATCCTTACCTCAACTAGCAAGAACCCCTTGTCCTCCTTATTAATGTTTATACTCTCTCTTCAACAAAATTAGAGATAAGGGCAAAACAGTATCTACTCGGAAGCGAGTGGGTGGAAGTGAGAGGGAGGGAGTAGAGGGAAAGGGAGGGGGTCAGGGGAAGGGGGTAGTAATGACCCAATCATTGTATGCACATACGAATAAAGGAAAAAGAAAAAAAAGCAAAGCAAAAAAAAAAACCTCTGAATGTTGATGATCTCAGTTCTTCAGTCAAAAATATAGACTAGCAGAATGAATTAAAAAACAAACTTATAAGAACACAGGCTTAAATAGAAAGAATGGGGACAAAAGATACTCCATGCAAATAGAACCTGAAAACACACCAGAGTAGTTACAGTCATGTCTGTCAAGCCAGAATTCAAAGCAAAATTAGTCAAAAGAGACAACAATCACTTCATATAAATAAAAGAAACAGTTCATCCAGAAGATGTACCAATTGTAAACACGAGGTCATCAAATATTATCACATGAATTTCGAAACTCTACTTTACTTTAAAGCACATGCACATCCCAAATAATAATAGTGCCTGATTTCAATGCTCAGTTATCACAAATAAATAGGCCACTGAGACATAAACACCAACAAAGGATCAAAGGACTTAACAGATATCTTCAAAATATCCTACCCAACAGCTGCAGAATATACATTATTCTCAGCGACCCACAGAACATTCTCTAAAGTATATCACATTTTAGGATGCAAAGCATGTGTTAACCAATACAAGAAATTGAAATAACATATTTTATCAGAGAACAATGTAACAAAACTAGAAATCCACAGCAAGAGAATCTACAAAACACATACAAACACAGGAGGCTGAAAATTTTCCTTTTGAATGATTACTTGATCATCAAATAATGATGGATTTGATTTTCTGGAAATCAGAAAATCAAAGCAAAATAAAAATACAACTTACTGGAATCATTGGAACTCATCAAAGGCACTTCTAGGAAAAAGGTATATAATTCCGAATGCCTAAATCAAACAATCTTAGAGATTGCAAATAAATAATCTAATTTTGCAACTCAAGCTCTTAGGCAAGGACAAGTGAAACACAAAACCAGTACTCTTTAAGCAATAATAACAATAAGGGAAGAAAGTAATAATATCTTGACTATAAGAAAGGTACAAACATTCAATGAAACAATAAGTTGATTCTTAAAAAGATAAATGTGATTAATAAACCCTTAAGGAAAGAGGAGTCCCAAGTTAATAAAATCAGTGATGAAAAAGAAGATATCAAAACAAACACTAATGAAATTGAAAGTAGCATTAGGGATTATTTTCAAAACCTACATTCCAATGAACTGGAAAATTTAGAAGAAATGAGCAAATTTCTAGATGTATATGACTATCAACACTGAAAGACATATACATGAACATCATTAACAAGTCAATAATGAGCAATTAGATTGAGGTATAATAAAAAAAATTTCCAACAAAGAAAAGCTTAGCACCAGATAGAGACACTGCTAAATTCTACTAAAATAACTAAAACTAATGCACCTCAAATGATTTAATAAAACCAAAATGGGAGGAATACCTCAAGCACATTCTTTGAATCCTGTATCACCATGAAACCAAAACCAACATAAGAAACACAAAAGAAGATTATTGACCAATTTCCTACATGAATATAGATATAAAAATTCTCAGTAAAATGCTCACCATCTAAATTCAACAATATATTAATAAAGTAATAAAACATAATGAAGTTAGTTTAATTCCTGTTATTCAAGATGCTTCAACACAACAAAACCAGCAAATGCAATACAGCACATAAACAGAATCAAAGGCAAAAATCACATGGTCCTCTCAATATATACTGAAAAAGCCTTTAACAAAATTCAACATTCTTTCACAATAAAAGATATGAAGGAAGTAGGAATAAAAGGAATGTACCTGAAAATAATAAAGAGGCCATTTGTGTTTTGAACTGATGAGATATTTTTAGAAATTTGTTATTTTTGGAATATGAATATAGTCACACATACTCAAAAACAAAACAACCTAGGACATATATAAAAGTCTGAAATCATAAAAATTGGATCATGTTTATACATGGCTTTGCACTTGTCTATTTGAGGCTCTAGTGAGGATACTGTGCTGACCAGTCTCCACTCTCACTTTCCATCACCCTTGGAGAGCTGGTGTCTATCTCTTGCAAGTATAGTTAGAGTCTCCACTACTACGGTGACAAAACTGTTTACATCTGTATCTGTAGACATCAGGCCTGGTTCCATAACAATAATGGATTGTATTATCAGCAGATAATATCAAACAGAAGAAAGAATATTAGATATGGAGGACAAGATTAACGAGTTATTGCAGGCAAACAATCATAAAGAAAAAAATTAGGAAAAATTACTACACATGAATATAACACACAAGAACTATGGGACAAGATCAAAAGACCAAACCTAAGACCTCATGGGCTGGCAGAAGGAGCTGAAAAGGCATAGAAAATCTATTCAATGAAATTACAGCAGAAAATTTCCCAACTCCATTTAACAACACAGATACCCATGTACAGGAGACATTTCAAACTCCAAATAGACTTGATTACAAAAGAACCCTTACAACACATCATAAATAAAATGCCAAGTCTAGAAAATAAAGTATACTGAAAGTTTCAAGAGAAAATCTCCAACTCATAAAGAAAGTAAACACATAAGAATGACCTCAGCCTTCTCAATATAAACTCTAATGGCCAGGAAAGTATAGAAAAATATAATTCAAGGTCTAAGAGAGAACATCTGCCAAGCAAGGATACCTTATCTGGCAAAGCTCTTCCTCAATCCTGAGGAAGATATAAAGACCTTACATAATAAGGACAAACTAAAGTAGTTCATGTTCATCAAACGTGCACTACAAAGAATACTCAAAGCAATAACACACATGGAACAGAATGAAAAACAATCACAAATGTGAAAGCCTGGGAAAGAATAAAACTCAAGGGGAATTGACAAACCTACAAGAGCTAGGAAAACAGCAAGCATGATCAACCTAGAAAACCAGCAACACTCAAAGTTGAACAAAGCTACAAGTACATACCAATCAATCTGGAAAAAAAAGCAATACAAACACAGAAATTGGTAAATACCTCTCAACTATAACCCCAAGAGTAAATGGACTTACCTCTCCCATCAAAATACAAATTGTCAGATTGAATCAAAATGCAAGATCCAAAAATCTGTTGCCTATAAGAAACATACCTCACAACCAAAGACACACATATACTACAAGTAAAAGGTTGGAAAAAGATTTACCAGGCATGTGGAAAGTGAAAACAAGCATGAGAAGCTATTCTTATATAAAACAAAGCAGATTTTACACAGAAACTCACTTAGAGGAGATAAAGAAGTTCACTACATATTAATAAAGGGAACAATCCAGCAAGAAGACATAACAATTCTGAATAAATATGCTCTGAACATTGCAGTTCCCTCATTCAGTAAACAAACACGTGTTTAAATGAACAGATGGGACCAGATATAATAATTGTGGGAGATCTCAACACCCCATTGTCTATAATAGACAGAATATCCAGGCAGAAAATCAACAAAGATATCCTGGAACTAAACAAAATCTTTGAAAAAATGTACTTAGCAGATGTTTATAGAGTTTTTCATCCTATGACAACAGATTATACATTCTTCTCAACAACCCATGGAACTTTTTCCAAAATAGCAGATTTCAACAAATACAATGAAGTGCAATAATCCACTACATCTTATCAGAACAGAATGGAATTAAATTAGAAAGCCATAACAAGGAAAACCACAAAACCATTCAAACTTACAAAGATTGAACACGTTTTAATAAACAATGGGTCATTTAAGATATTAGGAAGTAAATTAAGAAAGTTCTATAATTAAATAAAAATGAAGAAATAATTTACCAGAACCTGTGGGATGCAGCAAAGGAGGTCTTAAAAAGGAATTTTATAGCCATGAATGCCCACATCAGAAAACTAGAGAGATCTCAATAAATAATTGGGTAATACATCCCAAACTCTTAGAAAAACAAGAGCAAAACAACCCAAAAAGTAATAGACAGAAAGAGATTACAAAAATCAGTGCAGAAATCAATGAATTGGAGACCAAAGAATATAGTGCATAAACCTGGTTCTTTGAAACGTAAACAAGATTGACAAACCTTTAGCAAAATAAACTGAAAGAAGAAAGGAGAAGACTTGAATAATCAAATCAGAGATAAAAAAAGGAATATTACAACAGGCACCAAGGAAATTCAGATATCAGATGGGCATACTTTAAAAACCTATACTCCTGCAAACTAGAAAATGAAGAAGAAATAGATAAATTTCTTGATACATATAACTCACCAAAAATGAACCAAGAAGTTAGTAAAAAATTAAACAGATCTATTACATGTAATGCCATTGAGATAGTAAAAAAGAACCTCCCAACAAAGAAAAGCACAGGTCCTGATGGATTCACTGCTTAATTCCACCAGACATTTAAAGAAGAACTAACACTGATGCTACTCAAATTATTCCACAGAGTATATAAGGAAGGAATACTACCAAGCACATTCTATAAAGCTAGTATTATTCTAATACTCCAACCAGGTAAAAACACATCAAAAAAAAGAAAGTTATAAGCAAATATTCTTGATGAACATAGTCTTGAAAATTGTTAATAAAACATTTTCTAACAGAATCCAGCAATACGTTGAAATGATCATACATCACAATCCAGTGTTTCATTCCAGGGATCCAAAGATGGTACAACATTCATAAATCAACAAACATAATACAACATAAAAAGAATCAAGGACAAAAACCACATCAACATATAAGTAGATACAGAAAAAAGCCTTTGAAAAATTCAACACCATTTCATGATAATCACTCTGATGAAATTAGGAACAGAAGGCATATTCCTCAATATTATAAAGGCTATATATGACAAATATATATCCAACATCATACTTTATGCAGAAAACCAGAAACCATTTCCTTTAAAATCAGGAATGAGGCATAGGTGTCCACTCTCATCACTGTTACTCCAAATAATCCTCGAATTCCTCACTAGAGCACTAAGACAGGAGAAAGAAATACAAGGGATTCAAATAGGGGAGGAAGAAGTCAAATTGTCCCTTTTGGGAGATGATATGACACTATACCAAAGAGACTCTAAAAACCCAACCAAAAAACTTTTAGAGCTCATAAATACTTTCAGCAAAGTAGCAGGATACAAAATAAATACACAAAAATCAAAAGCATTTCTATATACAAACAATGAGCTGTCTGAAAAAGAAATCAGGAACACAATACCATTTGCAATAGCTTCAAAAAATTACAATACCTAAGGATAAATTTAATAAAGGAGGTGACTGACCTGGACAAAGTAAAAGTCATTAAAGAAAAATATGCATGAAGACATGAGAAGATGGAAAGGCATCCCATGATCATGGATTGGCAAAAACAATATTGTGAAAATGTCTGTATTACTGAAACCAATCTATATGTTCAATACAATCCCTATCAAAATTCCAATGACATTCTCCACAGAGACAAAAAAGTCAATCACAAAGTTCAGATGGGACCAAAAAAGACCTTAAATAGCAAAAGCAATCCTAAGTTAAAAGAGCAAAGCTAGAGGTATGACAATACCTGACTTCAAGCTATATACTACAGAACCATAGACACAAACTCACACAACTCCAGCCCAATAAAGGTGCCCAAAATGTGCGCTTCAGTAAAGGTCCCCTCTTCAACAAACCATGCTGTAAAAATTGAAGACTAAAACTAGATCTCAGCCTCTCACTATGTACAAGCACCAATTAGAAATGAATTAATGTTTTTTTTTGTTTTGTCATGGTACTGGAGTTTGATCTCAGGGATTCATGCTTGCTAGCCAGGTTCTCTACCACTTGAGTCACTCCACAAGCCCTAGGATTAAAGATCTTAATATAAGATGTGAAACAATGATATTAAGCCAGGAAAAAATAAGGAATAAATTGGACCACATATTCATAGGTAATAACTCTATGAATGGAACTCCAATAACACAGCAATTAAGAAAATGTATTGACAAATGGGACTACATGAAACTATAAAGAAGAATGAAATTATATTTGCAGGTAAATAGATGGAACTCGAGAACTTCATGTTAAAGCAAAGTAAACCAAGCTCAAAAAAATCAAAGGTTGCTCATTTTCTCTCATATGTGGAATCTAGACGTATAAGTTAAATGTATATAAAGAAACATATTTGATCATATACATATGTATATTGAGAACAAAATTATATTAGTGAGTCTGTCTAAGGGGGCTATGGGAGGTGAGATAGAGAAAGAAAATGTAAGCGAATTAAAAATATTGAAATATATGAATATAATATAATGCACTGTACAGTAAGTTGTTGAATATTAGGGGAGTATGGTGACAGAGGAAGAGTGAGTAACAGAGGGGAGGGGCTTAATTTGATAAAAGCACAATATATACAGACCTGAAGTACCAAGGCAAAACCACCTTGAATTATCAATGTACACATAATTTTAAAAAATGAAGGGCAAGTTGGAAAAATAAATCTTTTCTGGGGTTAGGTACCAATGGGAGGGGGCTGAGTATAAGGAAAGGGAAAATGATGGTGTATGTGGTAGATGTGTTTTACATCCAGTTATGAAAATAGAAGAATGAAATCTGTCGAAATTGTTCTAAGAAGGGGACCTCCTCCCACTTCCTAGAGGGAAAATAACTGAGGAGGATTAATATAACTAAGATCTACTATAAGCCCCTGTACAACTATTATATGCTAATAAAATCATTAAAAAAGGAAGATATCAGAGATTCAAGAAAATAATAAATAGCTAAGAGCTATGGACGGATCTTCACCATCACTGTAACATCCTGAGTTAGCATGGCTTAACCAGAAGGAAAATGGAGATAAAGTACTGTCTGAACACAAGACACAACGGAGAGCAGACTTGAGAGCTTCTCCTGATCTCAAACTTTCATGAATTTTTCAATTAAATAGAGTCAGCACAAGAGCTATAAAACTGAGGCATATTCTTGACAACAAAAGCGAAACATATGGTAGGATTAGCAGGCTTTTCTCATTCTTTAATTTGATGGTATTTACCAATTGTATTTTCCCACTTCCCTACTTCCTGTTTTTCCTTTTCCATTGGCCTGTCCATGATAGCATACACAAGCTCACCTCAGGGAGAGTATGGCTGAGAATAAAAAGTAAAAATTTTCTGTTTCGAAGTATCAACATAGATTTATAAATTCATAGCAGATACAGAAACTTAATTCAGTAGTCTAGGATTTGTCTCAAATTTGTTACAATGAAGGGGATATCTTGGAATTCTTGAGCAGGTTTTAAAAATAAAGATATAAACCATTTGGTGACAACTGTAAAGGGAAGTGCACAGAAATAAGGTTTCCATAATATTCCCGGCCAGGACACATCAGCCACTAACACAACCAGAGCAAAATTGGAACTAGGAAGCCCAGACACAAACCTCCAAGCCATTTTTTGACAACTTCTATTGTCTTGACTCAATATCTGAAATAATACTCTAGTTAGCAGGATCTATATTTCAACATTGTTGAGTCAACTCTCTTTATCTGCATATTATACATCCACAGATACACATAAAGTCAGATGGAAAATGTTCAAAAAAACTTTCATGTTTGCTGATATATGACATATAGTTAGAACTACCATGTTTATATCTCTACTAAACACATACAATATGTGTTTAGAGATATAAACTACCATGTTTATATCTCTACTAAACACATACAATTTTTGTTTGTCATTTTTTGCTAAATAATAGAGTATAATTGTTTATGTAATATTTACATTTTATTTGGTAGTGTAAGTATTCTAGAGATGATTTAGAATATACAGAATGATGTGCTAAGTTATATGAAAATACACTGACATTTTATATACGGGACTTGAGGCTCTTTAGATATGAGTTTCAGTGTGGGGGATGCCTAGAAACAATTTCCCTCCAATACTAAGGGACAACTGTAAATACTAAACTTTATGTAATTTTATCTACTCGTTACACAAATACCGTAATAAGGCACACTCAAGTCAACTTCACAATAGATACAGGTATCCTGATCCCAGTTCTTGTCAACGATTTTGTACTTGCTTAACACAATTAAGACTTCAATGCTATGAGGATGGTCATAAGTATCATTCACTCTCCTCTCCCCCGATGTTAACACTACACAACAAAAACTGCAAAATGTGCAATAAGTGCTATGCAAATGATCCAAAGTTGGCTCTATGCATTTTCCCAGAAAATCATATCATCATCAAATTTAAAATTTGCAACTCTAATTATTATAAAAATAGCTCTTAAATTTTATTTTTAGTTATTTAGATATGACTCATTTTGCACATTCCAGGAAACTTCCTGCATATCTGCTAGTAATAGATAAAAGCTGTTGGCAGGAAAATTCCCAAACTGTTTCTGTCCTTTGGAGCTTGTGGACACAGACTCCCCTGTGAGCCACCAAGTGACATCACTTAAACTCCTAAGCTCCTTCTCCAGTATACCTCTCCACTTTGGAGTCATAACCCTGGCACCTTGGCCTCCGGACAGACATCTGCTGTGAGGAACTTACCCAATTAAATCCATCTGAGCATCCACAGTTTGTGTGTGTTACTGCCTCCCTGTGATCATATATTCTTCCTTGGTTCAGAATCCCTGAACTGCCTTACAATTTTCTCCACCTCAAATACTGACTCCACATTGTAGACACAGGCAACTTTATATCTACCTCCCAAACACAATAACTTGATGACTCTATGCCCTTACTGAATATCTACAAACACCTGTCTATGTAAAATTGAGCGGCCCAGTAAATCTGCTGTGTCCCAATACTAAAATCACCACTTCCACCTTAAGATTCAGTGTTGTTGAACTCCACGAAACCTTAAAATTTGGCAAGTTTGACAATTGCAGTTTCTGAAGGGCAGCTCCACCACCTAATTAATGCTTCAGAAACATAACTGCCAGAGTGCTGTGATATGAGGGCCACTTGTACGTAAAGAATTATTTGTGTTTTCCTCACGATGAAATGGTTTTGATGCAGAATCCTGTGTTGTATCTATTTTTCCAGGCTTTTTGCTCTGCTTATTCTGAAGATAGGCTCTTGCTTTTTGCCCAGGTTGATTGTGACTAGGATTCTCCTCCTTTATGCTTCCTGCTATAACTGGGATGACAGGTATATGCCACCACATCCAGCCTTTTTTTTAATGAGATGGGGGAAATCACAAACTTTAATTTCTGGCTGACTTGCAACCACAATCCTTCAATCTCAGCTTCCCAAGTCATTATCAGCACCTAACTTGGGTTGTCATTCTGTATTAGGGATGCTCAGAAAGACGAAATACAATCCTTAATTGACAGATAAGCTCTAGATCGGCCATATGGTCTAAGTGACATGACATCTTGTATTTCAACATGAACCCACTGAACAGTCCTGTCCTGATTTAGGATCTCTTAAAGACTGGCTGTTTTTTAGGTAACCAACAAATCAGTTGGTACACTATACCGAAATATGGAATGTGTTTCTATACTCCTGAAAGGCTATCCTGCACTCTGCATCATTCTCAGTGATAGGATATATGAGGGGCAATACTCAATTTTTACCTTGAAAGTGTTGAACAGGAATTCAGACATCTAAACCTCTAATATTCTTAGCCAATGTGACATACCAATGAATTCCTAAGGTTTGCATTCCACCCTCTGAAAGACTCATGTTTTCATAAGATATCCAAAGTACTTGCAATTTCTTCCTAACCAGGAGTACTTAACATGGTTATCTATTTCCTCTTACATGGACTGGTAAGACAATCAAAGATTCTTCAGCCCATTCAGTGAAAGACCAAGATGAGGTTATGAATTGCTGTTCATTCTATATGACTACAACTTTACCAAAGTGCTTCACTACATGGTGCTTGCTGCTCAACCATGTATCTAGAGAAATGTTCTCTGGCAAAATTACATCATCCATCAGGTAGCCAGTGGAGTGAAATTTAACATACACAAAGAAGGAACAAAGGAGATTGATGTCTGATAAAAATGGTCTCTGAACATGTAAAATAATGTGAGACCCCAATCCTTTGCATAAATATTTCTTTTTTCATTTGATGTGTCCTGCCTATTTGAATACCATAAAAAGGTCTTTCTCTGGGCTGTGGCATAAGCAAAATATACAAAAGGAAAGCAGCAAGATTGTGTCCTGGCCACAGCTCTTTGGGCTTCTGTTCTTCTGGGTTTCAGGTAAGGATTTTGGACAAATTTAAAAAGTGATGCAATTTAAATCTCTAAATTTCCTTCTTCATCAGGAGTCCTGAACAATATGGAGTTTGGGTCCCGATTTAGATTTGACATTGAGAAAATAAGAATATTTTCCCCTTTTCTAGCTATGTTCGGGACAATTTTCATATGCACAGTCACATTCTACTGGGGTTCATGTGTTGTTTCAGGCTTCATGGTGATACTGTACTTCCCCAATCTCCAGCCATCCTACCTATGTCTCCAGGTAATAGAGTCGCCATCACCTGCCAGGCTAGTCAGGCTGGTACCAACAGAAACTGAACCAGACTCCAAAGTTCCTCACCAAGTATGCTTCTCCGTCCATGTCTGGGGTCTCCTCAAGAGTCAGTGGCATTGGATCAGGGACAGATTTTATATTCACCATCAGTAACATGGATCCTAAAGAAGTTATATCTTATTACTGCCAGCAAAGCAATAATTTTCCTCTCACTTTACTATAACAAAGAACAAAATCTAACTCAGCCTGACTGAACAGAGAGACTGGGAAATAGCTTGTTCCTCTGATTTTTACAGGCACAGTTGGGGCAACACCTCCCCAAGAGCATGAGGCCTGTCCCACACCCAGCAGAGCTAAAACCTAAGTTATTTTTCATATTTGAACACAATGTCATTCACACAAATTTCTCAAAATAAATGAACAAGTCTTGAAGATAAACTCCATTTTCTTCTTATGAGCTTTTATGGACTGATTGCAGTTCATAAAAATGTAACTCTTTTATTGCAAAGGGTCGTAAAGAAGGAAGAGTAGGAAGCCATCAAGATATGATTGAGGACTAAAGTGTCCCTGAATACTATAGGTTCATGTTTCGGTTGTCATGAGTTCAAATGTGGAGCAAATGGAGAACATTCCTGGAGCAAAAACCTGAACCCTAGAAGTTTGTCAAGCCAGGTTAGCATTCAGAATCACGTTTTGTAGTACCAAACTTTGACTATATACTGAAGAGACTCTCTATATTTAGATATTCATTAGAAAACCTTTTTCATCAGAAACAAGTGTAGAGATTTCTGGATAGAGTTTGGGAAATGGAGATCCCCCAGAAATAATATTTAGTAAGGAAATGACTCTGAGTACTCTCTTTCCTGCTCTGGGAAATTTATAGGGCTATTGAAGTAAGGACAGTAGAAATAAAGTATCCTCAAGTCCAGAGTGAAGATCCTTTCATCAAATGTTATATTTATTAGGGCAACTAGCCCATAAGAGAAGATACTTGTATGCTTTGTTAAGAATGGAAAAATTAGGGACCAGTTTGTAGCACATGTGGTAGAATAACTTCCTCACAAATGAAAGTCTTTGAGATCAAACCCCAGTACTACCAAGAAGGATGGAAAAATTAAGCCGGGAATGGTGGCACAAGCCTGTGTTCTCAAGTATATGAGAGGCAGCGGGAGAAGTACTGTAGTCTCAGGCCAGCCTGGACAAAAATAGAGAGACCCTATGTGACAAATTAACTAAAGGAAAATGGCTGGGGACATGGATCAAGTTGAAGAGCACTTTTCTAGCACAGACAATGCCCTTAGTTCAAACTTCAGTACCTCCCAAAAATGGAAAAATTAAATGGATATTTTTACTCATGCCTGAATTGACATCAGAAGCTATTTCTTTTTTATCATACTATTCTTGATTTTCAGGATCACTGTCCTGTGAAATTTAAAAGTATCTGCCCACCAAAAGAAATGGTCCCTAAAATGAAGAGGTCAACCACAAAATGGGAAAAGATCTTTGCCAAGTATGCATCAGACAAGGCTCTGATAACCAGAATATACAGGGAGCTCTAAAATCTACATCCCCAAAAAATCAAAGACCCAATGATGAAATGGGCAAATGAACTGAATGAACAGAGTCTTTTCAAAAAATACATGAAAAATGCTCACCATCACTGGCCATAAAGGAAATGCAAATCAAAACCACGTTAAGATTCCACCTTACCATGTGGAACACAAACAACAACAAATGTTGACAAGGATGTGGGGAAAAAGGAGCCCACAAATACACTGCTTGTGGAAATTTAAATTAGTACAATCATTATGGAAAACAGCTTAAGGGCTCCTCAAAAAACTAAAAATAGACTTGCCATATGATCTAGCAATACCACTCCTGGGATATACCCAAAGATTGTGAGTCAGATTACAACAAAGGCACCTCTACACCCATGTTTATTGCATCACTGCTTACAACAGCTAAGCTATAGAAACAGTCAAGATGCCCCACTACTGATGAATGGATTAAGAAAATGTGGGAATTAAATATAATGTAATTTTACTCAGCCACAAAGAATGAAATTTTGTCATTTGCAGGTAATTGGATGAAACGAGAACATCATTTTAAGTGAAGTTAGCCAGACTCAGAAGTCCAAACGGGGCATGTTCTCTCTCATATGTGGAATAGACTTAATATAGATGCAGCAATATTATGAAATACAGGTCACACTAATGGGAGGTCACACACGAGAGGGGTAAGGAAAGTAGAACTAGAATATGTTTGATATACTCTCCATACAAGAATGAATATAGAAATATTAAGCTGACTGAAACTACCATACAGTAGGGACTAACATAGAATGATGAAAATTAGAGGAGATAAAACAATTGGGGCTATAATATATATAATATAATATATATATATTATGTATATATATACATGGAAATATAACTAGGAAACTAGCAGAGAGCTGGCACAAATGGGAGGTAGAAGGTGATGTGGAAAGGAGGGAGGAGGATGAATATGGTGCACGATATGTATACACACGCATGTAAATGCAAAAATGAAACCTGTTGAAAGTACTCCAGGTATCTGGGGAGGGTGGTTAAAGGACAATGTAATGAAGGCTGTGGAGTTCATAGAGATACAGAGAGAACATATACTTCTGCCTAGTGTTTCCAAATGTTTATCACCCTTGGAGAAAGAATTGAGAAATGAGAGAAAATAAGGAATTGGGAGAGTTTTTATTACAGAATGGAAGTCCATATTCAAGAGTTAATATGGGCTTCTCAAGAAAGTCATACTTTATATGCCTTTATTAGTAGGATTTATATTAAATAAGGGGAATTTCGTACATGTTTACATAAGTAATACTTTTACTAGATGACGTAAGAAGGAATTTCTTTTCATACAAGGTAAAGGTTAGTGTGTCAGGCATGATGTCTTCAGTTGAAGCTATTATTCATTGAGCATAAAGCCCAGATTGATGAGTGGTGACCTTACGTATAGTTCTATATGGTATATAGTCTATAAATTCTTGGCTTTTGCATTCCTTTTGTGTTTCACTTTTTCCTTTGATTCCCTTCCTGCTCTTCTGTCAGTCCCTATTTTACTCCCTGCCCCATTGAGATTTTCATTCCTTCATCATAAGAGGTTGAAGAGAGGCAATGGTTTGTCTTCTGGAAATTTTTTAGGGTTAACGTTGAACAGTTACTTTGCCTACCAAGATAAAGTAAATCTCTGGAAGCCTTTATCCTAGGAGACATGGAAAAGGGCAGAGTGATAAATTTTGTGAAGAGCTAGTAGTACTGGGAATCTGGACATTTTTGGCTACAGGATAACACGCCACAGAGGTGACTGTAGGCTGCTGGAATTATCAGATTTTCTCACTGAGCAATGCCCACTCCTATTTTGTTTTGCCTTTTGAGTAAATAATATAAGGGCCATAGTGCTTAGACACCCTTTTTAGATCCAGTATAATTCTTTTTGCCTTGTTAATTATCAATTACTTTACTCATCGGTTATTCTTTTCCTGTTGGATGTTGAAAATGAGTCAATGATTTGAGCTTTCATATTGGCTAGTGGAGGGACTGAGGAAATGTTTTCATATTGGGGGATTGAGAAGTGTGAGGTGCGAATTTCTGCAAGCACATACATACATACATACATGTCATTACTAAGGGTAGGAGGTGGTGGGCTTGAAGGACGTCAGTGACCAAACATCAAAAACGGTGTCAGATTCTTTTATACATGATGCTACTCAAATTCCTTCATATATACAGTTTCTAGTTTTTGTCTATGACTTTGTAATTGCCCTTAGTGATTTAGCATCAAATAAGGGATCCCACCATTTCACAAAATGTAAATTACAGGGTCTCACAGCTAGTGAGACAGCACAGGCTAGTCTTGAACTTACAATCCTCCTGCACTGGTCTACTAAATTTTGTGATTAAAGGCATGCACCACTATGTTTAAATTTGGAAAAATAAAAACAAATAAATATTGGGGGTAAATATTACACTACTATATATAAAAGTTAGAGTAAATTGAAAACAGCTGTTTTCTCATTTTACTAATCCTGTCTTCAAGTTATTCAGCCTATTTTCAGGCATATTTTGCTATTTCTTTACTAAGGATTACTTTTGGTACATATGTGGTAATTCTTATTTCTTGTGTAGATGTTTGTTTAGAATTGTATTTTTACATTTTCCAATTCAGATAGAACATACATAGTGTGAAGGGTAGAGAAATTAAACATGAATTCATATATTCAATTATAATTTTATGTACATTCATGATCCAGATGAACCAAAGAATGTATGCACATGTGCATAAATGAATTTAAAAGATAATAAATCATCTTGTCAAGCTCCTGGGGTTCCAAACTGCATTAGTGGCAGTGTGTCTGTGACAAATTCCACCATCACCATTGATCTTACGGAACCTGACAATGCTACAAACTTTACTATCAGAAGATGGATCTTTTTTCCCCCATTACTCTAAGCCTAAAGAAAAATTACGGTAGTTACTATTTACTGTAATTCAGTCTCTCATTTTTTTCTTTTCCTCCTGGTACCTCAACAATGCACGTGTATGCATGTGCTACATACATCTAGGTTTATAAAGTGAAGATACCATAAATTTATCTCCTTTGTAACATTTTGATCTAATTAGATTCACATTAATTTCTCAGTTTGTAATCCTATCTGGCTACATTTGAAGTTTTGTTGTTACATTGTTTTTTTATTGGTCCATATCAGAATACCACAATTTAGGACCTAAAACCTTGTGGATTTATAAGCACACATTTTCTATGAGCAAGGATTTATGCAAAGTTTAGCTGGTTCTTGTCTCTAAGATCTCATGGGTTATAATTATAATGTTATCCAGGCTGAATTGTCAAATGTAGACTTGAAGAATTTGCTTCCAAAGTCACTGAGGTTACTCACAGAATTTTTGTCTGAATAAATAACTGTGAGACTATGGTTCCTGGCTATTGGCTGTTGACCATAATAAGGTCCTAGAGCGACCTGTAATATTGGCTCCTAACCTCTATTTGGGTTTCTTCATTTCTCACCTTATTTTTGCAATTATTAAAATCATGAAGATGCTATCATATTACGTTTATTATCTGTGTTAGTTGCTTTTTTCTTGTCACTGTGACAAATAACTCAGAGAAACAATTTAAAAGGAAGAAAAGATTTATATCAGTTCACAGATTCAGAGGTTTCAATCTTTGGTCAGTTCCATAGCTGGGCCTGAAGTGTAATACAACATCATGGCAGGAAATATGTGGTAGAACAAAGCAGCTGACCTCATGGCAGACAAAAATCAGAGAGAGGTAAAGGAAGGGGCCAGGCGAACAGTTTTTCCTAAGGATGTCTCCCCAGTGACCTGCTTCTTCTAGCTATGCCTAACCTCCCCACAAATTCCCAGCAGCTGGGGACCCATCTTCAACACATGAGCCTGTGGGGAACATTACATGCTCAAACCATAACACTATCACTTTGAGGTTTCATTTTATAATAATGAAACTTTAAACTTTAAATTTTGTTTTGGAAAGAACAGAAACATATACCACTGTTCTGTAGCTGTCATGTGTGTATATTGAAGGGAGAGGCAGAGCACCCACTGCATTTTGCATAGAAGGTGCTGCTGATCTTGTTGAGGACAGATAGGCATCTGGAGAAGCAAGAGTTAGTCTATAGAGGACAAGATTTTATACCCTGGTAAGCCAAAGTATATCATGATGAAATTTCATGAGGAGCACAGCCTGGGCCTGTCCCAAGGCAGCTTTCAAAGACT
This sequence comes from Castor canadensis, assembly GCF_047511655.1. Taxonomy (NCBI): domain Eukaryota; kingdom Metazoa; phylum Chordata; class Mammalia; order Rodentia; family Castoridae; genus Castor; species Castor canadensis. Next base: position 78,375,865 of record NC_133397.1, on the reverse strand, counting down.
CCACTTCATACTCAGAGGAAGTTACCTGAAGTTCACCAAGGTGGTCCAGAGTCACAGGAAGAAGAAGAGGTTGACTGAGAAAAGAATTTGGAATCTACCTGAGAGTGAGGAAGAACATTAGCTACTTCTGGCCTGGGATAAAATTTGGTGAAGATTGGAAAAGTAGCAACTGTGGGTTGTGATTTTATTTATGCTACACATGTGCCTGGGAAAATATTGAATGTTTTGTGTGGTCCCTGAAATCTGTTTGAATCTTCCACTTGATTACAGGGAGAAAAAAGCTGTGGAGTGTGTTGTCTTTCCTACAATGCCCCTATTCTCTTCTCTGCAATGTATGAGCTCAGGAGCCAAACTCTGCCTCAGGTTGTTTCTGGGAAGCCTTGTCTTGTCCAGACCCTACTCGTTCCCTAGTGCCAACTGAAAGCCAGCAAGAGAAAAGAAGAAAACTGCAACCCCACATACTACAACCTGGCTAAATCAAGGGATTCCCTGGTTAGGTTGTGAGGGTCAAAGTTTTGAACAAGAGTACCCTTCCCTACTCTGTCTAGAGCTTGAGTTCTCCTAGCCTGCCATGGTTATTCCTCTGCCCTACGTGCTTCCAGTAGTACTTTTTCCCTATCTTGGGTTTCTTTTTCATATATAAATAATTGAAACATATTGAATATTTCTAAATCTTAAAAGAAAATAAAAATTATATGTAAATTAAAGAATAGAAGGTAGAAGTTATAGGTACTAGTTAAAACATAAATGATTAAGTTCTACTTTGAGGGAAACACTTAAGTTTCTTTTCCATCAAAATAAAATTCAGTTTATCTAGTACAACTACTTACAGATAGGGGAAAGAAAGAGTTGTACTGGTCACATGGCTCAAGTATTACAGCACCTACCTCAGCAGTGTAATTCCTTGAGTTCAAACTCTCATACTGCCCAAACAAAACAAGAACAATATCCAATGATAATAAAAAGAAAAATAAAAAATAAAAAACCCAGGAAACCAGTGTTTGTGTGGCTCGAGTGGTAGACTGCTTGCCTAGCTAGTGCAAGGCCTTGAATTCATCCTCACTCTCACCAAAAAAAAAAAGAAAAGAATTACATGTATGGTATCTTCAGTGATAGACCACAGAAACCAAAGAAGAAACTTTTGATTTTTCAGGGATTAGGAGAAAATACATTCAGAAGATTTCTCTATTGTCCAAAATTTTTTATTGTTTTCCTAAGTGTTGCATAGCAAGAAACTATCCAAACTCTATATTCCCTCATCCCCACTTCTTCCATCTCACCATGAAAAAAGAGTTGTCACATTGTTCTGACGTTTAAAATATGTTTGCCATTGTAAATTAAGGACAAGGAGAGATTCTTTTGAGTATGAACCATGGTCTTCCTCTTCCCCTCATACAAATGTATGAAGATCCATTCTTAGAAGCAGATTCACTGGTAGTTTGATAAAAGGGTGAGTGTCTTGGGATGCTGACACAGGGAACACAAGAGAGATTCATTTCTGGAGTTCAAGAAACCCTGAATCTAGATGTGTAATCAAGATACCAAGAAATCATAGTGAAATAATCCAGTTTACCAGTTGGTGATACTACATTTCCTGTAGCAGTTGCCTAGATAGAGAACTTCTCCTTAGATCCAACTCTTTATGAAGTGCCAAAAACTTATACAGAGGTTTCTATTTGAGACACAGCACAACAGTCTCAGAACAATTTTCCATGGTTAGTAAACCATATCCAGGGTTTTAAAAGCCTAATATGAATTTTCATTTGCACATGAAAAAGATGGAAGATGAATTTACATTATCTAAATTAAATTGCTTCATTTGAAATTAAGTGAAACAGTTTGGCAAGTTCTCATTTCTGATATACAGAATAGAGCACTGGTTGCTCAAATCAAGAAAGAGGGATTGAGAGGAAGTCAGAGGGTTTTGAAAGCAGAATAATTAGAGCACATAATTTAAAAAGTGGATAACTAAAGGAATCTTTGATGGAGAAACTATTTGGGAGGATAGAATAGGCTTTTTCTAGAATAACCTTGGTTTGCACTGGATTATAGATACCTTTTATAAATTTATAATACGTAATTCTTACAAAAATTAAAGAAATGGTCATATTTATGTTTAGATAATGAGACTCCAACAAAATCATACTCTGTCTCATTTCTTCAAACCTTGGTTAAAACTACAGAATTTTTGTCTAAACTTTTATATACAGATCACCTTAGATATATTTCTTGTGTGCTATATTCTAGTGTCATTATGATTATTCCCAACCTTACTCACTAAGACAGTCCAAGTCTTCATTTATCCTCTTCATCTAGGTCTCTAGCCTGGTGTGTAGGAAAGTCATCCTGTCAGATTCTCTGGTGAGGTTCATAGGCCATTGTGCACTCTGTTATCATGTGTTCCAGTGAAGTACATGTGTGTTTAGTCATATATATTAATGCAACTGATGAGAAAGAATAGAAACAGAAGTTCAACATAATGCCTATGTAGTTTGGTTCTAACTGAATGTATTTTGCATAATCTTCCCCTAGAGAGTCCCTGCTTCTCAGAGTAATGGATCCCCCAAGAGAAAAGACAGATCAGCTAGAGTGGGTCAGAGCTCTCCAAGGAAGATGAATTGCCTGTCTCAATTCTTATGCTTTCTGCTGCTCTTCTTCTCAGGTGGGAATTTATCCTTCACCCAAAAGTTCTACCTCAGAAAATATAATATATACAATTCAGATATGCTAAATGAATTCTATATTTATATTGAATTTCTCCTGTCTTATGCAGTTACAGACTTGAAAATGAGCAATGCCGTTATGCAGTCCAAGGCCAGTGTGGCTCTCTTTCCTGGGGACAGAACCACCATCACCTGCAAAATTAATCCCGATGAGAACACCAGGTTGTCTTGGTATCAACACCAACCAGACCAGTTTCCTAGAGTCCTGATATATGAAACATCCACCTGAGTTTCAGGAGTCTCAACACGGTTCAGTGGAGGTCATTCAGGAACAGACTTTACTTTCAGAATCTGCAATGTGGAGAAAAATGATGTTGGTACTTATTACTGCCTAGTGTGGCCAGGATGCCACAGTGATACATCCCTAAAAAGAAAACCTTTAGTGTTTCAACGCATAGTTGAGTCTGCTGTAATGTGTCAAGCATAGGATCTAAGGAACTTGAGATTCTGCGAGTGGTCTGTTTAATATTTCATCTGAAGAAATACCTCCAAACAATAATAGTATTCATTTCATACTTAAAGACTTCACCCCTCTACTTCAGAGGAAAAATGACAAAGTACAATGTAGTTTCTAAATGATTCTAGACAGCAAATTAATTATGGAGTAAAAGAATATATATTAATAGAAATGGCCCAAACAATGTATACACATAGGAATAAATGAATAAAGAAAAAAAAAGAATATGTATTGATTGAGAAGTTCCTATTTTTAAAGAAATATTTTACCTTAGTAAAGTAAGGATAGAGCAATTATAAAAACTAAAAATCCCTTCCATAATGAAAATTTGAATAATGTAGACACATATTCAAATCAATTTATTATATTCATGACATGTGATAAATTGTAAGATGAATGTACACTTGCAAGAACATGTATTCATGCACATATGTCAGCGACTTTGCAACATATACACCAGAAAATGATAAATCATGGCTCAGAGACAGTAAAGAAAGCATAAATAAATGGAGAAATATACCATGTTCACAAATCCAAACACATAGTATGTCTTAATGTCATGAACCTCAATAATGATAACATGTAATCACAAAAATCCAAATAGTCATTTTACTATAAAGCATATCCTAAAATATATAGGAAACTCAGAGGTAAGAAGAATTAAGACAATTTTGAGGAAAAGAAGAATGGTGTTGGAAAAATTACTGTACTAGTGATTAAGGCTTTTATAATGATACAATAATTAATACATTTTAGTATTGCTGACTTCATAGCATATAAAACAATCTAATCTAAGTTAAGCATAAATCTAAAACACAAGAATAAAGCTTTAGGAAAATATTAATCAGGAATATATTCATAAAATTGGGGATGGAAATGATTCATAAATAAGACATTAAATACACTAAACATTAAATATGAATAGTTTGTACTATGTTAAAATTATTTTGTGGGTGGGGATAAAGGAGAATGGTGGAGGGGGTAAAATCAAGTAGGGCATGTTTGATGTATTGTAAGAACTTTTGTAAATGTCACAACATACTCCCATGTAGCACAACAATAAAAAAAAGATTCTTGAACTTTTTTTTTAAAAGATGATTGGCTCTAAGCAATCAAACACAGTTGGGGCGTAGATAAAGATTTTTGTATCTCATAATATTACCTATGAAGAATTATAAAAAGATCAGAAATAGACTTGGTTTCATTAAGGAGGACTTTTAAGAAGAAAGAATTTCTTGTTTTGGAAGAAAGTTTTAACTGAGAAATTATATGCACTTTGTTTTGTAAACTTAATAAATGTATTTTATGACCATGTCTGAACAAAAAATTATGTTTCTGCCCTATAAAGAAGATTATGACTTGGGTACTATATTTCCATTCAGAAGACTTGCTGAGTTATTTTATGCACATTTTGCCACACATTTAGGAAAGTATATAGTTTTATTTAGCTAAACAAAATGTTTCTTGGGCAATCAAGCCAGGTGTGAAATTCTTCCCATCAAGGTGTTTTAGTTTAACATATTTTTTAGAGGTCCAGTCCTTGCAGAATTAACTGCAAGGGGTGGAAATTTTTAAAAAGTGATCATACAAGGTGAAATTCAAACCATCTTAATAGTTTTCTTTTCCTTTGAAACATTAAGGTCTACCTTAGAACACTTCAATGATGAAAGATTGGGTCTCCTAAGGAATCAGGTTTGATACCTAAACACTTTAGACCACAAAGTTAACAATAGATTACATTATATCATCTCAATCTGTTAAAATAAACCAAGGTGAAACTAGAAAAAGCATTGCTAATACTGCTTTACTACCCAAAGTATGACAGTGTCACTTAAAATAGAAAGAAATATATTTTCCTTAAGTAGTTTTTATTATGTCATGCAGTTTTTTTTAAATGTTAATAAAACAATGAACAAAAAATTCTGGAAAATATATTATGGAGAGTGAATAAAGGTAAAGTATTGAACATGTGCAAGTTATTTTTCTAATGATGTTTAGTCCACTTCTCCATGCATGATGTGTCGTTGTTTCCTTTGAGAAGTGGCTGTTGCAACTACATTGAAGGTATTCAGAACTGCCACAACTATATATGAAGTACATGGTAAGAGGCATTATTTACAGCGCATATAACCAGCAAATGGCTTCTGACAAGACTATTAAATATTAGCATATGAGAAAAACAGAATACGTATGCAATTCCACATGTTGACAAATCCACCTTCACAAAGACAATAAATCTTATTGATAATCAAGGAAATGACCATTAAAATCTCAATTTGTTGCTCATTTTCTGCTGCCAGATAAACAACAGTGGCATTTGAAAAATAACTTAGCAAGACTTGTGAATGGAAATATAATGCCCCAGTCACATTAAACTTTAAAGGTTTAAAATACTGATGAGTTTAAAGGAAAAATAATTTTAACACAGTCCAAAAAAATGATAATACCATGTTTTGATAAGGATGAATAGCTACTGGTAATTTCATAACACTACTGGGAAGCATTAACTGCTATATTTGTATTAACACATAGCTTATAATTATCTATTCATGGAGATATGCATTCACTGACACTCAATACACTTCCACTATAAATATATATCCTCCAAAATAAAAGGCACGTGTATCAAAAATGTATGTAAGAATATCATGACACCATTGCTTATAACAATCAAAAACTAGAAACAAAAAACATTCATTAAGCATAGACTGGATACATAATCACTGTATGTTTACCAGTACAACCATCCGCAAATGTTTTAATATGCAAATTCACTTATGTGCAATAAACAGGAATGAATTTCATCAATATAATATCAAATGAAAGAAGTGAGTAATATATTATACCATTAATATAAAAATAAAAAGAAGGCAAAATTTTATACTTTTAGAATTCAAGATATGTTACCTATGAGAAGAGATAGTGTAGATTTGGGCAGTTTTTATTACAAAATCTTTTAAAACAAAACTTTATAAATATTTGTTGATCTCTTTTCACTCATGATCTTTCTTACAATTTTCCCTAGCAAAAAAAATTTAAGAAGAAAAATTTTATTATTTTGCTTCTTTCCTGACTTTTTTGGTGAATGTGTTTTGAACTCAGGTGCTCTATTTCTTGAACCACAACTCTCTACATTTTACTCCGGTTATTTTGGAGATGAAGTCTTGAGAACTATTTTCCCATACTAGCATTGGGTGATCCTCCAGACCTCACCCTCCCAAGTTGGTAGTTTTATAAGAGTGAGCTAACAATGTCTAGATTTACCTGATGTTTCCCAAGCCTAAGGGAAAAACATGGCCATAAATAATAATTTCTGTCTATTGTTTCCTTGTTCTGGATCATGATATTGTAATTTTTAAACTTTACTATTAAATATCTAATTAAGCTAAGTAGAATTTTAAAAATATTTTTCATATACTGTCTTACTCATCCTATTGTTAAGTTTGGTCTGAATATCATGGTCTGCTTTTACTAAGAAATGTCATTTTTATTAATTTCTTGTTACATTTAGCTGTTCTTAGATATAGGGATATTATTCATTTGTCACTTGAGTTCCAGTTAATAGATGTCACTTTTAGTCTCTTTTTTTGGGAGATCTTTTTATTGTTTAGGATTAATTAATAATGCAAGGGAGTTTCATGTAAAAATTCATACATGTTAGACAGTATATTTTGAGCACGTTCACCCACTCTAATATATTCCTTTAACCTCCTTTCTCCTCCTACCCTTTAAAAACAATATTTGGTGAGTTTCTTTATGCTATCTCCATAACAAATACAAATTACATACTTTGAGCTACTTCACCCCACAGTACCCATCAATTTCTCCTCCACCTTTTGATGAGTCCACACACACAGAGTGTCACTTGTGCATTCAAGTCCAAGTATTACTGTTATGCTTATCACTTTAGACTGCAAATCCAAATATGAGCAAAAACATGGCTTATTTCACTTAGCATGATGAAAAATAGTTCTATCCATTTTCTTGTAAATGGCATAATTCCATTCTTCTTTATGACTGAATCACATGTATATAAGTATATATGCATATATATATCACATTTCTTAAACTATTTATCTGTTATTGGGCAACTAGACTGATACCACCACTGGGCTATTTGAATAATGCTGAAGTATGCACAGGTATGCAAGTGTTCCTCTTGTATGTTTATTAATGTGCCTTCAGATATATGGCCAAGAGTGGTATCATGGAGGTCACTAAAGTAGGTAATTTTTTTAGCTTTTTAGTGAACCTCCATACTGATTTCCACAGAAGCTGCACTAACTTACATTCCCACCAACTCTGTATGAGAGTAACTTTCTCTTTATCATTTCCAACATTTGTTGTTTGTTTTCTTTTCTTTTTTAAAATTCATTTATTCTTATGTGCATACATTGTTTGGGCCATTTCCCACCCCCTCCCTCTATCCCCCACCCCTCTTGCTTCCAGGCAGAACCTGTTCTGCATTTTTCTCCAATTTTGTTGAAGAGAAGACATAAGCAATAATAAGAAAGACAAAGTGTTTTTGCAGTTCAGATAAGGATAGCTATTCAGAGAGATTCCTAGCATTGCTTCCATGCACAAGTGTATTACAACCCGAATTAGTTCATCTCTACCTGACCTCTTCATTACTTCCTGGTCACCTTCCCATATTAACCTCTGTCATTTTAAGATTACTGTATTAGCTCCTGTGCAGTGGTGACATCAAACACTTTCAAGTTTTGGGTTTCCTATCCATTCCCATACCTCCCATATGTGATCTCCCCTTAGTGTGTGACCCAAGTCCAACAATATTTCTGCATTTTACCTAGATCTAAAGTCCACATATGAGGGAGAACATAAGATTTTTTTGGTCTTCAGAGCCTGGCTACCTCGCTCAGAATGATGTTCTCCAGTTCCATCTATTTACCTGCTAATGATAAGTTTTCATTCTTCTTCATGGCTGAGTAAAACTACATTGTTTATAAATACCACATTTTATTAACCTATTTGTCAGTAGTGGGGCATCTTGGTTGTTTCCATAACTTGGCTATTGTGAATAGTGCTGCAATAAACATGGGTGTGCATGTGCCTCTGGAGTAACCTGAGTCGCATTCAAATGGGTATATCCCTATGAGTGGAATTGCTGGATCATATGGCAGATCTATGATTAGTTTTTTACAAAGCCTCCATATTGTTTTCCACAGTAGATGCACTAGCTTGCATTCCCACCAGCAGTGGATGAGGGTTCCTTTTTCCCCACTTCCTCACCAACACCTGTTGGTGGGGTGTTTTATGATAGCTATTCTAACAGGAATGAGGTGGAATCTTAGTGTGGTTTTGATTTGTGGTTTTTGGCCATTTGAATTTCTTCTTTTGAGAAAGTTCTGTTTAGTTTTGTTGCCCATTTCTTTATTCTTTGATTTTGGGAGAGTTTACTTTTTTGAGTTTCCTGTGTAATCTGGTTATCAGTCCTTTGATGTATAGCTGGAAAATATTTTCTCCCACTCTGTGGGTGGTCTCTTCCATTTAGAGACCATTTATTTTATTGTGCAGAAGCTTTTTAATTTATGAAGTCCCATTTGTCCATCCTTTCTCTTAGTTGTTGAGCTTCTGGGGTTTTATTGAGGAAGTCCTTGTCTATACCTATTGCTTCCAGAATATTCTCTGCTCCTTCCTGTACTAACTTCAGAGTTTTGGGTCTGATATTAAGGTCCCTGATCCATTTTGATTTGATAGTACAATGGTGCTAAACATGGATCTAGTTTCAGTTTTTTGCAGGCAGATACCCACTTTTCCCAGCAACATTTGTTGAAGAGGCTTTCTTTCCTCCATCATATGTTTTTGGTGCCTTTGTCAAAAATAAGGTGGGCATAGCTCTGTGGATTCATGTCTGGGTCCTCCATTCTGTTTCACTGGTCTTCATGTCTTTTTTGTGCAAGTACCATGCTGTTTTTATTGCTATTGCTTTGTAATATAGTTTGTTGTTTGTTTTCTTGTTGATAGCCATTCTAATATGGATGAGAGAGTATCTCAGTGTAGTTTTGATTTACATTTCCTTTATGACTAAGGTATTCTGAATAGTTCTTCATGTGTTTATTAGCCTCTTGTACATTTTCTCCTGAGAACTGTCTGTTTCCTTCATCTGCTAATTTATTATTTAACTGGATAAAAGATAATATCCAGATTATGCAAAGATAAATTTGTTTCTTGAGTCTAAATCAACATCTGTGCAATCTTTTAGTCTGCTCTTGATTTTCTGTCTAAGGAACCTATCTGTGTTTGAAAGACATTATCAAACTTTCATAGTTGCAAAATTTAAGAAAGAACCATTATGCAAAGACTGACAAGATCCAGAATGGGAAGAGGAGTGCAGTCCTATAATCAACATAACATGAAGGCAGAGATCCAGAGAATAACACTTCAAGGTCAACACCAAGGGGGAAAATACTGTTAGTGAGACCCCCATCTCAAAGAACAAGCCAGGTATGGTGGTACATGATTATAACTTCAGGTATGCAGGAGGCATATGTAGGAGGATCATACTCTGAAACTAGTCTGGGGCAAAAATGAAAGGCCTTATCCATAAAAAAAACAAGAGCCAAAGGAAAATATGCAAAGGGACATGGCTCAAGTGGTAGAACAGCTGCATCACAAGTACAAGACCCTGAGTTGAATCTCCAGTGCCACAATAGGAAGGAAGGGAGAAAGGAAGGAAGGAATCCATAAGAAACAATACTCAACTGCCTGTATGTCAGTAAGACTTCACACTTTTGTTCAGGAAGTGATACTTTTTCTCCCATAAACCTACTTTGGCACATGAATCACTACAATTGGCTATCCTTAAATTGTACCTAGGAATTCTTTTCCGTGAGAATGCTTGTACTGACAAGCTCTTATAACTAGAAACCAAATAGCCACTTCCCATCAAGAAAAGAGTTTAATCTTGAGACCAGTCTCAAAAGGCAGGTCCTGAGAAAGACTGCTCACCCTTATAGATAGAAAGAGGAATAAGATCTGATTGTTATTCAAACCTTACAGCTGGGCTGTTGAATATAAATTGTGAGATGAAAAAGATTCATTATCACAGACTGAATAGTTCTCACCTAAAGTTATGGACCTACACTTTCATGAGTCTGAAGGACCTTGGAAGTATAACTATTGAAAGATCTCATAACAGCCCTTTCCTTCCCCTGTCACACAGATACACAAAAGAATCTAATGTCTTATGCGCTAAGCATCTTCTTTGTACTGTTAGTGACCCTGGGGCACATGACTTTGAAATGAGATGATAACTATGATAGACATAACTAAAGAGGTAAAAGCAATAATCAAATCATCCAAAAGAGTTACAATGTATCTGTACTTACATTTTTATATTTATCTAACTTCACAGAAATGTTTAATTCTTTCTTCCAAACCATGAGAAATTATGGAGACAAATATTTTGCATTTACAACCGCTGTTCCTAGATTAGTATGTTACATACAAACATCTATACCATAGCTTAGTTATAAAACTTTTGCAGAATCAAAAGCTGCTTAGTTAGAGGTGAGAGGAGAAGGGCGAGTGTACACATGGAGAAAACTTCATTAAGATCACAGAGCTCTTCCCTGACCCATGCTAGCCAAGGAGCCATGGCCATGGGGGGCTGGAAAAGCTCAGTCTGTTCTTGGTGTTCTCTGTGTTGTCAGTACAGCAAGGAGGAGTTGAGGGCCATAAGATGACAGGCTGGACTGTCTTCCTGTCTCCTGAGTTCAGGGCAGTCCCAGAACCTCTCAATATTTCCTGGACATGCATCTGGTAAACATGCAGCTCAATGTTAAGATGAAAGCTCTGACACAGGGAAAGGCCGAAAGTACAAGCAAAACTGTATCAAAAGACTAGAGATAGAGTCGTTGTGATTTCTAGTTTACATGAAAAAGTAACAGAGAAAATGTTCAACCAGTCAGATAACTGGTTACAGATTCACAAAAGTCAGGAGACTTGGTTCTGGTCAGCATGTTCACAGAGCATGATGACATGGGATGTCATTCTCAATGCAATAGAACAAATTTCTTCCATGTGAATCTACTGCAAAAGAGCCTATACCTCATGTAAAATATAAAATAAAATGTTGATGAACATGACTTATAGTTAAATAAACTTAAAGAGATGCTGCAGTACTTAGCACATATATTAATTATTGCAATTAAGTTAATTTTTCCAAGTTATTGTACATTTTTCTAGAGTTTAAAATAATATAATATCTAATATGTAACATTACATTAATGTAATATAATAAAACTTATATAAATCATTTAAATAAAGTGTCCACACTGGGCGTGTTTCTAATTAATAAAATATTTCTAAAGAATAGATCAGAGATATTGACCAAAGAATCTTGAAAACAGTGATGGGGAAGGATGACTGATACTTTATAAAAGATCTCACTATAAGCACTAGATATGTGTGAGGCCCTGGGTTTCTTCTTCCAAAGACAGGAAAAACTAGAGCAAGCAATGGGATAGATTAGAAAGTTCAAAAATCAATCCAAGTGAATATACAATGGTCTATGTTTAAAGCTGTCATTAACCAAACAGAGAAAGGATATGTTAATTTTCAATTTGTTAAGAAAATAAGTTAAATTCTTATTTATATATTCATTGGCAATAAATATAATTAAAAATAAAAATGCTATTTAGTATTTAAGTAAAGATTACATCTTTTACAAATACCAAAGCACCTTGCTGAATTTTGCACTACAGTATATCAAGTTCTGTTCTGCAGTACACTAATATGACTTTGAGTGCTCAAATTGCTATTGTGGATCTTTGAGCAATAAGTGTGATATTCCTTTGTATACTGCAGAACTTAAACATTAGTCAAGGTCTTACAAGCACAAGACATCTCTGACAAAATATAACTGCTCAAATCCTTAATTATTCTTTTTTTCTGTAAAATTTACCATCTCCCTCTTTAACATCTCTTGTAAAGTAGATTTATGCAGCTGCCTTTGAAGCTGCAGTTTGCATAGTTTTAATCAAAATGAATATAGTGAAGGAGAATTGAATGTTCTGAGATCTCAGGTCCCTGCCACTGAACTAAATTACCTTGTCAGGAACCAGAGTGTAAGTTCTGCTAACAAGGAAATTTAGAGATGCACCTGCCCTAAATTCATTCCAGTATTATCTTGCTGTTCTTTCTGTGGTGAGTAGCCCTGTAGTTGATGGTGACTCTCTATTTTAAACATATACACTGAGATTGGAGATTCAATAATCCGTGTTGTGCTATGGATGCAAAATAAATCAATGAATAAATTAAGACAGATGAAGTGAGAAGATATATGTACATATGAATATTTTAATAGCAGAGATCACTTTTTAAAATTAATTTACACAAAAATTCTATCTGGAGCCCACTATGACACCAACATAGTTTTAGTGTTCAATTGTTTGATCACTGGATTAAATTCAAACTCATATAGAAGATAAATGTTTTTTGAATGCATTAGTTAACTTTCTGTTGCTGTAACAAACCTGGTATAATCAACTTATAAACTAGAAAGGTTTATTTCAGTTTACAGTTTTAGCAGTTTCAGTCTATAATCAACTTGTTGCTTTGGGGCTTTGGTAAGGTACAGTATCATGAGGGGAGTGTGTAGTACAAGAAACTACTTACAACATGCTGGTCAGGAAATGAGAAAAAAAGGAAGAAGAGGGACTGGGATCCCACGATCTTATTCAAGGCCACACTCCATTGACCCAAAGACCTTACATTTGGCTGAACCTCTTAACATTTCCTCCACCTCACAATAATACCATGGGCTGAGAACAAGATTTTAACACATGGACTTTTGGGAAACAGTTTTCTAACATATTACGCTGAATTTGGAGGTTAACATGACTGCCACATAGAGTACCATAAAGAAGTGGAGTTGAGCTTAGGCAGCTACCATTTCCTGATACAGATTAATGTCCTTTTTTCTGAAAGGAAAATCTTCTCACAGCAATTTTGAGAGTTAAATCACTGCTGCAAGAGGGATATGTAAGCCAAAATGGATATAGGCACAGCAGCTCAAAGTCTTTAACATAAGAAAGAGTCATTTTGATTCATTATCAGTTATCTCAGTGAACAGACTACAAAGTTGTTTCCTCTAGATGGAATATACCCCTGAGCTACTTTGAGTTATCATGATCAATTTATCTCATTTCACGTGCTCCCAATTTTACAATTGTAAACAGAGTCCAAGGCTAGAGTCCAAACTACAGGAGATTCGAACATGTCATGACCATGACTCACCCCAATACACCAAGTAAAGAGACAAGTATGGGGAAAGAGGAGATTTATTACATGGCACAGTAACTTGTACTGAGGCAACTTGTCTAGAATGATATATACTTATGAAATAGGATAATAAGTATTAAAAAGGATGACGAAAAAATTGGGGAAAGCAGCAAAACATCAATTTACAAGTGATAACAAGAATTATAGTCTTAAAAATGTGCAAAACATCAGACAAATATCTGCTGTTCTGTTTCCTAGAAAAGCAACACTTATGGTAGCTGTCCCATCCCAATCAGGGGGGTTTGTGTTCAGGGCTGTTTCATTGTGGAGGGAGTTATAGACCTTGCATGCAATAATAAATTCCAACATCCTCAGGCCCTACCCTATTGATTTTCAGTATAAAATGTTTGTTTGACACTCTCCCCCTCAGAACCGGCCCAGGACTCCAGAAATTATATTGGAACCTAATAGATCAGACACCATGAAGAACAGAGACTTCTGTAGGGAACATACAAATAGGTGTTTCTATCACTCTGTAGAAAGGCTTAACTCTACCTGCAGAAGATGAAAGCTGGCTCCCCAAGAGTAATTTGTAGGAAGAGTAGAGACTGAGTCATCACTGGGTCCTGAAATAATGACAGAAAAGTAAATGGTTATGTGCAAAACACAAGGAACTACTTTCATTGTTGCTTCTTTCTGTAAAATAACATTTTATTTCTTTTATTTCTCAAAGGATCAATATGGGAAGGAAAAGAAATAACTGGCTGTGATTCTTTATAGAATATGAAGATACTTCTTTTGTGTACTTTTCTATCCCAAATGCAGCTTGTCATATGAATCCAAGAAAGTACACAGCTTTCCCATGTTCTTTTCCTTGTTGAGAGCCAAGCCTGTGTCCACAGTTCCTGAGAAGCTGTGAAGCTAGAATTCACCAAGTCTATTTCTGGAGGCAGAAATAGACTGACGTGAGTAAATATCTGTCTTATCAATAGGTCTTCCCACATCCCTGGGCAGAATCTGTAGGTTCTATACACTCTCCCAACTGAATGAGGAGCACCTTAATCTGTACCTTGCAGAGGTCAATGATTATATTACACTTCAGGGACCTAGTCTGTGTTTTATTTTTCCTTTATTAAACAGACCCTATTGTTCACAATTCTTGTATGTATTTTCCCTGTGAATCACGTTCCTATATTTATACTATTTGGGGAAAATTACATCATAGAGAGAATGGAGCTTTCACCAATCATCCAAAAATTAGATCAGTGAGTCTATAGTAAGTGTTATGTACTCTATGGCCATGGAGCCTAATGGAAAATAGGTTGTGGTAGAGGTATGGCAGAACTGTTCTTAGAAAGGGCTGAGACTGATTCATTTCTCTCCCTTTTCTCACTTCTGTGTTTGGGGAGTGTAGAATGTCCTAGGAATGCATCATTGTGAGATATCAGGTAGCTGACTAAAAGAGTCCAGACTGTGTGCCAATAAACCCACAAAAACAGGTGGACTTTGATGCTTAGTAGGTGGAGTTACATTCCCTAGAGCCTAAAACCCTAAACAAGAGTGTATGCAAAGATGAGACTCCATACTCTTTGGGTGGCTTTCCTGAACCAGGGGACTAGCTCACAAAAAGGCATGGGCTTCTGCTCTCCCTTCTGCTTATCTATACACAATAAATCCACTTGTGTAATTTGTGGTGTGTGTGAATGTTCTATGCTACCAGTGTATGCAAAGCATCACAGAATATGAAAACAAAAGTGCGGGTGGAATGAATTGTGACAAAAAATGATGGAACAAAGAGATCATGTAATTACCCCAGGTTTTAAATACACAAAAAAGTACCAGAAATCAACTTAAACCTATAATTTTCAGTATTGCTCAACAAACTGTCTAAAAGAAAATATTTGCCTATTAACTGTACTCTTTCAAGACAGCTACAGTCAACTTGGAAATAAACATTTCATTCATAATAAACTCTATTTATTTGTGACACATAATCTCAAAACATAATTGAAACACATATGTACAGTGGCAGTACATGGAGTATATTCATGTCAGTGAATATACAGAGTGCAGAGTGCTCAGTTTCTATTTCTATCTCAGACTGTCTTTGATATTTCCCTTAGCACAACACTAATTCTGGGAAGGAATCACCACATAATTATGAATCTCCATTCTCATTTCTCAGGTTTCTCAAATAACAGTGCAATACTGCCAAATCCATCTCTCTCTAAAAGACCTAAGGAATCACAGATGAACAGGTGAAGTGGCTTCAGATTCCAAGCTGTAGAGGAACAATACTTTATTTACCCCTGGAAACAAATAAAAAGTGTTCTTAGAATTATGCAAATAGCAGGATTATTACTTACACACAACAGTGAATAACCAACAGAATCAGTATGAGAACTCTCTTAAGCATATTAATTTTAACACAGATCCCTTACCTCTTAGAATTTGTATTTGTACTTTAATGTATGGGACAGATAATCAAGGAAAAATCACCATTTCTTTTGCTGCTCCATGAGATTCCACCTACAGAGCAACATCAGTACTCACAGCAATTGTTCAATAAATGTCTACTTAATCTTAGCATGGTAGAGTCTCTCAGCATGGACAGAGACACAGGATGACTGAACAAGTTGGTACAGTTGGACAATTGTGTTTTGTGGAAAAACAAAGTCAAATGTTGTCGCACTGATGGTCAGATATCCAAATAATCTTTTGATCAAGGATGTTGGTGCTTCAATTTACTGTGTACCTGCAGCTTGAATGCACCAAACACAAAAGACTGACAACAGTCAGTGCACTGATACTATATATATATATATATATATATAGAGAGAGAGAGAGAGAGAGAGAGAGAGAGAGAGAGAGAGACGCATTTTGAGCAGAATATCATGTACCATGCTTAATATTTACTTCTAAGGGAAGATAACATGCCTCTATTTACTCTTCTCCATTTTGTCTTTTAAAATAAAGCTTTTCAAGGACCAAGAGAAAAAGGAGCCATGTTTTTTGTTATGTGTCTCTAATCTACAGTGACCACACATGGAAACTCTTATCTGTTCCTTATATTCCTTAACTCAGAGTTCTGATTATAAAGAGTGAACATTTATGTTCTGTTATCAAAAGCAATAATTTTTTTGTTCCTCAGATATCAATCAGTTTTTGGTAGAATACTTGGTTTGTGGAATATTTATATTTGTCTTTTAGAAAACCTCTTGGCTGCAACGGTCTGTGGTTATCTGGCAAGTTGGCCATTATCTAAGTTGGTCCACTGATCATAATCTCAGAATTACTTCTCCAATTTGAGGAACAAATATATATGAAGAAGTTAATGCCAGGTCCTACTAGCATCCATTCTAAAGCTTTCCTTAATTGTAAGTCTTCTACTTAATTGTAAGTAGCACAATGAAAGACAGAGTAGAAAGGCAGGGAAAATTGGATTTTAGTGATAAATATGAGTGGTAGACAAAGCCTTCCTTTAAGACTCCTACTAAGTCTTTCTTCATTAGCTTAAATAGCAATATTCTGAATAATATTTCACACGGTATAAACTGAGATTTTGTTCATTACAACTGATAAATTTCCAAATAATTCCATAATCTTAAAAATGATTTTGGTGATGAGACTGAAAACACCAACATTTTATTTTTCACAATCCAAAGTCAAACCTCAAGAGACACAAAAGAACCACAATTTAAAATCATCTATTCTTTACCTGATAAGCAAAGAATTGTAGGATAATATTGTACATATCAACATGTTCTGAACACAATTTCAGAACATCCTAAGATAGTTTTACTTTGAATTTTTAAAATACAGTAATTTGAAGGAAATTGAATTTTGTAAATTTAACTACAATTCTGTTTTAGGATGATTATAGAACACAGGAAGAATCTGACAACACACATATTTGTAACAAAAATAATAGCAAATTTGATAACAGCAATGGCTCATAATAACTGATAAACTCTTCTCCTTAATAGGAAAATGTTGTTCAAATTCAAAACTTTCAGAATATACTTCAAAACAAAGATATAGAAAGGAACTGAGTAGTGTTTATTTATACCACAGAAGGCATATAAGCATCACTGACACAAGTCTTACCAGGACCACTATGCAGAGACCAGAGTTCTCATGATGTTCTGTGAACACATAGATAGGTTCCATTTGAAGGATGGAGGACACCCTGCCCTTATTATACTGACAGCAGGGTGGGCTTTGCTTTCATCCCCATAAAGCTTTTTCTGCTTTTCTCTTTGCAATAAACATCAATTTTCTAGCAACAGTGATATGGTCTTGATCTTCATCCTACTTAGAGAAAATTGATTCTAGGTGGCTGGGTTCACAATAGTCTTTGCTTTCATAATGAAAGCTCCAATTCCAGAGTCATCCTACTTATTGGAAGAAGAAACAGTCATATACCCTGGCGTAATTGAGCCTAGCAGCCCTAGTCAGAATTTTGACCCTGATATGCTGTCAGATACAAAACCAAAGATCAACAAGAGGGAAGAATCTGCAGGTCCTAAACAAAAAAAGGAGAGCAGCCTATTAATTCAGAATTAAGAGACTTTACTTTTTGGTCTTTGAAAATTGATTATGTAAATAAATATATATATATATATATAATATTTTACGTGAGTGACACATCTTTCGAGAAAACGTGGTGTCAGTTTTTTTGTATATGCAGTAAATTTCTTAGTCCTGCAATGTTGTATTAATCTGTCTCCTCTTGCTATAACAAAATCCCTGACCTCTGCATTTTTTATAAAGAAAATAATTTTATTTCTCTCACGGTTTTGAAGCCTAAAATTCCAAAATTGATGGTCCCATCTTTTAGTGTCTGGTGAGAACCCTCTTGGCTATATCATAAATTGACAGAAGGCACTATGTGCAATGAGTCAGTCTCATTCATGACATAGCTTGGACACGGGGGCCTTTGCTTAGCTCCTGAGGATGTTTTTCCTCTGGATTCCAGGTAAAGAAGGACAGTATGGGAATTTTATCCAATCCTGTGTGCTCAGTGCTTCCTGAATTCCAGATGAGTCTGCTTATAACATGATTAATTGTGTACATTTGTTTATAATTTCAGAAGATAGATGTGTCTACCAAGTGACCCTAGGCTCCTTCCTTCTTGTCTGCATCTGTTGAAGACAGAGTGACCATCACTTGCCAGGGCAGTCAGGAAAATCAGCAGTTAGTATCAACAGAAACCAGGGAAATCTCCAAAGCTCCTGATTTATGATCAAACAGTTTGAAAACTGGTGTTCCATTCCATTTCCATGGCAATAGGTTTGGGACAAATTATTCTCTCACCATCAACATCCTTAAGTCTGAAGATTTTATGAAATATTATTAACAGTACCATGTGGTCCCTCCCTCAGTGATAAAAGTCATAACACAACCAATTATAAAAGCAAAGTATGCGGTTAGGCTTCCCCAATTTCTCCTCCTGGATTTCTAAGATGCATCCAAGATTTGAAGCTCACAGGAAAGTTTTCATAGAGGGGCCAGAAGAGGGTCATCTACACCTTGACACTCTTTCCTCCTTTCCAGCCCCAGCAGCACAAACATGGCAATGTCTCTCTCCTGATTAATGTGAAAGAAATAATTTTACCTGAGAAGTTTCATTTGGGGAAATTCACAAGGTGACAGAGAAGTCACTATACATATTCTAACAATGAAAGATCTTGGTAGCTAAATTTAGTATTCAACTATAGACTTTAGAAGTCATCTCATAGAGAAGATGATATTCGAAAAAGATGATTCTCTGGAGCTCCAACAGAATTGAGAGCTCATCTGCCACCTAAGCTGTAAACTGCTTGCCTTTATGGGCCTCAGAATTTTCCTGAAAAGCTCAGCGTATGGATGCTGATGCTTTCAGCTGAATGAGGCACCTCTCCAGGATAACATCCAGTGCTCACCACTGTCTACTATCTGCCTGCAGGTTTCAATAAATATTGAGTCCTCCTATTCTGACTTTTAATGTAATGGGAGAGTATGGCATTGAGAAACTTCACAATACATTACAGAAGGAAAAGAGATTTTGAGAACTGTGCTCCAGATATCATGGTAATGAAGGTAATTGACATCTGACTACCCAGTATGGTCACTGTTGCTCCAACTCCCAGTATTTTTCCCATTAGGCAATGACAATAGAGTACAGTTCAATGTGCTTTCAAATACTTTCTGTAAATAAGGGATCATAGCACGAAAACATTATAAAGTCATAGACTAAGCCCACAAAAGAGGAAATTTCATGAAATGTATACCAATGGAAAACATGAGAGGTCTGTTTTAGTTTGCATTAAGATGTCTTTAAGTTGTCCAAGAAGAATTTACCTGTATTTTTAAAATTAAATCTGTATGCCTCAAACTTTGGCATTGCCTATACATAACATGTAATACATGTAACATTGTAATAAAATATAATATAATATTATGATGAATTTGGAAGGCTCTCAAAAGTATGTAAAATATTCTACTTCTGAAAAAAGAAAAGGTATGTTCATTAGAAACATGGCTGGCATCAATGTGTCCTAAATTACAATTAGGAGCAAGATGCTATAGCATACTATTGCACAGTACAATGATCACGCATAACATTAATGTGCTGTACATTACAAACGGTTACAACAAAGAATTTTGAAAGCTTTCACTGTTCTTTCTATGATTTCCTGTTGTGTTTCTGCATGAGGAAAGGAAGATTCGATGATTATGTACACCTGAACGCAGAATGTTATCAGAGGTGTCACAGGCAGCTGAGTACGTCAGCATCCTACCCCTGGGCTTTCTGAAGCAGTCTGAAGAACACAGTTAGGCAACCAGCAGTGTCACTACATATGAGTTCCAGACCTTTACTTTTTTATTAATTTATTCACATGTGCATACAATGTTTGGGTCATTTCTCCCCCCTGTCCCGGTCCCCACACTTTTCCCCCTTCCCCCCTTGCTTCCAGGCAGAATTGCCCTTATCTCTCATTTTGTTGAAGAGAAGACATAAACATAATAAGAAAGACAAAGCGTTTTTGCTAGTTGAGTTAAGTTAGGATAGCTATACAGAGAGATTCCTAGCACTGCTTCCATGTACAAATGCATTACAACCCAAGTTGATTCATCTCTAACTGACCTTTATACTGGTTCCTGATCCCCTTCGTCTGTCGACCTCTGTCACTTTAAGGTTCCTTTGGAATGGGGACATCAAATGCTTTCATGTTTTGCATTAACTTCCTGTCCCCATACCTCTCATATGTGTTCTCACCTTGTCATATGACCCAAGTCCAACAACATTGCTGTATTTGCCCTAGATCTAAAGTCTGCATATGAGGGAGAACATACGATTTTTGGTTTTCTGAGCCTGGCTAACCTTGCTCAGAATGATGTTCTTCATTTCCATCCATTTACTTGCAAATGATAAGATGTCATTCTTCATTGTGTATAAATACCACATTTTCTTGATCCATTTGTCAGTAGTGGGGCATCTTTGTTGTTATGAAGAGTGCTACAATAAACACAGGAGCAACCACTGTGGAAAAAAATTTGGAGGCTTCTTAAAAATCTAAACATAGACCTGCCATATGATCCAGCCATGCCACTCCTGGGGAGATACCCAAAGGAATGCTCCAGACCTCTAAAAGTGATAATTTAGACTAATTTTTCCAATTAACCATTGCCTACTTAAAATATCTGTAGTAACTTCTCTTTATCATGTGAAAACGAAATAATATCATGAACCCAACTACTCGGAGATAACAATCTCTCTCTTTTATTACACCAGGCAAGAGACTGTCATTTCTTTGCTGCTGGACCTTAAAAGAAGGCGAGTTAGGGTATAAAGGAGTCTCCTTATCCCTTTCTATCTGAACTTGCCTGTTACAAACAATCTGGTTGGGCAACTTTTGCTCTACACAGGTAGAAATCATGAGAAGGTTATTCCCAGAAGGTACTCTGGGCTCTTGGTTGGTATTTACAGGTGCCAGATTGGATCACAGTAGGCAGTTTGACATCTACCCTGAGCCTTTGACAGTACACTGGGGGCTGCCTCAGTCCGCTGACAGCAAGGGTGGCACTACAGAGGCCTCAGGGTTTGAGACAAGGTCTTGGGTGTTACAGTTCTTTTGTGCCCTTGGCAGGGACCTGTGGTGGGAGGGGTCTCTCCACTGTCAGAACATGACCAGCTATTGTTATTTTCTCTTTTACCTCCCATGTCAGCTTTACTTTTGCTCCACTCACCCACCAACCCCCCTTCACTTTCATTGTTGATACTCTTCCTACAACAGGTGACTGCTTCCTCTCCCACACTCCTGTCAGTATTCACTTGGGCCAATCAGCTGTGATTGTTTCAAGTCTCCTCCCTTTCACCTTTGCTACTATGTTAGCCTCACTTTTGCCCTGCTGGTAGAGATAGCTTCCTTCCTGCCACCAGTTTTCATCACTGCTATTTCTTCTCTTCTTTTTCTTTGTGTTACCAGCTCAGCAAAGACAGGCAAAACCACTAGAAAGAAATCCTTTATTGGGACCTAATGTCACAACACCAGGGAGGCAGCACAGGAAGTTATATCCCAGCTATTCACAAAATAGGTTGAGCAACCAGCTTATATGTCCAGAAAGGGGTGAGTGGGTAGTGATGAGTGTGTCTGGCCCCTCAGGCACATGAAGGATGGCGTTTACATCAATCATGACACAATATCTGTCACAAACCACTGCACTCCTTTATGTAAATGAATAAATGTGTTTATACCAATCACATGTGTTCTTTTGTGCCACCAGAGGCAGTATTGCCCCACTGGCCTGGGTGGAAATGGATGCAATGTCATTTAGAGTTCACCAAGATTTGTAATGGCAAAAAGTGCTGGGAAAGTGCCTTCAGGAGCCCGAGCTGTGCTTCAGCAGGTAGCCTCCTCAATATATTCATGGAGTATTTAAAGCAGCTGGTTCTCCCATGAGGTCATTCTGGCTGGCTGCTTAAGTGACAGTCCTTCATTCAAGGCAGCCAAGGACCCAGGGAAGAGTCTAAGAGGTGCCAATCAGACAGTCAGATTGTCCAACATCTCAGCACACTTACAGGAAAGATAAGCATTAAAAGTGACTCTAACAATGAAGGCCTATAATTAATATTAGCAGTAATTTAATAATATTTACAAGTGCTCCAACAGTGTGTAACTCTTCTCACAGAACCCCAAAGAGAGGTTTGTGCATAATATCTGTTTCATCCCAAGGACCTTTGAAGCATGGCTGCATATGAGATACTGTCAGTATCTGGATACAACAGGAAATGCAGCTGTGCAGCCGGCCCTCACACTTCTGCTTTGCTCTGTGGTTTATGTTATGACTTGAATCACTGTGGGTGGGTAACTACTGTGCTGTTGACAGAAATAAGATGAAATATCTGCAAGTTCCAGGCTGCTGATGGTGAGAGTGAAATCTGTCCCAGATCCACTACCACTGTACCTTGAGGGAACTCCAGGTAGCAAACTGGATGCTCCATTGATCAGGAGTTTAGGAGCTTTCCCTGGTTTCTGCTGAAACCAGTGTAAATAGCTATGAATGCCTTGACTCACCCAGCAAGTAAAGGTGAGTCTATCCCCAGGTGATGCAGAGAAGGATGAGTCATCTGGATGTCACATTTAGCACCTGAAATAGAAATCATAAAAAAGTACTCACTATTAATCATTTTTCCAAATATTTCTATGAAGTTCCAAGTGGCACTGACCACACTGGGCTGAGTAAATTCCCAGTGTTGTCCTTCCTTACCTGGGAGACAGAGCAGCAGGATCTCCAGAAGCTCAGCAGAGGCTCTTATGTTCATGCTGTGTCCTGACTGGGACTGACTCCTGCACAGGGTATGACCAGCATATTAAGAAGTCTTTATTGCAGTGCTCTGTGCTCTGGGCACAAGCAAATCAGCAGGGCCAGGCAGAGCTGCAGGGAAGACTTATTGCATTAACTCAGCACTGGGCCCAGATCCCCAGATGTCCTAGGGCAATGTAGATTTGCCTAAAAAGCACACGTTTCTCTAAGCACATTATGTTCAAATAAAGAAATGGGAAGACAATTATCAAAACTTTAATTGAACCTAGGCCTAGATGTGTAATTTACTTCACAGTTGTGTTAGGGCTATGTAGGAGAATATTCTTGTCTTTAATTGAGACTTAGTAAATATTACAGTGTACACACTGTTATGCCTTCAATTTCCTCTCAAACATTTCCAGTGGATTAAGATTAACATAGTTCTGATACAGGTGAGAGACCACAGACTCTGGAATGAGCAAAGGAGCTTGCTACAATATCATTCTCAACAGATGACAAGAAAGGGGCCTACATACTCCAGCCCCCTCATCTCACCTGGAATAACCCAGAGGCATTTCTCTGTGTTTCCAAATTTGTTTGTACTCCAGCCACGCTCTTTGGCAGCTAACCTGCTAAAGGGTCTTTTACTGTCCATATTTTCATCCTGGCTCACTTTGTTCCTTATCTCCCAGGATTTTCTTCACCTTCTCAATATGCTACCTCCACAGAGAACCATTTCTTCTGACAGACTCAAATAAAGACAGTAGATGAATATTTATTCTTGGAGGATTTTTCTGGTTTGATTTCTTGCCACTTCTGCTTCCATTAGCAAGAAAACTAACATTTTTAATGATCAGTTATTTCCTCTGTGAAATGAAGACATATTGATATCTAAGCCTGTCCCTGAGAATCTAACTAGATTATCTACCATGAAGTATTTTTGAGACTTAAAAACTCAGGAGGTCTGGACATGGTGGCTCATGTATGTCATCCCAGCTGCTCAGGAGATGGAGATAAGGAAGTTGGTGGTTTGAGAACAGCCCAGCCCAGGCAGAAAATTACAAAGATCCCATCTCAACAAACAAGCCTGCTGTGGTGTTGCATATCTGTAATTACAATGACATGGAAGCCATGCATAAGACTGCCATGTGAAGCTGACCAAGGAAAAAAGCATAAGACCCCATCTGAAAAATAAACTGAAGCCAAAAAAGGGTTGGAGCCTGGCACAAGTTGCAAAATGTTTGGGCAAGCATGAGTACCTGAGTTCAAACATCATTACTGCCAGAAACGGTTGAGGAAATGTCTAATTTCCACTTACAAATCTCTTATAAATCATGATTAAGCAGTATTTTTTCCTGGGACACAAAATCAAAGGAGTCCCTATCAAGTAGCTACATACAGTGAAGCCTACACACTACAGCCAAATAAGCATCTCCCAGCAATTAGACCCACATACCAGAGGGCATGGCTCTTACCTTTCTTCCAGGTTTCTTTGCTCATAGATCTGTCTCTTCAGTTTTTATTCACATTAAGGGAGAACAGTTTAGCAGGAATGATAAGAGTTGTTTGTGGAGGAATAATGCTCATGCCACAAAGGACGTTAATGTCCTAATTCTTGGGTTGATGAACATTAACTTATTTGGCCAATGGAACTTGGCAGATGTGAATTAGTTAAGGATTTTGCTATCTACAGATTATACTGAAACATCAAGGTGAGACCAATGTAACTACAACAGTTCACATAATACATAAGGATAAAAGTCATAATCAGAGAAGGGATGTGAGAAAGGAAAGGGATGTTGTAATGATGGGAGGAAGGGGCCATGGAGAAGAGAAGGTGAGAGTATCAAGAATGGTGGGAAGGAAATAATTGGATTCTCTCCCCTGGAGCCTCTAGAGGTAACACAGCCCTCCTTACTGCTTGATTTTAGCTTCATGAGACTTCAAAAATGTGAGGTAATTAGTCTGTGGTGTTTGAAGTCAGTGGGACTGTAGTGATTTGTTACAGCAGTTAAGGAAACTCAAGCTTTATAGCATAAGATGCGATCTGTTTTGGAGAAATTTTCTTGGGCAGCTATCAAGAGGGTGCAAACTTCTGCTGCTGGATGGAATATCCTGTGGATATCTCAAGTCAATTTATCCAATCATGCTGCCTAGTTCTGATATCTTTGTTGATATTTTGTCCTGTCATCTATCTATTGATGAGAGTGAAGTACTGAAGTGATTCACTATTATTGTATATGGACCTATCTGTTGTTTATGTTTACTAATGGTTGTTTGCTGTTGTTTGATGAACTTGTGTCACTGACATATATATATATATATATATATATATAGAGAGAGAGAGAGAGAGAGAGAGAGAGAATGATTACATTTTCTTCTTGATGGATTGTTCTCTTCATTAATATACAATGACCTTAATTATCTATTCTGACTACATTTTTCTTCATTTCGTCTTTGTCTGATATGAGTGTAGCTACTTTGCTTTCAAATTCACTTGGTGTACCTTTTTCAATCCTTTCATTTTTTCGTCTCTGTTTGTTTTATCCTGTGAAGTGGCTTTCTTATGAGCAATGACTTATTGGGTCTTACTTTTTATTCCAATCATCTAGTTAACAACTTTTCATTGGAGAGTTAAGACCACTTACCTTTACAGTTCTAATTGAGAGAGTTTATTATCTCTTGTGGTTCTATTGTGGATTTTTCCATGTTGATTCAAGGGTTGCTTATTCTTTCCTTTAACCATTGCTCATTTTGACATTTGCTGGTTTGCTGAGTTTAATATGTCTGCTTCTCTCCAAATTCTCTTGTGTTCAGCACTTCTTCTTTAGAACTTTATTCTTTCCCGCACTCTTGTTTGTGAATATGTTTCTTCTTCATCTGTATGTAGTATTCCCTTAAGTATCTTCTGCAACTCAAGTTTGGTGCACACTAATTGCATTATGTGATTTTTCTTTTGGAAGGTCTTTATTTCTCCATCAAAATTGAGAAGTAGCTTTCCTGGATATACTAGTCATAGTTGACTGTTTCATCTCTTTCAAATGTTGAAATATATTGTTCCATGTGTTCCTGGATTTTAGGGTTTGTCCTGTCAACTTGAAATGATTGTTGAGTTTTTACCTTTGCATGTAAGATGGCATTTTTCTTTTGCAGCTTTCCATATCGTTTTTTGATCTCTAGTCTCAACAATTTAATTGTGATGTGGTATAGCAAGACTGAAGCAAGGATCCAACAATTCATTGACCGTAAGAAACCTACCACACAGGAAAAGTAAAACACAGACTAAAAGTGAAAGGATTGAAAATGTTATTCCAAGCAAGCATAAGTCAAAAGCAAGTTGAAGACAAGAGAAGTCTAAGCATGTCTATTTGAGGCTAAAAATGCCACACATACATGAGTGTCTATATCTTTCCTATGATTTGGAAGTTTTTTCCACTGAAAAGACTTTCTGGGAGAAGGAGGCAAGATAGTGGATTGCTCACATCCATAAACCCCAGCAGTAACTAACTAACCTGAAGAAGGAAGGCCTAAGGATCCCAAAAAACACCCACAGGGACCCATAACTAGTGAGATGCAAAGCTATCTCTGAATCCACAAACAGAGAAGCAACTAACCATGGAAGAATGACTCAGAGATTAAAACTCCTAATGATCCCCACCCCTAAATGCTCCATGTGGATTCACTCCTCCATATTCTGCATTATGCTCTGCTTCCTGGCTTACACAAGAATGCAGAGCTCTGTGCTCCTCCATAGTGCAGAATCTGCTATCCCATACCCTGAAAAGTCATGGAAACCTGCACCCCTGCACAAGCAGACTCCAAGGCTTCTGACGCTTCACAGATATCAGAAGGTGCAAACCAGCAGCCTGTGTTCTCCTGTGCCTGCACACTATTCCTCTGGGTTCCTGGCAGCCCCACACCTGCCAAGCAGGTCCCAAGACTCCCACTCCCCACTGGCTTTGTTCTCCCATGCCTGCAGAGGCTTCTATACTTGACTCCTGGAAGTGTGCTCTCCAACACACTTCTCCATGGTTCCCACTGCTGTATGGATACCAAAAGGCAAAAGCCCACTGGTTTTCTTTTCCTGTGCCTGCAGCAGCTGCTCTACTTTGTCCTTGGAAGCTCATGCCCCAGAACAAGTAGAAACCAGGGTCTTTGCTGCACTGTGGGTACCATAAAGTTCAAGCCCACTGGCTTAGCTGCCTCATGGGCACCTTAAACTTGCTACTCAATGCCACGAAATTATCATCACACCCACAAGTGAACCCAAGCCTCCACACTTTGCTACTATTCTGGTGCCAGTAGGCTTCCCTTTCCACAGAGCACAGAGGCCCAGCATTTTGCACCATTCCTGGCCCACTCACAGGAGGGAGAGCCCCGCCACTGACCCATCAGAGAGCAGGAACCTAGCTCCTCCACTTATGGGTAATCTGCCACCCTGTGGGTGACACCAGGAGGCCTGCTTCTCCAAAGTGCACAAAGGCCCAGCACTGCCCACTCTGCCTGCCTGTTGGAGTGTCCTGTCTCTTCTGCCTAAGAGCTGGAATAACAGCTCTTCCACTGAGCAACAGCCACTACTCTGCAGATGTCAGGGGGCCTGCCTCTTGAGATAAAGAGGCCCAGTGATCCCCACCATGTGCAGCAGTGAGAGAGCCCACTTTCCCTTATTAAACAGCAGGAATGCCAAATTTCTTACTAAAAGAAGGACATCGGTAAACTGCTACTCTGTGGACAGCACCAGGAGGCCAACTTCCCCAATGCGCACAGTGGTCCATCACTTCTCACCATGCCTGCCTGAAGAGCAACCCAGTCTTCTCTAAGAGCTGGAATCCCAGCTCCTCCACTGAGTGATACTCTCCTACTCTGTGGGAACTAGGAGGCCTGTCTCCCACAGTACACAGAAACCCAACTGCAGGAGAACCCTTGCTCACCCATTAAAGAGGGAGAATGCCATATTACCCACTGAGGGGAGAAAAGTGGTAACCTGATACTCTGTGGGTACCACCAGAAGATCTGCTTTCCCAAAGTGCACAGAGGCCCAGCAAATCCTACTGCACCTGCCGGCAGGAGAGTCCCATCTACCCTGTCTAAATGCTGGAATCTTAGCCCCACCACTGAGTGGTATTCTGCTACTCTGCAAGAGCCAGAAGGCTTGCCTCCCACAAAGCAGAAAGGCCTAGCACTCCTCACCTTGTCCACAGGAGAGTCCCTAGTACCCCAGCAGAGGAACCCAAGCTCCTTCACTGAGGAGAAGAATTAGGTAATGTGCAACACAATGAGTACCCTAGGGGGACGGGGTTATGTTTTCAGTGTAACCCTCTCTCAGGAAGTCTGCTGAAACCCCAGGAGAAAAAGCTCAAAGCTCCAACCACAGAGATTTAAACCCTAACCAAAAAAATCCAGATGTGTAAATCTCAATGCAGAATGAAACACAAAGAAAACTGCTATCCCTCAAAAGAAAACTCCCCCAATAAGTATCTGAACAGCTATGTAAAATAAGAGATATCAAATACTGAATTCCCAAAACCAATGGGAAAAACAATTAATGAGCTCTTTAAAAGACACAAAAGCTACTGTTGGATGTCAAAGAGAATGTGAATAAACAATTAAATAGCTCAAAGATAATGCCAACAGATGAATGAAATTAATAAGCCATGCATGATATGAAAGTGGAAATCAATAAAGATATGGAAACCCTTAAAAATAATCAATCTGAAATACATTACTAAATAGCCCATATAAAGATCTCAGTCAAAATCTTGGAAAATAGAATGGAGCTAGTTGAATATAGAGTTTCAGGAACAGAAGAAAAACTGGAAGAATTAGATCAAAACATATGGTATTTTAAAACACAAAGCAAGCCTTAACAAATTCAGCAAGCTGAAATAACCCCCAGTATCATATGAGACCAAACAGAATAAAACTAGACATCCACAACAAAAGAAACCATAGAAAATATTCAAACACATGAAGACTGAACAACACACTGATGAAAGACCCATGGGTGACCAAAGAAATAAGGGAAAAAATTAAAAAGTTCTAAGAATATAATGAAAAAAATACAACCTATCAGAATCTGTGGAACACAGAAAAGGCTATGGGAAAAATGTAAAGATATAAGTGCCTACATTAAAAAACAGAGATACCTCAAATAAGCATCTAATGAGTGCCTTAAGCTCCTAGAAAACCAAGAACAACCAAACTCCAAATCAGCAGAAAGAGAAAAAAATAAAGATCAGAACAGAGATTAATGTGCTCAAGACAAAATATAAACAGAATCAGTGAAACAAAAAGTTGGTTTTTTGGAAAGATTAACAAGATGAACTAACCCTTAGCCAACATGACAAAATGGAGAAATGAAAAGACCCAAATTAAAAATCACAGATGAAAAGAGGGACATAACCACAAATAGTAATGAAATCCAAACAATCTTTATGGAGTACTTTGAAAACATATATTCAAGTAAATGGGAAAATCTGGAAGAAGTCGATAAATTCTTAGATCCATATAATCAATCATAATCGAACCAAGAAGATGTTAAACACCTAAATAGTCCTAACACAAGCAGTGAAATTGAAGCAATAATAAAGAGCCTCCCTACAAAGAAGAGCAGAGAACCTGAAGAATAGATGGCCAAAAACTGTCAAATCATTAAAGAAGAGCTAACACCGATATTCCTTAAACTTTTCCAGGAAATGGAAAGAGATGGAACACTACCAAGCTCACTCAATGAAGCCAGAATGATTATTCCAAAATCCAATAAAGTTGCAACCAATAAAAAAGAATTATAGACCAATATGTTTAATGAGTATAAAAGCAAAGATTTTCAAAAAATATTGGCAAACAGATTTCAACAACAAATCAAAAAGATCATACACCATAACTAAATCAGTTTCATTCCTGAGATACAAGGGATACATAAATCCATAAAAGCAATATAGCATATAAACAGAAGCAAGAACAAAAACCATATGATCCTCTCAACGGATTCAGAAAAAGGCTTTGACAAAATTCCATATTCTTTAGTGATAAATGCTCTGAAGCAACTAGAACTAGAAGGAATATTCCTCAACATAATGAAGACTATATAAGACAAACCTATAGCCAACATCATATTACATGGAGACGAACTACAACCATTACCATTAAAATCAGGTACAAGACAGGGTTGTCTTCTTTCTCTACTCCTATTCAATATAGTTTTGGAATTCCTAGCCAGAATAATATAACAAATGCAACAATAAAAGGGATTCAAAAAGTGAAGGAATAAGTCAAACAATCCGTAATTGCAGATGACATGATTCTATACCTAAAAGACCTACTTAAAAGACTTCCAAAAACTATTAGAAATCATAAACTCTTCTGGCAAAGTAGCAGTATATAAAATTAACATACAGAAATCCATATCCTTCCTATATACCAACAATGAACAGACTGTGAAAAAAATCGGGGAAACAATCCCATTTAAAATAGCCTCAAAAAATAAAGTAACTTCAATAAATTTAACAAAAGGAAGCAAAGACCTATTTAATGAAGACTATAAACCACTGAAGAAAGAAACCAAAGAAGACATTAGAAGATAGAAAGACCTTGCAAGCTCATTGATTGATAGAATCAACATTGTGAAAATGGCCTTACTACCATTTTCTACCCACATGTTCAATGCAATACCTTTCAAAATTCCAATGACATTTTGCAGAGAAGTAGAAAAATCCATCTTGAAATACATTTGGAACAGAAAACACTTCAAGTAGCTGAGCATTTCTGAGCAAAAAAGCACAATGATGCAGGCATCACACTATCCATCTTTAAACTGTACTACAAAGCCATAACAATAAAAACAGTATGGTATTGGCACAAAAATCAGACAGGAAGACCTGTGGATCAGAAGAGAAGACCCAGATATAAGCATACACATCTACGGCCAGCTGATCTTTGACAAAGGAACCCAAAACACATGATGGAGATAGCCTCTTAAAAAACTGCTGCTGGGAAAACTGGATGTACACATGTTGAAGACTGAAACTAGATCCCTGCTTTAATCCTGTATGAAAATCAATTCAAAGTGGATCACAGACCTTAATATAAGGCCTGAATTTTCACACAACACCAGGAAGTAGGAGGAAATAATAATGGAACATACAGATGTAGGGAATGATTTCTTAAATAGAACTTAAAAGAAGTTCAGCATCTAACAGAAAGAATGAACAAATGGGACTGTATCAAACCAAAGAGCTTATCTATAGATTCCTATCGTTGCTTCCATTAAAATGTGTATTGCAACCCACATTGGTTGATCTCTACCAGACCTCTTCACTACTTCCTGGTTCTCTTCCCATAGTGGCCTCTGCCAGTTTAAGATTACTGTATTTGCTCCTCTACAGTGGGCACATCAGCCACATTCAAGTTTTAGTTTCCTTCCCTTTCCCTATTCGTTCTGTGTGCATTCTCCCCTTAGCGTGTGACCCATGTCCAATAATATTACTGCATTTGTTTTAGGCCTAAAGTCCACATATGAGGGAGAACATAGGATTTTTAGACTTCTGAGCCTGGCTAACTTTGTTTAAGATGATGTTCTCCAGTTCCATCCATTTACTTGCAATTGATAAAATTTCATTCTTTGTGGCTGAGTGAAATTCCATTGTGTATAAACAAACATTTTCTTAATCCATTCGTCAGTGCCGGGGCATCTTGGCTGTTTCCATAGTTTGGCTATTGTGAATAGTGCTGCAATAAACATGGGTGTGCAGGTGCCTTTGGAATAACCTGAGTCACATTCCTTTTTGTGTATCCTTAGGAGTGGTATTGCTAGATCATAAATTCTATGTTTAATTTTTTAGAAGCCTCCATATTGTTTTCCAAAGTGGTTGTTTTAGCTTACATTCCCACCAACAGTGCATGAGGGTTCCTTTTTTACCCATAGCTTCTCCAACATTTGTTGTTGTTGGTGTTCTTGATGATAGCTGTTCTAACAGGAATGAGAACTCTTAGTGTGGTTTTGATTAGCATTTCCTTTCTGGCCAAGGATGGTGAGCATTTTTCATGTGTTTTTTGGCCATTTGGACTTCCTCCTTTGAAAAAGTTCTGTTTAATTCAGTTACCCACTTATTTACTGGTTTGATTTTGGGGGAGTTTAGTTTTTTGAGTTCCCTGTATATTCAGGTTATCAGACAAAAAGGCACAATTTAAAGTTAAGCTTCAAATTGCAGAAATAGATAGTAGTGAGGAAGAGGAAGGTTATTTATTCCCTTCCAATGTTGTGTTATGTGAACAAATGAGAAACTCCATCTTCAGGAATCTAATGACATAAATTTAGATTCCTTCCAACAGTACATTTAGATGTGGTTTTTTAGCTTGTTACTGAATTAGACTTTGGATTGGAAAAGTAGTGAGAGGAAGGCACAAAACAGCAGTTGAGAGATCTGGTCTTAGCCTCAGCTCTGCTGTGACCAAGTAAGTGTTCTGGTTTAGACATTTCTGTCCTGGTCTCTATTTCCTCACACTAGGTTAGTGATAGATGAATTGTGAGGTACTTTTTTGGTTTTTATTCTCAAAGTCCTTGAGATGAGGAAGGTAGACAGGGAGACTTCCTGGGATTGTAGAAACCAGTGTGGTCATCAAAAGGCATAGAATCCTGTGGTTACAGAGTTCACTCATCTTCATTTTCCCACTGACATTATTCTTATGCACACATTGCCCTAATTGTTGCATTCGATAGGGTGGTGTGAGTCTGCAAATCAATTGGACAATGTTAAAAGATGTAATTTATTACAACATTGACTTATTTTACATTTTGAATGACAAGAGAGTAGTATTATAGGAAATGAACAAAACAGACACCTCTCACTTCTCTCAGTCAAGTTTTCTTTTGTGCCTCTAAATTGTTGAAGTTAGGATGGATGATATCATTGCCTCAAATCTCATGGCCAGACACCAGAAATTTTTCTCATGCTACATTCTTGAAAAGACCATTCTCCAATAGCTCCAGGAAGTTGCTGTGCTCTACCCAGTCACTCCAGAACCCAGGCCAATAAAGCGTCATCATGTTGTATTTATATTATATGGAGCATGTGTAAATTGTGCAGTGACCTGTATGTTAATTCTACTCCAATAATACTAAAGTCACTGACTAACAAGTCACCCAGTTGTACACCCAATTGATATCTGTACTTATACCCATGTTTTACTTCTTTTCTTCCTGTATCTCTGCATTCTTTGTGTTCCCCTTACTGTGCAGAAGGAAGAAAAGAAAAAAGAGCAGAAATGACCTTATAAAGTCCTGGGTCTTGTGGCTTCCTTTCTCCTGGCTGGTTTCACCTCATGCTGCCTCTACTTTTTTTCAGCACCTTCCCTCTCTTGCTCAATACTCAAAAATACCCTCCAAGATGACCCATGGGCTCCTAGAACATTTTAATAAACAACCTAGAGAAGATCCCTCTCCTCATTAGATAATTCAGCTCCTTGCTCAGTTACAGCCTTCAGACAGGCTGCCCTGTCATCATATCACTCAGCCTGCTCTGCCAGTTTGACCTTTGCACCAATTCTTTTTTGTCCATGACTGAATGTGCTGTGTTGGGTCTGGGCAGCAGCAATGAGGCTGAGCATCTGTCAAAACATTTCCTAAGGGAAGAATTCCCTGGGTTTGGAAAGAATGAACAAGGAATAATTTCATGTGATTTTTTTCCTGATGAATCACAGAAATATCCTTTCCATATCTATTCTTTCTTGTCATGGATTTGGATAGCCAAAGTCACCAGTACAGTGTTTCAAAAGAGATTCCAGGTGTTGAACAAGATGAACTGCATTCTTTTGATGCCTCAGGGTAATTGGATTAAAGACTGACCTTCTCCTGGGTCTTCTTTCAAGATGGTCATTGTGGAAAAGGGTGCTGGCTCAGAGCTAGTCAGGGACATTAATTTCAGTCTTCCTGCCTCAAAAGCTGGGAGAGTTTTCATAGGTGTTGTTTTTAGTCAGCAAATTCCTGATAGATTTTTTTTTCAACATACCAAGGAATCTAATGCAGCATTGTACATTGTGGAAATATGGTCCATGAGAAAAAAGTAGGAATATTCTTGTGTTTCTTTTGTTAAAAAGAAACACCTTTCTTCTAAGTATATATGATCTCACTAAACATGATAAGAAACAGGTGTGTTTATCTTCCTGGCTTGTTTTGGTTCTTAAAACCCTATTCTTCATCTGTCTAATTTGAATAAGCAGTACCAAATAAATTGAATGAACACAGTTTGAGTTCTTTGGTTGTCACAGCAAAATTGTAATGTTTATGAAAGGTCTAAAGGATGTGAGAATGTGTTAGAAACTGACTTGAGCAGATTTACTTGTCTTTCATATTCTTTCCTCCAAAATTATGAATTTCTCCAAATCATGTACATTCTTATATTATGGTGAAATATGAATCCAATTCTAACAAAAAATTTTATAGCTGAAATGTGACTTTGCAAAATTATTCCAAGTCAAGAAGATCGTATTTGTTAAATGAAAAAACTAAAATAAATATTTATTTGTTAATAATATTTCTGGGTGAGTGCTAAAGTTTCAAGATCAGTAAAGTAATTTGTTTGGATAGAAAAGAGTGAGTTATCAGGCTTGGAACCTGGTTGGAGTGGTTGTTGAGTGCCTGCCCCTGTACCACCATAAAAGTAAAAATAACAAGTTATAATTTATTTCCAGTTGATTAATAACATTTTAGTTTTATTTCATTTCATTTTATTTTTTTGAGACAGGGTGTCTTTATGTCATCAGGCTGGCTCCAAACTCATGATCCTCATCTTTTAGTCTCTTGAGTGCTGGAATTATAAAGCCTCCCTCACCTGGCTTTGATACTTTTTTAATTTTTCTGGTTCCTCCACTTTGCACATAATGCAGTTTATGATTTATTTCTTTTTTCCATTAGTTATTTTTTATTTTAGTTTTGAATTATTATACATTAATCATGCAAGGGAATGTCAGTGTGATAATACCATAAATGTGTGCAGTGTTCCTTAACAAGGTCACCCTTTCCCTCGTATTCCCATTACCTCTTCCCCACTTTTTCAGAGTGTTTGGTGGGTTTCATTATGCTGTCTTTGTATGTATATATGCAGCTTACTTCCATCCTCTTAACCCCTCAGTATCCTTTCCTTTACCCCTATAATTTTTTGGGGGAGTGGCAGTAGTGGGGTTTTAACTCATGGCCTCACACTTCCTAAGCAGGCACTTTTCTATGTAAGTCATTTTGCCAGCCCTATAATTTATTTCTTAAATACACCTTTTTGAATCCAAAATGTTCAGGTATTTCTGAAGTTTTTGATTCACACTCAAAATATCTTCTTGTTTTAGGTGATGAGAATCTCTAACTTTGTGGTCCATTGGCACTTGAAAAATTATTTATATGCTTTCTTGAGGACTTAGAATGGTTATGACCTCCTCCAGAAAGGCTTTCACTTGGGCACCATATCAGTAAGGGAGGCCATGCTAGACAAACGTCAAGGTTGGTGAGCTACACCCTGCTGCAGTTGATGTGATCCAGTGTGCACGTCCTTGGCAGTGTTGGTCAGAACCATTACGTCCCAAGACATATTTTTCCCCTCTCTATTTCTCACTTTACTTAAAAGGACTCTCTTTAGTTCTAACAGTTGTGGGAAGGATAGTTTCTAGCTACTCTGGTTCACAGTTGCTTTGATATTAGAGGCTTTCTGATGCCAGCCTTAAATCAGAATCCCACAGGAATTCTCCACAGAGTGAATTCTGTGGCCGTCTGTGGCTCTGGCCCATGCATAGGTGGACACTGGAGGTAAGTGTTTGCAGAGTTCTTCAAAAGCTTCAAGATAAGAGTGGCTTAGGACTTGGGTATATTTTTGTCACAGATGATAAAAAACTTGTCCCAAAACTTGTCACTTTGTTTTTCCAACTTAACCATTTTCTCTTTTTCTCCCTCCCTTCTTTATGCTTTCATAATTCCTAAGCACAAAGACTGAGCAGAATCTTTATCTATGTTATTTCTATTTTTTGTTTTTTTGCAGGACTGGGGTTTGAACTCAGGGACTAAATCTCGAGCCACTACAGCAGCTTTTTTTTATGATTGTTTTTTTCTCAGATAGGTGTTTTGGCAAACTATTTTCCCAGGCTGGCTTTGAACCATGATCTTCCTGATCTCTGCCTCTCTGAGTAGCTAGGATTACATGCATGAGTCACCTGCCCCTGGCTATTTTTATTGTTTTGATTCATACTCAAATTATCTCTTTGTTCTTCCTTTCTTTCCCTTTCTTTATCTTTCCTCCCTTTCTACCTCCCTCCCTCCTCTTTTCTGCCTTGTTTACTTCTTCCCTTCCTTCCTGCCCCCTTTTCTTATTTTTTTCTTTCTTGCCTCTGTTGTTTTCTAGTATTATATTATTTTTGTTTTACTAGTATTGTCTGAGATAGTTCACCTATCATTTCTGTAAAACTCAAACAATTTAAATGTATTTCTGATTTAAAACTAAAACATTTATTAAAGAATCTAGTGGTTTCTGGTTTAGAGTTTCTAAGTTGAGCTGAGGTTTTTCTGACTTCTATGTCTTTTCTTTTTGCACAATTAACCATTCTGTGACTGTATTTTTGGCTCTTGGTTTACATCAGGTATTTTCATAACCCAGTATCATGCAGTTTGCTTATTTTATGATTGTTTTTCATAGACCCCCAGAATTTATAAAGGAGAACTGAGCTAGCTGCATGAGGCAGGCAGGGGCAGCAGGATGGTGTCACAGACCCAGATCCTCATGTCCCTGCTGCTTTGGGTCTTTGTTGAGAAATTTTGAAATGACACAGTCTCATCAGGATAGTATTTTTTTAGAGGTAAAAATTAAAAGAGGTACTTGTATATAATGATGATTTACCATATGAACCCAAGTCATTAGAAATGACACTTTAAATGACATATTTCAATGTTTATATTATAAAGTTACTGTGTGTTTGTACTTATGATCATTATCCATTCCTGATTGCAGGTATCTCTGAGCATATCATGATGAGTCAGCCTCCAGTCTCCTTGGTTGAGTCTGCAAGAGAAAGGGTCACTATGAACTTTAAGTCCAGCCTGTCTTTTATGGAACAAGGACAATAATTACTACTTGGCCTGGTATCAGTAGATTCAATGACAGCCTCTTAAATTTCTCATCTACTGGGCATCTACCCAGGCATCTGGGGTTCCTGATCACTTCAGTGGCAGTGGAGAGATTTCACTCACATCATCAGCAGCCTCCAGGCTGAAGACACAACAGATTACTACTGTCAGCAAAGTTATAGTGCTCAACCACACAGTGCTTCAACCTTGAACATAAACTTCCTCTCAGATACTCATTATATTTCTTGTACCCCACCTTCTGATGCCACACTGCCTCTATCCCCAGATAGACTGTGATGAGAAGTCTTGCAGTGTTCAACAGAAAATGAAGGGGCTCAGTATCTCTTAGATTTTTTGAAACAGAGATATCTACAGTTAAATGCAGTGGGGAAACTCTGTGTTGGTTTTCTAATTCATCTGTAACAATTTACCACAGACTCTGTGGCTTGAATATGAGAAATAGATCATTTTACAGTTCTAGGGTCAGAAGTCCAACACAGGACTCATTGGAAGGCTGTTGGAAGGTATCTTTCCCAATTAGAGGCTCTGGGATAGAAATATGTCTCTTGTCTTTCCATCTTCTAGAGTTCAAGGACATTCCTTGGTGGGTGGCCCTTTTTTTCCATCTTCATAGCAAGTAAAGTAGATGTTTTTACCCTTTTTCTGGGATCACAGTGACTGAAGTCTCTCGATATGCTTTCCAAATGTGGATATCTATCATTCCATATTACTGTATTTTACTTATGGATATGATTTTGTATTGAACAGACTTCCTTCAGTCTTTATATCTCATTTATTAGAATTCAGTATTTGGTGAAAATTTTGTGTCCTATGGAAAGAATGTGCTAGCTTATTTTATTCATATATTTACTTAAAATAGTAATTGAGCAACTAATTTGGGGCAGAGAGGTACAGCAAGATAGAAGAGTATTATAGACCACATATAATTGTTTGAGAAGTCTGTAGAATCCTCAGTCTTTGTCCTGAGACTTAGTCCTTTGTGTGCCCTTATCTACAGATGTACAGATATGTCCACATGTGCAGACATGTCAGGTATTTCCCAGCAACAAGCATGTGGTGGCGTGAACTGTGCCAACTGTGTCTTCTGTGGTAAACACCCCTGGCAAGCAACTTAAATGATGAAAGGTTAATTTTCTCTCACAGTTTCAGAGGTTCCCTTCCTTGGTCATCTAGCTACATTGCCTTTATGTCTGTGGCAAGATAGAAGCATTATGAGGTAGGTGGCTGAGGAAAGCTGCTCACTCCATTGCTGCTGGGAAGCCGAGAGAGACAGGAAAGAGCAGGGACAGTACAGCTTTCCAAATGCTCGGTATTTAGAATGCACCACAGCCAAGCAGCCTCTGTCCTGATTTCTAGTACCTCCTCAAGACGCCATCAAGTTATGAACATGTCAGTAGATTATGACATCCATTCAGTCAGAGCTCTCATGATCCATTCAACTCCCAGTGATTGCATTTACCAGGTGGAGACCAAGACTTCAACACATAAGTTCTTTGGAGGACAATTCATATCCAAATCATAGCATCAAGTAAATGTCTAATAGGATGACACACAGAAATGTATCTATACAAAGGATACATGTAGAATTTCAACAACAGGAATAGCCAATGTAGATTTTCAAAGAAATGAAAACCATCCCACTATTTCTTAGAATACAATTATAATTTGAAATATTTAATGTTGCTGCACATCAAAGGGAGCATGTGTTTGACATCTGAAATATCTGGGGCCCAGAATTTTTCAGCTGTGTTTGAG
Source organism: Castor canadensis (assembly GCF_047511655.1). NCBI lineage: Eukaryota > Metazoa > Chordata > Mammalia > Rodentia > Castoridae > Castor > Castor canadensis. The sequence goes on along the minus strand of NC_133397.1, from coordinate 78,336,777 downwards.
ACATTGCCATGTCTGTCCTGTCCAAGACAGAACACCTTGCCCAGAGTTCCTTCAACTGAAGAGGAACCTAACCATGAAGACAGAATGGACAGACTATGACTTTCATTAATTCTGATCTATTGGGGCTGGACATGGCTGCACATGCCTGTCATTCTAGCTATGCAAGAGAAGTAGATAAGTAGATCATGGTCCAGGTCAGTCTAGTTGAAAACATAAGACCCTATTAAAAATAACTAGAATAAAAATTGTCACTGTAATCCCACTTCTGGGGATATACCAAAAGGAATGCAACACAGGCTACTCCAGAGGCACCTGCACATCCATGTTTATTGCAGCACTATTCACAATAGCCAAGTTATGGAAGCAGCCAAGACACCCCATTAAAGATGAATGGATGAAGAATATGTGGTATTTATACACAGTGGAATTTTACTCAGCCATGAAGAAGAATGAAATCTTATCATTTGTAAGTACATGGTTGGAACTGGAGAACATCATCCTGAGCGAGTTTAGCCAGGCTCAGAAGACCAAAAATCATATGTTCTCCCTCATATGTGGACTTTAGATCTAGGGCAAATGAAGCAATGGTGTTGGACTTGGTTCACATGAGAAGGGAAGAGCATATAGGGGAGGGATGGGGATAGGTAGTAAACCCAAAACATGAAAATGTTTGATGTCCCCACTGCGGAGGAGGTAATACAGAAACCTTAAAGTGACAGAGGTAAATATGAGAAGGGATCAGGAACTAGTGTAAAGATCAGTTAGAGATGAATCAACTTGGGTTGTAACACATTTGTACATGGAAACAATGCAAGGAATCTCTCTGTATAGCTATCCTTAACTCAGCTAGAAAAAACGCTTTGTCTTTTCTATTATGCTTATGTCTTCTTTTCCAATAAAATTAGAGATAAGGGCAGAAAGGTTCTGCCTAGATGTGAGGGGGTTTGGTGGGTGATGGTGGGGGTGGGACCATGGGAGAGAAATGACCCAAACAATGTATGCACATGTGAGTAAACGAAGAAAAGAAATTTTTGCTGGTGTGGCTCAAGTAGCAGTTTGTCTACTTAGCAAATGTGTGACCTTGAGTTTAAAGCCCAATATGGCCAAGATAAGTCGATCTGTTCCTTTTTGTCTGTCTGTCTATGTATCTGCCTATCTATTTTTTGGTCAGTATAGGCATTTGAACTCAGGGTCTTATACTTGCTAGATAAGAGATCTTCCACTTAAGTGACATCCCAAGTACATTTTAGTACATGTATTTTTTAGACAGAGTCTCATACTTTTACCTGGGGCTGGCCTTAGATGGCAAAATTTCTATCTCTGCCTTTTGCATAGCTGAAATTACAGGCATGGGGCACACTATGCACTTGTCCTTTGTGATAGGCTGTCACTAACTTCTTGCCCAGGCTACCTCAAGCCACAACCCTCTTATCTGTGCTTCTGAAGAAGTTGGCATTATGGGCAAGGGCCACCACCCTGGCTCTTGATATGCATATTTGTAGAACAGTGTTCAATGTTGATTGTTGGTTATAGACACAAGTTAGGAAAATGTCTCTGATAGAAAAAGGGCAGAGCTTCACCACATTGCAGCCCAAGTCAGACATTTCAGCATCATCTTGGTCATGAGCTAAGTTGAGATTATTTCTATTTAGATTTCTGTTTCTCCCATTAACATGTGACACATTGATATCTCTACCAGTTTTGTAGTGCTGGGTAACAAATACCCATCCATTAAAAAACTCACCAGCTTAGAGGCCTCTACTTCAGAAATCTAGGAATGGGATGGCTGAGGTGTCTGGGTCTTTCACAGTTAACATTGAGAAGCGGTTGGACAGAACTTCATGTGAAGCTCAGGGTGTTCTTCCAAGCTCAAGCAGTTGTGGCAAATTTGGTTTCTGGTAGTTGTAAGGCTAAGGACTCATTTCCTTTATGGATGTGAACTCTTAGCTCCTGAAGCTGCACATTCCCTCCAACAGAGCTCCCTCTATCTCCAAAGCCAGCATTAGAGCATCTCCCCTCCCCCATAATCCTTTTCATGCCTTGAATCATTTCAATTTCTCTTTCTTTGACTCTAGATCCAGGTTTTTAAGGGCTCTGTGATTAGGTCATGTCTACTCAGGAAATCTCCCCTTCTTAAAGTCACCTTATTTTATTATATCTGTAAAATTCCTTTACTAAGAAACTGAATGTTTATTTGACTGAATACCTTGGAGAAAGCATGTTGATTCCAGGGTTAGCAAAATGAGCATTCTAAGTATATAATATTATTTTTAACTTACCAAGTAATGATTGGGTCTTGTATGGTTATTTGGAACTGGGTATTGTTCAGAGATTTTAGCTTTGGTATCATTAAGTGCTTTCAAAGATGAAAGAACTAACAGTACAGCTGGCATAGGAATGATGATGGCCGCTACACTTTCCCCTTTCATGTGCATTAGAAACAACATGCACTAAAAAGTGCTCAGTAAGAACTTGAACTAATTCCTACTGATTCTCCACATGCTCTTATTGTACTTAGCAGAAAGCTCAAATATCCCAGCAGATATCCTAGCATCAGGCCTGTGCCTGCCTCCAACATGTTCCTTCAGCAGGGCCAGTTCTCTGTCTTCCAGGGCCTGTGCATTTCTAGAGGGCTCTTCCCTGAGCTTTGCATGGCCAAATCTCTTCTTTCAAGCATGAGTGGCTGCATTGGATCCCAGAAAGCCATTAATGTCAGGGAATAGAAAGTTAAACTGTGAAGACAATAGAGATGACAATGTACATGCATATAAACAGAACTCTGTGCAGAGTTCTTCTCCTGTGCACACTTCTCAATGTTAATGAACACCTAGAAATTGTACAGAAGCAAGTTCAGAAGACCATAGGCCAGATGATGTAGTGGAGGGTGACTGTGATTGTAAATTTCATCTAAAATGTGGGGGACAGGAATGTCTTGTTGAGGAACTCTGTTGGTTCACAGAATTAGTGAACCAGACAGCAGAGCTCTATAATGTGCAGAGCAGCTTGTGTGCTGTACTTGGCAGCAGCTTGGGGCAGCTGGGTGAGAAGGTGCAGTCAAATGATGGGAAGAATGGTAGAAATCAAGTCTGATGAGCTAAGAAAATGATCTAGCACAGATGTTTTCTGTGTGATCTTGTATCCTATGTGTAGAATGAAAATCATAGGGCAGTTGGGGCATCAGCCTCTGAATTGCTCTATTACAGAAATACTGGAAGAAGTCCATGCTAGTTAATGCACTAGAGCACAGGTTTGCAGGGAAAACATTCCAGACACTTTTCAAGAGAAAGTGTGATGAGCATCCTCCCTGGAATTTTTAGTGCATGAGGGCCATCAGCAGATGGCAGCAAGTGCCTACTTTTTTTTTCTTTTTCCAAAAGTAGCATTCCAGATCTTCCACTTGCTCAGAGAGACTTGTGATCCTACAAATAAAAGCGTATGGACCATGTATTAAAGGGTAGCAGCAGTAAAACTAAATTTTCTGTTCATTAACTTTTTAAATTTTATACTTCCAATCTGAAAATGCATTTTAAAAGCACTGCCTTGGCTCTGGTTCAATCTTATCTCAGTGGCTAGTACTTCTCTGTGTCCATACTTGTTTCTCCTCATTTGTTTGGTTTCCACATATTGGGTTACCTGTTTGTGCTCAGTCTGCCGTCATCTGTTTACACTCATTTCCTAGTGATCTTATCCCATGCCCCAGATTTGTTCCTACAATTCAGAGCACTTCTGTGAACTTCAGAATCTCACATAAACATCTACCTTAGCACATTGGCAATTGGAGGTCTGGGAGCATCTCCTAATTCTATTGTGCTCCTCCTGGAGTTCTGATTTCCACCTGCATTCCAAATTTGCTTCCCCCTGAGCTTCTCCTTCTCAGAAGACATCATTTCAATTCTCTGATTTCTCTGTCCTAAACAAGTGTAGCAGTCATTCTCCGATGTTCCATTTCTCTCACACCTTGCACCCAATATGTCAGCATTGTTTACTTCTTCTGCCTTTGAAATATGATGAGAATCTGAGCATCTTTTCAGCACAGCCACCACTGAATCAAGGGTACTGAGCAGGGAGATACAGCAGTCCAGGATACAATTATGAAGGGAAGTTTAAAAGGGACTTAAAAAATTTGTTTTGTAAGCTGTAACAAAGCCCCCACATAATTAAATATGTATAATGTATCCCTATGATGAAACTCGTTACTCCTGTCTTTCCACTCTTCAATTTGGTGGTAGTGGTGGTCCCAGAGGATTTTCAGAATTAGGAATAAGTTTTCATTTCTTTTGTCATTTTTTGGTGTCACTAGGGTTTGAACTCAGGGACTCACGCTTACTAGGGAGGTACTCCATCACTTAAGCCATTCTGCCAGCCCTGTTTTAGGCTGGGTATTTTTGTCACAGGGTCTCAGGAACTATTTGTTTGGGGTGGCTTTGAACCACCATCCTTCTCTTCTCTGCCTCCTGAGTAGCTAGGATTACAGGCATGAGCTTGGCTAGGAACAAGTTTTCCCTGTTTAGGATTACCCATTACATGAGGATGAAATTGAAGTGGAGTCCAGCATTCATTGTAACTTCTTGGTGCCATGCAGACAGCCAAGGTCCATATGGAGCAGCATGCATAATAGACCTTGGGGAGTAATTCTGAATAATAGAGCTTAGTCATATATTCATTGGTCAATTGCCATTAACGTGTGTGAGAAAAATCTCTGAGAATGCTCCTGTGCACTTTCCATAGTACTTATATTAGTGAATTATGAAGTAATTTCCTCACAAAATTACACTATCTTTAATTTAAATTATGTATTAGTCAGGGATCTTTAAAAAAAGTAACAGGAACCAGGACTAATTGATACAAATAAAATGAAATTTATGAGAAATGTATTGGAAAAATAATAACAGTTTCACTGGGTAGTTCATTGTGCTTATCAGCTTTCTGTTATTGTAACAAAATACCTCAGACAGTCAGATTGTAAAAGGAAAGGTTTACTTTTTGTTCATAGTTTTGGAGGTTCCAGTCCATGATCAACTGGCTTCTTTGCTTTTGGTTTGAAGTGAGGCAGGAACATGATGGAGCAAGCACATGGTGAAGCACACGTGCTCATCTCATGGTCAGGATACAAAAAAGAGAGAGAAGTGAATGTGGGATCCCACAATCTCCTTTCAAGGGCCCTGCAACAAAGATCTATGCCCTCTCACTATGCCCTCACCTGTAAATGTTTGCTCCTCTTCCCATTAGTTAAAGTGCTGGGGACCAGTCCTTTAACATAGGCCTTGGAGGACATTCCAGATACAAACAATAGCCTTCACAGAGACATTGGGAAGAGTGGAGAACCAGACTACAAGCTGTTGTGTTGGAAATGTGCCTTTATAAATAAATATAAATAATATAAATGTGCTTTTTAAGCTTTTGAAGTAGACCAGAGACGAGACCATGGGCTAGAGATTGAAGATTCCAGATGCTGCAGTAGACATCCATCTTGTTTTTATTGCCACCATCAGAATGAGTTTCCCTTGTTGCTTTTCTCAAATTAGGCTGAGGTAAAGCCTTATTAGTACAAGTATAGGAAGGGACAACTGTGGTCTTGTAGCCTCACTGAACATCTTTTTTGGAGTGTTCCTTTATTGAGTGCTTCATAAAAACAGTGCTAAGTTAAAATTGATCCACACAGATACAGAAGATACAAGTTGTATCATTTTCTGTGAGCAAAAGACAGAATTTAAAAAATAAGCTTCCAACTGCTGAAATAGAAAGAGTGAGGAAGAGGAAGGTATTTATTCACTTCAGTTGCATCTTTGTGAACAAATGAGAAGCCCCATCTTCAAACAGCTAATGAAATAAATGTAGAGTCTTTCTAATAGTACATTTAGATAGGAAATATTGGGATTTCAACAGGTTTAAAAATTCTACATTCATTTTTTATAGGAAGTACATCAACCATATTCACCTTCTTAACTTCTTTTACCCTTTCTTTATATGTGACCTCCCCTTAGCATAACCTGCTTTACATATTGCTTATATTTGTATTAGGTCTGTATTCCACATATAAGAGAAAACATGTGGCCTTTGGCTTTCTGAACACGACTAACTTCACTTGTGATGATCTTTTCTAGTTCCATTCATTTACCTCCAGATGAAAAATTTTGTTCTTCCTCATGGTTGAGTAAAATTCCATTGCATATAAATACCTGGATTTCTTTCTTTTTGTCTTTTCTCCTGTTTATTTGATCGTTTTTATCTTTACTTATATGTGTGCATATTGTTTGTGCCACCTCACCTTCCTTTCCCGGCAGAACCTGTTCTACCCTCTTCTCCAATTTTGTTGAAGAGAAAACATAAAACATAATAAGAAAGACATATCATTTTTTGCTAGTTTGAGATAAAGATAGATTTACAGAGAGATTCCCAGAATTGCTTCCATGCACTTGTGTATTAACCCACATTGGTTCATCTCTAGCAGACCTCCTCACTACTTCCTGGTCCCCTTCCCTTAGTGGCCTCTGCCAATGGTCTTGCAGAGCATCTGGCTGTTTCCATAGGTTGGCTGTTGTGAATAATGCTGCAATAAACATGGGTGTTTAGGTGCCTTTATTGTACCCTGACTCAATTCCTTTGGTTATATCCCAAAGAGTGATATTACTGGATCATATGGCATTTTTGTTCTTAGGTTTTTGAGGAGCCTCCATACTGTTTTCCATAGTGGTTGTCCTAATTTATAGTCTCACCACCAGTGTATGAGGTTCCTTTTTCCCCACATCCTTGCCAACATTTGTTCTTTGTGTTCTTGCTGATAGCCATTTAACAGGAGTCAGGTGGAATTTTAACATGGTTTTGATTTACATTTGAAAACATTCTCTGTTTTGTGATTGACTCTTTTTTCCTTGCTCTCATGGGGATACGTTGTGGCATTTACAAAAGTTCTACAATATATCAAGTATATCAAACTCGCTTTGGCAGCACATCTACTAAAATTGGAACGATACAGGTGAGATGAGCTTGGTCCCAGAGCAAGGATGGCATGTAACTTTGTGAAGCATTCCATATTTTTTTAAAAAAAATATCTGAAAGCATTTCTTAATGGAAGAATTCTCTTGAGAACTTCAGAAGATGAACAAGGCATAATTTTTTGTCATTTTTAAATGATTATAGAAAAATCCTCTGCATATCTTCTCCTTGTTATTGGTGTTGAAAAGCCACAGTCATAATTTCTGAGTTTAAAAGTACATTTTATGTGTTAGAATAACAAGATAAAATTCATCCTTTCAATATCATAGGGTAACTTGAATATATGACTGAGCTTCTCCTAGGCCTTCAACCAAGATGGTCACTGAGGAAAAGGTGTTGGGTCAGAGTTGGGAAGGGATGTTAATTTCATATTTCCTGTTTCCAAAACTGTGAAAGAAGTAATCTGTGTTGTTTTCAGCCAACACATTTTTGGTCTTGTTTTTAGAATACCTTGAAGAATCTACTTTACAAATCATATATTGTGGAAACTTGATTTTTGGGAAAATGAGTAACTTAAGGATTCATTTTTGGCTTTGGCATTTTATTACAATTTTCTTCTTTTTGATGACTATGAGGACCTGAATTTTATACTGTGATGAGGACTAATGTGGAAGGTGATGATATTTGGAGATGGATCTTTTGGGAAATAATTAGCTTTCAATGAGGTCATAAGAATGAAGTCCTTGTTTTGGGATTGATGCCCTCATAAGAAGCACTTCCCCAAAGTCCCCCTTTCTGGTCTCCATGAGAGGACGAGCAAGAAGCTGAGTGTGTATCCTCAGGGAGCACCTTCCCAGAGCTTAGTCATGCTGTCCCCAACTCATGTTTTCTTTTATTATAAAAACAAGACTTTATGAAGTCTATTTTATTCTCCACCAGTGTAATATGAATAAGCAGTAGTTCATAAAATGAAAGAAAGAAGATAGAACTCATCGGAGCAGTCATGAAGTAAAATAATAAAGTTTTTGTTAAACTTTTGTTAGGTCTAGAGGATATGACAACTCACTAGAAACTGATTTGGGCACATTCACTCATCTTTTATTTTCTTGGCCTTGGAAATTGGGAATGCCATCAAATCACACACTGTTTTGCTCTCTCATATTATGTTATCCTAGCAGTTTACAGGTGATATTTGAGTCCAGCTATAAGAATTTATTTTACTTTTTTGAAGTTGAAGCTATAATTTTACTCAAAGCAAAATAAAAGGGGAGATCATTTTGATTAAATGGAAAAATCAAAATACGTATTTGGTTGTCGATAATATTCCTGACCCTGTGTTAGGTTTCAAGATCAGTTAAATAATTTCCTTTGGATAAGAAATACCCTGTGCTGTCAATAATATCCAATTGTTCTATGATACTTTTTTTATTATTCTTTTTTGTTCTTAGATCTCTGCCTTAGTGATATTGGACCTTGAAAACTTATACGAAAGATAAGGTGAAATTGACCAAGATACATTGTAAGCACTTTTGTAAAGGTTACAATGAACCCCCATAAATGATAATAAAAATCAATAAATAAGTAAAGAAAAAACATTTATAAGGTTTTGAAGAGTTAGAATGTTCAGGCCCTTCTCTAGAGAGGTTTTCACCTAATAAGTAAGGCTAAACCAATTTGAAGTTCATGAGTTCTGGAATGTGTTTCCAGGATAAAAATTCTTGGCAGTGTTGCTTTTGGCCATTACTTACCAAAGTAACCGTCTTTCTTTCTTTTTTCCTGTCCATTTTCCAATTTATTTAGAGCAGCTTTTTAGTTATTATAGATGTGGCTTAGAAAGATTCCAGTTTCTCTTTGCTTCATAATTACTTTGAGATTAGAGCCCCTTTGACCATAGGCTTAAATTACAGTCACAGGATTCTTCCCAGAGTGAATTCCAGGCCTGTCTTTGTCCATGCATATCCTAGAAACAGAGGCTCAAATGTTTGCAGTGTTTTTCATTGGTTTCATAGTAAGTGTGGTTTCAGAACTGTGACAGTTTTTGGTCATAGATTAAAAAAAAGGATTCAAAGTAGTTGTTACTTTCTTTTTGTCTTTTCCCTTTTTTTTGCCCTTTTCCTCCCTGTACCTCCCTCAGTCCAGTTTTCTCTTCTGTTTGTTCCTTCTTGCTTCTGTCCTCTCCCTTCCTCTTCATTTTTCTTTATTTTGTTGTTATTTTTCTAGCATGTTTTATTATTTCGTCAGTATTGTTGATGTGAGGTCCTTAGCCTACCATTTCTGTAAAATCCAATCTGTTTAGACATATTTTTTATTTTAAAGTTCTATCCCTCTCCACACCTTCATTATTGTGTTTGTTTTTTGAGACACAATCTCACTCTGTATCCCAGGGTGGCCTCAACCAGGCTTAGCTTTAGCTTCCTCCCTCAGCCTCCTAAAGCCCTTTTTTGATCATCTAGTGGTCTGTGGTTTAGAACTTCTAAGTTGACTGAGAGCTTCTAAGTAGACTTCTATGTCTTTTCAAGTGACACAATTACCCCTTCGGTGATGATATTTTTGGCTCTTCATTTACATCAGGTACTTTTACTCAAGCATTTTACTTCCTTATTTTCTGATTGCTTTGCATAGCCCCTCAGGTCCAGTTCAGCTGCTCAGAATTTATAAACGTGGCCTTTGTAGTGAGAACTGGGTTGCATCAGGCAGGCAGGGGGAGCAAGATGGTGTCACAGACCCAGGTCCTCATGTCCCTGTTGCTCTGGGTGTCTGGTGAGAAACTTAATCAGTGCTCAATTTCTTCAGAGTAATATCTTTGTAGAATTGAAAAAATGTTTTTAAGATGCAGTGGGAAATAACGACTGTCTTCAAAATGGACTAAATATTGTGCTGTGTTATAATACCATTAGAAAATACATTTAATCAGTGTATTGCTGATTGCAGGTGCCTATGGGGACATCGTGATGACCCAGTCTCCAGGCTCCCTGGCTGCATCTGCAGGAGAGAGGGTCACCATCAACTGCAAGTCCAGTCAGAGCATTAGCAGCTATTTAGCTTGGCACCAGCAGAAACCAGGACAGCCTCCTAGACTGCTGATCTATGCAGCCTCTAACCGGGCATCTGGGGTCCCTGACCGCTTCAGTGGCAGTGGGTCTGGGACAGATTTCACTCTCACCATCAGCAGCCTCCAGGCTGAAGATGTGGCAGATTACTACTGTCAGCAGGGTTATAGCTCTGCACCCACAGTGATTCAGTCTTAATCAAAAACCTCCTTCCTATGCCCTGGGTCAGTGATCCTTGCTGCACCAGCTACTTCCTCCTCACATTTGTGGTTTGGACTGATTGCCTAGCAAGTGTGAGGCCTGTAGTTCAGTCCCCAGTACTGCCAAATGTGAAAAATCTACTATATGCTAATGAAATAAATTGAAGAAGATACAAATAAATGGAGGGATATCCCATGGTTTTGGGCTGGAAGTATTAACATTGCTAAGTGTTTATGCTTCTAAGAATAACATACATATTCAATACAATACCTCTCAAAATGTCAAAGATATTTTCACAGAAATGGAAAAAGTTATTCTTTTTAAGGTATTTTTATTTGCATATGTTAGTTGTACAGGGAGTCCCATTGTGACATTTCCTTATATGCTTTCAATGTACCTCAGTTAGGTTAACCTCCACCATCATTCTCCTTCATACTCCTCCCTCCTGTTTAAAATGATTTTGACAGGTTTCAGTGTTCCATCTTCATACACTGATATAAGGTACATTGACAATATTCACAATTCTTTACTCTGTCCATTAGTCCTTCCCCTACTTCTAGAACCTTCCCCCTAGTAGGATCTGCTTTACATTCCTGTCCTTCATTGCTTAAGTGTGTGTTCATTGATCAAAGGGGTTTAGTGATGGTACTTTACCTGCAAATATTTGTACTTTAATTAATTTAACTCTCTCTATTATATTTCTTACCCTTTTCCTCCTTCCCGCTATTATTCAACAGCTAGAAAAAGTAATTTTAAAATTCACATGGAACCACAGAAGATTTCAAAGAGTCAAAGCAGTATTGAGAAGGAGGATCAAAGCTGAAAGCATCACACTACCAGGGTTTTCTTTACTGTGGCAAGCACCTGAGGCTAATAACTTAAAAGGGAAAGATTTGTTTGGCTTATAGTTTCAGAGGTTTCACTCCATGGTCATCTAGTTCCATTGCTCTTAGGTCTGTGGCAATGTAGAAGAATCATGGTGGAAGGGTGTGTCAGAGGAAAGCTTCTCATTTCATGGCTGCTGGGAAGCAGAGAGAGCCAGGAAGATGCCAGGGACAGTACAACTCTTCAAAGTTCCCCTCTTAGTGATGCACCTTCTGCAACCTGCCTCCCCCTTGATTTATACTACCTCCCAATAAGGCTACTAAATTTTTGTTTCATTAATTCTTTGTATGGTTTTTTGATTTCTATTTCGTTGGTTTCAGTTCTTATTTTTATTATTTCTCTCCTATTTGTTTTGGGATTTGCTTGTTCTTGTTTTTCTAGGAGTTTGAGATGTATCATTAGGTCATTGATTTGGGATCTTTCAGTCTTTTTAATATATGCACTGATGGCTATCAACTTTCCTCTCAAGACTGCCTTAGCTGTGTCCCATAGGTTCCGGTAGGTTGTGTTTTCATTTTCATTGACTTCCAGGAACTTTTTAATTTCCTCTTTTACTTCATCAATGATCCATTCTTCATTAAGTAATGAGTTATTTAGTTTCCAGCTGTTTGCATGTTTTTTGTCTTTACTTTTGTTGTTGAGTTCTACTTTTACTGCATTGTGATCAGATAGTATGCACGGTATAATTTCTATTTTCTATAGTCTGTGAAAACAACTTTCAAATGACTAGTCAATCCTGACCCAACAGATGTTCATGCAAGTAAACGCTGGGCAGAACTACTTTTGAATGTCTTTAAATCCTTCCTTCTGAGGGTTAAATACACCATTCTTTTATCTGTTCATCACACCCTATATATTTCAGAAACTCAAAGACAGCCCCCGTTTAACATTCCCTTTTTGTTTTGCTTTATAAATAAGTTGTCAAAATATTTAAAAATGGAGTTTTAACAAATGCTGAACGGTCTAAGGGAACAGTCAGTACCAGAAAGGAACAGTCTAAAGGAAACCAGCCAGCTCTACTTACAGGTTTCAGCAAAATAAAGGACTGAGCTAGCAAATTGCTCAGAAAGTGGTCATGAGCCAGTCGGATGCTTTCAAAGTCTCGGGTAGAGTTGATCTGATGAAGCAGCTGAGAGAACTGAGACTCTAGCACATCTTCCTGATAAGACAGTTACACAAAGAATTTTTTTTGCACTGTTCTTACTCTGAGCACTCTTTCATCTTGTCAGATATTTGACAGGATGAAATAGCAAATTTTGCCCCTTCTCATCTTCCTTTTAGCCAAGCCACTTTCAGGCTGACCAAAGACACCTTATGTTGCCCGGCCTGGTAGAAAGTTATTTGTGTACTTTTTGGGGGAGAGGGGTGTGATACTCAGGGCCTTCCTAACTCTGCCATTTGAGCCTCTATCCTGCTGACTTTGCCCCAGCTGGCCCCAGGCCAGGATCCACCTACCACCACCTCCTGAGTAGCTGGGGTTAAAAGTGTGTACCACAATGCCCGGGTTGATTTTGAGAAGGGGTCTTGCTAACTTTTGCCTGGGCCTCAAAACGTGATCCTCCTGTTTCTCAAGTAGGTGAGCCACTGTTCAGCCCCTATTTGTATAATTCCTTTTGTTTTTTGCTGTACCTGCATTTGAACTTGGGGCCTTGTGCTCAAGCACTCTATCTCTCGAGCCACTTCCTCAGTCCTTTTAGCTTCACTTTAGTTCTCAGATCTCGTATTTTTGTCCAGGCTGTCCTGGACCACAATCCTCCCATGTATGCCTTCTCTGTAGCTGGGATGACAGGCATACGTCACCACTCACAGCTTATTGGTTTAGACAGGGTGAGGAGAGTGGGGGGAAACCTTGCTAACTTTTTTATTTGCCCAGGAGCCTCAAACCTCAAACCTCCTGATCTCTGCCTCCTAAGTAGCTGGGTTTATAGGTACAAGCTACTGTGCCTCGCCTATTCATAATTCTTTACTGCCTCACATGTCTTGGCAGACCATCTGCTCTGTCCTAGCCTAACCCACTTATTCTACATTCCCACCACTGACTGACTTGGCCTAGGCCTAGCTGGGCTGGAAGTGCGGCTCAAGTGGTAGAGCCCCCACCTAGCAAGCATTAAGCCCTGAGTTCAAAACTCCAGTACCACCAGATAGGTGCCTGTGGCGCATCCCTATACCTATAGCCACTTGGGAATCTGAGATTGGGAGGATTGCAGTTCGAGGCCAGCCTGGGAAAGTAGTTTGCAGGACCTGATCTCCAAAAATAATTGGAGAAAAGTTGACTGAAAGTGTGTCTTAAGTGGTACAGCACCTGCTTTGTTTGCAAACTCCATGTCCTGAGTTCAAACTCCAGTCCCACTAAACAAAAACAAAACAAAAAAATGAAATAAATCCCCAGTACCAGCAAAAAGGCAAAAAGGAAATGAGGTAAAACCATTGAATATTCTCAAAACCTTAGCATTTTACCAATTCTGAGTGATAGACCCTCTTCAATAATCCTTGTCAACCTAAAGTTCTTTTCAAAGCCCTTCTACTCATTCCTCAGAACACACCTGGAGATAGTACTGAAGGTTATCGACCAAGAACGCCATGTGATTCCTTAGGCGCCACTTGACTGCGTCCGTCTGGTTGGACTTGAGATGCTTGCGCTGCATTTGGAGGGCCCAGCAGTGCTGCAGTTCAGCTTGGACCCGACGCACACTTAACAAGTACTTAAAAACAACGTTGTACCTAGGACGGGAATATCAGGTTGCTGAAGACACAGACTTTATCCTCATACCGCCCACATGACAGACACTAGAATTCTATGTCACCCACCTCTTCCCCAACAAATGGGATACAGAAAAGAAGAGTGGTTAGAGATGTGGAGAAATACAGTGTAGCTTACATTTACAATAAAATATCACACAGAAGCTAAAGTGAAATTAAGCTGTACAGCACAACAAAATGACTCTTGGCCCCAGTACTGGGATTTGAAATCAGCACCTTATGCTTGCTGGGCAGGTGCTGTATCACTTTGGTCATGCCCCCAACCCACATACATCCTTTTAAATAGCTTTAATAAAAATTAGCATAAATTAATTATACAAAGAGGTTTTATTGTGATATTTACATTCATGCATACAGTGTACTTTGGTCAAATTCAACCTGTCTATATTATTCTTTTTTAATCCCCCCTTCCTCTTTTTAACAGCTTTTAGTAGGCTTCGTGTTGCTATTTTCATACACATGTAATGTACTTCTATCGAATTCACTCCCCGTCACGCTCTTTTCCCCCTCACGTGGTTTTTTAATAGTTCTTGAGGAAAAAACAAAAACCAAAAAACCTTTTGAGGAATATATGTAGATACTATAAAACCACAGGGGGAAAAAAAAACTGGGTTTATGGTATTTGTCACCTTGAGTTGAGAGAGACAAGCGTGCAGGCAGGGCTGGGACATTATCACTAGTGTTCCAGTGTTTGTGCTTAGAAGCAGCTTTACGATGTGCGTGTAGGAAGGCAGGCAGGAGGGTCCTGCAGTGATCAGTAGTATGTTATGAACCAAGGGTTATGGTGATTCTGATTCTGTCCCCAAAGGCCACCCTACAAATGGCTTATTATTTGGAAGATTAATAAAAACTGTGATTGTTTTAAATGGCTGTATACCCTCCCATTCATCCCAGCACTTCCTATTGGCTTATGCCTACAGTCTCACTTATTAGTGAATGTGACCTGTCTAGCCCCTCGAAGGCATGTGATTTTGCGACCTCTGGTATGTAGAACTGTTTAACTGAAAATTACCCAGGTGTGGTGGTACACATCTGTAATACCAGCACTCGGGAGATGGAGGCAGGAGGATCTTGAGTTCAAGGCCAGCCTGGGCTACATAGTAAGACCCCGTCTCAAACAACAACAACAAAAAACTAGTTGGGTGGGTGATATTTACCTGTCAGAAACTTAGAAATACTCACTTTTCTAGGACAGCTGGGGTGAAGAGAATGTGTAGTGGCCACTGTACTTTGTAGGAAAGACCTAGAGCTGCCCAGCCAGATGCGGGGGGCTTCCTGGGGGGGAAGTTTCCCGAGAAGGTCCTTCTCTTGCCTGAGTAGCATCCACTACGACCAAGAAAAGAAATGAAAAAAAAAAAAAGGTTAACTAGAACCAGAGAGTGAACAAGATGAGTACCACTCATGAAATGAGAGCTCAGGGGAGGTGGAAATGGCAGAGCATAAGATGGATACAAAAGGCAAAGAGCAAGGACATTTTTGGAAGAAATTCCCACAGTGACTCTTTTTTCAGCCTTAAAATCTGGAGACTAGAATTAAATAAGCAGAGATGATGCCAGCAGCATGAAAAGGGAAAAACAAACAAAAAACCCAACCCAAAACGAAAACAAAACCAACATGACCTGGCCTGTGCATCTCATTTAACTTCTCTGGACTTCTCTTTTCTCTCATACAAAATTAGAGTAATGTGGGCTGGAGGTATGGCTCAAGTGGTAGTGTCTGCCTCACAGGTATGAAACCCTGAGTTCAAGTCCCCATACCCTCCTCCCCTCCCCCCCCAAAATTATAGCACTGGATTTCTAAAGTTCAAAATTATATGGTTCCCATGGACGGTGATAGAAGCAGAAAGGGAAAAAGGATAACCAGGAGAAGCAGGGAGACAGGAAAGAAAGGCAAACCTTTGTGCTCCTTTCCATGATACTCAATTGTCAAGTGCAACAGAGGAAGAAGGTTGTCATCATCCAGTAATACCTTGTGTGCTGACTGTTGAAAGGCCACATTTACATCTGCAGGAAAGAACATAAAGGCTAAAATGGAAGCTAACAGCAGAGAGCAGTGTACCTCTGTTGCTTTTGCCTGACCAGCATTCATTCCTCCTTTCCCTGCTAGTAACAGCCACTGAAAGAATCATCCCTGCCTAGTACAGTTGATGCAGTTCCAGTGGGGTGACAATACCTGATTCTTGAGTTAGGCAGGTGACCCAGGCATGATCACATGGGCTGTAATAGTCTACCTTGTTACACTATTTTGTTTAGGGATATGAACGTGACTTGAACTAGGCCAATCCAGAGGCTGTATTTAGTGAGTGCAGCTCTTTTTTTTTTTTTTAAATAAGCAAAGACTTAGTAAGATGTAAACTTGGTTAGAAGTTATCTTGCTACCATTCAAATCCTGACTGAGAAGAAAAGCAAAGGTGAAAAATGAAAAGGGATCAAATACTACAGGCATTATGAATCAAACTTTATCTAAACTTTATCTAAAGTCATCACACCTATGAGCTTTTGTTATGAGAATAATAATTTTTCCTTTTCATTGTCTTTATTTAAGTGAGTTGGAACTGGGTTTTCTGATATCTGCAACCAAAAAAGTACTATTTAACTACAGTGGATACCTATTGTCTTATTAGGCTAGAAAAACAATAACTGCTGTTTTTTGTTTTTTTTTTTTCTTGGCTCTGATCCTTACCTCTCTTTTTTTTCTTTCTTTCAGTATTAGGGTTTGAACTTAAAGGCCTCATGCTTACTAAGCAGGTGCTCTACCACTTGAACAACTATACCAGTCCTGTTTTGTGTTGGATATTTTTGAGATAGGGTCTCCCAAACTATTTAGGCTGGCTTCAAACTGCAATCCTCCTGATTTGCCTCCCAAGCAGCTAGGACTACAGGTGTGAGCCACTGGTGCCCGGTGTCTTACCCACCTCTCTTCATGTATTCTGAATGGAAATAGCCATTAACCGATCAAGGGGTGGACACTTTGCTGAACTAGGAATATCCTAATGGTTGACCTCTTTGACTACTACAGTGATAGACATGTGATCCGGGATGGCCAATCAAAACCTTTTATCTAGAATTTCTTTAACTTGCTACCAGATAGACCTGGTCTGCTTCCTTCAGTAGAGGTCACTGGGAGACCTGCTTCTGATAGACCTGCAAGGTCACCAAAAGAGTGCACAGGAGATGCAACGAAGATGTGGCAAAGAGAGAATCCTGATATTATCCAAGTCTCTCGTTTCAGTTGTTTGAGGTTTCAGATATAATAGCAAATAGGTTCCCCTTCTCTAACTAGATTAACCCAGAGCAGGTTTCCATAATTGAGAACCTAAAATGTTCTCATACAATACTACACATTGCAGGTCTCAATAAGTACAATATGAGATAGACATGATATAATCTCATGAGATGACCCCTAGCTGGAAGGTATGCACCAGGAAGGGTCACGGCACTAAGGTGCTGCTCCCAGTGACCTTTGCATGAAGCTTACCTGAGAGCCCTTCCATCTTTGGAAACACAGCTCTTAACTCGCCAGGTAGCTCAAATATGGAGTAGGCCTGAAAGCATCAGCAGCAGCCAAGAAATACCCTGCAACTTCAGTAAGTCAGTCATTCTCAGGACCACAAGGGAATTACCATGCTCGGTTCCTGCAGTGGCTGGTGTTTTTAACATGTGTTGAGCTGTGTCAATGAAGGCCTGAAATAGTTCTCCTCGTCCCAGAAGGTAAAAGTCTTTAATGATCTGAGGAAAGAATTCCAATTTATAATTCAGTAAAGCAGGGCCAGAAGATCCTCAGTATTCTGAGGAAATTACACATATAATTCCCAGTCTTGTCTAAAGGCATTTGGCATTTTGAAGAGGCATAATTAGCCATTCCTCTTAACAGGAGCACTCCTTTGTGGTTAGTGCCATTTATTGAACAGCAACATAATTATATTACACCAGAAGGAAGTCAAGTCAAATCTTTGTATTACAGTAGATTGTAGCATAAAGTAGTTTTCTCACTTGTTAAGAACAAATGAGTTCACTATGAAGTCTTCGGTACAGGCACCCCTGCCTGGAAGTCACTGCCCACCAACATCATTTTAAGAACTAAAAGATACCTAAGTTATTACCTTCAGCTGACCCAGTAAATCTGACTCTTCTACCATCAGCTTCCAGAGGTGCTATGAAAAGAACAACAATAAAAGGACAAAAATTCATTATAGTGAAATCCCTGCAAAGAATAGTTATGTACAAATTCAGCAATGTTAAAAAAAAAGTGTGTGTGTGTGTGTGTGTGTGACTAATTTCAGTAAATCCAGCAATGAACAGATAGTTTAACAGTAAAAGCAAAACAGAAAAAACCCACGAGATAGAAATGTTCTGAAATTAGTAATAACAGTTGCACAAGCCTATGTATATACTAAAAACCACTGAATTGTATACACCATTTTAAAATGGCTAAAATGTTGACTTATGTGAGTTTTATCTCAATAAAAAAGTAAAATCTAAAAGCATTAATGTAATTCGCTTCATTAAAGCTTAAAGGAAAAAACTATATGATTACCTCAACCAATGCAGAAAAAGTATTTGATAAAATTCTACATTTGTTCATAATTTTAAACAAGAAAGGAAGAGAAGGAAACTTCTTTATTCTGGTAAAGGATATATACTAAAAGTCACCACCTAGTTAATGGTGAGGCACCCTTAAAGTAATTCCGCACTGTGCCTTTTGTAAAGTACATTCCAAAGACTGCGCGAGTGCCATAAGGTAAAGCAAAAGTGTGTGTATGTGTGTATAACTAGAAAAGCAATGTACGCTATGACTATCTGTAAGGAAAGTCCAAGAAAACTGACGTTGAGAGCATTAACACTATTCAGAGAATTCAGCGAGGCTGAAAATTCATATGAAGGAATAAGTTCCTAACTGGCATGAAGGTAAAGTCCCGTCTACAGGATTTGCCCAGTGGAGTGACTGATAACAGCTCAAGGTGGTGGAATTTTCCACTCCATAGCTCAGTCCCTGCCCTCTAACTCCTTGGAACTAACACAAATTAGGACCTGGCCTGTGGCCCTTCTCTAATACACAGTACTGGACAAGACAGCCGACACCTCCAAGGGATTATAAGGCCACAGGTCAAAATAATTAGACGCAGGAAGGGTAAAAGATACAACACTGCCTGTGGGAAGTACTAGTTTTAAACAGGCTGCGTGGACGCTACAGGACGCTATTCAGATCACTCCAAGACCAAGGCACCCGCCTTAACCTGTGGCTGGGAGTTTGGCCTGTTGCTGGCAGTCTGGAAACTGTCCTCGGCTACAGGGATCTTCCCTTACCCAAGGCTCCGGTGTCTCCCTAAGGCGGTCTACATCCAGTAACTAGCAGATGCAGGGGTACAGGGCCTGACCCCCAGCTTCAATTTGGGACACCTGTGAAGGGCCATCCTAGCATCACAGCTCCGCCAGCTGTGAAGCTCTGCAGTTCCTGCTGCAGCTGTGTCACAGTGACCTCCCTTTGTTCAGTTCTGCTGCCCTCACTTCCTTCACCTAAACCTTAGTCATGGAATGTGTTTCCTGGGAAATCTGACCCATGACAGCGGCCAACATTTTAAAGTACTCCTGATAAATATGCATAAAAGTAAGGATAATGGCAGTATGAATATGCATATTTTATACTTAAACACACAGCTTTAAATGAGGATTTAGAACTTCACATCTGACATATAATATGCATTCTCTGGGCACATGCAGAACACTTAAAAACAAAAACCCAGATTCTGCTTTAGTCTATGAAGGAAACTTACTAAACCAGTCTCAAATACACTGTTCTCTAACTATACTGGAACAAAATTAAAAAAAATTCCTTTGTTACAAAGGAAATCAGAAAGAACATTAAGAATACTTGGAAGGGGGGAGAAATGACCCAAACATTGTATGCACATATGAATAAAAGGAAAAAAAAAAGAATACTTGGAACATGCTGGTGCCAGTGGCTCACGCCTGTGATCCTAGCTAATTCAGAGGTTGAGATCAGAAGGATCATAGTTCGAGACCAGCCCAGGCAAATAGTCTGCAAGACCCCACCTCTAAAAAAACAACCACAGCAAAATGGACCGGAGGTATGGCTCGAGTGGTAGAGCACCTGTTTTGCAAGTAACAAGCCCCGGCCCCCAAAGAAATTATTTAGAACAGAATGACAGTGAAAATACCATGTGCCAAAAACTTGTGGAATACGGTCAGAGCGATGCATATATGGAAGATAGACAGAGCCCTTAGAAAGCACCTAGAAGTCAGGCTTCCCATGTGGAAAAAGAGTAACTTAAAGAACAAGAAAGCATTACAACTGATGCTACAGAAATACAAAAGATCATTAGAGATTATCAGGAACATCTATAGGCCAACAAATTTGACAGCCTAAAAGAAATGGACAAACTCCTAGACATGTACATCTAAACAAGACTGAATCATGAAGGAACAGAAAACCTGAATAGAGCATAACAAGTAATGAGATTGAATCAGTAAAAAAATTCCCTCCATCAAAGAAAAAGCCCTGGTTTCACTGCTGAATTCTAACAAACATTTAAAGAACTCAGTACCAAATCTCCTTAAATTATTCCAAAAAAAAAAAAAAAAAACAGAAGAGGAAGGAATTCTTCCAAACACGTTTTACAAGGCCAGCATTACTCTAATATGAAAACCAGATAAGCATACAACAAAAAAAGAAAACTACAGGCCAATATCCTTCTTTTAAAAAAAAATTAAATCTATTCTATTTATTACTTGTTTTTTGCAGTACTGGGGATTGAACCCAGGGCCTTGTGCATGCTAGGCAAGTGCTACTTGAGCCATACCCCAAAGGTCATTATCTCTGATGAACATAGATGCAAAAATCCTCCACAAATAACTACCAAACTGAATCACAATAACACATTAAAAGATTATATACTATGATCAAGAAGGATTCATCTGAGGGATGTAAGGATGGTTCAATATATGCAAATCAATAAATGTGACAAAAGCCACAGGTCACCTCATGTGATAAAACCCAACATCCCTTCATGATAACAAACATTAAAAAAAATCAGGTACAGAAGGAAGGTACCTTAACATGATAAACACCATTTATACCAAGTAGGGAAAAACTGAAAGCTTTAGCTCTATGATCTGGAACAAGACAAGGATGCCTATTTTCACCACTTTTATTCAGCACTGTGCTGGAGGCCTAGCCAAAGTCATCAGGCAAGAGAAAGAAAGGACACCCAATTTGGAAAAGAAGTCACACTGTCACTTTGCGGATGGTATCTTATACACAAAATCCCAAAAAAGCAACTAATAAAACATTTGAATATTGAATTTAGCAAATTGCAGGGTATAAAATCAATATACAAAAGTCAGCATCACTGTTGTATGTCATCAGTGAATTATCTGAAGTAGGAATTAATAAAGTGATCCCATTTACAACAGCTCTCCAAAATAAAATATCTATGAATAAATTTAACCAAAGAAGTGAAAATTTTCTACAATGAAAATAAACACTGATGAAGGAAATTGAAGAGTACACAAAAAACTAAAAAGACATCCCATGTTTGTGAATTGGAAGAATCAATATTGTTAAAATTGACCAAAGTGACCTACAGAATCAATGCAATCCCTACCAATATAGCAATGATATTCTTCATAGAACTAGAAATAGTGACTCTAAAATTCATATGGAACCATTAAAATTCCTGAATAAGGCCAGGCATGGTGATGCATGTCCGTAATCACAGCACTCAGGAGGCTGAGGCAAGAAAATCAATAGTTCAATGCCAGCCTAGGCTACATAGTAAGACCTTGTCTCAAAAATAAAAAAATCATAAATGGCTAAGACAGTTTGAGCAGAGAAGAACAAAGCAGACAGTAGGCATTATACTGACTGACTACAGAATTACAGTACTCAAAACAGCATGGTACTGGCAGAAAAACAGATATAGATACACAGACCAATGGGATGAGATAGAGCCAGGAAGTAAACCCATGCATGTATAGCAAACTAGTTCAACAAAGATAAAAAGAATACACACTAGAGAAGCAATGGTCTTCTCAATAAATGGTGCTAGTAAAACTGGATGTTCACATGCAGAAGAATAAAGCTAGAGATCCCTATCTCTCACCAGCTACAAAAAATCAACCCAAAATGGATTAAAAACTTAAATGCTTCAGGACAGTAAAATGGGCAAAGATTCTTTTGGGACAAGATTCCCAAAGCTTAAGAAACAAAAGCAGACA
The DNA here is from genome assembly GCF_047511655.1 of Castor canadensis. Classification (NCBI taxonomy): domain Eukaryota; kingdom Metazoa; phylum Chordata; class Mammalia; order Rodentia; family Castoridae; genus Castor; species Castor canadensis. The sequence continues at coordinate 78,314,708 of NC_133397.1, read as the reverse complement.
AGAGGGATTGCATCAAACTAAGAAGCTTCTGCACGACAAAGGAAGCAATCAGTCAACATGGTACAGAGACAACCTACAGAATGTTTGCAAGCTGTACCCTTGACACGGGGTTGATATCCAGGATACATAGGGAATTCTAAAAACTCAATAGCCAAAAAAAAAAAAAAAAAAAAAGAGAGAGGGGGGGCAGCAGACATGAATAGATATTTCTCAAAACAAACAAATCAAAAAACAAAACCCAAGAGCCAAGAGGTACATTTAAAAATGCTTGACATTACTCAACATCAGGGAAATCAAAAGCAAAATGAGATATCATATCACCTCACTAAGAATGGGTATTATCAAAAAGACCAAAGGTAACAAGTACTGATAAGGGTGGAGGAAAGGAAACCCTTGCACACCATTGGAGGGAAAGTGAATTAGTACAGCGACTATGGAAGCCTCTCAAAAAATTAAAAATAAAACCACAATATGGTCCAGCAATCCTACTACTGGGTATAAATCCAAAAGAAATGAAATCAGTATGTTGAAGAGACATCTGCACTCCCATGTTCATTTAGCACTCTTTACAACAGCCAAGAGATAGAAACAACCTAATTGTGTATCATCTGATGAATGGATACAGAAAATGTGGCACACAAAATGAAATAATATTCAGACATAAAAAGAATGAAATCCTGTCATTGCAGCAACATGGATGGAACTGGAGATCATTATGTTAAGTGAAAAGGCCAGGCACAAAAAGACAAGTAATGAATGATTTCACTCATGTGTGGAATCTAAAAAGGTTGGCCTCTTATCAGTTGACAATACAATGGCAGATACCAGAGGCCAGGGATAATGTGTGGAGGGGAGGGATGGAGAAAGGTTGATGCATGGGTACTAAGTAACAGAGAGGAGCAAGAAATTCTAGTATGCTACGGCATATTAGGATGACTGTAGATAACAAAAATGCAGTGAACATTTGAAAAACCTAGAAGAGTCAGGCACTGGTGGCTCACACCTATAATCCTAGCTTCTTGGGAGGCTGAGATTGGGAGGATAGTGGTTCAAGGCCAGCCTGGGCAAATAGCTCATGAGACCTCCACCTCCAATATAACCCGAGCAAAAATGGACTGGAGGTGTGGCTCAAGTGGTAGAGCACCTGTTTGCAAGTGTGAAGCCCTGAGTTCAAACCCTGATCTGCCCCTCAAAAAAAATCTAAGTAGGAATTTTAGGCAAGTAGACTAAAGTAGAAATGGACCCAGAACAAGAAACTTCACCTTCATTGATACAGAAAGGGAAGTGGTAAAATTCAACCTTATTTTTAATAAAACATTTACTAAAATAGAAATAGAATTACTTTAATTTGATAAACTTATGTTCCAGAAGCCTACAGTAAACATCAGAAAAAAGGAAATGCATAATCTTTAAGGGTCAACAAGTCAAAGGGGTCCAATTTTACCTCCACTATAGTTTAAAAATGGGAAGTATTTTGCAACTTTCATTATTTTCAGGTAGTATCATCTACATAGAAGAATCTATAGACTCGAACTATTAGAACAAGCTGCAGTGTAAACTAAGCCAACAAAAATTATTCTCCTATACATTTCTCTATATAAGCATTAATCAATTAAAGATATAATTAAAATAAAAACTCTTTGGCTGGAGGCAGGCTCAAATGGCAAAGCACTTGCCTAATAAGTGCAAGGCCCAAAGTTCAAATCCCACTCCTGCCCCCAAAAAGAAAAAAAAAAAAAGCTGGGAGCTGGTGGCTTACACCTGTAATCCTAGCTACTTAGGAGGTAGAGATTAGGAAGACTGTGGTTCAAAGCCAGCCCGGGTAAATGGTTCACAAGACCCTATCTCGAAAAAAATCCATCTCACAAAAAAAGGGCTGGTGGAATGGCTCGAGATGTAAGCTCTAAATTCAAGCCTAGTACTGCAAAATAAATTAATAAATTAAATAAAATAAAAACTCTTTAAGTATCTAAGAATTTTAAAAACTTTTTGTTAAAGTACTAAAATACACACAGAAAAGCACATGAATCACGTTGAAGAATTTTCACAATTGAACACACATGCATAACCTAGCCCAAGAAGAAATAGCACCTGGAAGCCTTGTGCAGACTCAAGGGACAAGACTATCCTGACACCTAGCACCAGGTAAGTTTTGCCTGTTTTCGAACTTTAGAAGTAGGTGCCTCTAGCATGTATGTATGTGTGTATATGTGTGTATACACACATACATACATATTTTTTTTTGACAGGGTCTTGCTATGTAGCCCAGGCTAGCCTCAAACTCATGATCCTCCTGTCACAGCCTCCTGAGTGCTAAGACTGTAGGCTTGTGCAACCATGCTTGGTTTAGTATGTATACTTTTTAAAATTAAAGTTAAAAGGAAGAGATTAATCCCAAAAGGGATTAGTATGACACATATTTGCAAGAAACACCAACTGTGAGTCAAATGAAATTACGGCCATTTGAAAAATGGCCACAATTTAAGTTGGTGGCTGAAGCACATTCAAACTTAAGGAGACTGAACTGGGGGAGTCACAAGACCTGGTTTTTGAGCTCACTTTTGTCATTTACTGCGTAACTCCAGGCAGGTTGGCTAATACTTTGCTTTCCCCCTAAAATTATCATGTACACAGTGAAAGTATGTTATAGAGCCAGACAAATATATCATGCATTAAATGAAGTCAGAATCAGTTGTTTTCTTGGAGTTGTTTGCCAACTACATTAACAAACCCAAACTGCTGACTGTTATAAATGAAACCAAGGCCTCCCCTTTATTCAACTAAACTAATTAATTAACTAAAAAGTATCCATCAGATGTGGAATGGCAAAGTTAGTTCTGCCTCTATTTTAAAAACAGAGAAAACAATATAGATATTTTCTATATTGCCCTTCAATTCTCTCAAAACAAATCTCTCAAAGCTAAGCTCTAGCCATGTTTAAAACAAAAAAAAAGACAAGTCACTGGGCGCCAGTGACTCACACCAGTAATCCTAGCTACTTGGGAGGCTGAGATCATGAGGATCTTCAAGACCAGTACAGGCAAACAGTTCTTGAGATCTCATCTCCAAAATAACCACAGCAAAATGGACTAGAGGTGTGGCTCAAGTGGTAGAGCTGTACAAGGGTGAAACCCTCAGTTCAAACCCCAGTCCCACCAAAAAAAGAAAAAACCAAAGTCAAGTCCTAGTCCACTTTTTTCCTTAAACAATGTAAGAAGAATACAAACCTCAGCCACAGTACTACGAATACCATCCACCACCTGCTCAAAATCCACCAAGCTGAAGAGTGGCTGCTGCTTGAGCCGATGGAGCTCTGCAGCAAAAGTGTCCTCCTGGTTCTTCAAAATGGACCCTGCATAATAGGAAGGTACTGTCAAAAGAGGAGGAGACAGCCAGGCCAGATAAGGGCTCTGGAGAGGGCAGCAGCTTCTCAGGCAAACCTGTCAGACTGTGCAGCTCTTGCAGTCAACTGCTGCTCCAGTTATTCTGACCAGGCCTGCTTTGGGCCACCAAATACGAAAGAGACTTGCCCAGATGTGGCATACTGGGCAAGGAGATTCCTACCTTTTCTAGTGAGGTTCACATTTTGATTCTCAAACATCTGAACAGATTCTCCAACAAAGAGGATTTTTTCAGCAACTCTCACTGGAATGTACGATGGCAAAATTTCTACCCGTAGGGAAAACTGCTTCAGACACATTATGGTATTTATAATTTAATGGCTTTATAGTCTATCAAGTGACTATATCCATATATATATATATGTATGCACTTTTATTTATGTTGTGTTGGGGATACATTGCGATACTTACAAAAGTTCTTAACAATATATCAATATATCATACTTGAATTCACCCCCTCCATCATTCCTTTCTCCCCCCACCCCCATTCCTGGAATACTTTTAACAGGTCTCACTTTTCCATTTACATACATGTGTACACAGTATTTGCACCACAGTCACCCTTCTCAACCCTTTTGCCACACCCTCCCCCCCCCAACCGCCACTGCTACCAACCCTCCAGATAGGACCTGTTCTGCCCTTCTGTTCTTTGATTTTGTAACTGAAAAAAATGACATTTTTGTTTGCTTAAGATAGCTGTACAGGGAGTTTCCTTGTGACATTTCCATGTATGTATGTATTTTAGCTTGAATTAGTGAATGTATGTATGTATTTTTACTTGAATTAGTTCATTTCTATTTTTTTCCTTTCTATCCTAGTCCCTTTCTAATGGTGATTTCAACAGGTTTAAAAATTCTATATTCATTCTTGTATAGGAAGTACATCAACCATATTCACCTGTTTAAAAATTTTTGATGTAAATATATATATATATATACACACATATATTCATTTATTCACACGTGCATACATTGTTTGAGTAATTTCTCCCTACCCGCTCCCCTAACCCCTCTATCCCCCCTCATATTTACCTTTTTAACTTCCTTCTTTTAACCCTCCCTCTCTCATATGTGATCTCCCCTTAGCATGACCTGTTTTTCAACTGTATTTGTATTTGTATTAGGTCCATATTACACATATGAGAGAAAAACGTGACCTTTGGCCTTCTGAACCTGGCTAACTTCACTTACAATGATGTTCTGCGGTTCCATCCATTTACCTGCAAATAACAAAATTTCATTCTTCCTTGTGGCTAAATAAAATTCCACTGTATCTGAATACCACATTTTCTTAATCCATTCATCAGTAGTGGGGCATCTTGGCTGTTTCCATAGTTTAGCTATTGTGAATAGCGCTGCAATAAACAAGGGCATGCAGGTCCCTTTACTATGACCTGACTTACGTTCCTTCAGGTGTCCCTAGGATTGGATTCCTGGATCATATGGCAGTTCTATTTTTAGTCTTTTGAGGAGCCTCCATACTGTTTTCCATAGTGGTTGTATCATTTACATTCCCACCAACAGTGTTCCTTTTTTCCCACATCCTTGCTAACATTTGTTGTTGCTTGTGTGAGGAGTGAGGTGGAATCTTAATGTAGTTTTGATTTGCATTTTCTTTAGGGATATTGAGCATTTCGTGTGTTTTTCGGGATAGGGAACATTTCATGTGTTTTTCAGCCATTTGGACTTCTTCCTTTGAAAAAGCTCTGTTCAGTTCATTTGTCCTTTTCTTCATTGGGTCATTGATTTTTTGGAAGTTCAGTTTTTTTAGCTCTCTGTATATTCTGGTTATTCATCTCTTGTCAGATGTATAGCTGGCAAAGATTTTCTCCCATTCTGTGAACAGCCTCTTCAATTTGGTGACCACCGTTTTTTCTGTTGTGCAGAAGTTTTTGCACAACAGAAGAAGTTTCAGTTCTTATAGTAAGACCCTTAATTCACTTTGATACTTGTACAGGGTGAAAGACATGCATGCAGATACCCAGTTTTCCCAGCAACATTTGCTGAAGAGGCTGTCTTTTCTCCATTGTATGTTTTTGGCGCCTTTGTCAAAAATCAAGTGGGCATAGCCTCATGGATTCATATCTGGGTCTTCTATTCTGTTCTACTAGTCTCCATACCTGCTTTTGTGCCAGTGCTATGCTGTTTTTATTGCTATGTCTCTGTAGTATGGTTTGAAGCTGGGTATTGTGACACCGCCAGTGTTGCTCTTTTGGCTCAGTATTGTCTTGTCTATTCACGGTCTCTTGTGCTTCCAAATGAACTTTAAGGTTGAATTTTCAATCTCTGTAATGAATGTCACTGGAATTTTGATGAGGATTGCACTGAACATGTAGACTGAATAGTCATTTAAGTGACTTACATCTTTATTTTTCTTTTACACCTAGTAATTTTCTAATTTGCTGATAAAACATTATGGGATAAATATTTTTAAGGATCATGATGTAAAAACATGGGCTACTCAAATACACGTTTAAACATGGCAAGCAATATCTGGCCATGCAATGGGAATCCTACAAGGATAATGAAATCCAAACTTAAAAAGGATCACCTTGAGTTTGTCTTGGTAGCAAAATCCTGGCTTTGATACTTTACTTCATAACCCTCTCTTTGCAATGCCTTGAGCCATCACAGGGATTTCCTGGGCTTCTCTGCTCATGAGGCTTTCTATCCTGGTCATAACTTTCCTCTGAGGGATAACTCAGAGGACCTGAAAAGAAAACCTGTGAGAAGTCACTTGACCCACCCCCCATTCTATCCCCAATCCCTAAGTAAGCCATAACTTACTTTTCTAATGCACTTCGAACTGGAGGCAAACCCCCACAGCTGTGTTTGTAGACTGTTTCCAGGATTTGACCACCATGAATCTGTGGAAATACAGCCTTGTCAAACTGAATTACATTTTAACAATTCATACAACATAAACTCATTCTATAGTCAACAGAAAGGGCACAATTCAGGAGATATATATTGGGGACATACTGTATGATAAGAAATCTGTGCAGTGCTTCCCAAAGGCAATCCCCTCTCCTGCCAGCATCATCAGCATTACCTATGGACTGGGCAAAAACACAAATTCTCAGATAGGGCCCACAATCTGTGTTTTAACAAGCTCTCCAGGTAATCTAATGCACAATGAATTATGACAACAGATGCACTGAAGAAACCAGTAATGTAGAGCTGGAATTCCAAATGCAAGGAAAAGTCTTTATTGCAGGTAAAGGGACAATTCAGACTACTTATGAGGCATATGCTTTCCCCAACTTCACTGCCTCCATGTCCTTCAGGCTTCTTTTTAATTAATTACTTTGAAGTATAATTTATGTATCTTAAATTCATCCATCTTACATATATTATTTAACATCTTTTAGTAAATTTAGAGCACTGTGCAACAACCACAATTCAGTTTTACAACATCCCATCAGTCCAAAAATAACACCCCTCGTGCCTGTTTGCCATCAGTCCCTTTCTCACCCTCAGCCCATGCTCTTGATCTCCTCGTTTTTAACTCTGTAGAGCATTAGCACACTAGTTTCTCTACCACCATCCTAGCAGGAAAGAAGGTTCACCCATCTGCAATCCCTCTATTCACTTCCCACTCTCCTTCCTATACAAATGAAAGCTGAAAGTCAACTGAGATGTGTAGCTAGGTGTGGAACCCTGTGCTCTCACCATTAAGTCTCCTCCCTGTGTTTTGAGAGATTGCTTAGTGGTTAAGAGCATACTCTTTGGGGTCAGATAGACTGTTTATAACCCAGTTCTACCATTTACTTGCACCTGTGTGACCCTGAGCACATTCCTTGGCCTATTTAATCTACTAGAGAATTGAACATGCATGTAAAGCACTTAGCACAGTGCCTGGTATAGGCCGAGTGCATGATAAAAGCTGGATGTTGTAATGTAACAGGGCAATCAGTTCTGCGAAGCACCTCTTCACTGGTTTTTTGGTTGGGCATAGCATGAATGTAGCACTTAAATGTCTGTACTCACACAGGAAAAAATAAAGTAGCAATGTGGTAAATTAATTAACAGCTAGCTATATTCATCAAGGTGAACATTTTTAGATATGTAGGGTTGAGCTGAGTTTTAGGGTTTGAACTCAGGGTTTTGTGCTTGTTAGGCAGGAGCTCTTCCACTCGAGTTATGCCACAGCCCAAGCTGAGCATGTTTCATCCATTTGGTCCAATATGGATTGATTTACCAGGAAAGCAGATTCTTCCTCTAATGTGAACCTTAAAGCATTTATTCTTCAGCATTATTAACTCTGCCCAGAAAAGATCATCTCATGTCACTAACTTTTCAATGCATATGATGACAATCTGTGATGACAACAACAGGAATATTTAACAAAATAAGCTTCTGTGGTTTCACGTAGTGAGTTACTAATTCTCACAAAACTGCCAGCACCTTAACCATAAACCTACCACCTTCTTTCTTTCTAAGGACTAACTTTCTACTTCTCCTCAAAATCTTTGCCCAACAGTTCTAAGCCCTTATTGCAAATTGCTGTCACCTCCAAACATCCACAGCATTTTGATCTTTCTTGGGTGCATCTGTTAACATTTCTTTTGCTTTCCGAACCACAAGGTGCTTATAGACAAGATGACATTTTATTTTTGCATTCCTGACACTTAATATGATAAGCAAGTGGATATTGTGTTTTTTTAAGTTGGGAATCATTAATAGTACGAGGGGTTTTCACTGAAAATTCCATAGATGTGTACAGTGTACTTGGAACAAGTTCACCTCCTCTATTATATTCCCATTACCATCCTCCCTCTTCCCATTTTTCAAATAGTATTTGGGTGGGTTTCATTATGCTATCTTCATATATATATATATATGTATATTCTTTATATATACATATTCTTCATATATATACATATTCTTCATATATATACATATTCTTCATATATATACATAGTCTTCATTTATATACATATTCTTCATATATATACATAGTCTTCATTTATATACATAGTCTTCATATATATACATAGTCTTCATATATATACATAGTCTTCATATATATACATAGTCTTCATTTATATACATATTCTTCATATATATACATATATATATAATACACTTTGATCCTCTTTACCCCCAGCATCCTCTCCTTTTCCCTTCCTTCCTCCAACTGATTCCCTCCCCCACATTCCCTCTTTTATACTACACACCATCATTATTATCACATTCCCTCTTTTATACTACACACATCATTATTATTATCATTATTCTGCATATGAGTGAAAACATGCAATATTTGGCTTTCTGAACTTGGCTTACTTTGCAAGCAGATATTGTTGAATGAATAAATTAACAAGTAAAAAGTAAGGAAAACCACAGTCTTCTAAAAAGACTGTAAGACAACATTAATTATTAATATTTCATTGGTGCTTAACAGAGCAAAAGGAAAATGGGAAGTGATTACCTTTTGACTCTTAATTTGCTCTACTACAACCATCACAGAGGGAAAAAGGAGCTGGAACTGCAATGAAGAGATTAAGAGTATGTAATCAAATGCAGGGGCCAAAAAACACCTTAGGAATTGCTTTTGTTTCTGAATAGTCCAACTTAAAATAACACGGCAACACTACAGAACAGTCAAGATCTTATATCCTAAATCAATGTGATGTCAGGATTAGCTGCAAACAGGAAGAAAATGTCAGACAGAAGCAGTTTCTACTTCTGAAGCTGGCATAATTGTCAATATGGATATCAATAGAGCATTCATATAAGACTAAATTAACTAAATTTAAACTAAATTCAGAACTCTTTAAGCAGTTCCTGTCCAGCAAAACATAAAATGCACAAAACAAAATGTTGGGCTCTAACACCTTAAGGAAAAATGTTCTTAAAATAGTGCCATAAATTAAATTATTTCAACCACAGGAACAGATTGCAAGGCATTTTGTTATTTGGGCAGCTTACCTGACCTAAAGAGTAATTGACATGTGATATAGAGAGATGAGGGTCAGCCAGGAACTGCAATAAAAACACTGTGATTAGAGCTCCACATCAAAGAACCTGAATCAATTTGAGCTATGAAAACTAGAAAATCTGATTAAGACTAATCTGTTGTTAGTCTTAGGTTCAACAGAAATGATAATTTATAGAAAATTATTATGATTTTTAGTTGATAAAGAAACCAAAGCCAAGAGCTCTTACAAACTCATTCAGGAGCCTCTGCCATGATCTGTAAGCCACTTGGATCATGGCTTGGGCAATCACAGAACACTGTGCCCCTCCAGTCTTGCAGAAAATAGCTTATTATTAACTAACGACACTCCTCAAAGCCACGTCATATTCAAGAACAAGCTTTAATCTGCTGTCCCACAGATACTGTTTCCTGTATCTTCTCTTTCTCACCTCTTGTTCCAAATCAAGCAGTGCTTGACGATGAGGCTGCAAAACTGAATCCGACCCTGTGCAGAAGGCCCTCAGGTAGGTTCCATGTAACCCACCTTGTCCCTGCTGAGATGGATGGTGATCCTGAAATGAAACAAAGAGAAGTCAACTTCTCAGGACCTGAAACCCAAGGAAGACATTATCCCTTATTACTAATGTTGTCTTTGCTTACAGAATTCCATATCAAAGCAGTGTTTCAATGAGAAGAAACCCCTGTTGAAGATAAAGACTTCTGAGTGATGATATTTTAAAGTCTGGTAATACTTTAATTTTCCAAGCAGCCCCAGATGTTACAAACAACTAGGTTGTACTCTCTAATGTCAATGGAGATCTTTCTGTAACTCAATTCTGACCTTACCATTCCCAGCTTAAAACCCTTTGGTGTTTTTTTTTATGTCCCAGAATAATATCCAAATTCTTCTACATGGCATACAAAAACTTCTGCATTTTGACTTTCACCTATTTCTCCAAAATTGTTTTTACTCCTTCCAACTAACATCATTTGTAGACTACTCACAGTCTACCAGATGTACCTTGCTTCTATCTCTTGCTCCTGTGAATTTGGTCTTGTGCTCCACTCACAGCTGCATACCTCATCTTTCTGACAAGCACTCTTCTTGCAAGACCCAGCTTAAGCACTTCTTGTCTGCAAAGCGCTTTCAAAGTCTCCCTAGGGAATTATTAGTTCCACATTGTTGCTTTCATTTCTATTTAGTGTTTGAATTGTACTTTTATTTAGAGGTGCTTTTCACTAGACCAGAGCTTCATAAAGACAAGGACCAGAATTTACTCATCTTTGTATCTCAGCACAGTTCTTTGAATAGAGGGTAAATAAATATTCACTAAATAAAGAAAATGACCTTAATCCTTCTCTTAATGCTCTTTCTCTTGCCTGGCTTGGCAATTCATCAAGAACACGAGTCTGATAGCAACATGTGGGGTTGTAAGACCCTTGTCATGAGGTTGGTTATATACAAATAGGGCTTTTTTTGTGGTACTGGAGTTTGAACTCAGGGTCTCATGATTGCTAGGCAGGTACTGTACTACTTAAGCCATGCCTCTAATCCTTTTTGCTTTTAGTTATTTTTCAAATAAGGTCTGAGGTTTTGCCTGGCTGGCCTGGGTTGTGATCCTATTTTTGTCTTCCACATAGCTGGGATGACAGGGGTGAAGTGCCATGCTCAGCTGGCTTGTTTTTTTGCAGGAGCCTCTTATATAGTTTTATATGGGGGATTGCAGTCAACAATTGTCTAGAGGGTATGATAGATGATCAGCCTCTCTGACTATGTACTGATTGGAGTGATTCGGGTTCTGGTGGTGGTAGTTAGCATAGCAGAACTCAGCAACAAATTGGTAGGAAGGTTGGGCTCAGGGGTTAGAAAGTGCAGTGTATCGGAGGATGCTGCAAAGGATACTAGTCGTTCCCAAAGACAAATGTTCACAGCTACACTAAGAACAGCATGGACATACAGTGAAACAGAGCAGCCTTGCTTATGGCCCGCCAGTTTTGTTTTGATCTTGTGTCATTCTAGAAAACTGGATGTCTTCATTTATCACAAAATGAAAGAGAAAATATGTATTATACTTTTCCCCAAAAAAGGTATTACAGTTATCTTTAGAATTTGGAAAAGGAGAAACTCCCTTACTATACAAGATAAAAACCACACACATATGAATAGAGGACAGGCTTTTTAAAGCATTATATACAAGAAAACAATTGAGATCTTGCCTTCACTTGAGAACTTCCAGTGATTCATAAATTGAGAATACTTCCGGAGATTCCTAACTTGTCACACATGAATCACCCCTGAATTCACCGAAAGCCTGGCAGTGCTCTCGAGGCGCACATCTCGAGACCAGGACCCACCTGCTGCTGCACGTGGCCTGTGTACTGATCAATGAACTCAGTGAAGCGCATGTGGTCGGTGCCAAGCCGGCAGAGTCGATTCAGGACGCAAGTCTCACTGGGGTGGAGAAATGGGAAGTCCTGGGACACCTGCAAGAAGAGCGACAATAGCAAAAACAACTGCTGCCTGCTAGGCACTGCCCCACATTCTTTGGGGTGCTTCAAGTGCTTCACGCTGCCTTCTCCTTTCTTACTATTTTTCTCTTCTTTACTTAAGTTGCCCACTTAATGTTAGTTAAGTTCTGGTAACCAGGTATTTCCAAGCTCCTATGATGGTGGTGTTCCCCATCCTGACTTAATTACTTGCTTCTTAAAATAGGAAATATGTGGTGAAGAAGTCAAACAATACAAGATGCTATACATTAAAAAATAAGTCAGCCAGACTCACGGTGTGACTCAAGGAGAGTACTTGCATAGCAAGTGTGAGGCCCTGAGTTCAATCCCCAGCACCTCAGGAGGAAAAAAAGTCAATGTCCCCTAGGCAGCCACTATTATCTGTTTCTTATGCAATCTTTGGGGAATACCCTAGAAAGACATGAGACTTTTGATTTGGTCACAACAAAGTCTCTTTAGCAATATTGTTCAAACTAGAGCTTATAGACTTCAAGGGTTTCTCAGACATAATCTCAGGACTTACAAATTATTCATGAAATTTTGGGGGTTGTTTGGTTGGTTTAAGACAGGGTCTTGCTATGTAGTCCAGGCGGGCCTGGAACTAATGGTCCTCCTGCCACAGCTTCCTGAGTGCTGGGATTTATAGGTGTGTGCTACCACACCCAGCTTGCATTTGTATTTTTAATTTAAGTAAAGGCCAAATGATAGCCTAATCTGCTATGTAAAGTTTCACAGTGCAAGTTGAAAAAAGTAGTGGAAGAATGTATTTGTTCAACTTAAAAAAAAATACACAACATAAAAAACTACCATTTTAACCTTTTTTTTTTTTTTTTTTTGTAGTGCTGGGGATTGAACCAAAGGCCTCGTGCATGTTAGGCAAGCGCTCTACCACTGAGCTACAGCCTCAGCCCTCGGTAACCAGTTTTAAGCATACAGTCCAATGGCATTAGGTGCATTTACACTGTTGTACAGCCATCACCACCATCCACATCCAGAACTTTCCATTTTCTCAAACTGAAACCTTGTACCCACTAAACATACCCCTAGCCCCTGGCAACAATCACTGTACTTTCTGCGTTTGTAAGTTTGACTCCTCAAGATACCTCACGTTAAGTGCAGTCACACAGTATTTGTTCTTTTGTGTCTGGCTTCCCTCACTTAGCATAATGTCCTCATCTTATCTGTCCAGTCATCCCTTGATGGACATGTGAATTGCTTTTACCTTTTAGCTACTGCGAATGATGCTCTATGAACACAGGCGCAAAAATATGTTAAGTCTTTGCTTTCACTTCTTTTGGGAATATACCCAGAAGTGGAAATGCTAGAGCATAATAGTAATTCTAAGTTTAATTTTTTGAGTAATTTCTATTCCGTTTTCCATAGTCACTGTACCATTTTACATTTCCACTAGCAGTATACGAGGATATTAATTCCTCTACAACCTCACCCATACTTGTTATTTTCTGTTATTTTTCATAGTAGCCATCTAAATAGATGTGGTATTGCACCGTAGTTTTGTTTGTATTTCTCTAATGATTAGTGATGTTCGAAATCTTTTCATGTGCTTACTAGATATTGGTATGGCAGATACAAATGGAGAATCAAGCAACTTCTGATGAACATCTACAATAACCCAGTCACTGCAATAAAGTGATAAATGAACAAAATCCTATAATACTCCTGATCTCTGCCTCCTGAGTATCTAGGACTATAGGTGTGAGCTACCAGCACCCAATCTATGTGCAACTTTTTATTAACAAGACAACTCTACCAGCGATCAATGATACCCCTTAAAACTGGCATTTGACTATTCCTTATTGACAGAGTTTTAGAAAAGTTTGTCTAACTATCCTGAAACAGCAAACAATACCTTGAAGCTGATACCATTTTATACAACACTTACATAAACAGGCATTCTGTACATTAAAGTTACTGAAGTCAAAACAGAAAATACAGAGCCAGATCTGTAGCTCCCTCATTCTATTAAACTCAACGTTGCAAACTTAGTTTGAGCAAAACATTATATTGCATTAGACCTGTGTTTCTCAGTTGGGACAATTTTATACCGCAGGGGACACTTGACAATGTCTGCAGACATTTAGGTTTCCACAGTTGGAGGAATGTTATTGGGATCTGGGTAGAGACCATAATACTGCTTAACGCCTTACCATGCACTAGACAGCACCCACAACAAAGAATTATTCAGCACAAAATACCAAAAAAACCAAGGTAGAGAAACCTTGCATTAGAGTAGTATTAATTTGAATTTATCGATCTGATAGTTTTGCTTATATTTAATTCGTAGAATTGTTTTTCCAATGCTGGGGGATCAAATCCCAGAACTTGCACACGCTAGGCAAGTGCTCTACCATTGAGCTACACCGCTAGCCCTGCAAATACTTGGTTTTACAGTTGTTTAAGAGGAGTGTGCTGAGTTCATACCTAGCTTCATGTGGACATGTATTCAGTGTTACAATAAAAAATAATTTTATAAACATTGGGCATTCATGACAAATGAAAACACAGCCCCATGAAAAGTCCACTATTTGATGCTTTTGTCTTCTTCCATGAATAAACTGAATACCTTCTATGTGGCAGTGACTGCGCTAAGTGTTTTGGGTTGGTGAATGAAGACACTACGGTCTTTGCCTCCACGGGCAATCCGTGTGGGAGAGCAACCATAGACAGGTAACATCACTAACTGCAAACTGAAATAAGTTTTAGAAAGGGAATAAGGAAATTGCTGTGATAGAGAATAACAGCATTGGGGAATACTGAAGCTAAAGATGCAGTCGGTCAGAGAAAATTTTCCAGAGGAAGTGACTTTAAAGCTGAGGTCTCAGGAATGAAAAGGTGAAAAATGTCTGCTGGACACTTTTTCTTTTTTTAATCACAAAGGGAAAGGGAAGATGAATTCCTCGGGGCTCTCTCCTCAGCCTCCCCAGCTATTCTACTTCAAACAATCAAAAGCCCACAAACACTTCCTATATGACTGCCGATGTACTAAGTTCTACGGGAGAAAAGTGAAACAGCAATTCAGTCTTCAAAGATTAACACACAAAAAGTAACAATTCACGAAACTCAAACCCCAAATTCACAGAGAACAAGAGGAATCTGTTTGACTTATAGGTTTTAGAGACTAAGAATGTAATTTGTCTGCTCTGCTCTTTCACAGCCTATATTGCCAGTTCTCCTAGAAATAGACACAACCAGACAGACAGACCTAGATTTCTTTATTTCTTTTTCCTTTTTTTTTTTTGGTGGGACTGGGTTTTGAACTCAGGGCTTTGCACTTGCAAAACAGGCACTCAGCTGCTTGAGCCACACCTCCAGTCCGTTTTGCTCCGGTTATTTTGGAGATGGGGGAGAGGAGGAGAGGAGAGGAGGAGAGGAGGAGAAGACGAGAGGAGGAGAGGGAGGAGAGCGAGGAGAAGAAGGTGAGGAAGGTGACAGAAGGTCACACCGGGCAGCCATATTTCCCTGTGGTGGACACCGTGACCCTTGTGGAAGTCACAGCGGGTGCCAGCCTCACATGTGCCAGTGGACCCGTCTCTGTGACGGGGGACCAGGGCCACCTGCGTCCCCTCTGCCCCCTGGTCAGGTCCGGGTCGGGTGAGGAGTGGACAGCGCTGGCCGTTCTGATCCCAAGCCACACCTTGGTGTTCCTTCCTCCAGGCCTGAGGTCACCTTGGCCATGGCGACCTGGTGATCCCCGTCTGTCACCATGGTGACCTGTGACCTGTCAGTCATCCCGATGACCTGTGACCCTCAAGGCCCTCCCCAGATATGTCCCCAGCCTCCCGGGTGGGTGGCCGTCCCCTGTGATGTCACAGTGTCCCTCCCAGGAGTCTCTGCCTCCAGTGACGTCACAATGGCCCCCGTGACACTGGCCTGGCCCCGTGGCGGTCAGCACGCCCTGCTCAGGACCGTGGCCTGGCCCTGGGACAGCGGGGTCCCGTCCTGCCCAGTGTCCTGAGTCAAGGAATGCCAGTGTCCCCTCAGGGGCGTCAGGGTCACTTGCTCCGGGGATGGCACAGGTCACACACAGCCTGAGGGCCATCTCAGGGCTTCCCGGGTGGGTCACCTGCTCCGAAGGACGTCAGAAGGCCAGTGTCACGATCAGGACCTGACCTACCTGTGACCTGATCCACGGCGGGGACCACAGTCCAGGTGTCACCTTCATGACAGGACACCTTTGTCAGCTAAGTGACTTATACACCCCTCCCCTGGGACCTCCCCTTTTTCAGCTGAGTGACTTACAGACCACTCCCCTGGGAACTGCCTTCTGTCAGCTGAATGACTTACAGATCACTCCCCTGGGAGCTCCCCTTTGTCAGCTGAGTGACTTACAGACCACTCCCCTGGGACTTCCTCTTTGTCAGCTGAGTGACTTACAGACCACTCCCCTGGGACTTCCCCTCTGTCAGCTGAGTGACTTACAGATCACTCCCCTGGGACTTCCCTTTTGCCAGCTGAGTGACTTACAGATCACTCCCCTGGGACTTACCCTTTGCCAGCTGGGTGACTTACAGACCACTCCCCTGGGACCTCCCCTTTCTCAGCTGAGTGACTTACAGACCACTCCCCTTGGACCTCCCCTTTCTCAGCTGAGTGACTTACAGACCACTCCCCTGGGACCTCCCCTCTGTCAGCTGAGTGACTTACAGATCACTCCCCTGGGAAATCCCCTTTCTCAGCTGAGTGACTTACAGATCACTCCTCCAGGACATCCCCTCGGTCAGCTGAGTGACTTACAGATTGCTCCCCTAGGACCTCCCCTTTCTCAGCTGAGTGACTTACAGATCACTACTTCAGGACCTCCCCTCTGTCAGCTGAGTGACTTACAGACCACTGCCCTGGGACTTCCTCTTTGTCAGCTGAGTGACTTACAGATCACTCCCCTGGGACCTCCCCTTTCTCAGCTCAGTGACTTACAGACCACTCCCCTGGGACTTCCCCTTTCTCAGCTGAGTGACTTACAGACCACTCCCCTGGGACCTCCCCTCTGTCAGCTGAGTGACTTACAGATCACTCCCCTGGGAAATCCCCTTTCTCAGCTGAGTGACTTACAGATCACTCCTCCAGGACATCCCCTCGGTCAGCTGAGTGACTTACAGATTGCTCCCCTAGGACCTCCCCTTTCTCAGCTGAGTGACTTACAGATCACTACCCTGGGACTTACCCTTTGCCAGCTGGGTGACTTACAGACCACTCACCTGGGACCTCCCCTTTCTCAGCTGAGTGACTTACAGACCACTCCCCTGGGAACTGCCTTCTGTCAGCTGAGTGACTCACAGACCACTCCCCTGGGACCTCCCCTTTCTAAGCTGAGTGACTTACAGATCACTCCCCTGGGAACTCCCCTTTCTCAGCTGAGTGACTTACAGATCACTACCCTGGTACCTCCCCTTTGTCAGCTGAGTGACTTACAGACCACTCGCCTGGGACCTGCCCTCTGTCGGCTGAGTGACTTACAGATCACTCCCCTGGGACTTCCTCTTTGTCAGCTGAGTGACTTACAGACCACTCCCCTGGGACTTCCCCTTTCTCAGCTGAGTGACTTACAGATCACTACCCTGGGACTTACCCTTTGCCAGCTGGGTGACTTACAGACCACTCCCCTGGGACCTCCCCTTTCTCAGCTGAGTGACTTACAGACCACTCCCCTTGGACCTCCCGTTTCTAAGCTGAGTGACTTACAGATCACTCCCCTGGGAACTCCCCTTTCTCAGCTGAGTGACTTACAGATCAGTCCCCCGGTACCTCCCCTTTGTCAGCTGAGTGACTTACAGACCACTCCTCTGGGACCTCCCCTTTCTCAGATGAGTGACTTACAGATCACTCCCCTGGGAACTCCCCTTTCTCAGCTGAGTGACTTACAGATCAGTCCCCTGGTACCTCCCCTTTGTCAGCTGAGTGACTTACAGACCACTCCCCTGGGACCTCCCCTTTCTCAGCTGAGTGACTTACAGACCACTCCCCTGGGACTTCCCCTCTGTCAGCTGAGTGACTTACAGATCACTCCCCTGGGACTTCCCTTTTGCCAGCTGAGTGACTTACAGATCACTCCCCTGGGACCTCCCCTTTCTCAGCTGAGTGACTTACAGATCACTCCCCTGGGAAATCCCCTTTCTCAGCTGAGTGACTTACAGATCACTCCTCCAGGACATCCCCTCGGTCAGCTGAGTGACTTACAGATTGCTCCCCTAGGACCTCCCCTTTCTCAGCTGAGTGACTTACAGATCACTACTTCAGGACCTCCCCTCTGTCAGCTGAGTGACTTACAGACCACTGCCCTGGGACTTCCTCTTTGTCAGCTGAGTGACTTACAGATCACTCCCCTGGGACCTCCCCTTTCTCAGCTCAGTGACTTACAGACCACTCCCCTGGGACTTCCCCTTCCTCAGCTGAGTGACTTCCTGATCACTCCTCCAGGGACCTCCCCTTCCTCAGCTGAGTGACTTACAGATCACTCCCCTGGGACTTCCTCTTTGTCAGCTGAGTGACTTACAGATCAGTCCCCTGGGACCTCCCCTTTCTCAGCTGAGTGACTTACAGATCAGTCCCCTGGTACCTCCCCTTTGTCAGCTGAGTGACTTACAGACCACTCCCCTGGGACCTCCCCTTTCTCAGCTGAGTGACTTACAGACCTCTCCCCTGGGACTTCCCCTTTCTCAGCTGAGTGACTTACAGACCACTCCCCTGGGACTTCCCCTTTCTCAGCTGAGTGACTTACAGACCACTCCCCTGGGACTTCCCCTCTGTCAGCTGAGTGACTTACAGATCACTCCCCTGGGACTTCCCTTTTGCCAGCTGAGTGACTTACAGATCACTCCCCTGGGACCTCCCCTTTCTCAGCTGAGTGACTTACAGATCACTCCCCTGGGAAATCCCCTTTCTCAGCTGAGTGACTTACAGATCACTCCTCCAGGACATCCCCTCGGTCAGCTGAGTGACTTACAGATTGCTCCCCTAGGACCTCCCCTTTCTCAGCTGAGTGACTTACAGATCACTACTTCAGGACCTCCCATCTGTCAGCTGAGTGACTTACAGACCACTGCCCTGGGACTTCCGCTTTGTCAGCTGAGTGACTTACAGATCACTCCCCTGGGACCTCCCCTTTCTCAGCTCAGTGACTTACAGACCTCTCCCCTGGGACCTCCCCTTTCTCAGCTGAGTGACTTACAGATCACTCCCCTGGGACTTCCCTTTTCCCAGCTGAGTGACTTACAGATCACTCCCCTGGCACTTCCCCTTCCTCAGCTGAGTGACTTCCTGATCACTCCTCCAGGGACCTCCCCTTCCTCAGCTGAGTGACTTACAGATCACTCCCCTGGGACTTCCTCTTTGTCAGCTGAGTGACTTACAGATCAGTCCCCTGGGACCTCCCCTTTCTCAGCTCAGTGACTTACAGACCTCTCCCCTGGGACCTCCCCTTTCTCAGCTGAGTGACTTACAGACCTCTCCCCTGGGACCTCCCCTCTGTCAGCTGAGTGACTTAAAGACCACTCCCCTGGGACTTCCCCTTTCTCAGCTGAGTGACTTACAGACCTCTCCCCTGGGACCTCCCCTCTGTCAGCTGAGTGACTTACAGATCACTTCCCTGGGACTTCCTCTTTGCCAGCTGAGTGACTTACAGACCACTCCCCTGGGACCTCCCCTTTGTCAGCTGAGTGACTTACAGATCACTCCCCTGGTACCTCCCCTTTGTCAGCTGAGTGACTTACAGACCACTCCCCCGGGACCTCCCTTTCTCAGCTGAGTGACTTACAGACCACTCCCCTGGGAACTCCCTTCTGTCAGCTGAATGACTTACAGATCACTCCCCTGGGAGCTACCCTTTGTCAGCTGAGTGACCTACACACCACTCCCCCGGGACCTCCCCTTTCTCAGCTGAGTGACTTACAGATCACTCCCCCGAGACCTCCCCTTTCTCAGCTGAATGACTTACAGACCACTCCCCCGGGACCTCCCCTTTCTCAGCTGAGTGACTTACAGACCACTCCCCCGGGACCTCCCCTTTCTCAGCTGAGTGACTTACAGACCACTCCCCAGGGACCTCCCCTTTCTCAGCTGAGTGACTTACAGACCACTCCTCCAGGACCTCCCCTCTGTCAGCTGAGTGACTTACAGATCACCTCCCTGGGACCTCCCCTTTCTCAGCTGAGTGACTTACAGATCACTCCCCCGAGACCTCCCCTTTCTCAGCTGAGTGACTTACAGAACACTCCCCTTGCACCTCCCCTTTCTCAGCTGAGTGACTTACAGACCACTCCCCTGGGACCTCCCCTCTGTCAGCTGAGTGACTTACAGATCACTCCCCTGGGACTTCCTCATTGTCAGCTGAGTGACTTACAGACCACTGCCCTGGGACCTCCCCTTCTTCAGCTGAGTGACTTACTGATCACTGCTCCAGGGACCTCCCCTTGCTCAGCTGAGTGACTTACAGATCACTCCCCTGGGACTTCCTCTTTGTCAGCTGAGTGACTTACAGATCACTCCCCTGCGACCTCCCCTTTCTCTGCTGAGTGACTTACTGACCACTCCCCTGGGACCTGCACTCTGTCAGCTGAGTGACTTACAGATCACTCCCCTGGGACTTCCTCTTTGTCAGCTGAGTGACTTACAGACCACTCCCCTAGGACTTCCCCTTTCTCAGCTGAGTGACTTACAGATCACTACCCTGGGACTTACCCTTTCCCAGCTTGGTGACTTACAGACCACTCCCCTGGGACCTCCCCTTTCTCAGCTGAGTGACTTACAGACCACTCCCCTTGGACCTCCCGTTTCTCAGCTGAGTGACTTACAGATCACTCCCCTGGGAACTCCCCTTTCTCAGCTGAGTGACTTACAGACCTCTCCCCTGGGACCTCCCCTCTGTCAGCTGAGTGACTTACAGACCACTCCCCTGGGACCTCCCCTTTCTCAGCTGAGTGACTTACAGACCACTCCCCTGGGACCTCCCCTTTGTCAGCTGAGTGACTTACAGACCACTCCCCTGGGACTTCCTCTTTGTCAGCTGAGTGACTTACAGACCACTCCCCTGGGACTTCCCCTCTGTCAGCTGAGTGACTTACAGATCACTCCCCTGGGACTTCCCTTTTGCCAGCTGAGTGACTTACAGATCACTCCCCTGGGACCTCCCCTTTCTCAGCTGAGTGACTTACAGATCACTCCTCCAGGACATCCCCTCGGTCAGCTGAGTGACTTACAGATTGCTTCCCTAGGACCTCCCCTTTCTCAGCTGAGTGACTTACAGATCACTACTTCAGGACATCCCCTCGGTCAGCTGAGTGACTTACAGATCACTCCCCTGGGACCTCCCCTTTCTCAGCTGAGTGACTTACAGATCACTCCCCTGGGAAATCCCCTTTCTCAGCTGAGTGACTTACAGATCACTCCTCCAGGACATCCCCTCGGTCAGCTGAGTGACTTACAGATTGCTCCCCTAGGACCTCCCCTTTCTCAGCTGAGTGACTTACAGATCACTCCTCCAGGACATCCCCTGGGTCAGCTGAGTGACTTACAGATCACTCCCCTGGGACTTCCTCTTTGTCAGCTGAGTGACTTACAGACCACTCCCCTGGGACTTCCCCTTTCTCAGCTGAGTGACTTACAGACCACTCCCCTGGGACCTCCCCTTTCTCAGCTGAGTGACTTACAGATCACTCCCCTGGGACTTCCCTTTTCCCAGCTGAGTGACTTACAGATCACTCCCCTGGCACTTCCCCTTCCTCAGCTGAGTGACTTCCTGATCACTCCTCCAGGGACCTCCCCTTCCTCAGCTGAGTGACTTACAGATCACTCCCCTGGGACTTCCTCTTTGTCAGCTGAGTGACTTACAGATCAGTCCCCTGGGACCTCCCCTTTCTCAGCTCAGTGACTTACAGACCTCTCCCCTGGGACCTCCCCTTTCTCAGCTGAGTGACTTACAGACCTCTCCCCTGGGACCTCCCCTCTGTCAGCTGAGTGACTTAAAGACCACTCCCCTGGGACTTCCCCTTTCTCAGCTGAGTGACTTACAGACCTCTCCCCTGGGACCTCCCCTCTGTCAGCTGAGTGACTTACAGATCACTTCCCTGGGACTTCCTCTTTGCCAGCTGAGTGACTTACAGACCACTCCCCTGGGACCTCCCCTTTGTCAGCTGAGTGACTTACAGATCACTCCCCTGGTACCTCCCCTTTGTCAGCTGAGTGACTTACAGACCACTCCCCCGGGACCTCCCTTTCTCAGCTGAGTGACTTACAGACCACTCCCCTGGGAACTCCCTTCTGTCAGCTGAATGACTTACAGATCACTCCCCTGGGAGCTACCCTTTGTCAGCTGAGTGACCTACACACCACTCCCCCGGGACCTCCCCTTTCTCAGCTGAGTGACTTACAGATCACTCCCCCGAGACCTCCCCTTTCTCAGCTGAATGACTTACAGACCACTCCCCCGGGACCTCCCCTTTCTCAGCTGAGTGACTTACAGACCACTCCCCCGGGACCTCCCCTTTCTCAGCTGAGTGACTTACAGACCACTCCCCAGGGACCTCCCCTTTCTCAGCTGAGTGACTTACAGACCACTCCTCCAGGACCTCCCCTCTGTCAGCTGAGTGACTTACAGATCACCTCCCTGGGACCTCCCCTTTCTCAGCTGAGTGACTTACAGATCACTCCCCCGAGACCTCCCCTTTCTCAGCTGAGTGACTTACAGACCACTCCCCTGGGACCTCCCCTCTGTCAGCTGAGTGACTTACAGATCACTCCCCTGGGACTTCCTCATTGTCAGCTGAGTGACTTACAGACCACTGCCCTGGGACCTCCCCTTCTTCAGCTGAGTGACTTACAGATCACTCCCCCGAGACCTCCCCTTTCTCAGCTGAATGACTTACAGACCACTCCCCCGGGACCTCCCCTTTCTCAGCTGAGTGACTTACAGACCACTCCCCCGGGACCTCCCCTTTCTCAGCTGAGTGACTTACAGACCACTCCCCAGGGACCTCCCCTTTCTCAGCTGAGTGACTTACAGACCACTCCTCCAGGACCTCCCCTCTGTCAGCTGAGTGACTTACAGATCACCTCCCTGGGACCTCCCCTTTCTCAGCTGAGTGACTTACAGATCACTCCCCCGAGACCTCCCCTTTCTCAGCTGAGTGACTTACAGATCACTCCCCTGGGAAATCCCCTTTCTCAGCTGAGTGACTTACAGATCACTCCTCCAGGACATCCCCTCGGTCAGCTGAGTGACTTACAGATTGCTCCCCTAGGACCTCCCCTTTCTCAGCTGAGTGACTTACAGATCACTACTTCAGGACCTCCCATCTGTCAGCTGAGTGACTTACAGACCACTGCCCTGGGACTTCCGCTTTGTCAGCTGAGTGACTTACAGATCACTCCCCTGGGACCTCCCCTTTCTCAGCTCAGTGACTTACAGACCTCTCCCCTGGGACCTCCCCTTTCTCAGCTGAGTGACTTACAGATCACTCCCCTGGGACTTCCCTTTTCCCAGCTGAGTGACTTACAGACCACTCCCCTGGGACCTCCCCTTTGTCAGCTGAGTGACTTACAGATCACTCCCCTGGTACCTCCCCTTTGTCAGCTGAGTGACTTACAGACCACTCCCCCGGGACCTCCCTTTCTCAGCTGAGTGACTTACAGACCACTCCCCTGGGAACTCCCTTCTGTCAGCTGAATGACTTACAGATCACTCCCCTGGGAGCTACCCTTTGTCAGCTGAGTGACCTACACACCACTCCCCCGGGACCTCCCCTTTCTCAGCTGAGTGACTTACAGATCACTCCCCCGAGACCTCCCCTTTCTCAGCTGAATGACTTACAGACCACTCCCCCGGGACCTCCCCTTTCTCAGCTGAGTGACTTACAGACCACTCCCCCGGGACCTCCCCTTTCTCAGCTGAGTGACTTACAGACCACTCCCCAGGGACCTCCCCTTTCTCAGCTGAGTGACTTACAGACCACTCCTCCAGGACCTCCCCTCTGTCAGCTGAGTGACTTACAGATCACCTCCCTGGGACCTCCCCTTTCTCAGCTGAGTGACTTACAGATCACTCCCCCGAGACCTCCCCTTTCTCAGCTGAGTGACTTACAGACCACTCCCCTGGGACCTCCCCTCTGTCAGCTGAGTGACTTACAGATCACTCCCCTGGGACTTCCTCATTGTCAGCTGAGTGACTTACAGACCACTGCCCTGGGACCTCCCCTTCTTCAGCTGAGTGACTTACAGATCACTCCCCCGAGACCTCCCCTTTCTCAGCTGAATGACTTACAGACCACTCCCCCGGGACCTCCCCTTTCTCAGCTGAGTGACTTACAGACCACTCCCCCGGGACCTCCCCTTTCTCAGCTGAGTGACTTACAGACCACTCCCCAGGGACCTCCCCTTTCTCAGCTGAGTGACTTACAGACCACTCCTCCAGGACCTCCCCTTTCTCAGCTGAGTGACTTACAGAACACTCCCCTTGCACCTCCCCTTTCTCAGCTGAGTGACTTACAGACCACTCCCCTGGGACCTCCCCTCTGTCAGCTGAGTGACTTACAGATCACTCCCCTGGGACTTCCTCATTGTCAGCTGAGTGACTTACAGACCACTGCCCTGGGACCTCCCCTTTCTCAGCTGAGTGACTTACAGACCACTCCCCTGGGACCTCCCCTCTGTCAGCTGAGTGACTTACAGATCACTCCCCTGGGACTTCCTCATTGTCAGCTGAGTGACTTACAGACCACTCCCCTGGGACCTCCCCTCTGTCAGCTGAGTGACTTACAGATCACTCCCCTGGGACTTCCTCATTGTCAGCTGAGTGACTTACAGACCACTGCCCTGGGACCTCCCCTTCTTCAGCTGAGTGACTTACTGATCACTGCTCCAGGGACCTCCCCTTGCTCAGCTGAGTGACTTACAGATCACTCCCCTGGGACTTCCTCTTTGTCAGCTGAGTGACTTACAGATCACTCCCCTGCGACCTCCCCTTTCTCTGCTGAGTGACTTACTGACCACTCCCCTGGGACCTGCACTCTGTCAGCTGAGTGACTTACAGATCACTCCCCTGGGACTTCCTCTTTGTCAGCTGAGTGACTTACAGACCACTCCCCTAGGACTTCCCCTTTCTCAGCTGAGTGACTTACAGATCACTACCCTGGGACTTACCCTTTCCCAGCTTGGTGACTTACAGACCACTCCCCTGGGACCTCCCCTTTCTCAGCTGAGTGACTTACAGACCACTCCCCTTGGACCTCCCGTTTCTCAGCTGAGTGACTTACAGATCACTCCCCTGGGAACTCCCCTTTCTCAGCTGAGTGACTTACAGACCTCTCCCCTGGGACCTCCCCTCTGTCAGCTGAGTGACTTACAGACCACTCCCCTGGGACCTCCCCTTTCTCAGCTGAGTGACTTACAGACCACTCCCCTGGGACCTCCCCTTTGTCAGCTGAGTGACTTACAGACCACTCCCCTGGGACTTCCTCTTTGTCAGCTGAGTGACTTACAGACCACTCCCCTGGGACTTCCCCTCTGTCAGCTGAGTGACTTACAGATCACTCCCCTGGGACTTCCCTTTTGCCAGCTGAGTGACTTACAGATCACTCCCCTGGGACCTCCCCTTTCTCAGCTGAGTGACTTACAGATCACTCCTCCAGGACATCCCCTCGGTCAGCTGAGTGACTTACAGATTGCTTCCCTAGGACCTCCCCTTTCTCAGCTGAGTGACTTACAGATCACTACTTCAGGACATCCCCTCGGTCAGCTGAGTGACTTACAGATCACTCCCCTGGGACCTCCCCTTTCTCAGCTGAGTGACTTACAGATCACTCCCCTGGGAAATCCCCTTTCTCAGCTGAGTGACTTACAGATCACTCCTCCAGGACATCCCCTCGGTCAGCTGAGTGACTTACAGATTGCTCCCCTAGGACCTCCCCTTTCTCAGCTGAGTGACTTACAGATCACTCCTCCAGGACATCCCCTGGGTCAGCTGAGTGACTTACAGATCACTCCCCTGGGACTTCCTCTTTGTCAGCTGAGTGACTTACAGACCACTCCCCTGGGACTTCCCCTTTCTCAGCTGAGTGACTTACAGACCACTCCCCTGGGACCTCCCCTTTCTCAGCTGAGTGACTTACAGATCACTCCCCTGGGACTTCCCTTTTCCCAGCTGAGTGACTTACAGATCACTCCCCTGGCACTTCCCCTTCCTCAGCTGAGTGACTTCCTGATCACTCCTCCAGGGACCTCCCCTTCCTCAGCTGAGTGACTTACAGATCACTCCCCTGGGACTTCCTCTTTGTCAGCTGAGTGACTTACAGATCAGTCCCCTGGGACCTCCCCTTTCTCAGCTCAGTGACTTACAGACCTCTCCCCTGGGACCTCCCCTTTCTCAGCTGAGTGACTTACAGACCTCTCCCCTGGGACCTCCCCTCTGTCAGCTGAGTGACTTAAAGACCACTCCCCTGGGACTTCCCCTTTCTCAGCTGAGTGACTTACAGACCTCTCCCCTGGGACCTCCCCTCTGTCAGCTGAGTGACTTACAGATCACTTCCCTGGGACTTCCTCTTTGCCAGCTGAGTGACTTACAGACCACTCCCCTGGGACCTCCCCTTTGTCAGCTGAGTGACTTACAGATCACTCCCCTGGTACCTCCCCTTTGTCAGCTGAGTGACTTACAGACCACTCCCCCGGGACCTCCCTTTCTCAGCTGAGTGACTTACAGACCACTCCCCTGGGAACTCCCTTCTGTCAGCTGAATGACTTACAGATCACTCCCCTGGGAGCTACCCTTTGTCAGCTGAGTGACCTACACACCACTCCCCCGGGACCTCCCCTTTCTCAGCTGAGTGACTTACAGATCACTCCCCCGAGACCTCCCCTTTCTCAGCTGAATGACTTACAGACCACTCCCCCGGGACCTCCCCTTTCTCAGCTGAGTGACTTACAGACCACTCCCCCGGGACCTCCCCTTTCTCAGCTGAGTGACTTACAGACCACTCCCCAGGGACCTCCCCTTTCTCAGCTGAGTGACTTACAGACCACTCCTCCAGGACCTCCCCTCTGTCAGCTGAGTGACTTACAGATCACCTCCCTGGGACCTCCCCTTTCTCAGCTGAGTGACTTACAGATCACTCCCCCGAGACCTCCCCTTTCTCAGCTGAGTGACTTACAGACCACTCCCCTGGGACCTCCCCTCTGTCAGCTGAGTGACTTACAGATCACTCCCCTGGGACTTCCTCATTGTCAGCTGAGTGACTTACAGACCACTGCCCTGGGACCTCCCCTTCTTCAGCTGAGTGACTTACTGATCACTGCTCCAGGGACCTCCCCTTGCTCAGCTGAGTGACTTACAGATCACTCCCCTGGGACTTCCTCTTTGTCAGCTGAGTGACTTACAGATCACTCCCCTGCGACCTCCCCTTTCTCTGCTGAGTGACTTACTGACCACTCCCCTGGGACCTGCACTCTGTCAGCTGAGTGACTTACAGATCACTCCCCTGGGACTTCCTCTTTGTCAGCTGAGTGACTTACAGACCACTCCCCTAGGACTTCCCCTTTCTCAGCTGAGTGACTTACAGATCACTACCCTGGGACTTACCCTTTCCCAGCTTGGTGACTTACAGACCACTCCCCTGGGACCTCCCCTTTCTCAGCTGAGTGACTTACAGACCACTCCCCTTGGACCTCCCGTTTCTCAGCTGAGTGACTTACAGATCACTCCCCTGGGAACTCCCCTTTCTCAGCTGAGTGACTTACAGACCTCTCCCCTGGGACCTCCCCTCTGTCAGCTGAGTGACTTACAGACCACTCCCCTGGGACCTCCCCTTTCTCAGCTGAGTGACTTACAGACCACTCCCCTGGGACCTCCCCTTTGTCAGCTGAGTGACTTACAGACCACTCCCCTGGGACTTCCTCTTTGTCAGCTGAGTGACTTACAGACCACTCCCCTGGGACTTCCCCTCTGTCAGCTGAGTGACTTACAGATCACTCCCCTGGGACTTCCCTTTTGCCAGCTGAGTGACTTACAGATCACTCCCCTGGGACCTCCCCTTTCTCAGCTGAGTGACTTACAGATCACTCCTCCAGGACATCCCCTCGGTCAGCTGAGTGACTTACAGATTGCTCCCCTAGGACCTCCCCTTTCTCAGCTGAGTGACTTACAGATCACTACTTCAGGACATCCCCTCGGTCAGCTGAGTGACTTACAGACCACTCCCCTGGGACCTCCCCTCTGTCAGCTGAGTGACTTACAGATCACTCCCCTGGGAAATCCCCTTTCTCAGCTGAGTGACTTACAGATCACTCCTCCAGGACATCCCCTCGGTCAGCTGAGTGACTTACAGATTGCTCCCCTAGGACCTCCCCTTTCTCAGCTGAGTGACTTACAGATCACTACCCTGGGACTTACCCTTTGCCAGCTGGGTGACTTACAGACCACTCCCCTGGGACCTCCCCTTTCTCAGCTGTGTGACTTACAGATCACTCCCCTTGGACCTCCCCTTTCTCAGCTGAGTGACTTACATACCACTCCCCTGGGACCTCCCCTTTCTCAGCTGAGTGACTTACAGACCACTCCCCTTGGACCTCCCCTTTCTCAGCTGAGTGACTTACAGACCACTCCCCTGGGACCTCCCCTCTGTCAGCTGAGTGACTTACAGATCACTCCCCTGGGACTTCCTCATTGTCAGCTGAGTGACTTACAGACCACTGCCCTGGGACCTCCCCTTCTTCAGCTGAGTGACTTACTGATCACTGCTCCAGGGACCTCCCCTTGCTCAGCTGAGTGACTTACAGATCACTCCCCTGGGACTTCCGCTTTGTCAGCTGAGTGACTTACAGATCACTCCCCTGCGACCTCCCCTTTCTCTGCTGAGTGACTTACAGACCACTCCCCTGGGACCTGCCCTCTGTCAGCTGAGTGACTTACAGATCACTCCCCTGAGACTTCCTCTTTGTCAGCTGAGTGACTTACAGACCACTCCCCTGGGACTTCCCCTTTCTCAGCTGAGTGACTTACAGACCTCTCCCCTGGGACCTCCCCTCTGTCAGCTGAGTGACTTACAGATCACTTCCCTGGGACTTCCTCTTTGCCAGCTGAGTGACTTACAGACCACTCCCCTGGGACCTCCCCTTTCTCACCTGAGTGACTTACAGATCACTCCCCTGGGACTTCCCCTTTGATAGCTGAGTGACTTACAGACCACTCCCCTTGGACCTCCCCTTTCTCAGCTGAGTGACTTACAGATCACTCCTCCAGGAACTCCCCTTTCTCAGCTGAGTGACTTACAGATCACTCCCCCGAGACCTCCCCTTCCTCAGCTGAGTGACTTACAGATCACTCCCCTGGGACTTCCCCTTTGTCAGCTGAGTGACTTACAGATCACTCCCCTGGGACCTCCCCTTTCTCAGCTGAGTGACTTACAGATCACTCCCCTGGGACTTCCTCTTTGTCAGCTGAGTGATTTACAGACCACTCCCCCGGGACCTCCACTTTCTCAGCTGAGTGACCTACAGATCACTCCTCCAGGACCTCCCCTCTGTCAGCTGAGTGACTTACAGATCACTTCCCTGGGACCTCCCCTTTCTCAGCTGAGTGACCTACAGATCACTCCCCCGGGACCTCCCCTTTGCCAGCTGAGTGACTTACAGAGCACTCCCCCGGGACCACCCCTTTCTCAGCTGAGATCACTCCCATAGGACTTCCCCTTTGTCAGTTGAGGAAGAGAGGAGGAGAGGATGAGAGGAGGAGGAGAGGAGGAGAGGAAGAGAGGAGGAGGAGGAGAGGAAGATGGATGGATGGGTGGATGGATGGGTGCATGGGTGCATGGGTGGGTGGATGGATGGGTGGATGGATGGATGGGTGGATGGATGGATGGGTGGGTGGATGGATGGGTGGATGGATGGATGGGTGGGTGGATGGATGGGTGGATGGATGGATGGGTGGGTGGATGAGTGGATGGGTGGGTGGATGGATGGGCGGATCGGTGGATCATTGAATGGGTGGGTGCATGAGTGGGTGGATGGGTGCATGGGTGGGTGGATGGATGGGTGGATGGATGGGTGGATGGGTGCATGGGTGGGTGGATTGGTGGATGGGTGGGTGCATGGGTGGGTGGATGGATGGGTGCATGGGTGGGTGGATGGATGGGTGAATGGGTGCATGGATGGGTGGATGGGTGCATGGGTGGGTGGATCGGTGGATGGGTGGGTGCATGAGTGGGTGGATGGGTGCATGGGTGGGTGGATCGGTGGATGGGTGGGTGCATGAGTGGGTGGATGGGTGGGTGTATGGGTGCATGGATGGGTGCATGGGTGGGTGGATGGATGGGTGAATGGGTGCATGGATGGGTGGATGGGTGCATGGGTGGGTGGATCGGTGGATGGGTGGGTGCATGAGTGGGTGGATGGGTGGATGGTTGGATGGGTGGGTGCATGGGTGGGTGGATGGATAGGTGGGTGCATGGGTGGGTGGATGGATGGGTGGATGGATGGGTGGATGGGTGCATGGGTGGGTGGATCGGTGGATGGGTGGGTGCATGAGTGGGTGGATGGGTGGATGGTTGGATGGGTGGGTGCATGGGTGGGTGGATGGATAGGTGGGTGCATGGGTGGGTGGATGGATGGGTGGATGGATGGGTGGATGGGTGCATGGGTGGGTGGATGGATGGATGGATGGGTGGATGGGTGGATGGATGGATGCGTGGATGGATGGATGGATGGATGAGTGGATGGATGGATGGATGGATGAGTGGATGGATGGATGGATGGGTGGGTAAATGGATGGATGGATGTGTGCATGGGTGGGTGGATGGATGGGTGAATGGGTGCATGGATGGGTGGATGGGTGCATGGGTGGGTGGATCGGTGGATGGGTGGGTGCATGAGTGGGTGGATGGGTGGATGGTTGGATGGGTGGGTGCATGGGTGGGTGGATGGATAGGTGGGTGCATGGGTGGGTGGATGGATGGGTGGATGGATGGGTGGATGGGTGCATGGGTGGGTGGATGGATGGGCGGATGGGTGTATCGTTGGATGGGTGGGTGCATGAATGTGTGGATGGGTGGATGGTTGGATGGGTGGGTGCATGGGTGGGTGGATGGATGGATGGGTGGGTGGATGGGATGATGGGTGGGTGGATGGGTGGATCGGTGGATGGGTGGGTGCATGGGTGGGTGGATGGATGGGTGGATGGGTGCATGGATGGGTGGATGGATGGGTGGATGGGTGCATGGGTGGGTGGATGGATGGATGGATGGGTGGATGGGTGGATGGATGGATGGATGAGTGGATGGATGGATGGATGGATGAGTGGATGGATGGATGGATGGGTGGGTAAATGGGTGGATGGATGGGTGGATGGGTGGGTGGATGGGCGGGTGGGTGGATCAGTGGATGGGTGGGTGCATGGGTGGGTGGATGGGTGCATGGTTGGGTGGATGGATGGATGGGTGGATGAGTGGATGTATGTATGTATGTATGGGTGGATGGATGGTTGGGTGGATGGGTGGATGTGTGCATTGATGGGTGGGTGGATGGGTGGATGTGTGGATGGATGGGTGGGTGGGTGGGTGGGTGGGTGGATGTGTGGATGGATGGGTGGGTGAGTGGATGGACGTGTGGATTGATACTTGTGTGGGTGGGTGGTTGGATCAATGGATGGGTGGATGATGGGTGGGTGGGTGGATTGTGGGTGGGTGGATGTTTATTGAAAATATTGCAGAGATGGGGATAGAAAAGATTGATGAGGAAATTAAATTCAACAATGATGTATTCTGATACTTTTGTATACGTCACAATGAATCAGTAATACATTAACAGAAAGAGAAAGAAGAGAGACGAAGAAATAAGCGCACTTGTCCATGTGTTTACAACATCATAAAACATCCTTACGTTCTCTTCTCATCCTTTCCATTAAGATTGGTGTGAAAGGGAAAAAAACAAAGGTAACAAAATTATACCTGTGTTTTGCATGGTGTATAATGACACCATTTATTATTGTTTGATCATTTTCCCACTCTCACACTCGTCAAAATCTCTGGGTTCAATGCTTTTTCGTCAATCTGCGATACAGTGGAACTTTCCGGAATCTCGTCTGCAGGAAGGACAGCCCAGCGCAGCCCAACGAGACCAGGTTAGGTTTTACAGAGAGCTCGGTAAA
This sequence comes from Castor canadensis, assembly GCF_047511655.1. Taxonomy (NCBI): domain Eukaryota; kingdom Metazoa; phylum Chordata; class Mammalia; order Rodentia; family Castoridae; genus Castor; species Castor canadensis. Next base: position 78,282,737 of record NC_133397.1, on the reverse strand, counting down.
GTAGGCACCGTGGTCATGAATATCAGTGAGAAATGAAGATGGATCCGTCTCACCTGTGACTTTCGTTTTCAGATTAATGGCGACTGGTATTCTATTTTGATAGCAGCTGACGATGTAGAGAAGATAAGTGAGGGTGGACCTCTGAGAACTCTGTTCCGCCATGTTGAATGTAGTGAACACCGTGACGACATCACCGTCAACTTCTATGTCAAGTAAGCAAGCTTCCCCTGACTACCGCCCTGGAGCCCTTGACTCCTCACTTGTACTACACGCTCCAGCTTGTGCAGAAAGGTTTGTGTTTTCTGGGACCAATTGTCTGTGGTCATTATTGATAGGATCATGTACTTAGATGTATTGGGGACTCAGGTTAAGTATCAATGCCCTTGGAAGTAGTGGGACTCAGGGTCAGTAACAATGCCCTTGGTTAATGTGGGGATTTAGGGTCAGTATCAATCCCCTTGGATGTAGTGGGACTCAGGGTCAGTATCAGTCCCCTTGGATGTAGTGGGGATTCAGAGTTAGTGTCAGTCCCCTTAGATGTAGTGGGAGTCAGTGTCAGTCTCAATCCCCTTGGATGTAGTGGGACTCAGGGTCAGTATCAATCCCCTTAGATGTAGTGGGACTCAGGGTCAGTATTAATTCCTTTGGTTAATGTGGGGACTCAGGGTCAGTGTCAATCCCTTTGGATATAGTGGGACTCTGGGTCAGTATCAATCCCGTGTATGTGGTGGGACTCAGGGTCAGTATCAATCCCCTTGATTGATGTGGGGACTCAAGGTCAGTATCAATCCCCTTAGATGTAGTGGGACTCAGGGTCAGTATTAATTCCCTTGGTTAATGTGGGGACTCAGGGTAAGTATCAATCCCCTTGGATGTAGTGGGGACTCAGGGTCAGTATCAATACCCTTGGTTGATGTGGGGACTCAGGGTAAGTATCAATCCCATGTATGTACTGGGACTCAGGGTCAGTATCAATGCTGTGTATTTAGTGGGACTCAGGGTCAGTAACAATGTCCTTAGATGGAGTGGGGACTCAGGGTCAGTATCAATCCCCTTGGATTTAGTGGGGATTCAGGGTAAGTATCAGTCCCCTTAGATGTAGTCAGAGTCAGTGTCAGTATCAATCCCATGGATGTAGTGGGACTCAGGGTCAGTATCAATGCCGTGTATGTAGTGGGACTCAGGGTCAGTGTCAATCCCCTTAGATTGAGTGGGGACTCAGAGTCAGTATCAATCCCCTTGGATGTAGTGGGACTCAGGGTCAGTATCAACCCCTTTAGGAATCCCTGCCTGGTTGTGGAGCAGCGTCAGGTGGTTGAGCAAAGACAGCGGGATTGCGGTTGGGTTGTGACTCTCGGTGCAGGCGGTGTTACGCCGGGAGGAAGCGTGAGGCGCGGCAGGGGCTGCGAGGGGACGGCTGAGGAGAAGCCGGCTGCGTTGCTTCCTTCGCAGGGTTGGATGGGGACTGCCAGGAGTTCATCGTCGTGGGAAGAAAGCAAGAGGACGGCGTGGGACCCAGGCCACGGGCGGGACGAACCCGCGCCGTCCCCTCCGTCCCCACAGCGAGGCGGCTGGGTTTCCGCGCTCTTTCCCGCTCCGATCCGCTGACCGCGTAGTCGCGTGACAAACACGGGGTCCCCGCCGCGCGTCGTCGTGGGATCCGCGAGGTCAGTCGTTTGGCCTGGAGACGGAGGCGTCGCGAGGTGGAGACTCGCGTTTTTACTCCGATTTTCTAGCACGGTGAAAACGAATAGTCACTCAGTGCGGTGAAAACGAATAGTCACTCAGTGAGGTAAAAACGAATAGTCACTCAGTGAGGTAAAAACGAATAGTCAGTCACAGCGCAGCGAAAACGAATAGTCACTCAGTGAGGTAAAAACAAATAGTCAGTCACAGCGCGGTGAAAACGAATAGTCACTCAGTGAAGTAAAAACGAATAGTCAGTCACAGCGCAGCGAAAACGAATAGCCACTCAGTGAGGCAAAAACGAATAGTCACTCAGTGCGGTGAAAACGAATAGTCGCTTTTTTTCCCGTCCTCTTCTCCAGCACCGACATTTGGGATTCCGCCTTCCGCCCGGCGGGGAGTGAGATTCGCAGGCAGTACGAAGACGGAATCACCGGTTTCCCCCCAAATTTTATCCTCCTTTCGACGAGGTCGCGAGCCCGCGACTGCTGTGCACACGAGCCTGTCCGCAAATGAATGGACGCAGAGGCGTCGACCCCAAGACAAAGCGCGTCAGGCACAGAGCGAGGAAAACCGAAATTTCCCAGAGTCCAGGAATTAAAGACGGGCCTGGACTCGGAGGGGACACTCGTCCCGCCATCGTTGAAACGAGACCAATTCTCCAGTGTTCAAGTGAGAATAGTTCTGTCAGTCACTCAAATAACAATGAAATTTAAAATCCCATACTCAGTTCTGTAAGTCACTCAAATAACAGTCGAGATTCGAAATCTCATACTCATTTCTACAGGTGAAATAGCAATCAAGATCTGAAATTTCATAGTTCTGTAAGTCATTCAAATAGCAACCGAGATTAGAAATCTCATAGTTGGTTCTGTAAGTCATTCAAAGAGCAATGGAGTTTTGAAATCCCACAGTCAGTTCTGTAAGTCATTCAAATAACAATCGAAAAGTGCAATCTCACAGTTCTGTAAGTCAATCAAATAGCAATCGAGATTCAAAACACCATAGTTCTGTAAGTCATTCAAATAGCAATCAAGATTCGAAAGATCATAGTTTTGTAAGTCATTGAAATATCCATCGAGATTTGAAAACTTATACTTCTGTAAGTCATTCAAATATCCATCGAGATTTTTAAATCTCATAGTCAGTTCTGGAAGTCATTCAAATAGCAATCAATATTTGAAATCCCAAAGTCAGCTCTATAAGTCATTCAAATACCAATGGAGACTTCAAGCCTCATAGTTCTATAAGTCACTCAAATTGCCTCAAGGTTTGAAATCCCATAGTCAGTCTGTAAGTCATTCAAATAGCAATGGTATTTGAAATTCCATAGCCAGTTCTTTAGTCATTCAAATAGCAATTGAGAATTGAAATCTCCTAGTTCAGTAAGTCATTCAAATAGCAATCAAGATTTGAACTCCCATATTCAGTTCTGTAAGTCATTCAAATACCAAAAGAGATTAGAAATCCCATAATGAGTTCTGTAAGTCACTCAAATAGCAATAGACATTTGAAAACTCATAGTCAGTTCTGTAAGTCATTCAAATAGCAATCGGGATTTGAAATCTCATAATCAGTTCTGTAAGTCATTCAAATAGCAATCGGGATTTGAAATCTCATAATCAGTTCTGTAAGTCATTCAAATAGCAATAGAGATTAGAATCCCATAGTCAGTTCTGTAAGTCACTCTCCTGTCTACAACCCATCTATCTGTGTATTTATCTATCATCCATCTCTCTATCTTCTATCTATGAGAGATATCTGTGCTGGATCTTGGAGGATTATGGTGGTGGAGAAGGAGTGAGTAATGGGTTAATCTGATTAAAACACAATATATACAGAACGGAAGTCCCAAGACAAAACCCTTTGGATAATCAATAGTCACTCGATTAATATTCATCAATATTCACTCAATTAATATTCATTAATATTCACTCAATTAACGTTCATCAATATTCACTCAATTAATGTTCATTAATATTCACTCAATTAACGTTCATCAATATTCACTCAATTGATGTTCATTACTCAATTAATGTTCATCAATATTCACTCAATTCACATTCATCAATATTCACTCAATATTCATCAGTATTCACTCAATTAATGTTCATTATTCACTCAATTAATGTTCATTAATATTCACTCAATTCACGTTCATCAATATTCACTCAATTAACGTTCATCAATATTCACTCAATTAACGTTCATCAAAGTTCACTCAATTAACGTTCGTCAATATTCACTCAATTAACGTTCATCATATTCACTCAATTAATAAAATGAAGGCCAGGAGGGGAAAACAGGTCTTTTCTTGGGGATGGGCAGCAGGGGCAGCTGGAGGGACACCAGGAAGGGGGATGAGGGCGAATGGCGAAGCGTTTTGTCTTTATTTATGCAGCGGTGGGAGGGGCGGATGACACGAGGAAAGGGTGAGGGAGGTGACCTCGGGGGAATATTTCGCACCCGTGAACAAAAGCGGAAAACCCTCGCGGTGTCCCGTGTCACCGCCCCTCGCGTCACCCGCTCTTCAGGGCGCTGCTGCTGTGGACTGGGACCCGCGTACCCGCCAGGACAGAAGCCCGTTCTCGCTCGCGGCTGCGTAGTATTCCTTCCTTAACCGGCTGGTCAGTGGTGGGGCGTCTGGACTCCTCCCTTTCCCGAGGTCTGTTGCTCCATCAACAAACCCTGGGCACAGGCTGAGCTGTGCAGGCCGAGCTCGCGGGAAGACAGAGGACAGATGGACGGACAGAAGGCAGAGAGATGGGACGGACAGGACGCCGTCCGTCCTCCACCTCCAGGGCCTGAGGGTTGTGAACGCTGGGGTTTTGAGGGACGCACAGGAGTGCGGCGCCCATGTGTCCCGGCAGCAGCCTGCAGAGGCCACGCCGGGCAGAGGCCGCCATCTTGAACCCTTGCGTGCTGAGTGAGTCCTCCACCTGGCTGGGAGGGGCCGTCTGGAAGCCTGGTCCTCCCGTGTCCCCTTGGGGTCACTGCACCTGGGGCAGCTGCCTGTCCTGGAATCCGTCCCACGCCACAGAGGGGAGGAGCACGGCGCCATAAAACGCACCCCAGAGCCCTCACGGCCACGCTGAGCCCGGGGGTTGTTGACCGGCTGTGTGACCGACACGCCAGAGTTCCACACAGGACTGCGTTCCACGCAGGAGCTAAAGGTGACAAGATCGGTCTCCTCGGGACCCTGGAGCCTGGGCAAATAACCCGGACTGGAAATTCATTTCCTCCTCCTTTGCAGGTGGAATTAGTGAAGGGGCACAGGAAGGAGCGCACTCAAAGCACGTGTTTGTTTCTTTAAGACAGCTGTTCAACAATTTGCACTGTGCCATCGAAACCCCGATGGCTTAAAAATCCTACATTCAGGCTTAAAAGGGAAGAACGTCACACATATTCACTTTATTAACTTCCCCCTCTACATTGAATCTTAAAAGGGAAGAGGCCAGACATAAGGTGTAGCTTTCTAGATCCTAGCTTCCTGCAGCTAGGACCAATGTCCTAAAGTTTCCACCACCTCCCAAACTAGAACCACTATGTAGATACCAAGCCTTCTAGGCATGAACCTGTGGGAGACATTTCACATTCTTACCATAACTCACCCCTTATCTCATGGGGATACATTCCAAGACCTTCCAGTTCATGCCTGAAACTCAGATAGTACTGAATGTATACATGCTATAATTTTTCCTATACAAACAGGAAAATTTCATACCTTTTCTGCCTTAACTAAGCACTTATCACAAGCTGTGTCCATGCCTTTTGCGCCTTGAAGTACGTCAGCAACATGAACATGAGTTCCTTTTCCTTTTCAGAGGTAGAGCATTTGTTCATTCCACAGACAGTAGCAACCCAGCAGACAACTTGTCCTTTATTAAGTCAAGAACTTTCACCTTTTCACTTAAAGTAAGTACTTTATGGTTTGCTTCTCTTTCACGTATCTTGAATTTCCAACATCACAACTCTTGCGCTTTGGAGCCACTACTAATAAGGGTCTCTTGAATACAAGTATTGTGATACCACAACAGTCAGTCTAATAGCAGAGATAGGCACTAAGTGACGAACGGGGGCATCACACGGTGCTGTCAACTGGACAATGGGGTGGTTCCCATCCTAAGCAAGATGAAGAGATTTCATCACACTACTCAGAACAGCACACAATTCAAATCTCATAAACCATTGTCTCTGGAGTTTTTCCATTTCTTTAGGTTAGCCCCTGCCTATGCCTTTCAGTCTAGAGTCTCCTTGGGCCGATACACAATGAAGAATTTTTTAAAAGCATGATCTGTGACAATGCCTATGAAGGAAGTCGATGAAGCATTTCCACTCTAGTGTGGATCTGGATCTGGCCATCGAGAGTAGATGCCCCCAGGTTATCTCTAAAGCATTTTATCAAAACAGATCACGTCACTTACCAAAGCTCTTCTCCTCCTACCAAACAAAACTGAAGAGGGGCCATCCAGATGGTCAGTGCTCATAACAATCCAGGTGCCAAATGCTGCCACTGCTTGTACTGGTAAACTAGGTTTTACTGGAATACAGCCACACCGGCTTGTTTACCTTGTCTCTGCTGCTTTTTATGTTACATCAGCAGTGAACACAGAGCCTGCAAAGCTAAAAACGTCAGCCAGCTCCTTTGCAGAAGAAAAGGCTTCCCAATACTTACTTACATAACAGCAGCATACAATTTGGGGGGCACTGAAGGCTCAGAAATACACATTAGATAAACTACGTGTAGGGTAAGTCTACAAAACCAAACAAATACAAGAAAACCAAAGCGTTTACACATTTCCTTACGTTTGGTGCTATCTTTCTTTCTAGGAATGTGTGGAAGGAATTTTTCGTCATGCATCATTATTTAAATTTTTATAAAGCTTGAAGTTTCAAAAGCGATTCTGCTATTAAAAAAAATTCAGTATGTCCTGGCCTTCCTGTGACGCGGAGGAACAGAAATTTTGTCTATGATTTATTCATCTCATGCTTCCTTGGCCATAAACATCTAACTGTAAAATAAACAGCTATCTCGAAATATATATGCAAATAGGAGCTCATTCTTCTCCTGATATGATTTGCATTAAGCAGAATCATTTCCCAGAATCAATTCAAAGGGTATTTGATTTTAAGCCCTTATTATAGTAGTTGTTCTAGAAGTCAGCTCATACATAAAAGAAACAGGTCCTTTATTAATTTATTCAAAGATTTCTGCAGGCTGACAATTGAAGCTCCAAATGCAATGAGTTCAACAATAATGTCAGCTGCTTTGATAATAAAAGCACTATTTACTTAGAAATAACACTAAAAAAGGTTAAAATATGTTCCAAAGGCATGATGGAAGTTTGGCTATAACAAATTTCCCCTGCACTACGATAGATACTACTTTTCCAAGAAATTCTTATAAGAATTGACAGACATCTCCTCTGATGAAGGTTTAATCCTCAACATTTATTTTTGGATACCTGGAGGTACCAGATTCTGAAGTCGTTAGAAAAGTCTTCATCAAGCTGGTACTGCAGCTCAGTGGCAAAACACTTGCCTCGCATGTACAAAGGCCCTGGGTTTGATTCCAGCACCACAGAAGGGGAAAAAGTCTTTTAAGTGGGCTGAGCAATTTCTAATGCAAAAGCAACAGAATTAATAAATCCAAGGTACAAAGAGTTGAACAAGAACTAGGAAACTCCTTTGTCTCTTGTAAAATTATTTAAAGATTCAGTATTTGGAGTCATCATTTAGCTACAGAATTGCCTGATAAAGTGAAAGCATTTTATTGAAAAGACTTGCATTGTAGAAAAATGAGGTTGACGACATTTATTGACATTAAAAATATGCATTTTTCTGCATTGAGGTTGTGCCAGGAAGAGAATCTTAGGTTTTCAAAGTGACAAGGGGTCGTCAAAGAGGAACCTAATTCCACTTTTTTTACTTGCCAAATGTGTTTTTCCCTCTTGCGGTATAGATTTCAAAGACATGTTGGACTGATTTCTCGAAAGAAACCTGCATGGACTATTTCTGTAATAGGAGAAAAAGTTGGATGGTTTCATTGGCAAAACAAGTCATATAAAGAAGTTCCTGGGCTGGGGTTTAGCTCAGTGGTAGAACATGTGCTGGCCATGTGTGAAATGCTAGGCTCACTCCCAGCACCACAAAAAAGAAAGGAAAAAGAAAATCCTAACAGAGAAAGCATCCTCAACATTAGCTGCCATTAAGAATCTCCTACAAAGGTTTTAAAGTCCTCATGCCAGGTCACGTCTTGGTCCAGTTACACCTGAACCTCAGGTAAAACCCAGGCATCTGTATTTGTGAAATCTACCATCCCCTGTGCACCACTGTATTTCAAGGTTGTGAACAGAAAGTAGTGAAGGGGAAGATGTGTGAGAAAAAAATCTCAACGTGTGAGCATTAATCGCTTCATAACGATGGTTTCTCAAAATATATCTTGAAAATCTTTCTTTGAAATCTACCACTGTGGCCAAGAAGACTTCAAGCTCTTCCTCTTCCTTCTCTTCTTCCTCTTCTTCTGTATTACCTTAAATTTCATTTTTAGAAAAATAGCTTTATTCAGATGTAATTCACATATCATACAATCCACTCATTTAAGTAAAAATCCAATGGTTTCTACGATATTCACTGACTTGTGCAACCACCACCACAATTTTGGAGCATTTTTACCACCCAAGAAAGAAATTCCATGGTCATTAGCAGTCACTCCCAATTTCTTTTTCTAGACCACTACCTGTGCTACCCCTCAAGCCCCCAGACCCAAACAATCACTTACCTACTATCTACTTTCTCTCTCTCTCTCTCTCTCTCTCTCTCTCTCTCATATCTTGAATTACCAAGACTTCGGAGTCCTTAATAACAAGCCAACATGAGTCATTTTATAATTTCTTGCCAAATTTGGTACTAGGAATATGGCAGAGTTGGGGAGGATGCCCCAGAATTTTATAGCAACAAGTTTAAATAAGTGAAAAAGATGGAGGTCAGACTCTGAGCTCAGAGATGGAACAGTTGTACCAAACTGTGAGGGCACCAAGTGAAGGAGTCACACACAGACAGCCAGCTCCCTAGAAAGCAATACTAACCTGAAAACGCATTCTTTTCAAGAAAGTGAGAAGAAGGATTTCGAAATACAAATAACTGCTATTTGATGAAAATTGAAAATTCAGACCAGATAGTTAGCAAGTGCGCAATATTAAAATTCATTCCTAAATGAAATCTTTAGAATCACTGTGTGCAGCCACCACGGCGCTAAAACAGAATACCATGTGACAACCACTGACCGTCTCTCCTAGTTTCATGGGTGAAGGAAAGACTGCATTCATTCTGATTAAACGGTCCCAGAAAAGGTAATTTACTACATGTGGGTGAGCATTTTGTCATCCAGGGAAAATTCATTTCCCAGGCACACACTCCACCACAAAACCTACCATGGTTGGCAGCATGTGTCGTCCTCATGAGTGACTTTGGGGAGCTGCCAGGTCCCTCATATGACAAAAATGCCTTAGACCTCGTGTTTTGGCTGTGAGTTAAGCAGGGGGAGTCCTTCCAGAGATGGCATTTTCAAATACCATTTCAAGATACATTGCCATTTGGGGCGGCAGAACCAAGAGGGAGGCACTTCAGAAGGCAATGGGGATAAAAGACGGTTTTCAGGGTTCACGTGGATTCTGGCAAAGGAAAAGCCTCACTTGGCCATTGGCTTGGAAAACAGTTTTGGAAACAGAAGAAATTAAACATGACTCACTGAGCTGATCACCGAGACACACACTGTGAATCATTACACAAGATGGGCTCCCAGTACAATAAAAAGACCAAGGTGCTGCCAAGTATAAACTTTATTCCGAGTCATTATATGCTTGTCTTCAGAGGCAAAGATACCGCTTGCTGGATTTTTTCCCTCTGCATGAATATGACAGGGAATGTAAGTGTACCTTGAGTTCTCACATATTTGGAGGTTCTTGAATATTTGGGATTGTTCAAGACACTTAGCACACTGCTCAGTAAACTTTGCTCACATTTCCACCAGCTCAAGATTTCTTACAGCTAGGTTTGCCAGATAAAACACAGGATGCTGAGTTAAATTTCAACTTCAGATAAATGAATTTTTTCAGAATGAGTCTATTTCAAACACTGCATGAGATACACCTGCCCTGAAAGGTGACTCACTGCTATCCTAAAACTCGAATAAAGTAAAGCCCCATGTATTATTTTCTCAACTGGATAATCCAGCTTGTGTCAACTGAGTTGTGCTCCCCCACCCCCAAATTCATGTGTCACAGCCATAGCCGCTATATGGCTATATTTGGAGATAGCCTTGCCTGGGAGATGACAAAGGTCCAGTGAAGTCACAGGATGGGGGTCTAATCCTATAGACCCGGTGCCCTTTCAAGAAGAGGAAAAGCTATCAGCATACCCTCTGTCTCTACCATATGGAGACTTGCCAAGAAGGTGGCCTGTGTGCAAGCTAGGAGGAGAGCCACTACCACAAACTAATCCAGCTGCACCTTCTTCTTAGATCCCTGGTTTCCAGAGCTGTGAGTAAAATAATTTTCTGTTTTTTAAGGCATCCCGGTCCATGATGTACTGTTATGGCATCCTGAGCTGACTAATAATACCCATAGCATTTTTTAATGTTCTTTGTTCTATTTTACTTTTATTCTCTTTTTTCTTTGTTTATTGGTTTATCTATTCATTTATTCATATGTACATACATTGTTTGAGCCATCTCTCCTGCCCCCCACCCCCTCACTTCCAGGCAGAACCTGTTCTGCCCTCTTCTCCCATTTTGTTGAAAAGAAGACACAAGCAATAATAAGAAAGGCGCAGCATTTTTGCTAGTTTGAGATAAAGATAGCTATACAGAGAGATTCCTAGCATTGCTTCCATGCACGTGCGTATTACAACCTGAATTCGTTTGTCTCTACCAGACCTCTTCACTACTTGTGAATGACAAGATTTCATTCTTCTTTGTGTCACCCATAGCATTTTTATTAGTGTATATTAATTGTACAAAAGAGTTTTATTGTGATACTTACATGCAAGCATGTAATGTGCTTTGAGCAGATTCAATGCCTCTGCTATTCTTTCATATCCCTTTTCTCTCCCCTTTTAAACATGATTTTTAACAGGTTCAACAACAGTTGTTAATTTCTAAGATATTACTGGAATGAACCACTTTCTAAGATAATACAAAAGTAACAGACATCTTTCTTCTTAGCTATGAAGAGGAAGCACACCCAAGGAAAAGATTTAAGCCTTAGGGAGGAATTTGTGACCAAAGGCAAACATAAATAGAGTGATCTGTGAAGACTATGGCTGAGAAGGCACAAAATATGACGTAAGTCACATTAGACTGTTCACAGACTGTCAACTACAAAGCCTGACCTGATTAGTCACAAGGGGTCATTATGGTGCCCTTCTTCACATGTCTCCAATGGTTCCATCCTTGTCTGAGGCCACCTGCCACCATCCCGTATTTTCCCTAAACCTAATTTTCAGTCATTTGACCCAGCCATGGGTATGGTAGTGCATCTCTTTGTTTCTAAATGCACTTAAGAAGAAGCCTTGCAATAGCACGCAAAGTTAAATGATGGTTTTATATAGAAGTTCATATCCTCAGAAAAGAGGGTAGGTTGGGTCGAAAATATATGCTTGTTACTGTATACATTTTTCAGATAAAAGTTCTTATTTAAAGGCTGTCAGCAGAAAATACAGCTGCTAGTTCTGAGCATGGATGCAAAGAGATAGAGGGTAGGAATTCCAGAACAGGATGTTTGTTGGTCCTGAGATTTGGGACTCTTAGGTGCAAAAGTGGTTAATAATATTTTATATCTTCAAGACAAAACAAGAATGAATAAGTTTAATTACACTTGACACCAAATATTATGGATCACTCTATATTATAAATTATACATTCTGTATGTACAATATGATATCTATTTACATATATGAGACAGAGAAGCCCAATTGCCAAAAATTTAAATGCTAGGACCACATACCATCTTCACAAGGAAACTAAAATGAAACAAGACCCATTGTTGGTGCTCAGGAGAGTCAAATTACTAAATTGCTAAACTCTTGTTTGTGCAGTGAAAGGTTAATTCTAGGTAGAAAGATTTTCTTTCCCGATATCAAATAGTTTTGCCTAACATGGCTATAGTAGATCACTCAGGCTGTTATAGCAAAATGCAATAGACTAGGTAATTTACAAGATTTATTGCTATCCATTCTAGAGTTTGGAAGTCCAAAGGAACTCTCTGGGGTCTTTTTTATAAGGACTCTAATCCTATTCATGATGCCCCACACTCATGACCTCATAACCTGACAAAGACCCCACCTACCATTAACATGAAAGCAGATAAAACACAAATGCAGATACAACTAAATGCTTGCTGAATCCCTAGCTATGTTTAGGGGATGAGGACCATTATACAAAGTGGATTTAATTTCACTCTTGAATGTTGTTAACTGGCTTGTCCCCAAGTGTGATATGGCTGGGAATATCCTTCATCTTATAATCTATTTCTTCTCCTGCACTAAAATGCAGTTGGTTTTATAGTTTCTATTTCATAGAAGATGCCTTGAGGGTCCTAGACATGAAGTTAAATTTTTATGTGACTCTAGTACCTAAAGATGTAGAATTTTCTACCCCTCTGAGCTATTCCGGACTTTTTTCTACAGAGTGCTAGGAATGACAGATTTGGCAGGACAGTAGACTGCTAGCACATTCTGTTCTCTTATGAACTTCTGAAAGTACAATTATTTAGAGTTTATTCTTTGAGAATGGCTGTTAAGTATTTCATAAGTTAGTTTTTAAAGCCTGGTTTAAATAACTTCTTTCTCCAGGCTTATGCAGTTTGTAGATATAAGAATTTTCATTTTGGATTTGTTCTGGTTGTTGTCCATATTAATAAGGCAGCAAAAAATCTAGAAGGGCAGTTCCAGCCTTTTCGCTATCCTCAGATGACTACATCTTCCCTTCTTGGAACTTTTGTTAGTCAGCTTTTTGTCACTATAACAAATGCCTTAGAAAATTAATTTATGAAGAGAAAAGGTTCATTTTGGCTCACAGTTTTGATGGTTTCAGTCCACGATCAGTTGGCCTTGTTGCTTCTGGGCCTGTCATGAGGTAACACACAATGCAGAAGTTCATGGTGGAACAAAACCAGATCCCTGTGGCTGAGAAATGAAACAAAAGAGAGAGAGAAAGAGAGAGAGAGAGAGAGAGAGAGAGAGAGAGAGAATATCCTAAAATGCATTCCTTTTTCTTTGATTAGAATTTTCAAGCAGTTAAATTGCTTCCTGTTCTTCAGCCACCACTATGGCCTTACAAGAAGTCTATTTTTGATTTTTAAAAAGAGAAATCTAAACACTTGATGATAAACAGGAATTAAGACAAAACTTTTTTAAAAGGGGTAGCTCTCCTATGGTGGACCATTTTTCCCTAGTGTTGGAGTCATCTGTATCGCACAGGACAGTGCACAAAGGGTAAGGGAAGATATAATATCACAAAGGTATAAAACTGTTCTAGACTTAACTGGGCCTTGGAAACCAATGCTGGCTTTGTCTTAACATGGTAATAAAGACACCGAAAGAAATGCTCTCTACAAGTGAAGCCACGAAACATCTGCAAGCCTGAGGTCAAAAGTAGCTTTCCTTCAGGCAGAATACTAACAGTTGAACCAAAGAACATCATCTCTGTATCAAGCCTTGCTGTGCTATCATGTTTGTGTTGTTATTTAAAACAGTATCTTTACTTAAATTTTTGTATTCCTGTCTTACCTCTCTCACAAGATTATTAAGTGACGGAAAAACCCAGGCCTTACACTTATTTGTGTGCTTCAATGTGAATGTGACCATCTCATGGATGAATCTGTTTAATAATGCACTTGATCATGATGATTCTCTATTCATCTGAGATGCAGCCATGATGATTTTTGAGATAGTCACACTGTAATTAAAATCAAAGTTACTGGATGTGATGTTACCCTTTCTAAATAACTTTATGTAGAGAAGATAATATGACAAAGATCCTATATTAGACAGGAAGAGATGTGCTATACACAGATATTTCATTTTAGAATTTATGAAAATTCTAGAAAAAAGTAACTGATGTCATGGAAATTTATAGCTGGACAGATGATGATTAATATTCTTTTTATCTCTTTGATTTCATAATGGATCAAGTGAAATCTCAAAAGTTAAGTTAGGTGCCCCAAATTGCATAGCTCTTACAAGCAGAAAATACTAGAAGGCAGTCAATAAGCTCCCCATAGTAGGGCTTTTCAATTTTGGTACAGTTAACATTTGGGACCAGACAATTCTTTATTATTAGAGCTGTCCTGTGCATTGCAGGCTATTTAGCAGCATCGTTGTCCTCTATGCAGCAGATGCCAGTAACCATGTCCCCTTGCCACATGCATACCTCCACTTCTTTGCTGCTGCTTTTCTCCATTTCACTTATGAGACCCAGATGTCAGCCTCTCCATATACTGCCGTAAGATTCTCATAGTCTGTGTGTGTTTGCCCACACAGACTTGAGTAAATCCAACCACAACCCTCCTCTTTATTCCATCTCCCTTGTAAAACACTTTCTGACAGCTGCCTACATTCTTCTGAAAGTTGAACTTGACACCCATGGAGGAACCAAGTCTTATGGTCTTAAAAGTAATAACCTGAGTATTGAACACTACAACTCATGCTTGGTACAAATATTGGGTTTAAAATCAGGCGGGCTTAGACATATGTCAAGGCTTTGGCTTTCATTGGCTTCTGAAGCTCAGTTATGTTCTGGTTGTGTGATCACAGGTTGCCTAACACAGATGTATAGCCACTGGTAAAATCAAGATCATAGTATCAGATACCTAGGAAGATGTTGAAGAGTATAAAATGGCATGCATAGAGCAATTGGGCAGAACATGCAACATACAAAGCAGCCAAAAGAACATATTCTCATGGTTATAATGAGGAATTCCTGTACATGAAGGTTCTTAAATGCAAAACCACTGTTTGGACTATTTTAGATGAACTTACATTCTAAACCTAAGGTGTGATAGAGCAATTGTCAAATGATTTTCATCACTAATACTTGAAATTTTCCTTCTGGTCATATTGAATTTTTTTTTAATTCAGTCTTCAGGAAACAATCTTTGTGTTCTCTAACCCTGAAGCTTTCCAATCATTATCTTTCATTCGGTCCCATACCTTAAGATACTGGAGAAAGTGCTCAATTGAGATATTTTACCATCTATGCTTGGGAGCAGGGAAGATGCTGCTTCTGTAAAGATAAGCCAGTTTTCAAATGCCTGCTGTTTACTACTACAATTGACTTTCCAGAAAGCAACTAGATGTGGACTGCTCTCCTTGTAGGGACTCTCAGTTTCATAGAACAGGACATAACCAATATCGGCAGGCACAACATTCCAATAACTTGGAGAAACAATTAAAATGCAGCTCCTTGGGAGAGTGAGTTACAAAGTCAGAAATTATATGAAGCCAAGAAAAGGAAATAAAGAAATGATTATGGATTTCCCACTCCCTGTGGTTGAAAGTGAAAAAGGCTTTGAGTTTAGAGAACTGGTGAGAGTCTAAAAATGTGCTCTATGCAGAGACCCCAAGGAAGAATGAGTCTTGTCAACAAACATTCTTGGCCAAAGCAGGACACACAGTTGGATAGTCCCAGTGAAACAGACCTGCTGAGCGTAATGGGGAAGTTGAACGGAGGCAACAATGAGGGCTGAAAGGGATCTGAAAAATGCTGAGGAAGGGGCCTCCAAGCACAGAGAGCTGGCAAAGTCAATTGAAGCCAGAGAGGGTGTCTGACGATCTCAACCCAATGTCAGATACAGCATGGACAGAGAGCCTTCCCTCAAAGAGTGAGATAACTGCACGATAGAATTGTAAGGACTTCAGATCACTGTGCAAACATCTCTAGTAGCTTCCATCACACAGACGGTACCAAACTCCAAGGCGGAAAGCAAGATTTTAAATGTAAATGGTACAGCCACTTCATATAAACAGTCTCCTTCCTATAAATAGCCCAGTCACTTGCTGTACATGGTCCAGCCACCTCTTCTAAATGGTCTTGCTTCTTACATGCTTCCTGCCCAGGTTTGTCTTCGAATATGGTAAGAACCATTCTTTGTTTCATTACCCCTTGTGCATGAATCCTATATCCAACTGCTTAATAGGTCTTGAAGGTCACTTTACTTATTTCTACGGGAACATCATCTCCTTACTGAGTCCCTGTCCACCCCCATCTCCAGCTCCGCCCAACCTTCGCTGTCCCCTACGCCAGTTTACCCTTTGTACAGAACTTACCCTAATGAAACATTCTACACTAATTTCTGTCAATCTCTATGGGAAGCTCCAAAATGGGCAGACTTGTTTTTTACCATAATCCCATTAGAGAGTAGCCATGCATCACTTAATTATGAGAAGGCACTGTGAGAAATAGGCCATTAGGCAATTTCATCCTCATATGAACACCGTAGAGTGTACTTACACAAATGTAAGTGACAGAGCCTATTACATAGATAGGTTTTACCGCACACCCAATTGTTCCTAGACTACAAACTGGTACAGCACACTACTATACTGAATACTGTAGGCAATTGTAACACAACAATGTTTGTGCATCTAATCAGTTTTATTTAAATAAGCATCACAACAGACAGGTGAATAATTCACTGTACTACAACATTATGATGGCTATAAAGTCACTAGACAATAGAAATTTTTCTACTCCATGGCATCAGTCAGCTTTCCATTGTTGTGATAAAATGACTGAGACAAATGACTTAAAAGGAGGAAAGATTTATTTTGTCTCACAGTTTCAGAGGTGCAGTCCATGGTTTCTTGGCCCCATCCCTGTGGGTCTGTAATGAGGCACAATACCATGGAAGGGAGCTCAGGGTAGAACAGAACAGCTTACCCTACGGCAGCCAGGATACAGATCGAAAGACCAAGAGAAAGAATGAGCTGAGAACGAATTATGTCCTTCAAGAGCACATCTCCAATGACCTATATCCTCCAATTAGACCCCACCTCTTAAGTCTCCACTAGCTCCCAAGAGCCTGTTATGTTATGAATCCACCCATGGATTAATGCATTGGTGAGATCAGAGGCCCCACCTCTGAATAATGTTGCATTGGGAACCAAGTCTTTAACAAATGACATTTTGGGGGACAGTTCAGATCCAAACCATAACATCCATTATAATTTTATGTGATCACCATGGTAAATATAGTTTGCTGCTGACTGAAACAGCATTAAGCCATGCATGACTGTACCAGTATACATAATGTAAGAGCTTAATAAAGAGTCACTTAGTGAATGAATTAGACCTGAAATAAGGTCAAATCCAGGATAATCTCACCAAAGGAAGGAAAGAATGTATACAAACCCAAGTCTAGCCTTGGTACACTAGGCTTGGAGATGTCAAATAGGAAAATCTCTCTCTAGCTTCACTGTAGAGACCAAATATGGGCTAGAGAACCAGATTGTAAGAGCAAGGCAGAGGTAGCAGAGCAACTAGACAAGAGTAGAATATTTTGTGAATAGAATGATTTGGAATTGACCTTTGTTGGATGTTGGAGAACATACTGGATGCATGAATGGATGGAGGTATGGCTGTAGAGCCTAATGATCTGTGGTGTCCATCGTTATGGCAAACAGCTACTAGATCAGGAACACCCAGGACAATACAACCACAGATATGGGTACATGCCTAATATTTGCAAATATTCTCAGCCTCTAGAGAAGGTGAACTTCTGATGTAAGGAAGAGTTGACACCAGCAAACAGGTAGGGTAGCCTTTCGGTGAGGCAGGTAGCAAGACAACCTGAATGTGCTTATATATAATGTACTATTCTATCTGTTACTGGTACTTAAACTGCTTTTGTTGAAAAGCACAGACTCCTTACTTGGACTCACAAATTAACTAAAAAGGGAAGAAAAGCCTTTGCACCCAGTTTCTGTTCTTTGCTCTGAGCAGTTCTCTCTGCAGTCACTTTGCAATCACCTTGGAACCCAGGAAGGGCAGGACTTACCAATATCATGTTTGTAAGGAGGAATGGAAAAAAACTGCCCTCGAAGAAAGGAACAGCAGACCCCCTCAGGACAGATCACCTGCTAGGTAACAAAGACTTGTTTATCCTGACCAGATCATTCCTTACAAGCAATAACAGGGATAACTTCTCTGGAACCCCTCTGCAAACAAAGACTGAGATATGACCAACCCCGCCAAACCTGTGCCTGGGACTGTTTAACTATGCATACCTTTTGCCCCCTATTCCTATTTTTTTTCTACCTAAACCTAAAGCTCATGTTTGTACCACAAAGATGGCAGAAGATGGACTGAAGTACTTTATCTTTTCCTGTGGCTGCCTGTGCTGTGTAATAAATCTCCTTTCTCTGCCCTTCATCATGACTGGGCTCTTTATTTAGCATGTTGGAGTTGAGTGGCTGGACCTGATACATGGAAGGGCTGGAGTTTGAGCCTGGGACCTAAAGTTCTGGTTTTATACCTTCCAGGCTTTAGTTTTGAATACAATTATAAAAGCATAATGACATTTTAGTTAATGACAGATTGCATGGACAATGATGGTCTCAATTAGTGACATTGTAGCCATCTTTGTTTGTACCAGTACATTCTGTGATATTTACACAATGACAAATTCTCCCAAGGATACAGGTCTCAGACCTCATCACAATCGTTGAGGGGTTTATGGCTGTGTTTTTTAAAATATGCAATATTTGAGGGAATAGTGAAAAAAGAGTGAGCTCTTGTCTGATGAAATTGATAGTTCAAAGTTTGCTAAGACCATACTTAGTTTTGACAGTTTGCTAGAAAGATGCATAGAATGCACTGAAAGCTATTTTTGTTCATGATTGTGGTTAATTACAGAGAAAGAGTACAGATTAAAAATCAGCCCAGGAATGAAGAGCATAAGGTAGAAAAGTCACAAATGAGCAATTTCCAGTAGTTCTTACCTTGTAGAGTATGGGCAGCATCACTTTCTGGTTTTGATATGTGACAGCATGCATGGAATACGACAACCAGGACACATACCTGAGCTTTGAGTGCTCTATCAGATAAAACTAGTTGACTAACCATAGAGCTGAACTCCATCTCCAGCGCCTACAGAGATCAACTGATGGTGTGTGACCCTACAACACACATTGCGTTTGGTGTGGCCAAACTAATGACACTGTTGTAGATAAACAAAATCACTGAGGTGTGGCCTAAAGATCCTGTGCTAAATCGTATTGTTCTTATGTGGCTGGCCCAATGCCTTCAAATAAATGAAGACATTGTTAGGAAACAAGACATTCCCAATGCTCAGAGATGACCTCCCAGGAGCCAAGATCAAAGGCTATACCTCTTTTTAAGCAGGATTGACTGTGTTAATACCCACTA
Organism: Castor canadensis; assembly: GCF_047511655.1. Taxonomy (NCBI): domain Eukaryota; kingdom Metazoa; phylum Chordata; class Mammalia; order Rodentia; family Castoridae; genus Castor; species Castor canadensis. The sequence continues at coordinate 78,263,626 of NC_133397.1, read as the reverse complement.
TGTACAATGGTTCTTTAAAAACATAGACTATCAACTGAGTATTAGAGAAGTGACAAGTAATCAGAAATAAAACACTAAGGGTAGTTCTTGAACTTGAATTCTAAATGTGAATTTTCAGTTTCCTTGTAGTCCAAAGAAGGAAAGTATAAGGAATTTCATAGGCTTTGGTGTCTAGTAAAAGAAGGTAAATCATTTCTTCATGAGCCCCTAATACTAAACTCTAAGAATAACTTCGTCTTGTATCTTTTTTATGAGAAACATTAAGCAAGGCATTTCCTAGAACTTTTATAGATGACTCAGAAACATTCTCCATAAGATTTTTTACTATCATCCATCTTCACTGAAACCTGAGATATGATGCTAAGTTATGACCCTCTGAAACCATCTGTTGAAAACACTTGGGTAATATAGCCCAAGGTGCAACCTTATGTTAGGGGACCATAGCAGCTTTCTTAAAAGCCTGAATCTACATTTATCAACTTGTTAGATGTGATATCAATTTGGATCAGTGTCTCAGAAAAGTACAAATGTTTATGTACTATAGTTTTCATTAAAATACACCCATGTGCTTCAGACTAGAATCATACAGGTCTCTAAATATCTTAATGAAAATCAGGACTTAATAAAAGCAATGGTATTCAATATATACATAGTATGATTTGCTTTTTTTTTCTTTTTTGGACTTTAGAAAATTGCTTAATTAAATTAATAAAGCTTGAAAATAATCCCAAATATAAGGGTTTCCTCCTCTCTGCTTTGGTAAATGATACTACAAACAACATTCATATGCTTCTTCAGTTCTTCAAAGCACCAGTTTCTGAGATCACTAGGTTCCTTGTGAGTTTAAGAAGGCAAGTCCAATAGCATTCATTCCCTTACAGTCACTATTCTAATGCAGGGACTGATAAACTAAGACCCACTGGTTGAAGCTGACTGCCTGTTTCTGTAAATAAAGTTCTATTGGCTTACGATCACATGTATGCCTTCATGTATTGTCTGTTGCAGCTTCCACACTACAAATTCAAAGTTGAATAGTTCAGAGACCACATAACCTACTGAGCCTGAAGCATTTACTGTAAAGCTATGTACAGGGACTACTAGCCAAACTCCAATGTAGACCTGGTTATCACCTCTCTTTATATAGGAGTCAGTGTTGATTTTGACGTGTAAAAAATATTTTTCAGATATCATACGTTTAAAGGCACCCCGTTGTAAGTACATTCAAGCTTATCAATGTACTTTATAGGAGGTGTCAGGTTCTTATTCAGAATGCATAGGTTCCGATTTTAGACTGTGTGCAGGAGATGCCAAGTTGCTTACCAAAATCCCTTTTCTCTCTTCCTCCACAGTTCTTGGATGAGAACTCCACACAAAGGCTACATTTTCCAGCTGCCTTTGAAACTAAATTGGGTCATGTGCATTTAGTCCTCATCAGGGGAGATGGAGTGGAAATGATGGAGACAGTGCCTTGTCCGTGTAAGGAACCTCGCTTGTATCCTCAACCTGCAGGATGGAACATGGAAGCACACAAGACCTCAGCAGGCCAGAGAAGGATAAGCTCAGGGATGAAGTTCCCACATAGTACCAAGAAGCAGAGCACCAAAGCACAATGCTGAGTGCTTGTTCCAGGATTGCCACACTGCAGAGAGAAAGCAACTTTGATTTAGCTCACATAATATGGTCTCTTTTTGATTCAACAGGTTAGACTTGGTCCTAAATAAACCAGACCTGATTTCAACAACAGAAATGCCATAGTGGATTATGAACAGCATTTTTTGAAAAGATGAGAAGAAGCCCTTGATAGTGTTGGAAGTGAGACATGCTAGCCAAGGGTCCCAAGTTCATTGTTCCACATCCAGTCTCTTTAGGAATGATGTAAATCCACACCCGTCCTGAAAGGACTTGTCTGGGGACGAAATCGCCCACCAGTTTGAGGATTACTGTCCTAGACATGGACGCAGACCTAGACCACTGAAGTCTTCTTGGAGGAGTGAGGAAACAGAAGAAAAGGAGGCACTTCTGGAGAATGGGACTTTGTGTGAAATAAAGGGCATGATGATGGTGTAAGCCAGCATGATCAGGTGTGTGTCCCTGCAAAACTCACAGAGCACAGTGCTCACTGGACTCACCATTCCTTGCAATGAAGACTGGATGGAAACCAGGGGACATCCATTCAGGATACTCAAGCCACTCCACAAAGGAAGGAAGCACAAATGCACTGCAGTTCTCATCTCACACCACTGTCAAACACATAGATTCTTCAGCCCTTTGCTTAAGTTTGTTAAAATAAAAAGTAATAGACTTTCATGCCTTTATGATTCTGATTTTGTCATTTATTTTACTCGTACCTTTTCATTACATCTTTAATGGCATTAATTTGACTAGATGGTTTTCTTTTTAGTAAGAGCATTTCATGATATGTTTTAAGTACTGTTTCACATAACTGACCTTATGCGATATAAGGTGTTGCCCCCGCCCCTTTTTTGTGGTAGTATTGGAGTTTGAACTCAGTGCTTGCTAGGCAGGCACTTTACCACTTGAGCCACACCCCCAGCTCTATGTAAGGTATATGATGTGCCATTAAGTTTCAAAAGTTTCATATTTCCTCTTTGATTTTCTCATTAACTGAATGTTTATTTTAGAAGTGTGTTTTTGTTTTTCAAGCACTCATTTATTTTATTGTCTTTTTATTGTTAGTTACTAATTCAGTTTTCATGTAGTGAAAGTGGTCTGATATGTTAACGCTTGGGCATTATTCGATACTTTGCTAGCAGCTCATGTGTGATTTTTAGGAATGTTTTGTGTTGCTTGAAATAATGTGAATACTCCAAATTGTTGGCTAAGGAAAACTTCAAATTCTCTGTATGCTTAACAATTTTGCTTTACATGATCAATAGTTTTCTGAGAGTACTATATTAAAATATAATTTAAAAATTAAAACTTCCCCCAAATTCTGTACTTTTGTGTGTTTGTTTTTACCTACTATATTTGGCTTATTTCTTTTCCCTTTTTCTATGGGTCAAAGACACAAAAGTTCATGATTATCCCAGATTTTGGTAGAAGGTTCTTTTCAGCCCAAGTAATGGTCTTTTGTTTCAAAGTGATATATTTTAAATCAGTTTTCTCCTTTTATGACTTTTTAGGATTTCACATTTCTCCTTCTTGATTTCTATTGGATTAGTTGGTTTGTATAGTACTTTTTAAATTTCCTGTGTGGGTTCAGAAGCTACAGTTTTAATGGTACTTACATTTTTGGCTCTAGCATCTTTCTTACATATAAGATCTTGGTGTGGTTTTCATAATGCCAACCAGTAAGCATCCTGTCATCATTTTTTGAAATTGTTATCTAGAATTTAAACTTACTTTTTCATTTAGTTTTTATAATTAATAAGTTAATGAAATTTTCCAATATGCCTGTTTTTCACTCTTACTTTGCTATTTCCTGCATGCCACACTCTCTCTTTGGGTCTACATTTCTTCTTGCTAAATTATCACCGCTATCGTTTTAGCAAGAACAAGTTTCTGACATTTCCTGGTTGAATTAGTCAGCTTCATGTTACCACATGAAATGCCTGAGGCAATTAACTTTATAAAAAGGAAGTATTTATTTTCGTTGATGGTTCTGGAGGCTCAAGTGATCCCATTGGTTTGAGCCTCTAGTTTGTATGGCACAAATTAGCTGGGTTGTAAAGGAGCAAATTGCTTACATCATGAGCCAGGAAGCAAAAGTGGGGAGAAAGTCAAATCACATAATACCTTTCAAGGGCATGCTACCAATGACCCACTGAGTCCCACCTCTTCAAGGTCCACAGCAGCTTCCAGTACCGCCACCCTGGGGAACAAGCCGTTATATACGAATCTTTGGGGAGCACTACTCACATTGAAATGATAACAATGGTCTACCAGGGTATTCATTGTGTTGAGAGGCATTTGTGTCTTCATTTTGTCTTTACATTTTCAGGTCATTATTCCCGTGTGTTTCAAACCAAGGCAGAGCCTAAAGGAAGGGTGAGCTATTTTGACTGCAAGTTTCTTACAGAAATATCACATTTCCTTGTTTGAGAAAATAGTGTATAAAAATAAGCCAAAAGGGGAAAGAGTATTTCACATGCTCATAATCCCACCACTCAGAAAAATTACTATCCATACCTTTATATAAATCATTCCAAATAATTTTTTCTGCTTGCGTTTGCAAATATACTTTACAAAGTATGTTTCAAACACTGCCTTTTCCTCTTAATATCATAAACACCTTTCCATGCCCAATAAATCATTTCTACATCATAATTTATTGCATGAACATATCATAATTAATTTTGCCAATCCACTATGGTTAGGCATATAAATTGCTCCTATGCTTCATTTTTCTAAGTGAAACGTAGGCATACATCCTGTGGTCTGTAGTTTTTAGACAAACTATGAATAATTTTTTAAAGTGGAATTTCTAAAAATGGAATTACTAAGTGAAAGAGATCAATATATTTGTATACTGCTTAGATTATTAGTGACTTATTCCTTTTACCCTGGGACTAACTGCATAACATCATACACGTGATTTGAATTGGAGAAGCTACCATTTATCTCTACAAATTAGAGAAGCTATCATTTATCTCTACAAATTAACATATATCTTATATTTATAGTGCACAAATCTTACCAAGTTATGGAGAATCTCTGCAGAAAACTTGAAAAGTTTTCACAAAGGAAATGTTATTTTCAATGTTTTGAAATTTTAACAGACTTTTTTGGGGAAGAGGGAAGTTTTCAATAACAATTTTAACATAATCTAGGCAAGGAAAGAATAAGCTTTTTACAAGTGTGTCAATAGATTTGTGAGACAATTCTATTCAAAATCCCTTGCATAAAAGATTATTTTTTCTCAGTTTTCAAAAGAGCATTCCTTCCCATCCCACCCACTCCAATCATCCATCAAAAACTTTCTTGAAAATATTTTGCCTAAGAAATATTGACTGTTTCTACTTACCTATGCTTGATATTATTTCAAGTTTTAGATCATTCCATGTAGGGTGAAGTTCTAAATTTGCAACATATCACTGATTTTAAGGACAAACTGTCTCACAAGCAAAGGCCATCTTTCATTCCAAATTCTGTTACTTGGGAGCCTAAAAATATACCTTGTGATATTAGTTTTAATTCCTCCTTGATTTCCAACTTGCATTTAAAGTGTTTCTCAAGATTTTCTCCCCAGAGCAATATTCTAAATATGGGAGAAAAACATGTACATGGGACACAGAAATATTAAAGGACCAACAAATTAAAGTAGCTTAAAAGAAAAGGAACAAGGTGCTTTCTTGCATTGGCCTTAGCAATATGTCTGCAACCTGCATGCAGAATCTTAGACCTGAAATTTTTGACAGTGACAAAAGAGCTTCACTCAGGGAAATGTTTCATTCCTTTTTGGAAGGCAGTAGGCTAAAGAACTCTGTGTTTTGACAGTAACTTTCCATGGTGTCTCTTGAGCCTTAGAGAGTGTCTTGTACGTTTTATTTTTAGTGCATTCAAAATTGTTTGGGGTGCATCTCCAATGGTGGCCATCTATAAATAGGTGCACTGGATCTGGAGCATCCTTTAAAAAGCTTTGAGTCAAAATTATTTGTGTATGTGTCTCCTACAAACTTTTCTTCCTTCATTGCCTTTGCAAAGCCTGGTTTTCATGGACCAAATTCAAGTGCATCTCGCAACCACATTATACATGCTCCTCAACTTATAACAGGGTTATGTCCTAATAAACTCATTGTAAGTTGAAAATATCTTAATTCAAACATGCATTGAATCTGCCTAACCTATGGGACATCCTGGCTTAACAACACAGCACACTGAAGAGTATTGGTGGTTCCCTTTCATGATCCTGTGGCTAAGTGAGAACTACACACACACCTTGCTGCCCCTGGCTGACATTGCAATAAAGTATTGGACTGCATATCACCAGCCCAGGAAGAGATCAACACTCAAAATTCAAAGTATGGTTTCTACTGAAGCATATTGTTTCATACCATTGTAAAGACAAAAAATCATAAGTTGAGTCATTCTAAATTGGAGACCATATATAAAAGGATGCCCAGAACATCCACAAAAATACTGCAACTAAAAGCAATAGATCCAAATTCTCTATGCCCTTAAGTAGATATAAAGTGAACTGCACTACATAATTTGTCAATGATAGACTAGTAACATTTTTCTCATTCTGATCCAGAATAATTACATATTCAAAAAGTGTAAATATACAACCAAACACCTGGGTCAGGAGTCTATAAAGCACATTAGTGTTTCTGTGGCCTAAACTCACAATGTTTTCTTAATATGTTACTCAAACAAACTCCCTTTAACTCTGTTGAGACTCTATTGTCAGCTAACACAGTGAATGAGCCTGTATAGCTCTGCATTGACATGTCTAAATAGTTCTTTTTGAAGGACTGATTCAAATAGCTAGCTACCCATTTTCCCATTTTTCTAAAGTTTGCCTCTGTGTCTCCACCTCATAAATACATTGTTTGTTTTCAATCATTATATAAAACAGAGTGATTATAAACTTTACACTTCTATGTTTTTCAAAATTTTCAGCATTTAAAGAAATATATACATAGATATGTATATGTATATATAAAGAGAGAGATTTTTTACTCAGGTATAAGAACTTTTGAATGAATTTATGAATTAATGAATGCCCTCCCCCACTCCTCCATATGTACAACCACTTAAGGTGATGTTTCAGTATTTCTGGTCTCACTTGTCTGACCATGGAGAAAGAAGAGAAATAGGAAGTAAGAAAAGGGAAGAAAAAGAAAGAAAGAAAAAATGACTCTATAATGTAGAAATACAGTTGTCACTTGTATCCTTAGATGCCAAAATCTATGGATGGCATTTGCATATAAACATCTTCCCATATACTTTAAGCCATCTAAGTATAGATAACTTATAGAGCCTAATACTATGTACTCTTTTTGGCAGTACTGAGGTTTGAACTCAGCCTTGTGCTTACTAGGCAGGTGCTCTACCACTTGAGCACTCCATCAGCACTAGAACCTAATACTATATAAATGCTGTGTAAGTACTTATTATTCTGTATTCTTTAAGGAGTATGACAAGAAAAAGAAAGCCTATATGTGTTTAGTACACATGCAAATATCATATGCCTAACTATTTAATACATTCCAGCAACAATGTAACTTTTTTCCAAGCATTTCAATCCAACTTGTATCCAGAACCTCCAGCTAGAGAGCTGACTGCATACTTGTCCTGTGGTTATATTCTGTGTCCCATCTTCTTTTCCATATACATCAATCTTGTCTACTGAATAATTTTCAAAACGCTTGAAAGCAGATACTGTTTCTTTTTTTAATTTTTTTTGTTTTTATTAGCATATATTCATTGTACAGGGGGATTCATTGTGACAAAGGTACTATTTCTTATATATTTTGTTAACCATACTTAAAAATGAAAGTAATACTTAATAATTACTTAAATTACTCTGGTTATGTATAAAACATCTAAAATCTAATATTAATAAATCTGATTTGCATACTTTGTCCCCAATAGCACTTGTTAATTGATTCCTGCCCTACATGTTGCAATGTGTGATTTTTATTTACTAATAAAAACTAATGATAGGAAATTAATATTAGAAGTTAATTAATCCCTGGGGCAGCATATATGTAAGAAAAGGGAACTGTAGCTTAGAAACTTCAAGGAAGTGTGCCAAGGTCATCTGGCAAGTGATTGTTAGAGCCAGGATTTTAACTCTCCTTTTTGTGGTACTGGGACTTGAACTCAGGCCCTTCACCCTGAGCCACTCTACCAGCCCTATTTCTTTGTGTGTGTGTGTGTGTGTGTGTGTGTGTGTGTGTGTGTGTGAAGGGTTTTTCAAGATAGGTCTCATGAGCTATTTGCTCAGGCTGGCTTTGAACCACAATCTTCCTGATCTCTTGCCTCTTGAGTAGCTAGGATTACAGGCTTGAGACACCAGCACCTAGATTAACTCATTTTAACTTAAAATCAAAACACTTATTGCTGTATTTCTATATACCTCTGTGTGTGCATGCATCTAAGTCACCAAATTGACCATGCTTTTTCCAGGAATAACACACACACACACACACACACACACACACACACACACATGCACACCCACTATCCTAGGGTATTGGATGAACATATTTGGAACTTACATTTTGCCCTTCTAAGAGTGCTCATGATGTTTGTGTAAGTGGCACTGCTCCTACCTGTCTCTGGCATGTACTTACTGTGTCCTGCCTTCCCAAGCCATTCATTACAACTTCTTCTTTCCTTTAGTCTCTCATATCCCTAGATTTCATTGAAACTATGAGTGATCATGAGAACTAATTTTTACACAATAAAATGAAGTAAATAAATAAATGTAAATGGGTCAATTGTCTAGCATATTAAGTTTATTAAAGGTGGCCAACTCAACATGGTTCTCTAAGTCCTTTAGCTTTCATTCCTTTGACAATTTCTTCCCTTGTTGAATGTGGATGTGATGCCTAAAGCATAATAGCATCATGTGAGGAAATTTCATTCTTCAAAAGAAAAACAACTCAATAGAGGATTTAGTGGGAAATGAAGAAAATGAATACCCAGTTCCAGAACGATGATAAATATCACCAGTGAGCTCAATTATGTCTACAAAAAATTTCTCAAAGAGGAAATGATGTAAGAGCACATTAAGATACTCATGGAGAAACTATAAGAGACAATTAAACAGAATGAACTCAAGCCATATCAAGACACCACAAATAAAAAAACTTGAGAAGGCATGAAAACAACTAAATGAACTCAGAAAGGACTTCAACAAACACCAAAGTAAAACAAAGGAGACTATACAAAAAGAGAGAGAGATGAAATAAGGAAGATAGCACAAGATATGAAAGAGGAGTTGAACAAAGATATGGAAAACCTCAGAAGAAAGAATCAAACAGAAATCCAGGAAATAAAAAATCTCTCAAATCAAATAAAAAGTACAGTGGAAGGCCACTCAAATAGACTAGAATAAATGGCAGACAGAATCTCAGGGTTCATAGATAAAATAGATATTAAAGAAAAAAACAGAAAAACTCTTAGACAAAAGACTCAAGAGCTGTGAAAAGAATATGCAAGAACTCAGCAACTCTATCAAAAGACCAAACTTGAGAATCATGGGCATCGAAGAAGGAGAAGAGGTGCAAGCCGAAGGGCTCAACAAAATAATAACAGAAAATTTCCCAAATTTTGAGAAAGAGTTGTCCATTCAGGTACAGGAAGCTTCCAAGACACCAAACAGACTTGACCAAAATAGAACCTCTCTGTAGCATATTATTGTTAAAACAACTAGCACAGACAACAGAGAAAGAATATTGAAGCCTGTAAGAGAGAAAAAAACAAATAACATAAAAAGATAAACCCATCAAACTAACAGCAGATTTCTCAACAGAAACCTTAAAAGTAAGAAGGGCATGGAGTAAGGTATTTCAAGCACTGAAGGAAAACAATTTCAGCCCTAGGATATTCTATCCAGCAAACCTATCATTCAAAATAGTCTTCCATGATGAACAGAAACTAAAACAACATATGACCACCAAGCCACCACCACAGAAGACTTGGCAAGAAATTCTATGCGCAGAAGATGAAGACAAACAAAACCACAAAAGGACAGGAAGTATTAAACCTCAAGAGAAGAAGAGACAAGCACTCAGAGAGTAGCATTGAATAGGCTGCACACACTCAAATCCTTAAACAACAAAAACAACTAAATGGCAGGAATCACCACATACCTATCAATGTTAACACTGAATGTTAATGGACTCAACACCTCCATCAAAAGACACTGTTTGGCAAATGGATTAAATAGGAAGATCTGACAATATGTTTCTTTTAAGAGACCCACCTTATTGACAGAAATAAACACTGGCTTAGGGTAAAAGGGTGAAAGGCTGAAAGAAGATTTACCAAACTAATGGTCCTCCAAAACAGGCAGGAGTAGCAATATTTACATCAGACAAGGTGGACTTTAAACTTAATATAAGTCAAAAGAGACAAAGAAGGTCACTTCACACTAATAAAAGAAGCAATGCATCAAGAGAAAATAATAATTATCAACTTATATGCATCCAATGTCAGTGTACCCAATTTCATTAAACATACAGTAAAAGACTCAAAATCACATATGGACCCCAACACAGTGGTAGTGGGAGACTTTAATACCCCTCTATCACCAGTAGATAGGTCATTCAGACAAAAAATCAACAAAGAAATCCTAGACCTAAATGACACCACAGATTAAATGGACCTAACTGACGTCTACAGAACATTTCATCCAGCAACAGCACAATACACATTCTTCTCAGCAGCCCATGGAGTCTTCTCCAAAATAGATCACATCTTAGTGTACAAAGCAAGCCTCAGCAAATATAAGAAAATTAAAATAACCCCCTGCATTCTATCTGATCACAATTCAATAAAACTAGAACTCAACACAAAAGAGGTAGCAGAAAATACAAAGAATTAGAGGTTGAACAACATATTGCTCAACCATCAGTGGGTCATAGAAGAAACAAGGACGGAAATCAAAAAGTTCCTGGAATTTAATGAAAATGAAATACAACCACTTAGAATGGCTATCATCAAGAACACAAACAACAACAAATGTTGGAGAGCATGTAGGAAAAAAGGAACCCTCAAACACTGCTGATGGGAATGTAAGCTAGTACAACCACTATGGAAAACAATATGGAGGCTCTTTAAAAAACTAAAAATAGATCTGCAATGTGATTCAGCAATCCCACTCCTAGGGATATGTCCGAAAGAATGTGAGTCAGGTTACTATAAAGGCACCTGCACGCCCATGTTTACTGCAGCCTTATTCACAATAGCCAAGCTATAGAAACAGCCAAGATGCCCCACTACCGAGGAATGGAATAAGAAAATGTGGTATTTATGCACAATGGAATTTTACTCAGCCACAAAGAAGGATGAAATTTTGTCATTCACAGCATTCACAGGTAAATGTATGGAACTGGAGAACATCATTTTAAGGGAAGTTAGCCAGGCTCAGAAGGCCAAAAGCTGCATGTTCTCCCTCATATGCACATTATAGACTTAAAACAAATGCAGCAATGTTATGGGTCATGGGTCACACTAAGGGGAGGCTGCGCACAGGAAGGATAAGGCAATGGAAAGAAACCAAAAACTTGAATGTGGTTGATGTGCTAACTGTGCAGGAATGAATATGGAAATCTTAAACCGGGTGGGGCCACCATGGGAAGGGGACTAGGGAGGAGTAAAGAGGACTGGTAGAGATAAACAAATTGGTGCTTTAATATATATATGCATGGAAACAACACAAGCAATCTCCCTGAGTAGCAGTCTTTATCTCAAACTAGCAAAAATGCCATTTCTCTTATCATCTTTTGTTTTTTTTCTTCTACAAAATTGGAGAACAGGAGGGAAGAACAGGTCTTGCTGAGGAAGGGGAGTGCAGGAGATGGGGGTTGGCACCAGTGAGAGGGGGGAGGTGGTGGGGAAAGGGATAGGAGGATGAATATGGTGCAAAAATAATGTATGCAAATGTATGTAAACACAAAAATGATACCTGTTGAAACAGTTCCAGGAATCGGGAGGGGGAATGAAAGAGAGCCATGGAGGGGGTGAATCCAAGTATATTTGATACATTATAAGGACCTTTGTAAATGCTACAATGTACTCCCACCCAGCACAACAATAATAAAAAAGAAAATATAAATATAAATAAAAATAATGCATTCCGAAAAAAATAGCTTCATGTGACCCTAAGGTCATTAGGTGCATGCTAAAGATTAGAGTCTGGAGATAAGGTGAGGCTTGGACTGTGAAAGCCATTTTAGGACTATTGAACTAATTGTGAAAATCCATAAAAATTTTCACTTATTTAGTAAGTATTCTGATTTGATTTTAACATCTTTCATTCCTAAAAGCTTGTCTATATGGAGCAAACTGTTATTTGAGAGTCTCCTTTAATGGTTAGCATTAAAGTTGTCCATTGCTGTACTCAGTGCTAATCATATGAAAGCATTGTTAAAATAAGTCTTCAATTAACAAAATTATTATTTCTATATCTTTGCAGAAATTTTCAAGGAAGAAAAAAAGAATCAATGTCCTTGATCCACCAGAAAAGATATTTGATAATACTTGTTTTTATGTTTATGGAAAACTTGCACTATATTACCTTAACAGTTTGTGTGCAGGAGGCAAACAACTGCTGGTTTTTTTCTTCTTAGAGTTTGACTTTCATCTTAAATTTAAAACTTCATACATCTTGAAGATAAATAAATGAGTTTGAAAATATTGACAAGTTAGAAAACAAATAGCAGAAAACTTGAGAAATTGTTGAAAAATTCTCTAAATATAAAATATGGCTGATATGTGAAGAAACAAGCCTTGTGGATTTACGATTTGTAATTCTTCTTAATTCCAATCTGTCACGTTGTTAACTTCAGACTTTAATGGATAATGCCTTTGTGATTGTCATTTAAATGAGTGGTTATGTGACTTGCTGCAAAATAGAACTTAATAGCCTTCTCCTTAAAGAACTCTTGCACAGGGTTGCCATTATAATTATAAAACATCACCTGAGCACCTGAGCTGCTTGTTTTGTTACCAGATTGATTCATTGTAGAAATCACACCAGACACAGAAAGGCCCGTGAGAGCAGACAGATAGAATGAGGTGAGGGGTGCTTTTGAAGTCACTGGGTGAATCGTGAGTCAGGACATGCATCCATAATGAATCTCCATTTCTAACCAAGAAACCACAGCTCCTTGGCTAAGACAAGTGTCATCTCACCTCTAGCCCCTGTAAAATGTAAACCTTTCCTCCAAAATATTTTCTGTTTTTATATAAGCCTAAAAAGGACACATTAGTTATGTATGATGCCCAAGTTACCAACCCTTAATAACTTACTCTTGATTCATTTTTGATTTCTCAAGGATCCTCACCCAGCTCTTTGCATATGAACAGTCTATAGATGTGCATCAGTTGGGGAAACACCAACCTCTAAAGTAAAACAATATTAAAAATATTGTGATTCCTTAATTTTCAACAGAAGGAATAAGCCTCAAATGACATCAGTTATTTGTAAGTCTGTCTCACAAAAATGGAATCCAATTTCTTACCATTCAAGAGAGATTTACTGAGTCCCTACTCTATGTAAACCGACCCTGAATGCAGTATACAAATGCAAATCATATGCCTTGAGCTATTCTTTGAAATAACAAAACTTATGATTTACGACATCATGGCCTTCAAACCCTCTTTTATCTTCAGACCTACCCTACCAATGTATGGTCTGAAAGCAATAACAAAATACCATAGACTGGGTGGCTTATTAACAACAAAAAGGTATTTCTCACAGTTCTGGAGGCTAGAAGTCACAGAACAGAGCAGTTTCAGGCCGTTGCCCAATGCAAGCAGAAAATCTTTATGCCAGGATACATTTATTACTCAAATCCAGAAACAAAAAGGTGCTTCCATTGAATTTGCTTGTATTGCCACTTTAATGCCTTCATTAATTCTCATACATGGAAGTGAAAGACAATTTTCAAATCCAAATAAAAAATCTAAAGAGAATGCTCATAAAATGGAGAGTCTTCTGATAAAATTCTTCCACTTAGTTATGTTTGACACAAAGTAGGATAAAGAGCGATTGAAAGTTTCTTTAGAATAACTGCCTTTTCAAACTTCTCCCAGGTACACTCTTCAAAGAGTTTGAAATTCTATCATATGTTCTTCTTTTTTTAATGCAAGTACAAATATTTATGGTAAGCTTAAATATAGTGAACCAACCACCAACATCCTTGTCTTCATCTCCTTAAAATTGTCCTAGAATACATGAATAGAAAGTAAACAAATCCACCAAAAACTCAGCAGTGATTATTTCAACAATGATTCAAAAGATGGAAAGTTCTGGAAGACTGTTACAGAGCCTAGCAGTCCCAAGAAATCTCCAAGTTGAGTACTAAAAAGATAGAATTCAGTTTATTCCATGAACTGTGCAATGGCCCTGGCCCTGAAGATTCAATGTCGTGGAAGGCAGAGGATGAGATGCAAGGTGAAAACAAGAGAACAAGTTGAAAATCCACACCAACGCAACAGATCCTCAGGATTCCTACCCAGCTCTACTTTCTGAAAGCAGGTGGCCAAACTTAACATCCTTTTCCAAGGCTTTGATCCTACCAAGGAGGTGATAAGTGCTTGAAATCACATCGCAAGTAGGTGGACAATGTCTACCTTACATGAAACATATAATTCATATAATTTAGCAATGCCAGGATTATTTCAGAGGGTGGCTCCTTATATAGAGCACCTGGCCATTGTTTAGGAAACTGCTCAGGGTAAAGTTTGCTTCTCCAGGAATCCATGGGGCAGGGGGCTTCATGACATGCCTTCTCCTGGTCAGCACCCATCTTCTTCCTATAAATAGTCACACCCCATTATGGTTTGTACCTGAAATGTCTCCCAAAGGCCTATGTACTAAAGGCTTGGTGGCGAGTTGATAGGGACTTGGGGAGGTAATTGACTCATGAGGGTTCTGACTCCATCAGTGGATTGAGTCATTGATAAATTTATAATTTAATGATATTATTGGGAGGTGACCAATACTAGGAGGTGGGACAGAGTTGGAGGAAGTGAGTTGCTGAGAATGTGTGCCCTTGAAGGGTATCCTTGGCCCCAGTCACTTTTTCTCACTTTGCTTCCAGGCTGTCTACTATAAGGTGAGCAGCTTTCCTACACCATTCCCTTCCACCATGATGTTTTTGCTTCACCACAGGCCTAAAAGCAATGAAGCCATCTGACCTTAGACTAAAACCTCTGAAACTGTGAGTCAAAATAAATCTTCCCTCCCTTAAACTGCTTCTCTTAGGTATTTGTCACAGGGAAGAAAAGTCTGACTAACATATGCAAAATCTCCTTCATCTTCAACTCTTCTGTTTATTTTTTTTTAATTTCCTCTCCTGAATGAAACTCAGCTTTACCATGGCTTTCACTGCAGTTCTCTTAGGCAGTAACAATTCCAGCTCCATCCCTGACACTTCCTATTCTCTCTCCTGTTAATTTGTGCTTTACATTCTCATCTCTCTCACACTGTATATTTTATGTCTATTTAAATGTCTATTTATCATGCCTTTACTTGGTCACTACCTGAGAAAGTATGCTCCAGGATGGCATGGGGTTTTACCAGCCCTGTTCACTACTGCATCCTATTGCCACTTAGTTGCTTAATAACTATTTGTTGAATGCCAAGGGAAACAGCTGAGAAAAGTGAGTTTAGTTACCAGCAGGGAGAAAAATTGAGGGTCGTAAGACTACTATTAGCATTCTTTGATTTTTAGAGCTATCCAAATGACATTTCTGGGGTTTCCTTTCACCTGCATTTAAAATACATCAGTGTCTTCTCTCCTTTCATTAAAAATTCATATTTCTTATTCGTCTATCACTAAGCAAGCCTTGTGTGTAGTAACTAGATGAATTTGAGGTGTATTCCCAAATCTCAACAATCTGTATATTATTTTCCTACTATTCTTATAAATCTAATCTTGGAGCTAGAGCATAGGCCAATCATATGAGAGCCAGACAATATAAATATATTTACATAGTCACTGCTTTTATACACAAATAATGGAATGACATATGACCTTTAACCTTTTGTATTCTATTTTCCAGAATTATAGTACCCTCAAATGAGCAATAATAGGAAGGAAGAAGAGTTTTTGCTGGTTGAGATAAGGATAGCTATACAGGGAGTTGACTCATATTAATTTCCTGTGCATGTGTGTTACCTTCTAGGTTAATTCTTTTTGATCTAACCTTTTCTCTACTTCCTGGTCCCCTTCTCCTATTGGCCTCAGTTGCCTTTAAGGTATCTGCTTTAGTTTCTCTGCGTTAAGGGCAACAAATGCTAGCTAGGTTTTTAGGTGTCTTACCTATCCTCACCCCTTCCTTGTGTGCTATCGCTTTTATCATGTGCTCATAGTCCAATCCCCTTGTTGTGTTTGCCCTTGATCTACTGTCCACATATGAGGGAGAACATACGATTTTTGGTCTTTTGGGCCAGGCTAACCTCACTGAGAATGATGTTCTCCAATTCCATCCATTTACCAGTGAATGATAACATTTCGTTCTTCTTCATGGCTGCATAGAATTCCATTGTGTATAGATACCACATTTTCTTAATCCATTCGTCAGTGGTGGGGCATCTTGGCTGTTTCCATAACTTGGCTACTGTGAGTAGTGCCGCAATAAACATGGGTGTGCAGGTGCCTCTGGAGTAACTTGTGTGGGTTCCTTTGGGGATATCCCCATGAGTGGGACTGCTGGATCATATGGCAGATCTATGTTTAAATTTTTAAGAAGCCTCCAAATTTTTTTTCAGAGTGTTTGCACCACCTTGCATTCCTACCAGCAGTGTATGAGGGTTCCTTTTTCTCCACATCCTCACCAACACATGTTA
Source organism: Castor canadensis (assembly GCF_047511655.1). Lineage (NCBI taxonomy): Eukaryota > Metazoa > Chordata > Mammalia > Rodentia > Castoridae > Castor > Castor canadensis. Next base: position 78,247,131 of record NC_133397.1, on the reverse strand, counting down.
TTGTTGGTGTTTTTGTTGATGGCTATTCTAACAAGGGTGAGGTGCAATCTTAGTGTGGTTTTGATTTGCATTTCCTTTATGACTACAGATGGTGAGTAGTTTTTCATGTGTTTTTTGGCTATTTGAATTTCTTCTTTTGAAAAAGTTCTGTTTAGTTCAGTTGTTTCTTTATTGGTTCATTGATTTTGGGAGAATTTAGTTTCTTAAGTTCCCTGTATGTTCTGGTTATCAGTCCTTTGTCTGATGTATAGCTGGCAAATATTTTCTCAAGCTCTGTGGGTGGTCTCAAGTTTAGAGACCATTTCTTTTGTTGTGCAAGTCTTTTAATTTTATGAAGTCCTGTTTGTCCATTCTTTCTCTTACTTGCTCAGCCACCGGGGTTCTATTGAGGAAGTCCTTTTTATCTATTACTTCCAGAGTTTTCCTGCTCCTTCCTGCACTAACTTCAGAGTTTAGGGTCAGATATTAAGGTCCTTGGTCCATTTTGAGTTGATACCAGTACAGGGTGATAGACATGGATCTAGTTTCAGTTTCTTGCAGATGGATAACCACTTTTCCCAGCAACATTTGTTGAAGAGGCTGTCTTTTCTCCATCATATGTTTTTAGCACCTTTGTCAATAATAAGGTGTGTATAGTTGTGTGGATTCATATCTGGGTCCTCTATTCTGTTCCACTGGTCTTCATGTCTGTTTTTGTGCCAGTACCATGCTGTTTTTATTGCTATTGCTTTGTAATATAGTTTGAATTTGGGTATTGTGATTCCTCCAGAATTGCTCTTTTTGCTGAGTATTGCCTTGGCTATTCACGGTCTCTGTGTTTCCAAATGAACTTTAGGGTAGATTTTCAATCTCTGCGATGAAAGTCATTGGGATTTTGATGGGAATTGCATTGAACACGTAGACTGCTTTTGGTAGTAAGTAGCCATTTTTACTATGTTGAATCTACCAATCCATGAGCACGGGAGATCTCTCCATCTTCTCTAATCTTCCTTGTCTCTTTTGTCAGGGGTTTGTGGAGGTCATTCACATCCTTTGTTAAGTTTACTCCCAGGTATTTGATTTTTTTTGAAGCTATTTTGAATGGAATTGTTTCCATATATTCCTTCGCAGTTTGTTATTGGTGTATAGAAAAGCTAATGATTTTTGTATCCTGCCACCTTGCTATAGCTGTTTACGGTGTCTAGTTTTGGGGTAGAGTTTTTTTGGGTCTTTAAGGTATAGGATCATATCATCTGTAAATAAGGACATTTTGACAGTTTCTTTACCTATTTGTATTCCTTTTATTTCTTCTTTTTGCCTATTGCTCTGGCTAGTAATTCCAGGACACCGTTGTCTCATTCCTGATTTTAAGGAGAATGGTTTCAGTTTTTCACCATTAACTATGATGCTGGCTGTAGTTTTGTCATATATGGCTTTCACAATGTTGAGGTGCTTTCCTTGTATTCCTCATTTTCTTAGGGCTTTTATCATGAAGTGGTGTTGGATCTTGTCAAAGGCTTTTTCTGCATCTATTGAGGTGATCAGTGGTTTTTGTCTTTGCTTCTGTTAATGTGCTGTGTTACATTTATTGATTTATGTTTGTTGAATCACCCTATGTTCCTGGGATGAAGCTGACTTGGTTGTGGTGAATGATCTTTGTCATGTGTTGTTGTATTCAATTTGCCATTATTTTATTGAGGATTTTTGCATCGATGTTCATTAAAGAAATTGGCCTATAGTTCTTTTTCGAGGTGTCTTTGTCTGGTTTTTGGATGCGAGTAATATTGGCTTCATAAAATGAGTTACATAGTGTTCCTTTCCTTTCTATTTCATGGAACAGTATAAGGAGGGTTTGTTTTAGTTCTTCTTTAAATGTCTGATAGAATTCAGTAGAAAATCCATCAGGTCCTGGACTTTTCTATTTTGGGAGACTCTATTGCTTCTTCAATTTCATTTTGTGTTATAGATCTATTCAGGTGATTAATATCCTCTTGGTTCAATTTTGGATGGTAATAAGTATCTAGAAATCTGTTCATTTCTTCAAGATTTTCAAATTTATTAGAATATAGGTTCTCAAAGTAGTCTCTGATGATTTCCTGGATTTCTGTGGTGTTTGTTTTTATCTCCCCTTTTGTATTTCTGATTTTACTAATTTTTTTCTCTCCTCATTTTAGTCAGGTTTGCCAGGGGTCTGTCTATCTTGTTTATTTTTTCAAAGAGCCAACTTTTTTTTCATTGATTTTTTTGTATGGATTTTTTGGTTTCTATTTCATTGATTTCAGCTCTTATTTTTATTATTTCTCTCCTGTTTGTTTTGGGATTTGCTTGCTCTTGTTTTTCTAGGAGTTTGAGATGTGTCATTAGGTCATTGATTTGGGATCTTTCAGTCTTTTTAATATATGCACTCATGGCTGTAAACTTTCCTCTTAGGCCTGCCTTTGCTGTGTCCCATAGATTCTGGTAGGTTATGTTTTCATTTTCATTAACTTCTAGGAACATTAATTTCATCAATGACCTACTGATGCATCTGGGGAGCAGTGTGTTTCAGGTTGTTCAGGTTGTTCTCTCCTGTCCCTTACAGAGCACCTTGTCTAGAGTTCTTTAAACTGCCATGGAACATATTTATGATGACAGAATGTAGAGACCATGACATTCTTCAAATACAATCTGATAGAATAGAGATGAAGGCATATGCCTGTAATCCCTGTTATGCTGGAGGAGTAAGTAGATAGACCATGGTTCAGGCCAGCCTAGGTGAATATAAGGCCCTATTCAAAAATGTAACTAAAACAAAACATGGTTGGGGTATGGCTCAAGTCAAAGCTTACCTGCTTAGTTGATGCGAGACCCTGAGTTTAAACCCAAGTTTTGCCAAAAAAAGTACATACATATATACACATACTCATATATGTATATTGATTTATATATGGTCAGTACAGTACTGGCATTTGAAGTCAGGGTCTTTTACTTTTGATCTACCATTTATAAGCTACACACCAGGTTTATTTTACTTCATGTATTTTTTAGACAGGGTCTCATACATTTGCCTGGGAGGGGCCTTGGACTGCAATCTTCCTAACTATGCCTCTTTCATAGCTGAAATTGCACTCATGGGCCATTTTGTACACTTGTTCTTTGATACAGGGTGTCACTAGTTTTTTACCCAGGCTGTCCTTGAACCACGATCCTCCTATAACTGCTACTCAAGTAGCTGGTGTTATGGGCATAGGCCAGCATGATTGGGCTCCGATATGTATTTTGTAGTTCAGAATTCTGTGCCGATTGAGTGGGTATGGACACAAGTTAGGAGAATATGTGTGCTAGAAAAAGGGCAGAGCTTCACCACGTTACAGCTCAAGCTAGAGATTTCAGCATCAAATTAGCCATGAGCTATTTAGATTTTGGGTTCTTTCATTAACATGTCACACATTGTTATCTCTACTAGTTTTTATTGCTGAGTGATAGATGACCATCTTTTATTATTATTGTTGTCTGCCTAGGGTACATTGGAATATTTGTAAAAGTTCTTACAATGTATCAAATATATCATACTTAATCTCACTCCCTTTGTTGCTCTCAGTCATCACTCCTCCCCCATTCCTAGAACACGTTCAAAAGATATCATTTTTGTATTTACTTACATGTGTACACATTATTTGTGCCACCTTCTCCACTGCTGTGTCGCCATCAATTTAACAACTCACAAGCTCAGAGGCCTCTATCTCAGAAATCTAGGAATGGGATGACCGGGTTATCTGGGTCTTTCAAAGTTAAAACTGAGGAGTAGGATGGGCAGAGCTTCATGTGAAGCTCAAGTCATTGTGGCAGATTTGGTTTCTGGCAGTTGAAGGGATACCATTACCTTTCTGGATGTCAGCTCATAGCTCCTGGAAGCTGCATTTATTCCCTCAAACAGGGCTCCCTTTATCTCCAATACCAGCATTAGAGAATCTCCTCTGACAAAATCCTTTTTATGCACTGAATCTTTCCAAATTCCCTTCCTAACTCTCAATCCAAATTTTTAAGAGTTGTATGATTCAGTCAGGTCCACTCAGAAATTCTCTCCTTAAAGTCACCATGTTTCATTACAAATGTAATGTCCCATTTGTAAGAAACTGAATTTTTGTTTGATTCAGTATCTGGGAGAGAGTGTGTTGATTTCAGGATAAGCTATTGACAGGCTAGCAAAATTAGAATTCTGTGTATATAATATTATTATTTTTTAATTTACCAAATAATGATTGGATCCTGTGTTGTTATTTGACACTGAATGTTGTTCAGAGGCTTAAATTTTGGTATCATTAAGTAATTTCACAGGATGAAAGAGCTAATAGTCCAGCTGTCACAGGATTGATGATGGCCTTCATTCTTTTCCCTTCCATGTGCATCAGGCAAAACACACTAAAAAGTACTCAGTACAAACATGAACTAAGTCTTACTTTTCCCCACATGCTGTTATTATACTTAGCAAAAAGCTCAAATGCACCAGCAGATCTAAATGGTCTCCTGGCAACAGGCTAGTGTCCCCCTCCAACATGGCTTCCTTTGATTCCTTCAGGTGGCCCAAGACATCCTTCTCCCAGGGCCTGTGCATTGCTAGATGGTTCTTCCCTGAACTTTGCATGAAATCTTTCTTTTCAGGCATGAGCTCCATTGGCTACATTGAAGCCAGAGAACCATTAATGTCAGGGAAAAGTTAGTTAACCTGTGAGGTTAGCATGGATAAGAATACATGCGCATGTAAATAGGATACTGGGCCTCGGCAGAACCTCTTGTCCACATGAAGGAGCACCTAGAACTTGCAGACAGACAAGAGTGAGAAGACCATAGACTCAACAATGTGGTGGAGAGTGACTGTGACTGTAAATTTCACCTAAATATGGGGGACAGACAATTTTAGTGTACCAGACAGCAGAGCTCTATAATGTGCAGAACAGCTTGTGTGCTGTCCTTGCCTTCAGATGGGAATTGTTGGGTGGGAAGGTGGAGTCACATGAAGGGAAAAGCAGTAGAAATATAGTCTGATGAATTAAGCAAATGATCTTACAAACAAATTTTCTGTGATCTTGAATTCTATGTGTAGAATGAAATTACTGTGAGAAAAAGGCACAATTTATTTAGTTTTACATTTATTCATATGTGTATACATTGTTAGGGCCACCTCTCCCTCTAGCCCTCTGCCCCCTCACTCCCTCTTCGCGTCCAGGAACCTGTTCTGACCTCTTGCTCAATTTTGTTAAAGAGAACACATAATAAGAAAGACACACCATTTTTGCTAGTTTGCGATAAAGATAGCTATACAGAGAGATTCCTAGCATTTCTTCTGAGCCTGGCTAATTTTGCTTAAGATGATGTCCTCTAGTTCCACCCATGTATTTACAAATGACAACATTTCATTCTTCTTTGTGGCTGAGTGAAATTCCATTGTGTATAAATACCCGATTTTCTTAATTAATTCATCAGTGGTGGGGCATCTTGGCTGTTTCCATAGTTTGGCTATTGTGAATAGTGCTGCAATAAACATGGGTGTGCAGGTGCCTTTGGAATAACCTGAGTCACATCCCTTTGGGTGTATCCCTAGGAGGGGTATTGCTGGATCATATGGCAGATCTATATTTAATTTTTTAAGCAGCCTCCTTATTGGTTTCCAAGGTGGGTGTTTTAGCTTACATTCCCACCAGCAGTGCATAAGGGTTCCTTTTTCACCTGTAGCCTTGCCAACATTTGTTGTTGTTGGTGTTCTCGATGATAGCTATTCTAACAGGGGTAAGGTGTACTCTTAGTATGGTTTTGATTTGCATTTCCTTTATGGCAAGGGTTGGTGAGCATTTTTTCATGTGTTTTTTGGCCATTTGGAATTCCTCCTTTGAAAAAGTTCTGTTTAATTCAGTTGCCCACTTATTTACTGGTTTATTGATTTTGAGGGAGTTTAGTGTGTTGAGTTCCCTGTATATTCTGGTTATCAGCTAAAAAGGCACAATTTAAAAGTTAAGCTTCAAATTGCAGAAATAGATAGCAGTGAGGAAGAGTAAGTTATTTATTCATTTCCAATTTTGTGTTATGTGAACAAATGAGAAGCCCCATCTTCAAGCATCTAATGAAATAAATTTAGATTCCTTCCAACAGTACATTTAGGAATGGGTGTTTAGCCTGTTATTGAACTAGACTTTGGATTGGGGAAGTGGTGGGAAGAGGACATGGCACAGCAGTTGAGAGATCTGGTCTTGGCCTCAGCCCTGCCGTGACCTAAGTAAGTGTTCTGGTTTAGACATTTCTGTCCTGGTCTCTATTTCCTCACACTAGGGGTGTGATGGATGATTTGTGAGGTACTTTTTTGGTTTTTACTCTCAAAGTCCTTGAGATGGGGAAGGTAGATAGGCAGTGTTCCTGGGACTGTAGAAAATAGTGTGTTTACCAGAGGGCATAGGACCCTGTGGTCATAGAGTTCACTCAGCTTCAGTTTCACACTGACATTATTATTATTTTTTTATTCAGATGTGCATACAATGTTTGGGTCATTTCTCCCCTCTTACCCATTCCTCCACCCCCTCCCTCTCTCCTCCACCCTCTAGATAACCAGCAGAAACTATTTTGCCCTTATCTCTAATTTTGTCGTAGAGAGAGTATAAGCAATAATAGGAAGGAACAAGTGTTTTTGCTGGTTGAGATAAGGATAGCTACACAGGGAGTTGACTCACATTGATTTCCTGTGCGTGGGTGTTACCTTCTAGGTTAATTCTTTTTGATCTAACCTTTTCTCTAGTTCCTGTCCCCCTCTCCTATTGGCCTCAGTTGCCCCAAAGTATCAGCTTTAGTTTCTCTGCATTGAGGGCAACAAACGCCATCTAGTTTCTTAGGTGTCTTACCTATCCTCATATCTCCTTTGTGTGTTCTCACCTCATCATGTGATCAAAGTCCAATCCCCTTGTTGTGTTTGCCCTTCATCTAAAGTCCGCATGTGAGGGAGAACATACGATTTTTGGTCTTTTGGGCCAGGCTAACCTCACTCAGAATGATGTTCTCCAATTCCATCCATTTACCAGCGAATGATAACATTTCGTTCTTCTTCATGGCTACATAAAATTCCACTGTGCATAGATAACACATTTTCTTGATCCATTTGTCAGTAGTGGGGCATCTTGGCTGTTTCCATAATGTGGCTATTGTGAATAGCCGCACTGACATTATTTTTATGCACACATTGTCCTAATTATTGCATGCAAATTATTGTCTGCAAATCAATTGGACAACATTTAAAGATGTAATTTTTTCCAGCATTTACTTATTTTACATATTAATCAACAAGACAGTAGTGTTATAGGACGTGAACAAAACAGACATCTCTGACTTTGGTTAGTCAAGTTTTCTTTTGTGCTTCTACATTGTTGAAGTTAGGGTGGACTATACCATTGCCTCAAATCTTATGGCCAAACAGCAGAAAATTTTGCTCATGTTGCATTCTTGAAAATGCCATTCTCCAATAGCCCCAGAAAGGTGCTGTGCTCCACCCAGTCACTCCAGAACCCAGGCCAATAAAGGTTCATCATGCTGTAATTGTACTATATGGAACATGTGGAAATTGTGCAATGACCTCTATGTTAATTCTACTCAATAATACTAAAGTCACTGACTAACCAGTCAAAAACCAAAAGAGGGAAAAGACAATCTCACCCCTTCATTCACCTTCATGAATGATGCAAGGACTTTGATACTTTAAATCCACCGATCTTCCTGCTGTATATGGTGTTGTTATCATTCATTTTATTTCAGTATGCATGTTATCCTTGTAAAATGCTGTTATTTTGTACACCCAATTGACTTCTGTACTTATACCCATTTTTTACTTTTTTTCTTACTATATCTCTGCATTCTATGTGTATGCCTTTTTCTTTTCTTATTCTTGTTCTTTTTTAAGTATGATCCTTCTATGTAGTCTAGGTTGGTCTCAAACTACTGACTCTCCTGCCTCAGCCACATGAGTTCTTAGATTATAAGCATGCATCACTAAGCCTGCTGTCTGCGTATTTCTGTGTAAAATATTGCCATCAAATTCACCCTTTTAATATGTTACAATTTTGTTCTGTCAAACTCATTTAGTGAGTGAGGAATTTCTGAATGGCATTCCTAGTTGGTTGTAGTCAAATTTCACTTTAGGTCACTGTCAAGATAATCAGCTAGATTATAGCCATGAAAAACTTCACTGGTGGGTTTTGCAATGGTGTACTCAGACATTGACAAGTTCACTTTGGCCATTGGCAGAAACCTCAGTTTCTTACTCTCTGGATCTGTCTATGTGGCTTCTTTAGTGTACTTTCAAGATGGCATTGGCTGGGGAAAATTATGCAAAAGAGAGAAGTCAGATGAGCCAATGTCTTGAATGTCCTAGCTTCTCAAACCACCCAGAATGGGTGATTACATGAGTAAGCCCTATTCTACATGTATAGGACAGTGTTAATGACCCTGGTAGGAATACCTGGAGGCAGGAAACAGGTGGCATTCTTTGTGGCTCTCTATGACTGTTCTCTGAATTTCCATCTAGGTCTTCTTTCCTGAAATTTTCCCTTCAGTATTCCTTTTTATAGGAAGGTCTTTCAGTTTTGCTGTTGTCATGCATTTTAATTTTGTTATAAACCCATGATACATTGTTCAGTTAAATGTTAATGAGATTTAAATAAGAAAGAAATTTGTAAATTTATTCTTACAGTTACCATTCTCAGAGTTATTCATGTTTTCATCAGCTGTCATTTTCCTAATGCCGGGAGAACTTACTTTATTATTTCTAATATTGTGAAAGAATTGATACTATGTTTTTCAGATTTTATTTTATTTTTTAAAGGCAGTTAAAGGATTATTTATTAAAGTCTTCCTCTTTATATATTAGGAAAAATTAATTAGAGCTGAATTAATTTTAAGGATGATGTGAGGATAATATGACAGTTGGTGATTTGGCCAGAGAATAAGAGTGCATTTCTTTTCCTGACTTCTTTTGAAATTCTTCCTCAAAGATGAGCACTTTTCTTCCTTGAGTTTCATTTTTTATTATTATAAATTTTTATTAGGATATATTCATTATACAAGGGCATTTGTAGTGACAATTCCAATTAGACTTACATTGTACATTATTTACATTGCCCCCATTGTCTTGCCCCCTCAGACCCCTCCAACCCCACTTAAAGCAATTGCAAGAGATTTTCTGGTTCTGTTTCACATAGATATATGAAGTCGATCAATCATATATGTCACTTTAATCTCCTTCCTTCACTCTCTGTCCTCCCAGTAGTACCACCCTCCTCTGCACACACTGTGCCTATTTTACAGTCCTGGTTTTTGTTATTAATATTTAAGTTGTCATTCAAACGGGTGTCTCAGTGATGCACACTGAGGATGTGCTTTACTCTGTCTGTTCAACCCCCTTAAATACTCTCCCTTACCCCTTTCCACCCCCCTTTTTAAAACAGCTTTCAATACATATCCTTATCTCCTTATGCTCACATCTTGTGGTATGCAATATTTACTGATGCTGTATCATTCTCTTTTTCTTTCTGTCTTTTTCCAAGTTCCATATAGTAGTTGCACTGTTACAAACATGTTCCATATCTTAGTTGTATATGATCATGCTTGTTTTGTGCATATGTTTTTCTTTGGATCTATCTACCACATATGAGAGAAAACAGGCATCTATTGTGTTTCTGATCCTGGCTAACTTTACTTAAGCTGATGTCCTCCAATTGCATCCATTTGCCTTCAAACTCTGTGTCATTATTCCTTGTGGTGAATAGTACTCCATTGTGTACATATTCTACAATTTCATGATCTATTCATCGGTTGTAAGGCATCTGGGTTGTTTCCAGAGCTTGGCTGTTTTGAATAGTGCTGAAATAAACATTGGGGTACAAGTGTCTCTACTGTATCCTGTTTTACATTCTTTTAGGTAGATGTCCAGGAGTGGTATCACTGGATCATATGGCTGTTCTAGCTCTAGTTTTCTGAGGAAACTCCATACTGCTTTCCATACTGGTTGTACTAATTTGCATTCCCACCAGCAGTGTATAATGGTTCCTGTTTTGCCACATCTTTGCCAGCAATTGCTCTTATTATTACCCTTGATTATGGCCATTCTAACTGGGGTGAGATGATATCCAAGTGTTGTTTTGATTTACATCTCTTTTACAACCAGACACATTGCATACTTCTTCATGTATTTACTGGCCATTTGTTCCTCTTCCTTTGAGAATTCCCTGTTTAATTCTTGTGCCCATTTCTTCATTGTGATGTTGATTCTTTGTGGGCTGAGCGTTTTGAGTTCCCTGTAGATTTTAGTTATTAGTCCCTTATTGGATGAGTTGCTGGCAAAGATTTTCTCCCATTCTGTGGGCTGTCTCTTGAGTCTGGTGACTGTTTCCTTTGCTGTGCAGAAGCTCTTTATTTTGATGCAGTCCCATTTGGTCATTCTTTCTCTTAGATGCTGAGCCTTTTGAGTTCTATTTAGGAACTGTTCCTTATATGTATGGTTCCAGTGTATTTCCTACTGCTTCCTGGAGTTCTTTCAAAGTTTCAGGCCTTATACTAAGGTCTTTGATCCACTTTGAATTAATTTTGGTACATGGTGAAATACAGGGTTCTAGTTTCAGTCTTCTACATGTGGGTATCCAGTTTTCCCAGCAGCATTTGTTGAAGAGGCTGTCTTTTCTCCATCATGTGTTTTGAGTTCCTTTATGGAAGATCAGTTGGCTCTAGGTGTGTGGATTTATGTCTGGGTCTTCTATTTGATCCATTTCTCTTCCTGTGTGTTTTTGTGCCAATCCCATGCTATTTTTATTGTTATAAGCTCTGTAGTATAGTTTGAAGTTGGGTATTGTGATGCCTCTAGTATTGAATTTTTTGCTCAGAATTTCTTTGGCTGTTGAAAGTCTTTTGTATTTCCATATATATTTCAAGATTGATATTTCTATTTCTTTGCAGAATGTCATTGGGATTTTGTTGAACATTTAGATTGGTTTTGGTAATAAGGTCATTTAACAATGTTGATTCTACCAATCCATTAGGATGAAGGTCTTTCCATCTTCTCATGTCTTCTTCAATTTCACTCTTCAATGGTTTATAGTTTTTATTAAAAAGTCTTTGTTAAATTTATTTCAAAGTACTTTGTTGTTTTTGAGGCTATTGTAAGTGAAATTGTTTCCTTGATTTCTTTCTCAGTGTGTTGGTTGTTGGTATATAAGAAAGCTATTGATTTTTGTATGTTAATTTTGTATCTTGCTACTTTGCTGAAGGAGTTTATAATTTATAATAGTTTTTTGGTAGAGTTTTTAAGGAATCTTAGGTGTAAGATCATGTCATCTGCAAATAGGCCTATTGACTTCTTCCTTCCCTATTTGAATCCCTTTATTTCTTCTTCTTGTCTTGTTACCCTGGCTAGGAATTCCAAGACTATGTTGAGTAAGAGTGGAGAAAGCGGAGAAATGAGAATGGTTTCAGTTGTCCTCCATTTAGTATGATGTTGGCTATAGGTTTGTCTTATATAGCTTTTATTGTGTTTGGGGACATTCCTTCCATTACTAGTTTCTTCAGAGCTTTTGTCATGAAAGGATGTTGAACTTTGTCAAAGGCTCTTTCCTGCATCTATTGAGTGGATCATGTGGTTTTTGTCCTTGCTTGTGTTCATTTGCTGTACTATGTTTATGGACTTAAATATGTTGCACAATTTTTGCAACCCTGGAATGAAACCAACTTGGTCGTAGTGTATCATCTTTTTGATGTGTTGTTGAATTCTGTTTGCCAGAATTTTGTTGAGAATCCTTACACTTATATTCATTACAGATATTGGCCTATAATTTTCTTCTTTAGTTGCATCCTTCCTGGGATTTGAGTAAGTGTAATGCTTGCTTCATAGAATGAGTTTGGTAAAGTTCCTTCCCTTTCTATTTCTCTGAAAAGTTTTAGGAGTATTGGTGTTAGTTCTTTGAAGGTTTGATAAAATTTGGTGGTGAATCCATCAGGTTCCGGGCTCTTCTTTGTAGTGAGGCTCTTTATTATTCCTTCAGTTTCATTGCTTGTAATAGCACTATTTAGGTGTTTAATATCTTCTTTGTTCAATTTAGTTTGGTTTTATACATCTAGGAATTTATCCATTTCATCTAGGTTTTCCAGTTTACTCGAATATAAGGTTTCAATGTACTCTTTAATGATTCTCTGGATTTCATTAGTATTTGTAGTTATGTTCCCTTTTTAATCTCTGATTTTATTACTTTGGATGTTTTCCCTCCTCCATTTTGTCATGTTGGGTAAGGCTTTGTCAAACTTGTTAATCTTTTCAAGGAACCAAGGTTTTGTTTCATTGAGTCTTTGTATAGCTATTTTGGTGTTGATCTCCTTGAACTTGGCCCTGATATTTATTATTTCTCTGTGTCTGCTGGTTTGGGTTGGATTTGTTCTTGTTTTTCTAGAAGCTTATGGTACGCCATTAGGTTGTTTCAGAGGTCAATGTTTTAAAAATGCAAACACTTTACAGAACCATTCTTGTTTTCAAGGTAAATTTTTGTTGATTTATTTATTTACTCAGATATAGTAATTTCACAAAGTGGTTTCATTGTTATATTTCCATAAATGTGCATAATGTATTTGATTATCTTCACATCTTCTGTAACTTTCTTCTTCTTGTATTCCCCCTTCTAAACCATTTTAACAGGTTTCATTATTGCGTTTTCATATATGTGTATAAAGTATTTTGTTCATTCTTGTCACCACCCATCACCTTCTGTTTTCATCCTCCCTAACTGATTCCCTCTCTCAAACAGTCCTGGTTTTCTATTCTTATCATTTATGTTCTTGTAAGTCAGGTTCTGCATATGACAGAGAACATGCAATATTTGTCTTTCTCAGTTTGGTTTATTTTGCTTGGCATAGTGTTCACCAGTAGTATCAATTTTCCTTCAAATGACTTAATTTCAACCTCATTTATGACTGAATAATACTCCATTGTGTACATTTCTTACATATTCTTTATGTACTCATCAGTTGATGGGGACCTATGTTGATTGCATGGTTTCACTATTTTGAATAGTGTTATAAATGTGAGTATGCAGGTGTCTCATTTTATGCTGATTTACATTCCTGTGGATATATGCCCAAGAGTAGCATTACAGGATTATAAGGTAGTTCTATTTTAGTTTCTTGAGGAAGCTCCATAATGTGTATAGATTTCCATCATGGCTGTACTAATTTACATTCTCATGAACAGTGTATATGTCTTCATCTCTCTTCCCATCATCACCAGTATTTGTATTTGGTTGTTTTCTTAATGGTTCCTTTCTGTCTTAGTTGATATGGAATCTCAGTATAGTATAGATTTACATTTTCTTTATAGTTAAGGATGTTGAATATTTGAATCATGTATTTTTTTGTCATGTATTCTTCTTTTCATAAATGCTGCTCTTCTGCGGCTGCCATGATCCCCTTATTTTTATTTTCAAAGGACCAAGTTTTGGTTTCTTTGATTGTTTATATAGTTTTTGGTCTCTAACTCATTAATTTTTGTCCCAGTTTTTATTATTTTTTTGCCATCTGATAGTTTTGGGTTTGGCTTGTTCTTGAGCTTATCGGTACCTCATTAGGTTATTTATTTGTAATTTCTGTTTTTTTAGTTTTTAAATATAGGTACTCAAAGCTATTCCTCTCAGCATTGCCTTGACTGTATCCTAAAGGCTCTGGTAGGTTATGTTTTCATTTTCATATATTTCAGAAATTTTTAATTTCCCTCTTTATTTCTTCAATGACCCACTGGTCATTCAACAATCTGTTGTTCAGTCCTTATGGGTTGAAATGTTTTCTATAGTTTTTTTTCTGTTGTGTTCCAGTATTATTCCCTTTTGGTCTGGTAGAATACAGGGATTTATTTCAATTTACATTTGATAAGACTTGCTTTGTGGTCTAAAATATGATGCATTTTGAAGAAAGTTCCATGGAGTGCTGAGAAAAATGAGTATTGTGCAACTGCTGGATGGAACACTCTGTGGATGCCTGTTAAGTTGATTTGTCCTATCGTGTGATTTAGATGTGAGACTTCTTTTTTTTTTTCATTTTTCTTTTATTATTCCTATGTGCATACAAGGCTTGGTTCATTTCTCCCCCCTGCCCCCACCCCCTCCCTTACCACCCACTCCCCCCCTCCCCCCCTCAATACCCAGAAGAAACTATTTTGCCCTTATTTCTAATTTTGTTGAAGAGAGAGTATAAGCAATAATAGGAAGGAACAAGGGTTTTTGCTGGTTGAGATAAGGATAGCTATACAGGGCATTGACTCACATTGATTTCCTGTGCGTGGGTGTTACCTTCTAGGTTAATTCTTTTTGATCTTGAATGACTTAGCTATGATTAAGAGCAGAGTTTTTAGGTCTTCCAAAATTGTTTTGTTGGAGTCCACCTGTGGATTTGTGTTCAGTAATGTTTTTTATTTTTAAATATAGCTGGGTGCACTGACATTTGGCACACAGATGTTAAAAATTGTTTTTCCTTTGGATGGATTGCTCCTTTATCTATATGAAGTGACCTTCCTTGGGTCCCCTGAGTAATTTTGCTCTGAAGTCTGTCTTATCAGATATAAGTATATTTATACCTGCCCACTTTTTGGATTAATTACTTAGACAATATTTTTTACTATAAGCCAGTTTTTTTTTTCAGTGAGATGCATTTCTTGTAAGCAGCAAATGGTTGGGACTGACTTTTTAATCCAACTCACCATTCTATGTATTTTGATTGGAGAACTGAGGCTAATATTGCTCATTCTTAATATTGAATGGTATGTAGTATTTTCTTTATATTGATGTTTTTCTGATGTTTATGTTCCCTCTTTTCCTTGTTTTCTAATTTGCTTGGCCAGTAGGGTTTATTTTTGCATTTTCCTGGCTATGTCCATTGTCTTTTTGTGTGTGTAGAATTCTTCTAAGTATTTCTGCATTGATAGTTTGGTGCCATGAATTCCTATAGTTTTTGTTTACTGTGGAATCCTTCAATTATGAAGCATATTTTTGCTGTATAGACTAGTCTAGGTTGACAGTTGTTTTCTTTCAGGGTTTGAAATATATCATTCCATGCCCTCCTTGCATTTAGAGTTTGTGTTGAGAAATCTCCTACTATTCTGATGAGTTTGCCTTTATATCTGACTTGTCACTTCTTTTTTGCAGCTTTCATATTTTTCATTGTTCTGTATATTTAATGTTTTATTAAATTAATTAACTAAATAATTAATTAATTTATTTGGTGGTACTGTGAACTCCAGGTTTAATGCCTCCTAGGCTGGTGCTCTATC
This sequence comes from Castor canadensis, assembly GCF_047511655.1. NCBI lineage: Eukaryota > Metazoa > Chordata > Mammalia > Rodentia > Castoridae > Castor > Castor canadensis. Next base: position 78,231,845 of record NC_133397.1, on the reverse strand, counting down.
ACTTCAGCCATGCCACTAGCCCTGCTTTTGTCAGGTATTTTTCAGATAATGTCTCCTAAACTGTTTTTCTAGGCTGGCTTTGAACCACATTCTTCTTGATCTCTGCTTCTTGAGTAGCCAGGATTTCAGGCATTAGCTAACTGTGCCCAGCTCATTGTTTTAATTATCATATTCTGCTGGTATTTCTTTTCTGATCCTGTCAGTTTGGTGTTCTGAAAGATTTGTGTACCTGAACATTCCTTCCTTTCTTGAGATTGAGGAAATTTTCTACTTTGTGCTATTGAATAAGTTATCTAATAGTTGGGTAGCTCATCATGGCAGCTGCTGTCAGAGACACTTGCCACTGAAATCTCTCTTTTTTTTCATTTTTCTTTTATTATTCATATGTGCATACAAGGCTTGGTTCATTTTTCCCCCCTGCCCCCACCCCCACCCTTACCACCCACTCCGCCCCCTCCCTCTCCCCCCCCTCAATACTCAGCAGAAACTATTTTGCCCTTATTTCTAATTTTGTTGTAGAGAGAGTATAAGCAATAATAGGAAGGAACAACGGTTTTTGCTGGTTGAGATAAGGATAGCTATACAGGGCATTGACTCACATTGATTTCCTGTACGTGGGTGTTACCTTCTATGTTAATTCTTTTTGATCTAACCTTTTCTCTAGTACCTGTTCCCCTTTTCCTATTGGCCTCAGTTGCTTTAAGGTATCTGCTTTAGTTTCTCTGCATTAAGGGCAACAAATGCTAGCTAGTTTTTTAGGTGTCTTACCTATCCACACCCCTCCCTTGTGTGCTAAAGCTTTTATCATGTGCTCATAGTCCAATCCCCTTGTTGTGTTTGCCCTTGATCTAATGTCCACATATGAGGGAGAACATACGATTTTTGGTTTTTTGAGCCAGGCTAACCTCACTCAGAATGATGTTCTCCAATTCCATCCATTTACCAGCGAATGATAACATTTCTTTCTTCTTCATGGCTGCATAAAATTCCATTGTGTATAGATACTACATTTTCTTAATCCATTCATCAGTGATGGGGCATCTTGGCTGTTTCCATAACTTGACTATTGTGAATAGTGCCGCATTAAACATGGGTGTGCAGGTGCCTCTGGAGTAACAGTCTTTTGGGTACATCCCCAAGAGTGGTATTGCTGGATCAAATGGTAGATCGATGTCTAGCTTTTTAAGTAGCCTCCAAATTTTTTTCCAGAGTGGTTGTACTAGTCTACATTCCCACCAACAGTGTAAGAAGGTTCCTTTTTCCCAGCATCCTCGCCAACACCTGTTGTTGGTGGTGTTGCTGATGATGGCTATTCTAACAGGGGTGAGGTGGAATCTTAGTGTGGTTTTAATTTGCATTTCCTTTGTTGCTAGAGATGGTGAGCATTTTTTCATGTGTTTTCTGGCCATTTGAATTTCTTCTTTTGAGAAAGTTCTGTTTAGTTCACATGCCCATTTCTTTATTGGTTCATTAGTTTTGGGAGAATTTAGTTTTTTAAGTTCCCTGTATATTCTGGTTGTCAGTTCTTTGTCTGATGTATAGTTGGCAAATATTTTCTCCCACTCTGTGGGTGTTCTCTTCAGTTTAGAGACCATTTCTTTTGATGAACAGAAGTTTTTTAGATTTATGAGGTCCCATTTATCTATGCTATCTCTTAGTTGCTGTGCTGCTGGGGTTTCATTGAGAAAGTTCTTACCTATACCTACTAACTCCAGAGTATTTCCTACTCTTTCTTGTATCAACTTAAGAGTTTGGGGTCTGATATTAAGATCCTTGATCCATTTTGAGTTAATCTTGGTATAGGGTGATCTACATGGATCTAGTTTCAGTTTTTTGCAGACTGCTAACCAGTTTTCCCAGCAGTTTTTGTTGAAGAGGCTGCTATTTCTCCGTCGTATATTTTTAGCTCCTTTGTCAAAGACAAGTTGGTTATGGTTGTGTGGCTTCATATCTGGGTCCTCTATTCTGTTCCACTGGTCTTCATGTCTGTTTTTGTGCCAGTACCATGCTGTTTTTATTGTTATTGCTTTGTAATACAGTTTGAAGTCAGGTATTGTGATACCTCCTGCATTGTTCTTTTGACTGAGTATTGCCTTGGCTATTCGTGGCCTCTTGTGTTTCCATATAAATTTCACAGTAGATTTTTCAATCTCTTTAATGAATGTCATTGGAATTTTGATGGGAATTGCATTAAACATGTAGATTACTTTGGGGAGTATCGACATTTTTACTATGTTGATTCTACCAATCCATGAGCATGGGAGATCTTTCCACTTTCTATAGTCTTCCTCAATCTCTTTCTTCAGAAGTGTATAGTTTTCCTTGTAGAGGTCTTTCACATCTTTTGTTAGGTTTACACCTAGGTATTTGATTTTGTTTGAGGCTATTGTAAATGGAATTGTTTTCATACATTCTTTTTCCGTTTGCTCATTGTTAGTGTATAGAAATGCTAATGATTTTTCTATGTTGATTTTATATCCTGCTACCTTGCTATAGCTATTGATGATGTCTAGAAGCTTCTGAGTAGTTTTTTGGGTCTTTAAGGTATAGGATCATGTCGTCTGCAAATAGGGATATTTTGACAGTTTCTTTACCTATTTGTATTCCTTTTATTCCTTCTTCTTGCCTAATTGCTCTGGCTAGGAATTCCAGTACTATGTTGAATAGGAGTGGAGATAGTGGGCATCCTTGTCTGGTTCCTGATTTTAGAGGGAATGGTTTTAATTTTTCTCCATTAAGTATAATGCTGGCTGTAGGTTTGTCATATATAGCTTTTATAATATTGAGGAACTTTCCTTCTATTCCTAGTTTTCTTAGAGCTTTTATCATGAAGTGATGTTGGATCTTATCAAAGGCTTTTTCTGCATCTATTGAGATGATCAAGTGGTTTTTGTTTTTGCTTCTGTTAATGTGGTTTATTACGTTTATTGATTTTCGTATGTTGAACCACCCCTGCATCCCTGGGATGAAGCCTACTTGGTAGGGGTGAATAATCTTTTTGATGTGTTGCTGAATTCGGTTTGCCATTATTTTATTGAGGATTTTTGCATCAATGTTCATTAAGGAGATTGGCCTATAGTTCTCCTTTTTGGAGGTGTCTTTGCCTGGTTTTGGGATAAGTGTAATACTGGCTTCATAAAATGTGTTAGGCAGTTTTCCTTCCCTTTCTATTTCGTGGAACAGTTTAAGGAGGGTTGGTATCAGTTCTTCTTTAGAGGTCTGATAGAATTCAGCAGAGAATCCATCAGGTCCTGGACTTTTCTTTTTGGGGAGACTCTTGATTGCTGCTTCAATTTCATTTTGTGTTATAGATCTATTCAGGTGATTAATTTCCTCTTGGTTCAGTTTTGGATTATCATATGTATCTAGAAATCTGTCCATTTCTTTTAGATTTTCAAATTTATTTGAATATAGGTTCTCGAAGTAGTCTCTGATGATTTCCTGGACTTCCATGGTGTTTGTTGTTATCTCTCCTTTTGCATTCCTGATTCTACTAATTTGGGTTTTTTCTCTCCTCATTTTAGTCAGGTTTGCCAGGGGTCTATCGATCTTGTTTATTTTTTCAAAGAACCAACTTTTTGTTTCATTAATTCTTTGTATGTTTTTTTTGGTTTCTATTTTGTTGATTTCAGCTCTTATTTTTATTATTTCTCTCCTATTTGTTGTGGGATTTGCTTGTTGTTGTTTTTCTAGGAGTTTGAGATGTATCATTAGGTCATTGATTTGGGATCTTTCAATCTTTTTAATATATGCACTCATGGCTATCAACTTTCCTCTCAAGACTGCCTTAGCTGTGTCCCATAGGTTCCAGTAGGTTGTGTTTTCATTTTCATTGACTTCCAGGAACTTTTTAATTTCCTCTTTTATTGCATCGATGATCCATTCTTCATTAAGTAATGAGTTATTTAGTTTCCAGCTGTTTGCATGTTTTTTGTCTTTATTTTTGTTGTTGAGTTCTACTTTTACTGCATTGTGGTCAGATAGTATGCATGGTATTATTTCTATTTTCTTATATTTGCTGAGGCTTGCTTTGTGCCCTAGGATATGATCTATTTTGGAGAAGGTTCCATGGGCTGCTGAGAAGAATGTATATTGTGTAGAGGTTGGATGAAATGTTCTGTAGACATCAACTAGGTCCACTTGATCTATTGCATATTTTAGATCTTGGATTTCTTTATTGAGTTTTTGTTTGGATGACCTATCTATTGATGATAATGGAGTGTTAAAGTCTCCCACAACCACTGTGTTGGAGTTGATATATGCTTTTAGGTCTTTCAGGTATGTTTGATGAAATTGGGTGCGTTGACATTGGGTGCATACAGGTTGATGATTATTATTTCCTTTTGGTCTATTTCCCCTTTTATTAGTATGGAATGTCCTTCTTTATCTCATTTGATCAATGTAGGTTTGAAGTCTATTTTATCAGAGATAAGTATTGCTACTCCTGCCTGTTTTCGGGGGCCATTGGCTTGGTAAATCTTCTTCCAGCCTTTCATCCTAAGCATATGCTTATTTCTGTCAGTGAGAGGAGTCTCCTATAAGCAACAAATTGTTGGATCTTCTTTTTTAATCCATTTTGTCAAACGGTGTCTCTTGATGGGTGAATTAAGTCCATTAACATTAAGCGTTAGTACTGATAGGTATGTGGTGATTCCTGCCATTTAGTTGTCTTAGTTGTTTGAAGGTTTGACTGTGTGTACCTAACTTGATGTTACTCTCTACTGTCTTGCTTTTTCTTATCCTGTGGTTTGGTGCTGCCTGCCTTTTCATGGTTAAGTTGGGTGTCACTTTCTGTGTGCAGGATCCCTTGCAGAATCTTTTGTAATGGTGGCTTTGTGGTCATATATTGTTTTAGTTTCTGCTTATCATGGAAGACTTTTATTGCTCCATCTATTTTGAATGATAGCTTTGCTGGGTAGAGTATCCTGGGGTTGAAGTTATTTTCATTCAGTGCCCGGAAGATCTCACCCCACGCTCTTCTTGCTTTTAATGTTTCTGTTGAGAAGTCTGCTGTGATTTTGATGGGTTTACCTTTGTATGTTACTTGTTTTTTCTCTCTTACAGCCTTCAATATTCTTTCCTTAGTTTCTGAACTTGTTGTTTTAATGATTATATGTCATGGAGTAGTTCTATTTTGATCTGGTCTGTTTGGTGTCCTGGAGGCCTCTTGCATTTGTATGGGAATATCTTTTTCTAGATTTGGGAAATTTTCCATTATTATTTTGTTGAATATATTACGCATTTCCTTCGCTTACACCAATTCTCCTTCTTTGATGCCCATGATTCTCAAGTTTGGTCTTTTGATGGAGTCAGTGAGTTCTTGCATTTTCTTTTCACAGGTCTTGAGTTGTTTAATTAATAGTTCTTCGGTTTTTCCTTTAATTACCATTTCATCTTCAAGTTCTGAGATTCTGTCTTCTGTTTATTCTATTCTGCTGGATTGGCCTTCTGTTTTGTTTTGCAGTTCTGTTTCGTTCTTTTTTCTGAGGTTTTCCATATCCTGGCTGTTTTCTTCTTTATTGTTGTCTATTTTTGTCCTGAGTTCATTTATCCATTTATTCATTGTGTTCTCTCTTTCACTTTGGTGTTTATACAGTGCTTCTATGGTTTCCTTTATTTCTTCTTTTGCTTTTTCAAATTCTCTATTTTTATTGTCTTGGAATTTCTTGAGTGTCTCCTGTACATTTTGGTTGACCTTATCCAGTATCATCTCTATAAAATTCTCATTGAGTACTTGTAGTATGTCTTCTTTTAAATTATTCTTGTGGGCTTCATTGGGTCCTTTGGCATAGTTTATCTTCATTTTGTTGGAGTCTGGATCTGAGTTTCTGTTCTCTTCATTCCCCTCTGGTTCCTGTACTAATTTTTTGCTGTGGGGAAACTGGTTTCCCTGTTTTTTCTGTCTTCCCATCATTGCCCTTGGTGTTGTTACTGTCCCTGTACTGTGTGCAATTAAGTATTTTCTAGCTTGTAATAATAACAATGGTAATATTTAGAATTGAAGAGTGAGCTGAGATGGAAAGCAAGAAGTTAAAGAAAAGGGGAAAACAAATATACAGACAAGAGGGAGAAATCAGAACAAGGTATCAGACAAGAGAGTTTCAAAGGTATAAACAGGGAGTGTTAGTGTACTAATCGACAGTAAGCTGAACAGACATTAGAGAGACAGAGAGAGGATTGAAAATCAAAGATAAAAAAAAATAAGTAAATGAAAGTAATATCTATAAATAAAAATGAATTAAAATAAAATGGAAAATAGAAAATTAAAAAAAAAAACAAAACCAAAAAACTTCCAAGTTTATATGCAATGCAGTTTCAGTCTTAATAATTTGGGTGTCTGTCTCAATCTCCAGTCCTGGAGTTGGTGCCTCAGATGTTGTTCTGTAGTTGTCTCATCAAAGGGGATGCATAAAGTAATACAAAACTACACACTCACACACACACACACACACACACACACACACACAAAGCCCCACCAAGTGTCCCCAGTTCAAATGCAATACAGTTTCAGTAAGTTTTTCGGCTTGCAGGTGTAATTCGGTTGTTCTCTCATCAAAGGTAGGGAGAAAAAGAAAAAAAAGCGTCTGGAGACAGTTCTGAGAGTGGTATCTGCAACTGTGGCTCGCCTGCCTGCTGCTCTCAGCCCAGGCTTGTCTGTGGGGCTACCGCGGTACCGCGAATCACCTGGTCTGCGTCTTCCCAAGCCGTATGGGCACCGGCCACTGGCGGCCCCGGGGGCCCTCCTCGGTTCTCCGTTTAACGTGAAGTGGAGATTCTCTGCGCCGGCTGGAGATGTGGAGGGGTCAAAGTTATGCCTTTTCTCGGTGATTATGCCTGCAAAGTGTGTCTCCAGCGTCTCTCCAAGATTTCACTATAGGAGGCTCGCTTTCTGCTTCCTCCCTCTAGCCGCCATCTTGGAATTCCTGAAATCTCTTAGATTAGGTTGTGGTTGGCAGCAGTGACCTACTAGTTCTAAGGCTCTATGCTTTATTCATTGTGGAATTATATTCAGATTGGTCCACTATTTGCATTCCTCTCACCAGCTTCTCTGCTAAGTTACAGAACATGTACTGGACACTCCACAACATCTGCATTTGTGCCACAGTGGCATTTCCATCCTGGGCTGTCTACTGTGGCTTCTTTGTTTTGGGTCATATTCTAGATCCTGGGCTGTGCTCTGGGTTTCTTTTTCTCAGGCCACACTCTGGATGGTTTCTTTGTTCTGAGCCACACTCTGGGTTTGTCTCAGGCTGTGTGCCAAAGGTTCTCTGCTCCAAAACTCTTAGCAACCTTATATCTTGGACGACTCAGGAAGAAAAGTGAATCAAACTATCTTTTTTGTAATAGCAATCTACAAGAACATATGGGTCAATAAACCTGATGATAGAAGAGTTAAATGTAGTTTACACAGATGATAGAATGAAACAGATTATTGTCCATAAATTTTCTTTTAGTCCTAAGGCAGAGGAGAGTTAGGCCTTGTTTGGAAAGAACTTTAGGTAACTTTTTGAATAACAGTTTTATACACTAACTTTATAAAAGTAGTTTAGGAATCATCTTAAAGTTGTCTAAATATACACATACACAGATGTTTTGACATAGGCATGCCAAAATATCAAATATATCTGTTCATGTAGGAGACAAAGACACACAAAATGATTGCGTTAGTTCAGAGTGCAATCTTAAACAAAAGTTTTTGGTCATTTTTAATACATTAGCCAGAAAGATTTTTAAGCAGTTTATAACAGATCTTTAACATAAATCACCTATTTTTGTCCAATCCTTAACAGATTAATGTAGCACAACCATATCAATTTAGAGAAGTGTAATCACAAGTTAGTTAAAATTGTCCTAGATGATGGCAAGATGGCATTACTCATTAGTTTCTTATCCCTAGGAAGTGGCAAGATGGTGTTGAACATGTGGTGGCAGCATTTTCTGTCTCCACATGGTCTCTCCAAAAGGTCTCTCATATGGAATACAAAGACATGTTCCATGCAAAATACAGGCTCAAAATAGCAATCTGTTATAGGGATAAAAGAAATCTCACCACTGAGAGACAGGTGTTATTGTCCATATGAGTTAATCATACAGATCAGGAGGATCAAAGTGCTCCTACTGTTTAAGGATACAGCCAAATGAATATATTGGCTTCTCCTGGGATGCTGATCCCGAATGCTATCCTAATGAAGAGACCAAATAATCGAATCAAACTAATGTGGGATTTGAGTTCATTGTCTTAAACATGTTAGGTGGGTTTCTACCTTTTGAGCCACGCTGGCAGTCCTTGTTAGCTTCCCTAAAGAAAGTAGACTTAGAGACCATTTTTAGAATCTGGCAAATAATCCCATTAATCCATCCAATCAGTGAAGGTGCCAGCTTCATACTTGCAGGCCAGGGGCATGTGCCCTTGGGATAAGGGGAAGTGACCTTGGGGTGAGTGCTTCCATGACCCCTGCAGGTCATCGGGACAAGGAGAGCACAATTGATAGTCAGGATGGTGTGCCCAGGGCAAACAGAGCCATGGCAGGCAAGAGAACAATGGCATAGGTCAAGGGAGCAATGGAGTGGACACAAGGCAGCCACAGGAAAAAGGTTTCCTGCCTGAGGCCTGGGGGCTGTGACCACAACAGTTGGTTCCTTTTGTTTCCCTGTGCACTGGAGGTGGTAGTGATGTTGGTGCAGAGGCCAAGAAGACAGGCCAGGCAAGTGGTAGGTCTTGGGGTGTTTTTCTTCCTCCTCTGCTTGCTGGCCAGATGGACACTGTCAGCCTGATAGTTTGTGTGAGTAGGTCCTGACAGTAGAGTTTCCTAGGCTCTTGTTCCCTGTTGACTGGCAGGGTAGGGACTTGGGCTTGTGCTAAGAGGCAGGGCTAAAGGGCCTTCGGGCAGGTGCTGCAGGCTCACCCTTTGTGGCTGTAAGCCTCCCAGCCTCCAAGCCCTTCATGTTCCTACCACAGGTGGCAGTGGCACTCTTTGTGCTGCTCCCTCCTCCCGCTGGCTTTGGTGCTGCATTCCTTTCAACAGGAGACTGCTGGGCAGAGTCTGAGGCCAGGCATGAGAATGTGGACCAGTGAGCACTGATGCATGCATGGTGCAAGATGGGGTAGGGACAAGTGAGGAGGGAGAAGGGCATTGTTGTTTTAAGGTAGCCTTCCCCTTGGGTCGTGTACCCCCCCATTTGGGACCCTGCTACGGGACCCACGTGCTTGTGGTGATCTTGGACCCAGGTGTAGGGCGAGATTCTCCTCCAACAGGCGCTGGACACCGAGGCATACTACACCATGGACCCCTCTACTCCACCCATGGACCTTGGAGACAGTCCAGAGTCGAGTCCACAAAGCTAGGTCCTATGAAGCTGGTGTCTCCCAGCTGCATTTCCTGAGGGCAGATCTCAGCCTGTTTCCCTGGATGTGGAGAAAGAAGAAAAGAAAAAAGAGCAGAAATGAACTTCTGAAGTGCAGGGTCTGGGGGTTCTCTGTTTCTCCTGGCTGGTTTCACCTCATGCTGCCTCTACTTTCTTTCAGCACCTTCCCTCTTTTGCACAATACTTAAGACTACCCTCCAAGATGACCCATGGGCTCCTACAACATTTTAATAAGCAACCTAGAGAAGATCCCTCTCCTCATTAGATAATTCAGCTCCTTGCTCAGTTACAGCCTTCAGACAGGCTGCCCTGTCATCATATCACTCAGCCTGCTCTGCCAGTTTGACCTTTGCACCAATTCTTTTTTGTCCATGACTGAATGTGCTGTGTTGGGTCTGGGCAGCAGCAGTGAGGCTGAGAATCTGTCAAAACATTTCCTAAGGGAAGAATTCCTTAGGTTTGGAAAGAATGAACAAGGAAAAATTTCATGTGACTTTTTTCCTGATGAATCACAGAAATATCCTTTCCATATCTATTCTTTCTTGTCATGGATTTTGTGTAGCCACAGTCACCAGTCCAGAGTTTCAAAGGAGATTCCAGGTGTTAGAACAAGATGAACTGCATTCTTTTAATGCCTCAGGGTAATTTGGATCAAAGACTGACCTTCTCCTGGGTCTTCATTCAAGATGGTCTCTGTCGAAAAGGGTGCAGGCTCAGAGCTGGTCAGGGACATTAATTTCAGACTTCCTGCCTCGGAAGCTGGGAGAGTTTTCATAGGTGTTGTTTTCAGTAAACAAATTTGTGATAGGTTTTTTTCAACAGACCAAAGAATCTAATGCACCATTGTACATTGTGGAAATAGGGTCCATGGGAAAAAAAGTAGGAATATTCTTGTGTTTCCTTTGTTAAAAAGAAACACCTTTCTTCCAAGTATATGTGATCCCACTAAACATGATAAGAAACAGGTGTGTTTATCTTCCTGGCTTGTTTTGATTCTCAAAACCCTATTCTTCATCTGCCTAATATGAATATAAGCAGTACCTGATTAGTTGAATGAGAACAGTTTGAGTTCTTTGGTTGTCACAGCAAAATTGTAATGTTTATGAAAGGTCTAAAGGATGTGAGAACTTGTTAGAAACTGACTTGAGAAGATTTACTTATCTTTCATGTTCTTTCCTCCAAAATTATGAATTTGTTCAAATCACGTACATTCTTATATTATAGTGAAATATGAATCCAATTCTAACAATAAATTTTATAGCTGAAATAATGATTTTGCAAAATTATTCCAAGCCAAGAAGATCATATTTGTTAAATGGAAAAATTAAAATAAATATTTACTTGTTAATAATATTTCTGGGTGAGTGCTACAGTTTCAAGATCAGTAAAGTAATTTGTTTGGATATAAAATACTGAGTTATTGGTCTTGGAACCTGTTTCAACTGGTTGTTGAGTGTCTGCCTAGCAAGACTGAGGCTCTTAGTTCAAATCCCAGTATCACCATAAAAGTAAAGTAATGAGTTATAAATTTTTTCCAGTTGATGAATAATGTTTTAGTTTTATTTCTTTTCATTTTTTTTTGAGGCAGGATATTTTTATGTAGCTCAGACTGCCCCAACTCATGATCCTCATCCTTTAGCCACTTGAGTGCTGGAATTACAGAACCTCCCTCACCTAGCTTTGATACTTTAATTTTTTTTAGATTCCTGTACTTTGCACATAATGCAGTTTATGATTTATTTCTTTTATCTATTAGTTATTTTTTATTTTAGTTTTGAATAATTATACATTAATAATGCAAAGGAATGTCAGTGTGATAATACCATAAATGTGTGCAGTGTTCCTTAACAAGGTCGCCCTTTCCCTTATATTCCCATTACCTCTTCCCCACTTTTTCAAAGAGTGTTTGTTGGGTTTCATTATGCTGTCTTTGTATGTATATATATGCAGCTTTCACCTCATCATAAGATCAAAGTCCAATCCCCTTGTTGTGTTTGCCCTTGATCTAATGTCTGCATATGAGGGAGAACATACAATTTATGGTCTTTTGGGCCAGGCTAACCTCACTCAGAATGATGTTATGCAATTCCATCCATTTACCAGTGAATAATAACATTTCGTTCTTCTTCATGGCTGCATAAAATTCCATTGTGTATAGATACCACATTTTCTTAATCCATTCGTCAGTGCTGGGGCATCTTGGCTGTTTCCATAACTTGGCTATTGTGAATAGTGCCACAATAAACATGATGTGCAGGTGCCTCTGGTGTAACCTGTGTCACAGCCTTTTGGGTATATTCCCAAGAGTGGTATTGCTGGATCAAATGGTAGATCAATGTCTAGCTTTTTAAGTAGCCTCCAAATTTTTTTCCAGAGTGGTTGTACTAGTTTACATTCCCACCAACAGTGTAAGAGGGTTCCTTTTTCCCCACATCCTCGCCAACACCTGTTGTTGTTGGTGTTGCTAATGATGGCTATTCTAACAGGGGTGAGGTGGAATCTTAGTGTGGTTTTAATTTGCATTTCCTTTATTGCTAGAGATGGTGAGCATTTTTTCATGTGTTTTTTGGTCATTTGACTTTCTTCTTTTGAGAAAATTCTGTTTAGTTCACTTGCCCATTTCTTTATTGGTTCATTAGTTTTGGGAGAATTTAGTTTTTTAAGTTCCCTATATATTCTGGTTATCAGTCCTTTGACGTGTAGCTGGCAAATATTTTCTCCCACTTTGTAGGTGTTCTCTTCAGTTTAGAGACCATATCTTTTGATGAACAGAAGCTTTTTAGTTTTATGAGGTCCCATTTATCTATGCTATCTCTTAGTTGCTGTGCTGCTGGGGTTTCATTGAGAAAGTTCTTACCTATACCTACTAACTCCAGAGTATTTCCTACTCTTTCCGGTATCAACTTTAGAGTTTGGGGTCTGATATTAAGATCTTTGATCCATTTTGAGTTAATATTGGTATAGGGTGATATACATGGATCTAGTTTCAGTAGTTTGCAGACTGCTAACCAGTTTTCCCTGCAGTTTTTGTTGAAGAGGCTGCTATTTCTCCATCGTATATTTTTAGCTCCTTTGTCAAAGATAAGTTGCTTATAGTTGTGTGGCTTCATATCTGGATCCTCTATTCTGTTCCACTGGTCTTCATGTCTGTTTTTGTGCCAGTACCATGCTGTTTTTATTGTTATTGTTTTGTAATATAGTTTGAAGTTGGGTATTGTGATACCTCCTGCATTGTTCTTTTGACTGAGTATTGCCTTGGCTATTCGTGGCTTCCTGTGTTTCCATATAAATTTCATGGTAGATTTTTTGATAGAGACCATTTCTTTTGTTGAGCAGAAGCTTTTTAGTTTTATGAAGTCCCATTTCTCTATGCTATCTCTTAGTTGCTGGGTTCCTGGGGTTCCATTGAGAAAGTTCTTACCTATACCTACTAATTCCAGAGTATTTCCTACTCTTTCCTGTATCAACTTTAGAGTTTGGGGTCTGATATTAAGATCCTTGATCCATTTTGAGTTAATCTTGGTATAGGGTGATATACATGGATCTAGTTTCAGTGTTTTTGCAGACTGCTAACCAGTTTTCCCAGCAGTTTTTTTTGAAGAAGCTGTCTTTTCTCCACCATGTATTTTTAGTGCCTTTGTCAAAAACAAGTTGGTTATAGTTGTGTGGCTTCATATCTGGGTCCTCTGTTCTGTTCCACTGGTCTTCATGTCTGTTTTTGTGACAGTACCATGCTGTTTTTATTGTTATTGCTTTGTAATATAGTTTGAAGTTGGGTATTGTGATACCTCCAGTTTTGTTCTTTTGACTGAATATTAGCCAATACATTTTTGGTCTTGTTTTTAGAATACCTTGAAGAATCTACTTCACAAACCATACATTGTGCAAACTTGATTTGTGGGTAAATGAGTAACTAAAGATTCTCTTTTGGATTTGGCATTTTATTACAATTTCCTTCTTTTTGATGACTATTAGGAACTGAATTTTATCCTGTGATGAGGACTAATGTCCAATGTGATGGTATTTGGAGTTGGATCTTTTGGGAAATAATTAGGTTTCAATGAGGTCATAAGAATGAAGTCCTTGTTTTGGGATTGATGCCCTCATAAGAAGCGCTTCCCCAAAGTCCCCCCTTTCTGGTCTCCATGAGAGGACAAGGCAAGAAGCTGAGTGTATATCCTCAGGGAGCACCTTCACCAGAGCTTAGTCATGCTGGCCCCAACTCATGTTTTCTTTTATTATAAAAATAAGACTTTATGAAGTTTATTTTATTCTCCACCAGTGTAATATGAATAAGCAGTAGTTCATAAAATGAAAGAAAGAAGATAGAACTCATCAGAGCAGTCATGAAGTAAAATTGTAAAGTTTAACAATGGTCTAGAGGATATGACAACTCATTAGAAACTGACTTGGGCACATTTGCTCATCTTTCATATTCTTGGCCTTGGAAATTGGGAATGCTATCAAATCACACACTATTTCTCTCTCTCATATTATGTTATCCTTGCAGCTCACAGCTGATATTTGAGTCCAGTTATAAGAATTTATTTTATTTTTTTTAACTTGAAGCTATAATTTCATACAATTATCTATCAAAGCAAAATAAAAGGGAGATCAGTTTGATTAAATGGAAAAATCAAAATACATATTTGGTTGTCAATAATATTCCTGACTCTGTGTTAGGTTTCAAGATCAGTTAAATAATTTCCTTTGGATAAGAAATACCCTGTGCTGTCAATAATATCCAATTGTCTTATAATAGTTTATGTTTTTTTTATTATTCTGTACTTTGTATGTAATATCAAGCTTATCACTTACCTTTCAAATATGCTTTCATAATTCTGGAAACTGATGTCTGGGCAGCATCTTTGCTTTTTGTTTTTACTATTGTTTTTCACTCACACTCAAATTATCTTTTTTGCTCTTAGATCTCTGCCTTAGTGATATTGGCCCTTGAAAAATTATACATAAGATAAGGTGAAATTGACCAAGATACATTGTAAGCACTTTCGTAAAGGTTACAATGAACCCCCATAAATGATAATAAAAATCAATAAATAAGTAAAGAAAAATTATTTCTAAGGTTTTGAAGAGTTAGAATGTTCAGGCCCTTTGTCAGAGAGGTTTTCACATGGTCACCTTATAAGTAAGGTTAAACCAATTTGAAGTTCATGAGTTCTGGAATGTGTTTCCAGGGTAAAAATTCTTGGCAGTGTTGCTTTTGATGATTACTTACTAAAGTAACCTTCTTTCTTTCTTTCTTTCTTTCTCCTGTCCATTTTCAAATTAATTTAGAACGACTTTTTTAGTTCCTATAGGTGTGGGGTGGAAAGACTCCAGTTTCTCTTTGCTTCATAGTTTCTTTGAGATTAGAGCCCCTTTGACCATAGGCTTAAATTACAGTCACAAGATTCCTCCCAGAGTGAATTCCAGGCCTGTCTTTGTCCATGCATATCCTAGAAACAGAGGCTCAAATGTTTGCAGTGTTTTTCATTGGTTTCATAGTAAGTGTGGCTTCAGAACTGTGACATATTTTGGTCATTGATTAAAAAAAAGGATTCAAAGTTGTTACTTTCTTTTTTCTTTTCCCTTATTTTCTTTGCCCTTTTCCTCCCTGTACCTCCATCAGTCCACTTTTCTCTCCTGTTTGTTCCTTCCTGCTTCTGTCCTCTCCCTTCCTCTTCACTTGTTTCTTTATTTTGTTGTTAGTTTTCTAGTATGGTTTATTATTTCATCAGTATTGTTGATGTGAGGTCCTTAGCCTACCATTTCTGTAAAATCCAATCTGTTTAGACATATTTTTTATTTTAAAGTTCTATCCCTCTCCACACCTCCTTTTTAGTGTTTGTTTTTTGAGACAGATTCTCACTATATATCCCAGGGTGGCCTTGACCAGGCTTAGCTTTAGTTTCCTCCCTCAGCCTCCTAAAGCCCTTCTTTAGATTATCTAGTGGTTTGTGGTTTAGAGCTTCTAAGTTGACTGAGAGCTTCTAAGTAGACTTCTATGTGTTCTCAAGTGACACAATTATCCTTTCTGTGATGATATTTTTGGCTCTTCATTTACATCAGGTACTTTTACTCATACATTTTACTTCCTTATTTTCTGATTGCTTTGCATAGTTCCTCAGGTCCAGTTCAGCTGCTCAGAATTTATAAACGTGGCCTTTGTAGTGAGAACTGGGCTGCATCAAGCAGGCAGGGGCAGCAAGATGGTGTCACAGACCCAGGTCCTCATGTCCCTGTTGCTCTGGGTGTCTGGTGAGAAACTTAATCAGTGCTCAATTTCTTCAGAGTAGTTTCTTTGTAGAATTGAAAAATGTTTTTAAGATGCAGTGGGAAATAATGACTGTCTTCAAAATGGACTAAATATTGTGCTGTGTTACAATACCATTAGAAAATGCATTTAAATGCCACATTTCCGTGTGTATATGATAAAATCCATGTGTGTATATGTGTGTGTGATCATTGTACATTCCCAATTGCAGGTGCCTGTGGGGACATCGTGATGACCCAGTCTCCAGGCTCCCTGGCTGCATCTGAAAGAGACAGGGTCACCATGACATGCAAGTCCAGTCAGAGCATTGGTAAAAGTATAACCTGGTACCAGCAGAAACCAGGTCAGCCTCCTAGACTGCTGATCTATGCAGCCTCTAGCCGGGCATCTGGGGTCCCTGACCGCTTCAGTGGCAGTGGGTCTGGCACAGATTTCACTCTCACCATCAGCAGCTTCCAGGCTGAAGATGTGGCAGATTACTACTGTCAGCAGTATTATAGCTCTCCACCCACAGTGATTCAGTCTTAATCAAAAACCTCCTTCCTATGCCATGGGTCAGTGATCCTTGCTGTACCAGCTACTTCCTCCTCACATGTGTGGTTCAAGTTGTGGACTGATTGCCTAGCAAGTGTGAGGCTTGTAGTTCAATCCCGAGTACTGCTGAATGTGAAAAATCTACTATGTGCTAATGAAATGAATTGAAGAAGACACAAATAAATGGAAGGATATCCCATGGTTTTGGGCTGGAAGTATTAACATTGCTAAATGTTTATGCTTCTAAGAATAACATACATATTCAATACAATACCTCTCAAAATGTCAAAGATATTTTCACAGAAATGGAAAAAGTAATTATTTTAAAGGTATTTTTATTTGTATGTTAGTTGTACAGGGAGTCCCATTGTGACATTTCCATAAATGCTTGCAATGTATCTCAGTTAGGTTAACCTCCACCATCATTGTCCTTCATACCCCTCCCTCCTATTTAAAATGATTTTGATAAGTTTCAGTGTTCCATCTTCACACACTGATATAAGGTACATTGACAATATTCACCATTCTTTACTCTCTCCATTCATTCTTCCCCTACTTCTAGAAACTTCCCCCAGTAGGATCTGTTTTACATTCCTGTCCTTCATTGCTTAAGTGTATGTTCATTGTTCAAAGGGGTTTAGTCATGGTATTTTACCTGTGAATATTTGTACTTTAATTAATTTAACTCCCTCTATTATTATATTTCCTTACCTTTTTCCTCCTTTCCCCTATTGTTCAACAGCTAGAAAAAGTAATTTTAAAATTCACATGGAACCACAGAAGATTTCAAAGAGTCAAAGCAGTATTGAGAAGGAGGATCAAAGCTGAAAGCATCACACTACCAGGGTTTTCTTTACTGTGGCAAGCACCTGAGGCTAATAACTTAAAAGGGAAAGATTTGTTTGGCTTATAGTTTCAGAGGTTTCACTCCATGGTCATCTAGTTCCACTGCTTTTAGGTCTGTGGCAATGTAGAAGAATCATGGTGGAAGGGTGTGTCAGAGGAAAGCTTCTCATTTCATGGCTGCTGGGAAGCAGAGAGAGCCAGGAAGATGCCAGGGACAGTACAACTCTTCAAAGTTCCCCTCTTAGTGATGCACCTTCTCCAACCAGCCTCCCCTTTGATTTATACTACTTCCCAATAAGGCCACTAAACTAAGAATCTGCTGATGGACTAAACTATTGATTAGGTCAGAGCTCTCATGATCCAGTCACCTACCAACTGGGGACCAAGACTTCAACACATAATTCCTTTGGGGAACAATTCATACCAAAACCATGGCATCAAGTAAATATCTAGTGGTCTGACACCCAGAAATTTATCTCTACTTAGGATACATGTAGAATTTCAACAACAGGAATAGTCAATGTAAACATTGAAATAAGTGAAATCCCCCACTCTTTCTTAGAATACAATAACAATTTGAAATATTTAATGAAGCTGCACATCAAAAGGAACATGTATTATGAATCTCAAACATCAGATCTGCTTGCGATATTGTCAGCTCTCTCCTGTCCCTTAAAGATCACCTTGCCTAGAGTTCCTTCAATTGTTGTTGAACCTGACAATGAAGATAGAATGGACAGACCATGATTTTCTTCAAATCTGATATGTTGGAGCCAGACATGGTGGCACATGCCTGTCATCCTAGCTGAGTAGGCTGACCCAGGCTAGCCTAGGTAAAACCATAAACCTCCCTTTTTTTCTTTTATTCATATGTGCATACAATGTTTGGGTCATTTCTCCCCCCTTCCCCCACCCCCACCCTCTCCCCCATACCCTCCTCACTACTAGGCAGAAACTATTTTGCCCTTATCTCTGATTTTGTTGAAGAGAGAGTATAAACAATAACAGGAAGGACAAAGGGTGTTGGTAGTTGAGATAAGGATAGCTATACAGGGAGTTGACTCGCATTGATTTCCTGTGCATGTGTGTTACCTTCTAGGTTAATTCTTTTTGATCTAACCTTTTCTCTAGTTCCTGGTCCCTTTTCCTATTGGCCTCAGTTGCTTTAAGGTATCTGCTTTAGTTTCTCCACATTGAGGGCAACAAATGCTATCTAGTTTTTTGGGTGTCTTACATATTCTCATACCTCCCTTGTTTGCTCTTGCTTTATTGTGTGATCAAAGTCCAGTCCCCTTGTTTACCCTTGATCTAATGTCTGCATATGAGGGAGAACATACGATTTATGGTCTTTTGGGCCAGGCCAACCTCTCTCAGAATGATGTTCTCCAGTTCCATCCATTTACTTGCTAATGATAAGATTTCATTCTTTTTCATGGCTGCATAAAATTCCATTGTGTATAAATACCACATTTTCTTAATCCATTTGTCATTTTGGGGCATCTTGGTTGTTTCCATAACTTAGCTATTGTGAATAGTGCTGCAATAAGCATGGGTGTGCAAGTGCCTCTGGAGTAACCTGTGTCACAGTCTTTTGGGTATATCCCCAAGAGTGGTATTGCTGGATCAAATGGTAGATCAATGTTTAGATTTTTAAGAAGCCTCCAGATTTTTATCCAGAGTGGTTGTACTAGTTTGCATTCCCACCAGCAGTGTAAAAGGGTTCCTTTTTCCCCACATTCTCGCCAACACCTGTTGTTAGTGGTGTTGCTAATGATGGCTATTCTAAGAGGAGTGAGGTGGAATCTTTGGTTTTAATTTGCATTTCCTTTATTGCTAGAGATGGTGAGCATTTTTTCATGTGTTTTTTGCCATTTGAATTTCTTCTTTTGAGAAAGTTCTGTTTAGTTCACTTGCCCATTTCTTTATTGGTTCATTAATTTTGGGAGAGTTTAGTTTTTTTTAGTTCCCTATATATTCTGGTTATCTGTCCTTTGATGTGTAGCTGGCAAATATTTTCTCCCATTCTGTGGGTGGTATCTTCAGTTTAGAGACCATTTCTTTTGTTGAGCAGAAGCTTTTTAGTTTTATGAAGTTCCATTTCTCTATGCTATCTCTTAGTTGCTGAGAAAGTCCTTGCCTATATGTATTAGTTCCAAAGTATTTCCTACTCTTTCCTGTACCAACTTTAGAGGATGGGGTCTGATATTAAGGTCCTTGATCCATTTTGAATTAACATTGGTATAGGGTGATAAATACGGATGTAATTTCAGTTTTTTTGCAGACTGCTAACCAGTTTTCCCAGCAGTTTTTGTTGAAGAGGCTGTCTTTTCTTCATCGTATATTTTTAGCGCCTTTGTTAAATATAAGTTGGTTTTAGTTGTGTGGCTTCATATCCGGGACCTCTATTCTGTTCCACTAGTCTTCATGTCTGTTTTTGTGCCAGTACTATGCTGTTTTTATTTCTATTGCTTTGTAATATAGTTTGAAGTTGGGTATTGTGATACCTCCAGAGTTTTTCTTTTTACTGAGTATTGCCTTGGCTATTTGTGGCCTCTTGGGTTTGCAAATAAATTTAATGGTTGATTTTTTCATTTCTTTGATGAATGTCATTGGGATTTTGATGGGAATTGCATTAATCATGTAGATTACTTTTGGGAGTATAGACATTTTTACTATGTTGATTGTACCAATCCATGAGCATGGGAGATCTCTCCACTTTTCTATAGTCTTCCTCAATCTCTTTCTTCAGAAGTTTATAGTTTTCCTTGCAGAGGTCATTCCCATCCTTTGTTAAGTTTACACCTAGGTATTTGATTTTTTTTGAGGCTATTGTAAATGGAATTGTTTTCATATATTCTTTCTCAGTTTGTTCATTATTAGTGTATAGAAATGCTAATGATTTTTCTATGTTGGTTTTATATCCTTCTACCTTGCCAAAGCTGTTGATGGTATCTAGGAGCTTTTGAGTAGAGTTTTTTGGGTCTTTAATGTATAGGATCATATCATCTGCTAATAGGGATATTTTGACAGTTTCTTTACCTATTTGTATTCCTTTTATTCCTTCTTGCCTAATTGCTCTGGCTAGGAATTCCAGTACTATGTTGAATAGGAGTGGAGATAGTGGGCATCCTTGTCTGGTTCCTGATTTTAGAGGGAATGGTTTCAGTTTTTCTCCGTTAAGTATAATGCTGGCTGTAGGTTTGTCATATATAGCTTCTATAATGTTGAGGTACTTTCCTTCTATTCCTAGTTTTCTTAGAGCTTTTATCATGAAATGGTGTCGGATCTTATCAAAGGCTTTTTTTGCATCTATTGAGATGATCAAGTGGTTTTTGTCTTTGTTTCTGCTAATGTGGTGTATTACATTTATTGATTTTTGTATGTTTAACCACCTCTGCATTCCTGGGATGAAGCCTACTTGGTCGTGGTGAATGATCTTTTTGATGTGTTGTTGAATTCGGTTTGCCATTATTTTATTGAGTATTTTTGCATCAGTGTTCATTAAGGAGATTGGCCTATGGTTCTCCTTTTTGGAGGAGTCTTTGTCTAGTTTTGGGAAAAGTAAAATACTGGCTTTATAAAATGTGTTAGGCAGTTTTCCTTCCCTTTCTATTTTGTGGAACAGTTTAAGACAGGTTGGTATTAGTTCTTCTTTCAATGTCTGATAGAATCCAGCAGAGAATCCATCAGGTCCTAGACTTTTCTTTTTTGGGAGACTCTTGATTGCTGCTTTAGTTTCATTTTGTGTTATAGATCTATTCAGGTGATTAATGTCCTCTTGGTTCAGTTTTGGATGATTGTAAGTATCTAGAAATCTGTCCATTTCTTTTAGATTTTCAAATTTATTTGAATATAGGTTCTCAAAGTAGTCTCTGATGATTTCCTGGACTTCCATGGCGTTTATTGTTATCTCCCCTTTTGCATTCCTGATTTTACTGATGTGGGTTTTTTCTCTCCTCATTTTAGTTAGGTTTGCCAGGGGTCTATCAATCTTGTTTGTTTTTCCAAAGAACTGAATTTTTGTTTCATTAATTCTTTGTATGGGGTTTTTTATTTCTCTTTCATTGATTTCAGCACTTATTTTTATTATTTTTCTCCTATTTGTTTTGGGATTTGCTTGTTCTTGTTTTTCTAAGAGTTTGAGATGTATCATTTGGTCATGGATTTGAGATCTTTCATTATTTTTAATATATGCAATCATGGCTATAAACTTTCCTCTCATGACTGCCTTTGCTGTGTCCCATAGGTTCCAGTAGGTAGTGTTTTCATTTTCATTGACTTCCAGGAATCTTTTAATTTCCTCTTTTATTTCATCAATGACCCATTGTTCATTAAGCAATGAGTTATTCAGTTTCCAGCTGTTTGCATGTTTTTTGTCTTTATTTTTGTTGTTGAGTTCTAGTTTTATTGAATTGTGATCAGATAGAATGCATGGTATAATTTCTATTTTATTGTATTTGCTAAGGCTTGCTTTGTGCCCTAGGATATGATCTATTTTGGAGAAGGTTCCATGCGCTGCTGAGAAGAATGTATATTGTGTAGAAGTTGGATGAAATGTTCTGTAGACATCAACTAGGTCCATTTGATCTGGGGTATGTTTTAGATCTAGGATTTCTTTATTGATTTTTTTTGTTTGGATGACCTATCTATTGATGATAGTGGGGTGTTAAAGTCTCCCACAACCACTGTGTTGGAGTTAATATATGCTTTTAGGTCCTTCAGGGTATGTTTGATGAAATTGGGTGCATTGACGTTGGGTGCATATAGTTTGATAATTGTTATTGCCTTTTGGTCTATTTCCCCTTTTATTAGTATTTATTAGTATGGAATATCCTTCTTTATCTCATTTGATCAATATAGGTTTGAAGTCTACTTTGTCCAAGATAAGTATTGCTATTCCTGTCTGTTTTTGGGGGCCATTGTCTTGGTAAATCTTCTTCCAGCCTTTCATCCTAAGCCTATGCTTATTTCTATTGATGAGAAGCCTTGTCCTGTAAGCAACAAATTGTTAGATCTTCCTTTTTAAACCAGTTTTTCAAGCGGTTTGATGGGGGAATTAGGTCCATTAACATTTAGTGTTAGTATTGATTGTATGTGGTGAGTCCTGTCACTTAGTTGTCTTAGTTGTTTTAGGGTTTGATTGTGTGTAGCTAAATCAATGTTACTCTCTACTTTCTTGTCTTTCCTTCCCCTGTGGTTTGGTACTGCCTCCCATTTCATGGTTATGTTGGGTTTCTCTTTCTGTGTGCAGAATCCTTTGAAGAATCTTTTGTAGTGGTGGCTTGGTGGTAATATATTGTTTTAGGTTCTGCTTATCATGGAAGACTTTTATTGCTCCATCTATTTTGAATGACAGTTTTGCTTGGTAGAGTATCTTAGGGTTGAAGTTATTTTCATTCAGTCTCTGGAAGACCTCACCCCAAGCTCTTCTTGCTTTTAATGTTTTTGTTGAGAAGTCTGCTGTGATTTTGAAGGATTTACCTTTGTATGTTGTTTGTTTTTTCTCTCTTACAGCCTTCAATATTCTTTCTCTATACTCTGTGCTTGTTGCTTTAATGATAATATGTCATGGGGTAGTTCTATTTTGGTCAAGTCTGTTTGGTGTTCTGGAGGCTTCCTGTACCTGTGTGGGCATAGTGTTCTCTAGATTTGGGAAATTTTCTGTTATTATTTTGTTGAATATATTACACATTCCTTTTGCTCACACCTCTTCTCCTTCTTCAATGCCCATGATTCTCAGATTTAGTCTTTTGATGGAGTCAGTAAGTTCTTGCATTTTCTTTTCACAGGTCTTGAGTTGTTTAACTAATAGTTCTTCTGTTTTTCCATTGATTATTATTTCATCCTAGAGTTCTGAGATTCTGTCTTCTGCTTGTTCTACTCTGCTGGATTGGCCTTTCATTTTGTTTTGCATTTCTGTTTCATTCTTTTTTCTGAGGTTTTCAATATCCTGAGTCTTTTAGTCTTTAATATTGTCTATTTTCATCCTGAGTTCATTTATCTCTTTATTTATCATGTTCTTTGTTTCACTTTGTTGTTTATACAGTGCTCCTGTGGCTTCTTTTATTTCTTCTTGTGCTTTTTCCAATTCTCTATTTTTGTTGTCTTGGAATTTCTTGAGTGTCTCCTGTACATTTTGGTTGACCATATCCAGTATCATCTCTATAAAATTCTCATTGGTTACCTGTAGGATTTCTTCTTTTAGATTATTCTTGTGGACTTCATTGGTTTCTTTGACGTAGTTTATCTTCATTTTGTTGGAGTCTGGATCTGGGCATCTATTTTCTTCATTTCCCTCTGGTTCCTGTACTAATTTATTATTGGTGGGAAAATGGTTTCCCTCTTTTTTCTGTCTTCCCATCATTACCTTTGCTATTGTTACTGCCCTGTACTGTGTGTAATTCAGTATTGTCTAGTTTGTAATAATAACAATGGTGATATCTAGAGTGGAAGGGTGAGAGGAGAGGGAAAGCAAAGGGAAAAAAACAAAACAAATAAACACACACACACACACACACACACACACACACAAAACCAGAGCCAAAGATATAAACAGGGAGAGATAGTGTACTAACCAACAGTAAGCTAAGCAGTCATTAGAGAGACAGAAGGAGGATTAAAAAGAAAAAACCCAAGTTCAAATGCAATAAAATTTCAGTCTTAATAATTTTGGTGTTTGTCCTTCAGCCTCTAGTTTTGGTGTTGGTGCCTCAGAAGTGGTTCTGTCATTGTCTCATCAAAGGGGAAAAAACAAAAACCAAAAAACCCAGCAAACCAACCAAACAAACAAAATATATATCCCACGTTCAAATGCAATGCAGTTTCAGTTAGTCCTTTAGCATCCAGTCCTAATTCTGTCATTGTCTCATCAAAGGAAGAGAAAAAAGAAAAAGAATCTGGAGACAGCTCTGTGAATGTCTATCTGAGGCTGTGGCTCACTTGCCACCTACTGTCAGCCAGCTGCCATTGCAGGGTTTATTTATTACAGGTCTCAGGAATGAGCTATACACTCACCTAGCCCCACAGGCTTTGTTTGTTTAGAGTTCTCCTGGATGCATGTGCTTTTTTGTTTTCTCCAGTATACAGCCCTATCTGCCTGTTGCAATTGCAGTCTTTTTTTTTATTTAGAGTTCGTGTGGGGAGGTGCTGATTAAATTTAAATTTAATTTAAATTTAAATTAAATTAATTTAAATTCCAAAATATAGCAAAGAACCATGGTACTGGCATACAAACAGATGCACTAATAGACTAGAAGACAGTATCCAGAAATAATCCCATAAATTCATGGAATAATAATTTTTTGAGAAGGACATGGTAAAGACACAATGGCTAAAGGTTTGTCTTTTCAATGAATGTCTTATAAAATTGATTTACCACATGCTAAAGAATGAAATTTGATCCTTATGATACACAATATAGAAAGTATATAAAATAATGTGAGACTCGAAACCATAAAATTCCTGTAAGAAAATATAGGATGAAATTCCTGATATTGATATTGGCAGTGATGTTTTGCTTATTACACTAAAAGTTCTGGCTACAAAAGCAAAAGTACATAGATGGAATTCCATCAAACTAAAACCTACATGTACAACAGAGGACACAATCTACACAACTAAAAGTAGCACAGATTATAAGTATAAACACTGTTTATTTTTTTATTAATTCTTTTTTATTTTGTATAAATGGTCCTACATTAATCAGTGTATCTCATTGTGATAATGCCATAAATGCATATAATGTACCTTGAACAAGCTCACCCCTCTACTGTATTCCCATTTCCCTTTTCCCCTTTCCAAGAGTGTTGGTGGGCTTCATTATGCGGTCTTCATATGTATATATGCAGTATATTTCCATTCTCCTAACCTCCCAGTATTCTTCCTTTTCCCCTATAATTTATTTCTTAATCATGCTTTCATAATTCCCAAATCTGAAGGTGTTTCTGTTGTTTTTGATTCACACTCAAATTATCTTTTTGGTTTTGGGTTACAAGAGTCTCTAACTTTGTGGTCCATTGACTTTTGAAAATTATTCATGTGGTTTCTTGAGGACTGAGGGTGTTCATGACCTTCTCCAGAGAGGCTTCCACTTGGGCATCTTACCAGTAAGGAGGGCCATCTTAGACCAATGTCAAGGTTGGTGAGATATAGCCTCCTCTAGGCCACGCATTCACAGAGTGAACATATTGGCATGGTTGGTCAGAATCATTGTGTTCCAAGGGAATGTTTTTCTCCACTCCATTTCTCACTTTACATAAGAAGCCTCTCTTCAATTCTAGCAGTTGTGTGATGAATAGATTCTAGCTCCTCTCTGGTTCACAGTTCCTTTGATATTAGAGCCCTTCTGATGCCAGCCTTAAATTAGAATCCCACAGGATTTCCCACAGAGTGAATTCCATGCTGTCTTTTCCTCTACCCATGCATGACCTGGACTGGATGCAAGTGTTTGCAGTGCTCTTCAATGGCTTGTGGATAAGAGTGGTTTTGGAGGTGGGACAAATTTCTGGGATAGATGATAAAAAATTGTCCCAGACTTGTCACTTTCTTCTTTCCTTTCCTCCATTTTCTCCCTTTCTCCCTCTCCTTTTTTTGCTTTCAGGGCAGAATCTTTATTATATGTTATTTCTATTGTTTTTAATTTATACTCAAATTATCTTTGTTTTTTCCTTCCCTTTCTTTCCTCTCCCTTTTGCCCTCCCTTTGATTTCTTTCCTTTTTTGCTTCTTCACTCCTTTTGTGTTCCCTTTCCTTATTTTTCTTTCTTTCTTTCTTATATTGTCATTGCTTTATAATACCTTTTTTGTTTCACTGAGATAGTTCACCTATACTTTGTGAAAACTCAAGCAATTTAAACATATTTTTTGATTTTAAACTAAGTCTGTTTGTTAGAGAATCTAGTGGTTTGTGGTGTACACTTTCTAAGTTGACCTGAAAGCTTCAAAGCTGACTTCTATGTCATTCTTATTTTTTTATTTTTTTAAACACTTAAGAAGTTTAATTGAAAATGATAAAATACATAAACACCATATTTCTCATTTTAAAGTAAAATTGACAGTTTCTTCCAGAACTTTCCTGGTACTGCACCATACTTGTCACTATTAATCAGAGCCAAGTTTCAGATCCAAAATAACAAATGAACTTACTGGTAAACATTTTTCCCATGGTTCTAAGACCTACCCTAATTATTTTTCTAAATTTCACATTTACACCTTTCCAAGACTGTGTAGCAGTTTTTTAGCTGATTAACATTTGTGAGAACTGGATATAAGCCCAGTTTCTTCATACTAATTAGCAAAAAAAAAAAAAAAAACCCACACATATCCTACTCAAACTCATAGAAAATATTCATTTGTTCATCAAAGCTCACCTGCTTTAGGTAATTTTTTCTCTTCACACATTAGCATACTAAGCCAATGTTTGATCCATGCTGCAAAAACTGTACAAAATGAAAAGACCTGCTAATTTCCTAGGGAAACCTTAAGGCGAAAGCAAAAGACTTATGCTACGAAAGAAAAACGAAGTGCAGAGGCCTTGGGGCTGTAGACGGCTCAGATGAATAAGCTCCACAAGGATGAAGAAAATTTTGTACAAATGTGTGCAAGAAAATAAAGCCCAAAAGGACATTAAACACCCACTTTCCTGCAGAAATGATGTCAGATAATGACTCCTGAAAAAATTCTGCTTGGATTTTGATTAGCAGAATCCAGACTCTCTCCTCTGTTCATCAGTTCTATCAAAGTTATGTTGTGGGGCTCTCCTTCCTATGGTGTACACCTTTGATCAGAGACCTATCCAACAGTTCCTACTAAAGACAATCTTGGTGTTTCTTTCTTTGGAAAGCCACCATCTCTCTTTCTACCTTTATGCTGGAACTCCACGCATTCCCTTCATGTTTTTGAACTGTACTAAAACTTTTTAGCATGGAGATTTAAGGCTACAAACTTCACTAGTCGGTCCCATTAAACAATAACCTCAAGGCAGGAGTTTTCAAATGGCGTAAATAAAAAACTTGCACATTTCAACAGAATACAGTTTACATTCATCTCTAAGTCTGAGATTAAGGAACTATTAGCTAGTTTCCAACTGGTTTCAATACTGGTTTGAAGTCTGAATAATTTTATTGTGTAGACATTAAATATTTTGTTTAAATATTAAACAATAAATCTCTTCCTGACTATTTAGACAGAAATAGAGGGAGCAGGAACAACAGGCAAGAGAAGAAACAGCCCAATTAACAGACTTGTGACTTCTACACCATCTGTAACAAGGGGAAGGATTTCAGTATGGGTTCAAAACTGCCTGGAAGCTGCTTTCTAAACATTCACCTTTACTTGGCATAAACCATTTTTTCCCTACAAACGGGGAAGAAATCCAGAAAACAAAATAGAACTGGGGTAGTCTCCCTGCTGTGTGATGAAAGTATTACCTTAATCCTGATTATTCCCAAAAGATACCTGGAGCCTGGTTTAGGTACTCAAGAAGACAGATTTCCTGCTGGCAAGAAGCTGTTCACTCTTAGGCTTACTATACAAGTTTAAGCACCAAATTGGCGATTTCAGTAAATTTTGACATTGCTTGCCCATATATTCTCACTCACTCAATAAATTCAAGACTAACATTTAAAAATTCAACTTGCTAATACCAGTGCAACCTTTCCCTTTTTCAACTACAGATATTACCAGTGCTGGGTTTAGCTGACACAGCACTTTCTTAGTGTTAACGGATACTTCTCCCACACGCAGTTTGCAGATGGATTACCTCACATTTTAAACTACCACTCAAAGGTAAGTTGTAAACATCACTGAACAACCAGGCTTATCAATTATGCAAGGGAGATCAAGGAGCAACAGTAGCATAAGGCAAAGCCTTAAAGGAAAATCTTTTCTTTGGATTCTCATGGCATTTTCCAAGCCCAAGAGGTGAGCCACAGTGCTACTGGGCATTCAGATCAATACAGCTCTGCTGAATGACAACTAGTAGAGGTTTCATAGCTTGCTCAATTCTTAGCAACAGACTTAAGCTACTGCTTTCATTTCTTCTGCTCCCTCAGTCACATGTAATCACCACTATCAACAGGTCAATTCTATAGACAAGGCTGTGACCCAACTGTCAGAGGACAGTGGTATTTATTAGGAGCACCCTTCTTTCTTAGACATCTTTTCCAACTCAACAGGGTTCCCCAAGTGTAATGGCTTAGACAATGTGACAAATGACTTAAGTCATCTTTATACGTCCAGCTTCTACACTTGCCTTTAAAGAGAATAAAATCTAACATACTTTGAATAAGCCCACTAGAAAACTTTCTCCTTTGAGACAAGCTTCCTTGGCAAAAAGTTGAATTCAATAAATGGCTACCCAAAATGAGAGTCCCACCCCACATCACAGATGGAGATATTACACCCGTTTCATAAAACTTTCAAGACCCTATACTATGCAAGTAGGCTCATTACTGAACGGAGAGCCTTCTAAAACTCTACAAATTTAGTGTAGAACTGGTCTGTAGAGTTCCATCTCTTCTTCTGTGCTAGCAGCTGTCTGCAAACTGTCGTAAAGAGAAGGTTCCAACAGCAGTTCAGCTCTCTGCGGGAAGACAGTGGCAGGAGCTGCATGCTTAGTCTGGCTCTCTCCCGTGTAGTTCTTAGCACTAGAAGGCTTATCAGAAAGGAGTTCAGGGAGAGGTTTCCAGAGCACAAGTTCCATGAAAGGACGGCTCATAGACTCAATCATCTTCTTTGTGAAGACTTCATCAAATTCCCTCTTCAAACCTGTTTTCATAGTATCGGGAAGAAGACTGGGGAGATGGTTAACATTTCTGTCAGTTTCAACTTCTTAGTCTTCATCAATTATCCTGTCCTCAATCTCCTGAAGCTTCCTTCGGGCAACTTCACACTGCGGCTCTCCGGTTGTCTGATCCATTTCTTCACAAACAGCATCTAGCATGCCAGGTTCAGAAAGGCCACTAGCGCACGGGTCAGCTCCAGGACCCTCTGCATCCTGATGTGTACCGAGGATCCAGGCATTAGGACCAGCACAGAGTTCTGCTTCAGTCAGTCGTTTCTTTCTTGCTGGACAATCATCGTCCTCGGCCTCCCGCTTGTGTTTCTTTTTACAGTGAACGGAAACGTCCGCGCGCCGCGCTCCCGCCGGGGCTGCTCGGGGCGGCGCGGGGTCCCGGCTGCGGGGCCCGTTCCGTGCGGTCGGCTCCCGGCGGGAAGGCCTGGCCCGGGACCGCCGGCGGCTGCAGGAAGTCCGAGCTGCTGCTCAGGGACAGGCCGCTGTAGGGCCGGCCGAGCGCGGCCATCGCTGGCGAGACGAGAAAGCTGTGACCACGACCGCGGCGGCCCGCGTTCCCAGGCCCGGCAGCGGCGGCCACAGCGACTGCCAACAGGCGCTTGCCTCCGATGTCATTTTTAGTGGCACAACACAATCACCCTTTCTGTGATAATATTTTTGGCTCTTGATTTACATCAGGTGTTTTCACAACCCACTACTTAGGCAATTTGCTTCCTAATTTTCTGATTGCTTTGCATAGCCCCTCAGGCCCAGTTTAACTGCTCAGAAATCATAAGTTGTAGTGAGAAATGAGCTGCATCAGGCAGGCAAGGGCAGCAAGATGGTGTCACAGACCCAGGTTCTCATGTCACTGCTGTTCTACATCTCTGGTGAGAAATTAAAAATGGCACAATCTCTTCAGAATAATATTTTTGTAGAGATAAAAATTGTAACATGTACTTGGATATAATTTCTATTTCTCATATAACCCCAACAATCTAATGACATAACACCATAAAATGACATTTTAAATGGCATGTATTACATAGTCGGTGTGTGTATGTACATGTGATCACTGTCCATTTCTGATTGTAGGTACCTGTGGAGACATCCTGATGACTCAGTCCCCAGGCTTCCTGGCTGCATCAGCTGGAGAGAGTGTCACCATCAACTGCAAGTCCAGCCAGTCTTTTATTGAACTACCACAGGAAGAACTACTTGATCTGGTACAGGCAGAAACCAGGACAGCTTCCTAAACTTCTCATCTACTGGGTGTCCACCTGGGAATCTGGAGTTCCTGACCTTGTCACTGGCAATGGGGATGGGACAGATTTCACTCTCACCATCAGCAACCTCCAGGCTGAAGATATGGGAGATTACTACTGTCAGCAGGGTTATGAGGATCTTCCCACAGTGCTTCAGCTTCAAACACAAACCTCTTCTAAAGACTCATCAGCTATTTGCACATCACCCCACAAGCTGTGTGCTTGCACACTTCCCCCATCTGCCTGAAAGCTTGTATTGCCTGACTTGGTGATGGGAAGGATTTTAGTGCTCAAAATAAAATAAAGGGTCTCATTGTATCTTAAATTATTTTGAACAGAGGTATCAACAGTTAAATGCAGTGGGGGAAACTCTGTATTGGTTTTCTATTTCATCTGCACCAATTTAGCACAAACTCTGTGGCTTGAAGATGAAAAATCACTAATTTTACAGTTATGGAGGTCAGAAGTTCAACATAGGACTCAATGGGCTAAGATCAAGATGTTGGAAGGCTGCATTCCCATTTGGAGGGAATAGAAGAGACTATGTCTCTTGACTTTTCAGGTCCTAGAGTTCAATTGCATTCCTTGGTAGGTGGCCCTTTTCTTCCATCTTCAGAGCAAGTGAAGTATCAGTTTTCACCCTTCTTCTGGATGTACATTCCCTCTGAAGTCTCTTTATTTGCTTTCCAAATGTGGACATCAAAAAACATCATTCCACACTAATGTGTAGTATGAATGGATGTGATTTTGTGTTCAACAGACTATCTTCCAGTGTCTATATCTCATATTAATTTAAAGAATTCAATATTTGGGGAATGCTTTGTGTCCCATGATTAATGTGCTAACTTATTTCATTCATGGATTCATTTAAAATAGTTGATTTATCACCAACTTTGGGTCACAGAGTTACAATAAGAACAAGCATCTAACAGACCACATATTAATTGTTTAAGAACTCTGTAGCACTTCACGCTGTCTGCATATGAATTGAACTTTCGTGACTTACTTGATGGCCGGTATCTGCCGATGTGCAGAAGTGCCCATATGCATATATGTGTCAGTCATTTCCCAGGATAAAACTTGTGGTGGTTGAGCTGTGCCAACTGTGTTTGTCAGGGTTTTCTTTACTGTGGCAAGCACCTGAGGCTAATAACTTAAAGGAGGAAAGATTTGTTTGGCTCACAGTTTCAGAGGTTTCACTCCGTGGTTATCTTGTTCCATTGCTTTTAGGTCTGTGGCAAGACAGAGGCATCATGGTGGAAGAGTGTGGCAGAGGAGAGCAGCTCAGCTCATGGCTGCTGGAAAGCAGAGAGAGAAAGACAGGAAGCTGCCAGAGATGGTTCAACCCCTCAAAGATCCCCTTGTAGGAATGCACCTCCCCCAACCAATATCCCCCTGACTTCTACAACCTTCTCAAAATTCGATCAAATTATGAATCCATCAGTGGATGAATGTGGTGACTCAGTTAGAGCTCTCTTAATCCAATCAGGTCTCAGTGATTGGATTTATCCACTGTGGACCAAAACTTCAACACAGACGTCCTTTGTAAAATTCCGTATTCATACTATAACATCAAGTAAATGTCTAGTGAGATGACACCCAGAAGTTTACATATACTTAGAATGCATGCAACATTTCAATAATAGAAAGAGTCCATATTTAATTTAAACACGTGACCTTCCCCTGCACTATTCCTTAGAATACAATATGAATTTGAAATGTTTAATAAAGCTGCATATTAAAGGGAACATGCATTGGGCATCTGGAACATGTGGGGCCAGCTTAGTTTCAGGTCTGTTAGGGGCATTGTCAGCTCTCTCCTGTCCCTTACAGAGCACCTTGTCTTCAGTCCTTTCAGTGTCATGGAACCATGAAGACAGAAAGGAAAGACTTCAAAGTCAATCTTTTGGGGCCAGTCTGGGTGGCAGATGCCTGGCATCCCAGCTATGTAGGAGAGATAACAGGTACATTGTGTTCCAGGGAAGCCTCTGACCTCTTGGAGAGCTGGTGTTACAGACATGAGGCACATTTCCCACTAGGTCTTTGAAGCAGGGGGTCACTTTTTCCCAGTCTGATCTTGAACCATGATCCAATCTCTGCTCTAAAGTAGCTGGTGTTAGAGACACGGGCCACCACACCTGTATATATGTGAGTGTGTGCGTGTGTGTGTGTGTGTGTGTGTAGAACAAAATTCAGTGTTGATTTTGTGGGTATGTACACAAGTGAGGAAAATATATGTGGTAGAAAAAGGACAGTGCTTTACCACATTGCAGCTCAAGCCAGAGATTTCAGCATCATCTTGGCCATGAGCTAAGTGGGAGTTTACTTCTTATTTTTTAAAATTTAACCTTTTTGCTTTATTTTAACAGGTATCACTTTTGCATTTACATACATGGTATATACATTATTCACACCATATTCGTCTTTCTACCCTTTTCCCCACCACCTCCCCCCACCTACCAGTGCCAACGCCCCCTGCACCTGGGAAGAAACTGTTCTGCCCTCTTGTTCTCAGGTTTTGCAGAAGAAAAAACATAAAAGATAATAAGGGAAACATGGCTTTTTTCCTAGTTTGAGATTAAGATAGCTATCCAGGGGGATTCTTGTGTTGTTTCCAAAGGGGACTAGGGAGATAACTTCTATTTAGAGTTCTGTTTCTCTGGAGATATCACAGTGATATCTCTGCTAGTTTTTTATTGCTGAGGAACAAATGTCCATCAGAGGGACATATTTCAGAAATCTAGGAATTTGGATGGATGGTTTCCTTTTGACTCTCAAAGTTAAAATTGAAGAGTAGGGTGGCAGAACTTAATGTGAAGCTCAGGGTCTTCTTCCATCTCAAGTTCTGTGGCAGAATTGGTTTTTTGAAGTTGTAGGCTGAGGACCCATTTCTTTTCTGGCTGTCAGCTCGCAGGTCCTGAAGGTGTCCTCATTCCCTCAAACAGGCCTCCCTTTGTCTCCAACATCAGCATTAGAGAATCTCCCCTCACCTAATCCTTTTCATGTCCTGAATCTTTCCAAATTTCCTTTCTTTTACTATAGATCCAGATTTTTAAGTGTTCTGTTACTTGATTGGTTTTACTCAGAAAATTTCCCCTTCTTAAAGTCACTGTATTTCATTACATCTGAAAAATCACTACTAAGAAACTGAATTTTTGTTTGACTGAATACCTGGGAGAAGGTATATTGATTCCAGGTAAACACTGATGGCCTAGCAAAATTAGAATTCTGTGTATATAATATCATTATTTTTAGTTTACCAAGTAATGATTTGGTCCTGTATGGTTATTTGGAACTGCTATTGTTCACAGGCTTTAATTTTGGTTATCATTAAGTGATTTCAGAGGATGAAAGCACTACAGTTCAGCTGGCCCAGAAATTATGATGGACTCCATACTTTTTCCTTCCATGCATATCAGGCAAAACATGCACTAAAACTGTCTCAGTAAAAACATGAACTAATTCTTACTAATTCACCACATGCTCTTATTGCCTGCTCTTAGAAGAAAGATCAAATGTGCTAGCAGATCTCCAAGGTCTCCTAGCATCAGGCTTATGCCTGCCTCCAATATGGCTTCCTTCATTGACTTCAGCAGTGAAGCCAATTGTGCATTTTTACAGGGCTCTCCCTTGACCTTTACATGTCCAATATCTCCTCTCAGACATGAACTCCACTGGCTACATTTGAGCCAGAGAGTGATGAATGTCGGGGAATAGAAAGGTAAACTGTGAAGTCAGCACTGATGAGAATGTATGTACATAGAAACAGAACTCTGTGCTTCAGCAGAACACTTCTAACAATGTGATTGAGCACCTAGAACTTGGAGACATGTAAGAATGAGAGGACCAAAGAGCAGATGATATCCTGGAGAGTTACTGTGCCTGTGAGGATTCATCTAAAATGTGAAGACAGGAATGTCCTGTGGAGGAACAGACAATTGAGTTAGTGTACCAGAGAGTAGAGTTGTTATAACATGCAGAACAGGTTGTGTGCTGTACTTGCCTATAGATGGGAGTTGTTGGGTGGGAAGGTGGAGTCAAATGATGGGAAGAGCAGTAGAAATAAGTTTGGTGAACTAAGCAAATGAGCTTGCACACAAATTTTCTGTGACCTTGTACCCTATGTGTAGAATAAAAATAAGGTGACAGATGAAGCATCAGCTTCGTCATTGCTTTCATACTGAGATACTGAAATAAGTCTGTGCCAGTTATTGCACTAGAGCACTGGCTAGTAGGCAAAACATTAAAGATGCTTTGCAAGAGAAAAGGTGATGAACCATCTTCCCTGGAGTGTTTAGTGCAGGCCAGCAGAGGGCAGTAAGTGCCCACCTGTTTTTCAAAGTAACCTTCCAATTCTTCCACTTGCCCAGAGACTTGTGATCCTACAAATGAAAGTGTGTGGACCATTTAACTAATTAACCAAAAAGGAAAAATTTGTCTTCGTTTAGCTCTTTAAATTTTATATTTTAGTGGCTGGAGGAAGGGCTCAAGTGGTAGAGCACCTGCCTAGCAAACCAAAGGCCTTGATTTCAAATCCCGGTGCCAGAAAAGAAAAAAAAAAAATTAATTACATATTTTTAAACTGAAAAGGCATTTTGAGTACACTGCCTTCATTCTGAGATATCACTGTTAGGTCATTTATTACCTCGGTAGCTACTGCTTCTAGGAGTCCATTGTTATTTCTCTTCATCTGTTTGACTTCTGCTTATTGGGCTATCTACCAGTTATCAGTTTGCTTTCACCTGCTTATACTCATCGCCTCATGATCTTACCTCATGTCCCAGATTTGTTTTTCCAGTTCAGACTGCTTCTCTGAACTTCAGAATCTCACATAAACATCCACCTTAGCAGCATTGCCAGGTGGAGGTTTACAGCATCTCACAATTCTAGTGTGTTTCTCCTGAAGTCCTAATTCCCACCTGCCTTCCAAGTTTGCTTTCCCTGGGCATTTCCCTTCTCAGAAGACATTGTTTCAAATTCTCTGGTTACTCAGTCCTAAACACATGAGCAGTCGTTCTCTGACATTCTATTTCACTCACACTTTGCATCCAATATGTCAGTAATGTTTACTTGATATTCTTTTAAAATATAATGAGAATCTGACTGTCTTTCAGCCCAGCCATCAGTGTGTCAAGAACCCTGAACTGGGAGACACAGAGGACCTGGATATGATTATAAAAGTAAGTTAAAATACAACTTTTACTTTCTATTTATTTGGTAAGCTGTCTCAAAACTTCTGAATAATACAATAGGTACAAAGTGTCCCTATAATGAAACTCCTCACTTTCTCTCTTCCTATTGTACATTTTGGGATGGTGATAATCCTGGAGGATTTTCAGAATAAGAAACAACATTTCTTCTTCTTTTTTTTTTTGATGGTACTCTGTTTTGACCTCAGGGACTTTTGCCATGAGTTCTTTTTTAAAGGCCAGGTCTCAATATTCAGTCTATCCACTTCCAAGTATTTTTTGTTTAAAATAGGAACTCTTCATTAATTCACTAGCAGTTTGAGGTTTTAGAGAGTCTAAGTTAATCTTAGAACTCTAACTCCTGTGTGTTTTCTGGTCACACAATTATGCTTTCTGTGTTGATATTCTTGGTATTCTAAATCAGATACTTTTATAGTCCACTGCCTGCACAATTTGTTTTTGTATATTCTGATCGCTTTGCATAACCCCTCCAGCCCAGTCCAGCTGCTCCAATTTTATGAATGACACCTTTGCAATAAGAACAGAGCTGCATTAAGCAGGCAGGGACAACAAGATGGTGTTGCAAACCCGAGTCCTCATCACCTTGTTGCTATGGGTCTCTGGTGAGAAACTTAAATGCTACAGTTCCTTCAGAGTAATCTGTTGTTGAGCTGACAAAATGGTTTTTAAGATGCAGTAGGAAGTAATGACTATTTCCAATATGAGCCCAACCATTAGAAAGTGCATTTTAAATGACATATTCAATGTTTGTATTATAAAGTCTGTGTGTGTGTATGTATGTTTATTGTCCTCTCCTGATTGCAGGTGTCTGTGGGGACATCACGGTGACTCAGTCTCCAGCCTCCCTGGCTGCGTCTGTAGGAGAGAGAATCACCATCAATTGTAAGTCCAGCCAGAGTCTTTTATCCAGCTCAAACCAGAAGAACTACCTGGCCTGGTACCAGCAGAAACCAGGACAGCCTCCTAAACGTCTCATCTACTGGGCATCCACTCGGGCATCTGGGGTCCCTGACCGCTTCAGTGGCAGTGGGTCTGGGACAGATTTCACTCTCACCATCAGCAGCCTCCAGGCTGAAGATATGGCAGATTACTACTGTCAGCAGTATTATAGCTTTCCACCCACAGTGCTTCAGACTTAGTCAACTACCTCTTTCCTATGCTGTGGGTCAGTGATCCTTTTCAGCACCAGCTGCTTCCTCCTCACATAACGCTGATCTCACATCCGTCCTGTCTTTCTAGGAAGTTGCATTTATTGATGTAGTTCTTGGAGAGCTTACAGGGTTCAGGAGAAAATTCCTGAACTGTCTTTTATCTAGATCCCTTTGCATGGGAGGTTATTGAAGAAAAATGTAAGGCTATCCAAGAGATTGTTAGGAGTTTTTGAGTTACTGGAACTTGAATAATTCTTGTGGATATATTGCATGACTGAGCCAAGAAAATTAATCTTTACCCTTTATAGAAAGATCTATTGCTTTTCACATGTTGACAGAACAATTCCTCTTTACTAAACCTCCTTGAATCAAGAGCAATTCCATTTTGACTCCTTATTCCCCTTCTTTCCTTGTTTTTATAAGCTTTAAACACCTCCCAACTCTATCATCTCCATTATTAAACCTTTGTCCCCAATTCCAAACCTTGGATACAGAAGTTGTTATTTCCATCATGGTTCTTTATTCTACACACCCTGTTTTCCAGGTGAGCCTTTCTAGTCAGTTTCACACAAAATGCTTTCCTCCCTCCTAATCTGCTCTTTTCCCTTCATTTCTGTCATACTCTTTTTTTCAAAGGCAATCCTTGAATTCTTTAACTCAATCACTGTAGAAATATGGGACAGAATTCCCCATTAGATTTCCCCATAAGTTGTCAATTTTCTCTAATTTGAGTCTAATTTGTGATGGGTATTTCTGGTCTTATGTCTACTATCACTTGAGTTCTTTAGGTAGCTTGCAGTTAACATGGCCATGTCAGTGTAATGGGATAAACTCCAGTCATCTAGTATTATTTCTTCTCCCCATCTAAAATACTTGGGAGAATGAAATTTAGTTGCAGAGAATATCTCAGCAAAGTCAAGTATTACACTCTTTCTTAAATAGCAGTTTCTCATACCAGTGAGAAATATTTTAAAATATTGACATTAATTATATATACACAGTGGAGTTCTCCTCAGCCATAAAGAATAATGACATGTGCTTTGAAGGTAAATGGTTGCAATTGGAGGACTTTATGTTAAGTGAAATAATCCAGACACAGATGAAAGTTGCATGTTTTCTCTCATATGTGGAATATAGATCCAAAAGATATACATACATACAGAAACAAACATATACAAATTGATATGTTGAACATGTTAGTAATTGTGTTATTACTCTATGGAAGTTGGGCAAAGAGGGAAAGGAAAAGAATGATAGAGCATAAGTAATGTCATGAAACATAACATCTGTGAAGGTAGAGGATATAAGGATGTGTGTTGAAAGCTATTGAAAACTGAGGTGGGGGATGGGAGGTAAATTTGTCAGGGAAAGTAATGCAAGAGGTTGTTCTGATCAAAATAAAGTATACCCACAGCAGGGATATACAGTGAAACCCCTTTGAACATCAACTTAAATGTTAGTAATGAAAGATAGGTGTGTAAAATGGGTACAGTGTGTGTGTGTGTGTGTGTGGAGTACTAGTGAGTGGGCGAGGGTGAATGAAGGAGATTAAGATGAGGGTATATGGCTAATGTACTTCATAAATAATATGAAGTAGAACAAAGAAACCTCTTGCAATTCCTTTAAGTAGGGTGGGGAGAGGATTGAGGGGGAGAGAAGATGGGGTGATGTAACCAATGTACAATATAAGTCTAATCAGAATTGGCACTATGAATCCCCCCTATGTAACGAGTATATCCTAATAAAAATTTTACAAAAAATTGATGTTAAGAAGTCTACATAATTTGTAGACTTCAGAATGTTTACTGAGTGCTTACTATGTATCAAGTTAAAAATATCAAATTTCATTCTATTTCAAGAAAATAAGCAGTAAATGCTATTGTACTAATAAATGAATTATTAGTATGTAGTGTTAAGGGTTTACAAAATCAGTCACATTTCTGTTCAGAAATAACAATGTATATGAAAAGTAAATGAAGAAAATAATTTTACTTACAATAGTGCCAAAAAATAAAATAATGCTAGGAGCAGTGGCCAGGACTTGGAATTACAGCTCTTTGAAAGGAGGAGGTAGCATGGATCAAACTTCAAGGACAGCCTGAGCAAACAGTGAGACCACACTCATTTCAACAAATAAGCCAGGCAATAACAACACACGACTGATCTGAGCTATACATGAGGCACAGGTAGGAGCATTGTGGTCAAAGGTGGGTGTTGGTAAAAACAGTAGACACTATTGAAAATAACCTAAAAGCAAAAATGTAGTGAACTGCTTGCCTAACAAGTGCAAGGCCTTTAGTTCAATCCCCAGTACTGCCAAATAAAACAAATAAAATAAAAAACTTAGGAATCAATATAAGGGAAGAAGTGAAAAATCTACATACTGAACCTACAAAATTCTAGTGAAAGAAATTGGAAAAGACAAAAAGAAATGGAAAGATAGCCTGCAGTTTTGGATTAAGAATTAACATTGCTAAATGTTTATGCTACCCAGAACAACATACCCATTTAATTCCTCACAAACTTTCAAAGACATTTTCTCAGAAATAAAAAAAATTATTTTTAAAGTATTTTTTAGTGCATATGTTAGTTGTACGGGGGTTTAATTGTGACATTTTCATATATGCTTACAATGTACCTTAGTTAGGTTCATCCACTATATCCTTTCTCATCCCCCTCCCACAACTTAAGATGATTTTGAGAGGTTTCAATGTTCTGTCTTCATACACTATATAAGGTATATCAATCATATTCATCCTCCTTTATCCTTCATTAGCTCCTCAATTCCTGCTAGTACTTTCTCTGTAGTAGGATCTGTCTTACATCCCTGTCCTGCATTGTTTAAGTGTATGCTCGTAGTTCAAATGGGTTTTGTTATGGTATTTCATCTGTGAATATATTGTACTTTAATTAATCTAATGCCCTTTCTTAGTTTTCCTTACCCTTCCTCTCCTTCCCCTTATTATTCAACAACTGGAAAAGGTAATTCTAAAATTCACCTGGAACCACAGAAGACTTTGAAGGGTCAAAACAATATTGAAAAACAGAATCAAAACTGAAGGCATCACAATACTTGATCTAAATTACATTACAAAGATGTAGTAATCAAAATAGCATGACACTGACATACAAATAGTGCATAGACACACATTAATGGTCTACTAATTTTTGAAAATGGCACTAGGAAAATGCAATAGATAAGGGTTAAGTCTTCAACAAATTGTGCTGTGAAAAGTGAATTTCCACATCAAAAAATGATATTGGACCTGTGTGTTATGCCATACAAAATATGGAGAAAATTCTTAAGTGTGAGACCAGGAAACATAAATTTTAAAAGAAAACATAGGGAGAATTCCCTTTACATTAGTCTTGTCAATGATGTTTTGAATATCACACTAAAAGCAAAAATAAATACATGTGATTCCAGCAAACAAAAATATTATGCACAGCACTGGCAATAATCAACACAATTAAGAAACAACCTAAAGTTCGGGAGAAAATAATTGCAAGTCATATATGTCATAAATGGTTAATATCCAAAAATGGAGGAACTCACTTAACTTAAGAGCAGGAAAATGAATAATCTGAGTAAAAACAAATGGACAAATGACCTGAATAAACATGTCTCCAGAGAAAGTATATGAATGACCCTCATGTATGTGAAAAAGTGGCCAACATCATTAATCAGCAGAGAAATTAAAATCAAAACCACTATGAGATACCACCTGACCTTTTTCATGGCAGATTCCATAAAAAAGGTAATAGGTAACAAGTGTTGGTGAAGGAGTGGAGAAAAGAAAAAACGTCTTAAACACTTTTGTTGGGAGGGTAGCTTGGTGTGGCCATCACAGTAGACATTATGGACCTTCTTATGGAAATGAAAAATAGAACTTTCAGATGACCCAACAATTCCTTTTCTGGGTATATAACCAAAGGAAATGAAATTACCAGTTCATAAAGACAATAGCACTTTGACATTCATAGGTAAAATATAGAAATAGAGTGTCCATAGGTAGATGAATGAATAAAGAAGATGTGATCTCTTTCTCTATGTATTCATATACATATTTACATATATAATAGAATATTATTTAGTCTTAAAATCACAGGTGGG
The DNA here is from genome assembly GCF_047511655.1 of Castor canadensis. Lineage (NCBI taxonomy): Eukaryota > Metazoa > Chordata > Mammalia > Rodentia > Castoridae > Castor > Castor canadensis. The sequence goes on along the minus strand of NC_133397.1, from coordinate 78,191,313 downwards.
GGAATAAGGAGAATGGGTAATGGGGACATGTATGTGTAGGTACATGAAGTTGCAGATAATATGGGATGAATGAATCTAGAGATTTAGTGTACAAAATGAGGAGTATAACATATTGTTGATGTTAATAAAATTTATTGATTTGATATTTTTACTAAAAGAGCAAATTTGCAGTGGTCTTCAACCACACATAAAAGGGTCAGTATTTGAGAAGATGGATATGTTCATTATAAGAAAGTAATATCTATGCCATGTCAAAATATATCAAAACCTGCAGAACTCCTTAATATATTCGATGAAAAACATACAATTAAAATCTTGCTCCCACAAATGCATCAGTAAATATAAAACACATAATTTTTAAAGTGTTATGATCAGCAAAGATACAAAGAGGGATAAACAATGAGAAACATTTTCACAACTCATTTACCATAGATAGTCATGGAAGGGTGCGCTGGAAGGCAAGCTTTAATTAACGTCTCACCAATGGTGAGAGAATGACCTTTAGAAATCTATCTCTATCTCGGGAGATACATTTCTGAGGCGGGATAGGAACCAGTATGTTGGAGAAATAGAAGGAAGCCAGTATTGCGGAAGGAGGTAAAACTAGGACAATAGTAGTGAGAAAAGAGTTAAAGAGATGAAGAGGAGCATGTTGTGAAGGGCTTTGGAGGCTGCTTGAAGGATTTGAATGAGTAGAGGGTTTAAAATAGGGCAGATGTGATTTGATTCACAGTTTAAAAGGATCTTCTGAGGAGGGGTATGTATAGACAGGAAGCAACAATTAGGAGGCCAGTGCTAACTTTCAATCTGGATGGCTTTGGTACATGGAGTGAGCACTGGAAGTGTTGGAGACAGAGATTAACAATTTGCTGATGATGTTATCCAGGGGTGTGAGAGAGAAGACTCAGGATTACTCTGCCATTTTTCCTCCAGTAACTGGAAGGGAAGCCTTGGCATTTGTTTAGGTAGAGCTGACTGGGACAAGTGATTTTGGGGAGAAAGAGCAGGAATTTATTTCAGGACACTCAGGTTTGTGATGTGTGTTAGACCAACATTGTGGTTGTCAAGTAGACTGTTGACTACATAAGTCTGGAATTCAGCTGAGAAAAATGCACTGGAGATTTAAATCTTACAACTGACGAAATGAGCATTGAACAGATCAGGAGCCCAAGGACTGAGATCAGAGAGAGGGGTGATGAAGAGGAACAAGAAAAAAAAATTGAGAAGGAGCAGTGGGGGTGGAAGAGAAGCAAGGGAGATGTGTGGAAGCTCAGTGAAGAAATTGTTTTAAGGGAGAGTGTGTTGCCAACTTGTTAAATGCTGTGTCTTACTCTAATAATAGAAGCACTGGGATGTGACTATTGAATTTGGAATGTGTGAGTCTCAGGTGACCTAGAGTTGAGTAATATTTCATGAGTTGAGTAATTTCATGAGTTGTGTAGCACCTTGAATAGGGGAAAAACTCCAGGAAGAAGTTTGGAATTTTGGGGATAGTAACTAGAGACAGCTCATTCAAAGAGCTTTGTAGTAAAAAACAAATGTTTCATGCCTGGAGAGGGATGTAAGCTTCTAGCAGTTATTTAAAAAATGGTATTTGCATACTTATGTCAAGAGAGAGGAAAAATGGTATTTGCATGCTTATGTCAAGAGAGAGGAAAATTGATGATTCAGGAAAGAGCAAGCAGTCCTATAACATGTCCTTAAGTAGGCAAGAAGTTTTGGGATTATAACAAGTGTCCTCTTATGGTGGCTATCTGTTTAAGTATTGTTGGTTCAACTTTATGATTTTTTTAATTGGACATGGTGTGAAAGTAATACACATTCAGTGGAAACCATACTTTGAAATTTTAATTTTGATCTTCTCTCAGGTAAGAACTGTATATTACAATACTCTCTGGTGATGCTGAGCAGCAGTGAATTGCAGCTCCCACTCAGCCATGTGGGAAACAACCAACTTTTTATAGTGTGCTATGATGCTGTTTTTCATTATATATACATACACACATATTCTTGAGTCCTACTCAATCCCTCTTATCCTTGTTTCCTTCTCCCATTTGTCCCGCCACCAATAGTTCCCCTTTTAGAATCATGTCTTTGTGTTTTGTTTCTCTAATTTTCACATATCGGAGAAAATGTGGTACTTGTTTTTCCAAGTCATACTTATTTGCTTAACATAATGATCTCTACTTCCATCCATTTTCTTGAAAATGACATAATTTCATTCTTCTTCATGATTGAAATACTCCATTGTGTATACATACCACATTTTGTCCATCCATTCATTAGTTGAGGGGGACAGAAATGATTTAATAATGTGACTTTTGTGATTTGTGCCACAGTAAACATGGTATGTAGGTATCTTTATTGTATGCATTTTTAACATTCTTTTGGACATATGCCCAGGAATGCTATGGCAGGATCATAGGGTAGTTCTATTTTTAGTCTTCCGGGAGAACCTATAAACAGATTTAGATTGTGAGTCTTTCCACCAGGAGTACATAAGGGTCTCTTTTCCACCTTCCATATCCTCAGCATTTGTTGTTTGTTTTCTTTACGGGACCATTCTGATTTGCAAGGCGGATTTTTACTTATTTATTTACATATATTAATTATGGTAGTTTCATAAATGCACATAGTGTATTTTGATTCAAGTCATACCTTCTCTCACTCTTTGTTATTGTCTTCCCATTTTAAATAACTTTTAACATGTTTCATTAGTCTATTTTCATACATGTGTAAGTATTTTGATCACATTTGTCCCCATAACCCTCTCTTTTCACCCTCCACCTGGTTCCCTCCCCCAAACAGTCCTGGTTTTGTATTCATATCATTCATCTTCTTATAGGCCTAGTTTCTGTGTATGACAGTGAACATGCAGTATTTGCCTTTCTCAGTCTGGCCTAGTTTGCTTAACCTGGTGATCACCAGTTGCATCCATCTTCCTTTAAATGAATTAATTTTTAAATGAATTAATTAATTATTCTAGTGTGTATATATGCCATATTTTCTTTATTCATCAATTGATGGGCACCTAGTTTGATCCCATAGTTTCACTACTTTGAATAGTACCATGATAAATATGGTTATGCAGTTATCTTTATTGTATGCTGACTTACATTTCTCTTCCCAAGAGAAATATTACAGGATCATATGGTATTTCTATTTTAGTTTCTTGAGGATTCACCATAATAAGTATGGATTTCCATCATGACTGCATTAATTTACATTCTCATTAATGTAGTATGTGTATAATCATGAGTGTATAAGGCTGTATCTCAACCAACCCAACCATCATTACCAGTTTTCTTGATGGTTCCATTCTGACTTGGGTGAAATGGAATATCAGTGTTTAGATTTACATTTCCTTTATAGCTAAGGATGTTGAAAATTGCTTCAAGTATATTTTGTTCATGTGTACTTCTTTATTTTTAATTTTTTCCTTATTCATATATTCATATGTGCATACATTTTTTGGGTCATTTCTCCCCCTTGCCCCCTCAATCTCTCCCCAACCCCCCTGGTTTCCAGCTCTTTTTCTCCAATTTTGTTGAAGAGATGACATAAGCAATAATAAGAAAGACAAAGTGTTTCTGCTACTTGAGATAAGAATAGCTATCCAGAGAGAATCCTAGCATTGCTTCCATGCACAAGAGTATTACAACCTGAATTGATTCATCTCTACCTGACCTCTTCACTACTTCCCAGTCACCTTCCCATATTGACCTCTGTCACTTTAAGGTTACTATATTAGCTCCTCTGCAGTGGGGACATCAAACACTTTCAAGTTTTGGGTTTCCTACCTATCCCCATTCCTCCTATATGTGCTCTCCCCTTAGCGTGTGACCCAAATCCAACATTACTGTTTGCCCTAGATCTAAAGTCCACATATGAAAGAGAACATATGATTTTTGGTTTCTGAGTCTGGCTAACCTCACTCAGGATGATGTTCTTGAGTTCCATCCACTTATTTGCAAATGATAAGATTTCATTCTTCTTCATGGCTGAGTAAAATTCCATTGTGTATAAATACCACATTTTCCTTTACTTTATGTGTGAACTTTTAAAAATTATTCATTTATTCACATGTGCATACATTGTTTGGGTCATTTCTCCCTCCTGCCTCCACCACTACCCTCTCCCCCACTTCCAAGCAGACCTGTTCTGCACTTTTCTCCAGTTCCATTGAGAGTAGAAATAAGCAATAATAAGAAAGACATAGCATTTTTGCTAGTTGAGATAAGGACAGTTGTACAGAGAGAACCCTAGCATTGCTTCCATCTACAAATGTGTTACAACCAAGGTTGATTCATCTCTAACTGATCTTTACACTGGTTCCTGATCCCCTTCTTGTGTTGACCTCTGTCGCTTTAAGGTTTGTGCATTAGTTCCTCTGGAGTGGGGACATCAAATGCTTTCATGTTTTGGGTTTTCTATCTAACCCCATACCTCCTGTGTTTGTTCTCCATTTGTCGTGTAACCCAAGTCCCAGTACATTGCTGTATTTGCCCTAAATCTAAAGACTGCATATGAAGAAGAACGTATGATTTTTGGTCTTCTGATCTGGTTAACCTCGCTAAGAATGATGTTCTCCAGTTTCATCCATTTACTTACAAATGAAAAGATTTCATTTTTCTTCATGGTTGAGTAAAATTCCATTGTGTATAAATACCACATATTCTTGATCCATTTGTCAGTAGTGGGGCATCTTGGTTGTTTCCATAACTTGGTTATTGTGAATAGTGTTGCAATAAACATGGGTGTGCAGGTGCTTTTAGAATAACCTGTGTTGCATTCCTTTGGGTATAACCCCATGAGTGGGATTGCTAGATCATATGGCAGATCTATGTTTAGATTTTTAAGAAGTTTCCAAATATTTTTCCAGAGTGGTTGCACCACTTTGTATCCCCACCAGCAGTGTACAAGGGTTTCTTTTTCCCCCACATCCTCACCAACACAAGTTGTTGGTGGTGTTTTTGATGATGGAAATTCTAACAGGGGTGAGGTGGAATCTTAGTGTGGTATTGATTTGCATTTCCTTTATGGCCAGAGATGGTGAACATTTTTTCATGTGTTTTTTAGCCATTTGAACTTGTTTTCAGAAAGTTCTATTTAGTACAGTTTCCCATTTCTTAATTGGTTCATGGATTTTGGGAGAGTTTAGTTTCTTAAGTTTCCTGTATATTCTGGTTATCAGTCCTTTCTGATGTATAGCTGGCAAATATTTTCTCCCACTCTGTGGGTGGTCTCTTTAGTTCAGAGACCATTTCTTTTGTTGTGCAGAAGCTTTTTAATTTTATGAAGTCCCATTTGTCCATTCTTTCTCTTAGTTGCTGGGCTTCTGGGATTCTACTGAGGAAGTCCTTGCCTATTACTTTCAGAGTGTTTCCGGCTCCTTCCTGTGCTAACTTCAGTTTTGGATCTGATATTAAAGTCATTGATCCATTTTCAGTTGATACTAGTACAAGGTGATAGACATGGATCTAGTTTTAGTTTCTTGCAGACGGATAACCACTTTTCCCAGCAGCATTTGTTGAAGAGGCAGTCTTTTCTCCATCGTATATTTTTGGTCCCTTTGTCAAAAATAAGGTGGGTATAGTTGTGTGGATTCATATCTAGGTCCTTTATTCTGTTCCACTGGTCTTCATGTCTGTTTTTGTGCCAGTACCATGCTGTTTTTATTGCTATTGCTTTGTAATATAGTTTGAAGTTGGGTATTGTGATACCACCAGCATTGCTTTTTTTTGCTGAGTATTGACTTGGCTCTTCGCGGTCTCTTGTGTTTCCAAATGAACTTTAGGGTAGATTTTTCAATCTCTGTGAAGAAACTCATTGGGATTTTGATGGGAATTGCATTAAACATGTAGATTGCTTTTGGTAGTACTGCCATTTTTACTATGTTGATTCTACCGATCCATGAGCACGGGAGGTCTTTCCATCTTCTGTAGTCTTCCTCGATCTCTTTCTTCAGGGGTAATTCTTCTTGTGGAGGTCATTCACATCCTTTGTTAAATTTACTCCTAAGTATTTGATTTTTTTTGATCCTATTGGGAATGGAATTGTTTCCATGTGTTCCTTCTCAATTTGTTCATTGTTGGTGTATAGAAAACCTAATGATTTTTGTAGGTTGATTTTGTATCCTGCCACCTTATTATACCTGTTTATGGTGTCTAAGTGTATTTGGGTAGAGTTTTTTGGGTCTTGAAGGTATAGGATCATAGCATCTGAAAACAGGGATATTTTGACAGTTTCTTTACCTATTTATATTCCTTTTATTTCTTCTTCTTACCTAATTGCTCTTGCTGGAAATTCCCTTACTATGTTGAAAAGGAGTGCGGATAGTAGGCACTCTTGTCTCATTCCTGATTTTAGGGGAAATGGTTTCAGTTTTTCACCATTATTTATGATGTTGGCTATAGGTTTGTCATATATAGCCTTTACAATGTTGAGGTACATTCCTTCTATTCCTAGTTTTCTTAAAGTTTTTATCATGAAATGGTGTTGGATCTTGTTGAAAGCTTTTTCTGCATCTATTGAGGTGATCAAGTGGTTTTTGTCTTTGCTTCTATAAATGTGCTGTAATATATTTATTGATTTGCATATGTTGAACCACCCCTGCATCCCCAGGATGAAGCCAACTTGAACGTATTGGATGATCTTTCTGGTGTGTTGTTGATTTTGTTTGCCATTATTTTATTAAGGATTTTTGCATCAATATTCGTTAAGGGAATTGGCCTATAGTTCTTTTTTTTTAAGCTTGTCAGTTTATTTTTTACTTATTTATTTATTTATTTATTTATTATTCATATGTGCATACAATGTTTGGGTCATTTCTCCCCCCTCCCTTCATCCCCTCCCTTATGCCCCCACTCCCACCCTCTCCCCCCTAGCCTCTCGCTACCCAGCAGAAACTATTTTTTTTCTATTTTCAGCTTTATAACCATTTTCCACTAGAATTGGCTTTATTGATTCAATTGTACCATACATTGTATGATCCCAAAACTATTGTAATATTTCCGTGTGAAGAACAAGTGTAGAAATGAGAAGCTACAATGGCATTTCCTGGTGGCCCGAAGAACTAGCCAGGCTGGAGGAGGTTGACTTGGATGCCAAAGCTACATAAGCAAAAATGACCAGAAGCAAAGGGATTTGTTTGCAGTGCATTGATCACACTTGTCCAGCAGAAAATATTTTGCCCTTATCTCTAATTTTGTTGTACAGTGAGTATAAGCAATAATAGGAGGGACAAAGGGTGTTGGTAGTTGAGATAAGGATAGCTATACAGGGAGTTGACTCACATTGATTTCCTGGGCATGTGTGTTACCTTCTAGGTTAATTCTCTAGTTCCTGGTCCCCTTCTCCTTTAAAGTATCTGCTTTAGTTTCTCTGCATTGAGGGCAACAAATGCTATCTGGTTTTTTAGGTGTCTTGCCTATCCTCATAAATCCCTTGTGTGCTCTCGCTTTTATCATGTGCTCATAGTCCAATCCCATTGTTGTGTTTGCCCTTGATCTAATGTCCGCATATGAGGGAGGACATGCGATTTTTGGTCTTTTGGGCCAGGCTAACCTCACTCAGAATGATGTTCTCCAATTCCATCCATTTAACAGCAAATGATAACATTTGTTCTTCATGGCTGCATAAAATTCCATTCTGTATAAATACTACAGTTTCTTAATCCATTCGTCAGTAGTGGGGTATCTTGGCTGTTTCCATAACTTGGCTATTGTGAATAGTGCTGCAATAAACATGGGTGTGCAGGTGCCTCTGGAGTACCCTGTGTCACATTCTTTTGGGTATATCCCCAAGAGTGGTATTGCTGGATCAAATGGTAGATCAATGTTTAGCTTTTTAAGTAGCCTCCAAATTTTTTTCCAGAGTGGTTTACTATTTACATTCCCACCAACAGTGTAAGAGGGTTCCTTTTTCCCCACATCCTCACCAACACCTGTTGTTGGTGGTGTTGCTTATGATGGCTATTCTAACAGGGGTGAGGTGGAATCTTAGTGTGGTTTTAATTTGCATTTCCTTTATTGCTAGAGATGGTGAGCATTTTTTCATGTGTTTTTTGGCCATTTGACTTTCTTCTTTTGAGAAAGTTCTGTTTAGTTCACTTGCCCATTTCTTTATTGGTTCACTAGTTTTGGGAGAATTTAGTTTTTTAAGTTCCCTATATATTCTGGTTATCAGTCCTCTGTCTGATGTGTAGCTGGCAAATATTTTCTCCCACTCTGTGGGTGTTCTCTTCAGTTTAGAGACCATTTCTTAGGTTGAGCAGAAGCATTTTAGTTTTATGAAGTCCCATTTCTCTGTGCTATCTCTTATTTGCTGTGCTGCTGGGGTTCCATTGAGAAAGTTCTTACCTATACCTACTAATTTCAGAGTATTTCCTGCTCTTTCCTGTATCAACTTTAGAGTTTGTGGTCTGATATTAAGATCCTTGATCCATTCTGAGTTAATATTGGTATAGGGTGATATACATGGGTCTAGTTTCAGTTCTTTTTTTTTGCAAACTGCTAACCAGTTTTCCCAGCAGTTTTTGTTGAAGAGGCTGTCTTTTCTCCATCATATATTTTTAGTGCCTTTGTCAAAGACAAGTTGTTTGTAGTTGTGTGGCTTCATTTCTGGGTCCTTTATTCTGTTCCACTGGTCTTCATGTCTGTTTTTGTGCCAGTACCATGCTGTTTTTATTGTTATTGCTGTTAGGTTGATGCTGATGGGAAGGCCAAACAGGAGCCAAATAATAAAGCAAGCAGGCTTTAAGCAGACTTTATTGAGAGCGCGCTCTCAGGCAAGGTTCACCGTCCCCAAAGAGCAGGGCCGGAGAAGTCACGCCGGAGAAATGGCAGCCCAGTTTTTATATCCTGGGTGAAGTCAAGAGCTTAAGGTATTATGGGGCATCGGGATAGGTCGAGGTTTGGTGGGGAGGAGCTTGGGGTAATATGAGTCAGGACACATTGCCTGCCAGCAGGAGTTGCCATGGTAATCATGAAGGGAAGGAGGGGATGTAGTGGAAAGTGAGCAGAGAGTCCCTGATCACCATGGGGTGGATGCCCACTGGCCAAACATCCCACACTCTTTGGTATAGGGGCACAGAATTGGTTCTGGCTACTTCCTGCTGAAAGGGGGTGAAGTTAGGGGCTAGGGATGTTTTGGGCCACTTGAACGGTACAGCCAGACCCCATGGGGAGGAGCTGGTAGTCATGAATCCTGGAGCATCATGTGGTTGAACATTACCCAAGTTAATTGGCATATGAGTGAAATCGATCTGCCAGTCTTTACCGGGCTGGCTACCATGGAGTTGTGGAGGGATTGGCGGAGATGGAGTCCGCCATGGGGGTTTGCTTGACAGCAAACAGAGCAGGCCTCCTGAACCCGATGGATGGTGGATTGGAGGCCCCTGGGGTGAAACAAGGTTTCCAGGAAGGAGAGAAGGGCCTTGGCTGGGGAGACCCAGTATCCCTTAGAGGCTAGAAAGTTAAGGAGGTTGGCTGTTCCTGTTTTAGAGTCCTGCTGGAAGGGGGAGTACAGAAGGTCATCGACATATTGTAGAAGTGTACTGGGTTTCTGAAATAGGAAATTGGGGTCTACAGGGATATTGGTTAGGGTACATAAGAGAAATGTGGATGGGCGAGTGGTGTGTAGCCACAACTGGGACTGAGATGTCCCAGACAATGGGGTTGACCAGAAGAGGAAAGGTGGGCAGAGCAGGTTTAGGAAGCAAAGGGGTTAGGTGGCTGGCAGGGGCCAGAAGGAGTGAGTGGGAAGCTAGAGGTTCTGGTAGGTGGGGAGGGATGGTTATGGAGGCCCCAAGCTTTGTTACAATATCTCGACCTAGAAGTGGGGCACAGCAGGATGGGATGATAAGGAAAGAGTGTAGAAATATAATACTTCTAGCAGAGCAAGGAAGGGGCAGAATTTTGTATGGGCAGAAGGGAAAGCCGTCGATTCTCATAACAGAGACTGATGAAGGAACTGTTAAACCCGAGTGGGCAGGCAGCAGAGAATAGGTAGTCCCATGTCCAAGAGGAAGGAGATGGACTTACCCACTACCTGGAGTATGACCCTGGGCTCGGCGAGGGTGATTGGGGTCCCCGAGTCAAGGCATTGTCAATCTTCTGCCAGTCCGAGAAAGTCAGGGATCTGGATAGCTGGTGGGGCTGACCCTCCACGAGGAGCTGTAGGGGGTAAGCCCTGTCCAGGACAATCTAATCCCCAGTGACCCACCTGTTTGTATTTTGGGCAGGATTTAGTTGGAGGTCTCGGGTTGGGGCACTGGTGAGCCCAGTGGCTTTTTTTGCCACATTTGAAGCAGGCCCCCAGAGGGGCTGACGGGAGGTTTCAGGTTCCTCCTTTGACTTGGGGCTGTGGTCCAGACGGATGCAGGGCTGTCACCAAGGCTTGGGTTTGGAGGGCCACCTTTTGTTGGAGGTGTTTTTTGGTGGGCTGATTTTGCTGCCTCTTTTTGGGCATTAAAACTTTAAATGCCATTTTCATCAGATTCTGTATAGGGGTTTGAGGGCCATTTTCAGCCTTTTTTAGTTTAGTTCTAATATCTGGTGTGGACTGGAATATAAAATGTCCAGCCAGAATTGGTGCCCCAGCAGGGGAGGTGGGGTCTAGTCGGGTATATTGGGTGAGGGCCTCCTGGAGGCGGTTAAGAAAAAGGGTCAGGAGGCTGTGAGGCCTCCACTGTGCAGGTCTTTGGCACATCTCTATGTCAGTGTCCCTTCCTGGGCTGACCACCCAGGTCTGCATGGGGCAGAGGGTTCCCCTTATACATGTTCTCTCTCTGAGTGCTGGGTTTTGAGGAAGCCTCGGAGAGTGGCCCTTCCTGCGTGCATCCCAAATATTTCCTGGTGATGTGCTGGGACCTGGCCGGGCAGGCTCCTGAAGGAAGTGCACTCCACTGAGCCCTGTAGGAGGAGCTGTTACCCCAGCACAGGGGTCCACATGTGCAGTGGCCAGGGCAACTGCAGCTTTTGGCAAGTCCAATGAGTTGGGTGTGGACTGAGGCTGGCATGGAGGAGCCTGGGTGTGGAGGAGAGACAGGAGCCCCTAGCCTGTAGTGCTCTGTTCCCATAATCACTGAGGATGACAGCTATGTGGTGGGGCCCTGGAGCCAGTGACCCTGTACAGTACCCAGACCTGGGCTTCAGGTAGCTGGCTTAGGGGCCTTATGTCCTGCCAGATCTCCTCTCTGTTCCTCTGCCTGGTAATGGAGTACAGTAATGACAGCTTCTAGAAGGTCATTGAGGAGAAGAGAAAGGAACATGGACTTGGACATGGACATGTCCTCACCTCTTGGAGAGGACAAAGGAGAGGGGGTGGGGAAGGGCGGTGTGAGCGAGTGTAGGAGGCTATTGGGGATGTAGGAGGGCAGGGAGTAGGTGGAGCAGAGGGTGTGGGAGGCAAGGCCAAAGGAGGAGGAGGGCAAGGGAAAGCTGGATGTGACAATGAGGGTGGCTGTGGTTAGTGGTGGGGGAGGGGAGAGGAATTCAGTAGATTCAGATAAAGGAGAAGGGTTGGGGCATGGGGGAGGGGACCCAGAAGAATTGGGTGTTAGAAGGATCTGGGAAGGGGAACATTGGAGGCACAGAGAGGGGCGAGAGCACAGTTCCCAGAAGGCCTGTGTATATGGGACCTCAGACCATCTATGGGTTTGACGGCAAAAAATTGTCAAGATCAGTGAGGATATTAAAATCAAAAGTGCCCTGTGGAGGCCATTATGAGTTGTTGTTTAAGGTGTATTGTGGCCATGTCATGGTGCAGTAGAAAATGAGCTGCTTGTGGTGGAGGTCTGGAGAGAGTCCCAAATTTTGAAGTTTGAGAGGAGACAGGACAAGGGAGTCCCTGAGTCCGGCTTGGATTGGGAGGACCCCGTCCCCGAATTGTTGGAGAGTCTCAACCTTTAGAGAAGTGTCGCTCACTAAAAGGAGACCTGGTTCGGAGAAGGCAGCCTGGACAGGGGAGACGTCTCTCCGAATGCCCAGGTGCGAGGAGAAGCGGAGGGACTGATCCTGGCATGGCCGCAACTAGGACAGGGGCCTGAGGAGGAACAAAACGGGGGAGGAGACTCACCCAAGCTGGAGCCGGCTTGAGGAGGAAGGGCCTCAAGCCAAGGCCTGGCCCAGGGCCCCGACTGCCTGGAGTCGGGTGAGGCTCGCTTCCTCCCGGGTTTCGGCACCAAATGTTAGGTCGACGCTGATGGGAAGGCCAAACAGGAGCCAAATAATAAAGCAAGCAGGCTTTAAGCAGACTTTATTGAGAGCGCACTCTCGGGCGAGGTTCACTGTCCCCAAAGAGCAGGGCCGGAGAAGTCGTGCCGGAGAAATGGCAGCCCAGTTTTTATATCCTGGGTGAAGTCAAGAGCTTAAGGTATTATGGGGCATCGGGATAGGTTGAGGTTTGGTGGGGAGGAGCTCGGGGTAATATGGGTCAGGACCCATTGCCTGCCAGCAGGAGTTGCCATGGTAATCATGAAGGGAAGGAGGGGATGTAGTGGAAAGTGAGCAGAGAGTCCCTGATCACCATGGGGTGGCTGCCCACTGGCCAAACAATTGCTTTGTAATATAGTTTGAAGTTAGGTATCGTGATATCTCCAGCATTGTTCTTTTGACTGAATATTGCCTTGGGTATTAGTGGCCTCTTGTGTTTCCATATAAATTAACAGTAGATTTTTCAATCTCTTTAATGAATGTCATTTGAATTTTGATGGGAATTGCATTAAATATGTAGATTACTTTTGGGAGTATCAACATTTTTGCTATGTTGATTCTACCAATCCATGAGCATGGGAGATCTCTCCACTTTCTACAGTCTTCCTTAATCACTTTCTTAAGAAGTTTATAGTTTTCCTTGTAGAGGTGGTTCACATTCTTTGTTAGGTTTACATCTAGGTATTTGACTTTTTTTGAGGTTATTGTAAATGGAATTGTTTTCATATATTCTTTCTCAGTTTGTTCATTATTAGTGTATAGAAATGCTAATGATTTTTCTATGTTGATTTTATATCCTGCTACCTTGCTGTAGCTATTGATGGTGCCTAGGAGCTTTTGAGTAGAGTTTTTTTGGTCTTTAAGGTATAGGATCATGTCATCTACAAATAGGGATATTTTGACAGTTTCTTTACCTATTTGTATTTGTATTCCTTTTATTCCTTCTTCTTGCCTAATTGCTCTGGCTAGGAATTCCAGTACTATGTTGAATAGGAGTGGAGATAGTAGGCATCCTTTACTGGTTCCTGATTTTAGAGGGAATGGTTTCATTTTTCTCCCTTAAGTATAATGCTGGCTGTAGATTTGTCATATGCAGCTTTTATAATGCTGATGTACTTTCCTTCTATTCCTAGTTTTCTTAGAGCTTTTATCATGAAATGGTGTTGGATCTTATCAAAGGCTTTTTCTGCATCTATTGAGATGATCATGTGGTTTTTGTCTTTGCTTCTGTTAATGTGGTTTATTACGTTTATTGATTTTCGTATGTTGAACCACCCCTGCATTCCTGGGATGAAGCCTATTTGGTTGTGGTGAATGATCTTTTTGATGTGTTGTTGAATTCGGTTTGCCATTATTTTGTTGAGGATTTTTGCATCAATGTTCATTAAGGAGATTGGCCTATAGTTCTCCTTTTTGGAGGTGTCTTTGCCTGGTTTTGGGATAAGTGTCATACAGGCTTCATAAAATGTGTCAGGCAGTTTTCCTTTGTTTTCTATTTCATGGAACAGTTTAAGGAGGGTTGGTATCAGTTCTTCTTTAAAGATCTGATAGAATTCAGCAGAGAATCCATCAGGTCCTGGACTTTTCTTTTTGGGGACACTCTTGATTGCTGCTTCAATTTCATTTTGTGTTATAGATCTATTCAGGTGAATAATTTCCTCTTGGTTCAGTGTTAGATGATCATATGTATCTAGAAATCTGTCCATTTCTTTAAGATTTTCAAATTTATTTGAATATAGGTTCTCAGAGTAGTCTCTGATGATTTCCTGGACTTCCATGGTGTTTGTTGTTATCTCCCCTTTTGCATTCCTGATTCTACTAATTTGGGTTTTTTCTCTCCTCATTTTAATCAGGTTTGCCAGGGGTCTATCAATGTTGTTTATTTTTTCAAAGAAACAACTTTTTGTTTCATTAATTCTTTGCATGGTTTTTTTTTTTTTTTTGGTTTCTATTTCGTTGATTTCAGTTCTTATTTTTATTATTTCTCTCCTTGTATTTGTTTCGGGATTTGCTTGTTTTTGTTTTTCTGAGAGTTTGAGATGTATCATTAGGTCATTGATTTGGGATCTTTCAGTCTTTCTAATATATGTACTCATGGCTATAAACTTTCCTCTCATGACTGCCTTTGCTGTGTCCCATAGGTTCCAGTATGTTGTGTTTTCATTTTAATTAACTTCCAGGAACCTTTTAATTTCCTCTTTTATTTCATCAATGACCCATTGTTCATTCAGCAATGAGTTATTTAGTTTCCAGTTGTTTGCATGTTTTTTGTCTTTAGTTTTGTGTTGAGTTCTAGTTTTACTGCATTGTGGTCAGATAGTACGCACGGTATTATTTCTGTTTTCTTATATTTGCTGAGGCTTGCTTTGTGTCCTAGGATATGATCTATTTTGGAGAAGGTTCCATGGGCTGCTGAGAAGAATGTATATTGTGTAGAAGTTGGATGAAATGTTCTGTAGACATCATGTAGGTCCATTTGATCTATTGTATATTTTAGATCTTGGATTTCTTTATTGATGTTTTGTTTGGATGTCCTATCTATTGATGATAATGGTATGTTAAAGTCTCCCACATCCACTGTGTTGGAGTTAATATATTCTTTTAGGTCTTTCAGGGTAGGTTTGATGAAATTGGGTGTGTTGACATTGGGTGCATACAGGTTGATAATTGTTATTTACTTTTGGTCTATTTCCCTTTTTATTAGTATGGAATGTCCTTCTTTATCTCATTTCATCAATGTAGGTTTGAAGTCTACTTTGTCAGAGATAAGTATTGCTACTCCTGTCTGTTTTCAGGGGCCATTGACTTGGTAAATCTTCTTCCAGTCTTTCATCCTAAGCCTCTGCTTATTTCTGTCGGTGAGATGGGTCTCCTGTAAGCAACAAATTGTTGAATCTTCCTTTTTAAACAAGTTTGTCAAGCGGTGCCTTTAGATGGGGGAATTAAGTCAGTTAACATTTAGTGTTAGTATTGATTGTATGTGGTGATTCCTGTCACTTAGTTGTCTTAGTTATTTTAGGGTTTGAATGTGTGTAGCTAAATAAATGTTACTCTCTACTTTCTTGTCTTTCCTTCTCCTGTGTTTTGGTGCTGCCTCTCTTTTCATAGTTATGTTGGGTTTCACTTTTTGTGTGCAGAATCCCTTGAAGAATCTTTTGTACTGGTGGCTCTGTGGTCATATATTGTTTTAGTTTCTGCTTATCATGGAAGACTTTTATTGCTCCTTCTATTTCGGATGATAGTTTTGCTGGGTAGAGTATCCTGGGGTTGACGTTATTTTCATTCATTGCCCAGAAAATCTCACTCCAAGCTCTTCTTTCTTTTTATGTTTCTGTTGAGAAGTCTGCTGTGATTTTTGATGGGTTTACCTTTGTATGTTATTTGTTTTTCCTCTCTTGCAGCCTTCAATATTTTTTCTCTACTTTTTGTACTTGTTGTTTTAATGATGATATGCCATGGGGTATTTCTATTTTGATCTGGTCTTTGGTGTTCTGGAGGCCTCTTGCATATGTATGGGAATAGATTTCTCTAGATCCAGGATATTTTCTGTATTAAGTTGCTGAATATATTATTCATTCCCTTTGCTTGTACCTCTTCTCCTTCTTCAATGCCCATGATTCTCATGTTTGGTCTTTTGATGGAGTAGGTGAGTTCTTGCATTTACTTTTCACAGGCCTTGAGCTCTTTAACTAAAGTTCTTCTGTTTTTCCTTTAATTACCATTTTATCTTCGAGTTCTGAGATTCTGTCTTCTGTTTGTTCTATTCTGCTGGATTGGCCTTCCTTTTTGTTTTGCAATTCTGTTCCATTCTTTTTTCTGAGGTTTTCCATATCCTGGGTGGTTTCCTCTTTATTGTTGTCTATTTTTGTCCTGAGTTCATTAATCTCTTTATTAATTGTGTTCTTTGTTTCACTTTCGTGTTTATACACTATTTCTATCATTCTTTCATTTCTTCTGTGCTTTTTCAAATTCTCTATTTTTGTTGTCTTGGAATTTCTTGAGTGTCTCCTGTACATTTTGGTTGACCATATCCAGTATCATTTTTATAAAATTCTCATTGATTACCTGTAGGATTTCTTCTTCTAGATTGTTCTTGTCTGCTTCATTGAGTTCTTTGGCATAGTTTATCTGCATTTTGTTGGAGTCTGAATCTGAGTATCTGTTTTCTTCATTCCCCTCTTGTTCCTGTACTAAGTTTTTGCTGTGGGGAAACTGGTTTCCCTTTTTTTTTCTGTCTTCCCGTCATTGCCCTTGGTGTTGTTATTGTCCCTGTACTGTGTGCAGATAAGTATTTTCTAGCTTGTAATAATAACAATGGTGATATTTAGAATGGAAGGGTGAGAGGAGATGGAAAGCAAAGAAGTTATAGAGAAAGGGAAAAACAAGCAAGTTAAAAAAACAAAACAAACAAACAACAAAAAAAGTTTCAAAGATATAAACAGGGAGAGATAGCGTACTAATCAACAGTAAGCTGAAAAGGCATTAGAGAGACAGAGAGAAGATTTAAAATAAAAATAAAAAATAAAAAAATGAAAGTAAAAAACATAAATGAAAAAAGAAAAAAAATATAAAAAGTCTCCAAGTTCAAATGCAATAAAGTTTCTGTCTTAATAATTTTGGTGTTCATCCCTCAGCCTCTGGTCCTGGAGATGGTGTCTCATTGTCTCTTCAAAAGGGAACCAAAACTAATAAAAACAAAACAAAACCAAACAGCACAAAATAAAAAATTCCCCACAAAGTGTTCCAAGTTCAAATGCAATACAGTTTCCATAAGGTTTTCAGCATGCTGGTGTAGTTTGGTTATTATCTCATCAAAGGGAGAGAAAAAAAGAGTCAGGAGACAGTTCTTTGAATGGCTATCTGACGCTGTGGCTCACCTGCCTGCTGCTGCTAGCTTGCTGTTGCTGGAGGCTTTATTTATGCAGATCTTAGGAGTGAGTTTAACAATCACCTGGCCCCGAAGGCTTTGTTTACTTAGACTTCTCCTGGGTGCAATGCCACTGCTACTAGCTTTCCCCTTTCCAAGCACACTGGGGGATGTGACACTGCATCAGCTTTCTCAGGCTGATGTATTTATTTACAGTTCACATGGGAAGTGAGTCTTTCCCCCTCTCCTGTGGAGTTTTCCTGCCACTGCCACTTTTACAAGCTTTCCTGCTCCTGATTGCTGGGCATGTGCCACTGCTCCTGCTTTCTCAGCCAGCTTGTGAGGGATTTCCCCTCCCCCTATCTTAGGTGCTCAGGGCACCCCGCCCTCTTTGCTATGTGTCTTTTTTGTTGTTATTGCTTATTATTCAGTTTCTCTTTTTTTCCCTGGGTGGGGGTCGGTCTGTCTAGGGGGCTATGCTGATCTGGCCCAGGGTTGTCTGTGGGAGTACCACATACTGCTTAGCTCAACTTGTGGTCAGCATCTTCCCAAGCCGTCTTGATGCTGGTGTCTGGTGGCAGTGCAGGAGCCCTCCTGGTTTCTCCATTTAATGTGAAGTGGAGATGCTATGTGCAGGCTGGAGGTGTGGTGGAGTCAAAGTTTTGCCTTTTCTGGGTGGTTTTTCCTGTAATGTGTATCTCCAATGTCTGTCCAAGATTTTATTTTGGGAGGCATGCTTTCTGTTTCCTCCCTCTAGCCACCATCTTGGAATTTCTAGTTCTTCTTTTTGGAGGTGTTTTTGTCTGGTTTTGGGATGAGAGTAACATTGGCTTCATAAAATGAGTTAGGCAGAGTTCCTTCCCTTTCTATTTCATGGAACAGTTTATGGAGAATTGGTATTAGTTCTTCTTTAAATGTCTAATAGAATTCAGCAGTGAATCCATCAGGTCCTGGACTTTTCTTTTTTGGGAGACTCTTGATTGCTGCTTCAATTTCGTTTGGTGTTATAGATCTTTTCAGGTGATTAATGTCCTCTTGTTCAGTTTTGTATGGTTGTGTCTAGAAATATGTCCATTTCTTCAAAATTTTCAAATTTATTGCAGTATAGGCTCTCAAAGTAGTCTCTGATGATTTCCTGGATTTGCGTGGTGTTTGTTATTATCTCTCCTTTTGTATTTCTGATTTTACTGATTTGATTTTTTTCTTTCCTCAGTTTAGTCAGGTTTGCCAGGGGTTTGTCAATCTTATTTATTTTTGAAATGAACCAGCTTTTTGTTTCATTAATTCTTTGTATTTTTTTGGTTTCCTTTTCATTGATTTTAGCCCTTATTTTAATTCATTCTCTCCTTCAGCTTGTTTTGGGGTTTGCTTGTTCTTGTTTTTCTAGAAGTTTGAGCTGTAGTATTAGATCATTGATTTGAGATCTTTTTTTAAAAATTGTTTTATTATTCATATGTGCATACAAGGCTTGGTTCATTTCTCCCCCCTGCCCCCATCCCCTCCCTTACCACCGACTCTGCCCCCTCCCTCTCCCCCCCCTCAATACCCAGCAGAAACTATTTTGCCCTTATCTCTAATTTTGTTGTAGAGAGAGTATAAGCAATAATAAGAAGGAACAAGGGGTTTTGCTGGTTGAGATAAGGATAGCTATACAGGGAGTTGACTCACATTAATTTTCTGTGTGTGTGTGTTACCTTCTAAGTTAATTTTTTTTGATCTAACCTTTTCTTGACTTGAGATCTTTCTGACCTTTTAATGTATGCACTCATGGCTATAAACTTTCCTCTTTTGATGGCCTTTGCTGTGTCCCATAGGTTCTGGTAGGTCTTGTTTTCATTTTCATTATCTTCCAGGAACCTTTTAATTTCCTCTTTTATTTCATCAATGACCCATTGATCATTGAGCAATGTGTTGTTCAGCTTCCAATTATTTGCATGTTTTTTACTGCTGTTTTTGTTGTTGATTTCTAGTTTTAATGCATTGTGGTCAGTTAGAATACATGGGATTGTTTCTATTTTCTTAAATTTGCTGAGGCTTCCTTTTTGCCCTAATATGTGATCAATTTTGGAGAAGATTTCTTGGGCTGATGAGAAGAATGCATATTGCATGGAAGTTGGATGAAATATTCTGTAGACATCAGCTAGGTCCATTTGATCTACAGTATGATTTAGTTCTAGAATTTCTTTATTGATTTTTTGTTTGGATGACCTATCTATTGGTGATAGGGGGTATTAATGTCTCCCACTGTCACTGTGCTGGAGTTTATATATGTTTTTAGGTCCTTCTGAGTATGTTTGATTAAACTGGGTGTGTTGACATTGGGTGCATATTGGTTGATAATTGTTATTTCCTTTTGGTTTATTTCCCCTTTTATTAGTATAGAGTGTCCTTCTTTATCTCGTTTGATCAATGTAAGTTTGGAGTCTACTTTATCCAAAATAAGTATTGCTACCCCTGCCTATTTACAGGTGCCATTGTCTTCTTGATCTTCCAGCCTTTCACTCTCAGCCAGTGCTTGTTTCTGTTGATTAGGTGGGTCTTCTGTGGACAGCAGATTATTGGATCTTCATTTTTCATCCAGTTTCCCCATCAGTGTTTTTTGATGAGGGAATTAAGACCATTAATGTTTAGTGTTAGTATTGATAGGTATGTGGTGATCCCTGTCATTTAGTTGTCTTTGTTGTTTTATGGTTTGGTTGTGTATAGCTGAATCAGTGTTGCTCTCTACTTTCTTTCCTTTTCTTCTCCTTTGGTTTGGTATTGCCTGCCCTTTCATGGTTTTGTTTGCTTTCACTTTCTGTGTGTAGAATACCTTGGAAAATTTTTTGTAGTGTTGGCTTTGTGGTCATATATTGTTTTAGTTTCTGCTTATTGTAAGACTTTTATTGCTCCACCTATTTTGAATAATAGTTTTGCTGGGTAGAGTATCCTAGGGTTGAAGTTATTTTCATTCAGTGTCCAGAGGACCTCACTCCATGCTCTTCTTGCTTTGAATGTTTCCAGGGAGTAATCTGCTGTGATTTTGATGGGTTTGCCTTTGTATGTTATTTGTTTTTTCTCCCTTACAGCCTCAATATTCTTTCTCTAGTCTCTGTGCTTGTTGTTTTAATAATGATATGTCATGGGGTAGTTCTATTTTGGTCAATTCTGTTTGTTGTTCTGGAGGCTTCCTGTACTTGGATGGGCATAGTTTTTGCTAGATTTGGGAAATTTTCTGTTATTATTTTGTTGAATATATTATGCATTCCTTTTGCTTGCACCTCTTCTCTTTCTTCAATGACCATGGTTCTCAGGTTTGGTCTTTTTATGGAGTCAGTGAGTTCTTGTATATTCTTTTGCAGGTCTTGAGTTGTTTGACTAGTGCCTCTAAAGTTTCTCCTTTAATTACCATTTCATCTTCAAGTTCTGAAATTCTGTCTTCTGTTTGTTCTATCCTGCTGGAATGGACTTCCTTTTGTTTTGTATTTCTGTTTCATTCTTTTTTCTGAACTTTTCCATGTCATGGGTCACTTCCTCTTTAATGTTGTCAATTTTCATCCTTAATTCATTTATCTCTCTATTTATGGTATTTTCTGTTTCATTTTGGTTTTTATTTAGGGCTCCTATGATTTAATTTATTTGCTTTTATTTTTTCTCATGTTCTTTAATTTTGTTCTCTTGGAATTTCTTGAGTGCCTCTTGTAGGTTTTGTTTGACCATGTCTAGTAACATCTCCATGAAATTCTCACTGATTACTTGCAGGATTTCTTCTTTCAGTGTGTTCTTGAATACCACATTTTCTTAATCCATTTGTCAGTAGTGGGGCATCTTGGCTGTTTCCATAACTTGGCTATTGTGAGTAACACTGTAATAAACATGGGTGTGCAGGTGCCTCTGGAATAACCTGAGTTGCATTCCTTTCGGTATATTGGTAGGATTGGTATTGCTGGGTCACATGGCAGATCAATGTTTAGTTTTTTAAGAACCTCCATATCAGGTATGACGATAGGCATAGAACCCTTCCCTCCAAAAAAAAAAAAAAAACAAAAACAAGATAGCATTTGATGTCCTCAATGCAAAGGAACTAATGCAGAAACTTTAAAGTGACAGAGGCCAATAGGAGAAGGGGACCAGGAACTAGAGAAAAGGTTAGTTTGAGAAGAATTAATTTAGAATGTAACACATATGTACAGGAAAGCAATGCAAGTAAACTCCCTGTATAGGTATCCTTATCTCAACTAACAAACACACTTTGTCTTTCCTATTATAGCATATACTCTCTCTTCAACAAAATCAGAAATAAGGACAAAATAGTTTCTGCCTGGTAGTGAGGAGGTGTGGATGGGGAGGGAGGGGTGGCAGAAAGGGAGGGGGTGGGGAGAACGGGGGAGAAATGACCCAAACATTGCATGCACATATGAATAAAAGAAATAATAAAAAACAACCTCTATATTATTTTCCAGAGTGATTGCACTAGCCTGGATTCCCACCAGCAGTGGATTAGGGCTCCTTTTTCCCCACATCCTTACCAACACCTGTTGTTGGTGGTGTTTTTGATGACAGCTATTCTAATAGGGGTAAGGTGGAATCTTAGTGTGGTTTTGATTTGTACTTCCTTTACGGCCAGAGATAGTGACCACTTTTTCATGTGTTTTTTGGCCATTTGTATTTCTTCTTTTCAGAAAGTTCTATTTAGTTCAGTTTCCCATTTCTTAATTGGTTCGTTGATTTTGGGAGAGTTAAATATTTTAGCTCCCTGTAAATTCTGATTATCAGTCCTTTGTCTGATGTATAGCTCGCAAATGTTTTCTCCCACTCTGTGGGATGGCTCTTCAGTTTAGAGACCATTTCTTTTGTTGTGCAGAGCTATTTAATTTTATGTAGTTCCATTTGTCCATTCTTTCTCTTAGTTGCTGAGCTGCTGGGGTACTATTGAGGAAGTCCTTGCCTATACCTTTTGCTTCCAGAGTATTCCCTGCTCTTTCCTGTACAAACTTCATAGTTTCTGATTTGATATTAAGGTCCTTGATCCATTTTGAGTTGATACTAGTATAGGGTGATAAACATGGATCTAGTTTCAGTTTTTTGCAGGCAGATAGCCAATTTTCCCGGCAACACTCGTTGAAGAGGCTGTCTATTCTCCATTGTATGTCTTTGGCATCTTTGTCAAAAATAAGGTGGGCACAATTGTGTGGATTCTTGTCTGGATCCTCTATTTTTTTCCAGTGGTCTTCATATCTGCTGTTTTTATTGCTATTACTTTGTAAAATAGTTTGAAGTTGGTATTGTGATACTGCCAGCATTGCTCTTTTTGCTGGGTATTGCCTTGGCTATTCATGGTTCCTTGTGTTTCCAAATGAACTTTATGGTAGATTTTTCAATCTCTGTGATGAATTTCATTGGAGTTTTGATGGGACTTGCATTAAACATGTAGATTGCTTTTGGTAGTATAGCCATTTTTACTATGTTGATTCTACCAATCCATGAGCATGGGAGATCTCTCCCCATCTATAGTCTTCCTGGATCTCTTTCTTTAGGGGTTTGTAGTTCTTCTTGTAGAGATCATTCACATCCGTTGTAAGTTTATTCCTAGGTATTTGATTTTTTTTGAGCTATTGTAAATGAAGTTGTTTCTACATACTTTTTCTCAATTTGTTCATTGTTGGTGTATAGAAAAGGTAATGATTTTTGTAAGTTGAGTTTGTTTCCTGCCATTTTACTGTAGCTGTTTATGGAGTCTAGGAGTTTTTGGGTAGAGTTTTTTGTGTCGTTAAGATATAGGACCATAGAGTCTGCAAATAGGGATATTTTGACAGTATCTTTACCTATTTGTATTCCTTTTATTTCTTCTTCTTGCTTAATTGCTCTGGCTAGGAATTCTAGGACTATGTTGAAAAGGAGTGGGGATAGTGGATGCCCTTGTCTTGTTCCTGATTTTAGGGGAAATGGCTTCAGTTTTTCACCATTAAGTACAATGTTGGCTATAAGTTTTTAATATATAGCCTTTACAATGTTGAGGTACATTTCTTCTATTCCTAGTTTTCTTAGAGCTTTTATCACGAAGTGGTGTTGGATCTTATCAAAGGCTTCTCTGCATCTATTGAGATGATTAAGTGGTTTTTGTCTTTGTTTCTATTAATGTGCTGTATTAAATTTATTGATTTGCATACGTTGAAACACTCCTGCATCCCTGGGATGAATCCAACTTGGTCGTGGTGAATGATCTTTCTGATATGTTGTTGGATTTGGTTTTCCATTATTTTATTGAGGATTTTTGCACCGATATTCATTAAGGAGTTTGGCCTATAGTTTTCCTTTTTGGAGGTGTCTTTGGTTTTGGGATGAGTGTAATACTGGCTTCATAAAATCAGTGAGGCAGTGTTCCTTCCCTTTCAATTTCATAGAAGAGTTTAAAGAGAGTGGTATTAGTTCTTCTTTATAAGTTTGATAGAATTCAGCAGAGAATCTGTCAGGTCCTGGATTTTTCTTTTTTGGGAGACTATATTGCTGCTTCAATTTCATTTTGTGTTATAGATCTATTCAGGTGATTAATATCCTCTTGGCTCAATTTTGGGTGGTCATAAGTATCTAGACCTAATTCTAGAAGATTTCTAGATACTTCAAGATTTCTTCATTTCTTCAAGATTTTCAAATATATTAGAATATAGATTCTCACAGTAGTCTCTGATGAGTCCCTGGATTTCTGTGGTGTTTTTTGTCATCTCCCCTTTTGCATTTCTGATTTTACTGATTTGGGTTTTTTTCTCCTCATTTTAGTCAGGTTTGCCAGGGGTCTGTCAATCTTATTTATTTGTTTATTTATTTATTTATTTATTTATTTTAAGAACCAGCTTTTTGTTTCATTGATCTTTGTATTTTTTTTTTGTTTCTATTTCATTAATTTTAGCCCTTATTTTTATTATTTCTCCTTTCTTTGGGTTTTGGGTTTTGCTTGTTCTTGTTTTTCTAGGAGTTTGAGATGTAGCATTAGGTCATTGATTTGAGATCTTTCTATTCTTTTAATATATGCACTCATGGCTACAAACTTTCCTCTTAGGACTGCCATTACTGTGTCCCATAGGTTCTGGTCAGTCATGTTTTCATTTTCATTAATTTCTTCTTTCATTTCATTGATGAACCACTGATTTTTGAGCAATGTGTTGTTCAGCTTCCAATTGTTTGCATGTTTTCTACTGCTGTTTTTTTGTTGTTGTTGTTGAGCTCTAGTTTTAATGTGTTGTAATCAGATAGAATGCATGGGATCATTTCTATTTTCTTATATTTGCTGAGGCTTGCTTTGTGCTCTAAGATATGATCAATTTTGGAGAAAGTTCCATGGGCTTCTGAGAAGAATGTGTATTATGCAGAAGTTGGATGAAATATTCTGTAATCATCAGCTAGGTCCATTTGATCTATGGTGTGATTTTTTCCTAGAATTTCTATATTGATTTTTTGTTTGGATGACCTATCTATTGGTGATAGGGGATTATTAAAATCTCCCACTTCCACTGTGTTGCAGTCTGTACATACTTTTAGGGGCTTCAGAGTATGTTTGATGAAACTGGGTGCATTGACATTGGGTGCATATAGGTTGATAATTGTTATTTCCTTTTAGTGTATTTCCTCTTTTATTAGTATAGAGTGTCCTTCTTTATCTCATTTGATCAATGTAAGTTTGAAGTCTACTTTGTCCGAGACAAATATTGGTACTCCTGTCTGTTTTCAGGGGCCATTTGCTTGGTAAATCTTCCTTCAGCCTTTCACCCTAGCCAGTGTTTGTTTCTGTCAATGAGATGGATCTCTTTTAAATAACAGATTGTTTTATCTTCCTTTTTAGTGCAGTTTGCCAGATGGTGTCTTTTGATGGGGGAATTCAGTCTGTTGGCATTCAGTGTTAATATTGATAGTTATTTGGTAATTCCTGCAATTTAGTTGTTTTTTGTTGTTTAAGGGTTTGGATGTGTGCAGCTGGATTAATTTTACTCTCTGATTCCTTGTCTTTTCTTTTCATGTGGTTTGTTGTTGGCTGTCAACTCATGGTTTTGTTTGCTTTCACTTTCTGTGTGCAGAATACCTTGGAGAATCTTTTGTATTGGTGGCTCTTGGTCATATATTGTTTTAGTTTCTGCTTATCATGGAAGACTTTTATTGTTCCATCTATTTTGAATGATAATTTTGCTGGGTAGAGTATCCTAGTGTTGTATTTGTTTTCATTCAGTGCCCAGAAGGCCTCACTCCATGCCCTTCTTGCTTTTAAGGTTTTAGTTGTGAAATCTGCTGTGAATTTGATGAGTTTACCATTGTATGTTATTTGTTTTTTCTGTCTTACAGACTTCAATATTGTTTCTCTATTCTCTGTGCTTGTTGTTTTAATAATAATATGCTGTGGGGTAGTTCTATTTTTGTCAAGTCTGTTTGGTGTCCTGGAGGCTTCCTGTACCTGAATGAGCATAGCTTTCTCTATTTTTTGGACATTTTCTGTTATTATTTTTTTGAATATATTTTGAATCCCTTTGCTTGCACTTCTCTTTCAATGCTTATGATTTTCAGGTTTGTTCTTGTGATTTAGTTGGTGAGTTCTTGCATATTCCTTTTGTAAGTCTTGACTTGTTTGACTAGTAGCTCTTAAGTTTTTCCTTTAATTTCCATTTTATCTTCAAGTTCTGAGATTCTGTCTTCTGCTTGTTATAGTCTGCTGGAGTGGATTTCCATTGTGTTTTGTATTTCTGTTTCTTTTTTTCTGAGGTTTTCCATATCATGAATCACTTCCTTTTTAATTTAGTTATTTTAATCTTTAATTCATTTATCTCTCTATTTATAGTGTTCTCTGTTTTACAGTGTGTTCTTTTAGGGCTTCTATGAGTTCATTTATTTGTTTCTGTGTCTTCTTGTATTCTGTATTTTTGGTGTCTTGAAATTTCCTGAGTGCCTCTTGTACATTTTGGTTAACCATGTCTAGTAACATCTCCAAGAAATTCTCAATGATTAGTTGCAGGTTTTCTTCTTTGAGGAAGTTCTTTTGACGTGGTTAGGTCCCTTGGCATCATTTATCTTTTTTTGTTTGAGTCTGGAACTGGGTGTCCATTTTTGTCATCTCCCTCTGATGTTTCCCTCTGAATCCTGTATTAAATTATTTTTTGGGGGGAAGAATGTTTTCCATCCCTTTTTCATTTTCCCATTGCTCTACTTGATACTGTGAAACTATATTCTTGATAGGCTAGTTGGTGGTTTCAGTCTCCTATTTCCTTTCTCTTGATTTAATTTTTGTTTTGTGGCTGTCTTGGGTTTTTAGCTAAGTGTGTGGTGTGTGTGTGTTATTTCTGTCATTGGTCTGGGTGTAATTTAGCATTGAATAATTCACATGTGTAATACCTGACTAGTAGTTTATGTGTTATATGGAAGATCCCCCAGTGGTAATATCTATAAGCAGTGGGAGTTGCTGGGTTAACCTTTGTAATGCTAGCAATAGAAATTTGGGGAGTTTGATAGGGTGGCACAAAAGGTGGAGAGGGGAAGTGCAGTGTGTGAGTGGGGAAAGCAGTGTGGGGGCTGCTTTTTTCGTGGTCCTTATGTGTGTTTGGGTATATTTTTGTTGTTGTAGAAGAGGGTGTTAATGTTATGGATTGCAGGGGCTTGGGGTTGTATAGAGTTGGTTTGTATTGTTGGTTGTTTAGTGGGTGATGATTGTGATGGAAGGAGTGGTGGTCTGGTTAGGGGAGATTGGGAGAAGGTGAGGACTGGGAGCAAAGAGTAGGTGAAGGGGGCAGAATGAGTTGGTGGATGGGGGAGCAATGGGTTTTTGCACATGAGAAGGATGGAGAGTGAAGGAGATGAGAGTAGGAATGAGAGGATGATGATGGTTAAGTTGATAGTATAGAAAGAGAAAAGAAAAAAAAAGCTGCTAGGAGTAAAAGTAAATATAGAAAACCCACAATAATAACACTAACAACAACAACAACAAAGAAAGAAATCAACAGGAAAAGATGAACAAACAAGAAACAAAAAACAAACAAAAAATCTCCAGGTTCAGGAGCAATAGAATTTCAGTCTTAGTTTAAGTTCTGGTTTTACTCCTCCAGCATACAGTCTTGGTGTTGAAATTTAAGTAGAACCTCTGTTGTAGTCTTGCCAGGTGGTTGGCTTGTGGGTAGTGTTTTTTTCTTCTGTCTTTCAGTGGCAGCTGCTTGGTCAGCTCCTCCCTCAGTGAGGCTTGGCAGTTTAAGTGTGCATGCTCTGTAGGAGATCAGCTCTGTAGTCCACCAGCTGCTCTGCTTTGGAGGTGGCTTTTCACTGTACTTGCTTACTGGGGGCTTGTTTCTTTGCCTCACCCCCATTCTCTGGGGCAAGGTCAGCTACCACCACCCCCTCGCTGTCAGCATGTTGTGATGCTTCACTGTTTGTTTTTCAATTTTGCAGAGCCATTTGACTTTGGGTGCTGCTCACTGGCTTAGTAGATGAGCATTGTGGTTGGCTACCTGCCCTTCAGGCAGTGGTTTATCACCTCCCTGCTGTTGGCCTTCCTGCCTTTTCAGCTGCTTGTTTACTGATAGTTTGCATGGAGATTAGCTCCTTGCTACTTTCTCCAGTGCGCATTCAACATTTCCACCCACTGTGCTCTGTGCTAGTTTTTAGTTGGTTTTTATTTTTCAGTTTTCTTTTTTTTTGCTGGGGGGTCAGTCTGCCCAAGGGCTATGCTGGTTTATCCCAGGGGTGGCTGGGGAAATACCATGTTACACTTGGTGCTCACCTGTTGGTCTGCTGAATATTTCCCAGGCAGGCTTAGAGCCAGTGGCGGCAGTGGTGGTGGCAGTGGCCCACCTGTTTTCTTAGTGTAATGTGGTGTGGAGAATCTTTCTATGGACTAGGGGT
The DNA here is from genome assembly GCF_047511655.1 of Castor canadensis. Classification (NCBI taxonomy): domain Eukaryota; kingdom Metazoa; phylum Chordata; class Mammalia; order Rodentia; family Castoridae; genus Castor; species Castor canadensis. The sequence continues at coordinate 78,163,383 of NC_133397.1, read as the reverse complement.
TCAGGGTGTTGAGTTTTGATTTTCCTTGGTGCCTTATTTCTGGTAAGTGTGGCTCCAGCATCTCAGACAGGTTTTGGAGTCATGGAGCTCACACTATCTGCTTCTGTGCCCTAGTTGCCATCTTGGATCTCTTTGTGTACTTCTTTATGAATATCTGTTCATTTACTTGTTTATTAATTGAATTTTTTTTGTTTCTGAACTTTTGGAGCTTTAAAAAATATATTCTGAATATTATGTTTTTATCCAGTGAGACCTGGCAAAGATTTTCCCTCATTTTTTTGTTGTCTCTTGATTCTGGCAATTATTTACTTTACTGTACAGATTTGTTGCAAAATTATTTATCAATTCTTGTTTGTATTTCCTGAGTAAATGGAGTTCTATGCAGAAAATTGTTATTATGCCTCTATCTTCAAGTGTCTTCCCTAACTTTTCCTGTGGTAGTGTGAAAGTTTCAGATCTTAGACTAGGGTCTTTGATGTATTTTGAATTGATTTTTGTACAATGTGATAGATGCAGATCTAGCTTCAGTCTTCTACATGTATATATACAGTTTTCCCAACATCATTTGTTACAGATCCTTTTTTTAACTCCCATGTCCTCTTTGTTCAGTTTTGGCACATCAAGTATATCTAGAAATTTACCCAGTTCATCTGAAATTTTCAGTTTATTAGAAAATAAGTTTTCTCTCACAATCCTTTGGAATTTTGTTGGTATTTCATTTTTCACCTCTAATTTTATTAATTTGGGTCTTTTCTTTGCTCCTTTTGTGAGATTGGCCAAAGTTTTAAACAATCTTATTTATAGTTTCAAAGAATGAACTTTTGGTTTTGTTGATTCTTTGTATATTTTTGTTGGTCTCCTTTTTATTAATTTTTGTCCTAATTTTTATTATTTCTTTTCATCTGATAGTGTTGTTTTTGGCTTCTTCATGAGCATAATGGTGCCTCATTAGGTTATTTATTTGTGATCACTCTCTTTAAAAAAAATATAGGTACTAAATGCTATAAACTTTCCTCTGAGCACTGCCTTGGGTGTATCCCAAAAGCTCTGATAAGTTATGGTTTCATTTTCAATACATTGCAGGAATTTTTTGAATTCTATTCTAATTTCTTCAATGACCCACTGGTTATTCAACAATCTGTTGTTCAGTCTTTAAGGGTTTGAATATCTTCTATAATTTCTTTTTCTGTTGTGTATTAGTTTTACTCCATTGTAGTCTGGTAGAATACAGGGAGTTCTTTCAATTTTCTTACATTTGATAAGACTTGCTTTGTGGTCTAAAATATGATCCATTTTGAAGAAAGTTCCATAGGCTGCTGAAAGAAATGTGTACTGTGCAGCTGCTGGATGGAACACTCTGTAGATGCCTGTTAAGTCCATTTGTCCTATCATGTCAATTCATTCTGAGGTTTCTTTGTTGATCTTTTGTCTGGATGACCTATTTATTGCTAAGAGAGGAATAGTGAGGTCTTCCACTCTTGTTGTGTTGGAGGATATCTGTGGTTTTGAGTTTAGTAATGTCTTTTACATTTACTTACATGTGTATACATTGTTTGTGCCACTTCCCATCCCTCTAATCCCCACCTAATCCCACTTCTAGGCAGAGCCTGTTCTGCTCCCTTCTCCAATTTTGTTGAAGAGAAAAAACAAGAGATAATGAGAAAGACATATTGCTTTTGCTAGTTTGGGAAAAAGATAGCTATACAGAGAGATTCCTAGCATTGTTTCCATGCACTTGGGTTTTGCAACCACGTTGATTTTTTTCTACCAGACTTCTTCACTGCTTCTTGATCCTCTTCCCATAGTGGCCTCTGCTAATTGAAGATTACTTTATTCTCTCCTCAACAGGGAGACCATCAACAACATTCAAGTTTTAGGTTTCCTTTCCTTTCCCTATTTTTCCCGTGTGTGTTCACCCCTGAGTGTGTGACAAATGTTCAATAATATTACTGCATTATTTTTGGTTTAAAATCCACATATGAGGGAGAACATGCGATTTTTGGCCTCTGTGCCTGGCTAACTTTGCTTTAGAGATGTTCTATAGTTCCATCCATTTACTTGCTAATGACAAAATTTCATTCTTCTTTGTGACTGAGTAAAATTACATTGTGTATAAATACCACATTTTCTTGATCGATTTGTCAGTTGTGGTGCATCTTGTCTCTTTCCAAAGCTTGGTTATTGTAAACAATGCTGCAATAAACATAGGTATGCAGGTGACTTTGCAATAACTTGAGTCTTATTCCTTTGGGTGCATCCCTAGGAGTGATATTGCTGGGTGATATGGCAGATCTATGTTTAGCTTTTAAAGTAGCCTCCATAATGCTTTCCATAGTGGTTGTAGTAGCTTACATTCCCACCAGCACTGTATGAGGGTTGCTTTTTTCCCACATTTCACCTGCATTTGTTTGTGGTGTAGTCCCATTTGTCCATTGTTTTTCTTAGTTGCTGGGCTGATGGAGATGTACTGAGGAAGTCCTTGCCTATACCTTTTGCTTCCAGAGTATTCCCTGCTCTTTCCTGTACAAACTTCATAGTTTCTGATTTGATATTTAGGTCCTTGATCCATTTTGAGTTGATACTAGTATAGGGTGATAAACATGGATCTAGTTTCAGTTTTTTGCAGGCAGATAGCCAATTTTCCCGGCAACACTCGGTGAAGAGGCTGTCTATTCTCCATTGAATGTCTTTGGCATCTTTGTCAAAAATAAGGTGGGCACAATTGTGTGGATTCTTGTCTGGGTCCTCTATTTTTTTCCAGTGGTCTTCATATCTGCTGTTTTTATTGCTATTACTTTGTAAAATAGTTTGAAGTTGGTATTGTGATACTGCCAGCGTTGCTCTTTTTGCTGGGTATTGCCTTGGCTATTCATGGTTCCTTGTGTTTCCAAATGAACTTTATGGTAGATTTTTCAATCTCTGTGATGAATTTCATTGGAGTTTTGATGGGACTTGCATTAAACATGTAGATTGCTTTTGGTAGTATAGCCATTTTTACTATGTTGATTCTACCAATCCATGAGCATGGGAGATCTCTCCCCATCTATAGTCTTCCTGGATCTCTTTCTTTAGGGGTTTGTAGTTCTTCTTGTAGAGATCATTCACATCCGTTGTAAGTTTATTCCTAGGTATTTGATTTTTTTTGAGCTATTGTAAATGAAGTTGTTTCTACATACTTTTTCTCAATTTGTTCATTGTTGGTGTATAGAAAAGGTAATGATTTTTGTAAGTTGAGTTTGTTTCCTGCCATTTTACTGTAGCTGTTTATGGAGTCTAGGAGTTTTTGGGTAGAGTTTTTTGTGTCGTTAAGATATAGGACCATAGAGTCTGCAAATAGGGATATTTTGACAGTATCTTTACCTATTTGTATTCCTTTTATTTCTTCTTCTTGCTTAATTGCTCTGGCTAGGAATTCTAGGACTATGTTGAAAAGGAGTGGGGATAGTGGATGCCCTTGTCTTGTTCCTGATTTTAGGGGAAATGGCTTCAGTTTTTCACCATTAAGTACAATGTTGGCTATAAGTTTTTAATATATAGCCTTTACAATGTTGAGGTACATTTCTTCTATTCCTAGTTTTCTTAGAGCTTTTATCACGAAGTGGTGTTGGATCTTATCAAAGGCTTCTCTGCATCTATTGAGATGATTAAGTGGTTTTTGTCTTTGTTTCTATTAATGTGCTGTATTAAATTTATTGATTTGCATACGTTGAAACACTCCTGCATCCCTGGGATGAATCCAACTTGGTCGTGGTGAATGATCTTTCTGATATGTTGTTGGATTTGGTTTTCCATTATTTTATTGAGGATTTTTGCACCGATATTCATTAAGGAGTTTGGCCTATAGTTTTCCTTTTTGGAGGTGTCTTTGGTTTTGGGATGAGTGTAATACTGGCTTCATAAAATCAGTGAGGCAGTGTTCCTTCCCTTTCAATTTCATAGAAGAGTTTAAAGAGAGTGGTATTAGTTCTTCTTTATAAGTTTGATAGAATTCAGCAGAGAATCTGTCAGGTCCTGGATTTTTCTTTTTTGGGAGACTATATTGCTGCTTCAATTTCATTTTGTGTTATAGATCTATTCAGGTGATTAATATCCTCTTGGCTCAATTTTGGGTGGTCATAAGTATCTAGACCTAATTCTAGAAGATTTCTAGATACTTCAAGATTTCTTCATTTCTTCAAGATTTTCAAATATATTAGAATATAGATTCTCACAGTAGTCTCTGATGAGTCCCTGGATTTCTGTGGTGTTTTTTGTCATCTCCCCTTTTGCATTTCTGATTTTACTGATTTGGGTTTTTTTCTCCTCATTTTAGTCAGGTTTGCCAGGGGTCTGTCAATCTTATTTATTTGTTTATTTATTTATTTATTTATTTATTTTAAGAACCAGCTTTTTGTTTCATTGATCTTTGTATTTTTTTTTTGTTTCTATTTCATTAATTTTAGCCCTTATTTTTATTATTTCTCCTTTCTTTGGGTTTTGGGTTTTGCTTGTTCTTGTTTTTCTAGGAGTTTGAGATGTAGCATTAGGTCATTGATTTGAGATCTTTCTATTCTTTTAATATATGCACTCATGGCTACAAACTTTCCTCTTAGGACTGCCATTACTGTGTCCCATAGGTTCTGGTCAGTCATGTTTTCATTTTCATTAATTTCTTCTTTCATTTCATTGATGAACCACTGATTTTTGAGCAATGTGTTGTTCAGCTTCCAATTGTTTGCATGTTTTCTACTGCTGTTTTTTTGTTGTTGTTGTTGAGCTCTAGTTTTAATGTGTTGTAATCAGATAGAATGCATGGGATCATTTCTATTTTCTTATATTTGCTGAGGCTTGCTTTGTGCTCTAAGATATGATCAATTTTGGAGAAAGTTCCATGGGCTTCTGAGAAGAATGTGTATTATGCAGAAGTTGGATGAAATATTCTGTAATCATCAGCTAGGTCCATTTGATCTATGGTGTGATTTTTTCCTAGAATTTCTATATTGATTTTTTGTTTGGATGACCTATCTATTGGTGATAGGGGATTATTAAAATCTCCCACTTCCACTGTGTTGCAGTCTGTACATACTTTTAGGGGCTTCAGAGTATGTTTGATGAAACTGGGTGCATTGACATTGGGTGCATATAGGTTGATAATTGTTATTTCCTTTTAGTGTATTTCCTCTTTTATTAGTATAGAGTGTCCTTCTTTATCTCATTTGATCAATGTAAGTTTGAAGTCTACTTTGTCCGAGACAAATATTGGTACTCCTGTCTGTTTTCAGGGGCCATTTGCTTGGTAAATCTTCCTTCAGCCTTTCACCCTAGCCAGTGTTTGTTTCTGTCAATGAGATGGATCTCTTTTAAATAACAGATTGTTTTATCTTCCTTTTTAGTGCAGTTTGCCAGATGGTGTCTTTTGATGGGGGAATTCAGTCTGTTGGCATTCAGTGTTAATATTGATAGTTATTTGGTAATTCCTGCAATTTAGTTGTTTTTTGTTGTTTAAGGGTTTGGATGTGTGCAGCTGGATTAATTTTACTCTCTGATTCCTTGTCTTTTCTTTTCATGTGGTTTGTTGTTGGCTGTCAACTCATGGTTTTGTTTGCTTTCACTTTCTGTGTGCAGAATACCTTGGAGAATCTTTTGTATTGGTGGCTCTTGGTCATATATTGTTTTAGTTTCTGCTTATCATGGAAGACTTTTATTGTTCCATCTATTTTGAATGATAATTTTGCTGGGTAGAGTATCCTAGTGTTGTATTTGTTTTCATTCAGTGCCCAGAAGGCCTCACTCCATGCCCTTCTTGCTTTTAAGGTTTTAGTTGTGAAATCTGCTGTGAATTTGATGAGTTTACCATTGTATGTTATTTGTTTTTTCTGTCTTACAGACTTCAATATTGTTTCTCTATTCTCTGTGCTTGTTGTTTTAATAATAATATGCTGTGGGGTAGTTCTATTTTTGTCAAGTCTGTTTGGTGTCCTGGAGGCTTCCTGTACCTGAATGAGCATAGCTTTCTCTATTTTTTGGACATTTTCTGTTATTATTTTTTTGAATATATTTTGAATCCCTTTGCTTGCACTTCTCTTTCAATGCTTATGATTTTCAGGTTTGTTCTTGTGATTTAGTTGGTGAGTTCTTGCATATTCCTTTTGTAAGTCTTGACTTGTTTGACTAGTAGCTCTTAAGTTTTTCCTTTAATTTCCATTTTATCTTCAAGTTCTGAGATTCTGTCTTCTGCTTGTTATAGTCTGCTGGAGTGGATTTCCATTGTGTTTTGTATTTCTGTTTCTTTTTTTCTGAGGTTTTCCATATCATGAATCACTTCCTTTTTAATTTAGTTATTTTAATCTTTAATTCATTTATCTCTCTATTTATAGTGTTCTCTGTTTTACAGTGTGTTCTTTTAGGGCTTCTATGAGTTCATTTATTTGTTTCTGTGTCTTCTTGTATTCTGTATTTTTGGTGTCTTGAAATTTCCTGAGTGCCTCTTGTACATTTTGGTTAACCATGTCTAGTAACATCTCCAAGAAATTCTCAATGATTAGTTGCAGGTTTTCTTCTTTGAGGAAGTTCTTTTGACGTGGTTAGGTCCCTTGGCATCATTTATCTTTTTTTGTTTGAGTCTGGAACTGGGTGTCCATTTTTGTCATCTCCCTCTGATGTTTCCCTCTGAATCCTGTATTAAATTATTTTTTGGGGGGAAGAATGTTTTCCATCCCTTTTTCATTTTCCCATTGCTCTACTTGATACTGTGAAACTATATTCTTGATAGGCTAGTTGGTGGTTTCAGTCTCCTATTTCCTTTCTCTTGATTTAATTTTTGTTTTGTGGCTGTCTTGGGTTTTTAGCTAAGTGTGTGGTGTGTGTGTGTTATTTCTGTCATTGGTCTGGGTGTAATTTAGCATTGAATAATTCACATGTGTAATACCTGACTAGTAGTTTATGTGTTATATGGAAGATCCCCCAGTGGTAATATCTATAAGCAGTGGGAGTTGCTGGGTTAACCTTTGTAATGCTAGCAATAGAAATTTGGGGAGTTTGATAGGGTGGCACAAAAGGTGGAGAGGGGAAGTGCAGTGTGTGAGTGGGGAAAGCAGTGTGGGGGCTGCTTTTTTCGTGGTCCTTATGTGTGTTTGGGTATATTTTTGTTGTTGTAGAAGAGGGTGTTAATGTTATGGATTGCAGGGGCTTGGGGTTGTATAGAGTTGGTTTGTATTGTTGGTTGTTTAGTGGGTGATGATTGTGATGGAAGGAGTGGTGGTCTGGTTAGGGGAGATTGGGAGAAGGTGAGGACTGGGAGCAAAGAGTAGGTGAGGGGGGCAGAATGAGTTGGTGGATGGGGGAGCAATGGGTTTTTGCACATGAGAAGGATGGAGAGTGAAGGAGATGAGAGTAGGAATGAGAGGATGATGATGGTTAAGTTGATAGTATAGAAAGAGAAAAGAAAAAAAAAGCTGCTAGGAGTAAAAGTAAATATAGAAAACCCACAATAATAACACTAACAACAACAACAACAAAGAAAGAAATCAACAGGAAAAGATGAACAAACAAGAAACAAAAAACAAACAAAAAATCTCCAGGTTCAGGAGCAATAGAATTTCAGTCTTAGTTTAAGTTCTGGTTTTACTCCTCCAGCATACAGTCTTGGTGTTGAAATTTAAGTAGAACCTCTGTTGTAGTCTTGCCAGGTGGTTGGCTTGTGGGTAGTGTTTTTTTCTTCTGTCTTTCAGTGGCAGCTGCTTGGTCAGCTCCTCCCTCAGTGAGGCTTGGCAGTTTAAGTGTGCATGCTCTGTAGGAGATCAGCTCTGTAGTCCACCAGCTGCTCTGCTTTGGAGGTGGCTTTTCACTGTACTTGCTTACTGGGGGCTTGTTTCTTTGCCTCACCCCCATTCTCTGGGGCAAGGTCAGCTACCACCACCCCCTCGCTGTCAGCATGTTGTGATGCTTCACTGTTTGTTTTTCAATTTTGCAGAGCCATTTGACTTTGGGTGCTGCTCACTGGCTTAGTAGATGAGCATTGTGGTTGGCTACCTGCCCTTCAGGCAGTGGTTTATCACCTCCCTGCTGTTGGCCTTCCTGCCTTTTCAGCTGCTTGTTTACTGATAGTTTGCATGGAGATTAGCTCCTTGCTACTTTCTCCAGTGCGCATTCAACATTTCCACCCACTGTGCTCTGTGCTAGTTTTTAGTTGGTTTTTATTTTTCAGTTTTCTTTTTTTTTGCTGGGGGGTCAGTCTGCCCAAGGGCTATGCTGGTTTATCCCAGGGGTGGCTGGGGAAATACCATGTTACACTTGGTGCTCACCTGTTGGTCTGCTGAATATTTCCCAGGCAGGCTTAGAGCCAGTGGCGGCAGTGGTGGTGGCAGTGGCCCACCTGTTTTCTTAGTGTAATGTGGTGTGGAGAATCTTTCTATGGACTAGGGGTTCAGGGTGTTGAGTTTTGATTTTCCTTGGTGCCTTATTTCTGGTAAGTGTGGCTCCAGCATCTCAGACAGGTTTTGGAGTCATGGAGCTCACACTATCTGCTTCTGTGCCCTAGTTGCCATCTTGGATCTCTTTGTGTACTTCTTTATGAATATCTGTTCATTTACTTGTTTATTAATTGAATTTTTTTTGTTTCTGAACTTTTGGAGCTTTAAAAAATATATTCTGAATATTATGTTTTTATCCAGTGAGACCTGGCAAAGATTTTCCCTCATTTTTTTGTTGTCTCTTGATTCTGGCAATTATTTACTTTACTGTACAGATTTGTTGCAAAATTATTTATCAATTCTTGTTTGTATTTCCTGAGTAAATGGAGTTCTATGCAGAAAATTGTTATTATGCCTCTATCTTCAAGTGTCTTCCCTAACTTTTCCTGTGGTAGTGTGAAAGTTTCAGATCTTAGACTAGGGTCTTTGATGTATTTTGAATTGATTTTTGTACAATGTGATAGATGCAGATCTAGCTTCAGTCTTCTACATGTATATATACAGTTTTCCCAACATCATTTGTTACAGATCCTTTTTTTAACTCCCATGTCCTCTTTGTTCAGTTTTGGCACATCAAGTATATCTAGAAATTTACCCAGTTCATCTGAAATTTTCAGTTTATTAGAAAATAAGTTTTCTCTCACAATCCTTTGGAATTTTGTTGGTATTTCATTTTTCACCTCTAATTTTATTAATTTGGGTCTTTTCTTTGCTCCTTTTGTGAGATTGGCCAAAGTTTTAAACAATCTTATTTATAGTTTCAAAGAATGAACTTTTGGTTTTGTTGATTCTTTGTATATTTTTGTTGGTCTCCTTTTTATTAATTTTTGTCCTAATTTTTATTATTTCTTTTCATCTGATAGTGTTGTTTTTGGCTTCTTCATGAGCATAATGGTGCCTCATTAGGTTATTTATTTGTGATCACTCTCTTTAAAAAAAATATAGGTACTAAATGCTATAAACTTTCCTCTGAGCACTGCCTTGGGTGTATCCCAAAAGCTCTGATAAGTTATGGTTTCATTTTCAATACATTGCAGGAATTTTTTGAATTCTATTCTAATTTCTTCAATGACCCACTGGTTATTCAACAATCTGTTGTTCAGTCTTTAAGGGTTTGAATATCTTCTATAATTTCTTTTTCTGTTGTGTATTAGTTTTACTCCATTGTAGTCTGGTAGAATACAGGGAGTTCTTTCAATTTTCTTACATTTGATAAGACTTGCTTTGTGGTCTAAAATATGATCCATTTTGAAGAAAGTTCCATAGGCTGCTGAAAGAAATGTGTACTGTGCAGCTGCTGGATGGAACACTCTGTAGATGCCTGTTAAGTCCATTTGTCCTATCATGTCAATTCATTCTGAGGTTTCTTTGTTGATCTTTTGTCTGGATGACCTATTTATTGCTAAGAGAGGAATAGTGAGGTCTTCCACTCTTGTTGTGTTGGAGGATATCTGTGGTTTTGAGTTTAGTAATGTCTTTTACATTTACTTACATGTGTATACATTGTTTGTGCCACTTCCCATCCCTCTAATCCCCACCTAATCCCACTTCTAGGCAGAGCCTGTTCTGCTCCCTTCTCCAATTTTGTTGAAGAGAAAAAACAAGAGATAATGAGAAAGACATATTGCTTTTGCTAGTTTGGGAAAAAGATAGCTATACAGAGAGATTCCTAGCATTGTTTCCATGCACTTGGGTTTTGCAACCACGTTGATTTTTTTCTACCAGACTTCTTCACTGCTTCTTGATCCTCTTCCCATAGTGGCCTCTGCTAATTGAAGATTACTTTATTCTCTCCTCAACAGGGAGACCATCAACAACATTCAAGTTTTAGGTTTCCTTTCCTTTCCCTATTTTTCCCGTGTGTGTTCACCCCTGAGTGTGTGACAAATGTTCAATAATATTACTGCATTATTTTTGGTTTAAAATCCACATATGAGGGAGAACATGCGATTTTTGGCCTCTGTGCCTGGCTAACTTTGCTTTAGAGATGTTCTATAGTTCCATCCATTTACTTGCTAATGACAAAATTTCATTCTTCTTTGTGACTGAGTAAAATTACATTGTGTATAAATACCACATTTTCTTGATCGATTTGTCAGTTGTGGTGCATCTTGTCTCTTTCCAAAGCTTGGTTATTGTAAACAATGCTGCAATAAACATAGGTATGCAGGTGACTTTGCAATAACTTGAGTCTTATTCCTTTGGGTGCATCCCTAGGAGTGATATTGCTGGGTGATATGGCAGATCTATGTTTAGCTTTTAAAGTAGCCTCCATAATGCTTTCCATAGTGGTTGTAGTAGCTTACATTCCCACCAGCACTGTATGAGGGTTGCTTTTTTCCCACATTTCACCTGCATTTGTTTGTGGTGTAGTCCCATTTGTCCATTGTTTTTCTTAGTTGCTGGGCTGATGGAGATGTACTGAGGAAGTCCTTGCCTATACCTATTACTTCCAGTGTATTCCCTGCTCTTTCCTGTACTAACTGCAAGATTTTGGATCTGCTGTTAAGGTCTTTAATCCACTTTGAGTTGATCCTAACACAGCATGACAGGAAAGGATCTAATTTCAGTTTTCTGAAATTAGCCACTTTTTCCAACACCATTCGTTGAAAAGTCTATCTTTTCTCCATTGTGTGTTTTTGGCATATCCTTCAACCATTATTGTTGGACTCTCTCACATTATGGTAGTTTCATAGTCCCTAGGTGAAAATTTAATATGCCTATGGAGATTTATTTTAATATTTTATACTCAAAATGATTAAAGCAAACTAAGATAGATCTTCATTAAATGGAAAAGTTAAAATATCTATTTGACCTCACATATTTGATGTTAATAATACTTCTGTGTCAATATGTTGTTTTGTGTATAAAATACTCTGAGTTGCTAATTTTATACATTTGATTAGCAATGCTTTTTTTTTCTTTGATACAGGGTGCTGCTATGTAGCCTAGGCTGGCCTGAAACTTGTGATTCTGTTTTCTTTAGCCTTTTAATTGTTAGGACTTCAAGAGTACAGCACCATCTGTGTGTGATGTTTTAATTTTTAATTTTCCTGTACTTTTCTCATAATACCAAGTTTAGAATTCATTTCTTTAATATGCTTTCAGCAAACCTAAATCTTAATTCTGGAGAAAATATTTATTCTATGTTATTGGTACTGCTTTTTATTCATCCTCACATTATCTTTTTGGTTTGAGGTGCAAAGGATTTTTGACTTTATGATCTGTTGGCCCTTGGAGAATTGTTTGTATGGTTTCTTGAAGAGTTCAGATGCCCATGGGTTCCTCCAGAGAGGATTTTCAAGGGCATCTTATGAATAAGACCATCTTATCTCAATTTCAAGATTGATGCATCCTAGACCTCTCTATACCATGAAATACAAGTTGTCAGTGTTAGTCTGAGGCATTACCTTTTGAGGAATTCTTTTTGTCCCTCTCAACTTCCCAATTAATTTAGACCCCTTGTTTCAGTTTCTATAGGTGTTGGGAGGATTGAGTCCAGCTTCTATTTTGTTCACAGTTACTTTGAGATTAGGACCCTTTGACCCCAGCTTAAATTAGTGTACCACGAGAATCCCCAGAATAAAAATTACATGTCTGTCTTTGTGTCTCTGGCCCATGCATAGTCTGGACACTTGAGCTCAAGTCTTTGTAGTGTTTTTAAATAGCTTCAGGGTCAGAGTGGCTTTGGAACTGTCAAATTTTATCATCACAGATAATAAAAATTGGGCCAAAGTTGTCACTTTCTGTTTTTATTGTTCCCTTTACCTCTTTCCTTCCTTTCTCTCTTTCACTTCTTCCTTTCTTCATCTTTATTTATCTCCTTCCTTCCTTTTTCCCATTTTCCCCTGTGTTTCTTTCTTTCTTTTGTTGATGTTGTTTCCTACCATGTTTTATTATTAGACTAGAATTGTCTAACTGAGATATTTCACTTGTCATTTCTGTTAAACCTACCCCCTTATGGATATTTTTGATTTCACACTGATGCCCTTTATTACAGCATCCAGTGGTTTATGGTTTTGAGCTTCTGAGTTGACTTCCATATCTTTTCTAGTTGCAGAAAATAGCCTTTCTGTGATGATATTTTAGCTTCTTATTTATGTTAGATACTTTCACAATCTACTGCCAAGACAAATTGCTTTCTTTATTTTTGTTTGCTTTGCAAAGATCCCTCCAGGCTCAGTCCTGCTGCTCAGATTTTATAAATGAGTTCTTTCCAATGAGAACTGAACTGCATCAGGCAGGCATAGTCAGCAAGATGGCATTGCAGACTAAGTTCCTCATGTCCCTATTATTTTGGGTCTCTGGTGAGAAATTTTTAAAATGTCATAGTCTCTTCAGATTATAGAGATATAAATTATAGGATGTACTTGACTAAAATGACTTTTGTATATGAACACAATAATATATTGACATAACTCCATGAGAAATTACAGTTTTTTATTATTCATATGTGCATACAATGCTTGGGTCATTTCTCCCTCCTGCCCCCATCCCCTCTCTTACCAACCACCCCACCCACTCCCTCTTCCCACCATCCCCTCGATACCCAGCAGAAACTATTTTGCCTTTATCTCTAATTTTGTTGAAGAGAGAGTATAAGCAATAATAGGAAGGAACAAGGGTTTTTGCTAGTTGAGATAAGGATAGCTATACAGGGAGTTGACTCACATTAATTTCCTGTGCATGTGTGTTACCTTCTAAGTTAATTCTCCTTGATCTAACCTTTTCTCAAGTTCCTGGTCCCCTTCTCCTATTGGCCACAGTTGATTTTAAGGTATCTGCTTTAGATTCTCTGCTTTGAGGGCAACAAATGTTAACTAATTTTTTAGGTGTCTTACCTATCCTCATATCTCCCTTGTGTGTTCTCGCTGTATCATGTGATAAAAGTCCAATCCCCTTGTTGTGTTTGCCATTGATCTCATGTCCGCCTATGAGGGAGAACATATGATTTTTGGTCTTTTGGGCCAGGCTAACCTCACTCAGAATGATGTTCTCCAATTCCATCCATTTACCAGTGAATGATAACATTTTGTTCTTCTTCGTGGCTGCATAAAATTCCATTCTGTATAAATACCACATTTTCTTGATCCATTCGTCAGTGGTGGGGCATCTTGGCTGTTTCCATAACTTGGCTATTGTGAATAGTGCCACAATAAACATGGGTGTGCAGGTGCCTCTGGAGTAACCTGTGTCACAGTCTTTTGGGTATATCCCCAAGAGTGGTATTGCTGGATCAAATGATAGATCGATGTTTAGCTTTTTAAGTAACCTCCAACATTTTTTCCAGAGCAGTTGTACTAGTTTACATTCCCACCAACAGTGCAAGAGGGTTCCTTTTCCTCCACATCATTGCCAACACCTGTTGTTGGTGGTGTTGCTAATGGTGGCTATTCTAACAGGGGTGAGGTGGAATCTTAGTGTGGTTTTAATTTGCATTTCCTGTATTGCTAGAGATGGTGAGCATTTTTTCCTTTGTTTTTTGGCCATTTGACTTTCTTCTTTTGAGAAAGTTCTGTTTAGTTCACTTGTCCATTTCTTTATTGGTTCATTAGTTTTGGGAGAATTTAGTTTTTTAAGTTCCCTACATATTCTGGTTATCTGTCCTTTGATGTGTAGCTGCAAATATTTTCTCCCACTCTGTGGGTGTTCTCTTCAGGTTAGAGACCATTTCTTTTGTTGTGCAGAAGCTTTCTGGTTTTATGAAGTCCCATTTCTCTATGTTATCACTTAGTTGCTGTGTTGCTGGCGTTCCATTGAGAAAGTTCTTACCTATACTTACTAATTCTACAGTATTTCCTACTCTTTCTTGTATCAACTTTAGAGTTTATGGTCTGACTTAAAATCCTTGATCCATTTTGAGTTAATATTGGTATAGGGTGATATACATGGATCTAGTTTCAGTTTTTTGCAGACTGCTAACCAGTTTTCCCAACAGTTTTTGTTGAAGAGGCTGCTTTTTCTCCATCATATATCTTTAGCTCCTTTGTCAAAGACAAGTTGGTTATAGTTGTGTGGCTTCATTTCTGGGTCCTTTATTCTGTTCCACTGGTCTTCATGTCAGTTTTTGTGCCAGTACCATCCTGTTTTTATTGTTATTGCTTTGTAATATAGTTTGAAGTCGGGTTTCGTGATACCTCCAGCATTTTTCTTTTGACTGTGTATTTGCCTTGGCTATTCATGACCCCTTTTATTTCCATGTATATTTAAAGGTAGATTTTTCAATCTCTTTAATGAATAGCATTTGAATTTTGATGGGAATTGCATTAAACATGTAGATTACTTTTGGAAGTATAGACATTTTTACTATGTTGATTCTACTACTCCATGAGCATGGGAGATCTCTCCACTTTCTAAAGTCTTTCTCAATCTCTATCTTCAGAACTTTATAGTTTTCCTTGTAGAGGTCATTCACATCCTTTGTTAGGTTTACACCTAGGCATTTGATTTTTTTCAAGGCTATTGTAAATGGAATTGTTTTCATATATTCTTTCTAAGTTTGTTCATTATTAGTGTATAGAAATGCTAATGATTTTTCTATGTTGATTTTTTATCCTGCTACCTTGCTACAGCTATTGATGGTGTATAGGAGCTTCTGAGTAGAGTTTTTGGGTCTTTAAGGTATAGGATCATGTCGTCTGCAAATAGGGATATTTTGACAGTTTCTTTACCTATTTGTATTCCGTTTATTCCTTCTTCTTGCCTAATTGCTCTGGCTAGGAATTCCAGTACTATGTTGAATAGGAGTGGAGATAGCGGGCATCCTTGTCTGGTTCCTGATTTTAGAGGGAATGGTTTCAGTTTTTCTCCATTAAGTATAATGCTGGCTGTAAGTTTGTCATATACAGCTTTTATAATGTTGAGGTACTTTCCTTCTATTCCTGGTTTTCTTAGAGCTTTTATCATGAAATGGTGTTGGATCTTATCAAAGGCTTTTTCTGCATCTATTGTGATGATCATGTGGTTTTTGTCTTTGCTTCTGTTGATATGGTTTATTACTTTTATTACTGTGTGCAATTAAGTATTTCTGGCTTGTAATAATAGCACTAGTGATATTTAGAATGGAAGGGTGAGAGGAGATGGAAAGCAAAGAAGTTAAAGGAAAAGTGAAAAACAAATAAACAAGTAGAAAAAAAATAACAAAGAAACACACAAAAAAACTTTCAAAGATATTAACAGGGAGAGACAGTGTACTATTCAACCACAAGCTTAAAGGGCATTAGAGAGACAGAAAGAGGATTGAAAATAAAAAATGAGAAAAATAAATAAATAAATAAATGGAAAAAGTATATAATGAAATAAAAATTTAAAAAATGCAAAAACTAAAAAAAAAAATCTCCAAGTTCAAATGCAATTTTGGTGTTGTTTCCTCAGTCTCCAATCCTGGACATTGCGCCTCAGATGTTGTTCTATTGTTGTCTCATCAAAGGTGAAAAGTAAAATGAAGCAAAACCACACACACACACACACACACACACACACAAACCCACAATGTGTCCCAAGTTCAAATGCACTACAGTTTCAGTAAGTTTTTCTGCATGCAGGCATAGTTCAGTTGTTGTCTCATCAAAGTAGGGAGTGCAAAAAGATAAAAAAAAGAGTCTGGAGACAGTTCTGTGGATGGCTATCTGTGGCTGTGGCTTGTCTGCCCACTGCTGTCAGCCTGCTGTTGCTGGAAGCATTACTTATGCAGATCTCTGGGGTGAGCTTAGCGCTCACCTGGCTTCGCAGGCTTTGTTTACTTGGAGTTCTTCTGTGTGCTAGCTGCTGCTGCAAGCTTTCCCCTTTCCAAGCACACTAAGAGAGGTGACACTGCACCTGCGTTCTCAGGCCAGTGTGTTTATTTACAGCTCATGTGGGAAGTGGTCTTCCCCCCTCTCCTGTGGAGTTTTCTTCCCTCTGCCACTTTTACAAGCTTTCCTGCTCTTGGTTGCTGGGCGTATGCCGCTGCTCCTGCCTTCTCCGGCCTGGCTTGTTTATTTACAGTTCTGGAGGTATCCCCTCCCCCCCTTCAGTGTTCAGTGATCCCCAACCTCTTTGCTATGTGTCTTTATTGTTATTATTGCTTATTACTCAGTTTCTCTTTTTTTCCCTGGGTGGGGGTCGGTCTGTCTAGGGGACTATGCTGATCTGGCTCAGGGTTGTGGCTCACCTTGTGGTCCGCATCTTCCCAAGCTGTCTCGGTGCCAGTGTCTGGCAGCGGCCTAGGGGCCTTCCTGGTTTCTCCATTTAATGTGAAGTGGAGATGCTCTGTGCAGGCTGGAGGTGTGGAGGGGTCAAAGTTTTGCCTCTTCTCGGTGGTTTTGTCTGTAAGGTGTATATCTATCATCTCTCCAAGATTTTACTTTAGGAGGCACGCTTTCTGCTTCCTCCCTCTAGCCGTCATTTTGGAATCATCAGAAATTACATTTTAAATGACATATTTCAGCATTTGTATTGCCCTTTCTTGATTGCAGGTGTCTTTGGGGACATCACATTGACTCTATCTCCAGGCTCCCTGGCTGTGTCTGAAGGAGAGAGGGTCACCATGAAGTGCAAATCCAGCCACTCTTTGCAACAGCATTGTTCAGAAGAACATCTTGGGCTGGTACCAAAAGAAACCAAGACAGCCTCTTACACTTCTCATCTATTTTGCATCCACCTGGTCATCTGGGGTCCCTGACTGCTTCAGTGGCAGTGGGTCTGGGACAGATTTCACTCTCACTATCAGCAGCCTCCAGGCTGAAGATGTGGCAGATTACTACTGTCAGCAGGGTTACAGTGCTTGTCACACAGTGCTTCAGCCTTGAACATAAACTTCCTCTCAGAGACAAATCAGCTGCTTGCACCCCACAGAGCCCTTGGCTGCAAGGAAACCTGTGATGAGAAGGCTTACCAGTGCTCAGCAGAAAATAAAGGGCTCAGTGTCTCATAAATCCTTTAGCATGGAAGGTACCTACTGGAAAATATAAGGATGTACATCTATTGGTTTTCTATTTCTTTTGGGACAGTTTACAGAGATCATCACTTCTTTGGCTTGATGCTGAGAAGTTGATCATGTTACAGTTCAGAGATCAGAATTCCAACACAGGACTCAATGGGCTAAAATCCATATCTGGGCAGCTGCATCCTTACTGGGAGGCTCTAGGAAAACATATGTCTCTTGCCCTTTCCAGATTCTAGAGGACTCTGTGTCTTTTAAATCCTTTAGCATGGAAGTTATTTATAGGAAAATATAGGAATGAACGTCTATTAGTTTTCTTTTCTTTTTTTTGCACATATGTATGTTTATTTTATTTTTTTTTTTTTTTGCTCATTTATTCACATGTGCATACATACATTGTTTGGGTCATTTCTCCACCCTGTCCCCCTCTCCCACCATTGCCCCCCATCCCCTCCTCAGTTTCAGGCAGATCCCATTCTGCCCTTATCACTAATTTTTTTGAAGAGAAGACATAAGCATAATAAAAAAGACAAAGCTTTTTTGATAGTTGAGTTAAGGATAGCCATGCAGAAAGACTCCTACTATTGCTGTCATGTACCCATGTGTTATGACCCATGGTGATTCAACTCTAACTGATCTTTACATTGGTTCCCAATCCCCTGCTCATGATAACCTGTCATCTTAAGGTTACTGTATTAGTTCCTCTGGAGTGGGGACATCAAATGCTTTCATGTTTTGGGTTTTCTACCTATTCCTTTATCTCCTGTATGTATTCTCTCCTTTTTTTGTGATCCAAGTCCAACAACATTGTTGCATTTGCCCTAGATCTGAAGTCTGCATATGAGGGAGAACATACAATTGTTGGTCTTCTGAGCCTAGCTGACTTTGCTAGCCATGAGGTTACTCGTGGTAGTTAGATGATAATTGTTAGTGCTAAGGCTCTTGATAGTAGGAAGGATAGAAAGTATAGCTTGATTATTAGATATTTAAGGAATTGGTTGATGTTGGGGTCAGAGTGTATATATCATAGGGAGAATTCTATGATTGATCTTTCCATCCATTTACCTGCAAATGATAAGGTTTCATTTTTCTTCATGCCTGAGTAAAATTCCATTGTGTACAAGTACCACATTTTCTTGATCTATTCATCAGCAGTGGGGAATCTTGGTTATATCCATAACTTGGCTACTGTGAATAGTGCTGCAGCAAACATGGGTGTGCAGGTGCTTCTGGAGTAACATATGTTTCATTCCTTTGGGTATATCCCCAGGAGTAGGATTGCTGGATCATATGGCAGGTCTATGTTTAGATTTTTAAGAAGTCTCCAAATTTTTTTCCAGAGAAGTTGTACCAGCTTGCATTCTCACCAGCAGTGGATTACGGTTCCTTTTTTTCCCACATCCTCATCAGCACTTGTTGTTAGTGGTGTTTTTGATGATGGCTATTCTAACAGGGGTAAGATGGAATCTTAGTGTGGTTTCGATTTGCATTTCCTTTATGGCCAGAGATGGTGACCATTTTTTCATGTGTTTTTTAGCCATTTGAATTTCTTCTTTTGAAAAAGTTCTGTTTAGTTCAGTTTCCCATTTCTTAATTGGTTCATTGATTTTGGGAGAGTTTAGTTTCTTAAGTTCCCTCTATATTCTGGTTATCAGTCCCTTGTCTGATGTATAGCTGGCAAATACTTTCTCCCACTCTCAGTGGTCTTTTCAGTTTAGAGACCACTTCTTTTGTTGTGCAGAGCTTTTTAATTTTATGAAGTCCCATGTATTCATCCTTTTTCTTAGTTGCTGGGCTGCTGGGGTTCTATTGAGGAAGTCTCTGCCTATATCTATTTGTTCCAGAGTGTTTCCTGCTCCTTCCTGTAGTAACTTCAGAGTTTCAGGTCTGATATTTAGGTCCTTGATCTATTTTGAGTTGATATTATTACAGGGTGGTAGACATGGATCTAGTTTCAGTTTCTTGCAGACAGGTAACCACTTTTTCCAGCAGCATTTGTTGAAGAGGCTGTCTTTTCTGCATTGTACATTTTTGGCACCTTTTTCAAAAATGAGGTGGGTGTTGTTGTGTGGGTTCATTCCTGTGTCCTCTATTCTGTTCCACTAGTCTTCATATCTGTTTTTGTGCCAGTACCGTGCTGTTTTTATTGCTATTGCTTCATAATATATTTTGAAGTCAGGTATTGTGATACCTCCAGCATTGCTATTTTTGCTGTGTATTGCCTTGGCTATTTGTGGTGTCTTGTGTTTCCAAATGAACTTTAGGGTAGATTTTTCAGTCTCTGTGATGAAAGTCATTGAGATTTTGATGGAAATTGTATTAAACATTTAGATTGCTTTCGGTAGTATAGCCATTTTTACTATGATGATTCTACCGATCCTGAGCATGGGAGGTCTTTCCATCTTCTGTAGTCTTCCTGGATCTCTTTCTTCAGGAGTTTGTAATTCTCCTTGTAGAGGTCATTCACATCCTTTGTTAAATTTACTCCTAGGTATTTGATTTTTTTTGATCCTATCGGGAATGGAATTGTTTCCATGTTCCTTCTCAGTTTGTTCATTGTTGGTGTATAGAAAACCTAATGATTTTTGTAGGTTGATTTTGTATCCTGCCACCTTAATATAGATAGCTGTTTATGGTGTCTAAGAGTTTTTTGTTTCTTTAAGGTATAGGATCATATTGTCTGCAAATAAGTGTATTTTGACCATTTCTTTACCTATTTGTATTCCTTTTATTTCTTCTTCTTGCCTAATTGCTCTGGGTAGAAATTCCAGTACTATATTGAATAGGAGTGTAGTGGGTATCCTTGTCTTGTTCCTGATTTTAGAGGGAATAGTTTCAGTTTTTCACCATTAAGTATGATGTTGGCTGTAGGTTTGTCATATGTAGGCTTTACAATGTTGAGGTACATTCCTGCTATTCCTAGTTTTCTTAGCACTTTTGTCATGAAGTCGTGTTGGATCTTGTTGAAGGCTTTTTCTGCATTGAGGTGATCAAGTGGTTTTTGTCTTTGCTTCTGTTAATGTGCTGTATTACATTTATAGATTTTCATATGTTGAACCACCCTGCATCCCTGGGATCAAGCCAACTTGGTTGTGGCAAATGATCTTTCTGATGTGTTTTTGGATTCAGTTTGCCATTATTTTATGAGGATTTTTGCAACAATATTCATTAGGGAAATTGGCCTGTAGTTCTCCTTTTTGGAGGTGTCTGCCTGGTTTTGGGATGAGAGTAGTATTGGCTTCATAAAATGAGTTAGGCCATGTTTCTCCCCATTCTATATTGTGGAACTGCTTAAGGAGGTTGGTATTAGTTCTTCTTTAAAGATCTGATAGAATTCAGCAGTGAATCCGTCAGGTCCTGGACTTTTCTTTTTGGGATGATCTTGATGGCATCTTCAATTTCTTTTTGTGTTACAGATCTGTTCGGGTGATTAATATCTTCTTGGTTCAGTTTTGGGTGGTTGTAAGTTTCTAGAAATCTGTTCATTTCTTCAAGATTTTCAAATTTATTAGAATATATGTTCTCCAAGTAGTCTCTGATGATTTCCTGGACTTCCTGTGGTGTTTGTTGTTATCCCCCCAATTGCATCTCTGATTTTACTCATTTTTCTCTCTCCTCATTTTAGTCAGGTTTGCCATGGGTCTGTCAATCTTGTTTATTTTTCCATAGAGCCAACTTTTTATTTCATTGATTCTTTGTATGGACTTTTTGTTTGTATTTCATTGATTTCAGCTCTTATTTTTATTATTTCTCTCCTGTTTGTTTTGGGATTTTCTTGCTCTTGTTTTTCTAGGAGTTTGAGATGTAGCATTAGATCATTGATTTGAGATCTTCTGTCTTTTTAATATATGCACTCATGGCTATAAACTTTCCTCTCAGGACTGCCTTTGTTGTGTCCCATAGGTTCTGGTAGGTTATGTTTTCATTTTTATTATCTTCCAGGAATCTTTAAATTTCCTCTTTTATTTCATTGATAACCCACTGATGCATCTGGGGAGCGGTGTGTTTCAGGTTGTTCAGGACATTGTCATCTCCCTCCTGTCCCTTGCAGAGCACCTTGTCCAGAGTTCCTTCAACTGTCATGGAACATATTTATGAAGACAGAACGGAGAGACCATGACATTCTTCAAATGCAATCTGATAGAGTAGAGATGATGGCACATGCCTGTAATCCCTGTTATGCTGGAGGAGTAAGTAGATAGAGCATGGTTCAGGCCAGGCAAGGTGAATATAAGGCCC
Organism: Castor canadensis; assembly: GCF_047511655.1. Classification (NCBI taxonomy): domain Eukaryota; kingdom Metazoa; phylum Chordata; class Mammalia; order Rodentia; family Castoridae; genus Castor; species Castor canadensis. The sequence continues at coordinate 78,141,771 of NC_133397.1, read as the reverse complement.
TATTGAAAAACATAAATGAAATAAGACATGTTGGGTGTGTGGCTCAAGAAGTAGACTGCCTGTCAGTTGATGCAAGACCCTGAGTTTAAACCCCAGTTTTGCAAAAAAAAAAAACCATAGATATACACACACAGTCATATATGTATATTGACTCATATATGGTCAGTACAGTACTGGCATTTGAACTCAGGGTCTTGTACTTTTAACCTAACATTTTAAGCCACACACCAGGTTTATTTTACTTCATGTATGTTTTAGACAGGGTATCATATGTTTGTCTGGGCCTGGCCTTGGACTGTAATCATCTTAACTCTGCCTCTTGCATAGCTGAAAGTGCACTCATGGGCCATGTTTTACACTTGTTCTTTGATACAGGGTGTCACTTATGTTTTGCCCAGGCTACCCTTGAACCATGATCCTCCTATACCTGCTACTTGAGTAGCTGGTATTATGGGCATAGGCCACCATGATTGGCCCTTATATAGATTTTTATAGCTGAGAATTCAGTGCTGATTGAGTGGGTATGAACACAAGTTAGGATCATATGTGTGGCAGTAAAAGGGCAGAGCTTCACCACATTGCAGCTCAAGCTAGAGATTTCAGCATCAAATTAGCCATGAGCTATTTAGATTTCTGGTTCTTTCATTAACATGTGACACAGTATTATCTCTATTAGTTTTTATTGCTGAGTAACAAGTGACCATCTTTTTTTATTATTGTTGTTCTGGCTAGGGTACATTGGAGTATTTGCAAGAGTTCTTACAATATATCAAATATGTCATACTTAAATTCACCCCCTTTGCTGCTCTCTGTCATCACTCCTCTCCCAATTCCTGGAACATTTTCAACAGATATCATTTTTGCTTGTACTTACATATGTATACATTATTTGTGCCACCTTCCCCACTGCTGTGTCACCATCAGTTTAACAACTTGCCAGCTCAGAGGCCTCTACCTCAAAAATCTAGGAATGGGATGACTGGGTTATCTGGGTCTTTCAAAGTTAAAGTTGAAAATTAGGATGGGCAGAGCTTCATGTGAAGCTCAAGTCGTTGTGGCAGATTTGGTTTCTGGCAGTTGAGGGGATACCATTTCCTTTCTGGATGTCAGCTCACAGATCCTGGAAGCTGCACTTATTCCCTCAAACAGGGCTCCCTTTATCTCCAACACCAGCATTGGAGAATCTTCCCCCACAAAATCCTTTTCATTCCCCAAATCTTTCCAAATTAACTTTCTTTGACCCTCAATCCAGATTTTTAAGAGTTGTGTGATTTGGTCAGGTCTTCACAGAAAAATCTCTCCTTAAAGTCACCATGTTTCATTACAAATGTAATATCCCTTTAGTAAGAAACTGAATTTTTGTTTGACTCAGTATCTGGGAGAGAGTGTGTTGATTTCAGGATAAGCTATTGACAGGCTAGCAAAATTAGAATTCTCTGTATGTAATATCATTATTTTTTAATTTACCAAATAGTGGTTGGATCCTGTGTTGTTATTTGACACTGAATATTTTCAGAGGCCTAAATTTTGGTATCATTAAGTGATTTCACAGGATGAAAGAGCTAATAGTACAGCTGTCACAGGGTTGATGATGGCCTTCATTCTTTTCCCTTCCATATGTATGAGGCAAAACACACTAAAAAGTGCTCATTAAAAACATGAATTAATTCTTACTTTTCCCCACATGCTGTTATTATACTTAGCAAAAAGCTCAAATGCTGCAGCAGATCTAAATGGTCTCCTGACAACAGGCCTGTGTCTCCCTCCAACATGGCTTCCTTTGATTCTTTCAGGTGGTGCAAGATATCCTTCCTTCAGGGCCTGTGCATTTCTAGATGGTTCTTCCCTGTCCTTTGCATGGCAAAATCTTTTTTTTTCAGGCATGAACTCCATTGGCTACATTGAATCCAGAGAACCATTAATGTCAGGGAATAGAAAGTTAACCTCTGAGGTTAGCATGGATAAGAATACATGTGCATGTAAATAGGATACTGGGCCTCAGCAGAACCTCTTGTCCACATGGAGCACCTAGAAATTGCAGACAGACAAGAGTGAGAAGATCATAGACTCAACAATGTGGTGGAGAGTGACTGTGACTATAAATTTCATCTAAAATATGGGGGACAGGAATGTCCTGTCGAGGAGCAGACAATTTAGTGTACCAGACAGCAGAGTTCTATAATGTGCAGAACAACTTGTGTTCTGTCCTTTCCTGAAGATGGGGGTTGTTTGGCGGGAAGGTGGAGTCAAATGATTGGAAGAGCAGTAGAAATAAAGTCTGATGAACTAAGCAAATGATCTTGCAAACAAATTTTCTGTGATCTTGGCTTCTATGTGTAGAATGAAATTACTGTGAGAAAAAGGCACAATTTATTTATTTTTACATTTATTCATATGTGTATACATTGTTAGGGCCACCTCTCCCTCCAGCCCTTTGCCCCCTCACCCCCCTTCGCTTCCAGGAACCTGTTCTGTCCTCTTGCTCTCCAATTTTGTTAAAGAGAAAACATAATAAGAAAGACACAGCTCTTTTGCAAGTTTGAGATAAAGATAGCTATATAGAGAGATTCCAGTGTTGCTTCCATACACATGTGTATTGCAACCCACATTGGTTGATCTCAGCCAGCTCTCTTCACTACTTCCTGGCCTCTTTCCCATAGTGGCCTCTGCCAGCTTAAGATTACTATATTTGCCCCTCTACAGTGGGCGCATCAGCCACATTTAAGTTTTAGTTTCTGTCCCTTTCCCTATTCATTCTGTGTGTGTTCTTCCCTTAGCATGTGACCCATGTCTAATAATATTACTGCATTTGTTTTAGGTCTAAAGTCCACATATGGGGGAGAACATAGGATTTTTAGCCTTCTGAGCCTGGCTAACTTCGCTTAAGATGATGTTCTCCAGTTCCATCCATTTACTTGCAATTGACAAAATTTCATTCTTCTTTGTGGCTAAAATTCCATTTTGTATAAATACCAGATTTTCTTAATCAATTCATCAGTAATGGGGCATTTTGGCTTTTTTTATAGTTTGGCAATTGTGAATAGTGCTGCAATAAACATGGGTGTGCAGGTGGTGCCTTTGGAATAACCTGAGTCACATTCCTTTTTGTGTATCCTTAGGAGGGGTATTGGTGGATCATGTGGCAGATCTATGTTTAATTTTTTAAGGAGCCTCTGTTTTGTTTTCCAAAGTGATTGTTTTAGCTTACATCCCACCAGCAGTGCATGAGGGTTCCTTTTTCACCCATAGCCTAGTCAACATTTCTTGTTGTTGTGGTTCTTGATGATAGCTGTTTCAACAGGAGTAAAGTGTACACTTAGTATGGTTTTGATTTGCATTTCCTTTATGGCAAGGGATGGTGAGCATTTTTTCATGTTTTTTGGCCATTTGGAATTCCTCCTTTGAAAAAGTTCTGTTTAATTCAGTTGCCCACTTCTTTATTGGTTCATTGATTTTGGGGGAGTTTTGTTTTTTGATTTCCCTGTATATTGTGGTTATCAACCAAAAAGGCACAATTTAAAAGTTAAGCTTCAAATTGCAGAAATAGATAGCAGTGTGAAAGAGTAAGTTATTTATTCACTTCCAGTTTTGTGTTATGTGAACAAATGAGAAACCCCATCTTCAAGTATCTATTGAAATAAATTTAGATTCCTTCCAACAGTACATTTAGGAAAGGTTGTTTATTCTATTATTAAATTAGACTTTGGATTGGAGAAGTGGGGAGGGGAGGACACGAAACAACAGATATGCCGTGACCTAAGTAAGTGTTCTGGTTTAGACATTTCTGTCCTGGTCCCTATTTCCTCACAATAGGGGTGTGATGGATGATTTGTGAGGTACTTTTTTTGTTTTTATTCCCAAAGTCCTTGAGATGGGGAAGGTAGATAGGCACTCTTCCTGGGATTGTAGAAACCACTGTGGTCACCAGAGGGCATAGGACCCTGTGGTCACAGGTCACTCATCTTCAGTTTTGAACTGACATTACTTTTATACACACATTGTGCTAATTGTTGCATGTAATAGGGTGGTGTGAGTCTGCAAATCAATTGGACAACATTAAAAGATGTAATTTTTTCCAGCATTGACTTATTTTACATTCTAATCAACAAGACAGTAGTGTTATAGGTAATGAGCAAAACAGACATCTCTCACTTCACTCAATCAAGTTTTCTTTAGTGCCTCTATATTGTTGAAGTTAGGGTGAACTATACTATTGCCCCAAATCTTATGATCAAACACCAAAAAATTTTGCTCAAGCTATATTCTTGAAAAGACCATTCTCTAATAGCCCCAGAAAGGTGCTGTGCTCCACCCAGTCACTCAGAATCCAGCTCAATAAAGGTTCATCATGCTGTAATTGTACTATATGAAACATGTGGAAATTGTGCAATGACCTCTATGTTAATTCTACTCAATAATACTAAAGTCACTGACTAACCAGTCAAAAACCAAAAGAGAGAAAAGTGAATCTCACCCCTTCATTCACCTTCATGAATGATGCAAGGACTTTGATACTTTAAATCCACCGATCTTCCTGCTGTATATGGTGTTGTTATCATTCATTTTATTTCAGTATGCATGTTATCCTTGTAAAATGCTGTTATTTTGTACACCCAATTGACATCTGTATTTATACCCATGTTTTACTTTTTTTCTTGCTGTACCTTGAATTCTATATGTATGCTTTTTTCTTTTCTTATTCTTGTTCTTTTTTAAGTATGATCCTTCTATGTAGTCTAGGTTGGTCTCAAACTACTGACTCTCCTGCCTCAGCCACATGAGTTCTTAGATTATAAGCATGCATCACCAAGCCTGCTGTCTGTGTATTTCTGTGTAAAATATTGCCATCATATTCACCCTTTTAATATGTTACAATTTTGTTCTGTCAAACTCGTTTAGTGAATGAGGAATTTCTGAATGGCATTCCTAGTTGGTTGTAGTCAAATTTCACTTTAGGTCACTGTCAAGATAATCAGCTAGATTATAGCTATGGAAAACTTCACTGGTGGGTTTTGCAATGGTGTACTCAGACATTGACAAGTTCATGTTGGCCATTGGCAGGAACCTGTTTCTTACTCTCTGGATCTGTCTATGTGGCTTCTTGAGTGTACTTTCAAGATGGCATCTGGCTGGGGAAAATTATGCAAAGGAGAGTAGTGAGATGACCCAGTGGCTTGAATGTCCTAGCTTCTCGAACCACCCAGTTTGGGTTGATTAACATGAGTAAGCCCTATTCAATGTGCATAGGACAGTGTTAATGACCCTGGTAGGAATAACTGGAGGCAGGAAACACAGGGGGCATTCATCGTGGATGTCTATGACTGTTTTCTGAATTCCCATCTAGGTCCTCTTGCCTGAAATGTTCCCTTCAGTATTCCTTTTTATAGGAAGGTCTTTCAATTTTGCTGTTGTCATGCATTTCAATTTATTTATGAACCCATGATACACTGTTGAATTAAATGTTAATGAGATTTAATTAAGAAAGAAATTTGTAAATTTATTCTTATAGTTACCATTCTTAGAGTTATTCATGTTTTCATCAGTTGTTCTTTTCCTTATGCTTGGAGAACTTATTTTAGCATTTCTTATATTGTGAAACAATTGATGCTATGTTTTTCAGATTTCCTTCTATTTTTTAAAGGCAGTTAAAGGATTATTTATTAAAGTCTCCCTCTTTATCTAATAGGAAAAATTCACAAGAGCTGAATTAATTTTGAGGATGATGTGAGGAGACTATGACAGTTTGAGAACTATTTGGCCCAGAGAATAGGAGTGCATTTCATTTCCTGACTTCTTTTGCAATTCTTCCTCAAAGATGAGCATTTTTCTTCTTTGAGTTTCATTTTTTGTTATTATAAATTTTTATTAGGATATATTCATTATACAGGAGGATTTGTAGTAACAATTCCAATTAGACTTACATTGTACATTATTTACATTGCCCCCATTGTCTTGTCCCCTCAGACCCCTCCCTACCCCACCTAAAGCAATTGCAAGAGATTTTCTGGTTCTGTTTCATGTAGGTATATGAAGTCCACCAACCATACATGTCACCTTAATCTCTTTCCTTCACCCTCCTTCTTCCCAGTAGTACCACCCTCCTCTGCACAGACTGTGCCTATTTTACAGTCCTGGTTTTTGTTACTAATATTTAAGTTGACATTCAAATGGGTGTCTCAATGAATGCACACTGAGAGTGTGCTTTACTTTGTCTGTTCAATCCCTTTGAATACTGTCCCTTATCCCTTTACTTTCCACCCCCCTTTTTTTAAACAGCTTTCAGTACATATCCTTATTTCCTCTATGCTCACATCTTGTGGCATGCAATATTTACTGATGCTGTATCAGTCTCTTTTTCTTTCTCTCTTTTTCCAAGTTCCATAGAGTAGTTCCACTGTTAGAAACATGTTCCACATCTGAGTTTGTATATGATCATGCTTGTTTCTGTGCATATATTTATCTTTGGATCTATTGTGTTTCTGACCATGGCTACCTTTCCTTAAGCTGACGTCCTCCAATTGCATCCACTTACCTTCAAATTCTGTGTCATTATTCCTTGTGGTAAATAATACTCCACTGTGTATATATACCACAGTTTCATGATCTATTCATCAGGTGTAGCGCATCTGGGTTGTTTCCAGAGCTTGACTGTTGTGAATAGTGCTGAAATGAACATTGGAGTACAGTTGTCTCTATTGTATCCCATTTTTACGTTCTTTTAGGTAGATGTCCAGGAGTGGTATCACTGAATCATATGGCAGTTCTATGTTTAGTTTTATGAGGAAACTCCAAACTGCTTTCCACAGTGGTTGTACTAATTTGCATTTCACCAGCAGTGTGTAACGGTTCCTGTTTTACCACATCCTTGCCAACAACTGTTGCTATTATTACCCTTGATTATGGCCATTCTAACTGGTGTGAGATGATATCCAAGTGTTGTTTTGATTTGCATCTCTTCTACAACCAGACAGACACATTGCATACTTCTTCATGTATTTACTGGCCATTTGTACCTCTTCCTTTGAGAATTCCCTGTTTAATTCTTGTGCCCATTTCTTCATTGTGATGTCGATTCTTTGTGGGCTGAGCATTTTGAGTTCCCTGTAGATTTTGGTTATTAGTTCCTTATTGGATGAGTTGCTGGCAAATATTTTCTCCCATTCTGTGGGCTGTCTCTTAATTCTGGTGACTGTTTCTTTTGCTGTGCAGAAGCTCTTTTTTTGATGCAGTCCCATTTGGTAATTCTTTCTCTTAGATGCTGAGCCTTTTGAGTTCTAGTTAGGAACTGTTCCCTATATGTATGGTTCCAGTGTATTTCCTACTGCTTCCTGGAGGTGTTTCAAAGTTTCAGGCCTTATACTAAGATCTTTGATCCACTTTGAGTTAATTTTGGTACATGGTGAAAGACAGGGATCCAGTTTCAGTCTTCTACATGTGGGTATCCAGTTTTCCCAGCAGCATTTGTTGAAGAGGCTGTCTTTTCTCCATCACGTGTTTTGGGTAACTTTGTGGAAGATCAGTTGGTTAATAGATGCATGGATTTATTTCTGGGTCTTCTCTTCTGATCCATTTCTCTTCCTGTGTGTTTTTGTACCAATCCCATGCTATTTTTATTGTTATCGCTCTGCAGTATAGTTTGAAGTTGGGTATTGTGATGCCTCTAGTATTGAACTTTTTGCTCAGAATTTCTTTGGTTGTTGAAAATCTTTTGTATTTCCATGTGTATTTCAAGATTGATATTTTTATTTCTTTGCAGAATGTCATTGGGATTTTGTTGAACACGTAGATTGCTTTTGGTAATATGGTCATTTTTGCAATGTTGATTCTACCCATCTATTAGGATGGAAGGTCTTTCCATCTTTTGATGTCTTCTTCAATTTCACTCTTCAGTGGTTTATAGTTTTTATTAAAAAGGTTTTTGTTTTCTTTTTTAAAATTTATTTCAAGGTACTTTATTGTTTTGTGGCTATTGTAAATAGAATTGTTTCCTTGATTTCTTTCTCAGTCTGTTGGTTGTTGATATATAAGAAGGATACTGATTTTTGTATGTTAATTTTGTATCCTGCTACTTTGCTGAAAGAATTTATAATTTCTAATTGTTTTTTGGTAGAGTTTTTACTGTCTCTTAGGTATAAGATCATGTCACCTGCAAATAGGCCTAGTGACCTCTTCCTTCCTTATTTGAATCCCTTGATCTTGTTCTTGTCTTATTGCTCTGGCTAGGAATTCCAAGACTATGTTGAATAAGAGTGAAGAAAGTGGAGAAATGAGAATGGTTTCAGTTGTCCTCCATTTAGTATGATGTTGGCTATAGGTTTGTCTTGTATAGCCTTTACTGTGTTCATGGACATTCCTTCCATTCTTAGTTTCTTCAGAGCTTTTATCATGAAAGGGTGTTGAACTTTGTCAAAGGCTCTTTCCTGCATCTATTGAGCAGATCATGTGGTTATTGTCCTTGCTTCTGTTCATTTGCTGTATTATGTTTATGGATTTAAGTATGTTGCACAATTTTTGCACCCCTGGAATGAAACCCAACTTGGTCAAAATGTATGATCTTTTTGATGTGTTGTTGAATTCTGTTTGCCACTATTTTTTTTGAGAATCCTTATGTCTATATTCGTTAAATGATTGGCCTATAATTTTCTTCCTGAGTTGCATCCTTATTGGGATTTGGAATAAGTGAAATACTGGGTTGATAGAATGAGTTTGCTAATGTTCCTTCCCTTTGTATTTCCTTGAAAAGTTTGAGAGTATTGGTGTTAGTTCTCTAAAGGTTTGATAAAATTTGGTTGTGAATCTATCAAGTCCTGGGCTCTTCTTAGTAGTGTGGCTCTTTATGACTCCTTCAGTTTAATTGCTTGTAATAGGACTATTTAGGTGTTTAATATCTTCTTGGTTCAATTTAGGTGGTTATATACATCTAGGAATTTATCCATTTCATCTAGGTTTTTCAGTGTACTTTAATAGAGGTTTTCAATGTACTATTTAATGATTCTCTGGATTTCATTAGTATTTGTGGTTATGTTCCCTTTTTAATCTCTGATTTTATTACTTTGGGTCTTTTCCCTCCTCCATTTTGCCATATTGGGTAAGGCTTTGTCAATCTTGTTAATCTTTTCAAAGAACCAACTTTTTGTTTCATTGTGTCTTTGCATTGTTTTTTGGTGTTGATCTCACTGAACTTGGCTCTGCTATTTGTTATTTCTCTGTGTCTGCTGGTTTTGGTTGGACTTGTTCTTGTTTTTCTAGGAGATTATGGTGCATCATTAGGTTGTTTGAGAGGTCAATGTTTCTAAAATGCAAACATTTTCTGTAACCTTTCTCATTTTCAAGGTAGATTTTTTGCTGATTTGTTTATTTATTTATTCACATATGGTAATTGTACAAAGTGGTTTCATTGTTATATTTCCATAAATGTGCATAATGTATTTGATTATATGCACACCTGTCACTTTCTTTTTCTTGTCTTCCCCCTTCTAAACCATTTTAACAGGTTTCATTATTCTATTTTCATACATGCATATAAAGTATTTTGATCATTCTTGTCCCTACCCATCACATTGTGTTTTCACCCTCACTGATTCCCTCTCTCAAACAGTCCAGATTTTCTACTCATATCGTTTATGGTCTCATAAGTATAGGTTCTGCATATGGCAGAGAGCATGCAATATTTGTCTTTCTCAGTCAGGTTTATTTTTCTTGGCATGGTGTTCCTCAGCAATATCAATTTTCCTTCAAATGACTTAATTTCAATCTCATTTATGACTGAGTAATACTCCATTGTGTATATGTCTCACAATTTCTTAATGTACTCATCAGTTGGTGGGCACCTAGGTTGATTGCATAGTTTCATTATTTTGAATAGTGTTGTTATAAATGTGGGTATGTAGGTATCTCATTTTATGCTGAGTTACATTCCTCTGGATATACGGCCAAGAGTAGTATTACAGGATTATAAGGTAGTTCTATTTTAGTTTCTTGAAGAATCTCCATAATGTGTATAGGTTTCCACCATGGCTGTACTAATTTATGTTCTCATGAGCAGTGTATATGTCTTCGTCTCTCTTCCCATCATCACCGGCATTTGTATTTGGTTGTTTTTTTGATGGTTCCCTTCTGTCTTAATTGAAACGGAATCTCACTATAGTTTAAATTTACATTTTTTATAGCCAAGGATCTTGAATATTGCATCATGTATTTTTTTGTCATGTGTACTTCTTCTTTTCATAAATGCTGCTCTTCTGAGGTTGCCATGGATCCCCTTATTTTTATTTTCAAAGAACCAACTTTTTGTTTCTTTGTTTGTATAGTTTTTTGGTTTCTAATTCATTAATTTTTGTCCCAGGTTTTATTTTTATTATTCCATCTGATAGTTTTGGGTTTGGCTTATTCTTGAGCTTAACAGTCCCTCATTAAGTTATTTATTTGTAATTTGTGTTTTTTTAAAAAAATTTAGGTATTCAAAGGTATAAACTTTCCTCTCAGCACTGCCTTGGCTGTATCCTAAGGGCTCTGGTAGGTTATGTTTTCATTTTCATATATTTCAGGAATTTTTTATTTCCCTCCTTATTTCTTCAATGACCCACTGGTCATTCAACAATCTGTTGTTCAGTCTTTATGGGCTTGAATGTTTTCTATAGTTTCTTTTTCTGTTGAGTTCTAGTTTTATTCCATTTTGGTCTGGTAGAATACAGGGCATTATTTCAACTTACATTTGATAAAACTTGCTTTGTGTTCTAAAATATGATTCATTTTGAAGAAAGTTCCATTGAGTGCTGAGAAAAATGTGTATTGTGAAACTGCTAAATAGAACACTCTGTAGATGCTTTTAAGTTGATTTGTCCTATCATGTGAATTAGCTATGAGACGTCTTAGTTGATTCTTTGTCTGAATAACTTACCTATTGTTAAGAGCAGAGTTTTGAGGTCTTCCATTATTGTTTTGTTGGAGTCTATCTGTGGTTTTGTGTTCAGTAATTTAAAAAATTTTTAAATGTAGCTGGGTGCACCGACTTTTGGCACATAGATGTTAAGAATTGTTTTTCCTCTTGACAGATTGCTCCTTTATTTATATGAATTGACCTTCACTGTGTCCCTTGAATAATTTTGGTCTGAAATCTGTTTTATTAGATATAAGTATAGTTACACCTGTCCACTTTTTGGATTAATTGCTTGGACAATATTTTTTACTCTAAGCCAGTTTTTCTTTTCAGTGAGATGCATTTCTTGTAAGCAGCAAATGGTTGGGACTGACTTTTTATCCAACTCACCAGTCTATGTATTTCAGTTGGGGAATTGAGGCCATTGTTGTTAATTATTAGTATTGAAGGGTACATAGTATTTTATTTATATTGATGTTTTTCTGATGTTTATGTTCCCTTTTTCACTTGTTTTCTAATGTGCTTGGCAGTAGGGTTTATTTTTGCATTTTCCTGGCTATGTCTATTGACCTTATTTGTGTGTAGAATTCTTATAAGTATTTCTGCATTGATGGTTTGGTGTAATGAATTCCTATAGTTTTTGTTTACCGTGGAATCCTTCAATTATGAAGCATATTTTTTCTGTATAGGATAGTCTAAGTTGACAGTTGTTTCATTTCTGGGTTTGAAATATATCATTCCATGCCTTCCTTGCATTTAGAGTTTGTGTTGAGAAATCTGCTACTGTCCTGATGCATTTGCCTTTATCTGTCACTTGCCACTTCTCTTTTGCAGATTTCACTGTTTTTCTTTGTTCTGTATATTTCATGTTTTATTAAATTAATTAACTAAATAATCAATTTATTTATTTTGTGGTACCATGGTTTGCTCTCTGGGTTTCCTGCTTGCTATGCTGGTGTTCTAACACTTGACCCATGCCACCAGCCCTGCTTTTGTGAGGTATTTTTCAGACAGTGTCTCCTAAACTGTTTTTCCAGGCTGGCTTTGAACCACATTCTTCCTGATCTCTGCTTCTGGAGTAGCTAGGATTACAGGCATTAGCCAACTGTGCCCAGCTCATTGTTTAATTATCATATTCTGCTGGTTTCTTTTCTGATCCTGTCAGTTTGGTGTTCTGAAAGATTCCTGTACCTGAACATCCCTTCCTTTCTTGAGATTGAGGAAATTTTCTACTTTGTGTTATTGAATAAGTTATCTAATAGTTGGGTAGCTCAGCATGGCAGCTGCTGTCAGAGACACTTGCCACTGAAATCTCTTAGATTGGGTTGTGGTTGGCAGCAGTGCCCCACTGGTTCTAAGGCTCTACACTTTGTTGAGTGCAGAATTATATTCAGATGGGTCCACTGTTTGCATTCCTCTCACCAACCTGTCTGCCTTGTTACAGATCATGTACTGGACACTCCATAACATCTGCATTTGTGCCACAGTGGCCTTTCCATCCTGGTATGTCCACTGTGGATTCTTTGTCACGGGTCATATTCTAGACCCTGGGCTGTGCCCTGGGTTTCTATTTCTCAGGCCACACTCTGGATGGTTTCTTTGTTCTGAGCCACACTCTGTGTTTGTCTCAGGCTTTGTGACATAAGTTCTCTGCTCCAAAACTCTTACCTATCATATATCTTGAAAGATTCAGGAAGAAAAGTGAATTAAACTACCTTTTTTGTAATAATAATCTATAAGAACACATGGGTCAATAAGCCTAATTATAGAAGAGTTAAATGTAAATTACACAGATGATAGAATGAAACAGATTACTGTCCATAAATTTTCTTTTAATCCTGAGGCAGAGGAGAGTTAGGCCTTGTTTGGAAAGAACTTTAGGTAACTTTTTGAATAACAGTTTTATACAATAACTTTATAAAAGTACTTTAGAAATCATCCTAAAGTTGTCTAAACACACACATACACAGATGTTTTGACATAGGCATGCCAAAAATGTCAAGTATATGTATGCATGTATGAGCTAAAGAAAAAAAAAAAGTAAAAATTCATTGGCTACAATTAGTTGGAGAAAAAGACACACAAAATGATTACATTAATTCAGAGTGCAATCTTAAACAAAACTTTTTGGTCATTTTTAGTACACATCCAGAAAGATTTTTAAGTAGTTTATAACAGATCTTTGACATAAATCACCTATTTTTTGTCCAATCCTAACAGATTAATGTAGCACAACCATATAAATTTAGAGATGTTCACTCACAAGTTAGTTATAATTATCCTGGATGATGGCAAGATGGCATTGCTCGTGAGTTTCTTATCCCTAGGAAGTGGCAAGATGGTGTTGAACATGTGGTGGCAGCATTTTCTGTCTCCACATGGTCTCTCCAAAAGCTCTCTCATATGGAACACAAAGACATGTTACATGAAATCTACAGGCTCAAAAAAACATCACACCCCTGAGAGTCAGGTGTTATTGCCCATATCAGTTAGTCATACAGATCAGGAGGATCAAAGTGCTCCTAGTGTTTAAGGATACAGCCAAATGAATACATTGGCTTCTCCTAGGCTGGCTGGTGGAGAGAGGGAAAGGGAAGTTGAAATCTACCCTTTAAGTGTAAACCTAACAAAAGATGTGAAAGACCTCTACAAGGAAAACTATACACTTCTGAAGAAAGAGATTGAGGAAGACTATAGAAAGTGGAGAGATCTCCCATGCTCATGGATTGGTAGAATCAACATAGTAAAAATGTTTATACTCCCAAAAGTAATCTACATGTTTAATGCAATTCCCATCAAAATTCCAATGACATTCATTAAAGAGGTTGAAAAATCTACTGTGAAATTTATATGGAAACACAAGAGGCCACAAATAGCCAAGGCAATATTCAGTCAAAAGAACACTGTTGGAGGTATCACGATATGTGACATCAAACTATATTACAAAGCAATAACAATAAAAACAGCATGGTACTGGCACAAAAACAGACATGAAGACCAGTGGAACAGAATAGAAGATCCAGATATGAAGCCAAACAACTATAACCAACTTATCTTTGACAAAGGAACTAAAAATATAAAAATATACGATGGAGAAATAGCAGCCTCTTCAACAAATCTGCTGTGAAAACTGGTTAGCAGTCTGCAAAAAACTGAAACTAGATCCATGTATATCACCCTATACCAAGATTAACTCAAAATGGATCAAGGATCTTAATATCAGACCACAAACTCTTAAGTTCATACAGGAAAGAGTAGGAAATACTCTGGAGTTAGTAGGTATAGGTAAGAACTTTCTCAACGAAACCCCAGCAGCACAGCAACTAAGAGATAGCATAGATAAATGGGACCTCATAAAACTAAAAAGCTTCTGTTCATCAAAAGAAATGGTCTCTAAACTGAAGAGAACACCCACAGAGTGGGAGAAAATATTTGCCAACTATACATCAGACAAAGGACTGATAACCAGAATATATAGGGAACTTAAAAAACTAAATTCTCCCAAAACTAATGAACCAATAAAGAAATGGGCAAGTGAACTAAACAGAACTTTCTCAAAAGAAGAAAGTCAAATGGCCAGAAAACACATGAAAAAACGCTCACCATCTAGCAATGAAGGAAATGCAAATTAAAACCACACTAAGATTCCACCTCACCCCTGTTAAAATAGCCATCATCAGCAACACCACCAACAACAGGTGTTGGTGAGGATGCGGGGAAAAAGGAACCCTCTTACACTGTTGGTGGGAATGTAGACTAGTACAACCACTCTGGAAAAAAATTTGGAGGCTACTTAAAAAGCTGGACATCGATCTACCATTTGATCCAGCAATACCACTCTTGGGGATATACCCAAAAGACTGTTACTCCAGAGGCACCTGCACATCCATGTTTATTGCGGCACTATTCACAATAGCCAAGTTATGGAAACAGCCAAGATGCCCCACCACTGACGAATGGATTAAGAAAATGTGGTATCTATACACAATGGAATTTTATGCAGCCATGAAGAAGAATGAAATGTTATCATTCGCTGGTAAATGGATGGAATTGGAGAACATCATTCTGAGTGAGGTTAGCCTGGCTCAAAAGACCAAAAATCGTATGTTCTCCCTCATATGTGGACATTAGATCAAGGGTAAACACAACAAGGGGATTGGACTATGAGCACATGATAAAAGCGAGAGCACACAAGGGAGGGGTGAGGATAGGTAAGACACCTAAAAAACTAGCTAGCATTTGTTGCCCTTAACGCAGAGAAACTAAAGCAGATACCTTAAAGCAACTGAGGCCAATAGGAAAAGGGGACCAGGAACTAGAGAAAAGGTGAGATCAAAAAGAATTAACCTAGAAGGTAACACCCACGCACAGGAAATGAATGTGAGTCAACTCCCTGTATAGCTATCCTTATCTCAACCAGCAAAAACTCTTGTTCCTTCCTATTATTGCTTATACTCTCTCTACAACAAAATTAGAAATAAGGGCAAAATAGTTTCTGCTGGGTATTGGGGAGTGGGGGAGAGGGCAGGGGTGGAGTGGGTGGTAAGGGAGGGGGTGGGGGCAGGGGGGAGAAATGAACCAAGCCTTGTATGCACATATGAATAATAAAAGAAAAATGAAAATCAAACAAAAAATAATAATAATGCGGAAAAAAAAATCTACCCTTTAAGAGAGAGCAAAAGCTTCTTGGATCTATGAGGCATCCTTTCTTTACATACCAATAAAGTTTCTGAAACAGGTCCTTTTGACCTGGTTCCATCAGATGTCTCTAAGGTGAATGAGCAGCAGGGGCCTGACTTCAAGTCATCCTGTTTTCCTAAAGGCCCACCTCTCTACCCCTTTCATGGGGCTCCTGAATGGGATGCTGATCCTGAATTCTATCCTAATGAAGAGACCAAATAATTGAGTCAAACTAAGGTGGGATTTGAGTTCATGTTCTTAAACATGTTAGATAGGTTTCTCCCATTTGAGCCACTCTGGCAGTCCTTGTTAGCTTCACTAAAGAAAGTAGACTTAGAGACCATTTTTAGAATCTGGCAAGTAATCCCATTAATCCAATCAGTGAAGGGTGCCAACTTCTCACTTGCAGGCCAGGGGCATGTATCCCTGGGACAAGGTGAAGTGACCTTGGGGTGAGTGCTTCCGTGACCTCTGCAGGTCATGGGGACAAGGAGAGCACAATTGATAGTCAGAATGGGGTGCCCAGGGCAAACAGCAGCATGGCAGGCAAGAGAACAATGCATGGGACAATGGAGAAATAGTGTGGACACTAGGCAGCCACAGGAAAAAGGTTTCCTGCCTGAGGCCTGGGGGCTGTGGCCACCACAGTTGGTTCCTTTTGTTTCCCTGGGCACTAGAATTGGTGGTGATGGTGGAGCAGAGGACAGGAAGCCAGGCAAAATGGGTGGTAGGTCTTGTGGTGTTTTTCTTCCTCCTCTGCTTGCTGGCCAGGTGGATGCTGTCAGCCTGGTAGTTTGTGTGAGTGGCTCCTGACAGTAGAGGTGCCTAGGCTTTTGGCCTGTGCTGACCATCAGTGTGGGCTCCTGGTCCTGTGTTAAGAGGCAGGGCTAAAGGGCCTGTGGGCAGGTGCTGCAGGCTCATCCCTTGTGGTTGCAAGCCTCCTAGCCTCCAAGCCCTTCATGTTCCTACCACAGGTGGCAGTGGCACTCTTTGTGCTGCTCCCTCCTCCCGCTGGCTTTGGTGCTGCAATCCTTTCAACAGGAGGCTGCTGGGCAGAGTCTGAGGCCAGGCATGAGAATGTGGACCAGTGAGCACTGCTGCATGCATGGTGCAAGATGGGGTAGGGACAAGCGAGGAGGGAGAAAAGCATTGTTGTTTTAAGGTAGTCTTAATCTTGGGTCATGTGCCACCCAAGGTGGGACCCTGCTATGGGACCCACGTGCTTGTGGTTATCCTGGACCCAGGTGCAGGGCGAGATTCTCCTGCACCATGGACCCCTCTACTCCACCCATGGACTTTGGAGACAGTCCAGAGTCTAGTCCACAAAGCTAGGTCCTGTGAACCTGGTGTCTCCCAGCTGCATTTCCTGAGGGCAGATCTCAGCCTGTTTCCCTGGATGTGGAGAAAGAAGAAAAGAAAAAAGAGCAGAAATGAACTTCTGAAGTGCAGGGTCTGGGGGCTCTCTGTTTCTCCTGGCTGGTTTCACCTCATGCTGCCTCTACTTTTTTCAGCACCTTCCCTCTTTTGCACAATACTTAAGACTACCCTCCAAGATGACCCATGGGCTCCTACAACATTTTAATAAGCAACCTAGAGAAGATCCCTCTCCTCATTAGATAATTCAGCTCCTTGCTCAGTTACAGCCTTCAGACAGGCTGCCCTGTCATCATATCACTCAGCCTGCTCTGCCAGTTTGACCTTTGCACCAATTCTTTTTTGTCCATGACAGAATGTGCTGTGTCTGGTCTGGGCAGCAGCAGTGAGGCCGAGAATCTGTCAAAACATTTCCTAAGGGAAGAATTCCCTGGGTTTGGGAAGAATGAACAAGGAATAATTTCATGTGATTTTTTTCCTGATGAATCACAGAAATATCCTTTCCATATCTATTCTTTCTTGTCATGGATTTTGTGTAGCCACAGTCACCAGTCCAGAGTTTCAAAGGAGATTCCAGGTGTTAGAACAAGATGAACTGCATAATGACTCAGGGTAATTGGATCAAAGACTGACCTTCTCCTGGGTCTTCATTCAAGATGGTCACTGTGGAAAAGGGTGCAGGCTGAGAGCTGGTCAGGGACATTAATTTCAGACTTCCTGCCTCGGAAGCTGGGAGAGTTTTCATAGGTGCTGTTTTTCAGTCAACAAATTTGTGATAGATTTTTTTCTAAAGACCAAAGAATCTAATGCAGCATTGTACATTGTGGAAATATGGTCCATGGGAAAAAAGTAGGAATATTCTTGTGTTTCCTTTGTTAAAAAGAAATATCTTTCTTCTAAGTATATGTGACTCCTCTAAACATGATAAGAAACAGGTGTGTTTATCTTCCTGGCTTGTTTTGATTCTTAAAATCCTATTCTTCATCTGCCTAATTTGAATAAGCAGTGCCAAATTAACTGAATGAAAACAGTTTGCGTTCTTTGGTTGTCACAAAGCAAAATTGTAATGTTTATGAAAGGTCTAAAGGATGTGAGAATGTGTTAGAAACTGCCTTGAGCAGATTTACTTGTCTTTCATATTCTTGGCCTCAAAAATTATGAATTTCTCCAAATCATGTACATTCTTATATTATGGTGAAATATGAATCCAATTATAACAATAAATTTTATACATGAAATAATGATTTCACAAAATTATTCTAAGCCAAGAAGATCATATTTGTTAAATGGAAAAATTAAAATAAATATTTGTTAATAATATTTCTGGGTGAGTGCTAATGTTTCAAGGTCAGTAAAGTAATTTGTTTGGATATAAAATTCTGAGTTATTGGGCTTGGAACCTTGGTTCAAGTGGTTGTTGAGTGTCTGCCTAGCAAGACTGAGGCTCTTAGTTCAAACCCCAGTACCATCAAAAAAGTAAAAATAATGAGTTATAAATTTTTTCCAGTTGATTAGTAATGCTTTAGTTTCATTTCATTTCATTTTATGTTTTTGAGAAAGGTTGTTGTTATGTGGCTCAGATTGGCCCTAAACTCATGATCGTCGTCCTTTAGCTTCTTGAGTGCTGGAATTACAGAACCTCCTTCACCTGGCTTTGATACTTTAATTTTTTTCAGTTTCCTGTACTTGGCACATAATGCAGTTTCTGATTTATTTCTTTTTTCTATTAGTTATTCTTTATTTTAGTTTTGAATTATTATACATTAATAATGCAAAGGGATCTCAGTGTGATAATACCATAAATGTGTGCAGTGTTCCTTAACAAGGTCACCCTTTCCCTTATATTCCCATTACCTCTTCCCCACTTTTTCGAGTAGTGTTTGGTGGGTTTCATTATGGTGTCTTTGTATGTATATATGCAGCTTACTTCCATCCTCCTAAACCCTCAGTATCTTTTCCTTTACCCCTATAATTTTTTTAGGGGGGGCAGTTGTGGGTTTTAACTCAGGGCCTCATGCTTGCTAAGCAGGTGCTTTTCTATGTAAGTCATTTTGTCAGCCTTATAATTTATTTCTTAAATACGCTTTTGTAAATTCAAACTCTTCAGGTATTTCTGTTGTTTATGATTCACACTCAAAATATCTTTTTGTTTTAGGTGATTAGAATCTCTAACTTTGTGGTCCATTGGCACTTGAAAAATTATTCATATTGTTTCTTGAGGACTTAGAGTGGTTATGACCTCCTCCAGAAAGGCTTTCCATATCAGTAAGGAAGGCCATCTCAGACAAACGTCAAGGTTGGTGAGCTACAGCCTGCTCTAGATGATGTGGTCCAGAGTTCACATCCTTGGCAGTGTTCATCAGAAATATTTCCCAAGGAAATATTTTTCCCCTCTCCATTTCTTACTTTACTTAAAAGGCCTCTCTTCAATTCTAACAGTTGTGGGAAGGATAGTTTCTAGCTACTCTGGTTCACAGTTGCTTTGATATTAGAGGCTTTCCGATGCCAGCCTTAAATCAGAATCCCACAGGAATTCTCCACAGACTGAATTCTGTGGCCGTCTGTGGCTCTGGCCCATGCATAGGTGGACACTGGAGGTAAGTGTTTGCAGGGTTCTTCAAAAGCTTCAAGATAAGAGTGGCTTTGGACTTGGGCAAAAGTCACAGATGATAAAAAACTTGTCCCAAAACTTGTCACTTTGTCTTTCCAACTTAAGCCATTTTCTCCCTCCCTTCTTTATGCTTTCATAATTCCTAAGCATAAAGACCAAGCAGAATCTTTATCTATGTTATTTCTTTCTTTCTTTTTTTTTTTTTTGCAGGACTGGAGTTTGAACTCAGGGACTAAACCTTGAGCCACTATACCAGCCCTTTTTTGTGATGGTTTTTTTCTGAGATAGGTGTTTTGGCAAACTGTTTTCCCAGGCTGCCTTCAAACTAGGATCCTCCTGATCTCTGCCTCTCTGAGTAGCTAGGATTACATGCATAAATCACCTGCCCCTGGCTATTTTTATTGTTTTGATTCATACTCAAATTATCTTTTTGTTCTTCCTTCCCTTTCTTTATCTTTCCTCCTTTTCTACCCCCCTCTCTCGTCCTTCCTGCCTTGTTTACTTCTTCCCTTCCTTCCTGCCTCCTTACTTTATTTTTTTCTTTCTGGCCTGTGTTGTTGTTTTCTAGCATTTTTTTGTTTTACTAGTATTGTCTGAGGTAGTTCACCTATCATTTCTGTAAAACTCAAACAATTTAAATATATTTCTGATTTAAAACTAAAACTTTTTCTTAAAGAATCTAGTGGTTTCTGGTTTAGAGCTTCTAATTGAGCTGAGAGTTTCTGACTTCTATGTCTTTTCTTGTTGCACAATTAACCATTCTGTGACTGTATTTTTGGCTCTTGGTTTATATCAGGTACTTTCACAACCCAGTATCAGGCAGTTTGCTTATTTTATGATTACTTTTTATAGACCCCCAGAATTTATAAAAGAGGACTTTGCAGTGAGAACTGAGCTGCATGAGGCAAGCAGGGGGAGCAAGATGGTGTCACAGACCCAAGTCCTCATGTCCCTGCTGATTTGGGTCTTTGTTGAGAAATTTTAAAATGTCACAGTCTCATCATAATAATATTCTTTGTAGAGATAAAAATTAAAAGAGGTACTTGGATATAATGATGATTTCCCATATGAACCCAATAGTCATTAGAAATGACACTTTAAATGACATATTTCAATGTTTGTATTATAAAGTCACTGTGTGTTTGTACTTATGATCATTATCCATTCCTGATTGCAGGTATCTCTGGGAATATCATGGTGAGTCAGTCTCCAGGCTCCTTGGTTGGGTCTGCAAGAGAAAGGATCACTATGAACTTTAAGTTCAGCCAGCCTTTTATGGAACAAGGACAATAATCACTACTTGGCCTGGTATCAGTAGAAATAATGACAGCCTTCTAAACTTCTCATCTACTGGGCATCTATCCAGGCATCTGGGGTTCCTGACCCCTGCAGTGGCAGTGGACAGATTTCACTCTCACCAACAGCAGCCTCCAAGCTGAAGATACAGCAGATTACTACTGTTAGCAGAGTTACAGTGCTTCTCACACAGTGCTTCAACCTTGAACATAAACTTCCTCTCAGATACTCATCAGTTTCTTGTACCCCACCTCCTGCTGGCACACTACCTTTATCCGCAGATAGCCTGTGATGAGAAAACTTGCAGTGCTCAACAGAAAATGAAGGGGCTCAGTATCTCTTATCCTTTGAAACAGAGATATCTACAGTTAAATGCAGTGGGGAAATTCTATATTGGTTTTCTAATTCATCTGTAACAATTTACCACAGACTCTGTGGCTTGGAGATGAGAAATCAATCATTTTACAGTTCTAGGGTCAGAAGTCCAACACAGGACTCATTGGAAGGCAGCTTTCCCAATTGGAGGCTCTGAGAGAGAAATATGTCTCTCATCTTCTAGAGTTCAAGGCCACATATAATTGTTTGAGAACTCTGTAGAATCTTCAGTCTTTGTCCTGAGACTTAGTCCTTTGTGATTTTTTGTGTGCCCTTATCTATGGATGTACAGATATGTCCACATGTGCAGACATGTCAGGTATTTCCCAGCAACAAGCATGTGGTGGCGTGAACTGTGCCAACTGTGTCTTCTGTGGTAAACACCCCTGGCAAGCAACTTACATGATGAAAGGTTAATTTTCTCTCACAATTTCAGAGGTTTCCCTCTATGGTCATCTAGCTACATTGCTTTTATGCCTGCAGCAAGATAGAAGTATCATGGTGGAAGTAGGTGGCTGAGGAAAGCTGCTCACTCCATTGCTGCTGGGAAGCCGAGAGAGACAGGAAAGAGCAGGGACAGTACAGCTTTCCAAATGCTCGGTATTAGAATGCACCACAACCAAGCAGCCTCTCTCCTGATTTCTAGTACCTCCTCAAGACGCCATCAAGTTATGAACATGTCAGTAGATTATGACATCCATTCAGTCAGAGCTCTCATGATCCATTCAACTCCCAGTGATTGCATTTACCAGGTGGAGACCAAGACTTCAACACATAAGTTCTTTGGAGGACAATTCATATCCAAATCATAGCATCAAGTAAATGTCTAATAGGATGACACACAGAAATGTATCTATACAAAGGATACATGTAGAATTTCAACAACAGGAATAGTCAATGTAGATTTTCAAAGAAATGAAAACCATCCCACTATTTCTTAGAATACAATTATAATTTGAAATATTTAATGTTGCTGCACATCAAAGGGAGCATGTGTTTGGCATCTGAAATATCTGGGGCCCAGAATTTTTCAGATGTGTTTGAGATATTGTCATCTCTCTCTTGTCCAAGACAGAACACCTTGCCCAGAGTTCCTTGAATTGAAGAGGAACTAACCATGAAGACAGAATGGACAGACCATGACCTTCATTAATTCTGATCTATTGGGGCTGGACATGGTTGCACATGCCTGTCATTCTAGCTAGGCAGGAGAAGTAGATAAGTAGATCATGGTCCAGGTCAGCCTAATTGAAAACATAAGACCCTATCAAAAACAACTAAAATAAAAATTGTACCTGTAATCCCACTCCTGGGGATATATCCAAAAGAACGTGACACAGGTCACTCCAGAGGCACCTGCACACCCATGTTTATTGAAGCACTATTCACAATAGCCAAGTTATGGAAACAACCAAGATGGCCCACTACTGGTGAATGAATGAAGAAAATGTGGTATTTATACACAATGGAATTGTACTCAGCCATGAAGAAGAATGAAATCTTATCATTTGCAGGTAAATGGATGGAACTGGAGAACATCATCCTGAGCAAGGTTAGCCAGGTCAGAAGACCAAAAATCATATGTTCTCCCTCATATGTGGACTTTAGATCTAGGGCAAATGAAGCAATGGTGTTGGACTTGGTTCACATGAGAAGGGAAGAGCATATAGGGGAGGGATGGGGATAGGTAGTAAACCCAAAACATGAAAGTGTTTGATGTCCCCACTGCAGAGGAGGTAATACAGAAACCTTAAAGTGACAGAGGTCAATATGAGAAGGGATCAGGAACTAGTGTACAGATCAGATAGAGATGAATCAACTTCGGTTGTAATACATTTGTACAGGGAAGCAATGCAAGGAATCTCTCTGTATAGCTACCCTTAACTCAATTAGCAAAAACGCTTTGTCTTTCTTATTATGTTTATGTCTTCTTTTCAACAAAATTAGAGATAAGGGCAGAACAGGTTCTTCCTGGATGCGAGGGGGGAGGGAGAAGACGGTGGGGGGTGACAAGGGGGAGAAATGATGCAAACAGTGTATGCACATGTGAATAAATGAATAAAAGAAAATGTGGATGGTGTGGCTCAAGTAGTAGAGTGTCTGCTTAGCAAATGTGTGACCTTGAGTTTAAAGCCCAATATGGCCAAGATAAGTCAATCTGTTCCTTTTTGTTTGTCTGTCTATGTATCTGTCTATCTATTTTTTGGTCAGTATAGGCATTTGAACTCAGGGTCTTACTTGCTAGACAAGAGATCTTCCATTTAAGTCACACCCCAAGTACATTTTACTACATGTACTTTTTAGACAGGATCTCATACTTTTACCTGGGGCTGGCTTTAGATGGCAAAATTTCTATCTCTTCCTTTTGCATAGCTGAAATTACAGGCATGGGGCACACTATGCGCTTGTTCTTTATGACAGGCTGTCACTAACTTCTTGCACATGTTGCCCTCAAGCCACAGTCCTCCTATCTATGGTTCTGAAGAAGTTGGCATTATGGGCAAGGGCCACCACCCTGGCTCTTGATATGCATTTTTGTTGAACAGTGTTCAACATTGATTGTTGGTTATAGACACAAGTTAGGAAAATGTCTGTGGCAGAAAAAGGGCAGAGCTTCACCACATTGCAGCCCAAGTCAGACATTTTAGCATCATCTTGGTCATGAGCTAAGTGGGAGATTATTTCTATTTAGATTTCTGTTTCTCCAATTAACATGTAAGAGATTGATATCTCTACCAGTTTTGTAGTGCCAGGTAACAGATACCCATCCATTAAAAAACTCACCAGCTTAGAGGCCTCTACCTCAGAAATCTAGGAATGGGATGGCTGGGGTGTCTGGGTCTTTCACAGTTAACATTGAGAAGTGGTTGGCAGAACTTAACGTGAAGCTCAGGGTGTTCTTCCAAGATCAAGCAGTTGTGGCAAATTTGGTTTCTGGTAGTTGTAAGGCTAAGGACTCATTTCCTTTATGGATGTGAACTCTTAGCTCCTGAAAGCTGCACATTCCCTCCAATAGAGCTCCCTCTATCTCCAAAACCAGCATTAGAGCATCTCCCTTCCCCCATAATCCTTTTCATGCCTTGAATCATTTCAATTTCTCTTTCTTTGACTCTAGATTCAGATTTTTAAGGGCTCTGTGATTAGGTCATGTCTACTCAGGAAATCTCCCCTTCTTAAAGTCACCTTATTTTATTATATCTGTAAAATTCCTTTACTAAGAAACTGAATTTTTATTTGACTGAATACCTTGCAGAAAGTGTGTTGATTCCAGGGTTAGCAAAATGAGCACTCTAAGTATATAATACTATTTTTATTTTACCAAGTAATGATTGGGTCTTGTATTGAACAGGGTGATGTTCAGAGGTTTTAATTTTGGTGTCATTAAGTGTTTTCAGAGGTGAAAGAGCTAATGGTCCAACTGGTGCAGGAATGATGATGGCTTCTACACTTTTCTCTTAGGCAAAACATGCACTAAAAAGTACTCAGTAAGAACTTGAACTAATTCCTACTGATTCTCCACATGCTCTTATTGTACTTAGCAGAAAGCTCAAATATCCTAGCAGATCTCCTAGCATCAAGCCTGTGCCTGCCTCCAACGTTTCTTCAACAGGGCCAGTTCTCTGTCTTCCAGGGCCTGTGCATTTCTAGAGGGCTCTTCCCTGAGCTTTGCATGCCCAAATCTCTTCTTTCAAGCATGAATGGCTGCATTTGACCCCAGAAAGCCATTAATATTAGAGAATAGAAAGTTAAATTGTGAAGACAGTAGAGATGAGAATGTACGTGAATATAAACAGACCTCTGTGCAGAGTTCTTCTCATGTGCACAACACTTCTCAATGTTAACGAACACCTAGAAATTGTACACAGGCAAGAGTGAGAAGACCATAGGCCAGATGATGTGGTGGAGGGTGACTGTGATTGTAAATTTCATCTAAAATGCGGAGGACAGGAATGTCTTGTTGAGGAACAGACAATTGAGTTAGTGAACCAGACAGCAGAGTTCTATAACGTGCAGAACAGCTTGTGTGCTGTATGTGGCAGCCGATGAGGGCAGCTGGGTGAGAGGGTGGAGTCAAATGATGGGAATCAAGTCTGATGAACTAAGCAAATGATCTTGCACAGACATATTCTATGTGACCTTGTATCCTATGTGTAGAATGAAAATCGTAGGGCAGTTGGGGCATCAGCCTCTGAATTGCTCTATTACAGAAATACTGGAAGAAGACCATGCTAGTTAATGCACTAGAGCACAGGTTTGCAGGGAAAACATTCCAGACACTTTTCAAGAGAAAGTGTGATGAGCCATCTCCCTGGAATTTTTAGTGCAAGAGGGCCATCAGCAGATGGCAGCAAGTGTCTACTTTTGTTTTTTTTTCCAAAAGTAATATTCCAGATCTTCCACTTGCTCAGAGAGACTTGTGATCCTACAAATAAATGTGTATGCGGCATGTAGTAATAACTAGCACAAAAAGTAAATTTTCTGTTCATTAACTTTTTAAATTTTATACTTCAAATCTGAAAATGCATTTTAAAAGCACTGCCTTGGCTCTGGTTCAATCTTATCTCAGTGGCTAGTACTTCTCAGTGTCTGTACTTATTACTCCTCATTTGTTTGGCTTGAATATATTGGGTTACCTGTTTGTGCCCAGTCTGCCATCATCTGTTTACACTCATTTCCTAGTGATCTTACCCCATACCCCAGATTTGTGCCTACAATTCAGAGCACTTGTGTGAATTTCAGAATCTCACATAAACATCTACCTTAGCACATTGGCAATTGGAGATCTGGGAGCATCTCCTAATTCTATTGTGATCTTCCTGAAGTTCTGATTTCCATTTGCATTCCAAATTTGCTTTCCCCTGAGCTTCTCCTTCTCAGAAGACATCATTTCAATTCTCTGGTTTCTCTGTCCTAAACAAGTGTAGCAGTCATTCTCCGATATTCCATTTCTCTCACACCTTGCATCCAATATGTCAGCATTGTTTACTTCTTCTGCCTTTGAAATATGATGAGATTCTGAGTGTCTTTCAGCACAGCCACCGTGAGTCAAGAGTTCTGAGCAGGGAGATATAGCAGTCAAGGATACAATAATGAAAGGAGGTTAAAAAGGGTCTTTAAAAATTTATTTTGTAAGCTCTCCCAAAGCCCCCACGTAATTTGATAGGTATAAAGTATCCCTATGATGAAACTCTTTACTTTCTGTCTTCCCACTCTGCAATTTGTGGGTAGTGGTGATCCCAGAGAATTTTCAGAATAAGGAATAAGTTTTCTTTTCTTTTGTCATTTTTTGGTGTCACTAGGGTTCAAACTCAGGGACTCACGCTTACTGGGGAGGTGCTCTATTACTTAAGCCATTTCACCAGCCCTGTTTTATGTTGGGTATTTTTGAGACAGGGTCTCAGGAACTATTTGTTGAGGCTGGCTTTGAACCACCATCCTCCTTATCTCTGCCTCTGGAGTAGTTAGGATTACAGGCATGAGCCTGGCTAGGAACATGTTTTCCCTATTCAGGGTTACATATGTCATGAGGATGAAATTGAAGTGGAGTCCATTGTTCTATCCTTGATCTATTAGATTGGAGACCTGCAGACAGCCAAGGTCCTTATGGAGCATAATACATAATAGACCTTGGAGAGTAATTCTGAAGAATAGAGGATCAACTTGGTCATATATTCATTGGTCAATTGCCATTAATCTGTGTGAGAAAATCTCTGAGAATGTTCCTGTGCACTTTCCATAGTACTTATATTAGTGAACTATGAAGTAGTTTCATCACTAAATTACACTATATTTAATTTGGATTATGTATTAGACAGGGATCTTTTTTAAAACTAACAGAAACCAGGCCTAAGAGATACAAGTAAAATGAAATTTATGAGAAATATGTTGGAAAAAATAATAATAGTTATACTGGGTAGTTCATTGTGCTTATCAGCTTTCTGTTATTGTAATAAAATACCTCAGACAGTCAAACTGTAAAGAGAAAAGGTTTACTTTTTGTTCATAGTTTTGGAGGTTCCAGTCCATGATCAACTGGCTTCTTTGCTTTTGGTTTGAAGTGAGGCAGGAACATGATGGAGCAAGCACATGGTGAAGCACATGTGCTCATCTCATGGTCAGGATACAAAAAGAGAGAGAAGTGAATGTGGGATCCCACAATCCCCTTTCAAGGGCCCTGCAACAAAGATCTATGCCCTCTCACTATGCCCTCACCTGTAAATATTTGCTCCTCTTCCCACTAGTTAAAGTGCTGGGGACCAGTCCTTTAACATAGGCCTTGGAGGACATTCCAGATACAAACAATAGCCTTCACAGAGACATTGGGAAGAGTGGAGAACCAGACTACAAGCTGTTGTGTTGGAAATGTGCCTTTATAAATAAATATAAATAATATAAATGTGCTTTTTAAGCTTTTGAAGTAGACCAGAGACGAGACCATGGGCTAGAGATTGAAGATTCCAGACGCTGCTGTAGACTTCCATGTTGTTTTTATTGCCACCATCAGAATGAGTTTCCCTTGTTGCTTTTCTCAAATTAGGCTGGGGTAAAGCCTTATTACTATAATTATAAGAAGGGACACCTGAGGTCTTGTAGCCTCACTGAATATCTTTTTTGGAGTGTTCCTTTATTGAGTGCTTCATAAAAACAGTGCTAAGTTAAAATTGATCCACACAGGTACAGAAGATACAAGTTATATCATTTTCTGTGAGCAAAAGACAGAATTTAAAAAATAAGCTTCCAACTGCTGAAATAGAAAGAGTGAGGAAGAGGAAGGTATTTATTCACTTCAGTTGCATCTTTGTGAACAAATGAGAAGCCCCATCTTCAAACAGCTAATGAAATAAATGTAGAGTCTTTCTAACAGTACATTTAGATAGGAAATATTGGGATTTCAACAGGTTTAAAAATTCTATATTCATTTTTTATAGGAAGTACTTCAACCATATTCACCTTCTTAACTTCTTTTACCCTTTCTTTATATGTGGCCTCCCCTTAGCATAACCTGCTTTTCATATTGCTTATATTTGTATTAGGTCTGTATTCCACATATGAGCGAAAACATGTGGCCTTTGGCTTTCTGAACCTGACTAACTTCACTTGTGATGTTGTTCTCTCGTTCCATTCATTTACCTGTACACGAAAAGTTTCATTCTTCTTCATGATTGAGTAAAATTCCTTTGCATATAAATACTAGGTTTTCTTCTTTTTGTCTTTTTTCCTTTTTATTTGACTGATTTTACATTTACTTTCATGTATGTACATTGTTTGTGCCACCTCCCCCTCTTTTCCGGGCAGAACATGTTCCACCCTCTTCTTCCCCAAATTTTGAAGAGAAAACATAAGAGATAATAAGAAAGACATATCATTTTTGCTAGTTTGAGATAAAGATAGCTTCACAAAGAGATTCCCAGAATTGCTTCCATGCACTTGTGTATTAACCCACATTGGTTCATCTCTGCCAGACCTCTTCACTACTTCCTGGTCCACTTATCTTAGTGGCCTCTGCCAATGATCTTGCACAGCATCTGGCTGTTTCCATAGGTTGGCTGCTGTGAATAATGCTGCAATAAACATGGGTGTTCAGGTGCCTTTTGTACCCTAACTCACATTCTTTTGGGTATATCCCAAAGAGTGGTATTGCTGGATCAAATGGCATTTCTGTTTTTAGGTTTTTGAGGAGACTCCATACTGTTTTCCATAGTGGTTGTCCTAATTTATAGTCTCACCACCAGTGTATGAGGTTCCTTTTTCCCCACATTTTTGCCAACATTTGTTGTTTGTGTTCTTGCTGATAGCCATTTAACAGGACATTTAGTCAGGTGGAATTTTAACATGGTTTTGATTTACATTTGAAAACATTCTCTGTTTTGTGATTGACTCTTTTTTTCCTTGCTGTGCTAGAGATACATTGTGGCATTTACAAATGTTCTACAATATATCAAGTATATCAATCACACTTTGGCAGCACATCTAGTAAAATTGGAATGATACGTCTTGTTCTGAGCCTATCTCTCTGGCTCATACTAAACAAATACCTTCAGATTATTAATATCTCTTTTCTCCAGACAAAGGAAGCCACTGGATGTTCCCTCAATAACTCCAATGAGAGATATGTTGCACCTGCAGTTTCTGACCTTGTCTTGACCATGCAAGTGAGATCAGCATGGCCCCAGAGCAAGGATGGCATGTAACTTTGTGAAACATTCCATGTTTTTTAAAAAAAATGTCTGAAGACATTTCTTAAAGGAAGAATTCTCTTGAGAACTTCAGAAGATGAACAAGGCATAATTTCATGTCATTTTTAAATGATCATAGAAAAATCCTCTCCATATCTTCTCCTTGCTATTGGTGTTGAAAAGCCATTCATAATTTCTGAGTTTAGAGTACATTTAATGTGTTAGAATAACAAGATAGAATGTATTCTTTCAATATCATAGGATAATTTGAATCTATGACTGATCTTCTCTTAGCCCTTCAACCAAGATGGTCACAGAGGAAAAGGTGTGGGTCAGAGCTGGGAAGGGATGTTAATTTCAGACTTCCTGTTTCCAAAACTGTGAAAGAAGTAATCTGTGTTGCTTTCAGCCAACACATTTTTTGGTCATGTTAGAATACCTTGAGAAATCTACTTCACAAACTGTACATTGTTGAAACTTGATTTGTGGGAGAATGAGTAAGCTTGGCATTTTATTACAATTTTCTTCTTTTTGATGACTATTAGGAACTAAATTTTATCCTGTGATGAGGACTAATGCCCAATGTGCCCAATGTGATGGTGTTTGGAGTTGGACCTTTTGGGAAATAATTAGGTTTCAGTGAAGTCCTTGTGTTGGGATTGATACCCTCACAAGAAACACTTCTTCAAAGTCCCCCCTTTCTGTCCTCCATGACAAGACAAGGCAAGAAGCTGAGTGTGTATCCTCAGGGAGCACCTTTACCAGAGCTTAGTCATGCTGGCCCCAACTCATGTTTTCTTTTATTATAAAAACAAGACTTTATTGAGACTATTTTATTCTCCACCAGTGTAATGTGAATAAGCAGTAGTTCATAAAATGAAAAAAAGGAGAGATTCCAAGATGGTGACTAGAGAGAGGAAGCAGAGAGCGTGCTTCCTAAAATAAAATCTTGGAGAGATACTGGAGATACACCTTACAGAAAAAACCACCAAGAAGAGGCAAAAGTTTGACTCCTCCACATCCCCAGCTCATGCAGAGCATTCCCACTCCACGTTAAACAGAGAAACCAGGAGGGCTCCTGTGCCACCAGACACCAGCTCCCAGACCACTTGAGAAGATGCAGACCACAGGGTGAGCTAAGCAGCATGCAGTTCTCCCACAGACAACCCTAGGCCAGATCAGCATAGCCCCCTGGACAGACCAACCCCCACCCAGGGGAAAAAAAAACTGAATAAACAAGAACAACAACAACAAAAAGACACGTAGCAAAGAGGGTGGGGTGCTCTGAGTGCAGAAGAGGGGGAGACAGGAAATCCCTCACAGAACTGTAAATAAACAAGCTGGCTGGAGAAGGCAGGAGTGGCGGCACCTGCCCAGCAACATTGGAGCGGGAAAGCTTGTCAAGGTGGTTGTGGGAGGAAAACTCCACAGGAGAGGGGGGAGGGGTTACTTCCCATGTGAACTGTAAATAAACACACCGGACAGAGAAGGCATGTGTAGCGCCACCTAACCCAGTGTGCTTGGAAAGGGGAAAGCTTGCAACAGTGCACAGGAGAACTCTAAATAAAGAAAGCCTGAGCGGCTAGGTGAGTGTTAACCTCACTCCTGAGACCTGCAATCAATAAAGCCTCCAGCAACAGGTGGCTGACAGTAGTGGGCAGGTGAGCCTCAGCCTCAGATAGACATTCACAAAGATGTCTCAAGACTCTTTTTTTTTCTTTCTTCCTTTGATGAGACAACAACAGAACTACACCTGCATGCTGAAAAACTTACTGAAACTGTATTGCATTTGAACTTGGGACACCTTGTGGTGTTTTGGTTTTTTTTTTCCCCTTTGATGAGACAACAACAGAACTATTTCTGAGACACCATCTCCAGGATAGGAGGCTGAGGGACTAGCACCAAAATTATTAAAATTGAAACTTTATCGCATTTGAACTTGGAGTTTTTTTTATTTTAATCATCTCTATGTCTCTCTAATGGCTTTTTAGTTTACTGTTGATTAGTACACTATCTCTCCCTGTTTTTGACACTGTTTTTTGTTTGTTTGTTTTGCTTTTTAACTTGTTTATTTGTTTTTCCCTTTTGCTTTACCTTCTTTGCTGTCCCTCTCCCCTCACCTTTCCATTCTAAATATCACCATTGTTATTATTACAAGCTAGAAAATACTTAATTGCACACAGTATGGGGATAGTAACAATACCAAGGGCAATGATGGGAAGACAGAAAAAACAGGGAAACCAGTTTCCCCACAGCAAAAAAATTAGTACAGGAACCAGAGGGAAATGAAGAAAACAGATACTCAGATTCAGACTCCAATAAAATGAAGATAAACTATGCCAAAGAACCAAATGAAGCCCACAAGAACAAACTGAAAGAAGAAATCCTACAAATAATTAATGAGAATTTTATAGAGATGTTACTGGATATGTTCAACAAAAATGTACAGGAGACACTCAAGAAATTCCAAGACAACAAAAATAGAGAATTTGAGAAAGCACAAGAAGAAATAAAAGAAGCCACAGGAACACTGTATAAACACCAAAGTGAAACAAAGAACACAATTAATAAAGAGATAAATGAACTCAGGATGAAAACAGACAACATTAAAGAGGAAGGGACTCAGGATATGGAAAACCTCAGAAAAAAGAATGAAACAGAATTGGCAAAACAAAATGGAAGGCCAATCCAGCAGAATAGAACAAGCTGAAGACAGAATCTCAGAACTCAAAGATGAAATGATAATTAAAGGAAAAACTGAAGAACCATTAGTTAAAGAACTCAAGACCTGTGAAAAGAAAATGCAAGAGCTCACTGACTCCATCAAAAGACCAAACCTGAGAATCATGGGCATTGAAGAAGGAGAAGAAGTGCAAGCAAAGGTAACGTGTAATATATTCAACAAAATAATTACAGAAAATTTCCCAAATCTAGAGAAATCTATACCCATACAGAGGCAAGAGGCCTCCAGAACACTGAACAGACTTGACCAAAATAGAATTAACCCATGGCATATTATCAGTTAAACAACAAATACAGAGAAGAATATTGAAGGCTGTAAGAGACAAAAAACAAATAACATACAAAGGTAAACTCATCAAAATCACAGCAGACTTCTCAACAGAAACATTAAAAGAAAGAAGAGCTTAGGGTGAGATTTTCCAGGCACTGAATGAAAATAACTTCAACTCTAGGATACTCTACCCAGCAAAACTATCATTCAAAATAGATGATAAGCAGAAACTAAAACAATCTGTGACACAAAGCCACCACTACAAAAGATTCTTCAAGGGATTCTGCACACAGGAAGAAAAGAAGGTAATGCAAAAGGGAAAAACAAATAAACAAACAAGTAAAAAAACAAGACAAACAAACAAACAACCCCCCCAAACCCAGAAACTCCCCCAAAAAACAAAGAAACAAAAAATAGTGTCAAAGCAATAAATAGGGAGAGAGAGTGTACTAATCAGCAGTAAGCTAAACATGCATTAGAGAGACACAGAGAGGTTTAAAAAAAAATTCCCAAGTTCAAATGTAATAAAGTTTCAGTCTTAATAATTTTTCAGCCTCCAAACCTGGAGATGGTGTCTTAGAAGTAGTTGTGTTGTTGTCTCATCAAAGGGGAAAAACAACAACAACAACAACAAAACACAATAAAGTAGCCCAAGTTCAAGTGCAATACAGTTTCAGTAAGTCTTTCAGCATGCAGGTATATTTCAGTTGTCTCATCAAAGGAAGAGAAAAAAAAAAGAAAAACGATATGGAGACAGTTCTGTGAATGTCTATCTGAGACTGTCGCTCACCTGCCCACTGCTATCAGCCAGCTGTTGCTGGAGGCTTTATTGATTGCAGATCTTGGGGATGAGCTTAACACTCACCTGGCCCCACAGGCTTTGTTTATTTAGAGTTCTCTAGTGCACAACCGCCACTGTTACAAGGTTTCACCTCTCCAAGCACACTGGGGGAGGTGGCGCTACACCCACTTTCTCCAGCTGTCATGTTACTTTACAGTTCATGTGGGAAGTGCCCCTTCCCTCCTCTCCAGTGGTGCTTTCCTCACACAGCCACTTTTACAAACTTTCCGCTCCAAGGTTGCTGGGCGGTGCTGCCACTCCTGCCTTCTCTGGCTGGCTTGTTTATTTACAGTTCTGTGAGGGCACTCCGCCTTCTTTGCTACGTGTGTTTTTTGTTGTTGTTTATTATTCAGTATTTTTTTTCTCTTTTTCCCTTGGTTGGGGTCAGTCTTGTCCAGGGGGTATGCTGATTTGGCCCAGGGTTGTCTGTGGGAGAACCATGTGCTGCTTAGCTCACCTGGTGATCTGTGTCTCTCGAGCCAGTAGGAAATGGTGTCTGGTGGCATGGGAGCCCTCTTGGTTTCTCCTATGCCATGGAGTGGGGATGCTATGCATGGGCTGAGTGTGTGGAGGAGTCAGAGTTTTGCCTCTTCTTGGTGGTTTTTCTTGTAAAGTGTATCCCCAGCATCTCTCCAAGATTGTATTTTAGGAAGCATGCTTTCTGCTTCTTCCCTCTAGTTGCCATCTTGGAATCTCTCCTGTAACACTTTAAAATCTATTTTACTTTTTTTAACTAGAAGCTATAACTGCACAAAATTATCTATTCAAAGCAAAATAAAAGGGGAGATCATTTTGATTAAATGGAAAATCAAAATTGTCAATAATATTCCTGATTCTTTTTTAAGTTTCAAGATCAGTTAAATAATTTGCTTTAGATAGGAAATACCCTATGTTGTCAATATCCAATTTTCTAATGATACTTTATGTTTTTTTATTATCCTGTACTTTGTACATAATAGCAAGCTTATAACTTACCTTTCAAATATGCTTTCATAATTCTGGAAACTGATGTGTGAGCAGTATCTTAGCTCTTTGTTTTTAATATTGTTTTTATTCACACTCAAATTATCTTTTTTGTTCTTAGATCTCTGCCTTAGTGATCTATTTGTCCTTGAAAAATTATTTATAAGATAAGGAGAAATTGACCAAAATGCATTGTAAATACTTTTAAAAATGTCAGAATGAATCCCCATAAATGATAATAAAAATCAATAAATAAGTAAAGAAAAATTATTTGCAAGGTCTTTGAGGAGTTAAAATGTTCACACCCTTCTTTAGAGAGGTTTCTCACATGGTCACCTTGTAAGTAAGGCTAAACCATTTTGAAGTTCACAGGTTCTGGAATGTGTTTCCAGGGTAAAAATCCTTGCAGTGTTGCTCTGTGGCCATTACTTGCCAAAGTAACCTTCTATCTTTCTTTTTTTTCTCTCTGTTTCCAAATTAATTTAGAGCAGCTTTTAGTTCCTATAGGTATGGTTTAGAAAGATTCCAGTTTCTCTTTGCTTCATAGTTACTTTGAGATTAGAGCCCCTTTGACCATAGGCTTAAATTACAGTCACAGGATTCTTCCCAGAGTGAATTCCAGGCCTGTCTTTGTCCATGCATATCCTAGAAACAGAGGCTCAAATGTTTGCAGTGTTTTTCATTGGTTTCATAGTAAGTGTGGCTTCAGAACTGTGACATTTTTTGGTCATAGATTAAAAAAAAGGACTCAAAGTTGTTACTTTCTTTTTGTCTTTTCCCTTTTTTTTGCCCTTTTGCTCCCTCTTCCTGGATCAGTGCACATTTTGCTTCTGTTTGTTCCTTCTGCTTCTGTTCTCTCCTTTCCTCTTCATTTTTCTTTATTTTGTTGTTGTTACTTTTCTACCATGCTTTATTATTTCATCAGTATTGTTGATGTGAGGTCCTTAGCCTACCATTTCTGTAAAACCCAACCTGTTTAGACATATTTTTTATTTTAAACTAAAGTTCTATCACCTCCTTTTTTGTGTCAGTTTTTTGAGACAGAGTCTCACTATGTATCCCAGGGTGGCCTCAACCAGGCTTAGCTTTAGTTTCCTCCCTCAGCCTCCTAAAGCCCTTTTTTAGATCATCTAGTGGTTTGTGGTTTAGAACTTCTAAGTTGACTGAGAGCTTCTAAGTAGAGTTCAATGTCTTTTCAAGTGACACAATTACCCTTTCTGTGATGATATTTTTGGCTCTTCATTTACATCAGGTACTTTTACTCAAGCATTTTACTTCCTTATTTTCTGATTGCTTTGCATAGCCCCTCAGGTCCAGTTCAGCTGCTCAGAATTTATAAACGTGGCCTTTGTAGTGAGAACTGGGTTGCATCAGGCAGGCAGGGGGAGCAAGATGGTGTCACAGACCCAGGTCCTCATGTCCCTGTTGCTCTGGGTGTCTGGTGAGAAACTTAATCAGTGCTTCAATTTCTTCAGAGTAATATCTTTGTCGAGTTGAAAAAATGTTTCTAAGATGCAATGGGAAATAATGACTGTCTTCAAAATGGACCAAATATTGTGCTGTGTTATAATGCCATTAGAAAATGCATTTAAATGCCACATTTCAGTGTGTATATGATAAAATCCATGTGTGTATATGTGTGTGATCATTGTACATTCCCAATTGCAGGTGCCTATGGGGACATCGTGATGACCCAGTCTCCAAGTTCCCTGGCTGCATCTGCAGGAGAGAGGGTCACCATCAACTGCAAGTCCAGTCAGAGCATTAGCAGCAATTTAGCCTGGCACCAGCAGAAACCAGGACAGCCTCCTAGAATGCTGATCTATGCAGCCTCTAACCGGGCATCTGGGGTCCCTGACCGCTTCAGTGGCAGTGGGTCTGGGACAGATTTCACTCTCACCATCAGCAGCCTCCAGGCTGAAGATGTGGCAGATTACTACTGTCTGCAGCATTATAGCTATCCACCCACAGTGATTCAGTCTTAATCAAAAACCTCCTCCCTATGCCATGGGTCAGTGATCCTTGCTGCACCAGCTACTTCCTCCTCACATGTGTGGTTCAAGTTGTGAACTGATTGCCTAGCAAGTGTGAGGCCTGTAGTTCAATCCCCAGTACTGCCGAATGTGAAAAATCTACTATGTGCTAATGAAATAAATTGAAGAAGACACAAATAAATGGAAAGATATCCCATGGTTTTGGGCTGGAAGAATTAACGTTGCTAAATGTACAGGCTTCCAAGAATAACATGCATATTCTATACAATACCTCTCAAAATGTCAAAGATATTTTCACAGAAATTGAAAAAGTTATTCTTTTTAAGGCATTTTTATTTGCATATGTTAGTTGTACAGGGAGTCCCATTGTGACATTTCCTTATATGCTTTCAATGTACCTCAGTTAGGTTAACCTCCACCATCATTGTCCTTCACACCCGTACCCTCTATTTAAAATGATTTTGACAGGTTTCAGTATTTCATCTTCATACACTGATACAAAGTACATTGACAATATTCACCAATCTTTACTCTCTCCGTTAGTCCTTCTCCTACTTCTAGAACCTTCCCCCAGTAGGATCTGTTTTACATTCCTGTCCCTCATTGTGTAAGTGTATGTTCATTGTTCAAAGGGGTTTAGTCATGGTATTTCACATGTGAATATTTGTACTTTAATTAATTTAATTCCCCCAATTACATTTCCTTATTCTCTCTATTCAACAGCTAGAAAAAGTAATTTTAAAATTCACATGGAACCACAAAATAATTCAAAGAGTCAAAGCAGTATTGAGAAGCAAGATGAAAGCTGAGGGCATCACACTACCAGTTTCTAAGTTACTGTACAGAGGTGTAGTAATCAAAACAGCATGATGCTGACATACAAAGAGTATGTAGACCAATGGAACTTAATGTAGAATCTAGAAATGAACTCACACATTCATGGTCTACTAATTTTTGAAAAGTGCACTAGGAAGAGGCAATGGAAAAGGATTAATATCTTCAGTAAATGGTGCTGTGAAAAGTGAATTTCCACATCAAAAGAATGATATTAGACCTTTGTGTGATACCATACAGATTGTGGAGAAAATTCTTACGTGTGAGACCAGGAGTCATAAAACATAAGGAGCATTGCCTTGGCATTAGTCTTGTCAATGATGTTTTGAATATCACACTAAAAGTGAAGGCTACAAAATCAAATGTAAATAAATGGAATTCTATCAAACTAAAATATTATGTACAGCAGAGGAAACAATAAACACAATTAAGAAGCAACCCAAAGATTGGGAGAAAATATCCCAAACCATATATTGGTAAGTGGTTAATATCCCAAATTAAAAAGAACTAAAGTAATTTAACAGCAGAAAAATAAATACCCTGATTAAAAACAAATGGGCAAATGACCTGAATAAACATGTCTCCAGAGAAATTATATGAATGACCCTCACATATATGAAAAAGTGGCCAACTTCATTAATCAGAAGGGAAATGCAAATCAAATCACTTTGAGATACCTCCTTACACTTTTTAGGGTGGATTTCATAAAAAAGACAAGAGGTATCAAGTGCTGGTAAGGGAGTGGAGAAAAAAAGTCTTGTACACTTTTGTTAGAAGGGTAGCTTGGTGCTGCCATCATGGTAAGGATTATGGACCTTCCTATGGAAATGAAAAAGAGAACTTTCAGATGACCCAAGAATTCTTCTTCTGGGTATATACCCAAATGAAATGAAATCACCAGTTCGTAAATAGAATAACACTTCCACAATCGTAGGTAAGACATGAAAATAACTAAAGTGTCCATTGATGGATGAAAAAAATATAGTAGCTATGATATCTCTCTCCATATATTCATATACATATACTTACATAATGGAATATTATTTAGCCTTAAAAACATCAGTGAGTGAATAAGCGGATTAGGCAATGGGGACATGCATGTCAAGTAATACAAAGTTATAGATACGTGGGATGAATGAGTCTAGAGGTTTAGTGTAAAACTATAGAGAACTATAGTTAATGATATTTACTGGATTTGCTATTTTTGCTAAAAGACCAGATTTTTAGTAGTCTTACAAGAACACATAAAATGGGTAACTATTCAAGATGGTAGATATGCTTCTTATTTGAAAATAATATCATTGTCATGTCAAAATATATCAAAACAGGTTGCATGCCTTAAGTATATGATATAAGAACAAATATTTAAAAGCTAACCCCAAAATGTGTCAGTAAATATAAAACACATAACTTTTAAAGTGCTATGGTTAGCAGGGTTACAAGGAGGGATAAACAATGGGGCACATTTTCACAATTGATGTACCATAGATAGTCATTGAAGGGTGCACTGGAAGGCATGCTTTAATTAAGGTGTCAACAATGGTAAGGAAATAATCTATAGGAATTTCTCTAGGGGATATGATTATACTTAGAGAAAACTATGTTTCTGAGACAGGATAACAACCAGTATGTTGGAGAAGTGGAAGGAAGCCAATATGGCTGAAGTAGACCATACAAGGAGAAGAATAGTGAAAATAAAGAAATAGCGGGGCCACATTATGAAGGGCTATGGAGGCTACTTGAAGGAATCAAATGATAAGCAGAACGGTTTTGAATAGTCTCTTTGTAGTTTAAAAGGGTCTTCTGGGAAAGACATGGACATACAGGAAAGAATAGATAGCAGATTGCTTTGGTACAAGGAAGGTGAAGTGGAAAAAATGATGAGAGGTCTGTGTTGGAGACAGGGATTAACAATATGATGATGATGTTATCCAGGGGTGTGAGAGAGACATTTATGATAACTGTCATTTTTCTCTGAGTAACTAAAAAAGCATTGGCATTTGTTTAGGTAGAGAAGACGGACAAGAGATTTAGGGGAGGAAAAGCAGGAATTTGTTTCTAGACACTTCAGGTTGGGAATGTGTGTGAGACCTAACACCCATTTGTGATTGTCAAGTTGACTTTTGGATCTATGTGTCTGGAATTCAGCAGAGAAAAATGCACTGGAGATAACTGAGGAAATGAGTGTTGAACAGATCAGAAGCCCAGGGACTGACATCTGAAAGAGGAGTGGTAAACAGGAAAAAGAAAATAATTTGAATAGGAGAAGTGGGGATGGAAGAGAAGCATGAGAGTGTGATGGGTGAAGAAACTATTTCATGGAAGAGTGTGTTGCCAGCTTGTTAAACACTGTGGTACACTAGTAATGTGAGTTGTGGAAGTCCCAGGTGACCTTAAGTTGAGAAATTTCATGAGACCATGGGGCAGCACCTTGAATGGGGAAAGCTCAAGGAATATTTTTCTGTTTTGGGGTTGGTGACTAGAGACAGCTCTTTCAATGAAATTTGTAATAAAGAAAAAAATGTGTCATGTCTGGGGAGAGATGAAAGTTTCTAGCAGTTATGCTAAAAATGATGGTTCTATGTTACTGAGAGTGATGCTATAAAAGAGGAAGAGTGATAATTCAGGAAAGAGAGTGAGAAGTGCTATGACGTGTTCTTGAGTATGCAAGAGTTAAGAGTTTATTACATATGGCCTCCAATGGGGGCAATCTGCTTATCTATTGTTGGTTCAACTTCAGGATTCTTTTTTTTTGAATTAGATATGGTGTGAAAGCAATAGGTATTTAATGAAAACCATACTTTGAATTTTTAATTTTGATCTTCTCCCAGGTAAGAAGTGTTTATTCACAATACTCTCTTTAGATGCTGAGCAGCAGTTAATTGAGCTCCAAGTCAGCCATGTGGAAAACAAGCAACTCTTTACAGTGTGCTGTGTTGCTGTTTTTTATTATAGAAAATAATGGGTTCATGTATCACATTTCCATGAGTGCACATAATGTTCTTGAGACATCCTTGTTTCCTCCTCCCATTGATTCCACCTACAATAGTTCCCCTTTTAGAATCATGTCTTTGTGTTTTGTTTCTTAATTTATAGATTTTTCACATATCAAGAGAAAATCTGGTGCTTATCTTTCTGACTTAGGCTTATTTTGCTTAACCTGATGATCTCCAGGTCCATCCATTTTCCTGAAAATGACATAATTTCATTCGTTTTCATGATTGAACAATATTCCATTGTATATACACACCACATTTTGCTCATCCATTCATTAGTTAAGGGGCACAGAATCTAATTCAATAATGTGACTTTTTGAGTTGTGCCACAATAAATATGGGTGCACAGGTTATCTATATTTTATGCATTCTTAACATTCCTTTGGACATGTGCCCTGAAATGTTATGGCAGGATCATGGGTAGCTCTAGTTTCAGTTTTTTGGGAGACCTCCAAAGTGATTTAGATTGTGGCTCTTTCCACCAAGAAGGTGTATGGGTCCCTCACCACCTCTTATATTCTCACCATCATTTGTTGTTTGTTTTCCTTATGAAACCATTTTGATTTGCAAGGTGGTATTTTACTGATTGGAGGGGGCACTGTTTTCTTGCTCCCTCCCTTGTTAGAACGAGTTTTCTCTCTAGCTCCTGGTTATTACTGAACCTAACTCGGCTTAACTGGGGGAGACTGGAGACTCAGAAAAGACATAGGATAGACAGACATACAGAAAGTTTTGTCAGGTGTGTTAGGTGCTGGGTTGGAGATGCCCAACCCTCAATGCTTTTATTTATCTTTTCTTTAAGGCCTTACTCCTTGTAGTTCTTTAAAACCTTGCTTCTGAAGTCTTTTTTAAAACCTTGCTTAAAACCTCTTTCCTTAGGCTAAAACTGTCCCATATTTTCTTTTAGCTTATCTTTAGCTTAATCGCTCTTAAAGTCTTTTGCCCCCAGGCTTGCACTGTCCCACCTCTCTTTAGCTTTCTTAAAGCCTAGGAGCTCAGACTTGCAACAGCCACACCTACAACCTGCATATGCATAACTCTTAAAGTGTTGGTCGTAGACTTGCACTGTAAAGTCTTTCTTTGGCTTTTCTTTAGCTTATCTTCTCTAAGGCCTATGTTAAAGTTCTTTCTTTAGCTTTCTTTTTTCTAAGGCCCTTGTTAAAGTTCTCAGTGTAGACTTTCTATCAACCCCTCTTTAGCCATTCTTTTTCCTTCAGCAATTTCTCTTTAGAAATTCTTTTCCCTTCAGTAATTCTTTCCCTTTCCAAAAGCTTCCCACACCAAAATCCCAAAGCAAAAGCCACAGGCAAAAGCCCAAAGTAAAAGCCAAAGGCAAAAAGCCCAAAAAAGCCTCCAGCCCTCCTTCAGTGGGTTTTTTTTTTATAAACAGCAGTAAACAGGGTAGAGCAGCAGCTCTCCAGTAGGGTTGTGACATTGTAACAGGAGAAACCTGTGTTCCTGCTACTGTGAATGCAAACAATTTAGGAGAAACAGCTGTTCTGCTTCTGGAGCTATGCCAATCTAGGGAAAAGCAGGTGAGCCGCATCTTGCCTTGCTTGTGTCCAGTTCTCATAGGCTTTAATCTGCTTTCCACAACTGATTTATTTATTTTTGTGTATTTTGATCCAATTCACATCTTCTATCATTCTTTCTTATTCCTGTCTTCTTCCTTCTAAACAATTTTTAACAGGTTTCATTAGTTTATTTTATACATACATATAAGTATTTTGGTCATACTTGTCCACCCATCACCCTTTCCTTTTGTCCTCCCCCTGACTGGTTCCCTCCATCAGACAGTTCTGGTTTTATGCTCATATCATTCCCTTTCTTGTAGGACTAGATTCTGCATATTACAGAGAATATGCAATGTTTGTCTTTCTCAGTCTGTGTTATTTTGCTTAACCTGATGATTACCAGATGCATCCATTTTCCTTCAAATGACATAATTTCATTCTCATTTATGACTCAATAATACTTCCTAATGTATATATACCATATTTTCTTTATCTATTCATCAGCTGATGAGCATCTAGGCTTTTTCCGTAGTTTGGCTATTTTCAATGGTACTGTAATAAATAGGGTATGCAGGTATCTTTATTGTGTACTGAATTACATTCCTCTGGATATATGCCCAATAGTAGTATCACGGGTTTATAAGGTAGTTCTATTTTAGTTTCTTGAGGAATCACCATAATGAATATGGATTTCCATCATGGTTGCTATTTTACATTTTCATGAACATTGTATAAGGGTTGTCTCCCCTCCAGTCATTATCGCTAGTATTTGCTATTGTTTGTTTTCTTGATAGTTCCCTTCTGTCTTAGGTGAAATGGGATCTCAGTGTTGCTTAAATTTACATTTCCTTTATAGTTAAGGATGTTGAACATTTTTTCCTGTATTTTTTCAATATGTTTACTTCTTCTTTTCAGAAATGTCTGTTTAATTCATTTGCCAATTTATTA
Source organism: Castor canadensis (assembly GCF_047511655.1). Lineage (NCBI taxonomy): Eukaryota > Metazoa > Chordata > Mammalia > Rodentia > Castoridae > Castor > Castor canadensis. The sequence goes on along the minus strand of NC_133397.1, from coordinate 78,099,276 downwards.
ATTGGATTGTTCTTTTGGTTTTTAACTTTTGGATTTTTATATATATTCTGGATATTATTTGTTTATCTAGTGAAAACTGACAAAAGATTTTTCTCTCATTTTGTAGGTTGCCTCTTGATTCTGGTAATTATTTACTTTGGTGTGCAGAAACTTTTTGTTTGTTTGTTTGTTTTTGTCAGACTGGGGTTTGAACTCAGAGCTTCACGCTTGTAAAGCAGGTGCTCTACAGATTGAGCCATACTTCCAGTGTTTTTTATTTGTTGCAAACTCATTGTCAATTCTTGGTTATAGTTACTGAGCAATTGGAGTTCTATCCAGAAATTTGTTGACTATGCCTCTATCTTCAAGTGCTTTCCCTATCTTTTTTCTATGGTATTGTCAAAAGTTTTAGATCCTAGATTAAGACCTTTGATCTATTTTAAATTGATTTTTGCACATGGTGGGAGATGGAGACCGAATTTCAGTCTTTTACATGTGCATATCCAGTTTTTCCAATATTATTTGTTCAAGATTCTACCTCTTTTTCAATTTTGGCAGGTCAAATGTATCTAAGAATTTGTCCATTTAATCTAATTTTTCCATCTTACTTGAATATAAGTTATCAAAGTATTCCCTCACGATCCTCTGAATGTCATTTGTATTTGTTGTGATAGTCCATTTCACTTCTAATTTTATTGATTTGAGTCTTTTCTCCTTCGTGAGATTGGCTAAGGCTAATCAATCTTATTTTTCCTTCCAAAGAACTAACTTTTGGTTTCTTTGGATTATTTTGTATAGTTTTTTTGGTCTTAATTTATTAATTTCTATTATTTCATTCCATCTGATAGTTTTGGGTTTGGTTTAGTCTTGTTTTTCCAAGATCTTGTGGTACCTCATTAGGTTATTTATTTCATTTTTTAATATAGGTACTCATTGCTACAAACTTTCCTCAGAACACTTCCTTGGCTGTACACCAAAGGCTCTGGTAGATTATGTTTTCATTTTTATTATATTGTAAGAATTTTTTTGATTTCCCTCATTTCTTAGGTGACCCGTGTTCACTCAATAATCTGTTGTTCAGTCTTCTTTTACTTTTGCATTTAGTTTTATTCCATTGTATATTTACCAAGGCTTGCTTTGTGTCCTAAAATATGATCCATTTTGGAGAAAGTTCCATGTGCTGCTGAGAAAAATGTGTACTGTGCAACTGCTGGATTATCTACTGTTAAGAGCAGAGTGTTAAGGTCTTCCACTCTTGTTGTGCTTGAGGCTACTGTGGTTTTGAGTCCAGTGGTTTTAAATGGTAACACTATCATTTACATGTTAAGGTCTACATCTCAACATGTAAAGATCTGTTTTTCCTATTGATGATTTGCTCTTTTATATATATGAAGTGACCTTCACTGTGTCCTCTGGTGAATTTTTGATTGAAGTCTGCTTTATCAGATATGAGCACAGTTACACTTGCCCAGTTTTTGGGTCCTTTTGCTTGGACAATGTTTTTCACCGTAAGGTAGTTCTTGTTTTTCACCGAGATGCATTTCTTGTAAGCAACAAGTGGCCAGAACTTACATTTTAATCCAATTTACCATTCTATATCTTTAGTTGGCGATTGAGGTCATTAATATCCGTATTAATATTTAAGGTATGTAGGAGTTTCTGTCATTTTGCTGTTTTTGTGATGTGTACGTCTGATAGAGTAATAATGTTGCAATTTTGTGAATCTGTGGTAAAATGGCAGCCCCACCCCTTAACAGAAATTCCCATGTTCTAAGTCAGCCCCATCCCTACCAGAGACGACCATGCATGCACTAACTTCCTTAACCTCCCCCTTCTTTAAAAGCCATGACTGGTCCAGAGTCTGTGCTGTGCCATCTTTCCCAGGCCAGCCTGGTGGTTTCAGCCTGCCACTAAACTTTGCTCTTGGATGTGAGACTTTCTTGTGAGCTTTCTTTGTGAGCAGCATTTTTCCTAACATTTTAGTGCCATGACTTGGATTGGGTGCACCCCCAGCACTGACCTTGCTTCCCCTGCCTCACCCACCCCATCCTGTGCTCTCAACTCCCATTCTCTTCCCCGGGACCTGAGCTGCTTTGCCAGAACTCCCTTTCCTAGAAAGCACTGCTCCCTCACTAGCTCACAGGGAAGTTTCTCCGCCCCAGCACGCCTCCAATTGCCATCCACCACCTGCCAATCGTCCCTTAAGGTCCGCTCTCGGTGAGTCCTTCTCGCACACAGAGCCACGATCTCTTTCTCATTTCCTCGAAATCCTATCACTAGGTCTTGGCTCACTTCCATCCCTGGAAACTGGGCTCCCTAGGACTGTGGGACCCTGTGAGGAAGACGTTCCTCCTGGGTGTTCCACATCAACTCTCTCTCCTGAGGAACTATTTCGGGGACACCTGCCATATCTCTCCTCAGGTCAGGCCTCACCATGGGAGTTGGACCTTCCGAAATTCCCTCAGACTCCCCATTGGGATGTCTTCTTGCCAACCTTGAGCCCCTCCGCCTAACACTTGATCTTAAGCCACAAAAGCTCATTTTTCTCTGTAATCAGACCTGGCCCCAATTCCCATTAGACAATGCCTCCAAATGGCCACTTAATGGCACTTTCAATCCCAATATTTAAGGGATATACAATCTCTGTGAGCGTGCTGGTAAATGGAAGGAAATACCCTACGCCCAATTCTTTTCCTTTCTCCACACCAAACCCTCCCTCTGTACTTCCTGTTCCCTTGTGCAGGTTCTATTAGCCTCTAAACCAGCTTCTAAATGAATCAAATCCTCTGCCGAACCTCCTCCTTCCCCATGTAAGCAGACTTCTTGCACTACTCATGCTGTCTGTCTCTTCCTATCTTTCTGAGGGACTTTCCCATAATGGTGTCAATCCACTCCTTGCCAACTCTGGCCTCAAGGTGATTCCAGCTCTAGGAGAGCTCATGCTCCCTCCCTTTGGGCTGAGACCAAGCCCAGAGTTTATTCAGTGACCTGAGAGTGGAGGTTTCGTGTTGCTGAAAGTGTTCCAGTACCAGTCAATGGGAGCAACCTAGAGGAACAGGTGATGGCTAATCCTTCAGGCGTGTGTCATGCCTCCAGGCTCTGCCTTCCCTTCCCTTACCTAAGATGTCAGGACACCTTTTCTTCTTGCTCCATGGTCTCACCACATGTCCTTTGTCTCTGTTTGCCTTCCCCTCCCTGGGCTTACTGGAACCCTACCTCCCATTAAAAACTTGTAGCATGGTACCTTATGACTTAAGTTATTCCAACTATTTTGCCAGGCCTGTCAGTCTAAAGGAACTTTAAGTCAGCTGCTAGGTAAAAGTGCTTACAAAAAAACTGCAGCTGCCACAATAATGCTCTACTCCGCCCCCACAAGGGAGGAGGGAAAGCAAATAGGTGTGCTTGTGCACAGTGGGAATGCCTGCCATAGCATAGAGAATCCATTGGCCAACCTAACACAAATCCTAGGCTGCCAGCCACACATGGCAGTGGCTGCAGCCTACCACCACTTACCCTAGAATTAATGTGCATAGAGTACACAGAAAGGTGGTAGGAGCAACAGGCCACAGGATCAGGCCTAGGCGGTCAGGCTTGCTTGTCCTGGGTGTGTGTGGAGGGGGTCGGTGCTTTGAGCATGCCCTGCTCCCAGCCCCACCTCACGCCTTGGGGCACCCAGTCCTTGTAAGCCAATTGTTAGCTCAAGGATATGGTCCCAGAAATAGCAAAATGGACATTACTGTGGTCTCTAAACTTCTCATTTAAAGTTTTCTATACTTTCAGCCTCAGCATAAATTTTCCCTCCAAACATTAACAGTAGTTGTCCCATATGGTACTGATATTGGCCCAGGATGCTCTTTGAATGCCCTTCTCTAACTTTACAGAGGATTTATTCCTTTGTTAAAAAGGTAGTCTTTATTAAAGAGTCTGCCTGCTGTTAGCTAAAAGACAGGATCCTTGTGTTTTGTTCTTTCTAGATGGGACCTGCACCTTCCAGTCTTCTGGCTGGTAGATGCTGGAAGCTTTGTACTGAGGCCTGGCCTCACTGTGCCTTGGGTGACCAAGAGAAATGGCCTTCACAGCGTTCCTTAAAGTACAATACCATGCTCCAATTAGACCTTTTCTATAAAAGGGAAGAAAGTGAACTGAGGTACCCTATACAAATTTTCTTTCATCTCAGATTGGCTCCATAATTGTCCTACCTTCTAAGCCACCCCAATATTCAGAACCTCCTAATGGGTGCTTCCCCCTTCGATATGTAATGATAGGAAGAGGGTGAGTCTATGTCCCCTTCCAGCTATCAGATGTAAGGGAAATTAAAAAGACATCTGGACAGCTGTACTGATGCCCAGACAAATACATTCAAGCCGTTATCTCTGTGATCCAAACCTTTCAATTGACATGAAAGGATATTATGCTTCTACTAGAACAGACTCTTTCCTCATTAGAAATGCAATAGGTTCTGGCCCAGGCCACTCAGGTTGGAAATGATTATCATTTACAATAAGCCCTGATACTAGTGACACCTGGAAATGAGGGAATACACATGCCTACCTACAGGGGCACAGGCAGTCCCCTTGACAGATCCACACCAAAAGGGGCTGGTGAAATGATTCAAGCAGTAAAGTGCCGTTTTGTCGGCATAAAGTCCTGGGCTCAAGCCCCAGTACAGCCAAAGGAAAGAGGAAAAATATTTGGGGATAAGGACATAGCTCAGTGGGAGAGTGTCTGCCCAGCATGTGCAAGGCCCTGGGTTCAATTCCCCAGCATTGCTAGATGAAAAAAAAATGGTAAGGAAGATAAGTGGCATTAATATCACTTCAGCCATCTCATAGGGGAAGAAAGTAGTTTAACCTAGACCAGATCCCTGATTCTTCAAGTGAGGAAACTGAGGCCCAGAACAGTTCGGAGACATGCTCCCCAGAGTATCAGGTATTAATGTGAAATAACAACTTTGCTTTATTAGCAACATTCTGAAGAAAATCCCCTTACCTTTCTGCAGCATCAGAAAGCATACCGCAGTGGACCCAGAGTCACAGGTGAGAGAGGTTCTTCTCAAAGATAAATTTCCAACACAGTCAGCCCCAGATATTCACAAAAAAACAGTCTGTGGCTGAAGAAGAAAAGTCATTGAACCAAGTAATACAGCTAGCCATGTGGTATGTATAGCTATGTGTGTATGTCCAGGACCTTACTAACAGGAGAGAAAAAGATAAGGGACACCATGGTCTCATTGCTGCTCTCAGAGAGGGCCCCACCTGACTGGGGCCTGTATCCTGAACTTGCTACCATGGTGGACAGGAGGGGCACTTCTGCAGAGAATGCTTAAGGCGGACAGCATGGGAGACAGCCCTGACCCCGACCGGGACCCTGCCCTCTCTGCAAAGATAATCACTGGAGGTCTAAGTGCCCCCGTCACCAGATGGATGTGAGGTGCCACCTCCTATGGATTGATGGGTCCTGTCACCCTGTCCATGCTCCACTTCTTGGCATTGATGTTGAAGAGCCTCCTGGTAGCCATTATGGCAGAAAAACAAAAGATCATTTTCTGGCTAGACAGTGGAGCTCATTTCTCTGTTTTACCTTCCTCTCTGGGTCCTTGATCCATTGACACAAGTTATCGTTTGGTGCAAATCTGGCCAGCCCCTAGAGTGCTAGTTTATCTGGCCTCTGGCCTGCTCTTGGGGAGACCTCTACTTCTGTCACCTTTTCCTCATAGTTCCTGAAACTCCAGTGACTCTGCTGGGATGGGATTTATAATCTCAACTAAAAGCTCAAATTCTCCTCCCCCAGGCAGCTATCTCTGCTGCCCCCTCCTTCAGAAACAAATAGATCTCACAGTGTAGACTGATGAGATGAGTGTAGGGTGAGCCTGGATGCCCCTCCCTATGCAAAAAGAACTCAAAAATCCCTCACAATTTCCACACTTAAAACAATATCCCCTCAAGCCTGAGGGAGGATGGGGCCTTCTGCCTCTCATAAATTCCTTAAAACAACAATGGCTCCTAATTAGTTGCTTCGGCCCCTATAATAAATTTAAAATTCTTATAAAAGTTAATTTTTAAAAACAGTTTACAAAGTAAACAACTGGAAAGGATATAGATAGGTAGTGAAGTTAAAGGAAAAAAGAATGTTTTTTGGATGAGAAAGGATTTTGTAAAAAAGGGTTTGTCTAAAGATTGTTTCAAATAGGAGGGATAAGGACAAGCCATCAAAGGGTTTAGTATGTTATATAAAGTTCTGAGTAAGTTTTAAAAGTGTATAATAAAAAGCTTCAATGTGTAATAAAGTTAAAGTTGAGTATAATCTAAGAGCTGCCTAAAAGATTTTTAGGGTCATGTCAAACAAAAATCAAACTCTCTATGTCTATAAAATAACAAGGTTATCTTAATATTGTTCTGCTCTGAGTAACATCTACAAAAAACTGTTACAGAGAAAGATTTTATCAAAGAAATTATTTGTGTTTTCTGCTGATCTTGTCAAGCTTTAAGTACTTCTAAATCAGGGTTCATTTACATATGTGCTTATGTGTCTTCAATGACCATTTTGTAACAGTGTCGTGTCTATATTTTATCTAAATATGATACAAACATTTACAAAGTTATATAAAAATGAGCTAGAGCTCTCTTTTATCCAAGAATGTTACATTTAAATCCTGACAGCCCCTGCCTCCTACAGGTTACCTACCTAGGTGTGGCCTCAAAGGGACAGACTCAGTCCCTGAGTCATGAGTGCATCAACCCAATCTTCCGTTTCCCTCTCCCCCACACCATAAGGCAGCCTAGAGCTTTCTTGGGAGTTACAGGGTTTTGCAGAATCTGTATCCCTAGATATGCAGTCCTTTAACAGACACCTTTTATGCTCCTTCTAATAAACTTGCCTCCAACAGACCCAAATCCTCTGGCTGACTATCTACCTTATCTTAAACTTCTCAGAGAGCATGCAGACTAGATCCTGCTCCACCCTGTAAGAATTTCTGTTAAACCAGGGGATCTTGTTCTCCTAAAGGATCTTTTACCCTCTCCGTTGAGACTTTGGTGGACAAGCCCTCATCTGGTCACTCTCACAGCACCCACTGCTGTCAAGTTCAATGGGATCCCCCAGTGGCAGCACCTCTCAAGGAACTGTTAGAAAAATGGAGAAGGGATATGCCTATGTTTCTTTCTCTCCTAGTCTTAAGCTTCCTCCCTTGTATCATACTACGTGTCTGCTATTGCTAATCAAAAGTTTAACCAGTTGTACCTCCAGGGATTTCAACCTCTCCAAAACTGTCCAGAGGACTGCCATGAGGGCCCCCACCAGGACACAGGAGCCTGAGGATCCTGCCCCATACAGCACCCCCTGCCAGCAGGAAGCAGCTAAGAGGCTGATGCTTCACTCCAATTCCCGATCCTCAGCCCTTACCCTCATCATTATCAAAGAAAAAATGGGGGAATGATAGAGTAATAATGTTGCCATTTTGTGAATTGGAGGCAAAATGGCAGCCCCACCCCTTAACAGAAATTCCCACGCTCTAAGACAGCCCCTCCCCTACCAGAGACTACTACATGCGCTAACTTCCTTAACCTCCCCCTTCTGTAAAAGCCACGCCTGGCCCAGAGTCTGTGCTGTACCATCCTTCCCAGCCAGCCTGGCAATTCGAGCCTGCCATTAAACTTTGCTCTTGGATGTGAGACTTTCTCATGTGCTTTCTTTGTGAGTGGCATTTTTCCTAACATTATCCCCCCCTTTTCCTTGTTTTCTAATGTATTGGACCACTGGAGTTTTATTCTTGCATTTTCCTGGCTGGGTCTATTTTCTTTATTTGTGTGTAGAACTCTCTTAAATATTTTCTTCATTGATGGTTTGGTGGTCATGAATTCCTTTAGTTTTTGTTTATTGTGGAATCCTTCAATTATGAAGCATATTTTTGCTGTATAGACTAGTCTAGGTTGACAGTTGTTTTCTTTCAGGGTTTAAAATACATCATTTCATGCTGTCCTTGCATTTAGAGTTTGTGTTGAGAAATCTGCTACGATTCTGTTTGGTTTGCCTTTATGTGTACTTGCCATTTCTGTTTTGCAGCTTTAAATTTTATTTATGTACTTATTTATTGGTACTGGAACTTGAACTCATGGACTTACACTTGCAAGGCAAGTGCTCTACTACTTGAATCACTGTACCAACCCTGTTTTTTGTTACTAGTTTCAAGATAGGGTCTCTGAACTATTTTCCTAGGCTGGATTTGAAATACAGTTCTCCTGATCTCTGCTTCTTGAGTAGCTAGGATTACAGGTATGAGCTGCCAGCAATGTTTTAATTACAATATATCTGTGAGTGTTTCTTTTCTGATCCTATCAGTTTGGTGTTCTGAAAGACTCCTGTACCAGAAAGTCCCTCCCTTCCTCAAGATTGGGGAAGTTTTCTACTATTGTTTTATTGAATAGCTTATCCATGCCTTTAGTTTCTATCTCTTCTCTTTCTATATTCATGATTCACAGGTTTGGTGTTTGATGGTGTTCCAGAGGTCTTGCATGTTCTATTCCTATTCTCTTAGCATTTTCTCAGTGTCTTTGACTGATAGATCTATTTCATCTACTTTATTCTCAATCCCTCATACTCTATTTTCAACCTGCTCCATTCTGTTAGCCAGGCTTTTCTTTGAAGTTTTTGTTATATTGAGCTTTTCATTTCCAAGATTTCAATTTGATTTTTTTCAATCTTTATTGAATACTTCCATTATATCCTGCATTGTCATCTTTATTTCATTCAGCTATTTGTTTGAATTCTCATTCAAGTCAGCTACATATTTATGTCATTTTAAAATTCATTCATCTGTTTACCCATCTTTTTTTTGAATTTATTGATCATTCTTGTTCTTATATTTTTGAAGTCATCAATTGATATTTCTTTCTCTTTACTGTTGTTTAAGTAGTTTATCAGGGGAATTGTTGGCTGTTGAGGGAGAGCTGTTGCCTTGTGGCTTATGTTTCTTGGTTGCAATTTATGCATCTGGGTTCATTTATATTCGGAGGTTCCAACCCCCTGTGAATTTCTTCAGTTAGGGATTCTTCAAAGATTAATTAACGTGGGGTATTGACCCAGTTGAAGTGTAGTTTCTTTTTTTTACTCATATGTGCATACAATGTTTGGGTCATTTCTCTCCCCTACCCTACCCCCTCCTTTACCCCCAGCCTCCTGCCTCTCTCCCCACATGCTTGATACCTGGCAGAAACTATTTTGACCTTATCTCTAATTTTGTTGAGAGAGAGTATAAGCAGTAATAGGAAGGAGCAAGTGTTTTTGCTAGTTGAGATAAGAATAAATACACAGGGAGTTGACTCACTTTGATTTCCTGTGCATGTGTGTTAACTTCTAGGCTAATTCTTCTTGATTTAACCTTTTTTCTGGTTCCTGGTCCCCATCTCCAATTTGCCTCAGTTGTTTTAAGGTATCTGCTTTAGTTTCTCTGCATTGAGGGCAACAAAAGCTAGCTAGTTTTTTAGGTGTCTTGCCTATCCTCATACCTCCCTGTGTGCTCTCGCTTTATCATGTGGTCAAAGTCCAATCCCCTTGTTGTGTTTGCCCATGATCTAATGTCCACATATGAGGGAGAACATACGATTTTTGGTCTTTTGGGCCAGGCTAACCTCACTCAGAATGATGTTCTCCAATTTCATCCATTTGCCAGCAAATGATAATATTTCATTCTTCTTCATGGCTGCATAAAATTCCATTGTGTATAAACACCACATTTTCTTGATCCATTCATCAGTAGTGGGGCATCTTAGCTGTTTCCATAACTTGGCTATTGTGAATAGTGCTGCAATAAACATGGATGTGCAGGTGCCTCTGGAGTAACCTGTGTCACATTCTTTTGGGTGTATCCCCAAGAGTGGTATTGCTGGATCATATGGTAGATCAATGTTTAGCTTTTTAAGTAGCCTCCAAATTTTTTTCCAGAGTGGTAGTACTAGTTTACATTCCCACAAGCAGTGTAAGAGGGTTCCTTTTTCCCTGCATCCTTGCCAACACCTGTTGTTCGTGGTGTTGCTAATGATGGCTATTCTAACAGGGGTGAGGTGGAATCTTAGCGTGGTTTTAATTTGCATTTCTTTATTGCTAGAGATGGTGAGCATTTTTTCATGTGTTTTTTGGCCATTTGAATTTCTTCTTTTGAGAAAGTTCTGTTTAGTTCACTTGCCCATTTCTTTATTGGTTCATTAGTTTTGGGAGAATTTAGTTTTTTAAGTTCCCTATATATTCTGGTTATCAGTCCTTTGTCTGATGTATAGTTGGCAAATATTTTCTCCCACTCTGTGGGTGTTCTCTTCAGTTTAGAGACCATTTCTTTTGATGAACAGAAGCTTTTTAGTTTTATGAGGTCCCACTTATCTATGCTATCTCTTAGTTGCTGTGCTGCTGGGGTTTCGTTGAGAAAGTTCTTACCTATACCTACTAACTCCAGAGTATTTCCTACTCTTTCTTGTATCAGCTTAAGAGTTTGGGGTCTGATATTAAGATCCTTGATCCATTTTGAGTTAATCTTGGTATAGGGTGATATACATGGATCTAGTTTCAGTTTTTTGCAGACTGCTAACCAGTTTTCCCAGCAGTTTTTGTTGAAGAGGCTGCTATTTCTCCATCGTATATTTTTATATTTTTAGCTCCTTTTTCAAAGACAAGTTGGTTATAGTTGTGTGGGTTCATATCTGGGTCCTCGATTCTGTTCCACTGGTCTTCATGTCTGTTTTTGTGCCAGTACCATGCTCTTTTTATTGTTATTGCTTTGTAATATAGTTTGAAGTCAAGTATTGTGATACCTCCTACATTGTTCTTTTGACTGAATATTGCCTTGGCTATTCATGGCCTCTTGTGTTTCCATATAAATTTAACAGTAGATTTTTCAATCTCTTTGATGAATGTCATTGGAATTTTGATGGGAATTGCATTAAACATGTAGATTACTTTTGGGAGTATAGACATTTTTACTATGTTGATTCTATCAATTCATGAGCATGGGAGATCTCTCCACTTTCTATAGTCTTCCTCAATATCTTTCTTCAGAAGTTAATAGTTTTCCTTGTAGAGGTCGTTCACATCCTTTGTTAGGTTTCCACCTAGGTATTTGATTTTTTTTTTGAGGCTTTTGTAAATGGAATTGATTTCATATATTCTTTCTCAGGTTGTTCATTATTAATGTATAGAAATGTTAATGATTTTTCTACATTGATTTTATATCCTGCTACCTTGTTATAGCTATTGGTGGTGTATACGAGCTTTTGAGTAAAGTTTTTTGGGTCTTTAAGGTATAGGATCATATCATCTGCAAATAGGGATATTTTGACAGTTTCTTTACCTATTTGTATTCCTTTTGTTCCTTCTTTTGCCTAATTGCTCTGTCTAGGAATTCCAGTACTATGTTGAATAGGAGTGGCGATAGTGGGCATCCTTGTCTGGTTCCTGATTTTAGAGGGAATGGTTTCAGTTTTTCTCCATTAAGTATAATGCTGGCTGTAGGTTTGTCATATATAGCTTTTATAATGTTGAGGTAATTTCCTTCTATTCCTGGTTTTCTTAGAGCTTTTTTCATGAAATGGTTTTGGATCTTATCAAAGGCTTTTTCTGCATCTATTGAGATGATGAAGTGGTTTTTGTGTTTGCTTCTGTTATTGTGGTTTATTACGTTCCTTGATTTTTGTATGTTGAACCACCCCTGCATTCCTGGGATGGAGCCTACTTGGTTGTGGTGAATAATCTTTCTTTTTATTTTATTATTCATATGTGCATACAAGGCTTGGGTAATTTCACCCCCCTGCCCCCACCCCCTCCACTACCACCCACTCCGCCACCTACCTCTACCCCCACCCCCTCAATACCCGGCGGAAACTATTTTGCCCTTATTTCTAATTTTGTTGTAGAGAGAGTATAAGCAATAATAGAAAGGAACAAGGGTTTTTGCTGATTTAGATAAGGATAGCTATACAGGGCATTGACTCACATTGATTTCCTGTGTGTGGGTGTTACCTTCTAGGTTAATTCTTTTTGATCTAACCTTTTCTCTACTTCCTGGTTCTTCTTCTACTGGCCTCAGTTGCTTTTAAGGTGTCTGCTTTAGTTTCTCTGAGTTAAGGGCAACAAATGCTAGCTAGTTTTTTAGGTGTCTTACCTATCCTCACCCCTCCCTTGTGTGCTCTCGCTTTTATCATGTGCTCAAAGTCCAATCCCCTTGTTGTGTTTGCCCATGATCTAATGTCCACATATGAGGGAGAACATACGATTTTGGTCTTTTGGGCCAGGCTAACCTCACTCAGAATGATGTTCTCCAATTCCATCCATTCACCAGCGAATGATAGCATTTCATTCGTCTTCACGGCTGCATAAAATTCCATTGTGTATAGATACCACATTTTCTTAATCCATTCGTCAGTGGTAGGGCATCTTGGCTGTTTCCATAATTTGGCTATTGTGAATAGTGCTGCAATAAACATGGGTGTGCAGGTGCCTCTGGAGTAACCTGTTTCACAGTCTTTTGGGTATATCCCCAAGAGTGGTATTACTGGATCAAATGGTAGATCGATGTCTAGCTTTTTAAGTAGCCTCCAAATTTTTTTCCAGAGTGGTTACTGTACTAGTTTACATTCCCACCAACAGTGTAAGAGGTTTCCTTTTTCCCCGCATCCTCACCAACACCTGTTGTTGGTGGTGTTGCTGATGATGGCTATTCTAACAGGGATGAGGTGGAATTTTCGCGTGGTTTTAATTTGCATTTCCTTTATTGCTAGAGATGGTGAGCATTTTTTTCATGTGTTTTTTGGCCATTTGAATTTCTTCTTTTGAGAAAGTTCTGTTTAGTTCACTTGCCCATTTCTTTATTGGTTCATTAGTTTTGGGAGAATTTAGTTTTTTAAGTTCCCTATATATTCTGGTTATCAGTCCTTTGTCTGATGTATAGTTGGCAAATATTTTCTCCCACTCTGTGGGTGTTCTCTTCAGTTTAGAGACCATTTCTTTTGATGAACAGAAGCTTTTTAGTTTTATGAGGTCCCACTTATCTATGCTATCTTTTAGTTGCTGTGCTGCTGGGGTTTCGTTGAGAAAGTTCTTACCTATACCTACTAACTCCAGAGTATTTCCTACTCTTTCTTGTATCAGCTTAAGAGTTTGGGGTCTGATATTAAGATCCTTGATCCATTTTGAGTTAATCTTGGTATAGGGTGATATACATGGATCTAGTTTCAGTTTTTTGCAGACTGCTAACCAGTTTTCCCAGCAGTTTTTGTTGAAGAGGCTGCTATTTCTCCATCGTATATTTTTATATTTTTAGCTCCTTTGTCAAAGACAAGTTGGTTATAGTTGTGTGGGTTCATATCTGGATCCTCTATTCTGTTCCACTGGTCTTCACGTCTGTTTTTGTGCCAGTACCATGCTGTTTTTATTGTTATTGCTTTGTAATATAGTTTGAAGTCAAGTATTGTGATACCTCCTACATTGTTCTTTTGACTGAATATTGCCTTGGCTATTCGTGGCCTCTTGTGTTTCCATATAAATTTAACAGTAGATTTTTCAATCTCTTTAATGAATGTCATCAGAATTTTGATGGGAATTGCATTAAACATGTAGATTACTTTTGGGAGTATCGACATTTTTACTATGTTGATTCTACCAATCCATGAGCATGGGAGATCTCTCCACTTTCTATAGTCTTCCTCAATCTCTTTCTTTAGAAGTGTATAGTTTTCCTTGTAGAGGTCTTTCACATCTTTTGTTAGGTTTACACCTAGGTAATGTGTTGTTTAATTTATTTTGTCATTATTTTATTGAGGATTTTTGCATCAATGTTCATATGGTTCTCCTTTTTGGAGTTGTCTTTGCCTGGTTTTGAGATAAGTGTATTACTGGCTTCATAAAATGTGTTAGGCAGTTTTCCTTCCCTTTCTTTTTCATGGAACAGTTTAAGGAGTGTTGTATCAGTTCTTTTTTAAAGGTTTGATAGAATTCAGCAGAGAATCCATCAGGTCCTGGACTTTTCTTTTTGGGGAGACTGTTGATTGGTGCTTTTTTTTCATTTTGTGTTATAGATCTATTCAGGTGATTAATATGCTCTTGGTTCAGTTTTGGATGATCATATGTATCTAGAAATCTGGTCATTTCTTTATGATTTTTAAATTTATTTGAATAAAGGTTCTTGAAGTAGCCTCTGATGATTTCCTGGACTTCCATGGTGTTTGTTGTTATCTCCCCTTTTGCATTCCTAATTCTACTAATTTGGGTTTTTTCTCTCCTCATTTTAGTCAGATTTGCCAGGGGTCTGTTGATCCTGTTTATTTTTTCAAAGAACCAGCTTTTTGTTTCATTAATTCTTTGTATGGTTTTTTTGGTTTCTATATCATTGATTTTCGCTCTTATTTTTATTATTTCTCTCCTTCTATTTATTTTGGGATTTGCTTGTTCTTATTTTTCTAGGAGTTTGAGATGTATCATTAGGTCATTGATTTGGTATCTTTCAGTCTTTTTAATATATGCACTCATGGCTACAAACTTTCTTCTCAGGAGTGCCTTTGCTGTGTCCCACAGGTTCCAGTAAGTTGTGTTTTCATTTTAATTGACTTCCAGGAACTTTTTAATTCCCACTTTTATTTCATCAATGACCCATTGTTCATTAAGCAATGAGTTATTCAGTTTTAAGCTGTTTGCATGTTTTTTCTTTACTTTTGTTGTTGAGTTCTAGTTTTATTGCATTGTGATCAGATAGAATGCATGGTATGATTTCTGTTTTCTCATATTTATTGAGGCTTGCATTGTGCCCTAGGAAATCATCTATTTTGGAGAAGTTTCCATGGCCTGCTGAGAAGAATGTATATTGTGTAGAAGTTGGATGAAATGTTCTGTAGACAGAAAGTAGTTCCATTTGATCTATTGTATATTTTAAATCTAGTATTTCTTTATTGATTATTTTGTTTGGATAAGCTATCTATTGATGATAGTGGGGTGTTAAACTCTCCCACAACCAGTGTGTTGGAGTTAATATATGCTTTTAAGTCCTTCAGTGTATGTTTGATGAAATTGGGTGCGTTGACATTGTGTGCATATAGGTTGATTTTTGTTATTTTCTTTTGGTCTATTTCCCCTTTTATTAGTATGGAATGTCCTTCTTTATCTCATTTGATCAATGTAGGTTTGAAGTCTACTTTGTCAGAGATAAGTATTGCTACTCCTGCCTGTTTTTGGGGGCCATTGGCTTGGTAAATCTTCTTCCAGCCTTTCATCCTAAGCCTATGCTTATTTCTGTCAGTGAGATGGGTCTCCTGTAAGCAACAAATTGTTGGATCTTCTTATTTAATCCATGTTGTCAAATGGTGCCTCTTGATGGGGGAATTAAGTCCATTAACATTAAGTGTTAGTACTGATAGTTATGTGGTGATTCCTGTTATTTAGTTGTCTTAGTTGTTTGAAGGTTTGATTGTGTTTACCTAAGTTGAGGTTACTCTCTAGTTTCTTGCTTTTTCTTTTCCTATAGATTGGTGCTGCCTGCCCCTTCATAGTTATGTTGGGTTTCACTTCTTGTGTGCAGAATCCCTTGAAGAATCTGTTGTGGTTGCTTTGTGGTCACATATTGTTTTAGTTTCTGCTTCTCATGGAAGATGTTTATTACTCCATTTATTTTGAAAGATAGTTTTGCTGGATAGCATATCCTGGGGTTGAAGTTATTTTCATTCAGTGCCCAGAAGATCTCATCCCAAGCTCTTCTTGCTTTTAGTGTTTCTGTTGAAAAGTCTGCTGTGATTTTGATGGGTTTACCTTTGTATGTTATTTGTTTCTTCTCTCTTACAGCCTTCAGTATTCTTTCTCTAGTTTCTGTACTTCTTGTTTTAATGATGATATGCTGTGGGGTAGTTCTATTTTGATCTGATCTGTTTGGTGTTCTGGAGGCCTCTTGCATCTCTATGGGAATACATTTCTCTAGATTTGGGAAATTTTCTGTTATTATTTTGTTGAATATATTGCACATTCCCTTTGCTTGCACCTCTTCTCCTTCTTTGATGCCCATGATTCTCAGGTTTCGTCTTTTGATGGAGCCAGTGAATTCTTGCATTTTCTTTTCACAGGTCTTGAATTGTTTAACTAATAGTTCTTCTGTTTTTCCCTTAATTACCATTTCATCTTCGAGTTCTGAGATCCTGTATTCTGTTTGTTCTGTTCTTCCGGGTTGGCCTTCCATTTTGTTTTGCAATTCTGTTTCATTCTTTTTTCTGTGGTTTTCCATATCCTGAGTCCCTTCCTCTTTAATGTTGTTTATTTTTGCCCTGAGTTCATTTATCTCTTTATTATTCATGTTCTTTGTTTCACTTTGTGTTTATACAGTGCTTCTTTGGTTTCTTTTATTTCTTCTTGTGCTTTTTCACATTCTCTATTTTTGTTGTGTTTGAAATTCTTGAGTGTCTCCTGTACATTTTGGTTGACCATATCCAGTATCATCTCTATAAAATTCTCACTGATTATCTGTAGGATTTTTTCTTTTAGATTGTTTGTGTTGGCTTCATTGGGTTCTTTAGCATAGTTTATCTTCAGTTTGTTGGAGTCTCCATCTAAGTATCTGTTTTCTTCATTTCCCTTTGGTTCCTGTACTAATTTTTTGCTGTGGGGAAACTGGTTTCCCTGTTTTTTTTTTTTTTTTGTCTTCCCGTCATTGCCCTTGATGTTGTTATTGTCCCTGTGCTGTGTGCAATTAAGTATTTTCGAGCTTGTAATAATAACAATGGTGATATTTAGAATGGAAGGGTGAGAGGAGATGGAAAGCAAAGAAGTTAAAGAAAGAGGGGAAAACAAGTGAACAAAGAAAAAAACCAAAACAAACAAACAAACAAACAAAAAGTTTCAAAGATATAAACAGGGAGAGATAGTGTACTAATCAGCAGTCAACTGAACAGGCATTAGAAAGACAGAGAGATGATTGAAAAAAAAATCTCCAAGTTCAAATGTAATAAAGTTTCAGTCTTAATAATTTTGGTGTTCATCCCTCAGCCTCCAATCCTGGAGATGGCGTATCAGAAGTAGTTTTGTCATTGTCTCATCAAAGGTGAAAAACAAAACAAAACAAAATAAAGCAACCGAAAGCAAGAAAAACCCCACAAAGCATCCCAAGTTCAAATGCAATACAGTTTCAGTATGTTTTTCGTCATGCAGGTGTAGTTCGGTTGTTTTCTCATCAAAGGTAGGGAGAAAAAAAAAGAGCCTGGAGACAGTTCTGTGAATGGCTACCTGGGGCTGTGACTTGCCTGCCAGCTGCTGTCAGCCTGCTGTTTCTGGAGGCTTTATTTATGCAGATCTCAGGAGTGAGCTTAACATTCACCTAGCCCCTCAGGCTTTGTTTACTTAATGTTCTACTGTGTGCAATGCCACTGCTGCAAGCTTTCCCCTTTCCAAGTACACTAGGGGAGGTGACAGTGCACCAGCTTTCTCAGGCCTGTGTGTTTATTTACAGTTCACGTGGGAAGTGGGTCTTCTACCCTCTCTGTGGAGTTTTCCTCCCACTGCCACTTTTACAAGCTTTCCCGCTCCTCATTGCTGCTGGGTGTGTGCTGCTGTTCCTGCCTTGTCCTGCTGGCTTGTTTATTTACAGGTCACGTGGGAAGTGGGTCTTCCCCCCTGTCCTGTGGAGTTTTTCTCCCACTGCCACTTTTACAAGCTTTCCCACTCCTGGTTGCTGGGCGTGTGCCACCTCTCCTGCTTTCTCCAGCTGGCTTGCTGTGAGGGATTTCCCCTCCCCCCTCTTCAGCGCTCAGGGCACCCTGCCCTCTTTGCTATGTGTCTTTTTGTTGTTATTGCTTATTATTCAGTTTTTTTCTTTTTTCCCTGGGTGGGGTCGGTCTTTCCAGAGGCTATGCTGATCTTGCCCAGGGTTGTCTGTGGGAGTACTGAGTGCCGCTTAGCTCACCTTGTGGTCCATGACTTCCCAAGCCATCTGGATGCTGGTGTCTGGCGGCAGCATGGGAGCCCTCCTGGTTTCTCTGTTTAACGTGAAGTGAAGATGCTGTGTGCATGCTGGAGGTGTGGAGGAGTTAATGTTTTGCCTCTTCTTGGTAGTTTTCCTGTAAGGTGTATCTCCAGCATCTTTCTAAGATTTTACTTTAGGAGGCACCCTTTCTGCTTCCTCCCTCTAGCTGCCATCTTGGAATCGTCCCTGTTACTTTTCTGAATTCTTAAGACCTTTATCTCCATTAGCTTAATCTGAATAAGCAATAATAAATTATTTGAATGAAAACAACTTAAACTCACTGGAGCCATAACAAAGCCTAATTACAAAGTTTAACAAGGGTCCAGAGATTATGAGAACTGTTAGAAACTGACTTGACCAATTTATTCATATTTCATAATCTTGCCTTTGGAAATGTGGAACATCTCCAAATTACATAGTTTGACTCTCATATTATGGTATCTTTGTAGTTCCTAGGTAAACACTGAAACTGCCTATGGGAATTTGTTTTAATATTTTATGTCCAAAAATGTAAAACAAAATAAGGTAAGATTGTATTCATTAAATGGAAAAATAAATATATATATTTGACCTCACAAATTTGATGTTAATAATGCGTCTGACTCACTAAGTTGTTTTGTATAGAAAATACTCTGAATCAATTATATCTATTTGATTAATAATGCTTTAATTTTTTTCTTTTGAGACAGAGCATTGCTATGTAGCCTAGGATGACCTTGAACTTGTCATCCTATTTTCTTCAGCCTTGTAAATGCTGGATCTTCAGGAGTGCAGCGCTACCTGGCTATGATGTTTTAATTTCTCATTTTCCTGTACTTTGCTCATAATATTAAATTTACAATTTATTTCTCAAATATGCTTTCATAATACCAAAATCTGAATTCTGGAGAATATATTTATTCTATGTTACTGGTAATGCCTTTCTTTCATACTCAAATTACCTTTTTGGTTTTGGTGCAAAGAATTTCTGATTTTATGGTTTGTTGGCCCTTGAAAAATTACTCATACAGTTTCTTGAGGAGTTCAGATGCTCATGGGTTTCCCCAGAGAGGTTTCACTTGAGTATTTTACCAATAAGGACATCTTAGACTAATTTCAAGGCTGATGAATCATAGACCGCTCTATACCATGAAGTAAAAATTGTTGTCGGTGTTGGTTTGAGCTATTACTGATTGAGAAAATCTTTTACTATTATTATTTTTTTATTAGGGTATTTTTGTTATAGAGGAGTAATTCATTGTGACAATTTTGAATAGGCTCACATTGTACAATTCTCCCCCTCAAACTCCTCCTGCCCCACTTAAAGCAATTGCAAGCACTTCATATAGGTATATGGAGTCCATCAACCATATTCCCTCATGTTAATCTGCTTTGTTCACCCTCTCCCTTCTCCAAGTATCCCCCCACTGTACCTATTTTATAGTTCTGTCTTTTGTTATTAATTTCTAAGTTGATGTTCAAAGGGGTTTCTGGATGTGTCCCCTCTGTTACTACTCTTTACTTTGTCCAATCTAACCCTTCCACTTTTGTCTCTTACCCCTTCCCTCTCACTCCAAATCTTTCTGCAGATTTCCATATGTATCCTTATATCTTCAGGAAATCTTTTTTTGTCTCTCTTTCAATTTCCTAATTAATTTAGAGCCCTCTATTCAGTTTCTTTAGGTGTTGGTATGATACAATCCAGCTTCTGTTTTGTTCACATGTACTTTGAAAGTATGGCCCTTTCACCTCATCTCAAATTAGTGTTCCACAGGATTCCCCACAGAGTGAATTCCATGCCTCTTTGTCTCTCTGGCCATGCATAGCCTGGATACTGGAGCTCAAGTGATTGCAGTGTCCTTAAATGGTTTCAGGATAAGAGTAGCTTTGGGGCTAGGAAATTTTATGGTGAAAGAAAATAAAAATTGGCCCAAAGTTGTCACTTTCTTTTTGTATTGTCCCTTTCCTTCCTCTCCCTATTTTACTTCTTCCTTTCCTCATCTTTGTTTCACTCTCTTTCCTTTTTTCCTTCCTTTCTTCCCTCCTTCTGGCCCTACCCCTCATTTCCCCTTGCCCTCCTTACCTCCCACCTTCCCCTATGTTTCTTTCATTCTTTTATCAATGTTGTTTTCTGCCATGTTTTATTACTACACTAGAATTTTCTGAGGTATTTCATCTGTCATTACTGTAAAACTCAACTCATTTAATATATTTTGATTTTGAACTGATGTTCTTCATTAGAGCATCCAGTGGTTTGTGGTTTAGAGCTTCTAAGTTGACTTCTGTGTCTTGTGTCTTTTCTAGTTGCACAACTACCCTTTCTGTGATATTTTAGCTCTTGATTTGCATTAGACACGTTCACAATCTTCTGCCTCGCCAAATTGCTTTCTTAATTTTTGTTTGCTTTGCATAGTCCCCTCCAGGATCAGTAAGAACTGATCTGTACCAGGCAGGCAGGGGCACCAAGATGGTGTCACAGACTCAGGTCCTCATGTCTCTTTGCTCTGGGTCTCTGGTGAGAAATTTTAAAATGTCACAGTCTCCTCAGAATAATATTTTTGTAGAGAAAAAAATTGTAAGATGTACTTGGATATAATGACTATTTTCTATATAAACCCAATAGTATATTGACATAACTCCATTAGAAATGACCTTTGAAATGACATTTTTCAATATTTTTATTTTAAAGTCTATGCAGGTGTGGACATATGATCATTACCTTTTCTTGATTGCAGGTACCTCTGGGGACATAATGATGACTCAGTCTCCAGGCTTCCTGGCTGTATCTACATGAGAGAGGTCACCACAACTGTAAGTCCAGCCAGAGTCTTTTATCCAGCTCCATCCAGAAGAACTGCTTGGCCTGGTACCAGCAGAACCAGAACAGTCTTCTAGACTTCTCACCTACTGGGCATCCACCCACGCATCTGGGATCCCTGACTGCTTCAGTGACAGTGGGTCTGGGATAGATTTCACTGTCACCATCAGCAGCCTCCAAATTAAGACATTGCATGTTATTACTGTCAGCATGGTTATAGTGCTCCTCACATGGTGCTTCAGACTTGAATATAAATTTCCTCTCAGAAACTCATAGGTTGCTTGTACCCCACACAGCCCTTGGCTGGCATACTATGACCATCTGCATGATAGCTTGTGATGAGAAGGCCTATAGTGTTCAACAGAAAATGAAGGGCTCAGTGTCCCTTAAATCCCTTAGCTTGGAAGGTACCTATAGGGAAATATAGGAATGAAAATCTATTAGTTTTCTGTTTCTTCAGGGACTGTTTACAGAGATCATCACTTCTTTGGCTTGATTCTGAGAAATATCATTTTATAGTTCAAAGATCAGAATCCCAACACAGGACTCAATGGGCTAAAATCTAGATGTTGGCAGGCTACATTCCTACTGGGAGGCTCTAAGAGAACATATGTCTCTGCCCTTGCCAGCAACTAGAGTTTTCCTGTATCTCTTGGTCAGTGACCCTTTTCCTCCATCTTCAATGCAAACAACGTATCAGCTCTCACCTTATTTCTGGACCACATATACCTATTTGCTTTCCAAATGTAGACACAGAAACCTTACTACATAGTAATATTGGGTGTGGTTTTGTGTTCAGTAGACTTTTCCTTCAGGCTTTACATTTCATATTTATTAACAGATTTCAATTTTTGGACCTGGTAAAACTCTGTGTCTCTATGGAAACAATATGATAATTAATCCAATTCTTACATTCATTTAAAATAGTAATTGAGCACCTAACATGGGACATGAGATACAGCCAGGAACAAGAGTGGCATAGGCCACACATAATTGTTTGAGTACTCCATAGCATCTTAAAGTTGTCTGCATATGGATTAGCTCTTCCTAACTTGCTTAGTGGGAGCAGTTGGGACTCAGGCCTGTCAGGTATTTCCCAGGAATGGGTTCTGGGTGATAAGAGTTGTACCAAGTATCTTAGCGTATTCTTTACTGTGACAATACACTAGAGGTAAACAAGTTAAAGGAGTAAGGATTTGTTTTGGCTTATGTTTCAGAGGTTTCACTTCATGGTCAACTAGCTCCATTGCTTTTACTTTTGTGGCTACCCAAAAACATCATGGTGGAAGGGTGTGGTAGAAGAAACCTGCTCACCACATGGCTGCTGGGAAGCAGAGAGAAACAGGAAGTGTCCTGAAACAAGATATAGTTTTCAAAGTCACACCCTCAGTTAACTATCTCCTCCATAAATGCCCCACCTCTTACTTTCCCCTATCACATAACCCATAAAATTATACATCCATCAATAGATTGATGTATTGATTAAGTCAGAATCCCTATGATCCAATCATCTTTCAATGATCACATCTGTCAGTTATGCACAAAACCTTCAGCGAAAGAACTTTTTTGGGGACACTTCACATAAATCATAGTACCAAATAAATGTTGGAATAAGACCTAGATATTTATCTATATTGGAACACAAGTAAAACGTGAACCAAAGAAACAGTCAATGTAAATTCTAAAATAAAAGGAAAACTCCACTTTTCCTTAGAGTAAAATAATAATTAAAACAGTTTTGTGATACCCTCCATCATTGCAAACTTTGTATTTGGCACTTGAAACATCTGGGGACTTTAGAAAAGGTGCAGGCAGCAGTGTGGTTCAGGTTTGTTTGGAATCACCTTAGTTCTTCCCTGTTCCTTACACAGCACTTTGCTCTTAGTTCCTTCAACTGTCATGAGATATGGCCATGAAGATAGGAGAGACAGACCATTTGAGGCAGGCTATCAAACAGGGAAAATAACCCACTTGGGGCTCCCTTTGCTTAACTAACCTGTTACGCGCTTCCTAGACTCTTTTAGTTTTCTTCGGTACTACTCTGAGCCATCTCTAGAGCAATAAATCTCCTCTAAGTTGTAATACACTAGCAGTTGTAAATATCTTTGCAAGATAGTGTTGAAAGAAATACCACTGAGCCTAGCTTGTCTGGTTAAAAAAGGCCTGCCCCCAATTTGACTTCCCTGGCCAAGTCCTCTACTTAAGACCTTATAAATATTGGCTGCATCTCATACATACAAATAAAGGCCAAAAATTAGCGTAAGCACATGTGCAGAATACCCCCATGTTATATGATAAGGCTGTGTTAATTAACCTGCCAGTCACCGTATCCCATCCCTAAGGACTGCCTGGATTTATCTAGCCTTACAATTTATAAATTAGTCTTTAAACAAAGAGAATAATGTTTCTCTTCCATCTGGCAGGAGATCACCATTTATCTTGTGGTGCTTTTTCTTACCTTTTCTTTCCTTTTCGTTCAGTGAACTTTTGCATTTTGCATCTGTTCAAGGGGGGGTAGGGGAGGGAGCGGGGGGTGGTAAGGGAAGGGGCGGGGGGAAGGGGGGAGAAATGACCCAAACATTTTATGCACATGTGAATAAAATAAAAATTTAAAAAAAAGAACTTGGGATCATCTGTATCTTCTTATCCCACTCAGCCCAGTAATGCATGACCTTCTTCAAAGCTAATCTTCTCCTATATGTACTTCTGTACAGTGGATTTATCCTTAATTGTGTGTGTATGTTCACATATTAGGAAAATCAGTATGGTAGAAAAAGAGTAGAGCTTCACCACATGGCATACCAAGACAGAGATTTCAGCATCATCTTGGCCATGGCTCAGTGTGAAGATAAATTTTTCTACTTAGATTTCCACTTCTCCTATTGGCAAGTAACACATTGATGTCTCTACTAGTTTTGTAGTACTGAGTAAGAAATGATATCAATTTAGCAGCTCATTTGTCATAAGACTATGCCCAGAAATCAAGGAATGGTGTCACTGGGTTCTCTGCTCACAGCTCCTGGAAGTTACTCCCCTTCCTTGAAACATGGCTCCTATATCTCCAAAGTCAGCACTGGAGAATCTCCTCCACACCTGATTCTCTTCATGTTTGGAAACTTTCCAGTTTCCCTTTGTCTCTCAATCCAGATTTTAAGGTCTCTATGATTAGGTCAGAACTACTTAGGTAATTTCTTTAAAGTTAACTTATTTTTATTAGGTCTGCAAAATTCTTTTACTTAAAGAAACTGAATTATGTTCTACTAAATACCTGGTAGAAGGTGTGTTGATTCTTTGGGCCAGCAAATGTAGAGTTTTATCTATATAAAATCATTATTCATAATTTACCAAATACAGATATGGTATCATATGATTACTTGGAACTGGTTATTATTCAATTCTTACCCATTAAAAGTATGGGTAACAGAGAAGATTATGTGTGGTTAAACAGACACAGGAGAAAATGTGTTCTAGAAAGCAGTCCTAGTTGTAGACAGAAGGAAAGCATAAATGGGAAAAGACAATAGTAAAGGGAAGGAGAAGACATAATTTAAAGACTGAATACTGAAAGGAAGGTTTCATGGATCTCATATGATTATTTCAGAGAGAAAGAAGGGAGAGAAAAGCAGTAATAAAGAGAAAATGGAAGAAAGAGAGTACTAAAATTGCCAAATTCAGATGCATAGAAAGAAAAACAATACAAACACATAAAAAATCGGAACATCCCAAACTTAACAGTGACAAAAACAAATTAACAAAAAAATTCAGAATATTCTAATGGTCCCCAAAGTGGGAATTTCTCCACTCCTCTCCAGTTTCAGAGTCTTTCAGTCCACTAGATGCCAGTCTAGTCTGATATCTGACTCTGGAATTCTGTTTGTTTATAGCCTTGTGATCCTTTTCTAGGGGTGGTGGGGTATCTGTGAAGGGGCGGGGGAGAATTTGATGATCTGCATAGAATATGTGGTGAAGGCTTCCAGAGTTTGAGCCCTTGACTTGCTAATCTCACATCGTTCCCCTTGCTGCCCCAAATTTACAGCTTTCCCTGCTGCCAAGCTCCAGACTACTTACTTACTAATTATGTAATCTGGGTGCAGTCCTTTGTCAAATGTTGCTCTGACAGGAGCTGGTTTGCTCAGCATGGCAGCTCACATCAGAAATTCTCACCACTGAAATTTCTTAGATTGGGCTGTGGCAGACAGCAGTGCCCAGCTGGTCCTAAGGCTCTATCCATTGTTGAGTGGGGAATTATATTCAGATGTTTCCACTGCCTGCATTCCTCTCACTACTTTCTCTGCCATGTTATAGACCATGTACTGAACCCTCCACAGCATCTGTGCTTGTGCCACAGTGACATTTCTATCCAGTGATGCCTCCTATGGCTTCTTTGCCCCAGGCCATGTTTGGGCTGGGTTTATTTGTCCTAAGCCACACTCTGGATGGATTATTTGCCCTAAGCTTCACTCTGGTCTTTTTCTTTGTCTTGGGCTGTGCACGACAGGTTTTCTGCTCCAGCCACCCATTATGGCTTCATAGATCCTTGTTATATGCATTTATGGGTGCTCTTGAAAGGAGAAACAACCTCAGCAGTTCTTATGAGATTTAACTCCTTGCTCTGGTTTGCCAGCCTTCTGTCATGGGATAAAGGGATTCAGGGCTCATTAAATTCCCAGTTGACATGCAATATCCCAAGTGGTTGATTTTATAATTTTACTTGGAATTTATATTCCAGTTATTTTAAAGCTGAGACTACACCTAGAGTTTTTAAATGTATCATTTCTGTTTGCCTCTCTGTTTTTATGGTCCATTATCTCTACTTTCTTGGACTAGTTTGTATTGTTTGTTTTTTTAAGTCGAATTTTTCTTGTTTACTTTTTAATTATGAATTAATTTAAGTAAATTGAGAATGTCAACTTATTTGGCTTAAAGATACTAAATTTGTATTTGGATGTAGTTCAGTTCTAGAACACATGCTTAGCACACGCAAGCCCCTGGGTTTGGTCTCTACCACTATGAATAATTAAATTTACCACATGGATGAGTTAAAATTTCAAATATATTTTAAACACTTCTTTACATGATGAATGTTTTCTTCATATTAGAAGACATATAATCATCTTAAAGTCTACAAGGTAGTGTTATACCCATTGTTTGTGAAGCCAGTATTAATTTCCATGAGCCCATTATTCACACCTCCCAGGCTTCTTCTCTTTATATCTTCATGTTTCTCCCCACGGTTACATTCCTCTACCAGCAGACCTGCCTCCAGCATTTCCTTTATATAGTAGTGAAAAGTCACTGATGTTATTGTTTTGTTTTGTTTTTTAAATAATATTTCCTTTTACCTTATTGTCATTATCTCTGTTTCTGGGACTCCAAATATTTTTGAACTCTTTAATTAGAAAATTATTTTTTCATTAAAGTATTCGAGTTTTCTTTATCCTCTGCATTAATTCTGCCTTTCAACTTTTAAATCCAACAAAAATAATGCACCAAGTTTTTAATTGCATTTACTGTGGACTATATTATCTTAGAATCTGCAGGTGTCTCAAAAATAATTTATTTCCTTAAGTAGAAGATTATTTTGCTTTTGAAAATTCAAACTTTCATTCACTTTACCATAAGTGAATATAACATAAAACCATAAGTGATATTCACTTTACCATAAGTGAATATAACATAAAACCATAAGTGATATACCTATATTGGATGAAAATATGATCCAGTATTTGATCAAAATTTGGGCACTCTATCCTTTTATACTTAAAACCATATGTATAACTGATATATATCAAAATACCTGGCACATTTCTCTTTTCTTCCATCATCAATATTTCTTGAGCATTTACAGTGCACTAGGCACAACAGAACATTCAGAAAGCTTTGCCCCTGTTCTTGAGGACATTACAGTCTCTTTTTAAAAACATTATTTATTGTTTTTACATGTACTTATATGTGTATACAATATTTGGGCCGTCTTCCCTCTGCCCCCTGGCAGTATCTGTTCACCCTCTTGTTCTTTGGTTTGTTGAAGAAAAAAACATAAGATAAAAGAAAAACATAGCGTTTTTGCTCGTTTGAGAGGAAGATACATATACAGGGTGATTCATTGTGTTGTTTCCATGCATATGTGTGTTACAACCCAAATTGGTTCATCTCTACTGGCCCTCGTCACTACTTCTTAGTCCCCTTCCAAAGGTGGCCTCTGCCAGTTTAAGATTGCTATATTCACTCCTCTATAGTGAACACATCAACCACATTCAGGTTTTTGGTTTTCTTTCTTTTCCCTGTACTTATCATGCATGATCTTCCCTGAGTGTTTGGCCAATGTCCAATAGTATTTTGCTGCATTCATTTAAGGTCTATAATTCACATATGAGGGAGAAGATGGAATTTTTGGCCTCTGAGCTGAGTAACTTCACTTAAGATGATGTTCTCCAGTTCCATCCATTTTCCTGTGAATGACAAAATTTCACTCTTTGTGGCTGAATAAAATTCCATTGTATAAATATCACATTTTCTTAATTCATTCATCAGTAACAGGGATCTTGGCTGTTTCCATTGCTATTGTAAATAGTTCTGCAATAAACATGGTGTGCAGGTGCCTTTGTCATAACCTGAGTCACATTCCTTTGGGTATAATCCCTAGGAGTGGTATTGCTGGATCATATGGAAGATCTATGTTTAGGGTTTTAAGAAGCCTCATACTGTTTTCCAAAGTGGTTTTATTAGCTTACATTCCCACCAGCAGTGTATGAGGGTTCTTTTTCCCCTGCATCTTCACCAACATTTGTTGTTATTGTTGTTCTTGTTCTATTCTAACAGGAGTGAGGTAGAATCTTAGTGTGGTTTGATTTGCATTTCCTTTATGGCCAGGGATTGTGAGCATTTTTTCATGTGTTTTTTTGGCCATTTGGACTTCTTCCTTTGAAAAAGTTCTGTTTAGTTCAGTTGCACACTTTATTGGTTCATTAATTATGGGAGTTTAGTTTTTGTACTCCCTGTATATTCTGGTTACAGCTCTTTGTCTGATGAATATCTAACAAAGATTTTCTTCCATTCTGTAGGTGGTCTCTTCAATTTAGAGACCATTTATTTTGTTGTGCAGAAGCTTTTTACCTTCGTGTGGTCCTATTTGTCAATACTTTTTCTTAGGTGCTGAGCTGCTTGAGGTCTACTGAGAAAGTACTTGCCTATGCCTATTGCTTCTGGTGTATTCCCTGATCTTTCCTGTACTAACTTCAAGGTTTCCTTCTGATATTAAGGTACTTAATCCACTGTGAGTTGATACTAGTGCAGGGTGACAGGCATGGATCTAGTTTCAGTTTTCTGCAAGCAGATACCCATTTTATCCCAGCAACATTGTTGAAGAGGCTGACTTTTCTCCATAGTATGTTTTTGGCACTTTTGTTGAAAATTAGGTGGGCGTAACTGCGTGGATTCATATGTGGTTCCCTATTCTCTTCCACTGGTCTTCATATCTGTTTTTTGTGCCTGTTCCATGCTGTTTTTATTGTTATGGCTCTGTAGTATGGTTTGAAGTTGGGTATTGTGGTACCTGTAGTGTTGCTCTTTTTGTTCAGTATTGTCTAGGCTATTCGTGGTCTTTTGCATTTCCAAAAGAACTTTAGGGTAAATTTTTCAATCTTTGTGAGGAATGTCATTGGTATTTTGATGGATATTGCATTGAACATGTAGATTGCTTTTGGTAGTGTAGCCATTTTTACTATGTTGAGTCTGCCAATCCATGAGCATGGGAGATTTTTCCACCTTCTTTAGTCTTTAATCTTTCTTCAATAGTTTGTAGTTCTCCTTGTAGAGGTCATTTACATCCTTTGTTAAACTTATTCCTAGGCATTTTATTTTTTTTGAGACTATTGTAAATGGAATTGTTTTCCTATTTTCTTTCTCAATCTGTTCATTGTTGGTGTATAGAAATGCTACTGATTTTTGTAAGTTGATTTTGTATCCTGCTACTTTGCTTAAGCTGTTTATGGTGTCAGGAGTTTTTGGGTAGAGTTTTTTTTACATCTTTAAGTATAAGATAAGTTCATCTGCAAATAGGGATTGTTTGACTACTTCTTTCCCTATTTGTATTCCTTTTATTTCTTCTTCTTGTTTCCTTTCTCTGCCTAGGAATTAAGATTATGTTGAACAGGAGTGGGGAGAGTGGGTAACCTTCTCTTGTTTCTGTTATTAGGGGAAATGGTTTCAGTTTTTCTCCATTAAGTATGATGTTGGCTATAGGTTTGTCATATATAGACTTTATAATGTTCAGGTAGATTCTTTCCTCAAGGATGTATTCCTAGTTTCCTTAGAGCTTTTATCATGAAATGGTGTTGAATGGTATGAAAGACTTTTTCTGCATCTATTGAGATGATTGAGTGCTTTTTGTCTTTGTTTAATGTGCTGTATTACATTTAATGATTTGCATATGTTGAACAGCTCTGCATCCCTGGAATGAAGTCAACTTGGACATGGTGAATGACCTTTCTGATATGTTGTTGGATTCATGTTGCCATTATTTTATTGAGGATTTTTGCAACAATGTTCATTAAGAAGATTGGTCTATGGCTCTCCTGTTTGGATGTGTACTTCTCTGATTTCGGATTGAGTGTAATGTTGGGTTCATAGATGAGTTAGGCTGTGTTCCTTCCCTTTCTATTTTGTGGAAAACTTTAAGGAGTATTAGTATTAGTTCTTCTTTAAAGGTATGGTAGGATTCAGTGGAGAATCCATCAGTTCCTGGACTTTCCTTTTTTGGGAGACTATTGCTGCTTCAGTTTCATTATGTGTTATAGATTTTCTTAGGTGGTTAATATCCTCTTGGTTCAGTTTTACATGGTCATAAGTATCTAGAAATTTGTCCATTTCTTCAACATTTTCTAACTTATTGGAATATAGGTTCTCAAAATAGTCTCTGATGATTCCCTGGATTTCCTTAGTGTTTTTTGTTATCTCCCCTTCTTCATTTCTGATTTCACTAGTTGGTGTGTTTTCCCTCCTCTTTTTAGTCACATTTGCCAGGGGCTTGTCAATCTTGTTTATTTTTTCAAAGAACCAGCTTTTTGTTTCATTGATTCTTTGCATTTTTTACCTTCATTAATTTTGGCCCTCATTTTTATTATTTCTCTCCTTCTGCTTGTTTTAGGTTTTTTTTTTCCTAGACATTTGAGATGTAGAATTAGGTCATTTATTTGTGATCTTTGTGTCCTTTTATTGTATGCACTCATGGCTATAAGCTTTCCTCTTTGTGGGACTTGCTGTGTCCCCTAGGTTCTGATAGGTTGTGTTTTCATTTTCATTAAATTCCAGGAACTTTTTTGATTTCCTCTATGATCCACTGATCATTAAGCAATGTGTATTTCATCGTCTAATTTCTTGTGTATTTTCTGCTGATGTTTTGTTGTTCTAGTTTTATTGCATTGTGATCAGATCAAATTTCTATTTTCTTATATTTGCTGAAGCTTGCTTTGTGTCCTAAGATATGGCGTATTTTGGAGAAAGTTCCATGGGTTGCTGAGAAGAATTTGTATCCTGCTGTTGTTGGATGAAATATTCTGTAGACATCAGTTAGGTCCATTTGATCTATGGTGTCATTTAAGTCTAGGATTTCTTTGTTGATTTTTTCATCTCGATGACATATATACTGGTGATAGAGGGGTATCCAAGTCTCCCATTACCACTGTGTTTGTGTGTATGTGTGCTTTACAGTATTTTAGTGTATATTTGATGAAGTTGGGTGCACTGACATTGGGTGCATGTAGGTTGATAATTGTTATTTCATTTTGATGTATTGCACCTTTTATTAGTATGAAGTGACCCTCTTTGTCTCATTTGATCTATGTAAGTTTGAAGCCTACTTTGTCTAATATAAGTATTGCTACTCAGCCTGTTTACAGGGGCAATTAGCTTGGTAAATCTACTTCTAGCCTTTCACCCTAAAACAGTGTTTATTTATGTCATTATTGTGGGTCTCTTATAAAAAACAGATTGTTGGATCTTCCTTTTTAATTAGTTTGCCAAATGGTGTCTTTTGATGGGGGAGTTGAGTCCACTGACATTCAGAGTTAATATTGATAAGTATTTGGTGAATCCTGCCATTTAGTTGTTTTTGTTTTATAAGGATTTGAATGTGTGCAGCTGAGTCAATGTTACAACTTGATTATTTGTTTTTTCCTCTTCTGAGTTTTAATACTTTCTGTCCTCTCATGCTTTTGTTTGCTTTCATCTTCTGTGTGCAGAATTCCTCGTAGAATCTTCTGTAATAGTGATTTGGTGGTCATATATTACTTTAGTTTCTGTTTATCCTGAGAGACTTTATTACTCTGTCAATTTAGAATGATAGTTTTGCTGGACAGAGTATGCTAGGGCTGTAATTGTTCTCATTCCATGCCCCTCTTTCTTTTAATGTTCTGTTGAGATATCTGCTGTTATTTTGATGGGTTTACCTTTATATTTTATTTGTTTTTTCTCTTTTACAGACTTTAATATTCTTTTTTTGTTTTCTGTGCTTATTGTTTTAATGATTATATGCTATGGAGAAGTTCTGTTTTGGTCAAGTTTTTTGGTGTCCTGGAGTCTTCTTGTACCTGAATGGGCAAATCTTTCTTGGGGTTTGGGAAATTTTCTGTTGTTTTTAAATTCAATATATTACATATCCTTTTGGCTTGTACCTCTTCTTCTTCACTGCCATGATTCTCAGGTAAGGTCATTTGATGGAGTTGCTGTGTTCTTTCATATTCCTTTCTTAGCCCTTGAGTTAATTGACTAAGAGTTCTATTTTTTTTTTGGTTTAATTTCTATTTTATCTTCAAACTCTGAGATTCTGTCTTCCACTTGTTCTAGTCTGCTGTAGTGACCTTCCACTGTGGTTTTTTTTGGTTTGTTTTTTTTGTTTGAGTATAGGGACTTTTTATTTCCAGGACTTCTTTTTGATTCTTTTTTCTGAGGTTTTCCATATCTTTGTTCAACTTCTCTTTTATTATTTTGTTTTGTCTTCTTTATTTCATATTTCTCTCTTTATATAGTCCTTTGTTTCACTTTGGTGTTTGTTGACGTTCTCTCCTAGTTCATTTAGTTGTTGCTGTGTCTTCTTATGTTCTTTATTCGTGGTGTCTTGAAGTTTCTTGAGTACATCTGTACTTTCTGGTTAACTGCATTGAATATTTTCTCCATGGGTTTCTCAGTGACCTTTTCCACAATTTCCTCTTTGGGGTTTTTTTTGTTGGTGTCACTGGACTCATTAGTTTCAATTATCATTGTTTTGTTGAGTCATGAGCTGGGTATCCATTTTCTTCATTTCCCACTAAATCCTCCCTTTAATTGTTTTTTTGAGGAGTTAGTTTTCTTCCCTTCTTCTTCTCCCCATCACTCCAATTGGTGCTGTTCAACTATGTTCTTGATTGGCTAGTTGTTGGTTTTAATTGTCTGTTTTTTTCCCCTTGATTTAAGCTTTGTGTTGTGACTGTCTTTGTTGTTAGCTTGGTTGATGTACTATTTCTGTCCCTGTTCTGTTGATCTGCAGGAATGCAGGCAGCTTTGTAACTAACAAGTGAGGAGAAATGGTGTGCCATTTTTCTAAAGGCAGATACTTCCTGGGACTTGGTTCAGTGTGGTGGGGCATAAAGAGGTGTTCCATGGGTTAGGGGTCCAGGATATTGCAGAGTTTGATCCTGGTTGATGTTCCAAGTGTAGTTCTCATGTCTTGAGGTGGTTTCTGAGTCATGTAGCTCAGGGAATTCTGATGCCCAATCCTAACTGCCATCTTTGATCTCTCCTCAGGAGCTTATATTCTCAAAGGAAAATAAATACCTCTTTTAATATCACATTTTTGTTTGGTGTTTTCTGTAAGGTAATGAGGAAATATTTTTCAGGACGAGCTTTGGGTATAACTTAGCCCCATCACTATTTAGAAAGGCAGACAATGACAGCCATTCAGGATAGGTATAGTTTCCAGGGAGACAACCACAATCTCTTCAACTAAGGAGAAATGTGCTGTGGTAAAGAGATGAGGGAAGTAGTCTGTGTGATGCAAGCAACAGAAACAGGCTGTCTTAGACACTAAAAGGAGCCGGAAAGATCATGTGGCCTTTTTGCAAATACTTGGCCACCACGTAGGAATGTTTGGTGACAAGACAGAATGCTGAAAAAGAAAGGCAATCTTGTGCACATGACAAATAGAGAGAATGAAGGATCCAAATCAAAGGCAGGTTAAAAGTATTGATAATTTCTTTAAAAAAACAAACAGACAAAATAATGTGTTTTGGAAGCATAGAACTTACCATTAATGGTACCAGTGTCATCAGGGGCCACGAACATTGTCACTTCCTAAGTTAGAAAAATGCCATATACCAAAATCTCCAATCTCAATACAGAATTTTTAAAAGTTTTTTTTTGGAGGGGGCTAGAAAGAAGTTTATGTGACATCATTAAGAAAGGTTATTATATTATTAGTATTTTTTTGTTATGATAAACTTCATATGTAAACTTGGTAAAAGCCAATTAGGTACCATGAAGAATAAGGAATAAGTTTCCAAAAATGTACAATGTCATCTGAGGAATTTTCATTTCCAATACTCATTTCATGAAAAGCTGTAGAGCAAGTAGTCGAAAAGTCCATTAATAAAACTTTTATTCTACATATATGAATTATTAAACATGTTTCTAATAATTATGCTGGAATTGCTCATGAAAATTTCAAAGACATTGAAGCTAGCCATCATCTTAAGTTATTTCCTTATTAATTAGATATTTTACAGAACATGCATGTTAAGCAAGTATCAAAAGAGACAAAAAAAATCACAAAAGCAAAAAAAGATGCCCTAAAAAATTAAATACGTTGAATTTTTTGTTAACTGCTGTGGTTGATATCCATGAAGCAATGAACACCAAGCAGTTTGTTTTTACTGCATCTATATTTTTACATTTTTTTCTTAGTGTGCTTTGAACCTTTAATACAAATAAAATGTATACCAAAAATAATGGAAGAAAACCACATATCCCTATACAAATAATGGATGTGAGCTGTTTCTGCCCTTATCCAGAGTTAATTGGGTCACAACTTTTTCTAAAGGAGCACTTCTGCAGCTGTAATCAAAGGTGTGTGCACTGAGATAGGCTATTCCACAGAAACACATGACTACAACATGAAGTATCATGAGACATTTATACCACAGCCTTGTAAGTGCTGCAAATCATGAAGTGCTCACAATAACCACAACTGTGAGTAGAACCAATTAATTATTCCTTTTATTCCCCACAAAGACAAAACAGTATGTAGGCAGTTTTCTTTGATTAGACATGGATACAATTTTAACACTGGCCCTTGTGAAAACTGCCATGTACCAAAAATACTATGACAAACATTTATAAATTGTATAAAAATTACACATCCTTATTTTGGCCTCCTGAAGATGAAAACAAGTAACTCTCTAAATGTTAACTGGCCAAACATCCCAATATTAAACATAAAATAGAGGGAAATAGAGAAATTGAAATAGAATTAACACAATTCTGTCACAAATTGTAAACAAAAACTATTGTGGGTTGGCATGGATGACAAATGGTCTACTGTGTAAATTTTAGAATGAGGCAGACTGAAGTTGGAAGGATGGTTAATTTTCCCGTCCTTTTCCTGCTTCCCCTTTACCTCCTAGAACATCACAAGTCTACAATATAATGTTTTCTCTCAATAATTACATTATCTGTGTTGTATTTTTATATGACTCTTCACTCACTTTATCAAGTTCAGCAATGGTATGTCTTTGCAAGTGAGCAGACTTTTTGTGGGGAGTTCAGAATCTCCTGATAGAACACAGAAGATAAGGGTCAGACCCAATCTGATAGGACGCATTAGCTCATTTCTTTATTGCTAATATAAAAAACTTCTTGATATGCTTGTTGTGACTGATCCATAATCCCTTTCTCATCATTGCCAGCAGCAATCTCAGCCAAGTAAAGGAAACAGCCTATCTTCATTTTCAAACATAAGACTTTGCTCTCTGTTTCTGAAGCATTGGGGATCAAGAACTTTTCAAATGAGACAGTACATCCTTGCAAAAAGCTCTGAGCTCAGTGTCAATTTTCTCTGTGTATTCTTGAGCCATCTTCTGCTTTTTCTTAGCATGTTCCATCTTTTGCTTAATACTTGAGAATACCCTCCAAGATGACCTACAGATTCCTACAACATTTTTATAAGTAACTGAGAGAAGATTCCTCTCCTCATACATAATTCAGCTCAGTGCTCAATTATAGACTTCATGAAGGCCACAATGTCATCATATTGCTAAATCTGCTTGGCAAGTTTGATCTTCACACCATCCCATTTCTGTGCATATCTGGGTGTTCTGTGTCTGGAGTGGGTGGCATTATATGGACAGGGGCTCAGCAGTTTCTAGATGGTGGTAGTGATATTGAGATTGTCAATTGAAACATTTCTTAAGGAAAGAATTCCCTTGAGATTATTGGTCAGAATGAATAAGGAATAATTTCATGTAATTTTTTTTCCCTTAAACAGACACAAAAAATCCTTCCCATATCTTCTTTTTCTTGTCAGATATTAGGTAGCTACAGTCACAAGTCCAGAGTTTAACTGGAGATTCCATGTGTCAATAGAACAAGAGGAAATGCATTCTTTTTTAATGCTTCATGGTAATTTGGAGGAAAGACTGACCTTCTCCTGGGTCTTCACTCAAGATGGTCACTGTGGAGAAGGGTGCTGGGTCAGAGCTGCTCAGGGATGTTAATTCCAGACACCCTGCCAAAGCTGTGAGAGTTTTCATATGTGTTATTTTTAGTCAACAAATGTGTGGGGTTTTTTTCCAAGGAATCTAACATACACATTATACATTGTGGAAAAGGAGCTCATGAGGGAAAAATATAACAGAATATTTTTGTGTTTTCTTCTGTTATAAAGGAAAACCTTTCTTCTAAGTCTATATGTTCTCTCAAAATACTGAGAAAAACAGACATGTTTACCTGTCAGATTTTTCAGATTCTTAAGACACTATTCTTCATCTGCCTGATCTGAATGAGCAGTAGCAACTTAGTTGAGTGAAAACAATTTGAGTTCATTGGAGCAGTGACAAAGCAAAATTGCAAAGTTTAAGAAGGGTCTAGATTGTGTGAGAACTTGAGAGAAACTGACTGGAGCAATTTATTTATCTTTCATATTCTCGACCTTGCAAAGTGGGACCATCCTCACATCAGGTACTGTTTGACTTTCTCATCTTGGGGAATCCTAGCAGTTCATTGGTGAAATTTGAATCCAATTATAAGAATTTATTTTAATATGTTATACCTGAATAGTGGTTTCAGGAAACTGTTTATTCAAAGCAAAGGAGATAATACTTGCTAAACCAAAAAATTAAAATAAATATTTATTTGTTAATAATATTTCTGGCTGAGTGCTAAAGTTTCAGCATCAATTAAGTAATTTGCTTTGGATATAAAATACTCAGAGATGTTGGGCTAGTAGCATGGCTTAAGTGGTAGAGCACTTGCCTAGCATGCCTGAGGCCCTGAATTCAAAGCCCAGTACCACCGAAAAAGAAAAAACACTGTGAGTTGTAAATTATGTCCAGTTGATTAATGTTTTAGTTTTATTTCATTTCTTTTTTTTTTTTGAGGCAGGTTGTGGTGTCGTTATGTAGCCCAGCTTGGCCTCAAACTCATGATCCTCCTCTTCAGCCTCTTGAGTGCTGAAATTATAGATGTGAAACCCTGCACCTGGCTAGGGTACTTATTTTTTTCTGTTTCCTGTATTTTGCAAATAATGCTGTTTGTAATTTATTTCTTTTTTCTGTTAATTATTTTTTATTTTATTTTTGAATGATCATACATTAATAATATGAGGGGATTTCATTGTCATTATATCATACATGTGTACAGTGTGCCTTGACAAGGTCAACCCCTCCACTATATTCCCATTTCCTTCTTCCTTTTTGCCCCTTTTGCAAAGAGTGTTTGGTGGGTTTCATTATGCTGTCTTCATGTGCATGTAAGCAGCTTACTTCCATCCTCCTAACCACTCAGAATCCTCTCCTTTGCTTCTATAATTTCTTTCTTTCTTTTTTAAAATTTTATCTTTTTCACATTCAGTCACATGTGTATACATTGTTTGGGCCACCTCCCCAAACTCCCCCATTCTGGGTATAATTTATTTCTTGAATATGCTTTCATAATTCTAAAATCTGAAGGTATTTCTATTGCTTTTGATTCACACTCAAATTATATTTTTGTTTTTGGGCAACAAGAATCTCTAACTTTGTGGTCCATTGACTCTTGAAAAATTATTCATATGTTTTCCTGAGGACTTAGAGTGGTTATGCCCTTTTCTCAAGAGACTTTCACTTGGGCATCTTATCAGTAAGGAAGGCCATCTTCGAATCCCACAGGATTCCCCACAGAGTGAATTCCATGGTTGTCATTGCCTCACTGGCCCATGAATACAAACGGACATTGGAGGCGAGTGCTTGCAGTGTTCTTCAACAGCTTGAGCATAAGAGTGGCTTTGGAGCTGGGATACATTTACTCACAGATGATAAAAAGTTGTCCCCAAGACTGTTACTTTCTTTCTTCCTTTATCCACTTTCCCTATTTTTTATGCTTTCATAATTCCTTCTCCTCTCTATGCTTTCATAATTCCTAAACCTGGAGATTGGGCAAAATCTTTATTCTATGTTATTTCCATTTTTTTTAACTCAAATTATCTTTTTTTCCCTTCCTGTCCTCTCTTTCAGCTTTCCTCTCTTCCTCCTTTCTTCCTTGTTTACTTCTTCCTGTCACTTTCCTTTATTTTTCCTTTTTTGTTGTTTTCTAGCATTTATTTTTACTAGTATTGTCTGAGATAGTTGGCCTATCATTTCTGTAAAACTCAAATAATGTAAGTATATTTCTGATTTAAAACTAAAGCTCTTTGTTAGAGAATGTGGTGGTTTTTGGTTTAGAGCTTCAGAGTTGACCTGAGAGCTCATAAGTTGACTTCTGTGTCATTTCTAGTGGCACAATCACCCTTTCTGAGATATTTTTGGCTCTTGATTTACATCAGGTATTTTCACAACCTACAACTCAGGAAATTTTTTTTTCCTTTTTTCTAATTGCTTTGCATCTCCCCTCAGGCTCAGTCTAGTTGCTCAGAATTATGAATGATGACTTTGCAGTGAGATCTGAGCTGCATCAGGCAGGCAGGGGCAGAAAGATTTTGTCACAGACCCTGATTCTCATCCCTGTTGCTCTGGGTCTCTGGTGAGAAATTTAAAAATATCCCAATCTCTTCAGAATAATATTCTGTAGAGCTAAAACTTATAAGATATACTGTATAAAATGATTATTTCTCATATGAATCCAATTGTATATTGACAAAACCCCATTAGAAATGACATTTTAAATGATGTATTTCAATGTTTATTTTATAAAGTCACTGTGTGTATTGATTTATGATCATTATCCATTCCTGATTACTGGTGTTTCTGGGGATATCATGATGACTCAGTCTCCAGGCTCTTTGGTACTGTCTGCAGGAGAGAGGGTCACTATGAACTGTAAGTCCAACCAGAGTCTTTTATAGAGCAAAGACAATAATAACTACTTTGCCTGGTACCAGGAGAAAACAGGACAGTTTCCTAAACTTCTCATCTTCTGGGCATCCACCCAGGAATATGGAGTCCCTGGCCATTTCAGTGGCAGTGAGTCTAGGACAAATTTTACAATCACCATCATCAGTTTTCAGGCTGAATACATGGAGATTACTACTGTCAGCATTGTTACGAAGCTTCTCATACAGTGCTTCAACTTTGAATATAAACTTCCTCTCAGATACTCATCAGCTGATTGCACCCTACACAGCCCTGGACTGGCACACTACTTCCATCTACCTGAGACAATCTGTGTGATCTTACTTCTTGATGAGAAGTTGTGCATGCTCAACAGAAAATTAAGGGGTTTAGTGTCTCTTAGATCCTTTGGAACAGAGGTCTGTACAGTTAGATGGGGTAAGGAATCTCTGTATTGGTTTTCTGTTTCATCTGTAACAAAATACCATAATCTCTGTGGCTTGAAGATGAGAAATCAATCATTTTACAGTGTTAGGGGTCAGATCCAATACACTACCCATTTGGCTAGGATCAAGTTGTTGGAAAGCTGCATTTGGAGGCTGTAAGAGAGAAATAGGTCTCTTGTCTTTCTACCTCCTAGAGTTGAACAGTGTTCCTTGGTGGGTAACCTTTTTTTTCTATCTTCGTGGCAAGCAAAGTATTAGTTCTCACCCTTCTTCTGGGGTCATGATGACTCTCAGGTCTCTATTTGCTTTCCAAATAGGACATCAAGAAACATCATTGCACATTAATGTATAATATTTACAGATGTGATTTTGGGTTCAACAATACCTTCCAATCTCTATATCTCATATTAATTAATAGAATTCAGTATTTTGGGAAAGTTTTGTGTCTCTATAGAATCAATGCACTAACTAATTTCATTCATGTATTCACCTAAAATAGTACTTGAGCACCTACTTTTTGGTACAGGGATACAGCAGGCAACAAGGATCTTATAGATCACATATAGTTGCTTGAGAACTCTGTAGCATCTTAAATCTGTGTCTGAGAATTTGCCCTTGGTGACTTACTTGATGTGCCCACATCTACAGATGTACAGAAGTACCCATATGTATGGATGTGTTAGGTATTTCCCAGGTAAAGACTTGTGGTGGTGTGAGCTGTACCAACTGTGTTAGTCAAGATTTTCTTTACTGTGGCAAGTACCTGAGCCTAATAACTTAAAGGGGAAATATTTGTTTGGCCCACAGTTTCAGAGGTTTCACTACATGGTCAGCTAGTTCTATTGCTTTTAGGTCTGTGGCAATGTAGAAGCATCAGGGTGGAAGGGTATGGCAGAGAAAAGCTGCTCACATCATGGTAGCTGGGAAGCAGAGAGAGCCAGGAAGATGCCAGTGACAGTACAACTCTTCAAAGTTCCCCTCTTAGTGATGCACCTTCTGCAACCTGCCTCCCCCTTGATTTATACTACCTCCCAATAAGGCCACCAAATTTTGACTCTGAGAGTGGACTAAAGTATCGATTAGGTCAGAGCTCTCATGATCCAGTCACCTACCAGCTTTGGTCCAAGTCTTCAACACATAATTCCTTTGGGTGACAATTCATACCCAAACCAGGACATCAAGTAAATATCTAGTGGTCTGACACCCAGAAATTTATCTCTACTTAGGATACATGTAGACTTTCAACAACAGGAATAGTCAATGTAAATTTTAAAATATATGAACCCCCCCCCCCGATTATTTCTTAGAATACGGTAACAATTTGAAATATTTAATGAAGCTGCACATCAAAAGGAGCATGTATTAGGAATTTGAAACATCAGATCTGTATGCGATATTGTCAGCTCTTTCCTGTCCCTTACAGAGCACTTTGCCTAGAGTTCTTTCAATTGTTGTAGAAGCTGACAATGAAGACAGAATGGACAGACCATGACCTACTTCAAATCTGATAGTTGGAGCCAGACATAGTGTCACATGCCTGTAAACATAAACCCTATTAAAAATAACTAAAACAAAAATTGTTGGGGGTATGGTAGAGTGCCTAGTTAACAAATGAGAACTTGAATTCAAGCCCTGCAAAACCCTAATTTTTTCCTTTATCTATTTTCTATCTATCTATCTATCTACCTATCTTTTGGTCAGTATTGGTCTTATACTTGCTAGGAGAGTGTTCTACCAGATAAGCCACACTCCCAGTCCATTTTGTTTCATGTATTTTTTAACAGTGTTTCATATCCTCCTTCCTCTGCCTCTTGAATAGCCTAAATTACAGGTATGGGGCCTGTTGTACACTTGTTCATTGATATAGGGTGTCACTAATCTTTTGCACATGGTGTCCTCGAACCATGACTCTCCAATCTATGGTTCTCAAGTAGCTGGTATTACAGACATGTGTCATCATGCCTGGACCCCTATAAGTATCTTTGTAGAACAGAATTCAGCTTTGATTATGTATATAGACCCAGGAGAATATCTGTAGTAGAAAAAGGGGAGAACTTCACCCCATTGCAGCCTGAGCCAGATGTTTCAGCATCACCTTGGTCATGAGCAAAGTGGGAGGTAACTTCTATTAACATTTCTGGTTCTCCCATTAACATGTGACACAATGGTATCTCTAGTAGTTTTGTATTGCTGAATCACAAATGACTGCCCATTTAACAGCCTATGAGTTCAGTGGCCTCCACCTCAGAAATCAGGAATGAGATGGCTGGGTGTCTGGGTCTTTCACAGTTAACTTTGGGTAGAACTTCATGTGAAGCTCTGGATCTCCTTCCAAGTTCAAGTAGTTGTGGCAGATTTGGTTTCTTGCCATTGTAGGCTGAGGTCCCATTTCCTTTCTGGCTGTCAGCTCACAATCCTGGAAGCTGCCCACATTCCCTCAAACAGGGCTCCCTTTATCTCCAATGCATTAGAAAAATCTTCTCCTATATAATTCTTTTCATGTCTTAAATCTTTCTGATTTCCCTTTGACTCTCAATCAGATTTTTAAGGTCTGTGATTATGTCATGTCAGAATATCTCCCCTTCTAAAGTCACTTATTTTATATAACTGTAAAATCTCTTTACTAAGAAACTGAATTTTGTTTAACTGAGTATCTGGGAGAAAGTGTGTTGATAACCAGGGTCAGCAATGGATGGACTAGCAAAATTAGATTCTATGTATGTCATATCATTATTTTTAATTTGCCAAATAATGATTGTGTCTTATATGGTTATTTGGAACTGGGGATTGTGTGGAGGTTTAACAAATCATTAAGTGATTTCAGAGGATGGAAGAGCTAACAGTCCAAATGCCACAGGAATGACGATGGCCTCCACAATTTTTTCC
This sequence comes from Castor canadensis, assembly GCF_047511655.1. NCBI lineage: Eukaryota > Metazoa > Chordata > Mammalia > Rodentia > Castoridae > Castor > Castor canadensis. Next base: position 78,057,642 of record NC_133397.1, on the reverse strand, counting down.
TTCCATGTGTATCATGCAAAACATACACTAAAAAGTACTCAGTAAAGATATAAACTAATTCTTACTATATGCCCACATGCTCTTGTTGCATGTCCTTAGAGGAAAGCTCAAATGTTCTAGCAGATCTCCATGGTCTTCATGTATCAGGCCTGTGTCTGCCTCCAACATGGCTTCCTTTGTTTCCTTCTGTAGACTCAACATATCTGTCTCCCAAGACCTGTGTATTCTATCGGGTCTTCCCTGAGCTTTGCATGGCCAAATATCTGCTTTCAGACATGAACTCCATTGGCTGCATTTGAAGTCAGAGAACCATCAATGTCAGAGAATAGAAAGTGAAGTTACAAAGATGAGATTGTATCTGTATGTAAATAGAACTCTGTTCTTCAGCAGACCACTTCTCAATATGAATGAAACCTAGAACTTGCAGACAGACAGGCAAGAATGACAAGACCATAGATCAGATGATGTGATGGAGAATGACTGTGTCTGAGAATTCACCTGAATTGTGGGGGACAGAAATGTCTTTAAGGAGAGACAACTGAGTTAGCAAGGACAGCAGAGTTCTAAAACATGCAGAACATTTTGTGTGCTGTACTTGGCAGCATATGGAGGTATCTAGGTGAGAGGGTGGAGTCAAATGATGGGAAGAACAGTAGAAAAAAAGTTTGATGAACTAAGTAAGTGATTTTACATACAAATTTTCTGTGTGATCATGTATCTTATATGTAGAATGAAAACAATGGACAGATGAAGCATCAGCTTTTTCATTGCCTTCAAACTGAGATACTGAAATAAGTTTGCGCTAGTCGCACTAGAGCACCAGCTAGTAGGCAAAACGTTCAACAGACTTTGCAAGAGAAAGGATGATGAGCCATTTCCCTGGAAGTTTTGGTGCACGAGCGCGACCAACAAAGGGCAGCAAGAACTCACGTGTTTTTCAAAAAGTTTTCAATCTACTTGCCCAGAGAGACTTGTGATCCTGCAAATGAAAGTGTGTGGAGTATTTAAAACCAGCCAGTCCTAAAAGAAAATTTACTCTTCATTTAGCTTTTTACATTTTATATTTTAAAACTGAAAAGTTTTTGATTCACACTCAAATTATCTTTTTGTTTTTGGGTTACAAGAATCTCTCACTTTGTGGTCCATTGGCTCTTGAAAAACTATTCATATGGTTTCTTGAGGACTGAGGGTGTTCATGACCTTCTCCAGAGAGGCTTCCACTTGGGCATCTTACCAGTAAGGAGGTCCATCTTAGACCAATGTCAAGGTGGGTGAGATATAGCTTCCTCTAGGACATGTTTCCAGAGTGAACATCATTGGTAGTGTTGGTCAGAATCATTACTTCCCAAGGAAATGTTTTTCTCCACTCCATTTCTCACTTTATATAAGAAGTCTCTCTTCAATTCTAGCAGTTTTGGGAAGAATAGTTTCTAGCTACTCTCTGGTTCACAGTTTGTTTGATATTAGAGCCCCTTTGATGCCAGCCTTAAATTAGAATCCCACAGGATTCTCCACAGAGTGAATTCCATGCTGTCTTTGCCTCTGTACCCAAGCTTATCCTGGACATTGGAGGCAAGTGTTTGCAGTGTTCTTCAATGGGTTGTGGGTAAGAGTGGCTTTGGAGGTGGGACACATTTCTGGAACAGATAATAAAAAAATTGTCCCAAAATTGTCACTTTTGTCTTTCCTTTCCACCTTTATCCATTTTCTCCCTCTCCTTTTTTTACTCATTTATTCATATGTGCATATGAATGTTTGGGCCATTTCTCCCCCCTCCCCCCACCCCATACCTCCTCCTACTCTCCCTCGCTTCCAGACAGAATTTGTTCTGCCCTTATCTCTAATTTTGTAAGTAAAAGCAATAAAAAGAAATGTGAAGTGTTTTTTGCTAGTTGTGATAAGGATAGCTATACAAATCGATTCTTAGCATTCTTCCATGTACAAATGTGTTACATCCTAAGTTGATTCATCTCTAACTGAACTTTTCACTAGTTCCTGATCCCCTTCTTATATTGACTTCTGTCACTTTAAGGTTTCTGTATTAGTTCCTCTGCAGTGAGGACATCAAATACTATCATGTTTTGGGTTTCCTACCTATCCCTATACCTCCCGTGTGTGCTCTCCCCTTATCATGTGACCCAAGTCCAACCACATTGCTGTATTTGCCCTGGATCTGAAGTCGGCATATGAGAGAGAACATATATTATTGGTCTTCTGAGCCTGGCTAACCTCGCTTAGAATGATGTTCCCCAGTTCCATCTATTTACTTGCAAATGATAAGAATTCATTCTTCTTCATGGCTGAATAAAACTCCATTGTGTATAAATTCCACATTTTCTTAATCCACTTGTCAGTAGTGGGGCATCGTGGCTTTTTCTATAATTTGGCTATTTTTAATAACACTGCAATAAACATGGGTATGCAAGTGCCTCTGGAGTAACCTGTCTCACATTCCTTTGGGTATAACCACAGGAGTGGAATTGCTGGATCATATGGCAGATCTATGTTTAGATTTTTAAGGAGCTTCCACATCTTTTTCCAGAGTGATTGTACTAGTTTGCATTCCCACTGGCAGAGTACAAGGGTCCCTTTTTCCCCACATCCTCACCAACACCTGTTGTTAGTGGTGTTTTTAAAGATGGCTATTCTAACAGGGGTGAAGTGGAATCTTGGTGTGGTTTTAATTTGCATTTCCTTTATGGCTAGAGATGGTGAGCTTTTTTTCATGTGTTTTTTGGCCATTTGAATTCCTTCTTTTGAGAAAGTTCTGTTTAGTTTGGTTGCCCATTTCTTTATTGGTTCATTAATTCTGAGAGAGTTTAGTTTTTTGAGTACCCTGTATATTCTTGTTATCAGTCCTTTGTGCGATGTATAGTTGGCAAATATTTTCTCCCACTGTGTGGATGGTCTCTTCAGTTTAGCGACCATTTCTTTTGTTGTGCAGAAACTTTTTAGTTTTCTGAAGTCCATTTGTCTATACTTTTACTTAGTTGCTGAGCTACTGGGGTTCTATTGAGGAAGTCCTTGCCCATACCTATTACTTCCAGAGTGTTTCCTGCTTTTTCCTGTACCAACTTTAGAGTTTCAGGTCTGGTATTAAGGTCCTTGATCCATTTTGAGTTGATACTAGTACAGAGTGATAAATATGGATCTAGTTTCAGTTTTTTGCAGACAGATAACCACTTTTCCCAACAACATTTTTTGAAGAGGCTGTCTTTTCTCCATCATATATTTTTAGTACCTTTGTCAAAAATAAGGTGGGAACAGCTATGTAGATTCATATCTGGGTCCTCTATTCTGTTCCACTGGTCTTCGTGTCTGTTTTTGTGCCAGTACCATGCTGTTTTTGTTGCTATTGCTTTGTAATATAGTTTGAAGTCGGGTCTTGTGATACCACCAGCATTACGTTTTTTGCTGAGTATTGCCTTGGCTGTTTGCAGTCTCTTGTGTTTCCAAATGAACTTTAGGGTAGATTTTTCAATCTCTGTGATGAATGTCATTAGAATTTTGATGGGAATTGCATTAAACATTTAGATTGCTTTTGGTAGTATTGCCATTTTTACTATGTTGATCCTACCAATCCATGAGCATGGAAGATCTCTCCACCTTCTGTAGTCTTCCTTGATCTCTTTCTTCAGGGGTTTGTAGTTCTCCCTGCAGTGGTTATTTACATCCATGGTTAAGTTTACTCCTAGGTATTTGATTTTTCTTGAGGCTATTGTAAATGGAATTGTTTCCATATATCCTTTCTCAGTTTGTTAGTTATTGGCGTATAGAAAAGGTAATGATTTTTGTAAGTTGACTTTGTATCCTGCCACCTTGCTGTGGCTGTTAATTGTGTCTAGGAGTTTTTGGGTAGAGTTTTTTGGGTCTTTGAGCTATAGGATCATATCTTGAAAATAGAGATATTTTGACACTTCCTTTACCTATTTGTATTCCTTTTATTTCTTCTTCTTTCTTAGTTGCTCTGACTAGGAATTCCAGTACTATGTTGAATAGGAGTGGAGATAGTGGGCATCCTTGTCTTGACCTGGTTTTAAGGGAAAAGGTTTGTTTTTCACCATTAAGTATGATGCTGGCTGTAAGTTTGTCATATGTAGCTTTTATAATGTTGTGGTACTTCCTTCTATTCCTAATTTTCTTAAAGCATTTATCATGAAGTGGTGTTGGAACTTGTCGAAGGCTTTTTCTGCATCTGTTGAGATGATCAAGTGGTTTTTGTCTTTGCTTCTATTGATGTGCAGTATTAAATTTATAGATTTGCATATGTTGAACCATCCCTGCATCCTTGGAATGAAGCCGACATCATGGTAAATGATCTTTCTGATGTGTTGTTGAATTCAGTTTGCCATTATTTTATTGAGGATTTTTGCATCAATGTTCATTTAGGAGATTTGCCTATAGTTCTCCTTTTTGGATGTGTCTTTGTCTGGTTTTGGGATAAGTGTAATACTGGCTTCATAGAATGAGTTAGGCAGTTTTCCTTCCCTTTCTATTTCATGGAACAGTTTAAGGAGGATTGGTATCAGTTCTTCTTTAAAGGTCTGATAGAATTCAGCAGAGAATCCATCAGGTCCTGGACTTTTCTTTTTTGGGAGACTCTTGATTGCTGCTTCAATTTCATTTTGTATTATAGATGTATTCAGGTGATTAATGTCCACTTGGTTCAGTTTTGGATGATCATAAGTACCTAGAAATCTGTGCATTTCTTCAAGATTATCAAATTTATTAGAGCATAGGTTCTCAAAGTAGTCTGTGATGATTTCCTGGATTTCCATGGTGTTTGTTGTTATCTCCCCTTTTGCATTTCTGATTTTACTGATTTGGGTTTTTTCTTCTCATTTTAGTCAGGTTTGCTGGGGGGTCTGTCAATCTTGTTTGTTTTTTCAAAGAACCAACTTTTTGTTTCATTGATTCTTTGTATGGCTGTTTTTGTTTCTATTTCATTGATTTCAGCACTTATTTTTATTATTTCTCTCCTTTTTATTTTGGGATTTGTTGTTCTTATTTTTCTAGTTGTTTGAGATAAAGCATTAGGTCATTGATTTGAGATCTTTCTGTCCTTTTAATGTATGCACTCATGGCTATAAACTTCCCTCTTAGGACTGCCTTTGCTGTGTCCCATCAGTTCTGGTAGGTCATCGTTTCATTTTCATTGACTTCCAGGAACTTTTTAATTTCCTCTTTTATTTCATCAATGACCCATTGATCATTGAGCAATGTGTTGTTCAGCTTTCTGTTATTTGCATGTTTTTTACTGCTATTTTTATTGTTGATTTCTAATTTTAATGCATTGTGGTCAGATAGAATGCATAGGATTATTTCTATTGTCTATATTTTCTGAGGCTTGCTTTGTGGCCTAAGATATGATTGATTTTGGAGAAGGTTCCATGGGCTGCTGAGAAGGATGTCTATTGTGTAGCAGTTGGGTGAAATATTCTGTAGATGTCAGTTAGGTCCATTTGATCTATGGTGTGATTTGTTTCTAGGACTTCTTTATTGATTTTTTTTTGTATGACCTGTCTATTGGTGATAGCAGAGTAATAAAGTCTCCTACTTCCACTGTGTTGCAGTTTATATATGTTTTTAGGTCCTTCAGAGTATGTTTGATGAAATTGGGTGCATTGATGTTGGGTGCATATAGGTTGATATTTGTTATTTCCTTTTGGTCTATTTCCCCTTTTATTAGTATGGAATGTCCTTCTTTATCTCATTTGATCAATGTAGGTTTGAAGTCTATTTTGTCTGAGATAAGTATTGCTACTCCTGCCTGTTTTCAGGGGCCTTTGGCTTGGTAAATCTTCTTCCAACCTTTCACTGTAAGGCAATGCATGCTTCTGTCAATGAGATGGGTTTCCTGTTAGCAACAGATTGTTAGATCTTCCTTTTTAAACCAGTTTTCCAACATTCAGTGTTAGTGTTGATAGGTATGTGGTGATTCCTGTCATTAGTTGTCTTTGTTGTTTAAGGCTTTGATTCTGTGCAGTTAAATCAGTGGTATTCTCTCCTTTCTTGCCTTTTCTTCTCCTGTGGTTTGGTACTGCCTGACCTTTCATGGTTTTGTATGCTTTCATTTTCGTTTTGCAGGATTCTTTGAAGAATATTTTGTAGTGGTGGCTAGGTGGCCATATATTGTTTTAGCTTCTGCTTATCATGGAAGACTTTTATTGCTCCATCCATTTTGAATGATAGTCACTCCATGCTCTTCTTGCTTTTAAGTTTTCCATTGATAAATCTGCTGTAATTTTGATGGGTTTACCGTTGTATGTTATTTGTTTTTTCTCCCTTACAGCCTTCAATATTTTGTCTCTATTCTCTGTGCTTGTTGTTTTAATGATAATATGTCATGGGTTAGTTCTATTTTGGTCAAGTCTGTTTGGTGTCCTGGAGCCTTCCTGTACCTAATGGACATAGTTTTCTCTAGATTTCTTGTATATATTATGAATTCCTTTTGCTTGCACTTCATCTCCTTCTTCAATACCCATAATTCTCAGGTTTGGTCTTTTGATGGAGTCAGTGAGTCCTTGCATATTCCTTTCACAGGTTTTGAGTTGTTTGAGTAATAGCTCTTCATGTTTTTCTTTAATTTCCATTTCATCTTCATGTTCTTAGATTCTATTTTTGCTTGTTCTAGTCTGCTGGAGTGTCCTTCCATTGTGTTTTGTATATCTGTTTCATATTTTTTTCTGAGGTTTTCCATATCATGGGTCACTTCCTCTTTAATATTGTCAATTTTCATCCTTAATTCACTTACCTTTCTATTTATGGTGCTGTCTGTTTCACTTTGGTATTTATTTAGGGCTCCTGTGAGTTCACTTATTTGTTTTTGTGTCCTCTTATATTCTTTGTTTTTATTTTCTTGGAATTTCTTGAGTGCCTCCTGTATGTTTTGGTTGACCTTTTTCTAGTAACATCTCCATGAAATTTTCAGTGATTTCTTTCAGTATTTCTTCTTTATGGGTGTTCTTGTGGGCTTCATTGGGTTCCTTGGGATAGTCTATCTTTGCTTTGTTGGGGTCTGGAACTGGGTGTCCATTTTCTTCATTTCCCTCTGAATCCTGTACTAATTTATTTTTGGGGGGAGAATGGTTTCCATCCCTTTTTCATCTTCCCATTATCCCACTTGGTGCTGTTTCTGTCCCTGTTCTGTGTGTAATTTAGTATTAGCTGACTTACAGTGGTAAAAGTAATGAGATCAAGAAAGAAAGAGTAAGAAGAAAAAGAAATAAAAGAAGGAAAAAGTAGAGAACCAAAGAAATAAACAGGGAGAGATGGTGTACTAGGCAACAGTGAAGTAAACAAGCACTTAGAGAGAAAGAGAAAAAGAAAAAAGGAAAAAAAAAAGAAAAAAGGGAAAAAAAATCCCAGGTTCAGGAACAATGAAGTTTTTGTTTTGGTAGTTCTTCCTTTACTCCTTCAGCATCCAGTCCTCGTGTTGGTATTTAAGCAGTAGCTCTGTTGTTGTCTCACCAGGTGTTTGGGTCAGGAGACAGCTTTGTTTACCGCTATCTGCCCTATTTCAGGCAGCAGCTCATCTGCCACCTACTGTCAGCTGTCTACTATTGCAGGCTTTATTTACTAAAAGTTCACATGGAGAGCAGCTCCTTGATCCTCCTTCCTCCTCCAGTGAAGGGACTTGCCTGCCAGCTACTATTGCATGGTTTGTTTACTAAAAGTTGGTGTGGAGAGCAACTCCTTGACCCTCTCCCGTTTTCTGGTGTGCTCAGAACACCCCGCCCCCTCTGCTGCATGTCCTTTTTTGTTCCTTGTTTATTATTTAATTTTTTTTGTGAGGCAGGGTCTGTCTGTCCAGGGTGCTATGCTGGTTTATCCTAGGGGTGGCTGTGGGGGTACCGCGCAGCTTATTTGCTCACCTGTTGGTCTGTGTCTCCCAAGCAGGTTTGGAGCTGGCATCTGACAGTGTGGGAGCCCTGCTGGTTTCTCAGGGTAACATGGCGTGGGGAAGCTTTGTGCAGGCTGTCTTACTTCTTCACTCCCTTCATGTTCCCGTTGCTTATTTTTCTTTCTTTTGTTGTTTTTGTTTTCTAACATCTTTTTTTCCACTTTTTTGTTTTCTAACATCTTTTTTAGTTCACCTATCATTATTGTAAAACTGAAACAACTTAAATATATTTTTGATTTTAAAATAAGTCTCTTTGTTAGAGAAACAAGTGGTTTGTGGTGTAGAGCTTTTAAGTTGACCTGAAAGCTTCTAAGTTGACTCCTATGTCATTTATAGTGGCACAATCACCCTTTCTGTGATTTTTGGCTCTTGATTTACATCAGGTACTTTCACAACCCACTACTTAGGCAGTTTGCTTCCTAATTTTCTGATTGCTTTGCATAGCTCCTCAGGCCCAGTTTAACTGCTCAGAAATCATTAATTGGGTTTTGTAGTGAGAACTGAGCTACATCTGGCAGGCAAGGGCAACAAGATGGTGCTGCAGACCCAGGTTCTCATGTCCCTGTTGCTCTGGGTCTCTGTGAGAAATTAAAAATTGTCACAATCTCTTCAGAATAATATTTTTGTAGAAATAATAGTTATAACACGTACTTGGATAATAGACTTGGATATAATGTCTATTTCCCACATGACCCCAATAATCTATTGACATACTCCATTAAAATGACATTTTAAATGGCATGTATTATGTAGTTGGTGTGTGTATGTATATATGATCACTGTCCATTCCTGATTGCAGGTGCCTGTGGAGACATCCTGATGACTCAGTCCCCCAGCTTCCTGGCTGCATCAGCTGAAGAGAGTGTCACCATCAACTGCAAGTCCAGCTAGAGTCTTTTACTGAGCTACAACCAGAAGAACTACTTGACCTGGTACCAGCAGAAGCCAAGATAGCCTCCTAAATTTCTCATCTACTGGGCATCCATCTGGTAATCTGGAGTTCCTGACCATGTCAGTGGCAGTGAGTCTGGGAAAAACTTCACTTTCACCATCAGCATCCTCCAGGCTGAAGATGTGGCTGGCACATTTCAGCAGGGTTATGAGGATCCTCCCACAGTGCTTCAGCTTCAAACATAAACTTCTAGAGACTCATCAGCTGTTTGCACACCATCCACCAAGCCATGTGCTTGCACACTTCCTCCATCTGCCTGAAAGCTTGTATTGCCTGACTTGGTGATGTGAAGGATTTTAGTGCTCAAAATAAAATGAAAGGTCTCATTGTCTCTTAGATTCTTTTGAATAGAGGTATCAACATTTAAACACAGTGGAGGAAACTCTGTATTGGTTTTCTATTTCATCTGTAACAATTTAGCAAAAATCCACTGGCTTAAAGTTACAAAATCAATCATTTTACAGTTCTAGGGGTCAGAAGTCCAACATAGGACTCAATGGGCTAATATCAAAATGTTGGAAGGCTGTATTCCCATTTGGAGGCTCTAGGAGAGACTATGTCTCTTGACTTTTCAGCTCCTCAGGTCCAACTGCATTCCTTGGTTGTTAGTCCTTTTCTTCCATCTTCAGAGCAATGAAGTATCAGCTCTCTCCTTCTTATGGAGGTACATTCCCTCTGAAGTCTCTTTATTTGCTTTCCAAACATGGACATTAAGAAACATTGTTCCACACTAATGTGTAGTATGAATGAATGTAATTTTGTGTTCAACAGACTTCCTGCCAGTTTCTATATCTCATATTAATTTATAGAACTCATTATTTGGGGAATGCTTTGTGTGTCACGAAATAATGTGCTAACTTATTTCATTCATGTATCTATTTCAAGTAGTGATTTATCACTGACTTTGGGGCACAGAGATACAGAAAGAATGAGTTTAATGGACCACATGTAATTGAGAACTCTGTAGCACTTCATGCTGTCTGTATATGAATTGAACCTTTGTGACTTACTTGATGTGCCCATATTTATGGATGTACAGAAGTGCCCATATGTATGGATGTGTCAGGTATTTCTCAGGGAAAGGTTTGTTGTGGTATGAGCTGAGCCAACTGTGTTTTTCAGGGTTTTCTTTACTGTGGCAAGCACCTGAGGCTAATAACTTAAAGGAAGAAAGATTTGTTTGGCTCACAGTTTCAGAGGTTTCACTCCGTGATTATCTTGTTCCATTGCTTTTAGATCTGTGGCAAGACAGAGGCATCATGGTGGAAGAGTGTGGCAGAAGAAAGCAGCTCAGCTCATGGCTGCTGGAAAGCAGAGAGAGAAACATGAAGCTGCCAAGGATGGTTCAACCCTTCAAAGATCCACTTGTAGGCATGCACCTCCCCCAATCAACATCCCTCCTGACTTTTAACACCTCCTCAAAATGCCATCAAATTCTGAATTCATCAATGGATTAATCTACTGACTCAGTCAGAGCTTTCTCGACCCAATCACCTCTCAGAGATTGGATTTATCTACTGGGGGCCAAGACTTCAACAATTATGTCCTTTGAAAAATTCCATATTCAAACCATAACATCAAGTAAATGTCTAGTAGGATGACACCCAGTTTTCTATACTTAGAATACATGTAGCATTTCAATAATAGGAAGAGTCCATATTAAATTCAAAGATATGACCTTCCCCTGCCACTATTCCTTAGAATACAATATGAATTTGAAATGTTTAATAGTGCTGCACATCAAAGGGAACATGCATTGGGCATCTGGAACATGTGGGGTCTGGTGAGTTTTAGGTCTTTTAGGGATATCGTCAGCTCTCCCCTGTCCCTTACAGAGCACCTTGCCCAGAGTCCTTCAAGTGTTGTGGAACGTGACCATGAAGACAGAAAGGAAAGACAATGCCCTTCTTCAAAATCCATCTGTTGGGGCCAGTCTGGGTGGCGCATGCCTGTTATCTCTATGCAGGAGGGTAAATAGGTAGATTGTGTTCCAGGGATCCTCCTACCTCTTGAGAGCTGGTATTGCAGTCATGAGGCACATTTCCCATTTGATCTTTGTGATATGGTGTTACTTTTTCTCCATCTAATCTCAAACCATGATTCTATTTCTGTTCATCAGTAGCTGGTATTGGAGGCAATAGCCACCACGCCTGTATTCATGTGTGTGTGTGCGTGTGTGTGTGTGTGTAGAACAGAATTCAGTTTTGATTTTGTGGATATGTTCACAAGTGAGGAATAAATATATGGTAGAAAAAGTGCAGAGCTTCACCACATGGCAGCTCAAGCCAGAGATTTCAGCATCACCTTGGCCATGAGCTACATGGGAGATAACATCTTTTTCTTTAAATTTAAACTTTTTGCTTTATTTTAACAGGTATCATTTTTGCATTTACATACACTTGTATGCATTATTTGCACCGTATCCATCCTCCTACCCCTTTCCCCATTACCTCCCCCATCTCACTGATGCCAACGTCAACCAGTACCTGGGCAGAACCTGTTCTGCCCTCCTGTTCTCAGTTTTACAGAAGAAAAAACATAAAAGATAATAAGGGAAACATGGCTTTTTTTGCTAGCTTGTGATAAAGATAGCTATACAAGGGGATTATTGTGTTGTTTCCAAAGGGGACTAGGAAAATAACTGCTATTTAGAGTTCTGGTTCTCTCATTAACAAGTGTCACATTGATATCTCTACTAGTTTTGTATTGCTGAGGAACAAATGCCCATCAGTTTCACAACTCATGGGGTCAGAGGTCTATACATCAGAAATCTAGGAATTGGATGGATGGTTCCTTTTGACTCTCAAAGTTAAAATTGAAGAGTAGGGTGGCAGAACTTCATGTGAAGCTCAGGGTCTTCTTCCATCTCAAGTTCTGTGGCAGAATTGGTTTTTTGAAGTTGTAGCTGAGGACCCATTTCTTTTCTGGTTGGCAACTCGCAGGTCCTGGAAGATGCGCTCATTCCCTCAAACAGGCCTCCCTTTGACTCCAACACCAGCATTAGAGAATCTCCCCTCACCTAATCCTTTTCATGCCCTGATCTTTCCAAATTTCCTTTCTTTTACTATAGATCCAGACTTTTAAGAGTTCTGTGATTTGATTGGTTTTACTCAGGAAATTTCCCCTTCTTAAAGTCATCATATTTCATTACATCTGAAAAATCAGAAACTGAATTTTTGTTTAACTGAATACCTGGGAGAATGTATATTGATTCCAGGGTAAGAAATTGTTGGGCTAGCAAAATTATAATTCTGTGTAGATAATATGATTTTTAATGTACCATGTAATGATTTGGTCCTATATGGTTATTTAGAACTGCTATTACTCAGAGTTTTTAATTTTGACTATCATTAAGTGATTTCAGAGGATGAAAGTGCCAACAGTTCTGTTGGCACAGGAATAATGAAGGCCTCCACACTTTTTCCTTCCATGCATATCAGGCAAAACATGCACTCAAAAGAAGTCGGTAAAAACATGAACTACTTCTTACTAATTCACCACATGCTCTTATTGCACATACTTGGAAGAAAGCTCAAGTGTGCTAGCAGACCTCCACAGTCTCCTAGCTTAGGCTTATGACTGACTCCAACATGGCTTCCTTCATTGACCTCTTCAGGCTCACCACATCCATATCTCAGGACTTGTGCATTTTTGCAGGGCTCTTCCCTGACCTTTACATGGCCAATATCTCCTTTTAGACATGAAATCTACTGGCTGCATTTGAGCCAGAGAGTGATGAATGTCAGGGATAGAAAGTTAAACTGTGAAGTCGGCAGTGATGAGAATGTACATGCATGTAAACAGAACTCTGTGCATCTGCAGAACACTTTGCAACATAAATGAGCACCTTGAACTTGGAGACAGATAAGAATGAGAGGACCATAGACCAGATGATATCATGGATAGTTACTGTGTCTGCGAGGATTCACTTAAAATGTGAAGACAGGAATGTCCTGTGGAGGAACAACTAATTCAGTTAGTGTACCAGACAGCAGAGTTGCTATAACACGCAGAACCGGTTGTGTGCTGTACTTGCCTGCAGATGGGGGGTAGTTGGGTGGGAAGGAGGAATCAAATGATGGGAAGAGCAGTAGAAATACTTTTGATGAACTAAGCAAATGAGCTTGCATGCAAATTTTCTGTGACCTTGTATCCTATGTGTAGAATAAAAATAAGGTGACAGATGAAGCATTGCTTTCATACTGAGATACTGAAATAAGTCTGCTCCAGTTATTGCACTAGAGCACTGGCTAGTAGGCAAAACATTAAAGATGCTTTGCAAGAGGAAAGGTGATGAACCATCCTCCCTGGAGTGTTTAGTGCATGCCGGTGGCCAGCAGAGAGCAGCAAGTGCCCAACTGTTTTTCAAAAGTAACCTTCCAAATCTTCCACTTGCCCAGAGATTTGTGATCCTACAAATGAAAGTGCGTGGACTATTTAAATAACTAAGTGAAAAAGAAAAATTTGTCTTCATTTAGCTTTTTAAATTTTATATTTTAGCAGCTGGAGGAATGGCTCAAGTGGTAGAGCACCTGTCTAGCAATCATAAGGCCTTGAGTTTAAACCCCAGTGCCACAAGAAAAAAAAAGGGATATAAATTTTATATTTTAAAACTGACTAGGCATTTTAAGGACACTGCCTTTGTTAGGTCATTTCTTACCTTGATAGCTGCTTCTTGGAGTCCATACTTATTTCTCTTCATCTGTTTGACTTCCACTTATTGAGCTACTTAATAGTTATCAGTCTGCCTTCACCTGCTTATACTCATTGCCTAGAGATCTTACCTCATGTCCCAGATTTGTTCCTCCAGTTCAGACTGCTTCTCTGAACTTCAGAATCTCACATAAGCATCCACCTTAGCAGCATTGCCAGGTGGAGGTTGACAGCATCTCACAATTCTAGTGTGTTTCTCCTGAAGTCCTAATTCCCACCTGCCTTCCAAGTTTGCTTTCCCTGGGCATTTCCCTTCTCAGAAGACATTGTTTCAAATTCTATGGCTTCCTAGTCCTAAGCACATTTAGCAGTCATTCTCTGAAATTCTATTTCACTCATACTTTGCATCCAATATTTCGGCAATGTTTACTTTATATGCTTTTAAAATATAAAGAGAATCTGACTCTCTTTCAGCACAGTCATCAGTGTGTCAAGAGCCCTGAACTGGGAGACACAGCAGACCTGGATATGATTATAAAAGAAAGTTAAAATACAACTTTTATTTTGTATTTATTTGGTAAGCTGTTTCAAAACTCCAAAATAATACAATAGGTACAAAGTGTCCCTATAATGAAACTCTTCACCTTCTCTCTCCCTACCCTGCATTTTGGGATGGTAGTGATCCTAGGTGATTTTCAGAATAAGGAACTGCCTTTCTTCTTGTTTTTGGTGGTAATGTGTTTTGAACTCAGGGCCTTTTGCCTTGAGTTTTTTTTTTTAAGGCTGGGTCTCACTAGTCTAAGTTGGACTTGATCTATTGACCTTCCTGCCTCGGCTCATGACTTCTTAGATTATAGACATGTACCAACAAGTCCATCTCTGTGATTTCTGTGCAAAATATTGCCCTGGATTCCACCAGTTCAATATGGTAAAATTTTATTCTGTTACACTCTTTGGGCTTGTGAGGAATTTGAGAATGGCATTCCTAGTTGGTTCTGGCTCAAGTTTCTCCTAGATTGCTGTCAAGATAAAATCAGGGAGAGTTACAGCCATCAAAAGACTTCACTGGTTTTTTTGCAATGGCCCACTCAGACATTTGCAAATTCATGTTGTCAGGCGCTTCTTTATCTCACTATGTGGACCTGTCCATAGGGCTTCATGCGTATTCTAACAAGATGACATCCAGCTGTAGAAAATTATTCAAAGGAGAGTAGTCAGAAGCCACAGTAGCTTTAATGTCCTAGCCTTTTAAAACACTCAGAATTGGGTTGATTACATGAGTAAGCCCTATTCAATGTACATAGGACTGTGTTAATGCTAGTGTTAAGAATACGTGGAGATAGGAAACACAGGGGACATTCTTGGTGGTTGCCTGTGAGTATAGTCTGATATAGAGTGAGTTTTCATCTAGATTCCCCTGACCTGAAATATTCCCTTGAACATTCCTTTTTAACATGATTGTATAGGTAGGTCTTAAATTTTGCTGTTTTTGTACATTTTATATTGACATGTTATAAAGGCCATAATATACTAGTCAATTAACTGTTAAATAGAATTAAATTAAAAAATTGTAAATTTTTATTGTACTTGCCATTCGCAGAGTTATTTAGGTTTTCATTAGCTGTCATTTTCCTTGTGACTTGAGAACTTACATTAGCATTTTTTTATACTGTGAAACTGTAGATCCTGTGTTCTTTCAGCTTTTATATGTTTTAAAAGTATTCTGCATTTTCTTTTTAAGTCTCTGTTTTGCTTGGACAGAATTTTGTGTTTAGAGTTGCTTTTCAATAGTTTTTTATGTTGATTACCTTTCTCTCCCTTCAGACACTTTCTGTCTGACACTTTTCCTTCCCTTCCTCCTTTCCTCCCCCTCTCCCCACGTTCTCCTTTGTCTCTTTTGGTGTCTTTCCAGGATGTTTTATTATTTCACCAAGATTATTAATCTGAGAAAACTAACATGTAATTTTGTAATACTGAATCCACTTCTAAGTATTTTTTGTTTAAAATAGGAGCTCTTCATTAATTCACTAGCAGTTTGAGGTTTTAGAGATTCTAAGTTAATCTTAGAACTGAAAATTGACTCCTGAGTCTTTTCTGGTCCCACAATCATGCTTTCTGTGTTGATATTCTTGGTATCTTACATCAGATACATTTACAGTCCACTGCCGGCACAATTTGTTTTTGTATATTCTGATTGCTTTGCATAACTCCTCCAGCCCAGTCCCACTGCTCCAATTTTATGAATGACACCTTTGCAATAAGAACAGAGCTGCATTAGGCAGGCAGGGACAACAAGATGGTGTTGCAAACCCGAGTCCTCATCACCTTGTTGCTATGGGTCTCTGGTGAGAAACTTAAATGTTGCAGTTCCTTCAGAGTAATTTGTTGTTGAGCTGACAAAATGGTTTTTAAGATGTAGTAGGAAGTAATGACTATTTCCAATATGAACCCAACCATTAGAAAGTGCATTTTAAATGACATATTCAATGTTTGTATTATAAAGTCTGTGTGTGTGTATGTATGTTTATTGTCCTCTCCTGATTGCAGGTGCCTGTGGGGACATCATGGTGACTCAGTCTCCAGCCTCCCTGGCTGCGTCTGTAGGAGAAAGAGTCACCATCAATTGTAAGTCCAGCCAGAGTCTTTTATACAGTTCAAACCAGAAGAACTACTTGGCCTGGTACCAGCAGAAACCAGGACAGCCTCCTAAACTTCTCATCTACTGGGCATCCACTCAGGCATCTGGGGTCCCTGACCGCTTCAGTGGCAGTGGGTCTGGCACAGATTTCACTCTCACCATCAGCAGCCTCCAGGCTGAAGATGTGGCAGATTACTACTGCCAGCAGCATTATAGCTATCCACCCACAGTGCTTCAGCCTCAATCAAAAACCTCCTCCCTAGGCCATGGGTCAGTGATCCTTTCTTCACCAGCTACTTCCTCCTCACATAACCCTGATCTCACATGCATCCTGTCTTTCTAGGAAGTTGCATTTATTACTGGAGTTCCTGGAAAGCTCCCAGGGTTCAGGAGAAAATTCCAGAACTGACTTTTCTCTGGATCCTTTTTCATGGTAGGTTATTGAAGAGAAATGTAAGACACTCCAAGAGACTGTTAGGTATTTTTGAGTTTCTAGAACTTGAATATTTCTTGTGAATATATTGTATGACTGAGCCAAGAAAATTAATCTTTACCCTTTAGAGAAAAACCTATTGCTTTTCACATGTTGACAGAACAATTCCTCTTTACTAGACCTCCTTGAATCAAGAACAATTCCATTTTGACTCCTTATCCCCCTAGTCTCCTTCTTTTTATAACTTCTAATTGCCTCTCAAGTCTATCATTCCTATTATTAAATCTTTGTCCCCAATTCCAACCCTTGGACACAGAGGTTCTTATTTCCATCTTGGTTCTTCTTTCCACACCTGTTTTACAGATGAGCCTTTCTAGTCAGTTTCACACAAAATGCTTTCCTACTCTTTCCTCCCTCCTAATCTGCCCTTTTCCCTTCATTTCTATCTGTCATACTCTGTCTTTCAAAGGCAATCTTTGAATTCTTTAACTCAATCACTGTAGAAAATGGGACAGAATTCTCCATTAGGTTTTCCCATAAGTTGTCAATTTTCTCTAGTTTGAGTCTAATTTGTGATGGATATTGTTTGTCTTATGTATGGCCATGTCAGTGTAACAGGATAAACTCCAGTCATACTAGTATTTTTTTTTCGTCCCCACCTAAAATACTTGGGAGAATGAAATTTAGTTCCAGAAAATATCTCAGCAAAGCTGAGTATTGCACTCTTTCTTATACAGCACCTTCTCATACCAGTGAGAAATATTTTAAAATATTGATGTTAATTATATATACACAATGGACTTTTCCTCATCTATAAGGAATAATGACATGTGGTTTGAAGTTAAATGGATGCAATTGGAGAACATCACGTTAAGTGAAGTAAGGCAGACTCAGAAAGACAAAGGTTGCATGTTTTCTCTCATATGTGGAATATAGATCCAAAAGATATAAATACATACAAAAACAAGCATATATAAACTGATAGGTAGAACATGTTAGTAATTGTGTTATTACTCTATGGAACTTGGGCAAAGGGGGAAAAGAAAAGAGAATGATAGCGCATCAGTAATGTCATGAAACATAACATCTGTGAAGGTAGAGGAGATAAGGATGTGTGTTGAAAGCTACTGAAAATTAGAGTGGGGGATGGGAGGTAAAGTGGTCAGGGAGAGTAATGGAAGATGTTTTATGGACCAAAATAAAGTATACTGACAGTGAGGATGTGCAGAGAAACCTCTTTGAACATCAACTTAAAAATTAATAATGAAAGATAGGTCTGTAAAATGGGTACAGTGTTTTTGTGTTGGGTACCAGTAAGAGGGGAAGGGTGAATGAAGGAGATAAAGATGAGGGTATATGGTTGATAGACTTCATATATAATATGAAAGAGAGCAAAGAAACCTCTTGCAATTACTTTAAGTTGGGTGGAGAGCAGGTTGAGGAGGAGAGAAGATGGGAGTGATCTAACCAATGCACAACATAAGATTAATCAGAATTGTCACTATGAATCCCCCTGTGTAATGAATATATCCTAATAAAAAAATTTTTAATGTGTTTATTAAGAATGTTTACTGAGTACTTACTATGTATCAAGTTAAAAATATCAAATTTCATGAAAATAAGTAATAAATGATTTTGTATAATAAATGAATTATTAGTATGTGGTATAAAGGCTATACAAAATCAGTCACATTTCTTTTCATAAATAACAATTTACATGGAAAGTAAATGAAGAAAATGATTTTACTTACAATAGTATGAAAAAATAAAAAAATGCCAGGAGCAGTGGCTATGACCACTGCTATTTGAAAGGAGGAGGAAGCATGAATCAAATTTCAATGAGAACCTGAGCAAACAGTGAGACCACATCTCAACAAATAAGCCAGGCAGTAGCAACACATGACTAATCTCAACTACTTATGAGGCACAGGTAGGAGCATTGTGGTCAAAGGTGGGTGTTGGTAAAAACAGTAGACACTGTATGAAAATAACATAAGCAAAAATGTGGAGAACTGCTTGCCTAGAAAGTGCAAGGCCTTTAGTTCAATCCCCAGTACTGCCAAGTAAAACAAATAAAATAAAAATACTTAGGAATCAATTTAAGGGAAGAGGTGAAAAATCCATATACTGACACCCACAAAGTTCTACTGAAAGAAATTGAAGAAGACACAAATAAATGGAAAGATATACTGTGGTTTTAGATTGGAAGAATTAACATTGCTAAATGTTTATGCTACCCAGAACAACATACATATTCAATACAATTCCTCTCAAAATTTCAAAGACATTTCTACAGAAATAGAAGAAGTGATTCTTTTAAAAGTATTTTTAAAGCATATGTTAGTTGTACAGGGGGGTTCACTGTGACATTTTCATATATGCTTACAATGTACCTAAGTTAGGTTCATCCACTATTATCCTTTCTCATCCCCATCCTACAACTTAATTGATTTTGAGAGGTTTCAATGTTCTATCTTCATATACTATATAAGGTTCATCAATCATATTCACCCTCCTTCACCTTCTCTATTAGCCTCTCCCTTCTTGATAGTACCTTCTCTGTAGAAGGGTCTGTCTTACACTCCTGTCCTTCATTGTGCAATTATTGTTCAAAGGGGTTTTGCCATGGATTTCATCTGTGAATATGTTGTACTTTAAGTACTCTAATGCCCTCTTTTAGTTTTCCCTACCTTTTCTTTCCTTCCCCTTATTATTCAACAGCTGGAAAAGGTAATTTTAAAATTCACCTGGAACCACAGAAGACTTTGAAGGGTCAATGCAATATTGAAAAACAGAATAAAAACTAAAGGCATCACACTACCTGATTCTAAATTACATTACAAAGGTGTAGTAATCAAAACAGCATGACACTGACATACAAATAGTGCATAGACAAATGGAATAGAACAGAGAATCTAGAAATAAACTCACACGTTCATGGTCTACTAATTTTTGAAAAGGGCACTAGGAAGATGTAATGGATAAGGGTTAATGTCTTCAATAAATCATGCTGTGAACTTCCACATCAAAAAATGATTTTGGATCTGTGTGTTATACCATACAGAATGTGGAGAAAATTCTTCAGTGTGAGACCAGGAAACATAAATTCTAGATGAAAACATAGGGGGAATTGCCTTGATATTAGTCTTTCAATGTTGTTTTTAATATTACACTAAAAGCAAAAATAAATAAATGTGATACCAGCAATAAATATTAAATAAAATATTATGTACAGCATTGGCAATAATCAACACAATTAAGAAACAACCTAAAGTTTGGGAGAAAAAAATTGCAAACCATATACCTCATAAATAGTATCCAAAAATAGAGGAACTCACATAACTTAAGAGCAGAAAAACAAATAATCTGAGTAAAAATAAATGGACAAATGACCTGAATAAACATGTCTACAGAGAAGGCATATGAGTGACCCTCATGTATGTGAAAAGGTGGCCAAAATCATTAATCAACAGGGAAATTAAAATCAAAACCATGATGAGATATCACCTGACCTTTTTCATGGAAGATTCCATAAAAAAGGTAATAGGTAAGAAGTGTTGGTGAGGGAGTGGAGAAAAAAGGAGGTCTTAAACACTTTTGTTGAGAGGGTAGCTTGGTGTGGCCATCACGGTAGACATTATGGACCTTCTTATGGAAATGAAAAATAGAACTTTCAGATGACCCAACAATTCCTTTTCTGGGTATATAACCAAAGGAAACGAAATCACCAGTTCATAAAGACAATAGCACTTTGATAGTCATAGGTAAGATATGGAAATAATCAAAGTGTGCATAGATAGATGAATGAATAAAAAAGATGTGATCTCTTTCTCTATATATTTATATCAATATACATATAATGGAATATTATTTAGTCTTAAAATCACAGGTGGGGGAATAAAAAGAATGGACCATGGGGACATGTGCGTGTAGGTACACAATGTGCAGATATATGGGATAACTGAATCTAGAGATTTAGTGTACAACATGAAGAATATATCACATTGCCAATGTTAATAAAATTTACTTGATTTGATATTTTTGCCAAAAGAATAGAGTTTTAATGGTCTTGCACAACACATAAAAGGGTAACTATTTCAGATGATGGATATGTTCATTATTTGAAAATAGTATCCATGTCATTTCAAAATATATCAGAACATGCTGAACTCCTTAATATATCGATAAAAAACAAATGATCAAAATCTAACCCCCACAAATGCATCAATAAATATAAAACACATATTATTTTAAGTGCTCTATGATCAGCAGGGATACAAGGAGGGATAAACAACGGAAACATTTTCACAACTGATCTACCATAGATAGTCATGGAAGGGTGCACTGGAAGGCAAGCTTTAATTAACGTCTCACCAATGGTGAGAGAATGACCTTTAGGAATCTATCTCTATCTCGGGAGATACATTTCTGAGGCGGGATAGGAACCAGTATGTTGGAGAAATAGAAGGAAGCCAGTATTGCGGAAGGAGGTAAAACTAGGACAATAGCAGTGAGAAAAGAGTTAAAGAGATGAAGAGGAGCACGTTGTGAAGGGCTTTGGAGGCTGCTTGAAGGATTGAATGAGTAGAGGGTTTTAAATAGGGCAGATGTGATTTGATTCGCAGTTTTAAATGATCTTCAGGAGTGGTATACACAGACAGGAAGCAACAATTAGGAGGCCAGTGCTAACTTTCAATCTGGATGGCTTTGGTACATGGAGTGAGCACTGGAAGTGTTGGAGACAGAGATTAACAATTTGCTGATGATGTTACCCAGGGGTGTGAGAGAGAAGACTCAGGATTACTCTGCCATTTTTCCTCCAGTAACTGGAAGGGAAGCCTTGGCATTTGTTTAGGTAGAGCTGACTGGGACAAGTGATTTTGGGGAGAAAGAGCAGGAATTTATTTCAGGACACTCAGGTTTGTGATGTGTGTCAGACCTGCATTGTAGTTGCTGAGTAGACTGTTGACTATATGAGTCTGGAATTCAGGGGAGAAAAATGCACTGGAGATTGAAATCTTATAACCAAGGAAACGAGTGTTGAACAGATCAGGAGCCCAAGGACTGAGATCAGAGAGAGGGGTGATGAAGAGGAAAAGAAAATTAATTTGAGAAGGAGCAGTGGGGACGGAAGAGAAGCAAGAGAGATGTGTGGAAGCTCAGTGAAGAAATTGTTTTAAGGGACAGTGTGTTGCCAACTCGTTAAATGGTATGTCTTACTCTAATTATATGAGGACTGGGATATGACCATTGAATTTGGAATGTGTGAGTCTCAGGTGACCTAGAGTTGAGTAATTTCATGAGCTAGTTGTGTAGCACCTTGAATAGGGGAAAGCTCCAGGAAGAAGTTTGAGTTATCCTCAGTTATAAGATTTGGGAATGGTGACTAGAGACAGCTCTTTCAAAGAGCTTTGTAGTAAAGAAAAAAATAAATGTTTCATGCCTGGAGAGAGATGAAAGTTTCTAGCTGTTATACTAAAAATGATGTTTCTATGTTAATGAGAGTGATGCTATAAAGAGAAAGGAAGATTGATAATTTAGGAAAGAGAGTGAGAAGTGCTATGAGGTGCTCTTAAGTATGCAAGAGTTAACAGTTTATAACAAGTGGCCTCCTTTGGGGGCAATCTGCTTATCTATTGTTGGTTCAACTTCAGGATTTATTTGGTGAATTGAACATGGTGTGAAAGCAATAAGTATTTAATGGAAACTGTACTTTGAATTTTTAATTTTGTTCTTTTCTCTGGTAAGAAATATTTATTAGAATACTCTTTTGTGATGCTGAGTAGCAGTTAATTGAGCTCCAAGTCAGCCATATGGAAAACAAGCAACTGTTTACAGTGTGCTATGTTGCTGATTTTTATTATACATTTGTGAGAAAGTAAATTAATACAAAATAATGAGTTTTCTCTCCTCCTTTTGTGAGGTTGGCTAAGGATTTAATCAATCTTATTTATCGTCTCAAAGAATGAACTTTTGGTTTCATTGATTCTTTGTATAGTTTTTTGGTCTCCAGTTTATTAATTTTTGTCCTAATTTTTATTATTTCTTTTCATCTGATGGATTTGGGTTTGGCTTTTTCATGAGCATAAGGATTCCTCATTAAGTTATTTATTTGTGATCTCTCTCTCTCTTTTTTAAAAAATATAGGTACTAAAAGCTATAAACTTTCCTCTCAATACTGCCTTGGGTGTATCCCAAAGGCTCTGGTAGGTTATGTTTTCATTATATTGCAGGAGTATTTTGATATCTCTTCTTATTTCTTCAATGACCCACTGTTTATTCACCAATCTGTTGTTCAGTCTTTAAAGATTTGAATATTTTCTATAGTTTCTTTTTCTGTTGTGTTCTAGTTTTATTCCATTGTGGTCTGGTAAAATACAGGGAGTTATTTCAACTTTCTTACATTGGATAAGACTTGCTTTGTGATCTAAAATATGACCCATTTTAGGGAAAGTTCCATGGGCTGCTGAGAGAAATGTATATTGTGCAGCTGATGGATGGAACACTCTGTAGATGCCTGTTAAGTCTATTTGTCTTATCAAGTCATTTCATTTTGAGGTTTCTTTGTTGATCTTTTGTCTGGATGACTTATTTATCTTTAAGAGAGGAATATTGAGGTCTGTAATGTCTTTTACATTTACTTACATGTGTATACATTGTACCACTTTCTGTCCCCCATCACCCTGCCCAAACCCCACTTGCAGGCAGAAACTGTTCCTCCCTCTTCTCTGATTCTGTTGAAGAGAAAAGCATAAGAGATAATAAGAAAGATATATCATTTTTGCTAGTTTGGGATAAAGATAGCTATACAGAGAGATTCTTAGCGTTGTTTTCACGCACTTGTGTTTTGCAATCCACATTGGTTCATTTCTACCAGATCTCTTCACTGCTTCTTGTTCCCCTACCCATAGTGGCCTCTGTTAATTTTCTTTATTCTGTCCTCAACAGGGAGCGCATCAACCACAGTCAAGCTTTATGTTTCCTTTCCCTATTTCTCCTGTGTGCATTCTCCCCTGAGTGTGTGACCCATGTTCAAAAATATTTCTGTGTTTGTTTTGGGTTTATAATTCACATATTAGGGGGAGAAAATGCAATTTTTGGCCTTCTGAGCCTGGCTAACTTTGCTTAAGATGATGTTCTCTAGTTCCATCCATTTACTTGCTAATGACAAAATTTCATTCTTCTTTGTGGCTGAGTAAAATTCCATTTTGTATAAATACCATACTTTGTTGATTCATTTGTCAGTTGTGGGGCATCTTGGCTATTTCCATAGCTTGGTTATTGTAAATATTGCTGCAATAAACATGGGTGTGCAGGTGCTTTTATAATAACTTGAGTCTTATTCCTTTGGGCATATCCCTAGGAGTGGTATTGCTGGGTGATATGGAAGATCTATGTTTAGTTTTTTAAGGTGCCTCCATATTTTTTTCCAAAGTGGTTGTACTAGCTTACAAACCCACCAGCAAAGTATGAGGGTTCCTTTTCCCCCACATCCTCATCAACATTTGTTGTTGGTAGTGTTCTTGATGCTAGCCATTCTAACTGGGTGGAATCTTTTTTTTTTCTTTTATTCATATGTGCATACAATGTTTGGGTCATTTCTCCCCCCTTCTTCCCACCCTCTCCCTTCCTTTCCCCTCTAACCCCTTGCTATAAGGCAGAAACTATTTTGCCCTTATCTCTGATTTTGTTGAAGAGAGAGTATAAGCAATAATAGGAAGGACCAAGGGTTTTTGCTAGTTGAGATAAGGATAGCTATACAGGGAGTTGACTCGCATTGCTTTCCTGTGCATGCATGTTATCTTCTAAATTAATTCTTCTCAAACTAATCTTTTCTCTAGTTCCTGGTCCCCTTCTCCTATTGACCTCTGTCACTTTAAAGTATCTGCATTAGTTTCTTTGCATTGAGGGCAACAAATGCTATCTAGTTTTTTTGGGTGTCTTACCTATCCACATACCTCCCTTGTGTGCTCTCGCTTTATTGTGTGATCAGAGTCCAGTCCCCTTGTTGTGTTTATACTTGATCTAATGTCTGCATATGAGGGAGAACATACGAGTTTTGTTCTTTTGGGCCAGGTTGACCTTGCTCAGAATGATGTTCTCCAGTTCTATCCATTTACTGGCAAATGATAAAATTTCATTCTTTTTCATGGCTGCATAAAATTCCATTTTGTATAAGTACCACATCTTGGCCATTTCCATAACTTGGCTATTGTGAATAGTGCTGCAATAAACATGGGTGAGCAAGTGCCTCTGGAGTAACCTGTCTCACATTCCTTTGGGTATAACACCAGGAGTGGGATTGCTGGATCATATGGCACATCTATGTTTAGATTTTTAAGGGGATTCCACATTTTTTTCCAGAGTGGTTGCACTAGTTTGCATTCTCACCAGCAGTGTATGAGGGTTCCTTATTCCCCACATTCTCACCAACACCTTTTGTTAGTGGTGTTTCTAATCATGGCTATTCTAACAGGGGTGAGGTGGAATCTTAGTGTGGTTTTGATTTACATTTCCTTTATGGCTAGAGATGGTGAGCATTTTTTCATGTGTTTTTTGGCCATTTGAATTTCTTCTTTTGAGAAAGTTCTGTTTAGTTCACTTGCCCATTTCTTTATTGGTTCATTAGTTTTGGGAGAGTTTAGTTTTTTTAGTTCCCTATATATTCTGGTTATCAGTCCTTTGATGTGAAGCTGGAAAATATTTTCTCCTACTCTGTGGGTTTTCTGTTCAATTTAGAGACCATTTCTTTTGTTGAGCAGAAGGTTTTTAGTGTTATGAAGTCCCATTTCTCTATGCTATCTCTTAGTTGTTGAGAAAGTCCTTGCCTATACCTATTAGTTCCAAAGTATTTCCTATTCTTTCCTGTACCAACTTTAGAGGATGGGGTCTGATATTAAGATCCTTGATCCATTTTGAATTAATATTGGTATAGGGTGATAAACATGGATCTAGTTTCAGTTTTTTGCAGACTGCTAACCAGTTTTCCCAGCAGTTTTTGTTGAAGAAGCTGTCTTTTCTTCATTGTATATTTTTAGTGCCTTTGTTAAATGTAAGTTGGTTATGGTTGTGTGGCTTCATATCCGAGACCTCTATTCTGTTCCACTAGTCTTCATGTGTGTTTTTGTGCCAGTACCATGCTGTTTTTATTTCTATTGCTTTGTAATATAGTTTGAAGTCAGGTATTGTGATACCTCCAGAGTTTTTCTTTTTACTGAATATTGCCTTGGATATTTGTGGCCTCTTGGGTTTCCAAATAAATTTAATGGTTGATTTTTTAATTTCTTTGATGAATGTCATTGGGATTTTGATGGGAATCGCATTAATCATGTAGATTACTTTTGGGAGTATCGACATTTTTACTATGTTGATTCTACCAATCCATGAGCATGGGAGATCTCTCCACTTTCTATAGTCTTCTTCAGTCTCTTTCTTCAGAAGTTTATAGTTTTCCTTGTAGAGGTCTTTCACATCCTTTGTTAAGTTTACACCTAGGTATTTGATTTTTTTTGAGGCTATTGTAAATGGATTTGTTTTCCTATATTCTTTCTCAGTTTGTTCATTATTAGTGTATAGAAATGCCAATTATTTTTCTATGTTGATTTTGTATTCTGCTACCTTGCTATAGCTGTTGATGGTGTCTAGGAGCTTTTGGGTAGAGTTTTTTGTGTCTTAAGGTATAGGATCATATCATCTGCAAATAGGGATGTTTGGCAGTTTCTTTACCTATTTTTATTCCTTTTATTCCTTCTTCTTGCCTAATTGCCCTGTCTGGGATTTTCAGTACTATGTTGAATAGGAGTGAAAATAGTGGGCATTCCTGGTTTTAGAGGGAATGATATCAGTTTTTCACCATTAAGTACAATGCTGGCTGTTGGTTTGTCATATATGGCTTTTATAATGTTGATTACTTTCCTTCTATTCCTGGTTTTCTTAGAGCTTTTATCATGAAATGGTGTCAGATCTTATCAAAGGTTTTTTCTGCATCTATTGAGATAATCATGTTGTTTTTGTCTTTGTTTCTGTTATTGTTGTGTGTTACATTTATTGCTTTTCATATCTTGAACCATCCCTGCATTTCTGGGATGAAGCCTACTTGATCGTGGTGAATGATATTTTTAATGTGTTGTTGAATTCAGTTTGCCATTATTTTATTGAGGAGATTGGCCTATAGTTCTCCTTTTTGGAGGTGTCTTTGCCTGTTTTTGGGATAAGTGTAATACTGGCTTCATAAAATGTGTTAGGCAGTTTTCCAACCCTTTCTAGTTCATGGAACAGTTTAAGGAGGGTTGGTATCAGTTCTGCTTTAAAGTCTGAAAGAATTCAGCAGAGAATCCATCAGTTCCTGGACTTTTCTTTTTGGAGAGACTCTTGATTGCTGCTTCAATTTCATTTTGTGTTATAGGTCTATTCAGGTGACTAATGTCCTCTTGGTTCAGTTTTGGATGATCATAAGTATCTAGAAATCTGTCTGTTGCTTCAAGATTTTCAAATTTATTTGAATATAGGTTCTCAAAGTAGTCTCTGATGATGTCCTCAACTTCCATGGTGTTTGGTGTTATCTCCCCTTTTGCATTCCTGATTTTACTGATTTGGGTTT
Source organism: Castor canadensis (assembly GCF_047511655.1). Lineage (NCBI taxonomy): Eukaryota > Metazoa > Chordata > Mammalia > Rodentia > Castoridae > Castor > Castor canadensis. The sequence continues at coordinate 78,030,463 of NC_133397.1, read as the reverse complement.
TTTCTTTCTTCATTTTAGTCAGGTTTGCCAAGGGTCTATCAATCTTATTTATTTTTCCAAAGAACTGACCTTTTGTTTCATTAATTCTTTGTATGGTGTTTTTTGTTTCTCTTTCATTGATTTCAGCTCTTATTTTTATTATTTCTCTCCTTCTATTTGTTTTGGGATTTGTGTGTTCTTGTTTTTCTAGGAGTTTGAGATGTAACATTAGGTCATTGATTTGGGATCTTTCAGTCTTTTTAATATATGCACTCATGGCTATAAACTTTCCTCTCAGGACTGCCTTTGCTGTGTCCCATAGGTTCTGGTAGGTTGTGTTTTCATTTTCATTGACTTCCAGGAACCTTTTAATTTCTTCTTTTATTTCATCAGTGACCCATTGTCCATTAAGCAATGAGTTATTCAGTTTTAAGCTGTTTGCATGTTTTTTGTCTTCATTTTTGTTGTTGAGTTCTAGTTTTATTGCATTGTGATCAGATAGACTGCATGGTATAATTTCTTTTTTCTTATATTTGCTGAGGCTTGCTTTGTGCCCTAGGGTATTATCTATTTTGGAAAAGGTTCCATGGGCTGCTGAGAAGAATGTATATTGTGTAGAAGTTGGGTGAAATGTTTTGTAGACATCAACTAGGTCCATTTGGTGTATGATATGTTTTAGATTAGGATTTCTTTATTGATTTTTTTGTTTGGATGACCTATCTATTGATGATAGTGGGGTGTTAAAGTCTCCCACAACCACTGTGTTGGAGTTAATATATGCTTTTAGGTCCTTCAGGGTATGACTGATGAAATTGGGTGTTGACCTTGGGTGCATATAGGTTAATAATTGTTATTTCCTTTTGGTCTAATTCCCCTTTTATTAGTATTTATTAGTATCGAATGTTCTTCTTTATCTCATTTGATCAATGTAGATTTGAAGTCTACTTTGTCCAAGATACTTATTGCTGCTCCTGCCTGTTTTTGGGGGCCACTGGATTGGTAAAACTTCTTCCAGCCTTTCGTCTTAAGCCTGTGTTTATTTGTATAGATGAGGAGCATTTCCTGTAAGCAACAAATTGTTTTATCTTCCTTTTTAATCCAGTTTGTCAGATGGTGCCTTTTGATGGGGAAATTAAGTCCGGTAACATTAAGTGTTAATACTGATAGGTATGTGGTGATTCCTGTCATTTAGTTGTCTTTGTTCTTTGAGGGTTTGATTGTGTGTGGCTAAATTGATGTTACTCTCTACTTTCTTGTCTTTCCTTCTCCTGTGGTTTGGTACTGCCTCCCCTTTCATGGTTATGTTGAGTTTCACTTTTGTGTGCAGAATCCCTTGAAGAATCTTTTTTAGTGGTGGCTTGGCGGTCATATATTGTTTTAGGTTCTGCTTATCATGGAAAACTTTTATTGCTCCATCTATTTTGAATGATAATTTTGCTGGGTAGAGTATTCTAAGGTTGAAGTTATTTTAATTCAGTCCCTGGAAGACCTCACCCCAAGCTCTTCTTGCTTTTAATATTTCTGTTGAGAAGTCTGGTATGGGTTTACCTTTGTGTGTTCTTTTTTCTCTCTTACAGCCTTCAATATTCTTTCTCTAAACTCTGTACTTGTTGTTTTAATGGTAATATGTCATGATGTAGTTTTATTTTGGTCAAATCTGTTTGGTGTTCTGAACCTGTATGGGCATAGTATTCTCTAGATTTGGGAAATTTTCTGTTATTATTTTGTTGAATATATTATGCATTCCTTTTGCTCACACTTCTTCTCCTTCTTCAATGCCCATTATTCTCAGATTTAGTCTTTTGATGGAGTCAGTAAGTTCTTACATTTTCTTTTCACAGGTCTTGAGTTGTTTAATTAATAGTTCTTTGGTTTTTCTTTTAATTACCATTTCATCTTCGAGTTCTGAGATTCTGTCTTTTGCTTGTTTTAGTCTGCTGGATTGGGCTTCCATTTTGTTTTGCATTTCTTTTTCCTTTTTTTTTCTGAGGTTTTCCATATCTTGAGTCCTTTCCTCTTTAATATTGTCTATTTTCAACCTAAGTTCATTTATCTCTTTATTTATCATGTTCTTTGTTTCACTTTGGTGTTTATACAGTGCTTCTATAGTTTCCTTTTTTTGTTCTTGTGCTTTCTCAAATCTCTATTTTTGTTGTCTTGGAATTTTGTGAGTGTCTCCTGTACATTTTGGTTGAGCATATCCAGTATCATCTCTATAAAATTCTCATTGATTACTTGCAGGATTTCTTCTTTCAAGTGGTTCTTGTGGGCTTCATTGGTTTATTTGGCATAGTTTATCATCGTTTTGTTTGAGTCTGGATCTGGGTATCTGTTTTCTTCATTTCCCTCTGGTTCCTGTACTAATTTATTATTGGTGGGGAAATGGTTTCCTTCTTTTTTCCGTCTTTACATCATTACCCTTGCTATTGTTACTGTCCCTGTACTGTGTGTAATTCAGTATTGTCTAGTTTGTAATAATAACAATGGTGAAATCTGGAGTGGAAGGGCGAGAAGAGAGGGAAAGCAAAGAAGTTAAAGAAAAAGGGAAAAAAACCAAACCAAACACACACACACACACACACACACACACACACATGTGCAAACAGAGCCAAAGAAATAAACAGGTAGAGATGTTGTACTGATCAACAGTGACCCAAACAGACAGAAGATAAAAAAAAAATCCCCAAGTTCAAATGCAATAAAGTTTCAGTCTTAATAATTTTGTTGTTAGTCCTTCAGCCTCCAGTCCTGTTGTTGGTGTCTGAGAAGAAGTTCTGTTTTTATCTCATCAAAGGGGAAAAAACAAAAACAAAAACCAAACTAAAACAAAAAAAAATTGCCAAGTTCAAATGCAATACAGTTTCAGTTAGTCCTTCAGCATCCAGTCCTTATTCTGTCACTGTCTTATCAAAGATAAGACAAAAAAAAAAAGAGTCTGTAGACAGCTCTGTGAATGTCTATCTGAGGCTGTGGCTCACCTGCCACCTATTGTCAGCTATCTGTTGCTGGAGGCTTTATTTATGCAAATCTCAGGAATGAGCTTTACACTCACCTAGCCCAGCAGGCTTTGTTTATTTAGCATTCTCCTGGACACATGCCCGTTTTGTTTTCTCCAGTATACAGCCCTTACCTGCCTGTTTCAATTGCAGTCTTTTTTCATTATTTAGAGTTCACATGGGGAGGTGCCCCTCCCCCACTCTCCAGTGGGGCATGCCACATTTTAGCTGCTGTTACAAGCTTTCCCCTCTCCAAGGTTGCTGGGCAGATACCCCTGTTCCTGCCTTCTCTCACTGGCTTTATTTACAGTTTGAGTGGCGAGTGACCCTCCCCCCTCCCTGGATCTCAGGGTGCCCTTCCCTCTTTGCTACATGTTTTTATTATTTTTTTAGCTGCTTGTTTATTATTCAGGTTTTTTTTCTCTTTTTTCTCTGGATGGGGTTCAGTTTGTCCAGGAGGCTATGCTGATTTGGCCCAGGGTTGTCTGTGGGAGTACTGCATACTGCTTAGCTCACCTGGTGGTCTGCTTCTCCCAAGCAGGTTAGGCACTGGCGTCTGCCGGCAAGGGAGCCCTTCTGGTTTCTCCATTTAATGTGCAGTGGGGATGCTATGTGCGGACTGGGGGTGTGGAGGTGTCGGAGTTTTGCTTCCTCTTGTTGGTTTTTCCTGCAAGCCATATCTCCAGCGTCTCTCCAAGATTTTACTTTAGGAAGCAGGCATTCTGCTTCCTCCCTCTAGTTGCCTTCATGGAATCCTGGTTGGAATCTGAGTATGGTTTTGATTTGCATTTCCTTTATGGCCAGGATGGTGAGCATTGTTTCATGTGTTTTTTGGCTATTTGGAATTTTTTCCTTAGAAAAAGTTCTGTTTAGTTCAATTTCACACTTCTTTATCGGTTCATTGATTTTGGGGGAATTTAATTTTTTGAGCTATGTGTATATTCTGGTTATCAGTCTTTTCTTTTGTCTGATGTATAGCTAGCAAATATTTTCTCTCACTGTGTTAGTGATCTCTTCAATTTAGAGACCATTTCTTTGTTGGTCATATGCTTTTTAATTTCATGTCCATCCTTTCTCTTAGTTTGCCCATGCTTTCTCTTAGTTGCTGGGCTGATGGTGAGCTACTGAGGAAGTCATTTCCTGTACTTATTGCTTCCAGAATATTCCCTGCTCTTTCCTGTACTAACTGCAAGGTTTTGGGTCTGCCATTAAGGTCCTTAATCCACTTGGAGTTAATACTAGTACGTGGTGACAGGCATGGATCTAATTTCAGTTTTCTGAAATTAGCCACTTTTCCCAACTCCATTTGTTGCAAAGGCTCTTTTCTCCATTGGAATTTTTTGGTGCTTTTGTCAAAAATAAGGTGGACATAGATAGCTGTGTGGATTCATATCTGGGTCCTCTATTCTGTTCCCATGTTCATATCTGTTTTCGTGGTAGTACCATGCTGTTTTTATTGCTATGGCTCTGTAGTATAGTTTGAAGTCAGGTATTGTGATATCTGCAGCGTTGCTCTTTTTTGCTCAGTATTGGCCTTGGCTATTTGCTGTGTTTTGTGTTTCCCAATGAACTTTATGGTAGATTTTTTAATCTCTGTGATGAATATCATTGGAATTTTGATGGATATTGTGTTGAACATGTAGATTGCTTTTGGTAGTATGTCCATTTTTACTATGATGATTCTATCAATCCATGAGCACGTGAGATCTTTCCATCTTCTGTAATTTCTTTGATCTCTTTCTTCAGTGGTTTGTAGTTCTCCTTAAAGAGGTCATTTATGTCCTTCATTAAGTTTACTCCTAGGTATATAATTTTTTTGAAGCTATTGTAAATTGAATTGTTTTCCTGTATTCTTTCTCAATTTGGTCATTTTTGTTGTATAGAAAGGCTATGATTTTTAAAGTTGATTTTGTATCCTGTTACATTGTTGAAGCTGTTCATGGTGTCCAGATGTTTTTGGGTAGAATTTTTTGAGTCTTTGAGGTATAGGATCATGTCATCTGCAAATAGGGATATTTTGACTGTTTCTTTATCCATTTGTATTCCTTTTTTTTCTTCTTACCTTATTGCTCTGGCTAGGAATTCCAGGTCTATGTTGAATAGGAATAGGGAGAGTGGGCACCCTTGTCTCATTCCTGAGTTTAAGGTGAATTGTTTCAGTTTTTCTCCATTAAGTATGATGTTGGCTATAAGTTGTCATATATAGCCTTTGTAATATTGAGGTGCATTCCTTCTGTTCCTAGTTCTTAGAGCTTTTATTATGAAGTTACTTGAATCTTACCAAAGGTTTTTTTCTGCATCTATTGGGTTTATCAAGTGTTTTTTGTCTTTAATGTGCTGTATTACATTTATTGGCTTGCATATATTGAACCTCCCCTGCATCCCTGGGGTAAAGCTGACTTGGTCATGGTGAATGATCTTTCTGATATGTTGTTGAATTTGGTTTGCTATCATTTTATTGAAGATTTTACATCAATGTTCATTAAGGAGATTGGCCTATAGTTCTCCTTTTTGGATGTGTTTTTGTCCAGTTTTGGGATGAGTAATACTGGCTACAAAGAATGAGTTGGACATTGTTCCTTCCCTTTCTATTTCATGGAAATATTTAAGGAGTGCTGGTACTAGTTCTTCTTTGAAGGTCTGGTAGAATTCAGCTGAGTATCTGTCAGGCCCTGGGCTTTTCTTTTTTTGGGAGAGTCTTCACTGCTGCTATAATTTTATTACATGTTATAGATCTGTTTAGGTGGTTAATATCCTCTTAGCTCAGTTTTGGATGGTCTTAAGTATTTAGAAATTTGTCCATCTATTCAAGATTTTCTAAATTATTGGAATATAGGTTCTCAAAGTAATCTCTGATGATTCCCTAGATTTCTGTGGTGTTCACTGTTATCTCCTCTTTTTCATTTGTGATTTTTGTAATATGGGTCTTTTCCCTCCTCACTGTAGTCAGATTTGTGAGGGGCTTCTCAATCTTATTTATTTTTTAAATGAAACAGCTGTGTGTTTCATTGGTTCTTTGTATGTTTTTTCTTTTTTTTCTCTATTTCACTAATTTCAGCCCTTATTTTTATTATTTCTCTCCTGCTTGTTTTGGGTTTAGTTTGGTCTTGCTTTTCTAGGAGTTTGAGATGTAGCATTGGTTCATTTATTTGGGAACTTTCTGTCCTTTACTCATGGCTATACACTTTCTTCTTAGTACTGCCCATGCTATGTCCCATAAATTCTGGTAGGTTGTGTTTTAATTTTCATTAGCTTCCAGCAACCTTTTTTCTTCCTCTCTTATTCCTCCTTTGATGCACTGATCATTGGGCAATGTATTATTCAGCCTCCAATTGGTATATTTTCTGTTTTTTTTTGTTGTTGTCATTGAGTTGTAGACCTAATGCATTGTGACCCTATAGAATGCATGGAGTTATTTCTATTTTCTTACGTTTGCTGAGGCTTGCTTTGGAAAAATTCTGTGGGCTTATGACAAGAATGTATATTGTATTTTCATTGGACGAAATAATCTGTAGACATCAGTTAGGTTCATTTGATTTATGGTGTCATTTAGTTCTAGGATTTCTTTGTTGATTTTTTGTTTGGATGACCTATATATTGGTGATAAGAAGGGTATTAAAGTCTGTCACGACCACTATGTTGGAGTCTATATGTGCTTTTAAGTCCTTTAGTGTATGTTTGATGAAATTGGGTGCATTGACATTGGGTGCATATAGATTGTTAAATGTTATTTCCTTTTGATGTATTTCTCCTTTTATTAGTATGAAGCATCCTTTCGTTTGATGACTGTAAGTTTAAAGTCTACTTTTCTAATATAATTATTGTTACTACTTCTTATTTTGGGGGTACATTGGCTTGGTAAATCTTCTTCCATCTTTCACCCTAAGCCAGTGTTTATTTCTGTCAATGAGATGGGTCTCTTGTAAACAACAGATTGTTGGATCTTCCTTTTTAATCCAGTTTTCCAAATGGTGTCTTTTGATGGGGGAGTTGAGTCTGTTAATATTCAGTGTTAGTATTGATAGATATGTGGTGATTCCTTTCATTTTATTGTTTTTGTTGTTTAAGGGTTTGATTCTGTGCAGACAACTCAATACTACTCTCTGATTGCTTGTCTTTTCTTCTCCTATGGTTTGATGGCTCCTGTCCTCTCATGGTTTTGTTTGCTTTCATCTTCTGTGTGCAGAATTCTTTGTAGAATCTTTTGTAGTGGTGGCTTGGTGTTCACATACTGTTTTAGTTTCTGTTTATCATGGAAGATTTTTATTGCTCCATCTATTTTGAATGATAGTTTTGCTGGGTAGAGTATCCTAGGGTTGAAGTTATTTTCTCTTAGTGCCTGAAATACCTCACTCCATGCCCTTCTTGTTATTTTGATGTGTTTACCTTTATATGTTATTTATTTTTTCTCTCTTACAGCCTTCCATATTCTTTCTCTGTTCTCTATGCTTGTTGTTTTGATGATGATATGCCACAGAGAGGTTGTATTTTGGTCAATTCTGTTTGGTGTTCTGGAGGCTTCCTGTACCTGAATGGGCAAAACTTTCTTCTGATTTGGGAAATTTTCTTGTATTATTTTATTAAACATGATATGTATCCCTTTGGTTTGCACCTCTTCTCCTTCAAATGGCCATTATTCTCAGGCTTGGTCTTTTGATGGGGTTGCTGAGTTCTTGCATATTCCTTTCATGGCTCTTGAGTTGTTTTACTAAGATTTCTTTTGTTTTTTCTTTAATTTCTCTTTTATCTTCGAGTTCTGAGATTCTGTCTTTCACTTTCTCTAGTCTCCTGGAGTGGCCTTCCACTGAGTTTTTTGTTTGACTATAGGGACTTTTAATTTTTAGAATACCTGTTTGATTCTTTCTTCTGAGGTTTTTCCAAAGTGTGATCAACTCCTTTTTTTTTCAATAATTTTTGTGGTCCTCTTTAATTCACGCATTTCTTTTTTATAGAGTCCTTTATTTCACTTTGGTGTTTGTTGAGCTGCTCTTTAAATTCCTTTATTTGTCTCTGTGTCATCTCATGCCCTTTGTTTTTGGTATCTTAAAATTTCTTGAGTCATTTGTACATTGTAGTTGACCATGTTTAATATCTTCTCTATGAATTTCTCAGAGATTTCTTCTTTGAGGTTTGTTTTGTGTGTATTTCTGAGTGCTTTAGTTACATTTATCATTGTTTTGTTAAGGTCAAGGACTGGGTATCCATTTTGTTCATTTCCCACTGAACTCTGTATTGAATTTTTTTTTTTGAGGAGGATAGTGTCCATCTCTTCTTCTTCTTCCCATTCCTCCACTTTGTGCTGTGCAACTATATTTTTGGTAGGCTAGATGGTGGGTTTGATTGCCTGATTTCTTTCCCTGATTTAATTTTTGTGTTGTGGCTGATTTCATTGTTTACTAGGTTGACATGCTTTATCTGACCCTTGTCTGAGGTGTAATTTAGCATTAACAAGTTCACAGGTTGAATATCAGACCAGTTGTTAGCATATTCTATAGAAAACCCCTTGATGTTATCTATAAACAGTTGGAATTGGATGTAATGGTTATTAGGCCAGTTAAAGATTATGGGGGATTGGTAAAGGTGGCACTAAGGAAAAAAGGAGTGAGTGGGTTGAGAGTTTTAGGGGTTACTGGGTTTTGTGGCCCTTGTGTATGTTTAGGTATATTTCTGTTGTTGTAGTGGAGAGTGTTTGTGTCAGGGATTGATGGGGGCTGGTGTTGTGTGCATTTGGTAGAGCAGAGTAGTCAGTAGTGGTGAATGTGTAGGAGGGAGGGGTAGTGTGGATAAAGGTTGCAGCAGGATGGGAGGGGAAGATGAAGACAGGAGAGAGATTGGATGAGAGGGGGCCAAAAGAGTAATTGGGAGGAAGAACAGTGGATTGCCATACAGGAGAAGGAGGGAGAGTGAAGAGGATAAGAATGGGGATAAGTGAATAGTGATGATGGTGTTAATAATATAGGAATAAAAAAAGGAAAATAAAGATAGAAAGACAAAAGAAAAAAAAGAAACATAATTAAAACATAAATTCAGGTACTTGGTTGAGTTCAGTCTATTAATAAAATTTTGGTGAGTGGTATTTGAACCTTCTGTCCACATGATTAGTTGGAGTTGTGAGGTGAGGTAAGATTTCCAGCTCATGCAGGGTGGTCAGAGTTGTTTTCAGCAGGAGACAGCTGGCGTGTTCTTCAGCTACAACTCTGTTTGGCCAGCTCCTCCTCCCAGCAAGGTTGAGCAATTCAGCTTTGAATGCTGCCCTCTGTCCTGGATATTGGCTCTGGGATCCACCTACTGCCCTGCTTTGGGAGGTTAATTTCCCTTTCTTAGCCTTTAGGACTCTCCCACCTCTGCTGGGTGCCAGTTGCTCCTCTAGGCAATTGGCTTACCAGTGCACCTCTGCTCTCAGCCTTTGCTGCCTCAAGAGAGCCTGGTTCCTAGCCACACCCCAGACAGATCAGCAGTGAGAGATGGCTCTTTGCCCCTCCCTCATTCTCTAGGGTGGGTTCAGCATTCCATGCCACCCTCCAATTCTGGTGTCAGATTACAGTTTGATGTTTATCTCTTCCATTTTTTTGGGAGGTTCAGTCTGCCTATGTGCTGCACTGGGTTATTTTTCCTGGGTGAGGGATTGGGTAGGGGAGTTGTGCATGGTGTGTGATACTTACATTTATCTTCTCCATTTTCATGCTGGCAGTTTTGGAGCCAGCTGTTGGGAAGAAATAGTATCATTTTGTGTGGCATAGGAAGGCTTTGTATGGGCTTGGGATCCAGGATGTTGCAAGGTTTGATTCTGATTGAAATCTGTCTTCTGCTTGTTGGAAGAAGAATGAAAAGAAAAGAAAGGAAAAGAAAAGAAAAGAGAATTGGCTAGAGGCCTTTTTCTCAGGGCCAGAGCTTGGACAAGCCTTGCTGTTTATGCCACATGGGATTTTCATGGCTGTTAGGTGCAATAAAGTCTGATTTAAGGGTCAGTCTTTGAATTTTTTCTGTACCTAATGTGGTGGCTGTTATTATTTTGGTTAGGAGCAATCAGAATTACCCAAGTGTGGCTTCAAGGTCTCAAGAAGGTTTCTGAAGTCACAGAGCATAGAGATCCGAATCCCTCCCTTGGCCATCATTTTTTCCCATGTTTTTTATTTTTGAATGCAGCTGGATGCACCAGTGTTTGGCAGATAGCAATTAAGAATTTTTTTCCTCTTGATGGAATGCTCCTTTATTCATATGAGGAGAACTTCACTGTACCTTCTGACTAATTTAGGCCTGAAGTCTCTTTTAGCTGATATGAATATCACTACTCCTGCCCACTTTTTGGGTGTATTTGCTTGGACAATCATTTTTACTCTAAGCCAGTATTTCTTTCTCATTAGATGCATTTCTTGCAAGCAACAAATTTTGGGAGTTATTTTTAAATCCAACTCCCCATTCTCCATCTTTGATTGGGGAATTGAGGTCATTAATATTCACTATTAATATTGAATGTCATGTAATATTTTCTGTCATTTTGTTATTTTTCTGTTTACTTCCCCCATTTCCTTGTTTTCTAATCTACTTGGCCAGTGGTGTTTATTCTTGAATTTTCCTGGCTGTCTTTATTTTCTTTATTTGTGTGTGGGTTTGCTTTTATCTGTGTCTTATCACTTCTTTTGCAGCTTTCAATATTTTTCTTTGTTCTGTATTTTTATTTATTGATTTTTAACTTATTATTATTATTGTGCTGGGTAGGGGTACATTGAAGTATTTACTAAAGTTCTTACAATGTATCAAATATTTTATACTTGAATTCACCCCCTATGAGGCTCTCTTTGTAAATTTAATGTTTTATTTATTTATTTGGTATTACAGGGGATTGAACTCACTGCCTCATGCTTGCCAGGCAGGTGCTCTACCACTTGAGCCACTCTGGCAGCCCTGTTTTTGTTGGGTATTTCTGAGGTAGGGGCTTATGAACTATTTGCCCAAGCTGGCTTTGAACTGCAGCCCTCCTGATCTCTATCTCCCGAGCTGCTAGTGCTGTTAGTCAGTGGTGCCCAGCTTAATATTTTAATTATAATATGTCTGTGTGTGTTTTCTTTCTGATTCTGTCAGTTTGATGTTCTGAAAGACTTCTATACTTGAATGTCCCTCCCTTTCTCATGACTGGAAGTTTTCTACTACTGTGTTGTTGAATAAGTTATCCATGCCTTACTTAGTATCTCTTCTCTTTCTGTACTCATGATTCACATGTATGATGTTTTCATGCTGTTCCAGGGGTCTCATATGTTCCATTCAAATTCTTTTAGCATTTTCCTGAGTGCCTTGACTGATTAATCTAATTCCTCTACTTTATCTTCAATCCCAGATACTCTGTTTTCAACCTGTTCCACGTGTTAGCCAGGTTTTGTTTGAGTTTTTTATTTGGGATGTTGAGCTCTTCAGTTCCAAGATTTCAATTTGATTTTGACAGGATTTTCTATTTTTACTGAATCCTTCTTTCATTATCTTCTTTATTTTATTCAGCTGTTTGTTTGAATTGTGTTTTTTTCAGTTAGTTGTTTAGATTTGTGTCCTTTTTGAAATACTCAGCTGTTAATAGATTTCTGTTTTGAATTTATGGGTCATTATTTTGCTTGTATTTTTGAAGTCACCAATTGATATTTCTGTCTTTTTACTATTGCTTAAGTCCTTTATTGTAGAGTGGTTGGTTTTAGTGGGAGAGCTGTTGCTTTGTTGCGTCAGGTTTCTTAGTTAAGATTTACGTACCTGGGGTCATTTTTGTTTGGAGTTTCCAATCATCTGTGTCTGTTCAGTTGGGGATTCCTCAAAAATTCATTAGCACTGGATATTGGCTCAGTTGTGGTGTAGATTTTGTCACTACACTGGGGGTATGTTGCCCAGTAGTGAAACATTTACCTTCAGTTTTCAACATGAGTACTACAAGCCCCTACTCCACACAGGGAGAAGAAGCTTAGCTGCTAAAGCAATCACAGTCTTGAAATTATAGCAATACCCAAAGAAAGTCAATGTCTGCTACTGCTCCAGATATCTTATCTTTAGAGTTAATGGGGCAAAGATGAATCTTTGTGATCTATGAAAACCCAAGGTAATAAGATGGTAATGGGACGAAGATGGGGGCATAACTCTAATGAATAATGTGAGGTATATGGTTTTGTGAGGCAAAAAAGGTGGTGGTTGAGCTTAATAGAAGGAGTCAGTGAGAAAGTGAAGTGAGATAGGTGCAGATCAATTAATATTGTGTTGAGGGAGAGAAGAGGAAGAAAAATGGAGAAAATCAAGCAGACACACAAACATAAACAAAACCAAAAAAGATGATCTGGCAATCTATTTACCTACTAAAAGTATCAGTAACAAAGAAGAATATGTGTGGTTAAACAGAGACAGAAAAATATGATCTAGAGAGCAGTCTTAGTTTTAGACAGGAGAAAAGTGTAAATATGGATGGGCAGTAGGAAAGAGAAGAAGATATAGTTTAAGGCTGAATCTGAAAGGCGTGTTCATTGCTCATATGATGACTTTTCTCTGGAAAGGAAGAGAGAGAAAAGTAGAAGCAAAGAGAAAATGGGAGAAAGAAAGTACAAAATTATCAAATTCAGATTGAAAAACAATACAAACACATACAAAATCTGAACTTCCAAAACTTAATACTGACAAAACCAAACCAGCATAAAAATTGAGAATTTTCTCATACTCTCTTGAGCAAGTATTCCTTTCCTCCTGTGTCTGTGTCTTTCAGTCCACTATATGGCATCTCGTCTGATTCCTGACTCTGGAATGGTGTGTATCCACAGCCTGTGCTCCTTTTCCAGTGAGGTGATTGATGTGTGTGTGTGTGTGTGTGTGTTGGGGTTGAATTTGATGATCTGAATTCAATCTTTGTTTAAGGCTTCTGGAATTTGGGCCCTCAACTTGCCAGTCTCAAATCATGCCCCCTAAATTTGTAGGTTTCTGTTTTCCCAAGCTCTTGATGACTTACAGTCTGTTATGTAATCTGGATGTGTCTGTTCCAGTGACATACGTCTAAGTTGATTGAGAAGCTCAGCTTTGCAGCTCCCTTCAGAGATGCTCACCACTGAAATAGCTTTGCTATACAGAGAGATTCCTAGTGTTGCTTCCATGCACTTGTGAATTGCAACCCACATTGGTTTATCTCTACCTGACCTCTTCACTATTCCTGGTCCCCTTCCCATAGTGGTCTTTGCCAGGTTAAGATTACTTTATTCACTGCTCAACAGGGAGCACATCAACTACATTCATGTTTTAGGTTTCTTTTCCTTTCCTTATTTCTCCCATGAGAGAAAGTCACTGAGTAAAATTCCATTGTGTATAAATACCACATTTCCTTGATCCATTCATTAGTAGTGGGGCATCTTGGCTGTTTCCATAGCTTGGTGATTGTAAACAGTGCTGCAATAAACATGGGTGTGCAGGTGATTTTGTAATAACTTGAGTTGAATTCCTTTGGTTTATAGCTCTAGGAGTGGTACTGTTGGGTCGTATGGCAGATCTATGTTTAGTTTTTTAAGGTGCTGCATCCATAATGCTTTCTATAATGGTTGTACTAGCTTACATTCCCACCACAGTGTATGAGGGTACCTTTTCCCCCACATTCTCACCAGCATTTGTTGTTGTTGTTGTTCTTGATGCTAATCATTGTCACGGGGGCGAGGTGGAATCTTAGTGTGGTTTTGATTTGCATTTCTTTTATGGACAAGCATGGTAAGCATTTTTCATGTGGTTTTTCTTGGTTCTGTTTTGTTCAGTTTCCCACTTCTTTACTTGTTAATTGATTTTTGGGGAGTTTAGTTTTTTGATCTCCTTGTAAACTCTGTTTTTCAGTCCTTTGTATTATGTATAGCTACCAAATATTTTCTCCCACTCTGTGGGTGGTCTCTTCAGTTTAGAGACCATTTCTTTCATTTTACAGAAGCTTTTTAATTTCATGTAGTCCCACCTGTCCATCTTTTCTCTTTGTTTCTGGGCTGATGGAGTTCTACTGACAAAGTCCTTGCCTACACTGATTGTTTCCAGGGTATTCCCTGGTCTTTTGTATATTAAATGCAAGGTTTTGGGTCTGCCATTAAGGCCCTTAATCTACTCTGAGTTGATACTCGTACAAGGTGATGGGCATGGATCTCATTTCAGTTTTCCGCAAGCAGATACCTATTTTTATCCCAGCACCATTTGTTGAAGAGGCTGTCTTTTCTCCCTCGTATGTTTTTGGTGCCTTTGATAATATGAGATAAGAGTGGCTGTGTGGCTTCATATCTGGGTCCTCTATTCTGTTCCACTTGTCTTCATATCTGCTTTGTACAAGCACCATGCTGTTTTTATTTCTATTGCTCTGTAGCATAGTTTTAAATAGGGTATTGTGATACTTCCAGCATTGTTCTTTTTGCTCATCACTGCAATTTCTTAGATTGGGTTGTGGCTGGCAGCAGTGCTCTGCAGGTTCAAAAGCTCTATCCTTTGTGGGGTGGGGAATTATGTTCAGATAGGTTCAATGCCTGCATTCCCCTCCCCAGTCCACAGCACTGGACCCTCCACAAAATCTGTGCTTGTGCCACAGTGGCATTTCTATCCTGGGTTGTTCACTGTGCTTTCTTTGTCCCAGTACTTGTGCCAGACCTGGGGTTGTGAGTTAGACTTCTTTGTCCTATGCCACACTCTGGGTGGCTTCTTTGCTCTGAGCTGCACTCTGGGTTTCTTTGTTTCAGGCTGTGCACTGGAGGTTCTCTGCACCAGTCATATATTACTGCTTCATAGATTCTTTTTGCAGGCATTTTCTGGGGCTTTTGAGAAGTTGATGGTTTAAAACTGTTTCACCTCTAACAATAGTCTCAGCAGTTCTTGTGAGATCAACTCTTTGTTCTGGCTTGCCAGCCTCCCATCCTGGGATGAGGGGTTTTAGGAGCTCCTTCAGATTACTAGTTTCCATGCAAAATCCCAGGTAGCTGAGGTCCACACACATGAAAAAAAATTTCAAGATGTCTCATTCACACAAAGAAAGTCTCAGAAGCTGGAAGTTGAGAAAGGATTTATGTAAGTGTAGCAGTAAAAGTAGAGAGAAATTTCAAAAGAATAAAAAAACCTCCTGTTAGAGGTTCAGGGTTGGAAGACAAGCATATAATGGTGGCCTTTTTGTCACTTTTCTGGATTCTTAAAATCTTTTTCTCCATCAACCTAATCTGAATGAGCAATAGTAAATTAATTAAATGAAAACAATGTGAAATCACTGGAGTAATCACAAAGCAAAATTGTAAAGTTTAACAAGGGTCTAGAGGATATGAGAACTGTTAGAAACTGACTTGGGTAAACTTTTCATCTTTCCTAATTTTGCCCTTGGAAATTGGGAACTTCCTTAAACCATGTATTGTTGGGCTCTCTCATATTATGGTAGCTTCATATTTCCTTTGTGAAAATTGAAATTGCATATGAAAATTTATTTTAATATTTTATACTTAGAAATGATTGAAGCAAAATAAGAGAGATCTTCATTAAATGGAATAGTTAAAATATATATTTGACCTCACATATTTGATATTAACAATACTTCTTGCTCAATAAGTTGTTTTGTATATAAAATACTCTGAGTTGTCAATTGTATACATTTTATTAACAATGTTTTATTTTTTTTCCTTTAGACAGGGTTCTGCTATATAGCCTAGGCTGGCATCAAACTTGTGGCTTTGTTTTCTTCAGCCTTTTAATTGCTAGAAATTCAAGAGTGCAGTTCCACCTGGCTATGCTTTTTTAATTTTTAATTTTCCTATACTTTGCACATTATACCAAGTTTAGAATTCATTTGTTTAATATGCTTTCAGAAAACCTAAACCTAATTTCTGGAGAAAATATTTATTCTATGTTATTTGTACTGCTTTTCGTTCAGTCTCAAATTGTCTTTTTTGGTTTTGGGTGCAAAGGATTTCTGACTTTATAGTCTGTTGGCCCTTGGAAAATTGTTTGTATGGTTTCTTGAAGAGTTCAGATGCCCGTGGGTTCCTCCAGAGAGGATTTTCTTGGACATCTTATGAATAAGGCTATCTTAGACCAATTTCAAAGTTGATGCAACCTAGACCTCTCTATACTATGAAGCACAAATTGTCAGTGTTAGTCTGAGCCATTACTGCTTGAGGAATTCTTTTTGTCCCTCTCAACTTCGCAATTAAATTAGATCTTCTATTTCAGTTTAAGTAGGTGTTGGGAAGATTGATTCCAGCTTCTATTTTGTTCACAGTTACTTTGAGATTAGGAACCTTTGATCCCACCTTAAATTAGTGTACCACAAGAATCCCCAAAGAGTGAATTCCATGTCTGTGTTTGCCTCTCTGGCACCTGCATATCCTGGACACTTGAGCTCAAGTGTTTGTAGTGTTTTTAAATAGCTCATGGATCAGAGTGGCTTTGGAACTGGTAAATTTTATCATCACAGATAATAAAAATTGTCACTTTCTGTTTGTATTGTTCCCCTTATCTCTTTCTTTCCTCTCTCTCTTTCACTTCTTCCTTTCTTCATCTCTATTTACCTTTTTCCTTCCATTTTCCCACCTTTCCCTGTGTTTCTTTCTTTCCTTTGTTGATGTTGCTCCTTACCATGTTTAATTATTAGACTAGAATTGTCTAAATGAGATATTTCACTTTTCATTTCTGTTACACCCTTCTTATGGATATTTTTTATTTCACACTGATCATTACAGCATTCAGTGGTTTGTGGTTTAGAGCTTCTGAGTTGACTTCCGTATCTTTTCTAGTTGTATAAATAGCCTTTCTGTGATGATAGTTTAGCTCCTTATTTACATCAGATACTTTAACAGTCTACTACCCAGACAAATTGCTTTTTTTGTTTTTGTTTGCTTTGCAAAGATCCCTCCAGGCTCAATCCTGCTGCTCAGATTTTATAAGTGAGTTCTTACCAACAAGAACTAAACTGCATCAGGCAGGCAGAGTCAGCAAGATGGCATCACAGACTCAGATCCTCATGTCCCTATTGCTCTATATCTCTGGTTAAAAATTTTTAAAAAGTCACAGTCTCTTCAGAATATAGAGATATAAATTATAAGACGTACTTGAATATAATGACTTTTCTATATGAACCCAATAACATATTGACATAACTCCATGAGAAATTACATTTTAAATGAGTTATTTCAATATTTGTATTGCCCTTTCTTGATTGCAGGTGTCTGTGGGGACATCACATTGACTCAGTTTCCTGGCTCCCTGGCTGTGTCTGAAGGAGAGAGAGTCACCATGAAGTGCAAGTCCAGCCAGAGTCTTTTCAACAGCATAGTTCAGATGAACATCTTGAGCTGGTACCAAAAGAAGCCAGGACAGCCTCTGAAACTTGTCATCTACTTGGCAAGATGTTGGAAGACTGCATTCCCATTTGGAGGCTCTAGGAGAGAAATATTTGTCATTTTCCCAGTTCCTCGATATCAATGGCATTCCTTGGTGGGTGGCTCTTTTTTCCATTTTCACAGCAAGGATAGTATCTATTTCACCCTACTTCTGGGGTTATGTTGCCACTAAAGTCTCTGTATAAGTTTTCCAAATGTGGACATCAAAAAACACAATTCCATATTAATGCATAGTATTTATGTGTATGATTTTGTGTTCAACAGACTACTGTCCAGACTCTATATCTCATATTAATTAATAGAATTTAGTATTTGGTGGAAATCTTTGTGTCTCTATGGAAATAATATGCTAATTTATTTTATTCATGTATTCACTTAAAATAGTAATAGCGCACAGAGGTACAGCAGGCAACAAGAATCTTATGAACTACATTGAGCATTTGAGAACTCTGTAGCATCTTGAATTTGTGTCCTGAGAATTGGCTTCTTGTGACTCACTTAATGTACCCATATCTATGGATGTACATGTGTGCTCATATGTACAGATGTGTCAGGTATTTCCCAGGGAAAGGCATGAGGTGGTGTGAGCTGTGTTAACTCTGTTAGTCAGGGCTTTATTTACTGTGCCAAGCAACTGAGGCTAATAACTTAAAGGAGGAAAGTTTTGTTTGGTTCATAGTTTCAGAGGTTTTGCTACATGTGCAGGTGGCTCCATTGCCTTTAGGTCTGTGGCAGGAAAGAAGAATCCTGTGGAATGGGTGGCATAAGAAAAAGTTCACCTTCTGGCTGCTGGAAAGCAGGGAAACAAGATGTTGAAAGGGGTGGTTCAACCCTTCAAAGGCCCAATTTTAGTTATATGCCTCCTGGAACCACCCTCCCCCTAACTTCTAATACCTCCTCACAATGCCACCAAATTATGAATCTGTCAATGAATTAATCTATTGATTAGGTCAGAGCTCTCATTATCCAATCATCTCTCAGTGATTGGCTTTATCAGCTGGGGACCAAGACTTCAACACATAAGTCCATGTGAGATAGTTCATATCCAAGTCATAACATCAAGTAAATGTCTAGTGGTTTGACCCCCAGAAATTTTTCTCTACTTAGGCTACATGTAGAATTTTTTCAACAGCAGAAATAGTGGGTGGGGGTACATTGGAGTATTTGCAAGAGTTCTTGCAATGTATCAAATATGTCATACTTAAATTCATCCCCTTTGCTACTCTCTGTCATCACTCCTCCCCTGATTCCTGGAATAGTTTCAATAGATATCATTTTTTGCATTTACTTACATGTGTACACATTATTTGTGCCACCTTCTCCACTGCTGTGTCACCATCAGTTTAACAACTCTCAAGCTCAGAAGCCTCTACCTCAGAAATCTAGGAATGGGATGATTAGGTTGTCTGGGTCTTTCAAAGTTAAAATTGAGGAGTAGGATGGGCAGAGCTTCATGTGAAGCTCAAGTAGTTGTGGCAGATTTGGTTTCTAGCAGTTGTAGGGATACCATTTCCTTTCTAGATGCCAGCTCACAGCTCATGGTGGCTGCACTCACTCCCTCAAACAGGGTTCCCTTTATCTACAACACCAGCATTAGAGAATCTTCCCCACAAAATCCTTTTCATGCCCCGAATCTTTCCAAATTCCCTTTCTTTGCTTCTTGATCCAGATTTTTAAGAGTTGTGTGATTTGATCAGGTCTACTCAGAAAAATCTCTTCTTTTTAACTTCACCATGTTTCATTACAAATGTAATATCCCATTACTAAGACATTGAATTTTTGTTTGAGTATCTGGGAGAGAGTGTGTTGATTTCAGAATAAACTATTACCAGGCTAGCAAAATTAGAATTCTGTGTATATAATATCATTATTTTTAAATTACCAAATAATGATTGGATCCTGTGTTGTTATTTGACACTGAATATTGTTCAGAGGCTTACATTTTGGTATCATTAAGTAATTTTACAGGATGAAAGAGCTAAAAGTCCAGCTGTCACAGGATTGATGATGGCCTTCATTCTTTTCCCTTCCATGTGTATCAGGCAAAACACACTAAAGAGTACTCAGTGAAAACATGAGCTAATTCTTACTTTTCCCCACATGCTGTTATTATAGTTAGAAAAAGCTGAAATGCAGCAGCAGAACAAAATAGTCTCCTGGCAACAGGCCTGTGCCTCCCTCTAACATGGCCTTCTTTGATTCCTTCAAGTGGCCCAAGACATCCTTCTCTCAGGGCCTGTGCATTTCTAGATGGTTCTTCCTTGAGCTTTGCATGGCAAAATCTTTCTTTTCAGGCATGAACTCCATTGGCAACATTGAATCCAGAGAACCGTTAATGTCAGGGAATAGAAAGTTAACCTGTGAGGTTAGCATGGATAAGAATACATGTGCATGTAAATAGGATACTGGGCCTCAGCAGAAGCCTTTGTCCACATGAAGGAAAACCTAGGACTTGCAAACAGACAAGAGTGAGAAGATCATAGACCTAACCATGTGGTGGAGAGTGACTGTGATTGTAAATTTCATCTAAAATATGGGGGACAGGAATGTCCTGTTGAGGAGCAGACAATTTAGTGTACCAGACTGTAGAGTTCTATAATGTGCAGAAAAGCTTGTGTTCTGTCCTTGCCTGCTGATGGGGGTTGTTGGATGGGAAGGTGGAGTCAAATGAGGGGAAGAGCAGTAGAAATAAAGTCTGATGAATTAAGCAAATGATCTTGCAAACAAATTTTCTGTGATCTTGGCTTCTATGTGTAGAATGAAATTACTGTGTGAAAAGGCACAATTTATTTATTTTTACATTTATTCATATGTGTATACATTGTTAGGACCACTTCTCCTTCCAGTCCCCTGCCACCTCAACCCCCCTTCACTTACAGGAACTTGTTCTGTGTTCTTGCTCTCCAATTTTGTTGAAGAGAAAACATAATAAGAAAGACAGCATTTTTGCTAGTTTGAGATAAAGATAAGCTATACAGAGAGATTCCTATCATTGCTTCCATTAAAATGTGTATTGCAACCCACATTGGTTGATCTCTACCAGACCTCTTCACTACTTCCTGGTTCTCTTCCCATAGTGGCCTCTGCCAGTTTAAGATTACTGTATTTGCTCCTCTACAGTGGGCACATCAGCCACATTCAAGTTTTAGTTTCCTTCCCTTTCCCTATTCGTTCTGTGTGCATTCTCCCCTTAGCGTGTGACCCATGTCCAATAATATTACTGCATTTGTTTTAGGCCTAAAGTCCACATATGAGGGAGAACATAGGATTTTTAGACTTCTGAGCCTGGCTAACTTTGTTTAAGATGATGTTCTCCAGTTCCATCCATTTACTTGCAATTGATAAAATTTCATTCTTCTTAGTGGCTGAGTAAAATTCCATTATGTATAAATAAACATTTTCTTAATCCATTCATCAGTAGTGGGGCATCTTGGCTGTTTCCATAGTTTGGCTATTGTGAATAGTGCTGCAATAAACATGGGTGTGCAGGTGCCTTTGGAATAACCTGAGTCACATTCCTTTTTGTGTATCCTTAGGAGTGTTATTGCTAGATCATAAATTCTATGTTTAATTTTTTAGAATCCTCCGTATTGTTTTCCAAAGTGGTTGTTTTAGCTTACATTCCTACAAACAGTGCATGAGGGTTCCTTTTTCATCCATAGCCACTCCAACATTTGTTGTTGTTGGTGTTCTTGATGATAGCTGTTCTAACAGGAATGAGAACTCTTAGTGTGGTTTTGATTAACATTTCCTTTCTGGCCAAGGATGGTGAGCATTTTTCATGTGTTTTTTGGCCATTTGGACTTCCTCCTTTGAAAAAGTTCTGTTTAATTCAGTTACCCACTTATTTACTGGTTTGATTTTGGGGGAGTTTAGTTTTTTGAGTTCTCTGTATATTCAGGTTATCAGACAAAAAGGCACAATTTAAAGTTAAGCTTCAAATTGCAGAAATAGATAGCAGTGAGGAAGAGGAAGGTTATTTATTCATTTCCAATGTTGTGTTATGTGAACAAATGAGAAACTCCATCTTCAGGAATCTAATGAAATAAATTTAGATTCCTTCCAACAGTACATTTAGATGTGGTTTTTTAGCTTGTTACTGAATTAGACTTTGGATTGGAAAAGTGGTGAGAGGAAGGCACAAAACAGCAGTTGAGAGATCTGGTCTTAGCCTCAGCTCTGCTGTGACCAAGTAAGTGTTCTGGTTTAGACATTTCTGTCCTGGTCTCTATTTCCTCACACTAGGTTTGTGATAGATGAATTGTGAGGTACTTTTTTGGTTTTTATTCTCAAAGACCTTGAGATGAGGAAGGTAGATAGGGAGAATTCCTGGGATTGTAGAAACCAGTGTGGTCATCAAAAGGCGTAGAATCCTGTGGTTACAGAGTTCACTCATCTTCATTTTCCCACTGACATTATTCTTATGCACACATTGCCCTAATTGTTGCATTCAATAGGGTGGTGTGAGTCTGCAAATCAATTGGACAATGTTAAAAGGTGTAATTTATTACAACATTGACTTATTTTACATTTTAAATGACAAGAGAGTAGTGTTATAGGAAATGAACAAAACAGACATCTCTCACTTCTCTCAGTCAAGTTTTCTTTTGTGCCTCTAAATTGTTGAAGTTAGGATGGATGATACCATTGCCTCAAATCTCATGGCCAGACACCAGAAATTTTTCTCATGCTACATTCTTGAAAAGACCATTCTCCAATAGCTCCAGGAAGTTGCTGTGCTCCACCCAGTCACTCCAGAACCCAGGCCAATAAAGCGTCATCATGTTGTATTTATATTATATGGAGCATGTGTATATTGTGCAGTGACCTGTATGTTAATTCTACTCCAATGATACTAAAGTCACTAACAAGTCACCCAATTGTACACCCAATTGATATCTGTACTTATACCCATGTTTTACTTCTTTTCTTCCTGTATCTCTACATTCTTTGTGTTCCCCTTACTGTGCAGAAGGAAGAAAAGAAAAAAAGAGCAGAAATGACCTTATAAAGTCCTGGGTCTTGTGGCTTCCTTTCTCCTGGCTGGTTTCACCTCATGCTGCCTCTACTTTTTTTCAGCACCTTCCCTCTCTTGCTCAATACTCAAGAATACCCTCCAAGATGACCCATGGGCTCCTAGAACATTTTAATAAACAACCTAGAGAAGATGCCTCTCCTCATTAGATAATTCAGCTCTTTGCTCGGTTACAGCCTTCAGACAGGCTGCCCTGTCATCATATCACTCAGCCTGCTCTGCCAGTTTGACCTTTGCACCAATTCTTTTTTGTCCATGACTGAATGTGCTGTGTTGGGTCTGGGCAGCAGCAATGAGGCTGAGCATCTGTCAAAACATGTCCTAAAGGAAGAATTCCCTGGGTTTGGAAAGAATGAACAAAGAATAATTTCATGTGATTTTTTTCCTGATGAATCACAGAAATATCCTTTCCATATCTATTCTTTCTTGTCATGGATTTGTATAGCCAAAGTCACGAGTACAGTGTTTCAAAAGAGATTCCAGGTGTTAGAACAAGATGAACTGCATTCTTTTGATGCCTCAGGGTAATTGGATTAAAGACTGACCTTCTCCTGGGTCTTCTTTCAAGATGGTCATTGTGGAAAAGGGTGCTGGCTCAGAGCTAGTCAGGGACATTAATTTCAGTCTTCCTGCCTCAAAAGCTGGGAGAGTTTTCATAGGTGTTGTTTTTAGTCAACAAATTCATGATAGATTTTTTTTCAACAGACCAAGGAATCTAATGCAGCATTGTACATTGTGGAAATATGGTCCATGAGACAAAAGTAGGAATATTCTTGTGTTTCTTTTGTTAAAAAGAAACACTTTTCTCCTAAGTATATATGATCTCGCTAAACATGATAAGAAACAGGTGTGTTTATCTTCCTGGCTTGTTTTGATTCTTAAAATCCTATTCTTCATCTGTCTAATTTGAATAAGCAGTACCAAATAAATTGAATGAACACAGTTTGAGTTCTTTGGTTGTCACAGCAAAATTGTAATGTTTATGAAAGGTCTAAAGGATGTGAGGATGTGTTAGAAATTGACTTGAGAAGATTTACTTGTCTTTCATATTCTTTCCTCCAAAATTATGAATTTCTCCAAATCATGTACATTCTTATATTATGGTGAAATATGAATCCAATTCTAACAAAAAATTTTATAGCTGAAATAGTGATTTTGCAAAATTATTCCAAGTCAAGAAGATCATATTTGTTAAATGAAAAAACTAAAATAAATATTTATTTGTTAATAATATTTCTGGGTGAGTGCTAAAGTTTCAAGATCAGTAAAGTAATTTGTTTGGATAGAAAAGAGTGAGTTATCAGGCTTGGAACCTGGTTGGAGTGGTTGTTGAGTGCCTGCCCCTGTACCACCATAAAAGTAAAAATAACAAGTTATAACTTATTGCCAGTTGATTAATAATATTTTAGTTTTATTTCAGCCTGTCATCAGGCTGGCTCCAAACTCATGATCCTCATCTTTTAGTCTCTTGAGTGCTGGAATTATAAAGCCTCCCTCACCTGGCTTTGATATTTTTTTAATTTTTCAGATTCCTCTACTTTGCACATAATGCAGTTTATGATTTATTTCTTTTTTCCATTAGTTATTTTTTATTTTAGTTTTGAATTATTATACATTAATCATGCAAGGGAATGTCAGTGTGATAATACCATAAATGTGTGCAGTGTTCCTTAACAAGGTCACCCTTTCCCTCGTATTCCCATTACCTCTTCCCCACTTTTTCAAAGAGTGTTTGGTATGTTTCATTATGCTGTCTTTGTATGCATATATGCAACTTACTTCCATCCTCTTAACCCCTCAGTATCCTTTCCTTTACCCCTATAATTTTTTTGGGGGGGCAGCAGTAGTGGGGTTTTAACTCAGGGCCTCATGCTTGCTAAGCAGGCACTTTTCTATGTAAGTCATTTTGCCAGCCCTATAATTTATTTCTTAAATACACCTTTTTGAATCCAAAATGTTCAGGTATTTCTGAAGATTTTGATTCACACTCAAAATATCTTCTTGTTCTAGGTGATGAGAATCTCTAACTTTGTGGTCCATTGGCACTTGAAAAATTATTCATATGGTTTCTTGAGGACTTAGAATGGTTATGACCTCCTCTAGAAAGGCTTTCACTTGGGCACCATATCAGTAAGGGAGGCCAACTCAGACAAATGTCAAGGTTGGTGAGCTACAGCCTGCTCTAGATGATGTGGTCCAGAGTTCACATCCTTGGCAGTGTTCATCAGAAATATTTCCCAAGGAAATATTTTTCCCCTCTCCATTTCTTACTTTACTTAAAAGGCCTCTCTTCAATTCTAACAGTTGTGGGAAGGATAGTTTCTAGCTACTCTGGTTTACAGTTGCTTTGATATTAGAGGCTTTCCGATGCCAGCCTTAAATCAGAATCCCACAGGAATTCTCCACAGAGTGAATTCTGTGGCCGTCTGTGGCTCTGGCCCATGCATAGGTGGACACTGGAGGTAAGTGTTTGCAGAGTTCTTCAAAAGCTTCAAGATAAGAGTGGCTTTGGACTCGGGTATGTTCTTGTCACAGATGATAAAAAGCTTGTCCCAAAACTTGTCACTTTGTTTTTCCAACTTAACCCATTTTCTCTTTTTCTCCCTCCCTTCTTTATACTTTCATAATTCCTAAGCACAAAGACTGAGCAGAATCTTTTTTTTTCATTTTTCTTTTATTATTCATATGTGCATACAAGGCTTGGTTCATTTCTCCCCCCTGCCCCCACCCCCTCCCTTTCCACCCACTCCGCCCCCTCCCTCTCCCTCCTCCAATACCCAGCAGAAACTATTTTGCCCTTATTTCTAGTTTTGTTGTAGAGAGAGTATAAGCAATAATAGGAAGGAACAAGGGGTTTTTGCTAGTTGAGATAAGGATAGCTATACAGGGCATTGACTCACATTGATTTCCTGTGCGTGGGTGTTACCTTCTAGGTTAATTCTTTTTGATCTAACCTTTTCTCTAGTACCTTTTCCCCTTTTCCTATTGGCCTCAGTTGCTTTAAGGTATCTGCTTTAGTTTCTCTGCGTTAAGGGCAAAAATTCTAGCTAGTCTTTTAGGTGTCTTACCTATCCTCACCCCTCCCTTGTGTGCTCTCGCTTTTATCATGTGCTCATAGTCCAATCCCCATGTTGTGTTTGCCCTTGATCTAATGACCACACATGAGGGAGAACATACGATTTTTGGTCTTTTGGGCCAGGCTAACCTCACTCAGAATGATGTTCTCCAATTCCATCCATTTACCAGCGAATGATAACATTTCGTTCTTCTTCATGGCTGAGCAGAATCTTTATCTATCTTGTTTCTATTTTTTGTTTTTTTCCAGGACTGGGATTTAAACTCAGGGACTAAACCTCGAGCCACTACAGCAGCTTTTTTTTATGATTGTTTTTTTCTCAGATAGGTGTTTTGGCAAACTATTTTCCCAGGCTGGCTTCGAACCATGATCTTCCTGATCTCTGCCTCTCTGAGTAGCTAGGATTATATGCATGAGTCACCTGCCTCTGGCTATTTTTATTGTTTTGATTCATACTCAAATTATCTCTTTGGTCTTCCTTTCCTTCCCTTTCTTTATCTTTCCTCCCTTTCTACCTCTCTTGCTCCTCTTTTCTGCCTTGTTTACTTCTTCCCTTCCTTCCTGTCCCCTTATCTTGTTTTTTTCTTTCTTGCCTTTGTTACTTTCTAGCATTTTTTTTGTTTTATAGTATTGTCTGAGATAGTTCACCTATCATTTCTGTAAAACTCAAACAATTTAAATATATTTCTGATTTAAAACTAAAACATTTATTAAAGAATCTAGTGGTTTCTGGTTTAGAGTTTCTAAGTTGAGCTGAGATTTTTCTGACTTCTATGTCTTTTCTTGTTGCACAATTAACCATTCGGTGACTGTATTTTTGGCTCTTGGTTTACATCAGGTATTTTCATAACCCAGTATCATGCAGTTTGCTTATTTTATGATTGTTTTAAATAGACCCCCAGAATTTATAAAGGAGAACTGAGCTAGCTGCATGAGGCAGGCAGGGGCAGCAGGATGGTGTCACAGACCCAGATCCTCATGTCCCTGCTGCTTTGGGTCTTTGTTGAGAAATTTTGAAATGACACAGTCTTATCAGAATAATATTTTTTGTAGAGGTAAAAATTAAAAGAGGTACTTGGATATAATGATGATTTACCATATGAGCCCAAGTCATTAGAAATGACACTTTAAATGACTGTGATTGTAAATTTCATCTAAAATGTGGGGGACAGGAATGTCTTGTTGAGGAACTCTGTTGGGTCACAGAATTAGTGAACCAGACAGCAGAGCTCTATAATGTGCAGAGCAGCTTGTATGCTGTACTTGGCAGCAGCTTGGGGCAGCTGGGTGAGAAGGTGCAGTCAAATGATGGGAAGAATGGTAGAAATCAAGTCTGATGAACTAAGAAAATGATCTAGCACAGATGTTTTCTGTGTGATCTTGTATCCTATGTGTAGAATGAAAATCATAGGGCAGTTGGGGCATCAGCCTCTGAATTGCTCTATTACAGAAATACTGGAAGAAGACCATGCTAGTTAATGCACTAGAGCACAGGTTTGCAGGGAAAACATTCCAGACACTTTTCAAGAGAAAGTGTGATGAGCATCCTCCCTGGAATTTTTAGTGCATGAGGGCCATCAGCAGAGGGCAGCAAGTGCCTACTTTTTTTTTCTTTTTCCAAAAGTAGCATTCCAGATCTTCCACTTGCTCAGAGAGACTTGTGATCCTACAAATAAAAGCGTATGGACCATGTATTAAAGGGTAGCAGTAAAACTAAATTTTCTGTTCATTAACTTTTTAAATTTTATAATTCCAATCTGAAAATGCATTTTAAAAGCACTGCCTTGGCTCTGGTTCAATCGTACCTCAGTGGCTAGTACTTCTCAGTGTCCATACTTGTTTCTCTTCATTTGTTTGGCTTCCACATATTGGGTTACCTGTTTGTGCCCAGTCTGCCGTCATCTGTTTACACTCATTTCCTAGTGATCTTATCCCATGCCCCGGATTTGTCCCTACAATTCAGAGCACTTGTGTGAATTTCAGAATCTCACATAAACATCTACCTTAGCACATTGGCAATTGGAGGTCTGGGAGCATCTCCTCATTCTATTGTGATCTTCCTGGAGTTCTGATTTCCACCTGCATTCCAAATTTGCTTCCCCCTGAGCTTCTCCTTCTCAGAAGACATCATTTCAATTCTCTGGTTTCTCAGTCCTAAACAAGTGTAGCAGTCATTCTCTGATAGTCCATTTTTCTCACACCTTGCACCCAATATGTCAGCATTGTTTACTTCTTCTGCCTTTGAAATATGATGAGAATCTGAGTGCCTTTCAGCACAGCCACCACTGAATCAACAGTTCTGAGCAGGGAGATACAGCAGTCCAGGATACAATTATGAAGGGAAGTTTAAAAGGGACTTAAAAAAATTTATTTTGTAAGCTATAACAAAGCCCCCACATAATTCAATAGGTATAAAGTATCCCTATGATGAAACTCTTTACTTCTGTGTTCCCACTCTTCAATTTGGTGGTAGTGGTGGTCCCAGAGGATTTTCAGAATAAGGAATAAGTTTTCATTTCTTTTGTCACTTTTTGGTGTCACTAGGGTTTGAACTCAGGGACTCACGTTTACTGGGGAGGTGCTCCATCACTTAAGAGATCTGCCAGCCCTGTTTTAGGCTGGGTATTTTTGTCACAGGGTCTCAGGAACTATTCGTTTGGGGTGGCTTTGAACCACCATCCTTCTCTTTTCTGCCTCCTGAGTAGCTAGGATTACAGGCATGAGCTTGGCTAGGAACAAGTTTTCCCTGTTTAGGATTACCCATTACATGAGGATGAAATTGAAGTGGAGTCCATCATTCATTGTAACCTCTTGGTGCCATGCAGACAGCCAAGGTTCATATGGAGCAGCATGCATAATAGACCTTGGAGAGTAATTTTGAATAATAGAGCTTAGTCATATATTCATGGTCAATTGCCATTAATGTGTGTGAGAAAAATCTCTGAGAATGCTCCTGTGCACTTTCCATAGTACTTATATTAGTGAATTATGAAGTAATTTCATCACAAAATTACACTATCTTTAATTTAAATTATGTATTAGTCAGGGATCTTTAAAAAAAGTAACAGAAACCAGGACTAATTGATACAAATAAAATGAAATCTATGAGAAATGTATTGGAAAAATAATAACAGTTTCACTGGGTAGTTCATTGTGCTTATCAGCTTTCTGTTATTGTAACAAAATACCTCAGACAGTCAGATTGTAAAAGGAAAGGTTTACTTTTTGTTCATAGTTTTGGAGGTTCCAGTCCATGATCAACTGGCCTCTTTGCTTTTGGTTTGAAGTGAGGCAGGAACATGATGGAGCAAGCACATGGTGGAGCACATGTGCTCATCTCATGGTCAGGATACAAAAAAGAGAGAGAAGTGAATGTGGGATCCCACAATCCCCTTTCAAGGGCCCTGCAACAAAGATCTAAACACCTCTCACTATGCCCTCACCTGTAAATGTTTGCTCCTCTTCCCATTAGTTAAAGTGCTGGGGACCAGTCCTTTAACATAGGCCTTGGAGGACATTCCAGATACAAACAATAGCCTTCACAGAGACATTGGGAAGAGTGGAGAACCAGACTACAAGCTGTTGTGTTGGAAATGTGCCTTCTGATAAGCTTTTGAAGTAAATCAGAGACGAGACCATGGGCTAGAGATTGAAGATTCCAGATGCTGCTGTAGACATCGGTCTTGTTGTTATTGCCACCACCAGAATGAGTTACCTTGTTGCTTTTCTCAAATTAGGCTGACGTAAAGCCTTATTACTATAATTATAAGAAGGGACACCTGAGGTCTTGTAGCCTCACTGAATATCTTTTTTGGAATGTTCCTTTACTTGAGTGCTTCATGAAAAAAGTGTACACTAAAATTGATCCACACAGATATAGAAGACACAAGTTGTATCATTTTCTGCGAGAAAAAGACAGAATTTAAAAGATAAGCTTCAAATTGCTGAAATAGAAAGAGGAAGAGGAAGGTATTTATTCACTTCAGTTGCATCTTTGTGAACAAATGAGAAGCCCCATCTTCAAGCACCTAATGAAATAAATGTAGAGTCTTTCCAACAGTACATTAGATAGGAAATACAGGGATTTCAACAGGTTTAAAAATTCTGTACTCATTCTTTTATAGGAAGTACATCAACCATATTTACCTTCTTAACTTCTTTTACCATCTCTCTCTACATGTGACCTCCCCTCAGCATGACCTGTTTTTCATAATATTGCTTATATTTGTGTTAGGTCTGTATTCCACATATGAGAGAAAACATGTGGCCTTTGGCTTTCTGAACACGACTAACTTCACTTGTGATGATCTTTTCTAGTTCCATTCATTTACCTCCAGATGAAAAAAATTTGTTCTTCCTCATGGTTGAGTAAAATTCCATTGCATATAAATACCTGGATTTCTTTCTTTTTGTCTTTTCTCCTGTTTATTTGATCGTTTTTATCTTTACTTATATGTGTGCATATTGTTTGTGCCACCTCACCTTCCTTTCCCGGCAGAACCTGTTCTACCCTCTTCTCCAATTTTGTTGAAGAGAAAACATAAAACATAATAAGAAAGACATATCATTTTTTGCTAGTTTGAGATAAAGATAGCTTTACAGAGAGATTCCCAGAATTGCTTCCATGCACTTGTGTATTAACCCACATTGGTTCATCTCTACCAGACCTCTTCACTGCTTCCTGGTCCCCTTCCCTTAGTGACCACTGCCAATGATCTTGCAGAGCATCTGGCTGTTTCCATAGGTTGGCTGTTGTGAATAATGCTGCAATAAACATGGGTGTTTAGGTGCCTTTATTATACCCTGACTCAATTCCTTTGGTTATATCCCAAAGAGTGATATTACTGGATCATATGGCATTTTTGTTCTTAGGTTTTTGAGGAGCCTCCATACTGTTTTCTATAGTAGTTGTCCTAATTTATAGTCTCACCACCAGTGTATGAGGTTCCTTTTTCCCCACATCCTTGCCAACATTTGTTCTTCATGTTCTTGCTGATAACCATTTAACAGGAGTCAGGTGGAATTTTAACATGGTTTTGATTTACATTTGAAAACATTCTCTGTTTTGTGATTGACTCTTTTCCTTGCTCTCATGGGGATATGTTGTGGCATTTACAAAAGTTCTACAATATATCAAGTATATCAAACTCGCTTTGGCAGCACATCTACTAAAATTGGAATGATACAGGTGAGATGAGCTTGGTCCCAGAGCAACGATGGCATGTAACTTTGTGAAGCATTCCATATTTTTTTAAAAAAAATATCTGAAAGCATTTCTTAATGGAAGAATTCTCTTGAGAACTTCAGAAGATGAACAAGGTACATTTTTTTTGTCATTTTTTAAATGATTACAGAAAAATCCTCTGCATATCTTCTCCTTGTTATTGGTGTTGAAAAGCCACAGTCATAATTTCTGAGTTTAAAAGTACATTTTATGTGTTAGAATAACAAGATAAAATTCATCCTTTCAATATCATAGGGTAAATTGAATATATGACTGAGCTTCTCCTAGGCCTTCAACCAAGATGGTCACTGAGGAAAAGGTGTTGGAACAGAGCTGGGAAGGGACGTTAATTTCAGACTTCCTGTTTCCAAAACTGTGAAAGAAGTAATCTGTGTTGCTTTCAGCCAACACATTTTTGGTCTTGTTTTTAGAATACCTTGAAGAATCTACTTTACAAACCATATATTGTGGAAACTTGATTTTTGGGAAAATGAGTAACTAAGGATTCTTTTTTGGCTTTGGCATTTTATTACAATTTTCTTCCTTTTGATGATTATGAGTAACTGAATTTTATACTGTGATGAGGACTAATGCCCAATGTGATGTCATTTGGAGATAGATCTTTTTGGAAATAATTAGGTTTCAATGAGGTCATAAGAATGAAGTCCTTGTTTTGGGATTGATGCCCTCATAAGAAGCACTTCCCCAAAGTCCCCGCTTACTGGTCTCCATGAGAGGACGAGCAAGAAGCTGAGTGTGTATCCTCAGGGAGCACCTTCACCAGAGCTTAGTCATGCTGTCCCCAGCTCATGTCTTCTTTTATTATAAAAACAAGACTTTATGAAGTCTATTTTATTCTCTACCAGTGTAATATGAACAAGCAGTAGTTCATAAAATGAAAGAAAGAAGATAGAACTCATCAGAGCAGTCATGAAGTAAAATAATAAAGTTTTTGTTAAACTTTTGTTAGGTCTAGAGTATATGACAACTCACTAGAAAGTGATTTGGGCACATTCACTCATCTTTCATTTTCTTGGCCTTGGAAATTGGGAATGCCATCAAATCACACACTGTTTCACTTTCTCATATTATGTTATCCTAGCAGTTCACAGGTGATATTTGAGTCCAGTTATTAGAATTTATTTTACTTTTTTGAAGTTGAAGCTATAATTTTACAAAACTATCTATTCAAAGCAAAATAAAAGGGGATATCATTTTGATTAAATGGAAAAATCAAAATATGTATTTGGTTGTCAATAATATTCCTGACTCTGTGTTAGGTTTCAAGATCAGTTAAATAATTTCTTTTGGATAAGAAATACCCTGTGCTGTCAATAATATCCAACTGTCTTATGATACTTTTTTATTATTCTGTACTTTGTATACAATATCAAGCTTATAACTTATGTTTCAAATATGTTTTCATAATTCTGGAAACTGATGTCTTTGCTCTTTGTTTTTACTATTGTTTTTCATTCATACTCAAATTATCTTTTTTGTTCTTAGATCTCTGTCTTAGTGATATTGCACCTTTGAAAAATTATATGAAAGATAAGGTGAAATTGACCAAGATACATTGTAAGCACTTTTGTAAAGGTTACAATGAACCCCCATAAATGATAATAAAAATCAATAAATAAGTAAAGAAAAAATATTCGTAAGGTTTTGAAGAGTTAGAATGTTCACACCCTTCTCTAGAGAGGTTTTCACCTCATAAGTAAGGCTAAACCAATTTGAAGTTCACAAGTTCTGGAATGTGTTTCCAGGATAAAAATTCTTGGCAGTGTTGCTTTTGGCCATTACTTACCAAAGTAACTGTCTTTCTTTCTTTCTTTTTTTTTTCCTGTCCATTTTCCAATTAATTTAGAGTAGCTTTTTAGTTATTATAGGTGTAGTTTAGAAAGATTCCAGTTTCTCTTTGCTTCATAGTTACTTTGAGATTAGAGCCCCTTTGACCATAGGCTTAAATTACAGTCACAAGATTCTTCCCAGAGTGAATTCCAGGCCTGTCTTTGTCCATGCATATCCTAGAAACAGAGGCTCAAATGTTTGCAGTGTTTTTCATTGGTTTCATAGTAAGTGTGGTTTCAGAACTGTGACAGTTTTTGGTCATAGATAAAAAAAAGGATTCAAAGTAGTTGTTACTTTCTTTTTGTCTTTTCCCTTTTTTTTTGCCCTTTTCCTCCTTGTACCTCCCTCAGTCCAGTTTTCTCTTCTGTTTGTTCCTTCTTGCTTCTGTCCTCTCCCTTCCTCTTCATTTTTCTTTATTTTGTTGTTATTTTTCTAGCATGTTTTATTATTTCGTCAGTATTGTTGATGTGAGGTCCTTAGCCTACCATTTTTGTAAAACCCAATCTGTTTAGACATATTTTTTATTTTAAAGTTCTATCCCTCTCCACACCTTCATTATTGTGTTTGTTTTTTGAGACACAATCTCACTCTGTATCCCAGGGTGGCCTCAACCAGGCTTAGCTTTAGCTTCCTCCCTCAGCCTCCTAAAGCCCTTTTTTAGATCATCTAGTGGTTTGTGGTTTAGAACTTCTAAGTTGACTGAGAGCTTCTAAGTAGACTTCTATGTCTTTTCAAGTGACACAATTACCCCTTTGGTGATGATATTTTTGGCTCTTCATTTACATTAGGTACTTTTATTCAAGCATTTTACTTCCTTATTTTCTGATTGCTTTGCATAGCCCCTCAGGTCCAGTTCAGCTGCTCAGAATTTATAAACGTGGCCTTTGTAGTGAGGACTGAGCTGCATCAAGCAGGCAGGGGCAGCAAGATGGTGTCACAGACCCAGGTCCTCATGTCCCTGTTGCTCTGGGTGTCTGGTGAGAAATTTAATCAGTGCTCAATTTCTTCAGAGTAATATCTTTGTAGAATTGAAAAAATGTTTTTAAGATGCAGTGGGAAATAATGACTGTCTTCAAAATGGACTAAATATTGTGCTGTGTTATAATACCATTAGAAAATGCATTTAATTGCCACATTTCAGTGTGTATATGATAAAATCCATGTGTGTATATGTGTGTGATCATTGTTCATTCCCAATTGCAGGTGCCTATGGGGACATCGCGATGACCCAGTCTCCAGGCTAACTGGCTGCATCTGCAGGAGAGACGGTCACCATCAACTGCAAGTCCAGTCAGAGCATTAGCAGCTACTTAGCTTGGCACCAGCAGAAACAAGGACAGCCTCATAGACTGCTGATCTATGCAGCCTCTAACCGGGCAACTGGGGTCCCTGACCGCTTCAGTGGCAGTGGGTCTGGCACAGATTTCACTCTCACCATCAGCAGCCTCCAGGCTGAAGATGTGGCAGATTACTACTGTCAGCAGTATTATAGCTCTCCACCCACAGTGCTTCAGTCTTAATCAAAAACCTCCTTCCTATGCCCTGGGTCAGTGATCCTTGCTGTACCAGCTACTTCCTCCTCACATTTGTGGTTTGGACTGATTGCTTAGCAAGTGTGAGGCCTGTAGTTCAATCCCCAGTACTGCCAAATGTGAAAAATCCACTATATGCTAATGAAATAAATTGAAGAAGATACAAATAAATGGAAAGATATCACATGGTTTTGGGCTGAAAGTATTAACATTGCTATATGTTTATGCTTCTAAGAATAACATACACATTCAATACAATACCTCTCAAAATGTCAAAGATATTTTCACAGAAATGGAAAAAGTTATTCTTTTTAAGGTATTTTTATTTGCATATGTTAGTTGTATAGGGAGTCCCATTGTGACATTCCCATATATGCTTACAATGTACCTCAG
Source organism: Castor canadensis (assembly GCF_047511655.1). NCBI lineage: Eukaryota > Metazoa > Chordata > Mammalia > Rodentia > Castoridae > Castor > Castor canadensis. The sequence goes on along the minus strand of NC_133397.1, from coordinate 77,996,029 downwards.
TTAGGTTAACCTCCACCATCATTCTCCTTCATACTCCTCTCTCCTAGTTGAAATGATTTTGACAGGTTTCAGTGTTCCATCTTCATACACTGATATAAGGTACATTGACAATATTCACCATTCTTTACTCTCTCCATTAGTCCTTCCCCTACTTCTAGAACCTTCCCCCTAGTAGGATCTGCTTTACATTCCTGTCCTTCATTGCTTAAGTGTGTGTTCATTGATCAAAGGGGTTTAGTGATTGTACTTTACCTGCAAATATTTGTGCTTTAATTAATTTAACTCTATTATATTTCTTACCCTTTAACTCCTTCCTGCTATTATTCAACAGCTAGAAAAAGTAATTTTAAAATTCACATGGAACCACAGAAGATTTCAAAGAGTCAAAGCAGTATTGAGAAGGAGGATCAAAGCTGAAAGCATCACACTACCAGGGTTTTCTTTACTGTGGCAAGCACCTGATTCTAATAACTTAAAAGGGAAAGATTTGTTTGGCTTATAGTTTCAGAGGTTTCACTCCATGGTCAGCTAGTTCCATTGCTCTTAGGTCTGTGGCAATGTAGAAGAATCATGGTGGAAGGTTGTGTCAGAGGAAAGCTTCTCATTTCATGGCTGCTGGGAAGCAGAGAGAGCCAGGAAGATGCCAGGGACAGTACAACTCTTCAAAGTTCCCCTTTTTGTGATGCACCTTCTCCAACCAGCCTCCCCCTTGATTTATACTACCTCCCAATAAGGCCACCAATTTAAGAATCTGCCAATGGACTAAACTATTAATTAGGTCAGAGCTCTCATGACCCAGTCACCTACCAACTGGGGACCAAGTCTTCAACACATAATTCCTTTGCGGAACAATTCATACCAAAACCATGGCATCAAGTAAATATCTAGTGGTCTGACACCCAGAAATTTGTCTCTACTTAGGATACATGTAGACTTTCAACAACAGGAATAGTCAGTGTAAATTTTAAAATAAATGAAACACCCCACTGTTTCTTAGAATACAATAACAATTTGAAATATTTAATGAAGCTGCACATCAAAAGGAACATGTATTATGAATCTCAAACATCAGATCTTTTTGCGATATTGTCAGCTCTCTCCTGTCCCTTAAAGAGCACTTTGCCTAGAGTTCCTTCAATTGTTGTTGAACCTGACAATGAAGATAGAATGGACAGACCATGACCTTCTTCAAATCTGATATGTTGGAGCCAGACGTGTCATCCTAGCTGAGTAGGCTGACCCAGGCCAGCCTAGGTAAAACCATAAACCCCCCTTTCTTTCTTTTATTCATTTGTGCATACAATGTTTGGGTCATTTCTCCCCCTAACCCACCCCCCCAACATCGACCTTCCCCCCACACCCACCATCTCCTCCATACCCCCCTCGGTACTAGGCAGAAACTATTTTGCCCTTATCTCTGATTTTATTGAAGAGAGAGTATAAGCAATAATAGGAAGGACCAGGGGGTTTTGCTAGTTGAGGTAAGGATAGCTATACAGGGAGGTCACTCGCATTGATTTCCTGTGCATGTGTGTTACCTTCTAAGTTAATTCTTCTCAAACTAACCTTTTCTCTAGTTCGTGGTCCCCTTCTCCTATTGGCCTCAGTTTCTTTTAAGTGTCTGCTTTATTTTCTCCACATTGAGGGCAAAAAATGCTATCTAGTTTTGTGGGTGTCTTACCTATTCTCATACCTCCCTTGTGTGCTCTTGCTTTATTGTGTGATCAGAGTCCAGTCCCCTTGTTTACCCTTGATCTAATGTCTGCATATGAGGGAGAACATACGATTTATGGTCTTTTGGGCCAGGCTAACCTCTCTCAGAATGATGTTCTCAAGTTCCATCCATTTACTTGCGAATGATAAGGTTTCATTCTTGTTCATGGCTGCATAAAATCCCATTGTGTATAAACACCACATTTTCTTAATTCATTTGTCATTTTGGGGCATCTTGGTTGTTTCCATAACTTGGCTATTGTGAATAGTGCTGCAATAAACATGGGTGTGCAGGTGCCTCTGGAGCAACCTGTGTCACATTCTTTTGGGTATATCCCCAAGAATGGTATTGCTGGATCATATAGTAGATCTATGTTGAGATTTTTAAGAAGCCTCCAGATTTTTATCCAGAGTGGTTGTGGTAGTTTGCATTCCCACCAGCAATGTAAAAGGGTTCCTTTTTCCCCCTGCATACTTGCCAACACCTGTTGTTAATGGTGTTGCTAATGATGGCTATTCTAACAGGAGTGAGGTGGAATCTTAGTGTGGTTTTTTTTTTTTTCCCCTGGTAAGCCTTTGTTTTTTTTTTTTTATTATTCATATGTGCATACAAGGCTTGGTTCGTTTCTCCCCCCTGCCCCCACCCCCTCCCTTACCACCCACTCCGCCCCTCCCTCTCCCCCCACTCCCTCAATAACCAGCAGAAACTATTTTGCCCTTATTTCTAATTTTGTTGTAGAGAGTATAAGCCATAATAGGAAGGAACAAGCATTTTTGCTGGTTGAGATAAGGATAGCTATACAGGGAGTTGACTCACATTAATTTCCTGTGTGTGTGTGTTACCTTCTAGGTTAATTCTTTTTGATCTCACCTTTTCTCTAGTTCCTGGTCTCCTTTTCCTATTGACCTCAGTTGCTTTTAAGGTATCTGCTTTAGTTTCTCTGCTTTAAGGGCAACAAATGCTAGCTAATTTTTTAGGTGTCTTACCTATCCTCACCCCTCCCTTGTGTGCTAAAGCTTTTATCATGTGCTCAAAGTCCAATCCTATTGTTGTGTTTGCCCTTGATCTAATGTCCACATATGAGGGAGAACATATGAATTTTGGTTTTTTGGGCCAGGCCAACCTCACTCAGAATGATATTCTCCAATTCCATCCATTTACCAGCAAATGATAACATTTCGTTCTTCTTCATGGCTGCATAAAATTCCATTGTGTATAGATACCACATTTTCTTAATCCATTCATCGGTGGTGGGGTATCTTGGCTGTTTCCATAACTTGGCTATTGTGATTAGTGCCGCAATAAACATGGGTGTGCAGGTGCCTCTGGAGTAACCTGTGTCACAGTCTTTTGGGCATATCCCCAAGAGTGGTATTGCTGGATCAAATGGTAGATCAATGTCTAGCTTTTTAAGCAGCCTCCAAATTTTTTTCCAGAGTGGTTGTACTAGTTTACATTCCCACGAACAGTGTAAGAGGGTTCCTTTTTCCCGGCATCCTCACCAACACCTGTTGTTGGTGGTGTTGCTGATGATGGCTATTCTAACAGGGGTGAGGTAGAATCTTAGTGTGGTTTTAATTTGCATTTCCTTTATTGCTAGAGATGGTGACCATTTTTTCCATGTGGTTTTTGGCCATTTGAATTTCTTCTTTTGAGAAAGTTCTGTTTAGCTCACTTGCCCATTTCTTTATTGGTTCATTAGTTTTGGGAGAATTTAGTTTTTTAAGTTCCCTATATATTCTGGTTATCAGTCCTTTGTCTGATGTATAGTTGGCAAATATTTTCTTTCATTCTGTGGGTGTTCTCTTCAGTTTAGAGACCATTTCTTTTGATGAACAAAAGCTTTTTAGCTTTATGAGGTCCCATTTATCTATGCTATCTCTTCGTTGCTGTGCTGCTGGGGTTTCATTGAGAAAGTTCTTACCTATACCTACTAACTCCAGAGTATTTCATACTCTTTCCTGTATCAACTTTAGAGTTTGTGGTCTGATATTAAGATCCTTGATCCATTTTGAGTGAATCTTGGTATAAGGTGATATACATGGATCTAGTTTCAGTTTTTTGCAGACTGCTAACCAGTTTTCCCAGCAGTTTTTGTTGAAGAGGCTGCTATTTCTGCATAGTATATTTTTAGCTCCTTTGTCAAAGACAAGTTGGTTATAGTTTTGTGGCTTCATATCTGGGTCCTCTATTCTGTTCCACTGGTCTTCGTGTCTGTTTTTGTGCCAGTACCATGCTGTTTTTATTGTTATTGCTTTGTAATATAGTTTGAATTCGGGTATTGTGATACCTCCTGCATTGTTCTTTTTACTGAGTATTGCCTTGGCTATTCATGGCCTCTTGTGTTTCCAAATAAATTTAGTGGTTGATTTTTCAATGCCTTTGATGAATGTCATTGGAATTTTGATGGGAATTGTATTAAACATGTAGATTACTTTTGGGAGTATAGACATTTTTACTATGTTGATTCTACCAATCCATGAGCATGGGAGATCTCTCCACTTTCTATAGTCTTCCTCAATCTCTTTCTTTAGAGGTTTATAATTTTCCTTGCAGAGGTCATTCACATCCATTGTTAAGTTTACACCTAGGTATTTGATTTTTTTTTTGAGGCTATTGTAAATGGAATTGTTTTCATATATTCTTTCTCAGTTTGTTCATTATTAGTGTTCAGAAATGCTAATGATTTTTCTATGTTGATTTTATATCCTTCTACCTTGCTATAGCTGTTGATGCTGTCTAGGAGCTTTTGAGTAGAGTTTTTTGGGTCTTTAAGGTATAGGATCATATCTTCTGCTAATAGGGATATTTTGACAGTTTCTTTACCTATTTGTATTCCTTTTATTCCTTCTTCTTGCCTAATTGCTCTGGCTAGGAATTCCAGTACTATGTTGAATAGGAGTGGAGATAGTGGGCATCCTTGTCTAGTTCCCGATTTTAGAGGGAATGGTTTCAGTTTTTCTCCATTAAGTATAATGCTGGCTGTAGGTTTGTCATATATAGCTTTTATAATGGCGAGTCACTTTCCTTCTATTCCTAGTTTTCTTAGAGGTTTTATCATGAAATGGTGTTGGATCTTATCAAAGGCTTTTTCTGTATCTATTGAGATGATCAGGTGGTTTTTGTCTTTGCTTCTGTTAATGTGGTGTATTACATTTATTGATTTTTGTGTGTTTAAGCACCTCTGCATTCCTGGGATGAAACCTACTTGGTCGTCGTGAATGATCTTTTTGTTGTGTTGTTGAATTCGGCTTGTCATTATTTTATTAAGTATTTTTGCATCAGTGTTCATTAAGGAGATTGGCCTATAGTTCCCCTTTTTGGAGGTGTCTTTGCCTGTTTTTGGGTAAGTGTAATACTGGCTTCATAAAATGTGTTAGGCAGTTTTCCTTCCCTTTCTATTTTGTGGAACAGTTTAAGGAGGGTTGGTATTAGTCCTTCTTTCAATGTCTGATAGAATCCAGCAGAGAATCCATCAGGTCCTAGACTTTTCTGTTTTGAGAGACTCTTGATTGCTGCTTCAATTTCATTTTGTGTTATAGATCTATTCAGGTGATTAATGTCCTCTTTGTTCAATTTTGGATGATTGTAAGTATCTAGAAATCTGTCCATTTCTTTAAGATTTTCAAGTTTATTTGAATGTAGGTTCTCAAAATAGTCTCTGATGATTTCCTGGACTTGCATGGTGTTTGTTGTTATCTCGCCTTTTGCATTCCTGATTTTACTGATGTAGGATTTTTCTCTCATTTTAGCCAGGTTTGCCAGGGGTCTATCAATCTTGTTTATTTTTCCAAGAACCGACTTTTTGTTTCATTAATTCTTTGTATGGTGTTTTTTATTTCTCTTTCATTGATTTCAGCTCTTATTTTTATTATTTCTCTCCTTCTATTTGTTTTGGGGTTTGTTTGTTCTTGTTTTTCTAGGAGTTGGAGGTGTTTCATTAGGTCATTGATTTGAGATGTTTCATTCTTTTTAATATATGCAGTCATGGCTATAAACTTTCCTCTCAGTACTGCCTTTGTTGTGTCCCATATGTTCCAGTAGGTTGTGTTTTCATATTCTTTTACATCCAGGAAACTTTTAATTTCCTCTTTTATTTCATCAGTGACTCATTGTTCATTAAGGAATGAGTTATTCAGTTTCCAGCTGTTTGCATGTTTTTTGTCTTTATTTTTGTTGTTGAGTTCTAGTTTTATTGCATTGTGATCAGATAGACTGCATGGTGTAATTTCTTTTTTCTTATATTTGCTGAGGCTTACTTTGTGCCCTAGGATATGATCTATTTTGGAGAAGGCTCCATGGGCTGCTGAGAAGAATGTATATTGTGTAGAAGTTGGATGGAATGTTCTGTAGACATCAACTAGGTCCATTTGATCTGTGGTATGTTTTAGATCTAGGATTTCTTTATTGATTTTTTTGTTTGGATGACCTATCTATTGATGATAGTGGGGTGTTAAAGTCTCCGACAACCACTGTGTTGGAGTTAATATATGCTTTTATATCCTTCACGGTATGTTTGATGAAATTGGGTGCATCGACATTGGGTGTATATACATTGATAATTGTTATTTCCTTTTGGTCTATTTCCCCTTTCATTAGTATTTATTAGTCTGGAATATCCTTCTTTATCTCATTTGGTCAATGTAGATTTGAAGTCTACTTTGTCCTAGATAAGTATTGCTATTCCTGTCTGTTTTGGGGGGCCATTGGCTTGGTAAATCTTCTTCTAGCCTTTCATCCTAAGCCTATGCTTATTTCTATTGATGAGAAGGGTTTCCTGTAAGCAACAAATTGTTGGATCTTCCTTTTTAAACCAGTTTGTCAAGTGGTGCCTTTTGATGGGGGAATTAAGTCCATTAACATTTAGTGTTAGTATTGATAGTATGTGGTGATTCCCATCACTTAGTTGTCTTAGTTGTTTTAGGGTTTGATTGTGTGTAGCTAAATCAATGTTACTCTCTACTTTCTTGTCTTTCCTTCTCCTGTGGTTTCGTACTGCCTCCCCTTTCATGGTTATGTTGGGTTTCACTTTTTGTGTGCAGAATCCCTTGAAGAATCTTTTGTAGTGGTGGCTTGGTGGTAATGTATTGTTTTAAGTTCTGCTTATCATGGAAGACTTTTATTGCTCCATCTATTTGGAATGATAGTTTTTCTGGGTAGAGTATCCTAGGGTTGAAGTTATTTTCATTCAGTCCCCGGAAGACCTCACCCCAAGCTGTTCTTGCTTTTAATGTTTCTGTAGAGAAGTCTGCTGTGATTTTGAAGAATTTACCTTTGTATGTTATTTGTTTTTTCTCTCTTACAGCCTTCAATATTCTTTCTCTATACTCTGTTCTTGTTGCTTTAATGATAATATGTCATGGGGTAGTTCTATTTTGGTGAAGTCTGTTTGGTGTTCTGGATGCTCCTTGTACCTGTACGGGCATAGTGCTCTCTAGATTTCGGAAATTTTCTGTTAGTATTTTGTTGAATATATTACACATTCCTTTTGCTTGTACCTCTTCTCCTTCTTCAATGCCCATGATTCTCAGGTTTATTCTTTTGATGGAGTCAGTAAGTTCTTGCATTTTCTTTCACAGGTCTTGAGTTGTTTAACTAATAGTTCTTCTGTTTTTCCATTGATTACCATTTCATCTTTGAGTTCTGAGACTCTGTCTTCTGCTTGTTCTAGTCTGCTGGATTATCCTTCCATTTTGTTTTGCATTTCTGTTTCATTCTTTTTTCTGAGGTTTTCCATATCCTGAGTCCCTTCATCTTTAATATTATCTATTTTCGTCCTGAGTTCATTTATCTCTTTATTTATCATGTTCTTTATTTCACTTTGGTGTTTATACAGTGCTTCTATAGTTTATTTTTTTGTTGTTGTTGTGCTTTCTCAAATTCTCTATTTTTGTTGTCTTGGAATTTCTTGAGTGTCTCCTGTAAATTTTGGTTGAGCATATCCAGTATCATCTCTATAAAATTTTCATTGATTACCTGTAGGATATCTTGTTTTAGATTATTCTTGTGTGCTTCATTGATTTCTTTGACATCGTTTATCTTCATTTTGTTGGAGTCTGGATCTGGGCATCTGTTTTCTTCATTTCCCTCTGGTTCCTGTACTAATTTATTATTGGTGGGAAAATGGTTTCCCTCTTTTTTCCATCTTCTGATCATTACCCTTGCTATTGTTACTGTCCCTGTACTGTGTGTAATTCAGTATTGTCTAGTTTGTAATAATAACAATGGTGATATCTAGAGTGGAAAGTTGAGAGGAGAGGGAAAGCAAAGAATGTAAAGCAAAAGGGAAAAAAACCAAACCAAATAAACACACACACACACACACACACACACACACACACACACACACTCACTCACACACACACACACACAAAACCAGAGCCAAAGAAATAAACAGGGATATTTAGTGTACTAACCAACAGTAAGCTAAACAGTCATTAGAGAGACACAGAGAGGGTTAAAAAAAATCCCCACGTTCAAATGCAATAAAGTTTCAGTCTTAATAATTTTGGTGTTTGTCCTTCAGCCTCCAGTTTTGGTGTTGGTGCCTCAGAAGTGGTTCTGTTATTGTCTCATCAAAGGGGAAAATACAAAAATAAAAAAACCCAACAAACCAACCAAACAAAAAAAATATATAACCCACGTTCAAATGCAATGCAGTTTCAGTTAGTCCTTCAGCATCCAGTCATAGTTCTGTAGTTGTCTCATCAAAGGAAGAGAAGAAAAAAAGGGTCTGGAGACAGCTCTGTGAATGTCTATCTGAGGCTGTGGCTCACCTGCCACCTACTGTCAGCCAGCTGCTGTTGCAGGGTTTATTTATTACAGGTCTCAGGGATGAGCTTTACACTCACCTAGCCCCACAGGCTTTGTTTATTTAGAGCTCTCCTGGATACATATGCACACTGGGGGAGGTGGCACCACTCCTGCCTTCTCCAACCAGCTTGTTTATTTACAGTTCAAGTGGGGAGTGCTTCTTCCCCACTCTGCTGTAGAGCATGCCACACTTTAGCTGCTGTTGGAAGCTCAGGGTGCCCCCGCTCTTTGCTATGTGTCTTTTTTTTTCATCTGCTTGTTTATTATTCATTTTTTCCCCTCTTTTTTCTCTGGGAGTCAGTCTGTCCAGGGGGCTATGCTGATCCGACCCAGGGTTGTCTGTTGGATTACTGCATGCCACTTAGCTCACCTATTGGTCTGTTTCTCTCAAGCAAGATGTCTGGCACCTGGCAGTGTGGGAGCCCTCCTGGTTTCTCCATTTAATGTGGAGAGGGATGCTATACATGGGCTGGGGGTGTGGAGGTGTCAGAGTTTTGCCTTTTCTTGGTGGTTTTTCTTGCAAGGCATATCTCCAGCATCTCTCCAAGATTTTACTTTAGGAAGCATGCTTTCTGCTTCTTCCCTGTAGTTGCCATCTTCCAAAATATCGTAGCTGAATTTTCAAGAGCAAATGATCCAAGAGATGGGAAGATGGAAGCCTAGTCTTGGAGAATTCAATACATATTTCCTCAATATCCTATTGGCTGCACAGCTGGGCCCTATTCAACAAGGAGGGGTACTACTTGAAGATGAAAATAGCAGGAGAAAGAGACAATGGAGGCCACCTTGGCAACCAAAACCTTATTAAAAAATAACTGAAACAAAAATTGTTGGGGGTATGGTAAAGTGCCTGGTTGACAAATGTGAGAACTTGAATTTGAACCCCCAGAACCCTAATTTTTCTTTTATCTATTATATAACTATCTATCTATCTATATATCTATATATCTTGCTATCTATTTTTTGGTCAGTATTGGTATTTGAACTTAGGGTCTTGTACTTGCTAGGAGAGTAATCTACCACTTAAGCCACACTCCCTGTCCATTTTGCTTCATGTATTTTTTTAATGTTGTCTCATATCCTCCTTCTGCTTCTTGCACAGCTGAAATTACAGGCATGGAACATGTTGTACACTTGTTCATTGATATAGGGTGTCACTAACTTTTCGCACATGGTGCCCTCAAACCATGACTCTCCAATCTATGCTCCTCAAGTAGCTGGTATTACACATGTGTCATCATGCCTGGACCCCTATAAGTATTTTTGTAGAACAGAATTCAATGTTGATTATGTGTATGAACCCAGGAGAATATCTGTAGTAGAAAAAGGAGAGAACTTCACCCCATTGCAGCCTGAGCCAGATGTTTGAGCATCAACTTGGCTGTGAGCTTAGTGGGAGATAACTGTCATTAACATTTCTGGTTCTCCTGTTAACATGTGACACAATGATAGCTCTTGTAGTTTTGTATTGCTGAGTCACAAATGGCCACCCATTTAACAACTCACGAGCTCAGTGAACTCTACTTGGAAATCAGGACTGGGATGGCTGTACGTCTGAGTCTTTCACAGTTAAAATTGAGGAGCAGTTAGGCAGAACTTCATGTGAAGCTCTGGATTATCTTCCAAGTTCAAGTTTTGTGCAGAATTTGTTTCTGGCAGTTGTAGGCTGAGGTCCCATTTCCTTTCTGGCTGTCAGCTCACAATCTTGGAAGCTGCCCTCATTCCCTCAAACAAGGCTCCCTTTATCTCCAATGCCAGCATTAGAGAATCTCCCCCTCCCCACACAATCCTTTTCATGTCCTGAGTCTTTCCAAATTCCATTTCTTTGACTCTCAATCCAGATTTTTAAGGTCTGTGATTATGTCAGGTCTACTCAGAAAATCTCCCCTTCTAAAGTCACCTTATTTTATTATATCTGTAAAATCTCTTTACTAAGAAACCGAATTTTGTTTAACTGAATACCTGGGAGAAAGTGTGTTGACACCGGGGTCAGCAATGGATGGACTAGCAAAATTAGATTCTATGTATGTCATATCATTACTTTTAATTTACTATGTAGTGATTGGGGCTTGTATAGTTATTTGGAACTGGGTATTATTTAGAGGTTTAAACCTTAGTATCATTAAGTGATTTCAGAACATGAAAGAGCTAACAGTTCAACTACCACAGAAATGATGATGGCCTCCACACTTTTTCTTTCCATGTGTATCATGCAAAACATGTGCTAAAAACTACTCAGTAAAGACATAAACTAATGCTTACTATGTGCCCACATGCTCTTATTGAATGTCCCTAGAGGAAAGCTCAAGTGTTCTAGCAGATGTCCATGGTTTCCTCTCATCAATCCTTTGTCTCCCTCCAACATGGCTTCCTTTGTTTCCTTCAATAGACTCAACACATCCGTCTCCCAGAGCCTGTGGATTTCTAGTGGGTTCTTTCCTGAGCTTTGCATGGCCAAATATCTGCTTTCAGATATGAACTCATTGGCTGCATTAGAAGTCAGAGAACAATGAATGTCAGGGAATAGAAAGTGAAGTTGGCACAGATGAGAATATGTCTGTATGTAAATGGAACTCTGTGCATTAGCAGAACACTTCTCTATATGAATGGGCACCCAGAACTTGCAGACAGGCAAGAATGACAAAACCATAGATCAAATGATGTGGTGGAGAGTAACTCTGTCTGAGAATTCACCTAAAATATGGGGGACAGGGATGTCTTGTTAAGGAGTGGACAATTGATCTTGAAAACCAGACAGCAGAATGGCATAACATGCAGAACATTATGTGTACCATACTAGGCAGCATATGGGGATAGCTAGGTGACAGGGTGGAGTCAAATGATGGGAAGAGTGGTAGAAACCAAGTTTGATGAGCTAAGCAATTGATTTTGCATACAAATTGTGTGATCATGTATCCTATGTGTATAATGAAAAAAATGAACAGATGAAGCATCAGCTTCTTCATTGCTTTCAAACTGAGATACTGAAATAATTTTGTGCTAGTCGCTCTAGAGCACCAGGTAGTAGGCAAAACATTCAGCATATTTTGCAAGAGGAAGGAGGAGCCATTTCTTGGGAAGTTTTAGTGCATGAGGGTGACCAAAAGAGGGCAGCAAGAACTCATGTGTTTTCAAAAACTTCCAACTCTACTTGCCCAGAAAGACTTGTGATCCTACAAATGACAGTGTGTGGAGTATTTAATAATAACCAGCCCTAAAAGAAAATTTACTCTTCATTTACCTTTTTACTTTTTATATTTTAAAACTCAAAAGTCATTTTGAAGACACTGCCTTTGCTCTGGGGCATCACTCCTAGTTCATTTCTTAACTTGGTGGCCCCTGCTTCTCAGTGCTCTTGTTTCCCTTCATGTGTTTGTCTTCCACTTTTGGGTTACCTGCTGAGGCCCAGTTTCACTTCATGTGTTACACTCATTGCCTAGTGATCTTACTCCATGTCTCAGATTTGTTTATTGGTTTAGACTGTTTCTCTGAACTTCAGAATCACACATAAACATCCACCTTAGCAACATTGCCAGCTGAAGGTCTGTCAGTATTCACAATTCTACATTTCTCTTGCAGTCCTGATTCCCAACTGCTTTCCAAGATTTCGTTCCCTTGGTATTCCTTTGGTTTCTCAGTCCTAAAAACATGTAGCAACCATTCTCAATATGCCATTTCTCTCACACCTTGCATCCTTTATGTCACCACTGCTCACTTGTTCTGCCTTTAAAATATGATTAGAATCTATCTTTCAGCACAGCCACCAGTGTATCAAGAGCACCGTTCAGGAAGTCACTGTCATACATGGATATGATGATAAAGGAAGGTAAAATGAGACTTTTTTGTGTTTGTTTAGTAAGCTGTCTCAAGCCTCTAATAGTACAATAGGAATAAAATCAGTGTCCCTATGATGATACTTTTCACTTTCTCTCTTCATACTCTGCATTTTGGGGAAATGATGTTCCTTGAGATTTTTCAGAATAAGGAAGAAGCTTTTGCTATTCAGGTTTACCCATGTCATAGGATGGGAGTGAGGTGGGGAGTTCATTGTTTCATCCTTTAACTATTAGAGTGTAACCTCTTGGTGGCATGCAGACTGCCATGGTCCCTGTGGAATACAAATGATAATATCTTTGTGAGTAATACTGAATAGAGGCTCAACTTGGTCAAATATCCCTTTGTCAATTGCCATTAATTTCTATGAGAAAATCTCTGAGAATGGTCTTGTGCACTTCCCATGGTACTTTTATTAGTGGGTTCTGGAGTATTCCCATCACTAAATTATACTGCCTACAGTTTGGGTGATTAGTCAGGGATATTTGTATAAGTAATAGAAACCAGCCCTAGCAGATGTAAATAAAGTGAAATTTAAGGGAAATATATTGGAAAAAGAAAAATAGTTATAGTGCGTAGTTCATTATGCTTGTTATCTTTCTGTTATAACAAAATGCCGGAGACAGTTTATAAAGAAAAAGAAGTATATTTTGGATGAGATATTTGGAGGGTTTGGCCCATGATCTATTGGCCCTGTTGTTTTTGTTTGTAGTGAGACAGAGCATGACGGAGGCAAGACATGGTAGAGCACAGCTGCTCATCTTAAGGTCAGGATACAAAAAGAGAGAAGTGAATGTAGGATCTCACAATTCCTTTTCAAGGTAACTCCAACAAGGATCTAAAGATCTCTCACTTGTCCCCATTTGTTAAGGTTTTCACTTGTTCTCATTAGTATAAGAGGCTGGTGAACAATTCTTTAATATAGTCCTTTGATGGGCATTCCACATTAAGCTATAGCCTTCACAGAGACACTGGTAAGTGGGGAGAATGAGGCTGCAGGCTGTTGTGTGGGAAATGTGCCCTTTGCTAAGCTTTGAACTAACCAGTGACCTGTTCATGGGCTAGAGACTGAAGATTTGGATGCTGCAGACAATGACCTTACTTTTATTACCATCATCAGAATGCTACTTTTCTCAAATTAGGCTGAGGTCATGCCTAACCATTACAAGTATAAGAAGGGGCAACATGAGGTCATGTAGTCTTTTTGTAGTGTTCCTTCACTTGAGTGCTTTATGCAAAAGTGTTAGATTAAAACTGATCCTTGTAGATATAGAAGACACAAGTTGTATCATTTCCTGTGAGAAAAAGACACATTTTAAAAAATAAACTTCACATTTCAGATGGATAGCAGTGAGGAAGAAGAAGGTATTTATCAATTCCAGTTGTATTTTATGTGAACAAATGAGAAACCTCAAGCATCTAATGAAATAAATTTAGACTCCTTGCAGCACTACATTTAGGTAGGGCTTGTTTAGGCTGTTGTTGAACTAGACTTTGGACTGGAGAAGTGGTGGGAAGAGGATATGGCATCACAGTTGTGAGATCTGGTTTTAGTCTCAGTTCTGCCACGACCTAAGCAAGTCTTCTGGTTAAGATATTTCTGTCCTGGTGTCTGCATCTTCGCATCAAAAGTATGATAGATGATTTCTAAGGTGCTTTTTGGCTTTTTGTCTCTAGGTCATTGAGGTGAAGGATGTAGACAAGCAGTCTTCCTGGGACTGTAAAAACCAATATGATCACAGATGGGCATAGGATCCAGTGGCTACAGACCCATCATTCATTTTCAGTTTCCCACTGATATAATTTTCATGCATACAGCATCCTTATTGTTGCATGGCAGAGGAAAGTGTAAGTCCTCAAATCAATTGGACAACAGTAAAAGATTTTATTTTTCAAGCATAGACTTAATTTTATAGTTTTACTGACAGGACAGCAGCATTAAAGAAAATGAACAGACATCTCTCACTGCTCTCAGTCAAGTTTTTTTGTGACTTTATGTTGTTGAGGTTAGGGTAAATTATTCCATTGTCCCAATCTCATGGCCCAGCACCAACAAATTTTGATCATGCTACATTTTTAACAAGGCCATTCTTCACACAGTTGCTCTGCTCCACACAGTCACTCAAGTACCAGCCTGACAAAGGCTTCATCATTTTGTATTTGTACTGTCTGCAGCACATGGAAATTGTGCAACGACTTTTATGTTAATAAAACTAAAGTCATTGACTAACAAGCCATAAAGAGTCAAATAGAATGTCTCCATTCTTCTAGAACAGGAAGTCCATAAAATAGCACTTCAATGCTTTCATTCACCTTCATGAAAAATGCAAGAACTTTGACACCATAACTCCATTGATTTCCTTCCTGATGTATACAAGTTTGTTATATGTTTTATTTCAACCTTGTATAATGTTTAAACCTTTTAAAATGTTGTTTTATGCAGCTGATTGACATCTATACTTATACTCATATTTTACTTAATTTCTTACTGTATCTCTGCATTCTCTGTGTAAGTTTTTTCTTTTTCTTTCCCTTGTTTTTAGGTATGATTCCACTGTGTAGTCTAGGTTGGCCTTGAACTATTGACACTCCTGCCTCAGCCACACAAATTCTTGGATTATGAGCATGTATCACCATGCCCAGCTCTCTGTGTATATTTGTGTAAAATATTTCTGTCAAATCCACCCTCTTAATATGTTAAAATTTTATTCTGTCAAACTCTTTGTGTGAGTGAAGAATTTTGGAATGACATTCCCAGTAGGTTCTGGCTTAGTTTCCCTTCCTGTTGCTGTCAAGATAATCAGCTAGATTAGAGCCATCAAAAGACTTCATGGTGGCTTTTGCAGTGGCTTACTCAGACATTGGCAAGTTCATGTTGGTCACTGGCAAGAGCCTTAGTTTCTTACTCTGTGCATCTGTCTGTGGGTTTTTTAGTGTTCTCACAAGATGGCATTAGGTTGGGAAAGTTATGCAAAAAATTTGTTGTGGAAAATCAGAAGCCACAATGGCTTCAATTTCCTAGCCTCTGAAACCACCCAGTATTGGGTTGATTACATGAGTAAACCCTATTCAATGTGTCAAGGACTGTGTTTATGCCAGTGGTAGGAATATCTGGAGACAGGAAACACAGGGGATATTCTTGTTGGTTGCCTATGACTATTTCCGAGTTTCCATTTAGGTTCCTCTTGCCTGAAATATTTCCTTTAGTACTCCTTTTTAGCATGATCTATACATAGGTATTTCAGTTTTGTTGTCATGCATTTTAATTTAATTGTTATAAACCCAATGATACATTGTTCAGTAAGAACAATATTTGTAAAGTTATTCTTTTAGCTACCAATCTCAAAAGTCACATTTTTATCAGCAATCCTGTGTCTGGAGAACTTATATTAGCATTTCTTTCAGTGTGAAACTACTGACGCTGTGTTCTTTTAGCTTTTATATGTCTTAAAAGTATTCTGAAATTTCTTTTGATGTCTCATTTTTCTGAATATATAATTTTAGGTTTACAGTTGCTTTTCAGTATTTTTGATGTTGTTTCTCCTCTCCTCCCCTCAAACAGAGACTTTCTGTTTTCTCTATTTCTTCTCTCTTCCCCTTTACTCCCTTTCATTCCCTTCTTTCCTCCTTGTCTTCCCTCTTTCGTCTTTGTCTCTTTTGCTCTTTTCCCAGCATGTTTTTTTCATTTTTCCAGGTTTATTAATCTTAGGAAACTAGCCCATAATTTTGGGATACTGAATCCATTTCCAATTATCTTTTATTTAAAATAGGAGAGCTACATTAATTCTTCTAGTAATTTGAGGCTTTAGAGATTATAAGTTGATTTTAGAACTCTGTGTTGACTTCTGTGTCTTTCTTAGTCTCAGAATTACACTTTCTGTGATGCTATTCATAGTATCTTACCTCAGACACTTTCATAGCCCATTGCCTGCACAATTGGCTTCTGCATATTCTGTTTTTCATAGCCCCTTCAGCCCAGTCCAGCTGCCCCAAGTTTACTGAGTGACATCTTTGCAATAAGCACAGATCTGCATCAGGCTGGCATGTACAACAAGATGGTGTCCCAAACTCCGGTCCTTGTGACTCTGTTGCTATGGAACTCTGGTGAGAAACTAAATGCTACAGTTCCTTCAGAGTAATGTGTTGTCAAGTTAAAAAAGTGTTCCATCATGGACCCATTCTGGGATAACTTATTGTACCATTAGCAAGTGCATTTTAAATGATATATTTCAATGTTTGTATTATAAAGTCTGTGTGTGCACGATCATTGTTCATTCCTGATTGCAGGTGCCTGTGGGGACATCGCGATGACCCAGTCTCCAGGCTCCCTGGCTGCATCTGCAGGAGAGAGGGTCACCATCAACTGCAAGTCCAGTCAGAGCATTAGTAGCTACTTAGCTTGGTACCAGCAGAAATCAGGACAGCCTCCTAGAATGCTGATCTATGCAGCCTCTAACCGGGCATCTGGGATCCCTACCCACTTCAGTGGCAGTGGGCCTGGGACAGATTTCACTCTCACCATCAGCAGCCTCCAGGCTGAAGATGTGGCAGATTACTACTGTAGCAGTATTATAGTGTTCCTCACACAGTGCTTCAGCCTTGACACAAACCTCCTCTTTATTTCATGGGTCAGTGAGCTTTGCTGCACCAGCTTCCTCTTTGTCACACAATCCTGACCCTATATTCTTCTCTCTGCTGGAGAGGTTACATTTATTGATGTATTCCTTGGAAGGACTGCAGGGTCCAGGTGAAAATCAGGAAGTTAGCCTTCTCTGGACCCCTTTTTGTGGGAGGTTATCGGTAAAGAATGTTGTAAGGATCTCTGAGAGACATTGTTAACTGAACAATACAATTAGCCTTTTTTAAAACTCCTGACACAGAGGGTCATATTCCTCTTTTGTTTCATTCCTTCACACACCCTAATTTCCATCTGAGTCTCTGGGCCATTTCAGTGAAAATGCTTTCCTGCTCCACTTCCTTTTTTTTTTTTTCTCTTTTCATAGCGGGATTGAATCTAGGGTCTGCAGTTCATGTATGCTAGCAAAGTGCTCTACTACTTAGGCCATGCCTACAGCAGTTAAATTTTTCTTTTTCTTTTCTCTTTTTTCATGGTTATGAATTTAACCATGAGCCTCATCCATGCTGAGCAAGTTTTCTACCACTGAACTACATCCTTAGTGCTCTACTCCTCTTAACTTGCCCTTTTTTTCTTCCCTTTATTTCTTTCAGTCATACTTATTCTTTCAGACACAATTCTCAAATTTCCTAACAAAGTCACTGTAGCAATACATGACATTTCCCATTTCCTTTCCCAATCATTTGTCAATTTTCTCTTTAAGTTATCTTTGGTCTAATTTTGTACAGAAAGGAAGTTGTGGATTTTATGTCCACTATACTTTGAGTCACTTTTGGAACCATTGGTAGGAGGTGGAAGTGATAGAAGGCAAATACTAGGGTATTCAACATTTTTTTGGTGGAAGTTTTACTGGGGTTTGAACTCAGAGTCTCACACTTGGTAGGCAGGCACTCCACAACTTGAGCCATCCTAGAGCCCCAGTATATTTAACTGCTATGAGCCTCAATTTCTCATCTAAAATCAAGTCAGGGTTAGACTTGATACAAGAAACAAATAGAAGGTATCATTTTTCTTTGTCTTATTTTTAGCTCATGTGTCTCATTATTCATAAGTGTGATTCAATCTTTTGTTGCGACGTAAAAATGAAACACAGGTACTTTTACTTCCTGTATTACATGGCTTCTTTGTTGATCACTTTTACAATTAGTGTAATAATATGCCTGACATGAGCAGAAGCAGATTTACCCTGAAGCCAAAGCTATGAGTTTTGGGAGTCACTGGGGTTATGGAGCATTCTAGGAGGGAGGAAGGCAGGCTTGGTAGTATTACCCAATGTGATTTTGGGAAAATGCCTCCATAGATCTCAGAATAAAGGAATGAAATCTCTATATCTTCATAAATCTGTGATTCTTTTTCTATTCCAAATAAATACTCCCTTTTATACTTAAATAGATGTCATTAAATCAGAATAGTGCAATATGAACACTTTCTTACCTAGCACCTGTATCAATGAGAACTACTTTAAAATACTGATATTAGGAAATCTACTTTATTCATTTATTCAGAATGTTTATTGAGTGATTGTTATATTTCAAGTGATTAAGTATCTGTTTTCTATCTATTTGAGGAAAATAGGCAATCAACAATGCTGTTGGACTAATAAATGAGTGCTTACTACGCTACAAAATGACATACAAATGTTAGTTCATTTTTTCTGTCTTCTTTTTCTCAGTTGTATATGTGTCCACAAGTAACAACCTATTTGAAAAGTAAGCCTCCAAAGTAATTGCACTTACATAGCATCAAAGAACAAAATACTTAGTAACAAATTTAACCATGGAGAGGAAAACCACAAAATTCTAATAAAAAATTGATGAACACAGAAATAAATGGAAAGAGATTCCATATTTTTAGATTAAAAAAATTAGTGTTGCTAAATGCCTGTATTATCTAAATCAACATATACATATATATTAAACACAATTCTCATCAAAATTTCAATGAACTTCTTCACAGAAAGAGAAAAAAATAACTCTAAAATTCATATGAAATCAGGGAAGACTTTGAAGAGCCAATGCTATATATATATATATATATATACACACACAGAGAGAGAGAGAGAGAGAGAGAGAGAGAGAGAGAGAGAGCTGGAGGCATCACACCACCTGATCATAATTTAAATTCCAAAATAGAGCAAAATATAGTAATGAGAGAAGAAGCATGGTACTGGCATACAAACAGATGCACTAATAGACTAGAAGATAGTATGCAGAAATAATCCCATAAATTCATTGTCTAATAATTTTTGAGAAGGGCATGGTAAAGACACAATGGAGAAAGGTTTGTCTTTTCAATGAATGGTCTTATAAAAGTGATTTACCACATGTTAAAGAATGAAATTGGATCCTTATGTTACACAATACAGAAAGTATATAAAATAATGTGAGACTTGAAACCATAAAATTCCTATAAGAAAATATAGGGTGAAATTCTTGATATTGATATTGGCAGTGATGTTTTGCTTATTACACTAAAAGTTCCAGCTACAAAAGCAAAAGTACATAGATGGAATTCCATCAAACTAAAACTTACATGTATAACAGAGGAAACAATCTACACAATTAAAAGCACAGATTATAAGTATGAACATTGTTTATAATTTTTTTATTAACTTTTAAATTTTGTATTTAAATGGTCCTACATTAATAAGTGTATCTCATTGTGATAATACCATAAATGCATATCACTTACCTTGAACAAGCTCACCCCTCTGCTATATTCCCATTTCCCTTTCTCCACTCTCCCCCTTTCCAAGAGTGGTGGTGGGCTTCATTATGCAGTCTTCATATGTATATATGCAGTATATTTCCGTTCTTCTAACCTCCCAGTATTCTTCCTTTTCCCCTATAATTTATTTCTTAATCATGCTTTCATAATTCCCAAATCTGAAGGTGTTTCTGTTGTTTTTGATTCACACTCAAATTATCTTTTTGGTTTTGGATTACAAGAATCTCTAACTTTGTGGTCCATTGACTTTTGAAAATTATTCATGTGGTTTCTTGAGGACTGAGGGTGTTCATGACCTTCTCCAGAGAGGCTTCCACTTGGGCATCTTACCAGTAAGGAGGGCCATCTTAGACCAATGTCAAGGTTGGTGAGATATAGCCTCCTCTAGGCCACGCATTCACAGAGTGAACATATTGGCATGGTTGGTCAGAATCATTGTGTTCCAAGGGAATGTTTTTCTCCACTCCATTTCTCACTTTACATAAGAAGCTTCTCTTCAATTCTAGCAGTTGTGTGACGAATAGATTCTAGCTCCTCTCTGGTTCACAGTTCCTTTGATATTAGAGCCCCTCTGATGCCAGCCTTAAATTAGAATCTCACAGGATTTCCCACAGAGTGAGTTCCATGCTGTCTTTGCCTCTACCCATGCATGACCTGGACTGGATGCAAGTGTTTGCAGTGCTCTTCAATGGCTTGTGGATAAAAGTGGTTTTGGAGGTGGGACAAATTTCTGGGACAGATGATAAAAAATTGTCTCAGACTTGTCACTTTTTTCTATCCTTTCCTCCATTTCTCCCTTTCTCCCTCTCCTTTTTTTGCTTTCGTAATTCCTAAACTCATAGACAGGGCAGAATCTTTATTATATGTTATTTCTATTGTTTTTAATTCATACTTAAATTATCTTTGTTTTTTCCTTCCCTTCCTTTCCCCTCCCTTTTGCCCTCCCTTTGATTTCTTTCCTTTTTTACTTCTTCACTCCTTTTGTGTTCCCTTTCCTTATTTCTCTTTCTTTCTTTCTTTTATTGTCATTGCTATATAATACCTTTTTTGTTTCATTGAAATAGTTCACCTATAATTTGTGAAAACTCAAGCAATTTAAACATATTTTTTGATTTTAAACTAAGTCTCTTTGTTAGAGAAATTAGTGGTTTGTGGTGTACACTTTCTAAGTTGACCTGAAAGCTTCTAAGCTGATGTCTATGCCATTTTTAGTGGCACAACACAATCACCCTTTCTGTGATAATATTTTTGGCTCTTGATTTACATCAGGTATTTTCACAACCCACTACTTAGACAATTTGCTTCCTAATTTTTTGATGGCTTTGCATAGCCCCTCAGGCCCAGTTTAACTGATCATAAATCATAAATCATAGTGAGACTGAGTGGCATCAGGCAGGCAAGGGCAGCAAGATGGTGCCGCAGACCCAGCTCCTCATGTCCCTGCTGCTCTACATCTCTGGTGAGACACTAAAAATGGCACAATCTCTTCAGAATAATATTTTTGTAGAGATAAAAATTGTAACATGTACTTGGATATAATTTCTACTTCTCATATAACCCCAATAATCTAATGACATAACACCATTAAAATGACATTTTAAACGGCATGTATTACATAGTCAGTGTGTGTATGTACATGTGATCACTGTACATTCCTGATTGTAGGTGCCTGTGGAGACATCCTGATGACTCAGTCCCCAGGCTTCCTGGCTGCGTCAGTTGGAGAGAGTGTCACCAACTGCAAGTCCAGCCAGAGTCTTTTATAGAAATACAACCTGAAGAACTACTTGGCCTCGTACCAGCAGAAACAGACAGATTCCCAAACTTCTCATCTGCTGGGCATCCACCTGGGAATCAAGAGTTCCTGACTGTGTCAGTGGCAGTGGGTCTGGGACAGATTTCGCTTTCACCATCAGCAGCCTCCAGGCTGAAGATGTGGGAGATTACTACTGTCAGCAGGGTTATGAGGATCCTCCCACAGTGCTTCATTTTAAACACAAACTTCTTCTAGACACTCACCAGCTATTTGCACAACACCCGACAAGCTGTGTGCTTACACACTTCCTCCATCTGCCTGAAAGCTTGTATTGCCTGACTTGGTGGTGGGAAGGATTTTAGTACTCAAATTAAAATGAAGGGTCTTATTGTCTCTTTGATTCTTTTGAACAGAGGTATCAACAGTTAAATGCAGTGGGGGAAACTCTGTATTGGTTTTCTATTTCATCTGCACCAATTTAGCACTAACCCTGTGGCTTGAAGATGAGAAATCACTCATTTTACAGTTATGGAGGTCAGAAGTTCACCCTCGGACTCAATGGGCTAAGATCAAGATGTTGGAAGGCTGCGTTCCCATTTGGAGGGTATAGAAGAGACTATGTCTCTTGACTTTTCAGGTCCTAGAGTTCAACTGTATTCCTTGGTATGTGGCCCTTTTCTTCCATCTTTAGAGCAAGTATCAACTTTCCCCCTTCTTCTGGATGTACATTCCCTCTGAAGTCTCTTTATTTCCTTTCCAAATGTGGACATCAAAAACCATCACTCCACACTAATGTGTAGTGTGAATGGATGTGATTTTGTGTTCAAGAGACTATCTTCCAGTCTCTATATCTAATATTGATTTAAAGAATTCAATATTTGGGGAATGCTTTGTGTCCCATGAAACAATGTGCTATCTTACATGGATTCATTTACAATAGTTGATTTATCACCGACATTGGGGCACAGAGATACAATAAGAAGAAGTGTCTAATAGACCACATATAATTATTTAAGAACACTGTAGCACTTCATGCTGTCTGCATATGAATTGAACTTTTGTGACTTACTTGATGGTTGGTACTTACCGATGTGCAGAAGTGCCCATATGCATATATGTGTCAGGCATTTCCCAGAGTAAAACTTGTGGTGGTTGAGCTGTGCCAACTGTGTTTGTCAGGGTTTTCTTTATTAGCCACAGGGCAAGCACCTGAGGCTAATAACTTAAAGGAGGAAAGATTTGTTTGGCTCACAGTTTCAGAGGTTTCACTCCGTGGTTATCTTGTTCCATTGCTTTTAGGTCTGTGGCAAGACAGAGGCATCATGTTGGAAGAGTGTGGCAGAGGAGAGCAGCTCAGCTCATGGCTGCTGGAAAGCAGAGAGAGAAAGACAGGAAGCTGCCAGAGATGGTTCAACCCCTCAAAGATCCCCTTGTAGGAATGCACCTCCCCCAACCAATATCCCCCTGACTTGTAGTACCTTCTCAAAATTCGATCAAATTATGAATCCATCAGTGGATTAATGTGGTGACTCAGTTAGAGCTCTCTTAATCCAATCAGGTCTCAGTGATTGGATTTATCCACTGTGGACCAAAACTTCAACACAGACATCCTTTGTAAAATTCCATATTCATTCTATAACATCAAGTAAATGTCTAGTGTGATGACACCCAGAAGTTTACATATACTTAGAATGCATGTAACATTTCAATAATAGAAAGAGTCCATATTAAATTTAAAGATGCAACCTTCCCCTGCACCATGAATACAATATGAATCTGAAATGTTTAATAAAGCTGCATATCAAAGGGAACATGCATTGGGCATCTGGAATATGCGGGACCAGGTTAGTTTCAGGTCTGTTAGGGGCATTGTCAGCTCTCTCCTGTCCCTTACAGAGCACTTTGCCTTCAGTCTTTCAAGTGTCATGGAACCCTGAAGACAGAAAGGAAAGACTTCAAAGTCAATCTTTTGGGGTCAGTCTGGGTGGCACATGCCTGACATCCCAGCTATGTAGGAGAGATAACAGGTACATTGTGTTCCAGGAAAGCTTCTTAACTCTTGGAGAGCTGGTGTTACAGACATGAGGCACATTTCCCACTAGGTTTTTGAGATAGGGGGTCACTTTTTCCCAGTCTGATCTCGAACCATGATCCAATCTCCACTCTAAAGTAGCTGGTGTTAGAGACACGGGCCACCACACCTGTATATATGTGAGTGTGTGCGTGTGTGTGTGTGTGTGTGTGTAGAACAAAATTCAGTGTTGATTTTGTGGGTATGTACACAAGTGAGGAAAATATATGTGGTAGAAAAAGGACAGTGCTTTACCACATTGCAGCTCAAGCCAGAGATTTCAGCATCATCTTGGCCATGAGCTAAGTGGGAGTTTACTTCTTATTTTTTAAAATTTAACCTTTTTGCTTTATTTTAACAGGTATCACTTTTGCCTTTACATACATGGTATATACATTATTCACACCATATTCGTCTTTCTACCCTTTTCCCCACCACCTCCCCCCACCTACCAGTGCCAACGCCCCCTGCACCTGGGGAGAAACTTGTTCTCAGGTTTTGCAGAAGAAAAAACAGAAAAGATAATAAGGGAATCATGGCTTTTTTGCTAGTTTGAGATAAAGATAGCTATCCAGGGGGATTCTTGTGTTGTTTCCAAAGGGACTAGGGAGATAACTTCTATTTAGAGTTCTGTTTCTCTAGAGATATCACAGTGATATCTCTGCTAGTTTTGTATTGCTGAGGAACAAATGCCCATCAGAGGTATATACTTCAGAAATCTAGGAATTATATGGATGGTTTCCTTTTGACTCTCAAAGTTAAAATTGAAGAGTAGGATGGCAGAACTTAATGTGAAGCTCAGGGTCTTCTTCCATCTCAAGTTCTGTGGCAGAGGACTTCAAACCATATTACAAAGCAATAACAATAAAAACAGCATGGTACTGGCACAAAAACAGCCATGAAGACCAGTGGAACAGAATAGAGGACCCAGATATGAAGCCACACAACTATAACCAAATTGTCTTTGACAAAGGTGCTAAAAATATGCAATGGAAAAAAGATAGCCTCTTCAACAAAAACTGCTGGGAAAACTGGTTAGCAGTCTACAAAAAACTGAAACTAGATCCATGTATATCACCCTATGCCAATATTAACTCAAAATGGATTAAGGATCTGAATATCAGACCCCAAACTCTAAAGTTGTGACAGAAAGAGTAGGAAGTACTCTGGAATTAATAGGTATAGGCAAGAACTTTCTCAATGGAACCCACCAGCACAGCAACTAAGAGATAGCATAGAGAAATGGGACTTCATAAAACTAAAAAGCTTATGCTCAACGAAAGAAATGGTCTCTAAACTGAACAGACCACCCAGAGTGGGAGAAAATATTTGTCAGCTACACATCAGACAAAGGACTGATAGCCAGAATATATAGGGAACTTAAAAAACTAAATTCTCCCAAAATTAATGAACCAATAAAGAAATGGGCAAGTGAACTAAACAGAACTTTCTCAAAAGGAGAAATCACAATGGCCAAAAAACACATGAAAAAATGCTCAACATCTCTAGCAATAAAGGAAATGCAAATTAAAATCACACTAAGATTCCACCTCACCCCTGTTAGAATAGCCATCATTAGCAACACCACTAACAACAGGTGTTGATGTGGATTCGGGGAAAAAGGAGCCCTCTTACACTGCTGGTGGGAATGTAAACCAGTACAACCACTCTGGAAAAAAATTTGGAGGCTACTTAAAAACCTAAACACTGATCTACCATATGATCCAGCAATGCCACTCTTGGGGATATACCCAAAAGACTGTGACACAGGTTACTCCAGAGGCACCTGCACACCCATGTTTATTGCAGCACTATTCACAATAGACAAGTTATGGAAACAGCCAAGATGCCCCACTACTGACAAATAGATTAAGCAAATATGGTATTTATACACAATGGAATTTTATGCAGCCATGAAGAAGAACAAAATGTTATCATTCACTGGTAAATGGATGGAACTGGAGAACATCATTTGGAGTGAGGTTAGACCAAAAATCATATGTTCTCCCTCATATGCGGACATTAGATCAAGGACAAAAACAAGGGGATTGGACTTTGATCACATGATAAAGCGAGAGCACACAAGGGAGGTATGAGGATAGGTAAGACATCTCAAAAACTAGATAGCATTTCTTGCTCTCAACACAGAGAAACTAAAGCAGATACTTTAAAGCAAGTGAGGCTAATAGGAGAAGGGGGCCAGAAACTAGAGAAAAGGTGAGATCAAGAAGAATTAACTTAGAAGGTAACACGTATGCACAGGAAATCAATGCGAGTCAACTCCCTCTTTAGCTATCCTTATCTCAACCAGCAAAAACCCTTGATCCTTCCTATTATTGCTTATACTCTCTCTTTAACAAAATTTGTGATAAGGGCAAAATAGTTTCTGCTGGGTGGGGGTGGGTAAAGGAAGGTGTGGGGCAAGGGAGGGGGTAGAGGAAGGGGGGAGAAATGACCCAAAAATTTTATGCATATATGAACAAAATAAAAATGAAAAAATGAATAAGTAAAAGAAAAGAAAATGTTGTAGGAGCCCATGGGTCATCTTGGAGGATAGTCTTGAGTACTGAGCAAAAAGAGGGAAGGTGCTGAGCAAAAGTAGAGGCAGCATGAGGTGAAAGCAGCCAGGAGAAATGGAGAGCCCCCAGACCCTGCACTTCAGAAGGTCTTTTCTGCTCTTTTTTCTGTTCTTCCTTCTGCACAGCCAGGGGAACAGGCTGAGTTCTGCCCTCAGGAAGTGCAGCTGAGAGACACCAGGTTCACAGGACCCAGCTTTGTGGACTCGACTCTGGACTCTCTCCAACATCCGTAGGTGGAGTAGAGGTGTTCATGGTGCAGGATGCCAAGGTGTCTGCCTTCAGTTGGAGGAGACTCTCACCCTGCACCTCGGTCCAGGATCACCCCAAGCATGTGGTTTATGTAGCCGGTCCGGCCTGCGGGGACACAAGACCAAGGTGCAGGCTACCTTAAAACAATAGTGCCCTTCTCCCTGCTCGGTTGTTCCTCCCTCATCTTGCACCATGCATGCAGTAATGCACACACATCCACATTTTCATGCCTGGCCTCAGAAAGGAATGCAGCCTCCAAGCCAGCGGGAGGAGAGAGCAGCACTAGGAGGACCTCTGCTGCCTCCACCACTACCAGCAGGAAGGGTTTGGAGGCTGGGAGGCTTGCAGCCACAAGGAATGAGCTGTCCGCAGCACCTATCCACAGGCCCTCTAGCCTTGCCTCTTAGCACAGGCCCAGGAGACTACTCTGCCTGCAGGTCAGGTCCCTACCCTGCCAGTCAGCACAGGGCAAGAGCCTAGGCATCTCTACTACTGTCAGGAGCCAGTCACACAGACTACCAGGCTGACAGCATCCATCTAGCCAGCAGGGAGAGGAGGAAGAAAAACACCATAAGACCTACCACCCACCTGGCCTGGCTTCCTGGCCTCAGCTCCACCATCACCACCACCTCCAGTGCCCAGAGAAACAAAAGAACCAAAGGTGGTGGCCACAATCCCCAGACCTCACACAGGAAACCTTTTTCCTGTGGCTGCCTTGTGTCCACACCATTGCTCCCTTGTCCTATGCCATTGTTTTCTTGCCTGCCATGCCGTTTGCCCTGGGCACCTCATCCTGACTATCAATTGTGCTCTCCTTCTTCCCGTGACCTGCAGGAATCATGGAATCACTCACTCCAAGGTCACTTCCTCCTGTCCCAGGGACACATGCCCTTGGGCTGCTACTAAGAAGCTGGCACCCTTCACTGATTGCATTAATGTAATTATTTACCAAATTCTAAAAATGGTCTCTAAGTCTCCTTTCATTAGTGAAGCTACCAAGGACTGCAAGCATGACTCAAATGGTAGAACACCTATCTAGCATGTTTAAGGCCACGATCTCAAATCCCACTTTAGTTTGACTGGATTATTTGGTCTCTTCATTAGGATAAAATTCAGGATCAACATCTCATTCAGAAGCCTCATGAAAGGGGTAGGGTAGAGAAGTGGGCCCTTAGGAAAACAGGATGACTTAAGTCAGGCCCCTGTCGCACATTCACCTCAGACACGTCTGATGCAACCAGGTCAAAAGGACCTGTATTAGAAACTTCCTTGGTATGTAAAGAAAGGATGCCCTATAGATCCAAGAAGCTTTTGCTCTCTATTAAAGGGTGTATTTCAGCTTCACTTTCCCTCTGTCTGCACCAGCCAGCATAGGAGAAGCCAATGTATTCATTTGGCTTTATCCTTAAACACTAGGAGCAGTTTGATCCTGATACTCTGTATAACTGACTCATATGGGCAAAAACACCTATCTCTCAGGGGTGAGATGTCTCTTATCCCTATAACAGATTGATATTTTGAGCCTGTAGATTTCATGTAACATGTCTTTGTGTTCCATATGAGAGACCTTTTGGAGAGACCATGTGGAGACAGAAAATGCTGCCACCACATGTTCACCACCATCTTGCCACTTCCTAAGGATAAGAAACTCATGAGTGATGCCATCTTGCCATCATCTAGGATAATTATAAATAACTTGTGATTAAACTTCTCTAAATTGATATGGTTATGCAACATTAATCTGTTAAAGATTGGGCAAAATCGGTGATTTATGTTAAAGATCTGTTATAAACTACTTAAAAATCTGGCTGGCTATTATACTAAAAATGACCAAAAAATATTTGTTTAAGATTGTACTCTGAATTAATGCACTCATTTTGTGTGTCTTTGTCTGCTACTAATTGTGGCCACTTAATTTTTGCTTTTTTTTTTTTTAGCTCATACATGCACAGGTATATTTGACATTTTTGGCATGCCTAGGTCAAAATATTTGTGTAAGTATGTGTTTTGACAACTTTAGGATGATTCCTAAACTACTTTTATAAAGTTAGTATATAAAACAGTTATTCAAAAAGTTACGTAACATTCTTTCCAAACAAGGCTTAACTTTCCTCTGCCTTAAGACTAAAGAAAATTTATGGACAATAATCTGTTTCATTCCATCATGTGTGTAATTTACATTTAACTCTTCTATAACTAGGTTTATTGACCCATGTGTTCTTGTAGATTGCTATTACAAAAAAGATAGTTTAATTCACTTTTCTTCCTGAGTCTTTTACGATATAAGGTTGCTAAGAGTTTTGGCGCCGAGAACCTATGACACATAGCGTGAGACAAACACAGAGTATGGCTCAGAACAAAGAAACCATCCAGAGTGTGGCCTGAGAAAAAGAAATCCAGGGCACAGCCCAGGGTCGGGAACATGACCTGGGACAAAGAAGCCACAGTGGACAACCCAGGATGGAAATGCTACGGTGGCACAAATGCAGATGTTGTGGAGTGTCCAGTACATGCTCTGTAACGTGTCAGAGAAGCTGGTGACAGGAATGCAAACAACAGACCCATCTGAATATAATTACACACTCAACAAAGCATAGAGCCTTAGAACCAGTGGAGCACTGCTGCCAACCACAACCCAATCTAAGAGATTTCAGTGGCAAACATCTCTCACAGCAGCTACCATGCTGAGCTACCAAACTGTTAGATAACTTATTCAATAACACAACGTAGAAAATTTTCTCAATCTCAAGAAAGGAAAAGATGTTCAGGTACAGGAATCTTTCAGAACACCAAACTGACAGGATCAGAAAAGAAACACCAGCAAAATATGATAATTGAAACAATGAGCTGGGCACAGTTGGCCAATGCCCGTAATCCTAGCTACTCAAGAAGCAGAGATCAGAAAGCATGTGGTTCAAAGCCAGCTTGGATAAACAGTTTAGGAGACACTATCCAAAAAATACTGACAAAAGCAAGTCTGTTGGCATGGCTCAAGTGATGCACCAGCCTAGCAAGCATGAAACACGGAGTTGAAACCACAGTACCACCAAATAAATAAATTGATTAATTAATTAATTAATTAAACAAAACATCAAATATACAGAACAAAGAAAAATAGTGAAAGCTGCAAAAGAGAAGTGACAAGTCACGGATAAAAGCAAACGCATCAGAATAGTAGCAGGTTTCTCAACATAAACTCTAAAAACACAGAAGGCATAGAATGATATTATTTCTAACCCTGAAAGAAAACAACTGTCAACCTAGACTAGTTTATGCAGCAAAAATATGTTTCATAATTGAAGGATTCCACAGTAAAGAAAACCTAAAGGAATTCATGACACCAAACCGTCAATGCAGAAATAATTAAAAGAATTTTATGCCCAAATAAAGACAATAAACATAGCCAGAAAAATGCAAGAATAAACCCTACTGGTTAAGCAGATTAGAAAAAAAGGAAAAGGGGGAATATAACATCAGAAAAACATCAATATAAAGAAATTACTACATACCCTTCAATATTAATAATGAACAACAATGGCCTGGAGTCCCATATCGAAATACATAGAATGGTGAGTTAGATTAAACAGTCCGTCCTGACCATTTGCTGCTTACAAGAAATTCATCTCACTGAAAAAGAAAACTGGCTTAGAGCAAAAAATATTGTCCAAGCAATTAACCCAAAAAGTGGGCAGGTATAACTATACTTATATCTGATAAAACAATTACAGACCAAAATTACTCAGGGGACCTAGGCAAGGACACATCATATAAATAAAGGAGCAATCTATCAAAAAGAAAAGCAATTTTTAACACCTCTGTGCCAAATGTTGGTGCACCCAGCTACATTTAAAAATAAAAAACATTACTGAACACAAAACCACAGAAAGACTCCAACAAAACAATAATGGAAGACGTCAAAACAATGCAATTAACAATGGGTAAGTCATTCATAAAAGAATCAACTAAGATCACACAGCTAATTCACATGATAGGACAACTCAACTTAACAGGCATCTACAGAGTGTTCCATCCAGCAGTTGCACAATACACATTTTTTTCAGCAGCTCATGGAACTTTCTTCAAAATGGATCATATTTTAGACCACAAAGCAAACCCTATCAAATGTAAGTTGAAATAACTCCCTGTATTCTATCAGACCAAAATGGAATAAAACTAGAACACAACAGAAAAAGAAGCTATAGAAAACATTCAAACCCATAAAGACTTAACAACAGATTGTTGAATGACCAGTGGGTACTTGAAGAAATAAAGAGGGAAATAAAAAATTCCTGAAATATATGAAAATGAAAACATAAGCTACCAGAGCCTGTTTGATACAGCTAAGGCAATGCTGAGAAGAAAGTTTATAGCTTTGAGTACCTATATTTAAAAAAAAAAACAGAAATTACAAATAAATAACCTAATGAGGCACTGTTAAGCTCAAGAACAGCCAAACCCAAAACTATCAGTTGGATAAAAAAATAAAAACTGGGACAAATATTAATGAAGTAGAGACCAAAAAACTATAAAAACAATCAAAGAAACCAAAATTTGGTCCGTTGAAAATAAAAATAAGGGGATCCATGTCAGCCTCAGAAAAGCAGAATTTATGAAAAGAAGAAGTATACATGACAAAAAATATATGATGCAATATTCAGCATCCTTAGCTATAAAGAAAATGTAAATC
This sequence comes from Castor canadensis, assembly GCF_047511655.1. NCBI lineage: Eukaryota > Metazoa > Chordata > Mammalia > Rodentia > Castoridae > Castor > Castor canadensis. The sequence goes on along the minus strand of NC_133397.1, from coordinate 77,964,963 downwards.
TAAACTATAGTGAGATTCCATTTCAACTAAGACAGAAGGGAACCATTAAGAAAACAACCAAATACAAATGCAGGTGATGATGAGAAGAAAGATGAAGACATATACGCTGCTCATGAGAATGTAAATTAGTACTGCCATGATGGAAATCCATACACATTATGGAGATTCCTCAAGAAACTAAAATAGAACTACCTTATAATCCTGTAATGCTACTCTTGGGCATATATCCAGAGGAATGTAAGTCAGCATACAATAAGATGCATGCATACCCACATTTATAACAACACTATTCAAAATAGTGAAACTATGCAATCAACCTAGGTGCCCATCAACTGATGAGTACATAAAGAAAATGTGAGAAATATACACAATGGAGTAGTATTCAGTCAAAATTAGATTGAAATGAAGTTATTTGAAGGAAAATGTACATTATTGGTGAGCACCATGCCAAGCAAAATAAACCAGAGTGGGAAAGACAGATATTGCATATTCTCTGTCATAAGCAGAACCTAGATTTATAAGAACATTAATTATATAAGTAGAAAACCAGGACTGTTTGAGAAAGGGAATAAGTCAGGGAGGGTGAAAACAGAAGGTGATGGGTAGGGACAAGAGTGATCAAAATATTTTATATGCATGTATGAAAATAGAATAATGAAACCTGTTAAAATGGTTTACAAGGGGGAAGACAGGAAGAAGAAAGTGACAGAAGGTGTGAACATAATCAAATATATTGTGCACATTTATGGAACTATAACAATCAAACCACTTTATACAATTGCTATATGTGAGTAAATAAATAAACAAATCAGCAAAAATCTACCTTGAAAATGAGAATGGTTCCATAAAGTGTTTGCATTTTAAAAACATTGCCCTTTCAAACAACCTAATGCTGCACCATAAGCTCCTAGGAAAACAAGAACAAATCCAAACACAAACCAGCAGACACAGAAAAATAATAAATATCAGGGCTGAGTTCAAGGAGATCAACACCATTAAAACTATACAAAGACTCAATGAAACAAAAAGTTGGTTCTTTGAAAAGATTAACAAGATTAACACAGCTTTACCAAATATGACAAAATAGAGGAGGGAAAAGATCCAAATTAATAAAATCAGAGATTAAAAACAGAAAATAACCACAAATATTAATGAAATCCAGAGACTCACAAAAGAGTACATTGAAAACTTCTATTCAAGTAAATTGGGAAACCCAGATGAAATGGATAAATTCTTAGATTTATATAACCAACCTAAATTGAACCAAGAGGATATTAAACACCTACACAGTCCTATTACAAGCAATGAAACTGAAGAAACCCCTACAAAGAAGAGCCTAGGACCTCATGGATTCACAACTAAATTTTATCAAACCTTCAAAGAAATAACATCAATACTCCTCAAACTTTTGGGGGAAATACAAAGGGAAGGAACATCACCAAACTAATTCTATGAGGCCAGCATTACACTTATTCCAAATCCCAATAAGGATGCAACCAAAGAAGAAAATTATAGAATACAGACATCAGAATTCTCAACAAAATACTGGCAAACAGAATTGAACAACACATCACGAAGATCATACACTATGATCAAATTGGTTTCATACCAGGGATGCAAAAATTGTGCAACATACTTAAATCCATAAACATAATACAGCATATGAACAGAAGCAAGGGCAAAACCACATGACCCTCTCAATAGATGCAGAAAAGAGCCTTTGACAATGATCAACACCCTTTCATGATAAAAGTTCTGAAGAAACTAAGAATGGAAGGAATGTCCCTGAACACAATAAAGGTTATATAAGACAAACCTTTAGCCACCATCATAATAAGTGGAGGACAACTGAAACCATTCTCATTTCTCTGCTTTCTCCACTTTTATTCAACATAGTCTTGGAATTCCTAGCCAGAGCAATAAGACAAGAGCAAGAAATAAAGGGTTTCAAATAGGGAAGGAAGAAGTCAGTATCCCTATTTGCAGATGACATGATCTTACACCTAAGAGACCCTAAAATTCTACCAAAAAACTATTAGAAATCATAAACTCTTTCAGCAATGTAGCAGGTTACAAAATTAAACTAAAATCAGTAGCCTTCTTATATACCAACAACCAGCAGACTGAGAAAGAAATTAAGGAAACAACTCCATTTACAATAGCCTCAAAAACAATAAAGTACCTTGAAATAAATTTAACCAAAGAAAGCAAAGACCTTTTAAATAAAAACTATAAACCACTGAAGAGTGAAATTGAAGAAGACATCAGAATACAGAGAGACCTTCCATCCTAATGGATTGGTAGAATCAACATTGTGAAAATGACCGTATTACCAAAATCAGTCTACATGTGCAACAAAATCCCAATGACATTATGCAAAGAAATAGAAAACTCAATCTTAAAATACATATGGAAACACAAAAGACCTTCAACAGCCAAAGGAATTCTGAGCAAAAAGTTCAATACTAGAGGCATCACAATACCCAACTTCAAACTATACTACAGAGCTATAACAATAAAAATAGCATGGGATTGGCACAATAACACACAGGAAAATAAATGGTTCAGAATGAGGACCCAGACATAAATCCATGCATATATAGCTAACTGATTTTCCACAAAGGAACCCAAAGCATATGATGGAGAAAAGACAGCTTCTCCAACAAATGCTGCTGGGAAAACTGCATGCCCACATATATAAGACTTAAATAGATTCCTGTCTTTCACCATGTACCAAAATTAACTCAAAGTGGATCAAAGACCTTAGTATAAGGCCTGAAACTTTGAAACACATCCAGGAAGCAGTAGGAAATACACTGGAACACATACATATAGGGAACAGTTCCTAAATAGAACTCAAAAGGCTCAGCATGTAAGAGAAAGAATGACCAAATGGGACTGCATCAAAATAAAGAGCTTTTCTGCACAGCAAAGGAAACAGTAACCAAACTCAAGAGATAACCCGCAGAATGGGAGAAAATGTTTGCCAGCTCCTCATCCAATAAGGGACTGATACCCAGAATCTACAGGGAACTTAAAAACTCAGCCCACAATAAATCAACATCACAATGAATAAAAGGACACATGAATTAAACAGGGAATTCTCAAAGGAAGAGGTACAAATGGGCAGTAAACACATAAAGAAGTGTTCCACATACCTGATTATAAAAGATATGCAAATCAAAGCAACATTGAGATTTCACTTCACCCTAGTTAGAATGGCCATAATCAAGGGTAATAACAACAGTTGTTGGCAAGGATGTGGCAAAACGGGAACCGTTACACACTGCTGGTGAAATGCAAATTAGTACAACCACTGTGGAAAGCAGTTTGGAGTTTCCTTAAAAAACTAGAGCTATAAGGGAGGGGGCAGGAGGAAGGGGGAAGAAATGACCCAAACATTGTGTGCACATATGAATAAAAGAAAAAAAAACTAGAGCTAGAACAACCATATGATCCAGTGATACTGCTCCTGGGCATCTACCTAAAAGAATGTAAAACTGGATACAGTAGAGAAACCTGTACCCCAATGCTTATTTCAGCAATATTCACAAAAGCCAAGCTCTGGAAACAATCCAGATGCCCTACAACTGATGAACAGATCCTGAAATTGTGGTATATATATACACAATGGAGTACTAATCACCACAAGGAATAATGACATGGAGTTTGAAGGTAAATGGATGCATTTGGAGGACATAGCTTAAGTAAAGTTAGACAGGATCAGAAACACAATAGATGCCTGTTTCCTCTCATATGTGGTAGATAGATCCAAAGATAAACATATGTACAAAAACAAGCATGATCACATACAAACTCAGATGTGGAACATGTTTCTAACAGTGCAACTACTCTATAGAACTTTGAAAGAGAGAGAAAGGAAAAGAGACTGATACATCATCAGTAAATATTGCATACCACAAGATGTGAACATAGAGGAAATAAGGATACATTTTGAAAGCTGTTAAAAAGGGGGTGGTGGAAAGTAAAGGGGTAAGGGAGAGTATTAAAGGGATTGAACAGACCAAAGTAAAGTACACCCGCAGTGTGCATTCACTGAGAAACCTGTTTGAATGTCAACTTAAGTATTAATAATAAAAACCAGGACTGTAAAATAGGCACAGTGTGCACAGAGGGGCGAGAGTGAAGGAAGGAGATTAAGGTGATGTATATGGTTGATGGACTTCATATACCTATATGAAACAGAACCAAAAAATCTCTTGCAATTGCTTTAAGTGGGGTGGGGAGGGATCTGAGGGTGCAAGACGATGGGGGCAATGTAAATAATATACAATGTAAGTCTAATTGGAATTGTCACTACAAATCCCCCTGTATAATGAATATATCCTAATAAAAATTTATAATAATAAAAACCAAAACTCAAAGAAGAAAAGTGCTCATCTTTGAGGAAGCATTGCAAAAGAAGTCAGGAAAAGAAATGCACTCTTATTCTCTGGTCCAAATAGTTTTCCATCATATTCTCCTCACATCATCCTCAAGATTTATTCAGCTCTTATGAATTTTTCCTAATATATAAAGAGGGAGACTTTAATAAATAAAGCTATGTTGGAGGGAGATACAGGCCTGTTGCCAGAGGACAGTTTAGATCTGCTGCAGCATTTGAGCTTCTTGCTGAGTATAATAACAGCATGTGGGGAAAAATAAGAATTAGTTCATGTTTTTACTGAGGACTTAATAGTGTGTTTTGCCTGATGCACATGGATGGGAAAAGAATGAAGACCATCATCAATCCTGTTACAGCTGGACTATTAGCTCTTTCATCCTGTGAAATCACTTAATGATACCAAAATTTAAGCTTCTGAACAATATTCGGTGTCAATAACTACACAGGATCCAATCATTATTTGGTAAATTAAAAATAATGAGTGGCTCCAGTGGCACAATTACAAAAGTAATGATATTATATACACAGAATTCTAATTTTGTTAGCCTATCAATAGCTTATCCTGAAATCAACACACTCTCTCCCAGATACTCAAACAAAAATTCAGTTTATTAGAAATGGGATATTACATTTGTAATGAAACATGGTGACTTTAAAAAGGAGAAATTTTCTAAGTAGACCTAATCATACAGCTCTTAAAAATTTGGATCGAGAGTCAAAGAAAAGGAATTTGGAAAGATTCAGGGCATGAAATGGATTTTGTGGGGTAGATTCTCTAATATTGATGTTATAGATAAAGGGAGCCCTGTTTGAGGGAGTAAGTGCAGCTTCCAGGAGCTATGAGCTGACATCTAGAAAGGAAATTGTACCCCTACAACTGCCAGAAACCAAATCTGCCACAACTACTTGCACTTCACTTGAAGTTCTGCCAACCCTACTCTTCAATTTTAACTTTGAAAGACCCAGACAACCCGGTCATCTCATTCCTAGATTTCTGAGATAGAGGCCTCTGAGCTTAAGAGTTGTTATAGTGATAGTGACACAGCAGTGGGGAAGGTGGCACAAATAATGTATACACATGTAAGTAAATGCAAAAATGATATCTGTTGAAACTGTTCCAGGAATCGGGGGAGGAGTGATAACAGAGAGCAGCAAAGGGGGTGAATTTAAGTATGATATACTTGATACATTGTAAGAACTTTTGCAAATATTCCAACGTACCCCCAACCAGCACAACAACAATATTGCTGTTACTCAGCAATAAAAATTAGTAGAGATAACAATGTGTCACATGTTAGTGAAAGAACCTGAAATCTAAATAGCTCATGGCTAATTTGATGCTGAAATCTCTAGCTTGAGCTGTAATGTGGTGAAGCTCTGCCCTTCTTCTACCACACATATTCTCCTAACTTGTGTCCATACCCACTCAATCAGCACAGAACTCTGAACTACAAAAATACATATAGGAGCCCAATCATGCTGGCCTATGCCCATAATATCAGCTACTTGAGTACCAGTTATAGGAGGATCGTGGTTCAAGGGCAGCCTGGGTAAAAAGTTAGTGACACCCTGTAACAAAGAACAAGTGTACAACATGGCCCATGAGTGCAATTTCAGCTATGCAAGAGGCAGAGTTAGGAGGATTGCAGTCCAAGGCTAGGCCCAGGCAAACGTAAGAGAGACTGTCTAAAAAATGCGTGAAGTAAAATAAACCTGGGTGTGGCTTAAAATGGTCGATCAAAAGTCCAAATGCTAGTCCAAATGAGTTCAAATGCTAGGACTGCACTGAACATATATGAGTCAATATACATATGTGTGTGTGTGTATATCTATGTATGTTTTTGGCAAAATGGGGGTTAAACTCAGGGTCTTGCATCAACTAAGCACGTAATCTATGACTTGAGCCATACCCCAATATATTTTGTTGTAGTTATGCTTTTGAATAGGGCCTTATATTCACCTAGGCTGGCCTGAACTATCTACTTACTCCTCCAGCATAACAGGGATTACAGGCATGTGCCATCATCTCCACTCTACCAGATTGTACTTGAAGAACGTCATGGTCTCTCCATTCTGTCTTCATAAATATGTTCCATGGCAGGTGAAGGAACTCTAGCAAAGTGCTCTGTAAGGGACAGAAGGGAGCTGACAATGTCCTGAACAACCTGAAACACACCGCTCCCCAGATGTTTTCCAGATGCACAATGCATGTTCCTTTGATGTGGTAGATGACAAAAAAAATTCATGTTGTTGTTGTATTCTAAGAAATAGTGGTGGATTGTTTTTAATTTCTCTAAAATTTATATTGACTATTTCTGCTGTTGAAAAACTTCTACACGTAGCCTAAGTAGAGATAAATTTCTGAGTGCCAAGCCACTAGACATTTACTTGACTTGGATATGGATTATCTCACAAAGGACTTACGTGTTGAAGTCTTGGTCCCCAGCTGATAAAGCCAATCACTGAGAGGTGACTTGATAATGAGAGCTCTGACCTAATCGATAGATTAATTCATTGACAGATTAGTAATTTGATAGCATCGTAAGGCAGTATTAGAAGTCAGGGGGAGGCTGGTTCCGGGAGGTACATTACTAGAAGTGGGCCTTTGAAGGGTCAAACTATCCCTGGCAACTTCTTTTTACTCTCTCCTTTCCAGGACCCATGAGGTGAACTGTTTCTTCTGCTACCCCTTCCACAGGATTCTTCTGTCTTGCCACAGACCTAAAAGCAATGGAGCTACTTGTCCATGGAGTGAAACCTCTGAAACTGTGAGACTAACAAAATTTTCCTCCTTCAAATTATTAGCCTCAGGTGCTTGGCATAGTAAATAAAGCCCTGTCTAACAGAGTTAGCACAGCTCACACCACCTCATGCCTTTTCCTGGGAAATACCTGACACATCAGTACATATGGTCATCCATGTACATCCATAGATATGGGTACATTAAGTGAGTCACAAGGGGCCAATTCTCAGGACACAGATTCAAGATGCTACAGAGTTCTCAAATGCTTATATGTGGTGCTCTATTACTATTTTAAGTGAATACATCACTGAAATAAGTTAGCATATTATTTCCATAGGGACACAAAGATTTCCACCAAACACTGAATTCTATTAATTAATATGAGATATGGAGGCTGGACGGTAGTCTGTTGAACACAAAATCATACCCACAAATACTATGCATTAATATGGAATTGTGTTTCTTGATGTCCACATTTGGAAAACATATAAAGAGTCTTAAGTGGCAACGTAACCCCAGAAGTACGGTGAAATAGATACTATCCTTGCTGTAAATGGAAAAAGAGCCACCCACCAAGGAATGCCATTGAACTTGAAGAGCTGGCAAAATGACAAAGATTTCTCTCCTAGAGCCTCCAAATGGGAATGCAGCCTTCCAACATCTTGATCTTAGCCCTCTGAGTCCTGTGTTGGACTTCTTATATGCAAAGCGGTAAAATTATTTATTTCTCATCTTCAAGCCAGAGTTTGTAGTATAACGTTAGTTAGAGATATAATAGAAAACCAATAAAGTTTACCAACTGCATTTTATACAGACTTCTGTTTCAAAGTATCAAAGAGACACTGAGCCTCTTCATTTTCTTTTGAGCACTATAAACCCTGTCATCACAAGCTATCATGCAGATGGAGGTAGTGTGGCAACCCAGGGCTATGTGAGGTGCAAGCAGCTGAGGAGTCTCAGAGTAGAAGTTTATGTTCAAGGCTGAAGCACTGTGTGAGGAGCACTGTAACTCTGCAGACAGTAGTAATCTGCCACGTCTTCAGCTTGGAGGCTTCTGATGGTGAGAGTGAAATCTGTCCCAGAACCATTGCCACTGAAGCAGTCAGGGATCCTAGGTTCTCAGCTGGATGCCCAGTAGATGAGAAGTTTAGGAGGCTGTCCTGGTTTCTGCTGGTACCAGGCCGAGTAGTTCTACTGCTTGTAGTCCAATAACAGACTCTGGCTGCATTGACAGTTAATGGTGATGCTGTTTCCAGATGACACAACAGGGAGCCTGGAGACTGAGTCATCAGAATGTCTCCTTAGGCACCTGAAATCAAGAATATATAATGATATTTCCATACATGCATAGACTTTCTAGTATAAGTATTAAAACGTCATTTAAAATGTCATTTCTAATGGAGTTATGTCGATATATTATTGGGTTTATATAGAAAATAGTCATTAGATCCACTACATCTTTTAATTTTGTCTCTACAAAAATATTCTGAAGAGATTGTGACATTTTTAAAGTTCTCTCCAGAGACCCAGAGCAACAGGGACATGAAGACCTGGGTCTGTGACACCATCTTTCTCTCCCTGATTGCCTGACGCAGCTCACTTTTCACTACAAAGACATCATTTATAAATTCTGAGCACCTAGACTGGGCCTAAAGGGCTATGCAAAGCAATCAGAAAATGAGAAAGCAAATTGCTTTTACTTAAGGTAATTTTTGAGTCAACTCCTGATTCCAAGATAATACAATCCACAGAATGTGGTAAAAATGTCAATGCATTATTTTTCTTGAGTTGAAAAGTTGAAAGGCAAAATTAATGCAGAAGAAAAAACAAACTCAAATGCTTTAATGAAAAAGTAATTTTCTGAGTAAACAGTTCAAAATATTTGAAGTTCCAGAAACAGAGATAATCACAATAAGGCAGAAAGAAATACTGCTTGAAAAATAAAACAAAACAATAACATCAGTTAGTTTGCACTAGTGTATAAAGAAAATACTGAAGGGAGCTCTGCTGGTGGAGTAATGAAGCCCTAGTGAGAAACACGAAGACATTAAGAGATGAACCCTGGAATTTGTGAATTAATGAGTTCGTACAAATTAACACTGGCTGCACAAAAACATGGGTACAATACTATCTTGTAGACTTTAAGATGCATATACGTCTTCTACAGTGAAAAATCAATCACAATGTAAAGCAGCATTTTAAATATATTTAAAAGATTTGATTCATTCATAAAAGTGGTTAATTTAAGTTTTCATAATGGTAGAGATTGAACCCACCACCTTGCGTGTGCCGATCATGTGTTCTACAACTGAGCTATACCCAAATACAAACTTAATATTTTTAAGCAATGTAAGCTGAGAAAGCCTGCTAGGTTGAAATAAGTTCATACTTAACAAGTAAACATAAAGATAATTAGAATTAAAAAACAGAATAGTAAAACTAGACCAAGAAAGTATAGATAATGGACCATAAAAACAGAAAGGCAAGTAGAAATACAACATTAAAAAACTCTATGTGTAGTCTCAGCCTTAAAATAACTGGAATATAAATTTCAAGTAAAATTATAAAATCAAATCCTTGCAATTTCGCATGGAAACTGGAAGTCTAAATGAGTCCCCTCACCCTTCCTCCCATGACAGGATGCTGGCAAGAGGGAGCCAGGAGTTAAATCTCACAAGAACGACTGTGGTTGTTGCTAGATTGGAAATAGTTTTTAAGAACATCAACATCTATAAGATTCTATAAGAAGGAACTATAAAATGGTAATAGGTGACTGGAACAGAGAATCACAGTGCACAGTCTGAAACAAAGAAACCCAGACTGCAGCTCAGAGAAAAGAAGCAACCGGAGTGTGGCCTGGGACAAAGATGTCCAGTGCACAGACCAGAGTCTAGCACAGGTATCAAAGCAAAGAAGCCACAGTATGCAGCCTAGGATAGAAATATCACTGTGGCGTAAATAAAGATGCTGTGGAGGGTCCAATACATGTCTTGTAACATGGCAAAGAAACTGGTGATAGCAATGCAAGCAGTGGACCCATGTGAATATAACCCACCCCTCAACATAGGATTGAGACTTAGGATCTGCGGGGTACTGCTGCCAGTCACAACCCAATCTAAGAAATTTCAGTGGTGAGCATCTCTGACAGGACCTGCTGTGCTGAGCTACCCACAACATTTCAGATGTACGTCATTTGACAAAGGACTGCACCCAGATTACATAAGCAGTAAGTAGTCAGGTTCTTAGAAGAAAAGAAAGCTAAATGTTTAGGGGTTTAGGGGGATGATGTGAGACTGGAAAGTTGAAAGCCCAAACTCCAGAAGCCTTAAGCATGGATTGTATTCACATAATCAATCTCTTCCCCCTCCCCCACCACACACACACACCACCTCACTGGAAAAGGAGCACAAAGCTATGAACACAAACCTTTCCTGAGTCAGGTATCACACTAGATGCCATCTAGTGGACTGTAAAACTCAGACACTACAGGGTGAGAGGGTAAAATACCCTCTTGAAGAGCATTAGAAAATTCTGAATTTTTATGCTGATTTGTTTTTGTCACTGATAAGTTTTGGAGGTCAGTTTTTTAATTTGTTTTTATTGTTTCTCTCTCTGTGCATCTGAATTTCATAATTTATCCTCTCCTTATCTGAAATCACTTAATGATAGCAAGAATTGAAACCTGTGACCAATACCCAGTTCAAAATAACCATATGATACCATATCTGTATTTGGTAAATTACAAATAATGATATTAAATAGCTAGAACTCCAAATCTGCTAGCCCAAAGATTGCTGGCCAGGAACCAACACACCTTCTCCAAGGTATTCAGTAAAATGGTAACTCAGTTTCCTCAGTAAAAGAATTTTGCAGACATAATGAAATAAAGGAATGTTAAGGAAATTACCTGAGTAGTTCTGACCTAATCACAGAGTCCTTATAATCTGGATCTAGAGACAAGGAAAGAGAAATTGGAAAGATTTAGAAAATGAAGAGAATTTTGTGTGGGGGACTTTCTGTAATACTGTCATTGACATAGAAGAAGATATACAAAGGAATGGAAGTAGATTCCAGAACCTGTGGGCAGAGAAACCAGTGACACCATTCCTAGATTTCTGAGGCATAGGCTTATGAACTAATGAGTTGCTAAATTGATGACCTTTTGTTATTCAGCAATACAAAACGAGTAGAGATGTCAATGTGTCACATGTTAATAGGAGAAACAGTAATCTAAATAGAAGAATTTATCCTCACACTGAGCTCATGGTCAGGATGATACTGAAATCTCTGACTTGGGATGCAGTGTAGTGAAGGTCTACTCTTCTCTACCGTACTTATTTTCCTAATATGTGTCTATACACACACAATCAAGCATGAAACCACTGTACAAAAAGACATATATGAGAAGATTAGTATTGAAGAAGGTCATGCATTACTGGGCTGAGTGGTATAAGAAAATACTAGCGAGAAGAGGCCAACATTCTTGTGTCACCTGAACAGAGAACTGAGCAGAGACACAAATTGTAAAAGTTCATTGAAAAAGAAGTAAAGAAAGAGTAAGAAAAAGCACCACAAAAAATTAGTGAGCTCCTGCCAGGTGACATGGAAGCATTGATCTCTTTGTTTAAAGAGCAATTTATAAAGAAGATCCAAAATGGCAACTGGAACACAGACATAGACTGTGTGAGTTCTGGTAATCAGGGACCTTGCTGAGGTGCTGGAGACAGACTTGACTGAGGTAAAGCACCAGGGAGAACTGAAACTTCAGCACCTTGAACCCATAGGCCGTGGAAGGCTTTGGCACATCATGATGCACAGAAGGAACACAGAACACGTGGGCCACGGCCCACCCTCTGGCCTGCCAGGCCTTGGCCCAGCAGGCCCTCCAGGCTTCCACCAACTGTCATGCCTGGCCCACATACTGCAGGCCCACCAGAACACCCACACTGTCCCATGGGTCCATGCCCCACTGGACCCCAACCCCACCCTTTCCCCACAAGCCCAGTGGGCCTCCACCCAGACAGAACTCAGCCCCAACCCACGATCCCAGCTGGCCCAACAGGCCACCACTCCACTGGCCCACCAGATTGCCCCTCTCCCCCAGCCGGCTAATCCACTGCCCTGCAAAGGAAGCTGAGTAACACATTGCCCAATGATCAATGGGTCATTTATGAAATAAAAGAGGAAATATAAAGATTCCTGGAAGTTAATGAACAGCCTACTGGAACCTATGGGACACAGCAAAGGAAGGCCTAAGAGGAAAGTTTATAGCCATGAGTGCAAATTTTAAAAGGAAAGAAAGAGCTCAAATCAACGACCTAATGCTACATCTCAAACTCCTAGAAAAACAAGAACAAGCAAATCCCAAAAGAAAAACGAGAGAAATAATAAAAATAAGAGCTGAAATCAATGAAATAGAAACCAAAAAGTAACCATACAAACAATCCCTGAAACAAAAAGTTGGTTCTTTGAAAAAATAAACAGGATTGACAGACCTCTGACAAACATGATTAAAATGAGGAGAGAAAAAATCCAAATTAGTAGAATCAGGAATGCAAAAGGGGAGATAACAATAAAAACCATGGAAATCCAGGAAATCATCAGAGACTACTTTGAGAACCTATATTCAAATAAATTTGAAAATCTTGAAGAAATGGACAGATTTCTAGATACTTATGACCATCCAAAACTGAACTAAGAAGACATTAATCACCTGAATAGATCTATAACACAAAATGAAATTGAAGCATCAATAAAGAGTATCCCAAAAAAGAAAAGTTCAGGACCTGATATATTCTCTGCTGAATTCAATCAGACCTTTAAAGAAGAACTAATAACAACCCTCCTTAAACTTTTCCATAAAATAGAAAGGGGAGGAAATCTGCCTAACTCATTCTATGAAGCCAGGATCAAACTCATCCCAAAACCAGACAAAGATACCTCCAAAAGGGAGAACTATAGGCCAATATCCTAAATGAACATCAATGCAAAAATCCTCAATAAAATAATGGCAAACTGAATTCAACAACACATAAGAAAGATAATTCACCATGACCAAGTCAGCTTCATCCCAGGAATGCAGGGGTGGTTTAACATACATAAAACACTAAGTGTAATACAGCACATTAATAGAAGCAAAGACAAAAACCACTTGATCATCTCAATAGATGTAGAAAAAGCCTTTGACAAGATCCAGCACCACTTCATGGTAAAATCTCTAAGAAAATTAGGAAACAAAGGAAAGTACCTCAACGTTACTCAAGCTATATATGATCCAGCAATCCCACTCCTGGGGATATACCCTAAGGAATGCAACACAGGTTTTTCCACAGGCACCTGCACACCCATATTTATTGCAGCGCTATTCACAATAGCCAAGTTGTGGAAACAACCATGATGCTCCACTACTGACAAACAGATCAAGAAAATGTGGTATTTATACACAATGGAATTTTACTCAGCCATGAAGAAGAATGAAATCTCATCCTTTGCAAGTGAATGGATGGAACTGGAGAACATCATTTTGAGTGAGGTTAGCCAGGCTAAGAAAACCAAAACTCATAGGTTCTCCCTCATATGCAGACTTTAGATCTATGGCAAATGCTGCAGTGGTGTTGGACCTGGGTCACATGACAAGGGGAGAGCACATATGGGGAGGGATGGGGATAGATAGTAAACCCAAAACATGAAAGTATTCGATTCCCCCACTCCTGTGGAACTAATACAGAAACCTTAAAGCTACAGAGGTTAACACGAGAATGGGCCTAGAAACCAGTATAAAGATCAGTTAGAGATGAGTCAACTTGAGTTGTAACATATTTGTACATAGAAGCAATACTAGGAATCTCTCTGTATAACTATCCTTAACTCAACTAGCAGAAATGCTTTGTCTTCCTTATTATGCTTATGTCTTCTTTTAAAAAAAAATAGAGATAAGGGCAGAACAGGATCTGCCTGAAAGCAAGGGAGGGAGGGGAAGAGGGACAGGGTAGGCACAGGGGGCAGGAGGGAAAAATAACCCAAACAATAAATGACTACTTGTAACATCTTTAGAGGAGGACTGTTTGTGACATAGAGAAGAAAAAATTTCATGCTTTTAAGTAGGAAAAAAAAAGAGAGGACATTGCCTGAGAGGTCTTGCGGGCAGACCTTTTTTAACCAGACAAGTTAAGCTCAAAGGTGATTCATTGGCACTGTCTTACAAAGATATTTATGACTGCAAGTGTATTTACAACTTAGAGGGGATTTATTGCTCTAACAATGGCTCATACTGCTTCTGGGGAGAGTAAAAAAGTCTAGCATGAGGATATCAGGTTGGTTAAGAGAAGGAAGTCCCATGATATGTTATTTTCCCTGTTTCTAGCCTGCTTCACATGGACTGTCCCTCCTATCTCATGGCCATGTCTCACGGCACTTAAGGAATACTGAGCAAAGTGCTGTGTAAGGAACAAGAAGGAGCTGAAGAGATCCCAAACAGGCATGAACCACACTGCTTCCTCCACCTTCGATAAGGGCCTAGACTTTTCAGATGCCAAAGACTAAGTTTGTGTTGATGCAGGGTATCGCAAAACTGTTCTAATTATTATCTTACCCTTGGAAAGGTGGAGTATTCCATTTCTTTTAGAATTTACATTGACTATTCCTGTTGCTCAAATTCTACATGTATCCCAACTAGAGATACAGTTCTGTGTCTTATTCTACTGTACATTTATTTGTTGTTATGATTTATGTGAAATGTCCCCCAAAAAAGCAAATGTGCTGAAAGTTTGGTGCCTAGCTGACAGATTTAATCAGTGAAAGATGATCAGATCAAAGGGACTCAGACTTAATCAATAGATCAATCCGCTGATGTATAAATAATTTGAGGGATTAGGAGGTGGAAAGTTGGAGGTGGAGCCTTTTTGGATGAGACAGTTAACAGGGAGTGTGTCTTTGAAGACTATATCTTACCAGGATGGTTCCTGTCTCTCTATGCTTCCCAGTAGCCATGAAGTGAGCAAGTTGCTTCTACCACACCCTTCCACCAGGATGTTTCTGGGTAGCTACACACTGAAAAACAATGGATTTATTCAACCATGGTGTTTGGTCACAGGAAAGAATACACTGACTAAGACAGATGGCACAACCTTTATCACCCAGTACCCTTTGCTGTGAGATACCTGACACATCTGTGTCACATGTGGGCACATAAAGAAAGTTAGAAAGAACTAATTCATATGCAGACAGTTTCAGGATACTATGGAGTTCTCAAATAATTATTTGTAGCCTAGGAGACTCTTGCTCCATATTGTATCTTGTGCCCCATGTTAGGTGCTCAATTACTGTTTTAAATGAATACAAGAACGGAATTAGTTATCACATTGTTTCAATAGGGACACAAAGTTTTACCCTGCCCACACATTGACTCCTGTTAGTCAAAATGATATGTAAAGCCTGACAGGAAAATCTATTGAACACAAAACCATGTCCAATATTACTATGTAGTAAGGATTCTCATTTCTACATTTGGAAAGAAGATAGGGAGACATGGTCTGGAAGAACAGTGAGAGATGATATGTTGTTTGCTCTAAAGATGGAGGAAAAGAACTACCTACTATGGAATGGAGGAAACCTCTAGGATCTGGAAAGGGCAAGAGACATGTTCTCCTAGAGCCTCCCAGTAAGAACGCAGCTGCCCTGATATTGATTTTAGATCATAGAGTCCTGTGTTGGAGTTGTGATCTCTGAACTGTAACATGATCAACTTCTCAGCATCAGCCAAAGAGTGATGATCTCTGTAAACAGTCCCGGAAGAAAGAGAAAACCAATAGATGGTCATCCTATATTTTCCAAGAAGTACCTTCCATGCTAAAGGATTTAAGACACACTAATCCCTTCATTTTCTGCTGAGCACTGGTAAGCCTTCTCATAACAGTCAATCTTGCAACCAAGGGCTGTGTGGGATGCAAGCAGCTGATGAGTCTCTGAGAGGAAGTTTATGTTCAAGGCTGAAGCACTGTGTGAGGAGCACTATAACCATGCTGACAGTAGTAATCTCCCACATCTTCAGTCTGGAGGCTGCTGATGGTGAGAGTGAAATCTGTCCTAGACCCACTGCCACTGAAGTGTTAGGGATCCCAGATTCCCAAATGGATGCCAAGTAGATGAGAAGTTTAGGAGGTTGTCCTGGTTTCTTTTGGTACCAGTCCAAGAAATTCTACTGAACTATGTCTTTGAAAAGACTCTGGCTGGACTTGTACTTCATGGCGACTCTCTCTCCTTCAGACACAGCCAGGGAGCCTGGAGACTGAATCAATGTGATGTCCCCACAAACACCTACAAACAAGAAAGGACACTACAAATATTGAAACAAGTCATTTAAAATGTCATTTCTCATGGAGTTATGTCAATATGTTATTGGGTTCATATGGAAAAGTCACTATATTCAACTACATCTTATAATTTACATCTCTTTGTTCTAAAGAGACTGTGACTTTTAAAAATTTCTCACTAGAGCCCCAGAGCAAGAGGAACATGAAGACGTGGGTCTGTGATGCCATCTTGCTAACTCTGCCTGCCTGATGCAGTTCAGTTCTCATTGAGAAGAACTCACTTATAAACACTGAGCAGTAGGACTGAGCCTGAAGGGATCTTTGCAATGCAAACAAAAATTAGAAAGCAATTTGTCTGGGCAGCAGATTGTGAAAGAATCTGATGTAAATAATGAGCTCAAATATCATCACAGAAAGGCTATTTATACAACTAGAAAAGATATGGAAATCAGCTCTGAAGCTCTAAACCACAAACCTTGAATACTATAATGAACAGCATCAGTTTGAAATTAAAAATATCCATAAGTGGGTAGGTTTTACATAAATGACAAGTGAAATACCTCAGTTAGACAATTCTAGGCTAATAAGAAAACATCAACAAAAGAAAGAAAGAAACACAGGGGGAAGTGGGAAAAGGGAAGGAAGGAGATAAATAAAGATGAAGAAAGGGAGAAGTGCAAGAGGAGAAGAAGGAAAGAGGTAAAGGGAACACTACAAACAGAAAGTGACAACGTTGGCCCAGTTTTTATTATCTGTGATGATAAAATTTGCCAGTTCCAAAGCCGCTCTGATCCTGAAGCTATTTAAAAACACTACAAATAGTTGAGCTCAAGTGTCCAGGCCAAGCATGGGCCAGAGAGGCAAACACAGACATGGAATTCACTCTGTGAGGATTCTTGTGGTACACTAATTTAAGCTGTGATCACAGGGTCCTAATCTCAAAGCAATTGTGAACAAAATAGAATTGGAATCAATCTCCCAAAACCTATGGAAACTGAAATAAGGGATCTAAATTAATTGGAAAGTTAAGAGTGACAAAAAGAATTCCTCAAGAAGTAATGGTTCAAACTAACACTGACAATTTGTACTTCATGGTATAGAGAGGTTATGATGCATCAAACTTGAAATTGGTCTAAGATGGCCTTATTCATAAGATGCCCAAGTAAAATCCTCTTGAGGAACCCACGGGCATCTGAACTCCTCAAGAAACCATACAAACAATTTTCCAAGGGCCAACAGACCATAAAGTCAGAAATCCTTGCACCTCAAGACAAAAAGATAATTAGAGGATGAATAAAAGGCAGTACCAATAACATAGAATGAATATTTTCTCCAGAATTCAGGTTTAGATTTTCTGAAAGCGTATTAAAGAAATGAATTCTAAAGTTGGTATTATGTGCAAAGTGATGGAAAATTAAAACATCATAGCCAGGTGGTGCTGTACTCTTGAAGTCTTAGCAATTAAAAGGCTGAAGAAAACAGAATCACAAGTTTCAGGCCAGCCTAGGTTGTATAGCTGCACCTGTATCAAAAAATAAATAAATAAAGCTTTGCTAATTAAAAGTTTATAATTGACAACTCAGAGTATTTTATATACAAAACAACTTATTGAACCAGAAATGTTATTAACATCAAATATGTGAGGTCAAATATGTATTTTAACTTACCATTTACTTAGTTTGCTTTAAACATTTTGAATCTAAAATATTAAAATAAATTTCTACAGGCAATTTCAATTTCACCTAGGAACTACAAAGTTACTATAATATAAGTAAGTCCAACAATACATGGTTTAAGAAAGTTCCCGATTTCCAAGGGCAAGATTAAGAACAATGAATAAATTGACCCAAGTCAGTTTCTAACAGCTCTCATATCTTCTAGACCCTTGTCAAACTTTACAATTTTGCTTTGTGATTACTCCAGTGAGTTCAAGATGTTTTCATTTGATTAACTTTCTATTCCTCATTTGGATTAGGTTGATGGAGAAAAAGTTCTTAAGAATCAAGAAAAGTGACAAAAGGGCTACCATTTTGTGCTTGTCTCCCAATCCTGAACCTCTACCAGGAGGTGTTTATATTTTTTTAAATTTCTCTCTACTTTTACTCTGTTACACTTAAATAAATCCTTTGTCAACTTTCAGCTTGTGAGACTTTCTTTGTGTGAATGAGACATCTTAAAAATTTTTTTTCATGTGTGTGGACCTCAATTACCTGGGATTTTGCATAGAAACTAGTAATCTGAAGGAGCTCCTTAAACCCCTCATACCAGGATGGGAGGCTGGCAAGCCAGAACAAAGAGTTCATCTCACAAGAACTTCTGAGACCATTGCTAGAGGTGAATCAGTTTTAACCATCAACTTCTCAAAATGCCTGTAAAAGAATCTATGAAGCAGTAATATGTGACTGGGACAGAGAGCCTCAGGTGCACAGCCTGAAACAAAGAAACGCAGAGTGCAGCTCAGAGCAAATAAGCCACCCAGAGTGTGGCCTACGACAAAGATATCCAACACACAACCCCAAGTCTGGCACAAGATCTGTAATAAGACTCCCGAGTGGGCAACCAAGGATAGAAATGCCACTGTGGCACAATCACAGATTTTGTGGAGGGTCCAGGCTGTGGACTGGGGAGGGGAATGCAGGCAGTAGACCTCTCTGAACATAATTCCCCACCCCACAAAGGATAGAGCCTTAGAACCTGCAGAGCACTGCTGCCAGCCACAACCCAATCTAAGAAATTGCAGTGATGAGCAAAAAGAGTAATGCTGGAAATATCACAATACCTGACTTTAAACTAAATTATAGACCATAGAAATAAAACAACATGGTACTGGCACAAAGTAAATATGAAGACATGTGGAACAGAATAGAGGACCCAGATATGAATCCACACAGCTATGCCTACCTTATTTTAACAAAGGCACCAAAAACATACAATGGAGAAAAGACAGCCTCTTCAACAAATGGTACTGGGAAAAGTGGCTATCTGCCTGCAGAAAGCTGAAATTAGATCCATGTTTGTCACCTTGTACTAGTAGCAACTCAGAGTGGATTAAGGCCCTTAATGGCAGACCCAAAACCTTGTATTTAGCATACAGAAGAGCAGGGAATGCCCTGGAGACAACCAATGTAGGCCAGGACTTCGTCAGTAGCACTCCATCAGCAAAGCAACTAAAAGAAAGGATGGACAAGTGGAACTACATGAAATTAAAAAGCTTCTGCACAACAAGAGAAATGCTCTCTACAAGAACTGATAAGAAGAGTATACAGGGAGATCAAAATACTAAACACCCCAAAGTCAATGAACCAGTAAAGAAGTGGGCTACTGAACTAAACAGAACTTTCTCTAAGGAAGAAATCCAAATGGCCAAAAAAACACATGAAAAATGCTCACCATCCTTGGCCATAAAAGAAATGCAAATCAAAACCACACTAAGATTCCACCTCACCTCGGGGAGAATGGCTAGCACCAAGAACACCAACAACAATAAATGCTGGCGAGGATGTGGGGAAAAAGGAACCCTCACACACTGCTGATGAGAATGTAAGCTAGTACAACCACTTTGGAAAAAACTATGGAGGTGCCTTAAAAAACTAAACATAGATCTGCCATGTGACCCAGCAATACCACTCCTAAGGATATATCCAAAAGAATGCAAATCAAGTTATTACAAAATCACCTGCACACCCATGTTTATTGCAGCACTGTTCACAATAACCTAGCTATGGAAACAGCCAAGATGCCCTACTACAGATGAATGGATCAAGAAAATGTGGTATTTACAAAAAATGGAATTTTACTCAGCCACTTTCTCTCATGGGAGAAATAGGGAAAGGAAAGGAAACCTAAAACTCGAACATAGTTGATGTGCTACCTGTTGAGGAGTGAATAAAGTAATCTTAAAATGGCAAAGGCCACTATGGGAAGGGGGCAAGGAAGTATTGAAGAGGTCTGCTAGAGATGAACTAATGTGGGTTGCAATTCACAAGTACATGGAAGCAACACTAGGAATCTCTCTGTATAGCTATATTTATCTCAAACTAGAAAAACAATATGTATTTCTTAGTATTGCCTATGTTTTCTCTTCAACAAACTCTGAGAACAAGGGCAGGAAGTGGGGGAGGAGAAATGCAGAGGGAGGTGGCACAACAATGTATACACATGTAAGTAAATGTAAAAAATGCTAAAATAAAAGGTGACCATCTCTGAAGGGAGCTGCCATGCTGAGCTTCTCAACCTACTTTCAAGGTGTGTCACTGGAGCAAACACACCTCTAAACTGGAGACTCACCCGGATTACATGACAGACTATAAGTCTTCAAGAGTTTAGTAGAACAGAAACCTTCAAGTTTAAGAGGGATGATGTGAGACTGGCAAGTTGAGGGACCAAACTCCAGAAGCCTTAATCACAGATTGAATTCAGATCATCAAATTCAACCCCACCACACACACACACACACATACACACATACACATGAGCACAACAACATCAATAACATCACTGGAAAAGGAGCACAAGGATATGGATACACACCATTCCAGAGACAGGACTGAGACTGGATGCCATCCTGTGGATGAAAGACTCAAACATAGGAAGAAGGAGAGCATGAGAAAATTCTGGATTTTTATGCTGTTTTGTATTTCTCAGTGTTAAATTTTGGAAGTTCAGATTTTTTATGTGTTTGTATTGTTTTTCTTTCTATGCATCTGAATTTCACAACTTTGTACTCTCTTTATCCCATTTTCTCTTTGCTTCTGCTTTTCCCTTTCACCTTCCAGAGAAAAGTTACCATATGAGAGATGAAACCAGCCTTTAAGATTCAGTCTTAAACTATATCTTTTCCTTGTCTTTCTTACTGCCCATCCCTATTCACACTTTTCTCCTTTCTACAACTTGGACTGCTTTCCAGATCATATTTTTTCTATCTCTGTTTAACCACACATCTTCTTCTTTGTTACCTATACTTTTAGTGCGTAAATAGATTGCAAGATCAACCTTTTTGGTTTTATTTATGTTTATGTGTCTGCTTGATTTTCTCCATTTTTTTTCTCCTCTCTCCCTCAATACAATATTAACTAGATCTGCACCTATCTCACTTCACATTTTCACTGACTCCTCCTATTAAGCATAAACACCACCTTTTTCTGCCTTACAAAACCATATACCTTATATTACTCATTAGAGTTATGCTCCCATCTTCATCCCATTTTCACTCAATTACCCCAGGTTTTCCTAGATCACAAAGATTCATCTTTGCCCCATTACAATTCTAAAGATAAGATATCAGGATCAATAGCAGACATTGATTTTCTTTAGGTATTGCTATAATTTCAAGACTGATTTATCAACTGAGATCACTTTAGTAGCTAAGCTTCCTCTCCCTCTGAGGAGTAGGGGCTTTCACTACTCATGTTGAAAGCAGAAGCTAAGTGTTTCACTACTGATCCACATACCCCCAGTGTAATGACAAAAACTACACCAAAACTGAGCCAATATCCAGTGCCAATGAATTTTTGAGGAATTCCCAACTGAAAAGCCAGGGGATTGGAACCTCCAAACAAAAATGACCACAGTTGCATAAATCTTAACAAGAAACAACAGCTCTCCCACAAAAACCAACAACTTCACAATAAAGGACTTAAACAATAGTAAAAAGAAAGAAGTATCAATTGGTGACTTCAAAAATACAAGCACAAGAATGATCCATAAATTCAAAGCAGAGATGTATTAACAACTGAATGTGTTCAAAAAGGACAAAATAAACAACTAAACACAATTAACAATTGTTCATACTAAAAAATGAACAAAACAAAATTCAACAAAGAGCTGAATAAAATAAAGAACATAATGAAAGAGGAATTCAATAAAAATAGAAAATCCTGAAAAAGTCAAAATGAAATCTTGAAAATGAAAAGCTCAACAGCTCAAAGAAAAAACTCAAACAAAAGCCTGGCTAACAGAGTGGACAGGTTGAAAATGGAGTATCAGGGATTAAAGATAAAGTACAGGAATTAGATTAATCAGTCAAAGGCACTGGCAAAAATACTAAAAGAACATGAATGGAACATGCAAGACATCTGGAACAGCATCAAAAGATCAAACCTGTGAATCATGTGTATAGAAAGAGAAGCAATACTAAGTAAAGGCACGGATAACTTATTCAATAACACAATAATAGAAACTTCCCCAGTCTTG
This sequence comes from Castor canadensis, assembly GCF_047511655.1. Lineage (NCBI taxonomy): Eukaryota > Metazoa > Chordata > Mammalia > Rodentia > Castoridae > Castor > Castor canadensis. Next base: position 77,942,312 of record NC_133397.1, on the reverse strand, counting down.
AGAAAGGGAGGGACATTCAGGTACAGAAGTCTTTCAGATCATCAAACTGACAGAATCAGAAAGAAAAAACCCACAGACATATTATAATTAAAACATTAAGCTGGGCACAACTGGCTATAATACTATAATCCTATAGTAATAGTTTAGGATTATAGGCCTATAATCCTAGCAGCTTGGGATATAGAGATCAGGAGGGTTTCAGTTCAAATCCACCTTGGGCAAATAGCTCATGAAACCCTATCTCAGAAATACCCAACAAAAACAAGGCTGCCAGAATGGCTCAAGTGGTAGAGCACCTAACTAGGAAGCATAAGGCACTGAGTTCAATCCCCTGTACTGCCAAGTAAATAAATAAAACATTAAATTTACAAAGAGAGCCTTACAAGGGGTGAATACAAGTATTATGTATTTGATACATTGTAAGAACCTTTGCAAATACTCCAATGTACCCCTATCCAGCACAATAATAATAAGTCAAAAATACAGAACAAAGAAAAAGATTGACAGCTGCAAAAGAAGTGATAAGACACAGATAAAGACTAACCCATCATAATAGTACTATATTTGTCAACAAAAACTCTAAATGCAAAGAGGACATGGAAAGATATATTTCAAACCCTGAAAGAAAACAACTGTCAGTCTAGCCTACTCTATCCAGCAAAACTCTCCGTCATAATTGAAGGTTTCTACAATAAACAAAAACTAAAGGAATTCATGACCATCAAACCATCAATGCAGAAAATACCTAAAAGAACCCTATACAAAAATAAAGAAAATAGACACAGCCAGAAAAATGCAAGAATAAACATCATTGGCCAAGTAGATTAGAAAACAAGGAAAAGGGGGAAATTAAACATCAGAAAAACAACAAAATGACAGAAAATACTACATACCCTTCAATATTAATAGTAAATATTAATGACCTCAATTACCAATCAAAGACATAGAATGGTGAGTTGGATTAAAAAATAAGTAACAAAATTTGTTGCTTACAAGAAATGCATCTAATGAAAAAGAAATACTGGTGTTGAGTAAAAATGGTCATCCAAGGAAATACACCCAAAAACTGGGCAGGTGTAGTGATACTCATATCTGATAAAGGAGACATCAAGCCTAAATTAGTCAGAGACACAGTGAAGGTCTCTTCATATAAATAAAGGAGCAATCCATCAAGAGGAAAAACAATTCTTAATTTCTATGTGCCAAACATCGGTGCACCCAGCTGCATTGTAAAACAAAAACCATGGGGAAAAAATGGTGGCTAAGTGGGGGGAGGGATTCAGATCTCTAAGCATCATGACTTCAGAAAACTCCTTGACCTGGATCCACACTTGGGTAATGCTGATTGCTCCTAGAAATCTCTCACTGCTGATCTGTCTGGGGTGTGGCTAGGAACGGAACTCTCATACAGCATCAAAAGCTGAGAGCAGAGGTCTGCTGACAAGCCAACTGCCTAGAGGAGCGACTGGAACCCAGCAGAGATTGGAGAGTCATAAAGGCCAAGAAAGGGAAACTAACCTCCCAAAGCAGGGCAGGAGGTGGATTCCAGAGCTGATATCAAGGACAGAGGGCAGCATTCAAAACTGAATTGCCCCACTTTGCTGGGGGGAGGTGCCGACCAAACAGAGCTACAGCTGAAGAACACCCCAGCAGCCTCTTGCTGAAAACAACTCTGACCACCTTGCATGAGCTAGAAATCTTACCTCACCTCACAACTCCAACCTCTTGGACAGAAGGTCCAAATACCACTCACAAGCCAGTCACCTGGTAAGACAACATCAGAACTTCCACTTGAACACCAATACCAAGATTGGACACCTAAGGAATAACTCCAGAACTTTTATTAATAGACTGAACTAAACCAACTTCATGAACCTCATTTTTAAATTGTGTTTCTTTTTTTCTTTTGTCCTTCTTTCATTTCCTTTTTTATTCCTATATTATTAATGCCGTCAACATTATTCACTCATCCCCATTCTCATCTTCTTCACTCTCCCTCCTTCTCCTGTACAGTGATCCACTGTTCTCCCTTATAATTACTCTTTCTGCCCCCCTCATCCAATCTTACCCTGTCTTCCCCTTCCCCTACAATCCTCCCCTAACTTGCCTCCACACTACTACTTCCTCTTACATACTCACCACCTGTTGACTAGTCTACTCTACCAACTGCATACAACTCCAGACCCCTTCAATCCCAGACACAAATACCCTCCACTACAACAACACTACAACATGCACAAGAGCCACAAAACCCAGTAATCCCTAAAACTCTCAACCTACACACCCACACTTTTTCCCACACACCCTTTTTTTTTTTTAGTGCCACCTTTACCAATTCCCCATAATCTTTAACTGGCCTAATAACCATTATCACTACCAATTCCAACTGTTTATAGATAATGTCATCAAGGGATTTTCTATAGAATATGCTAACAACTGGTCTGGCATTCAACCTGTGAACTTGTTAATACTAAATTACACCTTAGACCAGGGTCAGATAAATCACATCAACCTAGCAAACAATGAAGGCAGCCACAACAAGAAAAGTAAATCAGGGAAAGAAATCAGGCAATCAAACCCACCAACTAGCCTACCAAAAATATAGTTGCACAGCACAAAGTAGAGCAATGGGAAGAAGAAGAAGGTATGGAGACCACTCTCCTCAAAAAAAAAAAAACTCAATACAGAATTCAGTGGAAAGTGTAGAAAATGGATACCCAGTCCTTGACTTCAACAAAACAATAATAAATGTAACTACAGAACTCAGCAATACCCACAAAACAAACCTCAAAAAGAAATCTCTGAGAAATTCATGGAGAAGATATCAGACATGGTCAACCAGAATGTACAAGATGCACACAACAAATTTCAAAATACCAAAACCAAAGGGCATGAGATGATACAGAGACAAATAAAGGAACCTAGAGAGCACTTCAACAAACAACAAAGTGAAATAAAGGACACTATGAAAAAAGAACTGCATGAATTAAAGAGGACACACAAATTATTAAAAGAGTTGATCACACTTTGGAAAAACCTCAAAAGAAAGAATCAAACAGAAATTAAAAGTCCCTATAGTCAAACTATAAAACTCAGTGGAAGGCCATTCCAGCAAACTAGAAAAAGTGAAAGAATCACAGAGCTCCAAGATAAGATAGAAATTAAAGAAAAAAAACAGAATAATTCTTAGTCAAACAACTAAAGAGCTGTGAAAGGAATATGCAAGAACTCAGCAAACACATCAAAAGACCAAGCTTGATAATGATGGCCATTGAAGGAGAAAAGGTGCAAACCAAAGGGATGTCTAACCTATTCCATTAAATAATAACAGAAAATTTCCCAAATCTCGAGAAAGTTTTGCCCATTCAGGTACAGGAAGTCTCCAGGACACCAAACAGGATTGACCAAAACAACAAGCATAGAGAACAGAGAAAGAGTATGGAAGGCTGTAAGAGAGAAAAAATAAATAACATATGAAGGTATTTCAGGCACTGAAAGAAAATAACTTCAACCCTAGGATACTCTACCCAGCAAAACTATCATTCAAAATTGATGGAGCAATAAGTCTTCCATAATAAAGAGAAACCAAAACAGTATATGACCACCAAGCCACCACTACAGAAGATTCTACAAGGAATTCTGCACACAGAAGATGAAAGCAAACAAAACCATGAGAGGACAGGAAGCATCAAACCACAGGAGAAGAAAAGACAAGGAATTAGAGAGTAGTATGGATTTGACTGCACAGAATCAAACCCTTAAACAACAAAAACAATAAAATGAAAGAAATCACCAGATATGTATCAATACTAACACTGAATGTTAACAGACTCAACTTCCCCATCAAAAGACATCATTTGACAAACTGGATTAAAAAGGAAGATCCAACAATCTGTTGTTTACAAGAAAACCCTCTCATTAACAGAAATAAACACTGGCATAGGGTGAAAGATGGAAGAAGATTTACCAAGCCAATGGTCCTCGAAAACAAACTGGAGTAGCAAAGTAGAATTCAAATGTACATTGGTCAAACAAAAGGACACTTCATACTAATACATCAAAAGGAAATAACAATTAACAACCTATATGCTCCCAATGTCAGGGCACACAATTTCATCAAAAATACACTAAAGGACTAAAAAGTACATATAGATGCCAACACAATGGTAGTGGGAGACTATAGTACCCTACCTATCACCAATAGATAGGTCATCCAAACAAAAAATAAACAAAGAAATCCTACAACTAAATGACACCATGAATCAAATGGACTTAACTGATGTCTACAGAATATTTCATCCAACTTCTGCACAATATGTATTCTTCTCAGCAGTCCATGTTTCTCAAAAATTGATCACATCTTAGGGCACAAAGCAAGCTTCAGCAAATATAAGAATATAGAAATATTCCCATGCATTCTATCTGATCACAATGCATTAAAACTAAAACTCAAGAACAACAACAAAAAAAACCAGCAGTAGAAAACATGCAAACAACTGGGAGATGAACAACACATTGCTCAATGATCAATGGGTCATCAATGAACTAAAAGAGGAAATTAAAAGGTTCCTGGAAGTCAATGAAAATGAAAACACGACCTACCAGAACCTATGGGACACAGCAAAGGCAGTCCTAAGAGAAAAGTTTATAACCATGAGTGTATATATTAAAAGAACAGAAATGTCAAATAAATGACCTAATGCTACATCTCAAACTCTTAGAGAAGCAAGATCAAACAAAAAGCAAAACAATCAAGATTAATAAAAAAGATACTGAAAAAAGAAAAAACATACAAATAATCAACAAAATAAAAAGCTGGTTCATTTAAAAAATGCATATGATTGACAAGCCCCTGGCAAATCTGACTAAAATGAGGGAAAAGACCCAAATCAGCAAAATCAGAAATGAAAAAGGGGAGATGACAACAAACACCACAGAAATCTACAGAATTATGAGAGATTACTTTGAGGACCTACATTCCAACAACTTGGAAAATCTTGAATAAATGGACAAATTTCTAGGTACTTATGACCATCCAAAACTGAGCCAAGAGAATATTAACCACCTAAGCAGATTTATAACATGTAATAAAATTAAAGCAGCAGTAAAGAGTCTTCCAAAAAAAGAAAAGCCAGGGCCTGACAGATTCTCAGATGAATTCTACCGGACCTTCAAGGAAGAACTAATACCAGCACTCCTTAAACATTGCCATGAAATAGAAAGGGAAGGAACAATGTCCAACTCATTCTTTATAGTCAGTATTACTCTTCCCAAATCCAGAAAAAAACTCATTCAAAAAGGAGAACTACAGGCCAATCTCCTTAATGAACACTGATGCAAAAATCTTCAACAAAATAATAGCAAACTGAATCCAAAAACATAGCACAAAGATCTTTCACCACAATCAAGTCAGCTTCATTCCAGGGATACAGGGGTGGTTCAGCATATGCAAGTCAATAAATGCAATACAGCACATTAATAGAAGCAAAGACAAAAACCACTGGATCATCTCAATAGATGGAGGAAAAGCCTTTGATAAGATTCAACATCACTTCAGGATAAAAACTCTAAGAAAACTAGGAATAGAAGGAATATACATAAATATTATAAAATCTATTTATGACAAACCTTTAGCCAACATCATACTTAATGGAGAAAACTGAAACAATTCCCCTTAAACTCAGGAATGAGACAAGGGTGCCCACTCTCCCCATTCTAATTCAACATAGTCGTGGAACCCTTGTCCAGAACAATAAGGCAAGAAGAAGAAAGAAAAGGAACACAAATAGATAAAGAAAGTGTCAAAATATCCCTATTTGCAGATGACATGATCCTATACCTCAAAGACCCAAAAAACTCTACCCAAAAACTTCTAGATACCATGAACAGCTTCAGTAATACAACAGGATACAAAATCAACTTACAAAAATCAATAGCCTTTCTATAAACCAACAATGAACAAATTGAGAAAGAACACAGGAACAATTCAATTGACAAGAGCTTTAAAAAAATTAAATACCTAGGAGTAAACTTAATGAAGGACATAAATGACCTCTTTAAGGAGAATTACAAACCACTGAGGAAAGAGATCAAAGAAGACTACAGAAGATGGAACGATCTCACATGCTCATGGATTGGTAGAATCAACATACTACAAATGACCATACCACCAAAAGCAATCTACATGTTCAACACAATATCCATCAAAATTCCAATGACATTCATCACAGTGATTCAAAAATCTACCATAAAGTTCATTTGGAAACACAAAACACTGCAAATATCCAAGGCCAACACTGAGCAAAAAGAGCAATACTGGAGATATCACAATACCTGACTTCAAACTATACTACAGAGCCATAGCAATAAAAACAGAATGGTACTGGCACAAAACAGATATAAACACAGGAACAGAATAGATGACCCAGATATGAATCCACACAGCTATGCCCCACTTACTTTTGACAAATTCACCAAAAACATACAATGGAGTAAAGAAAGCCTTTTCAACAAATGGTGTTGAAAAAATGGCTAATTTCAAAAAACTGAAATTAGATCCTTGCCTGTCACCCTGTGTTAGAATCAACTCAAAGTGAATTAAGGACCTTAATGGCAGACCCAAAATCTTGCAGTTAGTAAAGGAAAGAGCAGGGAATACTATGGAAGCAATAGGTATAGGCAAGGACTTCCTCAGGAGATCTCCATCAGCCCAGCAACCAAGAGAAAGGATGGACAAATGGGATTACAAGAAATTAAAATTCTTCTGCACAACAAAAGAAATGGTCTCTAAATTGAAGAGACCACCCACAGAGTGGAAGAAAATATTTTCTAGCTATACATCAGACAAAGGAGTGATAACCAGAATAATACAGGGAGCTCAAAAAAACTAAACTCCCCCAAAATCAAAGAACCATTAAGGAACTGGGAAACTGAACTAAACAGAAGTTTTTCTAAGCAAAAAAATTCAAATGAGCAAATAAAACATAAAATAATGCTCATCATCCTGGCCATAAACGAAATGCAAATCAAAATCACACTAAGATTCCACCTCACCTCTGGGAGAATGGCTAGCATCAAGAACACCACAAACAAATGCTGGTGAGAATGTGGGGAAAAAGGAACCCTCATACACTGATGGTGGGAATGTAAGCTAGTACAACCACTATGGAAAGCATTATGGAGGCTACTTAAAAAACTAAAAATAGATCTGACATATCATCCAGCAATACCACTCCTAGGGATACACCCAAAGGAATAAGACTCAAGTTATTACAGAATCACCTGCACACCCATGTTTATTGCAGCACTGTTTACAATAACCAAGTTTTGGAAACAGCAAAGATGCCCCACAACTGACAAATGGATCAAGAAAATGTGGTATTTATACACAATGGAATTTTGCCCAGTCGCAAAGAAGAATGAAAATTTGTCATTAGCAAGTAAATAGATGGAACTAGAGAACATCATCTTAAGCAAAGTTAGCCAAGCACAGAAGGCCAAATATTGCATGCTCTCCCTCATGTGCAGATTTTAGTCCCAAAACATATGCAGTAATATTATTGAACATGTGTCATACACTCACGGGAGAACACAAATGGGAGAAATAGGGAAAGGAAAGGAAACCTAAAGCTTGAATGTGGCTGACATGCTCCCTGTTGAAGAGAGAATAAAGTAATTTTAAATTAGCAGAGGCCACTATGGGAAGGGGACCAAGAAGTAGTGAAGAAGTCTGGAACCCATGTGGTTGCAAACACAATTGGATGGAAGCAATGTTAAAAACCTCTCTGTATAGCTATCTTTTTCCCAAACTACCAAAAATGATATGTCTTTCTTATTATCTCTTATGTTTTCTCTTCAACAAAATCAGAGAAGAGAGCAGAACAGGTTCTGCTGGAAGTGTGTTTTGGGCAGGAGGTGGGAGGAATGGGAAGTGGCACAAACAATGTATACACATGTAAGTAAATGTAAAAGACATTACTAAACTCAAAACCAAAGATATCCTCCAGCACAACAACAGTGGAAGACCTCGCTATTCCTTTCTTAGAAATAAATAAATCATCCAGACAAAAGATCAACAAAGAAACCTCAGAATGAATTGACATGATAGGACAAATGGACTTAACAGGCATCTACAGAGTGTTCCATCCAGCAGCTGCACAGTACACATTTCTTTCAGCAGCCCATGGAACTTTCTTCAAAATGGATCATATTTTAGACCACAAAGCAAGTTATATTAAATGTAAGAAAGTTGAACTAGCTCCCTGTACTCTACCTGACCACAATGGAATAAAACTAGAACACAACAGAAAAAGAAATTATAGTGATATTCAAACCCATAAGGACTTTACAGTAGATTCTTGAATAACCAGTGGGTCATTGAAGAAATAAGAGAATTCAAAAAATTCCTGCAACATAATGAAAATGAAAACATAATTTACTAGAGCTTTTGGGATACACCCAAGGCAGTGCTGAGAGGAACGTTTACAGCATTTAGTACCTATATATTTTTTAAAAAAAAATAGATCACAAATAAATAACCTAATGAAGCACCATTATGCTCATGAAGAAGCCAAACCCAAAGCTATCAGATGAAAAGAAATAATAAAAATTGGGACAAAAATTAATAAATTGGAGACCAAAAAACTATACAAAGAATCAATGAAACCAAAAGTCCATTATTTGAAATGATAAATAAGATTGTTTAAACCTTGATCAGTCTCACCAAAGGAGGAGAGAAAAGACCCAAATTAATAAAATTAGAGGTGAAAAATGAAATACCAACAAAAATCCAGAGGATTGTGAGGGGATACTTGGAAAACTTATTTTCTAATAAAATGAAAATTTCAGATGAACTGGGTAAATTTCTAGATATACTTGATGCACCAAAATTGAACCAAGAGGACATGGGGGTAAAAAAGATAGGATCTATAACAAATGATGTTGGGACAACTGGATATATACATGTAGACGACTGAAGCTAGATCTCCATCTATCACATCATACAAAAATCTATTCAAAATACATCAAAGACCCTAGTCTAAGATCTGAAACTTTCACACTACTACAGGAAAAGTTAGGGAAGACACCAGAAGATAGAAGCATAATAACAATTTTCTGCATATGACTCCATTTGCTCAGGAAATACAAGCAAGAATTGATAAACAAGTTTGCAACAAACCTGCACAGCAAAGTAAATAATTGCCGGTATCAAGAGACAACAGAAAAATGAGGGAAAATCTTTGCCAGGTCTCACTGGATACAAAAATAATGTTCAGAATATGTTTTTATAAAAGCTCCAAAAGTGGATCCACGATGGCAACGGAGACAGAGCTGCAGACCTCATGAGCTCTTGACCCAGAGACCCTGCCGGGAAGCTGGAGACACGCCTGGCTGAGGTAAAGTACAAAGGAGACCAAAAACATGGCACTTTAAACACTTAGATCATGGAATTCTTCTCCACACCACAATCTAATAAAAGAACAGCCGGCCTGCCAAATCCCCGCCCTGTAGATCTGCAGGGCTGCTGCTCCGTTCTGCTGGGTTCTCTGCCCCTCAGGCTGTGCCAGGCCACAGCCCCAGACTGGAGCCACTCATGGCAGGATCCCTGCCTCTTGGGCCTCACTGGTTCCACGCACCACCTGGATAGCCGACCCTGAGCCGGGCTGCCTTCCAGCCACCAGACCCACACCACGCGGGGATACCCGTCCCTCAGTTATGCTGATGGATCCATGACCACGGGGATCCCCATGACCTGTCGCGCCAGACCCCAGCCAGGAGCCAGTCCCACAGCTACCAGGGAAACCCACACCCTGAGCCCACTGCCCTTCAGGCTCTGCTGAGCTCCAGCAACCACATGGGGTGACTGGACCCCTGTCCCTTGGATTCCCGCCCATCAAGCCCTGCAGGGCTCCAGCTCCATGTGGAACAACTGGAGTCCCACCCCGCTGAGACAGGCACCAGCTTGGCGTGAGACATCTGCATCCACCAGCCTGCCAGGACCTGGCCCCTGCTCTACAGGCTTCCCAGATAACCACTCTACCAGGCTCCCGCTCAAGCCGCCACTAGAGAGCTCCAAGCACGCCTAAGACACACACAGACTGGACTGGACAATAAAGAAGTAAAAACAACTAAGCCTGCAATCCTACTGTTCCAGAACTGGGATTTTTTTCTTTCTCTCCCTTCTTTAAGGGTTTGGCAGCCTAGTTTGCTGTTTGATAACCCACCATATCTCCCATTTTTTTTCTTTTTCCTCTCTTCTCTCTTCCTTTTATCTTTTCATCACTTTCTCTTTTTTATCCTTCTCTCTTGGTTTTGTTAGTATTAATATTGTAACACAGGTAATACCAAATTACACATAGTCCAGGGGCAGAAACAGTACCTAGTGGAAATATGGGAAGAAGAAAAAGATAGAAACCATTCTCCCTTCCCCCTCAAAATAAAGTAGTACAGGATTTAGAGTGAAATGAAAAAAAGCAGATATCCAACAAAGACTCCAACAAAACAAAGATACACTATACCAAGGAACCCAACAAAGACCACAAGAACACCCTTAAAGAAGAAATTCTACAAGTAATTAATGAGAATTTCATAGAGATGCTACTAGACATGGTCAACCAAAACGTACAAGAGCCACTCAAGAAATTCCAAGACAACAAAACTAAAAAATATGAGAAAACACAGAAACAAATAAGTGAAATCATAGCAGCCCTAAACAAACACCAAACTGAAATAAAGATCACCATAAGCACAGAGATAAATGAATTAAGGGCAAAAATTGACAATATTAAAGAAAAGGTAACCCATGATATGGAAAAACTCAGAAAAAGAATGAAACAGAAATACAAAACAAAATGGAAGGCCAACCAGCGGAATAGAAGAAACAGAAGACAGAACCTCAGAACTTGAAGATGAAATGGTAATTAAAGGAAAAGATGAAGAACTCTTAGTTAAACAACTCAAGACATGTGAAAAGAAAATGCAAGAACTCACTGACTCCATCAAAAGACCAAACCTGAGGATCATGGGCATTGAAGAAGGAGAAGAGGTGCAAGCAAAAGGAATGCATAATATATTCAACAAAATAATAACAGAAAAATTTCAAAATCTACAGAAAACTATGCCCATTCAGGTACAGGAAGGACACCAAACAGACCTGACCAAAATAGAACTACCCCATGATATACTATCATTAAAAGAACAAGTATGGAGACTAGAGAAAGAATATTGAAAGTTGTAAGACAGAACAAACAAATAACATACGAAGGTAAACCTATCAAAATCACAGAAGACTTCTCAACAGAAACATTAAAAGTAAGAAGAGCATGGAGTGAGATCTTCCAAACACTGAATGAAAATCACTTCAATCCTAGGATATTTTACCCAGCAAAACTATCATTCAAAATAGATGGAACAATAAAAGTCTTCCATGATAAGCAGAAATTAAAACAATATATCACCACCAAGCCACACTACAAAAGATTCTCTAAGGAATTCTGCAACAGATAATGAAAACAAACAAAACCATGAAAGGGCCAGCAATACCAAACCACAGGAGAAGAAAAGACAAGGAATCGGAGAATAAAATTAATTCAGCTACACACAATCAAACCCTTAAACAACAAAAACAACTAAATTACAGGAATCACCAAATAACTATCAATATTAACACTGAATGTTAAATGACTTAACTCCCCCATCAAAAGACACCATCTGGCAAACTGCATTAAAAAGGAAGATAAAACAATCTGTTGTTTACAGGAGACCCGTCTCATTGACAGAAACAAGTACTCACTTAGGGTGAAAGGCTGGAAAAATTTACCAATCCAATGGCCCCTGAAAACAGGCAGGAGTAGTTATACTTATCTCAGACAAAGTAGATTTCAACGTTACATTGATCAATGAGATAAAGAAGGACACTCCATACTAATAAAAGGGGAAACACACGAAGAGGAAATAATAATTATCAACCTATATGCACTCAACATCAGTACACCGAATTTCATCAAACATTCTCTGAAGGACCTAAAAGCATATATAGACTCCAACACAGTGGAAGTGGGAGACTTTAATAACCCCTCTCACCAATAGATAGGTCATCCAAACAAAAAATCAATAAAGAAATTTTAGAAGAAAATCACACCATAGAGCAAATGGACCTAGCTGATGTCTACAGAATATTTCATTCAACTTCTCCACAACACACATTCTTCTCAGCAGCCCATGGAACTTTCTCCAAAACTGATCATATCTTAGGGCACAAAGCAAGCCTCAGCCAATATTAGAAAATAGAAATAATCCAATGCTTTCTATCTGATCACAATGCATTAAAACTAGAGCTAAAAAGAACAACAACAGTAGAAAACATGCAAACAATTAGAAGCTGCACAACATTTTGCACAATAATCTGGGGATCATCAATGAAATGAAAGAGGAAATTAATGAAAATGAAAACACGACCTACCAGAACCTACGGGACACAGGAAAGCCAATCCTAAGAGGAAAGTTTATAACCATGAGATCATATACTAAAAGAACAGAAAGACCTCAAATCAATGACTTAATGCTACATCTCAAATACCTAGAAAAACAAGAACAAGTGAAACCTAAAACAAGCAGAAAGAGAGAAATAATAAAATTAATGGCTTAAGTTAATGAAATAGAAACAAAACCATACAACCATACAAAGAATCAATGAAACAAACAGCTGGTTCTTTGAAAAATAAACAAGATTGGCAGACCCCTGGCAAATGACTAAATGAGGAGAGAAAAAACCCAAATCAGTAAAATCAGAAGTGCAAAAGGAGAGATAAAAACAAACACCACTGAAATGCGTGAAATCATCAGAGAATAATTTGAGAGTTTATACTCTAATAAATTAGAAAATCTTGAAGAAATGGACTGATTTCTGGAAACTTACAACCAACCAAAACTGAACCAAGAGGATATTAATCACCTGAAAAGATCTATAACGCAAAAAGAAATTGAAGCAGCTAACAAGAGCCTCCCAAAAAAGAAAAGTCCAAGACATGATGGATTCACTGCTGAATTCTATCAGAGGTTTACAGAAGAACTAATACCAACTCTCCTTAAACTGTTCCATGAAATAGAAAGGGGAGAAACACTGCCTAACTCATTTTATGAAACCAATATTACTCTCATCCCAAAACCGGACAACGACAACTCCAAAAAGGAGAATTATAGGCCAATTTCCTTAATGAATATCAACAAAAAATCCTGAATAAAATAGTGGCAAACCAAACCCAACAACACATCAGAAAGATCATCCACCATGACAAAGTCGGCTTCATCCCAGGGATGCAAGCGTGGTTCAACGTATGTAAATCTATAAATGTAACACAGCACATTAATAGAAGCAAAGACAAAAACCACTTGATCATCTCACTAGATGCAGAAAAAGCGTTCCACAAGATTCAACAACACTTCATGATTAAAGCACTAAGAAAACTAGTAACAGAAGGAATGTACCTTAATATTGTAAAGGCTATATATGACAAACCTGCAGCCAACATCATACTTAGTGGTGAAAAAATGAAACCATTTCCTCTAAAATCAGGAATGAGACATGGGTGCCCACTATCCCCATTCTTATTTACACATAGTACTGGAATTTCTAGCCAGAGCAATTAGGCAAGAAGAAGGAAGAAAAGAAGTACAAATAGGTAAAGAAACTCAAAATATCCTTATTTGCAGATGGTATGGTCCTATACCTTAAAGACCCAAAACTATACTCAAAAGCTCTCAGACACCATAAACAGCTACAGCAAGGTGGCAGGATACAAAATCAACTTATAAAAATCATGAGCTTTTCTATACACCAACAACAAACAAACTGAGAAGGAATATATGGAAAAAATTCCATTTACAATAGCCTCAAAAAAAAAATCAAACACCTCGGAGTAAATTTAATGAAAGATGTGAGTGACCTCTACAAGAAGAATTACAAACTCCTGAAGAAAGAGATGGAGGAAGACTACAGAAGATGGTAGAAAAATGGCAATACCACCAAAAGCAATCTACATGTCTAATGCAATTCCCATCAAAATCCCAATGACTTTCATCACAGAGATTGAAAAATCTACCTTAAAGTTCATATGGAAACACAACAGACCACGAATAGCCAAGGCAATACTCAGCAAAAAGAGCAATGCTAGAGGTATCACAATACCTGACTTCAAACTATAGTACAAAGCAATAGTAATAATAAAGCAACTGAGGCCAATAGGAAAAGGGGACCAGGAACTAGAGAAAAGGTTAGATCAAAAAGAATTAACCTAGAAGGTAACACCCACACACAGGAAATCAATGTGAGTCAATGCCCTGTATAGCTATCCTTATCTCAACTAGCAAAACCCCTTGTTCCTTCCTATTATTGCTTATACTCTCTCTACAACAAAATTAGAGATAAGGGCAAAATAGTTTTTGCTGGGTATTGAGGGGGGGAGCAGGAGGGGGCGGAGTGGGTGGTAAGGGAGGGGGTGGGGGCAGGGGGGAGAAATAAACCAAGCCTTGTATGCACATATGAATAATAAAAGAAAAATGAAAAAAAAAAAAAAACAGCATTGTACTTGCAAAACCAAAACAAAACAAAACAAAAAACAGACACGAAGACCAGTAGAACCGAATAGAGGACCCGGATATGAATCCACAAAACTATACCCATCTCATTATTGAAAAAGGTGCCAAAAACATACAATGGAGGAAAGAGCCACCTTAACAAATGTTGCTGGTAAAAGTGGTTACCTTTTGCAAGAAACTCAAACTAGATCCATGTCTATCACCCTGTACTAGTAGCAACTCAGAATGGATCAAGGACCTAAATATCAGACCTGAAACTCTGAAGTTACTACCAGAAGGAGCAGGAAACACTCTGGAATTAATAGGTATAGGCAAGGACTTCCTCAATAAAACCCCAACAGACCAGCAACTAAAAGAAAGGATGAATAAATGGAACTTCAAAAAGTTTAAAAGGTTCTGCACAACAAAAGTAATGGTCTCTAAACTGAAGAGACCACCCACAGAATGGGAGAAAATGTTTGCCAGCTATACATCTGACAA
The DNA here is from genome assembly GCF_047511655.1 of Castor canadensis. NCBI lineage: Eukaryota > Metazoa > Chordata > Mammalia > Rodentia > Castoridae > Castor > Castor canadensis. Next base: position 77,927,237 of record NC_133397.1, on the reverse strand, counting down.
GGGACTAATAATCAGAATATACAGAGAACTTAAGAAACTAAAATCAATGAACCAATTAAGAAATGGGCAACTGAACTAAACAGAACTTTCTCAAAAGAAGAAATTCAAATGGTCAAAAAACACATGAAAAAAATGCTCACCATCTCTAGCCATAAAGGAAATGCAAATCAAAACCTTATTAAGATTCCACTTCACCCCTGTTAGAATACCCATATCAAAAACACCACCAACAACATGTGTTGGCAAGGACTTGGGGAAAAAGGAACACTAGTCCACTGCTGGTGGGAATGCAACCTGGTGCAAACACTCTGGAAAAAAATTTGGAGGCTTCTTAAAAATCTAAACATAGAACTGCCATATGATCCAGCAACCCTACTCCTGGAGATATACTCAAACAAATGCAACACAAGTTACTCCAGAGGCACCAGCACACCCATGTTTATTGCAGCGCTATTCACAATAGCCAAGTTATGGAAACAACCAAGATGCCCCACTACTGATGAATGGATCAAGAAAGTGTGGTACTTGTACACAATGGAATTTTACTCAGCCTCATAGAAGAAAGAAATCTTATCATTTGCAAATAAATGGATGGAACTGGAGAACATCATTATGAGTGAGCTTAGCCAGTCTCAGAAGACCAAAAATCATGTGTTCTCCCTCTTATGTGGACTTTCTATCTAGGGCAAATGCAGCAATGTGGTTGGACTTGGATCACATGACAAGGGGAGAGCCCATAAGGGAGGTATGGGGATAGGTAGGAAACCCAAAATATGAAAGCGTTTGATGTCCCCACTCCAGAGGAACTAATACAGAAACCTTGAAGTGACAGAGGTCAACATGAGAAGGGGATCAGGAATCAGTGTAAAATCAGTTACAGATGAATCAACATGGGTCGTAACACATGGGTACACGATAGCAATGTTAGGAATCTCTCTGTATAGCTATCCTTAACACAACTAACAAAAATCCTTTGTCATCCTTATTATGCTTGTGTCTTTTCTTCAACAAAATTAGTAATAAGGGCAGAACATTAGTAATAAGGGCAGAACAGGACCTGCCTGGAACTGAGCAGGGGAGAGAGGGACAGGGTGGAGAAATGACCCAAACAATGTATCACATGTGAATAAATGAATAAAAAAAAGAAATATATTTCTTCTCCAAATACAATAGTATTCCCGAGATAGATTTCTAAAGGTCATTCTCTCACCATTGCTGACACTTTAATTAAAGCTTGCCTTCCAGCACACCCTTCCATGACTATCTATGGTAAATGAGTTTTGAAAATGTTCCTCATTGTTTATCCCTCTTTGTATCTTTGCTGATCATAGCACTTTAAAAATTATGTGTTTTATATTTACTGATCCATTTGTGGGAGCGAGATTTTAATTGTATGTTTTTCATAGAATATATAAAGGAGTTCTGCATGTTTTGATATATTTTGACATGGCATAGATATTATTTTCAAATAATAAACATATCCACCATCTCAAATAGTTACCATTTTATGTGTTGTTGCAACACCACTACAAATCTGTTCTTTTAGTAAAAATATCAAATCAAGTAAATTTTATTAACATCAACAATATGTTATATTCCTCATTTTGTACACTAAATCTTTAGATTCATTTATCCCATATATCTGTAAATTCATGTACCTACACATACATGTCCCCATTACCCATTCTCCTTATTCCCCCACCTGAGATTTTAAGACCAAATAATATTCTATTATATATGTAAATATGTATATGAATATATAGAGAAAGAGATCACACTTTCTTTATTCATTCATGTATCTATGGACACTTTGATTATTTCTATATCTTACCTATGACTGTCAAAGTGCTATTGTCTTTATGAACTGGTGATTTCATTTCGTTTGCTATATACCCAGAAAGGGAATTGTTGGGTCATCTGAAAGTTCTATTTTCATTTCCATAAGAAGGTCCATAATGTTTACCGTGATGGCCACACCAACCTACCCTCCCAACAAAAGTGTTTAAAACCTCCTTTGTTCTCCACTCCCTCACCAACACTTGTTACCTATTACCTTTTTTATGGAATCTGCCATGAAAAAGGTCAGGTGGTATCTCATCGTGGTTTTGATTTTCATTTATTTATTGTTGCTTTTAGTGTGATATTCAAAACATCATTGACAAGACTAATGTCAAGGCAATTCCCCCTATGTTTTCTAGAGAATTTATGTTTCCTGATCTCACACTTAAGAATTTTCTCCTTATTCTGTATGGTATAACACAAAGATCCAATATCAATTTTTGATGTGGAAGTTCAGAGCACGATTTGTTGAAGACATTAACCCTTTCTCCATTACATCTTCCTCGTGTCCTTTTCAAACATTAGTTGACCATGACTGTGTCAGTTTATTTCTAGATTCTCTATTTTATTCCATTTGTCTATGCACTATTTGTATGTCAGTGTCATGCTGTTTTGATTAGTACACCTTTGTAATGTAATTTAGAATCAGGTAGTGTGATGTTTCAGCTTTGATTCGTTTTTCAATATTGCTTTGACTCTTCAAAGTCTTTTGTGGTTCCAGGTGAATTTTAGAGTTGCCTTTTCTAGCTGTTGAATAAGGGGAAGGAGAGAAAGGGTAAGGAAAAATAAGAGAGGGTGCTAGATTAATTAAAGTACAATATATTCACAGATAAAATACCATCACAAAACCCCCTTGAACAATGAACATACACTTAAACAATGAAGAGTAGAAATGTAAGACAGATCCTACTACAGAGAGGGTACTAGCAGGAAGTGGGGGGCTAATGGAGAGGGTAAAGGAGGGTGAATATGGTTGACGTACCTTTTATCACTGTATGAAGACAGAATATTGAAACCTCTGAAAATCATTTTAACTTGATTGAGGAGAAGAGTAGATGAACCAAACCAAGGTACAGTGTAAGCATATATGGAAATGTCACAGTGAAACCCCCTGTACAACTAACATATGCTTTAAAAATACTTTAAAAAGAATCACTTTTTCTATTTCTGTAGAAATGTCTTTGAATTTTTGAGAGGAATTGTATTGAATATGTATGTTGTTCTGGGTAGCATAAACATTTAGCAATGTTAATTCTTCCAATCCAAAACCTCAGGATATCTTTCCATTTATTTGTGTCTTCTTCAATTTTTTTCACTAGAATTCTGTGGGTGTTAGTATATAGATTTTTCACCTCTTCACTTAAATTGATTCTTAAGTATTTTTATTTTATTTCTTTTATTTAGCAGTACTGGGGATTGAATTAAAGGCCTCATACTTGCTAGGCAAGCAGTTCACCACATTTTTGCTTTTAGGTTATTTTCATACAGTGTCTACTATTTTTACCAACACCTACCTTTGACCACAAAGCTCCTACCTGAGCCTCGTGTATAGCTCAGATCAGTCCTGTGCTGCTACTGTCTGTCTTATTGAGATGTGTGTGGTCTCACTGTTTGCTCAGGCTGTCCTTGAAATTTGATCCATGCTTCCTCCTCCTTTCAAACAGCTATAATTACAATTCATGAGCCACTGCTCCTGGCATTATTTTATTTTTTGATACTATTGTAAATAACATTATTTTCTTCATTTACTCTTCATATAAGTTGTTATTTCTAAAAAGAAATGTGACTGATTTTGTATAGCCTTTATACTACATACTAATAATTCATTTATTAGTACAATAGCATTTACTACTTATTTTCCTGAAATGGAATGAAATTTGATATTTTTAACTTGATATATAGTAAGCATGCAGTAAACATTCTGAATAAACAAATTATGTAGACTTCTTAACATCAATTTTTGTAAAAATTTTTATTAGGATATACTCATTACATAGGGGGGATTCATAGTGCCAATTCTGATTAGACTTATGCTGTACATTGGTTAAATTGCCCCCCATCCTCTCTTCCCCTCAAACCCCTCCTCACCCCACTTAAAGTAATTGCAAGAGGTTTCTTTGCTCTATTTCATATTATATATGAAGTCCATAAACCATATACCCTCATCTTAATCTCCTTTATTCACCCTTGCCTGTCTCACTAGTACCACACACACACAAACACTGTATCCATTTTACAGACCTATCTTTCATTATTAACATTTAAGTTGATGTTCAAAGGGGTTTCTCTGTATATCCCCCTGTGGGTATACTTTATTTTGGTCAGAACAACCCCTTCCATTACGTTCCCTGACAACTTTACCTCCCATCCCCCATTCCAGTTTTCAATAACTTTCAACACACATCCTTATCTCCTCTATCTTCACAGATGTTATGTTTCATGACATTACTTATGCTCTACCATTCTTTTCTTTTCCCTCTTTGCCCAACTTCCATAGAGTAATAACACAATCACTAACATGTTCTACCTATCAGTTTGTATATGCTTGTTTTTGTATGTATTTATGTCTTTTGGATCTATATACCATATATGAGAGAAATCATGCAACCTTTGTCTTTCTGTGTCTGGATTACTTCACTTAACATGATGTCCTTCAATTGCATCCATTTACCTTCAAACCACATGTCATTATTCCTTATGGCTGAGGAAAACTCCACTGTATATATATAATTAAGGTCAATATTTTAAAATATTTCTCACTGGTATGAGAAAGTGCTATATAACAAAGAGTTCAATACTCAAGCTTTGCTGAGATATTTTCTGCAACTAAATTTCATTCTCCCAAGTATTTTTGATGGGAACGAAGAAATAATACTAGATGACTGGAGTTTATCCCATTACACTGACAGGGCCATGTTAACTGCAAGCTACCTAAAGAACTCAAGTGACAGCAGACATATGACCAACAATATCCATCACAAATTAGACTCAAATCAGAGAAAATTGACAACTTAAGGGGAAATCTAATGGGGAATTTTGTCCCATATTTCTACAGTGATTGAGTTAAATAATTCAAGGATTGCCTTTAAAAGAAAGAGAATGACAGATAGAAATGAAGGGAAAAGGGCAGATTAGGAGGGAGTAAAGAGTAGGAAAGCATTTTGTGTGAAACTGACTAGAAAGGCTCACCTGGAAAACAGGGTGTGTGGAAAGAAGAACCAAGATGGGAATAAGAACTTCTGTATCCAAGGTTTGGAATTGTGGACAAAGGTTTCATAATGGAGATGATAGAGTTGGGAGTTGATTAAAGGTTATAAAAACAAGAAAAGAAGAGGAATAGAGTCAAAATGGAATTGTTCTTGATTCAAGGTCTAGTAAAGAGGAATTGTTCTGTCAACATGTGAAAAGTAATAGATCTTTCTCTAAGGGCCAAAGATAATTTTCTTGGCTCAGTCATGCAATATATCCACCAGAAATATTCAAGTTCCAGTAACTCAAAAACTCCTAACAATCTCTTGGACAGCCTTACATTTTTCTTCAATAACCTCCCATGAAAAGGGATCCAGATAAAGGCCAGTTCTGGAATTTTCTCCTGAACCCTGAGAGCCCTCTAAGAACTGCTTCAATAAATGCAACCTCCCAGACAGACAGGACGGATGTGAGATCAGCGTTATGTGAGGAGGAAGTAGCTGGTGCAGAAAGGATCACTGACAAATGTCATATAAAGGAGATTTTTAATTAAGGCTGAAGTACTGTGGGTGGAAAGTTATAATACTGCTGACAGTAGTAATCTCCCACATCTTCACCCTGGAGGCTGCTGATGGTGAGAGTGAAATCTGTCCCAGACCCACTGCCACTGAAGTGGTCAGGGACACCGGATTCCCAAGTGGATGCCCAGTAGATGAGAAGTTTAGGAGGCTGTCCTGGTTTCTGCTGGTACCAGGCCAGGCAGTTCTTCTGGTTGGAGCTGGATAAAAGACTCTGGCTGGACTTATAATTGATGGTGACTCTGCCTCCTACAGATACAGCTGGGGAGGGTAGAGACTGAGTCACCGTGATGTCCCCACAGGCACCTGCAATCAGGAGAGGACAATAAATATACATACATACATATACACACAGACTTTATAATATGAACTTTGAAACATGTCATTTAAAATGCACTTTCTAATGATACAAGCCAATCCATAGTTAGGTTCATATTGGAAATAGTCATTACTTCCTACTACATCTTAAAAACCATTTTGTCTACTCAATAACAGATTTCTTTGAAGGAACTACAGCATTTAAGTTTCTCACCAGAGACCCATAGCAACAAGGTGATGAGGACTCAGGTTTGCAGCACCGTCTTGTTGTCCCTGCCTGCCTAATGCAGTTCTGTTCTTATTGCAAAGGTGTCATTCGTAAAATTGGAGCAGTGGGACTGGGCTGGAGGGGCTATGCAAAGCAATCAGAATATACAAAAACAAATTGTGCAGGCAGTGGACTGTAAAAGTATCTGATGTAAGATACCAAGAATATCAACACAGAAAGCATAATTGTGTGACTAGAAAGACACAGGAGTTAATTTAGAGTTCTAAGATTAACTTAGACTCTCTAAAACCTCAAACTGCTAGTGAACTAATGAAGAGCTCCTATTTTAAATAAAAAATATTTGGAAATGGATTCAGTGTCACAAAATTATGTGTTAGTGTTATCAGAGTAAAAATCCTGGTGAAATAATAAAACATTTTAGAAAGACACCTAAAGAAATAAAGGAGAATTTGGGGAGAGAGGAAGAAGGGAAGAAAAAGAGTAAGACAGAAAGTGTCTGAGGGGAGAGAGAGGTAAACAATATAAAAAACTACTGAAAAACAATTGTAAACCAAAAATTGTGTACAAGAAAAATTATACTTCAAAAGAAAATGCAGAATACTTTTAAGACATATAAAAGCTAAAAGAACACAGGATCTATAGCTTCACAGTGTAAAAAATGCTAATGTAATTCTCCAGGTACAAGGGAAATGACAGCTAATGAAAACCTAAATAACTCTGACAATGGCAAGTACAATAAAAATTTACGATTTTTTAATTTAATTCTATTTAACAGTTAATTGATTAGTATATTATGGCCTTTATAACATGTCAATGTAAAATGTACAAAAACAGCAAAATTTAAGATCTACCTATACAATCATGTTAAAAAGGAATGTTGAAGGGAATATTTCAGATCAGGGGAATCTAGATGAAAACTCAGTCTATATCAGACTATACTCACAGGCAACCACCAAGAATGTCCCCTGTGTTTCCTACATCCATGTATTCTTACCACTAGCATTAACAAAGTCCTATACACATTGAATAGGGCTTACTCATGCAATCAACACAATTCTGAGTGGTTTAAGAGGCTAGGACATTAAAGCCACTGTGGCTTCTGACTACTCTCTTTTGGATAATTTTCTCCAGCTGGATGTCATCTTATTAGAATACTCATGAAGCCCTATGGACAGGTCCACATAGTAAGATAAAGAAGTGCCTGACAACATGAACTTGCAAATGTCTGAGTGGGCCATTGCAAAAAAACCAATGAAGTCTTTTGATGGCTATAACCCTACCTGGTTATCTTGACAGATGTCTAAGAGAAACTTGAGCCAGAACTAACTAGGAATGCCATTCTCAAATTCCTCATAAGCCCTAAGAGTGTAACAGAGTAAAATTTTACCATATTGAACTGGTGGATTTCAGGGCAATATTTTACAAAGAAATCACAGAGATGGACTTGTTAGTACATGTCTATAATCTAAGAAGTCAGGAGCCAAGGCAGGAAGGTCAATAGATCAAGGCCAACTTAGACTGCATAGTGAGACCCAGCCTTTTAAAAAAAACTCAAGGCAAAAGCCCCTGAGTAAAAAACACAGTACCACTAAAAACAAGAAGGAAGGCAGTTCCTAATTCTGAAAATCACCCAGGATCACTACCATCCCAAAATGCAAGGTAGGGAGAGAGAAAGTGAAGAGTTTCATTATGGGGACACTTTGTACCTATTGTATTATTTGGTAAAAGAATATCAAGTATGCATTGCCAACATATTGGATGCGAAGTGTGAGTGAAATAGAATATCAGAGAGCAATTGCTAAATGTGCTTAGGACTAAGAAGCCATAGAATTTGAAACAACGTCTTCTGAGAAGGGAAATGCCCAGGGAAAGCAAACTTGGAAGGCAGGTGGGAATTAGGACTTCAGGAGAAACACACTAGAATTATGAGATGCTGTCAACCTCCACCTGGCAATGCTGCTAAGGTGGATGTTTATGTGAGATTCTGAAGTTCAGAGAAGCAGTCTGAACTGGAAGAACAAATCTGGGACAGGAGGTAAGATGATTAGGCGATGAGTATAAGCAGGTGAAGGCAGACTGATAACTGGTAAGTAGCCCAGTAAGTGGAAGTGAAACAAACGAAGAGAAATAAGTATGGACTCCAAGAAGCAGCAGCTACCAAGGTAAGAAATGACCTAACAAAGGCAGTGTCCTTAAAATGCCTAGTCAGTTTTAAAATATAAAATTTATTTCCCTTTTTTTTTCTGTGGCACTGGGGTTTGAACTCAAGGCCTTATATTTGCTAAACAAAAAAAAAATGTTCTGCGACAGAATTGGTTTTTTGAAGTTGTAGGCTGAGGTCCCATTTCTTTTCTGGCTGTCAACTCACAGGTCCTGGAAGATGCGCTCATTCCCTCAAACAGGCCTCCCTTTGTCTCCAACACCAGCAGCAGAGAATCTCCCTCTACTAATCCTTTTCATGTCCTGAATCTTTCCAAATTTCTTTCTTTTACTATATATCCAGATTTTTAAGGGTTCTGTAATTTGATTGGTTTCACTCAGGAAATTTCCGCTCCTTAAAGTCACTGTATTTCACTACAGCTGAAAAGTCACTACTAAGAAACTGAATTTTTGTTTAACTGAATACCTGGGAGAAGGTATATTGATTCCAGGTAAGCACTGATGGCCTAGCAATACTAGAATTCTGTGTATATAATATCATTATTTTTAGTTTACCAAGTAATAATTTGGTCCTGTATAGTTAATTGGAACTGCTATTGTTCAGAGGTTTTAATTTTGGTTATCATTAAGTGATTTCAGAGGATGAAAGCACTACAGTTCAGCTGGCCCAGGAATTATGATGGCTTCCACACTTTTTCCTTCCATGCGTATCAGGCAAAACATGCACTGAAATGGTCTCAGTAAAAACATGAGCTAATTCTCACTAATTCACCACATGCTCTTATTGCCTGTTCTTAGATGAAAGATCAAGTGTGCTAGCAGATCTCCAATGTCTCCTAGCATCAGGCTTATGCCTGTCTCCAATATGGCTTCCCTCATTGACTTTACATTTTTACAGGGCTCTCCCTTGACCTTTACATGTCCAATATCTCCTTTCAGACATGAACTCCACTGGCTGCATTTGAGCCAGAGAGTGATGAATGTCAGGTAATAGAAAGTTAAACTGTGAAGTCAGCACAGATGAGAATGTATGTACATAGAAACAGAACTCTGTGCTTCAGCAGAACACTTCCAACAACGTGACTGAACACCTAACTCAGAGACCTGTAAGAATGAGAGGACCAAAGAGCAGATGATATCCTGGAGAGTTACTGTGCCTGTGAGGATTTATCTAAAATGTGAAGACAGGAATGTCCTGTGGAGGAACAGACAATTGAGTTAGTGTACCAGAGAGTAGAATTGTTATAACATGCAGAACAGGTTGTGTGCTGTACTTGCCTACAGATGGTGGTTGTTGGGTGGGAAGGTGGAGTCAAATGATGGGAAGAGCAATAGAAATAAGTTTGGTGAACTAAGCAAATGAGCTTGCATACAAATTTTCTGTGACCCTGTACCCTATGTGTAGAATAAAAATAAGGTGACAGATGAAGCATCAGCTTCGTCATTGCTTTCATACTGAGATACTGAAATAAGTCTGCGCCAGTTATTGCACTAGAGCACTGGCTAGTAGGCAAAACATTAAAGATGCTTTGCAAGAGGAAAGGTGATGAACCACCCTCCCTGGAGTGTTTAGTGCATGCCGGTGGCCAGCAGAGGGCAGCAAGTGCCCAACTGTTTTTCAAAGTAACCTTCCAATTCTTTTCAACTTGCCCAGAGACTTGTGATCCTACAAATAAAGGTGTGTGGACCATTTAACTAATTAACCAAAAAGGAAAAATTTGTCTTCAATTTTATATTTTATATAAATATAAAATATTAAAGACATAAAATATAATATTAAGACATAAAAATTTATGTCTTAAATTTTATATTTTAGCATTGGAGGAAGGGCTCAAGTGGTAGAGCACCTGCCTAGCAAACATAAGGCCTTGATTTCAAACCCCAGTGCCAGAAAAAAAAAAGTAAATTAATTTTATATTTTTAAACTGAAAAGGCATTTTGAGTACACTACCTTCGTTCTGAGATATCACTGTTAAGTCATTTCTTACCTCGGTAGCTACTGCTTCAAGGAGTCCATAGTTAGTTCTCTTCATCTATTTGACTTCTGCTTATTGGGCTATCTACCAGTTATCAGTTTGCCTTCACCTGCTTATACTCATCGCCTAGTGATCTTACCTCATGTCCCAGATTTGTTTTTCCAATTCTGACTGCTTCTCTGAACTTCAGAATCTCACATAAACATCCACCTTAGCAGCATTGCCAGGTGGATGTTGACAGCATCTCACAATTCTAGTGTGTTTCTCCTGAAGTCCTAATTCCCACCTGCCTTCCCAGTTTGCTTTCCCTGGGCATTTCCCTTCTCAGAAGACATTGTTTCAAATTCTCTGCTTTCTCAGTCCTAGACACATGAGCAGTTGTTCTCTGATATTCTATTTCACTCACACTTTGCATCCAATATGTTGGCAATGCTTACTTGATATGCCTTTAAAATACAACGAGAACCTGACTGTCTTTTAGTACAGCCATCAGTGTGTCAAGAGCCCTGAACTGGGAGACACAGAAGACCTGGATATGATTGTAGAAGGAAGTTAAAATACAACTTTTATTTTGTATTTATTTGGTAAGCTGTTTTAAAACTCCCAAATAATACAATAGGTACAAAGTGTCCCTATAATGAAACTCTTCACCTTCTCTCTTCCTACCCTACATTGTGGGATGGTGATAAATCCTGGAGGATTTTCAGAATAAAAACAACCTTCCTCTTTTTTTTTTTTTTGGTGGTACTGTGTTTTGAACTTAGGGCCTTTTGCCATGAGTTGTTTTTTAAAGGCTGAGTCTCACTATGCAGTCTATCCATTTCCAAGTATTTTTTGCTTAAAATAGGAGCTCTCCATTAATTGACTAGCAGTTTGAGGTTTTAGAGAGTCTAAGTTAATCTTAGAACTCTAAATTAACTGTGTCTTTTCTGGTCACACAATTATGCTTTCTGTGTTGATGTTCTTGGATCTTACATCAGATACTTTTACAGTCCACTGCCTGCACAATTTGTTTTTGTATATTCTGAATGCTTTGCATAACCCCTCCAGCCCAGTCCAACTGCTCCAATATTATGAATGACACCTTTGCAATAAGAACAGAGCTGCATTAGGCAGGCAGGGACAACAAGATGGTGTTGCAAACCCGAGTCCTCATCACCTTGTTGCTATGGGTCTCTGGTGAGAAACTTAAATGTTGCAGTTCCTTCAGAGTAATCTGTTGTTGAGTTGACAAAATGGTTTTTAAGATGTAGTAGGAAGTAATGACTATTTCCAATATGAACCCAATTATGGATTGGCTTGTACCATTAGAAAAGCATTTTAAATGACATGTTTCAATGTTTGTATTATGAAGTCTGTGTGTATATGTATGTATGTATGTTTATTGTCTTCTCCTGATTGCAGGTGTCTGTGGGGACATCACGGTGACTCAGTCTCCAGCCTCTCTGGCTGCGTCTCTAGGAGAGAGAATCACCATCAATTGTAAGTCCAGCCAGAGTCTTTTATCCAGCTCGAACCAGAAGAACTACCTAGCCTGGTACCAGCAGAAACCAGGACAGCCTCCTAAACTTCTCATCTACTGGGCATCCACTCAGGCATCTGGAGTCCCTGACCGCTTCAGTGGCAGTGGGTCTGGCACAGATTTCACTCTCACCATCAGCAGCCTCCAGGCTGAAGATGTGGCAGATTACTACTGTCAGCAGTATTATAGCTTTCCACCCACAGTGCTTCAGCCTCAATCAAAAACCTCCTCCCTAGGCCATGGGTCAGTGATCCTTTCTGCACCAGCTACTTCCTCCTCACATAACCCTGATCTCACATCCATCCTATCTGTCTGGGAGGTTGCATTTAGTGATGTAGTTCTTGGAGGGTTTACAGGATTTAGGAGAAAATTCCAGAACTGGCCTTTTTTCTGGATCCCTTTTCATGGGAAGTTATTGATGAGAAATGTCAGGCTGTTCAAGAGATTTTTAAGTGTTTTTGAGTATCTGGAACTTGAATATTTCTTGTGGATATATTTTATGACTGAGCCAAGAAAATTAATCTTTACCATTTAAAGAAAGGGCTATTGCTTTTTACATGTTGACAGAACAATTTCTCTTTCCTAGACCTCCTTGAATCAAGAACAGTTCCCTTTTGACTCCTATTCCCCTGGTCTCCTTGTTTTTATAACCTCTAATCACCTCTAAATGTTAATCACCTCCAAACTCTATCATCCCCATTATTAAACCTTTGTCCCTTATTCCAAACCTTGGATACAGAAGTTCTTATTTCCATCTTGGTTCTTCTTTCCACACACCCTGCTTTCCAGGTGATTCTTTCTAGTCAGTTTCACTCAAAATGCTTTCCTACTCTTTCCTCCCTCCTATCCTGTCCTTTTCTCTTCCCTTTGTTTCTATCTGTCATTCTCTTTCTTTCAAAGGCAATCCTTGAATTCTTTAACTCGATCACTACAGATATATGGGACAGAATTCCCCATTAGATTTCCCCTTAACTTGTCAATTTTCTCTGGTTTGAGTCTAATTTGTGATGGATATTGTTGGTCATATGTCTGCTGTCACTTGAGTTCTTTAGGTAGCTTGCAGTTAACATGGCCATGTCAGTGTAATGGGATAAACTCCAGTCATCTAGTATTATTTCTTCGTCCCCATCAAAAATACTTGGGAGAATGAAATTTAGTTGCAGAAAATATACCAGCTAAGCTGAGTATTGGACTCTTTGTTATATAGCACTTTCTCATACCAGTGAGAAATATTTTAAAATATTGACCTTAATTATATATACACAGTGGAGTTTTCCTCAGCCATAAGAAATAATGACATGTGGTTTGAAGGTAAATGGATGCAATTGGAGGACATCATGTTATGTTAAGTAACCCATCTGAGAAAGACAAAGGCTGCATGTTTCCTTTCATATGTGGAATATAGATCCAAAACATATACATGCATACAAAACCAAGCATATATAAACTGATAGGTAGAACATGTTAGTAATTGTGTTATTACTCTATGGAACTTGGGCAAAGAAGGAAAGGAAAAGAGAATGATAGAGCATCAGTAATGTCATGAAACATAACATCTGTTAAGGTAGAGGAGATAAGGATGTGTGTTGAAAGCTACTGAAAATTAGAGTGGGGGATGGGAGGTAAAGTGGTCAGGAAGAGTAATGGAAAGGGTTGTTCCGACCAAAATAAAGTATACCCACAACGGGGATATATAGAGAAACCCCTGTAAATATGAACTTAAATATTAATAATGAAAGATAGGTCTGTAAAATAAGTTCAGTGTTGGGGGAGTACTAGTGAGACGTGGAGGGTGAACGAAGGAGATTAAGATGAGGGTGTTTGGTTGATGGACTTCATATATAATATGAAATAAAACAAAGAAACCTCTTGCAATTACTTTAAGATGGTGGGGAGGGGGCTGATGGAGAGAGGATAGGGGTGATCTAACCAATGTACAACATAAGCTTAATCAGAATTGGCACTATGAATCCCCCCTGTGTAACGAATATATCCTAATAAAAATTTTATAAAAAATTGATGTTAAGAACTCTACATATTTGTTTATTCAGAATGTTTACTCAGTGCTTAATATGTATGAAGTTATAAAGATCAAATTTAATTTTATTTCAGGAAAATAAGTAATAAATGCTATTATACTAGTAAATGAACTTTTAGTATGTAGTATAAAGACTATATAAAATCAGTCACATTTCTTTTCATAAATAACAACTCATATGAAAAGTAAATGAAGAAAATAATTTTCTTACAATAGTATCAACAAATAAAATAATGCCAGGAGCAGTGGCTCATGACTTGTAATTATAGCTATTTGAAAGGAGAAGGTAGTGTGGATCAAATTTCAAGGACAGCCTGAGCAAACAGTGAGACAACATCTCAACAAATTAGTCAGGCAGTAGTGACATACAACTAATCTCAACTATTTATGAGGCACAGGTAGGAGCACTGTGGTCAAAGGTGGGTGTTGGCAAAAACAGTAGACACTATATGAAAATAACCTAAAAGCAAAAATGTGGTGAACTACTTGCCTAGCAAGTGCAAGGCCTTTAGTTCAATCCCCAGTACTGTCAAATAAGACAAACAAAATAAAAATACTTAGGAATAAATTTAAGTGAAGAGGAGAAAAATCTATATACTGACACCTAAAAAATTCTAGTGAAAGAAATTGAAGAAGACACAAATAAATGGAAAGATATCCTGTGGTTTTGGATTGGAAGAATTAACATTGCTAAATGTTTATGCTAAACAAAACAACATACACATTCAATTTCTCTCAAAATTTCAAAGACATTTTCACAGAAATAGAAAAAACAGTTCTTTAAAGTATTTTTAAAGCATACTTTAGTTTTACAGGAGGTTTCATTGTGACATTTTCATATATGCTTACAATGTACCTTGGTTCGGTTCATCCACTATTATCCTCCCTCACCCCTCTCCCAGTACATAAAATGATTTTCAGAGGTTTCAATGTTCAATCTTCATACAGTGATATAAGGTACATTAATCATATTCACCCTCCTTTACCCTCTATTAACCCCTCCCTTCCTGCTAGTACCTTCTCTGTAGTAGGATCTGTCTTACATCCCTGTTCTTCATTGTTTAAGTGTGTGTTCATTGTTCAAAGGGGTTTTGCCATTGTATTTCATCTGTGAATATATTGTACTTTAATTAATCTAATGCCTTCTCCTTCTTTTCCTTACCCTTTCTGTCTGTCCCTTTATTATTCAAAAGCTAGAGAAAGTAATTCTAAAATTCACCTGGAACCACAAAAGACTTTGAAGAGTCAAAGCAATATTGAAAAAACAGAATCAAAGCTGAGGCATCACACTACCTGATTCTAAATTACACCAGAAAGCTGTAGTAATCATGACATCATGACACTTATATACACCTAGTGCATAGACCAATGGGATAAAATAGAGAATCTAGAAATAAACTCACATGTTCATGGTCTACTAATTTTTGAAAAGGGCACTAGGAAGATGTAATGGAGATGAGTTAATGCCTTCAGTAAATCGTGCTGTGAAAAATGAATTTCCACATCAAAAAATGATATTGTACCTTTGTGTTATACCACACAGAGTATGGAGAAAATTCTTAAGTGTGAGATCAGGAAACATAAATTCTAGATGAAAACATAGAGAGAATTGCCTTGATGTTAGTCTTGTCAATGTTGTTTTGAATATTACACTAAAAGCAAAAATAAATAAATGTGATTCAATCAAAGTAAAATATTATGTACCCCAGTGGCAAAAACACAATTAAGAAATAACCCAAAATTTGGGAAAAAATGATTGCAAACCATATATCTCATAAATGGTTAATATCCAACAATAGAGGAACTCACATAACTTAAGAGCAGAAAAACAAATAATCTGAGTAAAAACAAATAGAAAAATGACCTGAATAAACATGTCTTCAGAGAAGGCATATGAGTGACTCTCATATATGTGAAAAGGTGGACAAAATCATAAATCAGCAAGGAAATGAAAATAAAAACCACTATGAGATACCACCTAACATTTTTCATGGTAGACTCCATAAAAAAGTAATAGGTAACAAGTGTTGGTGAGGGAGTAGAAAAAAGGAGGTCTAAGGGAGGGTAGCTCGGTGTGGCCATCATGGTAAACATTATGGACCTTTCTATGGAAATGGAAAACAGAACTTTCAGATGACACAACAATTCCTTTTCTGGGTATATAACCAAAGGAAATGAAATCACCAGTTCATAAAGACAACAGCACTTCAACAGTCATAGATACGATATGGAAATAATCAAAGTGTCCATAGATAGATGAATGAATAAAGAAGATGTGATCTTTTTCTCTATATATTCATATAAATATACATATATAATGGAATATTATTTACTCTTAAGATCACAGGTGGGGGAATAAGGAGAATGGGCAATGGGGACGTGTGTGTAGGTACACGAAGTTACAGGTATATGGGATGAATGAATCTAGAGATTTAGTGTACAACATGAGGAGTATAACATATTGGTGATGTTGATAAAATTTACTTTATTTGATATTTTTGCTAAAAGAGTAGAGTTTTAGTGGTCTTGCAACAGCACATAAATGGGTAACTATTTGAGGTGGTGGGTACGGTCATCATTTGAAAATAGCATCAATGCCATGTCAAAATATACCAAAATATGCTGCACTCCTTAATATATTTGATGAAAAACAAACAATTAAAATCTAACTCCTACAAATGCATCAGTAAACATAAAATACATAATATTTAAAGTGCTATGATCAGAAGGGATACAAGGTTGGATCAACAACGAGAAACATTTTCACAATTGATCTACCATAGATATTCATGGAAGGGTGCGCTGGAAGGCAAGCTTTAATTAAAGTCTCAACAATGGTGAGAGAATGACCTATAGGAATTTATCTCGGGAATACTATTGTATTTGGAGAAGCAGTGCATTTCTGAGGCAGGATAAGAACCAGTATGTTGGAGAAATAGAAGGAAGCCAGTATTGCGGAAGTAGATAATACTAGGGCAATAGTAGTGAGAAAAAAGTTAAAATGATAAAGAGGAGGCCACATTAATAAGGGCTTTGGAGGCTACTTGAAGGATTGAATAAGTAGACAGGTTTTGAATAGAGCAGACGTGATTAGATTCACAGTTTAAAAGGATCTTCAGGACCAGTGGAACAGAATAGAGGATCTGGATGAATCCACACAGCTATGCCCACCTTATTTTTGACAAAGGCACTAAAAATATCCAATGGAGAAAAGACAGCCTCTTTAACAAGTGTTGTTGGAAAAGTGGTTATCCATCTGGAAAAAATGGAAACTTCTTGATCCATGTTTATCACCCTGTATTAGTATCAACTTAAAATGGATCAAGGACCTTAATATCAGACCTGAAACTCTGAAGTTGATACAGGAAAGAGCAGGAAACACTCTGGAACTGATAGGTATAGGCAAGGACTTCCTCAATAGAACCTCAGAAGCTCAACAACTAAGAGAAAGGTTGGACAAATGGGACTTCATAAAACTAAAATGCTTCTGCACAACAAAAGAAATGTTCTTTAAATTGAGGAGACCATCCACAGAGTGGGAGAAAATACTTGCTAGCTAAACATCAAAGGACTGATAACCAGAATATACAGGGAACTCAAAAAACTAAGCTCTCTCCAAATCAATGAATCAATAAAGAAATGGGCAGCTGAACTAAACAGAACTTTCTCAAAAGAAGAAATTCAAATGGCTAAAAAACACATGAAAAAATGCTCACCATCTCTAGCCATAAAGGAAATGCCAATCAAAACCACACTAAGATTCCACCTCACCACTGTTAGGATAGCCATCATCAAAAACACCATTAACCTTGTGTGTTGGCAAGGATGTGGGGAAAAAGGAACCCTCGTACACTGCTGGTGGGAATGCAAACTAGTGCAACCAATCTAGAGAAAAATTTTGGAGGCTTCTTAAAAATCTAAACATAGATCTGCAATAAGATCCAGTAATCCAACTCATGGGGATATACTTAAAGGAATCCAACACAGATTCCTCCAGAGACACCTGCACACCCATGTTTATCGCAGTACTATTCAAAATAACCAAGTTATGGAAACAATGCCCCACTACTGACAAATGGATTAACAAAATGTGGTGTTTATACACAATGGAGTTTTACTCAGCCATGAAGAAGAATGAAATCTTATCATTTGCAAATAAATGGATGGATCTGGAGAACATCTTTCTGAGCGAGGTTAGCCAGGTCAAAAGACCAAAAATCATATGTTCTCCCTCATATGCAGACTTTAGATCTACAGCAAATACAGCAATGTGGTTGGACTTGAGTCACATGATAAGATAAAGTCACATACCAATGTGAGGTATGGGGATAGGTAAGAAACCCAAAACATGATAGTATTTGATGTCCCTTCTGCAGAGGAACTGATACAGAAACCTTAAAGCAACTGAGGTCAATATGAGAAGGGGATCGGGAACTAGTGAAAGGTCAGTTAGAGATGAATCAACTTGGGATGTAACACATTTGTTCATGGAAGCAATGCCAGGAATCTCTCTGTATAGCTTTCCTTATCTCAACTAGCAAAAACACTTTGTCTTTCTTATTATTGCTCACACTTTCTCTTCAACAAAATTAGAGATCAGGCCTGGCAGAACAGATTCTGCCTGGAAGAGAGGGTGAGTGGGGGAGAGGGGGAGAAATGGCCCAAACAATGTATGCATATATGAATAAATGAATAAAATAAAAAAAGGATCTTCTGAGGAGGGGTATGTATAGACAGGAAGCAACAATTAGGAGGCCAGTGCTAACTTTCAATCTGGATGGCTTTGGTACATGGAGTGAGCACTGGAAGTGTTGGAGACAGAGATTAACAATTTGCTGATGATGTTATCCAGGGGTGTGAGAGAGAAATTTCATGATAATTCTTCTATTTTTCCTGGAGTAACTGGAAGGGAAGCCTTGGCATTTGTTTAGGTAGAGCTGACTGGGACAAGTGATTTTGGGAAGGAAAAACAGGAATTCATTTCTGGACACTTAAGGTTTGTGATGTGTGTCAGACCTACATTGTGGTTGTCGAGTAGACTGTTGACTACATAAGTCTGAAATTCAAGGGAGAAAAATGCATTGGAGATTGAAATCTTATAACTACGGAAACAAGTGTGGAACAGATCAGGAGCCCAAAGACAGATCAGAGAGAGGGGTGATGAAGAGGAACAAGAAAATTAATTTGAGAAGGAGCAGTGGGGATGGAAGAGAAGCAAGAGAGATGTGTGGAAGCTCAGTGAAGAAATTGTTTTAAGGGACAGTGTGTTGCCAACTCGTTAAATGCTGTGTCTTACCCTAATTATATGAGGACTGGGATGTGACCATTGAATTTGGAATGTGTGAGTCTCAGGTGACCTAGAGTTGAGTAATTTCATGAGATAGTTGTGTAGCACCTTGAATAGGGGAAAGCTCAAGGAAGAAGTTTGGAGTTTTGGGGATGGTGACTAGAGACAGCTCTTTCAATGAGCTTTGTAGTAAATAAATAAATAACTATTTCATGCCTGGAGAGAGATGAAAGTTTCTAGCAGTTATTTAAAAAATGGTGTTTTCATGATTGTGAGTGATGCTAAAAAAAGAGGAAAATTGATGATTTGGGAAAGAGAGGGAGAAATGCTACGATATGTTCTTGAGTAGACAAGAGTTATGGGATTATAACAAGTGGCCTCATGTGGTGACTATCTGCTTATGTATTGTTGGTTCAAGTTTCTGATTTTTTGAATTGGACATTGTGAAAGTAATATGCATTCAGTGGAAGCCATAATTTGAATTTTTAATTTTGATCTTCTCCCAGGTGAGAGCTGTATATTATAAAACTCTCTGATGATGCTGAGCAGCAGTGACTTGCACCTCCCAGTCAGCCATGTGGGAAACAACCATCTTTTTATAGTGTGCTGTGATGCTGTTTTTTAATTATATATATGTACATATTCTTGTATATATACATACATATTATATATACATACATATTCAATCCCCTAACACTTGTTTTCACCTCCCATTATTCCCCTTGACAATATTCCCCTTTTAGAATCATGATCTCCACATCCATCCATTTTTCTGAAAATGACATTTCATTCTTTTTCATGATTGAAAAATACTCCATTGTGTATACATACCACATTTTGTCCATCTGTTCGTTAGTTAAGGGGCACAGAATCTGATTTATAATGTGACCTTTTTGAGTTGTGCCACAATAAACATGGTGTGTAGGTGTCTTTATTGTATGCATTTTTAACATTCCTTTGGACATATGCCCAGGAATGCTATGGCAGGATCATAGGACAGTTCTACTTTTAGTTTTTCTAGAGAACCTCTAAACCGATTAAATTGTGGCTCTTTCTGCCAAAAATATATAAGGGTCTCTTCCCCACCTTCCATATCCTCACCATCATTTGTTGTTTGTTTTCTTTATGAAACCATTCTGATTTGCAACATGGATTTTTATTTATTTGTTTATTAATTTATGTGTATTGTGATAGTTCCATGAATGCACATAGTGTATGTTGATCAAATTCATACCTTCTGTCACTCTTTCTTATTCTTGTCTTCCCATTTCAAACAATTTTTAACATGTTTCATTATTCTATTTTCATACATGCATAATTACTTTGATCATATTTGTCCCCATAACCCTCTCTTTTCATCCTCTGCCTGGTTCCCTCTCTCAAACAGTCCTGGTTTTATATTCATATCATTCATCTTCTTGTAGGTCTAGATTCTGTATATTATAGAGAACATGCAGTGTTTTTCTTTCTCAGTTTGGCCTATTTTGCTTAACCTGGTTATCACCAGTTGCATGTATTTTCCTTCAAATGAATTAATTTTGTTCTCATTTATGGTTGAATAATATGTATGCATATATGCCATATTTTCTTTATTCATCAGTTGATGGGCACCTAGCTTGATTCCATAGTTTCACTATTTTGAATGGTACCAAGATAAATATGGGTATGCAGGTATCCTTATTGTATGCTGACTTACATTTCTCTTCACAAGAGTAGCATTAAAGGATTATAAGGTAATTCTATTTCAGTTTCTTGAGGAATCGCCATAATGAGTATGGATTTCCTCATGGCTGTATTAATTTGCACACTCATGAATGTATTAAGTGTATTTTCATGAGTGTATAAGGATGTGTGTCAACCAACCCAGCCATCATTACCAGTATTTTTTTGTTTGTTTTCTTGATGGTTCCATTCTGACTTGGGTGAAATGGAATATCAGTGTTTAGATTTACATTTCCTTTGTAGCTAAGGATGTTGAACATTTGCATCAAGTATTTTTTGTTCATGTGTACTTCTTTTCAGAATGTCTGTTCATTTGTCCATTTATTAATTGGATTGTTCTTTTGGTTTCTAACTTTTGGAGCTTTTTTAAAAAACATATTCTGCATATTATTTCTTTATCCAGTGAAAACTGTCAAAGATTTTCTCTCATTTTGTACACTGTCTCTTGATTCTGGTAATTATGTAGTTTGCTGGGCATATTTGTTGCAAACTTATTTGTCAATACTTGCTTGTATTTCCTGAGCACATGGAGCTCTAGCCAGAACGTTGTTATTGCAACTCTGTCTTCAAGTATTTCCCCATCTTTTCCTGTAGTGGTGCCAAAGTTTCAGATCTTAGATTAAGGTCTTTGATGTATTTTGAATTGATTTTTTACACTGTGATACATGGAGATCTTGCTTCAGTCTTCAGTCTTCTACTTCCAACATCATTTATTAAAGATTCTACCATTTTTTCATTCCCCTGTCCTCTTGGTTCAATTTTGGTGGATCAAATATATCAAGAAGTTTATCCATTTCATCTAAATTTTTCAGTTCATTAGAATATAAGTTTCAAAGTATTCCCTCATGATCCTCTGGGTTTTTGTTGTTTTTGTTGGTGTTCCATTTTCACCTCTAATTTTATTAATTTGGGTCTTTTCTCTCTTCCTTTTTTGAGATTGGCTAGGGTAAGTTTGAAGCTACTTTGTCTGCTGTAAGTATGGGTACTCCTGCCTCTTTTCAGGGGCCATTGGCTTGGCAAATCTTGTCCAGCCTTTCACCCTAAGCCAGTGTTTATTTCTGTCAGTCAGATGGGTCTCTTGTAAGCAACAGATTGTCGGATCTTCCTTTTTAATCCATTTCGCCCAGTGGTGTCTTTTGATGGGGGAGCTGAGTGCATTAACATTCAGTGTTAATATTGATGGGTTTATGGTGATTCCTGTCATTTAGTTGTTTTTGGTGTTTAAGGGTTTGATTCTGTGCAGTCAACTCTCTGATTGCTTTCTTTTCTTCTCCTTTTGTTTGATGTCTCCCATCCTCTCGTGGTTTTGTTTGCTTTCATCTTCTGTGTGCAGAATTCCTTGTAGAATCTTCTGTAGTGGTGGCTTGGTGTTCATATACTGTTTTAGTTTTTGTTTATTGTGGAAGATTTTTATTGCTCCATTAATTTTGAATGATAGTTTTGCTGGGTAGAGTATCCTAGGATTGAAGTTATTTTTTCTCAGTGCCTGAAATACCTCATTCCATGCCCTTCTTGCTTATATGTTTCCATTAAGAAATCTACTGTTATTTTGACGGGTTTATCTTTATGTGTTATTTGTTTTTTCTCTCTTACAGCCTTCAATACTCTTTCTCTGTTCCCTACTTGTTGTTTTGATGATGATATGCCATTGGGAAGTTCATTTTGGTGTTCTGAAGGCTTCCTGTACCCAAATGGGCAAAACTTTCTTGAGATTGGGAAATTTGCTGTTAGTGTTTTATTGAATATGTTATGCATTCCTTGTGCCTTTTCTTCTTCAAAGCCCACGATTCTCATTTGTGGTCTTTCAATGGAGTCACTGAGTTCTTGTATTTTTCTTTCAACACTCTTGAGTTGTTTGACTAAGATTTCTTCAGTTTTTTCTTTAATTTCTATTTTATCTTTGAGCTCTGAGATTCTGTCTTCCACTTGTTCTAGTCTGTTGGAGCAGCCTTCCAGTGAGTTTTTTGTTTGACTATAGGGACTTTTAATTTTCAGGATTTCTGTTTGATTCTTTCTTCTGAGGTTTTCCAAAATGTGATCAACTCTTTTTTTTTTAACAGTTTGTGTAGTCCTGTTTAATTCATGTATCTTTTTTTTGATAGTGTCCTTTGTTTCACTTTGGTTTTTGTTGAGGTCCACTCTAAGTTCCTTTATTTGTTTCTGTGTTGCCTCGTGTTCTTTGTTTTTGGTGTCATGAAATTTCTTGAGTGGATCTTGTACATTTTGGTTGACCATGTCCAATATCTTCTCCATGAATTTCTCAAAGATTTCTTCATTGATGGTTTTTTTGTGGGCATTGCTGAGTTCTTTTGTTACATTTATTGTTGTTTTGTTGAGGTCAAGGACTGGGTATCCATTTTCTTTATTTCCCATGGAATTCTGTATTGAATTATTTTTTGAGGAGAGTGGTTTCCATCCCTTTTTCTTCTTCCCTTCCCTCCACTTTGTGCTGTACAACTATATTTTTAGAAGGCTAGTTGGTGGATTTGATTGTCTGATTTCTTTCCCTGATTTAATTTTTGTGTTGTTGCTGACTTCATTGCTTGCTAGGTTGACGTGCCTTATCTGAGCCTGGTCTGAGGTATAATTTAGCATTAACAAGTTCGCAGGCTTAATGCCAGATCAGTTGTTAATGTAGTCTATGGAAAAGCCCTTGGTGATAATAGCTCTAAAGAGTTGGAGTTGGGGAAGGTAGTGGTTATTAAGCCAGTTATAGAGGATTTGGTACTGATGGTACTAAAAAATAAGGCAGTGGGTGGGAAACAGAGTGGGTGGGTGGGTTTAGAGTTATGGGGGTTGCTGGGTTTTGTGGCCCTTGTGTATGTTTAGGTATATTTCTGTTGCTATAGTGGAAGGGGTTTGTGTCAGGTATTGCAGGGGCTTGTGTTGTGTGCATTTAGTACAGTAGGCTAGTCAGCAGGTGGTGAGTGTGCAGGTGGAAGGGATAGTGTGGTTACAGGTTTGGGGAGGATGGTAGAGGAAGGTGAAGACAGGGGAAAGAGTGGTTAAGAAGGGGCAGGAAAAGTAACTGGGAGGGAGAACAATGGATTGTTGTATGGGAGAAGGAGGGAGAGTGAAGAGGACGAAAATGGGGACAAGAAATTGTGATGATGGAGGTAATAATTCAGGGATTAAAAAAAGAGAAAGAAAGAAAAAAAGGAACACAATAATAAAAAAAATGAGGTTCAGGAGTCTGGTTTAGTTCTGTCTATTAATAAATGTTCTGGAATTATTCCTTAGGTGTCCAATTCTGGTATTTGTGTTCAAGTGGAAGCTCTGATGTTGTCTTACCACATGACTGACTGGCTTGTGAGTGGTATTTGGACCTTCTGTCTACAAGATTGGAGTTGTAAGGTGAGGTAAGATTTCTAGCTCATGTAGGGAGGGTGATCACAGTTGTTTTCAGCAGGTGGCAGCTGGGGTTTTCTTCAGGGGAGTGTCTGATAGGTCAGCTCCTCTCCCAGCAAGGTGGGGCAATTCAGTTTTTTTTTCAGATTTTTAAAATAACCTTTATTAAGTTAACATGTGCATTACAGGAAATAAACACATGAAGCATCATCCATAGTCAAAAGCAGTACAGTTGGACTGTCCTAAATCCTGTGTGTACACACAAAGATCCACTTTAGGTAACTGAGATCATACGGTCTGTGTCATGCTTTTCCACACAGGCAATTCAGTTTTGAGTATTGCCCTCTGTCCTGGATATGGGCTCTGGGATCCACCTACTGCCCTGCTTTGGGAGGTTAGTTTCCCTGTCTTAGCCTTTATGACTCTCCAGATCTCTGCTGGGTGCTGGTGTCTCCTCTAGGCAGTTGGCTTGTCAGGCCATCTTCACTCTCAGCCTTTACTGCTTTATGGTGCATCACTGAGAATTCAGTGCTCAGAGCTTAGTTCCTTGCTACAACCTTGACATGTCAGCAGTGAGAGATCAGCTTTTTGCCCCTACCTAGTTCTCCAAGGAGGGTTCAGCATTCCACTCCCCCTGCAATGTTGGTGTTAGATTACAGTTCATTGTTTATCACTTTCGGTTTTGCTGGAGTAGGGGTTCACTCTGCCCCTGTGATGCGCTGGGTTATTTTCCTGGGGTTGGGGTGAGTAGAGGAGTCGTGTGTGGTGTGTGATGCCCATCTGTATCTTCTGCATTTTCACACAGGCAGCTTTGGAGCCAGCAGTTCGGGAGAAATGGTGTTATTTGGGGTGGCATAGGAAGGCTTTCTGTGGGTTAGGATTCCAGGATGTCATGGGGTTTGACTCTGATTATTGGGAGAAGAATGAAAAGAAAAGGAAAGAAAAGGAAAAAGAAGTGGCTACAGGCTTTTTTTCCAGGGCCAGAGCTGGACATACCTTGCTACTTGTGCAGGGCAGGGTTTTCATGGCTGTTAGGTGCAATCAAAGACTGATTTAAGGGTCATTCTGAATTTTATCTGCATCTAATGTGGTTGTGGTTATTAGTCTGTCTAGAAGCAACCAGAAGTACCCAAGTATGGCTCTTGCATCTTAAGGAGTTTTCAGAAGTCATGGAGCTTAGGGGATCTGAATCCCCCACTTAGCCACCATTATTTCCCATGCTTTTTCTTTTTAAATGTAGCTGGGTGCACTGATGTTTGGCATATAGAGATTAAGAATTGTTTTTCCTCTTGCTGGATTGCTCCTTTATGTATATGAAGAGACCTTCACTGTGTCTTCTGACTAATTTAGGCCTGAAGTCTCCTTTGTCAGTTATGAGTATCCTACACCTGCCCACTTTTTGGGTGTGTTTGCTTGGACGATCTTTTTTACTCTAAGCCAGTATTTCTTTTTCATTGAAATGCATTTCTTGTAAGCAACAAGTTTTGGAACTTATTTTTTATTCCAACTCACCATTCTGTGCCTTTGATTGGGGAATTCAGGTCATTAATGTTCACTACTAATATTGAAGGGTATATAGCATTTTCTGTCATTTTGTTGTTTTTCTGATGTTTAATTTCCCCCTTTTCCTTGTTTTCTAATCTACTTGGCCAGTGGTGTTTATTCTTGCATTTTTCTGGTTGTGTCTGTTTTCTTTCTTTCTTTGTAGGATTCTTTTAGTTATTTTCTGCATTGATGGTTTGATGGTCATGAATTCCTTTAGTTTTTGTTTATTGTGGAATCCTTCAATTATGAAGGAGAGTTTTGCTGGATAGAGTAGGCTGGATTGGCAGTTGTTTCTTTTAGAAATTGAATTATGTCTTTCCATGCTCTCCTTGCATTTAGAGTTTGTGTTGAGAAATCTGCTACTATTGTGATGGGTTTGCCTTTATCTGTGTCTTATCACTTCTTTTGCAGCTTTGAATCTTTTTCTTTGTTCTGTATTTTTGACTTATTGTGCTGGATAGGGGTACATTGTTGTATTTGTAAAGGTTGTTACAATGTATCAAATATGTAATACTTGATATCAACCCCCATGAGGCTCTCTTTGTAAATTCAATGTTGTATTTATTCATTGGGCAGTACAGGGGATTGAACTCAGCGCCTGCTTGCTAGGCAGGTGCTATAGCACTTGAGTCACTCTGCCAGCTCTGTTTTTGTTGAGTATTTCTGAAATATGGTCTCATGAACTATTTGCCCAAGGTGGCGTTGAACTGCAACCTTCCTGATCTCTATCTCCTGGACAGCTAGGATTACAGGCATGAGCTTCTCCTGTCCAGCTTAATGATTTAATTATAATATGTCTGTGCGTTATTTTCATTCTGATTCTGTCAGTTTGATGCTCTGAAAGACTTCTGTACCTGAATGTCCCTCTCTTTCTCAAGACTGGGGACATTTTTTACTATTGTGTTATTGAATAAGTTATCCATGCCTTTACTTAGTATTTCTTCTCTTTCTATACCCATGATTCACAGGTTTGATCTTTTGATGCTGTTCCAGAGGTCTTGCATGTTCCATTCATATTCTTTTAGTATTTTCCTCAATGTCTTTGACTGATTAATCTAATTCCTCTACTTTATCTTCAATCCCTGTTACTCTGTTTTCAACCTGCTCTACTGTGTTAGCCAGGCTTTTGTTCGAGTGTTTACTTTGGGCTATTGAGCTTTTCATTTTCAAGATTTCAATTTGACTTCTTCAGGATTTTCTATTTTTATTGAATTCCTCTTTCATTATCTTCTTTATTAGCTGTTTGTTTGAACTGTGTTTTGTTCATTTTTTAGTATGAACAATTGTTAATTGTATTTAGTTGTTTATTTGTATCCGTTTTGAATACATTCAGCTGTTAATACATCTCTGCTTTGAATTTATGGATCATTGTTTTGTTTGTATTCTTGAAGTCACCAATTGATATTTCTTTCTTTTTACTATTGTTTAAGTCCTTTATTGTGGAGTTGTTGGTTTTAGTGGGAGAGCTGCTCCGTTGTTGCCTCATGTTTCTTGGTTAAGATTTATTTATCTGGGGTCATTTTTGTTTGGAGGTTCCAATCCCCTGTCTTCAGTTAGGGATTCCTCAAAAATTCATTAGCACTGGTAATTTTGTCACTACACTGGGGGCATGTTGCACAGTAGTGAAACATCTAGCTTCAGTGTTCAGCATGAGTTGTACAACCCCCTACTCCACACAGGGAGAGGAAGCTTAGCTGCTAAAGTGATAACAGTCTTAAAATTATAGCAATACCTAAAGAAAATCAATGTCTGCTACTTCTCCAGATATCTTATCTTTAGAGTTGATGGGGCAAAGATGAATCTTTGTGATCTATGAGAACCCAAGGTAATAGGGTAGTAATGGGAAGAAGATGGGGGCATAACTCTAATGAGTAATATAAGGTATATAGTTTTGTAAGGCAGAAAAAGGTGGTGGTTAAACTTAATAGAAGGAGTCAGTGAGAAAGTGAGGTGAGATAGGTGCAGATCTAGTTAATATTGTGTTGATGGAGAGAGGAGGAAGCAAAACAGAGAAAATCAAGCACACACACAAACATAAACAAAACCAAAAAAGATGACCTGGCAATCTATTTACCCACTAAAAGTATAGAAAACAAAGAAGAGTATGTGTGGTTAAACAAAGATAGAAAAAATATGATCTAGAGAGCAGTCCTAGTTTTAGACAGGAGAAAAGTTTAAATATGGATGGGCAGTAGGAAAGAGAAGGAGAAGATATAGTTTAAGACTGAATCTTAAAGGCAGGTTTCATGGCTCATATGATGACTTTTCTCTGGAATGTGAGAGGGAAAAGCAGAATCAAAGAGAAAACTGGAGAAAGAGAGTACAAAATGGTCAAATTCAGATGCACAGAAAAAAAAAACAATACAGACACATAAAAAGTCTGATCTTCCAAAACTTAACACTGACAAAAACAAATCAACAGAAAAATCTAGATTTTTCTCATGTTCTCCTAGAAGCTATTCCCTTCTTCCTGTGCCTGAGTTTTTCTGTCCACTAGATGGCATCTAGTCTGATTCCTGACTCTGAAATGGTGTGTATCCATAGGCTTGTGCTCCTTTTCCAGGGAGGTGATTGATGTGGGTGTGTGTGTGAGTTTGGGGGGTGGGGGTTGAATTTGATGATCTGAATTCAATCTGTGGTTAAGGCTTCTGGAGTTTGGACCCTCAACTTGCCAGTCTCACATCATCCCCCCAAAATTTGTAGGTTTCTGTTCTCCCAAGCTCTTGAAGACTCATAGTCTGTCATGTAATCTCGGTAGGTCTCCACTTTAGAGGCATGTAGCTCCAGTGACACACCTCTAAAGTTATTTGAGAAGCACAGCATGGCAGCTCCCTTCAGGTGCTCACCACTGAAATAGCTTTTTTTTCTCCTTTTAATATAGCATTTTTACATTTACTTACATGTGTATACATTGTTGTGCCACCTCCCCTTGCCCCCCTGCTCTTTGCTTCTTGCCCTCTTGTTCTCCAATTTTGCTGAAGAGAAAACATAGGCAATATTAAGAAAGACATATCGGTTTGGCTAGTTTAAGATAAATGTAGCTATACAGAGAGATTCCTAGTGTTCCTTCCATGCACTTGAAGGGGACTATTCCTTGTCCCCTTCCCATAGTGGTCTTTGCCAGGTTAAGATTACTTTATTCACTCCTCAACAGGGAGCACATCAACTACATTTGAGTTTTAGATTTCCTTTCCTTTCCTTATTTCTGCTGTGAGAGAGAGTCACTGAGTAAAATTCCATTGTGTAGAAATACCACATTTCCTTGATCCATTCATCAGTAGTTGGGTATATTGGCTGTTTCCATAGCTTGGTGATTGTAAACAGTGTGGCAGTAAACATGGATGTGCAGGTGATTTTGTAATAACTTGAGTAGCCTTCTTTTGGATATATCCCTAGGAGTGGTATTGCTGGGTCACGTGGCAGATCTATGTTTAGTTTTTTAAGGCACCTCCATATTTTTTTCCAAAGTGGCTTTACTAGCTTACATTCCCACCATGGTGTATGAGGGTTCCTTTTCCCCCACATCCTCGCCAACATTTATTGCTGGTGGTGTTCTTGATGCTAGCCATTCTCCCAGGGGTGAGGTGGAATCTTAGTGTGGTTTTGGTTTGTGTTTCTTTTTTGGCCAAGGATGGTAGGCATTTTCCACGTGTTTTTTTGGTCATTTGGATTTCTTCCTTAGAGAAAGTTCTGTTTAGTTCAGTTTCCCACTTCTTTACTGGTTCATTGATTTTTGGGGAGTTTAGTTTTTTTTGATCTCCCTGTATACTCTGGTTTTCAGTCCTTTGTGTGATATATAGCTAGCAAACATTTTTGCCCACTCTATATGTGATCTCTTCAATTTAGAGACTATTTCTTTTGTTTTGCAATTTCATGTAGTCCCACTCGTCCATACTTTCTTTTAGTTGCTTTGCTGATGGAGTTCTACTGACGAAGTCCTTGCCTCCAATGATTGTTTCCACAGTATTCCTTGCTCTTTTGTATACTAAATGCAAGGTTTTGGGTCTGCCATTAAGGTCCTCAATCCACTTTGAGTTTGTATTAGTACAGGGTGGCAGGCATAGATCTAATTTCAGTTTTCTGCAGGCAGATAGCCACCTTTCCCAGTACCATTTGTTGAAGAGAGTGTCTTTTCTTGATTGTGTGTTTTTGGTGCCTTTGTTAAAATAAGCTGTGTGCATAGCTGTGTGGATTCATATCTGGGTCATCTAGTCTGTTCCACTTGTCTTCATATCTGCTTTGTGCCAGTACCATGTTGTTTTATTTCTATGGTCTATAATATAGGTTAAAGTTGGGTATTGTGATATTTCCAGCATTACTCTTTTTGCTCATCACTGCAATTTCTTAGATTGGGTTGTGGCTGGCAGCAGTGCTCTGCAGGTTCTAAGGCTCTATCCTTTGTGGGGTGGGGAATTATGTTCAGATATGTCTACTGCCTGCATTCCCCTCCCCAGTCCACAGCACTGGACCTTCCACAAAATCTGTGCTTGTGCCACAGTGGCATATCTATCCTGGGTTGCCCGCTGTGGCTTCTTTGTCCCAGTGCTTGTGCCAGACCTGGGGTTGTAAGTTAGACTTCTTTGTCCAAAGGCACACTCTGGGTGGTTTCTTTGCTCTGAGCTGCTCTGGGTTTCTTTGTTTCAGACTGTGCACTGGAGGCTCTCTGTCCCAGGCATATATTACTGCTTCATAGATTCTTTTTACAGACATTTGCTCGGGCTTTTGAAAAGTTGATGGTTTAAAACTGTTTCACCTCTAGCAATAGTCTCAGCAGTTCTTGTGAGATCAACTCTTTGTTCTGGCTTGCCAGCAACCCATCCTGGGATTGGGGGTTTAGGGAGCTGCTTCAGATTCTTACTTTCCATGCAAAAATCCCAGGTAGTTGAGGTCCACACATGAAAAAAAAATTTAAGATGTCTCACTCACAAACAAAGAAAGTCTCACAAGCTGGAAGTTGAGAAAGGATTTATTTAAGTGTAACGCAATAAAAATAGAGAGAAATTTCAAAAGAATAAAAAGACCTCCTGGTAGAAGTTCAGGGTTGGGAGACAAGCACAAAGTGGTGGCCCTTTTGTCACTTTTCTGGATTCTTAAGACCTTTTTCTCCATCAACCTAATCTGAATGAGCAATAGTAAATTAATTGAATGTAAAGAACTTGAACTCACTGGAATAATCATAGAGCAAAATTGTAAAATTTAACAAGGGTCTAGAGGATGTGAGAACTATTAGAAACTGAGTTGGGTCAATTTATTCATCGTTCCTAATCTTGCCCTTGGAAATCAGGAACTTCCTTAAACCATGTATTGTTGAACTTTCTCATATTATGTAGCTTTGTAGTTCCTAAAGTAAGATAATCTTCATTAAATGGTAAGTTAAAATACACATTTGACCTCACATATTTGATGTTAATAATACTTCTGGCTCAATAAGTTGTTTTGTACATACAATATTCTGAGTTGTCAGTTACATAGGTTGGCTGTTGTGAATAACGTTTAGGTGTCTTTGTTGTACCCTGACTCACATTCCTTTGGGTATATCCCAAAGAGTGGTATTGCTGGATCATATGGCAGTTCTGATTTTAGGTTTTTGAGGAGCCTCCATACTGTTTTTCATAGTGGTTGTCCTAATTTATAGTCTCACCACCAGTGTATGTGGTTCCTCTTTCCCCACATCCTTGCCAACATTTGTTCTTTGTGTTCTTGCTGATAACCATTTAACAGGAGTCAGGTGGCATTTTAACATGGTTTTGATTTACATTTGAAAACATTCTCTGTTTTGTGATTGACTCTTTTTTCCTTGCTCTGATGGGGGTACGTTGTGGCATTTACAAAAGCTCTACAATATATCAAGTATATCAAACTCACTTTGGCAGCACATCTGCTAAAATTGGAACAATACAGGTGAGATGAGCTTGGTCCCAGAGCAAGGATGGCATGTAACTTTGTGAAGCATTCCATATTTTTTAAAAAAATGTCTGAAAGCATATCTTAAAGGAAGAATTCTCTTGAGAACTTCAGAATATGAACAAGGCATAATTTTATATCATTTTTAAATGATCATAGAAAAATCCTCTCCATATCTTCTCCTTGTTATTGGTGTTGAAAAGCCACAGTCATAATTTCTGAGGTTAAATGTACATTTTATGTGTTAGAATAACAAGATAACATGCATCCTTTCAATATCATAGGGTAACTTGAATCTACGACTGAGCTTCTCCTAGGCCTTCAACCAAGATGGTCACTGAGGAAAAGGTGTTGGGTCAGAGCTGGGAAGGGACATTAATTTCAGACTTCCTGTTTCCAAAACTGTAAAAGAAGTAATCTGTGTTGCTTTCAGCCAACACATTTTTGGTCTTGTTTTTAGAATACCTTGAAGAATCTACTTTACAAACCATACATTGTGGAAACTTGATTTGTGGGAAAATGAGTAACTAAGGATTCTCTTTTGGCTTTGACATTTTATTACAATTTTCTTCTTTTTGATGACTATGAGGAACTGAATTTTATCCTGTGATGAGGACTAATGCCCAATGTGATGATATTTGGAGATGGATCTTTTTGGAAATAATTAGGTTTCAATGAGGTCATAAGAATGAAGTCCTTGTTTTGGGATTGATGCCCTCATAAGAAGCACTTCCCCAAAGTCCCCCTTTCTGGCCTCCATGAGAGGACGAGCAAGAAGCTGAGTGTGTATCCTCAGGGAGCACCTTCACCAGAGCTTAGTCATGCTGTCCCCAACTCATGTCTTCTTTTATTATAAAAACAAGACTTTATGAAGTCTATTTTATTCTCCATCAGTGTAATATGAATAAGCAGTAGTTCATAAAATGAAAGAAAGAAGATTGAACTCATTGGAGCAGTCATGAAGTAAAATAATAAAGTTTAACAAAGGTCTAAAGGATATGACAATTCACTATAAGCTGATTTGGGCACATTCACTCATCTTTCATTTTCTTGGCCTTAGAAATTGGGAATGCTATCAAATCACACACTATTTTGGTCTCTTTTATTATGTTATCCTAGCAGTTCACAGGTGATATTTGAATCCAGTTATAAGAATTTATTTTACTTTTTTTAACTTGAAGCTATAATTTTACAAAACTATCTATTCAAAGCAAAATGAAAGGGGAGATCATTTTGATTAAATGGAAAAATCAAAATACATATTTGGTTGTCAATAATATTCCTGACTCTGTTAAGTTTCAAGATCAGTCAAATAATTTGCTTTGGATAGGAAATACCCTGTGCCATCAATAATATCCAATTGTTTTATGATACTTTTTTTTTATTATTCTGTGCTTTGTATATAATATCAAGCTTATAACATGTTTCAAGTATGCTTTCATAATTCTGGAAACTGATGTCTGGACAGCATCTTTGCTCTTTGTTTCCAATACTGTTTTTCATTCACACTCAAATTATCTCTTTTGTTCTTAGATCTCTGCCTTAGTGATATTGGACCTTGAAAAATTATAGAAAAGATAAGGTGAAATTGACCAAGATACATTGTAAGCACTTTTGTAAAGGTCACAGTGAACCCCCATAAATGATAATAAAAATCAATAAATACGTAAAGAAAAATTATTTGTAAGGTTTTGAAGAGTTAGAATGTTCACACCCTTCTCTAGAGAGGTTTTCACCTAATAAGTAAGGCTAAACCAATTTGAAGTTCAAGAGTTCTGGAATGGGTTTCCAGGTAAAAATTCATGGCAGTGTTGCTTTTGGCCATTACTTACCAAAGTAACTGACTTTCTTTCTTTTTTTTTTTCCTGTCCATTTTTCAATTAATTTAGAGCAGCTTTTTAATTACGATAGGTATGGTTTAGAAAGATTCCAGTTTCTCTTTGCTTCATAGTTACTTTGAGATTAGAGCCCCTTTGACCATAGGCTTAAATTACAGTCACAAGATTCTTCCCAGAGTGAATTCCAGGCCTGTCTTTGTCCATGCATATCCTAGAAACAGAGGCTCAAATGTTTGCAATGTTTTTCATTGGTTTCATAGTAAGTGTGGTTTCAGAACTGTGACAGTTTTTGGTCATAGATTCAAAAAAAAGGATTCAAAGTTGTTACTTTCTTTTTTTCTTTTCCCTTCTTTTTGTTGCCATTTTCCTCCCTATACCTCCCTCAGTCCACTTTTCTCGTCTGTGTGTTCCTTCCTGCTTCTGTCCTCTCCTCTTCCTCTTCATTTTTCTTTATTTTGTTGTTGTTATTTTTCTAGGATGTTTTATTATTTCATCAGTATTGTTGATGTGAGGTCCTCAGCCTACGATCTCTGTAAAACCCAATCTGTTTAGACATATTTTTTATTTTAACGTTCTATCCCTCTCCACACCTCCTTTTTTTGTTTGCCTTTTGAGACAGAGTCTCACTATGTATCCCAGGGTGGCCTCAACCAGGCTTAGCTTTAGCTTCCTCCCTCAGACTCCTAAAGTCCTTTTTTAGATCATCTAGTGGTTTGTGGTTTAGAACTTCTAAGTTGACTGAGAGCTTCTAAGTAGACTTCTATGTCTTTTCAAGTGACACAATTACCCTTTCTGTGATGATACTTTTGGCTCTTCATTTACATCAGGTACTTTTACTCAAGCATTTTACTTCCTTATTTTCTGATTGCTTTGCATAGCCCCTCAGGTCCAGTTCAGCTGCTCAGAATTTATAAACGTGGCCTTTGTAGTGAGAACTGGGCTGCATCAAGCAGGCAGGGGAGCAAGATGGTGTCACAGACCCAGGTCCTCATGTCCCTGTTGCTCTGGGTGTCTGGTGAGAAACTTAATCAGTGCTCAATTTCTTCAGAGTAATATGTTTGTAGGATTGAAAAAAATGTTTCTAAGATACAGTGGGAAATAATGACCGTCTTCAAAATGGACCAAATATTGTACTGTGTTTTAATACCAGTATAAAATGCATTTAAATGCCACATTTCAGTGTGTATATGATAAAATCCATGTGTGTATATGTGTGTGATCATTGTACATTCCCAATTGCAGGTGCCTGTGGGGACATCGTGATGACCCAGTCTCCAGGCTCCCTGGCTGCATCTGCAGGAGAGAGGGTCACCATCAACTGCAAGTCCAGTCAGAGCATTAGCAGCTACTTAGCTTGGTACCAGCAGAAACCAGGACAGCCTCCTAGACTGCTGATCTATGCAGCCTCTAACCGGGCATCTGGGGTCCCTGACCGCTTCAGTGGCAGTGGGTCTGGGACAGATTTCACTCTCACCATCAGCAGCCTTCAGGCTGAAGATGTGGCAGATTACTACTGTCAGCAGCATTATAGCTCTCCACCCACAGTGATTCAGTCTTAATCAAAAACCTCCTCCCTATGCCATGAGTCAGTGATCCTTGCTGCACCAGCTACTTCCTCCTCACATGTGTGGTTCAAGTTGTGAACTGATTGCCTAGCAAGTGTGAGGCCTGTAGTTCAATCCCGAGTACTGCTGAATGTGAAAAATCTACTATGTGCTAATGAAATAAATTGAAGAAGACACAAATAAATGGAGGGATATCCCATGGTTTTGGGCTGGAAGTATTAACGTTGTTAAATGTTTATGCTTCTAAGAATAACATGCATATTCAATACAATACCTGTCAAAATGTCAAAGATATTTTCACAGAAATGGAAAAAGTAATTCTTTTTAAGGTATTTTTATTTGCATGTTAGTTGTACAGGGAGTCCCATTCTGACATTCCCATATATGCTTTCAATGTACCTCAGTTAGGTTAACCTCCACCATCATTCTCCTTCATACTCCTCCCTCCTGTTTAAAATGATTTTGACAGGTTTCAGTGTTCCATCTTCATACACTGATACAAAGTACATTGACGATATTCACCATTCTTTACTCTCTCCATTCATCCTTTCCCTACTTGTAGAACCTTCCCCCAGTAGGATCTGTTTTGCATTCCTGTCCTTCATTGCTTAAGTGTATGTTCATTGTTCAAAGGGATTTGGTCATGGTATTTCACCTGTGAATATTTGTACTTTAATTAAATTAACTCCCTCTGTTATTATATTTCCTTACCCTTTTCCTCCTTTCCCCTATTGTTCAACAGCTAGAAAAAGTCATTTTAAAATTCACATGGAACCACAGAAGATTCCAAAGAGTCAAAGCAATATTGAGAAAGATGATCAAAGATGAAGCCATCACACTACCAGGGTTTTCTTTACTGTGACCAGCTAATAACTTAAAAGGGAAAGATTTGTTTGGCTTATAGTTTCAGAGGTTTCACTCCATGGTCATCTAGTTCCATTGCTCTTAGGTCTGTGGCAATGTAGAAGAATCATGGTGGAAGGGTGTGTCAGAGGAAAGCTTCTCATTTCATGGCTGTTGGGAAGCAGAGAGAGCCAGGAAAGTGCCAGGGACAGTACAACTCTTCAAAGTTCCCCTCTTAGTGATGCACCTTCTCCAACCTGCCTCCCCCTTGATTTATACTACCTCCCAATAAGGCTACTAAATTAAGAGTCTGCCAATGGACTAAACTATTGATTAGGTCAGAGCTCTCATGATCAAGTCACCTATCAGCTGGGGACCAAGTCTTCAATACATAATTCCTTTTGGGGACAATTCATACAAAAACCATGGCATCAAGTAAATGTCTAGTGGTCTGATACCCAGAAATTTAACTCTACCTAAGATACATGTAGACTTTCAACAACAGGAGTAGTCAGTGTAAATATTAAAATAAATGAAATCCCCCACTCTTTCTTAGAATACAATAACAATTTAAAATATTAAATGATGCTGCATATCAAAGGGAACATGTTTTATGAATCTGAAACATCAGATCTGTTTGCGATATGGTCAGCTCTCTCCTGTCCCTTAAAGAGCACCTTGCCTAGAGTTCCTTCAATTGTTGTTGAAACTGACAATGAAGATAGAATGGACAGACCATGATCTTCTTCAAATCTGGTATGTTGGAGCCACACATGGTGGCACATGCCTGTCATCCTAGCTGAGCAAGCTGGCCCAGGCCGGCCTAGGTAAAACCATAAACCTCCCTTTTTTTCTTTTATTCATATGTGCATACAATGTTTGGGTCATTTCTTCCCCCTTCCCCCACCATCGCCCTTCCCCCCACCACCGCCCTCTCCCCCATACCCCCCTCGCTACTAGACAGAAACTATTTTGCCCTTATCTCTAATTTTGTTGAAGAGAGAGTATAAGCAATAATGGGAAGGACCAAGGGTTTCTGCTAGTTGAGATAAGGATAGCTATACAGGGAGTTGACTCGCATTGATTTCCTGTGTGTGGGTGTTACCTTCTAAGTTAATTCTTCTCAAACTAACCTTTTCTCTAGTTCATGATCCCCTTCTCCTATTGGCCTCAGTTTCTTTTAAGTATCTGCTTTATTTTCTCCACATTGAGGGTAACAAATGCTATCTAGTTTTGTGGGTGTCTTACCTATTCTCATACCTCCCTTGTTTGCTCTTGCTTTATTGTGTGATCAGAGTCCAGTCCCCTTGTTTACCCTTGATCTAATGTCGGCATATGAGGGAGAACATACGATTTATGGTCTTTTGGGCCAGGCCAAACCCTCAAAATGATGTTCTCCAGTTCCATCCATTTACTTGTGAATGATAAGATTTCATTCTTTTTCATGGCTGCGTAAAACTCCATTGTGTATAAATACCACATTTTCTTAATGCATTCGTCATTTTGGGGCATCTTGGTTGTTTCCATAACTTGGCTATTGTGAATAGTGCTGCAATAAACGTGGGTGTTGAAGTGCCTCTGGAGTAACCTGTGTCACATTCTTTTGGGTATATCCCCAAGAGTGGTATTGCTGGATCATATGGTAGATCAATGTTGAGATTCTTAAGAAGCCTCCAGATTTTTATCCATAGTTGTTGTACTAGTTTGCATTCCCACCAGCAGTGTAAAAGGGTTCCTTTTTCCCGGCATACTAGCCAACACCTGTTGTTAGTGGTGCTGCTAATATTGGCTTTTCTAACAGTAGTGAAGTGGAATCTTAGTGTAGTTTGAATTTGCATTTCCTTTATGGCTAGATATGGTGAGCATTTTTTCATGTGTTTGTTGGCCATTTGAATTTCTTCTTTTGTGAAATTTCTGTTTAGTTCACTTGCCCATTTCTTTATTGGTTCATTAATTTTGGGAGAGTTTAGTTTTTTTAGTTCCCTATATATTCTGATTATCAGTCCTTTGATGTGTAGCTGCCAAATATTTTCTCCCACTGTGTGTGGTCTCTTCAGTTTAGAGACCATTTCTTTTGTTGAGCAGAAGCTTTTTAGTTTTATGAAGTCCCATTTCTCTATGCTAGCTCTTAGTTGCTGAGAAAGTCCTTGCCTATACCTATTAGTTCCAAAGTATTGCCTACTCTTTCCTGTACCAACTTTAGAGTTTGGGGTCTGATATTAAGATCCTTGATCCATTTTGAATTAATATTGGTATAGGGTGATAAACATGGATCTAGTTTTAGTTTTTTGCAGACTGCTAACCAGTTTTCCCAGAAGTTTTTGTTGAAGAGGCTGTCTTTTCTTCATCGTATATTTTTAGCACCTTTGTCAAATATAAGTTAGTTATAGTTGTGTGGCTTCATATCTGGATCCTCTATTCTGTTCCACTGGTCTTCATGTGTGTTTTTGTGCCAGTACCATGCTGTTTTTGTTGCTATTGCCTTGTAATATAGTTTGAAGTCAGGTATTGTGATACCTCCAACATTGTTCTTTTTACTGAGTATTGCCTTGGCTATTCGTGACCTCTTGGGTTTCCAAATAAATTTAATGGTTGATTTTTCAATTTCTTTGATGAATATCATTGGGATTTTGATGGGAATTGCATTAAACATGTAGATTACTTTTAGGAGTATAGACATTTCTACTATGTTGATTCTACCAATCCTTGAGCATGGGAGCTCTCTCCACTTTCTATAGTCTTCCTCAATCTCTTTCTTCAGAAGTTTATTGTTTTCCTTGTAGAGGTCATTCACATTCTTTTCTAAGTTTACACCTAGGTATTTGATTTTTTTTGAGGCTATTGTAAATGGAATTGTTTTCATATATTCTTTTTCAGTTTGTTCGTTATTAATGTATAGAAATGCCAATGATTTTTCTGTGTTGATTTTATATCCTGCTACCTTGCTATAGCTGTGGATGGTGTATAAGAGCTTTTGAGTAGAGTTTTTTGGGTCTTTAAGATATAAGATCATATCATCTGCTAATAGGGATATTTTGACAGTTTCTTTACCTATTTGTATTCCTTTTATTCCTTCTTCTTGCCTAATTGTTCTGGGTAGGAATTCCAGTACTATGTTGAATAGGAGTGGAGATAGTGGGCATCCTTGTCTCATTCATGATTTTAGAAGGAATGGTTTCAGTTTTTCTCCATTAAGTATAATG
The DNA here is from genome assembly GCF_047511655.1 of Castor canadensis. NCBI lineage: Eukaryota > Metazoa > Chordata > Mammalia > Rodentia > Castoridae > Castor > Castor canadensis. The sequence continues at coordinate 77,888,133 of NC_133397.1, read as the reverse complement.
CTGGCTGTAGGTTTGTCACATATAGCTTCTATAATGTTGAGGTACTTTCCTTCTATTCCTAGTTTTCTTAGAGCTTTTATCATGAAATGGTGTTGGATCTTAGCAAAGGCTTTTTCTGCATCTTTTGAGATGATCAGGTGGTTTTTGTCTTTGCTTCTGTTAATGTGGTTTATTATGTTTATTGATTTTTGTATGTCTAACCACCTCTGCATTCCTGGGATGAAGCCTACTTGGTTGAGGTGGTGATCTTTTTGATGTGTTGCTGAATTCGGTTTGCCATTATTTTATTAAGTATTTTTGCATCAGTGTTCATTAAGGAGATTGGCCTATAGTTCTTCTTTTTGGAGTTGTCTTTGCCTGGTTTTGGGATACGTGTAATACTGGCTTCATAAAATGTGTTAGGCAGTTTTCCTTCCCTTTCTATTTTGTGGAACAGTTTAAGGAGGGTTGGTATCAGTTCTTCTTCAAAGGTCTGATAGAATTCAGCAGAGAATGCATCAGGTCCTGGACTTTTCTTTTTGGGGAGACTTTTGATTGCTGCTTCAATTTCATTTTGTGTTATAGATCTATTCAGGTGATTAATATCCTCTTGGTTCAGTTTTGGATGATCATAAGTATCTAGAAATCTGCACATTTCTTTAAGAATTTCGAATTTATTTGAATATAGGTTCTCAAAGTTGTCTCTGATGATTTCCTGGACTTCCATGGTATTTGTTGTTATCTCCCCTTTTGCATTCTTGATTCTACTAATTTGGGTTTTTTCTCTCCTCATTTTAGTCAGGTTTGCCAGGGGTCTGTTGATCTTGTTTATTTTTTCAAAGAACCAGCTTTTTGTTTCATTAATTCTTTGTATGTTTTTTTTTTTGGTTTCTATATCATTGATTTCGTTTCTTACTTTTATTATTTCTCTCCTTCTATTTGTTTTGAGATTTGCTTGTTCTTTTTTTTCTAGAAGTTTGAGATGTATCATTAGGTCATTGATTTGGGATCTTTCAGTCTTTTTAATATATGCACTCATGACTATAAACTTTCCTCTCAGGACTGCCTTTGCTGTGTCCTGTGGTTCTGGTGGGTTGTATTTTCATTTTCATTGACTTCCAGGAACTTTTTAATTTCTTCTTTTATTTCATCCATGACCCATTGTTCATTAAGTAATAAGTTATTCAGTTTCCAGCTGTTTGCATGTTTTTTTGTCTTTACTTTTATTGTTGAGTTCTAGTTTTATAGCATTGTGATCAGATAGAATGCATGGTATAATTTCTATTTTCTTATGTTTGCTGAGGCTTGCTTTGTGCCCTAGGATATGATTTATTTTGGAGAAGGTTCCATGTATATTGTGTAGAAGTTGTATGAAATGTTTTGTAGACATCAAGTAGGTGCATTTGATCTATGGTATATTTTAGATCTAGGATTTCTTTATTGATTTTTTGTTTGGATGACCTATCTATTGATTATAATGGGGTATTAAAGTCTCCCACAACCACTGCATTGGAGTTAATGTATGCTTTTTGGTCCTTCAGGGTATGTTTGATGATATTGGTTACATTGACATTGGTTGCATATAGGTTGATAATTGTTATTTCCTTTTGGTCTATTTCCCCTTTTGTTAGTATGGAATGTCCTTCTTTACCTTGTTTGATCAATGTAGGTTTGAAGTCTACTTTGTCAGAGATAAGTATTGCTACTCCTGCCTGTTTTCAGGGGTGATTGACTTGGTAAATCTTCTTCCAGCCTTTCATCCTAAGCCTATGCTTATTTATGTCAGTGAGATGGGTTTCCTGTAAACAACAAATTGTTGGATCTTCCTTTTAAATCCATTTTGTCAAGTGGCACCTTTTGATGGGTGAATTAAGTCCGTTAACATTAAGTGTTAGTGTTGATAGGTATGTGGTGATTCCTGTCATTTAGTTGTCTTAGTTTTTTGAAGGTTTGATTGTGTGTACCTAAGTTGAGGTTACCCTCTACTTCTTGCTTTTCCTTTTCCTGTAGTTTGGTGCTGCCTGCCCTTTCCTGGTTATGTTGGGTTTCACTTTCTTTGTGCAGAATCCCTTGAAGAATCTTTTGTTGTGGTGGCTTTGTGGTCACATATTGTTTTAGTTTCTGCTGATCATGGAAGATTTTTATTGCTCCATCTATTTTGAATGATAGTTTTGCTGGGTGGAGTATCCTGGGGTTCAAGTTATTTTCATTCAATGCCTGGAAGATCTCTCCCCAAGCTCTTCTTGGTTTTCATGTTTCTGTTAGGAAGTCTGCTGTAAATTTTATGGGTTTAACTTTGTATGTTATTTGTTTTTTCTCTCTTACAGCCTTCAATATTCTTTCTCTTGTTTCTTTACTTGTTGTTTTAATGATGATGTGCTGTGGAGTAGTTTTATTTTGATTTGGTCTATTTGGTGTTCTGGAGGTCTCTTGCATCTGTATGGGAATATATTTCTCCAGATTTGGGAAATTTTCTGTTATTATTTTTTTTGAATATATTGCACATTCCCTTTGCTTGCACCTCTTCTCCTTCTTCAATGCTCATGATTCTCTGGTTTGGTCTTTTGGTGGAATTGGTGAGTTCTTGCATCTTCTTTTCACAGGTCTTGAGTTGTTTAACTAATAGTCCTTTCATTTTTTCTTTAATTACCATTTCATTTTTGAGTTCTGAGATTCTGTCTTCTGTTTGTTCTATTCTGCTGAATTGGCCTTCCATTTTGTTTTTCAATTCTGTTTCATTCTTTTTTCTGAGGTTTTCCATATCCTGAGTCATTTCCTCTTTAATGTTGTCTATTTTTGTCCTGAGTTTATTTATCTCTTTATTAATCATGATCTTTGTTTTACTTTGGCGTTTATACAGTGCTTCTATGGTTTCTTTTATTTCTTCTTGTGCTTTTCCAAATTCTCCATTTTTGTTGTGTTAGAATTTCTTGAGTGTCTCCTGTACATTTTGTTTGACCATATCCAGTATCATCTCTATAAAATTCTAATTGATTTCCTGTAGTATTTCTTCTTTTAGATTGTTCTTGTGAGCTTCATTGTGTTCTTTGGTATAGTTTGTCTTCATTTTGTTGGAGTCTGGATCTGAGTATCTGTTTTCTTCATTTCCCTCTAGTTCTTGTACTAATTTTTTGCTGTGGGGAAACTGGTTTCCCTGTTTTTTCTGCCTTCCTGTTATTGCCCTTGGTGTTGTTATTGTCCCTGTACTGTGTGCAATTAACATATTTTCTAGCTTGTAATAATAACAATGGCGATATTCAGAATGGAAGAGTGAGAGGAGATGGAAAGCAAAGAAGTTAAAGAAAAAAGGGAAAAACAAGTAGAAAAAAACAAAACAAACATCAAAAAAGTTTCAAAGATATAAAGAGAGAGAGCTAGTGTACTAATCGACAGTAAGCTGAACAGGCATTAGAGAGACAGAGAGAGGATTGAAAATAAAAAATAAAAATAAATAAATAAATTGAAAAGAAAATAAATAAAATAAAAAAATTAAAAATCTCCAAGTTCAAATGCAATAAAGTTTCAGTCTTAATAATTTTGTTGTTCATCCCTCAACTTCCAATCCTGGAGATGGTGTCTCAGAAGTAGTTCTGTTGTTGTCTCATCAAAGGGCAAAAATACTAAAAATACAAAACAAAACAAAACAACACAAAACAAAACAAAAACCCCACAGTGTCTCAAGTTCAAATGCAATACAATTTCAGTAAATTTTTCAGCATGCAGGTGTAGTTCGGTTTTTGTCTCATCAAAAGTAAGGAGAAAAAAAAGAGTCTGCAGACAGTTCTGTGAATGGCTACCTGGGGCTGTGGCTTGCCTGCCCTCTGCTGTCAGCCTGCTGTTGCTGGAGGCTTTATTTATGCAGATCTCGGGTGAGCTTAGCACTCACCTGGCCCTGCAGGCTTTGTTTACTTAGAGTTCTCCTGGGCATGACCACCACTGCTGCAAGCTTTCCCCTTTCCAAGCACACTGGGGGTGGTGAAACTGCACCCACTTTCTCAGGCCAGTGTGTTTATATGCAGTTTATGGGGGAAGTGGGTCTTCCCCCCTCTCCTGTGGAGTTTTCCTCCCACCACCACTTTTACAAGGTTTCTTGCTACTCTTTGCTGGGCAGGTGCCACCACTCCTGCCTTTGCCAGCCAGCTTGTTTATTTACAGTTCTGGAAGGGATTTCCCTTTCCCCCTCTTTGGCACTTAGGGCAACCCACCCTCTTTGCTATGTGTCTTTTTTTGTTGTTATTGCTTATTAATCAGTTTTTTTCCTCTTTTTTCCTGGGATGGGGGTCGGTCTGTCCAGGGGGCTATGCTGATCTGGCCCAGGGTTGTCTGTGGGAGTAACACGTCCCGCTTAGCTCACCTTGTGGTCTGAGTCTTCCCAAGCTATCTGGGTGCTGGTGTCTAGCAGTGGCACAGGAGACTTCCTGGTTTCTCCATTAAATGTGAAGTGGAGATGCTATGTGCAGGCTGGAGGTGTGGAGGAGTCAAAGTTTTGCCTCTTCTCAGTGGTTTTTCCTGTAAGGTGTATCTCCAGCATCTCTCCAAGATTTTACTTTAGGAGGCACACTTTTTGCTTCCTCCCTCTAGCTGCCATCTTGGAATCCTGGTGTACACTTTCTAAGTTGACCTGAAAGCTTCCAAGCTGACTTCTATGTTATTTTTATTGGCACAACACAATCACCCTTTCTGTGATAATATTTTTGGCTCTTGATTTACATCAGGTATTTTCACAACCCACTACTTAGGCAAATTGCTTCCTAATTTTCTGATTGCTTTGCATAGCCCCTTAGGCCCAGTTTAACTAGTCAGAATAATAAATTGTAGTGAGAACTGAGCTGAATCAGGCAGGCAAGGGCAGCAAGATGGTGTCACAGACCCAGGTCCTCATGTCCCTATTGCTCTACATCTCTGGTGAGAAATTAAAAAATGGCACAATCTCTTTAGAATAATATTTTTGTAGAGATAAAAATTGTAACATATACTTGGATATAATTTCTATTTCTCATATAACTCCAATAATCTAATGACATAAACCATAAAATAACATTTTAAATGGCATGTATTACATAGTCAGTGTGTGTATGTACATGTGATCACTGTCCATTCCTGATTGTAGGTGCCTGTGGAGACATCCTGATGACTCAGTCCCCAGGCTTCCTCGCTGCATCAGTTGGAGAGAGTGTCACCATCAACAGAGTCTTTTATTGAACTACAACCCGAAGAACTACTTGGCCTGGTTCCAGCACAAACCAGGACAGCTTCCTAAACTTCTCATCTACTGGGCATCCACCTGGGAATCTGGAGTTCCTGACTATGTCAGTGGCAGTGGGTCTGGGACAGATTTCACTTTCAATATCAGCAGCCTCCAGGCTGAAGATGTGGCACATTATTACTGTCATCAGTGTTATGAGGATCCTCCCACAGTGCTTCAGCTTCAAACACAATCCTCTTCTAGAGATTCACAGCTATTTGCACATCACCCAACAAGCTGTGTGCTTGTACACTTCCTCCATCTGCCTGAAAGCTTGTATTGCCTGACTTGGTGATGAGAAAGATTTTAGTGCTCAAAATAAAATGAAGGGTCTCATTGTCTCTTAAATTCTTTTGAACAGAGGCATCAACAGTTAAATGCAGTGGGGGAAACTCTGTATTGGTTTTCTATTTCATCTGCACCAATTTAGCACAAACTCTGTGGCTTGAAGATGAAAAATCACTCATTTTACAGTTATGGAGGTCAGAAGTTCACCATAGGACTCAGGGGGCTAAGATTAAGATGTTGGAAGGCTGCATTCCCATTTGGAGGGTGTAGAAGAGACTATGTCTCTTGACTTTTCAGGTCCTAGAGTTCAACTGCATTCCTTTGTAGGTGGACCTTTTCTCCCATCTTCAGAATAAGTGAAGTATCAGCTTTCACCCTTCTTCTGGATGTACATTCCCTCTGAAGTCTCTTTATTTGCTTTCCAATGTGGACATCAAAAAACATCATTCTGCACTAATGTGTAATGTGAATGGATGTGATTTTGTGTTCAACAGACTATCTTCCAGTGTCTATATCTCATATTAATTTAAAGAATTCAATATTTGGGGAATGCTTTGTATCCCATGAAACAATGTGCTAACATTTCATTCATGGATTCATTTACAATAGTTGATTTATCACCGACTTTAGGGCACAGAGATACAATAAGAAGAAGTGTCTAATAGACCACATACAATTATTTAAGAACTCTGTAGCACTTCATGCTATCTGCATATGAATTGAACCTTTGTGACTTACTTGATGGTTGGTACTTACCGATGTGCAGAAGTGCCCGTATGCATATATGTGTCAGGCATTTCCCAGAGTAAAACTTGTGGTGGTTGAGCTGTGCCAACTGTGTTTGTCAGGGTTTTCTTTATTAGCCACAGGGCAAGCACCTGAGGCTAATAACTTAAAGGAGGAAAGATTTGTTTGGCTCACAGTTTCAGAGGTTTCACTCCGTGGTTATCTTGTTCCATTGCTTTTAGGTCTGTGGCAAGACAGAAGCATCATGGTGGAAGAGTGTGGCAGAAGAAAGCAGCTCAGCTCATGGCTGCTGGAAAGCAGAGAGAGAAAGACAGGAAGTGCCAGAGATGGCTCAACCCTTCAAAGATCCCCTTGTAGGAATGCACCTCCCCCAACCAATATCCCCCTGACTTGTACAACCTTCTCAAAATTCGATCAAATTATGAATCTATCAGTGGATTAATGTGGTGACTCAGTTAGAGCTCTCTTAGTCCAATCAGGTCTCAGTGATTGGATTTACCCACTGTGGACCAAAACTTCAACACATACATCCTTTGTAAAATTCCATATTCATACTATAACATCAAGTAAATGTCTAGTGGGATGACACCCACAAATTTATATATATTTAGAATACATGTAGCATTTCAATAATAAAGAGTCCATATTTAATTTAAACATGTGACCTTCCCCTGCACTATTCCTTAGAATACAATATGAATTTGAAATGTTTAATAAAGCTGCATATTAAAGGGAATTTGCATTGGGCATCTGGAACATGTGGGACCAGGTTAGTTTCAGGTCTGTAGGGGCATTGTCAGCTCTCTCCTGTCCCTTACAGAGCACCTTGCCTTCAGTCCTTTCAGTGTCATGGAACCATGAAGACAGAAAGGAAAGACTTCAAAGTCAATCTTTTGGGGCCAGTCTGGGTGGCACATACCTGACATCCCAGCTATGTAGGAGAGTAAACAGGTAGATTCTGTTCCAGGGAAGCCTCTGACCTCTTGGAGAGCTCATGCTACATACATAAGACAGATTTCCCACTAGGTCTTTGAGATAGGGGGTCACTTTTTCCCAGTCTGATCTCGAACCATGATGCAATCTCTGCTCTAAAGTAGCTGGTATTAGAGACATTGGCCACCACACCTGTATATATGTGAGTGTGTATGTGTGTGTGTGTGTGTGTGTGTGTGTGTGTGTGTGTGTGTAGAACAAAACTCAGTGTTGATTTTGTGGGTATGTACACAAGTGAGGAAAATATATCTGGTTGAAAAAGGACAGTGCTTCACCACATTGCAGCTCAAGCCAAAGATTTCAGCATCAATTTGGCCATGAGCTAAGTGGGAGATGACTTCTTATTTTTAAAAATTTAACCTTTTTGCTTTATTTTAACAGGTACCACTTTTCCATTTACATACATGGTGTATACATTATTTGCACTGTATTCATCCTTCTACCCCTTTCCGCACCACCTCCCCAGACCTACCAGTGCCAACGCCCCCCTGCACCTGGAAAGAAACTGTTTTTCCCTCTTGTTCCCATGTTTTGCAGAAGAAAAAACATAAAAGATAATAAGGGAAACATGGCTTTTTTGCTAGTTTGAGATAAAGATAGCTATACAGGGGGATTCTTGTGTTGTTTCCAAAGGGGACTAGAGAGGTAACTTCTATTTAGAGTTCAGTTTCTCTCATTAACATGTGTCACAGTGATATCTCTGCTAGTTTTTTATTGCTGAGGAACAAATGTCCATCAGAGGGACATATTTCAGAAATCTAGGAATTTGGATGGATGGTTTCCTTTTGACTCTCAAAGTTAAAATTGAAGAGTAGGATGGTAGAACTTAATGTGAAGCTCAGGGTCTTCTTCCATCTCAAGTTCTGTGACAGAATTTGTTTCTTGAAGTTGTAGGCTGAGGACCCATTTCTTTTCTGGTTTCAACTCACAGGTCCTGGAAGCTGCCCTCAATCCCTCAAACAGGCCTCCCTTTGTCTCCAACACCAACATTAGAGAATCTCCCCTCACCTAATCCTTTTCATGTCTGGAATCTTTCCAAATTTCCTTTCTTTTACTATAGATCCAGATTTTAAAGGGCTCTGTAACTTGATTGGTTTTTACTCAGGAAATTTCCCCTCCTTAAAGTCACTGTATTTCATTACAGCTGAAAAGTCACTACTAAAAAACTGAAATTTTGTTTGACTGAATACCTGGGAGAAGGTATATTGATTCCAGGAAAGCACTGATGCCTAGCAAAATTATAATTCTGTGTATATAATATCATTATTTTTAGTTTACCAAGTAATGATTTGGTCCTGTATGGTTGTTTTGAACTGCTATTGTTCAGAGGTTTTAATTTTGGCTATCATTAAGTGATTTCAGAGGATGAAAGCCTACAGTTCAGCTGGCCCAGGAATTATGATGGCTTCCACACTTTTTCCTTCCATGCATATCAGGCGAAACATGCACTAAAATGGTCTCAGTAAAAACATGAGCTAATTCTCACTAATTCACCACATGCTCTTATTGCCTGTACTTAGAAGAAAGATCAAGTGTGCTAGCAGATCTCCCAGGTCTCCTAGCATCAGGCTTATGCCTGTCTCCAATATGGCTTCCTTCATTGACTTCAACAGAGATTGTGCATTTTTACAGGGCTCTCCCTTGACCTTTACACATCCAATATCTCCTTTCAGACACGAACTCCACTGGCTGCATTTGAGCCAGAGAGTGATGAATGTCAGGTAATAGAAAGTTAAACTGTGAAGTCAGCACAGATGAGAATGTACACACATAGGAACAGAACTCTGTGCTTCAGCAGAAAACTTCTAACAACGTGATTGAGCACCCTTGGAGACAGGTAAGAGTGAGAGGACCAAAGAGCAGATGATATCCTGGAGAGTTACTGTGCTTGTGAGGATTCATCTAAAATGTAGGACAGGGATGTCCTGTTGAGGAACAGACAATTGAGTTAGTGTACCAATTGTGTATAGAGTTGCTATAACATGCAGAACGGGTTGTGTGTTGCACTTGCCTATAGATGGGAGTTGTTGGGTGGGAAGGTGGAGTCAAATGATGGGAAGAGCAGTAGAAATAAATTTGATGAACTAAGCGAATGAGCTTGCATACAAATTTTCTGTGACCTTGTAACCTATGTGTAGAATAAAAATAATGTGACAGATGAAGCATGAGCTTCGTCATTGCTTTCATACTGAGATACTGAAATAAGTCTGCTCCAGTTATTGCACTAGAGCACTGGCTAGTAGGCAAAACATTAAAGATGCTTTGCAAGAGGAAAGGTGATGAACCATCCTCCCTGGAGTGTTTAGTGCATGCCAGTGGCCAGCAGAGGACAGCAAGTGCCCAACTGTTTTTCAAAGTAAGCTTCCAATTTTTCCACTTGTCAAGAGACTTGTGATCCTACAAATGAAAGTGTCTGGACCATTTAACTAACTAGCCAAAAATGAAAAATTTGTCTTCATTTAGCTTTTTAAATTTTATATTTTAGTGGTTGGAGGAAGGGCTCAAGTGGTAGAGCACTTTCCTAGCAAACCTAAATCCTTAATTTCAAACCCCAGTGCCAGAAAAGAAAAAAAAGAAAAGAAAATTAATTTTATATTTTTAAACTGAAAAGTTATTTTGAGTACACTGCCTTCGTTCTGAGATATCGCTGTTAGATCATTTCTTACCTCGGTAGCTACTGCTACTAGGAGTCCATTGTTATTTCTCTTCATCAGTTTGACTTCTGCTTATTGGGCTATCTACCAGTTATCAGTTTGCTTTCATCTGCTTATACTCATTGCCTCATGATCTTACCTCTTGTCCCAGATTTGTTTTTCCAGTTCAGACTGCTTCTCTGAACTTCAGAATCTCACATAAACATCCACCTTAGCAGCATTGCCAGGTGGAGGTTTACAGCATCTCACAATTCTAGTGTTTCTCCTGAAGTCCTAATTCCCACCTGCCTTCCAAGTTTGCTTTTCCTGGGCATTTCCCTTGTCTCAAGACATTGTTTCAGATTCTCTGGTTTCTCAGTCCTAAGGACATTTAGCAGTCGTTCTCTAATATTCTATTTCACTCACACTCTGCATTCAATATGTCTGCAATGCTTACTTGATATTCTTTTAAAATATAATGATAATCTGACTGTCTTTTAGCACAGCCATCAGTATGTTAAGATCCCAGAACTGGGAGACACAGCACACCTGGATATGACTATAGAAGAAAGTTAAAATACAACTTTTATTTTGTTTTTATTTGGTAAGCTGTCTCAAAACTCCCAAATAATACAATAGGTACAAAGTGTCCCTATAATGAAACTCTTCACTTTCTCTCTTCCTACCCTACATTTTGGGATGGTGATAATCCTGGAGGATTTTCAGAATAAGCACAGCCTTTCTTCTTCATCTTTTTTTTGGTGGTACTGTGTTTTGAACTCAGGGTCTTTTGCCATGAGTTCTTTTTTAAAGGCCAGGTCTCAATATTCAGCCTATCCATTTCCAAGTATTTTTTGTTTAAAATAGGAGCTCTTCATTAATTCACTAACAGTTTGAGGTTTTAGAGAGTCTAAGTTAATCTTAGAATTCTAAATTAACACCTGTGTCTTTTCTGGTCACACAATTATGCTTTCTGTGTTGATATTTTTGGTATCTTACATCAGATACTTTTATACTCCACTGCCCGCACAATTTGATTTTGTATATTCTGATTGCTTTGCATAACCCCTCCAGCCCAGTCCAACTGCTCCAATTTTATGAATGACACCTTTGCAATAAGAACAGAGCTGCATTAGGCAGGCAGGGACAACAAGATGGTGTTGCAAACCCGAGTCCTCATCACCTTGTTGCTATGGGTCTCTGGTGAGAAACTTAAATGCTGCAGTTCCTTCAGAGTAATCTGTTGTTGAGCTAACAAAATGGTTTTTAAGATGTACTAAGAAGTAATGACTATTTCCAATATGAACCCATTAGAATGTGCATTTTAAATGACTTATTCAATGTTTGTATTATAAAGTCTGTGTGTGTGTGTGTATGTATGTTTATTGTCTTCTCCTGATTGCAGGTGTCTGTGCGGACATCACGATGACTCAGTCTCCAGCCTACCTGGCTGCATCTGTAGGAGAAAGAATCACCATCAATTGTAAGTCCAGCCAGAGTCTTTTATACAGTTCAAACCAGAAGAACTACTTGGCCTGGTACCAGCAGAAACCAGGACAGCCTCCTAAACTTCTCATCTTCTGGGCATCCACTCGGGCATCTGGGGTCCCTGACCGCTTCAGTGGCAGTGGGTCTGGGATAGATTTCACTCTCACCATCAGCAGTCTCCAGGCTGAAGATATGACAGATTACTACTGTCAGCAGCATTATAACTATCCACCCACAGTGCTTTAGCCTTAATCAAAAACCTCCTTCCTATGCCGTGGGTCAGTGATCCTTTTCAGCACCAGCTGCTTCCTCCTCACATAACGCTGATCTCACATCTGTCCTGTCTGTCTGGGAAGTTGCATTTATTGATGTAGTTCTTGGAGGGTTTACAGGATTTAGGAGAAAATTCCAGAACTGGACTTTATCTGGATCCCTTTTCATAGGAGGTTATTGAAGATAAATGTAAGGCTATCCAACAGATTGTTAAGAGATTTTGAGTTACTGGAATTTGAATATTTCTTGTGGGTATTTTTTATGACTGAGCCAAGAAAATTAATCCTTACCCTTTATAGAAAGATCTTTTGCTTGTCACATGTTGACAGAACAATTCATCTTTACTAGACCTACTTGAATCAAGAACAGTTCCATTTTGACTCCTTATTCCCCTTCTTTCCTTGTTTTTATAACCTTTAACCACCTCCCAACTCTATCATCTCCATTATTTAACCTTTGTCCCCAATTCCAATCCTTGGATACAGAAGTTCTTATTTCTATCTTGGTTCTTCTTTCCACACTGGCTGTTTTCCAGGTAGCCTTTCTAGTCAGTTTCACACAAAATGCTTTCCTACTCTTTCTTCCCTCCTAATCTGCTGTTTTCCCTTCATTTCTATCTGTCATACTCTTTCTTTCAAAGGCAATCCTTGAATCCTTTAACTCAATCACTGTAGAAATATGGGACAGAATTCCCCATTAGATTTACCCATAAGTTGTCAATTTTCTCTGGTTTGATTCTAATTTGTGATGGATATTGCTGGTCATATGTCTGCAATCACTTGAGTTCTTTAGGTAACTTGCAGTTTACATGGCCATGTCAGCATAATGGGATAAAGTCCAGTCATCTAGTATTATTTCTTCCTCCCCATCAAAAATGCTTGGGAGAATGATATTTACTTGCAGAAAACATCTCAGCAAAGCTGAGTATTGCACTCTTTCTTATACAGCAGTTTCTTATAACAGGGAGAAATATTTTAAGATATTGACATTAATTATATATATACACAGTGGAGTTATCCTCAGCCATAAGGAATAATGACATGTGGTTTCAAGGTAAATGGATGCAACTGGAGGACACATGTTAAATGAAGTAATCCAAAAGGTTGCATGTTTTCTTTCATATGTGGAATATAGATCCAAAAGATATAAATACATACAAAACAAGCATATAAACTGATATGTAGAACATGTTAGTAATTGTGTTATTACTCTGTGGAAGTTGGGCAAAGAGGGAAAGGAAAAGAATGATAGAGTATCAGTCATGTCATGAAACATAACGTCTGTGAAGGTAGAGGATATAAGGATGTGTGTTGAAAGCTATTGAAAACTGGGATGGCGGATGGGAAGTAAAGTTGTCAGGGAAAATAATGGAACGGGTTGTTCTGATCAAAATAAAGTATACTCACAGTGGGGATATACAGAGAAACCCCTTTGAACATCAACTTAAATGTTAATAATGAAAGATAGGTCTATAAAATGGGTACAGTTTGTGTGTGTGTGTGTGTGTGGTACTAGTGAGAGGGCAAGGGCGAATGAAGGTGATTAAGATGAGGGTATATGGTTGATGTATTTCATATATAATATGAAATGGAACAAAGAAACTTCTTGCAATTACTTTAAGTGGGGTGGGGAAGGGGTTGAGGGGAAGAGTGGATGGGGAGTGATTTTAAAAATGTCCCCCCCTGTGTAACGAGTATATCCTAATAAAAATTTTACAAAAAATTGATGTTAAGAAGTCTACATAATTTGTTTATTCAGAATGCTTACTGCATTCTTACTACATATCAAGTTAAAAATATCAAATTTCATTCTATTTCAGGAAAATAAGTAGTAAATGCTATTGTACTAATAAATGAATTATTAGTATGTAGTATAAAGGCTATACAAAATTGGTCACATTTCTTTTCAGAAATAACAACTTATATGAAAAGTAAATGAAGAAATTATTTTACTTACAATATTATCAAAAAATAAAATAATGCCGGGAGCAGTGGCTCATGAATTGTAATAATAGCTATTTGAAAGGAGGAAGCATGGAGCAAATTTCAAGGACAGCCTGAGCAAACAGTGAGACCACATCTCAACAAATAAGCCAGGCAGTGGTGACACACACTAATCTCAACTATTTATGAGGCACAGGTAGGAGCATTGTGGTCAAAGATAGGTGTTCATAAATACAGTAGACATTATATGAAAATAACCTAAAACCAAAAATGTGGTGAACTGCTTGCCTAGCAAGTACGAGGCCTATAGTTCAATCCCCAGTACTGCCAAATAAAACAAATAAAATAAAAATACTTAGGAATCAATTTAAGTGAAGAGATGAAAAATTGATATACTGACACCCACAAAATTCTACTGAAAGAAATTGAAGAAGACATAAATAAATGAAAAGATATACTGTGGTTTCGGATTGGAAGAATTAACATTGCTAAATGTTTATGCTACCCAGAACAACATACATATTCAATACAATTTCTCTCAAAATGTCAAAGACATTTCCACAGGAATAGAGGAAATAATTCTTTTGAAAGTATTTTTAAAGCATATGTTAGTTGTACAGGGGTTTTCACTGTGACATTTCCATATATGCTTACAATGTACCTTGGTTAGGTTCATCTAATATTATCTTCCCTCCTCCCACAACTTAAAATGATTTTGAGAGGTTTCAATGTTCTGTCTTCATACAGTGATAAAAGGTGCATCGACCATATTCACCCTCCTTCACCCTCCATTAGCCCCTCAATTCCTGCTAGTACCCACTCTGTAGTAAGATCTGTCTTACTTTCTGTCCATCATTGTTTAAGTGTATATTCATTGTTCAAAGGGGTTTTGTGATGGTATTTCATCTGTGAATATATTGTACATTAATTAATCTAGTACCCTCCCTTATTTTTCCTTACCCTTTCTCTCCTTCCTCTTATTATTCAACAGCTAGAAAAGGCAACTTTAAAATTCACCTGGAACTACAAAAGACTTTGAAGAGTCAAAGCAATATTGAAAAATGGAATCAAAACTGTAGCATCACACTACCTGATTCTAAATTACATTACAAAGGTGTAGTAATCAAAACAGCATGACACTGACATACAAATAGTGCATAGACAAATGGAATAGAACAGAGAATCTAGAAATAAACTCTCACATTCACAGTCTACTAAGTTTTGAAAAGGGCACTAGGAAAATGTAATGGAGAAGGGTTAATGTCTTCAATAAATCGTGCTCTGAACTTCCACAACAAAAACTGATATTGGATCTTGTGTTATACTATACAGAATAAGGAGAAAATTCTTAAGTGTGAGATCAGGAAACATAAATTCTAGAAGAAAACATAGGGAGAATTCCCTTGACATTAATCTTGTCAACAATGTTTTGAATATCACACTAAAAGCAAAAATAAATAAATGTGATTCCAGCAAATAAAAATATTATGCACATAAGTGGCAATAATCAACACGATTAAGAAACAACTTAAAGTTTGGGAGAAAATAATTGCAAGCCATATATCTCATAAATGATTAATATCCAAAAATGGAGGAACTCACATAACTTAAGAGCAGAAAAGTGAATAATCTGAGTAAGAATAAATGGACAAATGACCTGAATAAATATGTCTCCAGAGAAGGCATATGAATGACCCTCATGTATGTGAAAAAGTGGCCAACACCATTAATCAGCAGAGAAACTAAAATCAAAACCACGATGAGATACCACCTGACCTTTTTCATGGCAGATTCCATAAAAAAGGTAATAGGTAACAAGCGTTGGTGAGGCAGTGGAGAAAAAAGGAGGTTTTAAACACTTTTGTTGGGAGGGTAGCTTGGTGTGGCCATCACGGCAACCATTATGGACCTTCTTATGGAAATGGAAAATAGAACTGGTAGATGACCCAGCAATTCCTTTTCTGGGTATATAACCAAAGGAAACTAAATCATCAGTTCATAAAGACAATGGCACTTTGACAGTCATAAGTAAGATATAGAAATAATCAGTGGCCACAGATACATGAATGAAGAAAGTGTGATCTCTTTATCTATATATTCATATACATATTTACATATATAATAGAATATTATTTAGTCTTAAAATCACAGGTGGTGGAATAAGGAGAATGGGTAATGGGGACATGTATGTGTAGGTACATGAAGTTACAGATAATGGGATAAATGAATCTAGGGATTTAGTGTACAAAATGAGGAGTATAACATATTGTTGATGTTAATAAAATTTACTTGATTTGATATTTTTACTAAAAGAACAGATTTGTAGTGGTGTTGCAAGAACACATAAATGGGTAAGTATTTGAGATAGTGGATATGTTTAGTATATGAAAATAATATCTATTTCATTTCAAAATATATCAAAACATGCAGAACTCCTTAATATATTTGATGAAAAACATGCAATTAAAATCTAGCTTCCAGAAATGCATCAGTAAATATAAAACACATAATTTTTAAAGTGCTATGATCAGCAAAGATACATGGAGGAATAAATAACAAGGAACATTTTCACAACTCATTTACGATAGATAGTCATGGAAGGGTGTGCTGGAAGGCAAGCTTTAATTAAAGTGTCAACAATGGTGAGAGAATGACCTTTAGTTATCTATCTCAGGAATACTATTGTATTTGCAGAAACAATACATTTCTCTTTTTTAAATTTATTTATTCACATGTGCATATGTTGTTTGGGTCATTTCTCTACCTTGTCCCCCTTTCTCACCCTCTCCTCCACTGCCCCCCTCAGTTCCAGGCAGGTCCTGTTCTGCCCTTATTACTAATTTTGTTGAAGAAAAGACACAAGCATAATAAGGATGAGAAAGCGATTTTGCTAGTTGAGTTAAGGATAGCTATACAGAGAGATTCCTAACATTGCTTTCGTGTACCCATGTGTTATGACCCATGTTGATTCATCTGTAACTGATCTTTACACTGATTCCTGATCCCCTTCTCATGTTGACCTCTTCACTTCAAGGTTTCTGTATTAGTTCCTCTGGAGTGGGAACATCAAATGCTTTCATGTTTTGGGTTTCCTACCTATCCCCATACCTCCCATATGTGCTCTCCCCTTGTCGTGTGATCCAACTCCAACCACATTGCTGCATTTGCCCTAGATCTAAAGTCTGCATATGAGGGAGAACATACTATTTTAGGTCTTCTGAGCCTGGCTAACCTCAGAATGATGTTCTCCAGTTCCATCCATTTACCTGCAATTGATAAGGTTTCTTTCTTCATGGCTGAGTAAAATTCCATTGTGTACAAGTACAACATTTTCTTGATCCATTCATCAATAGTGGGGCATCTTGGTTGCTTCCATAACTTGGCTATTGTGAATAGTGCTGCAATAAACATGGGTGTGCAGGTTCCTCTGGAGTAACCTGTGTTGCATTCTTTTGGGTTCATCCCTAGGAGTGGGGTTGCTGGATCATATGGCAGATCGATGTTTAGATTTTTAAGAAGCCTCCAAATTTTTTTCCAGCGTGGTTGCACCAGCTTGCATTCCCACCAGCAGTGGACTAGTGTTCCTTTTCCCAACATTCTTGCCAACACATGTTGTTGTTGGTGTTTTTGATGATGGCTTTCTAACAGTGGTGAAGAGGAATATTAGTGAGGTTTTGATTTGCATTTCCCTTATGGCTAGAGATGGTGAGCATTTTTCATGTGTTTTTTGGCCATTTGAATTTCTTCTTTTGAGAAAGTTCTGTTTAGTTCAGTTGTCCATTTTTTAATTGGTTCATTGATTTTAGGAGAGTTTAGTTTCTTAAGTTCTCTGTATATTCTGGTTGTTAGTCCTTTGTCTGATGTATAACTGGCAAATATTTTCTTCCACTCTGTGGAATGTCTCTTCAGTTTAGCGACCATTTCTTTTGTTGTGCAGAAACTTTTTAACTTTGTGAAGTCCTATTTATTCATCCTTTCTCTTAGTTGCTGGGCTGCTGGGGTTTTATTGAGGAACTCCTTGGCTATACCTATTAATTCCAGAGTGTTTCCTGCTCCTCTTGTAGTAACTTCAGAGTTTTATGTCTGATATTTATGTCCTTGATCCATTTTGAGTTGCTACTAGTACAGGGTGATAGACATGGATCTAGTTTCAGTTTCTTGCTGAAGGTAACCACTTTTCTTAGCAAAATTTGTTGAAGCGTCTGTCTTTCCTCCATTGCATGTTTTTGGCACCTTTGTAAATAATGAGGTGGGTATAGTTGTGTGGATTCATATCCGGGTCCTCTATTCTGTTCTACTGGTCTTCATGTCTGTTTTTGCCAGTATCATGCTGTTTTTATAGCTATTGTTTTGTAATATAGTTTGAAGTTAGATATTGTGATATGTCAAGCATTGCTCTTTTTGTTGAGTATTGCCTTGGCTCTTCATGTTCTCTTGTGTTTCCAAATGAATTTTAGGGTAGATTTTTCAATCTCTGTGATGAAAGTCATTGGGATTTTGATGGGAATTACATTAGACATGTAGATTGCTTTCAGTGGTATAGCCATTTTTACTATGTTGATTCTACCGATCCATGAGCACAGGAGATCTTTCCATCTTCTGTAGTCTTCCTCCATCTCTTTCTTCAAGAGTTTGTAATTCTTCTTGTAGATATCATTCACATCTTTTGTTAAATTTACTCTTATGTGTTTGATTTTTTTGAGGCTATTGTAAATGGAATTTTTTCCATATATTCCTTCTCAGTTTGTTTGTTGTTGGAATATAGAAAAGCTCATGATTTTTGTAAGTTGATTTTGTTTCCTGTCACCTTACTGTAGCAGTTTATGGTGTCTAAGAGCTTTTGAGTAGAGTGTTTTGGGTCTTTAAGGTATAGGATCATATTGTCTGCAAATAAGGATATTTTGACAGTTTCTTTATCTATTTATATTCCTTTTATTTCTTCTTGCCTAATTGCTCTGGCTAGAAATTCCAGTACTATGTTGAATAGGAGTACAGATAGTGGGCACTCTTGTCTCATTCATGATTTTAGGGGGAATGGTTTCAGTTTTTCACCATTAAGTATGATGTTGGCTGTAGGTTTGTCATATATAGCCTTTACAGTGTTGAGGTACATTCCTTCTATTCCTAGTTTTCTTAGAGCTTTTATCATGAAGTGGTGTTGGATCTTGTCGAAGGCTTTTTCTACATCTATTGAGATGATGAAGAGGTTTTTGTCTTTCCTTCTATTTATGTGCTGTATTACATTTATAGATTTGTGTGTGTTGAACCATGCCCGCAACCTGGGATGAAGCTGATTTTGTCATGGTGGATGATCTTTGTGATGTGTTGTTGGATTTGGTTTGCCATTACTTTATTAAGGATTTTTTGTTGATATTAATTAAGGAAATTGGCCTATAATTCTCCTTTTTGGAGGTATTGTTTTCTGGTTTTGGGATGAGAGTAATATTGGCTTCATAAAATGAGTTAGACAGTGTTTCTTCCGTTTCTATTTCATGGAACAGTTTAAGGAGAGTTGGTATTAGTTCTTCTGTAAACCTCTGATAGAATTCAGCAGTGAATCCATCATGTCCTGGACTTTTCTTTTTTGGGAGGCTCTTGTTAGCTGCTTCAATTTGTTTTTTGTGTTATAGATCTTTTCAGGTGTTTCATATCCTCTTGGTTCAGTTTTGGGTGGTTGTAATTTTCCAGAAATCTGTCCATTTCTTCAAGATTTTCTAATTTATTTGAGTATAGGCACCAAAAGTAGTCTCTGATGATTTTCTGCATTTCTGTAGTGTTTGTTATTATCTCTCCTTTTGCATTTCTAATTTAACTGATTTGGGTTTTTTCTCTCCTCATTTAGTCAGGTTTGCCAGGGGTCTGTCAATCTTGTTTATTTTTCAAAGAACCAGCTTTTTGTTTCATTGATTCTTTGTATGGTCTTTTTTTAATTTCTATTTAATTAATTTTAGCCATTAATTTTATTATTTCTCTCTTTCTGCTTGTTTTGGGTTTTGCTTGTTTTTGTTTTTCTAGGAGTTTGAGATGTAGCATTAAGTCATTGATTTGAGATCTTTCTGTTCTTTTAGTATATGAACTCATGGTTATAAACTTTCCTCTTAGGACTGCCTTTCCTGTGTCCCAGAGGTTCTGGTAGGTCTTGTTTTCATGTTCATTAATTTCCTTTTTCATTTCATTGATGACCCACTGATCATTGTGCAATGTGTTGTGCATCTTCCAATTGTTTGCATGTTTTTTACTGTTGTTGGTTTTTTTTAGCTCTAGTTTTAATGCATTGTGATCAGATAGAAAGCATTGTATTATTTCTATTTTCTAATATTTGCTGAGGCTTGCTTTGTGCCCTAAGATATGATCAATTTTGGAGAAAATTCCATGGGCTGCTGAGAAGAATGTGTATTGTGCAGAAGTTGGATGAAATATTCTAAAGATATCAGCTAGATCCGTTTGATCTGTG
This sequence comes from Castor canadensis, assembly GCF_047511655.1. Taxonomy (NCBI): domain Eukaryota; kingdom Metazoa; phylum Chordata; class Mammalia; order Rodentia; family Castoridae; genus Castor; species Castor canadensis. Next base: position 77,868,090 of record NC_133397.1, on the reverse strand, counting down.
GTGTGATTTTCTTCTATAATTTCTTTATTGATTTTTTGTTTGGATGACCTATCTATTGGTGATAGAGGTTTAATCCACTGTATTGGAATCTATATATGCTTTTATGTCCTTCAGAGTATGTTTGACTCAATTCAGTTCAGTGATATTGGTTGCATATGGGTTGATAATTTTTATTTCCTTTTCATGTGTTTCCCCTTTTATTAGTATGGAGTGTCCTTCTTTATCTCATTGATCAATGTAACTTTGAAGTCTACTTTGTCTGAGATAAGTATAGCTACTCCTGCCTGTTTTCAGGTGCCATTGGCCTGGTAAATCTTTCCAGCCTTTCACCCTAATCGAGTACTTGTTTCTGTCAATTTGATGGGTCTCCTGTAAACAATGCAGTTTGCCAGATGGTGTCTTTTGATGGGGGAGTTAAGTTCGTTAACATTCAGAGTTAATATTGATAGTTATTTGGTGATTCCTGCAATTTAGTTGTTTTTGTTGTTTAAGGGTTTGATTGTGTGCAGCTGAATTAATTTTATTCTCTTATTCCTTGTCTTTTCTTCTCCTGTGGTTTGGTATTGCCTGCCCTTTCCTGGTTTTGTTTATTTTCATTTTCTGTGTGCAGAATTTCTTGAAGAATCTTTGGTAGTGGTGGTTTGGTGGTCATATATTGTTTTAATTTCTGCTTATCATGGAAGACTTTTATTGTTCCATCTATTTTGAATGATAGTTTTGCTGGGTAAAATATCCTAGGATTGAAGTGATTTTCATTCAGTGTTTGGAAGATCTCACCTCATGCTCTTCTTGCTTTTAATGTTTCTGTTGAGAAGTCTTCTGTGATTTTGATAGGTTTACCTTTGTATGTTATTTGTGTTTTTCTCTTACAGCCTTCAATATTCTTTCTTAAGTCTCTGCATTTGTTGTTTTAATGATAGTATGTGATGGGGTAGTTCTATTTTGGTCAAGTCTGTTTGGTGTCCTGGAGGCTTTCTGTTTCTGAATGGGCATTGTTTTCTGTAGATTTGGGAAATTTTCTGTTATTATTTTGTTGAATATATTATGCATTCCTTTTGCTTGCACCTCTTCTCCTTCAATGCCCATGGTTCTCAGTTTTGGTCTTTTGATGGAGTCAGTGAGTTCTTGCATTTTCTTTTCACATGTCTTGAGTTGTTTAACTAAGAGTTCTTCACCTTTTCCTTTAATTACCATTTCATCTTCAAGTTCTGAGATTCTGTCTTCTGTTTCTTCTATTCTGCTGGAATGGCCTTGCACTTTGTTTTGTATTTCTGTTTCATTCCTTTTCTGAGTTTTTCCATATCATGGGTTACCTTTTCTTTAATATTGTCAATTTTTGCCTTAATTTATTTATCTCTCTGCTTATGGTGATCTTTATTTCAGTTTGGTGTTTGTTTAGGGCTCCTATGATTTCATTTTTTTTTCTGTGTTTTCTCATATTCTTTAGTTTTGATGTCTTGGAATTTCTTGAGTGGCTCTTGTATGTTTTGGTTGACCATGTCTAGTAGCATCTCTATGAAATTCTCCTTAATTACTTGTAGAATTTCTTCTTTATGGATGTTCTTGTGGTCTTACTTGGGTTCCTTGGTATAGTTTCTCTTTGTTTTGTTGGAGTCTGTATTGGGTATCCTTTTTTTTTCATTTTGCTCTAAATCCTGTACTACTTTATTTTTGGGGGGGGAGAATGGTTTCCATCTCTTTCTCTTCTTCCCATATTTCCACTAGGTACTGTTTCTTCTCCTGGACTATGTGTAATTTGGTATTACCTGGATTACAATATTAATACTAACAAAACCAAGAGAGAAGGATAAAAAAGAGAAAGTGATGAAAAGATAGAAGGAAGAGAGAAGAGAGGAAAAAAAGAAAGAGAAAAAAATGGGAGAGATGGTGGGTTATCAAACAGCAAACTAGGCTGCCAAACCCTTAAAGAAGGGAGAGGAAGAAAAAAAACTCACCAGTTCTGAAACAGTAGGATTGCAGGCTTAGTTGTTTTTACTTCTTTAGTGTCCCGTCCAGTCTGTGTGTGTCTCTTAGGCGTGCTTGGAGCTCTCTAGTGGCGGCCTGAGCAGGAGGCTGGTGGAGTGGTTATCTGGGAAGCCTGTAGAGTAGGGGCCAGCTCCTGCAGATGTCTCATGCCAGGCTGGTGCCTGTCCCAGAGGGGTGGGGCTCCAGATGTTCCACATGCAGCTGGAGCCCAGCAGGACTTGATGGGCGGGAATCCAAGGGACAGGGGTCCAGTCATCCCATGCATTGTTGGGGATCAGCAGAGCCTGAAGGGCAGTGGGTTCAGGGTGTGGGTATCGCTGTGGGACTGGCTCATGGCTGGTGTCTGGTGCCAACAGGTCGTGGGGATCTTGGTGGTCAAGGATCCGGTGGTGTGGCCAAGGGGCAGGTATCCCAGTGTGGTGTGTGTCTGGTGGCTAGAGGGCGGTGCGGCTGAGGGGCGGCTATGCAGGTAGTGCGGAGATCCAGTGCAGCCTAAGAGGCGGGGATCCCACCTTGTGTGGGTCTGGCGTGGATCTGTGTCCTGGCACAGCCCGAGGGCAGAGAGGCCTGCAGAATGGAGAAGCAGCTCTGCAGATCTACAGGGCGGGGATTTGGCAGGCCGGCTGTTCTTTTATTAGATTGTGGTGTGGAGAAGAATTCCATGATCTAAGTGTTTAGAGTGCCATGTTTTTGGTCTCCTTTGTACTTTACCTCAGCTAGGTGTGTCTCCAGCTTCCCGGCAGGGTCTCTGGGTCAAGAGCTCATGAGGTCTGCAGCTCTGTCTCCGTCGCCATCGTGGATCCACTTTTGGAGCTTTTATAAAAACATATTCTGAACATTATTTTTGTATTCAGTGAGACCTGGCAAAGATTTTCCCTCATTTTTCTGTTGTCTCTTGATTCCGGCAATTATTTACTTTGCTGTGCAGGTTTGTTGCAAACTTGTTTATCAATTCTTGCTTGTATATCCTGAGCAAATGGAGTCATATGCAGAAAATTGTTATTATGCTTCTATCTTCTGGTGTCTTCCCTAACTTTTCCTGTAGTAGTGTGAAAGTTTCAGATCTAGACTAGGGTCTTTGATGTATTTTGAATAGATTTTTGTATGATGTGATAGATGGAGATCTAGCTTCAGTCGTCTACATGTATACATCCAGTTGTCCCAACATCATTTGTTATAGATCTTATCTTTTTTACCCCCATGTCCTCTTGGTTCAATTTTGGTGCATCAAGTATATCTAGAAATTTACCCAGTTCATCTGAAATTTTCATTTTATTAGAAAATAAGTTTTCCAAGTATTCCCTCACAATCCTCTGGATTTTTGTTGGTATTTCATTTTTCACCTCTAATTTTATTAATTTGGGTCTTTTCTCTCCTCCTTTGGTGAGACTGATCAAGGTTTAAACAATCTTATTTATCATTTCAAATAATGGACTTTTGGTTTCATTGATTCTTTGTATAGTTTTTTGGTCTCCAATTTATTAATATTTGTCCCAATTTTTATTATTTCTTTTCATCTGATAGCTTTGGGTTTTGCTTCTTCATGAACATAATGGTGCTTCATTAGGTTATTTATTTGTGATCTCTCTATTTTTTTAAAAAAAATATATAGGTACTAAATGCTGTAAACGTTCCTCTCAGCACTGCCTTGGGTGTATCCCAAAAGCTCTAGTAAATTTTGTTTTCATTTTCATTATGTTGCAGGAATTTTTTGAATTCTCTTATTTCTTCAATGACCCACTGGTTATTCAAGAATCTACTGTAAAGTCCTTATGGGTTTGAATATCACTATAATTTCTTTTTTCTGTTGTGTTCTAGTTTTATTCCATTGTGGTCTGGTAGAGTACAGGGAGCTAGTTCAACTTTCTTACATTTAATATAACTTGCTTTGTGGTCTAAAATATGATCCATTTTGAAGAAAGTTCCATGGGCTGCTGAAAGAAATGTGTACTGTGCAGCTGCTGGATGGAACACTCTGTAGATGCCTGTTAAGTCCATTTGTCCTATCATGTCAATTCATTCTGAGGTTTCTTTGTTGATCATTTGTCTAGATGACTTATTTATTGCCAAGAGAGGAATAGTGAGGTCTTCCACTGTTGTTGTGCTGGAGGATATCTGTGGTTTTGAGTTTAGTAATGTCTTTTACATTTACTTACATGTGTATACATTGTTTGTGCCACTTCCCATTCCTCCCACCTCCCCGCCCAAACCACACTTTCAGGCAGAACTTGTTCTGCTCTCTTCTCTGATTTTGTTGAAGAGAAAACATAAGAGATACTAAGAAAGACATATCGTTTGTGCTAGTTTGGGAAAAAGACAGCTATACAGAGAAAATCAAAGCATTGTTTCCATGTACTTGTATTTTGCAACCACATTGGTTCATTTCTACCAAACTTCTTCACTACTTTTGCTCCCCTTCCTATAGTGGCCTCTGCTAATTTAAGATTACTTTATTCTCTCCTCAACAGGGAGCATGTCAACCACATTCAAGTTTTAGGTTTCCTTTTCTTACCCTATTTCTCCTGTGTGTGTTCTCCCCTGAATGTGTGACCCATGTTCAATAATATTACTGCATTTGTTTTAGGTCTAAAATCTGCATATGAGGGAGAACATGCAATTTTTGGCCTTCAGTGCCTGGCTAACTTTGCTTAAGATTTTGTTCTCTAGTTCCATTCATTTACTTGTTAATGACAAAATTTCATTCTTCTTTGTGACTGAGCAAAATTCCATTGTGTATAAATACCACATTTTCTTGATCCATCTGCCAGTTGTGGGGCATCTTGGCTGTTTCCAAAACTTGGTTATTGTAAATAGTGCTGCAATAAACATGGGTGTGCAGGGTTTTGTAATAAATTGGGTCTCATACCTTTGGGTGTATCCCTAGGAGTGGTATTGCTGGGTGATATGGCAGGTTTATTTTTAGTTTTTTAAGTAGCCTCCATAATGCTTTCCATAGTGGTTGTACTAGCTTACATTCCCACCATCAGTGTATGAGGGTTCCTTTTTCCCCACATTCTCACCAGCATTTGTTTGTGGTGTTCTTGATGCTAGCCATTCTCCCAGAGGTGAGGTGGAATACTAGTGTGGTTTTGATTTGCATTTCCTTTATGGCCAGGATGGTGAGCATTATTTCATGTTTTATTTGGCCATTTAGATTTTTTTTCATTAGAAAAAGTTCTGTTTAGTTCAGTTTCCCAGTTCCTTAATGGTTCATTGACTTTTGGGAAGTTTAGTATTTTGCTCTCCTTGTATACTCTGGTTATCAGTCCTTTGTGTGATGTATAGCTAGCAAATATTTTCTCCCACTCTGTTGGTGGTCTCTTCAATTTAGAGACCATTTCTTTTATTGTGCAGAAGCATTTTAATTTCATGTAAACCCATTTGTCCATCCTTTCTCTTGGTTGCTGGGCTGATGGAGATCTACTGAGGAAGTCCTTGCCTATACCTATTGCTTCCATAGTATTTTCTGCTCTTTCCTTTACTAACTGCAAGATTTTGGGTCTGCCATTAAGGTCCTTAATCCACTTTGAGTTGATCCTAACACAGAGTGACAGGCAAGGATCTAATTTCAGTTTTTTGAAATTAGCCATTTTTTCAACACCATTTGTTGAAAAGGCTTTCTTTTCTCCATTGTTTGTTTTTGGTGTCTTTGTCAAAAATAAGGTGGGCATAGCTGTGTGGATTCATATCTGGGTCTTCTATTCTGTTCTTGTGTTTATATCTGTTTTGTGCCAGTACCATTCTGTTTTTATTGCTATGGCTCTGTAGTATAGTTTGGAGTCAGGTATTGTGATATCTCCAGTATTGCTCTTTTTGCTCAGTATTGGCCTTGGGTATTTGCAGTGTTTTGTGTTTCCAAATGAACTTTATGGTAGATTTTTGAATCTCTATGATGAATGTCATTGGAATTTTGATGGATATTTTGTTGAACATGTAGATTGCTACCAATCCATGAGCATGTGAGACTTTTCCATCTTCTCTTTCTTCTTTGATTTCTTTCTTCAATGGTTTGTAGTTCTCCTTAAAGAGGTCATTTATGTCCTTCATTAAGTTTACTCCTAGGTATTTAATTTTTTTTGAAGCTCTTGTCTATTGAATTGTTCCTGTGTTCTTTCTCAATTTGTTTGTTGTTGTTTTATAGAAAGGCTACTGATGTTTGTAAGTTGATTTTGTATCCTGTTGTATTACTGAAGCTGTTCATGGTATCTAGAAGTTTTTGGGTAGAGTTTTTTGGGTCTTTAAGGTATAGGATCATGTCGTCTGCAAATAGGGATATTTTGACAGTTTCTTTACCTATTTGTATTCCTTTTCTTTCTTCTTCTTGCTTTATTGTTCTGGACAAGAATTCCAGGACTATGTTGAATTGGAATGGGGAGAGTGGGCACCCTTGCCTCATTCCTGAGCTTAAGGGGAATTGTTTCAGTTTTCTTCATTAAGTATGATGTTGGCTAAAGGTTTGTCATAAATAGATTTTATAATATTTAGATATATTCCTTCTATTCTTAGTTTTCTTAGAGTTTTTGTCCTGAAGTGATGTTGAATCTTATCAAAGGCTTTTCCTCCATGTATTAAGTTGATCCAGTGGTTTTTATCTTTGCTTCTATTAATGTGCTGTATTGCATTTATTGACTTGCATATGTTGAACGACCCCTGTACCCCTGGGATGAAGCTGACTTGATTGTGTTGAAATATATTTCTGATATGTTTTTGGATTCAGTTTGCTATTATTTTGTTGAAGATTTTTTCATCAATGTTCATTAAGGAGATTGTCCTGTGGTTCTCCTTTTTGAATGTGTTTTTTTCCAGATTTGGGAAGAGTAATACTGACTACAAAGAATGAGTTGGGCATTATTCCTATTATTCCTTCCCTTTCTATTTCCTGGAAATGTTTAAGGAGTGCTGGTACTAGTTCTTCCTTGAAGGTCTAGTAGAATTCATCTGAGAATCTGTCAGGCCCTGGCTTTTCTTTTCTTGGAAGACTCTTTACTGCTGCTTTAATTTTATTACATGTTATAAACCTGTTTAGGTGGTTAATATTTCTTGGCTCAGTTTTGGATAGTCATAAGTATCTAGAAACTTGTCTATTTATTCAAGATTTTTCAAGTTGTTGGAATGTATGTTCTCAAAGTAATCTCTCATAATTCTGTAGATTTCTGTGGTGTTTGTTGTCATCTCCCCTTTTTCATTTCTGATTTTGCTGATTTGGGTCTTTTCCCTCATTTTAGACAGATTTGCCAGGGGCTTGTCAATCTTATGTCTTTTTTAAATGAACCAGCTTTTGTTTTGTTGATTATTTGTGTGTTTTTTTCTTTTTTTCATTCTCTATTTTATTAATCTTGGCTCTCATTTTTATTATTTCTCTCCATCTGCTTGTTTTGCATTTTGTTTTGTCTTGCTTCTCTCAGAGTTTGAGATGTAGCATTAGGTCATTTGTTTGACATTTCTGTTCTTTTAATATATACACTCATGGCTATAAACTTTTCTCTTAGAACTGCCTTTACTGTGTCCCATAGGTTCAGTAGGTCATGTTTTCATTTTCATTAAATTCCAGGAACCTTTTAATTTCCTCTGTTAGTTCATCAATGACCCACTGATCATTGAACAATGCATTGTTCAGCTTCCAGTTGTTTGCATGTTTTCTGCTGTTGTTTTGTTATTGAGTTTTAGTTTTAATGCATTGTGATCATATAGAATGCATGGGATTATTTCTATATTCTTATATTTGCTGAAGCTTGCTTTGTGCCCTAAGATATGATCGATTTTTGAGAAAGTTCCATAGACTGCTGAGAAGAATGCATATTGTGTAGAAGTTGGATGAAATATTCTGTAGACATCAGTTAGGTTCATTTGATTTATGGTGTCATTTAGCTCTAGGATTTCTTTGTTTATTTTTTGTTTGGATGACCTATCTATTGGTGATAGGCAGGGTACTATAGTCTCCCACTACCATTATGTTGGCGTCTATATATACCTTTCAGTCCTTTAGTGTGTGTTTGATGAAATTGTGTGCCCTGACATTGTGAGCATATAGGTTGTTAATTGTTATTTCCTTTTGATATATTGTTCCTTTTGATGTATTAGTATGAAGTGTCCTTTTGTTTGACCAATGTACATTTGAATTCTACTTTGTCTAATGTAAATATTGTTACTCCAGCTTGTTTTCAGGGGCCAATGGCTTGGTAAATCTTCTTCCATCTTTCTGTTATTGAGATGGTTTTCTTGTAAACAACAGATTGTTGAATCTTCCTTTTTAATCCAGTTTGCCAAATGATGTCTTTTGATGGGGAAGTTGAGTCTGTTAACATTCAGTGTTAGTATTGATACATATCTGGTGATTTCTTTCATTTTATTGTTTTTGTTGTTTAAGGGTTTGATTCTGTGCAGTCAAATCCACACTACTCTCTAATTCCTTGTCTTTTCTTCTCCTGTGGTTTGATGCTTCCTGTCCTCTCATGGTTTTGTTTGCTTTCATCTTCTGTGTGCAGAATTCCTTGTGGAATCTTCTGTAGTGGTGGCTTGGTGGTCATATACTGTTTTGGTTTCTGTTTATTATGGAAGACTTTTATTGCTCCATCAATTTTGAATGATAGTTTTGCTGGGTAGAGTATCCTAGGGTTGAAGTTATTTTTTCTCAGTGCCTGAAATACCTTGCTCCATGCCCTTCTGCTGCTATTTTGATGGATTTACCTTCATATGTTATTTATTTTTTTCTCTCTTACAGCCTTCCATATTCTTTCTATGTTCTCTATGCTTGTTGTTTCGGTCAATTCTGTTTGGTGTCCTGGAGACTTCCTGTACCTGAATGGGCAAAACTTTCTCAAGACTGGGGAAATTTTCTGTTATTATTTAATTGAATAGGTTACATATCCCTTTGGTTTGCACCTCTTCTCCTTCAATGGCCATACTTATCAAGCTTGGTCTTTTGATGTGCTTGCTGAGTTCTTGCATATTCCTTTCATGGCTGTTTAGTTGTTTGACTAAGAATTATTCTGTTTTTTCATTTCTATCTTATCTTGGAGCCCTGAGATTCTTTCACTTTTTCTAGTTTGCTGGAATGGCCTTCCACTGAGTTTTATAGTTTGACTATAGGTACTTTTAATTTCCAGGATTTCTGTTTGATTCTTTCTTTTGAGGTTTTTCTAAAGTGTGGTCAACTCTTTTAATAATTTGTGCATCTCTTCAATTCATGTATTTCTTTTTTTATAGTGTCCTTTATTTCACTTTGGTGTTTGTTGAGGTGCTCTCTAGGTTCCCTTATTTGTCTCTGTATCATCTCATGCCTTTTGGTTTTGGTTACTTGAAATTTGTTGAGTGCATCTTGTACATTCTGGTTGACCATGTCTGATATCTTCTCCATGAATTTCTCAGAGATTTCTTCTTTGAGGTTTGTTTTGTGGGTATTGCTGAGTTCTTTAGTTAAATTTACTGTTGGTTTGTTGAAGTCAAGGACTGGGTTTCCATTTTCTTCACTTTCCACTGAATTCTGTATTGAGTTTTTTTTTTTTTTTGAGGAGAGTGGTCTCCATACCGTCTTCTTCTTCCCATTGCTCTACTTTGTGCTGTGCAATTATATTTTTGGTAGGCTAGTTGGTGGGTTTGATTGCCTGATTTCTTTCCCTGATTTAATTTTTGTGTTTTGGCTGCCTTCATTGTTTGCTAGGTTGATGTGATTTATCTGACCCTGGTCTAAGGTGTAATTTAGTATTAACAAGTTCACAGGTTGAATGCCAGACCAGTTGTTAGCATATTCTATAGAAAATCCCTTGGTGACATTATCTATAAACAGTTGGAATTGGTGGTGATAATGGTTATTAGGCCAGTTAAAGATTATGGGGAATTGGTAAAGGTGGCACTAAAAAAAAAAAGGGTGTGTGGGAAAAAGTGTGGGTGTGTAGGTTGAGAGTTTTAGGGGTTACTGTGTTTTGTGGCCCTTGTGCAAGTTGTAGTGTTGTTGTAGTGGAGGGTTTTGTGTCTGGGATTGAAGGGGCCTGGAGTTGTGTGCAGTTGGTAGAGTAGACTAGTCAACAGGTGGTGAGTGTGTAGGAGGAAGTAGTAGTGTGGAGGCAAGTTCGGGGAGGATTGCAGGGGAAGGTGAAGACAGGGTAAGATTGGATGAGGGGGGCAGAAAGAGTACCTGGAAGGGAGAACAGTGGATCACTGTACAGGAGAAGGAGGGTGAGTGAAGAGGATGAGAATGGGGATAAGTGAATAGTGTTGATGACATTGGTAATACAGGAATAAAAAAGGCAATGAAAGAAGGACAAAAGAAAAAAGAAACACAATTTAAAAATGAGGTTCATGAACTTGGTTTAGTTCAGTCCATTAATAAAAGTTCTGGAGTTATTCCTTAGGTGTCCAATCTTGGTATTGGTATTCAAGTGGAAATTCTTATGTTGTCTCACCAGGTGACTGGCTTGTGAGTGGTATTTGGACCTCTTGTCCAAAAGATTGGAGTTGTGAGGTGAGGTAAGATTTCTAGCTCATGCAGGGTGGTCAGAGTTGTTTTCAGCGAGAGGCTGCTGGGGTGTTCTTCAGCTGTAGCTCTGTTTGGTCAGCACCTCCCCCAGCAAGGTGGGGTAATTCAGTTTTGAGTGCTGCCCTCTGTCCTTGATATCAGCTCTGGGATCCACCTCCTGCCCTGCTTTGGGAGGTGAGTTTCCCTTTCTTGGCCTTTATGACTCTCCAATCTCTGCTGGGTTCCAGTCACTCCTTTAGGCAGTTGGCTTGTCAGCACACCTCTGCTCTCAGCCTTTCATGCTTTATGAGAGCTAGGTTCCTAGCCACATTCTAGACAGATCAGCAGTGAGAGATGGCTCTTTGCCTCTCCCACATTCTCCAGGGTGGGTTCAGCATTCTCCCCCAACCTCCAATGTTGTTGTCAGATTACAGTTTGCTGTTAATTGCTTCCAGTTTTTCTGTGGCAGTTCAGTGTGCCCATGTGCCTCACTGGGCTATTTTCCCTGGCTTGAGGGTTGGGTAGGAGAGTCATGCATGGTGTGTGATGCTCACCTGTATCTTCTGCACTTTTTCACAGGCAGCTTATGAGAAATGGTGTCATTTGGCATGGCATAGGAAGGCTTTTCATGGGCTAGGGGTCCAGGATGTTGCAAGGTTTGATTCTGATTGAAATCTGTCTTCTGCTCTTTGGAAGAAGAATAAAAGAAAAAAAAAAGAGAGGAGAAGAGAAGTGGCCAGATGCTTTTTTTTCCCAGTGCAGGAGTTGTACACACCTTGCTGGCTGTGCTGGGTAGGATTTTCATGTCTATTAGGTGCAATAAAGTCGGATTTAAGGGTCAGTCTTTGAATTTTTATCTGCACCTAACATGGTGGCGGTTATTATTTTTGCTAGGAGCAATCAGAATTACCCAAGTGTGGATCCAGGTCAAGGAGTTTTCTGATGTCACCGAGCTTAGAGATCTGAATCCCTCCCCCCCCTTAGCCACCATTTTTTCCCCATGGTTTTTGTTTATCAATGCAGCTGGGTGCACCGATGTTTGGCACATAGAAATTAAGAATTGTTTTTCCTCTTGATGGATTGCTCCTTTATTTATATGAAGAGACCTTCACTGTGTCTCTGACTAATTTAGGCTTGATGTCTCCTTTATCAGATATGAGTATCACTACACCTGCCCAGTTTTTGGGTGTATTTCCTTGGATGACCATTTTTACTCAACACCAGTATTTCTTTTTCATTAGATGCATTTCTTGTAAGCAACAAATTTTGTTACTTATTTTTTAATCCAACTCACCATTCTATGTCTTTGATTGGTAATTGAGGTCATTAATATTTACTATTAATATTGAAGGGTATGTAGTATTTTCTGTCATTTTGTTGTTTTTCTGATGTTTAATTTCCCCCTTTTCCTTGTTTTCTAATCTACTTGGCCAATGATGTTTATTCTTGCATTTTTCTGGCTGTGTCTATTTTCTTTATTTTTGTATAGGGTTCTTTTAGGTATTTTCTGCATTGACGGTTTGATGGTCATGAATTCCTTTAGTTTTTGTTTATTGTGGAAACCTTCAATTATGACGGAGAGTTTTGCTGGATAGAATAGGCTAGATTGACAGCTGTTTTCTTTCAGGCTTTGAAATATATCTTTCCAGGCCCTCTTTACATTTAGATTTTTTTGTTGAGAAATATGGTACTATTGTGATGGGTTTGCTTTTATCGGTGTCTTATCACTTCTTTTGCAGCTTTTAATTTTTTTCTTTGTTCTGTATTTTTGACTTATTATATTGTGCTGGATAGGGGTACATTGGAGTATTTGCAAAGGTTCTTACAATGTGTCAAATATATAATACTTGTATTCACCCCCTATAAGGCTCTTTTTGTAAATTTAATGTTTTAGTTATTTACTTGGCAGTACAGGAGATTGAACTCAGTGCCTTATGCTTGCTAGCTAGGTGCTCTACCACTTGAGCCATCTGGCAGCCCTGTTTTTGTTGGGTATTTCTGAAATAGGGTTTAATGAGGTATTTGCCCAAGGTGGTTTTGAACTGAAACTCTCCTGATCTCTATATCCCAAGCTGCTAGGATTATAGGACTATAATCCTAAACTATAACTATAGGATTATAGGGTTATAGCCTGTTGTGCCCAGCTTAATGTTTTAATTATAATATGTCTGTGTGTTTTTTCTTTTTGATTCTGTCAGTTTGATGATCTGAAAGACTTTTGTACCTGAATGTTCCTCCCTTTCTCAAGACTGGGGAAGCTTCTATTATTGTGTTATTGAATAAGTTATCCATGCCTTTACTTAGTATTTCTTCTCTTTCTATATACATGATTCACAGGTTTGATCTTTTAATGGTGTTCCAGATGTCTTGCATGTTCCATTCATGTTCTTTTAGTATTTTCTCCATTGCCTTTGACTGATTAATCTAATTCCTCTACTTTATCTTCAATCCCTGATATCCTGTTTTCAACCTGCTCCACTGTGTTAGCCAGGCTTTTGTTTGAGCTTTTTCTTTAGGCTGTTGAGCTTTTCGTTTTGAAGATTTCATTTTGACTTTTTCAGCATTTTCTATTTTTATTGAATTCCTCTTTCATTATGTTCTTTATTTTATTCAGCTGTTTGTTTGAATTTTGTTTTGTTCATTTTTTAGTACGAACAATTGTGAATTGTGTTTAGTTGTTTACTTGTGTCCTTTTTGAATACATTCGGTTGTTAATACATCTCTGCTTTGAATTTATGGATCATTCTTGTGCTTGTAGTTTTGAAGTCACCAATTGATATTTCTTTCTTTTTACTATTGTTTAAGTCCTTTATTGTGAAGTTGTTAGTTTTTGTGGGAGAGTTGTTGCTTTTTTGCTTCATGTTTCTTGTTAATATTTATGTATTTGTGGTTATTTTTGTTTGGAGGTTCCAATCCCCTGGGTTTTCAGTTGGGGATTCCTCAAAAATTCATTATCACTGGATACTGGCTCAGTTGTGGTGTAGCTTTTTGTTACTACACTGGGAGTATGTTGCTCAGTAATGAAACACTTAGCTTCAGTTTTCAACATGAGTAGTACAAGCCCCTACTCCACATAGGGAGAGGAAGCTTAGCTGCTAAAGTGATCTCGGTTGATAAATCACAGTCTTGAAATTATAGCAATACCTAAAGAAAATAAATGTACGCTATTGCTGCTGATATCTTATCTTTAGAGGTGTAATGGAGCAAAGATGAATCTTTGTGATCTAGGAAAACCTGTGGTAGTGGGGTGAAAATGGGATGAAGATGGGGGCATAAGTCTAATGAGTAATATAAGGTATATGGTTTAATAAGGCAGAAAAAGGTGGTGGTTATGCTTAATAGAAGGAGTCAGTGAGAAAGTGAAGTGAGAGAGGTGCAGATCTAGTTAATATTGTATTGAGGAGAGAGGAGAAAGAAAAAAGGAGAAAATCAAGCAGACACATAAACTTAAACAAAACCAAAAAAGTTGATCTGGCAATCTATTTACCCACTAAAAGTATAGGTAACAAAAGAATATGTGTGGTTAAACAGAGATAGAAAAAATATGATGTAGAGAGCAGTCCTCATTGTAGAAAAGAGAAAAGTATATATGGCGATGGGCAGTAGGAAAGAGAAGGAGAAGATACAGTTTAAGACTGAATCTGAAAGGCAGGTTTCATAGCTCATATGATAACTTTTCTCTGGAATGTGAGAGGGAAAAGCAGAAGCAAGGAGAAAATGGGAGAAAGAGAGTACAAATTTGTCAAATTCAGATGCATAGAAAGAAAAACAATACAAACACATAAAAAAATCTGAACTTCCAAAACTTAACACTGACAAAAACAAAACAGCATAAAAATCCAGAATTTTCACATGCTCTCCTTCTTCCTATGTCTGAGTCTTTCAATCCACTAGATGGCATCCAGTGTCATTGCTGTCTCTGGAATGATGTGTATCCATATCCTTGTGGTCCTTTTCCGGTGATGTTATTGATGTGGTTGTGCTCATGTGTGTGTATGTGTTTGTGTGTGTGTGTGTTGGGATTGAATTTGATGATCTGAGTTCAATCTGTGGTTAAGGCTTCTGGAGTTTGGGCCCTCAACTTGCCAGTCTCACATCATCCCCCTTAAACTTGTAGGTTTCTGTTCTCCAAACTCTTGAAGACTTGTAGTATGTCATATAATCTGGGTGAGTCTCCACTTTAAATGTGTGTTTGCTCCAGTGACACACCTTGAAAGTAGGTTGAGAAACTCAACATGGAAGCTCCCTTCAGAGATGCTCACCACTGAAAAAGCTTTGCTTTTTCTTCTTTTATTTTAGCATTTTTTACACTTACTTACATGTGTATAAATTGTTGTGCCACCTCCCTCTGTATCCCCTCTCCCCCACTTCATGCCCTTTGTTCTCAGATTTTGTTGAAGAGAAAACATAGGCGATAGTAAGAAATACATATTGTTATTGCTAGTTTGAGATAAATATAGCTATACAGAGAGATTCCTAGTGTTGCTTCCATGTACTTGTGAATTGCAACCCACATTAGTTCATTTCTAGCAGACCTCTTCACTACTTCCTTGTCCCCTTCCCACAGTGGCCTTTGTCATGTTAAGATTACTTTATTTACTCAACAGGGAGCACATCAACTATGTTCGGGTTTTAGGTTTCCTTTCCTTTCCCTATTTCTCCCATGAGAGAGAGTGGCTGAGTAAAATTTCATTTTGTGTAAATACTACATTTTCTTGATGCATTCATCAGTAGTTGGGCATCTTGGCTGTTTCCATAGCTTGGTTATTGTGAACAGTGCTGCAATAAACATGGGTGTGCAGGTGATTTTGTAATAACTTGAGTTGCATTCCTTTGGATATATCCTTAGGAGTGGTATTGCTGGGTCACTTGGCAGATCTTGTTTAGTTTTTTAAGCCAACTCCATATTTTTTTCCAAAGTGGTTGTACTAGCTTACATTCTCATCAGCAGTGTGTGAGGGTTCCTTTCCCCCACATCCTCGCCAGCATTTGTTGTTGGTGGTGTTCTTGGTGCTAGCCATTCTCCCAGGGGTGAGATGGAATCTTAGTGTGGTTTTGATTTGCATTTCTTTTATGGCCAAGGATGGTAAGCATTTTTCATGTGTTTTTTTGGCCATTTGGATTTCTTCCTTAGAGAAAGTTCTGTTTAGTTCAGTAGCCCACTTCTTTACTGGTTCATTGACTTTTGGGAAGTTTAGTATTTTGCTCTCCTTGTATACTCTGGTTATCAGTCCTTTGTGTGATGTATAGCTAGCAAATATTTTCTCCCACTCTGTTGGTGGTCTCTTCAATTTAGAGACCATTTCTCTTGTTGTGCAGAAGGTTTTTAATTTCATGTAGTCCCACTTGTCCATCCTTTCTTTTAGTTGCTTTGCTGATGGAGTGCTACTGACGAAGTCCTGGCCTACATTGATTGTTTCCACAGTATTCCCTACTCTTTTGTATGCTAAATACAAGGTTTTGGGTCTGCCATTAAGGGCCTTAATCCATTCTGAGTTGCTACTAGTACAGGGTGACAGGCATAAATACCCACTTTTCCCAGTACCATTTGTTGAAGAGGCTGTCTTTTCTCCATTGTATGTTTTTATCACCTTTGTTAAAATAAGGTAGGCGTAGCTGTGTGGGTCCTCTATTTTGTTCCACTTCTCTTCATATCTACTTTATGCCAGTACCATGTTGTTTTTATTTCTATGGTCTATAATTTAGTTTAAAGTCAGGTATTGTGATATTTCCAGCATTACTGATTTTGCTCATCACTGCAATTTCTTAGATTTGGTTGTGCCTGGCAGCAGTGCTCTGCAGATTCTAAGCCTCTGTCTTTTGTAGGATGGGGAATTATGCTCAGAGAGGTGTACTGCCTGCATTCCCCTCCCCAGTCCACAGCCCTGGACCCTCCACAAAATCTGTGATTGTGCCACAATGGCATTTCTATCCAGGGTTGCCCACTCTGGCTTCTTTGTCCCAGATCTTGTGCCAGACCTGGGGTTGTGAGTTGGATTTCTTTGTTGTAGGCCACACTCTGGGTGGCTTATTTGCTCTGAGCTGCACTCTGGGTTTCTTTGTTTTAGGCTATGCACTTGAGGCTCTCTGTCCCAGTCACATATTACTGCTTCATTGATTCTTTTTACAGGCATTTTGGGTGTTTTGAGAAGTTGATGTTTTAAAACTGTTTTACCTCTAGCAATGGTCTCAGCAGTTCTTTTGACATGAACTCTTTGTTCTGGCTTGCCAGCCTCCCATCCTGGTATGCGGGGTTTAAGGAGCTCCTTCAGATTACTAGTTTCTATGCAAAATCCCAGGTAGTTGAGGTCCACACACATGAAAAAAAAACTAAGATGTCTCATTCACCCAAAGAAAGTCTCACAAGCTGGAAGTTGATGCAGGATTTATTTAAGTGTAACAGAATAAAAGTAGAGAGAAATTTCAAAAGAATAAAAACACCTCCTATTAGAGGTTCAGGATTGGGAGACAAGCACAAAATGGTGGTCCTTTTGTCACTTTTCTGGATTCTTCAGAACTTTTTCTCCATCAACCTAATCTGAATGAGGAATAGAAAGTTAATCGAGTGAATACATCTTGAACTCATTGGAGTAATCACAAAGCAAAATTGTAAAGTTTGACAAGGGTCTAGAGGATATGAGAACTGTTAGAAACTGACTTGGGTCAATTTTTCATTGTTCCTAATCTTGCCCTTGGAAATTGGGAACTTTCTAAAACCATGTATTGTTGGACTTTCTCATATTATGGTAGCTTTGTAGTTCCTAGGTGAAATTGAAATTGCCTACGGAAATTTATTTTAATATTTTATACTCAAAAGGTTTAAAGCAAACTAAGAGAGATCTTCATTAAATGGTAAGTTAAAATACATATTTGACCTCACATATTTGATGTTAATAATACTTCTGGTTCAATAAGTTGTTTTGTATATAAAATACACCAAGTTGGCAATTACATACATTTGATTAGCATTGCTTTATTTATTTATTTTTTGATACAGGGTGCAGCTGTATAACCTAGGTTGGCCTGAAACTTGTGATTCTGTTTTCTTCAGCCTTTTAATTGTAGGACTTCAAGAGTACAGCACCACCTGGTTATGTTGTTTTATTTTTTAATTTTCCTTTACCTGGCACATAATACCAAGTTTAGAATTCATTTATTTAATGTGCTTTCAGAAACCTAAACCTGAATTCTGTTGAAAATGTTTATTCTATGTTATTGGCAAGGATTTCTGACTTTATGGTCTGTTGGCCCTTGGAAAATTGTTTGTATTGTTTCTTGAGGAGTTCAGATGCCTGTGGGTTCCCACAGAGAGGATTTTCTTGGGCATCTTACGAATAAGGCCATCTTAGATCAGTTTCAAGGTTAATGCATCCTAGACCTCTCTATACCATGAAGTACAAATTATCAGTGTTAGTTTGAACCATTACTTCTTGAGGAATTCTTTTTGTCACTCTCAACTTCCCAATTAATTTAGATCCCTTATTTCAGTTTCCATAAGTTTTGGGAGGATTGATTCCACCTTCTATTTTGTTCACAATTACTTTGAAATTAGGACCATTTGATCACAGCTTAAATTAGTGTACCACAAGAATCCTCACAGAGTGAATTCCATGTCTGTGTTTTCCTCTCTGACCCTTGCTTGGCCTGGACACTTGAGCTCAAGTATTTGTAGTGTTTTTAAATAGCTTCAGGATCAGAGTGTCTTTGGAACTGGCAAATTTTATCATCACAGATAATAAAAACTGGGCCAAAGTTGTCACTTTCTGTTTGTAGTGTTCCCTTTACCTCTTTCCTTTCTCTCTCTCTTTCACTTCTTCCTTTCTTCATCTTTATCTCCTTCCTTCCTTTTTCCCACATTCCCCTGTGTTTCTTTCTTTCTTTTGCTGATGTTGTTTCCTACCATGTTTTCTTATTGACCTAGAATTGTCTAACTGAGGTATTTCATTTGTCATTTCTGTAAAACTTACCCACTTATGGATATTTTTAATTTCAAACTGATGGTGTTCATTATAGCATTCAATGGTTTGTGGTTTAGAGCTTCAGAGCTGACTTCCGTATCTTTTCTAGTTGTGTAAATAGCCTTTTTGTGATGAGATTTGAGATCCTTATTTACATCAGATTCTTTCACAATCTACTGCCCAGACAAATTGCTTTCTTTATTTCTTTTTGCTTTGCAAAGATCCCTTCAGGCTCAGTCCTGCTGCTCAGTGTTTATAAGTGTGTTCTTCTCAATGAGAACTGAACTGCATCAGGCAGGCAGAGTCAGCAAGATGACATCACAGACCCACGTCTTCATGATCATCTTGCTCTGGGTCTCTAGTGAGAAAATTTTAAAAGTCACAGTCTCTTCAGATAAAGAGATTAAATTATAAGATGTAGTTGAATATAATGACTTTTCTATATGAACCCAATAATATATTGACATAACTCTATGAGAAATTACATTTTAAATGACTTGTTTCAATGTTTGTATTACCCTTTTTTGATTGCAGGTGTCTTTGGGGACATCACATTGACTCAGTCTCCAGGCTCCCTGGCTGTATCTGAAGGAGAGAGAGTCATCACGAATAAAAGTCCAGCCAGAGTCTTTTCAATGACATAGTTCAGAAGAATTTCTTGGACTGGTACCAAAAGAAACCAGGACAACCTCCTAAACTTCTCATCTACTTGGCATCCATTTGGGCATCTGGGATCCCTAACACTTCAGTGGCAGTGGGTCTAGGACAGATTTCACTCTCACCATCAGCAACCTCCAGACTGAAGACATGGGAGATTACTACTGTCAGTATTGTTACAGTGTTCCTCACACAGTGCTTCAGCCTTGGACATAAACTTCCTCTCAGAGACTCATCAGCTGCTTGCATCCCACACAGCCTTTTGTTGCAAGATAGACTGTTATGAGAAGGCTTACCAGTGCTCAGCAGAAAATGAAGGGCTCAGTGTCTCTTAAATCCTTTAGCATGGTAGGTACCTATTGGAAAATATAGGATGAACATCTATTGGTTTTCTCTTACTTCCAGGACTGTTTACAGAGATCATCACTCTTTGGGTTGATACTGAGAAGTTGATCATGTTACAGTTCAGAGATCAGAACTGCAACACAAGACTCAATGATCTAAAATCAATATCTGGGCAGTTGCATTCTTACTGGGAAGCTCTAGGAGAACATATGTCTCTTGCCCTTTCCAGATCCTAGAGGTTTCCTCCATTCCATAGTGGGTAGTTTTTTTCCTCCATCTTCAGAGCAAACAACATATCATCTCTCACTGTTCTTCCAGACCATGTCTCCCTATCTTCTTTCCAAATGCAGAAATGAGAATCCTTACTACATAGTAACATTGGACATGGTTTTGTGTTCAATAGATTTTTCCTGTCAGGCTTTACATATCATTTTGACTAACAGGAGTCAATATGTGGGCAGGGTAAAACTTTGTGTCTCTAAGGAAACCATGTAATAACCAATTCCATCCTTCTATTCATTTAAAACAGTAATTGAGCACCTAACATGGGGCACAAGATACAGTATGGAGCAAGAGTCTCCTAGGCCACAAATAATTGTTTGAGAACTCCATAGTATCCCACTGTCTGCATATGAATTAGTTCTTTCTAACTTTCTTTATGTGCCCACATGTGACACAGATGTGTCAGGTATCTCCCAGCAAAGGGTACTGGGTGAGAAAGGTTGTGCAATCTGTCTTAGTCAGTGTATTTTTTACTGTGGCCAAACACTTGAGGTAAACAAGTTAAAGCAGAAAGGATTTGTTTTCACTCACAGTTTCAGAGGTGTCACTCCATGGTCGAATAACTCCATTGTTTTTCAGTGTGTAGCTACCCAGAAACATCATGGTGGAAGGGTGTGGTAGAAGAAACCTGCTCACCTCATGGCTATGGGAAGCATAGAGAGACAGGAAGCATCCTGGTAAGATATAGTCTTCAAAGGCACACTCCCTGTTAACTGTCTCATCCGAAAAGGTCCCACCTCCAACTTTCCACCACCTCCTAATCCCTCAAATTATATATATATATATATATATAAGTAGATTGATCTATTGATTAAGTCAGATTCCCTATGATCTGATCATCTTTCACTGATTAAATCTGTCAGCTAGGCACCAAACTTTCAGCACATTTGCTTTTTTGGGGGACATTCCACATAAATCATAACAACAAATAAATGCATAGTAGGATAATACCCAGGATTGTATCTATAATTGCAATACATGTAGAATTTGAGCAACAGGAATAGCCAATGTAAATTCAAAAAGAATTACAAGTGGGTATTATTTTACCCACTTTTCCAAGGGTAAGATAATAATTAGAACAGTTTTGTGATACCCTGCGTGGACACAAACATCGTCATATGAGTTTTGTTTTTCTTAGCCTGGCTAACATCGCTCAGAATGATGTTCTCCAGTTCCATCCATTCACTTGCAAATAATGAGATTTCATTCTTCTTCATGGCTAAGTAATGATTTTGGCCACCTTTTCACATATATGAGGGTCACTCATATGCCTTCTGTGAAGACATGTTTATTCAGATCATTTTTCTATTTATTTTTACTCAGATTATTTGTTTTTCTGCTATTAAATATTGTGAGTTCCTCTATTGTTGGATATTAACCATTTATGAGATATATGGTTTGCAATTATTTTCTCCCAAATTTTGGGTTGTTTCTTAATTGTGTTATGGCCACTGGGGTACATAATATTTTACTTTGATTGAATCACATTTATTTATTTTTGCTTTTAGTGTAATATTCCAAACAACATTGGCAAAATTAACATCAAGGCAATTCTTCCTTTGTTTTCATATAGAATTTATGTTTCCTGATCTCACACTTAAGAATTTTCTCCATACTCTGTGTGGTATAACACAAAGGTACAATATCATTTTTAGATGTGGAAATTCATTTTTCACAGCACGATTTATTGAAGGCATTAACCCATCTCCATTACATCTTCCTAGTGCCCTTTCCAAAATTAGCAGACCATGAACGTGTGAGTTTATTTCTAGATTCTCTATTCTATCCCACTGGTCTATGCACTAGGTGTATACAGTGTCATGATGTCTTGATTACTACACCTTTCTGGTGTAATTTAGAATCTGGTAGTGTGATGCCTCAGCTTTGATTCTGTTTTTTCAATATTGCTTTGACTCTTCAAAGTCTTTTGTGGTTCCAGGTGAATTTTAGAATTACTTTCTCTAGCTTTTGAATAATAAAGGGACAGAGAGAAAGGGTAAGGAAAAGAAGGAGAGGGCATTAGATTAATTAAAGTACAATATATTCACAGATGAAATACCATGGCAAAACCACTTTGAACAATGAACACACACTTAAACAATGAAGAACAGGGATGTAAGACAGATCCTACTACAGAGAAGGTACTAGCAGGAAGGGAGGGGTTAATAGAGGGTAAAGGAGGGTGAATATGATTAATGTACCTTATATCACTGCATGAAGATTGAACATTGAAACCTCTGAAAATCATTTTAAGTAGTGGGAGGGGGGTGAGGGAGGATAATAGTAGATGAACTGAATGAACCAAGGTACATTGTAAACATACATGAAAATGTCACAATGAAACCCCCTGTACAACTAAAGTATGCTTAAAAAATACTTTAAAGAATTGTTTTTTTCTATTTCTGTGAAAATGTCTTCGAAATTTTGAGAGAAATTGAATGTGTATGTTGTTTTGGATAGCATAAACATTTAGCAATGTTAATTCTTCCAATCCAAAGCCACAGGACATTTATTTGTGTCTTCTTCAATTTTTTTCACTAGAATTTTTTAGGTGTCAGTATATAGATTTTTCTCCTCTTCACTTAAATTGATTCTTAAGTATTTTTATTCTAATTGTCTTATTTGTCAGTACTGGGGATTGAACTAAAGGCCTTGCACTTGCTAGGCAAGCAGTTCACCAGTCTTTTGCTTTTAGATTATTTTCATATGATGTCTACTGTATTTATGAACACCCACCTTTGGCCACAATGCTCCTACCTGTGCCTCATAAATAGTTGAGATTAGTTGTATGTCACCACTGTCTGGCTTATTTGTTGAGATGTTGTCTCACTGTTTGCTCAGGCTGTCCTTGAAATTTGATCCACACTACCTCCTCCTTTCTAATAGCTATAATTACAAGTCATGAGCCTCTGCTCCTGGCATTATTTTATTTTTTGATACTATTGTAAGAAAAGTTATTTTCTTCATTGACTTTTATGTTGAAAGGGAATGTAAAAGAAGGCATCTTTTAAGTCCAGGACTGAGTAGTAAACAGTACCTGGAGGTATTTGGGATAAAAGCATATAAGGATTTTGAACTACAGGGTGGAGGGGACTACTGCTTCATTGATCATGAGAGATCCTGGACTAGCGTCCATTTGTTAGGTCCCTTCCTGACACCAAGAATAGGAGTATTATATGGGTTGGAGTATTCTATTAGCAGTCTCTGTCTCTTTAAGTCTTTGATTATGGGAATTAGCCCCTCCTTAACTTCTGGCTTTAAAGGATATTGTTTTTGATGGGGAAACCAGGATGGGTCCCTGAGATGAATTAGGACTGAGACAGTTGTTTGTGCCTGTCCCATGGTGTGTCCATCCATCCACACTGTGGGGTCTACTTGTTCCTTTATTAGGAGCAAGCAAAAGTACTCTCCTGGGGGTAAAAGGAGCTGTACCTCCAATTTAGATTGAAGGTCTTGCCCTAGCAGAGGAGTAGGGGTTTCTGGGATAATTAAAAAAGAGTGACAGAAATGGAAATCTCCCCAGGAGCAGGCTAAATGTTGAGTGAAATAACACTCTAGGGGCTGTCCTGATACGCCCTGAACAGTGATTTTCTTGGAGGAACTGGGTCTGGGAGAGAAAGGAATAGCTGAGATGCTGGCTGCAGTATCAACAAGGAGGCTGACCTTGTGCTTTTCAATAGTGAGTATAACCCGGGGCTCCCTTGCTTTTATGGTGGTCACAGGAGCCTTTAATGGAGGCCCTGGGACCCATCATTGGGTGGGAGACTTTGGCCTCAGTTTCTCTGGGAACTGGCAACAGTGTGCCTTCCAATGTTTTCCTTGATAAATGGGGCAGGGTCCTGGAGGTAGCTTTCTCTAGGGGCACTCCCTCCTAAAATGGTCTGCCTGTCCACATTGAAATCATATCCTCGGGTTTGGACTTTGCCCCAGAGAAGCCTCTCTGAGTGCTGTGATCAGAGCCTTCTGCAATTTATCCTTTCTCTTTTCCTTTTCCAGGTTCTTTTTTTTAAAGTCCCTATTTTAGTATACTGACATGGCTACATGGACCAATTGATCTAGATCTCTGCTCCTTTCAGCCACCAGTTTCTGAAGCTTTTTACAGATATTTGGTGCTACTGTGTTAGAAATTTATCTTTTAGGATGATTTCCTCTTCCTGTGACTCTGGTACAATGTTGGTATGATTTTGTAAACCATCCTTGAGTCTCTGTTGGAAAGCTACTGGGGTTTCTAAGGGTCCTTGCTGTATAGTCATGACTTGGTAGCAACTAAGAGGTTTTACCTTGGCTCTCCTTAGACCCTCAAGAATGGAGTGGATTAAATGGTTATAGCTCCATTCATCCTTGTCATTTTCAGGGTCCCATTTAGCGTCATACCTAGGTACAGCCTGATCTGTTGGAATTGGGAATTGAGGTTCCCTTTTAGGTCTTTGTCTTTCTTCTCCCTCCTCCTCTTCCTCCTGTGAGGGCCCAGTCTGAGACAGGCCTATAGGGCCACTTTTATTTAAGTGACAATTGTCTCCAGATTTGACTGCCTGATCAAGTACCCACTGTTTCTCCAGAGCAGTAAGGGTCTGAGATAGCAGTAGCATTACATCTCTCCAGCTCAGCTCAAAGTTTTGGTTGACTTCTTTAAGTGCCTGGATGTACTGATCTGGGTTTTCTGTGTAATTTCCTAAATCCTTTTTTATTTCTTTAAGTTCACTCACTCTAAAAGGAACTGAGCCCTGTCCCCTCGAGGAATTAACTGGAGGGGTAGAGTCCTGTGGGACGATGTCTGGTGTGTGAAGGAGCTTAGTAAGGGGGGAGAGAGGGAGCTGATGGAGCATCAGATGGATTCTTTGGTTGAAGGGAGTTTGGGGTTTTTTGCAAAGAGTTACCATGGTCTTGGTATCTAGCCTGCATTTACTCAGTCATTGTGGGTGGTCTCTTGGGAAAAAAAACAGTTGAACATATGGAACTTTGGCCCACTTTCCCTCCATTTTACAGAACATATCTAATTGAATAATTAGTGCTCCCTCCTTCTGTCCCTCTTTCCTCATCTCCCAGAGGATACTGTGGCAAGACCTAGATGCAGTAAAACTTGCGTCACTTTTGCTGAAGACTTTCTGGATCAAGATCTTTCCAATTTTGTGATAACCAGGCAAGGGCGGATCCTTGCTGGATCTTTGAGGTTTGATTCCCCATTTAAAAAAAGGAAAACAAGGGAAAATTGGTCACCTTAACAAGGTTTCTCCTTTTACCTAGGCATCTCCAGATGAGGAGAAACTCATGGGAGAGGGAGTCCCTCTCTCCCTTGCTTCTGCCACTGCCACCTGTGTCTAAGGTTGTGGAGGATTTTTAAGCATTTTGGTGTAGCCACCCGACTGAAATGGCCTTTGACCAATCTCTTATCTGTTTTGACTTGCCTGTTTGCCCTGTGACCCAGGTTCTCCTTTACCAGCTGAAGGCTTGTAATTTAAAAATAACTCTATCAAAGTAACCAAGAGGGCTTGCATGGCCTGAGGTAGGACCCCTGCAAAGTCACGGATGGAGACTCCTGATGAAGTAGACTTCTGTCCCCTATATATCCTATGAGGCATATATTTTCTATGAAAAGAGAAGGAGCTTCTGA
Source organism: Castor canadensis (assembly GCF_047511655.1). NCBI lineage: Eukaryota > Metazoa > Chordata > Mammalia > Rodentia > Castoridae > Castor > Castor canadensis. The sequence goes on along the minus strand of NC_133397.1, from coordinate 77,842,796 downwards.
AGGCTTTTGCTCTGGTAAGGGGCAAAAAAGGAGAAGACCATGAGGTCTTTGCCTTTTAACTTTTTTTTTCTTTCCCTGAGGGCAGTCCATCGAACCTGTCTAACCAGTTGATCTGATGCTTGACAAAGATAGTTAAGCTTAAGTTAGAGACTAGCACTTTCTGGTGCCTGCAGGAATTTTTCCCATACTCCCTGAAGAAAGAAGCTCACTGCTGTTTAGAGCAAATGGGGAAGGGGGACACTCATCCTGAACTACTTGGGAAAGGGAAGGAGAGGCTGAGGATTGGGGAAGAAGAGAGTTCCCAGACTCAATGCATGAGGGATTATTGGTCACAACTTCTGTCCAGGTCAATCTTGAGCAAGGGCAGTACTGGAGCACTGGAACCAAGGGGTGACCTCCACTCTCGGGACCTGGAAACCATGAAGGAAGCATAAGAGATCTGATTGCCTGTTTGCCACAGACATGGCTGGAGGGGTCCAAGACTTAGCCATCTTTGAAGACTCAGGGCAGGTCAGGAAGTTGCATCTCGAGCTTTCAGGTGACACCAGGGAATACCTCAGCCAGAACACCTTTTATAGCTTGAAGAGAAACTTTCCTGTCCACCGGCTGTTTTTGGACCTCCTTTTAAGCAGGTCAGATCTTGAAAGAGAGAGAGAGAGTTAGAGTTTAAGGAGAGGAAAGAAAGCCTCAGTGCACTGAAGTCTGGCTCCACCCATGTAGCATTGGCAGTCCAGTATAAGCTCCTGGCAGGCATCTGTGTTCTCTCAGGTTGCCTGCCTTACAGCTGTCATGGGCTCAGAGCTTTTCCTCAGGTTCCCAAGGGAAAAACCCTCCTTACCAAGACACAGAGTGAGTGAGAGAGAAAGAGAGAGAGAGAGAGAGGTTTGGCCTGAGAGTTCCACTATAGCTAGGCCATGGTGGGGGGCTCTCCTGGAGAACAGACTCTATTGTAGTGCTGGATGGTCTCAGTCACACTCCTAGGAAGCCTTTCCCATTTTGGCACAACCTATACCAACCTCAGATGATGGCTTGTCCCTTCATGCGTTACCAAATATGATGCACAGATGACACATGCAGGAATTTCAGGTTCTCAGGGTTCTTGACCCTGCTCTGAGAATGAAAGCACAGGAGGACCCCAACAGCAGAGATCGGAAAAATTTTATTTATACAGAAGAGAAGAGAAGAGAAGGACTCCATAGTGGGGAATGCAGGGGGACCCAGAAACTGGTGGTCTCATTGGGGATTGTGTTTTTATAGCCTTTTTGAGTATTGCCTGAGGGCAGAGATGTCTCTCAGGTGCAGACAGAGGTTTCCTGGGAAGGAGATGTGTTTCCTTAATCACTTATCACCTTTTGGGACCTCCAGCAGTCTACTCTTCAACAGGTGTTGATCTAATTTCAGTTTTCTGCAGGCAGATAGACACTTTCCCCAGCAACATTTGTTGAAGAGGCTGTCATTTATCTATCATATGTTTTTGGCATCTTTGTCAATATAAGGTGGGTGTAGCTGTGTGGGTTCACATCCAGGTCCTCTATTCTGTTCCACTGGTCTTCATATCTGCATTTGTGCCAGTACCATGCTGCTTTTACTGTTATGGCTCTGTAGTTTGAAGTAAAATATTGTGATACCTCCAGCATTACTCTTTTTGCTCACTATTGCAATTTCTTAGCTTGGGTGTTGGAAGGCTGCAGTGTTCTGCGGGTTCTAAGGCTCTATCCTTTGTGGGGTGGGGAATTATGTTCAGATAGGTCTACTGCCTGCATTCTCCTCCCCAGCCCAAGTATGAAACCTCCACAGCATCTGTGCTTATGCCACACTGGCATTTCTACCCTGGGTTGCCCGTTGTGGCTTCTTTGTCCCAGATCATGTGCCAGACCCTGGGCTATGAGATTGGTTTCTTTGTCCTAGGCCACACTCTGGGTGGCTTCTTTGCTCTGAGCTGCACTCTGGGTTTCTTTGTCTCAGGGTGTGCACTGGAGGTTCTCTACGCCAGTCACATATTACTACTTCATAGTTTCTTTTTACAGGCATTTATTGAGGCTTTTAAGAAGTTGATGGTTTAAAACTATTTCACTGCTGGCAATAGTCTCAGCAGTCCTTGTGAGATCAACTCTTTGTTTTGGCTTGCCAGCCTCCTGTCCTGGGATGAGGGGTTTAGGGAGCTCCTTCAGATTCCCAGTTTCCATGAAAAATCCCAGGTAGTTGAGGCCTGCACGCCTCAAAAATAATTTAAGATGTCTCAATTACAAAGAAAGCCTCATAAGGTGGAAGTTGAGAAAGGATTTATTAAAGTGTAACAGTAAGAGTAAAAGTAGAAAATGTGGTCCTTTTGTTAATTTTCTGGATTCTTAAGATCTTTTTCTCCATCAACCTAATCTGAATGAGCAATAGAAAATTAAGTGAATGAAAACAACTTGAGCTCACTGGGGTAGTCACAAAGCATAATTGTATAATTTAACTAGGGTCTAGAGGATGTGAGAACTGTTAGAAACTGACTTGGGTCAATTTATTCATCTTTCCTAATCTTGCCCTTGGAAATCAGGAGCTTTCTTAAAACATGTATTGTTGGATCTCTCATATTATGGTAGCTTTGTAGTTCCTAGGTGAAAATTAAAATTGCCCTTGGAAATTTATTTTAATATTTTATACTCAAAAATGATTAAAGCAAAATAAGAGAGATCATCTTCATTAAATGGAAAAGTTAAAATACATATTTGACCTCACATATTTGATGTTAATAATTCTTCTGTCTCAATATGTTGTTTTGTATATAAAATACTCTGAGCTGTCAATTATGTACATTTGATAAATAATGCTTTAATTATTTTTTCTTTTGAGACAAGTGTTTCTATCTAGCCTAGGCTGGCCTCAAACTTGTGATCCTCTTTCTTAAGACTTGTCATAGCTAGGACTTCAAGAATAGAGTTCCACCTGGCTATGATGTTTTAATTTTTCATTTTCCTGTTCTTTGCACATAGTACTAAGTTTGGAATTCATTTCTTTACTACACTTTCATAATACTCAAATGTGAATTCTGGAGAAAATATTTATTCTATGTTATTAGTACTGCTTTTCATTCATCCACAAATTATCTTATTGGTTTTGGGTGGCAAGAATGTCTGACTTTATGGTCCGTTGGCCCTTGAAAAATTTTTCGTATGGTTTTTTGAAGAGTTCAGATGCCCGTGGGTTCCCACAGAGAGGATTTTCTTGGGCATCTTATGAATAAGGCCATCTTAGACCAGTTTCAATGTTGATGCATCCTAGACCTCTCTATACCATGAAGTACAAATTGTCAGTGTTAGTCTGAGCCGTTACTTGTTTAGGATTTCTTCTTTTTCCTCTCAACTTCCCAATTAATTTAGAGCCTCTGTTTCAGTTTCTATAGGTGTTGGGAGGATCGATTCCAGCTTCTATTTTGTTCAGTTTCTTTGAGATTAGGAACGTTTGACCCCAGCTTAAATTAGTGTACCACAAGAACCCCACAGAGTGAATTCCATGTCTGTGTTTGCCTCTCTGGTCCTGCATAACCTGGACATTTGAGCTCAAGTGTCTGTAGTATTTTTAAATAGATTCAAGATGAGAGTGGCTTTGGTACTGGCAAATTTTATTGTCACAGATAATAAAAATTGGGACCAAAGTTGTCACTTTCTGTTTGCATTGTTCCCTTTATGTCTTTTCTTCATTTCTCTCTTTCACTTCTTCCTTTATTTCTCTCCTTCCTTCTTTCTTCCCACCTTCCCCTGTGTTTCTTTCTTTCTTCTGTTGATGTTGTTTCCTACCATGTTTTATAATTAGAATAGAATTGTCTAACTGAGGTATTTCACTTGTCATTTCTGTAAAACATACTCACTTATGGATATTTTTTATTTCAAACTGATGTCCTTCATTACAGCACTCAGTGATTAGTGGTTTAGAATTTCTATGTTGACTTCCGTGTTTTTTCTAGTTGCATAAATAGCTTTTCTGTGATAATATTTTTAGCTCCTTATTTACATCAGCTACTTTCACAATCTTTTGCACAGCCAAATTTCTTTCTTTATTTTTGTTTGCATTGCAAAGATCCCTCCAGGCTCAGTACTGCTGCTTAGATTTTATAAACGAGTTCTTTCTAGTAAGAACTGATCTGCATCAGGCAGGCAGAGTCAGCAAGATGGCATCACAGAATAAGGTCTTCATGTCCTTGTTGCTCTGTATCTCTGGTGGGAAAAATTTAAAATGTCACCATCTCTTCAGAATAATATTTTCATAGAGATATAAGGTATAAGATGTACTTGAATATAATGACTATTTTTATATGAACTCAATAATATATTGACATAACTTAATAAGAAATTACATTTTACATGATATATTTCAACACTTGTATTGCCCTTTCTTGATTACAGGTGTCTGTGGTGACATCATATTGACTCAGTCTCCAGGGTCCCTGGCTGTGTCTGAAGGAGAGAGAGTCATCATCAGCTGCAAGTCCAGCCAGTCTTTTACACAGCTTATTCCAGAAGAACCTCTTGGTCTGGTACCAAAAGAAACCAAGACAGCCTCCTAAACTTCTCATCTACTGGGCATCCACCTGGGCATCTGGGGTCCCTGACCGCTTCAGTGGCAGTGGGTCTGGGACAGATTTCACTCTCACCATCAGCAGCCTCCAGGCTGAAGACGTGGCAGATTACTACTGTCTGCAGTTACAGTGCTCTTCACACAGTGCTTCAGCCTTGAACATAAACTTCCTCTTAGAGGCTCATCAGCTTCTTGCATACCACACAGCCCTTGGCCTCATGGAGCTTGTGATGATAAGGCTTACAGTGTTCATCCAAAAATGAAGGGCTCAGTGCCTCTTAAATCCTTTAGTATGGAAAGTACCTATAGGAAAATATAGGAATGAAAATCTATTAGATTTCTATTTCTTCTGTGACTGTTTACAGAGATCATCACCTGTTTGGGTTGATGCTGAGAAACTGATCATTTTACAGTTCAAAGATCAGAATGCCAACACAGGACTCAATGGTCTAAAATCAGTATGTTGGCAGACACATTCTTACTTTGAGGCTCTAGGATAATATATGTCTGTTGCCCTTTCCAGCTCCTAGAGGTTTCCTGCATCCCCTAGTGGGTAGTTCTTTTCCTCCATCTTCAGAGCAAACAAGATATCATCTCTCTCTGTTCTTCTAGAACATGTCTCTGTGTTTGCTTCCCAAATGTAGACAATAACAAACCTTACCACACGGTAATATTGGATGTGGATTTGTGTGTCAATGGACTTTTCCTTTCAGGGTTTACATATCATATCGATTAACAGAATTCAATGTTTGGGCAGGGTAAGACTGTGTCTCTATGGAAGTAATGATAACTAATTCCATTCTTACATTCATTTAAAATAGTAATTGAGTACATAACATGGGGCACAAGATACAGTATGGAGTAAGAGTCTTCTAGACCACAAATAATGGTTTGTAACTCCTTAGCATCTTAAAATTGTCTGCATATGAATCATTTCTTTCTAACTTTTTTAATGTGCCCACATGTAACAAAGATATGTCACATATCTCCCAGAAAAAGGTACTGGAGGCTAAAGGCTGTGCCAACTGTCTCAATCAGTGTGTTCTTTCTTGTGGCAATACACTTGAGGTAAACAAGTTAAAGCAGAAAGGATTTGTTTTGGCTCAGTTTCAGAAGTGTCACTCCATGGTCGAATAACTCCATTGTTTTTTGTTGTGTAGCTACCCAGAAACATAATTATGGAAGGGTGGTGGAAGAAACCTGCTCATCTCATGGCTGCTGGGAAGCATAGAGAGAATGGAAACATCCTAGTCTAAGACATAGCCTTTAAAGGTACCCTCCTTATTAACTGTCTCATCCAAAAAGGTCCCACCTCCCAACTTTCCACCACTTCCCAGTCCCTCAAATTATATATACATCAGTGGATTGATGTACTGATTACGTCAGAGTTGTTATGATTTGATCATCTTTCACTGAATAAATCTGTCAGCTAGGCACCAAACCTTTGGCAAATTTGCTTTTTTTTTAGGACATTTCACATAAATCATTATAGCAAATAAATGTACAGTAGAATAAGACCCAGAACTGTATCTACAATTGGGATACATGTGGAATTTCAGCAACAGGAATAGCCAATATAAATTCTAAAAGAAATGGAAAACTCTATTTTTCTGTAGGGTAAGATGATAATTAGAACAGTTTTGTGTTACCCTGCATCAACACAAACATTGTATTTGGCATCTGAAATGTCTGGGGACTTTATCGAAGGTGCAGGAAGCAGTGTGGTTCATGTCTGGAATCTGTTCAGCTCCTCCTTGTTCCTTACACAGCACTTTGCTCAGTATTCCTTAAGTGCCGTGAGACATGGCCATGAGATAGGAGGGACAGTCCATGTGAAGCAGGCTAGAAACAGGGAAAATAACATATCATGGGACTTCCATCTCTTAACCAACCTGATATCCTCATGCTAGACTTTTTTACTCTCTCTAGAAACACTATGAGCTGTTTTTAGAGCAAAAAATCCCTTCTAAGTTGTAAATGCACTGGCAGTCATAAATATATTTGTAAGATAATGCCAAAGAGGCACACTTCTTAAGATGTTATGAATAGTCATTGCATCTCATACACAGAAATACAGGCCAAAAATTACCATAAGCACATGTGCAGAATATTCCATATTATGTGATACTGCTATGCTAATTAAACCTGCCAGTCACCATACTCCATCCCTAAAGACTACCCAGATTTTTCCTGCTTTTAAACAAAGAGATTAATGTTTCTATGTCACCTGGCAGGAGCTCACCATATTTCTTGTGGAGATTTTTCTTACTTTCTTTCCTTTTCTTTCAATGAACTTTTACAATTTGTATCTCTGTCCAGTTCTCTATTCAGGTAACACATGAACTTTGGTATATTCTGGACTAGTATCTTCTTAGACCACTCAGCCCAGTAATGCATGACCTTTTTCAAAAGTAATCTTCTCCTATATGTATTTTTTTGTACAGTGGATTCATGCTTGATTGTGTTGTGTGGACACATATTAGGAAAATAAGTATGGTAGAAAAAGAGTAGAGGTTCACTACATTGCATCCCAAGTCAGAGATTTCAGCATTACCTTGGCCATGAGCTCAGTGTGAAGATAAATTTTTCTACTTTGATTTCCATTTCTTCTGTTAACATGTGACACATTGATATCTCTACTTGTTTTGTATTTCTCAGTAACAAGTGATCATCAGTTTAGCAGCGCATTAGTTCATAAGCCTATGCCTCAGAAATCTAGGAATGTTGTCATTGGCTTCTCTGCTCCCAGGTCCTGGAATCTACTCCCATTCCTTGATGAATCTTCCTCTGTCTCAAAGTCAGTATTAAAGAAAGTCCTGCACACCTAATTCTCTTCATGTTCTAAATCTTTCCAATTTCCCTTTCCTTGTTTCTGGATCCAGATTATAAGAACTCTGGGATTAGGTCAGAACTACTCAGGTAATTTCCTTAAAGCTCCCTTATTTCATTGGGTCTGCAAAATTCTTTTATTGAGGAAATTGAGTTACTATTTTACTGAATACCTGGGAGAAGGTGTTGTGATTCCTGGCCAGCAATCCTTGGGCTTGCAAATTCAGAGTTCTAGCTATTTAATATCATTATTTGTAATTTACCATACAGATGTGGTATCATATGGTTATTTGGAACTGGTAATTGTTCACAGATTTCATTTCTTGCTATCATTAAGTTATTTCAGATGAGGAGAGGATAAATTATGAAATTCAGATGCATAGGAAGAGAAACAACACAAACACATTTAAAAAAATCTGAACTTCCAAAATTTATTAGTGACAAAAACAAATCAGCAAAAATTTCAGAATTTTCTAATGCTCTTCAAGAGGGTATTTTACCCTCCCATCCAACCCCACAGTGTCTGAGTCTTTCAGTCCACTAGACTGCATCTAGTTTGATTCCTGACTCTGGAATGGTCTGTATACATAACCTTGTGCTCCTTTTTCAGTGAGGTGGGGTGTGTTGTGTGTGTGTATGTGTGTAGTGGGGGAGGGGGAGAGTTTGATTATGTGAATACAATCTGTGCTTAAGGCTTCTGGAGTTTGGGCTTTCAACTTTCCAGTCTCACATCATCCCCCTAAACCCCTAAACTTGTAGCTTTCTTTTCTTCTAAGCTTCTGACTACTTACTACTTACTACTTGTGTAATCTGGGTGCAGTCCTTTGTCAAATGATGTGCCTCTGAAGTGTGTTGGGTAGCTCAGCATAGCAGGTCCTGTCAAAGATATTCACCACTGAAATTTCTTAGATTGGGTTGGCACTGGCAACAGTACCACGCAGATCCTAAGTCTCAATCCTATGTTGAGTGGTGAGTTATATTCACATGGGTCCACTGCTTGCATTCCTATCACCAGTTTCTCTGCCATGTTACAAGGCATGTATGGGACCCTCCACAGCATCTGTATTTACACCACAGTGGCATTTCTATCCTGGGCTGCATACTGTGGCTTCTTTGCCTTGGTACATGTGCCATACCCTGGTCTGTGCAGTGGGTTTTGTCCCAGGCTACATTCTGGGTGCTTCTTTGCTCTGAGCTGCACTTTGGATTACTTTGTCTCAGGCTGTGTGCTGAACCTCTCTGCTACAGTCACCTATTACCATTACATAGATCCTTATTATAGGATCTATAGATGTTGATGTTCTCAAAAACTACTTCACCTCTAGAAACAACCTTAGTAGTTCTTTTGCAATTCAACTCCTGGCTCTGGCTTCCCAGAGTCCTGTCATTGGATGAGGGGATAAGAAGACTCACTCAGATTCCAACTTTCCACACAAATTCCCAGGGAATTGATTTTACAATTTTACTTGGAATTTATATTCCAGAGATTTTAATTTATTATTTCTATTTGCCTGTCTGGTTTTTTGGTCCATTGCCTCTATTTTCTTGGTCTAGTTTATATTTTTCACCTTTTTAATTCTAATTTTTCTTATGTTTACTTATTATTTATGAACTTACTTCAACCCAGTAGGCATTCTTAGCTTACATTGCTTAAAAATACTAAATTTGTATTTGGGCATAGCTCAGTTTTAGAACACATGCTTGGCACACACAAGTTGGTGTGTTTAATCTCTACCACTATGGAAAATTAAATTTACCACATTTCTAAATGAATAAAATCTTTTAAGTACACTTAAAATCCTGCTTTACATTGTGATTATTTTTTCATTCTAGAGGACATATATACATTTTAAAGTCTACAATATAGTATCATACCCATTTTTTGTGTATCCAGTATTAATTTTTATGAACCCCTTAATCACAAATTCCAGGGTTCATCTCTTAATATCTTCATATTTCTCTCTAGGGTTACATTACGCCATCACAGATCTCCTTTCTGCATTTCTCTTACAGAGTACTGAAAACAAACTGATGTTATTGTTTTGTTTTGTTTTTCAAGCAATATTTCCTCCTGCTTTATTGTGATTATCTCTGTTTCTGAAACTCCAAATATTTTGAACTGTTTACTCAGAAAATTACTTTTTAATTAAAGTATTTGAGTTTTTCTTTTTCTTCTGCATAAATTTTGCCTTTCAACTTTTAAACTCAATAAAAATAATGTGCTGAGATTTTTAATTGGATTCACTGTGGACTATATTACCTTGGAATAAGCAGTTGTCTCAAAAATAATTTAATTCCTTAAGTAGAAGCACAATTATTTTGCTTTTGAAAATTCAAACTTTAATTCACTAAACCATAACAGATACCATAAGTGATATGCCAGTATTGGATCAAAATATGGTACCAGAGCACTCTATCCTCTTACACTTTTCACCGTATATATATATATATATATATATATATATATATATATATATATGTGTGTGTGTGTGTGTGATATATATCAGATTATTTAAAACATTTCTTTTTCTCCCATCATGAGTATTTCTTGCACATTTTCAGTGTACTAGGTACAAGAAAATATACAGAAAACATTGCTCCTGCTCTTTAGCTTACATTCTAAAAAGAAAATAAACACCTCTTTTAAAATGGCATTTTTGTTTGGTATTTTCTGTAAGGTACTGAGGATATAGTATGTAGGATGAGCTTTGGGTATAAAAGCGCCATCATTATTTAGAAAGTAGAGGAAGAATTTTAAAGGCAGACAATGACAGTCATTCAGGACAGGTAGGGTTTCCAGGGAGACAACCACAATGTCATCATAAGGAGAGGTGTGCTGCAATAAAGAGGATTAAGGAAGCAGTTTGTGGGAAGCAATCAAAGGAAGCAGACTGAGAGGTGCCAGAAAGATCATGTGGCCTTTTCCAAAGTACATAGTCACCAAGTAGGAATGGTTGGTGACAAAACAAAATGCTAAAAAATGAAGGTAATCTTGTGCACCTGACAAATAGAAAGAATGAAGGATCCAAATGAAAGGCAGGTTAAGAGTATCAAGAATTTCTTTAAAAAATGTGATTTGGAAGCACAGAACTTACAGCTAATGCTACCCAATGTCAAGATGGGCCAAGGACATTGTGGCTCCCTAAGTTAGAAAATGCCATCTACCAAAATCTCAAAAGGAACACATTACTTTTTTCCAATCAATGTTCCTCACCCTTGAAAATGTTTTCTTTTTCATTTTGGGGAAGTTGCAATATGGGACATAGTTTAGAAAGGTAGTTATATTGGTAGTACTTTTATTTTTAGATAAACTTTGTGTTTAAACTTGGTGAAAACCCATTAGCTGCCAAGATGGAATAAGGCATAAGTTTCCAAGAATGTAAAGTTTCCTTTAAGGAAGTTTCCAATTGAACACTAATTTATACGAAAAGCTGTGGAGAAAGTAGTTGAAAAGTCCACTCATAAAACTTTTATTCCACTTACAGGAACTTAATACGTCTGTTCCCAATAATTGGATTGCTCATGAAAATTTCATAAGACACTAAGAAATCTAGCCATCATCTCAAGTTATTTCCCTGTTGATTATTTGTACAGCACATGCATGTTTGGTAAGTATCAAAACAGAAAAAAATCACAAAAATTAAAAAAAAGTCTTAAAAAGTTGAATGCATGGAATTTTTTGTTTATAGGTGTGGTTGATATCCAAGAAGCAACGAACACAAAGCGGTTCATTTTTAGTGCATCTTTACCTTTACATTTACTCTTCAGCTGCATAAATCATTTAAAAACAAACAAAATGTGTAGTAAAAGTAATGAAAGCAAACAGCAGGTAATGTTGCAAATTATGGAATGTGAACTGTTTCTGCCCTTATCCAGAGTTAACTGGGTCACAAGTTTATCTAAAGGAGCACTTCTGCAGTGATAGTCAAAGGTGTGCACACTGCGATCAACTATTCCACAGAAACCCATGCTTCTAACATGCAGTACCCATGAGGCATTTTTACCACAGCCTTGTAAGTGCTGCAAACTGTAAAGTGCCAATAACCACACCTATGAGTGAAATCAATTATCCCTTTTATTCCCCCCCCGGACAAACCATCATATATGCAATTTTATGGAACAATTTTAACATTGGCTCTTGTAATGCTACAATGTACTAAGAAGTACTATGCCAAACATTTATAAATTGTATAAAAATTCCAAATCTGGCTAAGTGCCGTTGGCTCATGTCTGTAATCCTAGCTACTCAGGAGGCAGATATCAGGAGAACTGCGGTTCGAATCCAGCAAATATGGGAGATGCTATGTGAAAAAAATCCATGACAAGAACATGTTGATGGAGCAGCTCAAGTGATAAGTGTGCCTACCTAGCAAGTGTGAGGCCCTGAATTCAAACCCCAGTGCTGCCAAAAAAGAAAAAAAACCCAAACTTCCACATCCCTATTTTGGCCATCTCAAGATGAAAACAGATAGTCCCCTAAAAATTGACTGGCACCTTCTTACCTAATACGAAACATAAAGCCCATACAGGAAATATAGAAATTCAAATAGAAGTAACCTGCCATAAATTGGAAACATGAAAGTATTGTTGGTTAGCATGGATGACAAATAGTCTACATGTAAATTTTGGAATGAGGCAGATAAAAGTTGGAAGGACAGTTAATTTTCCTCTCCTTTTCCTGTTTCTGCTTTGTGTCCTTGAGTGTCCCATGTCCATAATGTCAAGTTGTCTCTCAGTAATTACATTGTTAATGTGCCTTCTTTGTATGACTCTTTACTCATTGTATCAAATTTAACAATGCCTTGTCTTTGCAAGTGAGCAGGATTTCTCTGGGGAGTTCAGAATCTCCTAATAGAACACAGAAGCGAAGGACAAGACCCAATCTGCTAGGATGCATTGGTCATTTCCTTTCTGATGATATCAAAAGGTCCTTTGCATGCTTATTGTGACAGATCTGCAATCCCTTTCTTGTCATTGCCATAGCAACCTCAGCCAAGTAAAGGAAACAGCCTTGCTTCATTTTCCAAAGAAGACTTTGCTCTCTGCTTGTGAAGCATTGGGCATAAAGAACTTTTCCAAAAGAGACAGTGCTTCTTCAGACAGGTACCCTGTCATCATATCACTCAGCCCCCTTGCCCAGTTTGACCTTCTCAGAAGTTCTTCTTTGTCCATGACTGAATGTGCTATGTCATGTGTGGGTGGCAGTGGACAGTCTCTGGGTGGCAGCAGTGAGGGTGGTAATCTGTCAAACATTTCTTAAGGGAAGAATTCCCTGGTTTATTGGACAGAATGGATAAGGAATCATTTCATGTGATTTTTTTCCTGATGAATCACAGAAAAATCCTTTCCATATCTATCCTGTTTCTTGTCATGGGTTTTGGGTAGCCACAGTCACTAATCTAGTTTTAAAAGGAGATTCCATGTGTCAGTACAAGAAGAAGAAAAGCATCCGTTTAGTTCCTAAAGGTAATTTGGATCAAAGACTGACCTTCTCCTGAGTTTTCATTCAAGATGATTGTTGTGATAAAGGGTGTTGGGTCAGAACCGGTCAGGGACAATAATTTCAGACTTCCTACCTCTAAAGATGTGAGAGTTTTCATAGGTGCTGTTTTCAGTCAACAAATTTGTGATAGGTTTTTTAACAGAACAAGGAATCTAATGCACCATTGTACATTGCGGAAATGTGGTTCATGGGAAAAAATAGGAATATTCTTGTATTTTCCTTTGTTAAAAAGAAAGACATTTCTTTTAAGTCTGTTTGTTCTCTTTAAACACGGTAAGAAATAGGTCTTTTCAGCTTTTCTTGAACTGGAGAACATCATCTTAAGTGAAGTTGGCCAGGCTCAAAAGGCCAAAAATCCTATGTTCTCCCTCATATGCAGACTTTAGACCTAAAACAAATACAGTAATATTATTAGACATGGGTCACACACTAAGGGGAGAACACCTACAGGAGGAATAGGGAAAGTTAGGAAACCCAAAACTTGAAAGTGTTTGATGTGTCCACTGTAGAGGAGTTAATATAATAACCTTAAAACGACAGCAGACACAATGGGAAGGTGACCAGGAAGTAGTGAAGAGGTCTAGTAGAGATGAATCAATTCAGGTTTTAACACACTTGTGTATGGAAACAATGCTAGGAATCTCTCTGCATAGCTATACTTATCTCAAACTAGGAAAAACACAATGTCTTTCTTATTATTGCTTATGTCTTCTCTTCAACACAATTGGAGAAAAGGGTAGAACAGGTTCTACCTGGAAGTGAGGAGGGGTGGGGAGAGAGGAAAGGGGTAGGGAGCAGGGGGAAGAGATGGCCCAAACAGTGTATGCACATATGAATAAATGAATAAAAAACCTCTATTCTTCATTTGCCTAATTTGAATAAGCAGTAGCAAATGAATGAATGAAACAAATTTGAGTTCTTTGCAGCAGTCACAAAACAAAATTGTAAAGTTTATAAAAGGTCTAGAGGATGTGAGAACTTGTTAGAAACTGACTTGAGCAAATTTACTATTCTTTCATATTTTTGGCTTTGAGGATTATGAACTTCCTCAAACCACATACTTTCTAATATTATGGTTAAATATGAATCCAATTATAAGTATTTATTTTAAAACTTTATATAGTTTCATAAATTTGTTTGGGGCAAAGAAGATTATATTTGTTAAATGGAAAAATTAATGTAAATATTTGTTAATAATATTTCTGGCTGAGGACTAAAATTTCCAGATCAGTTTCATAATTTGCGTTGTTTATAAAATATTCAGAATTGGGCTAGAAACATGGCTCACGTGGTAGAGCCCTGCCTGGCAAGCCTGAGACCCTGAGTTCAATACCTAGTATCATCACCAAAGCAAGAGAAAATACTCTTGAGTTGTTACAGATTATGTCTAGTTGATTAATGATATTTTAGTTTTATTTTGTTTATTTTATTTTTTGAGACAGGATGTGGTGCTGTTATGTAGCCCAGGCTGACCTCAAACACATGATCTTCCTGCTTCAGCCTCTTACCTGCTGGAATTACAGATTTCCAAACCTGAACTAGGCTGTGATGCTTTATTTATTTATTTTTTTTTAGTTTCCTCCTACTTTACACATAATGCTGAGTATAATTTATTTAATTTTCCTATTCTTGTTTTACCTTATTTTTTTCTTTTGTTGTTTTTAGCATTTTTCATTTCATTGGTATTATCTGAGATAATTCACCTATAATTTCTGTAAAACTCAAACAATTTAAATACATTTCTGATTTAAAACTAAAGGTCTTTGTTAGAGAATCTACTGGTTTCTGGTTTAGAGTTTCTAAGTTAACTTCAGAGCTTCTCAGTTTACTTCTATGTCTTTTGTAGTGGCAGAATATTATTTCCATGATGATATTTTTGCCTCTTGATTTATATCAGTACTTTCATAACTCACTACTTTGGTAATTTGCTTCCTTATTTTCTGATTGCTTTGCATAGCATCTCAGGCCCAGTCAAGTTGCTCAGAATTTGTAAATGATGACTTTGCACTGAGAACTGAGCTGCATCAAGCAGGCAGAGAAAGCAAGATGATGTTCCAGACCAGGTCTTCATGTCCCTGTTGCTCTGGGTCTCTGGCGAGAACTTTAAAAATGTCACAACCTCTTCATAATAATATTTATGTAGAAATAAAATTAAAGGATCTATTTAGATATAATGAGTAGTTTTTATATAAGCCCAATAATATATTGACATAACATCATTAGAAATGACATTTTAGATGACATGTTTCAATATTTGTATTATAGAGTCTATGTATGTATGGACATATGATCACTATACTTTCCTGAGTACAGGTGTCTGGGGGACATCTAAATGTCCTGACTGTGTCAGCTGGAGAGAGCATTACTATCAACTGCAAATCCACCAAGGTTTTTTATTGAGCTGCAACCAGAACTACTTGGCCTGGTGCCAGGAGAAACCAGAACAGCCTCCTAAATGTCTCATCTACTTGTCATCAACCCAGAAATCTGGAATCCCTGGCTGCTTCAGTGGCAGTAGGTCTGGAACACATTTCACTCTCACCGTCAGCAGCGTCCAGGCTGAAGATGTGGCAGATTACTACTGTCAGCAGGGTTACAATGCTCCTCACACAGTGCTTCAGCCTTGAACATAAATTTCCTCTAAGAGACTCATCAGCTGCTCGCATCCCACACAGCCCTGGGATACCACACTACCTCCATCTGCATGATAGCTTGAGATGAGAAGGCATACAGTGTTCCAAAGAAAATGAAGGGGTTCAGTGTCTCTTTGATACTTTGCATCAGAAGTCTGTATAAAATGCAGGTGGTAAACCCTATTGGTTTTCTATTATATATGTAACTAACATTTTACTACAAAGCCTGGCTTGAAGATGAGAAATCAATCATTTTACAGCTTTGGGTAACAGAATCAAACACAGGACTCGGAGGAATAAGATCAAGATTTTGGGAAGTTGCATCCCTATTTGGAGGTTCTACGAGAGAAATATGTGTCATCTTTCCAGCTCCTAGAGTTCAATGGCATTCCTTGGTGGATGGCCATTTTTTTTCCATCTTCACAGCAAGTATAGTATCTGTTTCACCCTTTGTCTGGGGTTATGTTGCCATTGAAGTCTCTGTATATGATTTCCAAATGTGAACACCAAGGAACATAATTCCATATAAATGCATAGTATTTATGGACAAGATTTTGTGTTCAACAGACTACTTTCCAGTCTCTAGATCTCAAATTAATTGATAGAATTCAGTATTTGGGAAAAGCTTTGTGTCCCTATGGAAATAATGTGCTCTCTTATTTCATTCATGTATTCACTTAAAATACTAATACAGCACCCACTTTGGGGTATAGAGATACAACAGGAAACAAGAATCTAATACACCACATGTATGTGTTTGAGAACTGAGCAGCACGTTGAATCTGTGTCCTGAGAATTGGCCCTTTGTGACTTACTTGATGTGCACATATCTACAGATGTACAGCTGTACCCATATGTATGGATGTGTTAGGTATTTCCGAGGGAAAGGCATGAGGTGGTGTGAGCTGTACCAATTGTGTTAGTTAAGGTTTTCTTTACTGTGGCAAGCACCTGAGGCTAATAACTTAAAGGAGGAAAGATCTGTTTGGCTCACAGTTTCAGAGGTTTCACTCCATGGTCAGGTAGCGCCATTGCTTTTAGGTCTGTGGCAAGAGAGAACATCATTGTGGAAAGGCATGGCAGAAGAAAGTAGCTTACCTCATGGCTACTGGAAAGCAGAGAAAGACAGGGAGCTGCAAGGGATGCTTCTAACCTTCAAAGGTCCACTCTTAGTAATGTACCTCCTTGTACATTAATACTGCACCCTCTGACTTCTAATACCTCCTCATAATGCCACCAAATTATGATTTTGTCAATGGATTAACCCATTGATTAGGTTAGGGCTATCTTGGTTCAATCACATCTCAGTGATTGGATTTACCAGATGGGGACCAAGACATCAATACATAAGTCCTTTCTGAGACAATTCATATCCAAATTATAATATCAAGTAAATGTCTAGTGGTTTGACACTCAGAAATTGGTCTCTACTTAGGGCTACATGTAGAATTTTTTCAATAGAAGAAATAGTCAATATAAATTTTAAAGGAATTAAAAAAAATCCACCACTGTGTCTTAGAATACAATAAAAATATGAAATGTTTTGTGATATACCACATCAAAGGAACATGAACTGTGTATCTGAACAGCATCTGGGAGCAGTGTTTCAGGTTGTTCAAGACATTGTGAGCTCCCTTCTGTCCCTTAGAGAACACCTTGCCAGAGATCCTTCAACTGTCACAGAACATATTTATGAAGACGAAATGGAGAGACCATGATGTTCTTCAGATCCAATCTGATAGAGTGGAGATGATGGCACATGCCTGTAATCACTGTTATGCTGGAGGAGTAAGTATATAGACCATGATTCAGGCCAGCCTAGGTGAATATAAGCCCTATTCAAAAACGTAACTAAAACAAAGAATGTTGGGTATGTGGCCCAAGTCACAGATTGCCTGCTTAGTTGATGCAAGACCCTGAGTTTAAACCCGTTTTGCCAAAAAAATACATAGATATACACACACACAATATTGTAATATGTATATTGACTCATATATGGTCAGTGCAGTACTGGCATTTGAACTCAGGGTCTGTACTTTTGACCTACCATTTTAAGCCACACCCCAGGTTTATTTAACTTCATATATTTTTTAGACAGTGTCTCATACATTTGCCTGGGCCTGGCCTTGGACTGCAATCCTCCTAAGTCTGCCTCCTGCATAGCTGAAATTGCACTCATGGGCCATGTTGTACACTTGTTTTTTGATACGGGATGTCACTAATTTTTTGCCCAGTCTGCCCTTGAACCATGATCCTACTATAATTGCTACTCAAGTAGCTGGTATTATGGGCATAGGCCACCATGATTGGCCCTTTATATGTATTTTTGTAGTACAGAATTCAGTGCTGATTGAGTGGGTATGGACACAAGCTAGGAAAATATCTGCAGTAGAAAAAGGGCAGAGCTTCACCATGTTACAGCTCAAGCTAGAGAATTCAGAATCAACTTAACTATGAGCTATTTAGATTTCTGGTTCTCTCCTTAACTTGTGACTCATTGATAGCTCCACTAGTTTTGTATTGCTGAGTAACAAGACCATCAATTTAACAACTCATGAGCTCAGAGGCATCTACCTCAGAAATCTAGGAATGGGATGGTTGGGTTGTCTGGGTTTTTCAGAGTTAAAATTGAGGAGTGAGGTGGTCAGAACTTCACGTGAAGCTCAGAGTCTTATTCTAAGCTCAAGTGATTGTGGTAGATTTGGTTTCTGGCAGTTGTCGGGCTGATCCCATTTCCTTTCTGGTTGTCAGCTCATAGCTCCTGGAAGCTTCATTCTCCCCTCAAACAGGGCTCACTTTATCTCCAAAGCCAGCATTAGAGAATGCCCTCCAAGCTAATCCTTTTCATGTCCTGAATCCTTCCAAATTCCCTTTCTTCGACTCAGATTTTTAAGAGCTGTATGATTAGGTCAGGTCTACTCAGAAAATCTCCTCTTCTTAAAGTTTCATTACAAATGCAATATTTTGTTAATAAGAAACTGAATTTTTGTTTGGCTGAATATCTGGGAGAGAGTTTGTCAATTTCAGGTCAACCTATTGACAGGCTGGCAAAATTAGAATTCTGTGTATATAATATCATTATTTTTAATTAACCAAATAATGATTGGATCCTGTATAGTTATTTGGAACTGAATATTCAGATGTTTAAATTATATTACTAATTATATTATATTACTAATATAATTTAATTCAGAGGATGATTTCTGAGGATGAAAGATCTAACAGTCTAGCTGGCACAGAAATGATGATGGCTTCCACACTTCCATGTGCAGCAGGCAAGACACACTAAGCAGTACTCAGTAAAAACAAGAACTAATTCTTACTTTTCCCTACAAGATGTTATTATACTTAGCATAAAGCTCAAAGGTAGCAGCAGATATCCATGGTCTCCTGGCATCAAGCCTGTGTCTCCCTCCAACATGGCTTCCCTTGTTTCCTTCAGTTTGCCCAAGACATCAGTCTCTCAGGGCCTGTGCATTTCTGGAGAGTTCTTCCCAGAGGTTTCCAGGAATGTCCTGTTGAGGAATAGACAATTTAGTGTACCAGACAGCAGAGAACAGAGAACATTTTGTGTACTGTACTTTGCAGCAGCAGGGGACAGCTGAGTGAGAGGGTGGAGTCAAATGGTGGGAAGAGCAGCAGAAATAAAGTTTGATGAACTAAGCAAATGATCTTGCAAACAAATTTTCTGTGATCTTGGATCCTATGTGTAGAATGAAATTATGGTGAAAAAACAGCACAATTTATTTATTTATGTATTTATTATTCATTTATTCACATGTGCATACATTGTTTGGGTCATCTCTCCCCCTTCCTTCCCGCCCCTACCCTCTCCCCTCCACCCCCCTCGCTTCTAGGCAGAAACTGTTCTGCCCTTATCACTAATTTTGTTAAAGAGAATACATAAGCATAAAAAGAAAGACAAAGTGTTTTTGCTAGTTGAGATAAGGACAGCTCTACAGAGAGATTCCTAGCATTGCTTTCATGTCCAAATGTGTTACAACCCAAGTTGATTCACCTCTAACTGATCTTTACACTGGTTCCTGATCCCCTTCTCATGTTGACCTCTGTCACTTTAAGGTTTGTGTATTAGTTCCTCTGCACTGGGGACATCAAACGCTTTCATATTTTGGGTTTCCTACCTATTCCCATACCTTCCGTATGTGCTCTCCCCTTGTCATGTGACTCAAGTCCAACCACATTTCTGTATTTGCCCTAGATCTAAAGTCCGCATATGAGGGAGAATATACGATTTTTGGTCTTTTGAATCTGGCTAACCTTGCTCAGAATGATGTTCTCCAGTGCCATCCATTTACTTGTGAAAGATAAGATTTCATTCTTCTTCATGGCTGAGTAAAATTCCATTATGTACAAGTACCACATTTTCTTGATCCATTTGTCAGTAGTGGGGCATCTTGGCTGTTTCCATAACTTGGCTATTGTGAATAGTACTGCAATAAACATGGGTGTGGAGGTGCCTTTGGAGTAGGCTGTGTTGCATTCAAAAAGGCACACTTTAAATGTTAAGTTTCAAATTGCAGAAATAGATACTAGAGAGGAACAGGAAGGTATTTATTCACTTCCAAAGGTGTCTTATGTGAACAAGTGAGAAACCCCGTCTTCAAGCATCTAATGAAATAAACTTGGACTCCTTCCAACAGTACGTTTAGGTAGGGGTGTTTAGCCTGTTATTGTGTTAGACTTTGGATTGGAGAAGTGGTGAGAAGAGGACACTACACAGCAGTTGAGAGATCTGGTCTTAGCCTCAGCTCTGCCAAGATTTAAGTAAATGTTCAGGTTTAGACATTTTTGTCCTGGTCTCTATTTCCTCACACCAAGGATATGAGAAATGATTTTTGAGGTGCTTTTTGGTTTTTAGTCTGTAAGTCATTGAGATGGGGAAGGTAGAAAGCAGTCTTCCTGGGATCATAGAAACTAATGTGGTCAACAGAGGGTATATGATCCCATGGCTACAGAGTTCATTTACCTTCCGTTTCCTAGTGGTGTTATTTTTATGCACACATTGTCCTAATTTTGCAAAAGGGTGGAGTGATTCTGCAAATCAACTGAACAACAAAAGATTTGATTTTTCCAGCATTAACTTCATTTTCCATTATAATTGACAGACAGTAGTGTCTAGGAAATGAGCAAAATATACATCTCTCACTTCTGTCACTCAAGTTTTCCTTTTTGCCTCTATATTGCTGAAGGTAGGGTGGATTATATCATTGCCTCAACACCAACAAATTTTGCTCATTCAACGTTCTTGAAAAGTCTGTTCTCCAATAGGCCCAGGAAAGTGCTGTGCTCCACTCAGTCACTCCATAACCCAGCCCCACAAAGCTTCATCACCTTGTATTTGTATCACATGGAACACATGGAAATTGTGCAGTTGTGTATATGTTAGTTCTTCTCCAATAATACTAAGGTCACAGACTAGTAAGTCAAAAACTGAAAGAGAGAAAAAAGAATCTCTTTCACCCCTTCATTCACCTTTATGGACAATTGAAGGACTTTGATACCTTAACTTCATTGACCTTCTTCCTGATGTATATGGTGTTATTATTATATATTTTATTTCAGTAAGCATTTTAACCTTGAAAATATTGTTTTATATAGCCATTGCCATTGTACTTACACCCATGTTTTATTTCATTTCTTAGTATGTCTCTGCATTCTCTGTGTATATTTTTTTAGTTCCTTTCTTTATTTTTAATATATGATCTCACCATGTAGTCTAGGTTGGTGTTGAACTATTGACCCTCCTGCCTCAGCCACATGAGATCTTAGACTATAAGCACGTGCCACCATGTCCAGCTCTCTGTGTATTTCTGTGTAAAATATTGCCTTAAAATTAATGCTCTTATTATGTTAAAATTTTATTCTGTAAAACTCTTTCTGTGAGTGAGGAGTTGTTGAATGGCATGCCTAGTTGGTTCTAGTCAAAGTTTCAATTTAGATCACTGTAAAGAACTTCAGTGGTGGCTTTTTCACTCAGACATTGACAAGTTCATATTGGCCATTGATGAGACCTCAGTTTCTTACTCTTTGGATCTATGTGGCTTCTTGAGTGTTCTCACAAGATGGCAGTTGGCTGGAGAAAATTATGGGAAGGAGAGTATTCAGATGCCACATGGCTTCAATGTCCTGGCCTCTTAAACCACCCAGTATTGGGTTGATTATATGAGTAAGTCCTGTTAATGTGTATAGAAGAGTGTTAATGCCAGTGGAAGGAATACTGGAGGAAGGAAGCACAAGGAATTTTCTTGGTGGCTGCCTATGACTGTTTCTGAGTTTCCATCTAGGTCCTCTTGCCTGAAATATTCCATTCAATATTCCTTTTTTGCATGGTTCTTTAGGTAGGTATTTCAATTTTGCTGTTGTCGTGCATTTTAATTTAGATATAAACCCACGATTCATTGTTCAATCAAATGTTAAAGAGATTTAAATTAGAAAAATTTGTAAATTTATTCTTGTAGTTAACATTCTCAGAGTTATTCATATTTTCATCAACTATCACCTTCCTTATGCCTAGAGAGCTTACATTAGCATTTCTTACAGTGTGAAACAACTGATGCTATTTTATTTCAGCTTTTGTATGTGTTAAAAGTATTCTGAAATTTATTCTGAAGTCTCACTTTTGTGAGTATAGATTTTCAGTTTGTTTTTCAATATTTTTGATGTTTTTTCTTGTCCTCTCCCCTCAGATACTTTCTGTCTGTCCCTATTTCTTCTATCCTTCTGTCCCTCCTTCTTTCTTCCTTATTTCCTTCCCTCCCTCCCTGTTTTCCCTCTTTCTTCTTTGTCTCATTTGCTGTTTTTCCAGCATGTTTTATCATTTCACCAGGATTATTAGTCTGAGGAAATTAGGCCATAACTTTGGGATACTGAATTCACTTCCAATTATTTTTTATTTTAAATAAGAGCTCTTTATTAATTCACTAGCACTTTGAGGTTTTAGAGTTTCTAAATTCATCTTAGAAACTCTAAATTGACTCCTGTATCTTTTATAGTCACACAATTGCACTTTCTGCGATGATATTCTTCATATCCTACATCGACATTTTCATAGCCTACTGCCCACACAATTTGTTTTTGTATATTCTGACTGCTTTGCATAATAAAAACAGAGCTGCATCAGGTGCAGGGACAAGTAGATGGTGTCACAAAACTGGGTCTTCATGACCCTGTTTCTATGCATCTCTGGTGAGAAACTTAAATGCTGCAGTTCCTTCAGAGTATTCTGTTGTCGAGCTGACAAGTGGTTGTAAGAGAAA
This sequence comes from Castor canadensis, assembly GCF_047511655.1. Taxonomy (NCBI): domain Eukaryota; kingdom Metazoa; phylum Chordata; class Mammalia; order Rodentia; family Castoridae; genus Castor; species Castor canadensis. The sequence continues at coordinate 77,819,994 of NC_133397.1, read as the reverse complement.
CTGGGATATAATGAGTATTTTCAATATGGACCCAACTATGGGCTGACTTATTACCAATAGAAAGTGTATTTTAAATGACATATTTCAAAGTCTCTGTCTCTCTCTCTCTCTCTTTCTCTGTGTGTGTGTGTGTGTATGTGTGTGTGTGTGTGTGTGTGTGTGTATGTATGTATGATTATTGTGCATTCCTGATTGCAGGTGCCTGTGGGAACATCATGGTGATTCAGTCTTGAGGCTCCCTGGCTAAGTCAGCTGAGAGAAGGTCACCATCAATAGCAAGTCCAGCCAGAATCTTTTACACTACTTGGACTGGTACCAGCAGAAACCAAGTCAGGGTCCTAAACTTCTACATGGCATCCACCTGAGCATCTGGGGTCCCTGACCCCTTTAATGGCAGTGGATCTGGGACTGGTTTCACTCTCATCAGCAGCAGCCTTCAGGTTGAAGATGTGGCAGATTATTACTGTCTGCAGTATTATGACTATCCTCCCACAGTGATTCACTATTGAGCACAAACCTCCTCCCCAGGCTATAAGTCAGTGAGCTTTGCTGTAACAGCTGCCTCTTCCTCATAAAACCCTGAGCTTGCATGCTTCCTCTCTTCCTAAGAGGTAAAATTTAAAAAATTTTGTCTTTAGAGGGTTTACAGGGCCCAGGAGAAATTTCTGTACCTTGGCCTTTTATAGATCTGTCTTTCCTGTGGGAGATTATTGTAGAAAATTGTTATAAGGATCTCTGAGGCACATATTAGGAGTTTTTTAGTACAGGAAGATGCATGCTTCACAGGAACACATGACTTATCCAATAATATTAGTCTTTACCTTTAGAGATGATTGTAGTGTTTTTTACACCCTGATTGTTCCATTCTTTTCTGTGCCTCCTTCAATCTGGAAAGCTACCATTTGGTTCTATATTATTTTCTTTGTCTCCTTTCATTACTCAGATTAACCTCCTTCCTAATATTAATTCCTCAACCCCCATTTCAAAACCTTTGGCAGAGAAGGTCATATTCCTCTTTTCATTGTTCTATACACCCTGTTTTCCAGCTGACCTTTTCTACTCAGTTTCACACAAAATGCACTCATATTTGGTTTCCTCTTTTCCTTCCCTTTTCTTTTCCCTTCATTTATTTCAGTTGTACTCTTTCTTTCAATGGTAATTCTTGAATTCTATAATTCATTCTCTATAGAAATATGTGACAGAATTTCCCATTAGATTTTCCCAGCATTTCCCAATTTTCTTTGTAGTTCATCCTTGGACAACTGAGCCTAATTTTTTGATGTATTTTGTGGGTCTTATGTCCACTGTAATTTGTGTTCTTTGGATAGCATGCAGTGAAGATGGTTATCTCAGCATAAAAAGGAAAAAAAACAGTCATCCTAGTATCATTTCTTCATCTCTATGAAGAAAAATTAGTTCCAGGTAAGATTTTGGCAAATCTGAGTAGTGAAGTCTGAATACTCTTTCTTTCGCAACACCTTCTCATACCAATGAGAAATATTTAAAAATTTTATATTAATAATCCACATCATTCCTTTATTCAGAATGTTTACTGAATGCATACTATCTGTCAAATGCCAAAACATCTTCTTTCATTCCATTTGGGGAAAACAGATAATCTGTAAATGTTATGGGACTAATAAATGAATGACCAGAATGCTGAGAAATGGACATGCAAAAATTACTTGTATTCTGTCCCCAAATAACAATGTATGCAAAAAATAAATGGAAAAAATAATTCTATTTATAGTAGTATCAAAAAGAACAAAACACTTAGGAATCAATTGAAGCAAAAACCCATATAGTGAGAACTACAAAATTCTAAAGAAGGAAAGTGAAGAAGGCACAATCAATGGAGAGATAGCCCATGATTTTGGACAGCAAAATTTAATACTGCTAAATAGCTATACACCCAAAACAATATACATATTCAATAAAATCCCCATCACATTTCAAAGGTATTCTTCATAGAAATAGAAAAATAACTAAAGTTTACATTGACACACAGACAACATTGGCGCACCAAAGCAATATTGAAAGACAGAAACAAAGCTGGAAGCATCGTACTATGAGGTTTTAAATACTAGTATAACTGGTGAAAAGGGGGCAGGGAGAGAGGAAGGAGGTTGGTAAATAAAGAGTAATAAAGGAGTGATCTTGATCAAAGTACATTATATTCATGTATATAAATATCACAATGAAATCTCTGTGTACAATAATTCATGCTAATTAAAAAAACTAATTATATTCTTAAGTTACAGTAATCAAAACAACATGGTGCTAGCATGCAATCAGACATATACACCAAGAGAACAGAACCTGAGAATCATGGGCATTGATGAAGGAAAAGAGGTGCAAGCCAAAAGGATATGTTATATATTCAATAAAATAATAACAGAAAATTCCCCAGATATTGAGGAAGTTTTGCCCATTCAGGTAGAGGAAGACTCCAGGACACTGAACAGAATTGACCAAAATACAACCTCTCCATGGAAAATTCTCATTAAAACAATAAGCACAGAGAACAGAGAAAGAATAAATAATGTATAAAGGTAAATCCATCAAAATGATAGCAGGTTTTTCAATGGAAGCCTTAAAAGCAAGAATGGCATGGAGTGATGTACTTTGAGCACTGAATGAAAATAATTTCAGCCCTAGGATACTCTACCCAGCAAAACTATCGTTCAAAATTGATGGAGCAATAAAAATCTTCCATGATAAACAGAAACTAAAACAGTATATGACCACCAAGCCACCACTACAGAAGATTCTACAAGGAATTTTGCATTCAATAGATGAAAGCAAACAAAACCATGAGCCAACAGGATGTATGAAATCACAGGACAAGAAAAGAGAAATAATCAGAGAGTAACATTTATTCAGCAGCACGCAACCAAATCCATAAATAACAAAAACAACTAAATGGCAGGAATCACCACGTACCCATCACTGAATGTCAATGGACTCAACTACCCCATCAAAAGACACCATTTGGAAAACTGGATTAAAAACAAAGATCTGATAATCTGTTGTTTACAAGAGTTCCATCTTATTGACAGAAATAAACACTGGCTTAAGGTGAAAGGCCAAAAGTTCTACCAAGCCAGTGGCCCCCCAAAACAGGTATAAGTAGCAATACTTATATCAGACAAAGTAGACTTCAAACTTACATTGGTCAAACAAGACAAAAAAGGATACTTCATACTCATAAAATGTACAATACATCAAAAGGCAATAACAATTATCAACCTATATGCACCCAATGTAAGTGCATCCAATTTCATCAAACATACACTAAAGGACTTAAAAGCACACATGGACTACAACACAGTGGCTATGGGAGACTTTAATACCCTTCTATCACCAATAGATAGGTCATCCAAAAAAAATCAACAAATCCTAGAAATAAATGATCATGTAGATCAATTGAACCTAACTGATGTCTACAGAATATTTCAATCTACATCAGCACAATATGTGTTCTTCTTAGAAACCCCTGGAACTTTCTCCAAAATATCTTAAGGCACAAAGCAAGCCTCAGAAAACAGAAATAAACCCCTGCATTCTATCTAATCATAATGTGATTAAACTAGCACTCAACAACAAACACAGCAGCAGCAAATATGCAAATAACTGGAGGCTGAATAACACATTGCTCAACAATAAGTGGGTCATAGAAGAAACAAGAGAAGAAATTAAAAGTTTTCTGGAAGTTGTTGAAAATGAAAACACCACCTACCAGAACCTATGGGACACAGCAGAAGCAGACCTAAGAGGAAAGTTTATAGCTGCAAGTGCATATATTAAAAGGATAGAAATATCTCAAATAAACTACCTAATGCTACATCTCAAACTAGAAAAACAAGAACAAGCAAAACCCAAATCAAGCAGAAGTAGAGAAATAATAAAAAAAGGGCTGAAATTAATGAAATAGAGACCAAAAGAAAATATAAACAACCAATGAAACAAAAAGTTGGTTCTTTGGAAAATTAAACTATATTGATAAACTCCTGGCAAATCTGACTAAAATGAGGAGGGAAAAGACCCAAATTAGTAAAATCATCAATGAAAAAGGGTAGATAACAACAAAAACCAAGGATATCCAGGGAATCATCAGGGACTACTTTGGGAAACTATATACCAATAAATTGGAAAATCATGAAGAAATGGACAAATTTCTAGATAACTTTTGACTATCCAAAAACTGAACCAAGAGGACATTAGCCGTCTAAACAGATCTATAACATGTAATGAAATTGAAGCAGCTGTAAAAGGTCTCCCCCCACCAAAAAAAGTTCAGGACCTGATGGATTGTCTGCTGAATTCTACCAAACCTTTAAAGAAGAACTAATACCAATTCTCCTTAAACTCTTCCATAAAATAGAAATGGAAGGCACACTGCCTAACTCATTCTATGAAGTCACTTTTATACTCATCCTCAAACCAGAAAAAGGACACATTCAAAAAATTCAACTACTTCCCTGTCTCCTTTATGAACACTGATGCAAAGATCCTCAATAAAATAATGGCAAACTGAATCCAACAACATATCAGAAAGATCGTTCACCATGACCAAGCTGGCTTCATCCTGTGGATGTAGGGATGGTTGAACATCCACAAAACATTAAATGTAATACAGAAAATTAATAGAAGCAAAGACAAAAACAACTTGATTATCTCAATATATGCCGAAGAAGCCTTTGATAAGTTTCAACACCATTTCTTGATAAAAGTGCTAATAAAACTAGGAATAGAAGGAATGCACCTCAACATAATGAAGGCTATATATGACAAATCTATACCCAACATCATACTTAATATGGAAAAACTGAAACCATTTCCCCTAAAGTCAGGAATAAGACAAGGGTGCCCACTATCCCTATTCCTATTCAATATAGTCCTGGAATTCCTAGCCAGAGCAATAAGGCAAGAAGAAGAAATAAAGGGAATACAAATAGGTAAAGAAATGGCCCAAGTATCCCTATTTGCACATGACATGATTCTATATCCAGAGACCCCAAAACTCATAGGTACCATAGACAGATTCAGCAATGTAGCAGGATAAAAAATCAACTTACAAAATTCAGTAGACTTTGTATACACCAACAATGAAATTGAGAAAGGATATAGGAAACCAATTCTATTTATAATAGCCTCAAAGCAATCAAATACCTAGGAATAAACTTAACGAAGGATATAAATGACCTCTTCAAAGAGAACTACAAACCAGTGAAGAAAGAGATCAAAGAAGAGTATAGAGATGGAAAGATCTCCCATGCTCATGGATTGTTAGAATCAACATTTTAAAATGACTAAATGAACAATTTACATGTTCAACGCAATATCCATCAAAATTCCAATGACATTCATCACAGAGATTGAAAAATCTACCCTAAAGTTCATTTGGAAACACAAAAGACCACAAGTAGCCAAGGACAGTACTGAGCAAAAAGAGCAATGCTGGAGGTATCACAACACCTGACTTCAAATTATGCTACTGGGCTATAGTAATAAAAACAGCATGGTACTGGCACAAACACAGATATGAAGACCAGTGGAACAGAATAGAGGACCCGGATATGAATCCACACAGCTACACCCACTTTATTTTTGACAAAGTCACTAAAAATATACGATGGAGAAAAGAGAGCCTCTTCAATAAATTTTGCTGGGAAAAGTGGTTATCTGCCTGCAAAAAACTGAAACTAGGTCCATGTGTATCACCCTGTACTAGTATTAACTCAAAGTGGATTAAGGACCCTAATATCTGACTGAAACCTTGCATTTAGTGCAGGAAAAAGCAGTCTAGCCTGATACCTTACTCTGGAATGGTGTGTATTCATAGCCTGTGGTCCTTTCTCAGGGAGGGAGGTGGTGTGTGTGTGTGTCTGTGTGTGTGTGTGTGTCTGTATGTGCTAGGAAAGGGGGAGAGTTTGATGATCTGAATATAATCTGTGGTGAAGGCTTATGAAGTTTTGGGTCCTCAACCTCCAGTCTCACATGATCCCCTTTTCTTCAGAGCACTGGGTTACTTACTACTTATGTAATCTGGTTGCAGCTCTTTGTCAAACGTTGCTCCAGTGACACATCTCTGAAGTGGGTTGTGTAGTTCAGCATGGCAGCTCCTGTTAGAGGTGCTCAACTTTGAAGTTTCTTAGATTGGGTTGTGGCTTGCAGCAGTGTCCCACAGATCCTAAGGCTCTATTCTTTGTTGAGTGGTGATTTATATTCAGGTGGCTCCACTACCTGCATTCCTCTCACCACTTTCTCTGCCATGTTACAGACCATGTACCGGACCCTCCACAACAACTGTTTTTATGCCACAGTGGCATTTTCATCCTTAGCTGCCTACGTGGCTTCTTTGACTCTTTGCATGTGCCAGACCCTGGTCTGTGCACTGTGTATCTTTGTCCCAGGTCACACTCTGGGTGGCTTCTTTGCTCTGAAATGCACTCTGGGTTTCTTTGTCTTAGGCTGTGCACTCAGTATTCTTCTCCAATCACTTAATTAGCACTTTTTTGATCTTTGTTATTGGATCTATAGATGGTGATAATTTCAAAACTGTTTTGCCTTTAGCAGCAACCTGTGCAGTTCTTGTAAGATTCAATTCCTGGCTCTGGTTTGTCAGTCTATGGTCATGGGATGATGTGGGTGAGGGGGCTTGTTCAGAGCCCTAGTTTCCAAGCAAAATCCCAGGGAGTTGATTTTATGATTTTACCTGGAATATATATTCCAGTTATTTTAAAGATGAGACAATACCTAGAGCTTTGTAATTTATTATTCCTTTTTGCTTCTCTGTTTTTAAGGTCCATTAGCTCTACTTTTTTGGTATGGTTTGTATTCAGTTTTTTAATTCTAATTTTTTCTTCTTTTTAGTTGTTAATTATGAATGCATTTCAAACCAGCAGGCATTCTCTACTTACATTGCTTAAAAATACTAAGTTTGTACTTGGGTATAGCTCATTTTTAGAACACATGTTCAGCACACTCAAGGTCCTGGGTTTGATCTCTACCACAATAAAAATTAAATTTACAACATTTACTTATGAATCAAATCTTTTAAATATATTTGACATACTTCTTTACACGGTGACTGTTTCTTCATTCTAGAAGTCATATAAGTATCTTAAAGTCTACAAGATAGCATTATACCCATTGTTTGTGCAGCTATTATTAATTTTCATGAACCAATTTACTCATGAATTACAGGATTTTTCTCTTAATGTTTTCATGTTTCTCCCTTCAGCATTTCCTTTACATAGTGGAGAAAACTAACTGATGTTATTGTTTTGTTTTGTTTTTCAAACAGTATTTCTTTCTGCCCTATTGTAATTATCTCTGTTTCAGGAACTCCAAATGTTTTTGAACTGTTTACTCAGAAAATTATTAATTATAGTATTTGAGTTTTCTTTTGTTCTGCTTTAATTTTGCCTTTCAACTTTTAAACTCAACAAAATAGTGCAGAGTTCTTAATTAGATTCACTATGCACTATGTTATCTTGAAATCAGGAGTCCTCTCAAAAATAATTCCTTAAGTAGAAGCAGATTAGTTTGTTTTTGAAAATTCAAACTTTCATTTACTCTACCATAACAAAATACCCATAAGTGATAGGCCCTGAACTGGACTAAAATATGGTATAAGATCATACTATCTTTTCATACTAATCACCATATATACAACTCGTCTTTTGTGTATATTAGATTAATTAAAGCATTTCTTTGTTCCCCTATCATCAATATTTCTTGAGCATTTACAGTGTACTAGGCACAATAGAACATACAACAAACACACCTGTTCTTAAGTAGCTTACATTCTAAAAAGAAAAAATATACTTCTTTTAAAATGGAATTTTTGTTTGGTGTTTTCTGTAAGGTACTGAGGATATAGTTTGTAGGATGACCTTTGGGTATAACTTAGCTCCATCATTATTTCAAAAGGAGAGGGAGCATTTTAAAGGAAAGACAGTGACAGCCACTCAGGATAGGTAGTGTTTCCAGGGAGACAACCACAATCTCATCAACCAAGAAGAGATGTGTTGCTGTTAGGAGGATGAGGGAAGTAGTTTGTGAGATGCAAACAAAGGAAGTAGGCTGTTTTAGACACTGAGGGGAGTCAGAAAAATCATGTGGCTTTTTCCAAAGCATATAGCCACCAAGTAGGAATAGTTGATGACAAAACAAAATGCTAAAAAAAAGAAGGAAATCTTGTGCACTTGACAAATAGGATGAAGGATCCAAATCAAAGGCAAGCTAAGAGTATCAAAAATATTTTAAAACAAAAGTGACTTGGAAGCACAGACTATACAGCTAATGCTACCCAATGTCATAATGGGCCAAGAGCATTGTGGCTTCCTAAGTTAGAATATGCCATATTCCAAAATCTCAAATGGGGTACATTACGTTTTTCTAATTGGTGTTCCTCACTCTGCAATTGCTTTTCATGTAGTAGCCCAGGGAATATGGGACATGCTTGAGCAAAGTAGTTGTGTTAGTGGTATTTTTCCTTTTGTGATAAACTTTGTATTTAAACTTGGTTAAACTTTGATCACAAGATAAAAGCAAGTGCACACAAGGGAGATAGGAGGATAGGTAAGACACCTAAAAAATTAGCTATCATTTGTTGCCCTCAATGCAGAGAAACTAAAGAAGATAACTTAAAAGCAACTGAGGCCAATAAAAGAAGGGGACCAGGAACTAGAGAAAAGGTTAGATCAAAAAGAATTAACCTAGAAGGTAACACACATGCACAGGAAATTAATGAGTCAACTCCCTGTATAGCTATCCTTATCTCAACTAGCAAAAACCCTTGTTCCATCCTATTATTGCTTATACTCTCTCTTCAACAAAATTAGAGATAAGGGCAAAATAGTTTCTGCTGTGTATGGGGAAAGGTTGGGGGGTGGAGTGGGTAGTAAGGGAGGGGGTGAGGGCAAGGGGCAGAAATGTACCCAAGCATTGTATGCACATATGAATAATAAAAAAGTAAAAATTAAAAAAAAAATAAAATAAACTTGGTTAAAGTCCATTAGCTTCCAAGAGGGAATAAGGAATACATTTTCAAGAATGTACAATTTCCTTTAAGGAAGTTTCAAAACCAAGAGTAATTGACCCAAAAAAGCTGTGGAGAAAGTAGTTGAAATGTGCATTCATAAAAATTTTACTCCATTTATGTGAACTTAATACATGTGTTCCTAGTAATTATGCTTCAATTGTCATGAAAATTTCATAAGACATTACACAAAGCTAGCCATCATATCAAGTTACTACCCTGTTAATATTTTTACAGCACATGAATGTTTGGCAAGTATCAAGAAAAATATTGCAAAAGTAAAAAAAAAACACTAAAAGAAGGTAAACACTTGGGATTTCTTTGTTTTGTTGCTGTGCTTGATATCTAAGCAGTTTATTTTTACTGCATCTTTACTTTTAAGTTTGTTCTTAGGTAAATACAAATAAAATGTGTAGAAAAACAGTGAAAGCTTACAAGTAACTTTCCAAATACCCAAATGGAAACCGTTTCTGCCTTTATCCAGAGTTAATTTTAGATAGAGTCACAACTCTATCTAAAGGAATACTTCTGCACTGTAGTCGAAGGTCTGTACACTAATTGACCATTCCATAGAAACATGTGATTCCAACATATAGTACCCATGAGACACTTTTACCACAGCCTTACAAGTGCTGCAAACTGTAAAGTGAGAACAATAATCACACCTGTGAGTGGAATCAATGAATTATTCCTTTTATTCTCTACCAGGATAAACCAATATATAGGCAGTATTCTTGAGCCATTTAAGGGTTGGGTGGTCTCTGGGAAACTTTGGCCAGAAGATGCCTAGGTTCTTACATCTGTGTGGAAAGAATACAAGCATGACCTGGAACTATAGTACTATTTATTAAAAGAGAGAGAAAGTTATCATAGAGAAAGTAGAGATGACCCCCCCACACCAGGTAGGGTAGAAGCACATAAGTCTTTGTTTGAAAGGCATTTTATAAATTCAATGGGCAAATGTCTGGTAGCATCTGGGTGGACTCTGTGGGATGGACAAGGCTGATTGACAGGCTTGATTTACTCTGCTCTTGAACTTAAGCTAGCACTTAGGAATTTTAATTGCATGCATGACATGGGATCAATATATTCCTGTTTTAAGCAAAGGGCTTTTATATGAGAGATAAAGGAGAGGGAGCAGGGTAGAACCCGCTCAAGGTTTCCTATCTTATAGTTGCAGGAGATTTACAGTTGAACTGCCAAGACTTTAGGATTGCCACTAGGAAAAGCTACATGGTGACTGAGAGTCCCAAAAAAGGTGTCTCCAGTCCCCTCACTTCCCCTTTTTCTGGGCTGTCTCAGAGCCATCTGCTCCTTTTTCTCAGCACCTTCCCTTTATACACAATACTCAAGACTATCCTCCAAGATGACCTATGGACTCCTACAACATTTTAATAAACAACCTAGAGAAGATGCCTCTCCTCAATAGATAATTCAGCTCTTTGCTCAGTTACAGCCTTCAGTTAGGCTGCCCTGTCATCATATCACTCAGCCTGCTCTGCCAGTTTGACCTTTGCATGAGTTCGTTTTTGTCCATGACTGAATGTTCTGTGTCTGGAATGGGTGGTGGGGGACAGTTTATAATTTATTCCTTTTTTTCTATTATTATTTATTTTATTTTATTTCTGAGTTATTATATATCAATGATGCAAGGGAATCTTAGTTTGATAATACAATAAATGTGTACAGTGTACCTTGAACAAGGTCACCCTTCCATTATTTTCCCATTTCCCTCTATCTCTTCCCCTTCTTTCAAACAGTGGGTTTCATTATGCTGTCTTCTTATGTATATCTTAGCATACTTCTACCCTCCTAATGTCAATGACCCTGGTTCAGTCTGTGATCAGAAGGCTTTCAAATTCTTTGTCCTTGTGCGGAGGAATCCATGGCAGGACATGTGGTATAATGTTTATTAAAAGTGAGGGAAGAGAAACACAAGAGGGAGTATGTTGGGTGCAGGTGGAGTCTGACGGAAAGAGAGCATGCTTTTCTTTCTCTGGTACTTTTAAAACTTATGATATTCTATGGGAAGGGAGGAACCAGATGATCCCCATCCAATAATCAATGAGTGGGGAGGGGCATGTGTGGTTCCTGGCCAGGTGACAGTAGTCCCTGAGCCAAAGCATGGTTTATCTAAGATGTAATATTTTTTTATGAGTCCTGAACTTTCCCTAATTTTAGCCTGCCTTACTAACTGCAGGATCTTTTCCTTTCCCTCTAAAATTTATTTACTTATTTTTTCCTTTTTATTTGGCAGTACTAGGGTTTGAACTCAGGACCTCACTCTTCCTAGGCAGGCACTCTACCACTTAGGCCACTCTACCAGCCCTGTAATTTATTTCTTAAATATACTTTCATCAATCCAAAATCTGCAGGTATTTTTATTGCCTTTGATTCACACTCAAATTATCCTTTTGTTTTTAGGTGATAAGAATCTCTAACTTTGTGATCCATTGACTCTTGAAAGATTAATTCTATGGTTTCTTGAGGACTTAGAATGGTTATGACCTCCTCTAGCAAGGCTTTTACTTGGGCATCTTATCAGTAAGGAAGGCCATTTAGACCAATGTCAAGGTTGGGGAGTTATAGTCTCCTCCAGACCATGTGTTTCCAGAGTGAACATCCTTGATGGTGTTGCTCAGAGCCATTGCTTCCCACAGAAATGTTTTCCCCGTCTCCATTTCTCACATTACTTAAGAAACCTCTCTTCAATTCTAGCAGTTATGGCGAGAATAGTTTCTACCTCCTCTCTGCCTCCTTCCTTACCTTCTATTTTTCTTGATTGCTTTTGTTGTTGTTGTTTTCTAGCATGTTTTAGGTTTTACTAGTATTGTCTGAGCTAGTTCACTTATCATTTCTGTCAAACTCAAACAATTTAAAAATATTTCTAATTTAAAACTGAAACTTTTTGTTAAAGAATCTAGTTGTTTGTAGTTTACAGCTTCTAAGTTGAGCTGACAGTTTTGGACTTCTATGTCTTTTCTTGTTGAAAAACTAACCAATTTATGACAATATTTTTGGCTATTGATTTACATCAGGTACACTCACAACCCACTATCAGGTAATTTGCTTATTTTCTGATTGCTTTGCAAAGCCATTCAGACCCAGTCCAGCTGCTCAGAATTTATAAATGAGGTCCTTGCAGTGAGAACTGAGCTGCATCTGGCAGGCAGGGAAAGCAAGATGGTGTTGTAAACACAGATCCTCATGTCCCTGTTGCTCTGGGTCTCTGTTGAGAAATTTTAAAATGTCACAATCTCTTTATGATAATATTTTTGTAGAGATAAAAATTATAGTGATGCTTTCCCATATAAACCCAATAGCATATTGATACATTTCCACTAGAAATGACATTTTAAATGTCATATTTAAATGTTTGTATTATAAAGTCTGTGCATGTATGTATTTATGATCATTATCCATTCCTGATTGCAGGTGTCTCTGGCAGTATCATGATGACAGTCTCCAGTCTCCTTGGTTGTGTCTACAGGAGAGAGGGTCATGATGAACCGTAAGTCCAGACAGAGCCTTATTTGGAGCAAGAACAATAGGAACTACTTGACCTCGTACCAGCAGAAACCAAGACACCATCTTAAACTTCTCATCTACTGAGTATCCACCCAGGAATGTGGGGTCTCTGACCACTTCAGTGACAGTGGGTCTGGGACAGAGTTCACTCTCATCGTCAGCAGCTTCCAGGCTGAAGACATGGGAAATTACGACCATCAGCAGTATTGTAGTGCTCCTCACACGGTGATTAATGCTTGAACATAAACTTCCTCTTAGAGACTCATCAGCTGCTTGCACCCCACACAGCCCTGGCCTGACACACTACCTCCATGTGCCTGGGAGCCCATGTGTCCTGACTTCTTGATGAGAAGGCTTGCATGCTCAACAGAAAATGAAGAGGCTTAGTGTATCTAAGATACTTTGGAACAGAGGTGTCTACAGTTAAATGCAGTGGAGAACCTCTGTATTGGTTTTCTAATTCATCTGTAACAACTTACAACAGACTCTGTGGCTTGAAGATGAAGCATCAATCATTTTACAGCTCTGGGGGTTAGAAGTCCAACACAAGACTCAATGGAAGGCTGTTGGAAGAGTGCCTTCCCATTTGGAGGCTGTAGAAGGGAAATATGTCTCTGTTCTTTCCATCTTTTAGAGTTGAACAGCATTCCTGGGTGAGTGGCCCTTTCTTCTCATCTTCACAACAAGCAAAGTATCAATTCTCACCTTTCTTCTGGTGTCACAGTGCCTCTGTAATCTCTGTATATGCTTTCCAAATGTGGATATCAAGAAACATCAGTTCATATTAATATATACTATGTATGAATGTGATTTTGTATTGAACAGACTTCCTTCTAGTCTCTGTATCTCATTAATTAATAGAATTCAATATTTGGTGACAGGTTTGTGTCTCTCAAAACAATGTACAATTGACAGGCTGGGAAAATGAGAATTCTGTGTATAGAATACCATCATTGATAATTTCCCAAATAAAGACTGGATTTTGTATGGTTATTTGGAACTGGGTATTGTGCACAGGTTATAATCCTGACATAGTTATGTGATTTCAGAGGATGAAAGACCTAACATTCCAGATGACACAGGAATGATGATAGCTTCTAAACTTTTCTTCCATGTGTATCAGGCAATACACACACTAGAAAGTACTCAGTAGGAACAAAAACTAATTCTTACTATTTCTTCACAAGCTTTTGTTGCATGTCGTTAGCAGAAAGCTCAAATGTGCTATCAGATTTCCATGGTCTCCTAGCAACAGGTCTGCGTCTGTCTCTAACATGGTTTACTTTGGTTCCTTATGACAGCCAAGCACATCCATCTTCCAGGGCCTGTACATTTCTAGAGGATTCTTCTCTGAGCTTTGCATGTCTAAATGTCTCCTTTCAGGCATGAACTCAATGATCTCAGCTGGCTGCATTAGAAGCCAGAGAACCATCAATATCAGGGAATAGGAAGCTAAACTGTGAGGTTAGCACAGATGAGAATGTACGTGTATGCAAATAGAATTGTGCATCAGCAGAACCCCTTCTCAACATGAAGGAGCACCTAGAACTTGCAGAGAGACAAGAATGAGAAGACCATAGACTAGATGATGTGGTGGAGAGTGGTTGTGTCTGCGAGGTCTCACCTAAAATGTCAGGACAGGAATGTCCTGTTGAGGAACAGACAATTGATTTTGTGAACCAGACAGCAGAGTTGCCTTAATGTGCAGAACAGCTTGAGTACTGTACTTGGCAGCAGATGGGCATAGCTGGGTGGTAGGGTGAATTCAAATGATGGAAAGAATGGTAGGAATTAAATTTGATGATGTAAGCAATTGATATTACATATAAATTTTCTGTGTGATGTTGTATCCCATGTGTAGAATGAAAATTAATGAGTCAGATGAGGCATCAGTTCCTTCACTGAGTCAATATAGAGATACTGAAAGAAGTCTGAAACCATTGCACTATAGCATAGTGTAGTAGGCAAAACTTTGAAAATGGTTTTTAAGAGGAAAGCGAATGAGCCATCCTTCCTGGAATTTTTAGTTCATGAGGGTGACCATTACAGGGCAGCAGGTACCCACTTGTGTTTTTAAAAGTAACCTTCCAAATCTTCCACGTGCCCAGTGATTTGTGATCATATAAATGCAAGTGTGTGGACTATTTTATAACAACCAACCCTGAAAGAAAATCCTGTCTTCATTAGACTTTTAAATTTTATATTTCAAAACTGAAAAGGCATTTTGAAAACACTGCCTTGGCCCTGCGACATCACTCTTTGTTCATTTCTTAGTGGTCGCTGCTTCTCTGTGTCCATACTCATTTCTCATAATGTGTTTGCCTTCCACTTATTGGTTCAACCCATGTCCCAGATTTGCTCCACTGGTTCAGATTGCTCCCCCCTTTCAGAATCTCATGTAAACATTCACCATAGCAACACCGTCAAGTGGAGTTCTGGTAGCATGTCACAATTCTATTGTGTTCCTCTTGAAGTCCTGATTCCCACCTGCCTTCCAAATTTCCTTTCCTTGGCATTCGCCTCTTAGAGACATCATTTCAAATTCTCTGGTTTCTCAGTCCAAAAGATGAGAAGCAGTAATTCTCTGATGTTCCATTTCTCTCATATCTTGCATCCAATATGTCAGCACTGCTCAACTGCTCTGCCTTTAAAATATGATGAGAATCTGACTGCCTTTCAAAACAACTACCAGTGTGTCAAGAGTACTCTACAGGGAGACACAGAAGACCTGGATATGATCATAAAAGGAAGTTAAAATGGGTCTTTTTGTAATTATTTTGTAAGCTTTCTCAAAGCCCCCAAATAATACAACAGGTATAAAATTAGTGTCCCTATGATGCAACTCCTCACTTCCTCTCTTTCTACCTTGTATTTTGAGTTGGTGGTACTGCTGGAGGACTTTCAGAATAGGGAACAAACTTTCCCTATTCAGGTTTACCAATGTCATGAGTATGGGAGTGAGGTTGGTATAGCACAGTTTCATCCTTGAACTATTAGATTTTAACTTCTTGGTGGCACGCCAAGGTCCCCAAGGCACATGACCATAATAGACCTTGGTGGGTAGTACTGAAGAATAGAGTCTCAAGTTGGTCATATATCTTTTGGTCAATTGCTATTAACTATTGTGAGGAGATCTCTGAATTCTCAGAGGAGAATACTGTCCTTTCCATTGTATTTATATTAGTGGATTCTGAATTATTTCCATCACTAAATTATACAACCTTCAATTTGGTTGATGTATTAGAAGGAATCTTTGTACAAATAAGAGAAATAGCCCTAACAGATGCAAACTAAATGAAATTCATGAGAAAGTTTTGGAAAATGAATAGTAGTTATAATTGGTAGTTAATTATGCTTTTCAGTTTTCTGATACTATAACAAAATACCTGAGACAGTAAGCTTGTAAAGATAAAAGGATTATTTTGTTTTATAGTTTTGGAAGTTCCAATTGAGGATCAAATGACCTCCTTGCTTTTGGTTTGTAGCAAGGCAGAACATGATGGAGATGAGACATGGTGGAATACAGATGCTCATCTCATGGTCAGGATACAAAAAAGAGAGTGAGAGAAGTTATTCAGGGATTCCACAATCTTCTTTCAAGGGCACTCCAACACCTCTCACTAGGTCCCCATTTTTTAAAGTTTGCACCCCTTTACATTAGTGTAAGGGCCCATTGACCAATCCTTAATGTAGGCCTTTGGAGAACACTTCAGGTAGAAGCTATAGCCTTCACAAACACACTGTGAAGGGTGGAAAACCAGGCTATGAGCTGTTGGGTGGGAAATGTGCCCTTCATGTTGCTTTTGAACTAGATGAGGGAACTATTTACGGGATAGAGACTAAAGATTGCAGATGCTACTCCTGACATTGGTCTGGTTTTTATTGCCAGCATCACAACGAGTTTCCTTTGTTGCTTTTCTCAAATTAGGCTGAGGTCACGCCTGACCACTACATGTGTAAGAAGGGGCAACATGAGGTCATGTAGCCTCACTGAACATCTTTTTGGAGTGTCCCTTTACTTGCTTGCTTCATGCAAAAAGTGTTACATTAAAATTGATCCCCACTGATATAGAATACATAAGTGTGAGAAAGAGACAAACTTCCAATTGGAGAAATAGCAGTGAGGAAGAAGAAGCTCTTTATTCACTTCCAGTTGCATGTTATATGAACAAATGAGAAGCCCATTTTCATCATCTAAGGAAATAAATTTAGTCTATCCAACAGTACATTTAGGTAGGTTTTTTTTTATTGTTGCACTAGACTTTGGATTGGAGAAGTGATGGGAAGAGGGCATGGCATAGCACTTGAGAGATCTGGTTTTAGCCTCAGCTCTGCCATGATCTAAGTAAATGTCTTGGTTATGACATTTCTGTCCTGGTTTCAATTTCCTCGCATCAGGGGTATGATGGATGATCACTAATATGCTTTTTGCTTTTTAGTCTCTAAAAAGAATGGGGAACATAGATAAGCAGTCTTCTGGGACTGAAGAAACCACTGTGATCACCACAGGGCATAGGTTCCTGTGGTTATAGACAACATTCATCTTCAGTTTCCCACTGACATTTTTTATTCATGTATTACCATATTTGTTGTATACAAGAGTGTGGTGTGAGCCTTAAAATAAGCAAAAGATTTTATTTTTCAAGAATAGATTTAATTTTACATTTAAACTAATCAAAAGTTTTAATTTTACATTTAAACTAGTCAGAGAGCAGTATTATAGGAAATGAACAAAACAGACATCTCTCACAATTCTCAGCCAAGTTTTCTTTTGTGCATTTATGCTTTTAAGGTTAAGGTTGATTATATCACTTCTCCTGTCTTATAGCACAATACCAGCAAATTTTGTTAATGGTGTATTCTTGATAAGACCATTCTCCACAAGGCCCAGAAAGGTGCTTTCCTCTACACAGTCACTCAAGAACCTAGCCTGACAAAGACTTCACCATCTTGTGTTTGTACTATCTGGAGCACATGAAAATTGTGCAATGACTTATATGTGAATTCCACTCCAATAAAATTAAGTCATTCACTAATAGGTCAAAAACCAAAAGAGAGAAAAAAATCTCTCTCTTTATTAAGCTAGTAAAAGAAGACTATAAATTTTATCACTTTTTCATGTTCATACAACTTTACTGGCAATTCAAGCACTTTGATACTTTAACTCCATTGACCTTCTTCCTGATGTATTTGGTGTTATTATAATATGTTTTATTTCAATGTCTATTTTGTCTCTGCATTCTCTGTGTCTGCCTTTTCTTTTCTTTCTCTCTTTTTTGAAAAATTTTAATTGGGATATATTCATATAAAGGAGGGGATCCATTGTCCCATTTCCAAATAGGCTTATATTGTGTATTTGTTAGATCACCCACCATCTCCCACACTTGACTGCCTCCCCATCCACTTAAACAATTTCAAGCAGTTTCTTTGTTCTATTTAATGTAAGTATATGAAGTCCATCAACCTTGTATCCCCACTGTAAGCATACTTTAACTCCTTCCTTTGCTTTACCTTACCATGTATCTTCCATGCCCTATTTCAACAGCTTTAAATATATATCCTTATATCCTCTACTATCAGAGCTGTTTTATTTTACAATATTGTTGATGCTTTATCATTCTCTTTTCCTTTCCCTCCTTATCCATGTTCCATAGAGTAGTTCCACTATTACAAACATGTTATACATATGAGTTTGTACATGATCATGCTTGTTTTTGTGTGTATGTTTACTTTTTGAATCTGTCTTCCATGTATGGGAGAAAGCATGTGGCCATTGCCATTCTGAGCCTGGCTTACCTCACTTAACATGATGTCCTCCAACTGCATCCATTTACCTTCAAACCACATGTCACTGTTCCTTAAGACTGAGTAAAACTTCATTGTGTATATATACCACATTTTCTTGATCCATTCATCAGTTGTAGGGCACTTGGGTTGCTTCCAAAGCTTGGATGTGATGAACATAAGTGTATAGGTGTCTCTATTTAATCCTTATTTCGCTCCTTTGGATAGAAGCCCAGTAGTGGTATCAATGGATCATATGGCAATTCTATCTTTATGTTTTTTGAGGAATCTCCAGACTGCTTTCCATAATGGTTGTACTAACTTGCATTCCCAACAACAGTGTATAAAGGCTCCTGTTTTACTATATCTTCACCAGCATTTGTTGTTGTTGTTGCCCTTGAATGTGTCCATTCTAACTGGGGTGAGATGAAATTTTAGTGTAGTATTAATTTGTATCTTTTTTATACCTGGGGAAGTTGAACACCTCTTCATGTATTTACTGGCCATTTGTACCTCTTGCTTTGAGAATTCCCTGTTTAATTCGTGTGCTTATTTCTTCATTGGGATGATGATTCTTTGGGGGTTAAGTTTTTGGAGTTCCTTGTAGATTTTGGGTATTTGTCCCTTATCAGATATGTTGTTGGCAAAAATTTTCTCCTATTCTGTGGGTAGTCTCTAGATTCTAGTGACTTTCTTTTGCTGTGCAGAAGCTTTTTAGTTTGATGCTGTCCCATTCATTCTTTTAGATGCTGGGCCTTTTAAGTTCTACTTAGGAAGTCATTCTCTATTCCTATATGTTCCAGTGCATATACTACTACTACTACTACAGTGCATATACATATACAACTACTACTTTCTGTAGTTGTTTCAAAGTTTCAGACCTTTTATTAAGATCTTTGATCCACTTGAGTTGGTTTTGGCTCAGGGTGTGAGACAGGGATCTAGTTTCAGACCTCTACATGTGGATATCCAGTTTTCCAAGTAACATTTGTTGACAGATGGAGCATCTGTCTTTGCTCCATCGTGATTTTTGGGCTCCTTTGTCGAAGATCAGTTGACTGTAGGTGCATTGGTTTTTGTGTGGGTATTCTGTTCTAATCCATTGGTCTCCATATCTGCTTTTGTGTCAATACCATGCTGTTTTTTATTATTATTGCTCTGTAGAATAATTTGAAGTTGGGAATTGTGATACCTCCAGCATTAGACCTTTTGCTCAGAATTGCTTTGACTAGTTGCAGTCTTTTGTGTTTCCATATGTATTTGGGGGTTGATTTTTTTCTCTCTATGAAGACTGTCATCGGGATTTTCATAAGGATTTTGTTGAACATGTAGATTGGTTTTGGTAATAAGGCCATTTTCACAATGTTGATTTTACCAACCTATGAACAAGAGAGATCACTGCACCTTCTGATGTCTTCTTTAACTTTTTTCTCAGTGTTTTATAGTTTTCATTGAAAAGTTCTTTGGTTTCCTTAGCTAAATTTATTCCAAGATACTTTATTCTTTTTTGAAGTTATTGTAGATAGAATTGTTTCCCTGATTTCTTTTTTAGTCTGTTGGTTGTTGGTATACAGGAAGACTACTGTTTTCTGTATATTAATTTTGTATCCTGCTAATAAACAAAAAGAGTTTATGATTTCTAATAGTTTTTTGGTGAAGTTTTAGGGTCTTTGAGGTATAGGATCATGTAATGTGCAAGTAAAGATAGTTTGACTTCTTCCTTCCTTATTTGAATACCTTTTATTTCCTGCTCTTCTCTTATTGCTCTGGCTAGGAATTCCAAAACTATATTGAATAGAAGTGGGAAAGTGGGTATCCCTGCCTTGCTTCTGACTTTAGTGGGAATGTTTTCAGTTGTTCTCCATTTAGTGTAATGTTGGATCTAGGTTTGTGGTACATTACCTATACTATGTTGAGAAACATTCCTTCTATTCCTTGTTTTTTTCAGAGCTTTTATCATGAAAAGATAAAAGAGTGTTGAATTTTTTCAAAGGATTTTCCTGCACTTCTTGAGATCATTTGGTTTTTGTTCTTGCTTCTGTTTATATACTGTATTATATTTATAGATTTTTATATGTTGAGCCATCCTTGCATCCCTGGAATGAAACCAACTTGGTCATGTTGGTCTTGTAGTGTTGTTGAATTCTGTTTGCCAGTATTTTGGTGAGTATTTTTGTGTTTATATTCATTACAGACATTGGACTATAATTCTCTTTTTGGTTGCATCATTATTGGGTTTTGGAATGTGTGTCAATAGTACACACTTTGAATAGATTGAATGAGATTGATAGTGTTCCTTTCCTTTGTATTTCCTGGAAAAGTTTGAGGAGTTTTAGTATTAGTTCTTCTTTAATGGTTTGGTAAAATGCAGCCATAAATCCATCAACTCCTGGGCTCTTCTTTCTAGGGAAGCTCTTTATTACTTCTTCAGTCTTATTGCCTGTTGCAAGTGTATGTAGGTGGTTAATTTCTTTTTGGTTCAGTTTTGGTTGGTTATATGCAACTAGAAATTTATCCTTTTCATCTAAATTTTACAGTTTACTTGAATATATTGTCAAAGTACTCTCTAATGGTTCTCTGGATTTCATTAGTATTTGAGGTTATGTTTCCTTTTTCTTCTTTGATTTTATTAATTTGGGTCTTTTCCCTCTTCTGTTTTATCCCGTTGACTAAGGGTTTATTGATCTTTTTAATCTTTTCAAATAACCAACCTTTTGTTTCATTTAATCTTTGTATAGTTTTTTTCTGTCTTGAGCTTATTGATCTTGGTCCTAATCTTTATTAATTTCTCTTCATCTGCTAGTTTTTGGTTTGGTTTGGTCTTATTGTTCTAGAAGGCTATGACACATCGTTAGGTTGCTTAGAGAAATCTCTGATTTTTCTTCATTGTTTTTTTTAGATATTGGCACTTACAGCTCTAAACTTTCCCCTTTGCATTGCCTTTGTTGTGGCCTACAGCTTCTGGTAGGTTGTATTTGCATTTTTATTAGAGTCTATGAACTTTTTATTTACTTTCTTATTTCTTCAGTCACCCACTGGCCATTCAGCAGTGTGTTTTTCAGTCTCCATGCGTTTGAATATTGTTTGGTTTCTTTAATTGTTGAGTTCTACAGGAGGGTCATTTCAATTGTACTAAGTTTGTTGAGTTGTGCTTTGTGTCCTAAAATATGATCTGTTTTGTGTAAAGTACAAGAGTGGCAGAAAAGAATGTGTTTTGAATGGTTATTGGATTTAATACTCTGTAGAAGTCTATTATATCCATTTAACATATGTATTAATTCTGAAGTTTCTTTGTTTATTTTTTGCCTGGATGGCTTATTTTTGGTGACAGCATGGTATTCAGGTCTACCTCTATCACTGTGTTAGGGTCTATCTGTGCTCTTAAATCCATTAGTGTTTTGGTTTCTTTAAATGTAGTTGGGTGCCCCTATGTTTGCTGTGTATACATTAAGAATTGGTATTTCCTCTTGATGGGTTGTTTCTTTAATTAATATTAATTGAATTTCATTTTCTCTTCTGACTAATTTTAGTCTGAAGTCTACTTTGTCAGATACTAGTATAGTACTCTTGTCTGTTTATGGGTTCATTTGCTTGGCAAAAGTTTTTCCACCCTTTGGCTCTAAGTCAGTGTGTATTTTTTTGAGTTGAGTCTCTTATAAACAACATATGGTTAGGTCTTGTTTTATAAACCCGGTTTGTTAATCTATATCTTTTAATTGGGACATCGAGGCCATTGATATTCAGTGTTAGTATTGAGAGGTGCATGGTGTTTCCAGTCATTTTCATTCCTCTGTTGTTTACTTTTTACTTATTTCTTGTTCCCTATTCAGTTTGGTCAAAGTTTATTCTTTCTTGAGTCTTCCTGTCTCACTTCAATTTCTTCTTCTGTACGTAAGAGTACTTTAAGTATTTTCTGCAGTGCTCGTTTGGTAGTCATGAATTCTTTTAGCTTTTGCTTGTTGTGGAAAGGTTTAATTTCTCCTTCAATTAGGAAGGATAGTTTTGCTGGATAGACTAGTCCAGGTTGACAGTTATTTTCTTCAGGGCCTGAATTATGTTTTTCCATGACCTTCTTGCCTTTAGAGTTTGTGTTGTGAAATCTGCTATTATTCTAATGGATTTGCCTTTATATGTTACTCATCTTTTCTCTTTTGCAGTTTTCAGAGGTCTTTCTTTGTTCTCTATGTTCAGTGTTTTGATTATGTTATGTCTGGGGGTGTTTTTTCTTTTCTTTTTTTTTTTTTTGGTCCTGTTTGGTGTTCTGTAAGCTTCCTGCACTTGGATGACTTTCTCTTTTCAAGGTTCTCACTAGGTAGTCTAAGTTGGCCTCAAATTATTGACACTCCTGCCTTAGTTTATAAGTTCTTAGATTATAGGTATGTACCAACAATCCTATCTGTGCTTTTCTGTATAAAATATGGCCCTCAAATCCATCCTCTCAATATGTTAAAATTTTATTCTGTCCAACTCTTCAGGTGAATAAGAAATTTGAGAATGGCATTCCAATTGTTTTTTATGCTGTTTCTCCTCCTTTTCTCTCAGGAATTTTTTGTCTGACTCTTTTTCCTCCATTTCTTCTTTTTTTTCTCCCTGCCTTTTTCTTTCCCTCCTCCCTTCCCTCTTTATCTCTTGTCTCTTCTTTTATTTTCCAGCATGTTTTATTATTTCACCAGGATATTTAATCTGAGGAAATTAGCCCATACTTTTGGGATACTGAATCTGTCTCCAATTATTTTTAATTTAACATATGATCTCTTTATTAACTCATTTAGCAATTTGAAGTTTGAGAGTTTCTAAGTTGATATTAGACTTCTAAAGTGTCTTTTGTAGTAACGTGATTGCTGCACCATAACTATAATGTTGACATAAAATGCATGTATATTTGCAATTGTTATATCTTTGTGATGGAGTATTACTTTTATCAATATGGAGTTACCTTCTTTGTTTCTTTTGATTAATTTTGGATTGAAGTATGGCTTGTCAGTTAAGAGTACATCTACTCCTCTTTCTTGCTTTCTGACTCCATTTTCTTTATAGCTTTTTCTACCCATTTACTTAAAGTCTGTTTGTCTTTGCCAGTAAGGTGCATTTCTTGCAGGCAATAAATGGTTGAGCCTTGTTTTAATCCTGCCTTCCTCTCTGTATTTTTTGATTGGAGAATTGAGAAAATTAACATTTTGCATTATTATTGAAAAATATTCCTGTTCTTTTGTTGGCAGTTATTTTCTTTCTGGGCTTGAAATGCATCATTTACTCTGATGGATTTTCCTGACATGTGACTTGGAGCTATTCTCTTACAACTTTCAATATTCTTTCCTTATTTTGTAAGCTTAATGTTTTAACTGTAATATGCCTTGGAGAGGTTCTTTTCTAGACTTGCCTGTTTGGTGTCCTCAATGCCTCCTATACCTGTATGACCCCTCTTTCTTAAGATTTGAGAAATTTTCTGCTATTAGTTTATTGAATGTATTTTCTATGCCTTTAGCTTGCATGTCTTCCCCTTCTTCTATGGTCATGATTCACAACTTTGATCTGTTTAAAAACAAAATTTACACTTTATTTAGATTTAAATATTTATTATTGTAGATTCTGATTATACAAAATGACAAGGCAGGAGATATATTCAGGGAAAAGACAGATGACAACAAACATTTCAGTTGTTTTGATGGCCTCTGATTCTGTCTTGAACATGAAGCAGAAGTGTACACATTTAAATTCTGAAAAGCTTATAAAACTATAAGTTCAACTCAACAAAGAAATAAAAAGAATAGAGGAATAGAAAGAGTAACAACCCAATGTGTACCAGTAATGCCATGCTCTTGCACTCAAACTTTAAGTATAACTTGTTGCTTTTTTTCATTTTGTGGTACTGGGGATTGAGCCCAAAGCCTCTTGCATGGTAAGTGACTCTAACACTGAGGTATACCTCAGCACTTGTTTGCTTTGGTATAGGGTCTTGCTATGTAGCCCAGGCTGGCCTTGTACTCAAGATACTCCTGCTTCCATCTCTCCAGTGTTGCAATAATGTATTTTTCACACCACACTGAAAATTCTGAGTAGTCAAATTTGATGGTGGGCTTCATTGTAATATTTTATAATTTTTTTCCTGTCTTGTATACCTCATCAAAATTTATTTCTTCAAAAAATGATAACATGGTACTTTTTAACTGAGTTAACAGTGACAATAGGGGTTGTATCTAAAATAATTAAAACAGTTTCAGAGTGGTACTACCAGAGATCACTCAGAGGTGAAGCATGGAACTTCCAGTGGCACATACTGGAAGAAAAGACAGGTATTCAAAGCATGAGAGTTCAAACTGGGACTTATTATGTAAGCAAATTATCAATTGTTATTATATCCAATTGGAGGCCTAAAGACAATAATATCCAGTGAGTAAGTGGCCTACAAAACCTTGTGGCTTTTATTCCAAATATTAAATATGCAAGAGGAAGTCCATTTAGAAAGATTTTCAGTTGTATTCAATGGTTTCTGAATTATCTGTGGGAAAGTCTGACTTAGTTGTACAGCATTTGATATGGGTCCATTATTAAATCCAAATCATGTTATACATAAAAATGTATGTTAAGCAAAGCCACATTACTTGGTCTTTGATCTGTCAAAGTGTTCTTCCCATGTGCTTTGAGTCACTTTCATCCATTTTCTTAGTGCTCATTCTCAACCTTCATTACAAGAAGAATACACAGGACCTTCAGCAAGGCAGGCACATTATGGAAAACTTGCTGTCAGGTATATGCAGGGCTTCATAAATGGTGGATAAGAACTTTATATCTTTCCAACTATGTTTCCACTTGATTTTGCAACTATGAAGCTTGGCTGAGAGCATGTCAGGTTTGGGTAAGTCAGCATGGTGTTCCTCTGTTATGTGAATTTTAGCTGTCTTATGACTGAAGGTAACTGAAAAAAAATTGAGTTTTGAGGTATGTTTCTTGGAATATACCTTTAGGTTCCTGAATAATGTGCTAAACTGCTGGAACACTTAGTGTTTCTTTATAATAACTCAGAGGTTAGCTGTGATCCCGGATTTCCTTATATCCTATGGAATTTCCCAGGGAGTTTCATTTCAATATCAAGTTTGGTCACCAAATTTGTGGCTTCCTCAAACCAAACCCCTGATAAATTTTAATATTTTACATCGGAAGTGATGGAATTAATGAAGGACTGCAGTCAAGTCACCTGCTGCAAACAAGAAATCAGAAGTTTGTCTCTAGAGTTTCCCCAAAGGCTCCATTATTTTTATTTATTTATTTTTATTCTTATGTGCATACAATGTTTAGGACATTTCTCCCCTCTTCCCCCTGGCCCTATCCCCCACCCCCGCTCTCTCCCTCACTTCCAGACAGAAACTGTTTTGCCCTTATCTCTAATTTTGTTGAAGATAGAGTATAAACATTAATAAGAAAGATCAAGAGCTTCTGCTAGTTGAGATAAGGATAGCTATACAGGGAGATTCCTTGCTTTGCTTTCATGTACAAATATGTTACATTCTAAGTTGATTCTTCTTGAACTAACCTTTACTCTAGTTCTTTGTCCCTTTCTCCTATTGGCTTCTGTTGCTTTAAAGTTTCTGCATTAGTTCCCTAAAGACTCCTTTAAAAGTTAAGACATTTTTAAGAACAACAAAGGAAAAATAAAATCAAAATCACTGTAGTACACTGTTCAAATGCTCATCTGGTTATAATTATTTCAACTAATCTTTCCTTCATGATTTATATTAAATAATCATAAAACAACGGCTTGCAGTAGGTCCACTAAAATTTCAAAAGCATCATGTTTACCTGTCTACTGACAATGGCAAATTCCCTTAATTTCTTTACCTCATTCTTTGCTGTTCTGAAAATGAACATAAATTACATTGTCAAGTTGCAGAGATCGATGAAAAACAATACTTATTCAATTGTTCTGAATGTAAACAATATCCCATCACAGGGACTGATTTTATCAAGTATATGTTTAAGGCACAGGAAGAGCACAGTGATAGATAGCTTGAGGATATTTCGCTAAATGTCTAGAAGCAATAACTTTCATTTTGGAAGAAAATCCACTGACACAATATAAGCCTGCCATGATAATACTGTATATTTAGTCTTCATTTTAGTGATTGCAGTGTGAAATTTTATAGTCCAAATTTCTCCATTAACTTCATAAGGCAAGAAAACTTATTCCTCTCAGGTTACAAGATTCATCAAGAAACCTCACCAACATGGGTAGGTCCTTTCCCTTGCAATGTTCACCATCATTGATAATAGAAAACAAATATTCATCTCTCACTTCTCTGAGGGTTTATTCCTCAATGCAACTGTCACAGATCTTGTGCATCTGTTTCTGCTGTACTTTGGAACAGAAAAATGTGTTAATTGCCATGCTCTCAAAGCACTTTTTCAGGTCCTCTTCACCAGATTGTATATAATGTTCCAGGAGTGAATGTTACTAAGGGCCCTCTGGGATTTCATTAGCCTCATGCCTATCTGGAGGTATGTTTTATTTTCCTATCAGAATCAAAATTTCAGTAAAGACTTTAGGTATGTCTTTTCCTTCATGGGTAAGGGCAAAACATCTTCCTACTGTCACCTCCTCTGTACTGGAATTCTAAGCATTGCTGCTTTTTTTTTCTTTATGTTTTTCTCCAGTTCTGAAGTTTTGTCATTTTTTTCTGTTTCAGTGTCCTTACATCATCTTCACTCAATACTTTTTTTTTGTTTTCTCTGACTACAATGTGGGTTGTTCAAATGACTGGTTAGATCAAATATTGTTGGTTTTCTGCAAAATATAGATGGTTCTACAGATCATGGATGTCTTAATTTTGTTTGTGACATAGTTGATAATGTTTATTTAGCTAAATAGATATGTTATTTTCTAAGTGTTCTCTCCTACAATTTTTTCCCCACTTCAGACATTTGGCTGGATCACAGGGGAACCTGAAGGCTAGGTCTTACTGCATGATTCTGCAGTGCAATAAGTTCAGCATCATTGCTTGCCTTCCAGCAGAGTTCACTTCTTCCTGCCTCTCAGACAGTCCACTGGCTCATTAGAAGGGGCCAGTCTGGTCAGGGTTCAGCAGGGTTCTAAGGATTTGTGTGTTCTATTTATATTTTCTTTATGTTTATGTGAATGTTCTAATTCATCTACCTTGCCTTTAGGCTCTAATATTATCTCTTCAACTTGCTACAGTTCATTAGTGAGGCTTTCAACTGAGTTTTTTATTTGGCTTATTGAGGATTTAAATTTGATTTGTTTGGTTTCCATATCTTTATTGAGTTACATTTTCATATCCTTCATTGTCTTCTTATTTCACTCATTCTTTTTATTCTCTTTGAGTTAATTTAGGCACTTATTTGTGGGGAGTGACTTTTTTTAGTTCATTTTAGTTCACCTCTTGGAGTGAAGAGTAAGGGTGAGTGGAGAGATCTTTGCTGGTATCTCCACATTTAAATGATGGATTTCAACAATAATCATATATAGATAGATAGATATGATTATACATATAATTATATATATATGATTATATATATATATTATGCATTTTTGGTAAAGCATTTGTGTTAATTATGCACATAGTTTCTTATTTAATAACACCTAAGACTTATAGATGTCCTGAGGTGACAATGTGTAGTAAAAAGTATAGCTGCTGAATTAGCCAAATTGTACATATCTATTGTAATCAACAGAAAAATTGATCTTGGACATATAATTGTAATGTTTCCTCTAGGCAATGTGAGTTAAGACTTGTTCATTAGGTTGGCAGCAGAGAGGCACATGGAACCTCATGGAGAATCATCAATATATATGCTTCTTTGGCTATATTATAGAGATATATTAGTTCAATGGGAACTTTCTTGCTAATATTTTAATAATATATTTCTGATGATGATATCTCTTAGAAATAATGCTTAGAAAACTCTGTTGCTTTTTGTCTCATTTTAAGTTGAGCATTAAGTGAATATAGTATTTTAATTGTAACTCTGACAACAGTTCTATCTAGAGACCTGTTGCCATTTTGTCTTCAGTGAAATTGTATCCCCAAAGAAGGTAGGATTAGAATGGTTTCCTAAAAGTTTGAATTGGTGTAATGTATTCTTGGTTATCAAAATATTCATGTAGCTTTGGAACTTTGAATTGGTGAATAGTCACAATGTATGCAAAAGTACAACACATACCACATGATCTCACTCACCTAAAATGGATCATTTGTTTACACATGAAGGATCAAGAAGTATATGTCCAAATGAACAGCTTGTCTCCACGGATGACTTTGTCTCTTTGCTTCTTGTGTGTTTACTACTTGCAATGCATATGTTAACTTAAATGACTTAAAAGTCTGAAGAAAAGTATTAGAGTACAGGATATGTTCAATAATCCTATAATTTGGTCTAGGTTTTTAAGGAGCCTGTGACTCTTTCTGTGAATTTTATTTATTTTTCCATTTTATTTGTTATTTTTCTTATCTTATTTTGTTGTACTGGGGACACATTGTGACATTAACAAAAGTGCTTACAATATAATTTATTTATATTCACGTCTCCAACATTTTCCTTTAACCCATCCTCTCATTCTTAGAATAATTTCAATATCTCATTTTTCCATTTTTATACCTAAATACATAATATTCCCACCATATTTATCATTCTACACCCTTTCTTTATATCCTTCATCCTCCTACTGCCTCTTTCTGTGAATTTTTCAGAATTTGTCAGTATTTTCCCCTTTGGTAAGATAAGATGTGTAGGGTAGACTAGATTTGGTATTTCTACTCCCTCATGTGGAAGACTAGAGGGTACTGGAGTGGAATATTTTCCTTTCCTCAGGTCAGGAGGCTGTGATAAAACCCTGAAGTAAACAGTAGAATTCTCTGCCATATTTCAAAATCACTACTTTTCATCTCCCCTGACAAATTATGGAGCCATATTCTCTGAGATCTCTGTTGAGATCCTGGAGTAAAAATCGTAAGATTGTGGGGTTCCACCGTAACTGGTTTATCTAGAGTTTTAACTCAGGCATTCAACAATAAGCCTATACTATCCCCCATTTTTCTGTGTCACAATCTTTACCAGAGCCTACTTTCTTGCTCCTTGAACAATCTTCATCATTCTTGTACATGTAAACCTCACCTGCTCATCCTGGTTGATCAGACCTGCACATATCACATATGGACAGACATACATGGGAATCACTGGAGCCACCATGTGTAAACTTCCCATTATTCTTTACCATCTCCCTCTGCCCTAACCAGGCATCCAGAGTATTGGCATCCTAAGGACCTCAGCATGACACCTCATTTTGAAAAGAAGAACAAAGGAATCCTGGATTTGAGCTTTTGTGTTAGAATTGCAAGGGAAATTTCTCCCTAGGAGCAATATTTAAGTTAATTGGTGTGTGCAGTGATATGGGAAGAGCAAAGGGGAGGGTGGAGACCTCTTATGTGAAACAGGTGATAAAAAATGCCTTGTATAATTAAAGGAAAACTAATAGAGATAAAGTCCATGGTTTCTGTAGCAATGGGCAGAAGAACCCTACATTGAAAGTGGATTAGACATGGTCTACATTGCTCTACTATCATAAAACAATATCAGAGATCTAACAATATGGAGGTGTGGTGTTGGTTCATCTCTGGGAAAGGAACAGACACTCTATTTGGCTCCCTCTTAGCTAATGAAGATACAGAAACACTCTCATCTCACAAGTATACTTATCTTCAGCTACCTACTATTAGTAGCATAGACTTGAACTAGGTCAAGAAATTCTGGTATCTGCTTAGGTGAACTAAGAATGTTGGAAACAAATATTTTGAGTAGTATTTTCTTGGACCTGGTGAATTAAACTCCATGATATCTAACAACAACAAAAAAAACCCTTGACAGTTAGAATAAAAGAATGCCATTTTCAGCTGTAGAGCTAATGCCATGGTTAAGGCATGAAGAAAGGGTGGAAAATTATACCTGTAGTAGTGAATATGAAATTCCTGGTAACTAGTTATTATAAACTGGTGGATATCTTTTCACAAATTTCTTTCTATCATCTATCATTCTATCTATCTATCTATCTATCTATCTATCTATCTATCTATCTAATCTATCTCTATCATCTGTTATCTGTAAGATTAACACAAAGACTTTATTTTTTATTATTATTGTACTGGGGGTACATTGTGATATTTATAAAAGTTATTACAATATATCATAGTCATCATTCTCTTTTATCTCTGTCCTCATTCTTGAAATAGTTTCAACAGGTCTAATTTTTCCATTTACATACATATGTACACAAAATTTGCACCATATTCAACCTTGTACAACCATTCTCCACCCCCTTCCCCTCCCACTGGTACCAGCCCACCAGACAGGACCTGTTCTCTCCTCCTGTTCTCCACTTTTGTTGAAAAGTTACATTTTTGTTGGATTATGATAGCATTACTTTGGTTTCCTTTTGACATTTTCATGTCATGTATATGTATCATAACCCAATTGTTTCATCTCTTCTAATTTTCTTCTTTCTACATTCCCCTTCTTTTGGTGATTTCAACAGGTTTAAAACTTCTATATTCATTCTTTATAGGAAGTATATCAACTTTATGCACCTTCTTAACTTCTTTTACCCTCCCTCTCTTGTGTGTGACTTTCCCTTAGCATGACATGTTTTTCACAATATTGCTTGTATTTGTTTTTGGTTTGTATTCCACATATGAAAGAAAATATGCATCCTTGGCTTTTTGTACCTGTCTAACTTCACTTATGATGATGTTCTTTAGTTCCAGCCATTCACCTGCAAATTACAAAATTTCATTCTTCTTTATGGTTGAATAAAATTCCATTGATATAAATACCAAATTTTCTTAATCTATTGATCAGTAGTGTAGCATCTTGGCAGTTTCCATAGCTTTACTACTGTGAATAGTGCTGCAATAAACATGGGTGTGAAGGTGCCTTTATTGTAATCCGACTTACCTTCCTTTGATTATATCCCTGGGAGTGGTATTGCTGGATCGTATGGTAATTCTATTCTTAGTTTTTTTTGTTTGTTTGTTTGTTTTTTGAGGAGCCTCTGTACTGTTTTCCATAATGATTGTACTAATTTACATTCTCTCCAGCAGAATGAAGTTTCCTTTTCCCCCATATCCATGCCAATATTTGTTGTTGTGCTCTTGCTGACAGCAATTCTAACAGGAGTGAGGTGAAATCTTAAAATGGTTTGGATTTGCATATAAAAACATTTCTCATTTTTTGACTGACATCTTTTTTATGGCTGTGATGAGGGTATACTGTGGCATTTACAAATGTTCTTACAATATACCAAATACATCATACTTGTATCACTAGCACATATGCTAAAATTGGAATGATACAGGTAAAATTAACATGGCCCTGGTGCAAGCAAGGCAGGTAAATTTGTGAAACATACCATATTTAAAAAATGTCTGAGAAAATTTCTTAAAAGAAGAGTTACCTTGAGAACTTCATAAGATGAACAAGGCATAATTTTGCCATTTTAAAATCATCATAGAAAAATCATTCCCATATCTACTCTTTTATTTCATTGGTATTGAAAAGTCATGGTCATGAGTTTAGAGTTTGAACGTAGATTCTATATGTTAGAATAACAAGATAGATTCTGTTCTTTCAATATCATAGTATAATTTGAATCTATGACTAATCTTCTCCCAGGCCTTCATCCAAGATGGTCACTGAGGAAAAGGTGTTGGGACAGAGCTGGGAAGAGACATTAATTTTATCTTCCTGTTTTCAAAACTCTGAAAGAAATCTGTCTTGTTTTCAGCCAGCATATTTGTCATCCTGTTTTTACAATACATCGTAGAAACTTGATTTGTGGGAAAGTGAGTAGCTAAGGATTCTTTCATGTGTTTTGTATTTACTCATATTCATACTTTATTCAGATTTCCTTATTTTTTAATTAATGTCTTTTTTATGTTTCATGATCTCACCCAGGATACTTTATTATATAGTCATCATAGTTCTTTAGGTTTCTTTTGGCTTTGACATTTTATTAAAATTTTCTTCTCTTTGATAACTACTAAGAACTGAATTGTATTAATGTGATGAAGGACTAATGCCCAATGTGATGGTATTTGGAGGTGTGTCCTTTGGGAAATAATGAGGTTTCATTGAGGTCATCAGGATGAAGTCCTCATGATGCAATTGATGCCCTCTTAACGAGCAATCCACCCTGCCTCCACTGTCCTCCATGAGAAGACAAAGCAAGAAGCTGAGTATGTATACTCAGGGAGTGCCTTTACCAGGGCTTAGTCATGCTGGCTCCAACTCATGTTATCTTTTATTACAAAAACAAGAGTTTGTAGAATCTATTTTATTCTCCACCCATGTAATGTGAATGAGCAGTAGTTCATAAAATGAAAGAAAGAAAATTGACCTCATTGGAGGAGTCATGAAGTAAAATTGTAAAGTTTAACAAAGGTCAAGGGCATATCACAACTCACTAGAAACTGATTTAGACACATTTGCTCAGCTCTCATATTCTTGGCCTTGGAAATTGGGAATGTCTTTAAACCACATACTGTTTGGATCTCCCATGTTATGGTATCCTAGCATATTGACTGTGCTGTCAATATGCAATTGACTAATGATGATTTATGTTTTCTTAGTTTCCTTTATTTTGCACATAATACCAAGTTTATAATTTATTTTTCAAGTATGCTCTCATAAATTATGGAAACTAAAATCTGGGTAGCATCTTTGGTCTTTGTTATTTCTATTGCTTTTTATTCATACTCAAATTATCTTTTTGTTTTTAGATGCCAAAGAGCTCTGATTTAGTGATCTATTGACTCTTAAAAATTATATGTAAGACAAAAACACCTGCACACACATGTTTATTGCAGCATTATTCACAATAGCTAAGCTATGGAAAATGCCAATATGCCCCACTACTAATGAATGGATTAAAAAATATGGTATTTATATACAATGGAATTTTATTCAACCATGAAGAAGAGTGAAATTTTGTTGTTTCAGATAAATGGATGGAACTGGAGAACATCATCTTGAGTGAAGTTAGTCATGTTCAGAAAACCAAAGACCTCATGTTTTCATTCTTATGTGGAATATAGTTTTAATACAAATACAGGCAATACAAAATACACATATAAATATGTACAGAACATGTATGTAAAAGTGGGGCTGGTAGAGAAGACCAAGGAAAAGGAAAAGAAGGAAAGAAAGTTAACAAATAACAATGAAATACATCTTATCTGAGTAGTAACAGACACAAGTTAGCACACTGAAACCTGTTAACACAGGATGGGGGAATGGGTGAGGAAGTTTAGCAGAGGGGTATTACATTGACTGATGCACAGTGCATGCACAGGTATAATACCATAGCAGAAACACCACTGAACAGCAACAGACACCTAAACAACAAAGGACAAAACTGAAAAACAGTTCATGTTAAGGGGAGGACACTAACAATAGGGGGAGGGCCAATGGAAGAAGTAAAGAAGGTGAATATGGTTGATGTACTTTCTATACAAGCATAGATATGGAATTTTTAAACCTTTTGATATTAGCAGAAGAAGAGAACTAAGGGAGACAGGAGAAAAATGGAGGGAATAAACCAGTTCGGTATACAATACATATATACATGGAAATGTCATAAGAAAAGTCTCTGTATAAATATCTTAAATAAATCAAAATGTCTTTTTTCAAAAGCAGAAGACAGGAAAGCAAAACAGGTCCTGTCTGAGGATTGGTACCAGTGGGAGGATATAGGGAAAGGGTTTAGGTGGGTGAATACGGCGGAAATATGTACACATGTATGAAAGTGGAAAAATGAGATGAGTTGAAACTTTTCCAAGAATGGGGGGAGGGAAGATAAAGGAGAATGATGGAAGGGGTAAATTTAACTAAGATATATTGTAAGCACTTTTGTAGATGTCAAGATGTATGCCCAGTACAACAATAATATGATGATAAAAATGAATAAAAAATTAAGTAAAGAAAAATTATAAGGTTTCTCGAGGAGTTAGGATGTTCAGGCTCTTCCCCGAATAGGATTTCTCATGGTCACCTTATTAGTAAAGCTAAACCAGTTTCAAGATTGCTGCATTCTAGACATGTGTTTCCAGGGTAAAAATGCTTGGCAGTGTTGATTTGCAGCCGTTACTTACCAAAGTAATCTTATTTCTTTTTTTTTCTCTTTTTTTTCCATTTCCCAATTAATGGAAAGCTTTTTGGTTACTCTATCTATGGAATGGATAGATTCTGGTTTCTCTTTGCTTCACAGTTACTTTGAGATTAGACCCTCTTTTACCAGAGGCTTTAATTATAATTACAGGATTCCTTCCAGAGTGAATTCTAGGCCTGTCTTTGCCCATGCATATCATGGAAACAGAAGCGCAAATGTTTGCAGTGTTCTTCAATGGCTTCAGAATAAGAGGGACTTTGGAATTTTGACATTTTTTGGTCATAGATAAAAAAATTTATTCAAAGTTGTCATTTTGTTTTTCTCCTTTCACTTCTTTTCTTGACCCCTTTCCTCTCTCTACCTCCCTCCATCTCTTTTCTCTTCTCTTTGTTCCTTTCTGCTTCTGTCCTCTTCTTTTCCTTTTGTTTGTTTTTTGCTTTTGTTTTGCTGTTTTTCTATCATGGTTTATTATTTCACCAAGACTGATGATGCAAGGTCCCTAATCTATCATTTCTGTAAAGCTCAACACATTTGGACAACTTTATTTATTTAAACTAAAGTTACAACCCCCCACACCTTCTTTTGGTTTTTGTTTTTGAGCAGTGTCCCACTATGTATCCCAGGGTGGCCTCAACTAAGCTTAGCTTTAGTTTCCTCCCTCAGCTTCTTAAAGTCCTTCTTTAGATCAACTAGTGGTTTGTGATTTGGAGCTTTTAAGTTGACCTGAGGGTTCTAAGTTGACTTCTATGTCTTTTCTAGTGGCACAATTGCCCACTCTTTGATGATATTTTTGGCTCTTGATTTACATCAGTTACTTTCACAACCCACTACCAAGGCAGTTTGCTTCCTTATTTTCTGATTGCTTTGCATAACCCCTCCAGGCCAAGTCAAACTGCTCACAATTTATAAACATGGCCTTTGCACTGAGAACAGAGCTGCATCAGTCAGGAAGGGGCAGCAAGATGGTGTCACAGACCCAGGTCCTCATGTCCCTGTTGCTCTGGGTCTCTGGTGAGAAATTTATTCAGTGCTTTAATTTCTTCAGAGTAACAGCTATATAAAGTTGAAAAAATGATTTTAAGATACAGTGGGAAATGATTGTTTTCAATATGGACCAAATATTGTGCTGTCTTACAGTACCATTAGAAAGTGCATTTAAATGACATGTTTCTGTGTGTGTATGATCATTGTACATTCTTGATTGCAGGTGCCTGTGGGGACATTGTGATGACCCAGTCTCCAGGCTTCCTGGCTGTGTCATCAGGAGAAACGGTCACCATCAACTGCAAGTCCAGTCAGAATATTTACAATGGTATAGCCTGGTACCAGCAGAAACCAGGTCAGGCTCCTAAACTGCTTATCTACGCAGCCTCTAGCAGGCCATCTGAAGTCCCTGACCGCTTCACTGGCAGTGGGTCTGGGATAGATTTCACTCTCACCATCGGCAACCTCCAGGCTGAAGATGTGGCAGATTACTACTGTCAGCAGGGTTATAACTGTCCTCCCACAGTGCTTCAGCCTGAATCAAAAACGCCTCCCAAGGTTATGGGTCAGTGATACTTGCAGCACCAGTTACTTCCTCCTCACATGATCCTGACCTTGCATCATTTTGTCTGAGAGTTTGCATCTGCTGATGTATTCCTTGGAGGGCTTGCAGCATCTAGGAGAAAATTCAGGAATTGACCTTTATCTGTATACCTTTTTATGGGAGATTATTGAATCTTTTCACCTTTATTTTAAACCTATAATCACTCCTCACCTCTATCTTTCTCAGTATTAAACCCCTGACCCTTGTTCCAAAAATTGGACATTGAAGTTCTTATTTCCCTATTGGTTTTTCCTTCCACACACCCTGTTTTCCATTTATGCCCTTCTAGTCTGTTTTACACAAAATGCTTTCCTGCTCTAACTACCCCTTTCCTTCCCTTTTCTCTTCCTATTTCTTTCTGTAATACTCTTTCTCTCATAGGCAATCTTTGAATTCTTTAATTCAATCAGTATAGAAATATGTGACTGAATTTCCCCTTAGATTTTCCCATCATTTATCAATTTTCTCCTGAGTTCCTACTTGGGCACCTGAGTCTAATTTGTGATTGACATTGTTGTCTTTTGTCCACTATAACTGGAGTTATAGTATGCAATTATCATGGCCATGTCAGTGCTATGGGACATACTCCAGCCATCCTAGTATTATGTTTTTAATTGTTTATAGATTTATTCATATGTTTATGCATTGTTTGGGCCATCTCTCCCCCCTGCCCCTTGCCCCTTCCCTGGTCTCCCCCTCGCTTTCAGGCAGAACCTTGTCTGTCCTTTTTTCCAATTTTATTGAAGAGAAAATATAAGAGATAATAAGAAAGACATAGCATTATTGCTACCTTGAGATAAAGATAACTATACAGAGAGATTCCTAGCATTGCTTCCAAGCACTTGTGTATTACAGCCACATTGGTTCATTTCTACCAGACCTCTTCACTACTTCCTGGTCACCTTCCCATAGTGACCTCTGGCAATTTAAGATTACTTTATTCACTCTTCTACAGTGGGAACAACAATATCAAGTTTTAGATTTCCTTCTCTTTCCCTCTTCCTCCTGGGTGTGTTCTCCCCTTAGTGTGTGAACCGTGTCCAATAATATGACCTCATTTGTTTTAGGTCTACAATCTGCACATGAGAGAGAACATATGAGTTTTGGCCTTCTGAACCTGGCTAACTTCGCTTAAGATGATGTTCTCCAGTTCCATCCATTTACTTGTGAATGACAAAATTTCATTCTTCTTCATGGCTGAGTAAAACTCCATTGTGTGTAAATACCACATTTTCTTAATCCATTCATCAGTAGTGGGACATCTTGGCTATTTCCATAACTTGGCTATTGTGAACAGTGCTTCAATAAACAAGGGTGTGCAGGTGCCTTTGTAATAACCTGAGCCACATTCTTTTGGGTATATCTCTAGGAGTGGTATTGCTGGATTACATGGCAGATCTATGTTTAGTTTTTTTTTTTTTTTATGAAGCCTTCATATTGTTTTCCAGAGGGATCCTTTTTCCCTGAATCCTTGCCAACATTTGTTGGCAAGGTAAGCCTCAGTAAATATTAAAAAAATAGAAAGAATCCCCTGTGTTCTATCTGATCACAATACATTAAAACTAGAACTCAATTTTTAAAAAGCAGAAAATAAGCAAACA
Source organism: Castor canadensis (assembly GCF_047511655.1). Classification (NCBI taxonomy): domain Eukaryota; kingdom Metazoa; phylum Chordata; class Mammalia; order Rodentia; family Castoridae; genus Castor; species Castor canadensis. The sequence continues at coordinate 77,782,273 of NC_133397.1, read as the reverse complement.
ATTGGAAGCTGAATATCATATTGCTCAATGATCAGTGGGTCATATAAGAAATAAAAGAGGAAATTAAAAGTTGGATTAAAAATTGGATACCCAATTCCTGGTCCCAACAAAACAATGATAAATGACACTAAGGAACCCAGTGACGCACACAAAAGCACCCTCAAAGAAGAAATCTTGCAAGAAATCAATGAGAAATTATTGGAGAAGATACAAGACATGATTACCCAAAATGTACAGATGCACTTAAGAAATTTCAAGACACTAAAAGTAAAGAACATGAGAAGACACAGAAACAAGTAAATGAACTCAGAGGAGCCCTAAAAAATACTAAAGTGAAACAGAGGATGCTATAAAAAGAGAGATAAGTGAATTAAAGATGAAAATTAAAAAATATTAAAGGGAAGGTGACCAAAGGTATGGAAAAACCTCAGAAAAAAGAATCAAACAGAAACACAAAACACAGTAGAAGTCCACTATAGCAGACTAGAACATATGGAAGAAAGAATCTCAAAATTTGAAGATAAAATAGAAATTAAAGAAAAAAATTGAAGAAATGTTAGTCAAACAACTCAACAGCTGTGAAAGGAATGTGCAAGAACTCACTGACTCAATCAAAAGACCAAACCTGCGATACTGAATAAGGAGAAGAGGTCCAAGCAAAAGGGATTCATAATGTAGTCAATAAAAAAATTTTAAAAATTTCTCAAATTTCCAGATTATTTTGCCCATTCAGGTACAGGAAACCTCCAGGACACTAAACACAATTTACCAAAATAGAACCTTCTCACAGCATATTATCATTAAAAAGACAAGCACAGAGAATAGAGAAAGAATACTGAAGACTGTAAGAGAGAAAAAATAAATAACATATAAAGGTAAAGCCATCAAAATCACAGCAGATTTCTCAATGGAAACCTCAAAAGCAAGAAGGGCAAGGAGTAAGGTATTTCAGGCAGTGAATGAAAATAACTTCAACCCTAGGATACTCTATCCAGAAAAACCTATCATTTTTTCAAAATAGATGGAGCAATAAAAATCTTCCACAATAGACAGAGCTAAAACCATATATGACAACCAAGCAACCACAACAAAAGATTCTCCAAGGAATTCTGACCACAGAGGACTAAAGCAAACAAAACCTCAAGAGTACAGGAAGTACCAAAACACAGGAGAAGAAAAGACAAGTGATCACAGAGCAGAACTGATTCAGCTGCACACAAACAAACCCTTAAACAACAAAAACAATGAAATGGCAGGAATCATCAAATACCTATCAATATTAACACTGAATGTCAATGGACTCAACTTTCTCACCAAAATACACCATTTGGCAAACATGATTTAAAAAAAGAAGATCTAACAAATTGTTGTTTACAGGAGATCTACCTCATTGAAAGAAACAAACACTGGCTTAGGGTAAAAGGCTTGAAGAAGATCTACTAAGGCAATGCCCCCCACCAAAAAAAACAAGCACGAGTAGCAATACTTATATATGGCAAAGGAGATTTCAAACTTACAGTGATTAAACAAGATAAAGAAGTACACTTCATACTAATAAAAGGGGAAATAAACCAAAAGGAAATAACAATTATCAACCTATATGTAACCAATGTCAGTGCACCCAATTTCATCAAACATACTGCAAGGGACTTAAAAGCACATATACATTTTAATGCAGTGGGAGTGGGAGACTTTAATACCCCCTATCACCAATACATAGGTCATCCAAACAAAAAATCAATAAAAAAATTCTAGAACTAAATTACACCGTAGATAAAATGAACCTAACTTCTACACAATATACATTCTTTTCAGCAGCCCATGGATCTTTCTCCAAAATTGATCATACCTTATGGCACAAGGTAAGCCTCAGTAAATATTAAAAAATAGAAAGAATCCCCTGTGTTCTATCTGATCACAATACATTAAAACTAGAACTCAATTTTTAAAAAGCAGAAAATAAGCAAACAATTGGAAGCTGAATATCATATTGCTCAATGATCAGTGGGTCATATAAGAAATAAAAGAGGAAATTAAAAGTTTCCTGGAGGTTAATGAAAATGAAAATATGACTTACCAGAACCTATGGGACACAGTAAAGGCAGACCTAAGAGGAAAGTTCATAGCCATAAGTGCATATATTAAAAGGACAGAAAGATCTCAAATAAAAGACCTAATGCTACATCTCAAAGTCTTAGAAAAACAAGGACAAGCAAAACCCAAATCAAGCAGAAGGAGAGAAATAATAAAAGTAAGGGCCAAGATTAATGAAATAAAGATAAAAAACCTATACAAAGAATCAATGAAACAAAAAGTTGGTTCATTGAAAAAATTAACAACATTGACAAACCCCTGGCAAATCTGACTAAAATGACAAGGGAAAAGACCCAAATCAATAAAATCAGAAACGTAAAAGGGGAGATAACAACAAACACCAAGGAAATCCAGGGAATCATCAAAGACTACTTTGAGAACCTATAATCCAATAAGTTTGAAAGTCATGAAGAAATGGGCAAATTTCTAGATAATTATGACCATCCAAATCTGAACCAAGAGGATATTAACCACCTAAAAAGACCTATAATACAAAATGGAATTGAAGCAGCAATAAGTAGAAGTATCCTTATTTGCAGATGACGTTATCCTGAACCTCAAAGACCCAAAAGAATCTACCCAAAAACTCCTAAACACAATAAACAGGTTCAAGAATGTAGCAAGATATAAAATCAACTCACAAAAATGAGTAGCCTTTCTATATACCTACAATGAACAAATTAAGAATGAATGTAGGAAAACAATTCCATTTACAATAGCCTCAAAAAACTCAAATACCTAAGAGAAAACTTAACACAGGATGTGAATGACCGTGACAAGGAGAACTATAAACCTCTGAAGGAGACTGAGGAAGACTACAGAAGGAGAAAAGATCACCCATACTCATGGATTGGTAGAATCAACATAGTAAAAATGGCTATACTAGCAAAAGCGATCTACATGTTCAACATGATTCCCATCAAATTCCCAAATGACATTCATCACAGAGATTGAAAAATCACAAGAGACTTTGAATACCTAAGGCAATACTCAGCAAAAAGAGCAATGGTGGAAGTATCACAATATCCGACTTCAAACTATATTGCAGAGCTAAAGCAATAAAAACAGCATGGTACTAGCAAAAACAAAAGCAAACAAAAAATTTATGGAAACCAGTGGAACAGAATAGAGGACCCAAATATAAATCCACACAGCTATGCCCAACTTATTTTTGACAAAGACATCAAAAACATACAATGGAGAATACACAGCCTCTTCAACAAATGTTTCTGGGAAAAGAGTTATCTTCCCACAGAAAACTGAAACTAGATCCATGCCTATCACCCTGCACTAGTATCAGTTCACAGTGGATTAAGAACCTTAATATAAGACCTGAAAATCCGAAGTTAGTACAGGAGAGATCAGGGAATGCTGTGGAGACAATAAATGTAGGCAAAGAATTCCTGAGTAGAGCTCCAGCACCAAGCAATTAAAAGAAAGAATGGAAAAAAGGGACTATATAAAATTCTAAAGATTTTGTACAACAAAAGAAATGGTATCTAAACTGAAAAGACCACCCACAGAGTAGGAGACAATTTGCTTGTTAAATATCAGACAAAGGACTGATAACCAGAATATACAGGGAGCTCAAAAAACTAAACTCCCCCAAAATCAATGAACCAATAAAGAAATGGGCAACTGAACTAAACAGAATTTTTCAAAGGAAGAAATGAACAAGGCAAAAAGACACATGAAAGAAATGCTTACCATCTCTGTCCATAGAGGAAATGCAAATCAAAACCACACTAAGACTAAACTTCACTCTTTTCAGAATTGCTATCATCAAAAACACCACCAATAACAAATGTTGGCAAAGATGTGGGGAAAAAGGAACACTCATACACTGCTGGTGGTAATGTCAGCTAGTACAACCACTTTGGAAAACAATACTGAGGCTTCTTCAAAAACTAAACATAGATCTGTCTTATGATCCAGCAATACCAGTCCTAGGGATATACCCTAGGGCATTCAATTCAGGTTATTTCAAAGACACCTGCACACCTGTGTTTATTGCAGTGCTATTCACAATAGCCAAGACATGGAAACAGCAAAGATGCCCCACTACCAACTAATAGATTAAGAAAATGTGGTATTTATACAGAATGGAATTTTAATCAACCACAAAGAAGACTGAAATTTTGTTATTCACAAGTAAATGGATGGAACTGAAGAACATCATCTTAAGAAAAGTTAGCTAGGCTTAGAAGGCCAAAAATAGTATGTTCTTCCTCATAGGCAGATTACAGACCTAAAACAAATGCAGTAATATTATGGGACATGGGTCACAAGACTTTGGGGAGAACACACACAGAAGGAAGAGGGAAAGTGAAGGAAACCTAAAACTTGAAAGTGTTTGATATGTCCACCAAAGAGGAACAAATAAAGTAATCTTAAGCTGTCAGAGACCACTATGGGAAGGTGACCGGGAGGTAGTGAAGAAGTCTGATAGAGATGAACCAGTTTTGGTTGCAATACACATTTGCATGGAAAGGATGCTAGGAATCTCTCTGTGCAGCTATCTTCATCTCAAGCTAGCAAAATGCTAAGACTTTCCTATTATCTCTTTGTTTTGTCTTCAAAAACATTGGAGAGGAGGGCAGAAGAGCTTCTGCCTGGAAGCGGGGTGGGGGGTAAGATATGGCACAAACAATGTATACACATACGAATAAATGTATAAAAAATTAAACATTTCTATCTTCCAAAATCTATCTAGATACTTTATAATATTTGCATATCTATAATTAAAGCACAGATAAAATCATTAAAGTGATTGTGACTTTTTTAAGTTCTCCTCAGAGACTCAGAGTAACAGGGACAAGAGGACCTGGGTCTGCGAAACCATCTTTCTGTCCCTGCCTGCCTAATGAAGCTCAGTTCTCACTGCAAAGGCCTCCTTTATAAATTCTGAGAAGCTGGACTGGGTCTCAGGGATTATGCAAAGAAATCAGAAAATAAGGAAGCAAATTGCCTGAGCAGTGGGTTGTGAAAGTAACTGATGTAAGTCAAGAGCAAAAATATCATCACAGAAAGGGTAAAAATGCCACTGGAAAGGCATAGAAGTCAGAAGTTTTCAGGGCAACTTAGAAACTAAACCACAAACCACTAGATTCTCTAACAAAGAGCTTTAGTTTTAAATTAGAAATATTTTTTAATTATTTGAGTTTTACAGAAATAATAGGTAAACTATCTCAGACAATACCAGTAAAACAAAAACACATGCTAGAAAATAACAAGGTAAGTGATCAGGAAGGAAGGGAAGAAATAAACAGGCAGGAAAGAAGAAGGGGGGAGACTGGAAGAGAGGAAAGAGAAAGAAGGGAAGATAGAACAAAAAGATAATTGAGTATGAATTAAAACAATAGAAATAACAAAAAATAAAGATTTTGGCCAATCTTTGGGCTTAGGAGTTATGAAAGCACAAAAAAGGAGGAATTATGAACACATAAAGCAGGAAAGACCAGAAAATGGCAGCTTTTGGGACAATGTTATTACCATCTGTGCCAGAAATATGTCCTATCTGCAAAGTCACTCTTATCCACAACTGGTGAAGAACACTACAAACTCTTGCTTCCAGTGTCCAGGGTATGTATTAGGTATATAACAGGCAAAGACGGGCATGGAATTCACTTTGTGGGGAATGCTGTGGGATTCTAATTTAAGGTTGTCATCAGTGGGGCTCTAAGGCTCTAATATCAAAGAAACTGCAAACCAGAGAGGAGCTGGAAACTATCCTTCCCACAACTGCTAGGAAATGAAGAGAGGCCTCTTAAGTAAAGTGAGAAATGGAGAGGAAAAAATACTTTCTGAGGACATAATGGCTGGGACCTACACTGTCAAGGATGTTTACTCTGGAAATGCACGTCCTAAAGGAGGCTTCAACTCACCAACCTGACATTGGTCTAGGATGGCCTTCCTTACTAATAAGATGCCCAAGTGAAAGTCTCTCTGGAGGAGTTTATAACCATCTTCACTCCTCAAGAAACCACGAAAACAATTTTTCAAAAGCCAAAAGACCAAAAAAATTAGAGTCTCATCACTGGGTGAATAAAAAAAAATGGGAAAACCTGCAGATTTGGGGTTAATAAGAGTATTTTTAGGAAATAAATAATGGTGCTGGTGGAGTGCCTTAAGTAGTAGAGCAACTGCCTACCAAGCATGAAGCCCTGAGTTCAAACCCGACTACTGCTAAAGAAAGAAATAAAGAAATTATAGGAATAAAGGAATGGTTATTGAGGGTTAGGAAAATGGAAGCAGGCTGCATACATACATATGAAAACAGCATAATGAAACCCACCAAACTCTCTTTGAAAACATGAGGAAGAGGTGGGGGGAAATTGGAATATAATGAAAGGGTTGACCTTGTTCAAGGTATACTGTATGCATTTATGGTATTGTCATACTGAAATTTCCTTGCATTATTTGTGTATAATAATTCAAAATTAAACTGAAAAATAATTAATAGAGAAAAGAAATAAATTATAACTCAGTGATATGTGCAAAGTACAGGAAACTGAAAAAAAGTAAAGCATCCTAGCAAGGTGCAGTGTTGAACTTCTGTAATTCCAGCACTCAAGAGGCTGAAGCACGCCACAATGTACCAACACCTAATACAACAATTAAAGAAAGAATAATTAAACATGAAAAACATGAAAAATAAAACCAGAAGTTAGTGACAAAAAAGAGCCTGAAGTATGAGGGTCATGAATTTGAAGCCAGCCTGAGCTGCATAACAATATCTGTTACAAAAAATAAAATAAAATGAAATAAAATTAATACATCATTTATCAACTGGACATAATTTACAACTCAGAGTATTCATTTTGGCAGTACTAGACTTTGAACTCAGGGCCTCAGCTTTACTAGGCAGGAGCTTTACCACTTTAGTTATGCTCCTAGCACAACATCTCTGAGTATTTTATATCCAAAGCAAATTACTAAACTGATCTTGAAACTTTAACAGAAAGCCAGAAATATTATTAATAAATAAATATTTGTTTTAATTTTTCCATTTAAAAATATGATCTTTGCTTTGAATAATTTTGTGAAATATTTTTTCAGGTATAAAATATTAAAATAAATCCTTATAGTTAGATTCATATTTCACATAATTAGAGAATGCCAAATGCTATGTGGTTTAAGGAAGTTCACAATTTCCCAGGCCAAGAATACGAAAGATAAATAAATCTGCTCAAGTCAGTTTCTAACAAGTTCTCACATCCTCTTGACCCTTCATAAATTTTACAATTTTGCTTTGTGATTGCCTCCAAAAACTCAAATTATTTGCAATTGATTAATTTCCTACTACTTATTGAATTAGGCAGATGAGGAATAAGGTTATTGTGATGCACAAAGGTGGAAAAATAAACATAACTATTTCTTACAGTGTTAGGGATAACATATGTACTTAGAAAAAAGGTCTATTCCTTTTAAAAAAGGAAAACACAAGAATATTCCTAGTTACTTTTTTCCCGCAAACCACATTTCCACAGTATAGTATGGGTGCATTAGATTTCTTGGTCTGTGAAAAAAAAAACTATTACAGATTTGGTGCAGATGTGTAGAAATCAGAGTAAAAACACACTCTTGGAGTGTATGGTTAAGAAATTTAAAAAGGGATTTAATGGAGACTATGGAGTTAAGTTAACTCCTAACAAGCTTAAGGCCCATTGTGAAGTAGAGTGCGATGCTCTTTGTGTAGGGTGGACCCTGGAAGGGTCACTGGATGAAACTCTGGTTAATGAAGTTTATGGGGTAGTTGTAAGAAGACCTGGGCACGCAGATCAATTTCCTGTATTGAATGCTGGCGGGATGCTGTCCTCAGATGGCCCACATGTCTAAGGCCCTGTCTGGAAGAGGCCTATAAAATTATGGTAGCTAAGGTGGCCACACTTCCAAGTGTGGAGAGAAAACAAAGGAGCCTATACTGGAGAGGAATCCAAGGAAGTACCACCACCCTGTGTGCCACTCTGTCCATCTATGCCACCAGCATTCAGTTCCATATCCCTGCCTCTGACATTGGATGGGAAAATCCAAGGGACAATCACACCTGTAAAATCCGGCCCAGAAGTCCCTGGAACTCCAACTCCTATGAACTCCCTGAGTCCTATGGACTCCATGCTCACTCTGACTCTGCCAATTCTCACTCTGCATACTCCATTTGATCAGGGGCATCTGACCAGTCTCTAGAAGGACCCCTCCTCTCTTCAGACACCTGCTGTCTTGTAGTTTTCCCTAAAGGAGGTCAAGACCCTAATGCATTATGACCAGGAAGGCCAAATGTAAGGAGGAGGATGGATATTTGTCTACCAACCCTTTACCACCACAGACCTCCTCAAGTGGAAACATCACACCCCCTCCTTCACAGAAAAGCTTCAGGCTCTGGTTGATTTGATGCAGTCTAACATCCAGACTCACAAACCCAACAGGACAGACTGTCAACAGCTTCTTCTGATTCTATTAAATACTGAAGAGTGACACCACTTAACATAGGCAACTCTAAAGTGTTTAGAAGATCGTGCCTCTGAAGGCACTCTAAATGCCCAAGCGTATGCTCAGGCCCATTCCCCCAAGGAAGACCCCCACTGGGACCCCAATGAAGACCAAGGTTAGTGGCAACTTGAAAAATATCAGGAGGCATTATTGGGAGGCATGAAGGAAAGAGGGGGAGAGGCCATGAACATGAGCAAGACATCAGGAATCCTCCAAGGGCCACATGAAAGTTCCAGCCAGTTTTATAAGCATTTGTGTGAGGCCTTCCACTTGTACACAGCCTTCAGCCCAGAAGCCAGCAAAAACCAGCAGATGATTAATGCCACTTTTACTGGACAGACCCAGGGAGACATAAGGCAAAAATTTCAGAAACTGGAGGAATTTGGAGGTATGAGTGCTAGCCAGCTTCTGGAGGTTGCCACAAAAGTTTTTGTCAATTGAGATCAGGAGACTAGATAGGAGGCCGACAGGAAGATGAAAAGGAAAGTGGACCGTCTTGGAGCACCCCTTTCTGGACAGTCAGGTGGGCCACAGGGAGCTAATCCAAGCAGAGGCAGAGGGAATACCTGAGGATGATGACAAATGCCCCCAGAATAACCCCACCGTAGGGGGGAACTAGGGTTAAATCAATGTGCCTACTGTCATCAAGAAGGGCCCTGGAAGAATGAATGTCCACAATGGGCCAGGGACTCCAAAAAGGCCCTCCAGACCAGAGGCAGAGGCTAGATTGTTGAAGGAAAATATCAGCTCACCCACAAGGGATCCAGCCCTTGTGAGGAAAACATTGTCAGTCTGGCAGGCCTGGAAGGCTACAAGGAGAACTAGGACAGACTGGTCCACAGGAAACTGTTGTATGAATGAATTTAGGGGGCCATCACATTGATCTCATGGTGGACGTGGGTGCAGAACATTCATTTGTGACCCAGCCAGTGTTCCCCCTTTCCAAGAGGCATGCAACTATTATCAAGGCTACAGGGGACCAGGTCTGCCACCCCTTCTTAATGGCAAAACGATGCAATTTTGGGAGTCATGAAGTAAGTCAAGAATTCATTTATCTCCATGATTGCCCTGTGGGCTTGACTGGCAGGGACTTATTATGCAAACTGAAGGCACAGATAGCTTTTGATTCAGATGGTACAGCAGCCTGAACATTGAGAGTAATTGAGGCAAAGACTCTAATCCTCACAGTTATACAAGAAGAGGAATTGTGGGTCTATGACCCTAAGAGAAGGCCTCTTGAGATTTCTGAGCTTTCCTTCAAGGTTTCAGGTGTATGGGCTGAAGGTAATCCCCCTAGGTCTGGCCCAAAATGTGTCTCCAGTAGTGGTGGAACTAAAGCCAGGAGCCATCCCCATCAGTCAAAAACCATATTTCATCCTCTGCAAGGACCAGGTCAGAATTCAAAAACACTTTGACAGACTCCTAAAATATGGGATCCTCTGACCTTGTCAGTCATTCTGGAACACTCCCCCTTATTGCCAGTCCAGAAACCAGAGACCAAGGATTTCAGGCCTGTTTTAGGACCTCCAGGCAGTAAACTCAGCAGCACTCAGTCCTCATGATGGGACAAGCCCTGACTCTCCTAACAACTCCCTTGTTCCCATGCCCCTTAGCTAAATTGGACCTATGGTACACACCACAAGAACAGGCTTGGTTTAAGACTGAGGAGGTAAATTTTCTACTGGACAGATGGTAGAAGTTTGCCAATGGCCATATTGCCATACCCAAGTTGCTGACTCCTACATTTGTCAAGCAGTTCCACGAAGGAACACATTCAGGGCAAATAGCCCTCGAGACCATCCTGGCCCAGCATTTTTATGTCCCCAAGCTCTCCAGCATAAGAAAGGAAAGATGAAGATGTAGCCTATGTACAAAAAACAACAAAGGCCAAGAGCACCTCCCCAGGTGCACAGCATTGGTGGAACTCCTCTTGAAAACTTTATCATAAACTTCACTGAAATGCTACAAGCTCACAGATGCAAATATCTGTTGGTGTTAGTCTGTACTTTCTCAGGATGGGTGGAAGCCTTCCCCAAGCAGACTGAAAAAGTCCAGGAGGTTGCCAGATATCTGCTAAAGGAAATTATCCCTCAGTTTGGAATACCTGTGTCTATTGGGTCAGATAATGGGACAGCCTTTGTGGTTGAGGTGGTATAACTGATAGCTAAGGGCTTAGGAATCCACTGGAAGTTGCATATGAACTACTGCTCCCAGAGTTCAGGAAAAGTGGAACACATGAATAGAACCTTAAAATTACAGTTGGGAAAACTGTGTCATGAGACATTTCTGCAGTGGGATCAATTACTACCCATAGAATTACTGAAGATTAGATCTAATCCGATGAAGTGTATAGGGCTCTCACCCTTTGAAATCCTTTATGGATGCCCACCCTCAATCAAGACTATATGGGGGATCTCAAAGAAATATGTGACCTCACCTTGACACAGCAGATTCAGGCCCTTGGTTTGAGTCTCTCAAAATTAACGACGGGGTCCAGGTGAGACTTCCTGTCATTCTGACAACTCCCATGCACACCTACAGGCCAGGGGATGCTGTCAGGGTAAAGGAATGGAATATCCAACCATTAAAGCCCCATTAGAGAGACTTGGTTATTTTGTCTACCCTTACTGCAGTTAAAGTAGCAGACATTGCTCTTTGGATCTACCACAGCTGAGTAAAGCCAGCATCTCTTGACTGGGAGTGTATCCCTGATTCACCTTTACTGTGCAAGGTCACCATCTGGAACATCTGTGCCCTTCCTATGCAGGACCCTGCTTCCCAGGAAACAGCAGAGGACCACAGACAGGATGACAACCCTGCTTTAGTTACTCCAGAAGATCATTGGTCTACATACTGCAGAAAGTTGAGGAGTCATCTTCTTCCTCCAGGGATGGATTTTTTCAATTTTTGTTGAATCTAATCAGTTCCTTGCTCAGGAACTCCCAGATCTCAAACTGTGACCTATGTATGCATTTACTTGTGCAGGAACTGTTGTCACCAGAAGTTTGCTTTTCCATACTTACCACTCTTGTTTAGGTACTGTCATTGGGTCATACAACCACAACCGTACCATCTATTGGTGTGCTCCCATGGTAATCAGCATGTCTGCTTCAACTCCCCCTACAGCCCTTGGGAACAACGGTTGGAGGTGCGGAGATTGATGGTGCTTTCTGGCGGTGGTGGGGGAGAAATTAGGGACCTCATTAACAACACCCAGGTGGTGTTCAATCCTGATAAGCCAGTGTCAGTGTTTTTGACGTATGCATGGCCATAGACCAGGGTGGATATGGTGCTATAGGCTGTGGCCATGGAGGCCTAGCCTTGGAAAGAACCTACATGTTAAATGGTAAATACATGTGCCCGGACCCATGTGGTGGGTCATGTGGTGGCACAGGTTGGCATTATTGCATTTACTGGAGTTGTGTCTCATGGGCTACTGGCAGACAGTAGGACACTCAGCTCTCCTCCACAAGGGAACACCCACACTCGACTCTACCCTTGGCAATTGTAATCCTGTAAATTTTATTTTATTTAAGCCTTCAGATTGGGAACAGGGACATTAAGGTCAGAATAAAGATAAATGGAAAGGGATATGATCCCGGGACACTACTGCACCTTGTTGGTAACTATCAGCCATGACAGTTCCTCTTACCAAGTCTTTCATTCCTTTTAAGAGGAAATGAAAAGTGAGTTCCCTCTATCTGACAAGACCAAAAACTCATTACTCTTTGGCTGAGTCTGTAGCCCAGACACTGAATGTCACTTCATGCTGTGTTTGTGGAGGAAATAACATGGGAGACCACTGGCCATGAGAAGCAAGAGAGCTGTACCCATGGGTGCCCTTTAATGAGACTGCCTTCCCCAATCACAGGAAAAGCATCTGGCTCCTAAAACCTTCTATCATTGGGAATGACTGTATCTCCTGCCCAAAGGGTCAGTTCTCTACCCTGGTAGGGGATCTAACTTGTTTATGACCAAATTTTTACAATGACACTGCCTAAACGACCCAATGGTGGGGAGCTACAAACAGCACAGAATTCCAGTCCCACCCACTGGCCAACTTCTCTTATCTCCAGAAATCTTGGCACAATCTTACCACAAACATAGATTGGCAGGCATCCGGGGGCTATATTGGATCTGTGGGAATACTGCCCAGCAGCCACTTTGGTCTAAAATACTGGGCTCAATCAGGCCATCCTTCTTCTTGCTTCCCTTTAGACAAGGTGAAAAACTGGGAGTCCCAAGATATGAAGAAAAATTAAGTAGACAAAAACAGGGTGTCTTACAAATTGGCAATCCGAAAGATAACAAATGGCCTCCTGAGTGAATCATCCAGTACTATGGTCCTTCCACTTCTGCAGAAGATGATGGGTCCTGGGGCTATCACACTCATATATATATGCTCAAGTGCATCATCAGGCTGCAGGCTGTTGTTGAAATTGTAACTAATGAAACCACAAAAATTCTCAATTTGCTGACAAAACAGAGCACTAAAATGTGCAATGCTATCTATCAAAACTGCTTAATTCTAGACTACTTACTTGCTTCTGAGGGAGAAATTTGTAGAAAATTTAACCTAAGTAACTGCTGCTTACAGATTGATGATGAAGGGAAGGTCATAGAAGAAATCACAGACAGAATGGAGAAGCTTGCCCATGTCCCCATCAGGACTTGGAGAGGATGGAATCCCAATGACCTGTTAGGAGGATGGTTCTCTGCATTGGGTGGATTCAAAACCCTGATAGGTGTGGTGGGTCTAATCTTGGGAATGTGTCTGATGTTACCCTGGCTGGTTCCCCTGGTATTGTGTTCTATCAGGACCATTATGGATGCCACTATAGAAGGAAAAACAGCCTCCCATGAAATGATGCTATGGAAATATAAACCCCTAAATCATGATGAGGGTGTTTGATCCTAGGTGTGTCTGAGCATCAAAGGGGGGAATAATGTAGCAGGGAGGAGAACCAGAAAAGAAACATACAAGCCTGTGTTCTGATAAAGTACCAGGGAGGAAGGGATGGCATAGCAGAGAGATAAAACTTAAAGAATCAAAGCGTGAAGACAGACACTTAGTCCTGGTGGTAGAATGTCTCATAGCAGTAGAGTGAAGTAGCCTATAGAATTGTAGGTAACCACATATGTGTTAAACTTTGCTTTTTGCTTCTGTAACCTGCTTGCAAGTGTACAGAAGTTGAGAACCCTTTGTTCTAGGGGCTCAGCCTTTGGACATGAATCTACTGAGTTGTGCTGGCACAATAAAATGTTGCTTGTTGTTGCATGGCCTCATTGTCCCTTGTTGCTGTTAGAGTTTCCCATAATGAAATTACCCTCAGGCATTACAAGAAAGAAACCTAGAATCTCCTTTGAAACTCTGGACTAGTGACTGTGGCTACCCAAAATCCATCACAAGAATGGATATTGGAAGAATGTTTCAGTGATTCATCAGGATAAAAATGACATACAATCATTCCTTGTTCATCCTGTCCAAAACTAGGGAATTATTCTCTTAGGAAATGTTATGAGGAGCTGGCTGAGTGGCTCAAGCAGTAGAGCACCTGCTTAGGAAGCTTGACCCTGATTTCAAACCCAGTGCTGCTAGAACATATATGTATATTTTTTCAGATCTTCAGCCTCACCATTACTGCCCAGTGACTGTCCACAGCCACACACTCCATACACAGCACATTCAGTCATGGACAAAAAACATAATTGATGCAAAGGCCAAAAAACTGGTCAAGCATCTGAGCAATAGGATGACATGACGGTCTGCCTGAAGGCTGTAACCTTGCAAGTTGCTGAATTATCTATGAAGAGAGGGATCTTCTCTGGGTTGCTTATTACAATGCTGCAGGAGCCTGTAGGCCATCTTGGAGTTCAGTCTCAAGTATTAAGCAAGGCAAGTCACTGAGTAAAAGTATCAGACGGTCCTGAGACAGACCAGAAATATAGGGGTGGGAGGAGAAAGGGACAGGGAGGTGGAGCTATTGTGATGGTCAGGCACCCTGTAATTTTTCCTAGTGGCAATTGTAAAATCTTAGCAGTTCAGTTGTAAATCCCCTACAGCCTTGAGGCCACTCAGCCCTGTTCCCCTCTTTTTATCCCTTTAATCCCTTTATCTATCATGTAAAAGCCCTTTGCTTAAAACATGAATATTGATCACACTTCATGCTTATAATTAAAATTCCTAAGAGCTAGCTTAAGTGCATGAGCAGAGTAAAATGAATCTGTCCATCAGCCTAGCCAATACCACAGAGATAGCTCAGATTCTTCTAGTCACAACAAGCATTACAAGCTTTTGAAGTCAGCAAAAGAGAAATGCAACCAATGTATCCTATCAGGATGGAAATGCCAGTTAGCACAAGCACAGATGCTGTGGAGGGTCCAGCAAATGGTCTATAATGTGGCAGAGAAAGTGGTGAGAGGAATGCAGGCAGTGGAAACATCTGAATATAATTCCCCACTCAACAAAGGATAGAGCCTTAGGACCAGCATGGCACTGCTGTCTGCCACAGCCCAATCTAAGAAATTTCAGTGGTGAGCATCTCTGACAGGAGCTGTCATGCTGAGTTACCCAGCATTTGACAAAGGAATGCACCCAAATTACATAAGTAGTAAGTAGTCCAGAGCTTGGGAAAAGAGAAACCTACAAGTTTAGTGAGGATGATATGAGACTGGCAAGTTAAGAGTCCAAACCCCAGAAGACTTCATCACAGATAATATTTAGATCATCAAAGTCTCCCTCACCCTACTGGAAAAGGAGCACAAGGCTATGAACAAACACAATTCTATAGCCAAGTATCATACTAGAACTGGCATCTAGTGGACTGAAAGACTGACACTGGGGAAGTTGGGGGCAGGGTATACCCAGTTGGGGGAGCATTAGAAAATTCTGAATTTTGCTGGGCACTGGTGGTTCACGCCTGTAATCCTAGCTACTCAGAAGGATCATGGTTCGAAGCCAGCCAGGACAAATAGTTTGAAAGAACCTCTCTTGAAAAAATTCTTCACAAAAAAAAATGCTGCTGGAGTAGCTCAAGGTGTAGGCCATGAGTTCAAGTCCCAGTACCACAAAAAAAGAAAATTCTGAATTTTTATGCTAATTTGCTTTTGTCATTGTTGAGTTTTGGATATTCAGATATTTTTATGTGTTTGTATTGTTTTTTTCCTATGCAACTGACATTGGCGATTTTGTACTCTCTTTCTTCCATTTTCTATTTATTGCTTTTCAGTCCCTTCTATTTCTCTGAACTCGTCATGTGAGATCCATGAAACCCATCTTTCAATATTCAATCTTAAACTATATCTTCTCCTTCCCTTTACTACTGTCCTTTCCCATTTATGGTTTCCTCTTTTCTATAACTAGGACCACTCTCTAGATCACATTTTTCTCCTGTCTCTGTCTCATAACATCCTTTTTTACCCATACTTTCAGTGAGTAAGAATTGAAACATATGAATAATAACCAGTCCAAATAACCATATGATACCAATCTGTATTTGTTAAATTATGAATAATGATATTATATAGACAAAATTCTAACTTTTCTGGCCCAAAGTGTCCCCCAAAAAGCTCAAGTGCTAAAGGTGTGGTGCCTAGCTGGCACTTCTAATCAGTGAAAGATGACTGAATGATAGGGACTATAATCTAATCAATAGACCAATCTATTGATGGGGTTATCATTTCATAGATTGAAGGTGGTAGAAAGTAGGAAGTGTGACCTTTTAAAGAGACGGTTAACTGGAAGTGTGTCTTTGAAGACTATTTCTTGTCCCAGGATTCTTCTAGTCTCTCCCTGCTTCCCAGCAGCCATGCGGTAAGTAGCCTTCTTCTATCAAACCCTTCCACCATGATGTCTCTGGGGAGCTACACACCTAAAAGCAATGTAGGTAGTTGACCATGGAGTGAAACCTCTGAAACTGTGAGCCAAAACAAATCCTTTCTCCTTTAACTTGTTTACCTAAAATGTGTTGTCACAGTAATGAATACCCTAAGACAACTGGCACAATCCTATCACCCGATGCCATTTCTGGAGAAAGGCCTGACACATCTGTGTCACATATGGGCACATTAAGCTAGTTAAGAAGAGCTAACTCATATGCAGACAGCTTTAAGATGCCATGGAGTTCTCAAATGGCCTATGATACTTTTGTTCCCTGCTTCATCTTGTGCCCCATGATAGGTGCTCAATTACTATTTTAAATAAATATAAGAATGGAGTTAGTTATCACATTGTTTCCATAGAGACACCAAGATTTACCCTGCCCAAACATTGAATTCTGTTAATAAAAATGAGATATAAATCTCAAAAGGAAAATTCCAATAAACACAAAACCACATCCAGTAATAATATGTAGAAAGATTTCTCAGTGTCTACATTTGGAAAACAGATAGTGAGACATGGTCCTGCAATAAAGTTAGAGCTGCTATGTTCTTTGCTCTAAAAATGGAGGAAAAAGGCGCTCACCAGGAAATGCAGGAAACCTTTAGGAGCTGGAAAGGGCAAGAGACATGTTCTCCAAGAGCCTCCCAGTAAGAATATGGCTTGCCAAAATCTTGATTTTAGCTCATTGAGTCCTGTTTTGAACTTCTGAGCTCTAGCACTATAAAATGATCAATATCTCAGCCTCAAGCCAAAAAGGTGATAATCTCTGTAAACAGTTAAAGGAGAAAACTATTTGATGTTCCTTCCCATATTTTCCTATATGTACCTTCCATACTGCAGGATTTAAGAGCCACTGAGACCTTCATTTTCTCTTCAGTACTGTAAGCCTCCTCATAACAGGTTATTATGCAGTTGCAAGCGGTGTGCCAGTCAAGGGCTGTGTGGGGTTTAAGCAGCTGATGAGTCTCTAAGAGGAAGTTTATGGTCAAAGCTGAAGCACTATGTGAGGAGCACTGTAGTACTGCTGACTGTAGTAATCACCGTCTTCAGCCTGGAGGCTGCTGATGGTGAGAGTGAAATCTGTCCCAGGTCCACTGCCACTGAAGTGGTCAGGGACCCTAGATTCAGGGTGAATGCCAAGTAAATGAGAAGTTCTGGGGGCTGTCCTGGGCTCTGCTGGAAACAGGCTAGGCAGTTCTTCTGATTGGAGCTTAATAAAAGATCCTGGATGGACTTGCAGTTGATGGTGACCCTCTCTCCTACAGATGCAACCAGAGAACCTGGAGACTGAGTCATCATGATACCCCACAGACACCTGCAATCAAGAAAGGATAATGATAATATGTCCATATATACATAAACTTTATAATACAAGCATTGAAATATGTGTTTTAAAATATCATTTCTTATGGAGCTATGTCAACATATTATCGGGTTCATATAAAAAAAGTCATTATATCCATGTACATTGTATCATTTTTATTTCTACAAAAGTATTATGTTGAAGAGTTGTGACATTTTAAATTTCTCATCAAAGACTGAGAGCAACAAGGACATGAGGATCTGAATCTGTGACACCATATTTCTGCTCTTGCCTGCCTAATGTAGGGGTTCAGTTCTTACTGAAAAGAATTTGTTTTTAAAATTAGAGCAGCGGAACTGACCCTGAAAGGGTCTATACAAAGCAAACAAAAATTAAGAAAGCAGTTTCCCTGGGCAGTAATTTGTGAAAGTATCTTATGTAAATCAAGAGCTAAAAATATCACAGAAAAGGTAATTGTGCAACTAGAAAAGACACAGAAGTCAACTTAGAAGTTCTAAACCACAAACCACCGGATTCTCTAGTGAAAGGACAGCAGTTTAAAATAAAAGATGTAATTAAATTGATTGAGCTTTTTAGAAACAACAGATGAAATACCTCAGTTAGACAATTCTAGTGAAATAATAAAACATGGTAGAAAACAACATTGACAAAAGAATTAAAGAAACATAGGGGAAGGTGGGAGTTAGAGAGGTAGATGGGGAGAGAAGGAGGGAAGAGGAAGGAAGGAAATAAAGATGATGAAGAAGTGGAAGAAGGGGAAGAAGAGGAAGGAACACTGCAATTTAAGAACACTGCAATTACTTGAGCTCAAGTGTCCAGGCTATCCTTGGGTCAGAGAGGCAAAGACAGGTATGGAATTCACTCCGTGGGGAATCCTGCAGTACACAAATTTATGCAGGGATCAAAAATCCATAATCTTAAAGTAATTGTGAACAAAATGGAACCTTGAATTTATCATTCCATCACATATAGAAACTAAAAAGATGGTTTTAAATTAGTTGGGAAATTGAGAGAGAGAAAAAGATTTCCTGAAAATACAAGAATATGTACTGAAAGCTGCTGGAAGATTGGGAGTGAGAGGGAAGGGATAACATAGAACAATGCAAAGAACTTAACTGACCAAAGTAAAGTATACTCACAGAAAGGACACCCACTGAGAAACCCTTTGAACATCAACTTAGAAATTACTAACAAAAGACAGGACTGTATAATAGGTATAGTGTTGGGGGTACTTGTAGGAAGGGCAAGGGTGAACAAAAGAGATAACAGTGAGGTAATATGGATGATGGGCTTCATATATTTATAAGAAATAGAACAATGAAACCTCTGGCAACTGATTTAAGTGGGGCAGGAGAAGTTTGAGGGACAGAGATGGTTGGGGTGATCTAAACAATGTGCAGTATAAGCCTATTTGAAATTGTTACAAAGAACCCCACATATACAACAAAGGATTATCTATAAGGATAGATAATGATAATAATAAAAGATTTCCTCAATCAGTAATGGCTCAAACCAACAGTGACAACAATTTTTACTTCATGGTGTACGGAGGTCTATGAATCATCAGTCTTGACATTGGTCTAAGATGGCCTTGTTGATAAGATACCCAAGTGAAAACCACTCTGTGAGAATCCACAAGCACCTGAATTCCTCAAGTAACCAAAAAATAATTTTTCAAAGTGAAGAGACCATAAAGTCAGAAATTCTTTGCACCCTAAACTAAAAAGATAACTTGAGTATGAAGGAAAAGCATTACCAATAACAGAATTCAGAATTCAGGATTGGGTATTATGACAGCATATTTAAGAAATAAGTTCTAAAATTATTATGTGTAAAATATAGGAAAATGAAAAATTAAAACATCATAGCCAGGTGTGGTACTGCACTGCTAAAGTTCCAGCACTTACAAGGCTGAGGAGAAGAGGATCTCAAGTTTGAGGCCAGCCTAGGTTGTAGAGCAACACCCTGTCTAAAGTGATAAAAAATGAAAGCATTATTAATCAAATGGATATAATTGACAACTCAGAGCATTGTATATACAAACATCTTATTGACACAAAAGTGTCATTAATATCAAGTATATGAAGCCAAATGCGTATTTTAATTTTTCCATTTAATGAAGATGATCTTCCCTTATTTTGCTTTATCATTTTTGGGCATAAGCTACAAAGATATCGTAATACGAGAGTCAAATGATGCGTGGTTTAAGGAAGTTTCCAATTTCCAAGGGCAAAATTAAGAAAGACGAATAAATTGGCCAAGTCAGTTTCTAACAGCTCCCATAATCTCTAGACTCTTGTCAAACTTTACAATTTTGCTTTGTGACTACTTCAGTGAGTCCAAGTTGTTTTCATTCAATTAATTTACTGTTGCTCATTCAAGTTAGGCTAACAGAGAAAAATGTCTTAAGAATTCAGAAAAGTGACAAAAGTGCAATCATCTTTTTGCTTGTTCCTACCTCTGCACTTCTAGCGGGAGGTGCTTCTTCTCTTTTGAAATTTTTCTCTACTTTTACCCTGTGACATTAAAATAGATCTTTACTCAATTTCCAGCCCAAAAGACCAAAAATCGTATGTTCTCCCTCATATGTGGACATTAGATCAAGGGCAAACACAACAAGGGGATTGGACTATGAGCACATGATAAAAGCGAGAGCACACAAGGGAGGGGTGAGGATAGGTAAGACACCTAAAAAACTAGCTAGCATTTGTTGCCCTTAATGCAGAGAAACTAAAGCAGATACCTTAAAGCAACTGAGGCCAATAGGAGAAGGGGAACAGGAACTAGAGAAAAGGTTAGATCAAAAAGAATTAACCTAGAAGGTAACACCCACGCACAGGAAATCAATGTGAGTCAATGCCCTGTATAGCTATCCTTATCTCAACCAGCAAAACCCTTGTTCCTTCCTATTATTGCTTATACTCTCTCTATAACAAAATTAGAAATAAGGGCAAAATAGTTTCTGCTGGGTATTGTAGGGGGAGAGAGGGGAGTGAGTGGTAAGGGAGGGAGTGGGGGCAGGGGGGAGAAATGAACCAAGCCTTGTATGCACATATGAATAATAAAAGAAAAATGAAAAAAAAAAGAAAAAATAACTATAGCACAAAAAAAAAAAGACTCTCCTTGTTTGTGGGTGACACATTTTGAAATTGTTTTCATGTGTGTGGACCTCAACTACCTGGGATTTTGTGTGGAAACTAGAAATATGAAGGTGCCCCTCCACCCTTTCATCCTATGATGGGAGGTTGGCAAGTCAGAGCCAGGAGTTGATCTCACAAGAACTGCTGTGGTTGGTGCTAGAGATAAAAGAGTTTTGAAACCATCAACATCTCAAGAGCACACATAAATGCCTACAGCAAGCATCCATGCAGCGATAATGGGTGGCTGGAGTCATGAAACTGTAGGACACATCCCAAGACAAAGAAACCAAGTGTGCAGCTTATGGCAAAGAGGCCACACAGAGAATGGCCTTAGACAAGAAACTCAGTGCATAGCCCAGGGTCAGGCATATGAACTGGGGCAAAGAAGCTGCAGTGTGCAGCCCAGGAGGGAAATGCCAATGTGGCACAAGCACAGATGCCGAGGAGGGTCCAGCAAATGATCTGTAATGTGGCAGAGAAAGTAGTGAAAGGGATACAGGCAGTGGACTCATCTGAATATAATTCCCCACTGAACAAAGGATAGAGCCTTAGGACCAGAGGGCCACTGTTGCCACCCACTGCCCAATCTAAGAAATTGCAGTTACAAGCATCTCTGATGGCAACTGCCATGCTGAATATCTCAGAGGCGTGTTACTGGAGTAACATTTGACAAAGGACTGCATCCAGATTATGTAACAGGCTGTAAGTCCTTGGAGCTTAGGAAAAGAGAAAGGTACAAGTTTGGGGGGAGAATGATGTGAGACAGGCAAGTTGAGGGACCAAACTCCAGAAGTCTTAACCACAGATTATATTCAGATCACCAATTTCTTCCCACACAAACTCTCCCACCCTACTGGAAAAGCTGCACATGGCTGTATACACACACCATTCCAGAGTCAGGAATACTCTAGGCTTCCATCTAGTGGACTGAAAGACTCAGACACTGAGGGGCAAAGAAAATACCCACTCAGGAGAGCATTAGAAAATTCTGAATTTTTATGCTGATTTGTTCTTGTCACTGTTAAGTTATGGATGTTCAGATTGTTGTACATGTTTGTACTGTTTTTGTTTTTTAGCCTCTGAGTTTTACAATTTTGTACTCTCTCCCATTTTCTCTCAGTTCTGCTTTTCCTTTTCTTCTTTTATCCTGAATTCATCACATCAGATCCATGAAACCTGCCTTTCAGTTTTAAATCTTAAACTCTATCTTCTCCTTTCATTTACTATTGTCCTTTCCCATTTATACTTTCCTCCCATTTATAATTAGAACTGCTCTCTAAATCACATTAGCTTCTGTCTCCTTTTAATCACACATAATCTTCTTTGTTACCTATAATTTTAGAGGGTAAACATATTGCAAGATCATCTTGTTTTGGTTTTATGTTTGTCTGCTTTCTTTTATGAATTTTTGTTCCTCCTCTCTCCATCAACACAGTATTAACTAGATGTCTTCTACTCATCAGCTACTTTGGAAAACAATATGGAGACTTCTTAAAGAACTAAACCTAGATCTGCCATATGATCCAACCATACAATTCCTAGGGATATACCTGAAGGAATGTGAAAAGGGTTACTACAAAGGCACCTGCACACCCATATTTATTGCAGCACTATTCACAGTAGCCAAGTTATGGAAACAGACAACATACCCCACTACCTATGAATACATTAAGAAAATGTGGTATTTATATACAATTGAATTTTACTCAGCCATAAAGAAGAATGAAATTCTGTCATTCACAGGTAAATGAATGGAGCTGGAGAACATGATCTTAGGAGATGTCAGTCAGGCTCAGAAGGCCAAAAATTGCATGTTTTCCCTCATGTGGGGATTATAGTCCTGAAACAAATTCATTAATATTATTGGATGTAGGTCACACACTAAAGGGAGACCACTCATGGGAAGGATAAGGAAAGAGAAGGACACCAAAAACTTGAATGTGGTTGATATTCTCACTGTATAGGAGTGAATATACTAATAAAAAACTGGCAGAGGCCACTTTGGGATGGGGACTAAGAAGCAGTCAAGAGGTCTGGCAGAGATAAATCAATATGGGTTGAAATACACATATGCATGGAAATAACACAAGAATTCTCTCAATATAGCTATCTTTATCTCAAATGATCAAAACCACTATGTTTCTCTTATTATCTTTTATATTTTCTCCTCAGCAAAATTGGGGAACAAAAGGATAGATCAGTTTCTGCCCAGAAGCAGGGGTGTGGGGGAAGGTGGTCCAAATAATATATACACATGTATGTAAATGTTAAAACAATAAAATAAAATTTTAAGAAAGAGGCAAAGATGAAGAGGATTATGGTTCAAACCCAGCCTGGCACACAGTTCATGAGACTGTTTCTCAAAAATACCCAACCAAAAACAGGATTGGCAGAATGGCACAAATGGTAGAGCATATGCCTACCAAGTGTGAGTGCCTGAGTTTGAATCCCAGTACCAATAAATAAATAAATAAAACAAAGAAAAATATTGAATGTTGCAAAAGAGAACATAAGTCACAGATAAAGACAAACCCAACAGGATAATAGATTTCTCAATACAAAATCTAAATGCAAGAAAGTAATTGAATCATGTACTTCAAACTATTAAAGAAAACAACTGTCAATCTAGCCTATACCTTTCACAATTGAAAGGTTCCATAATAAACAAAAACTAAAGGAGTTAAGGTCCACAAAAGCATCAATGTAGAAAATAATTAACAGAATTCTACACACAAATAAAGAATTTGAACAAAGTCAGGAAAATGTAAGAATAAACTCCTCTGGACAAGTAGATTGGAAAACAAGGAAAAGGGGGGAGGCAAACAACAAAATGACAGAAAATACAACATTCACTTCAATATTAATAATGAACATAAATGGCCTTAACCCCCAATCAAAGACATAGAATGGTGAGTTGAATTACAAAATAACTTCTGGCCTTTTGTCACTTACAAGAAATGCATCACAAACTAGCTTAGAATGAAAAACACTGTCCAAGCAAATGGACCCAAAACTGGGCATAGTCATATCTGATAATGCAGACGTCACACCAAAATTACTCAGAAGATACAGTACAGTGAAGGTGGCTTCATATAAATAAAGGAACAATCCATTAAGAAGAAAAACAATTCTTAACATCTGTGTGCCAAATGTTGGTGCATTCAGCTACATTTGAAAAAAACCACCACTGGACTCAAAACCACAGGAAGCCTCCAACAAAACAATAGTGGATACTCAACACTCTGATCTTAGCCATACTTGAATCATCCAGACAAAGAAAAACAAAGAAATCTCAGAATGAATTGACATGATAGGACAAATGGACTTAACCGGCATCTACAG
The DNA here is from genome assembly GCF_047511655.1 of Castor canadensis. Taxonomy (NCBI): domain Eukaryota; kingdom Metazoa; phylum Chordata; class Mammalia; order Rodentia; family Castoridae; genus Castor; species Castor canadensis. The sequence continues at coordinate 77,758,002 of NC_133397.1, read as the reverse complement.
AGACCTTCATCCAGCATTTGCACAGTACACATTTATCTCAGCAGCCCATGGATCATGTTTTAGAACAGAAAGCAAGTCTTAGAAAATGTAAGACCACAGTGGACTAAAACTAGAACACAGCAGCAAAGGAAGACTGAAAAACAGATTGTTAAATGACAAGAGGCCATTGAAGAAATAAGGAAGGAAATCAAAGAATACCTGCTATGCAATGAAAATGAAAACATAACCTACTAGAGCCTTTGGGATACAGCCAAGGCAGTGCTGAGAGGAAAGATTATAATTAAAGATTTATTAAAAAATAAATAACCTAGCAAGGCACCACAAGCTGTTGGAAAACAAGAACAAGCCAAACCCAAACTATCAGATGGAAAGAAATAATAAAAACTGGGATAAAAATTAATAAATTAGAAGCCAAGAAACTTTACAATGCAATTAATGAGGCCAAAATTTGGTTCTTTGATAAGCCTTAGCCAATCTCACAGAAGAAGAGAAAAAACCCAAATCAATAAAATTAGAGGTGAAATTTGGAATATCACAAAAAATACCATTGAAATCCAGAGGATTATGAGTAAATACTTTGATAATTTATGCTCAAATAAGCTGGAAAATGTAGATGACATGGACAAATTCCTAAATGCATGTGACCTATCAAATTGAACCAAGAGGACATGGGGTAAAAAAGAGGTAGCATCTTTAAAAAATGATGTTGGGAAAACTGGATATACATATAGAAGACTGAACCTAGATCTACATCTCTCATTATGTATAAACATTGATTCAAAATACATGAAAAACCTTAGTATAATATCTGAAACTTTGACACTACTTCAGGAAAAGTTAGGCAAGCATTGAAGATTTAGGCATAGATACAACTTTCTAGATAGAATTCTAGTTGCTCAGGAAATATAAGCAAGAATTGACAAGTGAGTTTGTAACAAATAAAACCCTTCTACACAGCAAAGTAAATAATTACCAGAATCAAGAAACAACCTACAGAATGATAGAATATCTTTGTCAGTTTTCATTGGGTAAACAAATAATATCCAGAATATATAAAAAGCTCCAAAGGTTAAAAACCAAAGATCAAACTATCCAGTTAATGAATGAGCAAATGAATTAAACAAACATTTCTGAAAAGAAGTACACCTGACCAAAATCTACATGAAACAATGTTCAGCATCCTTAACTATAAAGGAAATGTAAATCTAAACAACATTGAGATTCCATTTCACCTAAGACAGATTGAGTCATTAAGAAACCAACCAAATACAAATGCTGGTGGTAATGGGAGGAGAGATGAAACTTATACAATGTTCATGAGAATGTAAATTAGTACAGCCATGATGAAAATCCATACTCATGGTGACTCCTCAAGAAACTAAAATATAACTACCATGTTATCCTGTAATATTACCCTTGGGCACATATCCAGAGGAATGTAAGTCAGCATACAATAGCATACCTGCATACCCATATTTATGGCAGCACTATTCAAAAGAGTAAAACTATGGAATCAACCTAGATGCTCATAAGTTGATGAACTTATAGAAAGTATGGTATATATTCACAAGGGAATATTATTCATGCATGAATGAGAATGAAATTAAGTCATTTGAAGGAAAATGGGTGGAAGTGATCATCATCATGTTAAGCAAAATAAGCCAGACTGAGAAAGATAAACATTGCATGTTCTCTGTCATACACAAAATCTAGACCTATAAGAAAATGAATGATAAGAATATAAAACCAGGACTGTTTTGAGAGAAGGAACCATTCAAGCAGAGGGTGAAAGAAGAAGGTGATGGGGGAAAAGATCAAATACTTTATATGCATATATGAAAATACAATAATGAAATCTGTTAAAAATTGTTTGTAAAACAGGGAAGGCAGGAATAGCAAGGAGTGACAGAAGACTTGAATTTAATAAAGATACATTATGTGCATTAAAAAATCACAATAAAACCCTTTGTGCAAGTAATATACGTAAATAAATAAATCAGTAAAATTCCACCTTGCAAATCAGAATGATTACATATAGAAAACAAGCACGAAATGATGGTGAGGAAGGCACCCATCTACACTGTTGGTGGAAAGAGCCACAATCTGAATCAATTTAGAGGTTCTCCCCCAAAAAACTAAAAATAGATCTTCCCTATAATCTTGCCATAGCATTCTACAAAGCAGGTCTAACACACATCACAAACCTGAAGTGTCAAAAACAAATTTCTGCTCTTCCTCCCTTAAATTTTTTGTCCCAGACTACTCTATTTAAACAAGTGCCAATGCTTCCCTTCTAGTTGTTCAAAGAGAAATGACAGAGTTATCATGAGATTTCTCTCTCACACCCCTGGGTAAGATCATCAGGATAGCGCTAAAATCTATCTCCAATACAGACCACTCATCATGCTTCCACTCCAAACTTCTTGCACCAAAGCAATCACCTCTCCAGATAATTAAGCACTGGCCTCCTATCAGTTCTTTCCTGTGTGTCCATAACCCTCACCCCGAAGATCCTTCTAAACTATAAATCTGATCACATCTGCTCTATTCAAAACTCTTATACATATAATTCAAGTCCTTCAAGTAGCCTCCAAAGATCTTCATAATATGACCTCTTTATTTAACTTTTTTTTTACTTTGCTTTTCTATGATCTACTTCAGCAATATTTGCATTCTTCTATTTCTCCAACATATTGGTCATTAGTCTGTCTCAGAAACATATTATTTTCTCTAAATATAATAGTATTCCCTAGAGATATTCCTAAAAGTCATTTCCTCACCGTTGTTGAGACTTTAATTAAAGCATGCCATTCTCAGTGACACTTCCATGACTGCCTATGGTAAATCAATTGTGAAAATGTCCCCAATTATTGATCCCTCCTTGTATCCTTGTTGATCATAGCACTTTGAAACTGCAGTGTTTTATATTTACTGATTCGTTTGGGGGTTAGCTTTTAATCATTTGTTTTTTATTGAATATATTTAACTAGTGCAGCATGTTTTGATATATTTTGACAAGGCATTGATATTATTTTCAAATGATGAAAATACCCATCATCTCTAATACTCTTTTTATGTATTGTTACTAGACCACTAAAATTTTATTCTTTCATCAAAAAATATCAGATCCAGTAAATATTATTAACTATAGTCGTCATGTTGTATACTAACTCTCTAGACTCATTCATCCCATATGTCTAGTAACTTTGTGTTTTTTCACATACATGTCCCCATTGTCCATCCCCTTATTTCCCCACTGATGTTTTTAAGGCTGTATAACATTCCATTTTGCATATGTATATGAATAGTGTGTGTATATATATATATACAGAGAGAAAGATCACATCTTCCTTTCCCATTCATCCATCAATAGACACTTTGGTTATTTCCATATCTTGCTTGCTGTGAATAATGCTTCAATGAATATGGAAGTGATGTAATCTTTATTTCATTTCCTTTGGATAAATACCCTGAAGAAGGAATTTTTGTGTCATCTGACAGATCTATTTTTCACTTTTCATTTCCTTAGGCAGGTCTATGATATTTTCTAAGATGGCAATACCAAGCTACCCTCCCAGCAAAAGTGTGTAAGAATTTTTTTTCTCCACTCCTTCACCAAATTAACCCTTCTCCATTACGTCCTCTGAATGACCTTTTCAAAAATTAGTAGACCATGGATATGCCAGTTTATTTCTGGATTCTCTATTCTGTTCCATTGATCTATGTACTATTTGTATGCCAATACTATGCTGTTTTGATTACTCTACCTTTTTTAATGTAATTTAGAACCAGGTATGTGATGCCTTCAGTTTTTATTCTGTTTCTAAATATTGCTTTGACTCTTCAAAGTCTCTTGTAGTTCCAAAGTAATTTTAGAATTACTTTCTCTAGCTGTTGAACAACAGGAGGAGGAGGAGGAAAAAGGATCAAATAAAGTGATAGAAGTTGTTAGATTGATTAAAGTGCAATATATTCCCAGGTGAAATACCATGGCAAAAACCACTTTGAACAATAAGCATAAACTGAAACAATGAAGAACAACAATATAAAACAGATTCTACTAGGGGGAATGTACTAGCAAGAGGGGAAGGACTAAAGAAGGTGGTAAAGGAGGATTAATATTGTCAATGTACCTTATATATGTGTATGAATATAGAACCTTGAGACCTGTCAAAATAATTTTAAATAGTGGGGAGGGGTATAAGAGAAAATGATGTTGGGTATCAATCTAACTGATGGTGGGTAAATTGTAAGCATATATGGAAATGTAACAATAAAACACTCTGTAAAACTAATATATGCTAATAAAAGTATTTTTAAAAGAATTACTGTTTCTATTTCTATGAAAATGCCTTTGAAATTTTTATACAGATTGTTTTGAGGGTGTATGTTGTTCTGGGTCGCATAAACATAGCAATGTTAATTTTTCCAGTCCAAAACCATGGGATATCTTTCCATTAATTTATGTCTTCTTTAATTTCTTTCATTAGAGTTTCATGGGTGTTAATACATAGATTTTTCACTTTTTTGGCTAAATTGGTACTTAAGTATTTATTTTATTTTAATTTACTTTATTTTATTTGGCAGTTCCAAGGATTGAACTAAAATTTTCATGCTTGATAGTCAAGCAGTCTACCACTTGAACCATACCTCCAGACCTTTCTGTTTTTAGGTTATTTTCAAATAGGTTCTACTGTTTTGGTCAATGCCCATTTTTGTACACTATACTCCTACCTGTAACTCGTGCATAGTTGAGATTAGTCATGCATCACCACTGCCTGACTTATTTGTTGATGTGTGGTCTCACTAACTTTGCTCATGTTATCATTGAACTTTGATTGTCTCAACCTGTGCCTTTCAAATGTATCTGTATTACATGTATAAACCAAACTTTGGAATTATTTTATTTTGGATACTATCTTAAATAGAATTATTTTCTTCTTTTGCTTTTCAGTTATTTATGAAACAAAATACAACTGATTTTGTATGTTCTTTGTACTGCTTACTAATAACTCATTTACTACAGTCCAATAAGGGTTATTAATTATTTGTTTTTCCCAAGTAGAATGAAACTTGATAACTTTTAACTTGACACATAGAAAGCACTCAGTAAACAGTCTAAATAAACAGATGATGTAGACTTCTTATTATCTATATTTTAAAATATTTTTCACTAGTATGAGAAGCTGTTGTATAAGAAAGAATGTATTATTCAAGTTTGCAGAGATCTTATTTGGAACTACATTTCATTCTCACAAGCATTTTAGATGGGGAGGATGATAAGGGTGACTAGGATGACTGGAGTTGATCACATTACACTGATACATCCATGTTAATTTCATGCCTTCTAAAAACTCAAGTTATACTGGACATATGACCACAGTATCCATCACAAATTGATGAGAACGTCTAATTGGAAATTCTGTCAAATGTTTCTGCAGTGATTGAATTAAAGAATTCAAGGATTGCTTTTGAGAGAAAGAGTATGTCAGAAAAAAATGAAGGGATGAGAAAAGTGTAATTCAGGAAGAAGCAGAGTAGGAAAGTATTTTGTGTGAAACTGACTAGAAAGGCTCAGCTGGGAAACAGGGTATGTGGAAGAAAGAAACAAGAGAGAAATAAATTCCTTGTCCAAGGTTTGGTACAAGAGTCAAGTGTTTAATACTAAGGAAAATAGTTGTGGGAGGTGATTATAGGTTAAGAAAAAGACCAGAGGAATAAGGAGTCAAAATGGAACTGTTTGAGATTCAAGGATGTCCAGGGAAGAATTGATCTGTAAGCACATAAAACACAGTAGACTTTTCTCTAAAGGGTAAAAACTAGGTTTCTTGGTTTAGTCATGTAATATGCCACAAAAAACAGTTAAATTTCTATAACTCAAAAACTCGTAATGATCTCTCAGACAGCCTTACCTTTTTCTTCAATAATCTCCAATGAAAAGAGATCCAGATAAAAGCCACTTCCTGAATTTTCTCCTGCACCCTGTGAACCCCCAAATTACTACATCAACAAACGCAACTTTCTTAGACAAACAGGATAGATGTGCAGTCAGGTTTATGTGAGGAGGAAGTAGCTGGTGCTGCAAAGATAACTGACCCACGGCCTGGGGAGGAGGTTTTTGATTAAGACTGAATCACTGTGGGTGCAGAGCTATAACCCTGCTGACAGTAGTAATCTGCCACATCTTCAGCCTGGAGGCTGCTGATGGTGAGAGTGAAATCTGTGCCAGACCCACTGCCACTGAAGCGGTCAGGGACCCCAGACGCCCGGCTAGAGGCTGCATAGATCAGCAGTCTAGGAGGCTGTCCTGGTTCCTGCTGGTGCCAGGCTATATTTTTACCAATGTTCTGACTGGACTTACAGGTCATAGTGACCCTCTGTCCTGCAGATGCAGCCAGGGAGCCTGGTGACTGGGTCATCACGATGTCCCCACAGGCACCTGCAATCAGGAATGAACAATGATCATACACACACTGAAATGTGGCAATTAAATGCACTTTAATGGTATTATAACACAGTACAACATTTAGTCCAAATTGAAAACAGTCCTTATTCCTCAGTGCATCTAAAAATCATTTTTTCAATTCCACAAAGATATTCAAATGAATTGAAGCACTGAATAAGTTTCTCACCAGAGACCCAGAGCAACAGGGACATGAGGACCTGGGTCTGTGACATCATCTTGCTGCCCCTGCCTGCCTGATGCAACTCAGTTCTCAGTGCAAAGACCACGTTTATAAATTATGAGTAGCAGGACTTGGCCTGAGGGACTATGCAAAACAATCAGAAAATAAGCAAATTGCCTAAGTAGTGGGTTGTGAAAATAATTGATGTAAATCAAGAGCCAAAAATATCATCAGAGAAAGTGCAATTTTGCCACTAGAAAACATATAGAAGTTAACTTTGAAGCTCTCAGGTGAACTTGAAAGCTCTTAGTCAACTTAGAAGTTCTAAATCACAAACCACGAGATGATCTAAAGAAGGGCTTTAGGAGGCTGAGGGAGGAAGCTAAAGCTAAGCCTGGTTGAGTCCACCCTGGGATACATAGTGAGACATTGTCTCAAAAAACAATAAACAAAAAAAATGTAGGGGTGAGGTTGGAGCTTCAGTTTAAAATTTTAAAATGTGTCTAAATGTGTTGAGTTTTATAAAAATAATTAGCTAGAGACCTCACATCAACAATCCCGGTAAAATAATAAAAAATGCTGAGAAACAACAACAACAAAATTAAGAAACAAAGGGGAAGGGGAGAGGACAGAAGCAGGAAGGAACAAAGAGAGGAGAAAAGTGGATTAAGAGTGTACAGGGCAGAAATGGGTAAAGAAAACAAGGTAAAGGACAAAAACACAGTGACAATTTTGAATCAATTTTTTTTAATCTATGACCAAAAACTTACCTCAGCTCAAAATCTATTCTTATTCTAAAGCCAATGAATAACACTGCAAACACTTGAGCCTCTGTTTCCCTGAAATGCATGGGCCAGAGAGACAAAGACAGGCCTGGAATTCACTCTAGGAGGAATCAAGTGAGACTAATTTAAGCCTGTGGTCAGAGGGTCTCTAATCTCAAACTGAGAAGTGAAGAGAAACTGGATCCTTTCTGTATCACACTTACAGAAACTGAAAAGTTGGCTCTAAATTAATTGGAAAAGGGAGAGCGAAAAAAAGAAAGAAACAAGGTTACCTCAGTAAGTAATGGCTGTAAAGAAACACTGCCAAGGATTTTTACCCTGGAAACACATGTATAGAACTAGCCAACCTCACCTTACTGATCAGGTGACCGTGTGAAAACCTCTCTAAAGAAGGGCCTGGACATCCTAACTCCTCAAGAAACCTAACAAATAAATTTTCCTTTCTTTCTTTCTTTTCCTTTCTTTCTTTCCTTCTTTCTTTCTTTCTTTCTTTCTTTCTTTCTTTCTTTCTTTCTTTCTATGTTTTATAATCATACTATTGTTGGGTACACTGTGACATTCACAAAGTGCTTGCAATATATCTGTTACATTTGCCACCCCCATCATTCTCCTTTATTCTCCCTCACTCTATTCTTAGCATTGTTTCAATAGGCTTCCTTCGTCCATTTTCATACATGAGTACAGAATGTTTCTACCACATTCACCTCCTACACCCCTTCCTTATATCTTGCCCCTCCCACTAGTACCAATCCTTAGACAGGAGCTCTTTTACCTTTCTGTCCTCTGTTTTTGAAAAACAAAGATATTTTTATGCATTTAAAATATTTATACTGAGAGTTTTGTTATGGCCTGTCTGTGTATGTAAGTATTGTATCCTGAATTTGTTCAACTCTTCCATTTTTCACATTTCTACTTTAGTCCTGTTCTTATAGTGATATCAACGGGTTTAAAAATTCTTTATTCATTCTTGATAGAAAGTGAATAAACCATACTCACCTTCTTTATTTCCTTCTTTTACCCTTCCCTTCCCATTAACACTCTCCCCCTTAGACCTGTTTTTCATCATTGTTCTTCATTGTTTAGGTGTCTGTTCATTGTTCAGTGGGATTTTTGCCTTGGTATTATACATGTACATGCATTGTGCTTAAGTCAATGTCACCTTCTGCTTTACTTTTTCACCATTTTTCCCCATCCTGTGTTAACGGTTTTCAGCATGTTTCATGTATCTAGTTCCTACACAGATGTGCTGTGTTTCATTATAATTCACTATCTTTCTTACCTTCTTTTCCTCCTCCCTTGCTCTCTTCTGTCAGTCCCACTTTGGATACATGCTGTGTATTTATTTCTGTGTATGTATAATATTGCTTATAATTATATTGGGCCTCTATTCCACATATGAGAAAAAATATGTAGCCTTTGGCTTTCTGAACCTGGATAATTTACTCAACATATTGTTCTCTAGTTGCATCCATTTACTTAAAAACAACAAAATTTCATTCTTCTTTATGGCTGAATAAAATTACTTTGTATATAAAGAGACCATTTTAATCCATTCATCAGTTGTGAGGCATCTTGGCTGTTTCCATAGCTTAGATATTGTGAATAATGCTGCAAAAACATGGGTGGTCAGTTGTCTTTATCTTATTTATAATTTTTCAAGAGCCAATAGATCTCTGAGTCAGAGATCCTTGGCATCTAAAAGCAAGAAAATAATTTGATTATGAATGAAAAACAACAGAAATAACAAAAAGCAAAGATGCTGCCCAGACTTCAGTTTCCAGAAATCTGAAAGCATATTTGAAAGATAAATTATAAACTTGATATTATGTACAAAGTACAGGAAACTAAAAAAAAAAAGTGTCATTAGTCAATTGGATATTATTGATAGTATAAGGTATTTTTTATGTAAAGCAAATTATTTAAATGATATTGAATTTTAACATAGTTTAAGAAATATTGACAATCAAATATGTATTTTAATTTTCCATTTAATCTATATGATCTCTATTTTGTTTTGCTATGAGCAGATAATTTTGTGCAATTATATCTTTAAATTAAAAGAATTAAAATAATTCCTTATAACAGGACTCAAATTTCTACTATGAATCATTAAGATACCATAATATGAGAAAATCATGCAGTACATGGTTTGGAGACAATCCCAATTAACAAGGCAAGAATATGAAAGTTTAATAAATTTGTCCAAGTCAGTTTCTAATGAGTTGTCATATCTTTGAGACTTTTTTAAACTTTATAATTTTGCTCCATAACTGCCCCAATGACCTCAGTTTACTTTCTTTCATTTTATTAACTACTGCTTATTCAGATTACACTGGTGGAGAATAAGATAGATATTCATAGAGTCTTATTTTTAAAACAAAGAAAACATGAGTTGAGATCACATGACTAAGCTCTGGTAAAGGTTCTCCTTGACTATACACATTCAGCTTCTGGCCTTTTCCTCTCATTTAAAAGAGAGAGAGAGGGGGTATTTGGGGGACTGCATCTTATGACAGCATCAATCACATCACATGGGCTTCATCCTCATGATATCATTAAAATCTAATTATTTCCCAAAGGACCCATTTTCAAATATCATCACATTAAGCATTAGTCTTTCATCATATGATACAATTAGCTCCTAATATTCATCAAAAAGAAGAAAATGTTGGTAAAATGCCAAAGCCAAAAGTAACCTAAAGAACCATGATGACTATATAGCTACAAATGTTGACAAGGATGTGGGGAAGAAAGAACTCTCATACACTGTTGGTGGGGATGTAAATTAATACAGCCACTATGGAAAACAGGATGGAGGCTCCTCAAAAACTTAAAAATACAACTGCAATAGATCCAGCAATACCAATCCTGACAATATACCTAAAAGAATGTAAGTCAGGTTACAATAAAGGAACTTGCACATCCATGTTTATTGTAGCATTACTTATAATAAATAAGCTATGGAAACTGTCAAAATGCTACACTACTGATGAATGGATTAAAAATGTGGTATTTATATACAATGGAATTTTATTCAGCCATAAATAAGAATGATATTTTGTCACTTGCAGGTAAATGGATGGAACTAGAGAACATCATCACAAGTGAAATTAGACAGGTTGAGAAGGCATTAGGATGTATGTTTTCTCTTATACATGGAATATAGACCTAGTACAAATATAAGCAATATGAAAAACAGGTAACAATAAGGGGAAGTAACATAAAAGAGAGGGAGTGTAGAAGAAGCTAAGAATATGCATATGGTTGATGTAGCTCCTACACAAAAATGAATACAAAATATTTAAACCCGTTGAATTCACCATAAGAAGGAGAATGTAGAAAGGAGATAAATAGAAGAGATGAACCAATTTGGATTATAGTACATATACATGGAAATGTCAAAAGGAAACCAAGGCATACCTATCTTAATCCAAAAAAATGTCATATTTTCCACAAAAACAGTGAACAAGAGGACAGAACAGAGAGGGGAAAGGTTTGGGGGAGAGGGTGTAGGAGGGTGAATATGATTCAAATTTTGTGTAAAAGTATATGTAAATGCAAAAATTAGACCTATTGAAACTATTCCAGGAACGCGGTAGGGAATATTAAGTAGAATGATGAAGGGGGTGAATTCAACTATAATATATTGTAGGAACTTTTGTAAATGTCACATTGTACCCCCAGCACAATAACAATAAAAAAACCAAAATAATGTCTCTATTAATCTTACAGATAGGTGGTAGATAGACAGAGAGAAATCATGAAAAGATATCCAGCACTTTATAAAAAAACTAGCTACCAGAAATTTCAAATTAACTACTAAAGGTTTAATTTTGCCCCCTTCTCCTTGCCTTACCATGTCAATTAGCTTTCTAGCTGAAAATGACATTCTGCCAAGTTATTTTCCTTGAATCTCATGGAATTTAATTCACCAGGTCCAAGAAAAGATCATTTCTAATATTTGTTTCTAACATTCTTAGTTCACCTAAGCAGATACCAGAATTTCCTGAACTAGTTCAACTCTATGCTAATAATAGTAGGGAACTGAAGACAGCATTTGTGAGGTGAGAGTTTTTCTTATCTTTCTTAGCTAAGAAGAAGTTAAGAAGGGTGGCTTTTCCTTTCCCAGAGATCAACCAGCACCCACACCTCCATATTGTTGGGTCTCTGATATTGTCTTATAATAGTAGAGCCATGTGGACCACGTATAATCCACTCACTGATACAAACTTTCAATGTAGGGTTTTTCTGCACACTGATAAAGGAAACATGGACTTTATCTCTATTGGTTTTCCCCCAAATGTACAAGACATTTTTTATCACTAGTCTCACATGAGAGGTCTCCCACCCTCCCCTTTGCACTTACCACATCACTGCACCCACCACTCAATTTGTATATTGCTTCTACAGAGAACTTGGACTCCCAAAAAGTCTAACCTAAAAGCTCAGCTCTACTCTTGCCTTGATGACCAGGAATGCACTGCTCAACTTTTCAAAATGAGATATCCTGTCAAGCTCCTGAGTATGCTAATGGCTTGTAATGGCAGAGGGAGATGAGAAAGAAGAATGAAATGGAAATGTTAAACATAGGAGCTCTACTGCTTCCCATGTATGTCCATATGTGACATGTTCAGATATTATCCTCCAGGATGAGCAGGTGAGGTTTAAACGTGGGAGAGTGAGGAAGGTTGTGAAAGAAGCAAGAAATTATGCTATGGCATATATTGTTACACAGAAAGATGGGGGATAGCATAGGCACACTGAGGAAAGTCTGGGGTAAAACTGCAGACACCACAGTCATGGTAGAACCCCACAATCTTGTGAGTTGTACTTCAGGATCTCAATAATGATCTCAGAGAAAACAGCTCCATAATTTGGCAGGGGAGAGGAAAAATACCAATACTGAAATATGGCAGAGAAATTTGTTTTTTCTTCAGGGCTTTATCAGAGCCTGATGACCTAGAGGAAGGAAAAATAATCCCATTCCAGTACCCACTAGTCTTCCACATGAGAAAGCAGAAATAAGAACTCCACTCTACCCTACCCATCCCATCCTACAAAAGAGGAAATACTGACAAATGTTGTGTAGTTCATGGAAAGAAGCAGTAGGAGGAGAAAGGATATAAGAACAGGGTGTAAAATTGTAAATATGTGGGAGTATTATATACTCATGTATGAAAATGGAAAAATGAGACCTATTGAAATTATTCTATGAGTGAGGGGAGGGTAAATAAAGGAGAATGTTGGAGGGGTGAATTTAAAAATTTATATTGTGCGCATTTTTTTATAAATGTAAAAATTTTTGTTACTGCCATAATGTGCCCCATACAACAAAATATGGTATCAAAAATAACAAATAAAATTAAAAAGTAAGTTCATAAAGTTCAAAAAAAGGCACAGTCTCTTTAATAACTTAAACAAAATTATAGGACTAGTGAACATATCCTGTCCTTCACACTTTTAAGTTATTTAAGCTAACATGTGCATTGCAAGCAATAAGGACACAAGAAACAAAAAAACAAAGTAATCCATGACCACAAACAGTTCAATTCAGCATATACTTCTAGATCATTTATGTGTACCCACAATGATCCATTTTAGGTCATTGAGATCAGGTGGTGTGTGTTGTGCTTTTTCTCACATTGCGAATATTCACCAAAACCAAAATTCAAAGCTACAGGAATATTTTGATAACCAAGAATACATTATACCAACTCAAACTATTATGAAAATGTTCTGATTCTACATTCCTTGGGAACACAATTTCACTGCAGACAAAATGGCAACAGGTCTCTAGATAGAAAAGTTGTCAGAGTTGCAATTAAAACACTGCATTTCCTTAATGCTCAACTTAAAATGAGATAAAAAGCAGCAGAGTATACTAAGCATTGTTTTTAAGAAAGGTCATTATCAGAAACACAGTTTTAAAATATTACCAAGAAGGTAAGTTCCCAGTGAACTAATGTACCCCTATAATATAGCCAAAGATACATTCATGTTAATGACTCTCCCTGAGGTTCCATCTGCCTCTCTTCTGTCAACCTAATGAACAAGTTCTAACACACATTGACTAGAGGTGACATAACAAGTCTATGTCCAAGATCAATTTTTCTGTTGATTACAATAGGTATGTACAATTTGGCTAACGTAGTAGCTGTACTTTTTACCATACATTGTCACCTCAAGACATCTAGAAAGATTAAATATTATTAAATATGAAACTATGTGCATAATAAACACAAGTACTTTACCAAAAATGCATATATATATATATATATATATGTGTGTGTGTGTGTGTGTATACATATATGATATATATATATATATATATATATATATATATATGGTTATATTTAAAATCCATCTTCTAGATGTGCAGATTCTAGTAAAGATCCCTCCACTTACCTTTACTCTTCACCCCTTTCACCATCCAGTGACTAAGGTGTAGACAACATTAAATCCAAGAGGTGAACTAAGAATGGTCACTCCCCTCAAATAAATGCCTGAATTAACTCCAAGAGAATACAAAGAATGAGTGAAATAAGGAAGACTATGAAGGATATGAAAGCATTGTTCAATAAATATATAGAAATCAAACAAAATAGATTTAAGTCCTCAATAAGCCAAATTTAAAAAAGTCAGTTGAAAGCCTTAACAATGAACTGGATCAAGTTGAAGAGAGACTATTAGGGACTAAAGGCAAGGTAGATGAATTAGAACATTCACCTAAAGATAAAGAAAGCATAACTAGAAAATGCAAATCCACTGTGATACTATTAAAAGACCAAACCTAGCACATCACAGGGCCCTGCTGAGCCCTGGCCAGACTGGCTCCCTCTCTAGCTCTAATGAGATAGTTGACTGCCTTGAGGAGGTGGGGGAGTTGGACTCTTCCTACTGGAAGGCAGGCATGATGCAGAACACTTAGTCACTCCTAGCCTTCTTCAGGTCACCCTGTGATCCAGCCAAATACCAGAAGTGGATGGAGAATTATGGAAGAATGTGCTTAGAGGATAGCACACCTGTTCAGCTAAATAAACATTATCAAATATGTCACACACAACTGTGAGACCCCCATGATCTGTAGAACTATATATTTTGGAGAAAATCAACAGTATTTGATCAAACCAGTCATTTGGATGTACCACATAGTAGACAGAAAAAATGAAAAATGTATTGAGTGAAAATGAAGTAAGGACACTGAAACAGAAAAAAAAATTGACAAAACTTCAGAACAGGAACAAAAACAAATAAACAAAAAAAAAGCAGCAATGCTCAGAACACCAGTACAGAGTGGACTGATGATAGGAAGATGTTTTGCCCTTAATCCTTCAAGGAAAACAAATTCCTAAAGTCTTTATTGAAATTTTCATTCTTATAGGAAAACAAAACATACCTCTAAATGGGCATGAGGCTGATGAAATCCCAGAAGGTCTTCAGTAACTTTCAGGCACTGCTGGAACATCATATACTTTCTGGTGAAGAGAACCTGAAAAAGTGCTTTGAGAGCATGGCAATTAACATATTTTTCTGTTCCAAAATACAGCAGAAACAGATGCACAAGATCTGTGACAGCTACATTGTGGAAGAAACCCTCAGGGAAGTGAGAGATAAATACTTATTTCCCATTATCACTGATGATAAAGTGGGCATAGCAAGGGAAAGGACCTAACCATGTTGTGGTGATTTCTTGATGAATCTGATAACCTGAGAGGAATTTATGATGGAAAATCATCAGGAATTCCTGATGGAAAACCTGGGCTGTAAAATTTCACACTACAATCACTAAAAAGTGGCCTGTAACTACAGAGTACTGCCATGGCCAGCCTTATATTATGTGCAGTGGATATTTTTCCAAAAAGAAAGTTGTTGCTTCTACACTTTTAGAGAAATATCCTCAAGCTATGTATCACTGTGCTCTTCCCATGCCTTAAACATATATTTGAAAAAAATAAGTCCCTGTGATGGGGTATTGGTTGCATTAGAAACAATTGAAGAAGTTTTTTTTTTATTGATCTTTTCAACTTCACAATGTAATTTCTGTTCATTTTTAGAATAGCAAAGAATGAGGTAAATAAATGAAAGAAATTTGCCATTCCCAGTGGACAGGTAAGCAGGATGCTTTTGAAATTTTAGTGGACCTTCTGCAAGCACTTGTTTCATGCAAATAGCATAAATCATGAAGGAAAGATTATTTGGAATAACTATAATAATATAAGCATTTGTATTCTGTAGGGTAGTGGCAGATTTTCATTTTATTTTTACCACGGTTGTTCTTGAAAATGTCTTATATTTGAAAAGAGCCTTTGGGAAAAATCTCTACAAACTTCTGATGTCTTTTTTGCAGCAGGCTTCTTGACTGCAATATTGCATTAACTCCAGGAATTCAGATGGAAAATATTAAAATTTACCAGGAGTTTGGTTTAGGAAGACACAAATTTGGCAACCAAACTTGATATTGAAATGAAACTCCCTGGGAAATTCCATAGTATAGAAGGAAACCTGGGATCACAGTAAACCTCTGGAAGTTATTATAAACAAACCCTAAGTGTTCCAACAGTGGAGCACATTAGTCAGGAACTTAAAGATATATTCTCAGAACAGTACCTTAAAGCTCTTAAACATTTTCCTCTGGTCCTTTCAGTCATGAAACAACTCAAATTCACACATCAGAGGAACACTATGCTGATTTACTCAAACCTGATATCCTCTCAGCCAAGCTTCATTGTTGGGAAATCAAGTGAAAACACAGACAGAGAGATATATAGTTTCCATCCACCATTTATGAAGCCCTCCAAATATCTGACAGCAAGTTTTCCATAATGTACATGCCTTGTTGAAGGTCCTTCATTATAGGTATTCTTTCTATAATGAAGGTTGGGAATGAGCACTAGAAAATGGACGAAAGTGACTTAAAGCACACAGGAAGAACACTTTGACAGATCAAAGTCCAAGTAATGTGACCCTGCTTAACACAAATTTTGATATACAACATGATTTGGATTTAATAGTGGACATATATCAAATACAATAAAACTAAGTAAGAGTTTCGGACAGATAATGCAGAAACCAATGAATACAACTAAAAATCTTTTTAAATGGGCTTTCTCTTATATCGAATATTTGTAAGAAAAGCCATAAGGTTTTTTTGGCCACTTACTCACTGGCTATCATTTCCTTTAGGCCTCCAATTTAGTATATTAGTCATTGATAATCTGCGTATTTAAACAGTCTCTGTATGAACTCTCATGCTTTGAATACCTGTCTCTTCCTCCAGATGATGACATTGGAAGTCCCATGCTTCACCTCTGAGTTTTAATTGCTTTAATTATTTAGATATAACCTCTATTATCACTGTGTAATTAGTAGAAAAGTACTGAGTCATCATTCTTCTGAAGAAATGAGTTTTTAAGAAGTATATAAGAAAGGAATAGATTTTATAAAATGTTACAATGAAGCCCACCATCAAATTTGACTACTAGGAGTTTTAAGTGCAGTGTGAAAAATATATTATTGCACACTGGAAAGATGGAAGAGGAGTATCTTGAGTTCAAGCCCAGCCTGGGCTACATAGCAAGACCCTTCACTCCCCACACACACAAGGATATAGCTCAGTAGTAGAGTACTCACTTAGCATGCAAAATGTTTGGGGTTCCATCCCCAGTACCTCAAAATGAAAAAAATATGTAATAAACAGTCAAGGGAATTACAAGAGAGAGAAGTTTGTGAGCTCATCAAAAAGTTTTTCAGTGTAGATTTTGTATGTATCAAATGAACTTAAAGGAACAAGTTACAGCTAAAGTTTGAGTGGAAGAGCCTGGCATTGTTGATTCAAATCTAGTTGTTACTATTTTATTCCTTTCTTGAGTTGAGCCTACATTTTCAAAAGTTTTTCAGAATTTGAATGTTGAACACTTCTGCTTCATGGCCAAGACAGAATCAGAGACCATCAATACAAGCAACTGACTTGTTTGTTTTTGTCTTTTTCCATGACTATATCTTCTGCCTTGTCATTATGTATAATCAAAATCTACAAAAATAAATATTTAAAACTAAATAAAATGCAAATTTTGCTTCTAAAAAGACCAAACTTGTGAATAATGGCTATAGAAGAAGGGGAAGAGATGCACACTAAAGGCACAGAGAACATATTCAATAAAATAATAGCAGAAAATTTCCCAAATCTTGAGAAAGAGGTGGTCATACAGGTATAGGAGGCATTTGGGAAACCAAACAGACAGTACAAGAAAAGAACCTCTCCAAGACATATTACAGTTAAACCATTAAGCTTACACAAGAAAGAAAGAATATTGAAAGTTGTGAGAGAGAAGTTCCAAATCACATGTAAGGAAAATCCATCAGAGTAACAACAGATTTCTTAACAGAAACTTTAGAAGTGGGGAGGGCATGAAACGATGCCTTTCAAGCCCAGGAAGAAAGTAACTGCCAGCCCAAGGATAGGAATCACTAAATACCTTTCAATAATAATGCAGACCATTAACATGGTCTCAATTCTCCAATCAAAAAATACAGATAGGAACATAGGATTAAAACAAGATCCAACCATTGGATCTTGCACCTCACTGGCAAAGACACAGACTTAAAGTGAAAGGGTGGAAAAAAAATTTCAAAAAAATGGAGCCAGAAAGCAAGTAGGGGTTGCTATACTCATATCTGCAGCCATACTTCATTCCAAAATTAATCAAAAAGAAACAAATGAGAAAATTTCATATTGATAAAGGTAATAATCCATCAGAAAAATATAAAAATTGTAAATACATATGCACTGAATGTCAACACTATGGACATGGAGCAGCATGCTTGATGGGAAGAGGATGGGCAAGAGTAGAGTGTAGGAGTGAATGTGAGAGAAGTACATTACATACATTTATGCAAAATAAAATAATGTAACCCTAACCCATTAAAATGGGCGAACTGTAATATGCCTCTCCAAGGCATATTACAGTTAAAACACTGAGCTTACAAAAGAAAGAAAGAATATTGAAAGTTGTGAGAGAGAAGCTCCAAGTCACATGAAAGGAAAAATCCATCAGAGTAACAACAGATTTCTTAACAGAAATAAATTCTAGGAATGGAATGCTAGGAAAATTTCTGTATAGCTATCCTCAACTCAACTAGCAAAACCACTTTGTCTCCCTTATTAGGCTTGTCTCTTTTCTTCAACAAAATTAGTGATAAAGGCAGAACACAGCCTGCCTGGAACTGAGGGGGTAAAGGAGGAGAGGGTGGGGGAGGGGGACAGGGAGGAGAAATGACCCAAATAATGTATGCACATGTAAATAAAATAATAATAATAAAAAAATTTTAAAAATAAAGAATGAAAGCAGGGACATAACTATAGATCCTACAGACAGTAAAATATTTAAAAGATTAAAAAAAAAGACAAAGAAACTCCAGATGTGGGGATGGCATGGAATGATGCATTTCAAGCCCAGAAAAAAATAACTGCCAACTAAAGTACAGGAATTATACATTTCAATAATAATGCAGAATATTAATGGTCTGAATTCTCCAATCAAAAAAATACAGACAGAAAGGCAGGATTAAAACAAGACCCAACCATTTACTGCCTACAAGAAATGAACCTCAATGGCAAAGACAAACACAAGCTTTAACTAAAAGGGTAGAAAAAGCTATTCCAAGAAAATGGAGCCAGGAAGCAAGCAGGAGTAGATATACTCTTATCTGACAAGCCACACTTCAATCCAAAATTAATCAAAATACAAAAAAGATAACTCCATATTGATAAAAGTAATAACCCATCAAAAAAACATAACAATTACAAATATACATACACTGAATATCAACACTACGGTCATGGTGCAGTAATCATGTGACTAGAAAAGACACTTTAAAAGTTTTAATGTCAAGTTAAAAACTGTCAAACTTCAAAAATGCTAAATGAGTTGATGAAGAGCTCATATGTTAAATTAAAAATAACTGGACACAGTTCAAAATTATGGGCCAGTTTCCTCAGATTAATTATCCTGATGAAATAATAAAACATGCTGGAAATACAGCAAACAATATAAAAGATAAAGGGGGAAGAAAGAGAGGGAAAGAAAAAAGAAAGGAGGGAAGAAAGAAGAAAGGAAGGACAGAGGGAGGTAAGAGTTGGACAAAACGTACCTGAGGGGAGAGGAAGATAAACAGCATAAAAACCAATGGGAATGCCATTCTCAAATTTCTCATTCATCCAAAGATTTGGACAGAATAAAATTGTAACATATTAAGAGGATGAATTTGAGGGCAATATTTTACACAGAAATGCACAGATAAGATTGGTGATGCATATTATAATCTAGGAACTCATGAGCTAAGGCAGGAGTATCAATAATTCAAGGCCAACTTAGACTACATAGAGAGACTCTGCCTTAGGAAAAGAAAGAGAGTAAAACGGAGAGGAGATGAGACAAGACTGTGAACTGTTGACCACATCTTCCTGAATTCTGGAGCCTAACAACCTCAAGGAAGGAGAATGCCAGGGAACCCAGAAGACATCCATGATGCTCAGGCAGAGCTGTCTTCCAACCCACAGACAGAAGCAATAAGCTATGTGTCAAAACAGCTTGCAGGTCAGCACTCCCACTTCCCACCCCACAGGCTTCATGGTTCTTGCTACATGCAGGATTCCACCGTCCACTACAGTGTGGATGCCAGGAGCCCTGCTTCCCCATTGTGCAAAGAGATCAAATGGTTTTCACCATGCCTGTCCAAGAGTCTCCAGTCTCCAGCTGCAGAATGGGAGCACCCACTCCTCCACTAGGTGAAGGAAAGTGGTAATCTGCACCACAAGAACCATGCATGGTGCAAGGCTTCCAGCATGCCTCTCCCTGAGGAAAGCTGCTGGCACCCCATGAGCAAAAGCTGATGCACACCAAGTGGCTGCCTTAGAACAAGGTCTTTCACTGATCTGGGTGAACACAGGGCCCTCAACAATGAAGATATCCAAGGAACTGGTGTCATCAGATTCTTGTCAGTGAAGATAGCTAGAAAAAGCCTGGCTAACTGTAAATCCTGGGGAGCCTGAAGAGAGGAAAACTGCAAGAGCTGTTGGCATGAGACTGGCTAATTTACAAGAGATCCAACTTATATCTCCAAACAGCCCCCCCTCCACACCATCAGACACTACTCCAGAGACAGGTGTCTAATTAGACTGCCAACTAGTGGAATGAAAATCTCAGTCATGAAGGACTGCTCTCAAGAACACAAGAAAATTTGTAGTTTTTAATGTATAATGTGTTTGTTGCTGTTAAGACTGTGATGTAGATTTTACATTCAGCTACCTGTATCTTTTTGTGCAGTATATTTGAACAGCAGTTTCACATTTTCATCCCCCAATTTTCTCTTAAGCCCTACCCTCCACCCATCACACTCTGGGCCATCATCATAGGAGAGCCCTGTAATCTTCATTTCAGTCTTTAACTTCAAATCTCTTTTTCTCTACCTTTCCACCACCATCCCCAACTCACACTTTCCTTTTAACAACAAACAGAACCCCTCACTACCTTCTTCATAAAACCCCAACCATGAGGGTACAAGGGATTAGAATCCAAAACCAAAAACAACTCCAGATGCATAAATCTCAATGCAGAAATACAAAGCAACAAGGCAACAGCTCCCCCTCAAAAGCCAACTCCACCAATAAGGATGTAAGCAACAGCAAAGATGGGGAAATGTTAAATATTGAATTAAAAAATAGTCACCCTCTCTAGCCATAAAGGAAATGCAAATTAAAACTACACTGAGAATCCACCTCACCACTCTTAGAAGAGCCATCATCAAAAATATGTGTTGGTGAGGATGTGGGGTAAAAGGAATGCTCATACACTGCTGGTGGGAATGCAAGCTAGTGCAACCACGCTGGAAAAAAATTTAGAGGATTCTTAAAAATCTGAACATAGATCTGCCATATGATCCAGCAATCCCACCCATGGGGATATACTCGAAGGAATGTAACACAGGTTACTCCAAAGGCATTTGGACACCCATGTTTATTGCAGTGCTATTCATAATAGCCAAATTACAGAAACAACCAAGATGCCCCAATATTGATGAATGGATCAAGAAAATGTGGTATTTATACACAATGGAACTTTACTCAGCCATGAAGAAAAATGAAATCTTATCATTTGCAGGTAAATGGATGGAACTGGAGAACATCATCCTAAGCAAGGTTAGCCAGGCTCCGAAGAAAAAATATCATATGTTCTCCCTCATATGCAGACTTTAGGTCTATGTCAAATACAGTAGTGTGGTTGGACTTGGGTCACATGCTAAGGGGAGAACATATATGGGAGGTACAGGGTTAGATAGAATACCCAAAACATGAAAGCATTTGATGTCTCCACTCTAGAGGAATTAATACAGAAACCTTAAAGTGACAGAGGTCAACATGGGAAGGGGATCAGGAACCAGTGTATCAGTTAGAGATGAATCAACTTGGGTTGTAACATATTTGCACATGAAAGCAATGCTAGGGATCTCTGTATAGCTGTCCTTATCTCAACTAGCAAAAATGCTATGTCTTTCTTATTATTGCTTATTTCTATTCTTCAACAGAACTGCAGAAACACACAGAAGAGGTTCTGCCTGGAAGCAGTGGTGGGGGGTAATGGTGGAGGCAGGGGGCAGGGGGGAGAAATGAGCCAAACAATGTATGCACATGTGAATAAACGAATTTTTTAAAAAAGCTAAAGATACAGCTGCCATATAATCCAGTGATGCCACTCTTGGGCATCTACCCAAAGGCAGGATATAACAGAGACAGTGGTACACCAATGTTCATCACAGCACTATTCACAGTTGCTAAGCCATGGAGACAACCCAGGTGACCCCCAATTGATAAATGGATCAAGAAATGTGGTGTAGATACACAACAGATTTTCACTCAGTCATAAGGAATAATGACATGTGGTTTGAAGGTAAATGGATGCAACTGGAGGACATCAGGTTCAGTGAAGTTCAGCTATGTTCAGAAACACAAAGGCCACGTGTTCTCTCATATGTAGAAGATAGATTCAAAAGATCAACATATATACAAAAACAAATGATCATATACAAAGTCATGCAGAACATGTTTGTAATAGTGGAACTACTCTATGAACCCTGGTAATGGGGGAATGGAAAAGAGAATGATAGAGCATCAACAACATCGCAAAACATGATAGCTGTGAAGGTAGAGGATATAAAGATACGTATTGGAAGCTGTTCAGAAATTGGGATGGGAGACAAAAGGGTAAGGGAAAGCAATGGAAGCATTGAACAGACCAAAGTAAAGTATATTCACAGTAGGAATACATTGACAAACCCCTTAGAACATCAACTGAAATATTAATAATAAAAGGCAAGACTGATGGATACTTGTGGGAAGGGGGAAGTGTTAACAAAAGAGATTAAGGTGAGGTAATGTGATTAATGTATATACTTATATGAAATGGAAGAAAGGAATTTACCGCAATTGTTTAAGTAGGGTGGGGAAGGGGTCAAGTGTGAGAGACAGTGGTGGTGATCTAACCAATGCATAATATAAGCCTATTTGTAATTGTCACAATGAGTCAGTCCTGAATTATGAATATATCCTAATAAAAATGTTTAAAAGAGAGAAAGGAAGGAAAGCATACACAGAAAATGCAGAGAAATAATAAGAAATGAGTTAAAATATACAAACAAATATACATGTCAAGTGGCTGCATAAAACAAAAATAATATTTAATGAGGTTAAAATAGACACTGAAATAAAATGTATGATAAAAATTCCATATAGCATCAGGAAGAAGGTCAATGGAGTTAAAGTATCAAATTGCTTGAATTGTCCATGAAGGTGTATGAACATGTAAAATGTTTATTTTTATGGCTTTCTTTTACTAGCAGAATAGAGAAATCATTTTTCTCTGTTGCTAGTGATTGACTTCAGTTTCATTGGAGTAGAATTAACATACAATTCATTGCAAAATTTTCATGTGTTCCAAATAGAACAAATGCATGATGATGAAGCCATTGTCAGGCTTGGTTCTTGAGAGACTTGATCATTTCCTATAATATTGCTTTCTGGTTAGTTTAAACGTAAAATTAAATCTATACTTAAAAAAATAAAATCTTTTGCTATGGTCCAATTATTTGTAGGCTAACACTTGCACACAAAAAGTAGAAATATTTGTGCATAAAAATGTCAGTTGGAAACTATAGATGAATGTTTTCTATAACAACAGGATCTTATGCCCTCTGGTGATTATACTGGTTTCTACAGTCCAAGGAGAACTGCTTCTCTGTCTTCCTCATCTCAGTAATTTAGAGACTAAAAGCCCAAAAGTAACTTAGAAATCATCTATCACACCCCTGATGTGAGGAAATAGATACCAGGTCAGAAATGTCTTAACTAAGATGCTTAGGTCATATAGAGTTGAGGCTAAAACCAGATCTCTCAAATGCTTTGCCAAGTCCTCTTCCCACCAATTCTACAATCCAAATTCCAGTGCGACAGTGTGCTAACAAACCCTAACTAAGCATAAGGTTGGAAGTCTAAATTTATTTCATTGGCTGATGGAGATGAGGCTTCTCATTTGTTCACATAAGATGCAACTAAAAGTGAATAAATACCTTCATCTTCCTCACTTCTATATCTTTCTGCAATTTGAAGCTTAACTTTTAAATTGTGTCTTTTCTCACAGTACATGATACAGCTTGTGTCTACTATATCTGTACAGATCAATTTTTACACTTGTTGCATAAAATACTCAAGTAAAGGAACACTACAAAAAGATGTTCAATGAGGCTACATGACCTCATGTTACCCCTTCTTATCCTTGTAGTGGTTAGGCATGACCTCAGCCTAATTTGAGAAAAGCAATGAGGGAAACTCTGATGATAACAATAAGAACAGACTGGTGTCTACAGCAACATCCAGAATCTTCAGTATCTATTCCATAAACAGGCCCCTCATCTAGCTCAAAAGCATGACAAAGGGCACATTTACCACCTGATAGCCCATACCCTGATTTGCTACCCTTCCCAGTGACTCTCTGAAGGATATACCTTGTATCTGAAATGTCCTCTAAAGGCCTATATTAAAGGATTGGTCACTAGCCTCACACTAGTGAGGAGGAGTGCAAACTTTAAAAAGTGAGGACCTATA
The DNA here is from genome assembly GCF_047511655.1 of Castor canadensis. Lineage (NCBI taxonomy): Eukaryota > Metazoa > Chordata > Mammalia > Rodentia > Castoridae > Castor > Castor canadensis. The sequence continues at coordinate 77,733,436 of NC_133397.1, read as the reverse complement.
GTAAGAGGTGTTTTGATCATTGTTGGAGTGCACTTGAAATAGGATTGTGGAATCCTAGACTAACTTCTCTCTCTTTTGTATTCTGACCATGAGATGGGCAACTGTGCTTCACCATGTCTTGTCTCTATCATGTTCTGCTCACTACACACCAAAAACAAGGATGTCAGTTGATCATGGACCAGCACTTCCAAAAACTATCAACCAAAATACACCTTTTCTCTTAACAAGCTGACTGGCACAGGCATTTTGTAATAGTAACAGAAAGCTGAAAAGCATAGTGAACTACCCATTACAACTATTATTCTTTTTCTAAAATATTTCTCATACATTTCATTTTGTTTTTAATCTATTAGGGCTATTTATGTTACTCATAAAAATATCCCTTTCCAATACATCAACCAAATTGATGTAGAATAATGTAGTAATGGGAATACTTCAGAATCCCCTAACGTAAGTACCCTAGAAAGAGCAGAGGAGCACTCTCAGGTGTTTTCTCACAAAAATTAATGGTAATTGACCAAAAGATATATGACCAAATTGTGCCTCTATTCTTCAGTACAACTCACCAAGGTCGATTATGGCTTATGTTTCATGAGGACCTTGGCCATCTGCATGCCACCAAGAGATTAAAACCTAATAGTTCAAGGATGAAACTGTGCTCTTCTGACCACAATCCAATCCTCATGACATGGGTAAACCTGAATAGGGAAAGCTTGTTCCTTATTCTGAAAGTCCTACATGAATACCAGCAACCCTGAAATGCAGAGTAAGAAGAGAGAAAGTGAAGAGTTTCATCATAGAAACACTAATTTTATACCTGTTATATTATTTGGGGGCTTTGAGACATCTTACAAAATAAATACAAAAAAGTCTCATTTTAACTTCTTTTCATGATCATATCCAGGTTTGTTGTGTCTCCCTGTACAGTACTCTTGACACACTGATAGTTGTTCTGAAAGACAGTCAGAATCTCATCATATTTTAAAGGCAGAGCAAGTGAGCAGTGCTGACATATTGGATGCAAGATGTGAGAGAAATGGAACATCAGAGAATGACTGCTACACGTGTGTTGGACTGAGAAATTAGAGAATTTGAAATGATGTCTTCTGAGAGGGGAATGCTGAAGGAAAGCAAACTTGGAAAGCAGGTAGGAATCAGGAAGTCAAAAGGAACACAATAGAATTGTTACCTGCTGCCAGAGCTCCACTCGGCAGTGTTGCTAAAGTGAATGTTTATGTGAGATTCTAAAGTTCAGTGAAGCAATCTGAACCAGTAGAGCATATCTGGAACATGGGGTAAGATCACTAGGTAATGACTAAAAACAGATGAAGGCAGACTGGGCACTGACAGGTAACCAATAAGTGGAAGTCAAACACAGGAGGAAAAATAAGTAAGAACACTGAGAAGCAATAGCCATTGCAGCAAGAAATTAACAAAGAATGATGTCCCAGAGCCAAGGCAGTGTTTTCAAAATGCCTTTTCGGTTGAGAAATATAAAAATTAAAAGTTTAATGAAGACAGAATTTTCACTTAGGTTTTGTTGTTATTAAATAGTCCACAAAATTTTATTTATAGGATCACAAGTCTCTGGGCAGGTGGAAGATTTAAAAGGTTACTTTAAAAAAAAAAAGGTGGGTACTCACTGCCTTCTGCTGGTCATCCTCATGTTCTAAAATTTCTAGGGAGGATGGCTCATTGTCTTTCCTTTTGCCAAGTATCTTTAATGTTTTGCCTACTACACTATTCTCTAGGCAATGACTGCAGCCTTCTTTCAGTAACTCATATTAAATCAATGAAGAAACTGATGACTCATCTTACCCATTAATATCATTCTACACATAGGATACAACATCACACAGAAAATTTGTCTGTAAGATCAATTGCTTCCTTCATCAAACTTGATTTGTACCATTTCTACCACTCTTTCAATCATTTGAATTCACCTTACCACCTAGCTACCTGCATCTGCTGCTAAGTACGGAACATTAGCTGTTCTGCACATTATAGTAATTCTGTAGTTTGGTTCACAAATTCAATTTTTGATTCTCAAGAGGATATTCCTAGCCCCTCATTTTAGGTGAAACCTCAAAGGCACAGTAACTCTCCACAACATCATCTGGTCTATGATCTTCTCGTTCTTGACTCTTTGCAAGTTGTAGGTGCCCCTTCACATTTAGAAGTGTTCTGCTAATGCACAATTCTATTTATATGTACATACATTCTCATTTCTGCTGCTTCACATAGCTTTCTATTCCTCAACATTCATCACTCTCTGGTTCAAATGCAGCCAATGGAGTTCATGTCTGAAAGGAGATATTTAGTCATGCAGAGCTCAGAGAAGAGCATTCTGAAAATGCACTGGCCCAGAAGATGGATGTGCTGGGCTTGCTGGAGGAAACAAGGAAGCCATGTTGGAGGCAGACACAGCCCTGGTGCTAAGAGATGATGGAGATCTGCTAGCATACTTAAGCTTTCTGCTTACTACATACAATTAGAGCTTGTGGGGAAACAGTAAGAATTAGTTCATGTTTGCACTGAGTATTTTGTAGTGTGTGTTTTGCCTGATACACATAGAAGAAAAAAAGGGTAGAAACCATCATCATTCCTGTGCCAGCTAGACTGTTCACTCTTTAATCCTCTAAAATTATATAATGATGCCAATGTTTAAACCTGTGGACAATACCTAGTTCAAAATAACCACACAGGACCCAATAATTATTTGGTAAGCTATCGATAATGATATTATATACAACGAATTCTCATTTTTCCAGCCTACCAATTGCTGACCATAGAATCAACACACCTTATTCCAGATAAACATTCAAATAAAAATTCACCTTCTACTAAAAGGATTTTGCAGATATAATGAAACAAGGCGACTTTAAGAAGGACATATTTTCTGAGGGCAACTCAGCTAATTGTACATACAACCTATAAAAATCTGGATCTAGACTCAAAGAAAGGGAATGTGGAAAGATTCAGAACATGAAAGGGATTATGTGAGGGGAGACTCTGTAATGCTGGTGTTAGAGATAAAGGGAGCCCTTTTGGAGGGAATGAGTGTGGCTTCCAGGACCTGTGCATTTACATCCAAAAAAAAAAATGGGACCTCAGACTACAACTACCAGAAACCAATTCTTCCACAACTACTTGAACTTGGAAGAAGACTGAGCTTCAGATGAAGTTCTGTCCAACCTGCTTCTCAATTTTAATTTTGAAAGACCTAGAAAACACAGACATCCATTCCTAGATTTCTGAGGTAGAAGACCCTGAAGTCATGCATTGTTAAATTGATGGTCATTTTTTACTCAGCAATACAAAACTAATGTAGATATCAACATTTTGCTTGTGAATAGGAGAATGAGAAATCTAAATAGAAGTTATGTCCCACTTAGCTCATGACCAGGTTGATGCAGAAATCTCTGGGTTGGATTGAAATGTGGTGAAGCTCTTCCCATTTTCTCCCACAGATATTTTCCAAACTTGGGTCTATACCCAACAACCAAGGTTGAACTCTGTTCTACAAAAATACATAGAGAAGTCCATGCATGGTGACCAATACAAGTAATATCGACTACTTGAGAAGCACAGATAGGGGAATCATGGCTCAAGTGCAGTCTGGGCAGAAAGCTAGAGATGCCTTATCACAAAGAACAAGTGCTTATCATGGCCCATGCATGTAATTTCAGCTATGCAAGAAAAAGAGATAGGATGATTGCCATCCAATGTAAAAGAATAAGACCCTGTCTAAAAAATACATGAAGTAAAATGGACTGAAGATGTGGTTTCAGTGAAAGATCACTTAACTAGCAAGTACATGATCCTGAGTTCAAATGCTAGATAGATAGATAGATATGTAGATAGACATGTAGATAGATAGATTGATTGACAGATAGACAGATAGATAAGCAGACAGGAACAGATTGGCCTCTCTGAGAGGGGGCATACTGGGCTTTGAACTCAAGGTCTCACATTTGCTAACCAGGCACTCTACTATCCCCCCAAAAACTTTTTTGTTGTTTTTTCAATAGGGTCTTACGTTTCACCTAGGCTGCCCTGGACTACAATCTACTTATTTACTTCTCTTGCGTAATTAGGATGACATGCCTGTGCCACCATGTCTGGCCTCAACAGATTGGATTTGAAGAAGATCATGGTCTGTCAATTCTGTCTTCATGATCACGTTCATGACAGTTTAAGGAACTCTCGGCAAGGTGTTCTGTAAGGGATAAGTGAGAGCTGGTAATGTCCCAAACATACATAAAACACACTAGGGCCCAAATGTTTCAGATGCCCAATACATGTGCCCTTTGATGTGCAGCAATACAAAACATTTCACATTGTTATTGTATTCTAAGAAATAGTGGGATTCCTTTCATTTCTTTTAAGATTTATATTGCCTTTCCTGTTTTTGCAATTCTACATGTAGCATAAGTAGAGATAAATTTCTGGATGTCATCCAACTAGATATTTACTTGATGCTATGAATTGTCTCCCAAAGGACTTATGTATTGAAGTCTTTGCCCCCACCTGGTAAATCCAATCACTGAGAGGTAACTGGATCATGAGAGCTCTGACTGAATCAATAGGTCAAACCCTTGACAGATTCACAATTTGGCAGCATTATAAGGAGGTACTAGAAGTCAGGAGGGAGGCTGGTTAGAGAAGGTGCATTCTAAGACTGGGCATTGGAAAGGGTGAATGAAATAATTTTGCACAATGTTTTCATAGGGACACAAACCTTTCACTAAACATGAATTCTATTAAATAATATGAGGGATAGAGATTGGAAAGAAGTCTATTCAATACAAAATCACATCCATAAATACAGAATGATGTTTCTTGATGTCCAATTTGGAAAGCATATACAGAAACTTCTGTGTCCCTGTGACCCCAAAAGAAGGGTGAGAACTGATACTTTATTTGCCATGAAGATGGAAAAATAGAGCAACTCAACAAGGAAAGCCACTGAACTCTAGAAGATGGAAAGACAAGAGACATAATTCTCGCCTACACTCTCTGTATGGGAGTGCAGCCTAGCAACAGCCTTCTGTTGAGTCCTGTGTTGGAATTCTGAACCCAAAGCTATAAAATGATTGATTTCTCATCTTCAAGCCACAGAGTTTGTGTAAATTGCTACAGATGTATTAAAAATCCAATACAGAGGTTCCCCACTGCATTTAACTATAGATACCTCTGTTCCAAAGGATCTAAGATACCTTGATCCCCTTCATTTTCTCTTGAGCATGCAAGGCTTCTCATGAAGAAATAAGGACACATGGGCTTTCAGGCAGATAGAGGAAGTGTGCCAGGCCATGGCTATGTGGGGTGTGAGCAACTGATGATCCTCTGAGAGGAAGTTTATGTTCAAGGTTGAAGCACTGTATGAGGAGCACTATAACTCTGCTTATAGTAGTAACCTGCCATGTCTTCAGGCTGTAGGCTGCTAAAGGTGAGAGTGAAATCTATGCTAGACCCACTGCCACTGAAGCAGTCAGGGACCCCACATACCTGGGTGGATGCCCAGTAGATTAGAAGTTTAGGAGACAGTCCTGCTTTCTGCTGGTACCAGAGCAATTAGTTCTTATTGTTGTTGGTACACAAAAGACTGTCTGGAGTTACAGTTCATACTGATAGCTGCAATTGGGAATGGATAATGATCATAATAAATACATACACACAGACCTTATAAAACAAACATTGAATAGTCATTTAAAATGTCATTTCTAATGGAGTTACATCAATACACTATTGGGTTCATATGGGAAATCATTACATCCAAGTACATCTTTTAATTTTATCTCTACAAAAATATTATTCTGAAGAGATTGTGACATTTTAAACTTAATGAACAGAGACCAGAGCAACAGGGACATGAGGACCTGGGTCTGTGAATTGCTGCCCCTGCCTGCGTGATGCAGCTCAGTTCTCACTGCATCAGAATTTATATAGTCCATGTTTATAAATTCTGAGCAGCTGGACTGGGTCTGAGTGGCTTTGCAAAGCAATCAGAAAATAAGCAAATTACCTGATAGTGGGTTGTGAATGTACCTGATGTAAATCAACAGCCAAAAATATCATCACAGATTGGTTAATTTTGCAAAACAAAAAGACATATAAGTCAGAAGCTCTCAGGTCAACACAAAAGCTCTAAATCACAAACTTCTAGATACTTTAATAAAAACTTTTAGTTTTAAACTGGAAATATAATATACTTAAATTGTTTGAGTTTTACAGAAATGATAGGTGAATTATCTCAGACAGTACTAGTTAAAAAAATGCTAAACAACCACAACAAAAGCAAGCAAGAAAAGTATAAGGTAAGGGGGCAGGAAGAAATGGAAGAAGTAAACAAGGCGGGAAGTAGGAAGATTGGGAGGCATAAGGGCAAACAGGGAAAGGAAGGGAAGGAAGAACAAAAAGATAATTTGAGTTTGAATAAAAAAAATAGAACTAGCCAGGCTCTGATGACTCATGACTGTAATCCTAGCTACTAAGGAGACACAGAACAGGAGTATGGAGGTTTGAAGCCAGCCAGGGCAAATAGTTCACTGAAAAGCCTTACTGGAAAAAACCCATCACAAAAAAAAGTCTGGTGGAGTGGCTCAAGGTGTAGGCTCTGAGTTCAAATGACAGTACCACAAAAAAAGTAGAAATAGCATAGAATAAAGATTTTACCCAGTCTTTGGGCTTCGTGATGATGAAAGCATAAAGAAGGGAGGGAGAGAGGGACAAAATAAAGGAGGAAAGACAAAAAGAATGTGACAATTTTGGGGACAAATTTTTTATCATCTGCAACAAAAGTGTGTCCTATGTCCAAAGCCACTCTTATAGGCAAGCCATTGACAAACACTCCAAGCACTTGCCTCCAGTGTCCAGGGTATACATGGGCCAGAGAGGCAAAGACAGATGGGTCTCTTACTCTGTGAGAAATCCTGGGGGATTCTAATTTAAGGCTGAGGTCAGAAAGGCTCTGATATCAGAGAAAGTGTGAACCAGAGAGGAGCTGGAAACTCTTCTTCCCACAACTAGCTAGGAACTGAAGAGAGGCTTCTTAAGTAAAGTGAGAAATGGAGAAGGGGAAAAACATTTCTTTGGGAAGTAATGGCTCTGAACAACATTTTCAAGGATGTTCACTTTGGAAATACATTGTCTTGAGAGGCTATATCTCACCAACCTTGACATTGGCCTAAATGGTCTTTCTTACTGACAAGATGCCCAAAACATTAGTGGAGGGGATCATAAACATTCTAAGTCCTCAGGAAACCATAGGAATACCATTTCAAGAGTCAGTGGACAATAAAATTAGAGATTCTTATCACCTAAAAACAAAAAGATATTTTGACTGTGAATCAAATCAAAGCAAAGAAATACCTGCAGATTTTGGATTTCTGAAAGTATATTTAAGAAATAAATTACAGGGCTGGCAGAGTGGCTTAAATGATAGAGTGATTGCCTAGCAAGCATTAGGCCCTGAATTCAAACCCCAATACTGCCTAAAAAAAGAGAAAAGCAGAAAGAAATTATTGAAATAAAGGAAAGGATCATGTGGTTATTGAGGCAGGCTGAAATTAGGGAAAGTTTGGGACTCATAAAAAGATATTACATATCAATGAACCGTGCTTGGCCTCAAGAATCACCCTCACCTGGCCAAAAACCACCCATCCCCTCCCGGCTCATTGATTATTGAATGGTAACCACCTTGCTCCTTCTTCCCATAGATTATCATAAGTTTTAAAAGTACCTGAGAAAGCAAAGCATGCTGTCTGCCCTCAGTTCCATCAACACCCACCATGCTCCCTCTTGTGTTTCTCTTCCCTGACTTTTAAAAAAACTCCCTTTACACCCATGTGTCCTGCCATGGATTCCTCCACACGGAACAAAGAACTTGGAAGTCCTCTGATCACAGACTAAACCAGCACCATTAACATATGAAGTATGCTGCATATATACATACAAAGACAGCACAATGAAACCCACCAAACACTCTTTGAAAAAGTGGGGAAGTGGTAGAGAGATATGGGAATGTAATGGAATGGTGACCTTGATCAAGGTACACTGTACACATTTATGGTTTTATCACACTGAGATCCCCTTGCATTATTTACATGAGTGCACAGTACAGGAAACTGAAAAAATTAGAGCATTCATAGCCAGGTGCAGGTTGAAAATCTATAATGCCAGTGTATAAGAAGCTGAAGCATGAGAATCATGAGTTTGAGGCCAGCCTGGGCTACATAACAGCACCCTGTCTCAAATAAAATAAAATTAAAATAAACATCATTAATTGACTATATAATTTACAATGCATTATTTTTTTTCTTTTCTGCAGTTTGAAGTAAAGGCCTCAGGCTTCCTAGGCAGGTGCTTGACCACTTGAGGCAAGTGCCTAGCCTGATAACTCAGTATTTTATATCCAAAGCAAATTACTTAACCGATCTTGAGATTTTAGCACTCAACCTGAAATATTATTAACAAATAAATATTTATTTTATTTTTTTCATTTAACAAATATTGTAGCAGGAATTTTGAACAGAGACATGGGACACCAACGCAATTCAGCAGGAAGCAATATTTTATTGAGACAGCATAGACTCAGCTTAGAATTTTAAGAATCCAAAAAAGTCATGTTAATGACCATGATTAGAGAGAACATATGCTCTTAGAAGAAAGGTTTTTCTTTTTAACAATGGAAAACACAAGAATATTTCTATTTTCCCCCCATGGCCATATTTCCATAATGTACAATGTATGCGTTAGATTCCTTGGTCACTTGAAAAAAAATCTACCACAAATTTGTTTACTGAAAACACCTATGGAAACTCTCTCACTTTTAGAGGCAGGAAGTCTGAAATTAATGTTCCTGACCAGTTCTGAGCCAGCACACTTTTCCACAATGACCATCTTGAATGAAGGCCAAGGAGAAGGTCAGTCTTTGATCCAAATTACACTGACACAGTAAAAGAAAGTTCTGAGACCTGAAATCTCCTTTGAAACTCTGGAATAGTTGACAGTTGCTACCCAAAATCCATGACAAGAAAGAGTAGTTATGGGAACAATTTTTCTGTGATTGATCAGGGGCACAAAATCATGTGAAACTATTCCTTGCTCATATTTTCAACAACTCAGGGAATTCTTCCCTTAAGAAATATTTTGACAGATTCTCAGCATCACCACTGCTGCCCAGAGACTATCTCCTGCCACACACACCAGACACAGCACATTCCTTCATGGACAAAAAAGAACTGGTGCAAAGATCAAACTGGCAGAGGAGGCTGAGTGCTAAGACGACAGGACAACCTGACTGAAGGCAAGTTGCTGAATTATCTAATGAGGAGATGGATCTTCTCTAGGTTGTTTAGTAAAATGTTGTAGCCCATAGATCATCTTGGAGGACACTCATAAACATTGAACAAAAGAGGGAAGGTGCTGAGAAAAAGGAGCAGATGACTCTGAGACAGGCCAGAAAAAGGGGAGATGAGGGGGCCAGAGACTCTTTGTTGGGACTCTCAGGCAACATGTAACTTTTCCTAGTGGCAATTGTGAAGGATGGCAGTTCAACTGTAAATCTCCTGCAACTATAAGATAAGAATCCTTGAGGCAATTCCTCCCTGCCTCCTCTCCTTTATCTCTCATATAAAAACCCTTTGCTTAAAGCATGAATATTGATCCCACCTCATGCATGTAATTAAAATTCCTAAGTGCTAGCTTAAGTGCATGAGCAGAAGTAAATCAAGCCTGTCAATCACTCTTGTCTATCCCACAGAGTCCATCCAGACTATTCCAGATTATTCTGCCCTTCGAATTTATAAAATGACTTTTAAACAAAGACATACACGCTTCTACTCCACCTGGCCAGGGACATCATCTCTGCTTTCCCTACAATAATTTTCTCATTCTTTTAAAAAACCACTACTACATTTCCAAGTCATGCTTGCATTCTTTCCATGCAGATATAAGAAGCTAGGCATCTTCTGACCAAAGTTTCCCAGAGAATACTTATTTCATAAGTGGCTCAAGAATACAAAGAGAAAATTGACACTGACTTCAGAGCTGTATGTAAGGATGCACTGTCACTTTTGAAAAACTTCTTGATCACCAAGGCTTCACAAGCAGAAAGCAAAGTCTTCTATTTAAAAATGAAGGGAGGCTTCATTTACTTGACTGAGGTTACTGCTGGCGATGACAAGAAAGTGATTGTGGATAAATCACAACAACCTTGCCAAGAAGCTTTTGGTATCAGTAAAAAGGAAATGCAATCAGCGCATCCAATCAGATTAGGTTTGGTCCTTAACTTCTGTGTTCTTTTAGGAGAAAGCCTGCTCACATGCAAAGACAAGCCACTGCTGAACTTCATACAGTGTGATTGAAGAGTCAGAACACTAACAATGCAATTACTGAGAGACGACATGACATTGTGGACATTGAACATTCAAGGAGGCAAAGTGGAGGCAGGAGGGGAAAATTAACCATCCTTCCAAGTTTTGTTTACCTCATTCTAAAATTTGCATGTAGACCATTTGTCATCTATGCTTGTCCTCCAAATAGCTTTTTGTTTCCAAATTATTACAGGTTTATGTTACTTCTATTTGAATTTCTATATTTCCTGTGTGGTTTTTATTTTTAATACAAAGGAGTATAGCCAGTCAGCATTTAGGGATTTATCTGTTTGCATCTTGAGGTAGCCGAAATAGGCATGTGGAATTTTTATACAAGTTATAAATATTTGTCATAGTACTTTTTGGTGCATTGTAACACATTGTAACACAAGGGCCAGTGTTAAAAGTGCTTCCATGTCTGAGCAAAGAAAACTGCCTATAAATTGGATTATCCTGATACAGAATAGGAGGGATAATTAGTAGTTTCCACTCACAGGTGTGGTTATTGTATGCACTTTATAGGTTGCAGTACTTTCAAGGCTGTGGTAAAAATATCTCATGGACACTGTATGTTGGTGTTGCAGAAATGTTGTCTGATGAGAAACCAAGCAACAGAGAAGTAGGAGAACATGGACTTTATTTGGCACCAGCCATCACAAATGAGCTCACAATCAAAATTCTGGGCCCCGAACAATGAAATTACAGGATTCTTATAAGGCAGTGCAGGGAATCTGGTTATGGTGAATGTGTTGGTTGCTAATAAGTAGGCTCACGTTGTGGTATAGGGATAGGGGTTATTTAGGCAGAAGCAGCAGGAGACATATGTAGGGAAGTGTATTTACAGGAGGAGACAAAGAAAGGCAGGAATGGGTGGTTATCTCTGCATGGGGCCTTTTATATTGGCCTTGGACCCATTTTATGCCTTAACTAAGAACTTCTTATGTCCTTATAACCTGCTTTTAGAGTGATCTTCCTGTTCATTCCCCTCTTTCAATGCTTTTCCTACTTGTGAACAAGCATTGTCCCTAGGTTCCCAGGATTCTATCAGGCTCCTCTTGTCCCAAGAGTCTGTATTGGGTCACCAGGAGCTGTAACTTTATTGCCTCCATTCATGAGCTAATGAAGTGAATAATGGCATTGAAAATGCAAGGGCCAAATAAAAGGGCCAATAGGATTATGAAAAGGGGACTAGCCAAGGGAAGAAGCCATGAAGCCCAATTCCAGATGTCACTCCATCTGTTTCAGGAATTTGCTAATTCCTGTCTCATACATGCAACTTGGTCCTGTAACTGATGGGCCATGTCTCTGACTATTCTGGACTGATTCACATAGAAGCAACATTCTTCATTTAGAAAGAGGCAGAGCCCTCCCTTTTCAGCAGTAAGTCCAACCTTCTCTGATTTTGAAGGACCACTGATGCTAGGGAGTCCAGTTGGTCTTGCATGGCCACTATGGACCTAGCCACTTGTTCTATATCACTTGTTACGTCTGCAGATAATTGATTATAATAGGAGGCTGATGAGACAATTCCTTCTATGCCTGTTCCTATTCCAGCCGTGATCCCTAATCCAATTACTAAAGGTATGAATTGGATAGCTCTCTTTGTGTGTGGGCTGTCAAAGGTATGGGGAGGGTTTGATTGTTAGGCACTATGTTTCCCTGGGGTGGTGAGGAGTGCCAATGTGCAAATGCCCTTCCTGTTAACTGGCAAACACTGATAAGCAAGGGCCCCACATACAAAAAAAGTTCCTGGGCTACTGCACCATGATCTGTCAACTGTACATCTAATGGCGGTGGTTGTACAGTTTTGGATTTGGGCACATTGGCAAGTAGTAAGGTCTCCCACTGGATAGTTTCCTCCTGAATAGTAGGTACAATTGGGGGCCCTCTGAGATAGCTGTATATTGCTTACTTTGGGTTTTGTGCTGGTAGAGCTGGGAGTAGCATCATGCACGCCCTGGCTAAAGGGGCTCACCAGGGCTGCTATATAATGGAGGGGACCTGAGGACAGGCAGAACTAACAATCACCTACCAATGGTGGGCTCATAAGATTAAGGAGGTGGTGAGTTGCATTTAATAGCCTGTACACTTGGGGTTCCAAGTCCCAATGGGGGTTGTACATGTGGCAGATCAATCTTTTATAGGCTTATAGCCATCTAGGTAATGATCTTTGGATGGCCTGTCTGTATCTGAGGCTTTTCCCTTTGTACACTGACATGGGGATGAGAAGGTGCCCAGACATAATGAGGTTTATTTCCTCTCCCTGCCAATTCCTTGTTCCATGCCTTTAAGGGGTCCCCATCTTTCTTCCAGCAAAACATCTGCCCTATAGTGCCTTTGTTCTTGCAGGACTCTGTCAGGCAAGTCAGTTTTCCTTTATAGTAAAATGTCCCTCCTTTGGTGCATTCAGAAATTGATGTGCTGCATGCAGGCAACAGGTATTGGTAATAGGTGAAGGCATACCACAGTTTTCCCTGGAAGAAGAGAGGTTTAACATAAGCTGAGCAGATATCCCAGTCTCTAGGTAGGGTAACCTTAAAATGTAATAGAGTCAGAAGGCAAAAGCACATCAGAGGCCTCATGCCTGAGACTGGGGTCTGGGCTACAGTTAGCACCAGACAGCAGTAAGGTCTTCTACTAAGAGGAGATAACAGGAAGCCAGCTCCTATTTGGCTGTACATTCCAATCCTGGGGAGAAGAGACAGCCAACCCTAGTGAGAACAATGTTGCAACAGTGGAAATCAGAAGGATGGGGTATAGCTGGCAGAAGAGACATACAGTTATGTCCTGACAAGTGAATCCTCAGGCTTTTGCCATGCATTGATCAACCAGCTTCCAGGAGGTGGCTGGATTAGGGCTGGAGCTCTCTCGGGTGATTGGTGCTGCTGTGACATCCTCTGGAACCTCAATCTGAGGGGGTTAGTTGGATCATGGACAGACTGCCAGTTGTTAAGGTCTGTGGGGGCTGCTGCCTTCTTCATCTGGGAGTGATGAATCCATGGATTGATACCTGTAACTTTAACATACATGGGATTTGCTACTATTACTAGATGGGGACCTATCCGACTGGGTTGAAGTGGTTTTTTTTCCAATCTTTCATACATATCATATTCCCAGGTTGGTGGGGATGGGACCAGTTACCCATGGGGATTGGGATCCTTTCTAAGATTTCTGGGGAGATGTATCCACAATGAAAATCATTCGTTCCCACCCACTTTCATTTTGACCATGGGTTCTTAGGGGCATAGTGGTAAGGAGCCCAGTCTTCCCTAGTCTGACTCCTGCTAGACAAATGAGGTCCTGGGTTTCTGGTTCAGATTGCCATCCTGTCTTCTTTCTAGAGCAATCTTCTTAGACTCTGATGTTGGTCCCTTGCAGTGGGGGCATTCATTCTTTCAGTGGCCAATCTCCTTGCAATAGAACATTGGTCTCATTAAAGCAAGGCTCTTCCATTGGGTCTCCCCTTCTGCAGTGGAGCTGACTGCTTGGTCAGGTCCAGCTTCCCCAGTGCTGCAGCCAGTAAGGACACCTTGGTTTTCATTTATTTATCAGCTCTCATTTTGCCTTATGGTCTTGATTTACAAAGACCATTTTTGCCACTTCTAATAACTGGGTGGCATTCATTCCAAAGAAGCCTTCAAGTTTCTGCTGTTTCTGGCAAATGTCAGTGTATGACTGGGACTCGAATGCTGTAATGACCATCTGTTGATTGTCTGGCACTTCTGGATCAAAGGGAGTGTACACTCAGAAGGTCTCAAAGAGTCCCTCATAAAAATCAGTTGGTGATTCCTTTGGTTTCTGTACAACTGCCACAGTTTAGGACATATTGGTAGGTTTCTAAGCTCCAGCCCTGAGCCTGTGAAGGAAGGAAGCACAATATTGGATGAGGACTCCTTGTCCTTCTTCTGTATTAATGTCCCAGGTAAGCTGGGCTTTGGGGGCTGCCTTTCTTGCCCAAGCTTCTAGTGTTCCTGCTGGGGCCTGTCTTTGGAACCAGCAGTGAGCCTCTGTTAGGAATTGCTGCCACTCTTCTGTGTTGAAAAATGTCAGGAGGATGTGTTGGCAGTCATTCCAACTAGATTGATAGCTCTGAAATATGGATTCTAGGAGGTTGGTCATGGCCTGGGGCTTTTCTGAATAAGGCAATGTGTGGTTCCTCCAATTTAAGAGGTCAGTTGTACTGAAAGGCTGGTAATAGAGGATAGACCATCCGGGCTGGGCTGTGCCATCATCACTTATCTACTGGGGCCCTTGTGTCTCATGGAACAGCATTTGGAGGGTCCTGGCGTAAGAGGTCAGATCCTGGGATGAGCAAAGATGGTGGGTCAGGGACTGTGGACTCGGACTCCAGGCCAGGGATGGGTGTGAGATATCATTAGTGCTGGGAGGCTGCTGATGAGGCTGAGGGGGATTCACTGAAGGTGGTGGACTATCTGGGAGAAATGGCACTGGCTGATCTGATGGTTTCAGTGCACTGGGAGCACATGGCGGGGGCACAAGAGGTTCATCTTCTTGGTCCACTTGCAAAACAGGCTTGGTCGGCTTCTGGTCTTTGGGTTTCATCACCTGGGCCATAAAAACTGCTCTGTCCCATTTGGTTGGCAAAGAATCTGACCTAATGAGGCATGGTCTGAGCCACATGAAGCCAGGAGTCAATATAGGGGAACTGATTTGGGAATCTGTGTGTTCCTATTATAACCTGATAAACTGCCCTGATAGTGGTAGCATGCCTACAGGGACCAATAGATCCAAAAAGTATACCACTCCAACTCACACAGCATGAACACCTTTCCAGAAGACATTTTGAATACATAATCTCCTGAGAATCCCTTCCTAATATGTTTAAGCATACAATCTAGGACCTTGGGCTTTGAGAAACTTCTATCCATGGCAGTCAGAGGCATTGTCTATACCCATCCTATGTATTACCCCTTGCACTGGTGGCACAAAGACAAACAAGAGTGGGTGCCCATTCAAGAAAAGAGACCAATCAGATGTGTGCCTGGCCATGTCCTGAAGGAACTTAGGTATCTTTTTGCATCAATGGCGGAGTCAGAGTCAGCCTTTTGACTCTGGATTTGTGTTGCTCCAACACCACCCTAAGCCATATGAGGATAACCATGGACAGACCCACTCAGACTCCACAGCTTTTCAGCCATGGAACCACAATCTCAAGCCTGAAGCAAGGAAAAATCAGGCCACTCATTCACACACACATCCACAGCAAAGCTATTACAGTTTTTCCTTCCCCCCATTTTGGGGAAGCCCCTGACCTGCAGAATTCCTCTTGGACATTCCTGGGAGTTGATTGGACTCCCTTCCACCTAGTGGGACAAGACCTGAACGAGGGGTGACTGTCCCTCAGGGGCTGACCAAGTCCAGATGAAATTTCCAGGAAAGTTGGGCCAATTCTCTTTGGAGTCCAGTTGGAACAAGACTACTCAGAAGATTGGAGCTCTGGGGCAAAGGAGGATCTGGAATACTGTCATGCGGCACACTACCTCCTTTGGTCCCATGTCCTTCCCTACTCTAGTTCAGCTCAGCCATTGGCTGGTGGCTCAAGAGGCCAGAATGGTTGGAATCTCACTGGGGCCTCCAGAAATATTACAGAATTATTGTTCAATGAGAAACCAAGCAACACTCAGAGAAGTAAGAGAACCCAGACTTTATTTGATGCTAGCAGTCCCAGATGAGCTCACACTCAAAATTCTAATCCCCGGACAGTGAAATTACAATATTCTTATAGGGCAGTGCAGGGAATCAGGTTATGGTGAGTGTGCTGGTTGCTAATAGGTGGGCTTGCATTAGGGGTTGCAGATCAGGATTGTTTAGGCAGGAGCAGCAGGGACTTGTGTTGGCAAGTCTATTTATAGGAGGAGACAAAGAAAGGCAGGAATGGGTGGGTGTATATACATGGGGCCTTTTATCTTGGCCCTGAACCCATTTTATGGCATAACTAGCATTTTCTTGTGTCCTTATAACCTGCTTTTATGGTGATCTTCCTGTTCATTGGAATCACATGCTTCTATGTAATGGTCAATCTCAGTGTGCACACCTTTGATTACAATGGTAGAAGTGTTCCTTTAGACAGAGTTGTGACCCACTTAACTTTGGATAAGGGCAGAAACAGTTCACATAAAATTTGTTTATTTGGAAAGTTACCTGTATGCTTTCTCTGTTTTTCTACACTTTTTATTTGTATTTAAATGTTTTAGGCAACCTAAGAGCAAATATAAAAGTAAAGATGCAGTAAAAATAAACTGCTGGGATATCAAGCACAGCAATAAACAAAAAATACCATGTATTTAACTTTTTAGTTATTTTTTTCTTGAGGGGGGTTGTGGATTTTTGTTCGTGATACTTGCCAAACATGCATGTGCTGTGAAAATATTAGCAGGGAAATAACTTGAGATGATGGCTAGCTTTCTTAGTGTCTTAGAAAATTTTCATAAACAATCTAAGTATGATTATTACTAACACATGTATTAAGTTCATGTAAGTGGAATAAAAGTTTTATGAATAGAATTTCCAACTATCTTCTCCACACTTTTCATGTAAATTCCTCTTGGTTTTGAAACTTCCTTAAAGGAAATTGTATATTAATGAAAATTTATTTCTTATTCCCTCTTGGAAGCTAATGGGCTTTAACCAAGTTTAAATACAAACTTTATCATAACAGGAAAAATATTACTAACACAACTACCTTTCTCAACCATGTCCCACATTCCCCCACCTACTTCCCCTCCAAGCAAATGAAAAATAAAATTTTCAAGAGTGAGGAACACTGATTAGCAAAAAGCAATGTGTTCCATTTGAGATTTTGGAATATGACATATTCTAACTTAGGAAGCCACAATGTTCTTGGTCCATAGTGACATTCGGTAGCATTAGCTGTATATTCTGTGCTTCCCAGTCACTCTTGTTTTAAGAAATTCTTGATACTCTTAGCCTTCCTTTGATTTGGATCCTCCATTCTTTCTGTTTGTCAGGTGCACAAGATGCTTCCTTCTTTAGTCTTCTGATTGTCACTAGCCTTTCCTACTTGGTGGCCTTGTACTTGAGTAAAGGTCACAAGATCTTTCTGACTCCCTTCAGAGTCTTAGACAACCTGCCTCATTTGCTTGCATCCCACAAACTATTTCTCTCATCCTCTGTACTACAGCATGTCTCTCCTTATTGATACAATTGTTACTGTCTTCCTGGAAGCCCTACCTATTCTGAATGGTTGTCATTGTCAGCCTTTAAAATTCTCCTTCTCCTCAGTAAATAATGATGGGGCTACACTATACACAAAACTTAACCTGCAAATTATATCCTCAGTACCTTACAGAAAACACCAAACAAAAATGCCATTATAAATAAGGTGTAATTTTTCCTTTTAGAATGTAAGTTCTAAAAGCAGTGGCAATGTTTTCTGTATGTTCTCTTGTTGCTACTACACTGCAAATGTTCAAGAAATAGTGATGATGGAGAAAAAAGAAAATTTTTAATTTATCCAATGCATACAAAAACCAGTTGTACATATGGTGATAAGTATAAGATGATACAGTGCTTTGATATCATATTCTGATCTAATGCAGGACATATCACTTATATTATTTTGTTATGGTAGAGTAAATGAAAGTTTGAATTTTCTAAAACAAAATAATCCTGCTTCTACTTAAAGAAATAAATTATTTTTTAGAGAACTGCTGATTCCAAAATAACATAGTCCATAGTGAATGCAATTATAATCCTACTGCACTATTTTTGTTGAGTTTAAAAGTTGAAAGGAAAAATTGAAGCAAAAGAAAAGAAAACTCAAATACTATAATTAAAAAGTAATTTTCTATGCAAACAGTTCAAAAATACTTGGAGTTCCAGAAACAGAGAAAATTACCACAATGCAGAAGGAAACATTGCTTGAAAATCAAAACAAAACAATAACAACAGTTAGTTTTCACCACTATATAAAAGAAATGCTGAAGGGAGTTTGGCTAGTGAGAAACATGAAGATATTAAGAGATGAACTCTGGAATGTGTGAATAACTGGGTTCATAGTAATTAATACTGGCTGTATAAACAATGGGTATAACAGTCTCCTGTAGACTTTAAGATGCATATATGACTTGTAGAATGAAAAAATAATCATCATGCAAAGAAATATTTTAAATATATTTAAAATATTTGATTTATTCTTGAATATGGCAAATTTCATTATCATAGTGGTGTGCACTAAGGTTGTATTCTAAAACTGAGCTGTACACAAATGCAAACTTAATTTTATGAGCAGTATAAGCTTAGAATAACTGCTGGATTAAAATGAGTTCATAATTAACAAATAAACTTAAGGATAAGTTAGAATTAAAAAAACAAATAATTCAAGCTAGACCAAGAAAGTAGAGACAATAGCCCAAAAAAGATAGGGAAATAGAAATGATAACTTAAAAAGCTCTAGGTGTAGTCTCAGCTTTAAAATAATTGAAATATATTTTCCAGATAAAATTATAAAATCAGTTCCCTGGGATTTTGCATGGAAACTAGAAATCTGAATGAGTCCCCTCACCACCTCATCCCATGACTGGAGACTGACAAGCCAGAGCCAGGAGTTGAATTTCACAAGAATAACTGAGGATGTTGTTGGAGATGAAATAGTTTTTGAGATCATTAAGATCTATAGATCCTATAAGAAGAATGTATAACATGGTAATAGATGACTGGAGTAAGGAAGCACAGTGCACAGCCTGAGACAAAGAAACCCAGAGTGTAGCTCAAAACAAAGAAGACTCCCAGAGTGTGGCCTGGGACAAAGAAATCCAGGGCACAGCCTGGGGTCTAGTGCATGACCCACAGCAAAGATGCTACATCAGGCAGCTCAGGACAGATATGCCACTCTGGCACAAACAGAGGTGCTGTGGAGGGTCCTGTACATTGTCTGTAACATGGCAGAGAAACTGGTAAGAGGAATGCAGGCAGTAGACCCATATGAATATAATTTCCACTCTATAAAGGATAGAATCTTAGAACCAGTGGGGCACAGATTCCAGCCACAACCCAATCTAAGGAGCTGCTATGCTGAGGTACACAACACAAATTGGAAGCATGTCACTGAAGCAAATGTTTGGCATGGACTGCACCTGATTACTTAATAGACTATAAGTAGGCAGGAGCCTGGGAGCAAAGAAAGTTAAAAGTTTAAGCAGACAATCTGAAACAATCCCAACTAAAGAGACACAGGGGATTGAAACCTCCAAACTAAAATGACATCAGATGCATGAATCTCAGTGAAGAAACATGAAGCAAAAGGCAACAGCTCTCCATCAAAAGCTAACAATTCCCCAAGAAAAGACTTAAACAATAGTAAAGAGAAAGAAATATCAATTGATGAGTTAATGACAAAAATGATCAATAAATTCAAAGAGAAGATGGATAAGCAGCTGAATAAATTTAAAATAACACAAATAACTAACTGACTTAAGAGAACTTGAACAAACAGCTGAAAGAAATAAAGAAGACAATACAGAATATAACAGAAGAATTCAAACAAAATCCTGAAAAAATCAAATTGAAATCTTGGAAATGAAAAGATCAATATCCTGAATAAAAACCTTAAAAAAAACTGACTAACACAATGGAGCAGGTTAAAAGTAGAGTATCAGGGATTGAAGACAAAGTACACCTCAGGTTGATCAGTGAAAGACACTGAAAAAATACTAAGAAAATATACACAGCACAGGCAAGTCCTCTAGGGCACCAACAAAATATCAATCCTGTGAATCTTTGGTACAGAAAGAGAAGACATACAAACTAAAGGCACAGATAACTTATTCAATAACACAATAGTAGAAAATCTCCTCAATCTCAAGAAAGGGAGGGACATTCAGGTGTAGGAGTCATTTAGAACACCGAACTGACAAGGATCAGAAAATAAACAACCAGTGATACATTATAATTAAAACGTTAAGCTGGGCAGCAGTGGCTAACACCTGTAATCCTAGCTACTCAAGAGGCAGAGATCAGGCAGATTGTGGTTAAAAGTCAGCCCAGACAAATCCTTCACAAGATCCTATCTGAAAAATAACAGGGCTAGCAGTATGGCTCAAGGGATGTATACCTGCCTAGCAAGCATGAGGCCCTAAGTTGAAACCCCAGTACAACCAAATAAAATAAATAAATAAATAAATAAATAAATAAAACATTAAGTATATAGGAAAAAGAAAACATATTGAAAGCTGCAAAACAGAAGTGACAAGTCACACATAGAGGCAAACCCATCAGAATAGTAGCAGATTTCTCAATACAAACTCTAAATGCAAGGAGGGCATGGAGTGATATATGCCAAACTTGGAAAGAAAACAACTGTCAATCTAGACTAGTCTATCCACCAAAACTATCATAATTATAGGATTCCACAATAAACAAAATCTAAAGGAATTCATGACACCAACCCAAAATGCAGAAAATATTTAAAAGAATTCTGTACATAAGTAAAGAATATAGACACAGGCAGGAAAATGCAAGAATGAACACCACTAGCCAAGTACATTAGAAAACAAGGAAAAGGAAGAAAGTAAACATCAGAAAAAAAACAATATAAAGAAAATAATGCATAACCTTCAATATTAATAATGAACATTAATGGCCTCAATTCCCCAATCAAAAGATATAGAATGGTGAGTTGGATTAAAAAGTAACTCCTAACCATTTGTTGCTTACAAAAAATTCATCTCACTGAGATACAAAACCTGGTTTAGTGTAAGATTGTCCAAGGAATTAGGCTCAAAAAGTGGGCAGGTGTACCTATAATCATATCTGAGAAAGCAGACTTCAGTCCAAAAATACTCAGAAGACACAGCAAAGGTCACTTAATATACATGAAGAAGCAATCTATCAAGAGGAAAAACAATTCTTAACATCTATGGGCCAAACACTGCTGCACCCAGCTATATTTAAAAGCAAAAAACATTAGGGAACTCAAAACCAACAAAACAATATTAGAAGTCCTCGATACTCTGCTCTTAACATTAAATAAGTTATACAGACAAAGAATCAATAAAGAAATCTCAGAATTAATTGACATGATAGGACAAATGGACTTAACAGGCACCTAAGGAATATTTCATCCAGCAGTTGTACAATACACATTTTTCTCAGAAGCACATGGAACTGTCTCCAAAGTGGATCATATTTTAGAACTAAAAGAAAGTCTTAGCAAATGTAAGAACGTTGAAATAACTCCCTGTATTCTATGAGAATATAATGGAATAAAACTAGAACACAACAGAAAAAGAAATTATAGAAAATATTCAAACCCTTAAAGACTGAACAACAGATTGTTGAAGGACCAGTAGGTCACAAATAAATAAACTAATGAGGCACTATTAAGCTCAAGAACAAGCCAAACCAAGAAACGATCAGGTGGAAAGAAATAATAAAAACTTGGACAAAAAATTAATAAATTAAAAGCTAAAAATCTATACAAAGAATCGATGAAACCAAAAATTGGTTCATTGATAATGTAAATAAGATTCATAAACCCTTAGCCAATCACAGGAGTAGGAAAGAAAAGACACTAATATAACTAGAAGTAAAAAATGGAATATCATATCAAATACCAAGAAAATCCAGAGAATCATAAGGGAATATTTGAAAGCATCTATTAAAATGAACTGGAAAATTTAGATGAAATGGATTACTTTCTAAATACATTTGACCTACCAATATTGAATCAAGAGGGCATAGAGCAAAAACGATATTGTCTGTAACAAATGATGTTGGGAAAACTGGATGTCCACATGTAGACTGAAACTAAATCTCTACTCTCACCATATAAAAAAATCAATTCAAAATGCATCAACGACCTTAATCAAAGATCTGAAACTTTAACACTGCTACAGAAAAAGATAGGGAAAGTACTTGAAGATAGAGGTATAAATAACAACTTTCTGGACAGAACTCCAATGCTCAGGAAATACAAGAAAGAATTGACAATGAGTTTGAAACAAATGAAAAGCTTCTGCACAGCCAAGTAAATAATTACCAGAATCAAGAGACAACATAAAGAATGAGAGAAAATCTTTGCCCATTTTCATAGGATAAAGAAATAATATGCAGAATATACAAAAAGCTCCAAAAGTTAAAACTAAAGAACAATCTATTTAATAAATGAGAAAATGAATTCAATGAACATTTCTGACAAAAAGAAGTACACATGACCAAAAAATACATGAAGCAATGTTCAACATCCTTAACCATAAAAGAAATGTAAATGTAAACAATATTGTGATTCCATTTCACCTAAGACAGAAGGGAAACATTAAGAAAACAACCAAATACAAATGTTGATGATCATAGGAGGAGAGAGGAAGCCTTATACAATGTTCGTGGGAATGTAAATTATTAGAGTCAGATGGAAGTCCATACTCATTATTGTGATTCCTCAAGAAACTAAAGTAGAACTACTGTATTATTCTATAATACTACCTTTGGGACATATCCAGAAGAATGTAAGTCAGCATACAATAAAATACCTGCATACCCATATTTATCACAGCATTATTCAAAGTAGTGAAATTACAGAATCAGCCTAGGTGCCCATCAATTGATGAGTCGATAAAAATATGGTATATATTCACAAGGGGATATTATTCATGCATGAATGAAAATGAAATTAAGTCATTTGAAGGAAAATGGGTGAAACTGATAATCATCAGGTTAAGCAAAATAAGCTCAACTCAGAAAGACAAATGTTGCATGTTCTCTGTCGTATGCAGAATCTAGACCTATAATAAAAAGAATGATATTAGTATAAAACCAGGACTGTTTGAAGGAGGGAACCGGTCAGGAAAAGGTGCAAGAAGAGTGTGATGGGGGGACAAGTATGGTCAAAATACATCATATTCATGTATGAAAATAGAGTAGTGAAATCTGTTAACATTGTTTAAAAGGAGGAAACAGGAATAAGAAAGAGTGACAGAAAGTGTAAATTTGATCAAAATGCATTATATGCACTCATGGAAATAAATGAATAAAAAAGTATATAAATAAATCAATGAAATTCCACATTGCAAATCAGAATGGCTCCATAAGGAAAACAAACAAAAGTGATAGTATGTATATGGGAGATGGGGAAAGGACCCACATACACTCCTGGTGGAAAAACCCATAATATAAATCAATTTAGAGGTTCTCCCAAAAAAACATAAGTAGAACTACCTTATGATCCTGCCATTCCATTCTTGGACATCTGTCCAAAGGAATGTTAAGAATGTACACAATATGGATACCGGCTGCACACCTATTTAATGTGGTACAACTCACAAAAGCCAAGTTATTGAATCATACAATAAAAGAAATGAAGAAAATGTGAGATATGTATATGTATACATATACATACATATATTCACAGAAAGGAATATTTTTCAGTCATGAAAGATTATGCAACTATGTCATTTTCAGGAAAATATATGGAACTGGAGATCATCACATTAAGCAAAATAAGCCTGACTCAGAAAGACAAATACATTTTCTCTGATATGTGGAATCTAGACCTACAAATACAGACACAAAACACAAAGACATGAAACTAATAGGGGAACTATTGAAGGGGGCCAGTGGGAGGGAGAAACAAGGGTGAAGGGGATTGAATAGGATCAAAGTACATTGTATGCATGCATAGAAATGTGATGCACAAACCCATTATTTTTATTATTAAAAAACAGCAACACAGCACCCTGAAAAGTTGGTTATTTCCCACATGGCTGACTGTGAGCTGCAATTCACTATTGCTCAGAATCACATGAGAGTTTTTAATAAATCTTTCTTACCTGGGGGAAGATCAAAATTAAAAATTCAAAGTATAGTTTCCACTGAATGTGTATCACTTTCACATCATGTTCAATTCAAAAAGGTCATAAAGTTGAAAAAATGAGAGATAAGCAGTTATCCCCCCATATGAGGCCACATGTTATAACCGCATAACTCTTGCCTACTCAAGACATGTCCTAAGACTTCTTACTATGTTTTGTGAATTATCAATCTGCCTCTCTCTTTTTAGCATCACTCTCATAAGCATGCAGTCATTTTTAGAAGAACTGCTAGAAACATTCTTCTCTCCAGACATGACACATTTCTCTTTAATACAAAGCACATTGAAAGAGATATCTCTAATCACCACTTCTTCCTTGAATGTTACCTATTCAAGGTGCTACCCCACTTTCTCATGACTTTAAGCCACCTGAGAATTTCATATTCCCAAATTCAATGGGAATGCAATCCTCACATTTTTACATTAGACCACAACATTTAACAAGTTGGCACATACTCTTCAATACAATGCTTCCTTCACTGAAATTCTACACATCACACTGTCTTGCTTCTCTTCCACCCCTACTGCTCCTTCTCAAGCTATTTTGCTAGCCTCTTTTCCATCTCTGTGTCTGGCCTCATTCTCTGCGCTCCCGATTCTGTTCAACACTCATTTCTTTTGTTATAAGACTTCAATCTCCAGGGCATTTCTGTTCTCTGAATTCCAAACTTATACATTCAATTCTACTTGACAAGCATAAAGTAGGTATAACTCTCTCTCAAACCTGAAGTGTCCAGAAAAATTTCCTGCTCTTCCTCCCCTAAATAACTTGTTCCAGTCTTCTCTACTAAAACAAAAGCCAAGGCTTCCCTCTAGTTACTCAAAGGAAAATGACAGGTTATCTTGAGACTTCTCTTTCTCTCACACCACTGGATATCATCATGGGCATATGGTGTCTCCCACATGGACCAGTCATTACACTTCCACTGCAACCATCAAGTCCCAAAGCATTCATCTTCTCCAGACTGCAAGTAAGCACTGGTCTTCTATCTTCTCCTTCCCATCTGTCTACACCCCTCCCAAGAAGGTCATTTTAAGCTACAAATCGAACCACATCTGCTCTATTCACAAAGCCTCTACTTGTCATTCAAATTCTTCAAGCAGCCTCCATAGCCCTTCATAATGTGGTCTGCTCTTTATTTCCTTAACTTTTTTTCACGACTCTTGCCCTTGTATGATTTACTTCAGCAATACTGGCTTCTGTCTATTTCTCAAAAATGCTGGTTATTAGCCTGCCTCAAAATTGTACTGTTTTCTATAAATATAATAGTATTCCCTAGAGATATTCCTAAAGGCCATTTCCTCACCATTGTTGCAACACCCTTCCATGACTGCCTGTGGTAGGTCAATTGTGAAAATGTTCCCTGTTGTTTATCCCTCCTTGCAACTTTGCTGATCACAGCACTTTAAATATGTTTTATATTTACTGATGCATTTCGGGGCTTAGGTTTTAATTGTTTTTTCTTTAATATTTAAGGAGTACAGTATGCTTTGATATTTTTTGACATGACATTGACATTATTTTTATATTATGAACATAGACACCATCTCAAGCAATTACCTTTTTTGCATATTACTGAAAGACACTAAAAATCTGTTGTTTTATGAAAATATCAAATCTAGTACATATTATTAGCTATAGTCCTCATGTTGTACACTAAATCTCTAGACTTATTCATACCATATATATGTATTTTGGTGTTCCTTGACATATATGTCCTGTCCACATTGCCCAATCCCCCTATTTCCTCACAAATGCTGGGGAAAATAGCAGAATCTCTTTGTTTTAAAAGGCTAAATAATATTCCATTATATATGTACATTGATATATCCCTACATTAATGTATGTATATAGATTGATCATACCTTCTTTATTCATTCATCCATCGGTGGACACTTTGGTTATTCCCATGTCTTGCTTACTGTGAATAATGCTCAAATGAGTATGGAAGTGCTGTTAAATTTATGAACTGGTGATTTCATTTCATTTAGGTACATATCCAGAAGAAGAATGGTGAGGTCATTTGACAGTTGTATTTTTCATTTCCTTAGAAAGGTCCATGTTTTCCATGATGAGATTACCAAGCTACCCTCCCAACAAAATTGTATGAGACCTCTTGTTTTCTCTACTCTCTCACCAACAGTTGTTACCTATTATCATTTTTACAAAATCCACCATAAAAAGTGTAAAGTGGTATCTCACAGTGGTTTTTATTTGCATTTCCCTGCTGATTAACGATGTTAGCCACCGTTTCACATACATGAGGGTCATTTATATGCCTTCTCTGGAGACATGTTTATTTAGGACATTTGTCAATTTATTTTTACTCAGGTTATTTGTTTTTCTGCTCTTAAGTTATGTGAGTTCATTTTATTTTTGGACATTAACCATTTTTGAGATATATGGTTTGCAATGATTTTCTGCCAATCTTTGGATTGCTTTTTAATTTTGTTGATTGTTTACTCTGATGTACATAATATTTTAGTTTGATGAATACCATTTATTTACTTTTGATTTTGCAGCCTTCCCTTTTAGTGTGATATCCAAAACATCACTTACAAGACTAATGTCAAGGCAACTATCTCTGTTTTCTTCTAGAATTTTTTTTTCTGATCTCACAATTAAATATTTTCTCCACATTCTATATTGTATAACATAAAGGTCCAATAACATTTTAATGTAGAAATTCACTTTTCATAGCACAACTTACTGACGATATTAGCCCTTCTCCATTGCATTTTCCTAGTTCCCTTTTCACAAACTAGTAGACCATGAACATGTGAGTTTATTTCTAGGCTCTCTATAATGTTCAGTTGGTCTATGTACTATTTATATGTCAGTGTCACACTGTTTTGACTACTATATCTTCGTAACGTAATATAGAGTCTGGCATTGTGATGTCTCCAGCTTTAACTCTGTTTATCAATGTTTCTTTTGACTAGTCAGTCTTTTCTGGTCTCATGTGAGTGTTAGAATTACTTTTTCTAGCTGTTGAACAATAGGGAGAAGGGGAGAAAGAGTAAGTAAAAGTAGTAGGGGGGGTTGACTAATTAAAATACAATATATTTTTAGGGAAAATACCATGGCAAAACCCCTTTGAGCAATGAACATATACTTAAACAATGAAGAACAGGAATGTAAAACAGATTCTACTAGAAGGGTACTAGCTGGGGGGAAGGGCTAATGGAGAATGTAAAAGAAGGTAAATATGGTCATGTATCTATCAATGTATAAAGAGAACATTGAAACGTGTCAAACTCATTTTAAGTAGGGGGGGAATGAGGGAGAATGATGTTGTGGATGAACCTAACTGAGGTACTATGTAAGCATATATGGAAATATCAAAATGGAACCAACCTTTTGTGTGACTAATATATGTTAATAAAAATACTTTTGAAATAATTATTTTTCTATTTTTGTGAAAATCTCTTTGAAATTTGTTAAGGGTTGTATTAAATATGTATGGTTCTTGGGTAGCATAAATATTTAGTAATGTTAAATATTCCAATCCAAAACCATGAGACATCTTTCCATTAACTTTTCAGATAAGTTGTTTAGGAAAAGAAATGAGTCTGACATTATATGTCCTTTCAACTATATACTAATAACTCATTTATTAATCCAATAACACTTATTGATTACTTGTTTTCACCAAATAGAATATTTGAGATTTTTTTAACTTGACCCAGAGTAGGCTTTCAGTGCACATTCTGAATAAACAAGTCATATAGATTTCTTAATATCAATGTTTTAAAATATTTCTCAGCACAGTGAGGTGTTGTGTAAAAAAGAGGTCACTGCTCAAGTTTGCTGAGATCTTTTCTATATTTAAATTTCATTCTCCCAAGTATTTTAAATGGGTGGCTGCCAAAAAACTCAAGCAGTAAGAGTGCCTTTCTATTAGGCATGAG
Source organism: Castor canadensis (assembly GCF_047511655.1). Taxonomy (NCBI): domain Eukaryota; kingdom Metazoa; phylum Chordata; class Mammalia; order Rodentia; family Castoridae; genus Castor; species Castor canadensis. Next base: position 77,705,299 of record NC_133397.1, on the reverse strand, counting down.
GCCCTGAGTTAATCCACAGTACTGCCAAAAAAATTATGCCAAGTATTTTAGATAGGGATGAAAAAATAATACTAAATGACTGGAAATATGCCCTGTTGCACTGACTTGTCCATTTTAATTGCATGCTATATAACGAACTCAAGTTATACAGAAATATGACCAACAATATCCAACACAAAATTAGACTCAGGTGCCCAAGGAGGAACTAAGGGGAAAATTGACAAAGACTGGGAAAATCTAATGGGAACTTCTGTCACATATTTCTAGAGTGATTGAATTAAATAATTTAAGGATTTCTTTGAAAAAAATGAGTATGACTGAAAGAAATGAAGGGAAGAGAAAAAGGTAGGATAAGAGGAAGTAGAACAAGAAAGCATTTTGTGTGAAATTGAGCAGAAAGGCTTAGCTGGAAAACAGGGTATGTGGAAAGAAGGGCCAAAAGGGGAATAAGGGCTTCTGTATCCAAGGTTTGGAACAGGTTCAAGGGTTTAATACTGAGGAGGATGTTGGTGGGAGGTGAGTATAAGGTAAAGAGAGAGACACCAGGGGAACAGAGTCAAAAATGGAACTGTTCTAAATTCAAGGAGGTCCAGGGAAGAAGAATTGATCTGTTAGCATGTAAGAAGGAATAGATACTTCTCTAAAGAGCAAAGACTAATTTTCCCGACTCATTCATACAATATATCCAGAAGTATTCAAGTTTCTCGAACACAAAAACTCCTAACAATCTCCCCAATAGTCATGTTTTTCTTCAATATTCTCCTGTAAAAGGGAATCCAGAAAAAGGGCAGTTCCTGAATTTTCTTCTGGACCCTAACAGTTGGTAAGAGGACTTCACCAGCAAGTGCAACCTCTCAGAAACACAGGATGAACTCAAGATCAGAGTTGTGGTAAGGATGTAACTGATGCAGCAAGGCTCACTGACCCACTGCCTGGGAAGGAGGTTTTTTATTAAGGCTGAAGCACTGTGGGAGGAGCGCTATAATGCTGCAGACAGTAGTAATCTGCAAAGCAATCAGATAAAAGGAAATAAATTGCCTAAGAAGTGGGTTGTGAAAGTATATGATATAAATGAAGAGCTAAAAATATCATCAAAGAAAGGGTAACTGTGCCACTAGAAAAGACAGAGAAGTTAACTTAGAAGCTCTCAGGTCAACTTAAAAGATCTAAATCAAACCACTAGATGATTTAAAGAAGGACTTTAGGAGGCTAAGGGAGGAAGCTAAAGCTATGCCTGGTTGATGGCACCACAAAATAAATAGTGAAACAATATCTCAAAAAACAAAAGTAAAAAAAGGAGGCATGGGGGTCAGAACTTTAATATAAAAAATCATCTGAATGGGTTGAGTTTTACAGAAACGATAAGCTAGGGACCTCATATCAACAATCCTGGTGAAATAATAAAACATGTCAGAAAAAACAAAAAAGAAGCAAACAAATAGGAAGGAGAGAGTACAGAAACAGAAGCAAGAAAGAATAAAAAGAGGAAAAAGGGGATTGGGGAGGGAGTGGGGGAAATGATATAAAAAAGAAGAGAAAAGACAAACACAAAGTTACTGAATCACCTTTTTTTAGTCAATGATCAAAGAGTCCAAGATCCAACACGAATCTCATACTGAACTCATTGAAGAACATTGCAAACACTTGAACTTCTGTTCGCATGAAATGCATGGGCCAGACAAAGACAGGCCTGGAATTCATAATAAGGAAATACATCACATCTGTGTAGGAACAAGACATAAGGAAACATCCTAAAAATTGTTTAACATCACAGGATAGGGGAAAAGGGCAGGAAAGTGTTATGGAGGGTATTACATTGACTTAAGCACAATACATGTACAAGTGTAATAGTAAGGCAAAAATACCAGTGAAAAGAGAACACACACCTAAACAATGAATGACAACAATGAAAAACAGATCATGCTAAGGAGAAGAGCAGTAACAGAAGGGGAAAGGTAAAAGAAGGAAGTAAAAGAAAATATTCTTTAGAAAGGTCAGCTTTCAGAGTTTTATCAGAGCCTGCTGATCAGGAAGAAGAAAAGTATTCCATTCCATAACCCACCAATCTTCTACATGAGAGAACAGAAATGCCAACTCCAGTGTACCCTACCCATCCCATCCTACACATGGGTAAAATACTGACAAATTTTGTAAACTTCACAGAAAGAACCAATGGGAGGGAAGAGTATTAATAAAATAAAGTTCAAGAAAGAGGCACAGGCTAATTAAAAACCTAGACCAAATTGTAAGTCTATAAAATATATCTTGTTGCCTTATACTTTTCTTCAGATTTTTTAAGTTATTCAGGTTAGTATGTGTATTTCAAGTAATAAACACACAAGAAACAAAAAGACAAAGTCATCCATGGCCATAAGCAGTTCAGTTGGATATGTCCTTCTAGATCCTTCATGTGTACCCACAATGACCATTGTACATCATTGAGGTCATGTGGTATGTGTTGTGCTTTCATACATTGTGAATATTCACCAATTTAAAATTCCAAAGCTATATGAATATTTTGATAACCAAGAATACATTATACCAACTCAATCTATTAGAAAAAGTTCTAATCCTACCTTCTTTGATGACAAATTTTCACTGAAGGCAAAAATGGCAACAAGTCTCTAAATAGAACTGCCGTCAGAGTTATGATTAAAATACTACATTCTTTTGATGCTCAACTTAAAATGAGATGTAAAACCACAAAGTACACTAAGCAATGTTTCTAAAAGAGCTCATTATTAGACATATACTATTAAAATATTAGCAAGAGAATAAGTTCCCACCAAACTAATGTATACCTAAAACAAAGACAGAAGATGCACATACATTAAAGACTCTCCCTCTGCTGCCAATTTCATAAACAAGTCTTGACTCACATTTTCTACAGGTAACATAACAATTCTATATCCAGGATCATCTTTTCTGTTGATTATAACAGATATTTACAATTTGGCCAATTCAGTAACTATATTTTTACCATACACTGTCACCTCAGGACACCTAACAATGCTCAGATTTTATTGTGGATTTTCACATCGATGTTCATTAAGGAGACTGGCCTGTTGTTCTCCTTTTGGATATGTCTTTGTCTGGTTTGGGGAGGAGTGTAATACTGGATACATAGAATAAGTTGGGCAGTATTTCTTCCGTTTCTATTTAATGGAAAATTTTAAGGAGTGTTGATATTAGTTCTTCTTTGAAGGTCTTGTAAATTCAGCTGAGAGTCTGTCAGATCCTGGACTTTTCTTTTTTGGGAGACTTTTTATTGCTGCTTCAATTACATTATGTGTTATGGATCTGTTTAGGTTGTTAATATCCTCTCAGTTCAGTTTTGGATTGTTATAAGTATCTAGAAATTTGTCTATTTCTTCAAGATTTTCCAATTTATAGGAGTATAGGTTCTCAAAGTAATCTCTGATGATCCCCTGGATTTCCTTATTGTTTGTTGTTTCTCCCCTTCTTTGTTTCTGATTTTAATAATTTGGCTCCTTTCCCTCCTCATTTTAGTCTGATTTGCTGGGGACTTGTCAATCTTGTTTAGTTTTTTTCAAAGAACCAGTTCTTTGTTTCTTTGTTTCTTTGTGTGTGTGTGTGTGTGTGTGTGTGTGTGTGTGTTTTGTCCCTATTTCATAATTTTGAACCTTATTTTTATTATTTTTCTCCTTCTACTTGTTTTGGGTTTTGCTTGTCTTTGTTTATCTAGGACTTTGAGATATAGCAGTAGGTTGTTTATTTGAGATCTTTATATCCTTATAATATATGCACTCACAACTATAAACATCCTTCTTAGGACTGTCTTTGCTGTGTCCAATAGGTTATAGTAGGCAGTGTTTTCATTTCATTAGTTTCCAAAAAACTTTTGATTTCCTTTCTTTTTTCTTCTATGACTTAGTGATCATTGACCAATGTGTTATTCCACCTCCACTTATTTGCATATTTTCTGCTATTTTGTTGTTGTTGAGCTCTACATTTAATGCATTATGATCAGATGGCATGCAAGGGGTAATGTCCATTTTTGTATACTTGCTGAGGCTTGATTTGTGCCCTAAGATGTGATCTATTTAGAGAAAATTCCTTGCTGCTGAGGAGAATGTATATTGGGCTGTTGTTGGATGAAATATGCTATAGACATCAGTTAGTTCCATTTTGTTTATGGTGTCATTTAATTCTAGGATTTCTTTGTTGGTTTTTTGTTTGGATAATTTATCTATTGGTGATAGAGGGGTACTAAAGTCTCCCACTACCACTGTTTTGAAGTCTATATGTTCTTTTAAGTCCTTTGGAATATGTATGATGAAATTGGTGCACTGACATTAGGTGCATATAGGTTGACAATTGTTATTTCCTTTTGATGTGTTGCCTTTTTATTAGTATGAAGTATCCTTCTTTATCTCATTTGACCAATGTGGGTTTGAACAGAACCTGAGACTCATGAATACTGAAGAAGAACAGCTGCAATCCAAAGTGATACATAATTTACTCAATAAAATAATAGCAGAACAGTTCCCAAATCTTGAGAAAGTTTTGCCCATAAAGTTACAGGAAGCCTTCAAGATACCAAACAGGCTTGACCAAAATAGAACCTCCCCACCATGTATTACCATTAAAACAATAAACACAGAGAACAGAGAAAGAATAATCAACGCTGTAAGAGGGGGAAAAAACAATAACATATAAAAGTACACCCATCAAAATCACAGCAGATTTCTCAACAGAAACCTTAAAAGCAAGAAGGGCATGGAGTGAGTTATTTCAGGCACTGAATGAAAATAACATCAGCCCTAACTCTACCCAGCAAAACTATCATTCAAAATTGATTGATCAATAAAAATCTTCCACAACAAACAGAAACTAAAATAATACATGACCTTCAAGCCACCACTACAGAAGATTCTACAAGGAATTCTGTACACAGAAGATGAAAGCAAACAAAAGCACAAGCAGACAGGGAATATCAAACAACAGGAGAAGAAAAGACAAGCAATCAGAGAGTAGCATTCATTCAGCTGCACACAATCAAATACTTAAACAATGAAATCAGCTAAATGGCAGGAATCACCACCTACTTACAATAGTAACAATAAATGTCAATGGACTCACTCCCCCATCAAAGGAAACCATTTGGCAAACTGGATTAAAAAGGAAAACTTGACAATGTGTTGCTTATAAGAGACCCATCTTATTGACAGATATAAACACTGGCTTAGAGTGAAAGGCTGGGAGAAGATTTACCTACTTCAATTTTGAATGATAATGTTGATAGTATCCTAGAACTGAAATTGTTTTCAGTCACTGTCAAAATATCTCACTCCATGCCTTCTTGCTTTTAAGGTTTCTGCTGAAAAATCTGCTGTCCTTTTGATGGGTTTACCTTTATATGTTATTTTATTTTTCTCTCTTACACTGTTCAATATTATTTTCTTGCTCTCTGTGCTAGATGTTTTAATTATAATATGCCATGGAGAGATTCAGTTTTGATGATGTCTTTTTGTTGTTCAGGAGGCTTCTTGTACATGAATGGGCATCTCTTTCTTGAGATTTGGGAAATGTTTTTGTTTTATTTTGTTGAATATGTTATAAATACCTTAGGCTTGTACCTCTTCTCCTTCTTCAATTCCGATGATTCAAATATTTGTTCTTTTAATGAAGTTAAGAGTTTTTGTATATTCCTTTCACAGCTCTTCAATCTTATGTCTAAGAATCTTCTGGGTTTTTAAAAAATACATATTTTGTCTCCAAGCCCGGAAATTCTTTTTCGTTCCCACTTGTTCTAGTTTGCTAGAATGGCTTTCAATTGTATTTTTATTTAATTTAAGGATTTTTTATTTCCAGAGTTTGTGTTTACTTCTTTTTTTTGAGACTCTCCATATCTTTATTGAGTTCCTATTTCATATCTTGTATTGTCTTCGTTATTTCATTTATCTCTTATTTTTGTAATTTCCTTATTTTTCCTTAGTTTTATTCTAGATTTATTGGGTTGCTCTTGTATGTCTTCTTTAAGCTCATTGAACATTCAAATCGTCATTCTGCTGAGGTCAGCAGCTGAGAATTTGTCCCCTTCACTTTCCAGCAAATTCTCTGTTGTGTGATTGTTTGCCTTTTGAGGAGTCATATTCTTCTTCCTTCTTTTTTCTTATATCTTTATTTTCACTTTGCTCATGTGTTTCTGATTATTAATTGTGGGTTTTAATCATCTGTTAGCTTTCCCTTACTGTAAATTCTATTATCTGATTAGCTTATTTGTTAGCTAAGTTGTTGTAACATTTGTTTATTGTGAGGTATAACTTCACAATAAAAATTCACAAATCCAATGTCAAACCAGTTATTAACATAATATATAAATCTCTTGATTGTATTTTCTATAAATAGCAGGCATTGGAGAGATAATAGTTGTTTGCATGGAGAGATTAATACTTAAGAAATTAAAATGATGGTTCTAGAAGAGAAAGTAGGGAGGGAAGCATGGAGCAAGTGAGATAAGAGTTATGAAGTGTAGAAGCTATTGGGTAATAAATTCCTTACGTGTGTAAAGGCATATTTCTGTCATTATGGGGGACAGTGCTATTGTCAGGGATTACAGAAGGATAGGAAGGATGAGGGTAATGTGTAAAGTTGGTATTAAAGACTACTCAGTGAGTGGTTAGTGTGGAGGAGGCAGAGATGCTGGGAGGGAAGAAGGGAGAAGAAAGGAAGGTAAGCAGGAGAAAATAATAGAGAAAAGAGAAGAAAAAATTGTGGAAAACAAAGGAAAGTGGAACAAGAAACATTCTCTAAGCAAATCAAAATTTGGACAGAATGGGAAAAAGAGATAGGTTACGATAAAATTTTAAAAGGAAAGAAAAAACAAGAAAAACAATTTTAAATATATATAAGGAATATATAGTTCTAATTTCTTCCTTATTTTGGAAAGAAGTGAGTTTCCTTTTAGTTTAATGGCTGTTCAGAGCTTTCCCCTCTGATTTCTAATGCAGTTGCTGGCCCATCTAACATGGGCTTTCTCTGTATTCTTGCCACATCTTAGGTTGTTATGCTGGGCTATGTGGCAATGATGGCAACCCTTTCACCTAGACTGCTTTGGGGGAGTGGATAGGGATATGATCAAGATGTCTGAGCCCAGGTTATTGGGGAAATGGGCCATCTCATTCAGTCTATTTTTTGTAGGCAGGTTCTCAGAAGTGGTTTTGCAAGGAACTTTGTGAGATGTTGCCAGCCCCTTCTGCTCATAGTCAAGGCAGGAAGGTAGAATTGAGCTTTCTGGTTGGCTGCTTTTCCCAGCTCATCACCAATTTCTCCAAGGTGGTTGAATGTATTGTTATTCTCCCCAAACTGCAGCTGGGCCACCCCACTCCCACACAGGCTGGGTCAGTTCAGTATTCCACCCCACCCCCACTAAGTGGAGGTGAAATTTTTCTTGTTTATTAGGCCACCAATTTTTTCCACAAGAGGTGTAATCCACCCACAAGCTGGACTGAACTATGTGGTTACTGCAGAACAAATGATGTGGTGGGTTTACTTTGTGTGGCTGTACTTTCACTCAATGGTATTGGTGTTCAGCCTGGGTCTGCCTAAGCAGATGGCAGTGAGAGATTCCATGTCCATGAATTTTAGGAGGTCCAGGATGTCCCAGATGCTTGCAGAACATGTTCTGCAGTTTTCTGAATTGTGTGTTTTGCTCTTCAGAGTGAAGAAAAAAGAAGGTGTGGGGGGGAAACAGGTTTCTGCCAGGTAGGCTGATAGCTTCCAATCCACAAAACCCAAGCTTTTGGGGTTGCTATGTATATTAAAATTTAATTTAAAGTTTGGTCGCTGTTCATTATGTGTCCCTCTATGTACTGGTAAACAGAATTCAATATCAAAAATACCATCCACCATGAGCAAATTGGTTTCATTCCAGGGATGCAAGGATGGTTCAAAATACACAAATTTATAATTATAATACAGCATATCAACAGTAGCAAGGACAAAAACCACATGATCCTTTCAAGAAATGCAGAAAAAACCTTTGACAAAATTTTTTTTTTTTTCTTAAATCATTTATTATAGTATAAACATTTAAAGATGTAATTACCAGTTTTCTTTTCTCTTAATGCTACACTTTACACATTATACATTGTGTTTTATTTACTTTTTTTTTATTCCAAAGAGGGTAAGCAAGATGAAAGGGTGGCGCAGAACCAAACTCTTTCTCACAAATACAGTAGCTTAAAATTGGCCCGTGGTAGGGCCTTTCCCACCGTCACCTTTTGAAAGCCTCTTTCTTCATGCTTGTTCTAGTAAACTTTCTTTTTTTTAATGCATTTATTCATATATGCATACATTGTTTGGGCCATTTCTCCCCTCTGCTCCCCAAGTAAACTACTTTCTTACAAATAGTTTCTGTTCCTGATTTTTTTTTTTTTTCATTTTTCTTTTATTATTCATATGTGCATACAAGGCTTGGTTCATTTCTCCCCCCTGCCCCCACCCCCTCCCTTACCACCCACTCCGCCCCCTCCCGCTCCCCCCCTCAATACCCAGCAGAAACTATTTTGCCCTTATCTCTAATTTTGTTGTAGAGAGAGTATAAGCAATAATAGGAAGGAACAAGGGGTTTTGCTGGTTGAGATAAGGATAGCTATACAGGGCATTGACTCACATTGATTTCCTGTGCGTGGGTGTTACCTTCTAGGTTAATTCTTTTTGATCTAACCTTTTCTCTAGTTCCTGGTCCCCTTTTCCTATTGGCCTCAGTTGCTTTAAGGTATCTGCTTTAGTTTCTCTGCGTTAAGGGCAACAAATGCTAGCTAGTTTTTTTAGGTGTCTTACCTATCCTCACCCCTTCCTTGTGTGCTCTCGCTTTTATCATGTGCTCATAGTCCAATCCCCTTGTTGTGTTAGCCCTTGATCTAATGTCCACATATGAGGGAGAACATACGATTTTTGGTCTTTTGAGCCAGGCTAACCTCACTCAGAATGATGTTCTCCAATTCCATCCATTTACCAGCGAATGATAACATTTCGTTCTTCTTCATGGCTGCATAAAATTCCATTGTGTATAGATACCACATTTTCTTAATCCATTCGTCAGTGCTGGGACATCTTGGCTGTTTCCATAACTTGGCTATTGTGAATAGTGCCGCAATAAACATGGATGTGCAGGTGCCTCTGGAGTAACAGTCTTTTGGGTATATCCCCAAGAGTGGTATTGCTGGATCAAATGGTAGATCGATGTCCATCTTTTTAAGTAGCCTCCAAATTTTTTTCCAGAGTGGTTGTACTAGTCTACATTCCCACCAACAGTGTAAAAGGGTTCCTTTTTCCCCGCATCCTCGCCAACACCTGTTGTTGGTGGTGTTGCTGATGATGGCTATTCTAACAGGGGTGAGGTGGAATCTTAGTGTGGTTTTAATTTGCATTTCCTTTATTGCTAGAGATGGTGAGCATTTTTTCATGTGTTTTCTGGCCATTTGAATTTCTTCTTTTGAGAAAGTTCTGTTTAGTTCACATGCCCATTTCTTTATTGGCTCATTAGTTTTGGGAGAATTTAGTTTTTTAAGTTCCCTGTATATTCTGGTTATCAGTCCTTTGTCTGATGTATAATTGGCAAATATTTTCTCCCACTCTGTGGGTGTTCTCTTCAGTTTAGAGACCATTTCTTTTGATGAACAGAAGCTTTTTAGTTTTATGAGGTCCCATTTATCTATGCTATCTCTTAGTTGCTGTGCTGCTGGGGTTTCATTGAGAAAGTTTTTACCTATACCTACTAACTCCAGAGTATTTCCTACTCTTTCTTGTATCAACTTAAGAGTTTGGGGTCTGATATTAAGATCCTTGATCCATTTTGAGTTAATCTTGGTATAGGGTGATATACATGGATCTAGTTTCAGTTTTTTGCAGACTGCTAACCAGTTTTCCCAGCAGTTTTTGTTGAAGAGGCTGCTATTTCTCCATCGTATATTTTTAGCTCCTTTGTCAAAGATAAGTTGCTCATAGTTGTGTGGCTTCATATCTGGATCCTCTATTCTGTTCCACTGGTCTTCATGTCTGTTTTTGTGCCAGTACCATGCTGTTTTTATTGTTATTGCTTTGTAATATAGTTTGAAGTCAGGTATTGTGATACCTCCTGCATTGTTCTTTTGACTGAGTATTGCCTTGGCTATTCGTGGCCTCTTGTGTTTCCATATAAATTTAACAGTAGATTTTTCAATCTCTTTAATGAATGTCATTGGAGTTTTGATGGGAATTGCATTAAACATGTAGATTACTTTGGGGAGTATCGACATTTTTACTATGTTGATTCTACCAATCCATGAGCATGGGAGATCTCTCCACTTTCTATAGTCTTCCTCAATCTCTTTCTTCAGAAGTGTATAGTTTTCCTTGTAGAGGTCTTTCACATCTTTTGTTAGGTTTACACCTAGGTATTTGATTTTTTTTGAGGCTATTGTAAATGGAATTGTTTTCATACATTCTTTTTCCGTTTGCTCATTGTTAGTGTATAGAAATGCTAATGATTTTTCTATGTTGATTTTATATCCTGCTACTTTGCTATAGCTATTGATGATGTCTAGAAGCTTCTGAGTAGAGTTTTTTGGGTCTTTAAGGTATAGGATCATGAACCTTTGACAAAATTAAACACCCTTTCATGATAAAAGCTCTAAAGAAATTAGGAATAGAAGGAATGTTCCTCAGCATAGTAAAGGTTATATACAACAAACCTACAGCCAATATTATCCTTAATGGAGAACAACTAAAACCATTCCCACTAAAGTCAGGAATGAGACAGGGATGTTCACTTTCCTACTACTATTCAATATAGCTTTTCAATTCCTAGCCAGAGCTATAAGACAAGAACAAAAAATAAAAGGGATTCAAATAGAGAAGGAAGAAGTCAAACTGTCCCTATTTGCAGATGACATGATATTACACCTAAAAGACCATAAAAACACAACCAATGAAACTACTAGAAAGCATAAACACTTTTGGCAAAGTAGCAGGATACAAAATTAATATAGAGAATTCAGTAGCTTCCGTATACACTAAGAATGAAAAGACTGAGAACAAAATCAGGGAAACAATTCTATTTACAATAGCCTCAAAGAGAATAAAGTATCTTTGAAGAAATTTAGCAAAGGAAGCCAAGTACATTTTCAATGAAAACTGTAAAATACTGAAGAAAGAAATCAAAGAAAACATCAGAAGATGGGAAGATCTTTCATGCTCATGGATTGGTAGAAAAACATTGTGAAAATGGCCATACTACCAAAAGAAATCTACACATTAAATGCAATCTAGAACAAAATCCCTATGATATTGTTCATAGAGATAGAAAATTCCATCCTAAAATACATATGGAAAAACTAAAGATCATAAAAAGGCAAAGCCATTCTGAATAAATAGTCCAATGATGGAGGTATCTCAATTCCCCACTTCAAACTTTACTACAGAGCCAAAAAAATAAAACAACATGAAAATGGCACATAAACAGACATGAATATCAATGGATTAGAATACAAGACCCAGACATAAACCCACAAATCTTCATCCAAATGATTTTTGACAAAGGAGCCCAAAACACACGATGGAGGAAAGGAAGCCTCTTCAACAAATGTGGTTTGAAAAACAGGATATCCACATGTAGAAGATTGAAACTAGATTCCTGTCTCTCATCCTGTACCAAAATCAACTCAAAGTGGCTCAATTATCTTAACTAAGGCCTGAAACTTTGAAACAACTACAGGAAGCAGTAGCCTATATACTGGAACATATAGGCATAGAGAACAACTTCCTAGGTATAACTCAAAAGTCTCAGTATATAAGGTAAAGAATGAACAAATAGGACTGCATCAAACTAAAGAGCTTCTGCACAGCAAAAAAAAAAAACCATAGTAACTAGACTCAAGAGGTTTCTTTGTTCCATTTCATATGGAAAATAAAGTCCTTAGACCATATTCCCTCACCTTAATCTCTGTCATTCGCTCTCTCCTGCTTCCACAAGTACGTCACCTACCCACTGTACATATTTTATAGTCCTCTCTTTTGGTATTAATAATATTTCAGCTGATGTTCAGTTTCTCAATGTATTTGCACTGTGAGTATACATTATTTTGTCTGTTTAGCCCCTTCCATTGCTTAACCTTAGTCTTTTATCTACCACTCCCCCAGTTTTCAACAACTTTCAGTACACATCCTTATATCCTCTACATTCAGAACTATTATGTTTTATGATTTTCTTGATGCTCTATCATTGTCTTTTTCTTTTCCTCCTTAACTGAGTTCCATAGAGTAGATGAACTATTATAAACATGGTTTGTATATGAGTTTGTATATGGTCATGTTTTTTCCTTTGTATATGTTTATCTTTTGAATCTATCTTCCATTCATGAGAGATGTGGCTTTGTCTTTCTGAGCCTGGTTTACATCCTTAACATGATGTCCTCCAATTGCTTCCATTTACTTTCAAACCACATGTCACTATTCCTTATGGTTCAATAAAACAACATTATGTATATATACCACATTTTCTTGACCCATTCATCAGTTTTAGGACACCAAGTTTCTTTCCAGAGCTATTGTGAATAGTGCTGCAATGAACATCAGTGTATAGGTGTCTCTATTGTATCCTGACTTGCATTCCTTTGGATATATGCCCAGAATCCATATCACTGGATTATATGGCAGTTCTATCTTTAGATTTTTGAGGACTCTCCAGACTGCTTTCCATAATGGTTGCACTAACTGGCATTCCCACCAACAATGTATAAATGTTCCTGTTCTGCTACATCCTCACCAACATTTGTTGTTGTTATTGCCCTTGAATATGGCCATTCTAACTGGGGTGAGATGAAATCTAAGTGTAGTATTGATTTGGATCATTTTTATACCCAGGGAACATGTTGCTTCACTACAACCCAAAAGTCAGGAGGTCAGTTGATCATGGACTGGAACCTCCAAATCTATGAACCAAGAAAAACACCTTTTCTCTTTCCACATCTGAGGCATTTTGTTGTAGTAACAAAATAGGTTCAAGTGAGAGACAGTGCAGGTGATCTAACCAATGCACAATATAAGCCCTTTATGAATTGTCACAATGAATCCCCTCTGTATACAGACTACATCCTATTAAAAGAATTTTGATGCAAAGAGAAAGAAAAGAAAACAGCATACATAGTGAGTGTGGAGATGTAGTAAAAAAGGAAGTAGTAATATATATGAGTAAATATACAGTATGGGGCTGTATAAAACAGCAAGAATATTTAATGTGGTTAAAATAGACATTGAAATAAATAATATGATAACAATTCCATATAGTACCAGAAAGAAGGTCAATGGAGTTAAAGGATCAAAGTGCTTGAATTTCCCATGAAGGAGTATGAACATGTAAAATGATAATTTTTATGGTTTTCTTTTACTAGCAGAAAAAAGAGAAAGATTATTTTTTCTCTCTTGTTTTTTGACTTGTTAGTCTGTGAGTTTAGTTTCTTTGGAGTAGAATTAACATATAATTAATTGCATAATTTTAATGTTTTATAGATAATACAAATACAAAATGATGAACACTTTGTCAGGCTGGGATCTTGAGCAACTGTGTAGAGCAGAGCAACTCCTGACCTTGGAAAAAATGGACTTGTGAAAAATATAGCATGAATAAAATTTGTTGGTATTAGGACATAAGATTGGGTAGTTTTATAGCCAACCATAACCTCAACAATAGAAAGGCACAAAAGAAAACTTGACTGAGAATAGTAAGAGATGTCTGTTTTATTCATTTCCTATAATAGTGCTTTCTGGTTAGTTAAATGTAAAATTAATTCTAAGCTTGAAAATTAAATTATCAGGCTCACTCCATACTCTTGAATACCATAAGTAGGACAATGTGTGCATAAAAATGTCAGAGGGGAACTTATGATAAATGATAAACCACAGGATCCTGTTCTGTCTGGTGAACAAACTGGTTTCTATTTTCTCAAGAAGACTGCTTGTCCAACTTTGCCATCTTAATGACTTAGACTAAAAACCAAGCAGCATATTAGAAATCACCTATCATACTCCTGATGTGAGGAAATACAGACCAGGACAGAAATGTCTCAGCATTCATTTAGGTCATGGCAGAGAAGAGGTTAAAACCAGATCTCTCAACTACTCCCATTACATTTCCAATCCAAGGTCTAATGCAACAATGGTCTAAACAAACCCTAGCTCAATGTACAGTTGGAAGTCTAAATTTATTTCATTAGATGCTTGAAGATAGGGCTTCTCATTTGTTCACATAAAATGTAACTGGAATTGAATAAATATCATTCTCTTCGTTGCTGTTCTCTATTTCTGAAATTGCAAGCTTATCTTTTAAATATGTCTTTTTCTCATAGTAAATGATACAATTTGTGTCATTTATATCTGTGCGCATCAATTTTAATGTAGCACATTTTGTATGATGCACTCAAGAAAAGGGACACTCCAAAAATATGTACAATGAGGTTACATGAATTCACATTGCCCCATCTTATTCTTGTAGTAGTTAAGCATGGCCTCAGCTTAATTTGAGAAAAGCAACAAGGGAAACTCATTCTGATGGTGGCCATAAAAAGAAGACTGATGTCTGGAGCACCAACTGGAATCTTCCATCTCTAGTCCATGAGCAGGTCTCTTGTCTAGTTCAAAATCATAGCAAAGAGCACATTTCCCACCCAACAGCCCATAGCTTGTTCCTCCACCCTTCCCAGTGTCTCTGTGAATGCTATAGCTTGTATTTCGAATGTCTTCCAAAGGCCTATATAAAAGGATTGGTCGCTATGCCCTTACAGTAATGGGAAGGGGTACAAACTTCAAAAAGAGGGGGCCTAGTGAGAGGTGTTTAGATCATTGTTGGAGTGCCCAAGAAAGAGGATTGGGGATCCTAGACTAACTTCTCTCTCTCTTTTGGATCCTGATCATGAGATGGGCAGCTGTGCCCATTATTTTCTGCCTCCGTACAACCCAAAGTCAGGAGGTCAGTTGATCATGGACTGGAACCTCCAAATCTATGAACCAAGAAAAACACCTTTTCTCTTTCCACGTCTGAGGCATTTTGTTATAGTAACAGATATCTGAAAAGAATAATGATTTACCCATTATAACTATTATTTTGTCCAAAATATTTCTCTTAAATTTCATTTTGTTTGTATCTGTTAGAGCTGTTTCTGTTACTTGTAAAAAGATCCCTTTCCAATACATAAACTAAATTGAAGGTAGTATAATTTAGTGACAGGAAGACTTCAGAATCCAATAGCATAAGTACCATGGAAAAGGCAGAGATTTTCACACAGCAATTATTGGCAATTGACCAAAAGATATATGACCAAGTTGAGACTCTATTCTTCTATATTACTCACCGAGGTCTATTATGGTCATGCTCCACCAAGACCATGGCCATCTGCATGCCACCAAGATATTAAAATCTAAGAGTTCAAGGATGAAAGAGTGCTCTCCCGAATTCATTCCCATCCTCATGACATGAGTAAACCTGAATAGGGAAAGCTTTTTCTTTATTCTAAATGTCCTCCAGGAATTCCACCCACCCCAAAATGCAGGATAAGAAGAGAGAAAGTGAAGAGTTGCATCATACAGATACAAATTTTATACCTATTGTATTATTTGTGGGCTTTGAGACAGCTTACAAAATAAATATAAAAATATCCCATTTCAACTTTCTTTTATGATCATATGCAGGGTGGCTGTGTCTGACTGTACAATACTCTTGACACACTGATAGTTGTTCTGAAAGACATTCAAATTCTCGACATATTTTAAAGTCAGAACAAGTAAGCAGTGCTGACATATTGGGTTCAAGGTGTGAGAGAATTGGAACATCAGAGAATGACTGCTATATGTCTTTTGGACTGAGAAACCAGAGAATTTGAAATGTCTTCTGAGAGACAAATGCTAAGGGAAAGCAGACTTGAAAGGCAGGTGGGAATCAGGACTTCGAGAGGAACATGATAAAATTGTGAGATGCTGCCAGACATCAGGTTGGCATGTTGCTAAGGTGATGTTTATTTATGTGAGATTCTGAAGTTCAAGGAAACACTCTGAACCAGAGCTGAAAATCTGGGACATGGTTTAAGATCACTAGGCAATGAGTGTGAACAGATGAAGGCATACTGGGCACTGACAGGTAACCAATAAGCACAAGTCTAACACATAAGGAGAAACAAGTAAGAACCCTGAAAGAGAAGCAGTGACCACTGCAGTAAGAAATGAACTAAGAGTGATGCCCCAGAGCCAAGGCAGTGTCTTCAAAATGACTTTTCAGTTTTGAAATATAAAATTTGGAAAATAACGCAGAGAAATTTTTCTTTTAGGGTTGATTGATATTAAGTAGTTCACCCACTTTCATTTGGAGGATCACAAGTCTCTCTGGGCGACAGGAAGATTTGGAAGGTTACTTTAAAAAAAAAAGCAGTTGGGCACTTGCTGCCCTCTGTGGGTCATCCTCATGCACTAAAAATGCCAGGGAGATGCTCATCATCCTTCCCCTGGCAGTTTCTGGAATGCTCTGCTGACTACTGTGCTCTCACGCAATGACTGCAAACTTCTTTTAGTATCTCTGTATTAAATCAATGCCGAAACCGATACCTCATCTGACCCATGAATTTCTTTCTATACATAGGATGTAATGTCACACAGAAAATTGGTATGCAAAATAAATTGCTTACTTCATCAAACTTCCATTGTTTTAACCCAACTTCCCACCCAGTTACTCCCGTCTGCTGCCAAGTACAGCACACAAGCTCTTGTGCGTGTTATAGCAACTCTGCTGTCTGGTACACGAACCTAATTGTCTGTGCCTCAGCAGAACATTCCTGTCTCCACATTTTAGGTGAATCCTCACAGACACACTCACTCTCCACCACTTCCTCTTGTCTATGGCCTTCTCATTCTGGTCTCTCTACAAGTTCTAAGTGCACCTTCATATTTATAAAGGATTCTGCTGATGCCCAGAGTTCAATTTATATGCACATACATTCTCATTTATGCTAATCTCACAGTTTAACTTTCTATTCCCTGACATTGATGGTTCTCTGGCATCAATACAGCTAATTGAGTTCATGCCTGAAAGGAGGCATGTAGCCATGCAAAGCTCAGGCAAAAGCCCTCTAGAAATGCACAGGCCCTGGGGGATGGATGTGCTTGGCTTGCTGAAGAAAAAAGAGGAGCCATGTAGAAGGTAGACTCAGGCCTGACGCTAGGAGACCATGGAGATCTGCTAAAATATTTGAGCTTTCTGCTAAGTACATGCAATTAGAGTTTGTGGGGAAATAGTAAGAATTAGGTTCATATTTTTACTGAGTACTTTCTAGTGTATGTATTGCTGGATACACATGAAAGAAAAAAGTGTAGAAGCCATCATCATCCCTGTGCCATTATATGATTTCATCCTCTGATATCATATAATGATGCCAATATTTAAACCTGTGGACAATATCCAGTTCCAAATAACCATACAGCATCCAATCATTATTTGGTAAATAATCAATAATGGTATAATATACATAGAATTCTAATTTTGCTAGCCCATCAATTGCTGACCCTCAAATGGACACACCTTCTCCCAAGTATTCAGTCAAACAAAAATTCAGGTTCTACAAAAGGGATTTTGCAGATGTAATCAAACACGGTGACTTTAAGAAATGGATATTTTCTGAATAGACCTTATCTAATCATACAACCACTAAAAATCTGGATCTATAGTCAAATAAAGGGAATTTGAAAATATTCATGACATGAAAAGGATTAGGTGTGGGGGGAGATTCTGTAATGCTGGCATTGGAGATCAAGAGAGGCCTGTTTGAGGGAATGAGTACAGCTTCCAAGAGCTTTGAGCTGACAGCCAGAAAAAAATGGGACCTCAGCCCTACAACAACCAAAAACTAATTCTGCTACATCTACTTGAGCTTGGAAGAAGAACCTGAACTTCACTGAAGTTCTGCTCAACCACTCCTCAAGGTTAACTTTGAAAGAACCAGAAAACTCAGCCATCCCATTCCTAGATTTCTGAAGTATAGGTTTCAGAACTCATGGGCTGTTAAACTGATGGTCATTTGTTACTCAGCAATACAAAATAGTAGAGATATCAATATGTTGCACATTTATAGGAGAACCAGAAGTCTAAGAAGCATAGAAATCTAAGTAGCTCATGGCCAAGATGATGCTGAAATCTCTGGCTTGAGCTGCAATGTGGTAAAGCTTTGCTGTTTTTCTACCACAGGTATATTACAAACTTGAGTCCAAACCTAACAACCAAGGTTGAATTCTGTTCTACAAAATGCACATGGAGGGCCAGGCATGGTGGCCCATGCCCATAATGAAAAATTCTTGAGAAGCATAGATAGAGGGGGATCATGGCTCAAGTGCAGCCTAGCCAAGAAGTTAGTGACAGCCTATCACAAAGAACAAGTGCATAGTGTGGTCCATGCTTGTAGTTTTAACTATGCAAGAGGGAGAGATAGGAATATTGCAGTCCAAAGCCAGCCCCAGGTAAAAGTATGAGACCCTTTCTACACAATACATGATGTTTAATGGACTGGGGGTGTGGCTTAAGTGGAAGATGACTTAACTAGCAAGTATAACACCATGAGTTCAAATGACGATACTGACCAAAAAATGATAGATAGACAGACAGACAGACATAAAGAATAGATTGCATTCTTTGGGGGGAGGCATCCTGGGATTTCAACTCAAGGGCTCACATTTGCTAACCAGTCACTCTACCATACTCCCAACAATTTTTGTTTTTGTTATTTTTTAATAGGCTCTTTTGTTTTCACCTAGGCTGACCTGTACCGCAATCTTACTTATTTAGTTCTTCTGCATAGCTAGAAGATAGAGTTTGTGTGACAGACCAGGGTTGTGTGGGGTACAAGAAGCTAACGATTCTCTGAGAGAAATTTTATGTTCAAGGCTGAAACACTGTAACTCTGCTGACAGTAGTAATCTGCAACATCTTCAGCCTGGAAGCTGCTGATGGTGAGAGTGAAATCTGTCCCAGACCCACTGCCACTAAAGCATCCAGGGACCCAAGATTGCCAAGTAGATGAAAAAGTTTAGGAGGCTGTCCTGATTTCTGCTGGTACCAAGCCAAGTAGCTCTTATTTTCGAAGCTCCATGAAAGATCCTGGCCAGACTTACAGTTCATAGTGACCCTTTCTCCTGCAGATGCAACTTAGTTTGGAGACTAAGTCATCATGATGGCTTCAGAGATACCTGCAATCAGGAACACACAATGATCATAAGTATATATGCACACAATCTTCACAATAGAAACCTTGAAATATATAATTTCTAATTGAGTTATGCCAATATATTTTTGTATTCATGTAGAAAATAGTCATTATATCCAAATACAGTTTGTAATTTTGATCTCTACAAAAATATTATTCTGAAGTGATTGTGACATTTTTAAGTTCTCACCAGAGACCCAGAGCAACAGGGACATGAAGACCTGGGTCATGACACCATATTGCTGTACCCACCTGCCTGATGCAGCTCAGTTCTTACTGCAAAGGCATCCTTTATAAATTTTGAGCAGCTGGCCTGGGCCTCAGGGATTATGCAAAACACTCACAAAATAAGGAAGCAAATTGCCTGAACAGTGGGTTATGAAAGTAACTGATGTAAGTCAAGAGCCAAAAATATCATCACAGAAAGTGTAATAGTTCCACTAGAAAGACATAAAAGTCAGAAGTTTTCAGATCAACTTAGAAGCCCTAAACCACAAACCACTATATTTTCTAACAAATGGCTTTAGTTTTAAATTAGAAATAATTTTAAATTGTTTGAGTTTTACAGAAATTATAGGTGAACTATCTGAGACAATACTAGTAAAACAAAACATGCTAGAAAACAACTACAAAGGCAAGAAAGAAAAAATAAAGTAAGGGGACAGAAAGGAAAGGAAGAAGTAAACAAGGCAGAAAGGAGCAAGGGACAAGGCAGGAAGGGAATAATGAGAAATAACGGGAAGAAAGAAATAAAAGATAATTTGAGTATAAGTAAAAACAATAGAAACATCATAGATTAAAGATTCTGCCCAGTCTTTGGGTCTAGGAATTATGAAAGCATGAAGAAGTGAGGGAGAAAATGGATAAAGAAGGAAAGAGAAAAAGAAGGTTACAGCTTTTTGATACTTTTTTTTCCATCTACAACAAAAATGTGCCCCACCTCTAAAGACATTATTATCCTCAAGCCATTGAAGTACACTGTAAACACTTGCCTCCAATGTCCAGGGTGTGCATGGGCCAGAGAGGCACAGACATGCATGGAATTCACTCTGTGGGGAATCCTGTAGGATTCTAAATTAAGTCTGCTGTCAGAAGGGCTCTAATATCAAAGGAACTGCACACCAGAGAGGAGCTGGAAACTATCCTTCCCACAACTGATAGGAAATGAAGAGAGGCTTCTTATGTGAGAAATGGAGAGGGGGAAAAACATTTTCTGATGAAGTAATGGCTCTGACCTAGCCTGCCAAGATGTTCACTCTGGAAACATATGGCCTAATGGAGGCTATAGATCACCAACCTTGACATTGGTCTAAGATGACCTTCCTTAGATAAGATGCCCAAGTGAAAGCCTTTCTTAAGGAGTTCATAATCATCCTTAGTCCTCAAGAAACCCTAAAAATATTTTTTCAGGAACCAATTGACCACAAAGTTAGAGATTCTTGTCACCATGTGAATCAAAAACAAATGGAAATACCTGCAAATTTGGGGTTTATGAAGGTATATTTAAGAAAAAAAATTACAGTGCTGGCAGAGTGGCTTAAGTAGTAGAGGACCTGCCTTGCAAGCATGAGGCCCTGAATTCAAACCCCAGTACTGCTAAAAAACAAAGAAAGAAATTATAGGGGTAAAGGAATGGATACTGAGGGTTAGAAAAATGGAAGTATGCTGCATACATACATATGAAAAGAGCATAATGAAACTCATCAAACTCTCTTTGAAAATGTGGGGAGAGGTAGAGGGAAATGGGAATATAATGAAAGGGGTGACTTTGCTCAAGGTACACTGTACTCATGTATGATATTATCACACTGAAATCTCTTTGCATTATTAATGTATTATAACTAAAAAGTAAAATGAAAACTGATTAATAAAAAAGAAATAAATTATAACTTAGTGTTATGTGAAAAGTGTAGGAAACTGAAAAAAATTAAAGCTTCTTAGCCAGGTGTGTTATTTCACTTCTGTAAGTCCAGCATTCAGGAGACTGAAGCATACCACAGTGTACAACAATTTAAAAAAAGAATAATTAAACAGTTAATTTACTTTTAAAACACCTGAAGATTGTGAAAAATAGAGGGTAAAGCATAGGGATCCATGAGGCCAGCCCGAGCTATATAACAACACCTGTCACAAAAATAAAACAAAATGAAATGAAACTAATACATCATTTATCAACCAGATATAATTTACAACTTGGAGTATTTTTTTGGCAGTACTGGACTTTGAACTCAGGGCCTCAGTCTTGCTAGGCAGGAGTTTTACCACTTAAGCCATGCTCCTAGCTCAACTTCCCTAAGTGTTTTATATCCAAAGCAAATTACTGACTAATCTTGAAACATTAGCACTCAGACAGAAATATTATTAACAAATGTTTGTTTTAATTTTTCCATTTAATAAATAATGATCTTTGCTTTGAATAATTTTGTGAAATCATTTTCCAGGTATAAAATATTAAAATAAATTCTTATATTTGGATTCATATTTCACCATAAATTGAGAAGGCCAAATGATATGTGGTTTGAGGAAGTTCACAATTTTCAAGGCCAAGAATATGAAAGACAAGTAAATCTGCTTGAGTTGGTTTCTAACAAGTTCTTACTTCCTCTAGACCTTTCATAATCTTTGCAGACTTGCTTTGTGTCTGCTCCAAAGAACTCAAATTATTTGCATTTAATTAATTGGTTACCGCTCACTCAGATTAGAAAGATGAAGAATAGTGTTAATAGAATCAAAAAGAGGTGGAAAGATAAACATACCTGCTTCTTACAAAGGTTAGAGAGAACATATAGACTTAGAATAAAGGCCTTTCCTTTTAAAAAAGGAAAACATAAGAATATCCCAGATACTTTTTTTTCCACAAACCACATTTCCACAATGTACAATGGGTAAATTAGATTCCTTGGTCTGTTGAAAAAAATCTATCACGATTTTTTTGACTGAAAACAACACCTATGAAAACTCTCAGCTTTTGAGGTAGGAAGTCTGAAATTAATGTCCCTGACCAGCTCTGAACCAGCACCCTTTTCCACAGAGACCATCTTGAATGAAAACCCAGGAAAGGTCAGTCTTTGATCCAATTACCCTGAGGCATTAAAAGAATTTATGAGACGAAGCTCTGGAGTAGTGACAAAGGTTACCTAAAATAAATGAAAAGAAAGAAAGACATGGGAAGGATTGTTCTGCGATATCTCAGGAAACAAATCAATGAAATTATTCCTTGTTCACTCTTTCCAAACCCAGGGAATTCCTCCCTTAAGAAATGTTATGGGATCCCAAGATGGTGACTAGAGGGAGGAAGCAGTAAGCGTGCTTCCTCAGATAAAATCTTGGAGAGATGCTGGAGAAACACCTTGCAGGAAAAACCACCAAGAAGAGGTAAAACTCTGACTCCTCCACACCCCCAGACTGCACATAGCTTCCCCACTCCACATTACACGGAGAAACCAGGAGGGCTTTCACGCTGCCAGAACCACTTGCTATTGGCTCGAGAGACACAGACCACCAGGTGAGCTAAGTGGCACGCCGTCCTCTCATAAACAACCCTGGGCCAGATCAGCATAGCCCCTTGGACAGACTGACCCCCACCCAGGGAAAAAAGAGAAAAAAACAAACTGAATAAACAACAACAACAAAAGACACATGGCAAAGGGGGCGGGGCGCCCTGAGCACTGAAGGGGGGAGGGGCATCCCTCACGGAACTGCAAATAAACCAGCGGGCCAGAGAAGGCAGGAGCAGCGGCCCCCACCCAGCAACCTTGGAGTGGGAAAGCTTGTAAAAGTGGTGTTGTGAGGAAAGCTCCACTGGAAAGTGGGAAAGGGGCACTTCCAACGTGAACTGTAAATAAACAAGTTGGACAGAGAAAGAGGGCATAGCACCACTTCCCCCAGTGTGCTTGGAGAAGGGAAAGCTTGCAAGAGTGGCTGTTGTGCCCAGGAGAACTCTAAATAAACAAAGCCTATGGGGCCAGGTGAGTGTTAAGCTCACTCCTGAGATCTGCAATCAATAAAGCCTCCAGCAACAGCTGGCTGACAGTAGCAGGCAGGTGAGCTGCAGCCTCAGATACACATTCACAGAACTGTCTCCAGACCCTTTTATTTTCTCTTCCTTTGATGAGACAACAACTAAACTAAAACAGCATGCTGAATGTCTAACTGAAACTGTATTGCATTTGAACATGGGATATTTTGTTTTGGTTTTTTTGTTGTTGTTCATTTTGTTTTTTGGAGGTTTTTTTCCCCCTTTGATGAGACAATGACAGAACTACTTCTGAGACACCATCTCCAGGATTGGAGGCTGAGGGACAAACATCAAAATTATTAAGACTGACACTTTATTGCATTTGAACTTGGGGATTTTTTTTAATCCTCTCTCTGTCTCTCTAATGCCTGTTTAGCTTACTGTCAATTAGTACACTACCTCTCCCTGTTTATTTCTTTGCCACTCTTTTTATTGTTGTTGTTTGTTAGTTTTGTTTTTTTTAGTTGTTTGTTTGTTTTTCCCCTTTTTCTTTACCTTTCTTGCTTTCCATCTCCTCTCACCCTCCATTCTAGTATCACCATTGTTATTATTACAAGCTAGAAAATACTTAATTGCACACAGTACAGGGACAGTAACAATAGCAAGGGCACTGATGGGAAGACAGAAAAAAGAGGGAAAATGGTTTACCCCCAGTAATAAATTAGTACAGGAACCAGAGGGAAATGCAGGAAACAGATACTCATATCCAGACTTGAACAAAACGAAGATAAACTATGCCAAAGAACCCAATAAAGCTCACAAGAACAAACTGAAAGAAGAAATCTTGCAAGTAATCAATGAGAATTTTATAGAGATGATGCTGGATATGGTCAGCCAAAATGTACAGGAGATGCTCAAGAAATTCCTAAACAACAAAAATAGAGAATTTGAGAAAGCACAAGAACAAATAAAAGAAACTACAGAAGAACTGTGTAAACACCAAAGTGAAACACAGAACACAATTAATAAAGAGATAAATGAACTCTGAATGAAAATAGACAATATTAAAGAGGAATAGACTTAGGATATGTAAAAACCTATATGCACCCAATGTCAACACACCCAATTTGATCAAAAATACCCTGAAGGACCAAAAGACATATACTAATTCAACACAGTAGTCATGGGAGACTTTAACATCCCATTATCATCAATAGATAGGTCATCCAAACAAAAAAAATCAATAAAATAAATCCTAGATCTGAAATATACAATAGATCAAATGGACCTAGTTGACATCTACAGAACATTTCATCCAACTTCTATACAATGTACATTCTTCTTAACAGCCCAAGGAACCTTCTCCAAAATAGATCATATCCTAGGACACAAAGCAAGCCTCAGCAAATATAAGAAAATAGAAATTATACCATGAATTCTATCTGATCACACTACAATAGAACTAGAACTCAACAACAAAAATAAAGACGAAAAACATGCAAACAGCTGGAAACTGAATAACTCATTTTTAAATAAACAATGGATCATTGATGAAATAAAAGAAGAAATTAAAAGGTTCCTGGAAGTCAATAAAAATGAAAACACAACCTACTAGAAACTATTGGACACAGCAAAGGCAGTCCTGAGAGGAAAGTTTATAGCCATGAGTGCATATATGAAAAAGACTGAAAGATCTCAAATCAATCCTCTAATCATACATTTCAAACTTCTAGAAAAACAAGAACAAGCAAATCCCAAAATGAATAGAAGGAGAGAAATAATAAAAATAAGAGCTGAAATCAATGAAATAGAAACCAAAATAATCATACAAAGAATTAATGAAACAAAAAGTTGGTCCTTTGAAAAAATAAACAAGATAGATAGACCCCTGGCAAACCTGACTAAAATGAGGAGAGAAAAAACCCAAATTAGTAGAATCAGGAATGCAAAAGGGGAGATAACAACAAACACCATGGAAGTCCAGGAAATCATCAAAGACTACTTTGAGAACCTATATTCAAATAAATTTGAAAATCTTAAAGAAATGGACAGATTTCTAGATACATATGATCATTCAAAACTGAACCAAGAGGAAATTATTCACCTGAATAGATCTATAACTCAAAATAAAATTGAAGCAGCAATCAAGAGTCTCCCCAGAAATTCTCTGCTGAATTGTATTAGACCTTGAAAGAACAATTAATAGCAACCCTCCTTAAACTGTTCCATGAAATAGAAAGGGAAGGAAAACTGCCAAACACATTTTATGAAGCCAGTATTACACTTATCCCAAAACCAGGCAAAGACACCTCCAAAAAGGAAAACTATAGGCCAATCTCCTTAATGAACATTGATGCAAATGTCCTTAATAAAATAATGGCAAAATGAATTCAACAACACATAAAAAAGATCATTCACCATGACCAAGTAGGCTTCATCCCAGGAATGCAGGGGTGGTTCAACATACAAAAATCAATAATAATAATAAATAATAATAACAATAAACCACATTAACAGAAGCAAACACAAAAACCACTTGATCATCTCAATAGATTCAGAGAATCCATTGATAAGATCTAACACCATTTCATGATAAAAGCTCTAAGAAAACTAGGAATAGAAGGAAAGTACCTCAAAATTATAAAAGTTATATATGACAAACCTACAGCCACCTACTTAATGGTGAAAAACTGAAACCATTCCCTCTAAAATCAGGTTTGAGAAAAGGATACCACTATCTCCACTCCTATTCATATACTACTGGAATTCCTAGCCAGTGCAATTAGGCAAGAAGAAGTAATAAAAGGAATACATATAGGTAAAGAAACTGTAAAAATATCCCTATTTGTAGATGATATGATCCTATACCTTAAAGACCAAAAAAACTCTACTCAAAAGCTCCTAGACACCGTCAACAGCTATAGCAAGGTAGCAAGATATAAAATCAACATAGAAAAAATTATTAGCATTTTATACACTAATAATGAACAAACTGAGAAAGAATATAGGAAAAAAATTTAATTTACAACAGCCTCAAAAAAAATCAAATGCCTAGGTGTAAACTTAACAAAGGATGTGAATGACCTCTACAAGGAAAACTATA
The DNA here is from genome assembly GCF_047511655.1 of Castor canadensis. Classification (NCBI taxonomy): domain Eukaryota; kingdom Metazoa; phylum Chordata; class Mammalia; order Rodentia; family Castoridae; genus Castor; species Castor canadensis. The sequence goes on along the minus strand of NC_133397.1, from coordinate 77,678,997 downwards.
AACTTCTGAAGAAAGAGATTGAGGAAGACTATAGAAAGTGGAGAGATTTCCCATGTTCATGTATTGGTAGAATCAACATAGTAACAATGTTCATACTCCCAAAAGCAATCTACGTGTTTAATGCAATTCCCATCAAAATCCCAATGACATTCATCAAAGACATCAAAAAATCTACCATTAAATTTATATGGAAACACAAGAGGCCACGAATAGCCAAGGCAATACTCAGTCAAAAGAACAATGCTGGAGATACCACGATACCTGACTTCAAACTATATTACAAAGAAATAGCAATAAAAACAGCATGGTACTGGCACAAAAACAGACATGGAGACCAGTGGAACACAATAGAGGACCCGGATATGAAGCCACACAACTATAACCAACTTATCTTTGACAAAGGTGCTAAAAATATATGATGGAGAAAAGACAGCCTCTTCAACAAAAACTGCTGGGAAAACTGGCTAGCAGTCTGCAAAAAACTGACACTAGATCTATGTTTATCACCCTATACCAATATTAACTCAAAATGGATCAAAGATCTTAATGTCAGACCCCATACTCTAAAGTTGATACAGGAAAGAGTAGAAAATACTTTGGAAGTAATAGGTATAGGCAAGAACTTTCTAAATGGAATTCCAGCAGCTTAGCAACTAAGAGATAGCATAGATAAATGGGACTTCATGAAACTAAAAAGCTTCTGCTCAACAAAAGAAATGGTCCCTAAGCTGAAGAGACCACTGACAGAGTGGGAAAAAATATTTGCCAGCTACACATAAGACAAAGAACTGATAACCAGAATTTATAGGGAACTCAAAAAACTAAATTCTCCCAAAATTTATGAACAAATAAAGAAATGGGCAAGTGAACTAAACAGAACTTTTTCAAAAGAAGAAATTCAAATGGCCAAAAAATATGTTCACCATCTCTAGCAATAAAGGAAGTGCAAATTAAAACCACACTAAGATTCCACCTCACCTGTTAGAATAGCCATCATTAGTAACACCACTAACAATAGGTGTTGACAAGGATGTGGTGAAAAAGGAATCCTCTTACACTGCTGGTGGGAATGTAAACTAGTACAACCACTATGGAAAAATTTGGAGGCTTCTTAAAAATCTAAACATAAATCTACCATGTGATCCAGCAATACCACTCTTGGGGATATACCCAAAAGAATGTGACTCAGATTACTCCAGAGGCACCTGTACACACATGTTTATTGCAGCACTATTCACAATAGCCAAGTTATGGAAACAGCCAAAATGCCCTACCACTGATGAATGGATTAAGAAAATGTATTTATACACAATGGAATTTTATGCAGCCATGAAGAAGAATGAAATGTTATCATTCGCAGGTAAATGGATGGAACTGGAGAATATTATTCTGAGTGAGGTTAGTCTGGCCCAAAAGACCGAAAATCATATGTTCTCCCTTATATGTGGACATTAGATCAAGGGCAAATACAACAAGGGGTTTGGAGTTTGACCACATGATAAAGCAAGAGCACACAAGGGAGGGGTGAGGATAGGTAAGACACCCAAAATCTAGATAGCATTTTTTGCCCTCAATGCAGAGAAACTAATGTAGATACTTTAAAGTGACTGAGGCCAATAGGATAAGGGGACCAGGAACTAAAGAAAAGGTTAGTTTGAGAAGAATTAACTTAGAAGGTAACACACATACAGGAAAGCAGTGAGAGTCAACTCCCTGTATAAATATCCTTATCTCAACTTGTAAAAGCCCTTGGTCCTTCCTATTATTCCTTATACTCTCTCTTCAACAAAATTAGAGATAAGGGCAAAATAGTTTCTGCCTGGTAGCAAGGGATTAGGAGAGGTAAGGGAGAAGGCAGGGGGAAGGGGGGAGAAATGCCCCAAACATGGTATGTATACATTAATAAAAAAAAGAATGCAAAAAGAAAAGAAATGTTATATGTGGCTCAAGAAGCAGAGTGCCTGCCCAGGAAGCATGAGGCCTTGAGTTGAACTCCAGTGTTGCCAGAAAATGTCTCTCTATATATTTTTTTCTTTTTTACAGAGTCTCAGCCTCACTACTGCTGCCCAGTGACTGTCCACCACAACCCACCCTGAATACAGCATAGTCAGTCAAGCACAAAAAAAAAAAAGAAACTGGTGCAAAGGTCAAACTAACAAAGGAAACTGAGTGATATGATGACAGGGCAGCCTGTCTGAAGGCTGTAACTGAGCAAGGAGCTGAATTATCTAATGAAGAGAGGAATCTTCTCTTCGTTGTAGGTCCCTGTAGGTAATCTTGGAGGGCAGTCTCAAGTACTAAGCAAATACTCTGGTTTCTCTTCAGATCGCATAAATCTTTCGCCTTTTTCAAGTACTAAGCAAAAGAGGCAAGGTGCTAAGAAAAAGTAGCAGATGGCTCTGAGACAGGCCATAAATGTTGGGGGGAGAGAAGGTGGGGGTGGGAAGCTTGACCAGGACTTCGTCCTTCTCACAAGGGGGAGTCAGCTGTGTCCTGAACCACCAAGAGTATCCCTACTGTGTGATATTATGCAGCATAGCATAGTTGAGGTTATGTTTTCCTTTACTTTATCAATTATAAATGGGTCCTGGAATAATTCATAATTACCAAGTTCCAATGTGGAGTTGTTAATGGTAGTGATAAAAGAGAGGTGTGTTTGCAATGTTAATTTCCATGCTCGTTGAATGTAGTGACATCTTCTTTGAAAAAATTTGTGTTCTGGATTTGCATTTACATCATGGTTTTTATCCCAAATAGTAACATTTTTTGGGATAATATACAACACACAAAGCATAATTACCTAAGTTTTACATGAAGGGATTAATATTTTCTATGAAATCTTCTGGTGAAGTAAGCAGATTGATAGTAGATTTTTGTGGGGTTACATAAAACAATGGGCTAAGATAATATAGGTCTTCCTTAGGGATTGCTCCTTGTGTGGTAAGGATGAAATCTCCTGCTGGGAGTATCATATGGTACGATTCTAAGATTTTAGGGATTTACTTGGCTTTATGGCCAATCAATTTATTTCCTCCTTGAAACTGTAAAATGCGTAAGTAACAGGTGTCATATGATATACATCCATTTGGTCTGGAGGGATCCAGTGTCAGTGGTGTTGAATCCTTATAATGTAGGGAGTATATCCTCTCTCCACTAATGTGAATATATCCTTTGCTGCTTCTGTGAGCAAACTGTGTAGTTATAGGCATTGTGTGTGTGACCATTCAACACTTATTTTACTTTTTATCAGTTGTAATCAACAGTTAATTTGTGTGGTGGTATCTTGTAATTTAGAGTCTAGATTCTTAATAAGATCCGTGTTGTGGTCAGTGATTGTTTTAAGTTGTGCAATTAGTGTAAGAGAGCCATGTAAGTCATGTGAAATCTGGTTAATGGCTAGGGATGAGTGATAGGTTAGATCTTTTAGTGCAAATACTTCATTATGTACTTGTTTGAGTTCAAAGTCCTCTGCCATGATCATTGGTGATAATTCTATTTCCAAAAGTGTAGCAATTTTTGTCCTCATTTTGTCTGATATTTGGGAGAGATGGATCTGGTAGATATATATCTGATTCAAAGAATTGTATGCACTGTGGCAGAATTTTCCTAATTGAAAAATCATTTGGGGAAAATCTTATGGTCAAGACATGTATTTTTGGGTTAACTAGTATAGTAATTGACATAGAGAATTAGGTTACCTGAAAGGGTGCTGGGTATATTAAATGTCCTATTGGTAAAGTGTGTCTATGAATGTAGATTGCCTTCCAGTGGGCAGAAACCAAATGGTGAGATGTATTATATCCTCCTCTGTAAAGGAAACATAATCCTAAGAGGTTTCCTGTATATGGCAATCTTTGAGGATCATATATTTCATTATAATTGAAGTTAAGCCTGATAGCCATTGAAACTGATTCTGGGTTTCTTTTATGGATCATTCAATTTTGGTCCATGCTTAATTAAATGGTTGTAATAGATAGAAGTGGTATGGTACATAAAATTTAGGTATGCTGGATGTAAAGTTTGAGTTATGGTAAGTAGAGTCAAAAAGGCTCCAAAAAGATTTCTCGTTATTAAGTTTAGTGTAGGGTCCTTTCCAATGACTATCGGATCATCTATCTGCATCAGGGAGCATTTCATTTGGAAAGTTTCATTTCTATAGGTAGATGCTCAAAGTAATTAATAACATTGTAACCTTCCTTTTTATATTTTTCTGTTGTCGTGTTTAATTTCATAGTGTAATAAAGTGTTACATAATGGAAAGAAGTGTAGGGGATGGAGCATGGTCAGCATGAGAAGATGCCATATGAGTGTTTTTAAGGATTCCAATGTAGGTTTAAAGTCTTGGAACAGCTAAGGTGTGTGGACCTTTCTGGAAAGAAAGTGTCCTATCGTTGGCTATTGTCTTTTGAGAAGCTGGCTACATGTGATATGTCATAAGTGGTAGTTGATTGGTCCACTAACATAGTGGCTCCCTGGAAAATGACTGAATTTTTGTAATGGAGGTAGTATGAACATTTATTAAGTTTTGATTGAAAGGGTGGAGCAACGGAGATGTTCCTCCATTTGTTAGTATTGTTAGATAAGTCAATAAAAGCAATTTTTGTGATGTATTTTGTTGGATCATCTTTGAAGGTTATGTCTTTATCTATTGATGTTCTATTGCAGATCATAGGAGTTACTGAGTTTTCAATATTCCAATAATTGCCAAATATGGGGAGATCTTTAAAGGTGATAATACCTAGTGCCTTCCATGTGTTAGGATTGAAATGGTCCTGTAAAGACATGTTGAAGTATAATTTGGAGTCATGTAATTAAATAAATGTCTCTGTTTTATTAGTTACTGTCTGTATAAATTCTTGTTCTACACTGGTGTATGGTAAACCTTGTTGTATGGTATGGTACATTTTAGTAGGAGTCTCCTAGCTTGCTTTCATTTGGAAGCATGTTAGGATTATTTCAAAGGGTATTGTTGCATTTTTTGGAAGTTCCATGTATCATTTAATAAAGTATATAGATCATACAAGGCTGTTTTATAAAAATGTGTTATGTTAAGGCATTGATGCAACATACTAAGAACTGACACAAGATTGGTTATTGCTTTTTGATCTAATTGTTTGTGACCTTCAGGTATTGGGAGCAATTTCATTATGGCATAGGGTCAGTAATTAATATAGATGGTATGTAATCTGACCAATGTAAGTTCAGCAATTATTCCTTTTGAAAATCCTGTGGGTACATATAATCTGAATTTCTAGTAAGGATTTTATCATGAGGAAGTATTTGGTTACATCCAGTGATATTATGTGTAGATAGTCAGGCTTCACCAAATGTTAGTATATTGGGGAAGCCTGTCACATACAACACTGTGACTTTTTTGTTGTCATATATATGAAAGTATGTATTATAGTCTATATCATTACATCCCTAAGGTAATGGTATAGGTTTTTTTGGTGGTTCATAGTAAGGTTTGATTGTAGGGAAACTGGATTTGCTAGTAGTGGGGATAATGGTAGAGGGAGGGGTATCCTCTTCATCCTCCTCTTCACCAGTGGAGTCCTCATAGTCTACATTGTTTATCACAGAATACCAGAAATTATACAATCTTTCCATAAATTTGATTGATCTCTTAATTTCTGACAACTCATTATGCCTCCCGTGAGAGAGACTAGATTATGATTGAACCTTCTGTTATGTTATTTATTCCAAATGATATATTTGTGAATATATGTCTTTAGAAGGATTCATCCTCCTTTACCAGTGTCTGCCATTTGGCAATATAAGCTTTCTTTGTTAGTTGTGTTTTCTGGTATTCTGGGATAAGTGGACATATCTTAAGGGCCTGTGATGTCATGGCAGATCCATTTGTAAAATGGTGTGCCAATCTCCAGATTGGTTATGCTTGATATAACTATTAATATATTTGTGTTTATCCATCCCTCATGAGCAAATTGACTGTATATGGGAGCTATAAGTAAAATTGTTTCTAAACACATATTGGTAGTATTTGATGTCATTGAAAAGGATATAGAGGGATGCTTTGTCAAATCCTCCATATATATATATATATATATATATATATATATATATATATATATATATGTAGAGACAGAGAGAGACAGAGAGAGAGAGAGAGAGAGACAGAGAGAGACAGAGAGAGAGAGAGAGAGAGAGAGAGAGAGAGAGAGAGAGAGAATAATATAGGGTGTAGCAGAAAGTCTGGGGATAGTTTTTGAGGAGTTTTTTCCTGACAGTGATTGTAGTAGTAGTAGTAGAAATGGTGGAAGGAGTAGAACTAACAGAAGAGCTGTTTATAGGATCAGAAGTTCTCAGCGCCCTAGGAGTATCAGATGTACTAGGAGTTCTAGGAGTTTCAGAAGTGAAAGAAGTAAGAAAGGAGGTAGAGACGGTTAAGGTAAACAGTATGAGTACCCACACTTTTGGTTAAAGATTCTAAAGATAATGTCTAATTATCAATAAAAGTCAGGGTTGTGTGTACTGGTCGGAAAGAACCTATTCCTTTCCAAAGAAGACAAAATGCAATAATATGGGGTGTAGATCATACAGATATAAAGTTACTATTAATATAGGACAATTCTCTAGAGGTATAATAGTGTTCTTCAAAGGGGAAGAGAGACCTAAAATGGAACAATATGCTCTATATATATCACAAAATAAATACTAAAGCATATAAAGATTGCTGTAGCAAAAAATAGTCCTGTATATAGGCAAAAATCACACAGGAAAATACTGACATGTGAAAGTACCTCAGTAGGGTTCATATCTGGAATTAAATTTTCTCTGTTGGGATCGATGTTTCTATAGCCTGGATTGAGTTTTTCTTGACAGAGGGTACATTGTAGCCCATAAATCAATGGTCCGGCAAATGGGTGTGGTTTTGGTATTGGTATGTTGTTGTTCAGCAATGGGGCATAATGTGACATGTGACATGTAGAAGACAAAAGATGATCCTGGTGATCTGGTCTATATCAAAGGTATTCAGACAATGTTTGATGGTGAGATGTAGTGTCAGGAGCAGTTTCAGGTGTGCTGCTGTATATCCTGGAACTTCTGGGAAGGCTGTGTGGGTTAGTAGATATTTCTAGGTGTCGATAATATCCATCAGATTAATTTGGAGTCTATGAAGCATATGGTGTGGTTTGTGACTGTGTTGCAGCTGTCAAAAATTTCAGTGTTATTTTTTGAAACACAGTTGCGATTACCAGAGTAAGTGTAGTATCCAATGATAGGGATTGAGAGGACAATGATGAAGATGGGGAGTATAATGCACATGAAACTCTTGAAGAAGAGCTATAGATTCATCTGGCGGTAATATTGTTTCTTTTTTGTCAGTTGGAAATTTTGTTTCTTGGTAGTAATCCAGTAGGTGTTTCCTTCTCCACGTGCAATGATTTCCTGTGGAAAAATAGTAGTATTATGCTTTGCTTTAACATAAATTTTATAGGGTATATCTGTACGTTTGGGGTCTTCCATTGGATTCTCAAAAATCCAATCTATGTTTTTATAAAGGTTTCCTCAAATGGTGATGCTCTATTTAATCTAAGCCTGGAGTTTATTTCATATGCTAATTCAATGCTTGATTCAGCATTGTTTAGAAATCAGTTTTGAAATACTTATTAGTTTCAACTTTAATAATCCATTCCATTTCTCATTGGTATCTGATGCAGTGAGATTTTATGGGAGGTGAAAGTTCCATTGTATGTCAGTATTTTTTGCAAAATTTTATACTAATTGTCCCATAAAGTGGGTACCTTGATCTGATTCTACAATGGAAAGAGAGCCAAAGCAGGACATCTGTGTCCATAAGGCTTTTACAGTAGAGTTTTAGTTTGAGTGTTGGTGGCTATTGCCATCCCCAGATCTGTAGGAGTATCAACCATAGTTCGAGCGTATTTATTATTACATTGTGTAAGTAGGCCAATAAAGTTTATTTAAATCATGAAATTGAAAAAAATCAGGTTTGTAATATGTTGAGGTTTTAAAATATTTTTTTTGTCTGACTTATTGGCACATTCAAGACATTTTCAGATTGCTTTTTGAAGTGTGTTATAAGGAAGATCTAAATTTCTACTAGTTAACCATTCACATAGTGAGTAGCCCCTTACGTATCCTACTTCTTCATGTAGGTTAAGTAATTCTTCTGGGTTGAACTGGAACTATAGTAGATGTTTGTTTTCTTTTTCTAGTTTCAATTTTGGATATCTATGTTCTGTTATTGTCCATGTATTATTTTCTTTTCTCTATTTCTTTTTAATAAGTTTGGGGAAGTTATTCTCTATAATTTCCCATTCATTACAGTCTTCAATGTCTGTCCCTATGTTTTGTGTTGGGAGTTTTTGTAATTTCCAATAGGGATAATTAGTTTCCTGAATTGCCCATTTCTCTGGCTTAGGTTTCTTTTTTGAAGGTTAGCTTAGGATAATTATTATCAGTTACCTGCCATTCTGAGGTGGCTGAAATTTTGGATAATTTATCTACAGTGCCATTGTGTATACTAGGTAGGTCTTATTTGTTTGTATGGGATGAAATATGTTTTATATATTTTTTAAGGGAAAGTTTTTTATTTCCTCCCAAAGTTCTTTATCTCAGATATCTTTTCCATTTACAGTCTAATCAGTTGTTTGCTATTTGGATGACCAAATTGCTTTTCCAAAAATCTGAATATATATTTTTTTGTTTATCCTGAATTGTACTTTGTAGTGCTAGGTACACTTCATAGAGCTCTGTTAATTGTGCCAAATTTGATTTGTTTTCCCTTGTGAGGGGATTTTGCCATCAGAAGGTCTGAAAGCAGCTGCTCTCCATCATGTTACTCCATTCTGCACTGTTGAGGAGCCATCAGTGAACCAGGCACAGGTCAGTTCTTTAGACCAAGGGAGTCCCCATTCCCCTCTCTGAAGATGAGAGAAAAGGACTGCCCATCTAGAAATGGAGGAAACCTCTAAAAGCTGGAAATGGCAATAGATGTATGTTCTCATTATTACCTCTCATACTAGAGTATGCTAGTACTTCTAATGGGGTTGGGGTCTGGTCAAAACAAATCATACCTAGTGTTCCCAATTTTCTAGTGTTTCTTATTTCCTCTGGGATGAATATCCATTTCATATCTGGTGTAAATCACATTATGTCAATCATGATAAAGCTTTTCACCATGCTGCTTTGATCTAATCCCAAAGTGATTTTATTGTATCTGGGTATAGTGCCATTAATTTGGTTAATTCTGCATTCAGAGTGGGGTTTTCTGCCAAGAATGTTATGTGATATAATTCCTTTCCTGAAATCATAATTGTGTTGTTACCATTTTCCCATAATTTTATATATCCATTCTACATCATTATTTTCTCTTTGTGCTAATTGAGTTCTTAAATTTTGGAGCTCCATTCTAATATAGTCTTTAGTTTCTATTGTCCCTGCAGGTCTGTTTCCATAGTAATAGTCAACAGTGACTTTCTTAGTCATGACTGGATTTGCCATCCAGATATCTCCCCTCTGGAAATTCTGGGTCAATTGTTGGTGGGCAGTAACTAAGTTCTGGATACTCTTAGCTTTGTTTAATAATTTGCTAGCGAGTTTTTTTCTTTTTACCTTTTTGTCTATCTGCCTCAGTGTCAACTATAGTTTTGAGCAAAATAGCAAGCACTTCTTTTCTATTTGTCATATTTTGTCAATATGGGCTGTACTACCTGTAGTCTCGTCATGGTAACCTTTATATCCTTGGGTACCTCCAGGGGCAGTTTCCCTTGTAATATTTTTTCAGTAGTTCTCCATGGGTTTTGTGCCCTGAGAATGTTCTCCATATCCTTTCTTTTTTAAATAGTCTTTTTATTTTGGACCAATTTGAGTCAGGAGACAGGCAGATGGTCATTCAGTAGTTCCAGTTTATAAATTTTTTCTTAAGGTACCAATTCACTTGTGACAAGTTATAAATTTCCTGTATAGTTTTCTCTTCCAAATGATCTGTGGTTCTAAATATTCTTTTAGCAAGCCAGTTTCTCACAGCCCATTAAGGTATATCTTTTAGGGACTGCCAACTACATTAACTATCTTCAACAGGACTTTGTCCTTCTTCCTGCAAAGGTGAGTTAGCTGTGTCCTGAACTGCAGTGAGTTCACTACAGTGGGATTGGGATACTGCCCTAGGCAGACTTAGGGTAGAGGCTATGAAGCTACAGAAAATGTCCCTTAAAGACCACTGAGACACTTCAGTCAATGCAACACTTATTCACACTTCAAATGCACTCTTACAAGGTCCAGAGGGAATCACAGCACACAGTCAATTGCCTCGCAGGGCACCATGGCAGGTAAGTCTTTGTGCTTCTCAGGGGAGCCTCACCAAGCAGTCAGTTTATTTGGGATGAGAATGCTGGGAGCTCCTCAGCTTGGGAGAGAGAGCAACTACAGGGCAGTACCTCTCTTACTTGGGAGATAAAGATCCTCTGGCAAGGAGAGGCACAAGCAGGAGAAAGTCCCTTGATGCTAGTGAGCATTGAAGATGTTGGAGAGTGCATTCTTCTGAGTCCTCAGCAGGTGCCATTTTTATATGTTTTTCTACTCCAGGGTGTTCCCCTCATATGTCAGTTATTCTTCTGCTAATTGGTTACACCCAAAAGTAGGGATCCTTGGCAGGCTGCTCATCATGTTTTAGCATGAGTGTAGCCATACTGGACGTTATATTGGGCTGCATGACTTATCAGTCCTGTCCATATAGATGGTGTTCTGGTGTTGGTGGCAGCTGTTTGCCTATAGTGCAGAGGTGTGGTAGCTCACTGTTTCTAAACTACAATACACCCAAAGTCCAGACAAACTTTGCAGTTTGTTAAGTAAGACTTTATGTTTTCTACACTTAGGCACCATGTAAATTCTCCTAGTGACATTTGTAAAAATCTTAGCAGTTCAGTTGTAAATCCCCTGTAGCCTTGAGGCCATTCAGTCTTGTTCCCCTCCCTTTATGTCTCATGTAAAAGCTCTTTGCTTAAAACACGAATATTGATCACACCTCATGCATGTAAAATTGCTAACAGCCAACTTAAGTACATGAGCAGAGTAAATCAAATCTGTCAATCAGGCTAAACCATCCCAGCTTGGTACAAATGTCCCATGGATACTACATGTTGGAATCATGTGTTTCTATAGAATAGTCAATCTCAGTGTGAACACCTTTGAGTACATCTGTAGAAGTGTCCCTTTAGATGAACTTGTGACCCAGTTAATTCTGGATAAGGTCAGAAACAGTGCCCATTCCCTTATTTGCAATATTACCTGCTGTTTGCTTTCATTGTTTTTGCTATGCATTTTATTTGTATGTAAATATTTTAGGCAACCTAAGAACAAATGTAAAAGTACAGCTGCAGTAAAAATGAACTGCTTGGTGTTCATCTTTTCGTGGATATCAAGCACAACTGTAAACAAAAAAAACTCATATTCAAATTTTTTAGGGTTTTTTTGTTTTTTGTTTGGTTGGTTTTTTTTGCTTTTGTGATTTTTTTCTCTTTTGATACTTGCCTACCATGCATGTGTTATAAAAATAATCAACAGGGAAATAACTTCAAGTAAGTATAATAAAAGGTTTGTGAATGGACTTTTCAGCAACTTCCTCTACAGCTTTGCATGTAAAATAGTCTTAGATTTGAAACTTTCTTAAAGGGAATTGCACATTCTTAGAAATTTATTCCTTGATCCCTCTTGGCAGCTAATGGGCTTTTACCAAGCCTAAATACAAAGTTTATCATAACTAAAAACGTACTACTAATACAACTACTTTTTCCAACCATGTTTCATTCTCTCCCTCTACACTGCCTCCACAAAAAAAAAATGAAAAAAAAATCTTGGTTGAGGAAGATTGATTGGAAAAAAAGTAATGTGTTCCATTTGAGATTTTGGTATGCTGCATTTCCTAACTTAAGAAGCCACAATGTTCTTGATCTCTCATGGCATTGGGTAGCATTAACTATACATTTTGTGCTTCCAAATCACTTTGTTTTTTTTATATAAGAAATTCTTGATACACCTAGCCTGCCTTTGATTTGGATCCTTCATACTTTCCATTTGTCAGGTGCACAAGATTGCCTTCCTTTTTAGCCTTCTGTCTTCTCACCGGCCATTCCTCCTTGGTGGCCACATACATGGGAAAAGGCCACATGATCTTTCTGACTCCCTTCAGTGTCTAAGACAGCCTGCTTCCTTTGCCTGCATCCCACAAACTCCTTCCCTCATCCTCTTTATCCCATCACATCTCTCCTTATTGATGACATTGTGGTTGTCTCCCTGGAAACCCTACCTATCCTGAATGACTGTCATTGTCTGCCTTTAAAATTCTCCCTCTCCTTTTTAAATAACCATGAGCCTAAGTTATACCCAAAGCTCATTCTGCAAACTATATGCTCAGTATCTTACAGAAAACACCAAACAACAAGGCATTTGAAAAGAAGTCTTTATTTTCTTTTTAGAATGCAGGCTCCTCAAAAGCAGGGGCAAAGTTTTCTGTATGTTCTATTATGCATAGTGCACTGTAAATGCTCAAGAAATATTGATGATAGGTTAAAAAGAAAAGTTTTAAGTAATCTGATATATATGTATACATATATATATATATATATCAGTAGTACATATGGTGATAAGAAGATAGAGTTCTCTGATATCACATTTTTATCTAATATAGGTATATCACTTATGGTATTATGTTATAGTAAATGAAAGTTTGAATTTTCAAAAGCAAAATTATCCTGCTTCTACTTAAGGAAATAAATTATTTTTCAGACAAGTGCTGATTCAAAGATAATATAGTCCTCATTGAAGGTAATTTAAATCTCAGAGCATTATTTTTGTTGGGTTTAAAAGTTGAAAGCCAAAATTAATGCAGAATAAAAAAAACCTCAACTACTTTAATTAAAAAAAATTTCTGAGTAAACAGTTCAAAAATATGTGGAGTTTCAGAAACAGAAATAATGACAATAAGGAAGACAGAAATATTGCTTGAAAAACAAATCAAAATAATAGCATCAGTTTTTGCTACTGTATAAAGGAAATGCTGAAGGGAGTTTGACTAATGATAAACATGAAGATATTAAGAGAAGAAGCCTGGAATAAATGGGTTCATGAAAATTAATACTAGCTGCAAGAACAATGTGTATAATACTGTCTTGTAGACTTAAGATGCATATCTGATTTCTAGCATAAAAAACAATGATCATGTAAAGTACTTAAATATATTCAAAAGATTTAATTCATTCATCCATGTGGTAAATTTAATTTTTCATAGTGGTAGAGATCAAATCTGGGACCTTGGGTGTGCTGAGTATGTATTCTAGAACTGAACTGTACCCAATGCATACTTAGTAACATAAGCAATATAAGTTGAGAATGTCTGCTAGATTGAAATGAGTTCATAATTAACAAGTAAACAAGAAAAATTAGAATTAAAACTGAATAATACAAACTAATCCAAGAAAGTAGAGATAATGGACCATAAAAACAGAGAGGCAAATAGAAATAAAAAATTTTTAAACTCTAGGTGTCATCTCAGCTTTAAAATAATTGAAATATAAATTCCAAGCAAAATTATGAGATCAACTCCATGGGAATTTTCATGGAAACTGGGAATCTGAACAAGTTCCCTTACCCTTTCATCCCATGAAAGGATGCTGGCAAGCAAGAGCCAGGATTTGACTCTCACAAGAAACATTGAGGGTGTTTCCAGAGAGCAAATAGTTTTAGAACCATCCCTTTCTCAAGAGCGCCCATAAATGCCTATAATAAGTAATAGGTGACTAGAGCAAACAAAAACTGCAAAAACATGCCTATAATCAGTAATAGGTGACTAGAGCAAACAAAAACTGCAGTACTCAGCCTGAGACAATGAAACCCAGAGTGCAGCTTAGGAAAAAGAAGAATCCCCCAGAGTGTGGCCTGGGACAAAGAAACCCAGTGCACAGCCCAGGGTCTGGCACATGGCCTGGGGCAAAGAAGCCACTATAGGCAGCAAACGATGGACTTGCCAGTTAACACAAGCACAGAGGCTGTGGAGGGTCCAGTAAATGGTCTGTAATGTGGCAGAGAAAGTGGTTAGAGGAATGCATGCAATGGAAACATCTGAATATAATTCACCACTCAACAAAGGATAGAGCCTGAGAACCAATGGGGTACTGCTGCCAGTCATAAGTCAATCTAAGAAATTTCAGTGGTGAGCATCTCTGACAGGGACTGCCTTGCTGAGTTACCCAACCCACATCAGAGGTATGTCACCAGAGCAGCATTTGACAAAGGAACGAACCCAGATTACAAGAGTAGTAAGTAGTCAGGAGCTTGGGAAAAGAGAAAGCTACAAGTTTAGGGGGAATGATGCGAGACTGACAAGTTGAGGGCCCAAACTCCAGACCTTCATCACAGATTGTATTCAGATCATGAAATTCTCCCCATCCCACCATACCACTGGAAAAGGAATACAAGGCTTTGAACAAACACAATTCCAGAGTCAAGTATCAGACAAGACTGGCATCTAGTGGATTGAAAGACTCTGACACTGGGTGGGGTGAGAGAATACCTACTTGGGGGAGCATAAGAAAATTCTGAATTTTGCTGGGCACTGGTGTCTCATGCCTGTAATTCTAGCTACTTCAGAAGGATTGTGATTCAAAGCCAAACTAGGCAAATAGTTTGTGAGACCCTATTTTGAAAAACTCCTTAACCAAAAATAAGGTTGGTGGAGTGGCTCAAGGTATAAGCCCAGAGTTCAGCCCTAGTACCACATAAATAGAGAAATTTCTAAATTTTTAAGCTAATTTGTTTTTGCGATTGTTATGTTTTAGATGTTCACATTTTCTATGTGTTTGTATTGTTTTCTTTCTATGCATCTGAGTTTGGTAAGTTTGCACTCTCTTTCAACGATTTTCTCCTTAGTTCTCCTTTTCAGTCTCTTCCTTTTCTCTGGTCATTATTTGAGATCCATGAGAAAATTCTGTATTAAATATTAAACTGTATATTGTCCTTCTCTTTCTTACCACCCTTCCCCATTTATACTTTCCTCCCATCTACAACCAGGACTGCTCTCTAGATCACATTTTCTCCTACTTAACCATACATAATCTTTGTTACCCATATTTGCATGGGTAAGATTTGAAATCTCTGAATAATAACTAGTTCCAAATAACCATATGATACCATATCTGTATTTGGTAAATTACAAATAATGATTTTATATAGACAAACGTCTAAGTTTGCTGGTCAAAAAATCAACACACCTTCTCCCATGTATTTAGTAAAACATAATTCAGTTTCTTCAGTAAAAGCATTTTGCAGACATGATGAAATAAGGTAACATTAGGGAAATTACCTGAGTAGTTCTGACCTAATCACAGAGCCCTGAAAATCTGGATCTAGAGACATAGAAAGGGAAATTGGAAGATTCAGAACATGAAGAGGATCAGATGGGGGGAGATTCCCAATGCTGACTTGGGAGATGTAAAAGCCACGTTTTAAGGAATGGGAGTAGCTTCCAGGAGCTGTGAGCAGAGAACCAAGTGATACTGTTCCTCAATTTCTGAGACACAGCCTGATGACTAATGAGCTGCTAAATTAATGGCCATTTGTTATTATGTACTAGAAACCTAGTAGAGATATCAATGTGTCACATGTTAAGAGGGGAACAGAAATCTAAGTAGAAGAATTTATCTTCACAATAAGTTCATGGCCAAGATGATGGTGAAATCTCTGGTTTTGGGTATTTTGTGGTAAAGCTCTACCCTTTTTCTATCACAGATATTATCCTGATATGTGTCCATACACAACACAATCAAGGCTGAATTCCACTTTACAAAAATACACACAGGAGCAGATTAGCTTTGAAGAAGGTCATGTATTACTGGGCTGAGTGGTCTAAGAAGATACTATTTCAGAAGATCCCAAGTTCTTAGTTCAGGTGAACAGAGAACTGAACAGAGACACAAATTGCAAAACTTTATGAAAGAAAAGGAAAGGAAAAGTAAGAAAAAGCACCACAAGACAAATGGTGAGCTTGTGCTATGTGACACCCAAGCACTGACGTCTTTGTTTAAAGACCAATTTATATGATGTAAGGCAGGAAATATCTGGGCAGAGCTTAGAGATTGGATAGGGTGACTGGCAAATTTAATTAACACAGCCTTATCAAATAACATGGGGTATTCTGCAAATGTGCTTATGCTAATTTTTAGCCTATAATTGTATACATGAGATGCAACCAATATTCATAGGGACATAAGAAGAGAACTTGGCTTGATAGGTCAAATTGGGGGCAGGCATTTTTTTTACCAGGCAAGCCAGGCTCAGAGATGGCCCTTTTACACAAGGCTCACAAATATATTTATAACAGCCAGAGTACTTACAACTTATAGAAAATTTATTACTGTAAAGATGGTTCAAAGTGGTGCTAGGGAGAGTAAAACATTCTAGCATGCAGATATCAGGTTGACTAAGAGAAGTCCCATAGTAGGTTGTTTTCCCTGTTTGCTAGTCTGCCTCAAATAGTCTGTCCCTCCAATCTTCATGACCATGGCTCATGACACTTGACAGAACTCTGAGCAAAGTGCTGTGTAAGGAACAGGGAAGACCTGAGATATCCCCAACTGACCAGAACCACATTGCTGCCTGTACCTTTGATAAAAGCCCCAGATGTTTCAGATGCCAAATACAAAGTTTGGGTTGATGCAGGGTATCACAAAATTGTTTTGATTATTATCTTACACCAAGGAAAAGTGGAGTGGAGTTTTCCAATACTTTTAGAATTAGAAATTCTAAAATTTAAAATTGTCTATGCCTTTTCTTCAAAGTTTACTTGTGTTCTAATTATAGATAATGTTCTGGATCTTATTCCACTATACATATTTTGGTGTTATGATTTATGTGAAGTGTCCCCTAAAAAGCTCAAGTGCTGAAGGTTTGGTGCCTAGCTGGCAGATCTAATCAGTGAAGGATGATTGGATCATATGGACACTGACCTAATCAGTAGATCAATCTATTCATGGATGTACAATTTGATGGATTAGGAGATGGTAGAACGTTGGAGGTGGGGTCTTTCAAAAAGACGGTTAACTGGAAGTGTGCCTTTGAAGACTATTTCTCGTCCCAGGATGCTTCCAGTCTCTCTCTGCTTCCCTGCAGTCATGAGGTGAGCAGCTTTCTTCTACCACTGCCTTCCACCATGATGTTTCTGAGTAGCCACACTTAAAAGCAGTGAAGCTAGTTAACCATGGAGTGAACCTTGCAGGATTTTTTGTGAGCTAGAACAAATACTCTCTCCTTTAACTTGTCACAGTAGAGAACACCCTGAATAAGACACATGGTATAATCCTTATCAACAAGTACCAGTTCGTGGTAAATATTTGACATATCTGTGTCACATATGGGCACATTAAGCAAGTTATGAAGAGCTATTTCACATGTAGACAGCTTTAAGATGCTATGGAGTGCTCAAACAATTTTGAGAGGCCTATGAGACTCTTATTCCCTGTTATATTTCATGCACCACATTAGGTGCTCCATTACTATTTTAAATGAATATAAGAATGGGATTAGCTATCATGTGTGTCTCCATGGAGACACCAAGTTTTACCTTGCCCAAACACTGAATCCTATTTAAAAATATGAGCTATAAAGCCTGAAAGGAAAAGTCTATTGAACACAAAACCATATCCAATATTACTATGTAATAAGGTTTCTCAGTGTCTATATTTGGAAAGCTGATAGGTAGACATGGTCCTGGTATAAGGTTAGATCTGATAAGTTTTTTACTCTGAAGATGGAGAAAAGGACTGCCCACCCCCCCACCCCAATGAATGCAGGAAACCACTAAGAGCTGGAAATGGCAAGAGACATGCTTTCCTAGAACCTCCCAATAGGAATGTAGCCTGCCAAATGATTTTAGCCCATTGAATCTAGTGTTGGACTTCTGACCTCTAGAACAGTAAAATGATCAATTTCTCAGCATCAAGCCAAAGAGGTGATGATCTCTATAAACAGTTACAGAATAAATAGAAAACTAACTGATGTTCATTCCTATATTTCTTTATATGTACCTTCCATACTAAAGGATTTAAGAGACACTGAGCAGTTTATTTTCTTTTGTACTGCAAGCCTTCTCAATATAGGCTATCATGCAGATGGAGGTAGTGTGGCAGCAAGAAGCTGATGAGTCTCTGAGAGGAAGTTTATGTTCAAGGCTGAAGCACTGTGTGAAGAGCACTGTAACTCTGCAGACAGTAATAATCTCCCACATCTTCAGCCTGGAGGCTGCTGATAGTGAGAGTGAAATCTGTCCCAGACCCACTGCCACTGAAGCGGTCAGGGACCCCAGATGCCCGGGTGGATGCCCTGTAGACGAGAAGTTTAGGAGGCTGTCCTTTTTTCTGCTGGTACCAAGCCAGGTAGTTCTTCTGGTTGGAGCTGGATAAAAGACTCTGACTGGACTTACAATTGATGGTGATTCTCTCTCCTACAGATGTAGCCAGGGAGCCTGGAGACTGAGTCATTGTGATGTCCCCACAGACACCTGCAATCAAGAAAGGATAATGATCATATTTCCCTACATACATAGACTCTATAATATAAATATTGAAATATGTCATTTAAATTGTCATTTCTTGTGGAGTTATGTCAATGTATTATCGGGTTCATACAGAAAATAGTCATTATATCCATGTACATTTTATCATTTTTATCTCTACAAAAATATTACATTGAAGAACTGTGACATTCTTAAATTTCTCACCAGAGACCCAGAGCAACAGGGACATGAGGACCTGAATCTGTGACACCATCTTCCTCCCCTGCCTGTCTGATGCAACTCAATTTTTACTATAAAAAACTCGTTTATAAAATCTGAGCAGCTGGACTGAGCCTGGAGGGATCTTTGCAAAGCAAACAAAAATTAAGAAAGCAGTTTGGCTGGGAAGTAGATTGTGAAGTATCTGATGCAAATTAAAAACTAAAAATATCACAAGAGGGTAGTTGTGCAACTAGGAAAGACACAGAAGTCAACTTAGAAGTGCTAAACCACAAACCACTTGATGCTCTAATGAAGGGTATCAGTTTAAAATTTAAAAAAATACTTAAATGGATTGAGTTTTGCAGAAATGACAGGTGAAATATCTCAGTTAGATAATACTAGTGAAATAAAAACTTAGAAAAAAACATCAACAAAGAAAGAAAAAGCACAGGGGATGGTGTGAGGGAGGGAGGGAGAGAGAAAGGAAGGAAATTAAGATGGAAAGAAGGAAGGAAGGAAAGAAGGAAGGGAGGGAGGGAGGGAGGGAAGGAGGGAGGGAATATAAAAACAAAGAAAGGAAGGACTGAAAGAGAGAGAGGAAAAGCATAAAGGGGACAGTACAAAAAGAAAGTGATGAATTTGGGCCAATTTTTATTACCTGTGACTATAAACTTTCCCAGCTCCAAAGCCACCGTTATCCTGACCATTTAAGAATATTGCAAACACTTGAGGTCAAGAGTCCAAGCTATGTATGGGCCAGAGAAGCAAAGACAGGCATAGAATTCACTCTGTGAGGAATCTTGTTGTACACTAATTTAAGCTTGTGTCAAAGGTCCCTAATCTCAAAGTAACAGTGAAAATACAGAAGCTGGAATGTATCATTCCAACACCTACAGAAAGTGAAAAGAGGGCTCTAAATTAATTGGGAAGTTGAGAGAGAAAAAAAAGGATTTCCTGAAGATAGAGGATATTTACTGAAAGTTGTTGAAAGATTGGGAGTGGGAGGGAAGAGGTAGTGGAAAATAATGAAAGGGGTTGATTTGATCAAAATAAAGTATACTCACACAGGGGACACATCAAGAAAACGTTTGAACATCAATTTAGAAATTAATAACAAAAGACAGGACTTACAGTGGGGGGAGATTAAGGTGAAGGAATATGGTTGATGGACTTCATATACTTATAAGAAACAGAACAATGAAAGATTTTGATATTGCTTTAACTGGAGTGGGTTCGGCTTGAGGGGCAGTGATGGTAGGGGAAATCTAACCAATGTATAATGTGAGCCTATTTGAAATTGTCACAATGAATCCCTCTTCTACAGCAAATGTACGCTAATTAAAAATTTTAATAAAAATTTCCTCAAGAAGTAATGATTCAAGCCAACACTGACAATTTTTTCTTCATGGAATGGAGAGTTCTATGATTCATTAATCTTGGCGTTGGTCTAAGATGACCTTATTGATAAACTACCAAGTGAAAAACTCTCTGGAGGAACCATCTGAACTTTTCAAGAAACCACATGAATAATTATTCCAGGGCCAACAGAACATAAAGTCAGAAATTTTTACATTTCTTACTAAAATGTAAAGATGAGTACAAAGGAAAAAGCAGTACCAATAACAGAGTTCAGAATTCAGGTTTGGGTATTCTGAAAGTATATTTGAGAAATAAATTCTAAAATTAATACTATGTGCAAAGTACAGAAAAATGAAAAATTAAAATATCATACCAGGTGTGGTACTGTGCTGCTGAAGTCCCAGCATTTACAAGACTGAAGAAAAGAGGATCACAAGTTCAGGGCCAACCTAAGCTACATAGCAATGGCCTGTCTCAAAAGAAAAAAATTAAAAACATTATTAATCAAATGGATATAACTGACAACTCAGAATATTGAACATACAAAACGTGTTATTGACACAGAAGTATTATTAGCATCAAGTATGTGAGGTCGAATATGTATTTCAATTCTTCCATTTAATGAAGATGATCTCCCCTTATTTTACTTTATTATTGTTAGGCATAAAATATTAAAATAAATTCCCATAGGCAGTTTCAATGTTCACCTAGGAAATACAAGGTTACATAATATGAGAGACAAACAATATGTGGTTTAAAGAGGTTCCCGATTTCCAAGGACAAGATTATGAATAATGAATAAATTACCAAATCAGTTTCTAATAGTTCTCATAATCTCTAGATTCTTGTTAAATTTTACAGTTTTGTTTTGTGACTACTCCAGTGAGTTCAAGTTGCTTTCATTCAATTAATTTACTATTGCTCAGTCAGCTTAGGCTAATAGACAAAAAGTTCTTAAGAATTCAGAAAAATGACAAAAGGGCCAATTTCTTTTGTTTCTCTCTTACCTCTGCACTTCTAGCAAGAGGTACTTTTCTTTTGAAATTTTTCTCACTTTTACCCCATTACACTAAAACAGACCCTTGCTCAACTTCCAGCTTATGAGACTCTCCTTGTTTGTGGGTGAGATACCTTGAAATACTTTTCATGTGTGTGACCTCAACTATCTGGGATTTTTCATGGAAACTAAGAATCTGAAGGAGCACCTTACCCCCTCATTCCAGGACAGGAGGCCTGCAAACCAGAGACAGGAGTTGATCTCACAAGAACCACTGGGGTTGTTGCTAGTGGTAAAATAGTTTTGAAACCACCAGTATCTCAAGGGCACCCATAAATGCCTATAACAAGGATCTATGCAGCAATAATGGGTGGCTGGTGCTGAGAACCTGTAGTGCACAGCCGAGAAAAAGAAACCCAGAGTGCAGCTTAGGGCAAAGAAGCCCGGAGAGTGTGACCTGGGACAAAAAAAACCATTACACAGCTAAGGGTCTGGCACGTGGCCTGGCCATAGAAGCCACAGTGGTGGACAGCCCAGGATGGAAATGTCACTGTGGGACTAGCACAGATGCTGTGGAGGTTCCCATACATGGTCTATAACATGGCAGAGAAAGTAGTGAGAGAAACACAGGCAGCAGACCCATCTGAATATAATTACCCACTCAACAAAGGAGAGAGCTTTAGGACAGGAGAGGAAGTGCTGTCTGAAACAACCCAATCTAAGAAATTTCAGTGGTGAGCATCTCTAATGGAAGCTGTGATGCTGAGCTTCCCAACCCACTTCAGAGGCATGTCACTGGAGCAGAAATTTGACAAGACTGCACTCAAAGTACATAACAGATTGTAAGTAGCAGAGAGAATGGGAGCAGAGAAAACTACAAGTTTAAGGGGGATGAAGTGAAACTGTCAAGTTCAGGGCCCAAACTCCAGAAGTCTTCACCACAGATTATATTCAGATTAACCCCCACATACTCTCCCACTCCACTGAAAAAGCAGCACAGGCCTGTGGTCACACAGCATTTAAAGTCAGATGTCTGTCTAGACTACCATCTAGTGGACTTAAAGACTAGGACACTGAGAGGGGAAAAATGCCCTCTCAGGAGAGCATTAGAAAATTCTGAATGTTTATGCTGATTATTTCCTGTTACTGTTAAATTTTGGATGTTCAGATTTTTTATGTGTTTGAATTGTTTTTATTTCTACACATTTGAGTTTGATAATTTTGAACTCTCTCCTACTTTCTCTTCACTTCTGTTTTTCCCTCTCTTCCTTTACTCTGAAGTCATCATATGAGACCCAGAAAACCTGCTTTTCAGTATTAAATCTTAAACTATGTCTTCTCCTTCACTTTACTATTGCTCTTCTTTTCTCATTTATACTTTCCCCTAATCTACAGCTAGGACTGCTATCTAGATCATATTTTCTTCTATGTATATTTAACCAGATATAATCTTCTTTGTTGCCTACAGTTTTAGTGAGTAAATAAATTGCCAGATCACCTCGTTTTGATTTTCTTTATGTTTGCCTGTCTGATTTTCTACATTTTTCTAACCTCTTCTCTCCATCAACACAATATTAATTAGATCTCTTCTACCTATCTCACTCTAATTTCACATTAACCCCTTCTATTATCTCTTTCTGACTTACAAAAACCATATATTCATTAGAGTAATACCCCCATCTTCCTATTACCACCCTATTCCCTTGGGACTTCCTAGATAACAAAGATTCATCTTTGCTCCAGTACACCTCTGAAGATCAGATATCTGGAGCAGTACCAAACATTAATCTTCTTTAGGAATTGCTATAACCTTAAGATTGTGATTTATCAACTGTGAAAGCTTCATCAGCTAAGCTTCCTCTCCTGCTGTGGAGTAAGTGCCAGTACCCCTCATCTTAGGAACTGAAACTAAATGCTTGACTACTGAGTTACACATACACAAGTGTGTGACAAGAGACTACACCACAAGTGAGCCAATACCTAGTGCTAATTAATCTTTGAGGAATCCCCAACTGAAGAGGCACAGGGTATTGGAACCTCCAAACAAAATGACCCCAAACATATAAATCTCAATGAAGAAACATAAAGCAACAAGGCAACACCTCTCCTTCAAAAGCCAACAACTCTACAATAAAGGACTTAAACAATACTAAGAGAAAGAAATATCAATTGATGACTTCAAATATACAGTGACAAGAATGATCAATGAATTCAAATAGGAGATGGATAAACACCTGAATAAATTTAAAAAATGACACATAAAAACTGATTTAAAAGAGAATTCAAACAAATGGCTGAAAGAAATAAAGAAGACAATGCTGTATATGACAGAGGAATTCAATAAAGATAGAAAAATCCTGAAAAAATCAAATTGAAACCTTGAAAACGAAATCTCAATATCCCAAATAAAAACCTCAAACAAAAGTCTGGATAACACAGAAGAGCAGTTTGAAAATAGAGTATCAAGGATTAAATATAAAGTAGAGAAATTAGATTGATCAGACAAAGATGCTGAAAAAATACTCAAGGAATATTAATTGAACAGCATGAATCAAAAGACCAAACCTGTGAATCATGGGAATAGAAAGAGAAGAAATGTAAACTAAAGATATACATAACTTATTCAGTAACACAGCAGTAGAAAAACCAGCTTAGAGTAAAAAACATTGTCCAAGCAAACTGAGCCAAAAAGTGGGCAAGTGTGGCTTTATTCATATCTGATAAAGCAAATTTCAGACCAAAATAGTCCAAAAACAAAGTGAAGATCCCCTTCAAATAAAGGAGCAACCCATCAAGAGGAAAAAAATCCTTAACATTTATGTGCCAAACTTTGGTTCACCCAGCTACATTGAAAAACAAAAAACACTACTGGACTCAAAACCACATATAGCCTCTAGCACAACAATAGTGGAACACCTCAACACTCCGCTCTAACAATAGATAAGTCATCCAGACAAATAATCGACAAAGAAATCTCAGAACAAATTGACATGATAGAACAAATGGACTTAACAGGCATCTACAGAGTCCTTCATCCAGCAGTTGCACAATATCCATTTTTCTCAGCAGCCCATGGAAAATTCTCCAAAATGGATATTCTAAACCACAAAGCAAGTCTTAGAAAATATAAGACCACAATGGAATAAAACTAGAACACAACTTCAAAAGAAGACTTAACAACAGTTTGTTGGATGGTCAGAGGTCATTGAAGAAATGAGGAGGGAAATCAAAAAAATTCCTGCAATATAAAGAAAATGAAAACATATACTACTAGAGCCTTTGAGATATAGCCAAGGCAGTGCTTAGAGGAAAATTTATAGTGTTGAGTACCTATATTTAAAAAAGAAAAAAATAACCTAATGAAGGTACCACAAGCTCTTAGAAAAACAAGAAGAAGCCAAACACAAAACTACCAGATGGAAAGAAATAATACAAATGGGAACAAAAAAATTAATAAATTAGAAGTCAAAAAATTATGCAAAACAATCAATTAACCCATAAGTTGGTTCTTTGAAAAAAATAATATTGATAAGCCTTAGCCATTCTCACTGAAGAAGAAAAGTCCCGAATCAATAAAATTAGAGGTGAAAATGGACTATCACAGCAAAAAACAATGAAATCCACAGGATTACATTGCTATAAGAAAAGATAGGAAAAATACTTAAAGATAGAGGCATAGATACAGTTTTCTGGCTAGAACTCCAATTGCTCTGGAAAAACAAGCAAGGATTGACGATGAGTTTGAAACAAAAAGCTTCTGCACAGCAAAGTGAACAATTATCAGAATCAAGAAAAATTCTACAGAATGAAAGAATATCTTTACCAGTTTTCATTGGATAAAGAAATAATATCCAGAATATATAAAAAGCAACAGAAGTTAAAAAACCAAAAGAAAAAACAACTCAATAAATAAATGGTCAAATGAATTAAACAGACATTTCTGAAAAGAAGCACACAAGACCAAAAAATTCATGAACTAATATTCAACATCCTTACATATAAAGGAAATATAAATCTAAACAACAATGATATTCCATTTCACCTAAGTTAGGAACCATCAAAAAACAACCATATAGAAATGCTGATGATGATGAGGGAAGAGACAAAGCCTTATACAATGTTCACGAGGACAAAAATTAGTACGGTCATGATGGAAGTCCATAGTCATTATGGTGATTCCTCCAGAAACTATAATAGAACTACTGTATTATCTTGTAATACTACCCTTGGGTGTATATCCAAAGGAATGTAAGTCAACACGCAATAAGATGCCTGAATACCCATGTTTATCGCAGCACTATTCAAAGTAGTGAAACTACAGAGTCAACCTAGGTGCCCATCAATTGTTGAACAGATAAAGAATATCTAGTATATATACACAATGGAATATTATTCAGCCACGAATGAGAATGAAATTAAGTCATTTGAAGGAAAGGGGTTGGAACTGGTGATCATTAGGTTAAGCAAAATAAGCCAGACTGAGAAACACAAACATTGCAGGTTCTCTGTCATATGCAGAATCTAGACCTACATGAAAAGGAATGATATGAGGATAAAACCAGGATTGTTTGATGGAGAGAACCAGTCAGGGAGAAGGTGAAAAGAAAGGGTGATGGGGGAAAATATGATCAAAATACTGTATATGCATGCATGAAGGCAGTTAAAAACTGTTTAGAAAGGGGTACACAGGCATAAGAAAGAGCAATATAAGGCATGAATTTAATCAAAATAAGTTATGTGCATTTATAGAAACATCACAATTAAACTCCATTCTATAATAAATATAAGTACATCAGTAATATTCCACCTTGCAAATCAGAATGGTTACACAAAGAAAACAAGCAAGAAATGATGGTGAGGATAGGGATATAAGGAAAGGACCCAAATATACTCCCGGTGGAATCACAGTCTGTATCAGTTTAGAGGTTCTCTCAAGAAACTAAAAATAGAACTACCCTATGATCCTGCTATAGCATCCTACAAAGTAGGTCTAACCCACCTCACAAACCTGAAGTGTCCAGAAACAAATTCCTAGTCTTCCTCCCCTAAAGCTCTTCTCCCAGTCTTCTCTACCTAAGCAAATGCAGATGCTTCCCTTCCAGTTACTCAAAGAAAAATCACAGCGTAATCATGAAATCTCTCTCTCACACCCCTGGATAACACCATCAGCACGTTGTTATTTTCCGTTTCAAAACACCACTCGTGCTTCTGTTCAACCTCCTTGCACAAAGCAATCTGCTATGTATTCTTTCCTGTATGTCCATATGTTTCCCAGACGATGATTTTAAGCTACAAATCAAATCACATCTGCTTTATTCAAAACCATTCAAAACCTTCAAGTAGCTTCCAAAGCCCTTCATGACCTCCTCTTTATTTCTTTAACTTTTTTCACCTTTTTTTTTTACCTTTTTATGATCTACTTCTGCAATACTGGCTTCCTTTTATTTCTCCAAACTACTGCTGGAGGCTTTCATATGTGTTATGTTTTAATTCAATACAAATACCTTTAAAGAAAAATGTGACAATCCACTGTTTATACCCCCAGAAAACATATTTGTATGATAGAGAAAAGGGATTGCTGTTTTCTAAAATTGCCATTTTTCATTAAATACTTAAAACTGTAATCACTTAACCCTGTAAATATATGAAGGACAGTCCTAATTTCTGCCATATAACAGACAAATATTAAGATAAGTATAGTTTAATCAAAATGCCATGTTGTCTCAGAAATATGGTCAAAAAAAATGAAATGTTTTGCTGTTGTCCAATTGATTGTCAGACTCAAAACACCCTCTAGCATGCAACAAGTAGGACAATGTTGTGCACAAAATTTATGTCGGCAGGAAACTGAAGGTGAATGATGTCTATAATCACAGAATCCTATGCCCACTCTGGATCACACCAGGTTCTACAGTCCCAGGAAAAATGTCTGTCTACTGTCTGCCCTCTCCATCTCCATGACTTAGTTTAAGTGCCTTACAAATCATCTATCAAACCATGATGTGAAGAAATAGAGACCAAGACAGAAATGTCTTAACCAAGACACTTACTTAGGTCCTGGCAAAGCTGAGGCCAAAACCAGATCTCACAACTATGATGCCACAACCTCCTCCCACCACTTCTCCAATCCAAAGTCTAATGCAACAACAGGCAAAAAATTCTACCTAAATGTCCTGTTGGAAAGACTCTAAATTTATTTCATTAGGTGCTTAAAGATGGGGCCTCTCATTTTTCACACAAGATGCAACTGGAATTGAATAAATACCTTCCTCTTCCTCAGTGATATCCATTTCTGCAATTTGGAGCTTATCTTTTAAAATGTGTCTTTTTCTCACAACAAGTGATACAACTTGTATCTTCTATATTTATGTGGATCAACTTTAATGCAACATTCTGCATGAAGCATTCACATAAAAGGACACTCCAAAAAAGATGTTCAATGAGGTTCATGACCTCATATTGTCCCCTCTTGTACTTGTAGCCATAAGGATTTATCTCAGCATAATGTGAGAAAACCAACAAGGGAAATTCACTCCAATGGTGATATTAAAAATAAGACCAATGTCTGGAGCAGCATCTGGAATATTCAATCTTTAGCCCAATGCATACCTGGTTCAAATGCATGGCAAAGAGCACTATAACCTGGTTCTCCATCCTTCCCAGTGTCTCTATGAAGGCTATAGCTACTAAATTGAATATCTTCCAAAGACCTATGTTAAAGGAATAGTTGCAAGCCCCTTATACTAATGGGAAGAAGACCTAACTTTAAGAGGTGGGTGCCTAGTAGGAGGTCTTGAAATTCTTGTTGGAATGCACTTGAAATGTGATTGTGGGATCCTAGACTCACTTCTCCCTCTTTTTTTGTATCCTGACCATGAGATGAGTAACTGTGCTCCACCAGGTGCTTCCTCCATAATGTTCTGCCTCATTACAAATCAAAAGCAATGTGGTCAATTGATCATGGACTGGAACCTGCAAATATCTCAGCCAAAATAAGCCTTTTCTTGTTACAAGCTGACTCCCTTGGGCCTTTTGCTACAGTAACAGAAACCAGACAAAGACAATGAACCACCCACCAAGTATAACTATTATAACTTTTCTAATATATTTCTCATAAGTTTCATATTATTTATATCTCTTAGGGATTTTCTCTGTTACTTATTAAAAAAAGAACCTTGATTACTCCATCAACCAAATTGGAGATAGTATGATTTAGTGATGGAAATACTTAAGAATCCACTAATATAAGTATCATGGAAAGGACAGAGGAACATTCTCAGAGAATTTCTCCCAGCAATTAATGGCAATTGACCAAAGGACATATGACCGAGTTGAGCCTCTTTTCTTCAGTATACTCACCAAAGTTTCTTGTGATTTCTGCTCCACAGGGACCTTAGCTCTCTACATGCCACCAAGAGGTTACAACCAAACAGTTAAAGAATGTAACAGTGCACTCCTCACCTCAGTCCCATCTTCATGACATGGGTAAACCTGAGTCTGGAAAACTTGTTCTTTATTCTGAAAATCCTCCAGGAACACCACCACCCCAAAATGCAGGGTAGGAAGAAAGAAACTGAAGAGTTTCATCATAGGGTCACTAATTTTATATCTATTGTATTATTTAGGGGCTTTATGCCTATTCTATTATTTGAGACAGCTTACAAAAAAAAATCCATAAAAGTTCCATTTAAACTTCCTTTTATAATCATATCCAGGTCTGTTGTGCCTCCCTGCACAGTGCTCTTGACTCACTGGTGGTTGTGTTGAAAGATAGTCAGACTCTTATCATGTTTTAAAGGCAGAACAAGTAAGCACTGCTGACATATTAGATGTAAGAAGTGAGAGAAATATCAGAGAATGACAGCTACGGGTGTTTAGGACTGAGACACCAGACAACTTGAAATGATGTTTTCTAACAGGGGAATGCTGAGCAAAAGCAAATTAGAAGGCAGATGGGAATCAGTACCTTACAAGGAACACACTAGAACTGTGAGCTACTGCTAGACTTTCAGCTGGCAATGTTAGTAGGATAGATGTATATGTGAAACTCTGAAGTTCTGGGAAGCAGTCTGAACTAGAAGAGCAAATTTGGATCATGAGATAGTATCATTAAGCAACCAGTATAACAGATGAAGGCAAACTAGGTACCAGCAGGTAGCCCAATAAGTGGAAGTCAAACAAATGAGGAGAAGCAAGTATGGTCACTGACAAGCAGTGGCTACCGAGGTAAGAATTGAACTAAAAGCAATGTCCCAGAACCAAAACACTGTTTTCAAAATGCCTTTACAGGTTTGAAATACAAAATTTAAGTAGTTAAATGAAGAGAAAATTTTATTTTGAGATTAGTTTTTATTACAGAATCCACACACTTTCATTTATAAGATCCACAACTATAGGATCATAAGTCTCTTTGGGCAAGTGTAAGATGTGGAAGATTACTTTTGGAAAACACGTGGGTTCTTGCTGTTCTATGCTGCTTGTCCTCATACACTAAAAATCGAAGGAAGGATGGCTCATCATCCCTTCCTCTTACAAAGTATCTTGAATGCTTTGCCTACCATGCTATGCTGCAGTGCAATGACTGCCGACTGCTTTCAGTATCTCCATATGAAAGCAATGAAGAGCTCAAGGCTCATCTGTCCCATTACTTTTACTCTACATGAATGACACAAGATCACCAAAAATTTGTTTGCAAGATCATTTGATTAATTCATCAAATTTGATTTATACCGCTCTTGTCATCATTTGAATCCACCTCTGACCCATGTACTGCTGTCTGCTTCAAGTACAGCACACAAGCTTCTGCAGGTTATTGCAACTCTGCTGTCTTGTTTGCAAACTCAATTGTCTGCTCCTCAACAGGACTTTTCTGTCCCCCATATTTTAGGTGAATTCTCACAGACACAGTCATTCTCCATCACATTATCTGGTCTATGTTCTTCTCATTTTTGTTTCTCTGCACGTCCTAGGTGCTCATTCATGTTGACAAGGGGTTTCTACTAATGCACAAAGTTTAGTTTTACATGCTTGCACATTCTCATTTGTGCAAACCTCACTGTTTAACTTTCCATTCCCTAACATTGGTGGTTCTCTGGCTTCAATGCAGCCAGTTGAGTTCATGCCTGAAAGGAGACTTTTAGCCATGCAAAGCTCAGGGAATAACCCTCAGGAAGTGCACAGCCCATGGGAGATGGATGTGCTTGTCTGGCTGAAGGAAACAAAGGAAACCTGTGTTGGAGTCAAACACAGGCATGATGCTAGAAGACCATGGAGATCTACTAGCACATTTGAGCTTTGTACTAAGTACAATAAGACCATGTAGAGAAATAGTAAGAATTAGTTTGTGGTTATGGAGTGCTTTTTAGTACAGATTTTGCTTGATGCATGTGGAAGGAAAGTATGGAGCCCATCAACATTTCTGAACCAGCTGGGATATTAGCTCTTTCATACTCTAAAATTACTTAATGACCAAGATTTAAACCTCTGAACTACACCCAATTCCAAATAACCATACAAGATCCAGTCATTATTTGGTACACTAAATATAATTATGTGTACACAGAATTCTAATTTTGCTAGCCCATCAATTGCTGACCCAGGAATAATCACACTTCCTCTGAGGTATTTAGTCAAGCAAAAATTCAGTTCCTTATGAAAGGGATTTTAGAGATGTAATGAAAGAAAGTGACTTTTATTTTTGTGCTGGAGTACATCATGACATTTACAAAACTTCTTAAAATATATCAAATATATCATTGGTGAATTCACCCCCTCCACCATTCTCCTTTATCCCTCCTACCTCCATTTCTGGAATAGTTCCACTTGGTTTCATCTTTCCATTTATATACATGTGTACACAGTATTTGCACCATATTCACCCTCCTACTTCCTTTCCCCACATCCTCACTACCAACCCCGAAGAAAAAGACATTTTTGCTTATTTAAGGTAGCTATACAGGTAATTTATATATATATGATATCCCCATATTGGTTTATCTCCTTTGTTATTCTCCTCTCTACCTTAGTCTTCTTCTTATGGTGATTTCAACAGGTTTAAAAAATCTATTTTCATTCTTGCATAGGAAGTACATCAACCATAATCACCTTCTTAACTTCCTTCTTTACCCTCCCTCTCTTGTATGTGACCTCTCCTTACTGTGAACTGTTTTTCATAATAGTGCTGCATGTATTAGGTCTATCTTGCACATATGAGAAAAAACATGCATCCTTTGAGTTTTGTACCAGTCTAACCTCTCTTATGATGATGTTCTTTAGTTCCATCCATTTATTTGTTAACAACAAAATTTCATTCTTCTTTATGGCTGAATGAAATTTCATTTTACATAAATAGCACATTTTCTTAAACCATTCATCTGTAGGGCATCTTGGCTCATTTTATAGCATAGCTATAACAATAAACATGGGTGTTCGGGTCCCTTTATTGTAACCTGACTTACATTCCTTTAGGTATATCCCTAGGAGTGGTATTGCTGGATCATATGGCAGTTCTATTTTTAGTTTTTGAGGAATCTCCATACTGTTTTCCATAGTGGTTGTACTAATTTACATTTCTACCAACAATGTTATTAGGGTTCATTTTTCCCCTCATCTTTGCCAACATTTGTTTTTTGTGTTCATGCTGATAGTCATTCTAACAAGAGTAAGGGGCAGTCTTAATCTGGTTTTGATTTACATTTCCTTTATGGCTAGGGATGTTGAGCAATTCTTCATATAGCCATCTGGACTTCCTTTGAAAATCTATTCTGTTCATTTTCCCCTTTCTCAATGAGTCATTGATTTTGGAGGAGTTTAGTGTTTTGAGCTTCCAGTACATTCTGGTGATTAATCCCTTGTCAGATATGTAGCTAGCAAGTATTTTCTCCCATTCTGTGGGCGGTTTCTTATATTTGGTGACCATTTATTTTGTTGTGCAGAAGCTTTTTAATTTAATTTAGTCCCATTTGTCAATCCATTTTCTTTGTTACTGAGCCATTTGAGCTCTATTGAAGAAGTTATTGCCTATGCCTATTAATTTCAGTGTATTCTCTGCACTAGCTTCAATGTTTGGGGTCTTATATTAATCTACCTTGAGTTAATATTTGTATAGGATGAAAGACATGGATCTAGTTTCAGTTTTCTGCGTGCAGATAACCAGTTTTCCCAGCAACATTTGTTAGAGAGTCTGTCTTTTCTCAATCATAAGTTTTTGGCACCTTTGTCAAAAATTAGGTGGGTGTAGCTGTGTGGATTTATATCTGGGTCTTCTGTTCCACTGAACTTTGTGTCTGTTTTTGGTGCCAGTACCATATTGTTTTTATTGCTGTGGCTCAGTAGAATACTTTGAAGTCAGGTGTTATGACACTTCCAGCTTTAGTCTTTTTGCTCAATATTTCTTTAGCTATTTATCATCTTTTGTGATTTCAAATGTACTTTAGAATTGATTTTTCAATGTCTGTGATGAATTTCACTGGAATTTTGATGGGGATAGCACAGAACATGTAGATTGATTTTGGGAATGTAGCTATTTTGCAATATTGATTCCACCAATCCATGAGCATGAAAGATCTTTCCATCTTCTGTAGTCTTTGTCAATTTTTTACACTTTTCATTGTAAAGGTCTTTCACATCCTTTGTTAGGTTTACTCCTAGGTCTTTTACTTTTTTGAAACCACTGTAAGTGGAATTGTTTTCTTATATTCTTTCTCAATCTGTTCATTGTTGGTATGTAGAAAGGATACTGGATTTTATAATTTGGTTTTGTATCTTGCTACTTTTCTAAAGGTGTTTATGATGTCTAGGAGATTTTGGTGGAGTTTTTCAGATCTTGTAGGTAAGCTCATGTCATCAATAAGTAGGAATAATTTGACTTCCTCCTTTCCTATTTGTTTTCCTTTTATTTCCTCTTCCCATTATTATTCTGGATAGGAATTCCAAGACTATATTAAATAACATAGGTAGTTTTTTCTGGTTCCTGACATTAGAGGATATCGTTTCAATTTTTCCCCATTTATTATGATGTTGGCTAAATGCTTGTCATATATAGACTTTATTATGTTGAGGTACATTCCTTCTATTCCTAGTTTCATCAAAACTTTTATCATGAAAGTATGATTAAATTTTGTCAAAGGCTTTTTCTGCATCTATTAAGATGATGATGTGGTTTTTGTCTTTGTTTCTGTTAATATGTTGTATTACATTGAATGATTTTCATATGTTCAACCATCCCTACATTCCTGTGATGAAACGGACTTGATCATGGTGTATGATCTTTTTGATAGATGGTTGAATTTGGTTTGACAATATCAGATTGAGGATTTTGTTATCTAAATTCATTAAAGAGATTGGCTTGTAATTCTCTTTGTTTGTTTTGTCCTTATTGAGTTTGGAGATGAGTATAATACTGGCTTTATAGATTGAGTTTGGCAGTATTCCTTTCCTTTCGATTTTGTGGAAAAGTCTGAGTGCTGGTATTAGTTCTTCTTTAAAGATCTGATAGAATTCATAGTGAATTCTTCAGATCCTGGATTTTTCTATTTTAGGAGACTCTTGCTGCTTCATTTTCCATGCTTATTATAGATCTATTTAAATGATTTATAATCTCTTGGTTCAATTTTGGATGGTCATATGTGTCTAGAAATTTGTCCATTTCTACTAGATTTTTAAGTTTATTTGAATATAGATTTTCAAAGTAGTCCTTAATGATTCCCTGGAGTTCCTTGGCATTTGTTGTGAACTCCCCTTTTCCATTTTTAATTTTATTCATTTGGGTCTTTTCCCTCCTCATTTTATTCAGATTTGCAGGGATATTTTGGAGGAGATGCTGTTTTCTCGATCTCTCCCTTGTTAGAACAAGCTTTTACTCTCACTCCCGGTTATTACTTAACTGGGGGGTGACTGGAGATTCAGAAAAGACACAGGATAGACAGACAGGCAGAAAGTGGGGTCAGGTGGATTGGGAGCTCTGATGGAGATGCCCAACCCTCATTGCTTCTTTTCTCTATCTTTATTCTTTAAGGCCTTACTCCTTGCAGCTCTTTAAAACCTTGCTTCTAAAGTCTTCTTTAAAACCTTGCTTGAAACCTTTTTCATTCCTTTTTCCTTAGACTCACACTGTCCCATGCTTTCTCTTAGGTTATCTTTAGCTTAATCGCTCTTTTGCCCCCAGGCTAGCAGCTTTTCTTTAGCATTTTCTCTTTAACTTTCTTAAAGTCTAGGTGCTCAGACTTGCAAAGTCTGGGTCCTCTACCTTGCACTGTTCTATGTTCTCTTTGGCTTTGCTTTAGCTTCTAAAGCCTATGTATAAAATTCTTTCTTTAGCTTAGCATTCTAAAGACTATGTTAAAGTTCTCAGTGCAGACTTTCTATTTACCCCTCTTTAGCCATTTTTTTCCCTTCAGCAATTTCCCTTTAGCAAGTCTTTTCCCTTCAGTGATTCTTTTCCCTTCCAAAAGCTTCACACACCAAAAAGCCCTAAGCAACATCCTAAATTGAAAAACCCAAGCCAAAGCCCAAAGTAAAAGCCAAAGGCAAAAAGCAAAAAGCCCCAAGCCCTCCTTCAGTGGGCCTTTTATAAACAGCACAAGCAGGGTGGAGTAGAGGCTCTCGGGGAGGGGTGTTACATTGTAACAGGAGAAACCTGCATCAATGCTTCTCTGAACACAAGATTAGGAGATGCAACTCTTCTGCTTTTTTCTGTTTCATGACCGGGGCTGTGCCTATCTCGACCTACAGATGAAAGCAATTAAGCTGCATCTCACCTTGCTTACGTCCAGTTCTCCTAGGCTTTCCATAATCTGCTCTCCACAGTATGTCAATCTTATTTGTCTTTACAAAGAACCAGCTTTTGGTTTCATTGATTCTTTGTATGAGTTGGTCTCTTTTTCATTGTAGATTTTGGCCTTTGTTTTTATTATTTCTCTCCTGCTAGTTTCGGGTTTAGCTTGTTCTTACATTTCTAGGAGTTTGAAATACAGCATTAGGTCATATTTTTGAAATCTTTCTGTGTTTTCAATATATGCAGCCATAGCTATAAACTTTCCCCTTATGACTGCCTTTGATTTGTCCCATAGGTTCTGAAACATTGTGGTTTCATTCTCATTAAATTCCAGGAACTTTTTGATTTCTTTCCTTATTCTTTTTATGATGCACTGATCATGGAGCAAGGTGTTGTTCAGTGTCCAGGTGTTTGAGGATTTTCTGCTGTTTCTTTTGTCATTGAATTCTAGTTTTACTGTGTTGTGGTCAGAGAATAAGATGGGGGTTAATTCAATTTTCTTACATTTGTTAAGACTTGCTTTGTAACATAAAATGTGGTCTATTTTGGAGAAAGTTCAATGGGTTCCCGAGAAAGTATGTTGTGTTGTTACAGGATGGTATCTCTGTAGATCTCTGTCAGGCCCATTTGATCTATGGTACCATTCAATTATAAAGTTTCTTTATTGATTTTTTTTGTCTGGAAGACCTATCTATTGGCGATAGAGGACTATTGAAGCCTTCCACCACCACTTTGTTGGAGTCTATCTGTATTTTTAAGTCCATTAGTGTATGTTTAATGATATTAGTTGCACTGACATTAGACACATGTAAGTTTAAAATTGTTATTTCTTCTTGATATATTGTTCCTTTTATTAGTATGAACTGCCCTTCTTTGTCTTTTATGACTAATTTAAGTTTGAACTCTACTTTTCTGATATAAGTATTGTTACTATGGCATGTTTTCAGAGCCATTAGCTTGGTAAATCTTTGTTCATTCTTTCACCCTAAGCCGAAGTTTGTTTCTCTCTGTAAGGTGGGTTTCTTGTAAACAGCAAATTGTTAGGTCTTCCTTTTTAATCCAGTATGCTAATCTGTCTTTTGATGGGGGAGCTGAGGCTATTAACATTCAGTATTAATATTGAGAGGTATGTGTGATTTCTGCATTTAGTTGTTTTGTTGTATGAGGGTTTGTGTGTGTGCATCTAATTCTATGCTACTCTCTAATTACTTGCCTACTCATCTCTTGAGATGTCATAATTCCCATCATGGAGAGGTTCTATTTTGTCATGTCTGTTTATTGTTCTGGAGGCTTTCTGCACCTGAAAGGCATCTCTTTCTTGAGATTTGGGGAGTATTCTGCTATTATTTTATTGAATATATTACCAATACCTTAGGCTTGCACCTCTTCTCCTTCTCCAATTCCCATGATTCCTATGTTTGGTCTTTTGAGGGAGTTGAAAATTCATGTATATTCCTTTCACAGATCTCCATTCCATGTCTAAGCATCTTCTGGGGTTTTATGATATCTATTTTGTCTTTGAGTCTTGAAATTCTGTCTTCCAATTGTCCAGTTGTTCCAGTTTGCTGCACTGGCTTCTAATTGTACTTTTTATTTGACCTAAGGAGTTTTTTTTTTATTTCTAGGATTTTTGTTTAATTCTTTTTTTTGACACTCTCCATATCTTTGCCAAACTCCTCTTTCATATCTTTCACCATCTCCTTTATTTCATTTATCTCTTTTTCTATAATCTCCTTAGTTTCATTTTGGAGTTTGTTGAAATGTTTTGAGTTCATTTAGTTGTTTCTGTGTCTTCTTGGGTTTTTCATTCATGTTCCCCTGGGATTCTTTAGGTTGCTCTTGTATGTTCTCTTTAAGCTCATTGATCATTCACATTATCATTCTTCTGAGGTCAGCAGCTGAGAATTCATCCCTGTCACTTTCTAGCTACTTCTCTGTTGTGTGATTGTTTGCCTTTTGAGTCATCATATTCCCCTGTCTTCTTTTTCCCCCATATCTCTAGTTTTGCTTTGCTCATGTGTTTTTAATTAGTTAGCTGTGGGTTTTAATCACCTGTTATCTTTCCCTTGTCTTAAATTCTATTCTCTGGCTTAGTTGTTAGCTAGTTTATTGTAATATTTCTGCTCACTTATCTGGAGGTATAATAGTAATAAAAAATTCACAAATCCAATGCAAAACCTGTTATTTACATAATATATAAGACTCTTGTGAAATTAACTATAAACAGCAGGTGTTGGGGAGATAATAGTTGTTTGCATAGAGATTAATACCTTAGGTAATTTAAATGATGGCACTACAAGAGGAGGAAGGGAGGGGAGAATGGGACAAGGAGGAAGAGGTCTGAGGTGTTAAGGCTATGGGATAATAAATTCCTAATGTGTATAAGGTGTTTTTCAGTCATTGTGGGGGAGGGTGTTATTGTCAGGGATTGCAGAAGGATAGAAAGTATGGGGTAATATTTAAAGTTGATATAATAGACTATTCAGTGAGTGGTTATTGTGGTGAAAAGTTAGGGAAAGAAAGGAAGATAAAAGATGAAAGGAGGAGAGAAAGAAGAAAAATTTTTGGAGAGAAAGGAAAGTGGAACAAGAGACCTTCTCCAAGCAAATTGAAATTTGGACAGAATGGGAAAAGGAGACAGGTAACAAAAAACATTTTTAAAGGAAAGGAAAAAGAAAAAGAATTTGAATTAAAAAATACATATTTTCCAAATTTCTTCCTTATTATAGAAAGGAGTGGGTTTCCTATCAGTTCAGTGAAGGTTCTGGGCTCTTGCCAATGGTTTCTAATCCTGTTGCTGACCCTTCTTGCAGAGGTTTCCTCTGTGTCCCTGCCTCTTGTTAAGGTCAATATGCTGGGCTGTGTGGAAATGGATGGTAACCCTCGCTAACAGACAGCTTTGGGAGAGATGCACTCAAGATGTTTGAGCCCAGGCTTTTCTTGGGGAGATGGGCCATCTGGTTCAGCCTATGTTTTGTAAGCACGTTCTCAGAAGTGGTCTCTGAGAACCTTGTGTTTGAGCAGTTGCCAGCCTCTTTGGTCCACAGAGCAAGCTGGGAGCTAGAATTGAGTTTTTTGGTTGACTGCTTTTCTCTGGGAAAGCTATTAGTTTCAGCTCACTACAGTTTCTCCAAGATGGTTGAAGGTGCTGTTATTTTCCTGAGACTGCAGCTGGGCCACCACACCCCCACACTGGTTGGGTCAGCTCAAAATTCTGCCTCACCCCGCCAAGCAGAGGTGAAAATTTCCCTCTGTTTATTAGGGCACCAGTTTTGTCCAGGAGGGGTGTAATCTGCCCACAAACCATACTGGAAAAAATGGTTCATTCCAGAACAGATGATTTCGTGTGCTCACTTGGCAGGGTTGTAGTTTCACTCAGTGGTATTGGGGGTCAGTCTGGGTCTTCCTGGGCAGTTGGCAGTCAGAGGATCCATGCCCACAAATTTAGCAGGTCCAGGACATCCCAGATACTTGCAGAACTCATTCTACATTTATCTGAGTTGCATTTTTAGCTCTTCAGAGAGAGGAGAAAAAAAGAAAGAAAAACAGCTTTCCAGCAGGTGGACAGACAGCTGTGTCCACATTGCCCAGGCTTTTGGGATTACTATGTGCTATTAAAAGCTAATTTAAAGGTCGATCATTGTATGTTATGTTCCCCATATCTATTGGCAGTATATTTGGCAAAAATGCCAGGTTACCTGATCTTCATACCACAAATTTGAAGTATTCTTTCAGACTCATGAGAGCTAAGGGTTCCAGGGTCTGTTGGCGATCTGCCATCTTGGTCTCCCCAAGATGACTTTAAGAAGAGATTTCCTGAGTAGAACTGACCGAATCACAGAACCATTAAAATTCTGGCTCTACAGTGAAAGAAAGGGAAATTGGAAAGATTCAAGACATGAAAAATCTTGTGTGTGGAAGGGATTCTGGGACCTCAGCCTATGATGATAAGAAACCAGTTCCGCCACAGCTACTTGAAACTGGAAGAAGACAAGTGAACATCACAAAGAAGTTCTGCCCAACCCACTCCTCAATTTTAACTTTGAAAGGCAAAGAGAACCTATCCCTCCCATTCCAAGATTTCTGAGGTATAGGCCTCTGAATTCATGAGTTATTAAATTGATGGTCATTTGTTATTCAGCAATATAAAACTAGTAGAGACATCAAGGTATCACATATCAATAGGAGAACCAGAAATCTAAAGAAAAAGCTTCTCCCAATTAGCTCATGGCCTAGATGATGCTGAAATCTCTGGTTTGGACTGCAATGTGGTAATATTCTGCCCTTTCTTTACCACATATATTTTCCTAACTTGTGTCCATGCCCACACAATGAAGGCTGAATTCTATTCTAAAATAATACATATAGAGGACCATGGGTGGTAGTCATGCCTGTAATACCATCTACTAGAGAAACCGAGACAGGAGGATCCAGATTTGAGGCCAGCCTGGTGAAAAAGTTAGTGAAACTCTTCTCTGTCTCAAAAAGAAGTGGACAACTTGGTCCATGACTGTGATGTCAGCTGTGAAAGAGGTAGAGGTAACAGGACTGGAGTCCAAGACCAAACCTGGACAAAAGTATGAGACCCTATCTTATTAATATGTGAAGTGAAATACACTGAGGATATGGCTTAAGTGGTGGAGAACTTTCCTAGCAAGTGCAAGACCCTGAGTAAATGTTAGTATTGACCCAAAAAAATGAACAGATTGGCTTTTTTTTTAGGTCATAATAAGGTTTGAACTTAAGGACTCTCAGGGTCTCACATTTGCTAAGCAGACAGTCTACCATTTAAGCCACACCCTTAAATTAGCCTTTTACAGCACTTAGCAGCCCTAGAAGCCCAGGAGCTAGGATCAGCAGCTGGCAGCCAGCCTGCTGGAAAGCCATTTTTTCCACTGTTTTATTTGTTTGTTTCTTTTCTCCTGTCTTAGAAAAGCAAAAATGCAATCCAGAGACTGCAGAACAAATTCTGCAAGCATGTGGCACACGTTGGACCTGACATAATAGGAAGACACAGAACCTATGACTCCTGCCTACCTGCACCATCATGTAGCTGACCTGATTCCACTGAGGTAACTGCAACACTGACAGGTGAGCACATTGTCTGCTCTATTGGGAATGACATAATCCAGCAGAGCTGGACAAAGCTGATGGCCAAATAAATGGAGGGAATATTTGACCTTTGTCTGGTGGAAATGAGGCAGAACACTGAGCTGATCCAGCCTGTGTAGGGGTGGGCTGGTCCAGACACAATCATGAAAAATACACACTCAACCACCTTAGAGAAACTGGTAGTGAGCAAAAACTGACAGACATCCCACACAAAAGCCATTGAACAAAAAGCTCAATTCTGCCTCCCAGGCTTGCCCTTTGGGCAGAAGGCTGGTGACTGTTCACATACCAACTCCTTGCAGAACCACTTCAGAGAACCCACCAACCCACCTGCACCAGATGGCCAGTGTCAGCAAGAAAAGCCTGGGCTCAAGCATCATGAGCCATTCCCCGCCAAAGTTGTCTGATACAATGTCCATTTCCACATAGCCCAGCAAACCAACTTTAACAAGGGGCACAGACACAGAGAAATCACCTGTCAAAAGTGTCAGCACCTGGATTGAAAAGTCAGAGGAAAGAGCCTTTGCATTTCTTTCAATTTATTGTTACCTTTCTCTATCTTCCATTTTGTACAAATATCAATTTGCTTAGCCCTCTTTTGTTCCACTTTCCTTTTTTCCCCTTTTTAAATTTTTTTCTTCTCTTTTCTTTGCTCTTTTCCTTTTTTCTCCCAACCTTCCTGTCCTCCTCCTGCTTCCCCCCCACACTGTCTTTACTGCCTCCACACTCACCACTCACTAAATAGTTGGTTATACCAACTTCACATATTATTCGCATCCTTCCTATCCCTCTGCAATCCCTGACAATAGCACCTTCACCTACGATGTCTGAATTATACCTTTCCACATTAGGGCCTTATAAACCTACATCCCCCATATCTCACACCTCTTTTCCTCCTCATCCCATCCACCCTCCTGACCCCTCTTCTAGTGCCATCCTTTTAATTACATAACTATCTAAATCTATCCAAACAACTATTGTCTTCCCAATACCCACTGACTATAGATAGTATCCCCAAAGAGTTTTTTATATATTATGTAATAACTGGTTTGGAATTGAATTTGTTATTGCTAATTTATACCTCCAAGTCAGTGAATAGAAATATTACAACAACCTAGCTAACAATTAAGCCAGTCAGGGATTAAAAATTAAGTCAAGGGAAAGATAACCGATAATTATAACCCACAACTAACTGATCAGAAACATGAGCAAAGCACAAAATAGAAACACAGGGAAAAAATGCAGGGTAATATGAGTCTTCAAAAGGCTAGTAATTACACAACAGAGGATTTGATGTAAAGTGAAAAGGACGAATTCTAAGTTGTTAACCTCAGAAGAATGATGATAATTATGCTCAATGAACTTAAAGAACAAGCTTAAAGAGACATACAAAAGCAACTCAATCAATACCAAGAGAACAAGGATAAAAAAAAAACCTCAAGAAGGCCCAGAAAAAACTGAATGAACTCAGAGTGTTTCAACAACATACAAAATGAAAGTAAGGAAATTATATTTAAAAGAGAGACATATGAAATCAGAAGACAGTACAAGGTATGAAAGAGAAGATAAACACTGATATGGACAGTCTTAGGAAAAAAAGAATCAAATAGAAATCCTGGAAATGAAGCATTCCTTCAGTCATCTGAGTTGGTAATTTTGTATTCTTGAACCAAAAGGATATGGGAAAAAGATACAATCTTTATCAAATGATGTTGGAAAAACTGGATATATACATGTAAAAGACTGAAATTCAATCCCTATGTCTCACCATATACATGATGGTGATGTCTCAAAATACATCAAACCTTAATGTATGATCTGAAATGTTGACACTACTAATACAGGAAAAGATAGGAAAACATTTGAAAGAGTGGCATACATACAATTTTCTGGATAGAACTCCAATTGCTCAGTAAATACAAGCAAGAATTGACAAAGTTTGAAACAAATAAAATGTTTCTGCACAGCAAAGTAAATAATTGCTAGAATCAAGAGATAACATGCAGAATGAGAGAAAAATCTTTTCCAGTTTTCATTGGATAAAGAAATAACATCTAAACTACATAAAAAGTTCCGACAATTATAAAACAAAAGAATGAACAATCAGATTAATAATGGACAAAGGAATTAAACACACCTTTCTGAAAAGAAGTACACATAACTGAAAATTCATGAAGCAATGTTCAACATCTTTAGCTATAAAGGAAATGTAAATCAAACAATACGGAGATTCCATTTCACCTAAGCCAGGAGGAACCATCAAGAAAATAAACAAAAAGAAATCCTGGTGCTTACACACTGTTCCTGAGAATGTAGATGGGTACAGTCATTATCAAAACCCATACTTACCTTGCTGACACCTCAAGAAACAAAATAGAATTATCAAATGATCCTGTAATACTACTCTTGGGAATATATCTGGAAGAATTTAAGTAAGCAAACAATAAAGATACCTGCATATCCATATTTATTACAGCTTTACTCAATATAGCCAAACTCTGGAATAAGCCTAGGTGCCCATCAACTGATGAATAGGTAAAGAGAAGGGATGTATACACACTGGAGTATTATTGAGCAATAAATGAGAATGAAATTAAGTCATTTGAAGGATGCAAATGGTGATCATCAAGTCAAACAAAATAAGCCAGACTCAGAAAGATAAACATTCATTACATGTTCTCTGTAATATGCATAATCTAGACCTATAAGAAAATGAGTGATATAACTATAAAAGCAGGACTCTTTGAGGAAGGGAACCAGTCTAGGGAAGAGCAAAAGAAGAGGGGAATGGGAGATAAATATGATCAAAATATTTTACATGCATGTATGAAAACAGAATAATGAAACCTGTTAAAATTGTTTAAAAGGGGGAAGATGAGAATAAGAAAGAGTGATAGAAGGTATGAGTTTAATCAAAACACATAATGTGCATTTATGGGTATAATTTAATTAATCAGTAACATTCTGCCTCACAAATCAAAATAGTTTTATCAGGAAAACAAGCAAGAAATGACGGTGAGGATATGGATGGTGGAAAAGGGACCCATATACTCTCTTGGTGGAAAAAAGTCACAATCTAAATCAGTTTACAGGTTCTCCCAGAAAACTAAAAATAGAAGTACCATATGATCCTCCTATAACATTTCTGGGCACATGTCCAAACGAATGTTAAGAATGCATACAGCATAGATGCACACCCATGTTTATTGTGACACAGCTCACAAAAGCCATGTAATTAATCAGATTCCTTGTCCTTCAACTAATGAATGAATGGATGAACAAAATGTGATAGATAGATAAATAGATAAATAGATAAATGATAGATAGATATGCAACCATGAAAAAGAATGAAATTACGTCATTTTCAGGAAAATGGATGGAGCTAAAGATCATAATGTGAAGCAAAATAAACCTGACTCAGAAAGACAAGTACCACATTTTCCCTGGTATATGGATCTAGATCTATAAATACAGACACATAACACAAAGACATGAATCTAATAGGGGAACTATTGTTGGGGGGACCAACAGGAGGGAGAAACAAATGTGACAGGGATTGAATAGGATCAAAGTACACTGTATGCATCCATGGAAATGTGACACACAAACCCATTATTTTGTATAATAAAAAACAGCAACACAGCACACTGTAAAGAGTTATTTGTTTTCCACATGGCTGACTTGAAGCTGTCATTAACTGTTGCTTGGCATCACAAAAGAGTATTGTAATAAGAATTTCTTACCTGGGAAAAGAACAAAACCAAACGATCAAAGTATTGTTTCCACTGAATATGTATGGATTTCATACAATGTTTAATTAAAAAATATCCTTATATTGAATCAATAATAAATAAGCAGATAGCCACCCATATGAGACTACTTGTTCAAATCCCATAAGTCTTGCCTACTCAAGAACATGCCATAGCAATTCTTTCTCTCTTTCCTGAATTATCAAAATTCCTCTTTCATTTTAGCATCATTCTCATTAACATGCATATATCATTTTTATAATAACTACCAGAAACATTCATCTCTGTCCAGACATGACAAATTTATTTTTTATTTATTACAAAGCTCATTGAAAGTGCTGTCTCTAGTCACCATCCCCAAAGTCCACACATCTTCCTTGAGCTTTCCCCATTCAAGGCGCTGCCCTACTGTCTCATGAAATTACTCAACTCTAAGCACTTGAGTCATCCACATT
Organism: Castor canadensis; assembly: GCF_047511655.1. NCBI lineage: Eukaryota > Metazoa > Chordata > Mammalia > Rodentia > Castoridae > Castor > Castor canadensis. Next base: position 77,634,797 of record NC_133397.1, on the reverse strand, counting down.
CCCAAATATAATGGTCACTTCCCAATCCTCACATTATGAGTGTAAGCCACAGCCTTTAACAAGTTGACAGCACACTCTCACTTAAAACAATTTCTTCACTGACCTTCCACACATCACTCTATCCTGCTTGTCTTCCATTCCCACTGCTACTTCTCAAAGTATTTTCTTGTTTCTCTTCACCACCCCTGTTTCAGATCTCAGATCCTGGGCCCCTGATCTATTCAACACTCATTTCCTTGGTTATCAAATTATAATTCCCAGTGCATTTCTCCCCTCTGATTTCCAGATTCATATATCCAGCAGTCTACCTGACAACAATAAAGTAGATCTAACATACATCACAAACCTGAAGTGTCCAGAAACAAATTCCTGCTCTTCCTCCCCTAAATCTCTTCTCCCAGTCTTCTCTACCTAAACAAATGCAGATGCTTCCCTTCTAGTTAAACAAGGAAACCTGACAGAGTTACCATGAGACTTCTCTCTTACACCCATGGAAAACATCATCAGCCTATTGTTAATTTCTGTCTCCAACAGAAACTACTCGTCACGCTTCCAATGCAGCCTCCTTGCACCAAAGCAATCTCTCCTGTATGTCCGTATCTTTCCCAGAAGATCCTTTTAAACTACAAATTGAGTTACATCTTTTCTATCCAAAACCCTTCTACTTATCATTCAAATCCCTCAAGTAGCCTTTAAAGCACTTTATAATGTGGTCTCCTCCATTTCCTTAACTTTTTAAAAACTATTCTTGCCCTTATGTGATCTGCTTCAACAATACTGGCTACATTCTATTTCTCCAACATACTAGCTATTATTCTGCCTCAGAAATGTACCATTTTCTCTAACTGTAATAGTATTCCCTAGAGATCTTCCTAAAGGCCAATTCCTCACTATTGGTGAGACTTTAATTAAAGCATGCCTTCCAGCACACCCTTCCATGTCTATCTATGGTAGATCAATTGTGAAAATGTTCCCCATTGTTTATCCCTCCTTGTATCCTTGCTTATGATTGCAATTTAAAAATTCTGTATTTTATATTTAGTGATGCATTTGGGAGGTTAGCTTTTAATTATTTGTAATTTACTGAATATATTTAAGAAGTACAACATGTTTTGATATATTTTGACATGACATTGATATTATTTTCAAATGATGACCATAACCACCATCTCAAACAGTAACTGATCTTATGTGTTGTTACAAGAATACTAAAAATCTGTTCTTCCAACAAAAATATGAAATCGAGTAAGTATTAACTATATTCCTCATGTTGTACACTAAATTACTAGACTCATTCATCTGCAACTTTGTATTCCTTAATATACCTGTCCCAATTGCCCAATTGCCTTATTCCCTAACCAATGTTTTTAAGGCTAACATTCCATTATATATACATGTACATATATATATATAGAGAGAGAGAGAGAACTCAGATCTTCATTATTCATTTATCCATCAATGGACACTTTGGTTATTTCTGTATCTTGCTTATTACAAATGATGCTTCAATAATTATGGAAGTGTTATTGTTTATAAAACTGTAATTTCATTTCCTTTGGGTAAATACCCAGGAGAAGAATTGTTGAGTCATCACACATATCTATTTTTCATTTCCTTTGGATGGTCTATAATATTTTTCATGATGGCACCCTCCCAACCAAAATGTATAAGACCTCCTTTTTTCTCTACTCCCTCACCAACACTTGATAACTATTACTTTCTTTATGGAATCCACCCTAAAATGTGTAAAGTGCTATCTCATAGTGGTTTTGATTTGCATTTCCTTGCTGAGTAATGATATTTTCCACCTTTACATATACATGAGGGTCATTTATATGCCTTCCTTACAGACATGTTTATTCAGGTCATTTGTTTTTACTCAGGTTATTTCTTTTCCTGCTCTTACGATGTATCAGTTCTTTTTGTTTTTTATATTAACCATATATGAGATATATGGTTTGAATTATTTTCTCTAAATCTTTGGGTTGCTTTTTATCTATGTGGATTGTTCCCTCATCAGTACATAATATCATAGTTTGACGGAATCCCATTAATTTTTTTTATAGCCTAAGCATTCAGTGTGATATTCAAAACATCATTAACAAGACTAACGTCAAAGCAATTATCTCTATATTTTCTGCTAGAATTTATGTTTTCTGGTCTCAAAGTTAAGAATTTTCTTTATATTCTGTATGGTATAACACAAAGACCCCATATCTTTCTTTTGATGTGGCAACTTACTTTTTTGCAGCACCATTTATTGAAGAATTAACATTTATCCATTACATCCTCCACATGTCCTTTTCAAAAATTAGTAAACCATGAATATTTGAATTTATTTCTAGAATCTAAATTCTGTTCATCAGTCTATGCACTATTTGTATATCAGTGTTTTGCTGTTTGGATTACTACACCTTTGTAATGTAATTTAGAATCAGGTATGTGATGCCTTCAGCTTTGATTCTGTTTTCAATATTGCTTTGACTCTTTAAAGTCTTTTGTAGTTCCATATGAATTTTAGAATTACTTTTTCTAGCTATTGAACAATTGGGAAGAGAAGAAAGGATAAAGGAAAGTAATAGAGGGGTTATTGATTAAAGTACAATATATTCCTAGGTGAAATACCATAGCAAAACACCTTGAACAATGAACATACACTGAAGCAATGAAGGATGGGAACAAAAGACAGATTCTACTAGGGGGAGAGTAATAGTGAGAGAAGAAAGGGTAATGAAGAAGGTGAAGGAGGATAAGTATGGTCAATGTACCTTATAACAGACTATGAAGACAGAACATTGAAACCTATCAAAATCCTTTTAAGTAGTGGGGAGGTGTATTTGGAAAAATGATGGCAAGAATCTCACCTAACTGAGGTACATTTTAAGCACATAAGGAAATGTCACAATGAAAAGTTCTGTACAACTAATATATGCTATAAAATGCTTTTAAAAGAATTATTTTTCTATTTCTGTTAAAAAGTCTTTGAAATTTTGAGAAGAATGTTTTGATTCCAAGATGGCAGCTAGAAGGAGGAAGCAGAAAGCAAGCCTCCTAAAGTGAAATTTTGGAGAGATGCTTGAGACACACCTTGCAAGCAAGGCCACTGAGAAGAGGCAAAACTTTGACCCCTCCACACCTCTAGCTTGCGCAGAGAATCTCCACTTCACGTTAAACAGATAAACCAGGAGGGCCCATGGGCCACCAGAAGCTTGTGCCCAGACAGCTTGGGAAGACACAGACAAGGTGAGCTAAGTGGTACGTGGTACTTCCACAGACAAGCCTGGGCCAGATCAGCATAGCCCCCTGGACAGACTGACTCCCACCCAGGGAAAAAAGAGGAACTGAGTAATAAGCAATAAGAATTATAAAGACACGTAGCAAAGAGGGTAGGGCACCTGAGCACCAAAGGGGAGGGATGGGAATCCCTCCGGGAGCTGTAAATAAACAAGCCAGGCCTGGTCAGAGAGGGCAGGAGCGGGGGAGCACACTCAGCAACCAGGAGCGGAAAGCTTGTGAGAGTGGCGGAGGGAGGAAAACTCCACAGGAGAGGGAGGAAGACCCACCTCCCACATGAGCTGTAAATAAACACTCCGGCCAGCATGAGCAGCAATCAGGAGCAGGAAAGCTTGAAAAGCGGTGGTGGGAGGAAAACTGCACAAGTGAGAGGAGAAGACCCACTTCCCACGTGAACTGTAAATAAACACACAGGCCTGAGAAAACGGGTGCAGTGTCACCTCCCCCAGTGAGCTTAGAAAGGGGAAAGCTTGTAGCAGAGGCTCCCGCACAGGAAAACTCTGAGTAAAGAAAGCCTGTGGGGCCAGGTGAGTGCTAAGCTCACCCCAGAGATCTGCATAAATAACGCCTCCAGCAACAGCAGGCTGACAGCAGCAGATAGCCATTCACAGACCTGTCTCCAGACTCTTTTTTTTCTCTCTCCCTACCTTTGATGAGACAACAACTGAACTACACCTGCATGCTGAAAAATTTACTGAAACTGTATTGCATTTGAACTTGGGACACTTTTGGGGTTGTTTTTTTTCTTGTGCAGTTTTGTTCTACTTTATGTTTCCACTTTGATGAGGCAACTACAGATATGAAGCCACACAGCTATAACCAACTTGTCTTTCACAAAGGCACTAAAAATATATGATGGAGAAAAAGCAGCCTCTTCAACAAGAACAACATCTGAGGCACCATCTCCAGGATTGGAGGCTGAGGGACGAACACCAAAATTATTAACACTGAAACTTAATTGCATTTGAACTTGGAGGGTTTTTTTTATTTTTTATTTTGTTTTATTTTATTTTATTTTACATATTTTTTCTTTCATTTACTTATTTTTTATTTTTATTCTTGTCTTTATTCTTTTTATTTTTTATTTTCAATCCTCTGTCTCTCTAATGAATTTTCAGCTTACAGTTGATAACTACACTGTCTCTCCCTGTTTATATCTTTGAAACTTTTTTTGTTTGCTTCTTTGTTTTGCTTTTTTTTCTACTTCATTATTTGTTTTTCCCTTTTCCTTTAACTTCTTTGCTTTCCATTCCCTTTCACCCTCCCATTCTAAATATCATTAGTGCTATTATTACAAGCCAGAAAATACTTAATTGCACACAGTACAGGGACAATAACAACACCAAGGACAATGACAGGAAGACAGAAAAAACAGGGAAACCAGTTTCCCCACAGCAAAAATTTAGTACAGGAACGAGAGGGAAATGAAGAAAACAGATACTCAGAACCAGACTCCAATACAATGAGGATAAACTATACCAAAGAACCCAATGAAGCTCACAAGAACACGCTAAAAGAAGAAATACTACAGGAAATCAATTAGAATTTTATAGAGATGATACTGGACCCGGATATGAAGCCACACAGCTATAACCAACTTGTCTTTGACAAAGGCACTAAAAATATATGATGGAGAAAAAGCAGCCTCTTCAACAAAAACTGCTGGGAAAACTGGTTAGCAGTCTGCAAAAAACTGAAACTAGATCCATGTATATCACCCTATACCAATATTAGCTCAAAATGGATCAAGGATCTTAATATCAGACCACAAATTCTAAAGTTGATACAGGAAAGAGTAGGAAATACTCTGGAGTTAGTAGGTATAGGTAAGAACTTTCACAATGGAACACAAGCAGCACAGCAACTAAGTGATAGCATAGATAAATGGGACTTCATAAAACTAAAAAGCTTCTGTTCATCAAAAGAAATGGTCTCTAAACTGAAGAGAACACCCAGAGAGTGGGAGAAAATATTTGCCAGCTACACATCAGAGAAAGGACTGATAACCAGAATATATAGGGAACTTAAAAAACTACATTCTCCCAAAACTAATGAACCAATAAAGAAATAGGCAAGTGAACTAAACAGAACTTCCTCAAAAGAAGAAATTCAAATGGCCAAAAAAAAAAAACATGAAAAAATGCTTACCATCTCTAGCAATAAAGGAAGTGCAAATAAAACCACACTAAGATGCCACCTCACCCCTGTTAGAATAGCCATCATTAGCAACACCACCAATAACAGGTGTTGGCAAGGATGCAGGGAAAAAGGAACCCTCTTACACTGTTAGTTGGAATGTAAACTAGTACAACCACTCTGGAAAAAAATTTGGAGGCTACTTAAAAAGCTAAACATTGATCTACCATTTGATCCAGCAATACCACTCTTGGGGATATACCCAAAAGACTGTTACTCCAGAGGCACCTGCACATCCATGTTTATTGCAGCACTATTCACAATAGCCAAGTTATGGAAACAGCCAAGATGCCCCACCACTGATGAATGGATTAAGAGAATGTGGTATCTATACACAATGGAATTTTATGCAGCCACGAAGAAGAACGAAATGTTATCATTCGCTGGTAAATGGATGGAATTGGAGAACATCATTCTGAGTGAGGTTAGCCTGGCCCAAAAGACCAAAAATCGTATGTTCTCCCTCATATGCGGACATTAGATCAAGGGCAAACACAACAAGGGGATTGGACTTTGAGCACATGATAAAAGCGAGAGCACACAAAGGAGGTGTGAGGATAGGTAAGACACGTAAAAAATTAGCTAGCATTTGTTGCCCTCAACCCAGAGAAAGGAAAGCAGATACCTTAAAAGCAACTGAGGCCAATAGGAAAAGGGGACCAGGAACTAGAGAAAAGGTTAGATCAAAAAGAATTAACCTAGAAGGTAACACACATGCACAGGAAATTAATGCAAGTCAACTCCCTGTATAGCTATCCTTATCTCAACTGGCAAAAACCCTTGTTCGTTCCTATTATTGCTTATACTCTCTGAACAAAATTAGAGATAAGGGGAAAATAGTTTCTGCTGGGTATTGAGGGGGTGGTAAGAGAGGGGTTGGGGGCAGGGTGGAGAAATGACCCAAGCACTGTATGCACATATGAATAATAAAAAAATTAAAATTAAAATAAAAAAGAAATTTTGAGAGGAATTGAATGTGTATGCTGTTCTAAGTAGCATAAACATTTAGCAATGTTAATTCTTCCAATCCAAAACCATGGGATATCTTTCCATTTATTTGTGTAGTCTTCAATTTCTTTCAGTAGAATTTTTAGGTGTCAGTGTATAGATTTTTCACTTCCTTGGCTAAATTGATTCCAGGTCCTTTTTATTTTAGTTATTTTATTTGGCAGTACTGGATATTGAATTAAAGGCCTCATGCTTACTAGGAAAGCAGACAACCACTTAAACCATACCTCCAGATATTTTTGCTTTTAGGGTACTTTCAAATAGGGGCTATGTATTTGCCAATGTCCACTTTTGACCACAATACTCCTACCTGTGCCTCATGTATAGTTAAGATCAGTTGTGTGTCATCACTGCCTGTCTTATTTATTGAGATATGGTCTCACTAACTGTTTGCCCATGCTGACCACGAAACTTTCTTCAACCTCTGCCTTTCAAATAGCTTGGATTAAAGGTAGGACCAAAGTTCTTGGCATTATTTTATTTTTTGATACCATCATAAACAAAATCATTTTCCTCATTTACTTTTCAGATAAGTTGGTATTTATTAAATGAAATGCAGCTGATTTGTATGTCCTTTCTACTGCATATTAATAATTCACTTATTAGTTCAATAGCAATTATTGACTCTTGTTTTCCCCCAAATAAAGTGAAATTTGATAATTTTTAATTTGACATATAGGAAGAACTCAATGAATAAACAAATGTAGATTTCTTAATAGCAACATTTTTAAATATTTCCCACTAGTATGAGAAGTTGTGGTGTATGAAAGAATGTATTACTCAAGTTTGCTGAGATCTTGTCTGGAACTAAATTTCATTCTCCCAAGTATTTTAGATGGAGATGAAGAAATAATACTAAGATGACCAACAACAAATGTTGGCAAGGATTCAGGGAAAAAGGATCCCTCATAAACTGCCGGTGGGACTGTAAGCTAGTACAACAACTTTGGAAAACAATATGAAGGCTTCATAAAAAAAAAAAAAACTAAACATAGATCTGCCATGTAATCCAGCAATACCACTCCTAGAGATATACCCAAAAGAATGTGGCTCAGGTTATTACAAAGGCACCTGCACACCCTTGTTTATTGAAGCACTGTTCACAATAGCCAAGTTATGGAAATAGCCAAGATGTCACACTACTGATGAATGGATTAAGAAAATGTGGTATTTACACACAACGGAGTATTTTACTGTCTGTAGGATCTATAGTTATGTCCCTGCTTTCATTCTTTATTTTTAAAATTTTTTTATTATTATTATTTTATTTACATGTGCATACATTATTTGGGTCATTTCTCCTCCCTGTCCCCCTCCCCCACCCTCTCCTCCTTTACCCCCTCAGTTCCAGGCAGGCTGTGTTCTGCCTTTATCACTAATTTTGTTGAAGAAAAGAGACAAGCCTAATAAGGGAGACAAAGTGGTTTTGCTAGTTGAGTTGAGGATAGCTATACAGAAATTTTCCTAGCATTCCATTCCTAGAATTTATTTCTGTTAAGAAATCTGTTGTTACTCTGATGGATTTTTCCTTTCATGTGACTTGGAGCTTCTCTCTCACAACTTTCAATATTCTTTCTTTCTTTTGTAAGCTCAGTGTTTTAACTGTAATATGCCTTGGAGAGGCATATTACAGTTCGCCCATTTTAATGGGTTAGGGTTACATTATTTTATTTTGCATAAATGTATGTAATGTACTTCTCTCACATTCACTCCTACACTCTACTCTTGCCCATCCTCTTCCCATCAAGCATGCTGCTCCATGTCCATAGTGTTGACATTCAGTGCATATGTATTTACAATTTTTATATTTTTCTGATGGATTATTACCTTTATCAATATGAAATTATCTCATTTGTTTCTTTTTGATTAATTTTGGAATGAAGTATGGCTGCAGATATGAGTATAGCAACCCCTACTTGCTTTCTGGCTCCATTTTTTTGAAATTTTTTTTCCACCCTTTCACTTTAAGTCTGTGTCTTTGCCAGTGAGGTGCATTTTTTTGTAGGCAGTAAATGGTTGGATCTCGTTTTAATCCTATGTTCCTATCTGTATTTTTTGATTGGAGAATTGAGACCATGTTAATGGTCTGCATTATTATTGAAAGGTATTTAGTGATTCCTATCCTTGGGCTGGCAGTTACTTTCTTCCTGGGCTTGAAAGGCATCGTTTCATGCCCTCCCCACTTCTAAAGTTTCTGTTAAGAAATCTGTTGTTACTCTGATGGATTTTCCTTACATGTGATTTGGAACTTCTCTCTCACAACTTTCAATATTCTTTCTTTCTTGTGTAAGCTTAATGGTTTAACTGTAATATGTCTTGGAGAGGTTCTTTTCTTGTACTGTCTGTTTGGTTTCCCAAATGCCTCCTATACCTGTATGACCACCTCTTTCTCAAGATTTGGGAAATTTTCTGCTATTATTTTATTGAATATGTTCTCTGTGCCTTTAGTGTGCATCTCTTCCCCTTCTTCTATAGCCATTATTCACAAGTTTGGTCTTTTTAGAAGCAAAATTTGCATTTTATTTAGTTTTAAATATTTATTTTTGTAGATTTTGATTATACATAATGACAAGGCAGAAGATATAGTCATGGAAAAAGACAAAAACAAACAAGTCAGTTGCTTGTATTGATGGTCTCTGATTCTGTCTTGGCCATGAAGCAGAAGTGTTCAACATTCAAATTCTGAAAAACTTTTGAAAATGTAGGCTCAACTCAAGAAAGGAATAAAATAGTAACAACTAGATTTGAATCAACAATGCCAGGCTCTTCCACTCAAACTTTAGCTGTAACTTGTTCCTTTAAGTTCATTTGATACATACAAAATCTACACTGAAAAACTTTTTGATGAGCTCACAAACTTCTCTCTCTTGTAATTCCCTTGACTGTTTATTACATATTTTTTTCATTTTGAGGTACTGGGGATGGAACCCCAAACATTTTGCATGCTAAGTGAGTACTCTACTACTGAGCTATATCCTTGTGTGTGTGGGGAGTGAAGGGTCTTGCTATGTAGCCCAGGCTGGGCTTGAACTCAAGATACTCCTCTTCCATCTTTCCAGTGTGCAATAATATATTTTTCACACTGCACTTAAAACTCCTAGTAGTCAAATTTGATGGTGGGCTTCATTGTAACATTTTATAAAATCTATTCCTTTCTTATATACTTCTTAAAAACTCATTTCTTCAGAAGAATGATGACTCAGTACTTTTCTACTAATTACACAGTGATAATAGAGGTTATATCTAAATAATTAAAGCAATTAAAACTCAGAGGTGAAGCATGGGACTTCCAATGTCATCATCTGGAGGAAGAGACAGGTATTCAAAGCATGAGAGTTCATACAGAGACTGTTTAAATACGCAGATTATCAATGACTAATATACTAAATTGGAGGCCTAAAGGAAATGATAGCCAGTGAGTAAGTGGCCAAAAAAACCTTATGGCTTTTCTTACAAATATTCGATATAAGAGAAAGCCCATTTAAAAAGATTTTTAGTTGTATTCATTGGTTTCTGCATTATCTGTCCGAAACTCTTACTTAGTTTTATTGTATTTGATATATGTCCACTATTAAATCCAAATCATGTTGTATATCAAAATTTGTGTTAAGCAGGGTCACATTACTTGGACTTTGATCTGTCAAAGTGTTCTTCCTGTGTGCTTTAAGTCACTTTCGTCCATTTTCTAGTGCTCATTCCCAACCTTCATTATAGAAAGAATACCTATAATGAAGGACCTTCAACAAGGCATGTACATTATGGAAAACTTGCTGTCAGATATTTGGAGGGCTTCATAAATGGTGGATGGAAACTATATATCTCTCTGTCTGTGTTTTCACTTGATTTCCCAACAATGAAGCTTGGCTGAGAGGATATCAGGTTTGAGTAAATCAGCATAGTGTTCCTCTGATGTGTGAATTTGAGTTGTTTCATGACTGAAAGGACCAGAGGAAAATGTTTAAGAGCTTTAAGGTACTGTTCTGAGAATATATCTTTAAGTTCCTGACTAATGTGCTCCACTGTTGGAACACTTAGGGTTTGTTTATAATAACTTCCAGAGGTTTACTGTGATCCCAGGTTTCCTTCTATACTATGGAATTTCCCAGGGAGTTTCATTTCAATATCAAGTTTGGTTGCCAAATTTGTGTCTTCCTAAACCAAACTCCTGGTAAATTTTAATATTTTCCATCTGAATTCCTGGAGTTAATGCAATATTGCAGTCAAGAAGCCTGCTGCAAAAAAGACATCAGAAGTTTGTAGAGATTTTTCCCAAAGGCTCTTTTCAAATATAAGACATTTTCAAGAACAACCGTGGTAAAAATAAAATGAAAATCTGCCACTACCCTACAGAATACAAATGCTTATATTATTATAGTTATTCCAAATAATCTTTCCTTCATGATTTATGCTATTTGCATGAAACAAGTGCTTGCAGAAGGTCCACTAAAATTTCAAAAGCATCCTGCTTACCTGTCCACTGGGAATGGCAAATTTCTTTCATTTATTTACCTCATTCTTTGCTATTCTAAAAATGAACAGAAATTACATTGTGAAGTTGAAAAGATCAATAAAAAAAAAACTTCTTCAATTGTTTCTAATGCAACCAATACCCCATCACAGGGACTTATTTTTTTCAAATATATGTTTAAGGCATGGGAAGAGCACAGTGATACATAGCTTGAGGATATTTCTCTAAAAGTGTAGAAGCAACAACTTTCTTTTTGGAAAAATATCCACTGCACATAATATAAGGCTGGCCATGGCAGTACTCTGTAGTTACAGGCCACTTTTTAGTGATTGTAGTGTGAAATTTTACAGCCCAGGTTTTCCATCAGGAATTCCTGATGATTTTCCATCATAAATTCCTCTCAGGTTATCAGATTCATCAAGAAATCACCACAACATGGTTAGGTCCTTTCCCTTGCTATGCCCACTTTATCATCAGTGATAATGGGAAATAAGTATTTATCTCTCACTTCCCTGAGGGTTTCTTCCACAATGTAGCTGTCACAGATCTTGTGCATCTGTTTCTGCTGTATTTTGGAACAGAAAAATATGTTAATTGCCATGCTCTCAAAGCACTTTTTCAGGTTCTCTTCACCAGAAAGTATATGATGTTCCAGCAGTGCCTGAAAGTTACTGAAGACCTTCTGGGATTTCATCAGCCTCATGCCCATTTAGAGGTATGTTTTGTTTTCCTATAAGAATGAAAATTTCAATAAAGACTTTAGGAATTTGTTTTCCTTGAAGGATTAAGGGCAAAACATCTTCCTATCATCAGTCCACTCTGTACTGGTGTTCTGAGCATTGCTGCTTTTTTTTTGTTTATTTGTTTTTGTTCCTGTTCTGAAGTTTTGTCAATTTTTTTTTCTGTTTCAGTGTCCTTACTTCATTTTCACTCAATACATTTTTCATTTTTTCTGTCTACTATGTGGTACATCCAAATGACTGGTTTGATCAAATACTGTTGATTTTCTCCAAAATATATAGTTCTACAGATCATGGGGGTCTCACAGTTGTGTGTGACATATTTGATAATGTTTATTTAGCTGAACAGGTGTGCTATCCTCTAAGCACATTCTTCCATAATTCTCCATCCACTTCTGGTATTTGGCTGGATCACAGGGTGACCTGAAGAAGGCTAGGAGTGACTAAGTGTTCTGCATCATGCCTGCCTTCCAGTAGGAAGAGTCCAACTCCCCCACCTCCTCAAGGCAGTCAACTATCTCATTAGAGCTAGAGAGGGAGCCAGTCTGGCCAGGGCTCAGCAGGGCCCTGTGATGTGCTAGGTTTGGTCTTTTAATAGTATCACAGTGGATTTGCATTTTCTAGTTATGCTTTCTTTATCTTTAGGTGAATGTTCTAATTCATCTACCTTGCCTTTAGTCCCTAATAGTCTCTCTTCAACTTGATCCAGTTCATTGTTAAGGCTTTCAACTGACTTTTTTAAATTTGGCTTATTGAGGACTTAAATCTATTTTGTTTGATTTCTATATATTTATTGAACAATGCTTTCATATCCTTCATAGTCTTCCTTATTTCACTCATTCTTTGTATTCTCTTGGAGTTAATTCAGGCATTTATTTGAGGGGAGTGACCATTCTTAGTTCACCTCTTGGATTTAATGTTGTCTACACCTTAGTCACTGGATGGTGAAAGGGGTGAAGAGTAAAGGTAAGTGGAGGGATCTTTACTAGAATCTGCACATCTAGAAGATGGATTTTAAATATAACCATATATATATATATATATATATATATATATATATCATATATGTATACACACACACACACACACACACACACACACACACACATATATATATATATATATATGCATTTTTGGTAAAGTACTTGTGTTTATTATGCACATAGTTTCATATTTAATAATATTTAATCTTTCTAGATGTCTTGAGGTGACAATGTATGGTAAAAAGTACAGCTACTACGTTAGCCAAATTGTACATACCTATTGTAATCAACAGAAAAATTGATCTTGGACATAGACTTGTTATGTCACCTCTAGTCAATGTGTGTTAGAACTTGTTCATTAGGTTGACAGAAGAGAGGCAGATGGAACCTCAGGGAGAGTCATTAACATGAATGTATCTTTGGCTATATTATAGGGGTACATTAGTTCACTGGGAACTTACCTTCTTGGTAATATTTTAAAACTGTGTTTCTGATAATGACCTTTCTTAAAAACAATGCTTAGTATACTCTGCTGCTTTTTATCTCATTTTAAGTTGAGCATTAAGGAAATGCAGTGTTTTAATTGCAACTCTGACAACTTTTCTATCTAGAGACCTGTTGCCATTTTGTCTGCAGTGAAATTGTGTTCCCAAGGAATGTAGAATCAGAACATTTTCATAATAGTTTGAGTTGGTATAATGTATTCTTGGTTATCAAAATATTCCTGTAGCTTTGAATTTTGGTTTTGGTGAATATTCGCAATGTGAGAAAAAGCACAACACACACCACCTGATCTCAATGACCTAAAATGGATCATTGTGGGTACACATAAATGATCTAGAAGTATATGCTGAATTGAACTGTTTGTGGTCATGGATTACTTTGTTTTTTTGTTTCTTGTGTCCTTATTGCTTGCAATGCACATGTTAGCTTAAATAACTTAAAAGTGTGAAGGACAGGATATGTTCACTAGTCCTATAATTTTGTTTAAGTTATTAAAGAGACTGTGCCTTTTTTTGAACTTTATGAACTTACTTTTTAATTTTATTTGTTATTTTTGATACCATATTTTGTTGTATGGGGCACATTATGGCAGTAACAAAAATTTTTACATTTATAAAAAAATGCGCACAATATAAATTTTTAAATTCACCCCTCCAACATTCTCCTTTATTTACCCTCCCCTCACTCATAGAATAATTTCAATAGGTCTCATTTTTCCATTTTCATACATGAGTATATAATACTCCCACATATTTACAATTTTACACCCTGTTCTTATATCCTTTCTCCTCCTACTGCTTCTTTCCATGAACTACACAACATTTGTCAGTATTTCCTCTTTTGTAGGATGGGATGGGTAGGGTAGAGTGGAGTTCTTATTTCTGCTTTCTCATGTGGAAGACTAGTGGGTACTGGAATGGGATTATTTTTCCTTCCTCTAGGTCATCAGGCTCTGATAAAGCCCTGAAGAAAAAACAAATTTCTCTGCCATATTTCAGTATTGGTATTTTTCCTCTCCCCTGCCAAATTATGGAGCTGTTTTCTCTGAGATCATTATTGAGATCCTGAAGTACAACTCACAAGATTGTGGGGTTCTACCATGACTGTGGTGTCTGCAGTTTTACCCCAGACTTTCCTCAGTGTGCCTATGCTATCCCCCATCTTTCTGTGTAACAATATATGCCATAGCATAATTTCTTGCTTCTTTCACAACCTTCCTCACTCTCCCACGTTTAAACCTCACCTGCTCATCCTGGAGGATAATATCTGAACATGTCACATATGGACATACATGGGAAGCAGTAGAGCTCCTATGTTTAACATTTCCATTTCATTCTTCTTTCTCATCTCCCTCTGCCATTACAAGCCATTAGCATACTCAGGAGCTTGACAGGATATCTCATTTTGAAAAGTTGAGCAGTGCATTCCTGGTCATCAAGGCAAGAGTAGAGCTGAGCTTTTAGGTTAGACTTTTTGGGAGTCCAAGTTCTCTGTAGAAGCAATATACAAATTGAGTGGTGGGTGCAGTGATGTGGTAAGTGCAAAGGGGAGGGTGGGAGACCTCTCATGTGAGACTAGTGATAAAAAATGTCTTGTACATTTGGGGGAAAACCAATAGAGATAAAGTCCATGTTTCCTTTATCAGTGTGCAGAAAAACCCTACATTGAAAGTTTGTATCAGTGAGTGGATTATACGTGGTCCACATGGCTCTACTATTATAAGACAATATCAGAGACCCAACAATATGGAGGTGTGGGTGCTGGTTGATCTCTGGGAAAGGAAAAGCCACCCTTCTTAACTTCTTCTTAGCTAAGAAAGATAAGAAAAACTCTCACCTCACAAATGCTGTCTTCAGTTCCCTACTATTATTAGCATAGAGTTGAACTAGTTCAGGAAATTCTGGTATCTGCTTAGGTGAACTAAGAATGTTAGAAACAAATATTAGAAATGATCTTTTCTTGGACCTGGTGAATTAAATTCCATGAGATTCAAGGAAAATAACTTGGCAGAATGTCATTTTCAGCTAGAAAGCTAATTGACATGGTAAGGCAAGGAGAAGGGGGCAAAATTAAACCTTTAGTAGTTAATTTGAAATTTCTGGTAGCTAGTTTTTTTATAAAGTGCTGGATATCTTTTCATGATTTCTCTCTGTCTATCTACCACCTATCTGTAAGATTAATAGAGACATTATTTTGGTTTTTTTATTGTTATTGTGCTGGGGGTACAATGTGACATTTACAAAAGTTCCTACAATATATTATAGTTGAATTCACCCCCTTCATCATTCTACTTAATATTCCCTACCGCGTTCCTGGAATAGTTTCAATAGGTCTAATTTTTGCATTTACATATACTTTTACACAAAATTTGAATCATATTCACCCTCCTACACCCTCTCCCCCAAACCTCTCCCCTCTCTGTTCTGTCCTCTTGTTCACTGTTTTTGTGGAAAATATGACATTTTTTTGGATTAAGATAGGTATGCCTTGGTTTCCTTTTGACATTTCCATGTATATGTACTATAATCCAAATTGGTTCATCTCTTCTATTTATCTCCTTTCTACATTCTCCTTCTTATGGTGAATTCAACGGGTTTAAATATTTTGTATTCATTTTTGTATAGGAGCTACATCAACCATATGCATATTCTTAGCTTCTTCTACACTCCCTGTCTTTTATGTTACTTCCCCTTATTGTTACCTGGTTTTCATATTGCTTATATTTGTACTAGGTCTATATTCCATGTATAAGAGAAAACATACATCCTAATGCCTTCTCAACCTGTCTAATTTCACTTGTGATGATGTTCTCTAGTTCCATCCATTTACCTGCAAGTGACAAAATATCATTCTTATTTATGGCTGAATAAAATTCCATTGTATATAAATACCACATTTTTAATCCATTCATCAGTAGTGTAGCATTTTGACAGTTTCCATAGCTTATTTATTATAAGTAATGCTACAATAAACATGGATGTGCAAGTTCCTTTATTGTAACCTGACTTACATTCTTTTAGGTATATTGTCAGGATTGGTATTGCTGGATCTATTGCAGTTGTATTTTTAAGTTTTTGAGGAGCCTCCATCCTGTTTTCCATAGTGGCTGTATTAATTTACATCCCCACCAACAGTGTATGAGAGTTCTTTCTTCCCCACATCCTTGTCAACATTTGTAGCTATATAGTCATCATGGTTCTTTAGGTTACTTTTGGCTTTGGCATTTTACCAACATTTTCTTCTTTTTGATGAATATTAGGAGCTAATTGTATCATATGATGAAAGACTAATGCTTAATGTGATGATATTTGAAAATGGGTCCTTTGGGAAATAATTAGATTTTAATGATATCATGAGGATGAAGCCCATGTGATGTGATTGATGCTGTCATAAGATGCAGTCCCCCAAATACCCCCTCTCTCTCTCTTTTAAATGAGAGGAAAAGGCCAGAAGCTGAATGTGTATAGTCAAGGAGAACCTTTACCAGAGCTTAGTCATGTGATCTCAACTCATGTTTTCTTTGTTTTAAAAATAAGACTCTATGAATATCTATCTTATTCTCCACCAGTGTAATCTGAATAAGCAGTAGTTAATAAAATGAAAGAAAGTAAACTGAGGTCATTGGGGCAGTTATGGAGCAAAATTATAAAGTTTAAAAAAGTCTCAAAGATATGACAACTCATTAGAAACTGACTTGGACAAATTTATTAAACTTTCATATTCTTGCCTTGTTAATTGGGATTGTCTCCAAACCATGTACTGCATGATTTTCTCATATTATGGTATCTTAATGATTCATAGTAGAAATTTGAGTCCTGTTATAAGGAATTATTTTAATTCTTTTAATTTAAAGATATAATTGCACAAAATTATCTGCTCATAGCAAAACAAAATAGAGATCATATAGATTAAATGGAAAATTAAAATACATATTTGATTGTCAATATTTCTTAAACTATGTTAAAATTCAATATCATTTAAATAATTTGCTTTACATAAAAAATACCTTATACTATCAATAATATCCAATTGACTAATGACACTTTTTTTTTTTAGTTTCCTGTACTTTGTACATAATATCAAGTTTATAATTTATCTTTCAAATATGCTTTCAGATTTCTGGAAACTGAAGTCTGGGCAGCATCTTTGCTTTTTGTTATTTCTGTTGTTTTTCATTCATAATCAAATTATTTTCTTGCTTTTAGATGCCAAGGATCTCTGACTCAGAGATCTATTGGCTCTTGAAAAATTATAAATAAGATAAAGACAACTGACCACCCATGTTTTTGCAGCATTATTCACAATATCTAAGCTATGGAAACAGCCAAGATGCCTCACAACTGATGAATGGATTAAAATGGTCTCTTTATATACAAAGTAATTTTATTCAGCCATAAAGAAGAATGAAATTTTGTTGTTTTTAAGTAAATGGATGCAACTAGAGAACAATATGTTGAGTAAATTATCCAGGTTCAGAAAGCCAAAGGCTACATATTTTTTCTCATATGTGGAATAGAGGCCCAATATAATTATAAGCAATATTATACATACACAGAAATAAATACACAGCATGTATCCAAAGTGGGACTGACAGAAGAGAGCAAGGGAGGAGGAAAAGAAGGTAAGAAAGATAGTGAATTATAATGAAACACAGCACATCTGTGTAGGAACTAGATACATGAAACATGCTGAAAACCGTTAACACAGGATGGGGAAAAATGGTGAAAAAGTAAAGCAGAAGGTGACATTGACTTAAGCACAATGCATGTACATGTATAATACCAAGGCAAAAATCCCACTGAACAATGAACAGACACCTAAACAATGAAGAACAATGATGAAAAACAGGTCTAAGGGGGAGAGTGTTAATGGGAAGGGAAGGGTAAAAGAAGGAAATAAAGAAGGTGAGTATGGTTTATTCACTTTCTATCAAGAATGAATAAAGAATTTTTAAACCCGTTGATATCACTATAAGAACAGGACTAAAGTAGAAATGTGAAAAATGGAAGAGTTGAACAAATTCAGGATACAATACTTACATACACAGACAGGCCATAACAAAACTCTCAGTATAAATATTTTAAATGCATAAAAATATCTTTGTTTTTCAAAAACAGAGGACAGAAAGGTAAAAGAGCTCCTGTCTAAGGATTGGTACTAGTGGGAGGGGCAAGATATAAGGAAGGGGTGTAGGAGGTGAATGTGGTAGAAACATTCTGTACTCATGTATGAAAATGGACGAAGGAAGCCTATTGAAACAATGCTAAGAATAGAGTGAGGGAGAATAAAGGAGAATGATGGGGGTGGCAAATGTAACAGATATATTGCAAGCACTTTGTGAATGTCACAGTGTACCCAACAATAGTATGATTATAAAACATAGAAAGAAAGAAAGAAAGAAAGAAAGAAAGAAAGAAAGAAAGAAAGAAAGAAAGAAAGAAAGAAAGAAAGAAAGAAAGAAGGAAAGAAAGAAAGGAAAAGAAAGAAAGAAAGGAAAATTTATTTGTTAGGTTTCTTGAGGAGTTAGGATGTCCAGGCCCTTCTTTAGAGAGGTTTTCACACGGTCACCTGATCAGTAAGGTGAGGTTGGCTAGTTCTATACATGTGTTTCCAGGGTAAAAATCCTTGGCAGTGTTTCTTTACAGCCATTACTTACTGAGGTAACCTTGTTTCTTTCTTTTTTTCGCTCTCCCTTTTCCAATTAATTTAGAGCCAACTTTTCAGTTTCTGTAAGTGTGATACAGAAAGGATCCAGTTTCTCTTCACTTCTCAGTTTGAGATTAGAGACCCTCTGACCACAGGCTTAAATTAGTCTCACTTGATTCCTCCTAGAGTGAATTCCAGGCCTGTCTTTGTCTCTCTGGCCCATGCATTTCAGGGAAACAGAGGCTCAAGTGTTTGCAGTGTTATTCATTGGCTTTAGAATAAGAATAGATTTTGAGCTGAGGTAAGTTTTTGGTCATAGATTAAAAAAAATTGATTCAAAATTGTCACTGTGTTTTTGTCCTTTACCTTGTTTTCTTTACCCATTTCTGCCCTGTACACTCTTAATCCACTTTTCTCCTCTCTTTGTTCCTTCCTGCTTCTGTCCTCTCCCCTTCCCCTTTGTTTCTTAATTTTGTTGTTGTTGTTTCTCAGCATTTTTTATTATTTTACCGGGATTGTTGATGTGAGGTCTCTAGCTAATTATTTTTATAAAACTCAACACATTTAGACACATTTTAAAATTTTAAACTGAAGCTCCAACCTCACCCCTACATTTTTTTTGTTTATTGTTTTTTGAGACAATGTCTCACTATGTATCCCAGGGTGGACTCAACCAGGCTTAGCTTTAGCTTCCTCCCTCAGCCTCCTAAAGCCCTTCTTTAGATCATCTCGTGGTTTGTGATTTAGAACTTCTAAGTTGACTAAGAGCTTTCAAGTTCACCTGAGAGCTTCAAAGTTAACTTCTATATGTTTTCTAGTGGCAAAATTGCACTTTCTCTGATGATATTTTTGGCTCTTGATTTACATCAATTATTTTCACAACCCACTACTTAGGCAATTTGCTTATTTTCTGATTGTTTTGCATAGTCCCTCAGGCCAAGTCCTGCTACTCATAATTTATAAACGTGGTCTTTGCACTGAGAACTGAGTTGCATCAGGCAGGCAGGGGCAGCAAGATGATGTCACAGACCCAGGTCCTCATGTCCCTGTTGCTCTGGGTCTCTGGTGAGAAACTTATTCAGTGCTTCAATTCATTTGAATATCTTTGTGGAATTGAAAAAATGATTTTTAGATGCACTGAGGAATAAGGACTGTTTTCAATTTGGACTAAATGTTGTACTGTGTTATAATACCATTAAAGTGCATTTAATTGCCACATTTCAGTGTGTGTATGATCATTGTTCATTCCTGATTGCAGGTGCCTGTGGGGACATCGTGATGACCCAGTCACCAGGCTCCCTGGCTGCATCTGCAGGACAGAGGGTCACTATGACCTGTAAGTCCAGTCAGAACATTGGTAAAAATATAGCCTGGCACCAGCAGGAACCAGGACAGCCTCCTAGACTGCTGATCTATGCAGCCTCTAGCCGGGCGTCTGGGGTCCCTGACCGCTTCAGTGGCAGTGGGTCTGGCACAGATTTCACTCTCACCATCAGCAGCCTCCAGGCTGAAGATGTGGCAGATTACTACTGTCAGCAGGGTTATAGCTCTGCACCCACAGTGATTCAGTCTTAATCAAAAACCTCCTCCCCAGGCCGTGGGTCAGTTATCTTTGCAGCACCAGCTACTTCCTCCTCACATAAACCTGACTGCACATCTATCCTGTTTGTCTAAGAAAGTTGCGTTTGTTGATGTAGTAATTTGGGGGTTCACAGGGTGCAGGAGAAAATTCAGGAAGTGGCTTTTATCTGGATCTCTTTTCATTGGAGATTATTGAAGAAAAATGTAAGGCTGTCTGAGAGATCATTACGAGTTTTTGAGTTATAGAAATTTAACTGTTTTTTGTGGCATATTACATGACTAAACCAAGAAACCTAGTTTTTACCCTTTAGAGAAAAGTCTACTGTGTTTTATGTGCTTACAGATCAATTCTTCCCTGGACATCCTTGAATCTCAAACAGTTCCATTTTGACTCCTTATTCCTCTGGTCTTTTTCTTAACCTATAATCACCTCCCACAACTATTTTCCTTAGTATTAAACACTTGACTCTTGTACCAAACCTTGGACAAGGAATTTATTTCTCTCTTGTTTCTTTCTTCCACATACCCTGTTTCCCAGCTGAGCCTTTCTAGTCAGTTTCACACAAAATACTTTCCTACTCTGCTTCTTCCTGAATTACACTTTTCTCATCCCTTCATTTTTTTCTGACATACTCTTTCTCTCAAAAGCAATCCTTGAATTCTTTAATTCAATCACTGCAGAAACATTTGACAGAATTTCCAATTAGACGTTCTCATCAATTTGTGATGGATACTGTGGTCATATGTCCAGTATAACTTGAGTTTTTAGAAGGCATGAAATTAACATGGATGTATCAGTGTAATGTGATCAACTCCAGTCATCCTAGTCACCCTTATCATCCTCCCCATCTAAAATGCTTGTGAGAATGAAATGTAGTTCCAAATAAGATCTCTGCAAACTTGAATAATACATTCTTTCTTATACAACAGCTTCTCATACTAGTGAAAAATATTTTAAAATATAGATAATAAGAAGTCTACATCATCTGTTTATTTAGACTGTTTACTGAGTGCTTTCTATGTGTCAAGTTAAAAGTTATCAAGTTTCATTCTACTTGGGAAAAACAAATAATTAATAACCCTTATTGGACTGTAGTAAATGAGTTATTAGTAAGCAGTACAAAGAACATACAAAATCAGTTGTATTTTGTTTCATAAATAACTGAAAAGCAAAAGAAGAAAATAATTCTATTTAAGATAGTATCCAAAATAAAATAATTCCAAAGTTTGGTTTATACATGTAATACAGATACATTTGAAAGGCACAGGTTGAGACAATCAAAGTTCAATGATAACATGAGCAAAGTTAGTGAGACCACACATCAACAAATAAGTCAGGCAGTGGTGATGCATGACTAATCTCAACTATGCACGAGTTACAGGTAGGAGTATAGTGTACAAAAATGGGCATTGACCAAAACAGTAGAACCTATTTGAAAATAACCTAAAAACAGAAAGGTCTGGAGGTATGGTTCAAGTGGTAGACTGCTTGACTATCAAGCATGAAAATTTTAGTTCAATCCTTGGAACTGCCAAATAAAATAAAGTAAATTAAAATAAAATAAATACTTAAGTACCAATTTAGCCAAAAAAGTGAAAAATCTATGTATTAACACCCATGAAACTCTAATGAAAGAAATTAAAGAAGACATAAATTAATGGAAAGATATCCCATGGTTTTGGACTGGAAAAATTAACATTGCTATGTTTATGCGACCCAGAACAACATACACCCTCAAAACAATCTGTATAAAAATTTCAAAGGCATTTTCATAGAAATAGAAACAGTAATTCTTTTAAAAATACTTTTATTAGCATATATTAGTTTTACAGAGTGTTTTATTGTTACATTTCCATATATGCTTACAATTTACCCACCATCAGTTAGATTGATACCCAACATCATTTTCTCTTATACCCCTCCCCACTATTTAAAATTATTTTGACAGGTCTCAAGGTTCTATATTCATACACATATATAAGGTACATTGACAATATTAATCCTCCTTTACCACCTTCTTTAGTCCTTCCCCTCTTGCTAGTACATTCCCCCTAGTAGAATCTGTTTTATATTGTTGTTCTTCATTGTTTCAGTTTATGCTTATTGTTCAAAGTGGTTTTTGCCATGGTATTTCACCTGGGAATATATTGCACTTTAATCAATCTAACAACTTCTATCACTTTATTTGATCCTTTTTCCTCCTCCTCCTCCTGTTGTTCAACAGCTAGAGAAAGTAATTCTAAAATTACTTTGGAACTACAAGAGACTTTGAAGAGTCAAAGCAATATTTAGAAACAGAATAAAAACTGAAGGCATCACATACCTGGTTCTAAATTACATTAAAAAAGGTAGAGTAATCAAAACAGCATAGTATTGGCATACAAATAGTACATAGATCAATGGAACAGAATAGAGAATCCAGAAATAAACTGGCATATCCATGGTCTACTAATTTTTGAAAAGGTCATTCAGAGGACGTAATGGAGAAGGGTTAATTTGGTGAAGGAGTGGAGAAAAAAAATTCTTACACACTTTTGCTGGGAGGGTAGCTTGGTATTGCCATCTTAGAAAATATCATAGACCTGCCTAAGGAAATGAAAAGTGAAAAATAGATCTGTCAGATGACACAAAAATTCCTTCTTCAGGGTATTTATCCAAAGGAAATGAAATAAAGATTACATCACTTCCATATTCATTGAAGCATTATTCACAGCAAGCAAGATATGGAAATAACCAAAGTGTCTATTGATGGATGAATGGGAAAGGAAGATGTGATCTTTCTCTCTGTATATATATATATACACACACTATTCATATACATATGCAAAATGGAATGTTATACAGCCTTAAAAACATCAGTGGGGAAATAAGGGGATGGACAATGGGGACATGTATGTGAAAAAACACAAAGTTACTAGACATATGGGATGAATGAGTCTAGAGAGTTAGTATACAACATGACGACTATAGTTAATAATATTTACTGGATCTGATATTTTTTGATGAAAGAATAAAATTTTAGTGGTCTAGTAACAATACATAAAAAGAGTATTAGAGATGATGGGTATTTTCATCATTTGAAAATAATATCAATGCCTTGTCAAAATATATCAAAACATGCTGCACTAGTTAAATATATTCAATAAAAAACAAATGATTAAAAGCTAACCCCCAAACGAATCAGTAAATATAAAACACTGCAGTTTCAAAGTGCTATGATCAACAAGGATACAAGGAGGGATCAATAATTGGGGACATTTTCACAATTGATTTACCATAGGCAGTCATGGAAGTGTCACTGAGAATGGCATGCTTTAATTAAAGTCTCAACAACGGTGAGGAAATGACTTTTAGGAATATCTCTAGGGAATACTATTATATTTAGAGAAAATAATATGTTTCTGAGACAGACTAATGACCAATATGTTGGAGAAATAGAAGAATGCAAATATTGCTGAAGTAGATCATAGAAAAGCAAAGTAAAAAAAAAGTTAAATAAAGAGGTCATATTATGAAGATCTTTGGAGGCTACTTGAAGGACTTGAATTATATGTATAAGAGTTTTGAATAGAGCAGATGTGATCAGATTTATAGTTTAGAAGGATCTTCGGGGTGAGGGTTATGGACACACAGGAAAGAACTGATAGGAGGCCAGTGCTTAATTATCTGGAGAGGTGATTGCTTTGGTGCAAGAAGTTTGGAGTGGAAGCATGATGAGTGGTCTGTATTGGAGATAGATTTTAGCGCTATCCTGATGATCTTACCCAGGGGTGTGAGAGAGAAATCTCATGATAACTCTGTCATTTCTCTTTGAACAACTAGAAGGGAAGCATTGGCACTTGTTTAAATAGAGTAGTCTGGGACAAAAAATTTAAGGGAGGAAGAGCAGAAATTTGTTTTTGACACTTCAGGTTTGTGATGTGTGTTAGACCTGCTTTGTAGAATGCTATGGCAAGATTATAGGGAAGATCTATTTTTAGTTTTTTGGGGGAGAACCTCTAAATTGATTCAGATTGTGGCTCTTTCCACCAACAGTGTAGATGGGTGCCTTCCTCACCATCATTTCGTGCTTGTTTTCTATATGTAATCATTCTGATTTGCAAGGTGGAATTTTACTGATTTATTTATTTACGTATATTACTTGCACAAAGGGTTTTATTGTGATTTTTTAATGCACATAATGTATCTTTATTAAATTCAAGTCTTCTGTCACTCCTTGCTATTCCTGCCTTCCCTGTTTTACAAACAATTTTTAACAGATTTCATTATTGTATTTTCATATATGCATATAAAGTATTTGATCTTTTCCCCCATCACCTTCTTCTTTCACCCTCTGCTTGAATGGTTCCTTCTCTCAAAACAGTCCTGGTTTTATATTCTTATCATTCATTTTCTTATAGGTCTAGATTTTGTGTATGACAGAGAACATGCAATGTTTATCTTTCTCAGTCTGGCTTATTTTGCTTAACATGATGATGATCACTTCCACCCATTTTCCTTCAAATGACTTAATTTCATTCTCATTCATGCATGAATAATATTCCCTTGTGAATATATACCATACTTTCTATAAGTTCATCAACTTATGAGCATCTAGGTTGATTCCATAGTTTTACTCTTTTGAATAGTGCTGCCATAAATATGGGTATGCAGGTATGCTATTGTATGCTGACTTACATTCCTCTGGATATGTGCCCAAGGGTAATATTACAGGATAACATGGTAGTTATATTTTAGTTTCTTGAGGAGTCACCATGAGTATGGATTTTCATCATGGCTGTACTAATTTACATTCTCATGAACATTGTATAAGTTTCATCTCTCCTCCCATTACCACCAGCATTTGTATTTGGTTGGTTTCTTAATGACTCAATCTGTCTTAGGTGAAATGGAATCTCAATGTTGTTTAGATTTACATTTCCTTTATAGTTAAGGATGCTGAACATTGTTTCATGTAGATTTTGGTCAGGTGTACTTCTTTTCAGAAATGTTTGTTTAATTCATTTGCTCATTCATTAACTGGATAGTTTGATCTTTGGTTTTTAACCTTTGGAGCTTTTTATATATTCTGGATATTATTTGTTTACCCAATGAAAACTGACAAAGATATTCTATCATTCTGTAGGTTGTTTCTTGATTCTGGTAATTATTTACTTTGCTGTGTAGAAGGGTTTTATTTGTTACAAACTCACTTGTCAATTCTTGCTTATATTTCCTGAGCAACTAGAATTCTATCTAGAAAGTTGTATCTATGCCTAAATCTTCAATGCTTGCCTAACTTTTCCTGAAGTAGTGTCAAAGTTTCAGATATTATACTAAGGTTTTTCATGTATTTTGAATCAATG
The DNA here is from genome assembly GCF_047511655.1 of Castor canadensis. Taxonomy (NCBI): domain Eukaryota; kingdom Metazoa; phylum Chordata; class Mammalia; order Rodentia; family Castoridae; genus Castor; species Castor canadensis. Next base: position 77,609,031 of record NC_133397.1, on the reverse strand, counting down.
TTTATACATAATGAGAGATGTAGATCTAGGTTCAGTCTTCTATATGTATATCCAGTTTTCCCAACATCATTTTTTAAAGATGCTACCTCTTTTTTACCCCATGTCCTCTTGGTTCAATTTGATAGGTCACATGCATTTAGGAATTTGTCCATGTCATCTACATTTTCCAGCTTATTTGAGCATAAATTATCAAAGTATTTACTCATAATCCTCTGGATTTCAATGGTATTTTTTGTGATATTCCAAATTTCACCTCTAATTTTATTGATTTGGGTTTTTTCTCTTCTTCTGTGAGATTGGCTAAGGCTTATCAAAGAACCAAATTTTGGCCTCATTAATTGCATTGTAAAGTTTCTTGGCTTCTAATTTATTAATTTTTATCCCAGTTTTTATTATTTCTTTCCATCTGATAGTTTGGGTTTGGCTTGTTCTTGTTTTCCAACAGCTTGTGGTGCCTTGCTAGGTTATTTATTTTTTAATAAATCTTTAATTATAATCTTTCCTCTCAGCACTGCCTTGGCTGTATCCCAAAGGCTCTAGTAGGTTATGTTTTCATTTTCATTGCATAGCAGGTATTCTTTGATTTCCTTCCTTATTTCTTCAATGGCCTCTTGTCATTTAACAATCTGTTTTTCAGTCTTCCTTTGCTGCTGTGTTCTAGTTTTAGTCCACTGTGGTCTTACATTTTCTAAGACTTGCTTTCTGTTCTAAAACATGATCCATGGGCTGCTGAGATAAATGTGTACTGTGCAAATGCTGGATGAAGGTCTCTGTAGATGCCGGTTAAGTCCATTTGTCCTATCATGTCAATTCATTCTGAGATTTCTTTGTTTTTCTTTGTCTGGATGATTCAAGTATGGCTAAGATCAGAGTGTTGAGTATCCACTATTGTTTTGTTGGAGGCTTCCTGTGGTTTTGAGTCCAGTGGTGGTTTTTTTCAAATGTAGCTGAATGCACCAACATTTGGCACACAGATGTTAAGAATTGTTTTTCTTCTTAATGGATTGTTCCTTTATTTATATGAAGCCACCTTCACTGTACTGTATCTTCTGAGTAATTTTGGTGTGACGTCTGCATTATCAGATATGACTATGCCCAGTTTTGGGTCCATTTGCTTGGACAGTGTTTTTCATTCTAAGCTAGTTTGTGATGCATTTCTTGTAAGTGACAAAAGGCCAGAAGTTATTTTGTAATTCAACTCACCATTCTATGTCTTTGATTGGGGGTTAAGGCCATTTATGTTCATTATTAATATTGAAGTGAATGTTGTATTTTCTGTCATTTTGTTGTTTGCCTCCCCCCTTTTCCTTGTTTTCCAATCTACTTGTCCAGAGGAGTTTATTCTTACATTTTCCTGACTTTGTTCAAATTCTTTATTTGTGTGTAGAATTCTGTTAATTATTTTCTACATTGATGCTTTTGTGGACCTTAACTCCTTTAGTTTTTGTTTATTATGGAACCTTTCAATTGTGAAAGGTATAGGCTAGATTGACAGTTGTTTTCTTTAATAGTTTGAAGTACATGATTCAATTACTTTCTTGCATTTAGATTTTGTATTGAGAAATCTATTATCCTGTTGGGTTTGTCTTTATCTGTGACTTATGTTCTCTTTTGCAACATTCAATATTTTTCTTTGTTTTATTTATTTATTTATTGGTACTGGGATTCAAACTCAGGCACTCACACTTGGTAGGCATATGCTCTACCATTTGTGCCATTCTGCCAATCCTGTTTTTGGTTGGGTATTTTTGAGAAACAGTCTCATGAACTGTGTGCCAGGCTGGGTTTGAACCATAATCCTCTTCATCTTTGCCTCTTTCTTAAAATTTTATTTTATTGTTTTAACATTTACATACATGTGTATATATTATTTGGACCACCTTCCCCCACACCCCTGCTTCTGGGCAGAAACTGATCTATCCTTTTGTTCCCCAATTTTGCTGAGGAGAAAATATAAAAGATAATAAGAGAAACATAGTGGTTTTGATCATTTGAGATAAAGATAGCTATATTGAGAGAATTCTTGTGTTATTTCCATGCATATGTGTATTTCAACCCATATTGATTTATCTCTGCCAGACCTCTTGACTGCTTCTTAGTCCCCATCCCAAAGTGGCCTCTGCCAGTTTTTTATTAGTATATTCACTCCTATACAGTGAGAATATCAACCACATTCAAGTTTTTGGTGTCCTTCTCTTTCCTTATCCTTCCCATGAGTGGTCTCCCTTTAGTGTGTGACCTACATCCAATAATATTAATGAATTTGTTTCAGGACTATAATCCCCACATGAGGGAAAACATGCAATTTTTGGCCTTCTGAGCCTGACTGACATCTCCTAAGATCATGTTCTCCAGCTCCATTCATTTACCTGTGAATGACAGAATTTCATTCTTCTTTATGGCTGAGTAAAATTCAATTGTATATAAATACCACATTTTCTTAATGTATTCATAGGTAGTGGGGTATGTTGTCTGTTTCCATAACTTGGCTACTGTGAATAGTGCTGCAATAAATATGGGTGTGCAGGTGCCTTTGTAGTAACCCTTTTCACATTCCTTCAGGTATATCCCTAGGAATTGTATGGTTGGATCATATGGCAGATCTAGGTTTAGTTCTTTAAGAAGTCTCCATATTGTTTTCCAAAGTAGCTGATGAGTAGAAGACATCTAGTTAATACTGTGTTGATGGAGAGAGGAGGAACAAAAATTCATAAAAGAAAGCAGACAAACATAAAACCAAAACAAGATGATCTTGCAATATGTTTACCCTCTAAAATTATAGGTAACAAAGAAGATTATGTGTGATTAAAAGGAGACAGAAGCTAATGTGATTTAGAGAGCAGTTCTAATTATAAATGGGAGGAAAGTATAAATGGGAAAGGACAATAGTAAATGAAAGGAGAAGATAGAGTTTAAGATTTAAAACTGAAAGGCAGGTTTCATGGATCTGATGTGATGAATTCAGGATAAAAGAAGAAAAGGAAAAGCAGAACTGAGAGAAAATGGGAGAGAGTACAAAATTGTAAAACTCAGAGGCTAAAAAACAAAAACAGTACAAACATGTACAACAATCTGAACATCCATAACTTAACAGTGACAAGAACAAATCAGCATAAAAATTCAGAATTTTCTAATGCTCTCCTGAGTGGGTATTTCTTTGCCCCTCAGTGTCTGAGTCTTTCAGTCCACTAGATGGAAGCCTAGAGTATTCCTGACTCTGGAATGGTGTGTGTATACAGCCATGTGCAGCTTTTCCAGTAGGGTGGGAGAGTTTGTGTGGGAAGAAATTGGTGATCTGAATATAATCTGTGGTTAAGACTTCTGGAGTTTGGTCCCTCAACTTGCCTGTCTCACATCATTCTCCCCCCAAACTTGTACCTTTCTCTTTTCCTAAGCTCCAAGGACTTACAGCCTGTTACATAATCTGGATGCAGTCCTTTGTCAAATGTTACTCCAGTAACACGCCTCTGAGATATTCAGCATGGCAGTTGCCATCAGAGATGCTTGTAACTGCAATTTCTTAGATTGGGCAGTGGGTGGCAACAGTGGCCCTCTGGTCCTAAGGCTCTATCCTTTGTTCAGTGGGGAATTATATTCAGATGAGTCCACTGCCTGTATCCCTTTCACTACTTTCTCTGCCACATTACAGATCATTTGCTGGACCCTCCTCGGCATCTGTGCTTGTGCCACATTGGCATTTCCCTCCTGGGCTGCACACTGCAGCTTCTTTGCCCCAGTTCATATGCCTGACCCTGGGCTATGCACTGAGTTTCTTGTCTAAGGCCATTCTCTGTGTGGCCTCTTTGCCATAAGCTGCACACTTGGTTTCTTTGTCTTGGGATGTGTCCTACAGTTTCATGGCTCCAGCCACCCATTATCGCTGCATGGATGCTTGCTGTAGGCATTTATGTGTGCTCTTGAGATGTTGATGGTTTCAAAACTCTTTTATCTCTAGCACCAACCACAGCAGTTCTTGTGAGATCAACTCCTGGCTCTGACTTGCCAACCTCCCATCATAGGATGAAAGGGTGGAGGGGCACCTTCATATTTCTAGTTTCCACACAAAATCCCAGGTAGTTGAGGTCCACACACATGAAAACAATTTCAAAATGTGTCACCCACAAACAAGGAGAGTCTTTTTTTTTTGTGCTATAGTTATTTTTTCTTTTTTTTTTCATTTTTCTTTTATTATTCATATGTGCATACAAGGCTTGGTTCATTTCTTCCCCCTGCCCCCACTCCCTCCCTTACCACTCACTCCCCTCTCTCCCCCTCCAATACCCAGCAGAAACTATTTTGCCCTTATTTCTAATTTTGTTATAGAGAGAGTATAAGCAATAATAGGAAGGAACAAGGGTTTTGCTGGTTGAGATAAGGATAGCTATACAGGGCATTGACTCACATTGATTTCCTGTGCGTGGGTGTTACCTTCTAGGTTAATTCTTTTTGATCTAACCTTTTCTCTAGTTCCTGGTCCCCTTTTCCTATTGGCCTCAGTTGCTTTAAGGTATCTGCTTTAGTTTCTCTGCGTTAAGGGCAACAAATGCTAGCTAGTTTTTTAGGTGTCTTACCTATCCTCACCCCTCCCTTGTGTGCTCTCGCTTTTATCATGTGCTCATAGTCCAATCCCCTTGTTGTGTTTGCCCTTGATCTAATGTCCACATATGAGGGAGAACATACGATTTTTGGTCTTTTGGGCTGGAAATTGAGTAAAGATCTATTTTAATGTCACAGGGTAAAAGTAGAGAAAAATTTCAAAAGAGAAGAAGCACCTCCCGCTAGAAGTGCAGAGGTAGGAACAAGCAAAAAGATGGTTGCACTTTTGTCACTTTTCTGAATTCTTAAGACATTTTTCTCTGTTAGCCTAACTTGAATGAGCAACAGTAAATTAATTGAATGAAAACAACTTGGACTCACTGAAGTAGTCACAAAGCAAAATTGTAAAGTTTGACAAGAGTCTAGAGATTATGGGAGCTGTTAGAAACTGACTTGGCCAATTTATTCGTCTTTCTTAATTTTGCCCTTGGAAATTGGAAACTTCCTTAAACCACGCATCATTTGACTCTCGTATTACGATATCTTTGTAGCTTATGCCCAAAAATGATAAAGCAAAATAAGGGAAGATCATCTTCATTAAATGGAAAAATTAAAATACGCATTTGGCTTCATATACTTGATATTAATGACACTTTTGTGTCAATAAGATGTTTGTATATACAATGCTCTGAGTTGTCAATTATATCCATTTGATTAATAATGCTTTCATTTTTTATCACTTTAGACAGGGTGTTGCTCTACAACCTAGGCTGGCCTCAAACTTGAGATCCTCTTCTCCTCAGCCTTGTAAGTGCTGGAACTTTAGCAGTGCAGTACCACACCTGGCTATGATGTTTTAATTTTTCATTTTCCTATATTTTACACATAATAATTTTAGAACTTATTTCTTAAATATGCTGTCATAATACCCAATCCTGAATTCTGAATTCTGTTATTGGTAATGCTTTTCCTTCATACTCAAGTTATCTTTTTAGTTTAGGGTGCAAAGAATTTCTGACTTTATGGTCTCTTCACTTTGAAAAATTATTTTTTGGTTACTTGAGGAATTCAGGTGCTTGTGGATTCTCACAGAGTGGTTTTCACTTGGGTATCTTATCAACAAGGCCATCTTAGACCAATGTCAAGACTGATGATTCATAGACCTCCGTACACCATGAAGTAAAAATTGTTGTCACTGTTGGTTTGAGCCATTACTGATTGAGGAAATCTTTTATTATTATCATTATCTATCCTTATAGATAATCCTTTGTTGTATATGTGGGGTTCTTTGTAACAATTTCAAATAGGCTTATACTGCACATTGTTTAGATCACCCCAACCATCTCTGTCCCTCAAACTTCTCCTGCCCCACTTAAATCAGTTGCCAGAGGTTTCATTGTTCTATTTCTTATAAATATATGAAGCCCATCATCCATATTACCTCACTGTTATCTCTTTTGTTCACCCTTGCCCTTCCTACAAGTACCCCCAACACTATACCTATTATACAGTCCTGTCTTTTGTTAGTAATTTCTAAGTTGATGTTCAAAGGGTTTCTCAGTGGGTGTCCTTTCTGTGAGTATACTTTACTTTGGTCAGTTAAGTTCTTTGCATTGTTCTATGTTATCCCTTCCCTCTCACTCCCAATCTTCCAGCAGCTTTCAGTACATATTCTTGTATTTTCAGGAAATCTTTTTCTCTCTCTCAATTTCCCAACTAATTTAAAACCATCTTTTTAGTTTCTATATGTGATGGAATGATAAATTCAAGGTTCCATTTTGTTCACAATTACTTTAAGATTATGGATTTTTGATCCCTGCATAAATTTGTGTACTGCAGGATTCCCCACGGAGTGAATTCCATACCTGTCTTTGCCTCTCTGACCCAAGGATAGCCTGGACACTTGAGCTCAAGTAATTGCAGTGTTCTTAAATTGCAGTGTTCCTTCCTCTTCTTCCCCTTCTTCCACTTCTTCATCATCTTTATTTCCTTCCTTCCTCTTCCCTCCTTCTCTCCCCATCTACCTCTCTAACTCCCACCTTCCCCTATGTTTCTTTAATTCTTTTGTCAATGTTGTTTTCTACCATGTTTTATTATTTCACTAGAATTGTCTAACTGAGGTATTTCATCTGTTGTTTCTAAAAAGCTCAATCAATTTAATTACATCTTTTATTTTAAACTGCTGTCCTTTCACTAGAGAATCCGGTGGTTTGTGGTTTAGAACTTCTAAGTTGACTTCTGTGTCTTTTCTAGTTGCACAATTACCTTTTCTGTGATATTTTTAGCTCTTGATTTACATAAGATACTTTCACAAATTACTGCCCAGGGAAACTGCTTTCTTAATTTTTGTTTGCTTTGTATAGACCCTTTCAGGGTCAGTTCCGCTGCTCTAATTTTAAAAACAAATTCTTTTCAGTAAGAACTGAACCCCTACATTAGGCAGGCAAGAGCAGAAATATGGTGTCACAGATTCAGATCCTCATGTCCTTGTTGCTCTCAGTCTTTGATGAGAAATTTAAAATGTCACAACTCTTCAACATAATACTTTTGTAGAAATAAAAATGATACAATGTACATGGATATAATGACTTTTTTTATATGAACCCGATAATATGTTGACATAGCTCCATAAGAAATGATATTTTAAAACACATATTTCAATGCTTGTATTATAAAGTTTATGTATATATGGACATATTATCATTATCCTTTCTTGATTGCAGGTGTCTGTGGGGTATCATGATGACTCAGTCTCCAGGTTCTCTGGTTGCATCTGTAGGAGAGAGGGTCACCATCAACTGCAAGTCCATCCAGGATCTTTTATTAAGCTCCAATCAGAAGAACTGCCTAGCCTGTTTCCAGCAGAGCCCAGGACAGCCCCCAGAACTTCTCATTTACTTGGCATTCACCCTGAATCTAGGGTCCCTGACCACTTCAGTGGCAGTGGACCTGGGACAGATTTCACTCTCACCATCAGCAGCCTCCAGGCTGAAGACGGTGATTACTACAGTCAGCAGTACTACAGTGCTCCTCACATAGTGCTTCAGCTTTGACCATAAACTTCCTCTTAGAGACTCATCAGCTGCTTAAACCCCACACAGCCCTTGACTGGCACACCGCTTGCAACTGCATAATAACCTGTTATGAGGAGGCTTACAGTACTGAAGAGAAAATGAAGGTCTCAGTGGCTCTTAAATCCTGCAGTATGGAAGGTACATATAGGAAAATATGGGAAGGAACATCAAATAGTTTTCTCCTTTAACTGTTTACAGAGATTATCACCTTTTTGGCTTGAGGCTGAGATATTGATCATTTTATAGTGCTAGAGCTCAGAAGTTCAAAACAGGACTCAATGAGCTAAAATCAAGATTTTGGCAAGCCATATTCTTACTGGGAGGCTCTTGGAGAACATGTCTCTTGCCCTTTCCAGCTCCTAAAGGTTTCCTGCATTTCCTGGTGAGCGCCTTTTTCCTCCATTTTTAGAGCAAAGAACATAGCAGCTCTAACTTTATTGCAGGACCATGTCTCACTATCTGTTTTCCAAATGTAGACACTGAGAAATCTTTCTACATATTATTACTGGATGTGGTTTTGTGTTTATTGGAATTTTCCTTTTGAGATTTATATCTCATTTTTATTAACAGAATTCAATGTTTGGGCAGGGTAAATCTTGGTGTCTCTATGGAAACAATGTGATAACTAACTCCATTCTTATATTTATTTAAAATAGTAATTGAGCACCTATCATGGGGCACAAGATGAAGCAGGGAACAAAAGTATCATAGGCCATTTGAGAACTCCATGGCATCTTAAAGCTGTCTGCATATGAGTTAGCTCTTCTTAACTAGCTTAATGTGCCCATATGTGACACAGATGTGTCAGGCCTTTCTCCAGAAATGGCATCGGGTGATAGGATTGTGCCAGTTGTCTTAGGGTATTCATTACTGTGACAACACATTTTAGGTAAACAAGTTAAAGGAGAAAGGATTTGTTTTGGCTCACAGTTTCAGAGGTTTCACTCCATGGTCAACTACCTACATTGCTTTTAGGTGTGTAGCTCCCCAGAGACATCATGGTGGAAGGGTTTGATAGAAGAAGGCTACTTACCGCATGGCTGCTGGGAAGCAGGGAGAGACTAGAAGAATCCTGGGACAAGAAATAGTCTTCAAAGACACACTTCCAGTTAACCGTCTCTTTAAAAGGTCACACTTCCTACTTTCTACCACCTTCAATCTATGAAATGATAACCCCATCAATAGATTGGTCTATTGATTAGATTATAGTCCCTATCATTCAGTCATCTTTCACTGATTAGAAGTGCCAGCTAGGCACCACACCTTTAGCACTTGAGCTTTTTGGGGGACACTTTGGGCCAGAAAAGTTAGAATTTTGTCTATATAATATCATTATTCATAATTTAACAAATACAGATTGGTATCATATGGTTATTTGGACTGGTTATTATTCATATGTTTCAATTCTTACTCACTGAAAGTATGGGTAAAAAAGGATGTTATGAGACAGAGACAGGAGAAAAATGTGATCTAGAGAGTGGTCCTAGTTATAGAAAAGAGGAAACCATAAATGGGAAAGGACAGTAGTAAAGGGAAGGAGAAGATATAGTTTAAGATTGAATATTGAAAGATGGGTTTCATGGATCTCACATGACGAGTTCAGAGAAATAGAAGGGACTGAAAAGCAATAAATAGAAAATGGAAGAAAGAGAGTACAAAATCGCCAATGTCAGTTGCATAGGAAAAAAACAATACAAACACATAAAAATATCTGAATATCCAAAACTCAACAATGACAAAAGCAAATTAGCATAAAAATTCAGAATTTTCTTTTTTTGTGGTACTGGGACTTGAACTCATGGCCTACACCTTGAGCTACTCCAGCAGCATTTTTTTTTGTGAAGAATTTTTTCAAGAGAGGTTCTTTCAAACTATTTGTCCTGGCTGGCTTCGAACCATGATCCTTCTGAGTAGCTAGGATTACAGGCGTGAACCACCAGTGCCCAGCAAAATTCAGAATTTTCTAATGCTCCCCCAACTGGGTATACCCTGCCCCCAACTTCCCCAGTGTCAGTCTTTCAGTCCACTAGATGCCAGTTCTAGTATGATACTTGGCTATAGAATTGTGTTTGTTCATAGCCTTGTGCTCCTTTTCCAGTAGGGTGAGGGAGACTTTGATGATCTAAATATTATCTGTGATGAAGTCTTCTGGGGTTTGGACTCTTAACTTGCCAGTCTCATATCATCCTCACTAAACTTGTAGGTTTCTCTTTTCCCAAGCTCTGGACTACTTACTACTTATGTAATTTGGGTGCATTCCTTTGTCAAATGCTGGGTAACTCAGCATGACAGCTCCTGTCAGAGATGCTCACCACTGAAATTTCTTAGATTGGGCTGTGGCAGACAGCAGTGCCATGCTGGTCCTAAGGCTCTATCCTTTGTTGAGTGGGGAATTATATTCAGATGTTTCCACTGCCTGCATTCCTCTCACCACTTTCTCTGCCACATTATAGACCATTTGCTGGACCCTCCACAGCATCTGTGCTTGTGCTAACTGGCATTTCCATCCTGATAGGATACATTGGTTGCATTTCTCTTTTGCTGACTTCAAAAGCTTGTAATGCTTGTTGTGACTAGAAGAATCTGAGCTATCTCTGTGGTATTGGCTAGGCTGATGGACAGATTCATTTTACTCTGCTCATGCACTTAAGCTAGCTCTTAGGAATTTTAATTATAAGCATGAAGTGTGATCAATATTCATGTTTTAAGCAAAGGGCTTTTACATGATAGATAAAGGGATTAAAGGGATAAAAAGAGGGGAACAGGGCTGAGTGGCCTCAAGGCTGTAGGGGATTTACAACTGAACTGCTAAGATTTTACAATTGCCACTAGGAAAAATTACAGGGTGCCTGACCATCACAATAGCTCCACCTCCCTGTCCCTTTCTCCTCCCACCCCTATATTTCTGGTCTGTCTCAGGACCGTCTGATACTTTTACTCAGTGACTTGCCTTGCTTAATACTTGAGACTGAACTCCAAGATGGCCTACAGGCTCCTGCAGCATTGTAATAAGCAACCCAGAGAAGATCCCTCTCTTCATAGATAATTCAGCAACTTGCAAGGTTACAGCCTTCAGGCAGACCGTCATGTCATCCTATTGCTCAGATGCTTGACCAGTTTTTTGGCCTTTGCATCAATTATGTTTTTTGTCCATGACTGAATGTGCTGTGTATGGAGTGTGTGGCTGTGGACAGTCACTGGGCAGTAATGGTGAGGCTGAAGATCTGAAAAAATATACATATATGTTCTAGCAGCACTGGGTTTGAAATCAGGGTCAAGCTTCCTAAGCAGGTGCTCTACTGCTTGAGCCACTCAGCCAGCTCCTCATAACATTTCCTAAGAGAATAATTCCCTAGTTTTGGACAGGATGAACAAGGAATGATTGTATGTCATTTTTATCCTGATGAATCACTGAAACATTCTTCCAATATCCATTCTTGTGATGGATTTTGGGTAGCCACAGTCACTAGTCCAGAGTTTCAAAGGAGATTCTAGGTTTCTTTCTTGTAATGCCTGAGGGTAATTTCATTATGGGAAACTCTAACAGCAACAAGGGACAATGAGGCCATGCAACAACAAGCAACATTTTATTGTGCCAGCACAACTCAGTAGATTCATGTCCAAAGGCTGAGCCCCTAGAACAAAGGGTTCTCAACTTCTGTACACTTGCAAGCAGGTTACAGAAGCAAAAAGCAAAGTTTAACACATATGTGGTTACCTACAATTCTATAGGCTACTTCACTCTACTGCTATGAGACATTCTACCACCAGGACTAAGTGTCTGTCTTCACGCTTTGATTCTTTAAGTTTTATCTCTCTGCTATGCCATCCCTTCCTCCCTGGTACTTTATCAGAACACAGGCTTGTATGTTTCTTTTCTGGTTCTCCTCCCTGCTACATTATTCCCCCCTTTGATGCTCAGACACACCTAGGATCAAACACCCTCATCATGATTTAGGGGTTTATATTTCCATAGCATCATTTCATGGGAGGCTGTTTTTCCTTCTATAGTGGCATCCATAATGGTCCTGATAGAACACAATACCAGGGGAACCAGCCAGGGTAACATCAGACACATTCCCAAGATTAGACCCACCACACCTATCAGGGTTTTGAATCCACCCAATGCAGAGAACCATCCTCCTAACAGGTCATTGGGATTCCATCCTCTCCAAGTCCTGATGGGGACATGGGCAAGCTTCTCCATTCTGTCTGTGATTTCTTCTATGACCTTCCCTTCATCATCAATCTGTAAGCAGCAGTTACTTAGGTTAAATTTTCTACAAATTTCTCCCTCAGAAGCAAGTAAGTAGTCTAGAATTAAGCAGTTTTGATAGATAGCATTGCACATTTTAGTGCTCTGTTTTGTCAGCAAATTGAGAATTTTTGTGGTTTCATTAGTTACAATTTCAACAACAGCCTGCAGCCTGATGATGCACTTGAGCATATATATATGAGTGTGATAGCCCCAGGACCCATCATCTTCTGCAGAAGTGGAAGGACCATAGTACTGGATGATTCACTCAGGAGGCCATTTGTTATCTTTCGGATTGCCAATTTGTAAGACACCCTGTTTTTGTCTACTTAATTTTTCTTCATATCTTGGGACTCCCAGTTTTTCACCTTGTCTAAAGGGAAGCAAGAAGAAGGATGGCCTGATTGAGCCCAGTATTTTAGACCAAAGTGGCTGCTGGGCAGTATTCCCACAGATCCAATATAGCCCCCGGATGCCTGCCAATCTATGTTTGTGGTAAGATTGTGCCAAGATTTCTGGAGATAAGAGAAGTTGGCCAGTGGGTGGGACTGGAATTCTGTGCTGTTTGTAGCTCCCCACCATTGGGTCGTTTAGGCAGTGTCATTGTAAAAATTTGGTCATAAACAAGTTAGATCCCCTACCAGGGTAGAGAACTGATCCTTTGGGCAGGAGATACAGTCATTCCCAATGATAGAAGGTTTTAGGAGCCAGATGCTTTTCCTGTGATTGGGGAAGGCAGTCTCATTAAAGGGCACCCATGGGTACAGCTCTCTTGCTTCTCATGGCCAGTGGTCTCCCATGTTATTTCCTCCACAAACACAGCATGAAGTGACATTCAGTGTCTGGGCTACAGACTCAGCCAAAGAGTAATGAGTTTTTGGTCTTGTCAGATAGAGGGAACTCACTTTTCATTTCCTCTTAAAAGGAATGAAAGACTTGGTAAGAGGAACTGTCATGGCTGATAGTTACCAACAAGGTGCAGTAGTGTCCCGGGATCATATCCCTTTCCATTTATCTTTATTCTGACCTTAATGTCCCTGTTCCCAATCTGAAGGCTTAAATAAAATAAAATTTACAGGATTACAATTGCCAAGGGTAGAGTCGAGTGTGGGTGTTCCCTTGTGGAGGAGAGCTGAGTGTCCTACTGTCTGCCAGTAGCCCATGAGACACAACTCCAGTAAATGCAATAATGCCAACCTGTGCCACCACATGACCCACCACATGGGTCCGGGCACATGTATTTACCATTTAACATGTAGGTTCTTTCCAAGGCTAGGCCTCCATGGCCACAGCCTATAGCACCATATCCACCCTGGTCTATGGCCATGCATACGTCAAAAACACTGACACTGGCTTATCAGGATTGAACACCACCTGGGTGTTGTTAATGAGGTCCCTAATTTCTCCCCCACCACCGCCAGAAAGCACCATCAATCTCCGCACCTCCAACCGTTGTTCCCAAGGGCTGTAGGGGGAGTTGAAGCAGACATGCTGATTACCATGGGAGCACACCAATAGATGGTACGGTTGTGGTTGTATGACCCAATGACAGTACCTAAACAAGAGTGGTAAGTATGGAAAAGCAAACTTCTGGTGACAACAGTTCCTGCACAAGTAAATGCATACATAGGTCACAGTTTGAGATCTGGGAGTTCCTGAGCAAGGAACTGATTAGATTCAACAAAAATTGAAAAAATCCATCCCTGGAGGAAGAAGATGACTCCTCAACTTTCTGCAGTATGTAGACCAATGATCTTCTGGAGTAACTAAAGCAGGGTTGTCATCCTGTCTGTGGTCCTCTGCTGTTTCCTGGGAAGCAGGGTCCTGCATAGGAAGGGCACAGATGTTCCAGATGGTGACCTTGCACAGTAAAGGTGAATCAGGGATACACTCCCAGTCAAGAGATGCTGGCTTTACTCAGCTGTGGTAGATCCAAAGAGCAATGTCTGCTACTTTAACTGCAGTAAGGGTAGACAAAATAACCAAGTCTCTCTAATGGGGCTTTAATGGTTGGATATTCCATTCCTTTACCCTGACAGCATCCCCTGGCCTGTAGGTGTGCATGGGAGTTGTCAGAATGACAGGAAGTCTCACCTGGACCCCGTCGTTAATTTTGAGAGACTCAAACCAAGGGCCTGAATCTGCTGTGTCAAGGTGAGGTCACATATTTCTTTGAGATCCCCCATATAGTCTTGATTGAGGGTGGGCATCCATAAAGGATTTCAAAGGGTGAGAGCCCTATACACTTCATCGGATTAGATCTAATCTTCAGTAATTCTATGGGTAGTAATTGATCCCACTGCAGAAATGTCTCATGACACAGTTTTCCCAACTGTAATTTTAAGGTTCTATTCATGTGTTCCACTTTTCCTGAACTCTGGGAGCAGTAGTTCATATGCAACTTCCAGTGGATTCCTAAGCCCTTAGCTATCAGTTATACCACCTCAACCACAAAGGCTGTCCCATTATCTGACCCAATAGACACAGGTATTCCAAACTGAGGGATAATTTCCTTTAGCAGATATCTGGCAACCTCCTGGACTTTTTCAGTCTGCTTGGGGAAGGCTTCCACCCATCCTGAGAAAGTACAGACTAACACCAACAGATATTTGCATCTGTGAGCTTGTAGCATTTCAGTGAAGTTTATGATAAAGTTTTCAAGAGGAGTTCCACCAATGCTGTGCACCTGGGGAGGTGCTCTTGGCCTTTGTTGTTTTTTGTACATAGGCTACATCTTCATCTTTCCTTTCTTATGCTGGAGAGCTTGGGGACATAAAAATGCTGGGCCAGGATGGTCTCGAGGGCTATTTGCCCTGAATGTGTTCCTTCGTGGAACTGCTTGACAAATGTAGGAGTCAGCAACTTGGGTATGGCAATATGGCCATTGGCAAACTTCTACCATCTGTCCAGTAGAAAATTTACCTCCTCAGTCTTAAACCAAGCCTGTTCTTGTGGTGTGTACCATAGGTCCAATTTAGCTAAGGGGCATGGGAACAAGGGAGTTGTTAGGAGAGTCAGGGCTTGTCCCATCATGAGGACTGAGTGCTGCTGAGTTTACTGCCTGGAGGTCCTAAAACAGGCCTGAAATCCTTGGTCTCTGGTTTCTGGACTGGCAATAAGGGGGAGTGTTCCAGAATGACTGACAAGGTCAGAGGATCCCATATTTTAGGAGTCTGTCAAAGTGTTTTTGAATTCTGACCTGGTCCTTGCAGAGGATGAAATATGGTTTTTGACTGATGGGGATGGCTCCTGGCTTTAGTTCCACCACTACTGGAGACACATTTTGGGCCAGACCTAGGGGGATTACCTTCAGCCCATACACCTGAAACCTTGAAGGAAAGCTCAGAAATCTCAAGAGGCCTTCTCTTAGGGTCATAGACCCACAATTCCTCTTCTTGTATAACTGTGAGGATTAGAGTCTTTGCCTCAATTACTCTCAATGTTCAGGCTGCTGTACCATCTGAATCAAAAGCTATCTGTGCCTTCAGTTTGCATAATAAGTCCCTGCCAGTCAAGCCCACAGGGCAATCATGGAGATAAATGAATTCTTGACTTACTTCATGACTCCCAAAATTGCATCGTTTTGCCATTAAGAAGGGGTGGCAGACCTGGTCCCCTGTAGCCTTGATAATAGTTGCATGCCTCTTGGAAAGGGGGAACACTGGCTGGGTCACAAATGAATGTTCTGCACCCACGTCCACCATGAGATCAATGTGATGGCCCCCTAAATTCATTCATACAACAGTTTCCTGTGGACCAGTCTGTCCTAGTTCTCCTTGTAGCCTTCCAGGCCTGCCAGACTGACAATGTTTTCCTCACAAGGGCTGGATCCCTTGTGGGTGAGCTGATATTTTCCTTCAACAATCTAGCCTCTGCCTCTGGTCTGGAGGGCCTTTTTGGAGTCCCTGGCCCATTGTGGACATTCATTCTTCCAGGGCCCTTCTTGATGACAGTAGGCACATTGATTTAACCCTAGTTCCCCCCTACGGTGGGGTTATTCTGGGGGCATTTGTCATCATCCTCAGGTATTCCCTCTGCCTCTGCTTGGATTAGCTCCCTGTGGCCCACCTGACTGTCCAGAAAGGGGTGCTCCAAGACGGTCCACTTTCCTTTTCATCTTCCTGTCGGCCTCCTATCTAGTCTCCTGATCTCAATTGACAAAAACTTTTGTGGCAACCTCCAGAAGCTGGCTAGCACTCATACCTCCAAATTCCTCCAGTTTCTGAAATTTTTGCCTTATGTCTCCCTGGGTCTGTCCAGTAAAAGTGGCATTAATCATCTGCTGGTTTTTGCTGGCTTCTGGGCTGAAGGCTGTGTACAAGTGGAAGGCCTCACACAAATGCTTATAAAACTGGCTGGAACTTTCATGTGGCCCTTGGAGGATTCCTGATGTCTTGCTCATGTTCATGGCCTCTCCCCCTCTTTCCTTCATGCCTCCCAATAATGCCTCCTGATATTTTTCAAGTTGCCACTAACCTTGGTCTTCATTGGGGTCCCAGTGGGGGTCTTCCTTGGGGGAATGGGCCTGAGCATACGCTTGGGCATTTAGAGTGCCTTCAGAGGCACGATCTTCTAAACACTTTAGAGTTGCCTATGTTAAGTGGTGTCACTCTTCAGTATTTAATAGAATCAGAAGAAGCTGTTGACAGTCTGTCCTGTTGGGTTTGTGAGTCTGGATGTTAGACTGCATCAAATCAACCAGAGCCTGAAGCTTTTCTGTGAAGGAGGGGGTGTGATGTTTCCACTTGAGGAGGTCTGTGGTGGTAAAGGGTTGGTAGACAAATATCCATCCTCCTCCTTACATTTGGCCTTCCTGGTCATAATGCATTAGGGTCTTGACCTCCCTTAGGGAAAACTACAAGACAGCAGGTGTCTGAAGAGAGGAGGGGTCCTTCTAGAGACTGGTCAGATGCCCCTGATCAAATGGAGTATGCAGAGTGAGAATTGGCAGAGTCAGAGTGAGCATGGAGTCCATAGGACTCAGGGAGTTCATAGGAGTTGGAGTTCCAGGGACTTCTGGGCCGGATTTTACAGGTGTGATTGTCCCTTGGATTTTCCCATCCAATGTCAGAGGCAGGGATATGGAACTGAATGCTGGTGGCATAGATGGACAGAGTGGCACACAGGGTGGTGGTACTTCCTTGGATTCCTCTCCAGTATAGGCTCCTTTGTTTTCTCTCCACACTTGGAAGTGTGGCCACCTTAGCTACCATAATTTTATAGGCCTCTTCCAGACAGGGCCTTAGACATGTGGGCCATCTGAGGACAGCATCCCGCCAGCATTCAATACAGGAAATTGATCTGCATGCCCAGGTCTTCTTACAACTACCCCATAAACTTCATTAACCAGAGTTTCATCCAGTGACCCTTCCAGGGTCCACCCTACACAAAGAGCATCGCACTCTACTTCACAATGGGCCTTAAGCTTGTTAGGAGTTAACTTAACTCCATAGTCTCCATTAAATCCCTTTTTAAATTTCTTAACCATACACTCCAAGAGTGTGTTTTTACTCTGATTTCTACACATCTGCACCAAATCTGTAATAGTTTTTTTTTTCACAGACCAAGAAATCTAATGCACCCATACTATACTGTGGAAATGTGGTTTGCGGGAAAAAAGTAACTAGGAATATTCTTGTGTTTTCCTTTTTTAAAAGGAATAGACCTTTTTTCTAAGTACATATGTTATCCCTAACACTGTAAGAAATAGTTATGTTTATTTTTCCACCTTTGTGCATCACAATAACCTTATTCCTCATCTGCCTAATTCAATAAGCAGTAGGAAATTAATCAATTGCAAATAATTTGAGTTTTTGGAGGCAATCACAAAGCAAAATTGTAAAATTTATGAAGGGTCAAGAGGATGTGAGAACTTGTTAGAAACTGACTTGAGCAGATTTATTTATCTTTCGTATTCTTGGCCTGGGAAATTGTGAACTTCCTTAAACCACATAGCATTTGGCATTCTCTAATTATGTGAAATATGAATCTAACTATAAGGATTTATTTTAATATTTTATACCTGAAAAAATATTTCACAAAATTATTCAAAGCAAAGATCATATTTTTAAATGGAAAAATTAAAACAAATATTTATTTATTAATAATATTTCTGGCTTTCTGTTAAAGTTTCAAGATCAGTTTAGTAATTTGCTTTGGATATAAAATACTCAGAGATGTTGTGCTAGGAGCATAACTAAAGTGGTAAAGCTCCTGCCTAGTAAAGCTGAGGCCCTGAGTTCAAAGTCTAGTACTGCCAAAATGAATACTCTGAGTTGTAAATTATGTCCAGTTGATAAATGATGTATTAATTTTATTTCATTTTATTTTATTTTTTGTAACAGATATTGTTATGCAGCTCAGGCTGGCTTCAAATTCATGACCCTCATACTTCAGGCTCTTTTTTGTCACTAACTTCTGGTTTTATTTTTCATGTTTTTCATGTTTAATTATTCTTTCTTTAATTGTTGTATTAGGTGTTGGTACATTGTGGCGTGCTTCAGCCTCTTGAGTGCTGGAATTACAGAAGTTCAACACTGCACCTTGCTAGGATGCTTTACTTTTTTTCAGTTTCCTGTACTTTGCACATATCACTGAGTTATAATTTATTTCTTTTCTCTATTAATTATTTTTCAGTTTAATTTTGAATTATTATACACAAATAATGCAAGGAAATTTCAGTATGACAATACCATAAATGCATACAGTATACCTTGAACAAGGTCAACCCTTTCATTATATTCCAATTTCCCCCCACCTCTTCCTCATGTTTTCAAAGAGAGTTTGGTGGGTTTCATTATGCTGTTTTCATATGTATGTATGCAGCCTGCTTCCATTTTCCTAACCCTCAATAACCATTCCTTTATTCCTATAATTTCTTTATTTCTTTCTTTAGCAGTAGTCGGGTTTGAACTCAGGGCTTCATGCTTGGTAGGCAGTTGCTCTACTACTTAAGGCACTCCACCAGCACCATTATTTATTTCCTAAAAATACTCTTATTAACCCCAAATCTGCAGGTTTTCCCATTTTTTTTTATTCACCCAGTGATGAGACTCTAATTTTTTTGGTCTTTTGGCTTTTGAAAAATTGTTTTCGTGGTTTCTTGAGGAGTGAAGATGGTTATAAACTCCTCCAGAGAGACTTTCACTTGGGCATCTTATTAGTAAGGAAGGCCATCCTAGACCAATGTCAGGTTGGTGAGTTGAAGCCTCCTTTAGGACGTGCATTTCCAGAGTGAACATCCTTGACAGTGTAGGTCCCAGCCATTATGTCCTCAGAAAGTAATTTTTCCTCTCCATTTCTCACTTTACTTAAGAGGCCTCTCTTCATTTCCTAGCAGTTGTGGGAAGGATAGTTTCCAGCTCCTCTCTGGTTTGCAGTTTCTTTGATATTAGAGCCTTAGAGCCCCACTGATGACAACCTTAAATTAGAATCCCACAGCATTCCCCACAAAGTGAATTCCATGCCCGTCTTTGCCTGTTATATACCTAATACATACCCTGGACACTGGAAGCAAGAGTTTGTAGTGTTCTTCACCAGTTGTGGATAAGAGTGACTTTGCAGATAGGACATATTTCTGGCACAGATGGTAATAACATTGTCCCAAAAGCTGCCATTTTCTGGTCTTTCCTGGTTTATGTGTTCATAATTCCTCCTTTTTTGTGCTTTCATAACTCCTAAGCCCAAAGATTGGCCAAAATCTTTATTTTTTGTTATTTCTATTGTTTTAATTCATACTCAATTATCTTTTTGTTCTATCTTCCCTTCTTTCTCTTTCCTCTCTTCCAGTCTCCCCCCTTCTTCTTTCCTGCCTGTTTATTTCTTCCCTTCCTTCCTGATCACTTACCTTGTTATTTTCTAGCATGTGTTTTTGTTTTACTGGTATTGTCTGAGATAGTTTACCTATTATTTCTGTAAAACTCAAATAATTAAAAAATATTTCTAATTTAAAACTAAAGCTCTTTGTTAGAGAATCTAGTGGTTTGTGGTTTAGTTTCTAAGTTGCCCTGAAAACTTCTGACTTCTATGCCTTTCCAGTGGCATTTTTACCCTTTCTGTGATGATATTTTTGCTCTTGACTTATATCAGTTACTTTCACAACCCACTGCTCAGGCAATTTGCTTCCTTATTTTCTGATTTCTTTGCATAATCCCTGAGACCCAGTCCAGCTTCTCAGAATTTATAAAGGAGGCCTTTGCAGTGAGAACTGAGCTTCATTAGGCAGGCAGGGACAGAAAGATGGTTTCGCAGACCCAGGTCCTCTTGTCCCTGTTACTCTGAGTCTCTGAGGAGAACTTAAAAAAGTCACAATCACTTTAATGATTTTATCTGTGCTTTAATTATAGATATGCAAATATTATAAAGTATCTAGATAGATTTTGGAAGATAGAAATGTTTAATTTTTTATACATTTATTCGTATGTGTATACATTGTTTGTGCCATATCTTACCCCCCACCCCGCTTCCAGGCAGAAGCTCTTCTGCCCTCCTCTCCAATGTTTTTGAAGACAAAACAAAGAGATAATAGGAAAGTCTTAGCATTTTGCTAGCTTGAGATGAAGATAGCTGCACAGAGAGATTCCTAGCATCCTTTCCATGCAAATGTGTATTGCAACCAAAACTGGTTCATCTCTATCAGACTTCTTCACTACCTCCCGGTCACCTTCCCATAGTGGTCTCTGACAGCTTAAGATTACTTTATTTGTTCCTCTTTGGTGGACATATCAAACACTTTCAAGTTTTAGGTTTCCTTCACTTTCCCTCTTCCTTCTGTGTGTGTTCTCCCCAAAGTCTTGTGACCCATGTCCCATAATATTACTGCATTTGTTTTAGGTCTGTAATCTGCCTATGAGGAAGAACATACTATTTTTGGCCTTCTAAGCCTAGCTAACTTTTCTTAAGATGATGTTCTCCAGTTCCATCCATTTACTTGTGAATAACAAAATTTCAGTCTTCTTTGTGGTTGATTAAAATTCCATTCTGTATAAATACCACATTTTCTTAATCTATTAGTTGGTAGTGGGGCATCTTTGCTGTTTCCATGTCTTGGCTATTGTGAATAGCACTGCAATAAACACAGGTGTGCAGGTGTCTTTGAAATAACCTGAATTGAATGCCCTAGGGTATATCCCTAGGACTGGTATTGCTGGATCATAAGACAGATCTATGTTTAGTTTTTGAAGAAGCCTCAGTATTGTTTTCCAAAGTGGTTGTACTAGCTGACATTACCACCAGCAGTGTATGAGTGTTCCTTTTTCCCCACATCTTTGCCAACATTTGTTATTGGTGGTGTTTTTGATGATAGCAATTCTGAAAAGAGTGAAGTTTAGTCTTAGTGTGGTTTTGATTTGCATTTCCTCTATGGACAGAGATGGTAAGCATTTCTTTCATGTGTCTTTTTGCCTTGTTCATTTCTTCCTTTGAAAAATTCTGTTTAGTTCAGTTGCCCATTTCTTTATTGGTTCATTGATTTTGGGGGAGTTTAGTTTTTTGAGCTCCCTGTATATTCTGGTTATCAGTCCTTTGTCTGATATTTAACAAGCAAATTGTCTCCTACTCTGTGGGTGGTCTTTTCAGTTTAGATACCATTTCTTTTGTTGTACAAAATCTTTAGAATTTTATATAGTCCCTTTTTTCCATTCTTTCTTTTAATTGCTTGGTGCTGGAGCTCTACTCAGGAATTCTTTGCCTACATTTATTGTCTCCACAGCATTCCCTGATCTCTCCTGTACTAACTTCGGATTTTCAGGTCTTATATTAAGGTTCTTAATCCACTGTGAACTGATACTAGTGCAGGGTGATAGGCATGGATCTAGTTTCAGTTTTCTGTGGGAAGATAACTCTTTTCCCAGAAACATTTGTTGAAGAGGCTGTGTATTCTCCATTGTATGTTTTTGATGTCTTTGTCAAAAATAAGTTGGGCATAGCTGTGTGGATTTATATTTGGGTCCTCTATTCTGTTCCACTGGTTTCCATAAATTTTTTGTTTGCTTTTGTTTTTGCTAGTACCATGCTGTTTTTATTGCTTTAGCTCTGCAATATAGTTTGAAGTCGGATATTGTGATACTTCCACCATTGCTCTTTTTGCTGAGTATTGCCTTAGGTATTCAAAGTCTCTTGTGATTTTTCAATCTCTGTGATGAATGTCATTTGGGAATTTGATGGGAATCATGTTGAACATGTAGATCGCTTTTGCTAGTATAGCCATTTTTACTATGTTGATTCTACCAATCCATGAGTATGGGTGATCTTTTCTCCTTCTGTAGTCTTCCTCAGTCTCCTTCAGAGGTTTATAGTTCTCCTTGTCACGGTCATTCACATCCTGTGTTAAGTTTTCTCTTAGGTATTTGAGTTTTTTGAGGGTATTGTAAATGGAATTGTTTTCCTACAGTCATTCTTAATTTGTTCATTGTAGGTATATAGAAAGGCTACTCATTTTTGTGAGTTGATTTTATATCTTGCTACATTCTTGAACCTGTTTATTGTGTTTAGGAGTTTTTGGGTAGATTCTTTTGGGTCTTTGAGGTTCAGGATAACGTCATCTGCAAATAAGGATACTTCTACTTATTGCTGCTTCAATTCCATTTTGTATTATAGGTCTTTTTAGGTGGTTAATATCCTCTTGGTTCAGATTTGGATGGTCATAATTATCTAGAAATTTGCCCATTTCTTCATGACTTTCAAACTTATTGGATTATAGGTTCTCAAAGTAGTCTTTGATGATTCCCTGGATTTCCTTGGTGTTTGTTGTTATCTCCCCTTTTACGTTTCTGATTTTATTGATTTGGGTCTTTTCCCTTGTCATTTTAGTCAGATTTGCCAGGGGTTTGTCAATGTTGTTAATTTTTTCAATGAACCAACTTTTTGTTTCATTGATTCTTTGTATAGGTTTTTTATCTTTATTTCATTAATCTTGGCCCTTACTTTTATTATTTCTCTCCTTCTGCTTGATTTGGGTTTTGCTTGTCCTTGTTTTTCTAAGACTTTGAGATGTAGCATTAGGTCTTTTATTTGAGATCTTTCTGTCCTTTTAATATATGCACTTATGGCTATGAACTTTCCTCTTAGGTCTGCCTTTACTGTGTCCCATAGGTTCTGGTAAGTCATATTTTCATTTTCATTAACCTCCAGGAAACTTTTAATTTCCTCTTTTATTTCTTATATGACCCACTGATCATTGAGCAATATGATATTCAGCTTCCAATTGTTTGCTTATTTTCTGCTTTTTAAAAATTGAGTTCTAGTTTTAATGTATTGTGATCAGATAGAACACAGGGGATTCTTTCTATTTTTTAATATTTACTGAGGCTTACCTTGTGCCATAAGGTATGATCAATTTTGGAGAAAGATCCATGGGCTGCTGAAAAGAATGTATATTGTGTAGAAGTTAGGTTCATTTTATCTACGGTGTAATTTAGTTCTAGAATTTTTTTATTGATTTTTTGTTTGGATGACCTATGTATTGGTGATAGGGGGTATTAAAGTCTCCCACTCCCACTGCATTAAAATGTATATGTGCTTTTAAGTCCCTTGCAGTATGTTTGATGAAATTGGGTGCACTGACATTGGTTACATATAGGTTGATAATTGTTATTTCCTTTTGGTTTATTTCCCCTTTTATTAGTATGAAGTGTACGTCTTTATCTTGTTTAATCACTGTAAGTTTGAAATCTCCTTTGCCATATATAAGTATTGCTACTCGTGCTTGTTTTTTTTGGTGGGGGGCATTGCCTTAGTAGATCTTCTTCAAGCCTTTTACCCTAAGCCAGTGTTTGTTTCTTTCAATGAGGTAGATCTCCTGTAAACAACAATTTGTTAGATCTTCTTTTTTTAAATCATGTTTGCCAAATGGTGTATTTTGGTGAGAAAGTTGAGTCCATTGACATTCAGTGTTAATATTGATAGGTATTTGATGATTCCTGCCATTTCATTGTTTTTGTTGTTTAAGGGTTTGGTTGTGTGCAGCTGAATCAGTTCTGCTCTGTGATCACTTGTCTTTTCTTCTCCTGTGTTTTGGTACTTCCTGTACTCTTGAGGTTTTGTTTGCTTTAGTCCTCTGTGGTCAGAATTCCTTGGAGAATCTTTTGTTGTGGTTGCTTGGTTGTCATATATGGTTTTAGCTCTGTCTATTGTGGAAGATTTTTATTGCTCCATCTATTTTGAAAAAATGATAGGTTTTTCTGGATAGAGTATCCTAGGGTTGAAGTTATTTTCATTCACTGCCTGAAATACCTTACTCCTTGCCCTTCTTGCTTTTGAGGTTTCCATTGAGAAATCTGCTGTGATTTTGATGGCTTTACCTTTATATGTTATTTATTTTTTCTCTCTTACAGTCTTCAGTATTCTTTCTCTATTCTCTGTGCTTGTCTTTTTAATGATAATATGCTGTGAGAAGGTTCTATTTTGGTAAATTGTGTTTAGTGTCCTGGAGGTTTCCTGTACCTGAATGGGCAAAATAATCTGGAAATTTGAGAAATTTTTAAAATTTTTTTATTGACTACATTATGAATCCCTTTTGCTTGGACCTCTTCTCCTTATTCAGTATCGCAGGTTTGGTCTTTTGATTGAGTCAGTGAGTTCTTGCACATTCCTTTCACAGCTGTTGAGTTGTTTGACTAACATTTCTTCAATTTTTTTCTTTAATTTCTATTTTATCTTCAAATTTTGAGATTCTTTCTTCCATATGTTCTAGTCTGCTATAGTGGACTTCTACTGTGTTTTGTGTTTCTGTTTGATTCTTTTTTCTGAGGTTTTTCCATACCTTTGGTCACCTTCCCTTTAATATTTTTTAATTTTCATCTTTAATTCACTTATCTCTCTTTTTATAGCATCCTCTGTTTCACTTTAGTATTTTTTAGGGCTCCTCTGAGTTCATTTACTTGTTTCTGTGTCTTCTCATGTTCTTTACTTTTAGTGTCTTGAAATTTCTTAAGTGCATCTGTACATTTTGGGTAATCATGTCTTGTATCTTCTCCAATAATTTCTCATTGATTTCTTGCAAGATTTCTTCTTTGAGGGTGCTTTTGTGTGCGTCACTGGGTTCCTTAGTGTCATTTATCATTGTTTTGTTGGGACCAGGAATTGGGTATCCAATTTTTAATCCAACTTTTAATTTCCTCTTTTATTTCTTATATGACCCACTGATCATTGAGCAATATGATATTCAGCTTCCAATTGTTTGCTTATTTTCTGCTTTTTAAAAATTGAGTTCTAGTTTTAATGTATTGTGATCAGATAGAACACAGGGGATTCTTTCTATTTTTTTAATATTTACTGAGGCTTACCTTGCCAACAAATGTTGGCAAGGATTCAGGGAAAAAGGATCCCTCTGGAAAACAATATGAAGGCTTCATAAAAAAAAAAAAAACTAAACATAGATCTGCCATGTAATCCAGCAATACCACTCCTAGAGATATACCCAAAAGAATGTGGCTCAGGTTATTACAAAGGCACCTGCACACCCTTGTTTATTGAAGCACTGTTCACAATAGCCAAGTTATGGAAATAGCCAAGATGTCCCACTACTGATGAATGGATTAAGAAAATGTGGTATTTACACACAATGGAGTTTTACTCAGCCATGAAGAAGAATGAAATTTTGTCATTCACAAGTAAATGGATGGAACTGGAGAACATCATCTTAAGCGAAGTTAGCCAGGTTCAGAAGGTCAAAACTCATATGTTCTCTCTCATGTGCAGATTGTAGACCTAAAACAAATGAGGTCATATTATTGGACACGGTTCACACACTAAGGGGAGAACACACCCAGAAGGAAGAGGGAAAGAGAAGGAAATCTAAAACTTGATATTGTTGTTCCCACTGTAGAAGAGTGAATAAAGTAATCTTAAATTGCCAGAGGTCACTATGGGAAGGTGACCAGGAAGTAGTGAAGAGGTCTGGTAGAAATGAACCAATGTGGCTGTAATACACAAGTGCTTGGAAGCAATGCTAGGAATCTCTCTGTATAGTTATCTTTATCTCAAGGTAGCAATAATGCTATGTCTTTCTTATTATCTCTTATATTTTCTCTTCAATAAAATTGGAAAAAAGGACAGACAAGGTTCTGCCTGAAAGCGAGGGGGAGACCAGGGAAGGGGCAAGGGGCAGGGGGGAGAGATGGCCCAAACAATGCATAAACATATGAATAAATCTATAAACAATTAAAAACATAATACTAGGATGGCTGGAGTATGTCCCATAGCACTGACATGGCCATGATAATTGCATACTATAACTCCAGTTATAGTGGACAAAAGACAACAATGTCAATCACAAATTAGACTCAGGTGCCCAAGTAGGAACTCAGGAGAAAATTGATAAATGATGGGAAAATCTAAGGGGAAATTCAGTCACATATTTCTATACTGATTGAATTAAAGAATTCAAAGATTGCCTATGAGAGAGAGTATTACAGAAAGAAATAGGAAGAGAAAAGGGAAGGAAAGGGGTAGTTAGAGCAGGAAAGCATTTTGTGTAAAACAGACTAGAAGGGCATAAATGGAAAACAGGGTGTGTGGAAGGAAAAACCAATAGGGAAATAAGAACTTCAATGTCCAATTTTTGGAACAAGGGTCAGGGGTTTAATACTGAGAAAGATAGAGGTGAGGAGTGATTATAGGTTTAAAATAAAGGTGAAAAGATTCAATAATCTCCCATAAAAAGTATACAGATAAAGGTCAACTCCTGAATTTTCTCCTAGATGCTGCAAGCCCTCCAAGGAATACATCAGCAGATGCAAACTCTCAGACAAAATGATGCAAGGTCAGGATCATGTGAGGAGGAAGTAACTGGTGCTGCAAGTATCACTGACCCATAACCTTGGGAGGCGTTTTTGATTCAGGCTGAAGCACTGTGGGAGGACAGTTATAACCCTGCTGACAGTAGTAATCTGCCACATCTTCAGCCTGGAGGTTGCCGATGGTGAGAATGAAATCTATCCCAGACCCACTGCCAGTGAAGCGGTCAGGGACTTCAGATGGCCTGCTAGAGGCTGCGTAGATAAGCAGTTTAGGAGCCTGACCTGGTTTCTGCTGGTACCAGGCTATACCATTGTAAATATTCTGACTGGACTTGCAGTTGATGGTGACCGTTTCTCCTGATGACACAGCCAGGAAGCCTGGAGACTGGGTCATCACAATGTCCCCACAGGCACCTGCAATCAAGAATGTACAATGATCATACACACACAGAAACATGGCATTTAAATGCACTTTCTAATGGTACTGTAAGACAGCACAATATTTGGTCCATATTGAAAACAATCATTTCCCACTGTATCTTAAAATCATTTTTTCAACTTTATATAGCTGTTACTCTGAAGAAATTAAAGCACTGAATAAATTTCTCACCAGAGACCCAGAGCAACAGGGACATGAGGACCTGGGTCTGTGACACCATCTTGCTGCCCCTTCCTGACTGATGCAGCTCTGTTCTCAGTGCAAAGGCCATGTTTATAAATTGTGAGCAGTTTGACTTGGCCTGGAGGGGTTATGCAAAGCAATCAGAAAATAAGGAAGCAAACTGCCTTGGTAGTGGGTTGTGAAAGTAACTGATGTAAATCAAGAGCCAAAAATATCATCAAAGAGTGGGCAATTGTGCCACTAGAAAAGACATAGAAGTCAACTTAGAACCCTCAGGTCAACTTAAAAGCTCCAAATCACAAACCACTAGTTGATCTAAAGAAGGACTTTAAGAAGCTGAGGGAGGAAACTAAAGCTAAGCTTAGTTGAGGCCACCCTGGGATACATAGTGGGACACTGCTCAAAAACAAAAACCAAAAGAAGGTGTGGGGGGTTGTAACTTTAGTTTAAATAAATAAAGTTGTCCAAATGTGTTGAGCTTTACAGAAATGATAGATTAGGGACCTTGCATCATCAGTCTTGGTGAAATAATAAACCATGATAGAAAAACAGCAAAACAAAAGCAAAAAACAAACAAAAGGAAAAGAAGAGGACAGAAGCAGAAAGGAACAAAGAGAAGAGAAAAGAGATGGAGGGAGGTAGAGAGAGGAAAGGGGTCAAGAAAAGAAGTGAAAGGAGAAAAACAAAATGACAACTTTGAATAAATTTTTTTATCTATGACCAAAAAATGTCAAAATTCCAAAGTCCCTCTTATTCTGAAGCCATTGAAGAACACTGCAAACATTTGCGCTTCTGTTTCCATGATATGCATGGGCAAAGACAGGCCTAGAATTCACTCTGGAAGGAATCCTGTAATTATAATTAAAGCCTCTGGTAAAAGAGGGTCTAATCTCAAAGTAACTGTGAAGCAAAGAGAAACCAGAATCTATCCATTCCATAGATAGAGTAACCAAAAAGCTTTCCATTAATTGGGAAATGGAAAAAAAAGAGAAAAAAAAAGAAATAAGATTACTTTGGTAAGTAACGGCTGCAAATCAACACTGCCAAGCATTTTTACCCTGGAAACACATGTCTAGAATGCAGCAATCTTGAAACTGGTTTAGCTTTACTAATAAGGTGACCATGAGAAATCCTATTCGGGGAAGAGCCTGAACATCCTAACTCCTCGAGAAACCTTATAATTTTTTCTTTACTTAATTTTTTATTCATTTTTATCATCATATTATTGTTGTACTGGGCATACATCTTGACATCTACAAAAGTGCTTACAATATATCTTAGTTAAATTTACCCCTTCCATCATTCTCCTTTATCTTCCCTCCCCCCATTCTTGGAAAAGTTTCAACTCATCTCATTTTTCCACTTTCATACATGTGTACATATTTCCGCCGTATTCACCCACCTAAACCCTTTCCCTATATCCTCCCACTGGTACCAATCCTCAGACAGGACCTGTTTTGCTTTCCTGTCTTCTGCTTTTGAAAAAAGACATTTTGATTTATTTAAGATATTTATACAGAGACTTTTCTTATGACATTTCCATGTATATATGTATTGTATACCGAACTGGTTTATTCCCTCCATTTTTCTCCTGTCTCCCTTAGTTCTCTTCTTCTGCTAATATCAAAAGGTTTAAAAATTCCATATCTATGCTTGTATAGAAAGTACATCAACCATATTCACCTTCTTTACTTCTTCCATTGGCCCTCCCCCTATTGTTAGTGTCCTCCCCTTAACATGAACTGTTTTTCAGTTTTGTCCTTTGTTGTTTAGGTGTCTGTTGCTGTTCAGTGGTGTTTCTGCTATGGTATTATACCTGTGCATGCACTGTGCATCAGTCAATGTAATACCCCTCTGCTAAACTTCCTCACCCATTCCCCCATCCTGTGTTAACAGGTTTCAGTGTGCTAACTTGTGTCTGTAACTACTCAGATAAGATGTATTTCATTGTTATTTGTTAACTTTCTTTCCTTCTTTTCCTTTTCCTTGGTCTTCTCTACCAGCCCCACTTTTATATACATGTTCTGTACATATTTATATGTGTATTTTGTATTGCCTGTATTTGTATTAAAACTATATTCCACATAAGAATGAAAACATGAGGTCTTTGGTTTTCTGAACATGACTAACTTCACTCAAGATGATGTTCTCCAGTTCCATCCATTTATCTGAAACAACAAAATTTCACTCTTCTTCATGGTTGAATAAAATTCCATTGTATATAAATACCATATTTTTTAATCCATTCATTAGTAGTGGGGCATATTGGCATTTTCCATAGCGTAGCTATTGTGAATAATGCTGCAATAAACATGTGTGTGCAGGTGTTTTTGTCTTACATATAATTTTTAAGAGTCAATAGATCACTAAATCAGAGCTCTTTGGCATCTAAAAACAAAAAGATAATTTGAGTATGAATAAAAAGCAATAGAAATAACAAAGACCAAAGATGCTACCCAGATTTTAGTTTCCATAATTTATGAAAGCATACTTGAAAAATAAATTATAAACTTGGTATTATGTGCAAAATAAAGGAAACTAAGAAAACATAATCATTAGTCAATTGCATATTGACAGCACAGTCAATATGCTAGGATACTATAACATGGGAGAGCCAAACAGTATGTGGTTTAAAGACATTCCCAATTTCCAAGGCCAAGAATATGAGAGCTGAGCAAATGTGTCTAAATCAGTTTCTAGTGAGTTGTGATATGCCCTTGACCTTTGTTAAACTTTACAATTTTACTTCATGACTCCTCCAATGAGGTCAATTTTCTTTCTTTCATTTTATGAACTACTGCTCATTCACATTACATGGGTGGAGAATAAAATAGATTCTACAAACTCTTGTTTTTGTAATAAAAGATAACATGAGTTGGAGCCAGCATGACTAAGCCCTGGTAAAGGCACTCCCTGAGTATACATACTCAGCTTCTTGCTTTGTCTTCTCATGGAGGACAGTGGAGGCAGGGTGGATTGCTCGTTAAGAGGGCATCAATTGCATCATGAGGACTTCATCCTGATGACCTCAATGAAACCTCATTATTTCCCAAAGGACACACCTCCAAATACCATCACATTGGGCATTAGTCCTTCATCACATTAATACAATTCAGTTCTTAGTAGTTATCAAAGAGAAGAAAATTTTAATAAAATGTCAAAGCCAAAAGAAACCTAAAGAACTATGATGACTATATAATAAAGTATCCTGGGTGAGATCATGAAACATAAAAAAGACATTAATTAAAAAATAAGGAAATCTGAATAAAGTATGAATATGAGTAAATACAAAACACATGAAAGAATCCTTAGCTACTCACTTTCCCACAAATCAAGTTTCTACGATGTATTGTAAAAACAGGATGACAAATATGCTGGCTGAAAACAAGACAGATTTCTTTCAGAGTTTTGAAAACAGGAAGATAAAATTAATGTCTCTTCCCAGCTCTGTCCCAACACCTTTTCCTCAGTGACCATCTTGGATGAAGGCCTGGGAGAAGATTAGTCATAGATTCAAATTATACTATGATATTGAAAGAACAGAATCTATCTTGTTATTCTAACATATAGAATCTACGTTCAAACTCTAAACTCATGACCATGACTTTTCAATACCAATGAAATAAAAGAGTAGATATGGGAATGATTTTTCTATGATGATTTTAAAATGGCAAAATTATGCCTTGTTCATCTTATGAAGTTCTCAAGGTAACTCTTCTTTTAAGAAATTTTCTCAGACATTTTTTAAATATGGTATGTTTCACAAATTTACCTGCCTTGCTTGCACCAGGGCCATGTTAATTTTACCTGTATCATTCCAATTTTAGCATATGTGCTAGTGATACAAGTATGATGTATTTGGTATATTGTAAGAACATTTGTAAATGCCACAGTATACCCTCATCACAGCCATAAAAAAGATGTCAGTCAAAAAATGAGAAATGTTTTTATATGCAAATCCAAACCATTTTAAGATTTCACCTCACTCCTGTTAGAATTGCTGTCAGCAAGAGCACAACAACAAATATTGGCATGGATATGGGGGAAAAGGAAACTTCATTCTGCTGGAGAGAATGTAAATTAGTACAATCATTATGGAAAACAGTACAGAGGCTCCTCAAAAAACAAACAAACAAACAAAAAAAACTAAGAATAGAATTACCATACGATCCAGCAATACCACTCCCAGGGATATAATCAAAGGAAGGTAAGTCGGATTACAATAAAGGCACCTTCACACCCATGTTTATTGCAGCACTATTCACAGTAGTAAAGCTATGGAAACTGCCAAGATGCTACACTACTGATCAATAGATTAAGAAAATTTGGTATTTATATCAATGGAATTTTATTCAACCATAAAGAAGAATGAAATTTTGTAATTTGCAGGTGAATGGCTGGAACTAAAGAACATCATCATAAGTGAAGTTAGACAGGTACAAAAAGCCAAGGATGCATATTTTCTTTCATATGTGGAATACAAACCAAAAACAAATACAAGCAATATTGTGAAAAACATGTCATGCTAAGGGAAAGTCACACACAAGAGAGGGAGGGTAAAAGAAGTTAAGAAGGTGCATAAAGTTGATATACTTCCTATAAAGAATGAATATAGAAGTTTTAAACCTGTTGAAATCACCAAAAGAAGGGGAATGTAGAAAGAAGAAAATTAGAAGAGATGAAACAATTGGGTTATGATACATATACATGACATGAAAATGTCAAAAGGAAACCAAAGTAATGCTATCATAATCCAACAAAAATGTAACTTTTCAACAAAAGTGGAGAACAGGAGGAGAGAACAGGTCCTGTCTGGTGGGCTGGTACCAGTGGGAGGGGAAGGGGGTGGAGAATGGTTGTACAAGGTTGAATATGGTGCAAATTTTGTGTACATATGTATGTAAATGGAAAAATTAGACCTGTTGAAACTATTTCAAGAATGAGGACAGAGATAAAAGAGAATGATGACTATGATATATTGTAATAACTTTTATAAATATCACAATGTACCCCCAGTACAATAATAATAAAAAATAAAGTCTTTGTGTTAATCTTACAGATAACAGATGATAGAGATAGATTAGATAGATAGATAGATAGATAGATAGATAGATAGATAGATAGAATGATAGATGATAGAAAGAAATTTGTGAAAAGATATCCACCAGTTTATAATAACTAGTTACCAGGAATTTCATATTCACTACTACAGGTATAATTTTCCACCCTTTCTTCATGCCTTAACCATGGCATTAGCTCTACAGCTGAAAATGGCATTCTTTTATTCTAACTGTCAAGGGTTTTTTTTGTTGTTGTTAGATATCATGGAGTTTAATTCACCAGGTCCAAGAAAATACTACTCAAAATATTTGTTTCCAACATTCTTAGTTCACCTAAGCAGATACCAGAATTTCTTGACCTAGTTCAAGTCTATGCTACTAATAGTAGGTAGCTGAAGATAAGTATACTTGTGAGATGAGAGTGTTTCTGTATCTTCATTAGCTAAGAGGGAGCCAAATAGAGTGTCTGTTCCTTTCCCAGAGATGAACCAACACCACACCTCCATATTGTTAGATCTCTGATATTGTTTTATGATAGTAGAGCAATGTAGACCATGTCTAATCCACTTTCAATGTAGGGTTCTTCTGCCCATTGCTACAGAAACCATGGACTTTATCTCTATTAGTTTTCCTTTAATTATACAAGGCATTTTTTATCACCTGTTTCACATAAGAGGTCTCCACCCTCCCCTTTGCTCTTCCCATATCACTGCACACACCAATTAACTTAAATATTGCTCCTAGGGAGAAATTTCCCTTGCAATTCTAACACAAAAGCTCAAATCCAGGATTCCTTTGTTCTTCTTTTCAAAATGAGGTGTCATGCTGAGGTCCTTAGGATGCCAATACTCTGGATGCCTGGTTAGGGCAGAGGGAGATGGTAAAGAATAATGGGAAGTTTACACATGGTGGCTCCAGTGATTCCCATGTATGTCTGTCCATATGTGATATGTGCAGGTCTGATCAACCAGGATGAGCAGGTGAGGTTTACATGTACAAGAATGATGAAGATTGTTCAAGGAGCAAGAAAGTAGGCTCTGGTAAAGATTGTGACACAGAAAAATGGGGGATAGTATAGGCTTATTGTTGAATGCCTGAGTTAAAACTCTAGATAAACCAGTTACGGTGGAACCCCACAATCTTACGATTTTTACTCCAGGATCTCAACAGAGATCTCAGAGAATATGGCTCCATAATTTGTCAGGGGAGATGAAAAGTAGTGATTTTGAAATATGGCAGAGAATTCTACTGTTTACTTCAGGGTTTTATCACAGCCTCCTGACCTGAGGAAAGGAAAATATTCCACTCCAGTACCCTCTAGTCTTCCACATGAGGGAGTAGAAATACCAAATCTAGTCTACCCTACACATCTTATCTTACCAAAGGGGAAAATACTGACAAATTCTGAAAAATTCACAGAAAGAGGCAGTAGGAGGATGAAGGATATAAAGAAAGGGTGTAGAATGATAAATATGGTGGGAATATTATGTATTTAGGTATAAAAATGGAAAAATGAGATATTGAAATTATTCTAAGAATGAGAGGATGGGTTAAAGGAAAATGTTGGAGACGTGAATATAAATAAATTATATTGTAAGCACTTTTGTTAATGTCACAATGTGTCCCCAGTACAACAAAATAAGATAAGAAAAATAACAAATAAAATGGAAAAATAAATAAAGTTCACAGAAAGAGTCACAGGCTCCTTAAAAACCTAGACCAAATTATAGGATTATTGAACACATCCTGTACCCTCACACTTTTCTTCAGACTTTTAAGTCATTTAAGTTAACATATGCATTGCAAGTAGTAAACACACAAGAAGCAAAGAGACAAAGTCATCCATGGCCACAAGCTGTTCATTTGGACATATACTTCTTGATCCTTCATGTGTAAACAAATGATCCATTTTAGGTGAGTGAGATCATGTGGTATGTGTTGTACTTTTGCATACATTGTGACTATTCACCAATTCAAAATTCCAAATCTACATGAATATTTTGATAACCAAGAATACATTACACCAATTCAAACTTTTAGGAAACCATTCTAATCCTACCTTCTTTGGGGATACAATTTCACTGAAGACAAAATGGCAACAGGTCTCTAGATAGAACTGTTGTCAGAGTTACAATTAAAATACTATATTCACTTAATGCTCAACTTAAAATGAGACAAAAAGCAACAGAGTTTTCTAAGCATTATTTCTAAGAGATATCATCATCAGAAATATATTATTAAAATATTAGCAAGAAAGTTCCCATTGAACTAATATATCTTTATAATATAGCCAAAGAAGCATATATATTGATGATTCTCCATGAGGTTCCATGTGCCTCTCTGCTGCCAACCTAATGAACAAGTCTTAACTCACATTGCCTAGAGGAAACATTACAATTATATGTCCAAGATCAATTTTTCTGTTGATTACAATAGATATGTACAATTTGGCTAATTCAGCAGCTATACTTTTTACTACACATTGTCACCTCAGGACATCTGTAAGTCTTAGGTGTTATTAAATAAGAAACTATGTGCATAATTAACACAAATGCTTTACCAAAAATGCATAATATATATATAATCATATATATATAATTATATGTATAATCATATCTATCTATATATATATGATTATTGTTGAAATCCATCATTTAAATGTGGAGATACCAGCAAAGATCTCTCCACTCACCCTTACTCTTCACTCCAAGAGGTGAACTAAAATGAACTAAAAAAAAGTCACTCCCCACAAATAAGTGCCTAAATTAACTCAAAGAGAATAAAAAGAATGAGTGAAATAAGAAGACAATGAAGGATATGAAAATGTAACTCAATAAAGATATGGAAACCAAACAAATCAAATTTAAATCCTCAATAAGCCAAATAAAAAACTCAGTTGAAAGCCTCACTAATGAACTGTAGCAAGTTGAAGAGATAATATTAGAGCCTAAAGGCAAGGTAGATGAATTAGAACATTCACATAAACATAAAGAAAATATAAATAGAACACACAAATCCTCAGAACCCTGCTGAACCCTGACCAGACTGGCCCCTTCTAATGAGCCAGTGGACTGTCTGAGAGGCAGGAAGAAGTGAACTCTGCTGGAAGGCAAGCAATGATGCTGAACTTATTGCACTGCAGAATCATGCAGTAAGACCTAGCCTTCAGGTTCCCCTGTGATCCAGCCAAATGTCTGAAGTGGGAGAAAAATTGTAGGAGAGAACACTTAGAAAATAACATATCTATTTAGCTAAATAAACATTATCAACTATGTCACAAACAAAATTGAGACATCCATGATCTGTAGAACCATCTATATTTTGCAGAAAACCAACAATATTTGATCTAACCAGTCATTTGAACAACCCACATTGTAGTCAGAGAAAACAAAAAAAAAGTATTGAGTGAAGATGATGTAAGGACACTGAAACAGAAAAAAATGACAAAACTTCAGAACTGGAGAAAAACATAAAGAAAAAAAAAGCAGCAATGCTTAGAATTCCAGTACAGAGGAGGTGACAGTAGGAAGATGTTTTGCCCTTACCCAGGAAGGAAAAGACATACCTAAAGTCTTTACTGAAATTTTGATTCTGATAGGAAAATAAAACATACCTCCAGATAGGCATGAGGCTAATGAAATCCCAGAGGGCCCTTAGTAACATTCACTCCTGGAACATTATATACAATCTGGTGAAGAGGACCTGAAAAAGTGCATTGAGAGCATGGCAATTAACACATTTTTCTGTTCCAAAGTACAGCAGAAACAGATGCACAAGATCTGTGACAGTTGCATTGAGGAATAAACCCTCAGAGAAGTGAGAGATGAATATTTGTTTTCTATTATCAATGATGGTGAACATTGCAAGGGAAAGGACCTACCCATGTTGGTGAGGTTTCTTGATGAATCTTGTAACCTGAGAGGAATAAGTTTTCTTGCCTTATGAAGTTGATGGAGAAATTTGGACTATAAAATTTCACACTGCAATCACTAAAATGAAGACTAAATATACAGTATTATCATGGCAGGCTTATATTGTGTCAGTGGATTTTCTTCCAAAATGAAAGTTATTGCTTCTAGACATTTAGCGAAATATCCTCAAGCTATCTATCACTGTGCTCTTCCTGTGCCTTAAACATATACTTGATAAAATCATTCCCTATGATGGGATATTGTTTACATTCAGAACAATTGAATAAGTATTGTTTTTCATCGATCTCTGCAACTTGACAATGTAATTTATGTTCATTTTCAGAACAGCAAAGAATGAGGTAAAGAAATTAAGGGAATTTGCCATTGTCAGTAGACAGGTAAACATGATGCTTTTGAAATTTTAGTGGACTTACTGCAAGCCGTTGTTTTATGATTATTTAATATAAATCATGAAGGAAAGATTAGTTGAAATAATTATAACCAGATGAGCATTTGAACAGTGTACTACAGTGATTTTGATTTTATTTTTCCTTTGTTGTTCTTAAAAATGTCTTAACTTTTAAAGGAGTCTTTAGGGAACTAATGCAGAAACTTTAAAGCAACAGAAGCCAATAGGAGAAAGGGACAAAGAACTAGAGTAAAGGTTAGTTCAAGAAGAATCAACTTAGAATGTAACATATTTGTACATGAAAGCAAAGCAAGGAATCTCCCTGTATAGCTATCCTTATCTCAACTAGCAGAAGCTCTTGATCTTTCTTATTAATGTTTATACTCTATCTTCAACAAAATTAGAGATAAGGGCAAAACAGTTTCTGTCTGGAAGTGAGGGAGAGAGCGGGGGTGAGGGATAGGGAAGGGCCAGGGGGAAGAGGGGAGAAATGTCCTAAACATTGTATGCACATAAGAATAAAAATAAATAAATAAAAATAATGGAGCCTTTGGGGAAACTCTAGAGACAAACTTCTGATTTCTTGTTTGCAGCAGGTGACTTGACTGCAGTCCTTCGTTAATTCCATCACTTCCGATGTAAAATATTAAAATTTATCAGGGATTTGGTTTGAGGAAGCCACAAATTTGGTGACCAAACTTGATATTGAAATGAAACTCCCTGGGAAATTCCATAGGATATAAGGAAATCTGGGATCACAGCTAACCTCTGTGAGTTATTATAAAGAAACACTAAGTGTTCCAACAGTTTAGCACATTATTCAGGAACCTAAAGGTATATTCTAAGAAAAGTACCTCAAAACTCTTCAATTTTTTTTCAGGTACCTTCAGTCATAAGACAGCTAAAATTCACACAACAGAGGAACACCATGCTGACTTACCCAAACCTGACATGCTCTCAGCCAAGCTTCATTGTTGCGAAATCAAGTGGAAACATAGATGGAAAGATATAAAGTTCTTATCCACCATTTATGAAGCCCTGCATATACCTGACAGCAAGTTTTCCATAATATGCCTGCCTTGCTAAAGGTCCTGTGTATTCTTCTTGTAATGAAGGTTGAGAATGAGCACTAAGAAAATGGATGAAAGTGACTCAAAGCACATGGGAAGAACACTTTGACAGATCAAAGACCAAGTAATGTGGCTTTGCTTAACATACATTTTTATGTATAACATGATTTGGATTTAATAATGGACCCATATCAAATGCTGTACAACTAAGTCAGACTTTCCTACAGATAATTCAGAAACCATTGAATACAACTGAAAATCTTTCTAAATGGACTTCCTCTTGCATATTTAATATTTGGAATAAAAGCCACAAGGTTTTGTAGGCCACTTACTCACTGGATATTATTGTCTTTAGGCCTCCAATTGGATATAATAACAATTGATAATTTGCTTACATAATAAGTCCCAGTTTGAACTCTCATGCTTTGAATACCTGTCTTTTCTTCCAGTATGTGCCACTGGAAGTTCCATGCTTCACCTCTGAGTGATCTCTGGTAGTACCACTCTGAAACTGTTTTAATTATTTTAGATACAACCCCTATTGTCACTGTCAACTCAGTTAAAAAGTACCATGTTATCATTTTTTGAAGAAATAAATTTTGATGAGGTATACAAGACAGGAAAAAAATTATAAAATATTACAATGAAGCCCACCATCAAATTTGACTACTCAGAATTTTCAGTGTGGTGTGAAAAATACATTATTGCAACACTGGAGAGATGGAAGCAGGAGTATCTTGAGTACAAGGCCAGCCTGGGCTACATAGCAAGACCCTATGCCAAAGCAAACAAGTGCTGAGATATACCTCAGTGTTAGAGTCACTTACCATGCAAGAGGCTTTGGGCTCAATCCCCAGTACCACAAAATGAAAAAAAAGCAACAAGTTACACTTAAAGTTTGAGTGCAAGAGCATGGCATTATTGGTACACATTGGGTTGTTACTCTTTCTATTCCTCTATTCTTTTTATTTCTTTGTTGAGTTGAACTTATAGTTTTATAAGCTTTTCAGAATTTAAATGTGTACACTTCTGCTTCATGTTCAAGACAGAATCAGAGGCCATCAAAACAACTGAAATGTTTGTTGTCATCTGTCTTTTCCCTGAATATATCTCCTGCCTTGTCATTTTGTATAATCAGAATCTACAATAATAAATATTTAAATCTAAATAAAGTGTAAATTTTGTTTTTAAACAGATCAAAGTTGTGAATCATGACCATAGAAGAAGGGGAAGACATGCAAGCTAAAGGCATAGAAAATACATTCAATAAACTAATAGCAGAAAATTTCTCAAATCTTAAGAAAGAGGGGTCATACAGGTATAGGAGGCATTCAGGACACCAAACAGACAAGTCTAGAAAAGAACCTCTCCAAGGCATATTACAGTTAAAACATTAAGCTTACAAAATAAGGAAAGAATATTGAAAGTTGTAAGAGAATAGCTCCAAGTCACATGTCAGGAAAATCCATCAGAGTAAATGATGCATTTCAAGCCCAGAAAGAAAATAACTGCCAACAAAAGAACAGGAATATTTTTCAATAATAATGCAAAATGTTAATTTTCTCAATTCTCCAATCAAAAAATACAGAGAGGAAGGCAGGATTAAAACAAGGCTCAACCATTTATTGCCTGCAAGAAATGTACCTTACTGGCAAAGACAAACAGACTTTAAGTAAATGGGTAGAAAAAGCTATAAAGAAAATGGAGTCAGAAAGCAAGAAAGAGGAGTAGATGTACTCTTAACTGACAAGCCATACTTCAATCCAAAATTAATCAAAAGAAACAAAGAAGGTAACTCCATATTGATAAAAGTAATACTCCATCACAAAGATATAACAATTGCAAATATACATGCATTTTATGTCAACATTATAGTTATGGTGCAGCAATCACGTTACTACAAAAGACACTTTAGAAGTCTAATATCAACTTAGAAACTCTCAAACTTCAAATTGCTAAATGAGTTAATAAAGAGATCATATGTTAAATTAAAAATAATTGGAGACAGATTCAGTATCCCAAAAGTATGGGCTAATTTCCTCAGATTAAATATCCTGGTGAAATAATAAAACATGCTGGAAAATAAAAGAAGAGACAAGAGATAAAGAGGGAAGGGAGGGAGGGAAAGAAAAGGCAGGGAGAGAAAAAAGAAGAAATGGAGGAAAAAGAGTCAGACAAAAAATTCCTGAGAGAAAAGGAGGAGAAACAGCATAAAAACCAATTGGAATGCCATTCTCAAATTTCTTATTCACCTGAAGAGTTGGACAGAATAAAATTTTAACATATTGAGAGGATGGATTTGAGGGCCATATTTTATACAGAAAAGCACAGATAGGATTGTTGGTACATACCTATAATCTAAGAACTTATAAACTGAGGCAGGAGTGTCAATAATTTGAGGCCAACTTAGACTACCTAGTGAGAACCTTGAAAAGAGAAAGTCATCCAAGTGCAGGAAGCTTACAGAACACCAAACAGTCAGGACCAAAAAAAAAAAAACAAGAAAAGAAAAAACACCCCCAGACATAACATAATCAAAACACTGAACATAGAGAACAAACAAAGACCTCTGAAAACTGCAAAAGAGAAAAGATGAGTAAGATATAAAGGCAAATCCATTAGAATAATAGCAGATTTCACAACACAAACTCTAAAGGCAAGAAGGTCATGGAAAAACATAATTCAGGCCCTGAAGAAAATAACTGTCAACCTGGACTAGTCTATCCAGCAAAACTATCCTTCCTAATTGAAGGAGAAATTAAACCTTTCCACAACAAGCAAAAACTAAAAGAATTCATGACTACCCAACGAGCACTGCAGAAAATACTTAAAGTACTCTTACATACAGAAGAAGAAATTGAAGTGAGACAGGAAGACTCAAGAAAGAATAAACTTTGACCAAACTGAATAGGGAACAAGAAATAAGTAAAAAGTAAACAACAGAGGAATGAAAATGACTGGAAACACCATGCACCTCTCAATACTAACACTGAATATCAATGGCCTCGATGTCCCAATTAAAAGATATAGATTAACAAACCGGGTTTATAAAACAAGACCTAACCATATGTTGTTTATAAGAGACTCAACTCAAAAAAATACACACTGACTTAGAGCCAAAGGGTGGAAAAACTTTTGCCAAGCAAATGAACCCATAAACAGACAAGAGTACTATACTAGTATCTGACAAAGTAGACTTCAGACTAAAATTAGTCAGAAGAGGAAATGAAATTCAATTAATATTAATTAAAGAAACAACCCATCAAGAGGAAATACCAATTCTTAATGTATACACAGCAAACATAGGGGCACCCAACTACATTTAAAGAAACCAAAACACTAATGGATTTAAGAGCACAGATAGACCCTAACACAGTGATAGAGGTAGACCTGAATACCATGCTGTCACCAAAAATAAGCCATCCAGGCAAAAAATAAACAAAGAAACTTCAGAATTAATACATATGTTAAATGGATATAATAGACTTCTACAGAGTATTAAATCCAATAACCATTCAAAACACATTCTTTTCTGCCACTCTTGTACTTTACACAAAACAGATCATATTTTAGGACACAAAGCACAACTCAACAAACTTAGTACAATTGAAATGACCTCCTGTAGAACTCAACAATTAAAGAAACCAAACAATATTCAAACACATGGAGACTGAAAAGCATACTGCTGAATGGCCAGTGGGTGACTGAAGAAATAAGAAAGTAAATAAAAAGTTCATAGACTCTAATAAAAATGCAAATACAACCTACCAGAAGCTGTAGGCCACAACAAAGGCAATGCAAAGGGGAAAGTTTAGAGCTGTAAGTGCCAATATCTAAAAAAAACAATGAAGAAAAATCAGAGATTTCTCTAAGCAACCTAACGATGTGTCTTAGCCTTCTAGAACAATAAGACCAAACCAAACCAAAAACTAGCAGATGAAGAGAAATTAATAAAGATTAGGACCAAGATCAATAAGCTCAAGACAGAAAAAAACTATACAAAGATTAAATGAAACAAAAGGTTGGTTATTTGAAAAGATTAAAAAGATCAATAAACCCTTAGTCAACGGGATAAAACAGAAGAGGGAAGACCCAAATTAATAAAATCAAAGAAGAAAAAGGAAACATAACCTCAAATACTAATGAAATCCAGAGAACCATTAGAGAGTACTTTGACAATATATTCAAGTAAACTGTAAAATTTAGATGAAAAGGATAAATTTCTAGTTGCATATAACCAACCAAAACTGAACCAAAAAGAAATTAACCACCTACATACACTTGCAACAGGCAATAAGACTGAAGAAGTAATAAAGAGCTTCCCTAGAAAGAAGAGCCCAGGAGCTGATGGATTTATGGCTGCATTTTACCAAACCATTAAAGAAGAACTAATACTAAAACTCCTCAAACTTTTCCAGGAAATACAAAGGAAAGGAACACTATCAATCTCATTCAATCTATTCAAAGTGTGTACTATTGACACACATTCCAAAACCCAATAATGATGCAACCAAAAAGAGAATTATAGTCCAATGTCTGTAATGAATATAAACACAAAAATACTCACCAAAATACTGGCAAACAGAATTCAACAACACGACAAGACCAACATGACCAAGTTGGTTTCATTCCAGGGATGCAAGGATGGCTCAACATATAAAAATCTATAAATATAATACAGTATATAAACAGAAGCAAGAACAAAAACCAAATGATCTCAAGAAGTGCAGGAAAATCCTTTG
Organism: Castor canadensis; assembly: GCF_047511655.1. Classification (NCBI taxonomy): domain Eukaryota; kingdom Metazoa; phylum Chordata; class Mammalia; order Rodentia; family Castoridae; genus Castor; species Castor canadensis. Next base: position 77,566,614 of record NC_133397.1, on the reverse strand, counting down.
AAAAAATTCAACACTCTTTTATCTTTTCATGATAAAAGCTCTGAAAAAAACAAGGAATAGAAGGAATGTTTCTCAACATAGTATAGGTAATGTACCACAAACCTAGATCCAACATTACACTAAATGGAGAACAACTGAAAACATTCCCACTAAAGTCAGAAGCAAGGCAGGGATACCCACTTTCCCACTTCTATTCAATATAGTTTTGGAATTCCTAGCCAGAGCAATAAGAGAAGAGCAGGAAATAAAAGGTATTCAAATAAGGAAGGAAGAAGTCAAACTATCTTTACTTGCACATTACATGATCCTATACCTCAAAGACCCTAAAACTTCACCAAAAAACTATTAGAAATCATAAACTCTTTTTGTTTATTAGCAGGATACAAAATTAATATACAGAAAACAGTAGTCTTCCTGTATACCAACAACCAACAGACTAAAAAAGAAATCAGGGAAACAATTCTATCTACAATAACTTCAAAAAAGAATAAAGTATCTTGGAATAAATTTAGCTAAGGAAACCAAAGAACTTTTCAATGAAAACTATAAAACACTGAGAAAAAAGTTAAAGAAGACATCAGAAGGTGCAGTGATCTCTCTTGTTCATAGGTTGGTAAAATCAACATTGTGAAAATGGCCTTATTACCAAAACCAATCTACATGTTCAACAAAATCCTTATGAAAATCCCGATGACAGTCTTCATAGAGAGAAAAAAATCAACCCCCAAATACATATGGAAACACAAAAGACTGCAACTAGTCAAAGCAATTCTGAGCAAAAGGTCTAATGCTGGAGGTATCACAATTCCCAACTTCAAGTTATTCTACAGAGCAATAATAATAAAAAACAGCATGGTATTGACACAAAAGCAGATATGGAGACCAATGGATTAGAACAGAATACCCACACATAAACCAATGCACCTACAGTCAACTGATCTTCGACAAAGGAGCCCAAAAATCACGATGGAGCAAAGACAGATGCTCCATCTGTCAACAAATGTTACTTGGAAAACTGGATATCCACATGTAGAGGTCTGAAACTAGATCCCTGTCTCACACCCTGAGCCAAAACCAACTCAAAGTGGATCAAAGATCTTAATAAAAGGTCTGAAACTTTGAAACAACTACAGAAAGTAGTAGGAAATACAGTGGAACATATAGGAATAGAGAATGACTTCCTAAGTAGAACTTAAAAGGCCCAGCATCTAAAAGAATGAATGGGACAGCATCAAACTAAAAAGCTTCTGCACAGCAAAAGAAAGTCACTAGAATCTAGAGACTACCCACAGAATAGGAGAAAATTTTTGCCAACAACATATCTGATAAGGGACAAATACCCAAAATCTACAAGGAACTCCAAAAACTTAACCCCCAAAGAATCATCATCCCAATGAAGAAATAAGCACACGAATTAAACAGGGAATTCTCAAAGCAAGAGGTACAAATGGCCAGTAAATACATGAAGAGGTGTTCAACTTCCCCAGGTATAAAAAAGATACAAATTAATACTACACTAAAATTTCATCTCACCCCAGTTAGAATGGACACATTCAAGGGCAACAACAACAACAAATGCTGGTGAAGATATAGTAAAACAGGAGCCTTTATACACTGTTGTTGGGAATGCAAGTTAGTACAACCATTATGGAAAGCAGTCTGGAGATTCCTCAAAAACATAAAGATAGAATTGCCATATGATCCATTGATACCACTACTGGGCTTCTATCCAAAGGAGCGAAATAAGGATTAAATAGAGACACCTATACACTTATGTTCATCACATCCAAGCTTTGGAAGCAACCCAAGTGCCCTACAACTGATGAATGGATCAAGAAAATGTGGTATATATACACAATGAAGTTTTACTCAGTCTTAAGGAACAGTGACATGTGGTTTGAAGGTAAATGGATGCAGTTGGAGGACATCATGTTAAGTGAGGTAAGCCAGGCTCAGAATGGCAATGGCCACATGCTTTCTCCCATACATGGAAGACAGATTCAAAAAGTAAACATACACACAAAAACAAGCATGATCATGTACAAACTCATATGTATAACATGTTTGTAATAGTGGAACTACTCTATGGAACATGGATAAGGAGGGAAAGGAAAAGAGAATGATAAAGCATCAACAATATTGTAAAATAAAACAGCTCTGATAGTAGAGGATATAAGGATATATATTTAAAGCTGTTGAAATAGGGCATGGAAGATACATGGTAAGGTAAAGCAAAGGAAGGAGTTAAAGTATGCTTACAGTGGGGATACAAGGTTGATGGACTTCATATACTTACATTAAATAGAACAAAGAAACTGCTTGAAATTGTTTAAGTGGATGGGGAGGCAGTCAATTGTGGGAGATGGTGGGTGATCTAACAAATACACAATATAAGCCTATTTGGAATTGGGACAATGGATCCCCTCCTTTATATGAATATATCCCAATTAAAATTTTTCAAAAAAGAAAGAAAGAAAAGGCAGACACAGAGAATGCAGAGACATAGTAAGAAATGAAGTAAAATATAGGAAAAATATACATGTCAATTGACCACATAAAATGACAATAATATCTAATGAGGTTAAAATAGACATTGAAATAAAACATATTATAATAACACCAAATACATCAGGAAGAAGGTCAATGGAGTTAAAGTATCAAAGTGCTTGAATTGCCAGTAAAGTTGTATGAACATGAAAAAGTGATAAAATTTATAGTCTTCTTTTACTAGCTTAATAAAGAGAGAGATTTTTTTCTCTCTTTTGGTTTTTGACCTATTAGTGAATGACTTAATTTTATTGGAGTGGAACTCACATATAAGTCATTGCACAATTTTCATGTGCTCCAGATAGTACAAACACAAGATGGTGAAGTCTTTGTCAGGCTAGGTTCTTGAGTGACTGTGTAGAGGAAAGCACCTTTCTGGGCCTTGTGGAGAATGGTCTTATCAAGAATACACCATTAACAAAATTTGCTGGTATTGTGCTATAAGACAGGAGAAGTGATATAATCAACCTTAACCTTAAAAGCATAAATGCACAAAAGAAAACTTGGCTGAGAATTGTGAGAGGTGTCTGTTTTGTTCATTTCCTATAATACTGCTCTCTGACTAGTTTAAATGTAAAATTAAAACTTTTGATTAGTTTAAATGTAAAATTAAATCTATTCTTGAAAAATAAAATCTTTTGCTTATTTTAAGGCTCACACCACACTCCTGTATACAACAAATATGGTAATACATGAATAAAAAATGTCAGTGGGAAACTGAAGATGAATGTTGTCTATAACCACAGGAACCTATGCCCTCTGGTGATCACAGTGGTTTCTTCAGTCCCAGAAGACTGCTTATCTATGTTCCCCATTCTTTTTAGAGACTAAAAAGCAAAAAGCATATTAGTGATCATCCATCATACCCCTGATGTGAGGAAATTGAAACCAGGACAGAAATGTCATAACCAAGACATTTACTTAGATCATGGCAGAGCTGAGGCTAAAACCAGATCTCTCAAGTGCTATGCCATGCCCTCTTCCCATCACTTCTCCAATCCAAAGTCTAGTGCAACAATAAAAAAAAAACCTACCTAAATGTACTGTTGGATAGACTAAATTTATTTCCTTAGATGATGAAAATGGGCTTCTCATTTGTTCCTATAAGATGCAACTGGAAGTGAATAAACAGCTTCTTCTTCCTCACTGCTATTTCTCCAATTGGAAGTTTGTCTCTCACACTTATGTATTCTATATCAGTGGGGATCAATTTTAATGTAACATTTTTTGCATGAAGCAAGCAAGTAAAGGGACACTCCAAAAAGATGTTCAGTGAGGCTACATGACCTCATGTTGCCCCTTCTTACACATGTAGTGGTCAGGCATGACCTCAGCCTAATTTGAGAAAAGCAACAAAGGAAACTCGTTGTGATGCTGGCAATAAAAACCAGACCAATGTCAGGAGTAGCATCTGCAATCTTCAGTCTCTATCCTGTAAATAGTTCCCTCATCTAGTTCAAAAGCAAGATGAAGGACACATTTCCCACCCAACAGCTCATAGCCTGGTTTTCCACCCTTCACAGTGTGTTTGTGAAGGCTATAGCTTCTACCTGAAGTGTCCTCCAAAGGCCTACATTAAGGATTGGTCAATGGGCCCTTACACTAATGTAAAGGGGTACAAACTTTAAAAAATGGGGACCTAGTGAGAGGTGTTGGAGTGACCTTGAAAGAGGATTGTGGAATCCCTGAATAACTTCTCCCACTCTCTTTTTTGTATCCTGACCATGAGATGAGCATCTGTATTCCACCATGTCTCATCTCCATCATGTTCTGCCTTGCTACAAACCAAAAGCAAGGAGGTCATTTGATCCTCAACTGGAACTTCCAAAACTATAAAACAAAATAATCCTTTTATCTTTACAAGCTTACTGTCTCAGGTATTTTGTTATAGTATCAGAAAACTGAAAAGCATAACTAACTACCAATTATAACTACTATTCATTTTCCAAAACTTTCTCATGAATTTCATTTAGTTTGCATCTGTTAGGGCTATTTCTCTTATTTGTACAAAGATTCCTTCTAATACATCAACCAAATTGAAGGTTGTATAATTTAGTGATGGAAATAATTCAGAATCCACTAATATAAATACAATGGAAAGGACAGTATTCTCCTCTGAGAATTCAGAGATCTCCTCACAATAGTTAATAGCAATTGACCAAAAGATATATGACCAACTTGAGACTCTATTCTTCAGTACTACCCACCAAGGTCTATTATGGTCATGTGCCTTGGGGACCTTGGCGTGCCACCAAGAAGTTAAAATCTAATAGTTCAAGGATGAAACTGTGCTATACCAACCTCACTCCCATACTCATGACATTGGTAAACCTGAATAGGGAAAGTTTGTTCCCTATTCTGAAAGTCCTCCAGCAGTACCACCAACTCAAAATACAAGGTAGAAAGAGAGGAAGTGAAGAGTTGCATCATAGGGACACTAATTTTATACCTGTTGTATTATTTGGGGGCTTTGAGAAAGCTTACAAAATAATTACAAAAAGACCCATTTTAACTTCCTTTTATGATCATATCCAGGTCTTCTGTGTCTCCCTGTAGAGTACTCTTGACACACTGGTAGTTGTTTTGAAAGGCAGTCAGATTCTCATCATATTTTAAAGGCAGAGCAATTGAGCAGTGCTGACATATTGGATGCAAGATATGAGAGAAATGGAACATCAGAGAATTACTGCTTCTCATCTTTTGGACTGAGAAACCAGAGAATTTGAAATGATGTCTCTAAGAGGCGAATGCCAAGGAAAGGAAATTTGGAAGGCAGGTGGGAATCAGGACTTCAAGAGGAACACAATAGAATTGTGACATGCTACCAGAACTCCACTTGACGGTGTTGCTATGGTGAATGTTTACGTGAGATTCTGAAAGGGGGGAGCAATCTGAACCAGTGGAGCAAATCTGGGACATGGGTTGAACCAATAAGTGGAAGGCAAACACATTATGAGAAATGAGTATGGACACAGAGAAGCAGTGACCACTAAGAAATGAACTAAGAGTGATGTCGCAGGGCCAAGGCAGTGTTTTCAAAATGCCTTTTCAGTTTTGAAATATAAAATTTAAAAGTCTAATGAAGACAGGATTTTCTTTCAGGGTTGGTTGTTATAAAATAGTCCACACACTTGCATTTATATGATCACAAATCACTGGGCACGTGGAAGATTTGGAAGGTTACTTTTAAAAACACAAGTGGGTACCTGCTGCCCTGTAATGGTCATCCTCATGAACTAAAAATTCCAGGAAGGATGGCTCATTCGCTTTCCTCTTAAAAACCATTTTCAAAGTTTTGCCTACTACACTATGCTATAGTGCAATGGTTTCAGACTTCTTTCAGTATCTCTATATTGACTCAATGAAGGAACTGATGCCTCATCTGACTCATTAATTTTCATTCTACACATGGGATACAACATCACACAGAAAATTTATATGTAATATCAATTGCTTACATCATCAAATTTAATTCCTACCATTCTTTCCATTGTTTGAATTCACCCTACCACCCAGCTATGCCCATCTACTGCCAAGTACAGTACTCAAGCTGTTCTGCACATTAAGGCAACTCTGCTGTCTGGTTCACAAAATCAATTGTCTGTTCCTCAACAGGACATTCCTGTCCTGACATTTTAGGTGAGACCTCACAGACACAACCACTCTCCACCACATCATCTAGTCTATGGTCTTCTCATTCTTGTCTCTCTGCAAGTTCTAGGTGCTCCTTCATGTTGAGAAGGGGTTCTGCTGATGCACAATTCTATTTGCATACACGTACATTCTCATCTGTGCTAACCTCACAGTTTAGCTTCCTATTCCCTGATATTGATGGTTCTCTGGCTTCTAATGCAGCCAGCTGAGATCATTGAGTTCATGCCTGAAAGGAGACATTTAGACATGCAAAGCTCAGAGAAGAATCCTCTAGAAATGTACAGGCCCTGGAAGATGGATGTGCTTGGCTGTCATAAGGAACCAAAGTAAACCATGTTAGAGACAGACGCAGACCTGTTGCTAGGAGACCATGAAAATCTGATAGCACATTTGAGCTTTCTGCTAACGACATGCAACAAAAGCTTGTGAAGAAATAGTAAGAATTAGTTTTTGTTCCTACTGAGTACTTTCTAGTGTGTGTATTGCCTGATACACATGGAAGAAAAGTTTAGAAGCTATCATCATTCCTGTGTCATCTGGAATGTTAGGTCTTTCATCCTCTGAAATCACATAACTATGTCAGGATTATAACCTGTGCACAATACCCAGTTCCAAATAACCATACAAAATCCAGTCTTTATTTGGGAAATTATCAATGATGGTATTCTATACACAGAATTCTCATTTTCCCAGCCTGTCAATTGTACATTGTTTTGAGAGACACAAACCTGTCACCAAATATTGAATTCTATTAATTAATGAGATACAGAGACTAGAAGGAAGTCTGTTCAATACAAAATCACATTCATACATAGTATATATTAATATGAACTGATGTTTCTTGATATCCACATTTGGAAAGCATATACAGAGATTACAGAGGCACTGTGACACCAGAAGAAAGGTGAGAATTGATACTTTGCTTGTTGTGAAGATGAGAAGAAAGGGCCACTCACCCAGGAATGCTGTTCAACTCTAAAAGATGGAAAGAACAGAGACATATTTCCCTTCTACAGCCTCCAAATGGGAAGGCACTCTTCCAACAGCCTTCCATTGAGTCTTGTGTTGGACTTCTAACCCCAGAGCTGTAAAATGATTGATGCTTCATCTTCAAGCCACAGAGTCTGTTGTAAGTTGTTACAGATGAATTAGAAAACCAATACAGAGGTTCTCCACTGCATTTAACTGTAGACACCTCTGTTCCAAAGTATCTTAGATACACTAAGCCTCTTCATTTTCTGTTGAGCATGCAAGCCTTCTCATCAAGAAGTCAGGACACATGGGCTCCCAGGCACATGGAGGTAGTGTGTCAGGCCAGGGCTGTGTGGGGTGCAAGCAGCTGATGAGTCTCTAAGAGGAAGTTTATGTTCAAGCATTAATCACCGTGTGAGGAGCACTACAATACTGCTGATGGTCGTAATTTCCCATGTCTTCAGCCTGGAAGCTGCTGACGATGAGAGTGAACTCTGTCCCAGACCCACTGTCACTGAAGTGGTCAGAGACCCCACATTCCTGGGTGGATACTCAGTAGATGAGAAGTTTAAGATGGTGTCTTGGTTTCTGCTGGTACGAGGTCAAGTAGTTCCTATTGTTCTTGCTCCAAATAAGGCTCTGTCTGGACTTACGGTTCATCATGACCCTCTCTCCTGTAGACACAACCAAGGAGACTGGAGACTGTCATCATGATACTGCCAGAGACACCTGCAATCAGGAATGGATAATGATCATAAATACATGCATGCACAGACTTTATAATACAAACATTGAAATATGACATTTAAAATGTCATTTCTAGTGGAAATGTATCAATATGCTATTGGGTTTATATGGGAAAGCATCACTATATTCAAGTACATCTTATCATTTTTATCTCTACAAAAATATTATCATAAAGAGATTGTGACATTTTAAAATTTCTCAACAGAGACCCAGAGCAACAGGGACATGAGGATCTGTGTTTACAACACCATCTTGCTTTCCCTGCCTGCCAGATGCAGCTCAGTTCTCACTGCAAGGACCTCATTTATAAATTCTGAGCAGCTGGACTGGGTCTGAATGGCTTTGCAAAGCAATCAGAAAATAAGCAAATTACCTGATAGTGGGTTGTGAGTGTACCTGATGTAAATCAATAGCCAAAAATATTGTCATAAATTGGTTAGTTTTTCAACAAGAAAAGACATAGAAGTCCAAAACTGTCAGCTCAACTTAGAAGCTGTAAACTACAAACAACTAGATTCTTTAACAAAAAGTTTCAGTTTTAAATTAGAAATATTTTTAAATTGTTTGAGTTTGACAGAAATGATAAGTGAACTAGCTCAGACAATACTAGTAAAACCTAAAACATGCTAGAAAACAACAACAACAAAAGCAATCAAGAAAAATAGAAGGTAAGGAAGGAGGCAGAGAGGAGGTAGAAACTATTCTCGCCATAACTGCTAGAATTGAAGAGAGGTTTCTTAAGTAATGTGAGAAATGGAGAGGGGGAAAACATTTCTGTGGGAAGCAATGGCTCTGAGCAACACCATCAAGGATGTTCACTCTGGAAACACATGGTCTGGAGGAGACTATAACTCCCCAACCTTGACATTGGTCTAAATGGCCTTCCTTACTGATAAGATGCCCAAGTAAAAGCCTTGCTAGAGGAGGTCATAACCATTCTAAGTCCTCAAGAAACCATAGAATTAATCTTTCAAGAGTCAATGGATCACAAAGTTAGAGATTCTTATCACCTAAAAACAAAAGGATAATTTGAGTGTGAATCAAAGGCAATAAAAATACCTGCAGATTTTGGATTGATGAAAGTATATTTAAGAAATAAATTACAGGGCTGGTAGAGTGGCCTAAGTGGTAGAGTGCCTGCCTAGGAAGAGTGAGGTCCTGAGTTCAAACCCTAGTACTGCCAAATAAAAAGGAAAAAATAAGTAAATAAATTTTAGAGGGAAAGGAAAAGATCCTGCAGTTAGTAAGGCAGGCTAAAATTAGGGAAAGTTCAGGACTCATAAAAAAATATTACATCTTAGATAAACCATGCTTTGGCTCAGGGACTACTGTCACCTGGCCAGGAACCACACATGCCCCTCCCCACTCATTGATTATTGGATGGGAATCATCTGGTTCCTCCCTTCCCATAGAATATCGTAAGTTTTAAAAGTACCAGAGAAAGAAAAGCATGCTCTCTTTCCGTCAGACTCCACCTGCACCCAACATACTCCCTCTTGTGTTTCTCTTCCCTCACTTTTAATAAACTCCCATTATACCACATGTCCTGCCATGGATTCCTCCACACAAGGACAAAGAATTTGAAAGCCTTCTGATCAGACTGAACCAGGGTCATTGACATTAGGAGGGTAGAAGTATGCTAAGATATACATAAAAAGACAGCATAATGAAACCCACTGTTTGAAAGAAGGGGAAGAGATAGAGGGAAATGGGAAAATAATGGAAGGGTGACCTTGTTCAAGGTACTCTGTACACATTTATGGTATTATCAAACTAAGATTCCCTTGCATTATTGATATATAATAACTCAGAAATAAAATAAAACAAATAATAATAGAAAAAAAGGAATAAATTATAAACTGTCCCCCACCACCCATTCCAGACACAGAACATTCAGTCATGGACAAAAACGAACTCATGCAAAGGTCAAACTGGCAGAGCAGGCTGAGTGATATGATGACAGGGCAGCCTAACTGAAGGCTGTAAGTGAGTAAATTGCTGAATTATCTATTGAGGAGAGGGAGTTTCTCTAGGTTGTTTATTAAAATGTTGTAGGAGTCCACAGGTCATCTTGGAGGATAGTCTTGAGTATTGTGTAAAAAGGGAAGGTGCTGAGAAAAAGGAGCAGATGGCTCTGAGACAGCCCAGAAAAAGGGGAAGTGAGGGGACTGGAGACACCTTTTTTGGGACTCTCAGTCACCATGTAGCTTTTCCTAGTGGCAATCCTAAAGTCTTGGCAGTTCAACTGTAAATCTCCTGCAACTATAAGATAGGAAACCTTGAGCGGGTTCTACCCTGCTCCCTCTCCTTTATCTCTCATATAAAAGCCCTTTGCTTAAAACAGGAATATATTGATCCCATGTCATGCATGCAATTAAAATTCCTAAGTGCTAGCTTAAGTTCAAGAGCAGAGTAAATCAAGCCTGTCAATCAGCCTTGTCCATCCCACAGAGTCCACCCAGATGCTACCAGACATTTGCCCATTGAATTTATAAAATGCCTTTCAAACAAAGACTTATGTGCTTCTACCCCACCTGGTGTGGGGGGGTCATCTCTACTTTCTCTATGATAACTTTCTCTCTCTTTTAATAAATAGTACTATAGTTCCAGGTCATGCTTGTATTCTTTCCACACAGATGTAAGAACCTAGGCATCTTCTGACCAAAGTTTCCCAGAGACCACCCAACCCTTAAATGGCTCAAGAATACTGCCTATATATTGGTTTATCCTGGTAGAGAATAAAAGGAATAATTCATTGATTCCACTCACAGGTGTGATTATTGTTCTCACTTTACAGTTTGCAGCACTTGTAAGGCTGTGGTAAAAGTGTCTCATGGGTACTATATGTTGGAATCACATGTTTCTATGGAATGGTCAATTAGTGTACAGACCTTTGACTACAGTGCAGAAGTACTCCTTTAGATAGAGTTGTGACTCTATCTAAAATTAACTCTGGATAAAGGCAGAAACGGTTTCCATTTGGGTATTTGGAGAGTTACTTGTAAGCTTTCACTGTTTTTCTACACATTTTATTTGTATTTACCTAAGAACAAACTTAAAAGTAAAGATGCAGTAAAAATAAACTGCTTAGATATCAAGCACAGCAACAAAACAAAGAAATCCCAAGTGTTTACCTTCTTTTAGTGTTTTTTTTTTACTTTTGCAATATTTTTCTTGATACTTGCCAAACATTCATGTGCTGTAAAAATATTAACAGGGTAGTAACTTGATATGATGGCTAGCTTTGCGTAATGTCTTATGAAATTTTCATGACAATTGAAGCATAATTACTAGGAACACATGTATTAAGTTCACATAAATGGAGTAAAATTTTTATGAATGCACATTTCAACTACTTTCTCCACAGCTTTTTTGGGTCAATTACTCTTGGTTTTGAAACTTCCTTAAAGGAAATTGTACATTCTTGAAAATGTATTCCTTATTCCCTCTTGGAAGCTAATGGACTTTAACCAAGTTTATTTTATTTTTTTTTAATTTTTACTTTTTTATTATTCATATGTGCATACAATGCTTGGGTACATTTCTGCCCCTTGCCCTCACCCCCTCCCTTACCACCCACTCCACCCCCAACCTTTCCCCATACACAGCAGAAACTATTTTGCCCTTATCTCTAATTTTGTTAAAGAGAGAGTATAAGCAATAATAGGATGGAACAAGGGTTTTTGCTAGTTGAGATAAGGATAGCTATACAGGGAGTTGACTCATTAATTTCCTGTGCATGTGTGTTACCTTCTAGGTTAATTCTTTTTGATCTAACCTTTTCTCTAGTTCCTGGTCCCCTTCTTTTATTGGCCTCAGTTGCTTTTAAGTTATCTTCTTTAGTTTCTCTGCATTGAGGGCAACAAATGATAGCTAATTTTTTAGGTGTCTTACCTATCCTCCTATCTCCCTTGTGTGCACTTGCTTTTATCTTGTGATCAAAGCTTAACCAAGTTTAAATACAAAGTTTATCACAAAAGGAAAAATACCACTAACACAACTACTTTGCTCAAGCATGTCCCATATTCCCTGGGCTACTACATGAAAAACAATTGCAGAGTGAGGAACACCAATTAGAAAAACGTAATGTACCCCATTTGAGATTTTGGAATATGGCATATTCTAACTTAGGAAGCCACAATGCTCTTGGCCCATTATGACATTGGGTAGCATTAGCTGTGTAGTCTGTGCTTCCAAGTCACTTTTGTTTTAAAATATTTTTGATACTCTTAGCTTGCCTTTGATTTGGATCCTTCATCCTATTTGTCAAGTGCACAAGATTTCCTTCTTTTTTTAGCATTTTGTTTTGTCATCAACTATTCCTACTTGGTGGCTATATACTTTGGAAAAAGCCACATGATTTTTCTGACTCCCCTCAGTGTCTAAAACAGCCTACTTCCTTTGTTTGCATCTCACAAACTACTTCCCTCATCCTCCTAACAGCAACACATCTCTTCTTGGTTGATGAGATTGTGGTTGTCTCCCTGGAAACACTACCTATCCTGAGTGGCTGTCACTGTCTTTCCTTTAAAATGCTCCCTCTCCTTTTGAAATAATGATGGAGCTAAGTTATACCCAAAGGTCATCCTACAAACTATATCCTCAGTACCTTACAGAAAACACCAAACAAAAATTCCATTTTAAAAGAAGTATATTTTTTCTTTTTAGAATGTAAGCTACTTAAGAACAGGTGTGTTTGTTGTATGTTCTATTGTGCCTAGTACACTGTAAATGCTCAAGAAATATTGATGATAGGGGAACAAAGAAATGCTTTAATTAATCTAATATACACAAAAGACGAGTTGTATATATGGTGATTAGTATGAAAAGATAGTATGATCTTATACCATATTTTAGTCCAGTTCAGGGCCTATCACTTATGGGTATTTTGTTATGGTAGAGTAAATGAAAGTTTGAATTTTCAAAAACAAACTAATCTGCTTCTACTTAAGGAATTATTTTTGAGAGGACTCCTGATTTCAAGATAACATAGTGCACAGTGAATCTAATTAAGAACTCTGCACTATTTTGTTGAGTTTAAAAGTTGAAAGGCAAAATTAAAGCAGAACAAAAGAAAACTCAAATACTATAATTAGTAATTTTCTGAGTAAACAGTTCAAAAACATTTGGAGTTCCTGAAACAGAGATAATTACAATAGGGCAGAAAGAAATACTGTTTGAAAAACAAAACAAAACAATAACATCAGTTAGTTTTCTCCACTATGTAAAGGAAATGCTGAAGGGAGAAACATGAAGACATTAAGAGAAAAATCCTATAATTCATGAGTAAATTGGTTCATGAAAATTAATAGTAGCTGCACAAACAATGGGTATAATGCTATCTTGTAGACTTTAAGATACTTATATGACTTCTAGAATGAAGAAACAGTCACCGTGTAAAGAAGTATGTCAAATATATTTAAAAGATTTGATTCATAAGTAAATGTTGTAAATTTAATTTTTATTGTGGTAGAGATCAAACCCAGGACCTTGAGTGTGCTGAACATGTGTTCTAAAAATGAGCTATACCCAAGTACAAACTTAGTATTTTTAAGCAATGTAAGTAGAGAATGCCTGCTGGTTTGAAATGCATTCATAATTAACAACTAAAAAGAAGAAAAAATTAGAATTAAAAAACTGAATACAAACCATACCAAAAAAGTAGAGCTAATGGACCTTAAAAACAGAGAAGCAAAAAGGAATAATAAATTACAAAGCTCTAGGTATTGTCTCATCTTTAAAATAACTGGAATATATATTCCAGGTAAAATCATAAAATCAACTCCCTGGGATTTTGCTTGGAAACTAGGGCTCTGAACAAGCCCCCTCACCCACATCATCCCATGACCATAGACTGACAAACCAGAGCCAGGAATTGAATCTCACAAGAACTGCACAGGTTGCTGCTAAAGGCAAAACAGTTTTGAAATTATCACCATCTATAGATCCAATAACAAAGATCAAAAAAGTGGTAATTAAGTGATTGGAGAAGAATACTGAGTGCACAGCCTAAGACAAAGAAACCCAGAGTGCATTTCAGAGCAAAGAAGCCACCCAGAGTGTGACCTGGGACAAAGATACACAGTGCACAGACCAGGGTCTGGCACATGCAAAGAGTCAAAGAAGCCACGTAGGCAGCTACGGATGAAAATGCCACTGTGGCATAAAAACAGTTGTTGTGGAGGGTCCGGTACATGGTCTGTAACATGGCAGAGAAAGTGGTGAGAGGAATGCAGGTAGTGGAGCCACCTGAATATAAATCACCACTCAACAAAGAATAGAGCCTTAGGATCTGTGGGACACTGCTGCAAGCCACAACCCAATCTAAGAAACTTCAAAGTTGAGCACCTCTAACAGGAGCTGCCATGCTGAACTACACAACCCACTTCAGAGATGTGTCACTGGAGCAACGTTTGACAAAGAGCTGCAACCAGATTACATAAGTAGTAAGTAACCCAGTGCTCTGAAGAAAAGGGGATCATGTGAGACTGGAGGTTGAGGACCCAAAACTTCATAAGCCTTCACCACAGATTATATTCAGATCATCAAACTCTCCCCCTTTCCTAGCACATACAGACACACACACACACACAGACACACACACACACCACCTCCCTCCCTGAGAAAGGACCACAGGCTATGAATACACACCATTCCAGAGTAAGGTATCAGGCTAGACTGCTTTTTCCTGCACTAAATGCAAGGTTTCAGTCAGATATTAGGGTCCTTAATCCACTTTGAGTTAATACTAGTACAGGGTGATACACATGGACCTAGTTTCAGTTTTTTGCAGGCAGATAACCACTTTTCCCAGCAAAATTTATTGAAGAGGCTCTCTTTTCTCCATCGTATATTTTTAGTGACTTTGTCAAAAATAAAGTGGGTGTAGCTGTGTGGATTCATATCCGGGTCCTCTATTCTGTTCCACTGGTCTTCATATCTGTGTTTGTGCCAGTACCATGCTGTTTTTATTACTATAGCCCAGTAGCATAATTTGAAGTCAGGTGTTGTGATACCTCCAGCATTGCTCTTTTTGCTCAGTACTGTCCTTGGCTACTTGTGGTCTTTTGTGTTTCCAAATGAACTTTAGGGTAGATTTTTCAATCTCTGTGATGAATGTCATTGGAATTTTGATGGATATTGCGTTGAACATGTAAATTGTTCATTTAGTCATTTTAAAATGTTGATTCTAACAATCCATGAGCATGGGAGATCTTTCCATCTCTATACTCTTCTTTGATCTCTTTCTTCACTGGTTTGTAGTTCTCTTTGAAGAGGTCATTTATATCCTTCGTTAAGTTTATTCCTAGGTATTTGATTGTTTTGAGGCTATTATAAATAGAATTGGTTTCCTATATCCTTTCTCAATTTCATTGTTGGTGTATACAAAGTCTACTGAATTTTGTAAGTTGATTTTTTATCCTGCTACATTGCTGAATCTGTCTATGGTACCTATGAGTTTTGGGGTCTCTGGATATAGAATCATGTCATGTGCAAATAGGGATACTTGGGCCATTTCTTTACCTATTTGTATTCCCTTTATTTCTTCTTCTTGCCTTATTGCTCTGGCTAGGAATTCCAGGACTATATTGAATAGGAATAGGGATAGTGGGCACCCTTGTCTTATTCCTGACTTTAGGGGAAATGGTTTCAGTTTTTCCATATTAAGTATGATGTTGGGTATAGATTTGTCATATATAGCCTTCATTATGTTGAGGTGCATTCCTTCTATTCCTAGTTTTATTAGCACTTTTATCAAGAAATGGTGTTGAAACTTATCAAAGGCTTCTTCGGCATATATTGAGATAATCAAGTTGTTTTTGTCTTTGCTTCTATTAATTTTCTGTATTACATTTAATGTTTTGTGGATGTTCAACCATCCCTACATCCACAGGATGAAGCCAGCTTGGTCATGGTGAACGATCTTTCTGATATGTTGTTGGATTCAGTTTGCCATTATTTTATTGAGGATCTTTGCATCAGTGTTCATAAAGGAGATAGGGAAGTAGTTGAATTTTTTGAATGTGTCCTTTTTCTGGTTTGAGGATGAGTATAAAAGTGACTTCATAGAATGAGTTAGGCAGTGTGCCTTCCATTTCTATTTTATGGAAGAGTTTAAGGAGAATTGGTATTAGTTCTTCTTTAAAGGTTTGGTAGAATTCAGCAGACAATCCATCAGGTCCTGAACTGTTTTTGGTGGGGGGAGACCTTTTACAGCTGCTTCAATTTCATTACATGTTATAGATCTGTTTAGACGGCTAATGTCCTCTTGGTTCAGTTTTTGGATAGTCAAAAGTTATCTAGAAATTTGTCCATTTCTTCATGATTTTCCAATTTATTGGTATATAGTTTCCCAAAGTAGTCCCTGATGATTCCCTGGATATCCTTGGTTTTTGTTGTTATCTACCCTTTTTCATTGATGATTTTACTAATTTGGGTCTTTTCCCTCCTCATTTTAGTCAGATTTGCCAGGAGTTTATCAATATAGTTTAATTTTCCAAAGAACCAACTTTTTGTTTCATTGGTTGTTTATATTTTCTTTTGGTCTCTATTTCATTAATTTCAGCCCTTTTTTTATTATTTCTCTACTTCTGCTTGATTTGGGTTTTGCTTGTTCTTGTTTTTCTAGTTTGAGATGTAGCATTAGGTAGTTTATTTGAGATATTTCTATCCTTTTAATATATGCACTTGCAGCTATAAACTTTCCTCTTAGGTCTGCTTCTGCTGTGTCCCATAGGTTCTGGTAGGTGGTGTTTTCATTTTCAACAACTTCCAGAAAACTTTTAATTTCTTCTCTTGTTTCTTCTATGACCCACTTATTGTTGAGCAATGTGTTATTCAGCCTCCAGTTATTTGCATATTTGCTGCTGCTGTGTTTGTTGTTGAGTGCTAGTTTAATCACATTATGATTAGATAGAATGCAGGGGTTTATTTCTGTTTTCTGAGGCTTGCTTTGTGCCTTAAGATATTTTGGAGAAAGTTCCAGGGGTTTCTAAGAAGAACACATATTGTGCTGATGTAGATTGAAATATTCTGTAGACATCAGTTAGGTTCAATTGATCTACATGATCATTTATTTCTAGGATTTGTTGATTTTTTTTTGGATGACCTATCTATTGGTGATAGAAGGGTATTAAAGTCTCCCATAGCCACTGTGTTGTAGTCCATGTGTGCTTTTAAGTCCTTTAGTGTATGTTTGATGAAATTGGATGCACTTACATTGGGTGCATATAGGTTGATAATTGTTATTGCCTTTTGATGTATTGTACATTTTATGAGTATGAAGTATCCTTTTTTGTCTTGTTTGACCAATGTAAGTTTGAAGTCTACTTTGTCTGATATAAGTATTGCTACTTATACCTGTTTTGGGGGGCCACTGGCTTGGTAGAACTTTTGGCCTTTCACCTTAAGCCAGTGTTTATTTCTGTCAATAAGATGGAACTCTTGTAAACAACAGATTATCAGATCTTTGTTTTTAATCCAGTTTTCCAAATGGTGTCTTTTGATGGGGTAGTTGAGTCCATTGACATTCAGTGATGGGTACGTGGTGATTCCTGCCATTTAGTTGTTTTTGTTATTTATGGATTTGGTTGCGTGCTGCTGAATAAATGTTACTCTCTGATTATTTCTCTTTTCTTGTCCTGTGATTTCATACATCCTGTTGGCTCATGGTTTTGTTTGCTTTCATCTATTGAATGCAAAATTCCTTGTAGAATCTTCTGTAGTGGTGGCTTGGTGGTCATATACTGTTTTAGTTTCTGTTTATCATGGAAGATTTTTATTGCTCCATCAATTTTGAACGATAGTTTTGCTGGGTAGAGTATCCTAGGGCTGAAATTATTTTCATTCAGTGCTCAAAGTACATCACTCCATGCCATTCTTGCTTTTAAGGCTTCCATTGAAAAACCTGCTATCATTTTGATGGATTTACCTTTATACATTATTTATTCTTTCTCTGTTCTCTGTGCTTATTGTTTTAATGAGAATTTTCCATGGAGAGGTTGTATTTTGGTCAATTCTGTTCAGTGTTCTGGAGTCTTCCTCTACCTGAATGGGCAAAACTTCCTCAATATCTGGGGAATTTTCTGTTATTATTTTATTGAATATATAACATATCCTTTTGGCTTGCACCTCTTTTCCTTCATCAATGCCCATGATTCTCAGGTTCTGTTCTCTTGGTGTATATGTCTGATTGCATGCTAGCACCATGTTGTTTTGATTACTGTAACTTAAGAATATAATTAGTTTTTTTAATTAGCATGAATTATTGTACACAGAGATTTCATTGTGATATTTATATACATGAATATAATGTACTTTGATCAAGATCACTCCTTTATTACTCTTTATTTACCAACCTCCTTCCTCTCTCCCTGCCCCCTTTTCACCAGTTATACTAGTATTTAAAACCTCATAGTACGATGCTTCCAGCTTTGTTTCTGTCTTTCAATATTGCTTTGGTGCTTCAATGTTGTCTGTGTGTCAATGTAAACTTTAGTTATTTTTCTATTTCTATGAAGAATACCTTTGAAATGTGATGGGGATTTTATTGAATATGTATATTGTTTTGGGTGTATAGCTATTTAGCAGTATTAAATTTTGCTGTCCAAAATCATGGGCTATCTCTCCATTGATTGTGCCTTCTTCACTTTCCTTCTTTAGAATTTTGTAGTTCTCACTATATGGGTTTTTGCTTCAATTGATTCCTAAGTGTTTTGTTCTTTTTGATACTACTATAAATAGAATTATTTTTTCCATTTATTTTTTGCATACATTGTTATTTGGGGACAGAATACAAGTAATTTTTGCATGTCCATTTCTCAGCATTCTGGTCATTCATTTATTAGTCCCATAACATTTACAGATTATCTGTTTTCCCCAAATGGAATGAAAGAAGATGTTTTGGCATTTGACAGATAGTATGCATTCAGTAAACATTCTGAATAAAGGAATGATGTGGATTATTAATATAAAATTTTTAAATATTTCTCATTGGTATGAGAAGGTGTTGCGAAAGAAAGAGTATTCAGACTTCACTACTCAGATTTGCCAAAATCTTACCTGGAACTAATTTTTCTTCATAGAGATGAAGAAATGATACTAGGATGACTGTTTTTTTTCCTTTTTATGCTGAGATAACCATCTTCACTGCATGCTATCCAAAGAACACAAATTACAGTGGACATAAGACCCACAAAATACATCAAAAAATTAGGCTCAGTTGTCCAAGGATGAACTACAAAGAAAATTGGGAAATGCTGGGAAAATCTAATGGGAAATTCTGTCACATATTTCTATAGAGAATGAATTATAGAATTCAAGAATTACCATTGAAAGAAAGAGTACAACTGAAATAAATGAAGGGAAAAGAAAAGGGAAGGAAAAGAGGAAACCAAATATGAGTGCATTTTGTGTGAAACTGAGTAGAAAAGGTCAGCTGGAAAACAGGGTGTATAGAACAATGAAAAGAGGAATATGACCTTCTCTGCCAAAGGTTTTGAAATGGGGGTTGAGGAATTAATATTAGGAAGAAGGTTAATCTGAGTAATGAAAGGAGACAAAGAAAATAATATAGAACCAAATGGTAGCTTTCCAGATTGAAGGAGGCACAGAAAAGAATGGAACAATCAGGGTGTAAAAAACACTACAATCATCTCTAAAGGTAAAGACTAATATTATTGGATAAGTCATGTGTTCCTGTGAAGCATGCATCTTCCTGTACTAAAAAACTCCTAATATGTGCCTCAGAGATCCTTATAACAATTTTCTACAATAATCTCCCACAGGAAAGACAGATCTATAAAAGGCCAAGGTACAGAAATTTCTCCTGGGCCCTGTAAACCCTCTAAAGACAAAATTTTTTAAATTTTACCTCTTAGGAAGAGAGGAAGCATGCAAGCTCAGGGTTTTATGAGGAAGAGGCAGCTGTTACAGCAAAGCTCACTGACTTATAGCCTGGGGAGGAGGTTTGTGCTCAATAGTGAATCACTGTGGGAGGATAGTCATAATACTGCAGACAGTAATAATCTGCCACATCTTCAACCTGAAGGCTGCTGCTGATGAGAGTGAAACCAGTCCCAGATCCACTGCCATTAAAGGGGTCAGGGACCCCAGATGCTCAGGTGGATGCCATGTAGAAGTTTAGGACCCTGACTTGGTTTCTGCTGGTACCAGTCCAAGTAGTGTAAAAGATTCTGGCTGGACTTGCTATTGATGGTGACCTTCTCTCAGCTGACTTAGCCAGGGAGCCTCAAGACTGAATCACCATGATGTTCCCACAGGCACCTGCAATCAGGAATGCACAATAATCATACATACACACACACACACACACACACACACACACACACAGAAAGAGAGAGAGAGAGAGACAGAGACTTTGAAATATGTCATTTAAAATACACTTTCTATTGGTAATAAGTCAGCCCATAGTTGGGTCCATATTGAAAATACTCATTATATCCCAGTTTCTCTTACAACCACTTGTCAGCTCGACAACAGAATACTCTGAAGGAACTGCAGCATTTAAGTTTCTCACCAGAGATGCATAGAAACAGGGTCATGAAGACCCAGTTTTGTGACACCATCTACTTGTCCCTGCACCTGATGCAGCTCTGTTTTTATTATGCAAAGCAGTCAGAATATACAAAAACAAATTGTGTGGGCAGTAGGCTATGAAAATGTCGATGTAGGATATGAAGAATATCATCGCAGAAAGTGCAATTGTGTGACTATAAAAGATACAGGAGTCAATTTAGAGTTTCTAAGATGAATTTAGAAACTCTAAAACCTCAAAGTGCTAGTGAATTAATAAAGAGCTCTTATTTAAAATAAAAAATAATTGGAAGTGAATTCAGTATCCCAAAGTTATGGCCTAATTTCCTCAGACTAATAATCCTGGTGAAATGATAAAACATGCTGGAAAAACAGCAAATGAGACAAAGAAGAAAGAGGGAAAACAGGGAGGGAGGGAAGGAAATAAGGAAGAAAGAAGGAGGGACAGAAGGATAGAAGAAATAGGGACAGACAGAAAGTATCTGAGGGGAGAGGACAAG
This sequence comes from Castor canadensis, assembly GCF_047511655.1. Taxonomy (NCBI): domain Eukaryota; kingdom Metazoa; phylum Chordata; class Mammalia; order Rodentia; family Castoridae; genus Castor; species Castor canadensis. The sequence continues at coordinate 77,545,639 of NC_133397.1, read as the reverse complement.
AAAAAACATCAAAAATATTGAAAAACAAACTGAAAATCTATACTCACAAAAGTGAGACTTCAGAATAAATTTCAGAATACTTTTAACACATACAAAAGCTGAAATAAAATAGCATCAGTTGTTTCACACTGTAAGAAATGCTAATGTAAGCTCTCTAGGCATAAGGAAGGTGATAGTTGATGAAAATATGAATAACTCTGAGAATGTTAACTACAAGAATAAATTTACAAATTTTTCTAATTTAAATCTCTTTAACATTTGATTGAACAATGAATCGTGGGTTTATATCTAAATTAAAATGCACGACAACAGCAAAATTGAAATACCTACCTAAAGAACCATGCAAAAAAGGAATATTGAATGGAATATTTCAGGCAAGAGGACCTAGATGGAAACTCAGAAACAGTCATAGGCAGCCACCAAGAAAATTCCTTGTGCTTCCTTCCTCCAGTATTCCTTCCACTGGCATTAACACTCTTCTATACACATTAACAGGACTTACTCATATAATCAACCCAATACTGGGTGGTTTAAGAGGCCAGGACATTGAAGCCATGTGGCATCTGAATACTTTCCTTCCCATAATTTTCTCCAGCCAACTGCCATCTTGTGAGAACACTCAAGAAGCCACATAGATCCAAAGAGTAAGAAACTGAGGTCTCATCAATGGCCAATATGAACTTGTCAATGTCTGAGTGAAAAAGCCACCAGTGAAGTTCTTTACAGTGATCTAAATTGAAACTTTGACTAGAACCAACTAGGCATGCCATGCAGAAACTCCTCACTCACAGAAAGAGTTTTACAGAATAAAATTTTAACATAATAAGAGCATTAATTTTAAGGCAATATTTTACACAGAAATACACAGAGAGCTGGACATGGTGGCATGTGCTTATAGTCTAAGATCTCATGTGGCTGAGGCAGGAGGGTCAATAGTTCAACACCAACCTAGACTACATGGTGAGATCATATATTAAAAATAAAGAAAGGAACTAAAAAAATATACACAGAGAATGCAGAGACATACTAAGAAATGAAATAAAACATGGGTGTAAGTACAATGGCAATGGCTATATAAAACAATATTTTCAAGGTTAAAATGCTTACTGAAATAAAATATATAATAATAACACCATATACATCAGGAAGAAGGTCAATGAAGTTAAGGTATCAAAGTCCTTCAATTGTCCATAAAGGTGAATGAAGGGGTGAAAGAGATTCTTTTTTCTCTCTTTCAGTTTTTGACTTACTAGTCTGTGACCTTAGTATTATTGGAGAAGAACTAACATATACACAACTGCACAATTTCCATGTGTTCCATGTGATACAAATACAAGGTGATGAAGCTTTGTGGGGCTGGGTTATGGAGTGACTGAGTGGAGCACAGCACTTTCCTGGGCCTATTGGAGAACAGACTTTTCAAGAACGTTGAATGAGCAAAATTTGTTGGTGTTGAGGCAATGATATAATCCACCCTACCTTCAGCAATATAGAGGCAAAAAGGAAAACTTGAGTGACAGAAGTGAGAGATGTATATTTTGCTCATTTCCTAGACACTACTGTCTGTCAATTACAATGGAAAATGAAGTTAATGCTGGAAAAATCAAATCTTTTGTTGTTCAGTTGATTTGCAGAATCACTCCACCCTTTTGCAAAATTAGGACAATGTGTGCATAAAAATAACACCACTAGGAAACGGAAGGTAAATGAACTCTGTAGCCATGGGATCATATACCCTCTGTTGACCACATTAGTTTCTATGATCCCAGGAAGACTGCTTTCTACCTTCCCCATCTCAATGACTTACAGACTAAAAACCAAAAAGCACCTCAAAAATCATTTCTCATATCCTTGGTGTGAGTAAATAGAGACCAGGACAAAAATGTCTAAACCTGAACATTTACTTAAATCTTGGCAGAGCTGAGGCTAAGACCAGATCTCTCAACTGCTGTGTAGTGTCCTCTTCTCACCACTTCTCCAATCCAAAGTCTAACACAATAACAGGCTAAACACCCCTACCTAAACGTACTGTTGGAAGGAGTCCAAGTTTATTTCATTAGATGCTTGAAGACGGGGTTTCTCATTTGTTCACATAAGACACCTTTGGAAGTGAATAAATACCTTCCTGTTCCTCTCTAGTATCTATTTCTGCAATTTGAAACTTAACATTTAAAGTGTGCCTTTTTGAATGCAACACAGCCTACTCCAAAGGCACCTCCACACCCATGTTTATTGCAGTACTATTCACAATAGCCAAGTTATGGAAACAGCCAAGATGCCCCACTACTGACAAATGGATCAAGAAAATGTGGTACTTGTACATAATGGAATTTTACTCAGCCATGAAGAAGAATGAAATCTTATCTTTCACAAGTAAATGGATGGCACTGGAGAACATCATTCTGAGCAAGGTTAGCCAGATTCAAAAGACCAAAAATCGTATATTCTCCCTCATATGCGGACTTTAGATCTAGGGCAAATACAGAAATGTGGTTGGACTTGAGTCACATGACAAGGGGAGAGCACATACGGAAGGTATGGGAATAGGTAGGAAACCCAAAATATGAAAGCGTTTGATGTCCCCAGTGCAGAGGAACTAATACACAAACCTTAAAGTGACAGAGGTCAACATGAGAAGGGGATCAGGAACCAGTGTAAAGATCAGTTAGAGGTGAATCAACTTGGGTTGTAACACATTTGGACATGAAAGCAATGCTAGGAATCTCTCTGTAGAGCTGTCCTTATCTCAACTAGCAAAAACACTTTGTCTTTCTTTTTATGCTTATGTATTCTCTTTAACAAAATTAGTGATAAGGGCAGAACAGTTTCTGCCTAGAAGCGAGGGGGGTGGAGGGGAGAGGGTAGGGGCGGGAAGGAAGGGGGAGAGATGACCCAAACAATGTATGCACATGTGAATAAATGAATAATAAATACATAAATAAATAAATTGTGCTGTTTTTTCACCATAATTTCATTCTACACATAGGATCCAAGATCACAGAAAATTTGTTTGCAAGATCATTTGCTAAGTTCATCAAACTTTATTTCTGCTGCTCTTCCCACCATTTGACTCCACCCTCTCACTCAGCTATCCCCTGCTGCTGCAAAGTACAGTACACAAAATGTTCTCTGTTCTCTGCTGTCTGGTACACTAAATTGTCTATTCCTCAACAGGACATTCCTGGAAACCTCTGGGAAGAACTCTCCAGAAATGCACAGGCCCTGAGAGACTGATGTCTTGGGCAAACTGAAGGAAACAAGGGAAGCCATGTTGGAGGGAGACACAGGCTTGATGCCAGGAGACCATGGATATCTGCTGCTACCTTTGAGCTTTATGCTAAGTATAATAACATCTTGTAGGGAAAAGTAAGAATTAGTTCTTGTTTTTACTGAGTACTGCTTAGTGTGTCTTGCCTGCTGCACATGGAAGTGTGGAAGCCATCATCATTTCTGTGCCAGCTAGACTGTTAGATCTTTCATCCTCAGAAATCATCCTCTGAATTAAATTATATTAGTAATATAATATAATTAGTAATATAATTTAAACATCTGAATATTCAGTTCCAAATAACTATACAGGATCCAATCATTATTTGGTTAATTAAAAATAATGATATTATATACACAGAATTCTAATTTTGCCAGCCTGTCAATAGGTTGACCTGAAATCGACAAACTCTCTCCCAGATATTCAGCCAAACAAAAATTCAGTTTCTTATTAACAAAATATTGCATTTGTAATGAAACTTTAAGAAGAGGAGATTTTCTGAGTAGACCTGACCTAATCATACAGCTCTTAAAAATCTGAGTCAAAGAAAGGGAATTTGGAAGGATTCAGGACATGAAAAGGATTAGCTTGGAGGGCATTCTCTAATGCTGGCTTTGGAGATAAAGTGAGCCCTGTTTGAGGGGAGAATGAAGCTTCCAGGAGCTATGAGCTGACAACCAGAAAGGAAATGGGATCAGCCCGACAACTGCCAGAAACCAAATCTACCACAATCACTTGAGCTTAGAATAAGACTCTGAGCTTCACGTGAAGTTCTGACCACCTCACTCCTCAATTTTAACTCTGAAAAACCCAGACAACCCAACCATCCCATTCCTAGATTTCTGAGGTAGATGCCTCTGAGCTCATGAGTTGTTAAATTGATGGTCTTGTTACTCAGCAATACAAAACTAGTGGAGCTATCAATGAGTCACAAGTTAAGGAGAGAACCAGAAATCTAAATAGCTCATAGTTAAGTTGATTCTGAATTCTCTAGCTTGAGCTGTAACGTGGTGAAGCTCTGCCCTTTTTCTACTGCAGATATTTTCCTAGCTTGTGTCCATACCCACTCAATCAGCACTGAATTCTGTACTACAAAAATACATATAAAGGGCCAATCATGGTGGCCTATGCCCATAATACCAGCTACTTGAGTAGCAATTATAGTAGGATCATGGTTCAAGGGCAGACTGGGCAAAAAATTAGTGACATCCCGTATCAAAAAACAAGTGTACAACATGGCCCATGAGTGAAATTTCAGCTATGCAGGAGGCAGACTTAGGAGGATTGCAGTCCAAGGCCAGGCCCAGGCAAACGTATGAGACACTGTCTAAAAAATATATGAAGTTAAATAAACCTGGGGTGTGGCTTAAAATGGTAGGTCAAAAGTACAGACCCTGAGTTCAAATGCCAGTACTGCACTGACCATATATGAGTCAATATACATATTACAATATTGTGTGTGTGTATATCTATGTATTTTTTTGGCAAAACGGGTTTAAACTCAGGGTCTTGCATCAACTAAGCAGGCAATCTGTGACTTGGGCCACATACCCAACATTCTTTGTTTTAGTTACGTTTTTGAATAGGGCTTATATTCACCTAGGCTGACCTGAATCATAGTCTATATACTTACTCCTTCAGCATAACAGTGATTACAGGCATGTGCCATCATCTCCACTCTATCAGATTGTATCTGAAGAACATCATGGTCTCTCCATTTCGTCTTCATAAATATGTTCTGTGACAGTTGAAGGATCTCTGGCAAGGTGTTCTCTAAGGGACAGAAGGGAGCTCACAATGTCTTGAACAACCTGAAACACTGCTCCCAGATGCTGTTCAGATACACAGTTCATGTTCCTTTGATGTGGTATATCACAAAACATTTCATATTTTTATTGTATTCTAAGACACAGTGGTGGATTTTTTTTAATTCCTTTAAAATTTATATTGACTATTTCTTCTATTGAAAAAATTCTACATGTAGCCCTAAGTAGAGACCAATTTCTGAGTGTCAAACCACTAGACATTTACTTGATATTATAATTTGGATATGAATTGTCTCAGAAAGGACTTATGTATTGATGTCTTGGTCCCCATCTGGTAAATCCAATCACTGAGATGTGATTGGACCAAGATAGCCCTAACCTACTCAATGGGTTAATCCATTGACAAAATCATAATTTGGTGGCATTATGAGGAGGTATTAGAAGTCAGAGGGTGCAGTATTAATGTACAAGGAGGTACATTACTAAGAGTGGACCTTTGAAGGTTAGAAGCATCCCTTGCAGCTCCCTGTCTTTCTCTGCTTTCCAGTAGCCATGAGGTAAGCTACTTTCTTCTGCCATGCCTTTCCACAATGATGTTCTCTCTTGCCACAGACCTAAAAGCAATGGCGCTACCTGACCATGGAGTGAAACCTCTGAAACTGTGAGCCAAACAGATCTTTCCTCCTTTAAGTTATTAGCCTCAGGTGCTTGCCACAGTAAAGAAAACCTTAACTAACACAGTTGGTACAGCTCACACCACCTCATGCCTTTCCCTCGGAAATACCTAACACATCCATACATATGGGTACAGCTGTACATCTGTAGATATGTGCACATCAAGTAAGTCACAAAGGGCCAATTCTCAGGACACAGATTCAACGTGCTGCTCAGTTCTCAAACACATACATGTGGTGTATTAGATTCTTGTTTCCTGTTGTATCTCTATACCCCAAAGTGGGTGCTGTATTAGTATTTTAAGTGAATACATGAATGAAATAAGAGAGCACATTATTTCCATAGGGACACAAAGCTTTTCCCAAATACTGAATTCTATCAATTAATTTGAGATCTAGAGACTGGAAAGTAGTCTGTTGAACACAAAATCTTGTCCATAAATACTATGCATTTATATGGAATTATGTTCCTTGGTGTTCACATTTGGAAATCATATACAGAGACTTCAATGGCAACATAACCCCAGACAAAGGGTGAAACAGATACTATACTTGCTGTGAAGATGGAAAAAAAATGGCCATCCACCAAGGAATGCCATTGAACTCTAGGAGCTGGAAAGATGACACATATTTCTCTCGTAGAACCTCCAAATAGGGATGCAACTTCCCAAAATCTTGATCTTATTCCTCCGAGTCCTGTGTTTGATTCTGTTACCCAAAGCTGTAAAATGATTGATTTCTCATCTTCAAGCCAGACTTTGTAGTAAAATGTTAGTTACATATATAATAGAAAACCAATAGAGTTTACCACCTGCATTTTATACAGACTTCTGATGCAAAGTATCAAAGAGACACTGAACCCCTTCATTTTCTTTGGAACACTGTATGCCTTCTCATCTCAAGCTATCATGCAGATGGAGGTAGTGTGGTATCCCAGGGCTGTGTGGGATGCGAGCAGCTGATGAGTCTCTTAGAGGAAATTTATGTTCAAGGCTGAAGCACTGTGTGAGGAGCATTGTAACCCTGCTGACAGTAGTAATCTGCCACATCTTCAGCCTGGACGCTGCTGACGGTGAGAGTGAAATGTGTTCCAGACCTACTGCCACTGAAGCAGTCAGGGATTCCAGATTTTTGGGTTGATGACAAGTAGATGAGACATTTAGGAGGCTGTTCTGGTTTCTCCTGGCACCAGGCCAAGTAGTTCTGGTTGCAGCTCAATAAAAAACCTTGGTGGATTTGCAGTTGATAGTAATGCTCTCTCCAGCTGACACAGTCAGGACATTTAGATGTCCCCCAGACACCTGTACTCAGGAAAGTATAGTGATCATATGTCCATACATACATAGACTCTATAATATAAATATTGAAACATGTCATCTAAAATGTCATTTCTAATGATATTATGTCAATATATTATTGGGCTTATATAAAAACTACTCATTATATCTAAATAGATCCTTTAATTTTATTTCTACATAAATATTATTATGAAGAGGTTGTGACATTTTTAAAGTTCTCACCAGAGACCCAGAGCAACAGGGACATGAAGACCTGGTCTGGAACATCATCTTGCTTTCTCTGCCTGCTTGATGCAGCTCAGTTCTCAGTGCAAAGACATCATTTACAAATTCTGAGCAACTTGACTGGGCCTGAGATGCTATGCAAAGCAATCAGAAAATAAGGAAGCAAATTACCAAAGTAGTGAGTTATGAAAGTACTGATATAAATCAAGAGGCAAAAATATCATCATGGAAATAATATTCTGCCACTACAAAAGACATAGAAGTAAACTGAGAAGCTCTGAAGTTAACTTAGAAACTCTAAACCAGAAACCAGTAGATTCTCTAACAAAGACCTTTAGTTTTAAATCAGAAATGTATTTAAATTGTTTGAGTTTTACAGAAATTATAGGTGAATTATCTCAGATAATACCAATGAAATGAAAAAATGCTAAAAACAACAAAAGAAAAAAATAAGGTAAAACAAGAATAGGAAAATTAAATAAATTATACTCAGCATTATGTGTAAAGTAGGAGGAAACTAAAAAAAAATAAATAAATAAAGCATCACAGCCTAGTTCAGGTTTGGAAATCTGTAATTCCAGCAGGTAAGAGGCTGAAGCAGGAAGATCATGTGTTTGAGGTCAGCCTGGGCTACATAACAGCACCACATCCTGTCTCAAAAAATAAAATAAACAAAATAAAACTAAAATATCATTAATCAACTAGACATAATCTGTAACAACTCAAGAGTATTTTCTCTTGCTTTGGTGATGATACTAGGTATTGAACTCAGGGTCTCAGGCTTGCCAGGCAGGGCTCTACCACTTGAGCCATGTTTCTAGCCCAATTCTGAATATTTTATAAACAACGCAAATTATGAAACTGATCTGGAAATTTTAGTCCTCAGCCAGAAATATTATTAACAAATATTTACATTAATTTTTCCATTTAACAAATATAATCTTCTTTGCCCCAAACAAATTTATGAAACTATATAAAGTTTTAAAATAAATACTTATAATTGGATTCATATTTAACCATAATATTAGAAAGTATGTGGTTTGAGGAAGTTCATAATCCTCAAAGCCAAAAATATGAAAGACTAGTAAATTTGCTCAAGTCAGTTTCTAACAAGTTCTCACATCCTCTAGACCTTTTATAAACTTTACAATTTTGTTTTGTGGCTGCTGCAAAGAACTCAAATTTGTTTCATTCATTCATTTGCTACTGCTTATTCAAATTAGGCAAATGAAGAATAGAGGTTTTTTATTCATTTATTCATATGTGCATACACTGTTTGGGCCATCTCTTCCCCCTGCCCCCTACCCCTTTCCTCTCTCCCCACCCCTCCTCACTTCCAGGTAGAACCTGTTCTACCCTTTTCTCCAATTGTGTTGAAGAGAAGACATAAGCAATAATAAGAAAGACATTGTGTTTTTCCTAGTTTGAGATAAGTATAGCTATGCAGAGAGATTCCTAGCATTGTTTCCATACACAAGTGTGTTAAAACCTGAATTGATTCATCTCTACTAGACCTCTTCACTACTTCCTGGTCACCTTCCCATTGTGTCTGCTGTCGTTTTAAGGTTATTATATTAACTCCTCTACAGTGGACACATCAAACACTTTCAAGTTTTGGGTTTCCTAACTTTCCCTATTCCTCCTGTAGGTGTTCTCCCCTTAGTGTGTGACCCATGTCTAATAATATTACTGTATTTGTTTTAGGTCTAAAGTCTGCATATGAGGGAGAACATAGGATTTTTGGCCTTTTGAGCCTGGCCAACTTCACTTAAGATGATGTTCTCCAGTTCAAGAAAAGCTGAAAAGACCTATTTCTTACCGTGTTTAAAGAGAACAAACAGACTTAAAAGAAATGTCTTTCTTTTTAACAAAGGAAAATACAAGAATATTCCTATTTTTTCCCATGAACCACATTTCCGCAATGTACAATGGTGCATTAGATTCCTTGTTCTGTTAAAAACCTATCACAAATTTGTTGACTGAAAACAGCACCTATGAAAACTCTCACATCTTTAGAGGTAGGAAGTCTGAAATTATTGTCCCTGACCGGTTCTGACCCAACACCCTTTATCACAACAATCGTCTTGAATGAAAACTCAGGAGAAGGTCAGTCTTTGATCCAAATTACCTTTAGGAACTAAACGGATGCTTTTCTTCTTCTTGTACTGACACATGGAATCTCCTTTTAAAACTAGATTAGTGACTGTGGCTACCCAAAACCCATGACAAGAAAGAGGATAGATATGGAAAGGATTTTTCTGTGATTCATCAGGAAAAAAATCACATGAAATGATTCCTTATCCATTCTGTCCAATAAACCAGGGAATTCTTCCCTTAAGAAATGTTTGACAGATTACCACCCTCACTGCTGCCACCCAGAGACTGTCCACTGCCACCCACACATGACATAGCACATTCAGTCATGGACAAAGAAGAACTTCTGAGAAGGTCAAACTGGGCAAGGGGGCTGAGTGATATGATGACAGGGTACCTGTCTGAAGAAGCACTGTCTCTTTTGGAAAAGTTCTTTATGCCCAATGCTTCACAAGCAGAGAGCAAAGTCTTCTTTGGAAAATGAAGCAAGGCTGTTTCCTTTACTTGGCTGAGGTTGCTGTGGCAATGACAAGAAAGGGATTGCAGATCTGTCACAATAAGCATGCAAAGGACCTTTTGATATCATCAGAAAGGAAATGACCAATGCATACTAGCAGATTGGGTCTTGTCCTTCGCTTCTGTGTTCTATTAGGAGATTCTGAACTCCCCAGAGAAATCCTGCTCACTTGCAAAGACAAGGCATTGTTGAACTTGATACAGTGAGTAAAAAGTCATACAAAGAAGGCACATTAACAATGCAATTACTGAGAGACAACTTGACATTATGGACATGGGACACTCAAGGACACAAAGCAGAAACAGGAAAAGGAGGGGAAAATTAACTGTCCTTCCAACTTTTATCTGCCTCATTCCAAAATTTACATGTAGACTATTTGTCATCCATGCTAACCAACAATACTTTCATGTTTCCAATTTATGGCAGGTTACTTCTATTTGAATTTCTATATTTCCTGTATGGGCTTTATGTTTCGTATTAGGTAAGAAAGTGCCAGTCAATTTTTAGGGGACTATCTGTTTTCATCTTGAGATGGCCAAAATAGGGATGTGGAAGTTTGGGGTTTTTTTTCTTTTTTGGCAGCACTGGGGTTTGAATTCAGGGCCTCACACTTGCTAGGTAGGCACACTTATCACTTGAGCTGCTCCATCAACATGTTCTTGTCATGGATTTTTTTCACATAGCATCTCCCATATTTGCTGGATTCGAACCGCAGTTCTCCTGATATCTGCCTCCTGAGTAGCTAGGATTACAGACATGAGCCAATGGCACTTAGCCAGATTTGGAATTTTTATACAATTTATAAATGTTTGGCATAGTACTTCTTAGTACATTGTAGCATTACAAGAGCCAATGTTAAAATTGTTCAATAAAATTGCATATATGATGGTTTGTCCGGGGGGGGAATAAAAGGGATAATTAATTGATTTCACTCATAGGTGTGGTTATTGGCACTTTACAGTTTGCAGCACTTACAAGGCTGTGGTAAAAATGCCTCATAGGTACTGCATGTAAGAATCATGTGTTTCTGGGGAATTGGTGATCGCAGTGTGCACACCTTTGACTATCACTGCAGAAGTGCTCCTTTAGATAAACTTGTGACCCAGTTAACTCTGGATAAGAGCAGAAACAGTTCACATTCCATAATTTGCAACATTACCTGCTGTTTGCTTTCATTACTTTTACTACACATTTTGTTTGTTTTTAAATGATTTATGCAGCTGAAGAGTAAATGTAAAGGTAAAGATGCACTAAAAATGAACCACTTTGTGTTCATTGCTTCTTGGATATCAACCACACTTATAAACAAAAAATTCCATGCATTCAACTTTTTAAGATTTTTTTTTAACTTTTGTGATTTTTTTCTGTTTTGATACTTACCAAACATGCATGTGCTGTACAAATAATCAACAGGGAAATAACTTGAGATGATGGCTAGATTTCTTAGTGTCTTATGAAATTTTCATGAGCAATCCAATTATTGGGAACAGACGTATTAAGTTCCTGTAAGTGGAATAAAAGTTTTATGAGTGGACTTTTCAACTACTTTCTCCACAGCTTTTCGTATAAATTAGTGTTCAATTGGAAACTTCCTTAAAGGAAACTTTACATTCTTGGAAACTTATGCCTTATTCCATCTTGGCAGCTAATGGGTTTTCACCAAGTTTAAACACAAAGTTTATCTAAAAATAAAAGTACTACCAATATAACTACCTTTCTAAACTATGTCCCATATTGCAACTTCCCCAAAATGAAAAAGAAAACATTTTCAAGGGTGAGGAACATTGATTGGAAAAAAGTAATGTGTTCCTTTTGAGATTTTGGTAGATGGCATTTTCTAACTTAGGGAGCCACAATGTCCTTGGCCCATCTTGACATTGGGTAGCATTAGCTGTAAGTTCTGTGCTTCCAAATCACATTTTTTAAAGAAATTCTTGATACTCTTAACCTGCCTTTCATTTGGATCCTTCATTCTTTCTATTTGTCAGGTGCACAAGATTACCTTCATTTTTTAGCATTTTGTTTTGTCACCAACCATTCCTACTTGGTGACTATGTACTTTGGAAAAGGCCACATGATCTTTCTGGCACCTCTCAGTCTGCTTCCTTTGATTGCTTCCCACAAACTGCTTCCTTAATCCTCTTTATTGCAGCACACCTCTCCTTATGATGACATTGTGGTTGTCTCCCTGGAAACCCTACCTGTCCTGAATGACTGTCATTGTCTGCCTTTAAAATTCTTCCTCTACTTTCTAAATAATGATGGCGCTTTTATACCCAAAGCTCATCCTACATACTATATCCTCAGTACCTTACAGAAAATACCAAACAAAAATGCCATTTTAAAAGAGGTGTTTATTTTCTTTTTAGAATGTAAGCTAAAGAGCAGGAGCAATGTTTTCTGTATATTTTCTTGTATCTAGTACACTGTAAATGTGCAAGAAATACTCATGATGGGAGAAAAAGAAATGTTTTAAATAATCTGATATATATCACACACACACATATATATATATATATATATATGTATATATATATATATACGGTGAAAAGTGTAAGAGGATAGAGTGCTCTGGTATCATATTTTGATCCAATACTGGCATATCACTTATGGTATCTGTTATGGTTTAGTGAATTAAAGTTTGAATTTTCAAAAGCAAAATAATTGTGCTTCTACTTAAGGAATTAAATTATTTTTGAGACAACTGCTTATTCCAAGGTAATATAGTCCACAGTGAATCCAATTAAAAATCTCAGCACATTATTTTTATTGAGTTTAAAAGTTGAAAGGCAAAATTTATGCAGAAGAAAAAGAAAAACTCAAATACTTTAATTAAAAAGTAATTTTCTGAGTAAACAGTTCAAAATATTTGGAGTTTCAGAAACAGAGATAATCACAATAAAGCAGGAGGAAATATTGCTTGAAAAACAAAACAAAACAATAACATCAGTTTGTTTTCAGTACTCTGTAAGAGAAATGCAGAAAGGAGATCTGTGATGGCGTAATGTAACCCTAGAGAGAAATATGAAGATATTAAGAGATGAACCCTGGAATTTGTGATTAAGGGGTTCATAAAAATTAATACTGGATACACAAAAAATGGGTATGATACTATATTGTAGACTTTAAAATGTATATATGTCCTCTAGAATGAAAAAATAATCACAATGTAGAGCAGGATTTTAAGTGTACTTAAAAGATTTTATTCATTTAGAAATGTGGTAAATTTAATTTTCCATAGTGGTAGAGATTAAACACACCAATTTGTGTGTGCCAAGCATGTGTTCTAAAACTGAGCTATGCCCAAATACAAATTTAGTATTTTTAAGCAATGTAAGCTAAGGATGCCTACTGGGTTGAAGTAAGTTCATAAATAATAAGTAAACATAAGAAAAATTAGAATTAAAAAGGTGAAAAATATAAACTAGACCAAGAAAATAGAGGCAATGGACCAAAAAACCAGACAGGCAAATAGAAATAATAAATTAAAATCTCTGGAATATAAATTCCAAGTAAAATTATAAAATCAATTCCCTGGGAATTTGTGTGGAAAGTTGGAATCTGAGTGAGTCTTCTTATCCCCTCATCCAATGACAGGACTCTGGGAAGCCAGAGCCAGGAGTTGAATTGCAAAAGAACTACTAAGGTTGTTTCTAGAGGTGAAGTAGTTTTTGAGAACATCAACATCTATAGATCCTATAATAAGGATCTATGTAATGGTAATAGGTGACTGTAGCAGAGAGGTTCAGCACACAGCCTGAGACAAAGTAATCCAAAGTGCAGCTCAGAGCAAAGAAGCACCCAGAATGTAGCCTGGGACAAAACCCACTGCACAGACCAGGGTATGGCACATGTACCAAGGCAAAGAAGCCACAGTATGCAGCCCAGGATAGAAATGCCACTGTGGTGTAAATACAGATGCTGTGGAGGGTCCCATACATGCCTTGTAACATGGCAGAGAAACTGGTGATAGGAATGCAAGCAGTGGACCCATGTGAATATAACTCACCACTCAACATAGGATTGAGACTTAGGATCTGCGTGGTACTGCTGCCAGTGCCAACCCAATCTAAGAAATTTCAGTGGTGAACATCTTTGACAGGACCTGCTATGCTGAGCTACCCAACACACTTCAGAGGCACATCATTTGACAAAGGACTGCACCCAGATTACACAAGTAGTAAGTAGTAAGTAGTCAGAGGCTTAGAAGAAAAGAAAGCTACAAGTTTAGGGGTTTAGGGGGATGATGTGAGACTGGAAAGTTGAAAGCCCAAACTCCAGAAGCCTTAAGCACAGATTATATTCACATAATCAAACTCTCCCCCTCCCCCACTACACACATATACACACACACAACACACCCCACCTCACTGAAAAAGGAGCACAAGGTTATGTATACAGACCATTCCAGAGTCAGGAATCAAACTAGATGCAGTCTAGTGGACTGAAAGACTCAGACACTGTGGGGTTGGATGGGAGGGTAAAATACCCTCTTGAAGAGCATTAGAAAATTCTGAAATTTTTGCTGATTTGTTTTTGTCACTAATAAATTTTGGAAGTTCAGATGTTTTTAAATGTGTTTGTGTTGTTTCTCTTCCTATGCATCTGAATTTCATAATTTATCTTCTCCTTATCTGAAATAACTTAACGATAGCAAGAAATGAAATCTGTGAACAATTACCAGTTCCAAATAACCATATGATACCACATCTGTATGGTAAATTACAAATAATGATATTAAATAGCTAGAACTCTGAATTTGCAAGCCCAAGGATTGCTGGCCAGGAATCACAACACCTTCTCCCAGGTATTCAGTAAAATAGTAACTCAATTTCCTCAATAAAAGAATTTTGCAGACCCAATGAAATAAGGGAGCTTTAAGGAAATTACCTGAGTAGTTCTGACCTAATCCCAGAGTTCTTATAATCTGGATCCAGAAACAAGGAAAGGGAAATTGGAAAGATTTAGAACATGAAGAGAATTAGGTGTGCAGGACTTTCTTTAATACTGACTTTGAGACAGAGGAAGATTCATCAAGGAATGGGAGTAGATTCCAGGACCTGGGAGCAGAGAAGCCAATGACAACATTCCTAGATTTCTGAGGCATAGGCTTATGAACTAATGCGCTGCTAAACTGATGATCACTTGTTACTGAGAAATACAAAACAAGTAGAGATATCAATGTGTCACATGTTAACAGAAGAAATGGAAATCAAAGTAGAAAAATTTATCTTCACACTGAGCTCATGGCCAAGGTAATGCTGAAATCTCTGACTTGGGATGCAATGTAGTGAACCTCTACTCTTTTTCTACCATACTTATTTTCCTAATATGTGTCCACACAACACAATCAAGCATGAATCCACTGTACAAAAAAATACATATAGGAGAAGATTACTTTTGAAAAAGGTCATGCATTACTGGGCTGAGTGGTCTAAGAAGATACTAGTCCAGAATATACCAAAGTTCATGTGTTACCTGAATAGAGAACTGGACAGAGATACAAATTGTAAAAGTTCATTGAAAGAAAAGGAAAGAAAGTAAGAAAAATCTCCACAAGAAATATGGTGAGCTCCTGCCAGGTGACATAGAAACATTAATCTCTTTGTTTAAAAGCAGGAAAAATCTGGGTAGTCTTTAGGGATGGAGTATGGTGACTGGCAGGTTTAATTAGCATAGCAGTATCACATAATATGGAATATTCTGCACATGTGCTTATGGTAATTTTTGGCCTGTATTTCTGTGTATGAGATGCAATGACTATTCATAACATCTTAAGAAGTGTGCCTCTTTGGCATTATCTTACAAATATATTTATGACTGCCAGTGCATTTACAACTTAGAGGGGATTTTTTGCTCTAAAAACAGCTCATAGTGTTTCTAGAGAGAGTAAAACAGTCTAGCATGAGGATATCAGGTTGGTTAAGAGATGGAAGTCCCATGATATGTTATTTTCCCTGTTTCTAGCCTGCTTCACATGGACTGTCCCTCCTATCTCATGGCCATGTCTCACGGCACTTAAGGAATACTGAGCAAAGTGCTGTGTAAGGAACAAGGAGGAGCTGAACAGATTCCAGACATGAACCACACTGCTTCCTGCACCTTCGATAAAGTCCCCAGACATTTCAGATGCCAAATACAATGTTTGTGTTGATGCAGGGTAACACAAAACTGTTCTAATTATCATCTTACCCTACAGAAAAATAGAGTTTTCCATTTCTTTTAGAATTTATATTGGCTATTCCTGTTGCTGAAATTCCACATGTATCCCAATTGTAGATACAGTTCTGGGTCTTATTCTACCGTACATTTATTTGATATAATGATTTATGTGAAATGTCCTAAAAAAAAAGCAAATTTGCCAAAGGTTTGGTGCCTAGCTGACAGATTTATTCAGTGAAAGATGATCAAATCATAACGACTCTGACGTAATCAGTACATCAATCCACTGATGTATATATAATTTGAGGGACTGGGAAGTGGTGGAAAGTTGGGAGGTGGGACCTTTTTGGATGAGACAGTTAATAAGGAGGGTACCTTTAAAGGCTATGTCTTAGACTAGGATGTTTCCATTCTCTCTATGCTTCCCAGCAGCCATGAGATGAGCAGGTTTCTTCCACCACCCTTCCATAATTATGTTTCTGGGTAGCTACACAACAAAAAACAATGGAGTTATTCGACCATGGAGTGACACTTCTGAAACTGAGCCAAAACAAATCCTTTCTGCTTTAACTTGTTTACCTCAAGTGTATTGCCACAAGAAAGAACACACTGATTGAGACAGTTGGCACAGCCTTTAGCCTCCAGTACCTTTTTCTGGGAGATATGTGACATATCTTTGTTACATGTGGGCACATTAAAAAAGTTAGAAAGAAATGATTCATATGCAGACAATTTTAAGATGCTAAGGAGTTACAAACCATTATTTGTGGTCTAGAAGACTCTTACTCCATACTGTATCTTGTGCCCCATGTTATGTACTCAATTACTATTTTAAATGAATGTAAGAATGGAATTAGTTATCATTACTTCCATAGAGACACAGTCTTACCCTGCCCAAACATTGAATTCTGTTAATCGATATGATATGTAAACCCTGAAAGGAAAAGTCCATTGACACACAAATCCACATCCAATATTACCATGTGGTAAGGTTTGTTATTGTCTACATTTGGGAAGCAAACACAGAGACATGTTCTAGAAGAACAGAGAGAGATGATATCTTGTTTGCTCTGAAGATGGAGGAAAAGAACTACCCACTAGGGGATGCAGGAAACCTCTAGGAGCTGGAAAGGGCAACAGACATATATTATCCTAGAGCCTCAAAGTAAGAATGTGTCTGCCAACATACTGATTTTAGACCATTGAGTCCTGTGTTGGCATTCTGATCTTTGAACTGTAAAATGATCAGTTTCTCAGCATCAACCCAAACAGGTGATGATCTCTGTAAACAGTCACAGAAGAAATAGAAATCTAATAGATTTTCATTCCTATATTTTCCTATAGGTACTTTCCATACTAAAGGATTTAAGAGGCACTGAGCCCTTCATTTTTGGATGAACACTGTAAGCCTTATCATCACAAGCTCCATGAGGCCAAGGGCTGTGTGGTATGCAAGAAGCTGATGAGCCTCTAAGAGGAAGTTGATGTTCAAGGCTGAAGCACTGTGTGAAGAGCACTGTAACTGCAGACAGTAGTAATCTGCCACGTCTTCAGCCTGGAGGCTGCTGATGGTGAGAGTGAAATCTGTCCCAGACCCACTGCCACTGAAGCGGTCAGGGACCCCAGATGCCCAGGTGGATGCCCAGTAGATGAGAAGTTTAGGAGGCTGTCTTGGTTTCTTTTGGTACCAGACCAAGAGGTTCTTCTGGAATAAGCTGTGTAAAAGACTGGCTGGACTTGCAGCTGATGATGACTCTCTCTCCTTCAGACACAGCCAGGGACCCTGGAGACTGAGTCAATATGATGTCACCACAGACACCTGTAATCAAGAAAGGGCAATACAAGTGTTGAAATATATCATGTAAAATGTAATTTCTTATTAAGTTATGTCAATATATTATTGAGTTCATATAAAAATAGTCATTATATTCAAGTACATCTTATACCTTATATCTCTATGAAAATATTATTCTGAAGAGATAGTGACATTTTAAATTTTTCCCACCAGAGATACAGAGCAACAAGGACATGAAGACCTTATTCTGTGATGCCATCTTGCTGACTCTGCCTGCCTGATGCAGATCAGTTCTTACTAGAAAGAACTCATTTATAAAATCTAAGCAGCAGTACTGAGCTTGGAGGGATCTTTGCAATGCAAACAAAAATAAAGAAAGAAATTTGGCTGTGCAAAAGATTGTGAAAGTAGCTGATGTAAATAAGGAGCTAAAAATATTATCACAGAAAGGCTATTTATGCAACTAGAAAAAACACGGAAGTCAACATAGAAATTCTAAACCACTAATCACTGAGTGCTGTAATGAAGGACATCAGTTTGAAATAAAAAATATCCATAAGTGAGTATGTTTTACAGAAATGACAAGTGAAATACCTCAGTTAGACAATTCTATTCTAATTATAAAACATGGTAGGAAACAACATCAACAGAAGAAAGAAAGAAACACAGGGGAAGGTGGGAAGAAAGAAGGAAGGAGAGAAATAAAGGAAGAAGTGAAAGAGAGAAATGAAGAAAAGACATAAAGGGAACAATGCAAACAGAAAGTGACAACTTTGGTCCCAATTTTTATTATCTGTGACAATAAAATTTGCCAGTACCAAAGCCACTCTCATCTTGAATCTATTTAAAAATACTACAGACACTTGAGCTCAAATGTCCAGGTTATGCAGGACCAGAGAGGCAAACACAGACATGGAATTCACTCTGTGGGGTTCTTGTGGTACACTAATTTAAGCTGGGGTCAAACGTTCCTAATCTCAAAGAAACTGAACAAAATAGAAGCTGGAATCGATCCTCCCAACACATATAGAAACTGAAACAGAGGCTCTAAATTAATTGGGAAGTTGAGAGGGAAAAGAAGAAATCCTAAACAAGTAACGGCTCAGACTAACACTGACAATTTGTACTTCATGGTATAGAGAGGTCTAGGATGCATCAACATTGAAACTGGTCTAAGATGGCCTTATTCATAAGATGCCCAAGAAAATCCTCTCTGTGGGAACCCACGGGCATCTGAACTCTTCAAAAAACCATACGAAAAATTTTTCAAGGGCCAACGGACCATAAAGTCAGACATTCTTGCCACCCAAAACCAATAAGATAATTTGTGGATGAATGAAAAGCAGTACTAATAACATAGAATAAATATTTTCTCCAGAATTCACATTTGAGTATTATGAAAGTGTAGTAAAGAAATGAATTCCAAACTTAGTACTATGTGCAAAGAACAGGAAAATGAAAAATTAAAACATCATAGCCAGGTGGAACTCTATTCTTGAAGTCCTAGCTATGACAAGTCTTAAGAAAGAGGATCACAAGTTTGAGGCCAGCCTAGGCTAGATAGAAACACTTGTCTCAAAAGAAAAAATAATTAAAGCATTATTTATCAAATGTACATAATTGACAGCTCAGAGTATTTTATATACAAAACAACATATTGAGACAGAAGAATTATTAACATCAAATATGTGAGGTCAAATATGTATTTTAACTTTTCCATTTAATGAAGATGATCTCTCTTATTTTGCTTTAATCATTTTTGAGTATAAAATATTAAAATAAATTTCCAAGGGCAATTTTAATTTTCACCTAGGAACTACAAAGCTACCATAATATGAGAGATCCAACAATACATGTTTTAAGAAAGCTCCTGATTTCCAAGGGCAAGATTAGGAAAGATGAATAAATTGACCCAAGTCAGTTTCTAACAGTTCTCACATCCTCTAGACCCTAGTTAAATTATACAATTATGCTTTGTGACTACCCCAGTGAGCTCAAGTTGTTTTCATTCACTTAATTTTCTATTGCTCATTCAGATTAGGTTGATGGAGAAAAAGATCTTAAGAATCCAGAAAATTAACAAAAGGACCACATTTTCTACTTTTACTCTTACTGTTACACTTTAATAAATCCTTTCTCAACTTCCACCTTATGAGGCTTTCTTTGTAATTGAGACATCTTAAATTATTTTTGAGGTGTGCAGGCCTCAACTACCTGGGATTTTTCATGGAAACTGGGAATCTGAAGGAGCTCCCTAAACCCCTCATCCCAGGACAGGAGGCTGGCAAGCCAAAACAAAGAGTTGATCTCACAAGGACTGCTGAGACTATTGCCAGCAGTGAAATAGTTTTAAACCATCAACTTCTTAAAAGCCTCAATAAATGCCTGTAAAAAGAAACTATGAAGTAGTAATATGTGACTGGCGTAGAGAACCTCCAGTGCACACCCTGAGACAAAGAAACCCAGAGTGCAGCTCAGAGCAAAGAAGCCACCCAGAGTGTGGCCTAGGACAAAGAAACCAATCTCATAGCCCAGGGTCTGGCACATGATCTGGGACAAAGAAGCCACAACGGGCAACCCAGGGTAGAAATGCCAGTGTGGCATAAGCACAGATGCTGTGGAGGTTTCATACTTGGGCTGGGGAGGAGAATGCAGGCAGTAGACCTATCTGAACATAATTCCCCACCCCACAAAGGATAGAGCCTTAGAACCCGCAGAACACTGCAGCCTTCCAACACCCAAGCTAAGAAATTGCAATGGTGAGCAAAAAGAGTAATGCTGGAGGTATCACAATATTTGACTTCAAACTACAGAGCCATAACAGTAAAAGCAGCATGGTACTGGCACAAATGCAGATATGAAGACCAGTGGAACAGAATAGAGGACCTGGATGTGAACCCACACAGCTACACCCACCTTATATTGACAAAGATGCCAAAAACATATGATAGATAAATGACAGCCTCTTCAACAAATGTTGCTGGGGAAAGTGTCTATCTGCCTGCAGAAAACTGAAATTAGATCAACACCTGTTGAAGAGTAGACTGCTGGAGGTCCCAAAAGGTGATAAGTGATTAAGGAAACACATCTCCTTCCCAGGAAACCTCTGTCTGCACCTGAGAGACATCTCTGCCCTCAGGCAATACTCAAAAAGGCTATAAAAACACAATCCCCAATGAGACCACCAGTTTCTGGGTCCCCCTGCATTCCCCACTATGGAGTCCTTCTCTTCTCTTCTGTATAAATAAAATTTTTCCGATCTCTGCTGTTGGGGTCCTCCTGTGCTTTCATTCTCAGAGCAGGGTCAAGAACCCTGAGAACCTGAAATTCCTGCATGTGTCATCTGTGCATCATATTTGGTAACGCATGAAGGGACAAGCCATCATCTGAGGTTGGTATAGGTTGTGCCAAAATGGGAAAGGCTTCCTAGGAGTGTGACTGAGACCATCCAGCACTACAATAGAGTCTGTTCTCCAGGAGAGCCCCCCACCATGGCCTAGCTATAGTGGAACTCTCAGGCCAAACCTCTCTCTCTCTCTCTCTTTCTCTCTCACTCACTCTGTGTCTTGGTAAGGAGGGTTTTTCCCTTGGGAACCTGAGGAAAAGCTCTGAGCCCATGACAGCTGTAAGGCAGGCAACCTGAGAGAACACAGATGCCTGCCAGGAGCTTATACTGGACTGCCAATGCTACATGGGTGGAGCCAGACTTCAGTGCACTGAGGCTTTCTTTCCTCTCCTTAAACTCTAACTCTCTCTCTCTCTTTCAAGATCTGACCTGCTTAAAAGGAGGTCCAAAAACAGCCGGTGGACAGGAAAGTTTCTCTTCAAGCTATAAAAAGTGTTCTGGCTGAGGTATTCCCTGGTGTCACCTGAAAGCTCGAGATGCAACTTCCTGACCTGCCCTGAGTCTTCAAAGATGGCTAAGTCTTGGACCCCTCCAGCCATGTCTGTGGCAAACAGGCAATCAGATCTCTTATGCTTCCTTCATGGTTTCCAGGTCCCGAGAGTGGAGGTCACCCCTTGGTTCCAGTGCTCCAGTACTGCCCTTGCTCAAGATTGACCTGGACAGAAGTTGTGGCCAATAATCCCTCATGCATTGAGTCTGGGAACTCTCTTCTTCCCCAATCCTCAGCCTCTCCTTCCCTTTCCCAAGTAGTTCAGGATGAGTGTCCCCCTTCCCCATTTGCTCTAAACAGCAGTGAGCTTCTTTCTTCAGGGAGTATGGGAAAAATTCCTGCAGGCACCAGAAAGTGCTAGTCTCTAACTTAAGCTTAACTATCTTTGTCAAGCATCAGATCAACTGGTTAGACAGGTTCGATGGACTGCCCTCAGGGAAAGAAAAAAAAAGTTAAAAGGCAAAGACCTCATGGTCTTCTCCTTTTTTGCCCCTTACCAGAGCAAAAGCCTTCAGAAGCTCCTTCTCTTTTCATAGAAAATATATGCCTCATAGGATATATAGGGGACAGAAGTCTACTTCATCAGGAGTCTCCATCCGCGACTTTGCAGGGGTCCTACCTCAGGCCATGCAAGCCCTCTTGGTTACTTTGATAGAGTTATTTTTAAATTACAAGCCTTCAGCTGGTAAAGGAGAACCTGGGTCACAGGGCAAACAGGCAAGTCAAAACAGATAAGAGATTGGTCAAAGGCCATTTCAGTCGGGTGGCTACACCAAAATGCTTAAAAATCCTCCACAACCTTAGCCACAGGTGGCAGTGGCAGAAGCAAGGGAGAGAGGGACTCCCTCTCCCATGAGTTTCTCCTCATCTGGAGATGCCTAGGTAAAAGGAGAAACCTTGTTAAGGTGACCAATTTTCCCTTGTTTTCCTTTTTTTAAATGGGGAATCAAACCTCAAAGATCCAGCAAGGATCCGCCCTTGCCTGGTTATCACAAAATTGGAAAGATCTTGATCCAGAAAGTCTTCAGCAAAAGTGACGCAAGTTTTACTGCATCTAGGTCTTGCCACAGTATCCTCTGGGAGATGAGGAAAGAGGGACAGAAGGAGGGAGCACTAATTATTCAATTAGATATGTTCTGTAAAATGGAGGGAAAGTGGGCCAAAGTTCCATATGTTCAACTGTTTTTTTTCCCAAGAGACCACCCACAATGACTGAGTAAATGCAGGCTAGATACCAAGACCATGGTAACTCTTTGCAAAAAACCCCAAACTCCCTTCAACCAAAGAATCCATCTGATGCTCCATCAGCTCCCTCTCTCCCCCCTTACTAAGCTCCTTCACACACCAGACATCGTCCCACAGGACTCTACCCCTCCAGTTAATTCCTCGAGGGGACAGGGCTCAGTTCCTTTTAGAGTGAGTGAACTTAAAGAAATAAAAAAGGATTTAGGAAATTACACAGAAAACCCAGATCAGTACATCCAGGCACTTAAAGAAGTCAACCAAAACTTTGAGCTGAGCTGGAGAGATGTAATGCTACTGCTATCTCAGACCCTCACTGCTCTGGAGAAACAGTGGGTACTTGATCAGGCAGTCAAATCTGGAGACAATTGTCACTTAAATAAAAGTGGCCCTATAGGCCTGTCTCAGACTGGGCCCTCACAGGAGGAAGAGGAGGAGGGAGAAGAAAGACAAAGACCTAAAAGGGAACCTCAATTCCCAATTCCAACAGATCAGGCTGTACCTAGGTATGACGCTAAATGGGACCCTGAAAATGACAAGGATGAATGGAGCTATAACCATTTAATCCACTCCATTCTTGAGGGTCTAAGGAGAGCCAAGGTAAAACCTCTTAGTTGCTACCAAGTCATGACTATACAGCAAGGACCCTTAGAAACCCCAGTAGCTTTCCAACAGAGACTCAAGGATGGTTTACAAAATCATACCAACATTGTACCAGAGTCACAGGAAGAGGAAATCATCCTAAAAGATAAATTTCTAACACAGTAGCACCAAATATCTGTAAAAAGCTTCAGAAACTGGTGGCTGAAAGGAGCAGAGATCTAGATCAATTGGTCCATGTAGCCATGTCAGTATACTAAAATAGGGACTTTAAAAAAAAGAACCTGGAAAAGGAAAAGAGAAAGGATAAATTGCAGAAGGCTCTGATCACAGCACTCAGAGAGGCTTCTCTGGGGCAAAGTCCAAACCCGAGGATATGATTTCAATGTGGACAGGCAGACCATTTTAGGAGGGAGTGCCCCTAGAGAAAGCTACCTCCAGGACCCTGCCCCATTTATCGAGGAAAACATTGGAAGGCACACTGTTGCCAGTTCCCAGAGAAACTGAGGCCAAAGTCTCCCACCCAATGATGGGTCCCAGGGCCTCCATTAAAGGCTCCTGTGACCACCATAAAAGCAAGGGAGCCCCGGGTTATACTCACTATTGAAAAGCACAAGGTCAGCCTCCTTGTTGATACTGCAGCCAGCATCTCAGCTATTCCTTTCTCTCCCAGACCCAGTTCCTCCAAGAAAATCACTGTTCAGGGCGTATCAGGACAGCCCCTAGAGTGTTATTTCACTCAACATTTAGCCTGCTCCTGGGGAGATTTCCATTTCTGTCACTCTTTTTTAATTATCCCAGAAACCCCTACTCCTCTGCTAGGGCAAGACCTTCAATCTAAATTGGAGGTACAGCTCCTTTTACCCCCAGGAGAGTACTTTTGCTTGCTCCTAATAAAGGAACAAGTAGACCCCACAGTGTGGATGGATGGACACACCATGGGACAGGCACAAACAACTGTCTCAGTCCTAATTCATCTCAGGGACCCATCCTGGTTTCCCCATCAAAAACAATATCCTTTAAAGCCAGAAGTTAAGGAGGGGCTAATTCCCATAATCAAAGACTTAAAGAGACAGGGACTGCTAATAGAATACTCCAACCCATATAATACTCCTATTCTTGGTGTCAGGAAGGGACCTAACAAATGGACGCTAGTCCAGGATCTCTCATGATCAATGAAGCAGTAGTCCCCTCCACCCTGTAGTTCAAAATCCTTATATGCTTTTATCCCAAATACCTCCAGGTACTGTTTACTACTCAGTCCTGGACTTAAAAGATGCCTTCTTTTACATTCCCTTTCAACATAAAAGTCAATGAAGAAAATAACTTTTCTTACAATAGTATCAAAAAATAAAATAATGCCAGGAGCAGAGGCTCATGACTTGTAATTATAGCTATTAGAAAGGAGGAGGTAGTGTGGATCAAATTTCAAGGACAGCCTGAGCAAACAGTGAGACAACATCTCAACAAATAAGCCAGGCAGTGGTGACATACAACTAATCTCAACTATTTATGAGGCACAGGTAGGAGCATTGTGGCCAAAGGTGGGTGTTCATAAATACAGTAGACATCATATGAAAATAATCTAAAAGCAAAAGACTGGTGAACTGCTTGCCTAGCAAGTGCAAGGCCTTTAGTTCAATCCCCAGTACTGACAAATAAGACAATTAGAATAAAAATACTTAGGAATCAATTTAAGTGAAGAGGAGAAAAATCTATATACTGACACCTAAAAAATTCTAGTGAAAGAAATTGAAGAAGACACAAATAAATGTCCTGTGGTTTTGGATTGGAAGAATTAACATTGCTAAATGTTTATGCTATCCAAAACAACATAGACATTCAATTTCTCTCAAAATTTCGAAGACATTTTCACAGAAATAGAAAAAAACAATTCTTTAAAGTATTTTTTAAGCATACTTTAGTTGTACAGGGGGTTTCATTGTGACATTTTCATGTATGTTTACAATGTACCTTGGTTCATTCAGTTCATCTACTATTATCCTCCCTCACCCCCCTCCCACTACTTAAAATGATTTTCAGAGGTTTCAATGTTCAATCTTCATGCAGTGATATAAGGTACATTAATCATATTCACCCTCCTTTACCCTCTATTAACCCCTCCCTTCCTGCTAGTACCTTCTCTGTAGTAGGATCTGTCTTACATCCCTGTTCTTCATTGTTTAAGTGTGTGTTCATTGTTCAAAGTGGTTTTGCCATGGTATTTCA
Source organism: Castor canadensis (assembly GCF_047511655.1). Lineage (NCBI taxonomy): Eukaryota > Metazoa > Chordata > Mammalia > Rodentia > Castoridae > Castor > Castor canadensis. The sequence goes on along the minus strand of NC_133397.1, from coordinate 77,519,873 downwards.
TCTGTGAATATATTGTACTTTAATTAATCTAATGCCCTCTCCTTCTTTTCCTTACCCTTTCTCTCTGTCCCTTTATTATTCAAAAGCTAGAGAAAGTAATTCTAAAATTCACCTGGAACCACAAAAGACTTTGAAGAGTCAAAGCAATATTGAAAAAACAGAATCAAAGCTGAGGCATCACACTACCAGATTCTAAATTACACCAGAAAGGTGTAGTAATCAAGACATCATGACACTGTATACACCTAGTGCATAGACCAGTGGGATAGAATAGAGAATCTAGAAATAAACTCACACGTTCATGGTCTGCTAATTTTGGAAAGGGCACTAGGAAGATGTAATGGAGATGGGTTAATGCCTTCAATAAATCGTGCTGTGAAAAATGAATTTCCACATCTAAAAATGATATTGTACCTTTGTGTTATACCACACAGAGTATGGAGAAAATTCTTAAGTGTGAGATCAGGAAACATAAATTCTATATGAAAACAAAGGAAGAATTGCCTTGATGTTAATTTTGCCAATGTTGTTTGGAATATTACACTAAAAGCAAAAATAAATAAATGTGATTCAATCAAAGTAAAATATTATGTACCCCAGTGGCCATAACACAATTAAGAAACAACCCAAAATTTGGGAGAAAATAATTGCAAACCATATATCTCATAAATGGTTAATATCCAACAATAGAGGAACTCACAATATTTAATAGCAGAAAAACAAATAATCTGAGTAAAAATAAATAGAAAAATGATCTGAATAAACATGTCTTCACAGAAGGCATATGAGTGACCCTCATATATGTGAAAAGGTGGCCAAAATCATTACTTAGCCATGAAGAAGAATGAAATCTCATTATTTGCAAGTGAATGGATGGAACTGGAGAACATCATTCTGAGCGATGTTAGCCAGGCTAAGAAAAACAAAACTCATATGACGATGTTTGTGTCCACGCAGGGTATCACAAAACTGTTCTAATTATTATCTTACCCTTGGAAAAGTGGGTAAAATAATACCCACTTGTAATTCTTTTTGAATTTACATTGGCTATTCCTGTTGCTCAAATTCTACATGTATTGCAATTATAGATACAATCCTGGGTATTATTCTACTATGCATTTATTTGTTGTTATGATTTATGTGGAATGTCCCCCAAAAAAGCAAATGTGCTGAAAGTTTGGTGCCTAGCTGACAGATTTAATCAGTGAAAGATGATCAGATCATAGGGAATCTGACTTAATCAATAGATCAATCTACTTATATATATATATATATATAGATATATATATATATATATATATATAATTTGAGGGATTAGGAGGTGGTGGAAAGTTGGAGGTGGGACCTTTTCGGATGAGACAGTTAACAGGGAGTGTGCCTTTGAAGACTATATCTTACCAGGATGCTTCCTGTCTCTCTATGCTTCCCATAGCCATGAGGTGAGCAGGTTTCTTCTACCACACCCTTCCACCATGATGTTTCTGGGTAGCTACACACTGAAAAACAATGGAGTTATTCGACCATGGAGTGACACCTCTGAAACTGTGAGTGAAAACAAATCCTTTCTGCTTTAACTTGTTTACCTCAAGTGTTTGGCCACAGTAAAAAATACACTGACTAAGACAGATTGCACAACCTTTCTCACCCAGTACCCTTTGCTGGGAGATACCTGACACATCTGTGTCACATGTGGGCACATAAAGAAAGTTAGAAAGAACTAATTCATATGCAGACAGTGGGATACTATGGAGTTCTCAAACAATTATTTGTGGCCTAGGAGACTCTTGCTCCATACTGTATCTTGTGCCCCATGTTAGGTGCTCAATTACTGTTTTAAATGAATAGAAGGATGGAATTGGTTATTACATGGTTTCCTTAGAGACACAAAGTTTTACCCTGCCCACATATTGACTCCTGTTAGTCAAAATGATATGTAAAGCCTGACAGGAAAAATCTATTGAACACAAAACCATGTCCAATGTTACTATGTAGTAAGGATTCTCATTTCTGCATTTGGAAAGAAGATAGGGAGACATGGTCTGGAAGAACAGTGAGAGATGATATGTTGTTTGCTCTGAAGATGGAGGAAAAAAACTACCCACTATGGAATGGAGGAAACCTCTAGGATCTGGAAAGGGCAAGAGACATATGTTCTCCTAGAGCTTCCCAGTAAGAATGCAACTGCCCAGATATTGATTTTAGATCATTGAGTCTTGTGTTGCAGTTCTGATCTCTGAACTGTAACATGATCAACTTCTCAGTATCAACCCAAAGAGTGATGATCTCTGTAAACAGTCCTGGAAGTAAGAGAAAACCAATAGATGTTCATCCTATATTTTCCAATAGGTACCTACCATGCTAAAGGATTTAAGAGACACTGAGCCCTTCATTTTCTGCTGAGCACTGGTAAGCCTTCTCATAACAGTCTATCTTGCAACCAAAGGCTGTGTGGGATGCAAGCAGCTGATGAGTCTCTGAGAGGAAGTTTATGTCCAAGGCTGAAGCACTGTGTGAGGAACACTGTAACAATACTGACAGTAGTAATCTCCCATGTCTTCAGTCTGGAGGTTGCTGATGGTGAGAGTGAAATCTGTCCTAGACCCACTGCCACTGAAGTGTTAGGGATCCCAGATGCCCAAATGGATGCCAAGTAGATGAGAAGTTTAGGAGGTTGTCCTGGTTTCTTTTGGTACCAGTCCAAGAAATTCTTCTGAACTATGTCATTGAAAAGACTCTGGCTGGACTTTTATTCGTGATGACTCTCTCTCCTTCAGATACAGCCAGGGAGCCTGGAGACTGAGTCAATGTGATGTCCCCAAAGACACCTGCAATCAAAAAAGGGTAATACAAACATTGAAACAAGTCATTTAAAATGTAATTTCTCATAGAGTTATGTCAATATATTATTGGGTTCATATAGAAAAGTCATTATATTCAACTACATCTTATAATTTAATCTCTTTATCTGAAGAGACTGTGACTTTTAAAATTTTCTCACTAGAGACCCAGAGCAAGATGATCATGAAGACGTGGGTCTGTGATGTCATCTTGCTGACTCTGCCTGCCTGATGCAGTTCAGTTCTCATTGAGAAGAACACACTTATAAACACTGAGCAGCAGGACTGAGCCTGAAGGGATCTTTGCAAAGCAAAAAGAAATAAAGAAAGCAATTTGTCTGGGCAGTAGATTGTGAAAGAATCTGATGTAAATAAGGATCTCAAATCTCATCACAAAAAGGCTATTTACACAACTAGAAAAGATACGGAAGTCAGCTCTGAAGCTCTAAACCACAAACCATTGAATGCTATAATGAACACCATCAGTTTGAAATTAAAAATATCCATAAGTGGGTAAGTTTTACAGAAATGACAAATGAAATACCTCAGTTAGACAATTCTAGGTCAATAAGAAAACATGGTAGGAAACAACATCAGCAAAAGAAAGAAAGGAACACAGGGGAATGTGGGAAAAAGGAAGGAAGGAGATAAAGATGAAGAAAGGAAGAAGTGAAAGAGAGAGAGAAAGGAAAGAGGTAAAGGGAACACTACAAACAGAAAGTGACAACTTTGGCCCAGTTTTTATTATCTGTGATGATAAAATTTGCCAGTTCCAAAGACACTCTGATCCTGAAGCTATTTAAAAACACTACAAATACTTGAGCTCAAGTGTCCAGGCCAAGCAAGGGTCAGAGAGGAAAACACAGACATGGAATTCACTCTGTGAGGATTCTTGTGGTACACTAATTTAAGCTGTGATCAAATGGTCCTAATTTCAAAGTAATTGTGAACAAAATAGAAGGTGGAATCAATCCTCCCAAAACTTATGGAAACTGAAATAAGGGATCTAAATTAATTGGGAAGTTGAGAGTGACAAAAAGAATTCCTCAAGAAGTAATGGTTCAAACTAACACTGATAATTTGTACTTCATGGTATAGAGAGGTCTAGGATGCATTAACCTTGAAACTGATCTAAGATGGCCTTATTCATAAGATGCCCAAGAAAATCCTCTCTGTGGGAACCCACAGGCATCTGAACTCCTCAAGAAACAATACAAACAATTTTCCAAGGGCCAACAGACCATAAAGTCAGAAATCCTTGCCAATAACATAGAATAAACATTTTCTCCAGAATTCAGGTTTAGGTTTCTGAAAGCACATTAAATAAATGAATTCTAAACTTGGTATTATGTGCCAGGTAAAGGAAAATTAAAAAATAAAACAACATAACCAGGTGGTGCTGTACTCTTGAAGTCCTACAATTAAAAGGCTGAAGAAAACAGAATCACAAGTTTCAGGCCAACCTAGGTTATACAGCTGCACCCTGTATCAAAAAATAAATAAATAAAGCAATGCTAATCAAATGTATGTAATTGCCAACTTGGTGTATTTTATATACAAAACAACTTATTGAACCAGAAGTATTATTAACATCAAATATGTGAGGTCAAATATGTATTTTAACTTACCATTTAATGAAGATCTCTCTTAGTTTGCTTTAAACCTTTTGAGTATAAAATATTAAAATAAATTTCCGTAGGCAATTTCAATTTCACCTAGGAACTACAAAGCTACCATAATATGAGAAAGTCCAACAATACATGGTTTTAGAAAGTTCCCAATTTCCAAGGGCAAGATTAGGAACAATGAAAAATTGACCCAAGTCAGTTTCTAACAGTTCTCATATCCTCTAGACCCTTGTCAAACTTTACAATTTTGCTTTGTGATTACTCCAATGAGTTCAAGATGTATTCACTCGATTAACTTTCTATTCCTCATTCAGATTAGGTTGATGGAGAAAAAGTTCTGAAGAATCCAGAAAAGTGACAAAAGGACCACCATTTTGTGCTTGTCTCCCAATCCTGAACCTCTAATAGGAGGTGTTTTTATTCTTTTGAAATTTCTCTCTACTTTTATTCTGTTACACTTAAATAAATCCTGCATCAACTTCCAGCTTGTGAGACTTTCTTTGGGTGAATGAGACATCTTAGTTTTTTTTTCATGTGTGTGGACCTCAACTACCTGGGATTTTGCATAGAAACTAGTAATCTGAAGGAGCTCCTTAAACCCCGCATACCAGGATGGGAGGCTGGCAAGCCAGAACAAAGAGTTCATGTCAAAAGAACTGCTGAGACCATTGCTAGAGGTAAAACAGTTTTAAAACATCAACTTCTCAAAACACCCAAAATGCCTGTAAAAAGAATCTATGAAGCAGTAATATGTGACTGGGACAGAGAGCCTCAAGTGCATAGCCTAAAACAAAGAAACCCAGAGTGCAGCTCAGAGCAAATAAGCCACCCAGAGTGTGGCCTACAACAAAGAAATCCAACTCACAACCCCAGGTCTGGCACAAGATCTGGGACAAAGAAGCCAGAGTGGGCAACCCTGGATAGAAATGCCATTGTGGCACAATCACAGATTTTGTGGAGGGTCCAGGGCTGTGGACTGGGGAGGGGAATGCAGGCAGTACACCTCTCTGAGCATAATTCCCCATCCTACAAAAGACAGAGGCTTAGAATCTGCAGAGCACTGCTGCCAGGCACAACCAAATCTAAGAAATTGCAGTGATGAGCAAAATCAGTAATGCTGGAAATATCACAATACCTGACTTTAAACTAAATTATAGACCATAGAAATAAAAACAACATGGTACTGGCATAAAGTAGATATGAAGAGAAGTGGAACAAAATAGAGGACCCACACAGCTACGCCTACCTTATTTTAACAAAGGTGATAAAAACATACAATGGAGAAAAGACAGCCTCTTCAACAAATGGTACTGGGAAAAGTGGGTATTTATGCCTGTCACCCTCTACTAGTAGCAACTCAGAATGGATTAAGGCCCTTAATGGCAGACCCAAAACCTTGTATTTAGCATACAAAAGAGTAGGGAATACTGTGGAAACAATCAATGTAGGCCAGGACTTCGTCAGTAGCACTCCATCAGCAAAGCAACTAAAAGAAAGGATGGACAAGTGGGACTACATGAAATTAAAAACCTTCTGCACAACAAGAGAAATGGTCTCTAAATTGAAGAGACCACCAACAGAGTGGGAGAAAATATTTGCTAGCTATACATCACACAAAGGACTGATAACCAGAGTATACAAGGAGAGCAAAATACTAAACTTCCCAAAAGTCAATGAACCAGTAAAGAAGTGGGCTACTGAACTAAACAGAACTTTCTCTAAGGAAGAAATCCAAATGGCCAAAAAAACACATGAAAAATGCTTACCATCCTTGGCCATAAAAGAAATGCAAATCAAAACCACACTAAGATTCCATCTCACCCCTGGGAGAATGGCTAGCACCAAGAACACCACCAACAACAAATGCTGGCGAGGATGTGGGGGAAAGGAACCCTCACACACTGCTGATGAGAATGTAAGCTAGTACAACCACTTTGGAAAAAAATATGGAGTTGGCTTAAAAAACTAAACAAGATCTGCCAAGTGACCCAGCAATACCACTCCTAAGGATATATCCAAAGGAATGCAACTCAAGTTATTACAAAATCACCTGTACACCCATGTTTATTGCAGCACTGTTCACAATAACCAAGCTATGGAAACAGCCAAGATGCCCAACTACTGATGAATGCATCAAGAAAATGTAGTATTTACACAAAATGAAATTTTACTCAGCCACTCTCTCTCATGGGAGAAATAGGGAAAGGAAAGGAAACCTAAAACCCGAACATAGTTGATGTGCTCCCTGTTGAGTAAATAAAGTAATCTTAACATGACAAAGGCCACTGTGGGAAGGGGACAAGGAAGTAGTGAAGAGGTCTGCTAGAAATGAACTAATGTGGGTTGCAATTCACAAGTACATGGAAGCAACACTAGGAATCTCTCTGTATAGCTATATTTATCTCAAACTAGCAATAACAATATGTATTTCTTACTATCGCCTATGTTTTCTCTTCAACAAAATCTGAGAACAAAGGGCATGAAGTGGGGGAGAGGGGATACAGAGGGAGGTGGCACAACAATTTATACACATGTAAGTAAGTGTAAAAAATGCTAAAATAAAAGAAGAAAAAGCAAAGCTTTTTCAGTGGTGAGCATCTCTGAAGGGAGCTTCCATGTTGAGTTTCTCAACCTACTTTCAAGGTGTGTCACTGGAGCAAACACACATTTAAAGTGGAGACTCACCCAGATTATATGACATACTACAAGTCTTCAAGAGTTTGGAGAACAGAAACCTACAAGTTTAAGGGGGATGATGTGAGACTGGCAAGTTGAGGGCCCAAACTCCAGAAGCCTTAACCACAGATTGAACTCAGATCATCAAATTCAATCCCAACACACAACACACACACACACAAACACATACACACACATGAGCACAACCACATCAATAACATCACTGGAAAAGGACCACAAGGATATGGATACACATCATTCCAGAGACAGCAATGACACTGGATGCCATCTAGTGGATTGAAAGACTCAGACATAGGAAGAAGGAGAGCATGTGAAAATTCTGGATTTTTATGCTGTTTTGTTTTTGTCAGTGTTAAGTTTTGGAAGTTCAGATTTTTTTATGTGTTTGTATTGTTTTTCTTTCTATGCATCTGAATTTGACAAATTTGTACTCTCTTTCTCCCATTTTCTCCTTGCTTCTGCTTTTCCCTCTCACATTCCAGAGAAAAGTTATCATATGAGCTATGAAACCTGCCTTTCAGATTCAGTCTTAAACTGTATCTTCTCCTTCTCTTTCCTACTGCCCATCGCCATATATACTTTTCTCTTTTCTACAATGAGGACTGCTCTCTACATCATATTTTTTCTATCTCTGTTTAACCACACATATTCTTTTGTTACCTATACTTTTAGTGGGTAAATAGATTGCCAGATCAACTTTTTTGGTTTTGTTTAAGTTTATGTGTCTGCTTGATTTTCTCCTTTTTTCTTTCTCCTCTCTCCTCAATACAATATTAACTAGATCTGCACCTCTCTCACTTCACTTTCTCACTGACTCCTTCTATTAAGCATAACCACCACCTTTTTCTGCCTTATTAAACCATATACCTTATATTACTCATTAGACTTATGCCCCCATCTTCATCCCATTTTCACCCCACTACCACAGGTTTTCCTAGATCACAAAGATTCATCTTTGCTCCATTACACCTCTAAAGATAAGATATCAGCAGCAATAGCGTACATTTATTTTCTTTAGGTATTGCTATAATTTCAAGACTGTGATTTATCAACCGAGATCACTTTAGCAGCTAAGCTTCCTCTCCCTATGTGGAGTAGGGGCTTGTACTACTCATGTTGAAAACTGAAGCTAAGTGTTTCATTACTGAGCAACATACTCCCAGTGTAGTAACAAAAAGCTACACCACAACTGAGCCAGTATCCAGTGATAATGAATTTTTGAGGAATCCCCAACTGAAAACCCAGGGGATTGGAACCTCCAAACAAAAATAACCACAAATACATAAATATTAACAAGAAACATGAAGCAAAAAAGCAACAACTCTCCCACAAAAACTAACAACTTCACAATAAAGGACTTAAACAATAGTAAAAAGAAAGAAATATCAATTGGTGACTTCAAAACTACAAGCACAAGAATGATCCATAAATTCAAAGCAGAGATGTATTAACAACCGAATGTATTCAAAAAGGACACAGTAAACAACTAAACACAATTCACAATTGTTCATACTAAAAAATGAACAAAACAAAATTCAAACAAACAGCTGAATAAAATAAAGAACATAATGAAAGAGGAATTCAATAAAAATAGAAAATGCTGAAAAAGTCAAAATGAAATCTTCAAAATGAAAAGCTCAACAGCCTAAAGAAAAAGCTCAAACAAAAGCCTGGCTAACACAGTGGAGCAGGTTGAAAACAGGATATCAGGGATTGAAGATAAAGTCGAGGAATTAGATTAATCAGTCAAAGGCAATGGAGAAAATACTAAAAGAACATGAATGGAACATGCAAGACATCTGGAACACCATTAAAAGATCAAACCTGTGAATCATGTATATAGAAAGAGAAGAAATACTAAGTAAAGGCATGGATAACTTATTCAATAACACAATAATAGAAGCTTCCCCAGTCTTGAGAAAGGGAGGAACATTCAGGTACAAAAGTCTTTCAGATCATCAAACTGACAGAATCAAAAAGAAAAAACACACAGACATATTATAATTAAAACATTAAGCTGGGCACAACAGGCTATAACCCTATAATCCTATAGTTATAGTTTAGGATTATAGTCCTATAATCCTAGCAGCTTGGGATATAGAGATCAGGAGAGTTTCAGTTCAAAACCACCTTGGGCAAATACCTCATTAAACCCTATTTCAGAAATACCCAACAAAAACAGGGCTGCCAGATGGCTCAAGTGGTAGAGCACCTAGCTAGCAAGCATAAGGCACTGAGTTCAATCTCCTGTACTGCCAAGTAAATAACTAAAACATTAAATTTACAAAAAGAGCCTTATAGGGGGTGAATACAAGTATTATATATTTGACACATTGTAAGAACCTTTGCAAATACTCCAATGTACCCCTATCCAGCACAATATAATAAGTCAAAAATACAGAACAAAGAAAAAAATTAAAAGCTGCAAAAGAAGTGATAAGACACCGATAAAAGCAAACCCATCACAATAGTACCATATTTCTCAACAAAAAAATCTAAATGTAAAGAGGGCCTGGAAAGATATATTTCAAAGCCTGAAAGAAAACAGCTGTCAATCTAGCCTATTCTATCCAGCAAAACTCTCCATCATAATTGAAGGTTTCCACAATAAACAAAAACTAAAGGAATTCATGACCATCAAACCGTCAATGCAGAAAATACCTAAAAGAACCCTATACAAAAATAAAGAAAATAGACACAGCCAGAAAAATGCAAGAATAAACATCATTGGCCAAGTAGATTAGAAAACAAGGAAAAGGGGGAAATTAAACATCAGAAAAACAACAAAATGACAGAAAATACTACATACCCTTCAATATTAATAGTAAATATTAATGACCTCAATTACCAATCAAAGACATAGAATGGTGAGTTGGATTAAAAAATAAGTAACAAAATTTGTTGCTTACAAGAAATGCATCTAATGAAAAAGAAATACTGGTGTTGAGTAAAAATGGTCATCCAAGGAAATACACCCAAAAACTGGGCAGGTGTAGTGATACTCATATCTGATAAAGGAGACATCAAGCCTAAATTAGTCAGAGACACAGTGAAGGTCTCTTCATATAAATAAAGGAGCAATCCATCAAGAGGAAAAACAATTCTTAATTTCTATGTGCCAAACATCGGTGCACCCAGCTGCATTGATAAACAAAAACCATGGGGAAAAAATGGTGGCTAAGGGGGGGGGAGGGATTCAGATCTCTAAGCTCGGTGACATCAGAAAACTCCTTGACCTGGATCCACACTTGGGTAATTCTGATTGCTCCTAGCAAAAATAATAACCGCCACCATGTTAGGTGCAGATAAAAATTCAAAGACTGACCCTTAAATCCGACTTTATTGCACCTAATAGACATGAAAATCCTACCCAGCACAGCCAGCAAGGTGTGTACAACTCCTGCACTGGGAAAAAAAGCATCTGGCCACTTCTCTTCTCCTCTCTTTTTTTTTCCTTTTATTCTTCTTCCAAAGAGCAGAAGACAGATTTCAATCAGAATCAAACCTTGCAACATCCTGGACCCCTAGCCCATGAAAAGCCTTCCTATGCCATGCCAAATGACACCATTTCTCATAAGCTGCCTGTGAAAAAGTGCAGAAGATACAGGTGAGCATCACACACCATGCATGACTCTCCTACCCAACCCTCAAGCCAGGGAAAATAGCCCAGTGAGGCACATGGGCACACTGAACTGCCACAGAAAAACTGGAAGCAATTAACAGCAAACTGTAATCTGACAACAACATTGGAGGTTGGGGGAGAATGCTGAACCCACCCTGGAGAATGTGGGAGAGGCAAAGAGCCATCTCTCGCTGCTGATCTGTCTAGAATGTGGCTAGGAACCTAGCTCTCATAAAGCATGAAAGGCTGAGAGCAGAGGTGTGCTGACAAGCCAACTGCCTAGAGGAGTGACTGGAACCCAGCAGAGATTGGAGAGTCATAAAGGCCAAGAAAGGGAAACTCACCTCCCAAAGCAGGGCAGGAGGTGGATCCCAGAGCTGATATCAAGGACAGAGGGCAGCACTCAAAACTGAATTACCCCACCTTGCTGGGGGAGGTGCTGACCAAACAGAGCTACAGCTGAAGAACACCCCAGCAGCCTCTCGCTGAAAACAACTCTGACCACCCTGCATGAGCTAGAAATCTTACCTCACCTCACAACTCCAATCTTTTGGACAAGAGGTCCAAATACCACTCACAAGCCAGTCACCTGGTGAGACAACATAAGAATTTCCACTTGAATACCAATACCAAGATTGGACACCTAAGGAATAACTCCAGAACTTTTATTAATGGACTGAACTAAACCAAGTTCATGAACCTCATTTTTAAATTGTGTTTCTTTTTTCTTTTGTCCTTCTTTCATTGCCTTTTTTATTCCTGTATTACCAATGTCATCAACACTATTCACTTATCCCCATTCTCATCCTCTTCACTCACCCTCCTTCTCCTGTACAGTGATCCACTGTTCTCCCTTCCAGGTACTCTTTCTGCCCCCCTCATCCAATCTTACCCTGTCTTCACCTTCCCCTGCAATCCTCCCCGAACTTGCCTCCACACTACTACTTCCTCCTACACACTCACCACCTGTTGACTAGTCTACTCTACCAACTGCACACAACTCCAGGCCCCTTCAATCCCAGACACAAAACCCTCCACTACAACAACACTACAACTTGCACAAGGGCCACAAAACACAGTAACCCCTAAAACTCTCAACCTACACACCCACACTTTTTCCCACACACCCTTTTTTTTTTTAGTGCCACCTTTACCAATTCCCCATAATCTTTAACTGGCCTAATAACCATTATCACCACCAATTCCAACTGTTTATAGATAATGTCACCAAGGGATTTTCTATAGAATATGCTAACAACTGGTCTGGCATTCAACCTGTGAACTTGTTAATACTAAATTACACCTTAGACCAGGGTCAGATAAATCACATCAACCTAGCAAACAATGAAGGCAGCCAAAACACAAAAATTAAATCAGGGAAAGAAATCAGGCAATCAAACCCACCAACTAGCCTACCAAAAATATAATTGCACAGCACAAAGTAGAGCAATGGGAAGAAGAAGACGGTATGGAGACCACTCTCCTCAAAAAAAAAAAAAAACTCAATACAGAATTCAGTGGAAAGTGAAGAAATTGGAAACCCAGTCCTTGACTTCAACAAACCAACAGTAAATTTAACTAAAGAACTCAGCAATACCCACAAAACAAACCTCAAAGAAGAAATCTCTGAGAAATTCATGGAGAAGATATCAGACATGGTCAACCAGAATGTACAAGATGCACTCAACAAATTTCAAGTAACCAAAACCAAAAGGCATGAGATGATACAGAGACAAATAAGGGAACCTAGAGAGCACCTCAACAAACACCAAAGTGAAATAAAGGACACTATAAAAAAAGAAATACATGAATTGAAGAGATGCACAAATTATTAAAAGAGTTGACCACACTTTAGAAAAACCTCAAAAGAAAGAATCAAACAGAAATCCTGGAAATTAAAAGTACCTATAGTCAAACTATAAAACTCAGTGGAAGGCCATTCCAGCAAACTAGAAAAAGTGAAAGAATCTCAGGGCTCCAAGATAAGATAGAAATGAAAAAACAGAATAATTCTTAGTCAAACAACTAAACAGCCATGAAAGGAATATGCAAGAACTCAGCAAGCACATCAAAAGACCAAGCTTGATAAGTATGGCCATTGAAGGAGAAGAGGTGCAAACCAAAGGGATATGTAACCTATTCAATTAAATAATAACAGAAAATTTCCCCAGTCTTGAGAAAGTTTTGCCCATTCAGGTACAGGAAGTCTCCAGGACACCAAACAGAATTGACCGAAACAACAAGCATAGAGAACATAGAAAGAATATGGAAGGCTGTAAGAGAGAAAAAAATAAATAACATATGAAGGTAAATCCATCAAAATAGCAGCAGAAGGGCATGGAGCAAGGTATTTCAGGCACTGAGAAAAAATAACTTCAACCCTAGGATACTCTACCCAGCAAAACTATCATTCAAAATTGATGGAGCAATAAAAGTCTTCCATAATAAACAGAAACCAAAACAGTATATGACCACCAAGCCACCACTACAGAAGATTCCACAAGGAATTCTGCACACAGAAGATGAAAGCAAACAAAACCATGAGAGGACAGGAAGCATCAAACCACAGGAGAAGAAAAGACAAGGAATTAGAGAGTAGTGTGGATTTGACTGCACAGAATCAAACCCTTAAACAACAAAAACAATAAAATGAAAGAAATCACCAGATATGTATCAATACTAACACTGAATGTTAACAGACTCAACTTCCCCATCAAAAGACATCATTTGGCAAACTGGATTAAAAAGGAAGATTCAACAATCTGTTGTTTACAAGAAAACCATCTCAATAACAGAAAGATGGAAGAAGATTTACCAAGCCATTGGCCCCTGAAAACAAGCTGGAGTAACAATATTTACATTAGACAAAGTAGAATTCAAATGTACATTGGTCAAACAAAAGGACACTTCATACTAATACATCAAAAGGAACAATATATCAAAAGGAAATAACAATTAACAACCTATATGCTCACAATGTCAGGGCACACAATTTCATCAAACACACACTAAAGGACTGAAAGGTATATATAGACGCCAACATAATGGTAGTGGGAGACTATAGTACCCTGCCTATCACCAATAGATAGGTCATCCAAACAAAAAATAAACAAAGAAATCCTAGAGCTAAATGACACCATAAATCAAATGAACCTAACTGATGTCTACAGAATATTTCATCCAACTTCTACACAATATGCATTCTTCTCAGCAGTCTATGGAACTTTCTCAAAAATCGATCATATCTTAGGGCACAAAGCAAGCTTCAGCAAATATAAGAATATAGAAATAATCCCATGCATTCTATATGATCACAATGCATTAAAACTAAAACTCAATAACAAAACAACAGCAGAAAACATGCAAACAACTGGAAGCTGAACAATGCATTGTTCAATGATCAGTGGGTCATTGATGAACTAACAGAGGAAATTAAAAGGTTCCTGGAATTTAATGAAAATGAAAACATGACCTACTGAACCTATGGGACACAGTAAAGGCAGTTCTAAGAGAAAAGTTTATAGCCATGAGTGTATATATTAAAAGAACAGAAATGTCAAACAAATGACCTAATGCTACATCTCAAACTCTGAGAGAAGCAAGACAAAACAAAATGCAAAACAAGCAGATGGAGAGAAATAATAAAAATGAGAGCCAAGATTAATAAAATAGAGAATGAAAAAAAGAAAAAAACACACAAATAATCAACAAAACAAAAGCTGGTTCATTTAAAAAAGACATAAGATTGACAAGCCCCTGGCAAATCTGTCTAAAATGAGGGAAAAGACCCAAATCAGCAAAATCAGAAATGAAAAAGGGGAGATGACAACAAACACCACAGAAATCTACAGAATTATGAGAGATTACTTTGAGAACATACATTCCAACAACTTGAAAAATCTTGAATAAATAGACAAGTTTCTAGATAATTATGACTATCCAAAACTGAGCCAAGAAATATTAACCACCTAAACAGGTTTATAACATGTAATAAAATTAAAGCAGCAGTAAAGAGTCTTCCAAGAAAAGAAAAGCCAGGGCCTGACAGATTCTCAGATGAATTCTACTAGACCTTCAAGGAAGAACTAGTACCAGCACTCCTTAAACATTTCCAGGAAATAGAAAGGGAAGGAATAATAGGAATAATGCCCAACTCATTCTTTGTAGTCAGTATTACTCTTCCCAAATCTGGAAAAAAACACATTCAAAAAGGAGAACCACAGGACAATCTCCTTAATGAACATTGATGAAAAAAATCTTCAACAAAATAATAGCAAACTGAATCCAAAAACATATCAGAAATATATTTCAACACAATCAAGTCAGCTTCATCCCAGGGGTACAGGGGTCGTTCAACATATGCAAGTCAATAAATGCAATACAGCACATTAATAGAAGCAAAGATAAAAACCACTGGATCAACTTAATACATGGAGGAAAAGCCTTTGATAAGATTCAACATCACTTCAGGACAAAAACTCTAAGAAAACTAAGAATAGAAGGAATATATCTAAATATTATAAAATCTATTTATGACAAACCTTTAGCCAACATCATACTTAATGAAGAAAACTGAAACAATTCCCCTTAAGCTCAGGAATGAGGCAAGGGTGCCCACTCTCCCCATTCCAATTCAACATAGTCCTGGAATTCTTGTCCAGAACAATAAAGCAAGAAGAAGAAAGAAAAGGAATACAAATAGGTAAAGAAACTGTCAAAATATCCCTATTTGCAGACGACATGATCCTATACCTTAAAGACCCAAAAAACTCTACCCAAAAACTTCTAGATACCATGAACAGCTTCAGTAATACAACAGGATACAAAATCAACTTACAAACATCAGTAGCCTTTCTATAAAACAACAACAAACAAATTGAGAAAGAACACAGGAACAATTCAATAGACAAGAGCTTCAAAAAAAATTAAATACCTAGGAGTAAACTTAATGAAGGACATAAATGACCTCTTTAAGGAGAACTACAAACCATTGAAGAAAGAAATCAAAGAAGAAAGAGAAGATGGAAAAGTCTCACATGCTCATGGATTGGTAGCAATCTACATGTTCAACAAAATATCCATCAAAATTCCAATGACATTCATCATAGAGATTCAAAAATCTACCATAAAGTTCATTTGGAAACACAAAACACTGCAAATACCCAAGGCCAATACTGAGCAAAAAGAGCAATACTGGAGATATCACAATACCTGACTCCAAACTATACTACAGAGCCATAGCAATAAAAACAGAATGGTACTGGCACAAAACAGATATAAACACAAGAACAGAATAGAAGACCCAGATATGAATCCACACAGCTATGCCCACCTTATTTTTGACAAAGGCACCAAAAACAAACAATGGAGAAAAGAAAGCCTTTTCAACAAATGGTGTTGAAAAAATGGCTAATTTCAAAAAACTGAAATTAGATCCTTGCCTGTCACTCTGTGTTAGGATCAACTCAAAGTGGATTAAGGACCTTAATGGCAGACCCAAAATCTTGCAGTTAGTAAAGGAAAGAGCAGAAAATACTATGGAAGCAATAGGTATAGGCAAGGACTTCCTCAGTAGATCTCCATCAGCCCAGCAACCAAGAGAAAGGATGGACAAATGGGTTTACATGAAATTAAAATGCTTCTGCACAATAAAAGAAATGGTCTCTAAATTGAAGAGACCACCAACAGAGTGGGAGAAAATATTTGCTAGCTATACATCACACAAAGGACTGATAACCAGAGTATACAAGGAGAGCAAAATACTAAACTTCCCAAAAGTCAATGAACCATTAAGGAACTGGGAAACTGAACTAAACAGAACTTTTTCTAATGAAAAAAAATCTAAATGGCCAAATAAAACATGAAATAATGCTCACCATCCTGGCCATAAAGGAAATGCAAATCAAAACCACACTAGTATTCCACCTCACCTCTGGGAGAATGGCTAGCATCAAGAACACCACAAACAAATGCTGGTGAGAATGTGGGGAAAAAGGAACCCTCATACACTGATGGTGGGAATGTAAGCTAGTACAACCACTATGGAAAGCATTATGGAGGCTACTTAAAAAACTAAAAATAAACCTGCCATATCACCCAGCAATACCACTCCTAGGGATACACCCAAAGGTATGAGACCCAATTTATTACAAAACCCTGCACACCCATGTTTATTGCAGCACTATTTACAATTACCAAGTTTTGGAAACAGCCAAGATGCCCCACAACTGGCAGATGGATCAAGAAAATGTGGTATTTATACACAATGGAATTTTGCTCAGTCACAAAGAAGAATGAAATTTTGTCATTAACAAGTAAATGAATGGAACTAGAGAACAAAATCTTAAGCAAAGTTAGCCAGGCACTGAAGGCCAAAAATTGCATGTTCTCCCTCATATGCAGATTTTAGACCTAAAACAAATGCAGTAATATTATTGAACATGGGTCACACATTCAGGGGAGAACACACACAGGAGAAATAGGGTAAGAAAAGGAAACCTAAAACTTGAATGTGGTTGACATGCTCCCTGTTGAGGAGAGAATAAAGTAATCTTAAATTAGCAGAGGCCACTATAGGAAGGGGAGCAAAAGTAGTGAAGAAGTTTGGTAGAAATGAACCAATGTGGTTGCAAAATACAAGTACATGGAAACAATGCTTTGATTTTCTCTGTATAGCTGTCTTTTTCCCAAACTAGCACAAACGATATGTCTTTCTTAGTATCTCTTATGTTTTCTCTTCAACAAAATCAGAGAAGAGAGCAGAACAAGTTCTGCCTGAAAGTGTGGTTTGGGCGGGGAGGTGGGAGGAATGGGAAGTGGCACAAACAATGTATACACATGTAAGTAAATGTAAAAGACATTACTAAACTCAAAACCACAGATATCCTCCAGCACAACAACAGTGGAAGACCTCACTATTCCTCTCTTGGCAATAAATAAGTCATCTAGACAAATGATCAACAAAGAAACCTCAGAATGAATTGACATGATAGGACAAATGGACTTAACAGGCATCTACAGAGTGTTCCATCCAGCAGCTGCACAGTACACATTTCTTTCAGCAGCCCATGGAACTTTCTTCAAAATGGATCATATTTTAGACCACAAAGCAAGTTATATTAAATGTAAGAAAGTTGAACTAGCTCCCTGTACTCTACCAGACCACAATGGAATAAAACTAGAACACAACAGAAAAAAGAAATTATAGTGATATTCAAACCCATAAGGACTTTACAGTAGATTCTTGAATAACCAGTGGGTCATTGAAGAAATAAGAGAATTCAAAAAATTCCTGCAACATAATGAAAATGAAAACAAAATTTACTAGAGCTTTTGGGATACACCCAAGGCAGTGCTGAGAGGAACGTTTACAGCATTTAGTACCTATATATTTTTTTTAAAAAAATAGAGAGATCACAAATAAATAACCTAATGAAGCACCATTATGTTCATGAAGAAGCAAAACCCAAAGCTATCAGATGAAAAGAAATAATAAAAATTGGGACAAAAATTAATAAATTGGAGACCAAAAAACTATACAAAGAATCAATGAAACCAAAAGTCCATTATTTGAAATGATAAATAAGATTGTTTAAACCTTGATCAGTCTCACCAAAGGAGGAGAGAAAAGACCCAAATTAATAAAATTAGAGGTGAAAAATGAAATACCAACAAAAATCCAGAGGATTGTGAGGGAATACTTGGAAAACTTATTTTCTAATAAAATGAAAATTTCAGATGAACTGGGTAAATTTCTAGATATACTTGATGCACCAAAATTGAACCAAGAGGACATGGGGGTAAAAAAGATAAGATCTATAACAAATGATGTTGGGACAACTGGATGTATACATGTAGACGACTGAAGCTAGATCTCCATCTATCACATCATACAAAAATCTATTCAAAATACATCAAAGACCCTAGTCTAGATCTGAAACTTTCACACTACTACAGGAAAAGTTAGGGAAGACACCAGAAGATAGAAGCATAATAACAATTTTCTGCATATGACTCCATTTGCTCAGGATATACAAGCAAGAATTGATAAACAAGTTTGCAACAAACCTGCACAGCAAAGTAAATAATTGCCGGAATCAAGAGACAACAGAAAAATGAGGGAAAATCTTTGCCAGGTCTCACTGAATACAAAAATAATGTTCAGAATATGTTTTTATAAAAGCTCCAAAAGTGGATCCACGATGGCGACGGAGACAGAGCTGCAGACCTCATGAGCTCTTGACCCAGAGACCCTGCCGGGAAGCTGGAGACACACCTAGCTGAGGTAAAGTACAAAGGAGACCAAAAACATGGCACTCTAAACACTTAGATCATGGAATTCTTCTCCACACCACAATCTAATAAAAGAACAGCCGGCCTGCCAAATCCCCGCCCTGTAGATCTGCAGAGCTGCTTCTCCATTCTGCAGGCCTCTCTGCCCTCGGGCTGTGCCAGGACACAGATCCACGCCAGACCCACACAAGGTGGGATCCCCGCCTCTTAGGCTGCACTGGATCTCCGCACTACCTGCATAGCCGCCCCTCAGCCGCACCGCCCTCTAGCCACCAGACACACACCACACTGGGATACCTGCCCCTTGGCCACACCACCGGATCCTTGACCACCAAGATCCCCACGACCTGTTGGCACCAGACACCAGCCATGAGCCAGTCCCACAGCGATACCCACACCCTGAACCCACTGCCCTTCAGGCTCTGCTGATCCCCAACAATGCATGGGATGACTGGACCCCTGTCCCTTGGATTCCCGCCCATCAAGTCCTGCTGGGCTCCAGCTGCATGTGGAACATCTGGAGCCCCACCCCTCTGGGACAGGCACCAGCCTGGCATGAGACATCTGCAGGAGCTGGCCCCTACTCTACAGGCTTCCCAGATAACCACTCCACCAGCCTCCTGCTCAGGCCGCCACTAGAGAGCTCCAAGCACGCCTAAGAGACACACACAGACTGGACGGGACACTAAAGAAGTAAAAACAACTAAGCCTGCAATCCTACTGTTTCAGAACTGGTGAGTTTTTTTTCTTCCTCTCCCTTCTTTAAGGGTTTGGCAGCCTAGTTTGCTGTTTGATAACCCACCATCTCTCCCATTTTTTTCTCTTTCTTTTTTTCCTCTCTTCTCTCTTCCTTCTATCTTTTCATCACTTTCTCTTTTTTATCCTTCTCTCTTGGTTTTGTTAGTATTAATATTGTAATCCAGGTAATACCAAATTACACATAGTCCAGGAGAAGAAACAGTACCTAGTGGAAATATGGGAAGAAGAGAAAGAGATGGAAACCATTCTCCCCCCCCAAAAATAAAGTAGTACAGGATTTAGAGCAAAATGAAAAAAAAAGGATACCCAATACAGACTCCAACAAAACAAAGAGAAACTATACCAAGGAACCCAAGAAAGACCACAAGAACATCCATAAAGAAGAAATTCTACAAGTAATTAAGGAGAATTTCATAGAGATGCTACTAGACATGGTCAACCAAAACATACAAGAGCCACTCAAGAAATTCCAAGACATCAAAACTAAAGAATATGAGAAAACACAGAAAAAATTAATGAAATCATAGGAGCCCTAAACAAACACCAAACTGAAATAAAGATCACCATAAGCAGAGAGATAAATAAATTAAGGCAAAAATTGACAATATTAAAGAAAAGGTAACCCATGATATGGAAAAACTCAGAAAAGGAATGAAACAGAAATACAAAACAAAGTGCAAGGCCATTCCAGCAGAATAGAAGAAACAGAAGACAGAATCTCAGAACTTGAAGATGAAATGGTAATTAAAGGAAAAGGTGAAGAACTCTTAGTTAAACAACTCAAGACATGTGAAAAGAAAATGCAAGAACTCACTGACTCCATCAAAAGACCAAAACTGAGAACCATGGGCATTGAAGGAGAAGAGGTGCAAGCAAAAGGAATGCATAATATATTCAACAAAATAATAACAGAAAATTTCCCAAATCTACAGAAAACAATGCCCATTCAGAAACAGAAAGCCTCCAGGACACCAAACAGACTTGACCAAAATAGAACTACCCCATCACATACTATCATTAAAACAACAAATGCAGAGACTTAAGAAAGAATATTGAAGGCTGTAAGAGAAAAACACAAATAACATACAAAGGTAAACCTATCAAAATCACAGAAGACTTCTCAACAGAAACATTAAAAGCAAGAAGAGCATGAGGTGAGATCTTCCAAACACTGAATGAAAATCACTTCAATCCTAGGATATTTTACCCAGCAAAACTATCATTCAAAATAGATGGAACAATAAAAGTCTTCCATGATAAGCAGAAATTAAAACAATATATGACCACCAAACCACCACTACCAAAGATTCTTCAAGAAATTCTGCACACAGAAAATGAAAATAAACAAAACCAGGAAAGGGCAGGCAATACCAAACCACAGGAGAAGAAAAGACAAGGAATAAGAGAATAAAATTAATTCAGCTGCACACAATCAAACCCTTAAACAACAAAAACAACTAAATTGCAGGAATCACCAAATAACTATCAATATTAACTCTGAATGTTAACGAACTTAACTCCCCCATCAAAAGACACCATCTGGCAAACTGCATTGTTTACAGGAGACCCATCAAATTGACAGAAACAAGTACTCGATTAGGGTGAAAGGCTGGAAAGATTTACCAGGCCAATGGCACCTGAAAACAGGCAGGAGTATCTATACTTATCTCAGACAAAGTAGACTTCAAAGTTACATTGATCAATGAGATAAAGAAGGACACTCCATACTAATAAAAGGGGAAACACATGAAAAGGAAATAATAATTATCAACCCATATGCAACCAATATCACTGAACTGAATTGAATCAAACATACTCTGAAGGACATAAAAGCATATATAGATTCCAATACAGTGGATTAAACCTCTATCACCAATAGATAGGTCATCCAAACAAAAAATCAATAAAGAAATTATAGAAGAAAATCACACCACAGATCAAACGGATCTAGCTGATATCTTTAGAATATTTCATCCAACTTCTGCACAATACACATTCTTCTCAGCAGCCCATGGAATTTTCTCCAAAATTGATCATATCTTAGGGCACAAAGCAAGCCTCAGCAAATATTAGAAAATAGAAATAATACAATGCTTTCTATCTGATCACAATGCATTAAAACTAGAGCTAAAAAAAACCAACAACAGTAAAAAACATGCAAACAATTGGAAGATGCACAACACATTGCACAATGATCAGTGGGTCATCAATGAAATGAAAAAGGAAATTAATGAACATGAAAACAAGACCTACCAGAACCTCTGGGACACAGGAAAGGCAGTCCTAAGAGGAAAGTTTATAACCATGAGTTCATATACTAAAAGAACAGAAAGATCTCAAATCAATGACTTAATGCTACATCTCAAACTCCTAGAAAAACAAAAACAAGCAAAACCCAAAACAAGCAGAAAGAGAGAAATAATAAAATTAATGGCTAAAATTAATTAAATAGAAATTAAAAAAAGACCATACAAAGAATCAATGAAACAAAAAGCTGGTTCTTTGAAAAATAAACAAGATTGACAGACCCCTGGCAAACCTGACTAAATGAGGAGAGAAAAAACCCAAATCAGTTAAATTAGAAATGCAAAAGGAGAGATAATAACAAACACTACAGAAATGCAGAAAATCATCAGAGACTACTTTTGGTGCCTATACTCAAATAAATTAGAAAATCTTGAAGAAATGGACAGATTTCTGGAAAATTACAACCACCCAAAACTGAACCAAGAGGATATGAAACACCTGAAAAGATCTATAACACAAAAAACAAATTGAAGCAGCTAACAAGAGCCTCCCAAAAAAGAAAAGTCCAGGACATGATGGATTCACTGCTGAATTCTATCAGAGGTTTACAGAAGAACTAATACCAACTCTCCTTAAACTGTTCCATGAAATAGAAACGGAAGAAACACTGTCTAACTCATTTTATGAAGCCAATATTACTCTCATCCCAAAACCAGAAAACAATACCTCCAAAAAGGAGAATTATAGGCCAATTTCCTTAATTAATATCAACAAAAAATCCTTAATAAAGTAATGGCAAACCAAATCCAACAACACATCACAAAGATCATCCACCATGACAAAATCAGCTTCATCCCAGGTTGCGGGCATGGTTCAACACACACAAATCTATAAATGTAATACAGCACATAAATAGAAGGAAAGACAAAAACCTCTTCATCATCTCAATAGATGTAGAAAAAGCCTTCGACAAGATCCAACACCACTTCATGATAAAAGCTCTAAGAAAACTAGGAATAGAAGGAATGTACCTCAACACTGTAAAGGCTATATATGACAAACCTACAGCCAACATCATACTTAATGGTGAAAAACTGAAACCATTCCCCCTAAAATCATGAATGAGACAAGAGTGCCCACTATCTGTACTCCTATTCAACATAGTACTGGAATTTCTAGCCAGAGCAATTAGGCAAGAAGAAATAAAAGGAATATAAATAGATAAAGAAACTGTCAAAATATCCTTATTTGCAGACAATATGATCCTATACCTTAAAGACCCAAAACACTCTACTCAAAAGCTCTTAGACACCATAAACTGCTACAGTAAGGTGACAGGAAACAAAATCAACTTACAAAAATCATGAGCTTTTCTATATTCCAACAACAAACAAACTGAGAAGGAATATATGGAAAAAATTCCATTTACAATAGCCTCAAAAAAATCAAACACATAAGAGTAAATTTAACAAAAGATGTGAATGATATCTACAAGAAGAATTACAAACTCTTGAAGAAAGAGATGGAGGAAGACTACAGAAGATGGAAAGATCTCCTGTGCTCATGGATCGGTAGAATCAACATAGTAAAAATGGCTATACCACTGAAAGCAATCTACATGTCTAATGTAATTCCCATCAAAATCCCAATGACTTTCATCACAGAGATTGAAAAATCTACCCTAAAATTCATTTGGAAACACAAGAGAACATGAAGAGCCAAGGCAATACTCAACAAAAAGAGCAATGCTTGACATATCACAATATCTAACTTCAAACTATATTACAAAACAATAGCTATAAAAACAGCATGATACTGGCAAAAACAGACATGAAGACCAGTAGAACAGAATAGAGGACCCGGATATGAATCCACACAACTATACCCACCTCATTATTTACAAAGGTGCCAAAAACATGCAATGGAGGAAAGACAGACGCTTCAACAAATTTTGCTAAGAAAAGTGGTTACCTTCAGCAAGAAACTGAAACTAGATCCATGTCTATCACCCTGTACTAGTAGCAACTCAAAATGGATCAAGGACCTAAATATCAGACATAAAACTCTGAAGTTACTACAAGAGGAGCAGGAAACACTCTGGAATTAATAGGTATAGCCAAGGAGTTCCTCAATAAAACCCCAGCAGCCCAGCAACTAAGAGAAAGGATGAATAAATAGGACTTCACAAAGTTAAAAAGTTTCTGCACAACAAAAGAAATGGTCGCTAAACTGAAGAGACATTCCACAGAGTGGAAGAAAATATTTGCCAGTTATACATCAGACAAAGGACTAACAACCAGAATATACAGAGAACTTAAGAAACTAAACTCTCCTAAAATCAATGAACCAATTAAGAAATGGACAACTGAACTAAACAGAACTTTCTCAAAAGAAGAAATTCAAATGGCCAAAAAACACATGAAAAATGCTCACCATCTCTAGCCATAAGGGAAATGCAAATCAAAACCTCACTAATATTCCTCTTCACCACTGTTAGAAAGCCATCATCAAAAACACCAACAACAACATGTGTTGGCAAGAATGTTGGGAAAAGGAACACTAGTCCACTGCTGGTGGGAATGCAAGCTGGTGCAACCACGCTGGAAAAAAATTTGGAGGCTTCTTAAAAATCTAAACATCGATCTGCCATATGATCCAGCAACCCCACTCCTAGGGATGAACCCAAAAGAATGCAACACAGGTTACTCCAGAGGAACCTGCACACCCATGTTTATTGCAGCACTATTCACAATAGCC
The DNA here is from genome assembly GCF_047511655.1 of Castor canadensis. Lineage (NCBI taxonomy): Eukaryota > Metazoa > Chordata > Mammalia > Rodentia > Castoridae > Castor > Castor canadensis. Next base: position 77,495,034 of record NC_133397.1, on the reverse strand, counting down.
AAGTTATGGAAGCAACCAAGATGCTCCACTATTGATGAATGGATCAAGAAAATGTTGTACTTGTACACCATGGAATTTTACTCAGCCATGAAGAAAGAAACCTTATCAATTGCAGGTAAATGGATGGAACTGGAGAACATCATTCTGAGGTTAGCCAGGCTCAGAAGACCTAAAATAGTATGTTCTCCCTCATATGCAGACTTTAGATCTAGGGCAAATGCAGCAATGTGGTTGGACTTGGATCACACGACAAGGGGAGAGCACATATGGGAGGTATGGGGATAGGTAGGAAACCCAAAACATGAAAGCATTTGATGTTCCCACTCCAGAGGAACTAATACAGAAACTTTGAAGTGAAGAGGTCAACATGAGAAGGGGATCAGGAATCAGTGTAAAGATCAGTTACAGATGAATCAACATGGGTCATAACACATGGGTACACGAAAGCAATGTTAGGAATCTCTCTGTATAGCTATCCTTAACTCAACTAGCAAAATCGCTTTCTCATCCTTATTATGCTTGTGTCTTTTCTTCAACAAAATTAGTAATAAGGGCAGAACAGGACCTGCCTGGAACTGAGGGGGGCAGTGGAGGAGAGGGTGAGAAAGGGGGACAAGGTAGAGAAATGACCCAAACAACATATGCACATGTGAATAAATAAATTTAAAAAAGAGAAATGTATTGTTTCTGCAAATACAATAGTATTCCTGAGATAGATAACTAAAGGTCATTCTCTCACCATTGTTGACACTTTAATTAAAGCTTGCCTTCCAGCACACCCTTCCATGACTATCTATCGTAAATGAGTTGTGAAAATGTTCCTTGTTATTTATTCCTCCATGTATCTTTGCTGATCATAGCACTTTAAAAATTATGTGTTTTATATTTACTGATGCATTTCTGGAAGCTAGATTTTAATTGCATGTTTTTCATCAAATATATTAAGGAGTTCTGCATGTTTTGATATATTTTGAAATGAAATAGATATTATTTTCATATACTAAACATATCCACTATCTCAAATACTTACCCATTTATGTGTTCTTGCAACACCACTACAAATCTGTTCTTTTAGTAAAAATATCAAATCAAGTAAATTTTATTAACATCAACAATATGTTATACTCCTCATTTTGTACACTAAATCCCTAGATTCATTTATCCCATTATCTGTAACTTCATGTACCTACACATACATGTCCCCATTACCCATTCTCCTTATTCCACCACCTGTGATTTTAAGACTAAATAATATTCTATTATATATGTAAATATGTATATGAATATATAGATAAAGAGATCACACTTTCTTCATTCATGTATCTGTGGCCACTGATTATTTCTATATCTTACTTATGACTGTCAAAGTGCCATTGTCTTTATGAACTGATGATTTAGTTTCCTTTGGTTATATACCCAGAAAAGGAATTGCTGGGTCATCTACCAGTTCTATTTTCCATTTCCATAAGAAGGTCCATAATGGTTGCCGTGATGGCCACACCAAGCTACCCTCCCAACAAAAGTGTTTAAAACCTCCTTTTTTCTCCACTGCCTCACCAACGCTTGTTACCTATTACCTTTTTTATGGAATCTGCCATGAAAAAGGTCAGGTGGTATCTCATCGTGGTTTTGATTTTAGTTTCTCTGCTGATTAATGGTGTTGGCCACTTTTTCACATACATGAGGGTCATTCATATGCCTTCTCTGGAGACATATTTATTCAGGTCATTTGTCCATTTATTCTTACTCAGATTATTCACTTTTCTGCTCTTAAGTTATGTGAGTTCCTCCATTTTTGGATATTAATCATTTATGAGATATATGGCTTGCAATTATTTTCTCCCAAACTTTAAGTTGTTTCTTAATCGTGTTGATTATTGCCACTTATGTGCATAATATTTTTATTTGCTGGAATCACATTTATTTATTTTTGCTTTTAGTGTGATATTCAAAACATTGTTGACAAGATTAATGTCAAGGGAATTCTCCCTATGTTTTCTTCTAGAATTTATGTTTCCTGATCTCACACTTAAGAATTTTCTCCTTATTCTGTATAGTATAACACAAGATCCAATATCAGTTTTTGTTGTGGAAGTTCAGAGCACGATTTATTGAAGACATTAACCCTTCTCCATTACATTTTCCTAGTGCCCTTTTCAAAACTTAGTAGACTGTGAATGTGAGAGTTTATTTCTAGATTCTCTGTTCTATTCCATTTGTCTATGCACTATTTGTATGTCAGTGTCATGCTGTTTTGATTACTACACCTTTGTAATGTAATTTAGAATCAGGTAGTGTGATGCTACAGTTTTGATTCCATTTTTCAATATTGCTTTGACTCTTCAAAGTCTTTTGTAGTTCCAGGTGAATTTTAAAGTTGCCTTTTCTAGCTGTTGAATAATAAGAGGAAGGAGAGAAAGGGTAAGGAAAAATAAGGGAGGGTACTAGATTAATTAATGTACAATATATTCACAGATGAAATACCATCACAAAACCCCTTTGAACAATGAATATACACTTAAACAATGATGGACAGAAAGTAAGACAGATCTTACTACAGAGTGGGTACTAGCAGGAATTGAGGGGCTAATGGAGGGTGAAGGAGGGTGAATATGGTCGATGCACCTTTTATCACTGTATGAAGACAGAACATTGAAACCTCTCAAAATCATTTTAAGTTGTGGGAGGAGGGAAGATAATATTAGATGAACCTAACCAAGGTACATTGTAAGCATATATGGAAATGTCACAGTGAAAACCCCTGTACAACTAACATATGCTTTAAAAATACTTTCAAAAGAATTATTTCCTCTATTCCTGTGGAAATGTCTTTGACATTTTGAGAGAAATTGTATTGAATATGTATGTTGTTCTGGGTAGCATAAACATTTAGCAATGTTAATTCTTCCAATCCGAAACCACAGTATATCTTTTCATTTATTTATGTCTCCTTCAATTTCTTTCAGTAGAATTTTGTGGGTGTCAGTATATCAATTTTTCATCTCTTCACTTAAATTGATTCCTAAGTATTTTTATTTTATTTGTTTTATTTGGCAGTACTGGGGATTGAACTATAGGCCTCGTACTTGCTAGGCAAGCAGTTCACCACATTTTTGGTTTTAGGTTATTTTCATATAATGTCTACTGTATTTATGAACACCTATCTTTGACCACAATGCTCCTACCTGTGCCTCATAAATAGTTGAGATTAGTTGTGTGTCACCACTGCCTGGCTTATTTGTTGAGATGTGGTCTCACTGTTTGCTCAGGCTGTCCTTGAAATTTGCTCCATGCTTCCTCCTTTCAAATAGCTATTAATACAATTCATGAGCCACTGCTCCCGGCATTATTTTATTTTTTGATAATATTATAAGTAAAATAATTTCTTCATTTACTTTTCATATAAGTTGTTATTTCTGAAAAGAAATGTGACCAATTTTGTATAGCCTTTATACTACATACTAATAATTCATTTATTAGTACAATAGCATTTACTACTTATTTTCCTGAAATAGAATGAAATTTGATATTTTTAACTTGATATGTAGTAAGAATGCAGTAAGCATTCTGAATAAACAAATTATGTAGACTTCTTAACATCAATTTTTTGTAAAATTTTTATTAGGATATACTCGTTACACAGGGGGGGACATTTTTAAAATCACTCCGCATCCACTCTTCCCCTCAACCCCTTCCCCACCCCACTTAAAGTAATTGCAAGAAGTTTCTTTGTTCCATTTCATATTATATATGAAATACATCAACCATATACCCTCATCCTAATCACCTTCATTCGCCCTTGCCCTCTCACTAGTACCACACACACACACACACACACACACACACACACACACAAACTGTACCCATTTTATAGACCTATCTTTCATTATTAACATTTAAGTTGATGTTCAAAGGGGTTTCTCTATATATCCCCACTGTGAGTATACTTTATTTTGATCAGAACAACCCGTTCCATTATTTTCCCTGACAACTTTACTTCCCATCCGCCATCCCAGTTTTCAATAGCTTTCAACACACATCCTTATATCCTCTACCTTCACAGACGTTATGTTTCATGACATGACTGATACTCTATCATTCTTTTCCTTTCCCTCTTTGCCCAACTTCCACAGAGTAATAACACAATTACTAACATGTTCTACATATCAGTTTATATGCTTGTTTTGTATGTATTTATATCTTTTGGATCTATATTCCACATATGAAAGAAAACATGCAACCTTTTGGATTACTTCATTTAACATGTGTCCTCCAGTTGCATCCATTTACCTTGAAACCACATGTCATTATTCCTTATGGCTGAGGATAACTCCACTGTGTATATATATAATTAATGTCAATATCTTAAAATATTTCTCCCTGTTATAAGAAACTGCTGTATAAGAAAGAGTGCAATACTCAGCTTTGCTGAGATATTTTCTGAAAGTAAATATCATTCTCCCAAGCATTTTTGATGGGGAGGAAGAAATAATACTAGATGACTGGACTTTATCCCATTATGCTGACATGGCCATGTAAACTGCAAGTTACCTAAAGAACTCAAGTGATTGCAGACATATGACCAGCAATATCCATCACAAATTAGAATCAAACCAGAGAAAATTGACAACTTATGGGTAAATCTAATGGGGAATTCTGTCCCATATTTCTACAGTGATTTAGTTAAAGGATTCAAGGATTGCCTTTGAAAGAAAGAGTATGACAGATAGAAATGAAGGGAAAACAGCAGATTAGGAGGGAAGAAAGAGTAGGAAAGCATTTTGTGTGAAACTGACTAGAAAGGCTACCTGGAAAACAGCCAGTGTGGAAAGAAGAACCAAGATAGAAATAAGAACTTCTGTATCCAAGGATTGGAATTGGGGACAAAGGTTAAATAATGGAGATGATAGAGTTGGGAGGTGATTAAAGGTTATAAAAACAAGGAAAGAAGGGATATAAGGAGTCAAAATGGAACTGTTCTTGATTCAAGTAGGTCTAGTAAAGATGAATTGTTCTGTCAACATGTGACAAGCAAAAGATCTTTCTATAAAGGGTAAGGATTAATTTTCTTGGCTCAGTCATAAAAAATACCCACAAGAAATATTCAAATTCCAGTAACTCAAAATCTCTTAACAATCTGTTGGATAGCCTTACATTTATCTTCAATAACCTCCTATGAAAAGGGATCCAGATAAAGTCCAGTTCTGGAATTTTCTCCTAAATCCTGTAAACCCTCCAAGAACTACATCAATAAATGCAACTTCCCAGACAGACAGGACAGATGTGAGATCAGCGTTATGTGAGGAGGAAGCAGCTGGTGCTGAAAAGGATCACTGACCCACAGCATAGGAAGGAGGTTTTTGATTAAGGCTAAAGCACTGTGGGTGGATAGTTATAATGCTGCTGACAGTAGTAATCTGCCATATCTTCAGCCTGGAGACTGCTGATGGTGAGAGTGAAATCTGTCCCAGACCCACTGCCACTGAAGCGGTCAGGGACCCCAGATGCCCGAGTGGATGCCCAGAAGATGAGAAGTTTAGGAGGCTGTCCTGGTTTCTGCTGGTACCAGGCCAAGTAGTTCTTCTGGTTTGAACTGTATAAAAGACTCTGGCTGGACTTACAATTGATGGTGATTCTTTCCCCTACAGATGCAGCCAGGTAGGCTGGAGACTGAGTCATCGTGATGTCCGCACAGACACCTGCAATCAGTAGAAGACAATAAACATACATACACACACACACAGACTTTATAATACAAACATTGAATAAGTCATTTAAAATGCACATTCTAATGGGTTCATATTGGAAATAGTCATTACTTCTTAGTACATCTTAAAAACCATTTTGTTAGCTCAACAACAGATTACTCTGAAGGAACTGCAGCATTTAAGTTTCTCACCAGAGACCCATAGCAACAAGGTGATGAGGACTCGGGTTTGCAACACCATCTTGTTGTCCCTGCCTGCCTAATGCAGCTCTGTTCTTATTGCAAAGGTGTCATTCATAAAATTGGAGCAGTTGGACTGGGCTGGAGGGGTTATGCAAAGCAATCAGAATATACAAAATCAAATTGTGCGGGCAGTGGAGTATAAAAGTATCTGATGTAAGATACCAAAAATATCAACACAGAAAGCATAATTGTGTGACCAGAAAAGACACAGGTGTTAATTTAGAATTCTAAGATTAACTTAGACTCTCTAAAACCTCAAACTGTTAGTGAATTAATGAAGAGCTCCTATTTTAAACAAAAAATACTTGGAAATGGATAGGCTGAATATTGAGACCTGGCCTTTAAAAAAGAACTCATGGCAAAAGACCCTGAGTTCAAAACACAGTACCACCAAAAAAAAGATGAAGAAGAAAGGCTGTGCTTATTCTGAAAATCCTTCAGGATTATCACCATCCCAAAATGTAGGGTAGGAAGAGAGAAAGTGAAGAGTTTCATTATAGGGACACTTTGTACCTATTGTATTATTTGGGAGTTTTGAGACAGCTTACCAAATAAAAACAAAATAAAAGTTGTATTTTAACTTTCTTCTATAGTCATATCCAGGTGTGCTGTGTCTCCCAGTTCTGGGATCTTAACATACTGATGGCTGTGCTAAAAGACAGTCAGATTATCATTATATTTTAAAAGAATATCAAGTAAGCATTGCAGACATATTGAATGCAGAGTGTGAGTGAAATAGAATATTAGAGAACGACTGCTAAATGTCCTTAGGACTGAGAAACCAGAGAATCTGAAACAATGTCTTGAGACAAGGGAAATGCCCAGGAAAAGCAAACTTGGAAGGCAGGTGGGAATTAGGACTTCAGGAGAAACACTAGAATTGTGAGATGCTGTAAACCTCCACCTGGCAATGCTGCTAAGGTGGATGTTTATGTGAGATTCTGAAGTTCAGAGAAGCAGTCTGAACTGGAAAAACAAATCTGGGACAAGAGGTAAGATCATGAGGCAATGAGTATAAGCAGATGAAAGCAAACTGATAACTGGTAGATAGCCCAATAAGCAGAAGTCAAACTGATGAAGAGAAATAACAATGGACTCCTAGTAGCAGTAGCTACCGAGGTAAGAAATGATCTAACAGTGATATCTCAGAACGAAGGCAGTGTACTCAAAATAACTTTTCAGTTTAAAAATATAAAATTAATTTTCTTTTCTTTTTTTTCTTTTCTGGCACTGGGGTTTGAAATTAAGGATTTAGGTTTGCTAGGAAAGTGCTCTACCACTTGAGCCCTTCCTCCAACCACTAAAATATAAAATTTAAAAAGCTAAATGAAGACAAATTTTTCATTTTTGGCTAGTTAGTTAAATGGTCCAGACACTTTCATTTGTAGGATCACAAGTCTCTTGACAAGTGGAAAAATTGGAAGCTTACTTTGAAAAACAGTTGGGCACTTGCTGTCCTCTGCTGGCCACTGGCATGCACTAAACACTCCAGGGAGGATGGTTCATCACCTTTCCTCTTGCAAAGCATCTTTAATGTTTTGCCTACTAGCCAGTGCTCTAGTGCAATAACTGGCGCAGACTTATTTCAGTATCTCAGTATGAAAGCAATGACGAAGCTCATGCTTCATCTGTCACATTATTTTTATTCTACACATAGGTTACAAGGTCACAGAAAATTTGTATGCAAGCTCATTCGCTTAGTTCATCAAATTTATTTCTACTGCTCTTCCCATCATTTGACTCCACCTTCCCACCCAACAACTCCCATCTATAGGCAAGTGCAACACACAACCCGTTCTGCATGTTATAGCAACTCTATACACAATTGGTACACTAACTCAATTGTCTGTTCCTCAACAGGACATTCCTGTCCTACATTTTAGATGAATCCTCACAAGCACAGTAACTCTCCAGGATATCATCTGCTCTTTGGTCCTCTCACTCTTACATGTCTCCAAGGGTGCTCAATCACGTTGTTAGAAGTTTTCTGCTGATGCACAGAGTTCTGTTCCTATGTATGTACATTCTCATCTCTGCTGACTTCACAGTTTAACTTTCTATTACCTGACATTCATCACTCTCTGGCTCAAATGCAGCCAGTGGAGTTCGTGTCTGAAAGGAGATATTGGATGTGTAAAGGTCAAGGGAGAGCCCTGTAAAAATGCACAATCCCTGTTGAAGTCAGTGAAGGAAGCCATATTGGAGACAGGCATAAGCCTGATGCTAGGAGACCTGGGAGATCTGCTAGCACACTTGATCTTTCTTCTAAGTACAGGCAATAAGAGCATGTGGTGAATTAGTGAGAATTAGCTCATGTTTTTACTGAGACCATTTTAGTGCATGTTTCGCCTGATATGCATGGAAGGAAAAAGTGTGGAAGCCATCATAATTCCTGGGCCAGCTGAACTGTAGGCTTTCATCCTCTGAAATCACTTAATGATAGCCAAAATTAAAACCTCTGAACAATAGCAGTTCAAAACAACCATACTGGACCAAATCATTACTTGGTAAACTAAAAATAATGATATTATATACACAGAATTATAATTTTGCTAGGCATCAGTGCTTTCCTGGAATCAATATACCTTCTCCCAGGTATTCAGTCAAACAAAATTTCAGTTTTTTAGTAGTGACTTTTCAGCTGTAATGAAATACAGTGACTTTAAGGAGGGGAAATTTCCTGAGTAAAAATCAATCAAGTTACAGAGCCCTTTAAAATCTGGATCTATAGTAAAAGAAAGGAAATTTGGAAAGATTCCAGACATGAAAAGGATTAGGTGAGGGGAGATTCTCTAACGTTGGTGTTGGAGACAAAGGGAGGCCTGTTTGAGGGATTGAGGGCAGCTTCCAGGACCTGTGAGTTGAAACCAGAAAAGAAATGGGTCCTCAGCCTACAACTTCAAGAAACAAATTCTGTCACAGAACTTGAGATGGAAGAAGACCCTGAGCTTCACATTAAGTTCTACCATCCTACTCTTCAATTTTAACTTTGAGAGTCAAAAGGAAACCATCCATCCAAATTCCTAGATTTCTGAAATATGTCCCTCTGATGGACATTTGTTCCTCAGCAATAAAAAACTAGCAGAGATATCACTGTGACACATGTTAATGAGAGAAACTGAACTCTAAATAGAAGTTACCTCTCTAGTCCCCTTTGGAAACAACACAAGAATCCCCCTGTATAGCTATCTTTATCTCAAACTAGCAAAAAAGCCATGTTTCCCTTATTATCTTTTATGTTTTTTCTTCTGCAAAACATGGGAACAAGAGGGAAAAACAGTTTCTTTCCAGGTGCAGGGGGGCGTTGGCACTGGTAGGTCTGGGGAGGTGGTGCGGAAAGGGGTAGAAGGATGAATACAGTGCAAATAATGTATACACCATGTATGTAAATGGAAAAGTGGTACCTGTTAAAATAAAGCAAAAAGGTTAAATTTTTAAAAATAAGAAGTCATCTCCCACTTAGCTCATGGCCAAATTGATGCTGAAATCTTTGGCTTGAGCTGCAATGTGGTGAAGCACTGTCCTTTTTCAACCAGATATATTTTCCTCACTTGTGTACATACCCACAAAATCAACACTGAATTTTGTTCTACACACACACACACACACACACACACACACACACATACACACTCACATATATACAGGTGTGGTGGCCAATGTCTCTAATACCAGCTACTTTAGAGCAGAGATTGCATCATGGTTCGAGATCAGACTGGGAAAAAGTGACCCCCTATCTCAAAGACCTAGTGGGAAATCTGTCTTATGTATGTAGCATGAGCTCTCCAAGAGGTCAGAGGCTTCCCTGGAACAGAATCTACCTGTTTACTCTCCTACATAGCTGGGATGTCAGGTATGTGCCACCCAGACTGTCCCCAAAAGATTGACTTTGAAGTCTTTCCTTTCTGTCTTCATGGTTCCATGACACTGAAAGGACTGAAGGCAAGGTGCTCTGTAAGGGACAGGAGAGAGCTGACAATGCCCCTAACAGACCTGAAACTAACCTGGTCCCACATGTTCCAGATGCCCAATGCAAATTCCCTTTAATATGCAGCTTTATTAAACATTTCAAATTCATATTGTATTCTAAGGAATAGTGCAGGGGAAGGTCACATGTTTAAATTAAATATGGACTCTTTATTATTGAAATGCTACATGTATTCTAAATATATATAAATTTGTGGGTGTCATCCCACTAGACATTTACTTGATGTTATAGTATGAATACGGAATTTTACAAAGGATGTATGTGTTGAAGTTTTCGTCCACAGTGGGTAAATCCAATCACTGAGACCTGATTGGACTAAGAGAGCTCTAACTGAGTCACCACATTAATCCACTGATGGATTCATAATTTGATCGAATTTTGAGAAGGTTGTACAAGTCAGGGGGATATTGGTTGGGGGAGGTGCATTCCTACAAGGGGATCTTTGAAGGGTTGAGCCATCTCTGGCACTTCCTGTCTTTCTCTCTCTGCTTTCCAGCAGCCATGAGCTGAGCTGCTTTCTTCTGCCACACTCTTCCACCATGATGCTTCTGTCTTGCCACAGACCTAAAAGCAATGGAACAAGATAACCACGGAGTGAAACCTCTGAAACTGTGAGCCAAACAAATCTTTCCTCCTTTAAGTTATTAGCCTCAGGTGCTTGCCCTGTGGCTAATAAAGAAAACCCTGACAAACACAGTTGGCACAGCTCAACCACCACAAGTTTTACTCTGGGAAATGCCTGACACATATATGCATACGGGCACTTCTGCACATCGGTAAGTACCAACCATCAAGTAAGTCACAAAGGTTCAATTCATATGCAGATAGCATGAAGTGCTACAGAGTTCTTAAATAATTGTATGTGGTCTATTAGACACTTCTTCTTATTGTATCTCTGTGCCCTAAAGTCGGTGATAAATCAACTATTGTAAATGAATCCATGAATGAAATGTTAGCACATTGTTTCATGGGATACAAAGCATTCCCCAAATATTGAATTCTTTAAATTAATATGAGATATAGACACTGGAAGATAGTCTGTTGAACACAAAATCACATCCATTCACATTACACATTAGTGCAGAATGATGTTTTTTGATGTCCACATTGGAAAGCAAATAAAGAGACTTCAGAGGGAATGTACATCCAGAAGAAGGGTGAAAGCTGATACTTCACTTATTCTGAAGATGGGAGAAAAGGTCCACCTACAAAGGAATGCAGTTGAACTCTAGGACCTGAAAAGTCAAGAGACATAGTCTCTTCTATACCCTCCAAATGGGAATGCAGCCTTCCAACATCTTAATCTTAGCCCCCTGAGTCCTATGGTGAACTTCTGACCTCCATAACTGTAAAATGAGTGATTTTTCATCTTCAAGCCACAGAGTTTGTGCTAAATTGGTGCAGATGAAATAGAAAACCAATACAGAGTTTCCCCCACTGCATTTAACTGTTGATGCCTCTGTTCAAAAGAATTTAAGAGACAATGAGACCCTTCATTTTATTTTGAGCACTAAAATCTTTCTCATCACCAAGTCAGGCAATACAAGCTTTCAGGCAGATGGAGGAAGTGTACAAGCACACAGCTTGTTGGGTGATGTGCAAATAGCTGTGAATCTCTAGAAGAGGATTGTGTTTGAAGCTGAAGCACTGTGGGAGGATCCTCATAACACTGATGACAGTAATAATGTGCCACATCTTCAGCCTGGAGGCTGCTGATATTGAAAGTGAAATCTGTCCCAGACCCACTGCCACTGACATAGTCAGGAACTCCAGATTCCCAGGTGGATGCCCAGTAGATGAGAAGTTTAGGAAGCTGTCCTGGTTTGTGCTGGAACCAGGCCAAGTAGTTCTTCGGGTTGTAGTTCAATAAAAGACTCTGTTGATGGTGACACTCTCTCCAACTGATGCAGCCAGGAAGCCTGGGGACTGAGTCATCAGGATGTCTCCACAGGCACCTACAATCAGGAATGGACAGTGATCACATGTACATACACACACTGACTATGTAATACATGCCATTTAAAATGTTATTTTATGGTTTATGTCATTAGATTATTGGAGTTATATGAGAAATAGAAATTATATCCAAGTATATGTTACAATTTTTATCTCTACAAAAATATTATTCTAAAGAGATTGTGCCATTTTTTAATTTCTCACCAGAGATGTAGAGCAACAGGGACATGAGGACCTGGGTCTGTGACACCATCTTGCTGCCCTTGCCTGCCTGATTCAGCTCAGTTCTCACTACAATTTATTATTCTGACTAGTTAAACTGGGCCTAAGGGGCTATGCAAAGCAATCAGAAAATTAGGAAGCAATTTGCCTAAGTAGTGGGTTGTGAAAATACCTGATGTAAATCAAGAGCCAAAAATATTATCACAGAAAGGGTGATTGTGTTGTGCCAATAAAAATAACATAGAAGTCAGCTTGGAAGCTTTCAGGTCAACTTAGAAAGTGTACACCAGGATTCCAAGATGGCAGCTAGAGGGAGGAAGCAAAAAGTGTGCCTCCTAAAGTAAAATCTTGGAGAGACGCTGGAGATACACCTTACAGGAAAAACCACTGAGAAGAGGCAAAACTTTGACTCCTCCACACCTCCAGCCTGCACATAGCATCTCCACTTCACATTTAATGGAGAAACCAGGAAGTCTCCTGTGCCACTGCTAGACACCAGCACCCAGATAGCTTGGGAAGACTCAGACCACAAGGTGAGCTAAGCGGGACGTGTTACTCCCACAGACAACCCTGGGCCAGATCAGCATAGCCCCCTGGACAGACCGACCCCCATCCCGGGAAAAAAGAGGAAAAAAACTGATTAATAAGCAATAACAACAAAAAAAGACACATAGCAAAGAGGGTGGGTTGCCCTAAGTGTCAAAGAGGGGGAAAGGGAAATCCCTTCCAGAACTGTAAATAAACAAGCTGGCTGGCAAAGGCAGGAGTGGTGGCACCTGCCCAGCAAAGAGTAGCAAGAAACCTTGTAAAAGTGGTGGTGGGAGGAAAACTCCACAGGAGAGGGGGGAAGACCCACTTCCCCCATAAACTGCATATAAACACACTGGCCTGAGAAAGTGGGTGGAGTTTCACCACCCCCAGTGTGCTTGGAAAGGGGAAAGCTTGCAGCAGTGGTGGTCATGCCCAGGAGAACTCTAAGTAAACAAAGCCTGCAGGGCCAGGTGAGTGCTAAGCTCACTCCTGAGATCTGCATAAATAAACCCTCCAGCAACAGCAGGCTGACAGCAGAGGGCAAGCAAGCCACAGCCCCAGGTAGCCATTCACAGAACTGTCTGCAGACTCTTTTTTTTCTCCTTACTTTTTTTTTTTTTTTTCCTTTTTTTTTTTTTTTTCCGGTGCTGGGGACCGAACTCAGGGCCTTACTTCTCCTTACTTTTGATGAGACAAAAACCGAACTACACCTGCATGCTGAAAAATTTACTGAAACTGTATTGCATTTGAACTTGAGACACTGTGGGGTTTTTGTTTTGTTTTGTGTTGTTTTGTTTTGTTTTGTATTTTTAGTATTTTTGCCCTTTGATGAGACAACAACAGAACTACTTCTGAGACACCATCTCCAGGATTGGAAGCTGAGGGATGAACAACAAAATTATTAAGACTGAAACTTTATTGCATTTGAACTTGGAGATTTTTAATTTTTTTATTTTATTTATTTTCTTTTCAATTTATTTATTTATTTTTATTTTTTATTTTCAATCCTCTCTCTGTCTCTCTAATGCCTGTTCAGCTTACTGTCGATTAGTACACTAGCTCTCTCTCTTTATATCTTTGAAACTTTCTTGATGTTTGTTTTGTTTTTTTCTACTTGTTTTTCCCTTTTTTCTTTAACTTCTTTGCTTTCCATCTCCTCTCACTCTTCCATTCTGAATATCGCCATTGTTATTATTACAAGCTAGAAAATATGTTAATTGCACACAGTACAGGGACAATAACAACACCAAGGGCAATAACAGGAAGGCAGAAAAAACAGGGAAACCAGTTTCCCCACAGCAAAAAATTAGTACAAGAACTAGAGGGAAATGAAGAAAACAGATACTCAGATCCAGACTCCAACAAAATGAAGATAAACTATACCAAAGAACACAATGAAGCTCACAAGAACAATCTAAAAGAAGAAATACTACAGGAAATCAATTAGAATTTTATAGAGATGATACTGGATATGGTCAAACAAAATGTACAGGAGACACTCAAGAAATTCTAACACAACAAAAATGGAGAATTTGGAAAAGCACAAGAAGAAATAAAAGAAACCATAGAAGCACTGTATAAACGCCAAAGTAAAACAAAGATCATGATTAATAAAGAGATAAATGAACTCAGGACAAAAATAGACAACATTAAAGAGGAAATGACTCAGGATATGGAAAACCTCAGAAAAAAGAATGAAACAGAATTGCAAAACAAAATGGAAGGCCAATTCAGCAGAATAGAACAAACAGAAGACAGAATCTCAGAACTCAAAAATGAAATGGTAATTAAAGAAAAAATGAAAGGACTATTAGTTAAACAACTCAAGACCTGTGAAAAGAAGATGCAAGAACTCACCAATTCCACCAAAAGACCAAACCAGAGAATCATGAGCATTGAAGAAGGAGAAGAGGTGCAAGCAAAGGGAATGTGCAATATATTCAAAAAAATAATAACAGAAAATTTCCCAAATCTGGAGAAATCTATTCCCATACAGATGCAAGAGACCTCCAGAACACCAAATAGACCAGATCAAAATAAAACTACTCCACAGCACATCATCATTAAAACAACAAGTAAAGAAACAAGAGAAAGAATATTGAAGGCTGTAAGAGAGAAAAAACAAATAACATACAAAGTTAAACCCATAAAATTTACAGCAGACTTCCTAACAGAAACATGAAAACCAAGAAGAGCTTGGGGAGAGATCTTCCAGGCACTGAATAAAAATAACTTGAACCCCAGGGTACTCTACCCAGCAAAACTATCATTCAAAATAGATGGAGCAATAAAAATCTTCCATGATCAGCAGAAACTAAAACAATATGTGACCACAAAGCCACCACAACAAAAGATTCTTCAAGGGATTCTGCACAAAGAAAGTGAAACCCAACATAACCAGGAAAGGGCAGGCAGCACCAAACTACAGGAAAAGGAAAAGCAAGAAGTAGAGGGTAACCTCAACTTAGGTACACACAATCAAACCCTCAAAAAACTAAGACAACTAAATGACAGGAATCACCACATACCTATCAACACTAACACTTAATGTTAACGGACTTAATTCACCCATCAAAAGGCGCCACTTGACAAAATGGATTAAAAAGGAAGATCCAACAATTTGTTGTTTACAGGAAACCCATCTCACTGACATAAATAAGCATAGGCTTAGGATGAAAGGCTGGAAGAAGATTTACCAAGTCAATCACCCCTGAAAACAGGCAGGAGTAGCAATACTTATCTCTGACAAAGTAGACTTCAAACCTACATTGATCAAACAAGATAAAGAAGGACATTCCATACTAACAAAAGGGGAAATAGACCAAAAGGAAATAACAATTATCAACCTATATGCAACCAATGTCAATGTAACCAATATCATCAAACATACCCTGAAGGACCAAAAAGCATACATTAACTCCAATGCAGTGGTTGTGGGAGACTTTAATACCCCATTATAATCAATAGATAGGTCATCCAAACAAAAAATCAATAAAGAAATCCTAGATCTAAAATATACCATAGATCAAATGCACCTACTTGATGTCTACAAAACATTTCATTCAACTTCTACACAATATACATGGAACCTTCTCCAAAATAAATCATATCCTAGGGCACAAAGCAAGCCTCAGCAAACATAAGAAAATAGAAATTATACCATGCATTCTATCTGATCACAATGCTATAAAACTAGAACTCAACAATAAAAGTAAAGACAAAAAAACATGCAAACAGCTGGAAACTGAATAACTTATTACTTAATGAACAATGGGTCATGGATGAAATAAAAGAAGAAATTAAAAAGTTCCTGGAAGTCAATGAAAATGAAAACACAACCCACCAGAACCACAGGACACAGCAAAGGCAGTCCTGAGAGGAAAGTTTATAGTCATGAGTGCATATATTAAAAAGACTGAAAGATCCCAAATCAATGACCTAATGATACATCTCAAACTTCTAGAAAAAAAAGAACAAGCAAATCTCAAAACAAATAGAAGGAGAGAAATAATAAAAGTAAGAAACGAAATCAATGATATAGAAACCAAAAAAAAAAAAAACATACAAAGAATTAATGAAACAAAAAGCTGGTTCTTTGAAAAAATAAACAAGATCAACAGACCCCTGGCAAACCTGACTAAAATGAGGAGAGAAAAAACCCAAATTAGTAGAATCAAGAATGCAAAAGGGGAGATAACAACAAACACCATGGAAGTCCAGGAAATCATCAGAGACAACTTTGAGAACCTATATTCAAATAAATTCGAAATTCTTAAAGAAATGTGCAGATTTCTAGATACTTATGATCATCCAAAACTGAACCAAGAGGATATTAATCACCTGAATAGATCTATAACACAAAATGAAATTGAAGCAGCAATCAAAAGTCTCCCCAAAAAGAAAAGTCCAGGACCTGATGCATTCTCTGCTGAATTCTATCAGACCTTTGAAGAAGAACTGATACCAACCTTCCTTAAACTGTTCCACAAAATAGAAAGGGAAGGAAAACTGCCTAACACATTTTATGAAGCCAGTATTACACGTATCCCAAAACCAGGCAAAGACAACTCCAAAAAGAAGAACTATAGGCCAATCTCCTTAATGAACACTGATGCAAAAATACTTAATAAAATAATGACAAACCGAATTCAGCAACACATCAAAAAGATCACCACCTCAACCAAGTAGGCTTCATCCCAGGAATGCAGAGGTGGTTAGACATACAAAAATCAATAAACATAATAAACCACATTAACAGAAGCAAAGACAAAAACCACCTGATCATCTCAAAAGATGCAGAAAAAGCCTTTGCTAAGATCCAACACCATTTCATGATAAAAGCTCTAAGAAAACTAGGAATAGAAGGAAAGTACCTCAACATTATAGAAGCTATATGTGACAAACCTACAGCCAGCATTATACTTAATGGAGAAAAACTGAAACCATTCCTTCTAAAATCATGAATGAGACAAGGATGCCCACTATCTCCACTCCTATTCAACATAGTACTGGAATTCCTACCCAGAACAATTAGGCAAGAAGAAGGAATAAAAGGAATACAAATAGGTAAAGAAACTGTCAAAATATCCCTATTAGCAGATGATATGATCTTATATCTTAAAGACCCAAAAAACTCTACTCAAAAGCTCTTATACACCATCCACAGCTATAGCAAGGTAGCAGGATATAAAATCAACACAGAAAAATCATTGGCATTTCTATACATTAATAACGAACAAACTGAAAAATAATATATGAAAACAATTCCATTTACAATAGCCTCAAAAAAAATCAAATACCTAGGTGTAAACTTAAAAAAGAATGTGAATGACCTCTACAAGGAAAACAATAAACTTCTGAAGAAAGAGATTGAGGAAGACTATAGAAAGTGGAGAGAGCTCCCATGCTCAAGGATTGGTAGAATCAACATAGTAGAAATGTCTATACTCCTAAAAGTAATCTACATGTTTAATGCAATTCCCATCAAAATCCCAATGATATTCATCAAAGAAATTGAAAAATCAACCATTAAATTTATTTGGAAACCCAAGAGGTCACGAATAGCCAAGGCAATACTCAGTCAAAAGAACAATGCTGGAGGTATCACAATACCTGACTTCAAACTATATTACAAGGCAATAGCAATAAAAACAGCATGGTACTGGCACAAAAACACACATGAAGACCAGTGGAACAGAATAGAGGATCCAGATATGAAGCCACACAACTATAACTAACTTATATTTGACAAAGGTGCTAAAAATATACGATGAAGAAAAGACAGCCTCTTCAACAAAAACTTCTGGGAAAACTGGTTAGCAGTCTGCAAAAAACTAAAACTAGATCCATGTTTATCACCCTATACCAATATTAATTCAAAATGGATCAAGGATCTTAATATCAGACCCCAAACTCTAAAGTTGGTACAGGAAAGAGTAGGCAATACTTTGGAACTAATAGGTATAGGCAAGGACTTTCTCAGCAACTAAGAGCTAGCATAGAGAAATGGGACTTCATAAAACTAAAAAGCTTCTGCTCAACAAAAGAAATGGTCTCTAAACTGAAGAGACCACACACAGTGGGAGAAAATATTTGGCAGCTACACATCAAAGGACTGATAATCAGAATATATAGGGAACTAAAAAAACTAAACTCTCCCAAAATTAATGAACCAATAAAGAAATGGGCAAGTGAACTAAACAGAAATTTCATAAAAGAAGAAATTCAAATGGCCAACAAACACATGAAAAAATGCTCACCATATCTAGCCATAAAGGAAATGCAAATTCAAACTACACTAAGATTCCACTTCACTCCTGTTAGAAAAGCTAATATTAGCAGCACCACTAACAACAGGTGTTGGCTAGTATGCCGGGAAAAAGGAACCCTTTTACACTGCTGGTGGGAATGCAAACTAGTACAACAACTATGGATAAAAATCTGGAGGCTTCTTAAGAATCTCAACATTGATCTACCATATGATCCAGCAATACCACTCTTGGGGATATACCCAAAAGAATGTGACACAGGTTACTCCAGAGGCACTTCAACACCCACGTTTATTGCAGCACTATTCACAATAGCCAAGTTATGGAAACAACCAAGATGCCCCAAAATGACGAATGCATTAAGAAAATGTGGTATTTATACACAATGGAGTTTTACGCAGCCATGAAAAAGAATGAAATCTTATCATTCACAAGTAAATGGATGGAACTGGAGAACATCATTTTGAGAGTTTGGCCTGGCCCAAAAGACCATAAATCATATGTTCTCCCTCATATGCCGACATTAGATCAAGGGTAAACAAGGGGACTGGACTCTGATCACACAATAAAGCAAGAGCAAACAAGGGAGGTATGAGAATAGGTAAGACACCCACAAAACTAGATAGCATTTGTTACCCTCAATGTGGAGAAAATAAAGCAGATACTTAAAAGAAACTGAGGCCAATAGGAGAAGGGGATCATGAACTAGAGAAAAGGTTAGTTTGAGAAGAATTAACTTAGAAGGTAACACCCACACACAGGAAATCAATGCGAGTCAACTCCCTGTATAGCTATCCTTATCTCAACTAGCAGAAACCCTTGGTCCTTCCCATTATTGCTTATACTCTCTCTTCAACAAAATTAGAGATAAGGGCAAAATAGTTTCTGTCTAGTAGCGAGGGGGGTATGGGGGAGAGGGCGGTGGTGGGGGGAAGGGCGATGGTGGGGGAAGGGGGAAGAAATGACCCAAACATTGTATGCACATATGAATAAAAGAAAAAAAGGGAGGTTTATGGTTTTACCTAGGCCGGCCTGGGCCAGCTTGCTCAGCTAGGATGACAGGCATGTGCCACCATGTGTGGCTCCAACATATCAGATTTGAAGAAGATCATGGTCTGTCCATTCTATCTTCATTGTCAGTTTCAACAACAATTGAAGGAACTCTAGGCAAGGTGCTCTTTAAGGGACAGGAGAGAGCTGACAATATCGCAAACAGATCTGATGTTTCAGATTCATAAAACATGTTCCCTTTGATATGCAGCATCATTTAAAATTTTAAATTGTTATTGTATTCTAAGAAAGAGTGGGGGATTTCATTTATTTTAATATTTACACTGACTACTCCTGTTGTTGAAAGTCTACATGTATCTTAGGTAGAGTTAAATTTCTGGGTATCAGACCACTAGACATTTACTTGATGCCATGGTTTTTGTATGAATTGTCCCCAAAAGGAATTATGTATTGAAGACTTGGTCCCCAGCTGATAGGTGACTTGATCATGAGAGCTCTGACCTAATTAATAGTTTAGTCCATTGGCAGACTCTTAATTTAGTAGCCTTATTGGGAGGTAGTATAAATCAAGGGGGAGGCAGGTTGGAGAAGGTGCATCACTAAGAGGGGAACTTTGAAGAGTTGTACTGTCCCTGGCACTTTCCTGGCTCTCTCTGCTTCCCAACAGCCATGAAATGAGAAGCTTTCCTCTGACACACCCTTCCACCATGATTCTTCTACATTGCCACAGACCTAAGAGCAATGGAACTAGATGACCATGGAGTGAAACCTCTGAAACTATAAGCCAAACAAATCTTTCCCTTTTAAGTTATTAGCTGGTCACAGTAAAGAAAACCCTGGTAGTGTGATGGCTTCATCTTTGATCATCTTTCTCAATATTGCTTTGACTCTTTGGAATCTTCTGTGGTTCCATGTGAATTTTAAAATGACTTTTTCTAGCTGTTGAACAATAGGGGAAAGGAGGAAAAGGGTAAGGAAATATAATAACAGAGGGAGTTAATTTAATTAAAGTACAAATATTCACAGGTGAAATACCATGACCAAATCCCTTTGAACAATGAACATACACTTAAGCAATGAAGGACAGGAATGCAAAACAGATCCTACTGGGGGAAGGTTCTACAAGTAGGGAAAGGATGAATGGAGAGAGTAAAGAATGGTGAATATTGTCAATGTACTTTGTATCAGTGTATGAAGATGGAACACTGAAACCTGTCAAAATCATTTTAAACAGGAGGGAGGAGTATGAAGGAGAATGATGGTGGAGGTTAACCTAACTGAGGTACATTGAAAGCATATATGGGAATGTCAGAATGGGACTCCCTGTACAACTAACATGCAAATAAAAATACCTTAAAAAGAATTACTTTTTCCATTTCTGTGAAAATATCTTTGACATTTTGACAGGTATTGTATTGAATATGCATGTTATTCTTAGAAGCATAAACATTTAACAACGTTAATACTTCCAGCCCAAAACCAGGGGATATCCCTCCATTTATTTGTGTCTTCTTCAATTTATTTCATTAGCACATAGTAGATTTTTCACATTCGGCAGTACTCGGGATTGAACTACAGGCCTCACACTTGCTAGGCAATCAGTTCACAACTTGAACCACACATGTGAGGAGGAAGTAGCTGGTGCAGCAAGGATCACTGACTCATGGCATAGGGAGGAGGTTTTTGATTAAGACTGAATCACTGTGGGTGGAGAGCTATAGTATTGCTGACAGTAGTAATCTGCCACATCTTCAGCCTGAAGGCTGCTGATGGTGAGAGTGAAATCTGTCCCAGACCCACTGCCACTGAAGCGGTCAGGGACCCCAGATGCCCGGTTAGAGGCTGCATAGATCAGCAGTCTAGGAGGCTGTCCTGGTTTCTGCTGGTACCAAGCTAAGTAGCTGCTAATGCTCTGACTGGACTTGCAGTTGATGGTGACCCTCTCTCCTGCAGATGCAGCCAGGGAGCCTGGAGACTGGGTCATCACGATGTCCCCACAGGCACCTGCAATTGGGAATGTACAATGATCACACACATATACACACATGGATTTTATCATATACACACTGAAATGTGGCATTTAAATGCATTTTATACTGGTATTAAAACACAGTACAATATTTGGTCCATTTTGAAGACAGTCATTATTTCCCACTGTATCTTAGAAACATTTTTTTCAATCCTACAAACATATTACTCTGAAGAAATTGAGCACTGATTAAGTTTCTCACCAGACACCCAGAGCAACAGGGACATGAGGACCTGGGTCTGTGACACCATCTTGCTCCCCTGCCTGCTTGATGCAGCCCAGTTCTCACTACAAAGGCCACGTTTATAAATTCTGAGCAGCTGAACTGGACCTGAGGGGCTATGCAAAGCAATCAGAAAATAAGGAAGTAAAATGCTTGAGTAAAAGTACCTGATGTAAATGAAGAGCCAAAAGTATCATCACAGAAAGGGTAATTGTGTCACTTGAAAAGACATAGAAGTCTACTTAGAAGCTCTCAGTCAACTTAGAAGTTCTAAACCACAAACCACTAGATGATCTAAAAAAGGACTTTAGGAGTCTGAGGGAGGAAGCTAAAGCTAAGCCTGGTTGAGGCCACCCTGGGATACATAGTGAGACTCTGTCTCAAAAGGCAAACAAAAAAAGGAGGTGTGGAGAGGGATAGAACGTTAAAATAAAAAATATGTCTAAACAGATTGGGTTTTACAGAAATCGTAGGCTGAGGACCTCACATCAACAATACTGATGAAATAATAAAACATCCTAGAAAAATAACAACAACAAAATAAAGAAAAATGAAGAGGAAGAGGAGAGGACAGAAGCAGGAAGGAACACACAGACGAGAAAAGTGGACTGAGGGAGGTATAGGGAGGAAAATGGCAACAAAAAGAAGGGAAAAGAAAAAAAGAAAGTAACAACTTTGAATCCTTTTTTTTGAATCTATGACCAAAAACTGTCACAGTTCTGAAACCACACTTACTATGAAACCAATGAAAAACACTGCAAACATTTGAGCCTCTGTTTCTAGGATATGCATGGACAAAGACAGGCCTGGAATTCACTCTGGGAAGAATCTTGTGACTGTAATTTAAGCCTATGGTCAAAGGGGCTCTAATCTCAAAGTAACTATGAAGCAAAGAGAAACTGGAATCTTTCTAAACCATACCTATCGTAATTAAAAAGCTGCTCTAAATTAATTGAAAAATGGACAGGAAAAAAAAAAAGAAAGAAAGTCAGTTACTTTGGTAAGTAATGGCCAAAAGCAACACTGCCATGAATTTTTACCTGGAAACCCATTCCAGAACTCTTGAAGTTCAAATTGGTTTAGCCTTACTTATTAGGTGAAAACCTCTCTAGAGAAGGGTGTGAACATTCTAACTCTTCAAAACCTTACAAATAATTTTTCTTTACGTATTTATTGATTTTTATTATCATTTATGGGGGTTCACTGTGACCTTTACAAAAGTGCTTACAATGTATCTTGGTCAATTTCACCTTATCTTTTCTATAATTTTTCAAGGTCCAATATCACTAAGGCAGAGATCTAAGAACAAAAGAGATAATTTGAGTGTGAATGAAAAACAGTATTGGAAACAAAGAGCAAAGATGCTGTCCAGACATCAGTTTCCAGAATTATGAAAGCATACTTGAAACATGTTATAAGCTTGATATTATATACAAAGCACAGAATAATAAAAAAAAAGTATCATAAAACAATTGGATATTATTGATGGCACAGGGTATTTCCTATCCAAAGCAAATTATTTGACTGATCTTGAAACTTAACAGAGTCAGGAATATTATTGACAACCAAATATGTATTTTGATTTTTCCATTTAATCAAAATGATCTCCCCTTTCATTTTGCTTTGAATAGATAGTTTTGTAAAATTATAGCTTCAAGTTAAAAAAAGTAAAATAAATTCTTATAACTGGATTCAAATATCACCTGTGAACTGCTAGGATAACATAATAAAAGAGAGCAAAATAGTGTGTGATTTGATAGCATTCCCAATTTCTAAGGCCAAGAAAATGAAAGATGAGTGAATGTGCCCAAATCAGCTTATAGTGAATTGTCATATCCTTTAGACCTTTGTTAAACTTTATTATTTTACTTCATGATTGCTCCAATGAGTTCAATCTTCTTTCTTTCATTTTATGAACTACTGCTTATTCATATTACACTGGTGGAGAATAAAATAGACTTCATAAAGTCTTGTTTTTATAATAAAAGAAGACATGAGTTGGGGACAGCATGACTAAGCTCTGGTGAAGGTGCTCCCTGAGGATACACACTCAGCTTCTTGCTCGTCCTCTCATGGAGGCCAGAAAGGGGGACTTTGGGGAAGTGCTTCTTATGAGGGCATCAATCCCAAAACAAGGACTTCATTCTTATGACCTCATTGAAACCTAATTATTTCCAAAAAGATCCATCTCCAAATATCATCACATTGGGCATTAGTCCTCATCACAGGATAAAATTCAGTTCCTCATAGTCATCAAAAAGAAGAAAATTGTAATAAAATGTCAAAGCCAAAAGAGAATCCTTAGTTACTCATTTTCCCACAAATCAAGTTTCCACAATGTATGGTTTGTAAAGTAGATTCTTCAAGGTATTCTAAAAACAAGACCAAAAATGTGTTGGCTGAAAGCAACACAGATTACTTCTTTTACAGTTTTGGAAACAGGAAGTCTGAAATTAATGTCCCTTCCCAGCTCTGACCCAACACCTTTTCCTCAGTGACCATCTTGGTTGAAGGCCTAGGAGAAGCTCAGTCGTAGATTCAAGTTACCCTATGATATTGAAAGGATGCATGTTATCTTGTTATTCTAACACATAAAATGTACATTTAACCTCAGAAATTATGACTGTGGCTTTTCAACACCAATAACAAGGAGAAGATATGGAGAGGATTTTTCTATGATCATTTAAAAATGATATAAAATTATGCCTTGTTCATATTCTGAAGTTCTCAAGAGAATTCTTCCTTTAAGATATGCTTTCAGACATTTTTTTAAAAAATATGGAATGCTTCACAAAGTTACATGCCATCCTTGTTCTGGGACCAAGCTCATCTCACCTGTATTGTTCCAATTTTAGCAGATGTGCTGCCAAAGTGAGTTTGATATACTTGATATATTGTAGAGCTTTTGTAAATGCCACAACGTACCCCCACCAGAGCAAGGAAAAAAGAGTCAATCACAAAACAGAGAATGTTTTCAAATGTAAATCAAAACCATGTTAAAATGCCACCTGACTCCTGTTAAATGGTTATCAGCAAGAACACAAAGAACAAATGTTGGCAAGGATGTGGGGAAAGAGGAACCACATACACTGGTGGTGAGACTATAAATTAGGACAACCACTATGAAAAACAGTATGGAGGCTCCTCAAAAACCTAAAATCAGAACTGCCATATGATCCAGCAATACCACTCTTTGGGATATACCCAAAGGAATGTGAGTCAGGGTACAACAAAGACACCTAAACGTTATTCACAACAGCCAACCTATGTAACTGACAACTCAGAATATTGTATGTACAAAACAACTTATTGAGCCAGAAGTATTATTAACATCAAATATGTGAGGTCAAATGTGTATTTTAACTTACCATTTAATGAAGATTATCTTACTTTAGGAACTACAAAGCTACATAATATGAGAAAGTTCAACAATACATGGTTTAAGGAAGTTCCTGATTTCCAAGGGCAAGATTAGGAACGATGAATAAATTGACCCAACTCAGTTTCTAATAGTTCTCACATCCTCTAGACCCTTGTTAAATTTTACAATTTTGCTCTATGATTATTCCAGTGAGTTCAAGTTCTTTACATTCAATTAATTTACTATTGCTCATTCAGATTAGGTTGATGGAGAAAAAGGTCTTAAGAATCCAGAAAAGTGACAAAAGGGCCACCACTTTGTGCTTGTCTCCCAACCCTGAACTTCTACCAGGAGGTCTTTTTATTCTTTTGAAATTTCTCTCTATTTTTATTGCGTTACACTTAAATAAATCCTTTCTCAACTTCCAGCTTGTGAGACTTTCTTTGTTTGTGAGTGAGACATCTTAAATTTTTTTTTCATGTGTGGACCTCAACTACCTGGGATTTTTGCATGGAAACTAAGAATCTGAAGCAGCTCCCTAAACCCCCAATCCCAGGATGGGTGGCTGGCAAGCCAGAACAAAGAGTTGATCTCCCAAGAACTGCTGAGACTATTGCTAGAGGTGAAACAGTTTTAAACCATCAACTTTTCAAAAGCCCCAGCAAATGTCTGTAAAAAGAATCTATGAAGCAGTAATATATGCCTGGGACAGAGAGCCTCCAGTGCACAGTCTGAAACAAAGAAACCCAGAGCAGCTCAGAGCAAAGAAACCACCCAGAGTGTGCCTTTGGACAAAGAAGTCTAACTTACAACCCCAGGTCTGGCACAAGCACTGGGACAAAGAAGCCACAGCGGGCAACCCAGGATAGATATGCCACTGTGGCACAAGCACAGATTTTGTGGAAGGTCCAGTGCTGTGGACTGGGGAGGGGAATGCAGGCAGTAGACATATCTGAACATAATTCCCCACCCCACAAAGGATAGAGCCTTAGAACCTGCAGAGCACTGCTGCCAGCCACAACCCAATCTAAGAAATTGCAGTGATGAGCAAAAAGAGTAATGCTGGAAATATCACAATACCCAACTTTAACCTATATTATAGACCATAGAAATAAAACAACATGGTACTGGCACAAAGCAGATATGAAGACAAGTGGAACAGACTAGATGACCCAGATATGAATCCACACAGCTATGCACACAGCTTATTTTAACAAAGGCACCAAAAACACACAATCAAGAAAAGACACTCTCTTCAACAAATGGTACTGGGAAAGGTGGCTATCTGCCTGCAGAAAACTGAAATTAGATCTATGCCTGCCACCCTGTACTAATACAAACTCAAAGTGGATTGAGGACCTTAATGGCAGACCCAAAACCTTGCATTTAGTATACAAAAGAGCAAGGAATACTGTGGAAACAATCATTGGAGGCAAGGACTTCGTCAGTAGAACTCCATCAGCAAAGCAACTAAAAGAAAGTATGGATGAGTGGGATTACATGAAATTGCAAAACAAAAGAAATAGTCTCTAAATTGAAGAGATCACATACAGAGTGGGCAAAAATGTTTGCTAGCTATATATCACACAAAGGACTGAAAACCAGAGTATACAGGGAGATCAAAAAAAACTAAACTCCCCAAAAATCAATGAACCAGTAAAGAAGTGGGAAACTGAACTAAACAGAACTTTCTCTAAGGAAGAAATCCAAATGACCAAAAAAACACGTGGAAAATGCCTACCATCCTTGGCCAAAAAAGAAACACAAACCAAAACCACACTAAGATTCCACCTCACCCCTGGGAGAATGGCTAGCATCAAGAACACCACCAGCAATAAATGTTGGCGAGGATGTGGGGGAAAAGGAACCCTCATACACCATGGTGGGAATGTAAGCTAGTAAAGCCACTTTGGAAAAAAATATGGAGGTGCCTTAAAAAACTAAACATAGATCTGCCACGTGACCCAGCAATACCACTCCTAGGGATATATCCAAAAGAAGGCTACTCAAGTTATTACAAAATCACCTGCACATCCATGTTTACTGCCACACTGTTTACAATCACCAAGCTATGGAAACAGCCAATATACCCAACTACTGATGAATGGATCAAGGAAATGTGGTATTTCTACACAATGGAATTTTACTCAGTGACTCTCTCTCACAGCAGAAATAAGGAAAGGAAAGGAAATCTAAAACTCAAATGTAGTTGATGTGCTCCCTGTTGAGGAGTGAATAAAGTAATCTTAACCTGGCAAAGACCACTATGGGAAGGGGACAAGGAATAGTCCCCTTCAAGTGCATGGAAGGAACACTAGGAATCTCTCTGTATAGCTACATTTATCTTAAACTAGCCAAACCGATATGTCTTTCTTAATATTGCCTATGTTTTCTCTTCAGCAAAATTGGAGAACAAGAGGGCAAGAAGCAAAGAGCAGGGGGGCAAGGGGAGGTGGCACAACAATGTATACACATGTAAGTAAATGTAAAAATGCTATATTAAAAGGAGAAAAAAAAAGCTATTTCAGTGGTGAGCACCTGAAGGGAGCTGCCATGCTGTGCTTCTCAAATAACTTTAGAAGTGTGTCACTGGAGCTACATGCCTCTAAAGTGGAGACCTACCGAGATTACATGACAGACTATGAGTCTTCAAGAGCTTGGGAGAACAGAAACCTACAAATTTTGGGGGGATGATGTGAGACTGGCAAGTTGAGGGTCCAAACTCCAGAAGCCTTAACCACAGATTGAATTCAGATCATCAAATTCAACCCCCACCCCCCAAACTCACACACACACCCACATCAATCACCTCCCTGGAAAAGGAGCACAATTTCAGAGTCAGGAATCAGACTAGATGCCATCTAGTGGACAGAAAAACTCAGGCACAGGAAGAAGGGAATAGCTTCTAGGAGAACATGAGAAAAATCTAGATTTTTCTGTTGATTTGTTTTTGTCAGTGTTAAGTTTTGGAAGATCAGACTTTTTATGTGTCTGTATTGTTTTTTTTTCTATGCATCTGAATTTGACCATTTTGTACTCTCTTTCTCCAGTTTTCTCTTTGATTCTGCTTTTCCCTCTCACATTCCAGAGAAAAGTCATCATATGAGCCATGAAACCTGCCTTTAAGATTCAGTCTTAAACTATATCTTCTCCTTCTCTTTCCTACTGCCCATCCATATTTAAACTTTTCTCCTGTCTAAAACTAGGACTGCTCTCTAGATCATATTTTTTCTATCTTTGTTTAACCACACATACTCTTCTTTGTTTTCTATACTTTTAGTGGGTAAATAGATTGCCAGGTCATCTTTTTTGGTTTTGTTTATGTTTGTGTGTGTGCTTGATTTTCTCTGTTTTGCTTCCTCCTCTCTCCATCAACACAATATTAACTAGATCTGCACCTATCTCACCTCACTTTCTCACTGACTCCTTCTATTAAGTTTAACCACCACCTTTTTCTGCCTTACAAAACTATATACCTTATATTACTCATTAGAGTTATGCCCCCATCTTCTTCCCATTACTACCCTATTACCTTGGGTTCTCATAGATCACAAAGATTCATCTTTGCCCCATCAACTCTAAAGATAAGATATCTGGAGAAGTAACAGACATTGATTTTCTTTAGGTATTGCTATAATTTTAAGACTGTTATCACTTTAGCAGCTAAGCTTCCTCTCCCTGTGTGGAGTAGGGGGTTGTACAACTCATGCTGAACACTGAAGCTAGATGTTTCACTACTGTGCAACATGTCCCCAGTGTAGTGACAAAATTACCAGTGCTAATGAATTTTTGAGGAATCCCTAACTGAAGACAGGGGATTGGAACTTCCAAACAAAAATGACCCCAGATAAATAAATCTTAACCAAGAAACATGAGGCAACAACGGAGCAGCTCTCCCACTAAAACCAACAACTCCACAATAAAGGACTTAAACAATAGTAAAAAGAAAGAAATATCAATTGGTGACTTCAAGAATACAAACAAAACAATGATCCATAAATTCAAAGCAGAGATGTATTAACAGCTGAATGTATTCAAAACGGATACAAATAAACAACTAAATACAATTAACAATTGTTCATACTAAAAAATGAACAAAACACAGTTCAAACAAACAGCTAATAAAGAAGATAATGAAAGAGGAATTCAATAAAAATAGACAATCCTGAAGAAGTCAAATTGAAATCTTGAAAATGAAAAGCTCAATAGCCCAAAGTAAACACTCGAACAAAAGCCTGGCTAACACAGTAGAGCAGGTTGAAAACAGAGTAACAGGGATTGAAGATAAAGTAGAGGAATTAGATTAATCAGTCAAAGACATTGAGGAAAATACTAAAAGAATATGAATGGAACATGCAAGACCTCTGGAACAGCATCAAAAGATCAAACCTGTGAATCATGGGTATAGAAAGAGAAGAAATACTAAGTAAAGGCATGGATAACTTATTCAATAACACAATAGTAAAAAATGTCCCCAGTCTTGAGAAAGAGAGGGACATTCAGGTACAGAAGTCTTTCAGAGCATCAAACTGACAGAATCAGAATGAAAATAACACACAGACATATTATAATTAAATCATTAAGCTGGACAGGAGAAGCTTACGCCTGTAATCCTAGCTGTCCAGGAGATAGAGATCAGGAAGGTTGCAGTTCAACGCCACCTTGGGCAAATAGTTCATGAGACCATATTTCAGAAATACTCAACAAAAACAGAGCTGGCAGAGTGACTCAAGTGCTATAGCACCTGCCTAGCAAGCAGGCGCTGAGTTCAATCCCCTGTACTGCCCAATGAATAAATACAACATTGAATTTACAAAGAGAGCCTCATGGGGGTTGATATCAAGTATTACATATTTGATACATTGTAACAACCTTTACAAATACAACAATGTACCCCTATCCAGCACAATAAGTCAAAAATACAGAACAAAGAAAAAGATTGAAAGCTGCAAAAGAAGTGATGAGACACAGATAAAGGCAAACCCATCACAATAGTAGCAGATTTCTCAACACAAACTCTAAATGCAAGGAGAGCATGGAAAGACATAATTCAATTTCTGAAAGAAACAACTGCCAATCCAGCCTACTCTATCCAGCAAAACTCTCCTTCATAATTGAAGGATTCCACAATAAACAAAAACTAAAGGAATTCATGACCATCAAACCATCAATGCAGAAAATAACTAAAAGAATCCTACAAAGAAAGAAAGAAAACAGACACAACCAGAAAAATGCAAGAATAAACACCACTGGCCAAGTAGATTAGAAAACAAGGAAAAGGGGGAAATTAAACATCAGAAAAACAACAAAATGACAGAAAATGCTATATACCCTTCAATATTAGTAGTGAACATTAATGACCTGAATTCCCCAATCAAAGGCACAGAATGGTGAGTTGGAATAAAAAATAAGTTCCAAAACTTGTTGCTTACAAGAAATGCATTTCAATGAAAAAGAAATACTGGCTTAGAGTAAAAAAGATCGTCCAAGCAAACACACCCAAAAAGTGGGCAGGTGTAGGATACTCATAACTGACAAAGGAGACTTCAGGCCTAAATTAGTCAGAAGACACAGTGAAGGTCTCTTCATATACATAAAGGAGCAATCCAGCAAGAGGAAAAACAATTCTTAATCTCTATATGCCAAACATCAGTGCACCCAGCTACATTTAAAAAGAAAAAGCATGGGAAATAATGGTGGCTAAGTGGGGGATTCAGATCCCCTAAGCTCCATGACTTCTGAAAACTCCTTAAGATGCAAGAGCCATACTTGGGTACTTCTGGTTGCTTCTAGACAGACTAATAACCACAACCACATTAGATGCAGATAAAATTCAGAATGACCCTTAAATCAGTCTTTGATTGCACCTAACAGCCATGAAAACCCTGCCCTGCACAAGTAGCAAGGTATGTCCAGCTCTGGCCCTGGAAAAAAAGCCTGTAGCCACTTCTTTTTCCTTTTCTTTCCTTTTCTTTTCATTCTTCTCCCAATAATCAGAGTCAAACCCCATGACATCCTGGAATCCTAACCCACAGAAAGCCTTCCTATGCCACCCCAAATAACACCATTTCTCCCGAACTGCTGGCTCCAAAGCTGCCTGTGTGAAAATGCAGAAGATACAGATGGGCATCACACACCACACACGACTCCTCTACTCACCCCAACCCCAGGAAAATAACCCAGCGCATCACAGGGGCAGAGTGAACCCCTACTCCAGCAAAACCGAAAGTGATAAACAATGAACTGTAATCTAACACCAACATTGCAGGGGGAGTGGAATGCTGAACCCTCCTTGGAGAACTAGGTAGGGGCAAAAAGCTGATCTCTCACTGCTGACATGTCAAGGTTGTAGCAAGGAACTAAGCTCTGAGCACTGAATTCTCAGTGATGCACCATAAAGCAGTAAAGGCTGAGAGTGAAGATGGCCTGACAAGCCAACTGCCTAGAGGAGACACCAGCACCCAGCAGAGATCTGGAGAGTCATAAAGGCTAAGACAGGGAAACTAACCTCCCAAAGCAGGGCAGTAGGTGGATCCCAGAGCCCATATCCAGGACAGAGGGCAATACTCAAAACTGAATTGCCTGTGTGGAAAAGCATGACACAGACCGTATGATCTCAGTTACCTAAAGTGGATCTTTGTGTGTACACACAGGATTTAGGACAGTCCAACTGTACTGCTTTTGACTATGGATGATGCTTCATGTGTTTATTTCCTGTAATGCACATGTTAACTTAATAAAGGTTATTTTAAAAATCTGAAAAAAAAACTGAATTGCCCCACCTTGCTGGGAGAGGAGCTGACCTATCAGACACTCCCCTGAAGAAAACCCCAGCTGCCACCTGCTGAAAACAACTGTGATCACCCTCCCTACATGAGCTAGAAATCTTACCTCACCTTACAACTCCAATCTTGTAGACAGAAGGTCCAAATACCACTCACAAGCCAGTCAGTCATGTGGTAAGACAACATCAGAGCTTCCACTTGAACACAAATACCAGAATTGGACACCTAAGGAGTAATTCCAGAACATTTATTAATAGACAGAACTAAACCAGACTCCTGAACCTCATTTTTTTTATTATTGTGTTCCTTTTTTTCTTTCTTTCTCTTTTTTTAATCCCTGAATTATTACCTCCATCATCACAATTTCTTGTCCCCATTTTCATCCTCTTCACTCTCCCTCCTTCTCCCATACAACAATCCATTGTTCTCCCTCCCAATTACTTTTCCTGCCCCTTCTTAACCACTCTTTCCCCTGTCTTCACCTTCCTCTACCATCCTCCCCAAACCTGTAACCACACTATCCCTTCCACCTGCACACTCACCACCTGCTGACTAGCCTACTGTACTAAATGCACACAACACAAGCCCCTGCAATACCTGACACAAACCCCCTCCACTACAGCAACAGAAATATACCTAAACATACACAAGGGCCACAAAACCCAGCAACCCCCAAAACTCTAAACCCACCCACCCACTCTGTTTCCCACCCACTGCCTTATTTTTTAGTACCATCAGTACCAAATCCTCTATAACTGGCTTAATAACCACTACCTTCCCCAACTCCAACTCTTTAGAGCTATTATCACCAAGGGCTTTTCCATAGACTACATTAACAATTGATCTGGCATTAAGCCTGCGAACTTGTTAATGCTAAATTATACCTCAGACCAGGCTCAGATAAGGCACGTCAACCTAGCAAGCAATGAAGTCAGCAACAACACAAAAATTAAATCAGGGAAAGAAATCAGACAATCAAATCCACCAACTAGCCTTCTAAAAATATAGTTGTACAGCACAAAGTGGAGGGAAGGGAAGAAGAAAAAGGGATGGAAACCACTCTCCTCAAAAAATAATTCAATACAGAATTCCATGGGAAATAAAGAAAATGGATACCCAGTCCTTGACCTCAACAAAACAACAATAAATGTAACAAAAGAACTCAGCAATGCCCACAAAAAAACCATCAATGAAGAAATCTTTGAGAAATTCATGGAGAAGATATTGGACATGGTCAACCAAAATGTACAAGATCCACTCAAGAAATTTCATGACACCAAAAACAAAGAACATGAGGCAACACAGAAACAAATAAAGGAACTTAGAGTGGACCTCAACAAAAACCAAAGTGAAACAAAGGACACTATCAAAAAAAAGATACATGAATTAAACAGGACTACACAAACTGTTAAAAAAAAAAGAGTTGATCACATTTTGGAAAACCTCAGAAGAAAGAATCAAACAGAAATCCTGAAAATTAAAAGTCCCTATAGTCAAACAAAAAACTCACTGGAAGGCTGCTCCAACAGACTAGAACAAGTGGAAGACAGAATCTCAGAGCTCAAAGATAAAATAGAAATTAAAGAAAAAACTGAAGAAATCTTAGTCAAACAACTCAAGAGTGTTGAAAGAAAAATACAAGAACTCAGTGACTCCATTGAAAGACCACAAATGAGAATCGTGGGCTTTGAAGAAGAAAAGGCACAAGGAATGCATAACATATTCAATAAAACACTAACAGCAAATTTCCCAATCTCAAGAAAGTTTTGCCCATTTGGGTACAGGAAGCCTTCAGAACACCAAAATGAACTTCCCAATGGCATATCATCATCAAAACAACAAGTAGGGAACAGAGAAAGAGTATTGAAGGCTGTAAGAGAGAAAAAACAAATAACACATAAAGGTAAACCCGTCAAAATAACAGTAGATTTCTTAATGGAAACATATAAGCAAGAAGGGCATGGAATGAGGTATTTCAGGCACTGAGAAAAAATAACTTCAATCCTAGGATACTCTACCCAGCAAAACTATCATTCAAAATTAATGGAGCAATAAAAATCTTCCACAATAAACAAAAACTAAAACAGTATATGAACACCAAGCCACCACTACAGAAGATTCTACAAGGAATTCTGCACACAGAAGATGAAAGCAAACAAAACCACGAGAGGATGGGAGACATCAAACAACAGGAGAAGAAAAGAAAGCAATCAGAGAGTTGACTGCACAGAATCAAACCCTTAAACACCAAAAACAACTAAATGACAGGAATCACCATAAACCCATCAATATTAACACTGAATGTTAATGCACTCAGCTCCCCCATCAAAAGACACCACTGGGCGAAATGGATTAAAAAGGAAGATCCGACAATCTGTTGTTTACAAGAGACCCATCTGACTGACAGAAATAAACACTGGCTTAGGGTGAAAGGCTGGACAAGATTTGCCAAGCCAATGGCCCCTGAAAAGAGGCAGGAGTACCAATACTTACAGCAGACAAAGTAGCTTCAAACTTACCCTAGCCAATCTCAAAAAAGGAGGAGAGAAAAGACCCAAATTAATAAAATTAGAGGTGAAAATGGAACAACAACAAAAACCCAGAGGATCATGAGGGAATACTTTGAAACTTATATTCTAATGAACTGAAAAATTTAGATGAAATGGATAAACTTCTTGATATATTTGATCCACCAAAATTGAACCAAGAGGACAGGGGAATGAAAAAATGGTAGAATCTTTAATAAATGATGTTGGAAATAGAAGACTGAAGACTGAAGCAAGATCTCCATGTATCACAGTGTAAAAAATCAATTCAAAATACATCAAAGACCTTAATCTAAGATCTGAAACTTTGGCACCACTACAGGAAAAGATGGGGAAATACTTGAAGACAGAGTTGCAATAACAACGTTCTGGCTAGAGCTCCATGTGCTCAGGAAATACAAGCAAGTATTGACAAATAAGTTTGCAACAAATATGCCCAGCAAACTACATAATTACCAGAATCAAGAGACAGTGTACAAAATGAGAGAAAATCTTTGACAGTTTTCACTGGATAAAGAAATAATATGCAGAATATGTTTTTTAAAAAAGCTCCAAAAGTTAGAAACCAAAAGAACAATCCAATTAATAAATGGACAAATGAACAGACATTCTGAAAAGAAGTACACATGAACAAAAAATACTTGATGCAAATGTTCAACATCCTTAGCTACAAAGGAAATATAAATCTAAACACTGATATTCCATTTCACCCAAGTCAGAATGGAACCATCAAGAAAACAAACAAAAAAATACTGGTAATGATGGCTGGGTTGGTTGACACACATCCTTATACACTCATGAAAATACACTTAATACATTCATGAGTGTGCAAATTAATACAGCCATGAGGAAATCCATACTCATTATGGCGATTCCTCAAGAAACTGAAATAGAATTACCTTATAATCCTTTAATGCTACTCTTGTGAAGAGAAATGTAAGTCAGCATACAATAAGGATACCTGCATACCCATATTTATCTTGGTACCATTCAAAATAGTGAAACTATGGAATCAAGCTAGGTGCCCATCAACTGATGAATAAAGAAAATATGGCATATATGCATACATATTATTCAACCATAAATGAGAACAATATTAATTCATTTGAAGGAAAATACATGCAACTGGTGATAACCAGGTTAAGCAAAATAGGCCAAACTGAGAAAGAAAAACACTGCATGTTCTCTATAATATACAGAATCTAGACCTACAAGAAGATGAATGATATGAATATAAAACCAGGACTGTTTGAGAGAGGGAACCAGGCAGAGGATGAAAAGAGAGGGTTATGGGGACAAATATGATCAAAGTAATTATGCATGTATGAAAATAGAATAATGAAACATGTTAAAAATTGTTTGAAATGGGAAGACAAGAATAAGAAAGAGTGACAGAAGGTATGAATTTGATCAACATACACTATGTGCATTCATGGAACTATCACAATACACATAAATTAATAAACAAATAAATAAAAATCCATGTTGCAAATCAGAATGGTTTCATAAAGAAAACAAACAACAAATGATGGTGAGGATATGGAAGGTGGGGAAGAGACCCTTATATATTTTTGGCAGAAAGAGCCACAATTTAATCGGTTTAGAGGTTCTCTAGAAAAACTAAAAGTAGAACTGTCCTATGATCCTGCCATAGCATTCCTGGGCATATGTCCAAAGGAATGTTAAAAATGCATACAATAAAGACACCTACACACCATGTTTATTGTGGCACAACTCAAAAAGGTCACATTATAAATCAGATTCTGTGCCCCTTAACTAACGAACAGATGGACAAAATGTGGTATGTATACACAATGGAGTATTTTTCAATCATGAAAAAGAATGAAATTATGTCATTTTCAGAAAAATGGATGGATGTGGAGATCATGATTCTAAAAGGGGAATATTGTCAAGGGGAATAATGGGAGGTGAAAACAAGTGTTAGGGGATTGAATATGTATGTATATATAATATGTATGTATATATACAAGAATATGTACATATATATAATTAAAAAACAGCATCACAGCACACTATAAAAAGATGGTTGTTTCCCACATGGCTGACTGGGAGGTGCAAGTCACTGCTGCTCAGCATCATCAGAGAGTTTTGTAATATACAGCTCTCACCTGGGAGAAGATCAAAATTAAAAATTCAAATTATGGCTTCCACTGAATGCATATTACTTTCACAATGTCCAATTCAAAAAATCAGAAACTTGAACCAACAATACATAAGCAGATAGTCACCACATGAGGCCACTTGTTATAATCCCATAACTCTTGTCTACTCAAGAACATATCGTAGCATTTCTCCCTCTCTTTCCCAAATCATCAATTTTCCTCTTTTTTTAGCATCACTCACAATCATGAAAACACCATTTTTTAAATAACTGCTAGAAACTTTCATCTCTCTCCAGGCATGAAATAGTTATTTATTTATTTACTACAAAGCTCATTGAAAGAGCTGTCTCTAGTCACCATCCCCAAAACTCCAAACTTCTTCCTGGAGCTTTCCCCTATTCAAGGTGCTATACAACTATCTCATGAAATTACTCAACTCTAGGTCACCTGAGACTCACACATTCCAAATTCAATGGTCACATCCCAGTCCTCATATAATTAGGGTAAGACACAGCATTTAACGAGTTGGCAACACACTCTCCCTTAAAACAATTTCTTCACTGAGCTTCCACACATCTCTCTTGCTTCTCTTCCATCCCCACTGCTCCTTCTCAAATTAATTTTCTTGTTCCTCTTCATCACCCCTCTCTCTGATCTGTCTTTGGGCTCCTGATCTGTTCCACACTTGTTTCCGTAGTTATAAGATTTCAATCTCCAATGCATTTTTCTCCCTTGAATTTCAGACTTATGTAGTCAACAGTCTACTCGACAACCACAATGTAGGTCTGACACACATCACAAACCTTAAGTGTCCAGAAATGAATTCCTGTTTTTCCTTCCCAAAATCACTTGTCCCAGTCAGCTCTACCTAAACAAATGCCAAGGCTTCCCTTCCAGTTACTCCAGGAAAAATAGAAGAATTATCATGAAATTTCTCTCTCACACCCCTGGATAACATCATCAGCAAATTGTTAATCTCTGTCTCCAACACTTCCAGTGCTCACTCCATGTACCAAAGCCATCCAGATTGAAAGTTAGCACTGGCCTCCTAATTGTTGCTTCCTGTCTATACATACCCCTCCTCAGAAGATCCTTTTTTTTATTTTATTCATTTATTCATATATGCATACATTGTTTGGGCCATTTCTCCCCCTCTCCCCCACTCACCCTCTCTTCCAGGCAGAATCTGTTCTGCCAGGCCTGATCTCTAATTTTGTTGAAGAGAAAGTGTGAGCAATAATAAGAAAGACAAAGTGTTTTTGCTAGTTGAGATAAGGAAAGCTATACAGAGAGATTCCTGGCATTGCTTCCATGAACAAATGTGTTATATCCCAAGTTGATTCATCTCTAACTGACCTTTCACTAGTTCCCGATCCCCTTCTCATATTGACCTCAGTTGCTTTAAGGTTTCTGTATCAGTTCCTCTGCAGAAGGGACATCAAATACTATCATGTTTTGGGTTTCTTACCTATCCCCATACCTCACATTGGTATGTGACTTTATCTTATCATGTGACTCAAGTCCAACCACATTGCTGTATTTGCTGTAGATCTAAAGTCTGCATATGAGGGAGAACATATGATTTTTGGTCTTTTGACCTGGCTAACCTTGCTCAGAAAGATGTTCTCCAGATTCATCCATTTATTTGCAAATGATAAGATTTCATTCTTCTTCATGGCTGAGTAAAACTCCATTGTGTATAAACACCACATTTTGTTAATCCATTTGTCAGTAGTGGGGCATTGTTTCCATAACTTGGTTATTTTGAATAGTACTGCGATAAACATGGGTGTGCAGGTGTCTCTGGAGGAATCTGTGTTGGATTCCTTTAAGAATATCCCCATGAGTTGGATTACTGGATCTTATTGCAGATCTATGTTTAGATTTTTAAGAAGCCTCCAAAATTTTTCTCTAGATTGGTTGCACTAGTTTGCATTCCCACCAGCAGTGTACGAGGGTTCCTTTTTCCCCACATCCTTGCCAACACACAAGGTTAATGGTGTTTTTGATGATGGCTATCCTAACAGTGGTGAGGTGGAATCTTAGTGTGGTTTTGATTGGCATTTCCTTTATGGCTAGAGATGGTGAGCATTTTTTCATGTGTTTTTTAGCCATTTGAATTTCTTCTTTTGAGAAAGTTCTGTTTAGTTCAGCTGCCCATTTCTTTATTGATTCATTGATTTGGAGAGAGTTTAGTTTTTTGAGTTCCCTGTATATTCTGGTTATCAGTCCTTTGATGTTTAGCTAGCAAGTATTTTCTCCCACTCTGTGGATGGTCTCCTCAATTTAAAGAACATTTCTTTTGTTGTGCAGAAGCATTTTAGTTTTATGAAGTCCCATTTGTCCAACCTTTCTCTTAGTTGTTGAGCTTCTGAGGTTCTATTGAGGAAGTCCTTGCCTATACCTATCAGTTCCAGAGTGTTTCCTGCTCTTTCCTGTATCAACTTCAGAGTTTCAGGTCTGATATTAAGGTCCTTGATCCATTTTAAGTTGATACTAATACAGGGTGATAAACATGGATCAAGAAGTTTCCATTTTTTCCAGATGGATAACCACTTTTCCAACAACACTTGTTAAAGAGGCTGTCTTTTCTCCATTGGATATTTTTAGTGCCTTTGTCAAAAATAAGGTGGGCATAGCTGTGTGGATTCATCCAGATCCTCTATTCTGTTCCACTGGTCCTGAAGATCCTTTTAAACTGTGAATCTAATCACGTCTGCTCTATTCAAAACCTGTCTACTTATTCAATCCTTCAAGTAGCCTCCAAAGCCCTTATTAATGTGGCCTCCTCTTTATCATTTTAACTTTTTTCTCACTACTATTGCCCTAGTATTATCTACTTCCGCAATACTGGCTTCCTTCTATTTCTCCAACATACTGGTTCTTATCCTGCCTCAGAAATGCACTGCTTCTCCAAATACAATAGTATTCCCGAGATAAATTCCTATAGGTCATTCTCTCACCATTGTTGAGACTTTAATTAAAGCTTGCCTTCCAGCGCACCCTTCCATGAATATCTATGGTAGATCAATTGTGAAAATGTTTCTCGTTGTTGATCCAACCTTGTATCCCTTCTGATCATAGCACTTTAAATATTATGTATTTTATGTTTACTGATGCATTTGTAGGAGTTAGATTTTAATTGTTTGTTTTTCATCAAATATATTAAGGAGTGCAGCATATTTTGGTATATTTTGACATGGCATTGATGCTATTTTCAAATGATGACCGTACCCACCACCTCAAATAGTTACCCATTTATGTGCTGTTGCAAGACCACTAAAACTCTACTCTTTTAGCAAAAATATCAAATAAAGTAAATTTTATCAACATCACCAATATGTTATACTCCTCATGTTGTACACTAAATCTCTAGATTCATTCATCCCATATACCTGTAACTTCGTGTACCTACACACACGTCCCCATTGCCCATTCTCCTTATTCCCCCACCTGTGATCTTAAGAGTAAATAATATTCCATTATATATGTATATTTATATGAATATATAGAGAAAAAGATCACATCTTCTTTATTCATTCATCTATCTATGGACACTTTGATTATTTCCATATCGTATCTATGACTGTTGAAGTGCTGTTGTCTTTATGAACTGGTGATTTCATTTCCTTTGGTTATATACCCAGAAAAGGAATTGTTGTGTCATCTGAAAGTTCTGTTTTCCATTTCCATAGGAAGGTCCATAATGTTTACCATGATGGCCACACCGAGCTACCCTCCCTTAGACCTCCTTTTTTCTACTCCCTCACCAACACTTGTTACCTATTACTTTTTTATGGAGTCTACCATGAAAAATGTTAGGTGGTATCTCATAGTGGTTTTTATTTTCATTTCCTTGCTGATTTATGATTTTGTCCACCTTTTCACATATATGAGGGTCACTCATATGCCTTCTCTGAAGACATGTTTATTCAGGTCATTTTTCTATTTGTTTTTACTCAGATTATTTGTTTTTCTGCTCTTAAGTTATGTGAGTTCCTCTATTGTTGGATATTAACCATTTATGAGATATATGGTTTGCAATCATTTTTTCCCAAATTTTGGGTTATTTCTTAATTGTGTTTTTGCCACTGGGGTACATAATATTTTACTTTGATTGAATCACATTTATTTATTTTTGCTTTTAGTGTAATATTCAAAACAACATTGACAAGACTAACATCAAGGCAATTCTCTCTATGTTTTCATCTAGAATTTATGTTTCCTGATCTCACACTTAAGAATTTTCTCCATACTCTGTGTGGTATAACACAAAGGTACAATATCATTTTTTGATGTGGAAATTCATTTTTCACAGCACGATTTACTGAAGGCATTAACCCATCTCCATTACATCTTCCTAGTGCCCTTTTCAAAAATTAGTAGACCATGAACATGTGAGTTTATTTCTAGATTCTCTATTCTATCCCATTGGTCTATGCACTAGGTGTATATAAGTGTCATGATGTCATGATTACTACAGCTTTCTGGTGTAATTTAGAATCAGGTAGTGTGATGCCTCAGCTTTGATTCTGTTTTTTCAATATTGCTTTGACTCTTCAAAGTCTTTTGTGGTTCCAGGTGAATTTTAGAATTACTTTCTCTAGCTTTTGAATAATAAAGGGACAGAGAGAAAGGGTAAGGAAAAGAAGGAGAAGGCATTAGATTAATTAAAGTACAATATATTCACAGATGAAATACCATGGCAAAACCCCTTTGAACAATGAACACACACTTAAACAATGAAGAACAGGGATGTAAGACAGATCCTACTACAGAGAAGGTACTAGCAGGAAGGGAGGGGTTAATAGAGGGTAAAGGAGGGTGAATATGATTAATGTACCTTATATCACTGTATGAAGATTGAACATTGAAACCTCTGAAAATCATTTTATGTACTGGGAGAGGGGTGAGGGAGGATAATAGTGGATGAACCGAACCAAGGTACATTGTAAGCATATATGAAAATGTCACAATGAAACCTCCTGTAAAACTAAAGTATGCTTTAAAAATACTTTAAAGAACTGTTTTTTCTATTTCTGTGAAAATGTCTTTGAAATTTTGAGAGAAATTGAATGTGTATGTTGTTTTGTTTAGCATAAACATTTAGCAATGTTAATTCTTCCAATCCAAAACCACAGGATATCTTTCCATTTATTTGTGTCTTCTTCAATTTCTTTCACTAGAATTTTTTAGGTGTCAGTATATAGATTTTTCTCCTCTTCACTTAAATTTATTCCTAAGTATTTTTATTTTGTTTGTCTTATTTGACAGTACTGGGGATTGAACTAAAGGCCTTGCACTTGCTAGGCAAGTAGTTCACCACATTTTTGCTTTTAGGTTATTTTCATATAGTGTCTACTGTTTTTGCCAACACCCACCTTTGACCACAGTGCTCCTACCTGTGCCTCATAAATAGTTGAGATTACTTGTATGTCACTACTGCCTGACTAATTTGTTGAGATGTTGTCTCACTGTTTGCTCAGGCTGTCCTTGAAATTTGATCCACACTACCTTCTCCTTTCAAATAGCTATAATTACAAGTCATGAGCCACTGCTCCTGGCATTATTTTATTTGTTGATACTATTGTAAGAAAATTATTTTCTTCATTTACTTTTCATATGAGTTGTTATTTATGAAAAGAAATGTGACTGATTTTATATAGTCTTTATACTACATA
This sequence comes from Castor canadensis, assembly GCF_047511655.1. Lineage (NCBI taxonomy): Eukaryota > Metazoa > Chordata > Mammalia > Rodentia > Castoridae > Castor > Castor canadensis. Next base: position 77,452,860 of record NC_133397.1, on the reverse strand, counting down.
CTAAAAGTTCATTTACTAGTTTAATAGCATTTATTACTTATTTTCCTGAAATAAAATTAAATTTGATCTTTTTAACTTCATACATATTAAGCACTGAGTAAACATTCTGGATAAACAAATATGTACAGTTCTTAACATCAATTTTTTATAAAATTTTTATTAGGATATATTCGTTACACAGGGGGGATTCATAGGGCCAATTCTGATTAAGCTTATGTGTACATTGGTTAGATCACCCCTATCCTCTCTCTCCATCAGCCCCCTCCCCACCATCTTAAAGTAATTGCAAGAGGTTTCTTTGTTTTATTTCATATTATATATGAAGTCCATCAACCAAACACCCTCATCTTAATCTCCTTCGTTCACCCTCCACGTCTCACTAGTACTCCCCCAACACTGAACTTATTTTACAGACCTATCTTTCATTATTAATATTTAAGTTCATATTTACAGGGGTTTCTCTATATATCCCCGTTGTGGGTATACTTTATTTTGGTCGGAACAACCCTTTCCATTACTCTTCCTGACCACTTTACCTCCCATCACCCACTCTAATTTTCAGTAGCTTTCAACACACATCCTTATCTCCTCTACCTTAACAGATGTTATGTTTCATGACATTACTGATGCTCTATCATTCTCTTTTCCTTTCCTTCTTTGCCCAAGTTCCATAGAGTAATAACACAATTACTAACATGTTCTACCTATCAGTTTATATATGCTTGGTTTTGTATGCATGTATATGTTTTGGATCTATATTCCACATATGAAAGGAAACATGCAGCCTTTGTCTTTCTGTGTCTGGATTACTTCACTTAACATGATGTCCTTCAATTGCATCCATTTACCTTCATACCACATGTCATTATTCCTTATGGCTGAGGAAAACTCCACTGTGTATATATAATTAAGGTCAACATTTTAAAATATTTCTCACTGGTATGAGAAAGTGCTATATAACAAAGAGTCCAATACTCAGCTTTGCTGAGATATTTTCTGCAACTAAATTTCATTCTCCCAAGTATTTTTGATGGGGACGAAGAAATAATACTAGATGACTGGAGTTTATCCCATTACACTGACATGGCCATGTTAACTGCAAGCTACCTAAAGAACTCAAGTGACAGCAGACATATGACCAACAATATCCATCACAAATTAGACTCAAACCAGAGAAAATTGACAAGTTAAGGGGAAATCTAATGGGGAATTCTGTCCCATATATCTGTAGTGATCGAGTTAAAGAATTCAAGGATTGCCTTTGAAAGAAAGAGAATGACAGATAGAAACAAAGGGAAGAGAAAAGGACAGGATAGGAGGGAGGAAAGAGTAGGAAAGCATTTTGAGTGAAACTGACTAGAAAGAATCACCTGGAAAGCAGGGTGTGTGGAAAGAAGAACCAAGATGGAAATAAGAACTTCTGTATCCAAGGTTTGGAATAAGGGACAAAGGTTTAATAATGGGGATGATAGAGTTTGGAGGTGATTAACATTTAGAGGTGATTAGAGGTTATAAAAACAAGGAGACCAGGGGAATAGGAGTCAAAAGGGAACTGTTCTTGATTCAAGGAGGTCTAGGAAAGAGAAATTGTTCTGTCAACATGTAAAAAGCAATAGCCCTTTCTTTAAATGGTAAAGATTAATTTTCTTGGCTCAGTCATAAAATATATCCACAAGAAATATTCAAGTACCAGATACTCAAAAACACTTAAAAATCTCTTGAACAGCCTGACATTTCTCATCAATAACCTCCCATGAAAAGGGATCCAGAAAAAAGGCCAGTTCTGGAATTTTCTCCTAAATCCTGTAAACCCTCCAAGAACTACATCACTAAATGAAACCTCCCAGACAGATAGGATGGATGTGAGATCAGGGTTATGTGAGGAGGAAGTAGCTGGTGCAGAAAGGATCACTGACCCAGGGCATAGGAAGGAGGTTTTTGATTGAGGCTGAAGCACTGTGGGTGGATAGCTATAATACTGCAGACAGTAGTAATCTGCCACATCTTCAGCCTGGAGGCTGCTGATGGTGAGAGTGAAATCTGTGCCAGACCCACTGCCACTGAAGCGGTCAGGGACCCCAGATGCCCGGTTAGAGGCTGCATAGATCAGCATTCTAGGAGGCTGTCCTGGTTTCTGCTGGTACCAGGCTAGGTAGTTCTTCTGGTTTGAGCTGGATAAAAGACTCTGGCTGGACTTACAATTGATGGTGATTCTCTCTCCTAGAGACGCAGCCAGAGAGGCTGGAGACTGAGTCACCGTGATGTCCCCACAGACACCTGCAATCAGGAGAAGACAATAAACATACATACATACATATACACACAGACTTCATAATACAAACATTGAAACATGTCATTTAAAATGCTTTTCTAATGGTACAAGCCAATCCATAATTGGGTTCATATTGGAAATAGTCATTACTTCCTACTACATCTTAAAAACCATTTTGTCAACTCAACAACAGATTACTCTGAAGGAACTGCAACATTTAAGTTTCTCACCAGAGACCCATAGCAACAAGGTGATGAGGACTCGGGTTTGCAACACCATCTTGTTGTCCCTGCCTGCCTAATGCAGCTCTGTTCTTATTGCAAAGGTGTCATTCATAATATTGGAGCAGTTGGACTGGGCTGGAGGGGTTATGCAAAGCATTCAGAATATACAAAAACAAATTGTGCAGGCAGTGGACTGTAAAAGTATCTGATGTAAGATCCAAGAACATCAACACAGAAAGCATAATTGTGTGACCAGAAAAGACACAGTTAATTTAGAGTTCTAAGATTAACTTAGACTCTCTAAAACCTCAAACTGCTAGTCAATTAATGGAGAGCTCCTATTTTAAGCAAAAAATACTTGGAAATGGATAGACTGCATAGTGAGACTCAGCCTTTAAAAAACAACTCATGGCAAAAGGCCCTAAGTTCAAAACACAGTACCACCAAAAAAAAAAAAAAAAAGAGGAAGGTTGTTTTTATTCTGAAAATCCTCCAGGATTTATCACCATCCCACAATGTAGGGTAGGAAGAGAGAAGGTGAAGAGTTTCATTATAGGGACACTTTGTACCTATTGTATTATTTGGGAGTTTTAAAACAGCTTACCAAATAAATACAAAATAAAAGTTGTATTTTAACTTCCTTCTACAATCATATCCAGGTCTTCTGTGTCTCCCAGTTCAGGGCTCTTGACACACTGATGGCTGTACTAAAAGACAGTCAGGTTCTCGTTGTATTTTAAAGGCATATCAAGTAAGCATTGCCAACATATTGGATGCAAAGTGTGAGTGAAATAGAATATCAGAGAACGACTGCTCATGTGTCTAGGACTGAGAAAGCAGAGAATTTGAAACAATGTCTTCTGAGAAGGGAAATGCCCAGGGAAAGCAAACTGGGAAGGCAGGTGGGAATTAGGACTTCAGGAGAAACACACTAGAATTGTGAGATGCTGTCAACATCCACCTGGCAATGCTGCTAAGGTGGATGTTTATGTGAGATTCTGAAGTTCAGAGAAGCAGTCAGAATTGGAAAAACAAATCTGGGACATGAGGTAAGATCACTAGGCGATGAGTATAAGCAGGTGAAGGCAAACTGATAACTGGTAGATAGCCCAATAAGCAGAAGTCAAATAGATGAAGAGAACTAACTATGGACTCCTTGAAGCAGTAGCTACCGAGGTAAGAAATGACTTAACAGTGATATCTCAGAACGAAGGTAGTGTACTCAAAATGCCTTTTCAGTTTAAAAATATAAAATTAATTTACTTTTTTTTTCTGGCACTGGGGTTTGAAATCAAGGCCTTATGTTTGCTAGGCAGGTGCTCTACCACTTGAGCCCTTCCTCCAATGCTAAAATATAAAATTTAAGACATAAATTTTTATGTCTTAATATTATATTTTATGTCTTTAATATTTTATATTTATATAAAATATAAAATTGAAGACAAATTTTTCCTTTTTGGTTAGTTAGTTAAATGGTCCACACACCTTTATTTGTAGGATCACAAGTCTCTGGGCAAGTTGAAAAGAATTGGAAGGTTACTTTGAAAAACAGTTGGGCACTTGCTGCCCTCTGCCTGCCACCGGCATGCACTAAACACTCCAGGGAGGATGGTTCATCACCTTTCCTCTTGCAAAGCATCTTTAATGTTTTGTCTACTAGCCAGTGCTCTAGTGCAATAACTGGCGCAGACTTATTTCAGTATCTCAGTATGAAAGCAATGAAGAAGCTGATGCTTCATCTGTCACCTTATTTTTATTCTACACATAGGGTACAGGGTCACGGAAAATTTGTATGCAAGCTCATTTGCTTAGTTCATCAAACTTATTTCTATTGCTCTTCCCATCATTTGACTCCACCTTCCCACCCAACAACCACCATCTGTAGGCAAGTACAGCACACAACCTGCTCTGCATGTTATAACAATTCTACTCTCTGGTACACTAACTCAATTGTCTGTTCCTCCACAGGACATTCCTGTCTTCACATTAGATAAATCCTCACAGCCACAGTAACTCTCCAGGATATCATCTGCTCTTTGGTCCTCTCATTCTTACATGTCTCTGAGTTAGGTGTTCAGTCACGTTGTTGGAAGTGTTCTGCTGAAGCACAGAGTTCTGTTTCTATGTATGTACATTCTCATCTGTGCTGACTTCACAGTTTAACTTTCTATTACCTGACATTCATCACTCTCTGGCTCAAATGCAGCCAGTGGAGTTCATGTCTGAAAGGAGATATTGGACATGTAAAGGTCAAGGGAGAGCCCTGTAAAAATGTAAAGTCAATGAGGGAAGCCATATTGGAGACAGGCAGACAGGCATAAGCCTGATGCTAGGAGACATTGGAGATCTGCTAGCACACTTGATCTTTCATCTAAGAACAGGCAATAAGAGCATGTGGTGAATTAGTGAGAATTAGCTCATGTTTTTACTGAGACCATTTCAGTGCATGTTTTGCCTGATACGCATGGAAGGAAAAAGTGTGGAAGCCATCATAATTCCTGGGCCAGCTGAACTGTAGTGCTTTCATCCTCTGAAATCACTTAATGATAACCAAAATTAAAACCTCTGAACAATAGCAGTTCCAAATAACCATACAGGACCAAATCATTACTTGGTAAACTAAAAATAATGATATTATATACACAGAATTCTAGTATTGCTAGGCCATCAGTGCTTACCTGGAATCAATATACCTTCTCCCAGGTATTCAGTTAAACAAAAATTCAGTTTCTTAGTAGTGACTTTTCAGCTGTAATGAAATACAGTGACTTTAAGGAGCGGAAATTTCCTGAGTAAAACCAATCAAATTACAGAACCCTTAAAAATCTGGATATATAGTAAAAGAAAGAAATTTGGAAAGATTCAGGACATGAAAAGGATTAGTAGAGGGAGATTCTCTAATGCTGGTGTTGGAGACAAAGGGAGGCCTGTTTGAGGGAATGAGCGCATCTTCCAGGACCTGTGAGTTGACAGCCAGAAAAGAAATGGGACCTCAGCCTACAACTTCAAAAAACCAATTCTGTCGCAGAACATTTTTTTTTTGTTTAGCAAATATAAGGCCTTGAGTTCAAACCCCAGTGCCACAAGAAAAAAAAAGGGAAATAAATTTTATATTTTAAAACTGACTAGGCATTTTAAGGACACTGCCTTTGTTAGGTCATTTCTTACCTTGGTAGCTGCTGCTTCTTGGAGTCCATACTTATTTCTCTTCGTTTGTTTCACTTCCACTTACTGGGCTACTTACCAGTTATCAGTCTGCCTTCACCTGCTTATACTCATCGCCTAATCATCTTACCTCCTGTCCCAGATTTGTTCTTCCAGTTCAGACTGCTTCTCTGAACTTCAGAATCTCACATAAACATCCACCTTAGCAGCATTGCCAGGTGGAGGTTGACAGCATCTCATAATTCTAGTGTGTTTCTCCTGAAGTCCTAATTCCCACCTGCCTTCCAAGTTTGCTTTCCCTGGGCATTTCCCTTCTCAGAAGACGTTGTTTCAAATTCTATGGCTTCTTAGTCCTAAGCACATTTAGCAATTGCTCTCTGATATTCTATTTCACTCACACTTCACATCCAATATGTTGGCAATGCATACTTGATATTCTTTTACCAAATAATACAATAGGTACAAAGTGTCCCTATAATGAAACTCTTCACTTTCTCTCTCCCTACCTTGCATTTTGGGATGGTAGTGATCCTGGGTGATTTTCAGAATTAGGAACTGCCTTCCTTCTTGTTTTTGGTGGTACTGTGTTTTTTACTCAGGGGCTTTTGCCTTGAGTTTTTTTTAAAAGGCTGGGTCTCACTATGCAGTCTAAGTTGGCCTTGATCTATTGACCTTCCTGCCTTGGCTCCTGACTTCTTAGATTATAGACATGTACTAACAAGTCCATCTCTGTGATTTCTTTGAAAAATATTGCCCTGAAATCCACCAGTTCAATATGGTAAAATTTTACTGTTACACTCTTAGGGCTTATGAGGAATTTGAGAATGGCATTCCTAGTTAGTTCTGGCTCAAGTTTCTCTTAGACATCTGTCAAGATAACCAGGTAGAGTTATAGCCATCAAAAGACTTCATTGGTTTTTTTGCAATGGCCCACTCAGACATTTGCAAGTTCATGTTGTCAGGCACTTCTTTATCTTACTATGTGGACCTGTCCATAGGGCTTCATGAGTATTCTAATAAGATGACATCCAGCTGGAGAAAATTATCCAAAAGAGAGTAGTCAGAAGCCACAGTGGCTTTAATGTCCTAGCCTCTTAAACCACTCAGAATTGTGTTGATTGCATGAGTAAGCCCTATTCAATGTGTATAGGACTTTGTTAATGCTAGTGGTAAGAATACATGGATGTAGGAAACACAGGGGACATTCTTGGTGGTTGCCTGTGAGTATAGTCTGATATAGACTGAGTTTTCATCTAGATTCCCCTGATCTGAAATATTCCCTTCAACATTCCTTTTTAACATGATTGTATAGGTAGATCTTAAATTTTGCTGTTTTTGTACATTTTACATTGACATGTTATAAAGGCCATAATATACTAATCAATTAACTGTTAAATAGAATTAAATTAAAAAATCATAAATTTTTATTGTACTTGCCATTGTCAGAGTTATTTAGGTTTTCATTAGCTGTCATTTCCCTTGTACCTGGAGAATTACATTAGCATTTTTTACACTGTGAAACTATAGATCCTGTGTTCTTTTAGCTTTTATATGTCTTAAAAGTATTCTGCATTTTCTTTTGAAGTATCATTTTTCTTGTACACAATTTTTGGTTTACAATTGTTTTTCAGTAGTTTTTTATATTGTTTACCTCTCTCTCCCCTCAGACACTTTCTGTCTTACTCTTTTTCTTCCCTTCTTCCTCTCTCCCCAAATTCTCCTTTATTTCTTTAGGTGTCTTTCTAAAATGTTTTATTATTTCACCAGGATTTTTACTCTGATAACACTAACACATAATTTTGTGACACTGAATCCATTTCCAAATATTTTTTATTTAAAATAGGAGCTCTTCATTAGTTCACGAGCAGTTTGAGGTTTTAGAGAGTCTAAGTTAATCTTAGAACTCTAAATTAACTCCTGTGTCTTTCTAGTCACACAATTATGCTTTCTGTGTTGATATTCTTGGTATCTTACTTCAGATACTTTTACAGTCCACTGCCTGCACAATTTGTTTTTGTATATTCTGATTGCTTTGCATAGCCCCTCCAGCCCAGTCCCACTGCTCCAATTTTACGAATGACACCTTTGCAATAAGAACAGAACTGCATTAGGCAGGCAGGGACAACAAGACGGTGTTGCAAACCTGAGTCCTCATCACCTTGTTGCTATGGGTCTCTGGTGAGAAACTTAAATGCTGTAGTTCCTTCAAAGAAATCTGTTGTTGAGTAGACAAAATGGTTTTTAAGATGTAGTAGGAAGTAATGACTATTTCCAATATGAACCTAACTATGGATTGGCTTGTATCATTAGAAAGTGCATTTTAAATGACATGTTTCAAAGTTCATATTATAAAGTCTGTGTGTATATGTATGTATGTATATTTATTGTCCTCTCCTGATTGCAGGTGCCTGTGGGGAAATCACGGTGACTCAGTCTCTACCCTCCCCAGCTGTATCTGTAGGAGGCAGAGTCACCATCAATTATAAGTCCAGCCAGAGTCTTTTATCCAGCTCCAACCAGAAGAACTGCCTGGCCTGGTACCAGCAGAAACCAGGACAGCCTCCTAAACTTCTCATCTACTGGGCATCCACTTGGGAATCCGGTGTCCCTGACCACTTCAGTGGCAGTGGGTCTGGGACAGATTTCACTCTCGCCATCAGCAGCCTCCAGGGTGAAGATGTGGGAGATTACTACTGTCAGCAGTATTATAACTTTCCACCCACAGTACTTCAGCCTTAATTAAAAATCTCCTTTATATGACATTTGTCAGTGATCCTTTCTGCACCAGCTACTTCCTCCTCACATAACGCTGATCTCACATCCGTCCTGTCTGTCTGGGAGGTTGCATTTATTGAAGCAGTTCTTAGAGGGCTCTCAGGGTTCAGGAGAAAATTCCAGAACTGGCCTTTATCTGGATCCCTTTTCATGGGAGGTTATTGAAGAAAAATGTAAGGCTGTCCAAGAGATTGTTAGGAGTTTTTGAGTTACTGGAACTTGAATATTTCTGGTGGATATATTGCATGACTGAGCCAAGAAAATTATCTTTGGCCCTTAGAGAAAGATCTATTACTTTTCACATGTTGACAGAACAATTCCTCTTTACTAGACCTTGAATCAAGAACAATTCCATTTTGACTCTATTCCTCTTCTTTTCTTGTTTTTATAACCTTTAATCACCTCCCAACTCTATCATCTCCATTATGAAACCTTTGTCCACAATTCCAAACCTTGGATACAGAAGTTCTTATTCCCATCTTGGTTCTTCTTTCCACACACCCTGTTTTCCAGGTGAGCCTTTCTAGTCAGTTTCACACAAAATGCTTTCCTACTCTTTACTCCCTCCTAATCTGCCCTTTTCCCTTCATTTCTATCTGTCATTCTCTTTCTTTTAAAGGCAATCCTTGAATTATTTAACTCAATCACTGTAGAAATATGGGACAGAATTACCCATTAGATTTCCCCTTAAGTTGTCAATTTTCTCTGATTTGAGTCTAATTTGTGATGGATATTGTTGGTCATATGTCTGCTGTCACTTGAGTTCTTTAGGTAGCTTGCAGTTAACATGGCCATGTCAGTGTAATGGGATAAACTCCAGTCATCTAGTATTATTTCTTCGTCCCCATCAAAAATACTTGGGAGAATGAAATTTAGTTGCAGAAAATATCTCAGCAAAGCTTGAGTATTGAACTCTTTGTTATATAGCACTTTCTCATACCAGTGAGAAATATTTTAAAATATTGACATTAATTATATATATACAGTGGAGTTTTCCTCAGCCATAAGGAATAATGACATGTGGTTTGAAGGTAAATGGATGCAATTGAAGGACATCATGTTAAGTGAAGTAATCCAGACACAGAAAGACAAAGGTTGCATGATTTCTCTCATATATGGTATATAGATCCAAAAGACATAAATACATACAAAACCAAGCATATACAAACTGATAGGTAGAACATGTTAGTGATTGTGTTATTACTCTATGGAAGTTGGGCAAAGAGGGAAAAGAAAAGAATGATAGAGCATAAGTAATGTCATGAAACATAACATCTGTGAAGATAGAGGAGATAAGGATGTGTGTTGAAAGTTATTGAAAACTGGAATGGGGGATGGGAGGTAAAGTTGTCAGGGAACGTAATGGAAGGGGTTGTTCTGACCAAAATAAAGTATACCCACAGGGGGATATACAGAGAAACCCCTTTGAACATCAACTTAAATGTTAATAATGAAAGATAGGTCTGTAAAATGGATACAGTGTTTGTGTGTGTGTGGTACTAGTGAGACAGGCAAGGGTGAATAAAGGAGATTAAGATGAGGGTATATGGTTTATGGACTTCATATATAATATGAAATAGAGCAAAGAAACCTCTTGCAATTACTTTAAGTGGGGTGAGGAGGGGTTTGAGGGGAAGAGAGGATGGGGGGCAATTTAACCAATGTACAGCATAAGTCTAATCAGAATTGGCACTATGAATCCCCCCTATGTAATGAGTATATCCTAATAAAAATTTTTACAAAAATTGATGTTAAGAAGTCTACATAATTTGTTTATTCAGAATGTTTACTGCGTGCTTACTATATATCAAGTTAAAAATATCAAATTTCATTCCATTTCAGGAAAATAAGTAGTAAATGCTATTGTACTAATAAATGAATTATTAGTATGTAGTATAAAGGCTATACAAAATCAGTCACATTTCTTTTTAGAAATAACAACTTATATGAAGAGTAAATGAAGAAAATAATGTTATTTACAATAGTATCAAAAAATAAAATAATGCCAGGAGCAGTGGCTCATGAATTGTAATTATAGCTGTTTGAAAGGAGGAGGAAGCATGGAGCAAATTTCAAGGACAGCCTGAGCAAACAGTGAGACCACACACATCTCAATAAGACAGACAGTAGCAGCACAGGACTGATCTGAGCTATACACGAGGCTCAGGTAGGAGCTTTGTGGTCAAAGGTAGGTGTTGGTAAAAATAGTAGACACTGTATGAAAATAACCTAAAAGCAAAAATGTGGTGAACTGCTTGCCTAGCAAGTATGAGGCCTTAAATTCAATCCCCAGTACTGCTAAATAAAAGAAATAAAATAAAAATACTTAAGAATCAATTTAAGTGAAGAGGTGAAAAATCTATATACTAACACCCACAGAATTCTAGTGAAAAAAATTGAAGAAGACACAAATAAATGGAAAGATATCCTGAGGTTTTGGATTGGAAGAATTAACATTGCTAAATGTTTATGCTACCCAGAACAACATACATATTCAATACAATTCCTCTCAAAAATTCAAAGACATTTCTACAGAAATAGAAAAAGTGATTCTTTTTAAAGTATTTTTAAAGCATATGTTAGTTGTACAGGGGGTTTCACTGTGACATTTCCATATATGCTTACACTGTACCTTGGTTTGGTTCATCTACTCTTCTCAATCAAGTTAAAATGATTTTCAGAGGTTTCAATATTCTGTCTTCATACAGTGATAAAAAGTACGTCAACCATATTCACCCTCCTTTACCCTCTCCATTAGCCCCCCACTTCCTGCTAGTACCCTCTCTGTAGTAGGATCTGTCTTACATTTCTACTCTTCATTGTTTAAGTGTATGTTCATTGTTCAAGGGGGTTTTGTGATGGTATTTTATCTGTGAATATATTGTACTTTAATTAATCTAGCACCCTCTCTTATTTTTCCTTACCCTTTCTCTCCTTCCCCTTATTCAACAGCTAGAAAAGGCAACTTTAAAATTCACCTGGAACTACAAAAGACTTTGAAGAGTCAAAGCAATATTGAAAAACGAATCAAAGCTGAAACATCACACTACCTGATTCTAAATTACATTACAAAGGTGTACTAATCAAAACAGCATGACACTGACATACAAATAGTGCATAGACAAATGGAATAAAATAGAGAATCTAGAAATAAACTGACACAGTCATGGTCAACTAATGTTTGAAAAGGACACGAGGAAGATGTAATGGAGAAAGGGTTAATGTCTTCAACAAATCGTGCTCTGAACTTCCACATCAAAAATTGATATTGGATCTTTGTGTTATACCATACAGAATAAGGAGAAAATTCTTAAGTGTGAGATCAGGAAACATAAATTCTCTAGAAAACATAGGGGGAATTGCCTTGACATTAGTCTTGTCAATGATGTTTTGAATATCACACTAAAAGCAACAATAAATAAATGAAAATCAAATGAAAATCAAAACCACGATGAGATACCACCTGACCTTTTTCATGGCAGATTCCATAAAAAAGGTAATAGGTAACAAGTGTTGGTGAGGGAGTGGAGAAAAAAGGAGGTTTTAAACACTTTTGTTGGGAGGGTAGGTTGGTGTGGCCATCACGGTAAACATTATGGACCTTCTTATGGAAATGAAAATAGAACTTTCAGATGACCCAACAATTCCTTTTCTGGGTATATAGCAAACGAAATGAAATCACCAGTTCATAAAGACAATAGCACTTTGACAGTCATAGGTAAGATATAGAAATAATCAAAGTGTCCATAGATACATGAATGAATAAAGAAAGTGTGATCTCTTTCTCTATATATTCATATACATATTTACATATATAATAGAATATTATTTGGTCTTAAAATCTCAGGTGGGGGAATAAGGAGAATGGGTAATGGGGACATGTATGTGTAGGTACATGAATTTACAGATATATGGGATAAATGAATCTAAAGATTTAGTGTACAAAATGAGGAATATAACATATTGTTGATGTTAATAAAATTTACTTGATTTGATATTTTTACTAAAAGAACAGATTTGTAGTGGTGTTGCAACAACACATAAAATGGTAACTATTTGAGATGGTGGATATGTTTATTATTTGAAAATAATATCTATGCCATGTCAAAATATATCAAAACATGCAGAACTCCTTTATATATTCTATGAAAAACATACAATTAAAATCTCGCTCCCACAAATGGATCAGTAAATATAAAACACATAATTTTTAAAGTGCTATGATCAGCAAAGATACAAAGAGGGATAAACAATGAGGAACATTTCAAAACTCATTTACCATAGATAGTCATGGAAGGGTGTGCTGGAAGGCAAGCTTTAATTAAAGTGTCAGCAATGGTGAGAGAATGACCTTTAGAAATCTATCTCCGGAATACGATTGTATTTGGAGAAGAAATATATTTCTTTTTTTTATTCATTTATTCACATGTGATACATTGTTTGGGTCATTTCTCCACCCTGTCCCCCTCTCCCCTGCTCAGTTCCAGGCAGGTCCTGTTCTGCCCTTATTACTAATTTTGTTGAAGAAAAGACACAAGCATAATAAGGATGACAAAGGATTTTTGTTAGTTGTGTTAAGGATAGCTATACAGAGAGATTCCTAACATTGCTATCGTGTACCCATGTGTTACGACCCATGTTGATTCATCTGTAACTGATTTTACACTGATTCCTGATCCCCTTCTCATGTTGACCTCTGTCACTTCAAGGTTTCTGTATTAGTTCCTCTGGAGTGGGGACATCAAACGCTTTCATATTTTGGGTTTCCTACCTATCCCCATACCTCCCTTATGTGCTCTCCCCTTGTCATGTGATCCAAGTCCAACCACATTGCTGCATTTGCCCTAGATAGAAAGTCCACATAAGAGGGAGAACACATGATTTTTGGTCTTCTGAGACTGGCTAAGCTCACTCATAATGATGTTCTCCAGTTCCATCCATTTATTTGCAAATGATAAGATTTCTTTCTTCTATGAGGCTGAGTAAAATTCCATTGTGTACAAGTACCACACTTTCTTGATCCATTCATCAGTAGTGGGGCATCATGGTTGTTTCCATAACTTGGCTATTGTGAATAGTGCTGCAATAAACATGGGTGTGCTGGTGCCTCTGGAGTAACTTGTGTTGCGTTTGTTTGAGTATATCTCCAGGAGTAGGGTTGCTGGATCATATGGCAGTTCTATGTTTAGATTTTTAAGAAGCCTCCAAATTTTTTTCCAGAGTGTTTGCACCAGGTTGCATTCCCACCAGCAGTGGACTAGTGTTCCTTTTTCCCCAAGTCCTTGCCAACACATGTTGTTGGTGGTGTTTTTGATATGGGTATTCTAACAGGGGTGAAGTGGAATCTTAATAAGGTTTTGATTTGCATTTCCTTTATAGCTAGAGATGGTGAGCATTTTTTCATGTGTTTTTTGACCATTTGAATTTCTTCTTTTGAGAAAGTTCTGTTTAGTTCAGTTGCCCATTTCTTAATTGGTTCATTGATTTTAGTTTCTTAAGTTCTCTGTATATTCTGATTATTAGTCCCTTGTCAGATGTATAGCTGGCAAACATTTTCTCCCATTCTGTGGGTGGTCTCTTCAGTTTAGAGACCATTACTTTTGTTGTGCAGAACCTTTTAAACTTTTTGAAGTTCCATTTATTCATCCTTTCTTTTAGTTGCTGGTCTGTTGGGGTTTTATTGAGGAAGTCCTTGCCTATACCTATTAATTCCAGAGTGTTTCCTGCTCCTTCTGGTAGTAACTTCAGAGTTTCAGGTCTGATATTTAGGTCCTTGATCCATTCTGAGTTGCTACTAGTACAGGGTGATAGACATGGATCTAGTTTGAGTTTCTTGCAAAAGGTAACCACTTTTACCAGCAACATTTGTTAAGGTGGCTCTTTCCTCCATTGTATGTTTTTGCACCTTTTTCAATAATGAGGTGGGTATAGTTTTGTGGATTCATATCCGGGTCCTCTATTCGGTTCTACTGGTCTTCGTGTCTATTTTTTGTTTTGTTTTGTTTTGTTTTTGCAAGTACGATGCTGTTTTTATTACTATTGCTTTGTACTATAGTTTGAAGTCAGGTATTGTGATACCTCCAGCATTGCTCTTTTTGCTGAGTATTGCCTTGGCTATTCGTGGTCTGTTGTGTTTCCATATGAACTTTAAGGTAGATTTTTCAATCTCTGTGATGAAAGTCATTGGGATTTTGATGGGAATTGCATTAGACAAGTAGATTGCTTTTGGTGGTATTGCCATTTTTACTATGTTGATTCTACCATCTTCTGTAGTCTTCCTCCATCTCTTTCTTCAGGAGTTTGTAATTCTTCTTGTAGAGGTCACTCACATCTTTCATTAAATTTACTCCGAGGTGTTTGATTTTTTTTTTGAGGCTATTGTAAATGGAATTTTTTCCATATATTCCTTCTCAGTTTGTTTGTTGTTGGTGTATAGAAAAGCTCATGATTTTTATAAGTTGATTTTGTATCCTGCCACCTTGCTGTAGCTGTTTATGGTGTCTAAGAGCTTTTGAGTATAGTTTTGGGTCTTTAAGGTATAGGACCATACCATCTGCAAATAAGGATATTTTGAGTTTCTTTACCTATTTGTACTTCTTTTCTTCCTTCTTCTTGCCTAATTGCTCTGGCTAGAAATTCCAGTACTATGTGTAAATAAGAATGGGGATAGTGGGCACCCATGTCTCATTCCTGATTTTAGGGGAAATGGTTTCATTTTTTCACCACTAAGTATGATGTTGGCTGAAGGTTTGTCATATATAGCCTTTACAATATTAAGGTACATTCCTTCTGTTACTAGTTTTCTTAGTGCTTTAATCATGAAGTGTTGTTGAATCTTGTGGAATGCTTTTTCTGCATCTAGTGAGATGATCAAGTGGTTTTTGTCTTTGCTTCTATTAATGTGCTGTGTTACATTTATAGATTTACATACGTTGAACCACGCTTGCATCCCTGGGATGAAGCCGACTTTGTCATGGTGGATGATCTTTCTGATGTGTTGTTGGGTTTGGTTTGCCACTATTTTATTCAGGATTTTTTGTTGATATTCATTAAGGAAATTGGCCTATAATTCTCCTTTTTGAAGTTGTCGTTGTCCGGTTTTGGGATGAGAGTAATATTGGTTTCATAAAATGAGTTAGGCAGTGTTTCTCCCCTTTCTATTTCATGGAACAGTTTAAGGAGAGTTGGTATTAGTTCTTCTTTAAACCTCTGATAGAATTCAGCAGTGAATCCATCATGTCTTGGACTTTTCTTTTTTGGGAGGCTCTTGTTAGCTGCTTCAATTTCTTTTTGCGTTATAGATCTTTTCAGGTGATTAATATCCTCTTGGTTCAGTTTTGGTTGGTTGTAAGTTTCCAGAAATCAGTCCATTTCTTCAAGATTTTCTAATTTATTAGAGTATAAACTCTCAAATTATTCTCTGATGATTTCACGCATTTCAGTGGTGTTTGTTTTTATCTCTCCTTTTGCACTTCTGATTTTACTGATTTGGGTTTTTTCTCTCCTCATTTAGTCATTTGCCAGGGGTCTGTCAATCTTGTTTATTTTTCAAAGAACCAGCTGTTTCATTGATTCTTTGTATGGTTGTATGGTTTTGTTTCTATTTCATTAACTTAAGCCATTAATTTTATTATTTCTCTCTTTCTGCTTGTTTTAGGTTTCACTTGTTCTTGTTTTTCTAGGTATTTGAGATGTAGCATTAAGTCATTGATTTGAGGTCTTTCTGTTCTTTTAGTATATGATCTCATGGTTATAAACTTTCCTCTTAGGATTGGCTTTCCTGTGTCCCGTAGGTTCTGGTAGGTCGTGTTTTCATTTT
Source organism: Castor canadensis (assembly GCF_047511655.1). Taxonomy (NCBI): domain Eukaryota; kingdom Metazoa; phylum Chordata; class Mammalia; order Rodentia; family Castoridae; genus Castor; species Castor canadensis. The sequence goes on along the minus strand of NC_133397.1, from coordinate 77,436,605 downwards.
CATTAATTTCCTCTTTCATTTCATTGATGATCCCCAGATTATTGTGCAAAATGTTGTGCAGCTTCTAATTGTTTGCATGTTTTCTACTGTTGTTGTTCTTTTTAGCTCTAGTTTTAATGCATTGTGATCAGATAGAAAGCATTGGATTATTTCTACTTTCTAATATTGGCTGAGGCTTGCTTTGTGCCCTAAGATATGATCAATTTTGGAGAAAGTTCCATGGGCTGCTGAGAAGAATGTGTGTTGTGGAGAAGTTGAATGAAATATTCTGTAGACATCAGCTAGGTCCATTTGCTCTATGGTGTGATTTTCTTCTAAAATTTCTTTATTGATTTTTTGTTTGGATGACCTATCTATTGGTGAGAGGGGTTATTAAAGTCTCCCACTTCCACTGTGTTGGAGTCTATATATGCTTTTAGGTCCTTCAGAGAATGTTTGATGAAATTCGGTGTACTGATGTTGAGTGCATATAGGTTGATAATTATTATTTCCTCTTCGTGTGTTTCCCCTTTTATTAGTATGGAGTGTCCTTCTTTATCTCATTGATCAATGTAACGTTGAAATCTACTTTGTCTGAGATAAGTATAGCTACTCCTGCCTGTTTTCAGGGGCCATTGGATTGGTAAATTTTTCCAGCCTTTCACCCTAAGTGAGTACTTGTTTCTGTCAATGAGATGGGTCTCCTGTAAACAACAGATTGTTTTATCTTCCTTTTTAATGCAGTTTGCCAGATGGTGTCTTTTGATGGGGGAGTTAAGTCATTTAACATTCAGTGTTAATATTGATAGTTATTTGGTGATTCCTGTGATTTAGTTGTTTTTGTTGTTTAAGGGTTTGATTGTGTGTAGCTGAATTAATTTTATTCTCCGATTCCTTGTCTTTTCTTCTCCTGTGGTTTGGTATTGCTGGCCCTTTCATGGTTTTGTTTGTTTTCATTATCTGTTGCAGAATTCCTTAGAGAATCTTTTGTAGTGTGGCTTGGTGGTGATATATTGTTTTAATTTCTGCTTATCATGGAAGACTTTTATTGTTCCATCTATTTTGAATGATAGTTTTGCTGGGTAAAATATCCTAGGATTGAAGTGATTTTCATTCAGTGTTTGGAAGATCTCACTCCATGCTCTTCTTACTTTTAATGTTTCTGTTGAGAAGTCTTCTGTGATTTTGATAGGTTTACCTTCGTATGTATTTGTTTGTTCTGTCTTACAACTTTCAATATTCTTTCTCTAGTCTCCATACTTGTTCTTTTAATGATAGTATATCATGGGGTAGTTCTATTTTGGTCAGGTCTGTTTGGTGTCCTTCCTGTACCTGAATGGGCATAGTTTTCTGTAGATTTTGAAAATTTTCTGTTATTATTTTGTTGAATATATTATGCATTCCTTTTGCTTGCACCTCTTCTTCTTCAATGCCCATGATCCTCAGGTTTGGTCTTTTGATGGAGTCAGTGAGTTCTTGCATTTTCTTTTCACATGTCTTGAGTTGTTTAACTAAGAGTTCTTCATCTTTTCCTTTAATTACCATTTCATCTTCAAGTTCTGAGGTTCTGTCTTCTGTTTCTTCTATTCTGCTGGTTGGCCTTCCATTTTGTTTTGTATTTCTGTTTCATTCTTTTTCTGAGTTTTTCCATATCATGGGTTACCTTTTCTTTAATTTTGTCAATTTTTGCCCTTAATTCATTTATCTCTGTGCTTATGGTGATCTTTATTTCAGTTTGGTGTTTGTTTAGGGCTGCTATGATTTCACTTATTTGTTTCTGTGTTTTCTCATATTTTTTAGTTTTGTTGTCTTGGAATTTCTTGAGTGGCTCTTGTACGTTTTGGTTGACCATGTCTAGCAGCATCTCTATGAAATTCTCATTAATTACTTGTAGAATTTCTTCTTTAAGGGTGTTCTTGTGGTCTTTGTTGGGTTCCTTGGTATAGTGTATCTTTGTTTTGTTGGAGTCTTTATTGGGTATCTGTTTTTTTTCATTTCACTCTAAATCCTGTACTACTTTATTTTGAGGGGGAAGGGAGAATGGTTTCTATCTTTTTCTTCTTCCCATATTTCCACTAGGTACTGTTTCTGCCCCTGGACTATGTGTAATTTGGTATTACCTGTGTTACAATATTAATACTAACAAAACCAAGAGAGAAGGATAAAAAAGAGAAAGTGATGAAAAGATAAAAGGAAGAGAGAAGAGAGGAAAAAGAAAAAAAATGGGAGAGATGGTGGGTTATCAAACAGCAAACTAGGCTGCCAAACCCTTAAAGAAGGGAGAGAAAGAAAAAAATTCCAGTTCTGGAACAGTAGGATTGCAGGCTTAGTTGTTTTTACTTCTTTAGTGTCCAGTCCAGTCTGTGTGTGTCTCAGGCATGCTCGGAGCCCTCTAGTAATGGCCTGAGTGGGAGCCTGGTGGAGTGGTTACCTAGGAAGCCTGTAGAGTGGGGGCCATTTCCACCTGAGGGGCAGAGTTCCTGGCAGGCTGGTGAATGCGGATGTCTAACGCCAGGCTGGTGCCTGTCCCAGAGTGGTGGGGCTCCAGTTGTTCCACATGGAGCTGGAGTCCTGCAGGGCTTGATGGGCGGGAATCCAAGGGACAGGGGTCCAGTCACCCCATGTGGTTGCTGGAGCTCAGCAGAGCCTGAAGGGCAGTGGGCTCAGGGTGTGGGTTTCCCTGGTAGCTGTGGGACTGGCTCCTGGCTGGGGTCTGGCGCCGACAGGTCATGGGGATCCCCGTGGTCATGGATCCACCAGCATAACTGAGGGACGGGTATCCCCGCGTGGTGTGGGTCTGGTGGCTGGAAGGCAGCCCGGCTCAGGGTCGGCTATCCAGGTGGTGCGTGGATCCAGTGAGGCCCAAGAGGCAGGGATCCTGCCATGAGTGGCTCCAGTCAGGGGCTGTGGCCTGGCACAGCCTGAGGGGCAGAGAACCCAGCAGAACGGAGCAGCAGCCCTGCAGATCTACAGGGCGGGAATTTGGCAGGCCGGCTGTTCTTTTATTAGATTGTGGTGTGGAGAAGAATTCCATGATCTAAGTGTTTAGAGTGCCATGTTTTTGGTCTCCTTTGTACTTTACCTCAGCCAGGCGTGTCTCCAGCTTCCCGGCAGGGTCTCTGGGTCAAGAGCTCATGAGGTCTGCAGCTCTGTCTCCGTCGCCATCGTGGATCCACTTTTGGAGCTTTTATAAAAACATATTCTGAACATTATTTTTGTATTCAGTGAGACCTGGCAAAGATTTTCCCTCATTTTTCTGTTGTCTCTTGATTCCGGCAATTATTTACTTTGCTGTGCAGGTTTGTTGCAAACTTGTTTATCAATTCTTGCTTGTATTTCCTGAGCAAATGGAGTCATATGCAGAAAATTGTTATTATGCTTCTATCTTCTGGTGTCTTCCCTAACTTTTCCTGTAGTAGTGTGAAAGTTTCAGATCTTAGACTAGGGTCTTTGATGTATTTTGAATAGATTTTTGTATGATGTGATAGATGGAGATCTAGCTTCAGTCGTCTACATGTATATATCCAGTTGTCCCAACATCATTTGTTATAGATCTTATCTTTTTTACCCCCATGTCCTCTTGGTTCAATTTTGGTGCATCAAGTATATCTAGAAATTTACCCAGTTCATCTGAAATTTTCATTTTATTAGAAAATAAGTTTTCCAAGTATCCCCTCACAATCTTCTGGATTTTTGTTGGTATTTCATTTTTCACCTCTAATTTTATTAATTTGGGTCTTTTCTCTTCTCCTTTTGTGAGATTGGCCAAAGGTTTAAACAATCTTATTTATCATTTCAAATAATGGACTTTTGGTTTCATTGATTCTTTGTATGGTTTCTTGGTCTCCAATTTATTAATTTTTGTCCTAATTTTTACTATTTCTTTTCATCTGATAGCTTTGGGTTTGGCTTCTTCATGAGCATAATGGTGCCTCATTAGGTTATTTATTTGTGATCTCTCTGTTTTTTTTTAAATTTAGGTACTAAGTGCTATAAACTTTCCTCTCAGCGCTGCCTTGTGGTGTATCCCAAAAGCTCTGGTAAATTATGTCTTCATTTTCATTTATATTGCAGGAATTTTTTGAATTCTCTTATTTCTTCAATGATCCACTGATTATTCAACAATCTGTTGTTCAGTCTTTATGGGTTTGAATATCCTCTATAATTTCTTTTTCTGTTGTGTTCTAGTTTTATTCCATTGTGGTCAGGTAGAGTACAGGGAGTTCTTTCAACTTTCTTACATTTAATATAACTTGCTTTGTGGTCTAAAATATGATCCATTTTGGAGAAAGTTCCATGGGCTTCTGAAAGAAATGTGTACTGTGAAGCTGCTGGATGGAACACTCTGTAGATGCCTGTTAGGTCCATTTGTCCTATCATGTCAATTCATTCTGAGGTTTCTTTGTTGATCTTTTGTCTAGATGATTTATTTATTGCTAAGAGAGGAATAGCGCGGTCTTCCACTGTTGTGCTGGAGGATATCTGTGGTTTTGAGTTTAGTAATGTCTTTTACATTTACTTACATGTGTATACATTGTTTGTGCCACTTCCCATTCTTCCCACCCCCTGCCCAAACCACACTTCCAGGCAGAACCTGTTCTGCTCTCTTCTCTGATTTTGTTGAAGAGAAAACATAAGAGATAATAAGAAAGATATCATTTTTGGTAGTTTGGGAAAAAGATAGCTATACAGAGAGGTTTTTAACATTGCTTCCATCCACTTGTGTTTGCAACCACATGGGTTCCAGACTTCTTCACTATTTCTTGGTCCCCTTCCCATAGTGGCCTCTGCTAATTTAAAACTACTTTATTCTCTCTTCAACAGGGAGCATGTCAGCCACATTCAAGCTTTAGGTTTCCTTTCCTTTCCCTATTTCTCCCATTTGTGTTCTCCCGTGAGTGTGTGACACATGTTCAATAATATTACTGCATATGTTTTGGGACTAAAATCTGCACATGAGGGAGAGCATGCAATATTTGGCCTTCTGTGCTTGGCTAACTTTGCTTAAGATGATGTTCTCTAGTTCCATCTATTTACTTGCTAATGACAAAATTTCATTCTTCTTTGCGACTGGGCAAAATTCCATTGTGTATAAATACCACATTTTCTTGATCCATTTGTCAGTTGTGGGGCATCTTTGCTGTTTCCAAAACTTGGTTATTGTAAACAGTGCTGCAATAAACATGGGTGTGCAGGTGATTCTGTAATAACTTGAGTCTTATTCCTTTGGGTGTATCCCTAGGAGTGGTATTGCTGGATGATATGTCAGATCTATTTTTAGTTTTTTAAGTAGCCTCCATAATGCTTTCCATAGTGGTTGTACTAGCTTACATTCCCACCATCAGTGTATGAGGGTTCCTTTTTCCCCACATTCTCACCAGCATTTGTTTGTGGTGTTCTTGATGCTAGCCATTCTCCCAGAGGTGAGGTGGAATCTTAGTGTGATTTTGATTTGCATTTCATTTATGGCCAGGATGGTGAGCATTATTTTATGTTTTATTTGCTCATTTGAATTTTTTTCCTTAGAAAAACTTCTGTTTAGTTCAGTTTCCCAGTTCCTTAATGGTTCTTTGATTTTGGGGGAGTTTAGTTTTTTTGAGCTCCCTGTATTATTCTGGTTATCACTCCTTTGTCTGATGTATAGCTAGAAAATATTTTCTTCCACTCTGTGGGTGGTCTCTTCAATTTAGAGACCATTTCTTTTGTTGTGCAGAAGAATTTTAATTTCTTGTAATCCCATTTGTCCATCCTTTCTCTTGGTTGCTGGGCTGATGGAGATCTCCTGAGGAAGTCCTTGCCTATACCTATTGCTTCCATAGTATTCCCTGCTCTTTCCTTTACTAACTTCAAGATTTTGGGTCTGCCATTAAGGTCCTTAATTCACTTTGAGTTGATTCTAACACAGGGTGACAGGCAAGGATCTAATTTCAGTTTTTTGAAATTAGCCATTTTTTCAACACCATTTGTTGAAAAGGCTTTCTTTACTCCATTGTATGTTTTTGGTGAATTTGTCAAAAGTAAGTGGGGCATAGCTGTGTGGATTCATATCTGGGTCATCTATTCTGTTCCTGTGTTTATATCTGTTTTGTGCCAGTACCATTCTGTTTTTATTGCTATGGCACTGTAGTATAGTTTGAAGTCAGGTATTGTGATATCTCCAGTATTGCTCTTTTTGCTCAGTGTTGGCCTTGGATATTTGCAGTGTTTTGTGTTTCCAAATGAACTTTATGGTAGATTTTTGAATCACTGTGATGAATGTCATTGGAATTTTGATGGATATTGTGTTGAACATGTAGATTGCTTTTGGTGGTATGGTCATTTGTAGTATATTGATTCTACCAATCCATGAACATGTGAGATCTTTCCATCTTCTCTTTCTTCTTTGATCTCTTTCCTCAGTGGTTTGTAATTCTCCTTAAAGAGGTCATTTATGTCCTTCATTAAGTTTACTCCTAGGTATTTAATTTTTTTAAAGCTCTTGTCAATTGAATTGTTCCTGTGTTCTTTCTCAATTTGTTCATTGTTGGTTTATAGAAAGGCTATTGATTTTTGTAAGTTGATTTTGTATCCTGTTGTATTACTGAAGCTGTTCATGGTATCTAGAAGTTTTTGGGTAGAGTTTTTTGGGTCTTTGAGGTATAGGATCATGTCATCTGCAAATAGGGATATTTTGACACTTTCTTTATCTATTTGTGTTCCTTTTCTTTCTCCTTCTTGCCTTATTGTTCTGGACAAGAGTTCCAGGACTATGTTGAATTAGAATGGGGAGAGTGGGCACCCTTGTCTCATTCCTGAGTTTAAGGGGAATTGTTTCAGTTTTCTCCATTAAGTATGATGTTGGCTAAAGGTTTGTCATAAATAGATTTTATAATATTTATGTATATTCCTTCTATTCCTAGTTTTCTTAGAGTTTTTATCCTGAAGTGATGTTGAATCTTATCAAAGGCTTTTCCTCCATCTATTGAGATGATCCAGTGGTTTTTGTCTTTGCTTCTATTAATGTGCTGTATTGCATTTATTGACTTGCATATGTTGAACCACCCCTGTATCCCTGGAATGAAGCTGACTTGATTGTGGTGAAAGATCTTTGTGCTATGTTTTTGGATTCAGTTTGCTATTATTTTGTTGAAGATTTTTGCATCAGTGTTCATTAAGGAGATTGGCCTGTAGTTCTCCTTTTTGAATGTGTTTTTTTCTGGATTTGGAAAGAGTAATACTGACTATAAAGAATGAGTTGGACATTGTTCCTTCCCTTTCTATTTCATGGAAATGTTTAAGGAGTGCTGGTACTAGTTCTTCCTTGAAGGTCCGGTAGAATTCATCTGAGAATCTGTCAGGCCCTGGCTTTTCTTTGTTTGGAAGACTCTTTAATGCTGCTTTAATTTTATTACATGTTATAAATCTGCTTAGGTGGTTAATATTCTCTTGGCTCAGTTTTGGATGGTCATAAGTACCTAGAAATTTGTCTATTTATTCAAGATTTTCCAAGTTGTTGGAATGTAGGTCCTCAAAGTAATCTCTCATAATTCCATATATTTCTGTGGTGTTTGTTGTCATCTCCCCTTTTTCATTTCTGATTTTGCTGATTTGGGTCTTTTCCCTCATTTTAGTCAGATTTGCCAGGGGCTTGTCAATCATATGCATTTTTTAAATGAGCCAGCTTTTTATTTTGTTGACTATTTGTATGTTTTTTCTTTTTTTCAGTATCTTTTTTATTAATCTTGATTGTTTTGCTTTTTGTTTGATCTTGCTTCTCTAAGAGTTTGAGATGTAGCATTAGGTTATTTATTTGACATTTCTGTTCTTTTAATATATACACTCATGGCTATAAACTTTTCTCTTAGGACTGCCTTTGCTGTGTCCCATAGGTTCTGGTAGGTCGTGTTTTCATTTTCATTGACTTCCAGGAACCTTTTAATTTCCTCTTTTAGTTCATTGATGACCCATTGATCATTGAGCAATGTGTTGTTCATCTCCCAGTTGTTTGCATGTTTTCTACTGCTGGTTTTTTTTGTTGTTGTTCTTGAGTTTTAGTTTTAATGCATTGTGATCAGATAGAATGCATGGGAATATTTCTATATTCTTATATTTGCTGAAGCTTGCTTTGTGCCCTAAGATGTGATCAATTTTTGAGAAACATGGACTGCTGAGAAGAATACATATTGTGCAGAAGTTGGATGAAATATTCTGTAGACATCAGTTAAGTCCATTTGATTCATGGTGTCATTTAGTTGTAGGATTTCTTTGTTTATTTTTTGTTTGGATGACCTATCTATTGGTGATAGGTAGGGTACTATAGTCTCCCACTACCATTGTGTTGGCATCTATATGTACTTTTTAGTCCTTTAGTGTATTTTTGATGAAATTGTGTGCCCTGACATTGGGAGCATATAGGTTGTTAATTGTTATTTCCTTTTGATGTATTAGTATGAAGTGTCCTTTTGTTTGACCAATGTACATTTGAATTCTACTTTGTCTAATATAAATATTGCTACTCCAGTTTGTTTTCGAGGACCATTGGCTTGGTAAATCTTCTTCCATCTTTCACCCTATGCCAGTGTTTATTTCTGTTAATGAGAGGGTTTTCTTGTAAACAACAGATTGTTGGATCTTCCTTTTCAATCCAGTTTGCCAAATGATGTCTTTTGATGGGGAAGTTGAGTCTGTTAACATTCAGTGTTAGTATTGATACATATCTGGTGATTTCTTTCATTTTATTGTTTTTGTTGTTTAAGGGTTTGATTCTGTGCAGTCAAATCCACACAACTCTCTAATTCCTTGTCTTTTCTTCTCCTGTGGTTTGATGCTTCCTGTCCTCTCATGGTTTTGTTTGCTTTCATCTTCTGTGTGCAGAATTCCTTGTAGAATCTTCTGTAGTGGTGGCTTGGTGGTCATATACTGTTTTGGTTTCTCTTTATTATGGAAGACTTATTGCTCCATCAATTTTGAATGATAGTTTTGCTGGGTAGAGTATCCTAGGGTTGAAGTTATTTTCTTTCAGTGCCTGAAATACCTTCATATGTTATTTACTTTTTTCTCTCTTACAGCCTTCCATACTCTTTCTCTGTTCTCTATGCTTATTGTTTTGGTCAATCCTGTTTGGTGTCCTGGAGACTTCCTGTACCTGAATGGGCAAAACTTTCTCGAGATTTGGGAAATTTTCTGTTATTATTTAATGGAATAGGTTAGACATCCCTTTGGTTTGCACCTTTTCTCCTTCAATGGCCATCATTATCAAGCTTGGTCTTTTGATGTGTTTGCTGAGTTCTTGCATATTCCTTTCACAGCTCTTTAGTTGTTTGACTAAGAATTATTCTGTTTTTTTTCTTTAATTTCTATCTTATCTTGGAGCTCTGTGATTCTTTCACTTTTTCTAGTTTGCTGGAATGGCCTTCCACTGAGTTTTATAGTTTGACTATAGGGACTTTTAATTTCTGTTTGATTCTTTCTTTTGAGGTTTTTCCAAAGTGTGATCAACTCTTTTAATAATTTGTGTGTCCTCTTTAATTCATGCAGTTCTTTTTTCATAGTGTCCTTTATTTCACTTTGTTGTTTGTTGAAGTGCTCTCTAGGTTCCTTTATTTGTCTCTGTATCATCTCATGCCCTTTGGTTTTGGTATTTTGAAATTTGTTGTGTGCATCTTGTACATTCTGGTTGACCATGTCTGATATCTTCTCCATGAATTTCTCAGAGATTTCTTTTTGAGGTTTGTTTTGTGGGTATTGCTGAGTTCTGTAGTTACATTTATTATTGTTTTGTTGAAGTCAAGGACTGGGTATCCATTTTCTACACTTTCCACTGAATTCTGTATTGATTTTTGTTTTTGAGGAGAGTGGTCTCCATACCTTCTTCTTCTTCCCATTGCTCTACTTTGTGCTGTGCAACTATATTTTTGGTAGGCTAGTTGGTGGGTTTGATTGCCTGATTTCTTTCCCTGATTTACTTTTCTTGTTGTGGCTGCCTTCATTGTTTGCTAGGTTGATGTGATTTATCTGACCCTGGTCTAAGGTGTAATTTAGTATTAACAAGTTCACAGGTTGAATGCCAGACCAGTTGTTAGCATATTCTATAGAAAATCCCTTGATGACATTATCTATAAACAGTTGGAATTGGTAGTGATAATGGTTATTAGGCCAGTTAAAGATTATGGGGAATTGGTAAAGGTGGCACTAAAAAAAAAAAAGGGTGTGTGGGAAAAAGTGTGGGTGTGTAGGTTGAGAGTTTTAGAGATTACTGGGTTTTGTGGCTCTTGTGCATGTTGTAGTGTTGTTGTAGTGGAGGGTTTTGTGTCTGGGATTGAAGGGGCCTGGAGATGTATGCAGTTGGTAGAGTAGACTAGTCAACAGGTGGTGAGTATGTAAGAGGAAGTAGTAGTGTGGAGGCAAGTTAGGGGAGGATTGTAGGGGAAGGGGAAGACAGGGTAAGATTGGATGAGGGGGGCAGAAAGAGTAATTATAAGGGAGAACAGTGGATCACTGTACAGGAGAAGGAGGGAGAGTGAAGAAGATGAGAATGGGGATGAGTGAATAATGTTGACGGCATTAATAATATAGGAATAAAAAAGGAAATGAAAGAAGGACAAAAGAAAAAAAGAAACACAATTTAAAAATGAGGTTCATGAAGTTGGTTTAGTTCAGTCTATTAATAAAAGTTCTGGAGTTATTCCTTAGGTGTCCAATCTTGGTATTGGTGTTCAAGTGGAAGTTCTGATGTTGTCTCACCAGGTGACTGGCTTGTGAGTGGTATTTGGACCTTCTGTCCAAGAGGTTGGTGTTGTGAGGTGAGGTAAGATTTCCAGCTCATGCAAGGTGGTCAGAGTTGTTTTCAGCAAGAGGCAGCTGGGGTGTTCTTCAGCTGTAGCTCTGTTTGGTCGGCACCTACCCCCAGCAAAGTGGGGCAATTCAGTTTTGAATGCTGCCCTCTGTCCTTGATATCAGCTCTGGAATCCACCTCCTGCCCTGCTTTGGGAGGTTAGTTTCCCTTTCTTGGCCTTTATGACTCTCCAATCTCTGCTGGGTTCCAGTCGCTCCTCTAGGCAGTTGGCTTGTCAGCAGACCTCTGCTCTCAGGTTTTGATGCGGTATGAGAGTTCCGTTCCTAGCCACACCCCAGACAGATCAGCAGTGAGAGATTTCTAGGAGCAATCAGCATTACCCAAGTGTGGATCCAGGTCAAGGAGTTTTCTGAAGTCATGATGCTTAGAGATCTGAATCCCTCCCCCCACTTAGCCACCATTTTTTCCCCATGGTTTTTGTTTTACAATGCAGCTGGGTGCACCAATGTTTGGCACATAGAAATTAAGAATTGTTTTTCCTCTTGATGGATTGCTCCTTTATTTATATGAAGAGACCTTCACTGTGTCTTCTGACTAATTTGGGCTTGATGTCTCTTTTATCAGATATGAGTATCACTACACCTGCCCAGTTTTGGGGTGTACTTCCTTGGATGATCATTTTTACTCTACACCAGTATTTCTTTTTCATTAGATGCATTTCTTGTAAGCAACAAGTTTTGGGACTTATTTTTTAATCCAAGTCACCATTCTATGTCTTTGATTGGGATTTGAGGTCATTAATACTCACTATTAATGTTGAAGAGTGTATAGTATTTTCTGTCATTTTGTTGTTTTTTGATATTTAATTTCCCCCTTTTCCTTATTTTCTAATCTACTTGGCCAGTGATGTTTATTCTTGCATTTTTCTGACTGTGTCTATTTTCTTTATTTTTGTGTAGGGTTCTTTTAGGTATTTTCTGCATTGATGGTTTGATGGTCATGAATTCCTTTAGTTTTTGTTTATTGTGGAAACCTTCAATTATGACGGAGAGTTTTGCTGGATAGAGTAGGCTAGACTGACAGTTGTTTTCTTTCAGGGTTTGAAATATATCTTTCCATGTCCTCTTTGCATTTAGAGTTTTTGTTGACAAATATAGTACTATTATGATGGGTTAGTCTTTATCTGTGTCTTATCACTTCTTTTGCAGCTGTCAATCTTTTTCTTTGTTCTGTATTTTTGACTTATTATTATTGTGCTGGATAGGGGTACATTGGAGTATTTGCAAAGGTTCTTACAATGTATCAAATACATAATACTTGTATTCACCCCTTGTAAGGCTCTCTTTGTAAATTTAATGTTTTATTTATTTACTTGGCAGTACAGGGGATTGAACTCAGTGCCTTATGCTTCCTAGTTAGGTGCTCTACCACTTGAGCCATTCTGGCAGCCTTGTTTTTGTTGGGTATTTCTGAGATAGGGTTTCATGAGCTATTTGCCCAAGGTGGATTTGAACTGAAACCCTCCTGATCTCTATATCCCAAGCTGCTAGGATTATAGGCCTATAATCCTAAACTATTACTATAGGATTATAGTATTATAGCCAGTTGTGCCCAGCTTAATGTTTTAATTATAATATGTCTGTGGGTTTTTTCTTTCTGATTCTGTCAGTTTGATGATCTGAAAGACTTCTGTACCTGAATGTCCCTCCCTTTCTCAAGACTGGGGAAGTTTCTATTATTGTGTTATTGAATAAGTTATCCGTGCCTTTACTTAGTATTGCTTCTCTTTCTATACACATGATTCACAGGTTTGATCTTTTGATGCTGTTCCAGAGGTCTTGCGTGTTCCATTCATGTTCTTTTAGTATTTTCTCCAGTGCCTTTGACTGATTAATCTAATTCCTGTACTTTATCTTTAATCCCTGATACTCCATTTTCAACCTGTCCACTCTGTTAGCCAGGCTTTTGTTTGAGTTTTTTCTTTGAGCTATTGAGCTTTTCATTTTCAAGATTTCATTTTGACTTTTTCAGGATTTTCTATTTTTATTGGATTCCTCTTTCATTATGTTCTTTATTTTATTCAGCTCTTTGTTGAATTTTGTTTTGTTCATTTTTTAGTATGAACAATTGTTAATTGTGTTTAGTTGTTTATTTTGTCCTTTTTGAACACATTCAGTTGTTAATACATCTCTGCTTTGAATTTATGGATCATTCTTGTGCTTGTATTTTTGAAGTCACCAATTGATACTTCTTTCTTTTTGCTATTGTTTAAGTCCTTTATTGTGAAGTTGTTGGTTTTTGTGGGAGAGCTGTTGTTTCTTGTTAAGATTTATGCAACTGTGGTCATTTTTGTTTGGAGGTTCCAATCCCCTGGCTTTTCAGTTGGGAATTCCTCAAAAATTCATTGGCACTGGATATTGGCTCAGTTTTGGTGTAGTTTTTGTCATTACACTGGGGGTATGTGGATCAGTAGTGAAACACTTAGCTTCTGCTTTCAACATGAGTAGTGAAAGCCCCTACTCCTCAGAGGGAGAGGAAGCTTAGCTACTAAAGTGATCTCAGTTGATAAATCACAGTCTTGAAATTATAGCAATACCTAAAGAAAATCAATGTCTGCTATTGATCCTGATATCTTATCTTTAGAATTGTAATGGGGCAAAGATGAATCTTTGTGATCTAGGAAAACCTGGGGTAATTGAGTGAAAATGGGATGAAGATGGGAGCATAACTCTAATGAGTAATATAAGGTATATGGTTTTGTAAGGCAGAAAAAGGTGGTGTTTATGCTTAATAGAAGGAGTCAGTGAGAAAGTGAAGTGAGAGAGGTGCAGATCTAGTTAATATTGTATTGAGGGAGAGAGGAGAAAAAAAATGGAGAAAATCAAGCAGACACATAAACATAAATAAAACCAAAAAGGTTGATCTTGCAATCTATTTACGCACTAAAAGTATAGGTAACAAAGAAGAAGATGTGTGGTTAAACAGAGATAGAAAAAATATGATCTGGAAAGCAGTCCAAGTTGTAGAAAGGAGAAAAGTGTGAATAGGGATGGGCAGTAAGAAAGACAAGGAAAAGATATAGTTTAAGACTGAATCTTAAAGGCTGGTTTCATCTCTCATATGGTAACTTTTCTCTGGAAGGTGAAAGGGAAAAGCAGAAGCAAAGAGAAAATGGGATAAAGAGAGTACAAAGTTGTGAAATTCAGATGCATAGAAAGGAAAACAATACAAACACATAAAAAATCTGAACTTCCAAAATTTAACACTGAGAAATACAAAACAGCATAAAAATCCAGAATTTTCTCATGCTTTCCTTCTTCCTATGTCTGAGTCTTTCATCCACTAATGGCATCCAGTCTCAGTCCTGTCTCTGGAATGGTGTGTATCCATATCCTTGTGCTCCTTTTCCAGTGATGTTATTGATGTTGTTGTGCTCATGTGTATGTGTGTATGTGTGTGTGTGTGTGTGTGTGTGTGTGTGGTGGGGTTGAATTTGATGATCTGAATTCAATCTGTGATTAAGGCTTCTGGAGTTTGGTCCCTCAACTTGCCAGTCTCACATCATCCCTCTTAAACTTGAAGGTTTCTGTTCTACTAAACTCTTGAAGACTTATAGTCTGTCATGTAATCCGGGTGAGTCTCCAGTTTAGAGGTGTGTTTGCTCCAGTGACACACCTTGAAAGTAGGTTGAGAAGCTCAGCATGGCAGCTCCCTTCAGAGATGGTCACCTTTTATTTTAGCATTTTTTACATTTACTTACATGTGTATACATTGTTGTGCCACCTCCCTCTGCATTCCTCCTCCCCCACTACCTGCCCTTGTTCTCAGAGTTTGTTGAAGAGAAAACATAGGCAATACTAAGAAATACATATTGTTTTTCTAGTTTGAGATAAATATAGCTATACAGAGAGATTCCTAGTGTTGCTTCCATGTACTTGTGAATTGCAACCCATATTAGTTCATCTCTAGAAGACCTCTTCAATACTTCCTTGCCCCCTTCCCATAGTGGTCTTTGCCATTTTAAGATTACTTTATTCACTCCTCAACAGGTAGCACATCAACTATGTTCGAGTTTTAGGTTTCCTTTCCTTTCCCTATTTCTCCCATGAGAGAAAGTGGCTGAGTAAAATTCCATTTTTTGTAAATACCACATTTTCTTGATCCATTCATCAGTAGTGGGCATCTTGGCTGTTTCCATAGCTAGGTTATTGTGAACAGTGCTGCAATAAACATGGGTGTGCAGGTGATTTTGTAATAACTTGATTTGCATTCTTTTGGATATATCCTTAGGAGTGGTATTGCTGGGTCACATGGCAGATCTATGTTTAGTTTTTTAAGACACCTCCATAGTTTTTTCCAAAGTGGTTGTACTAGCTTACATTCTCATCAGCAGTGTGTGAGGGTTCTTGGTGCTAGCCATTCTCCCCGAGGTGAGGTGGAATCTTAGTGTGGTTTTGATTTGCATTTCTTTTATGGCCAAGGATGGTGAGCATTTTTCATGTGTTTTTTTGGCCATTTGGATTTCTTCCTTAGAGAAAGTTCTGTTTAGTTCAGTAGCCCACTTCTTTACTGGTTCATTGACTTTGGGGTGTTTAGTATTTTGATCTCCCTGTATACTCTTATTATCAGTTCTTGTAGAGAGCATTTCTCTTGTTGTGCAGAAGCTTTTTAATTTCATGTAGTTCCACTTGTCCATCCTTTCTTTTAGTTGCTTTGCTGATGGAGTGCTACTGACGAAGTCCTGGCCTACATTGGTTGTCTCCAGGGCATTCCCTGCTCTTCTGTATGCTAAATACAAGGTTTTGGGTCTGCCATTAAAGGCCTTAATCCACTCTGAGTTGCTACTAGTACAAGGTGACAAACATGGATCTAATTTCAGCTTTCTGCAGGCAGATAGCCACTTTTCCCAGTACCATTTGTTGAAGAGGCTGTCTTTTCTCCATTGTATGTTTTTGGTGCCTTTGTTAAAATAAGGTAGGCATAGCTGTGTGGATTCATATCTGGGTCCTCTATTCTGTTCCACATGTCTTCATATTTACTTTGTGCCAGTACCATGTTGTTTTATTTCTATGGTCTATAATTTTAAAGTCAGGTATTGTGATATTTCCAGCATTACTCTTTTTGCTCATCACTGCAATTTCTTAGATTGGGTTGTGGCTGGCAGCAGTGCTCTGCAGGTTCTAAGGCTCTATCCTTTGTGGGGTGGGGAATTATGTTCAGAGAGGTCTACTGCCTGCATTCCCCTCCCCAGTCCACAGCCTGGACCCTCCACAAAATCTGTGATTGTGCCACAGTGGCATTTCTATCCTTGGTTGCCCACTCGGGAGTCTTATTACAGATATTGTGCCAGACTTGGGGTTGTGTGTTGGATATCTTTGTCGTAGGCCACACTGTGGGTGGCTTATTTGCTCTGAGCTGCACTCTGCGTTTCTTTGTTTCAGGCTGTGCACCTGAGGCTCTCTGTCCCAGTCACATATTACTGCTTCATAGATTCTTTTACAGGCATTTTGAGAAGTTGATGGTTAAAACTGATTCACCTCTAGCAATGGTCTCAGAAGTTCTTGTGAGATGAACTCTTTGTTCTGGCTTGCCAGCCTCCCATCCTGGTATGAGGGGTTTAAGGAGCTCCTTCAGATTACTAGTTTCTATGCAAAATCCCAGGTAATTGAGGTCCACACACATGAAAAAAAATTTTTAAGATGTCTCATTCACACAAAGAAAGTCTCACAAGCTGAAAGTTGACAAAGGATTTATTTAAGTGTAACAGAGTAAAAGTAGAGAGAAATTTAAAAAAATATAAACACCTCCTGGTAGAGGTTCAGGATTGGGAGACAAGCACAAAATGGTAGCCCTTTTGTCACTTTTCTTGATTCTTAAGAACTTTTTCTCCATCAACCTAATCCAAATGAGGAATAGAAAGTTAATCAAATGAAAACATCTTGAACTCACTGGAGTAATCACAAAGCAAAATTGTAAAGTTTGACAAGGGTCTAGAAGATATGAGAGCTGTTAGAAACTGACTTGGGTCAATTTATTCATTGTTCTTAATCTTGCCCTTGGAAATCGGGAACTTTCTTAAACCATGTATTGTTGGACTTACTTATATTATAGTAACTTTGTAGTTCCTAGGTGAAATTGAAATTGCCTGTAGAAATTTATTTTAATATTTTAGATTCAAAATGTTTAAAGCAAACTAAGTAAATGGTAAGTTAAAATACATATTTGACCTCACATATTTGATGTTAATAACATTTCTGGTTCAATAAGTTGTTTTGTATATAAAATACTCTGAGTTGTCAATTATAAACTTTTAATTAGCAAAGCTTTATTTATTTATTTTTTGATACAGGTGCAGCTATACAACCTAGGCTGGCCTGAAACTTGTGATTCTGTTTTCTTCAGCCTTTTAATTGCTAAGACTTCAAGAGTACAGCACCACCTGGCTATGATGTTTTAATTTTCCATCACTTTGCACATAATACCAACTTTAGAATTCATTTCTTTAATACGCTTTCAGAAAATCTAAACCTGAATTCTGGAGAAAATATTTATTCTATGTTATTGGTACTGCCTTTTATTCATCCTCTAATTATCTTTTTGTCTTGAGGTGCAAGGATTTCTGACTTTATGGTCTGTTGGCCCTTGGAAAATTGTTTGTATGGTTTCTTGAGGAGTTCAGATGCCCGTGGGTTCCTCAAGAGGATTTTACTTGGGCATCTTATGAGTAAGGCCATCTTAGACCAATTTCAAGTTTGATGCATCATAACCTCTCTATACCATGAAGTACAAATTGTCAGTGTTAGTTTGAACCATTACTTCTTGAGGAATTCTTTTTGTCACTCTTAACTTTCCAATTAATTTAGATCCCTTATTTCAGTTTCCATAGGTTTTGGGAGATTGATTCCAATTCTATTTTGTTCACAATTGCTTTGAGATTAGGACCCTGTGATCACAGCTTAAATTAGTGTACCACAAGAATCCTCACAGAGTGAATTCCATGTCTGTGTTTGCCTCTCTGGCCCATGCTTGGCCTGGACACTTGAGCTCAACTATTTGTAGTGTTTTTAAATAGCTTCAGGATCAGAGCGGCTTTGGAACTGGCAAATTTTATCATCACAGATAATAAAAACTGGGCCAACGTTGTCACTTTCTGTTTGTAGTGTTCCCTTTACCTCTTTCCTTCTTCTCCTCTTGCACTTCTCCCTTTCTTCATCTTTATTTATCTCCTTCCTTCCCTTTTCCCACTTCCCCCTGTGTTTCTTTCTTTCTTTTGTTGATGTTTTCTTATTAGCCTAGAATTGTCTAACTGAGGTATTTCACTTGTCATTTATGTAAAACCTACCCACTTATGGATATTTTTAATTTCAAACTGATGCTGTTCATTATAGTATTCAAGGTTTGTGGTTTAGAGCTTCAGAGCTGATTTCCATATCTTTTCTAGTTGTATAAATAGCCTTTCTGTGATGATATTTGAGCTCATTATTTACATCAGATTCTTTCACAATCTGCTGCCCAGACAAATTGCTTTCTAATTTTTGTTTGCATTGCAAAGATCCCTTCAGGCTCAGTCCTACTGCTCAGTGTTTATAAGTGAGTTCTTCTCAATGAGAACTGAACTGCATCAGGCAGGCAGAGTTAGCAAGATGGCATCACAGACCCACGTCTTCATGTTCCTCTTGCTCTGGGGCTCTAGTGAGAAATTTTTAAAAGTCACAGTCTCTTTAGAACAAAGAGATGTAAATTATAAGATGTAGTTGAATATAGTGACTTTTCCATATGAACCCAATAACATATTGACATAACTCCATGAGAAATGACATTTTAAATGACTTGTTTCAATATTTGTAGTGTCCTTTCTTGTTTGTAGGTGTTTGTGGGGACATCACATTGATTCAGTCTCCAGGCTCCCTGGCTGTGTCTGAAGGAGAGAGAGTCGCCATGAAGTACAAGTCCAGCCAGAGTCTTTTCAAAGACATAGTTCAGTAGAATTTCTTGGACTGGTACCAAAAGAAACCAGGACAACCTCCTAAACTTCTCATCTACTTGGCATCCATTTGGGAATCTGGGATCCCTAACACTTCAGTGGCAGTGGGTCTAGGACAGATTTCACTCTCACCATCAGCAGCCTCCAGACTGAAGATGTGGGAGATTACTACTGTCAGCATGGTTATAGTGCTCCTCACACAGTGCTTCAGCCTTGAACATAAACTTCCTCTCAGAGACTCATCAGCTGCTTGCATCCCACACAGCCCTTGGTTGCAAGATTGACTGTTATGAGAAGGCTTACCAGTGCTCAGCAGAAAATGAAGGGATTAGTGTGTCTTAAATCCTTTAGCATGGAAGGTACTTCTTGGAAAATATAGGATGACCATCTATTGGTTTTCTCTTTCTTCCGGGACTGTTTACAGAGATCATCACTCTTTGGCTGATGCTGAGAAGTTGATCATGTTACAGTTCAGAGATCACAACTCCAACACAGGACTCTATGATCTAAAATCAATATCAGGGCAGCTGCGTTCTTACTGGGAGGCTCTAGGAGAACATGTCTCTTGCCCTTTCCAGATCCTAGAGGTTTCCTCCATTCCATAGTAGGTAGTTCTTTTCCTCCATCTTTAGAGCAAACAACATATCATCTCTCACTGTTCTTCCAGACCATGTCTCCCTATCTTCTTTCCAAATGTAGAAATGAGAATCCTTACTACATAGTAATATTGGACATGGTTTTGTGTTCAATAGATTTTCCTGTCAGGCTTTACATATCATTTTGACTAACAGGAGTCAATGTGTGGGCAGGGTAAAACTTTGTGTCCCTATTGAAACAATGTGATAACTAATTCCGTTCTTGTATTCATTTAAAACAGTAATTGAGCACCTAACATGGGGCACAAGATACAATATGGAGCAAGAGTCTCCTAGGCTACAAATAATTATTTGAGAACTCCATAGTATCCTGAAACTGTCTGCATATGAATTAGTTCTTTCTAACTTTCTTTATGTGCCCACATGTGACACAGATGTGTCAGGTATCTCACAGCAAAGGGTACTGGGTGATAAAGGTTGTGCCATCTGTCTTAGTCAGTGTATTCTTTCCTGTGACCAAACACCATGGTTGAATAAATCCATTGTTTTTCAGTGTGTAGCTACCCAGAAACATCCTGGTGGAAGGGTGTGGTAGAAGCAACTTGCTCACTTCATGGCTACTGGGAAGCATAGAGAGACAGGAACCATCCTGGTAAGATATAGTCTTCAAAGACACACTCCCTGTTAACTGTCTCATCCAAAAAGGCTCCACCTCCAACTTTCCACCTCCTAATCCCTCAAATTATTTATACATCAGCGGATTGATCTATTGATTAAGTCTGAGTCCCTTTGATCTGATCATCTTTCACTGATTAAATCTGTCAGCTAGGCACCAAACTTTCAGCACATTTGCTTTTTTGGGGGACATTTCACATAAATCATAACAACAAATAAATGTACAGTAGAATAAGACACAGAACTGTATCTCTAGTTGGGATACATGTAGAATTTGAGCAACAGGAATAGTCAATGTAAATTCTAAAAGAAATGGAATACTCCACCTTTCCAAGGGTAAGATAATAATTAGAACAGTTTTGCGATACCCTGCATCAACACAAACTTAGTCTTTGGCATCTGAAAAGTCTAGGCCCTTATCGAAGGTGGAGGAAGCAGTGTGGTTCATGCCTGTTTGGGATCTCTTCAGCTCCTTCTTGTTCCTTACACAGCACTTTGCTCAGTATTCCTTAAGTGCCGTGAGACATGGCCATGAGATAGGAGGGACAGTCCATGTGAAGCAGGCTAGAAACAGGGAAAATAACATATCATGGGACTTCCTTCTCTTAACCAACCTGATATCCTCATGCTAGACTTTTTTACTCTCCCCAGAAGCAGTATGAGCCATTGTTAGAGCAATAAATCCCCTCTAAGTTGTAAATACACTTGCAGTCATAAATATCTTTGTAAGACAGTGCCAATGAATCACCTTTGAGCTTAACTTGTCTGGTTAAAAAAGGTCTGCCCGCAAGACCTCTCAGGCAATGTCCTCTCTTTTTTTTTCCTACTTAAAAGCATGAAATTTTTTCTTCTCTATGTCACAAACAGTCCTCCTCTAAAGATGTTACAAGTAGTCATTTATTGTTTGGGTTATTTTTCCCTCCTGCCCCCTGTGCCTACCCTGTCCCTCTTCCCCTCCCTCCCTTGCTTTCAGGCAGATCCTGTTCTGCCCTTATCTCTATTTTTTTTTAAAAGAAGACATAAGCATAATAAGGAAGACAAAGCATTTCTGCTAGTTGAGTTAAGGATAGTTATACAGAGAGATTCCTAGTATTGCTTCTATGTACAAATATGTTACAACTCAAGTTGACTCATCTCTAACTGATCTTTATACTGGTTTCTAGGCCCATTCTCGTGTTAACCTCTGTAGCTTTAAGGTTTCTGTATTAGTTCCACAGGAGTGGGGGAATCGAATACTTTCATGTTTTGGGTTTACTATCTATCCCCATCCCTCCCCATATGTGCTCTCCCCTTGTCATGTGACCCAGGTCCAACACCACTGCAGCATTTGCCATAGATCTAAAGTCTGCATATGAGGGAGAACCTATGAGTTTTGGTTTTCTTAGCCTGGCTAACCTCACTCAAAATGATGTTCTCCAGTTCCATCCATTCACTTGCAAAGGATGAGATTTCATTCTTCTTCATGGCTGAGTAAAATTCCATTGTGTATAAATACCACATTTTCTTGATCTGTTTGTCAGTAGTGGAGCATCATGGTTGTTTCCACAACTTGGCTATTGTGAATAGCGCTGCAATAAATATGGGTGTGCAGGTGCCTGTGGAAAAACCTGTGTTGCATTCCTTAGGGTATATCCCCAGGAGTGGGATTGCTGGATCATATATAGCTTGAGTAACGTTGAGGTACTTTCCTTTGTTTCCTAATTTTCTTAGAGATTTTACCATGAAGTGGTGCTGGATCTTGTCAAAGGCTTTTTCTACATCTATTGAGATGATCAAGTGGTTTTTGTCTTTGCTTCTATTAATGTGCTGTATTACACTTAGTGTTTTATGTATGTTAAACCACCCCTGCATTCCTGGGATGAAGCTGACTTGGTCATGGTGAATTATCTTTCTTATGTGTTGTTGAATTCAGTTTGCCATTATTTTATTGAGGATTTTTGCATTGATGTTCATTTAGGATATTGGCCTATAGTTCTCCCTTTTGGAGGTATCTTTGTCTGGTTTTGGGATGAGTTTGATCCTGGCTTCATAGAATGAGTTAGGCAGATTTCCTCCCCTTTCTATTTTATGGAAAAGTTTAAGGAGGGTTGTTATTAGTTCTTCTTTAAAGGTCTGATTGAATTCAGCAGAGAATATATCAGGTCCTGAACTTTTCTTTTTTGGGATACTCTTTATTGATGCTTCAATTTCATTTTGTGTTATAGATCTATTCAGGTGATTAATGTCTTCTTAGTTCAGTTTTGGATGGTCATAAGTATCTAGAAATCTGTCCATTTCTTCAAGATTTTCAAATTTATTTGAATATAGGTTCTCAAAGTAGTCTCTGATGATTTCCTGGATTTCCATGGTTTTTATTGTTATCTCCCCTTTTGCATTCCTGATTCTACTAATTTGGATTTTTTCTCTCCTCATTTTAATCATGTTTGTCAGAGGTCTGTCAATCCTGTTTATTTTTTCAAAGAACCAACTTTTTGTTTCAGGGATTGTTTGTATGGTTACTTTTTGGTTTCTATTTCATTGATTTCAGCTCTTATTTTTATTATTTCTCTCGTTTTTCTTTTGGGATTTGCTTGTTCTTGTTTTTCTAGGAGTTTGAGATGTAGCATTAGGTCGTTGATTTGAGCTCTTTCTTTCCTTTTAAAATTTGCACTCATGGCTATAAACTTTCCTCTTAGGCCTTCCTTTGCTGTGTCCCATAGGTTCCAGTAGGCTGTTCATTAACTTCCAGGAATCTTTATATTTCCTCTTTTATTTCATAAATGACCCATTGATCATTGGGCAATGTGTTACTCAGCTTCCTTTGCAGGGCAGTGGATTAGCCGGCTGGGGGAGAGGGGCAATCTGGTGGGCCAGTGGAGTGGTGGCCTGTTGGGCCAGCTGGGATCGTGGGTTGGGGCTGAGTTCTGTCTGGGTGGAGGCCCACTGGGCTTGTGGGGAAAGGGTGGGGTTGGGGTCCAGTGGGGCATGGACCCATGGGACAGTGTGGGTGTTCTGGTGGGCCTGCAGTATGTGGGCCAGGCATGACAGTTGGTGGAAGCCTGGAGGGCCTGCTGGGCCAAGGCCTGGCAGGCCAGAGGGTGGGCCGTGGCCCACGTGTTCTTTCTGTGCATCATGATGTGCCAAAGCCTTCCACGGCCTATGGGTTCAAGGTGCTGAAGTTTCAGTTCTCCCTGGTGCTTTACCTCAGTCAAGTCTGTCTCCAGCACCTCAGCAAGGTCCCTGATTACCAGAACTCACACAGTCTATGTCTGTGTTCCAGTTGCCATTTTGGATCTTCTTTATAAATTGCTCTTTAAACAAAGAGATCAATGCTTCCATGTCACCTGGCAGGAGCTCACTAATTTTTTGTGGTGCTTTTTCTTACTCTTTCTTTACTTCTTTTTCAATGAACTTTTACAATTTGTGTCTCTGCTCAGTTCTCTGTTCAGGTGACACAAGAATGTTGGCCTCTTCTCGCTAGTATTTTCTTATACCACTCAGCCCAGTAATGCATGACCTTCTTCAATACTAATCTTCTCATATATGTCTTTTTGTACAGTGGTTTCATGCTTGATTGTGTGTGTATAGACACATATTAGGAAAATAAGTACGGTAGAGAAGAGTAGACCTTCACTACACTGCATCCCAAGTCAGAGATTTCAGTATCATCCTGACCATGAGCTCAGTGTGAGGATAAATTCTTCTATTTAGATTACTGTTTCTCCTATTAACATGTGACACATTGACATCTCTACTCGTTTTGTATTGCTGAATAACAAAAGGTCATCAATTTAGCAACTCATTAGTTCATAAGCCTATGCCTCAGAAATCTAGGAATGGTGTCACTGGTTTCTCTGCCCACAGGTTCTGGAATCTACTTCCATTCCTTTGTATATCTTCTTCTATGTCAATGACAGTATTACAGAAAGTCCCCCACACAAAATTCTCTTCATTTTCTAAATCTTTCCAATTTCTCTTTCCTTGTCTCTAGATCCAGATTATAAGGACTCTGTGATTAGGTCAGAACTACTCAGGTAATTTCCTTAACATTCCTTTATTTCATTATGTCTGCAAAATTCTTTTACTGAGGAAACTGAGTTACCATTTTACTGAATACCTTGGAGAAGGTGTGTTGGTTCCTGGCCAGCAATCTTTGGGCTAGCAGATTTGGAGTTCTAGCTATTTAATATCATTATTTGTAATTTACCAAATACAGATATGGTATCATATGGTTATTTTGAACTGGGTATTGGTCACAGGTTTCAATTCTTGCTATCATTAAGTGATTTCAGATAAGGAGAGGATAAATTATGAAATTCAGATGCACAGAGAGAGAAACAATAAAAACAAATTAAAAAACTGACCTCCAAAACTTATCAGTGACAAAAACAAATCAGCATAAAAATTCAGAATTTTCTAATGCTCTTCAAGAGGGTATTTTACCCTCTCACCCTGTAGTGTCTGAGTTTTACAGTCCACTAGATGGCATCTAGTGTGATACCTGACTCAGGAAAGGTTTGTGTTCATAGCTTTGTGCTCCTTTTCCAGTGAGGTGGTGTGTGTGTGTGGTGGGGGAGGGGGAAGAGATTGATTATGTGAATACAATCCATGCTTAAGGCTTCTGGAGTTTGGGCTTTCAACTTTCCAGTCTCACATCATCCCCCTAAACCCCTAAACATTTAGCTTTCTTTTCTTCTAAGAACCTGACTACTTACTGCTTATGTAATCTGGGTGCAGTCCTTTGTCAAATGACGTACATCTGAAATGTTGTGGGTAGCTCAGCACAGCAGGTCCTGTCAGAGATGCTCACCACTGAAATTTCTTAGATTGGGTTGTGACTGGCAGCAGTACCCCGCAGATCCTAAGTCTCAATCCTATGTTGAGGGGTGGGTTATATTCACATGGGTCCACTGCTTGCATTCCTATCACCAGTTTCTTTGCCATGTTACAAGACATGTATTGGACCCTCCACAGCATCTTTATTTACGCCACAGTGATATTTCTATCCTAGGCTGCATACTGTGGCTTCTTTGCTTTGATACCTGTGCTAGACTCTGGTCTGTGCACTGGACATCTTTGTCCCAGGCCACACTCCGGTTGCTTCTTTTCTCTGAGCTGCAGTCTGGGTTTCTTTGTTTCAGACTGTGCACTGTGATTCTCTGTTCCAGTCACCTATTACCGTTTTATAGTTCCTTCTTATAGAATCTTATAGATGTTGATGTTCTTAAAAACTATTTCCAATCTAGCAACAACCACAGTCGTTCTTGTGAGATTTAACTCCTGGCTCCCTCTTGCCAGCATCCTGTCATGGGAGGAAGGGTGAGGGGACTCATTTAGACTTCCAGTTTCCATGCGAAATTGCAAGGATTTGATTTTATAATTTTACTTGAAATTTATATTCCAGTTATTTTAAGGCTGAGACTACACATAGAGTTTTTTAATGTTGTATTTCTACTTGCCTTTCTGTTTTTATGGTCCATTATCTATACTTTCTTGGTCTAGTTTTACTATTCTGTTTTTTAATTCTAATTATCTTTATGTTTACTTGTTAAGTATGAACTTATTTCAACCTAGCAGGCTTTCTCAGCTTACATTGCTTAAAAATATTAAGTTTGTATTTGGGTATAGCTCAGTTGTAGAACACATGATCGGCACACGCAAGGTGGTGGGTTCAATCTCTACCATTATGAAAACTTAAATTAACCACTTTTATGAATGAATCAAATCTTTTAAATATATTTAAAATGCTGCTTTACATTGTGATTGATTTTTCACTGTAGAAGACGTATATGCATCTTAAAGTCTACAAGATAGTATTGTACCCATGTTTTTGTGCAGCCAGTGTTAATTTGTACGAACTCATTAATTCACAAATTCCAGGGTTCATCTCTTAATGTCTTCGTGTTTCTCACTAGGGCTTCATTACTCCACCAGCAGAGCTCCCTTCAGTATTTTCTTTATACACTAGTGCAAACTAACTGATGTTATTGTTTTGTTTTATTTTTCAAGCAGTATTTCTTTCTGCCTTATTGTGATTATCTCTGTTTCTGGAACTTCAAATATTTTGAACTGTTTACTCAGAAAATTACTTTTTCATTAAAGCATTTGAGTTTGTTTTTTCTTCTGCATTAATTTTGCCTTTCAACTTTTCAACTCAAGAAAAATAATGCATTGACATTTTTACCACATTCTGTGGATTGTATTATCTTGGAATCAGGAGTTGACTCAAAAATTACCTTAAGTAAAAGCAATTTGCTTTCTCATTTTCTGATTGCTTTGCATAGCCCTTTAGGCCCAGTCTAGGTGCTCAGAATTTATAAATGATGTCTTTGTAGTGAAAAGTGAGCTGCGTCAGGCAATCAGGGAGAGAAAGATGGTGTCACAGACCCAGGTCTTCATGTCCCTGTTGCTCTGGGTCTCTGGAGAGAACTTTAAAAATGTCACAATCTCTTCAGAATATTTTTGTAGAGACAAAATTAAAAGATGTAGTGGATCTAATGACTATTTTCTATATAAACCCAATAATATATCGACATAACTCCATTAGAAATGACATTTTAAATGACGTTTTAATACTTATACTAGAAAGTCTATGCATGTATGGAAATATCATTATATATTCTTGATTTCAGGTGCCTAAGGAGACATTCTGATGACTCAGTCTCCAGGCTCCCTGTTGTGTCATCTGGAAACAGCATCACCATTAACTGTCAATGCAGCCAGAGTCTGTTATTGGACTACAAGCAGTAGAACTACTCGGCCTGGTACCAGCAGAAACCAGGACAGCCTCCTAAACTTCTCATCTACTGGGCATCCAGCTGAGAACCTAGGATCCCTGACTGCTTCAGTGGCAATGGTTCTGGGACAGATTTCACTCTCACCATCAGAAGCCTCCAAGCTGAAGACGTGGCAGATTACTACTGTCTGCAGAGTTACAGTGCTCCTCACACAGTGCTTCAGCCTTGAACATAAACTTCTACTCTGAGACTCCTCAGCTGCTTGCACCTCACATAGCCCTGGGTTGCCACACTACCTCCATCTGCATGATAGCTTGTGATGACAGGGTTTATAGTGCTCAAAAGAAAATGAAGAGGCTCAGTGTCTCTTTGATACTTTGAAACAGAAGTCTGTATAAAATGCAGTTGGTAAACTTTATTGGTTTTCTATTATATCTCTAACTAACGTTATACTACAAACTCTGGCTTGAAGATGAGAAATAAATAATTTTACCGCTTTGCATATAAGAAGTCCAACACAGGACTCAGAGGGCTAAGATCAAGATGTTGGAAGGCTGCATTCCCATTTGGAGGCTCTAGGAGAGAAATCTTTGTCATTTTGCCAGCTCTTCAAGTTCAATGGCATTCCTTGGTGGGTGGCTCTTTTTCCATTTACAGCAAGGATAGTATCTATTTCACCGTACTTCTGGGGTTACGTTGCCACTTAAGACTCTTTATATGTTTTCCAAATGTGGACATCAAGAAACACAATTCCATATTAATGCATAGTATTTGTGGGTATGATTTTGTGTTCAACAGACTACCGTCCAGCCTCCATATCTCATATTAATTAATAGAATTCAGTGTTTGGTGGAAATCTTTGTGTCCCTATGGAAATAATATGCTAACTTATTTCAGTGATGTATTCACTTAAAATAGTAATAGAGCACCACATATAAGCATTTGAGAACTCTGTAGCATCTTGAATCTGTGTCCTGAGAATTGGCCCCTTGTGACTCACTTAATGTACCCATATCTATGGATGTACATGGATGACCATATGTACTGATGTGTCAGGTATTTCCCAGGAAAAGGCATGAGGTGGTGTGAGCTGTGCTAACTCTGTTAGACAGGGCTTTATTTACTATGCCAAGCACCTGAGGCTAATAATTTGAAGGAGGAAAATTTTGTTAGTCTCACAGTTTCAGAGGTTTCACTCCATGGACAAGTAGCTCCATTGCTTTTAGGTCTGTGGCAAGACAGAAGAATCCTGTGGAAGGGGTAGCAGAAGAAACAGTTCACCTCATGGGTCCTGGAAAGGAGAGAGTAAAAAGAAGTTGCCAGGGATAGTTTGACCCTTCAAAGGCCCACTTCTAGTAATGTACCTCCCGGAACCAGCCTCCCCCTGACTTCTAATACTGCCTTACGATGCTATCAAATTACTAATCTGTCAATGAATTAATCTATCGATTAGGTCAGAGCTCTCATTATCAAGTCACCTCTCAGTGATTGGCTTTATCAGCTGGGGACCAAGACTTCAACACGTAAGTCCTTTGTGAGATAATCCATATCCAAGTCAAGTAAATGTCTAGTGGCTTGGCACTCAGAAATTTATCTCTACTTAGGCTACGTGTAGAAGTTTTTCAACAGCAGAAATAGTCAATATAAATTTTAGAGAAATTAAAAACAATCCACCACTATTTCTTAGAATACAACAACAACATGAATTTTTTTTGTCATCTACCACATCAAAGGAACATGCATTGTGCATCTGGAAAACATCTGGGGAGCGGTGTGTTTCAGGTTGTTCAGGACATTGTCAGCTCCCTTCTGTCCCTTACAGAGCACTTTGCTAGAGTTCCTTCACCTGCCATGGAACATATTTATGAAGACAGAATGGAGAGACCATGACGTTCTTCAAGTACAATCTGGTAGAGTGGAGATGATGGCACATGCCTGTAATCCCTGTTATGCTGGAGGAGTAAGTAGATAGTTCAGGCCAGCCTAGGTGAATATAAGGCCCTATTCAAAAGCATAACTACAACAAAATATATTGGGGTATGGCTCAAGTCATAGATTACGTGCTTAGTTGATGCAAGACCCTGAGTTTAACCCCCATTTTGCCAAAAACATACATAGATATACACACACACACATATGTATATTGACTCATATATGTTCAGTGCAGTCCTAGCATTTGAACTCATTTGGACTAGCATTTGGACTTTTGATCGACCATTTTAAGCCACACCCAGGTTTATTTTACTTCACGCATTTTTTAGACAGTCTCTCTTACGTTTGCCTGGGCCTAGCCTTGGACTGCAATCCTCCTAACTCTGCCTCTTGCATAGCTGAAATTGCACTCATGGGCCATGTTGTACACTTGTTCTTTGTTACAGGGTGTCACTAACTTTTTACCCAGGCTGCCCTTGAACCACGATCCTCCTATAACTGGTACTCAAGTAGCTGATATTATGGGCATAGGCCAGCATGATTGGGCTCCTATATGTATTTTTGTAGTTCAGAGTTCTGTGCTGATTGAGTGGGTATGGACACAAGTTAGGAGAATATGTGTGGTAGAAGAAGGGCAGAGCTTCACCACATTACAGCTCAAGCTAGAGATTTCAGCATCAAATTAGCCATGAGCTATTTAGATTTCAGGTTCTTTCACTAACATGTGACACATTGTTATCTCTACTAATTTTTATTGCTGAGTAACAGCAATATTGTTGTTGTGCTGGTTGGGGGTACGTTGGAATATTTGCAAAAGTTCTTACAATGTATCAAGTATATCATACTTAAATTCACCCCCTTTGCTGCTCTCTGTTATCACTCCTCCCCCGATTCCTGGAACAGTTTCAACAGATATCATTTTTGCATTTACTTACATGTGTATACATTATTTGTGCCACCTTCCCCACTGCTGTGTCACTATCACTATAACAACTCTTAAGCTCAGAGGCCTCTATCTCAGAAATCTAGGAATGAGATGACCGGGTTGTCTGGGTCTTTCAAAGTTAAAATTGAAGAGTAGGGTTGGCAGAACTTCAAGTGAAGTGCAAGTAGTTGTGGCAGATTTGGTTTCTGGCAGTTGTAGGGGTACAATTTCCTTTCTAGATGTCAGCTCATAGCTCCTGGAAGCTGCACTTACTCCCTCAAACAGGGCTCCCTTTATCTATAACATCAATATTAGAGAATCTACCCCACAAAATCCATTTCATGCCCTGAATCTTTCCAAATTCCTTTTCTTTGACTCTCGATCCAAATTTTTAAGAGCTGTATGATTAGGTCTACTTAGAAAATTTCTCCTTTTTAAAGTCACCATGTTTCATTACAAATGTAATATCCCATTTCTAATAAACTGAATTTTTGTTTGAGTATCTGGGAGAGAGTGTGTTGATTTCAGGATAAGCTATTGATAGGCTAACAAAATTAGAATTCTGTGTATATAATATCATTACTTTTGTAATTGTGCCACTGGAGCCACTCATTATTTTTAATTTACCAAATAATGATTGGATCCTGTGTAGTTATTGACACCGAATATTGTTCAGAAGCTTAAATTTTGGTATCATTAAGTGATTTCACAGGATGAAAGAGCTAATAGTCCAGCTGTAACAGGATTGATGATGGTCTTCATTCTTTTCCCATCCATGTGCATCAGGCAAAACACACTATTAAGTCCTCAGTAAAAACATGAACTAATTCTTATTTTTCCCCACATGCTGTTATTATACTCAGCAAGAAGCTCAAATGCTGCAGCAGATCTAAACTGTCCTCTGGCAACAGGCCTGTATCTCCCTCCAACATAGCTTTATTTATTAAAGTCTCCCTCTTTATATATTAGGAAAAATTCATAAGAGCTGAATAAATCTTGAGGATGATGTGAGGAGAATATGATGGAAAACTATTTGGACCAGAGAATAAGAGTGCATTTCTTTTCCTGACTTCTTTTGCAATGCTTCCTCAAAGATGAGCACTTTTCTTCTTTGAGTTTTGGTTTTTATTATTATAAATTTTTATTAGGATATATTCATTATACAGGGGGATTTGTAGTGACAATTCCAATTAGACTTACATTGTATATTATTTACATTGCCCCCATCGTCTTGCACCCTCAGATCCCTCCCCACCCCACTTAAAGCAATTGCAAGAGATTTTTTGGTTCTGTTTCATATAGGTATATGAAGTCCATCAACCATATACATCACCTTAATCTCCTTCCTTCACTCTCGCCCCTCTGTGCACACTGTGCCTATTTTACAGTCCTGGTTTTTATTATTAATACTTAAGTTGACATTCAAACAGGTTTCTCAGTGAATGCACACTGCGGGTGTACTTTACTTTGGTCTGTTCAATCCCTTTAATACTCTCCCTTACCCCTTTACTTTCCACCACCCCCTTTTTAACAGCTTTCAAAATGTATCCTTATTTCCTCTATGTTCACATCTTGTGGTATGCAATATTTACTGATGATGTATCAGTCTCTTTTCCTTTCTCTCTCTTTCAAAGTTCTATAGAGTAGTTGCACTGTTAGAAACATGTTCCACATCTGAGTTTGTATGTGATCATGCTTGTTTTTGTACATATGTTTATCTTTGGATCTATCTACCACATATGAGAGGAAACAGGCATCTATTGTGTTTCTGATCCTGTCTAACTTTACTTAAGCTATGTCCTCCAAATGCATCCATTTACCTTCAAACTCCATGTCATTATTCCTTGTGGTGATTAGTACTCCATTGTGTATATATATACCACAATTTCAGGATCTGTTCATCAGTTGTAGGGCATCTGGATTGTTTCCAGAGCTTGGCTTTTGTGAATATTGCTGAAATAAGCATTGGGGTACAGGTTTCTCTACTGTATCCAGTTTTACATTCTTTTAGGTAGATGCCCAGGAGCAGTATCACTGGATCATATGGTTGTTCTAGCTCTAGTTTTTTTTTCTTTTATTCATATGTGCACACAATGTTTGGGTCATTTCTTCCCCCTTCCTCCTGCCCCCTCCCTTATAGCTCTAGTTTTTTAAGGAAACTCCAAACTGCTTTCCACAGTGGTTGTACTAATTTGCATTTCACCAGCAGTGTGTAACGGTTCCCGTTTTGCCACATCCTTGCCAACAACTGTTGTTATTACCCTTGATTATGGCCATTCTAACTAGGGTGAAGTGAAATCTCAATGTTGCTTTGATTTGCATATCTTTTATAATCAGGTATGTGGAACACTTCTTTATGTGTTTACTGCCCATTTGTACCTCTTCCTTTGAGAATTCCCTGTTTAATTCATGTGTCCTTTTATTCATTGTGATGTTGATTTATTGTGGGCTGAGTTTTTAAGTTCCCTGTAGATTCTGGGTATCAGTCCCTTATTGGATGAGGAGCTGGCAAACATTTTCTCCCATTCTGCGGGTTATCTCTTGAGTTTGGTTACTGTTTCCTTTGCTGTGCAGAAAAGCTCTTTATTTTGATGCAGTCCCATTTGGTCATTCTTTCTCTTACATGCTGAGCCTTTTGAGTTCTATTTAGGAACTGTTCCCTATATGTATGTGTTCCAGTGTATTTCCTACTGCTTCCTGGATGTGTTTCAAAGTTTCAGGCCTTATACTAAGGTCTTTGATCCACTTTGAGTTAATTTTGGTACATGGTGAAAGACAGGAATCTATTTAAGTCTTATATATGTGGGCATGCAGTTTTCCCAGCAGCATTTGTTGGAGAAGCTGTCTTTTCTCCATCATATGCTTTGGGTTCCTTTGTGGAAAATCAGTTAGCTATATATGCATGGATTTATGTCTGGGTCCTCATTCTGAACCATTTATTTTCCTGTGTGTTATTGTGCCAATCCCATGCTATTTTTATTGTTATAGCTCTGTAGTATAGTTTGAAGTTGGGTATTGTGATGCCTCTAGTATTGAACTTTTTGCTCAGAATTCCTTTGGCTGTTGAAGGTCTTTTGTGTTTCCATATGTATTTTAAGATTGAGTTTTCTATTTCTTTGCATAATGTCATTGGGATTTTGTTGCACATGTAGACTGATTTTGGTAATACGGTCATTTTCACAATGTTGATTCTACCAATCCATTAGGATGGAAGGTCTCTCTGTATTCTGATGTCTTCTTCAATTTCACTCTTCAGTGGTTTATAGTTTTTATTTAAAAGGTCTTTGCTTTCTTTGGTTAAATTTATTTCAAGGTACTTTATTGTTTTTGAGGCTATTGTAAATGGAGTTGTTTCCTTAATTTCTTTCTCAGTCTGCTGGTTGTTGGTATATAAGAAGGCTACTGATTTTAGTTTAATTTTGTAACCTGCTACATTGCTGAAAGAGTTTATGATTTCTAATAGTTTTTTGGTAGAATTTTAGGGTCTCTAAGTATAAGATCATGTCATCTGCAAATAGGGATACTGACTTCTTCCTTCCCTATTTGAAACCCTTTATTTCTTGCTCTTGTCTTATTGCTCTGGCTAGGAATTCCAAGACTATGTTGAATAAAAGTGGAGAAAGCAGAGAAATGAGAATGGTTTCAGTTGTCCTCCACTTATTATGATGGTGGCTAAAGGTTTGTCTTATATAACCTTCATTGTGTTCATGGACATTCCTTCCATTCTTAGTTTCTTCAGAACTTTTATCATGAAAGGGTGTTGATCTTTGTCAAAGGCTCTGCATCTATTGAGAGGGTCATTTGCCCTTGCTTCTGTTCATATGCTGTATTATGTTTATGGATTTAAGTATGTTGCACAATTTTTGCATCCCTGGTATGAAAGCAATTTGGTCATAGTGTATGATCTTCGTGATGTGTTGTTCAATTCTGTTTGCCAGTATTTTGTTGAGAATTCTGATGTCTGTATTCTATAATTTTCTTCTTTGGTTGCATCCTTATTGGGATTTGGAATAAGTGTAATGCTGGCCTCATAGAATTAGTTTGGTGATGTTCCTTCCCTTTGTATTTCCCCCAAAAGTTTGAGGAGTATTGGTGTTATTTCTTTGAAGGTTTGATAAAATTTAGTTGTGAGTCCATGAGGTCCTAGGCTCTTCTTTGTAGGGGTTTCTTCAGTTTCATTGCTTGTAATAGGACTATGTAGGTGTTTAATATCCTCTTGGTTCAATTTAGGTTGGTTATATAAATCTAAGAATTTATCCATTTCATCTGGGTTTCCCAATTTACTTGAATAGAAGTTTTCAATGTACTCTTTTGTGAGTCTCTGGATTTCATTAATATTTGTGGTTATTTTCTGTTTTTAATCTCTGATTTTATTAATTTGGATCTTTTCCCTCCTCTATTTTGTCATATTTGGTAAAGCTGTGTTAATCTTGTTAATCTTTTCAAAGAACCAACTTTTTGTTTCATTGAGTCTTTGTATAGTTTTAATGGTGTTGATCTCCTTGAACTCAGCCCTGATATTTATTATTTTTCTGTGTCTGCTGGTTTGTGTTTGGATTTGTTCTTGTTTTCCTAGGAGCTTATGGTGCAGCATTAGGTTGTGACAGAGAATATGCAATATCTGTCTTTCCCAGTCTGGTTTATTTTGCTTGGCATGGTGCTCACCAATAATGTACATTTTCCTTCAAATAACTTCATTTCAATCTAATTTTGACTGAATACTACTCCATTGTGTGTATTTCTCACATTTTCTTTATGTACTCATCAGTTGATGGGCACCTAGGTTGATTGCATAGTTTCACTATTTTGAATAGTGTTGTTATAAATGTGGGTATGCATGCATCTTATTGTATGCTGACTTACATTCCTCTGGATATATGCCTAAGAGTAGCATTACAGGATTATAAGGTATTTCTTATTTTAGTTTCTTGAGGAATCTCCATAATGTGTATGGATTTCCATCATGGCAGTACTAATTTACATTCTCATGAGCAGTGTATATGTCTTCATCTTTCTTCTCATCATCACCTGCATTTGTATTTGGTTGTTTTCTTAATGGTTCCCTTCTGTCTTAGTTGAAATGGAATCTCACTATAGTTTAGATTTACATTTTCTTTATAGCTAAGGATGCTGAATATTGCATCATATATTTTTTGTCATGTATATTTCTTCTTTTCATAAATTCTGCTTTTCTGAGGCTGACATGGATCCCCTTATTTTTATTTTCAACGGACCAAATTTTGGTTTCTTTGATTGTTTTTATAGTTTTTTGGTCTCTACTTCATTAATATTTGTCCCAGTTTTTATTTCTTTTATCCAACTGATAGTTTTGGGTTTGGCTGTTCTTGAGCTTAACAGTGCCTCATTAGGTTATTTATTTGTAATTTCTGTTTTTTTTTTTTAAATATAGGTACTCAAAGCTATAAACTTTCTTCTCAGCATTGCCTTAGCTGTATCAAACAGGCTCTGGTAGCTTATGTTTTCATTTTCATATATTTCAGGAATTTTTTATTTCCCTCTTTATTTCTTCAAGTACCCACTGGTCATTCAACAATCTGTTGTTAAGTCTTTATGGGTTTGAATGTTTTCTATAGTTTCTTTTTCTGTTGTGTTCTACTTTTATTCCATTTTGGTCTGATAGAATACAGGGAGTTATTTCAACTTACATTTGATAGGGCTTTCTTTGTGGTCTAAAATATGATCCATTTTGAAGAAAGTTCCATGAGCTGCTGAAAAAAATGTGTATTGTGTAACTGCTGGATGGAACACTCTGTAGATGCCTGTTAAGTTGAGTTGTCCTATCATGTGAATTAGCTGTGTGATCTTAGTTGATTCTTTTATGAATGACTTACCCATTGTTAATTGCATTGTTTTGACGTCTTCCATTATTGTTTTGTTGGAGTCTTTCTGTGGTTTTGTGTTCAGTAATGTTTTTTATTTTTAAATGTAGCTGGGTGCACCAACATTTGGCACAGAGGTGTTAAAAATTGCTTTTCTTTTTGATAGATTGCTCCTTTATTTATATGATGTGTCCTTGCCTAGGTCCCCTGAGTAATTTTGGTCTGTAATTGTTTTATCAGATATAAGTATAGTTATACCTGCCCACTTTTTGGGTTAATTGCTTGGACAATATTTTTTGCTCTAAGCCAGTTTTCTTTTTCAGTGAGATGAATTTCTTGTAAGCAGCAAATGGTCAGGACGGACTGTTTAATCTAACTCACCATTCTATGTATTTCGATATGGGACTCCAGGCCATTGTTGTTCATTATTAATATTGAAGGGTATGTAGTAATTTCTTTATATTGATGTTTTTCTGATGTTATATTCCCCCTTTTCCTTTTTTTCTAATCTGCTTAACCAGTAGGGTTTATTCTTACATTTTTCTGGCTATGTTTATTGTCTTTATTTGGGCATAAAATTCTTTTAATTATTTCTGCATTGATGGTTTGGTGTCATGAATTCCTTTAGGTTTTCTTTACTGTGGAATCCTTCGATTATGAAACATATTTTTGCTGCATAAACTAGTCTAGGTTGACAGTTGTTTTCTTTCAGGGTTAGAAATAATATCATTCTATGCCTTCTGTGTTTTTAGAGTTTATGTTGAGAAACCTGCTACTATTCTGATGCATTTGCTTTTATCCGTGACTTGTCACTTCTCTTTTGCAGCTTTCACTATTTTTCTTTGTTCTGTATATTTGATGTTTTGTTTAATTAATTAATTAATTAATCAATTTATTTATTTGGTGGTACTGTGGTTTCAACTCCGTGTTTCATGCTTGCTAGGCTGGTGCATCACTTGAGCCATGCCAACAGACTTGCTTTTGTCAGTATTTTTTGGATAGTGTCTCCTAAACTGTTTATCCAAGCTGGCTTTGAACCACATGCTTTCTGATCTCTGCTTCTTGAGTAGCTAGGATTACGGGCATTGGCCAACTGTGCCCAGCTCATTGTTTCAATTATCATATTTTGCTGGTGTTTCTTTTCTGATCCTGTCAGTTTGGTGTTCTGAAAGATTCCTGTACCTGAACATCCTTTCCTTTCTTGAGATTGAGAAAATTTTCTACGTTGTGTTATTGAATAAGTTATCTAACAGTTTGGTAGCTCAGCATGGTAGCTGCTGTGAGAGATGTTTGCCACTGAAATCTCTTAGATTGGGTTGTGGTTGGCAGCAGTGCTCCACTGGTTCTAAGGCTCTATGCTTTGTTGAGTGTGTAATTATATTCAGATGGGTCTGTTGTTTGCATTCCTGTCACCAGCTTCTCTGACACGTTACAGAGCATGTACTGGACACTCCACAACATCTGCATTTGTGCCACCGTAGCATTTCCATCCTGGGTTGTCCACTGTGGCTTCTTTGTCCCAGGTCATGTTCCCGACCCTGGGCTGTGCCCTGGATTTCTTTTTCTCAGGCCACACTCTGGATGGTTTCTTTGTTCTGAGCCATACTCTGTGTTTGTCTCACGCTATGTGTCATAGGTTCTCGGCGCCAAAACTCTTAGCAACCTTATATCGTAAAAGACTCAGGAAGAAAAGTGAATTAAACTATCTTTTTTGTAATAGCAATCTACAAGAACACATGGGTCAATAAACCTAGTTATAGAAGAGTTAAATGTAAATTACACACATGATGGAATGAAACAGATTATTGTCCATAAATTTTCTTTAGTCCTAAGGCAGAGGAAAGTTAAGCCTTGTTTGGAAAGAATGTTACATAACTTTTTGAATAACTGTTTTATATACTAACTTTATAAAAGTAGTTTAGGAATCATCCTAAAGTTGTCAAAACACATACTTACACAAATATTTTGACCTAGGCATGCCAAAAATGTCAAATATACCTGTGCATGTATGAGCTAAAAAAAAAAGCAAAAATTAAGTGGCCACAATTAGTAGCAGACAAAGACACACAAAATGAGTGCATTAATTCAGAGTACAATCTTAAACAAATATTTTTTGGTCATTTTTAGTATAATAGCCAGCCAGATTTTTAAGTCGTTTATAACAGATCTTTAACATAAATCACCGATTTTGCCCAATCTTTAACAGATTAATGTTGCATAACCATATCAATTTAGAGAAGTTTAATCACAAGTTATTTATAATTATCCTAGATGATGGCAAGATGGCATCACTCATGAGTTTCTTATCCTTAGGAAGTGGCAAGATGGTGTTGAACATGTGGTGGCAGCATTTTCTGTCTCCACATGGTCTCTCCAAAAGGTCTCTCATATGGAACACAAAGACATGTTACATGAAATCTACAGGCTCAAAATATCAATCTGTTATAGGGATAAGAGACATCTCACCCCTGAGAGATAGGTGTTTTTGCCCATATGAGTCAGTTATACAGAGTATCAGGATCAAACTGCTCCTAGTGTTTAAGGATAAAGCCAAATGAATATATTGGCTTCTCCTATGCTGGCTGGTGCAGACAGAGGGAAAGTGAAGCTGAAATACACCCTTTAATAGAGAGCAAAAGCTTCTTGGATCTATAGGGCATCCTTTCTTTACATACCAAGGAAGTTTCTAATACAGGTCCTTTTGACCTGATTGCATCAGACGTGTCTGAGGTGAATGTGCGACAGGGGCCTGACTTAAGTCATCCTGTTTTCCTAGGGGCCCACTTCTCTATCCCTTTCATGGGGCTTCTGAATGAGATGTTATTCCTGAATTCTATCCTAATGAAGAGACCAAATAATCCAGTCAAACTAAAGTGGGATTTGAGATCGTGGCCTTAAACATGCTAGATAGGTGTTCTACCATTTGAGTCATGCTTGCTTGCAGTCCTTGGTAGCTTCACTAATGAAAGGAGACTTAGAGACCATTTTTAGAATTTGGTAAATAATTACATTAATGCAATCAGTGAAGGGTGCCAGCTTCTTAGTAGCAGCCCAAGGGCATGTGTCCCTGGGACAGGAGGAAGTGACCTTGGAGTGAGTGATTCCATGATTCCTGCAGGTCACGGGAAGAAGGAGAGCACAATTGATAGTCAGGATGAGGTGCCCAGGGCAAACGGCATGGCAGGCAAGAAAACAATGGCATAGGACAAGGGAGCAATGGTGTGGACACAAGGCAGCCACAGGAAAAAGGTTTCCTGTGTGAGATCTGGGGATTGTGGCCACCACCTTTGGTTCTTTTGTTTCTCTGGGCACTGGAGGTGGTGGTGATGGTGGAGCTGAGGCCAGGAAGCCAGGCCAGGTGGGTGGTAGGTCTTATGGTGTTTTTCTTCCTCCTCTCCCTGCTGGCTAGATGGATGCTGTCAGCCTGGTAGTCTGTGTGACTGGCTCCTGACAGTAGTAGAGATGCCTAGGCTCTTGCCCTGTGCTGACTGGCAGGGTAGGGACCTGACCTGCAGGCAGAGTAGTCTCCTGGGCCTGTGCTAAGAGGCAGGGCTAGAGGGCCTATGGACAGGTGCTGCGGACAGCTCATCCCTTGTGGCTGCAAGCCTCCCAGCCTCCAAGCCCTTCCTGCTGATAGTGGTGGAGGTAGCAGAGGTCCTCCTAGTGCTGCTCCCTCCTCCCGCTGGCTTGGAGGCTGCATTCCTTTCTGAGGCCAGGCATGAAAATGTGGATGTGTGAGCATTACTGCATGCATGGTGCAAGATGAGGGAGGAACAACCGAGCAGGGAGAAGGGCACTATTGTTTTAAGGTAACCTGCACCTTGGTCTTGTGTCCCCGCAGGCCGGACCGGCTACATAAACCACATGCTTGGGGTGATCCTGGACCGAGGTGCAGGGTGAGAGTCTCCTCCAACTGAAGGCAGACACCTCGGCATCCTGCACCATGAACACCTCTACTCCACCTACGGATGTTGGAGAGAGTCCAGAGTCGAGTCCACAAAGCTGGGTCCTGTGAACCTGGTGTCTCTCAGCTGCACTTCCTGAGGGCAGAACTCAGCCTGTTCCCCTGGCTGTGCAGAAGGAAGAACAGAAAAAAGAGCAGAAAAGACCTTCTGAAGTGCAGGGTCTGGGGGCTCTCCATTTCTCCTGGCTGCTTTCACCTCATGCTGCCTCTACTTTTGCTCAGCACCTTCCCTCTTTTTGCTCAGTACTCAAGAATACCCTCCAAGATGACCCATGGGCTCCTACAACATTTTCTTTTCTTTTACTTATTCATTTTTTCATTTTTATTTTGTTCATATATGCATAAAATTTTTGGGTCATTTCTCCCCCCTTCCTCTACCCCCTCCCTTGCCCCACACCTTCCTTTACCCACCCCCACCCAGCAGAAACTATTTTGCCCTTATCACAAATTTTGTTGAAGAGAGAGTATAAGCAATAATAGGAAGGATCAAGGGTTTTTGCTGGTTGAGATAAGGATAGCTAAAGAGGGAGTTGACTCGCATTGATTTCCTATGCGTGGGTGTTACCTTCTAAGTTAATTCTTCTTGATCTCACCTTTTCTCTAGTTTCTGGCCCCCTTCTCCTATTAGCCTCACTTGCTTTAAAGTATCTGCTTTAGTTTCTCTGTGTTGAGAGCAAGAAATGCTATCTAGTTTTTGAGATGTCTTACCTATCCTCATACCTCCCTTGTGTGCTCTCGCTTTATCATGTGATCAAAGTCCAATCCCCTTGTTTTTGTCCTTGATCTAATGTCCGCATATGAGGGAGAACATATGATTTTTGGTCTAACCTCACTCCAAATGATGTTCTCCAGTTCCATCCATTTACCAGTGAATGATAACATTTTGTTCTTCTTCATGGCTGCATAAAATTCCATTGTGTATAAATACCATATTTGCTTAATCTATTTGTCAGTAGTGGGGCATCTTGGCTGTTTCCATAACTTGTCTATTGTGAATAGTGCTGCAATAAACATGGGTGTGCAGGTGCCTCTGGAGTAACCTGTGTCACAGTCTTTTGGGTATATCCCCAAGAGTGGCATTGCTGGATCATATGGTAGATCAGTGTTTAGGTTTTTAAGTAGCCTCCAAATTTTTTTCCAGAGTGGTTGTACTGGTTTACATTCCCACCAGCAGTGTAAGAGGGCTCCTTTTTCCCCGAATCCACATCAACACCTGTTGTTAGTGGTGTTGCTAATGATGGCTATTCTAACAGGGGTGAGGTGGAATCTTAGTGTGATTTTAATTTGTATTTCCTTTATTGCTAGAGATGGTGAGCATTTTTTCATGTGTTTTTGGCCATTGTGATTTCTCCTTTTGAGAAAGTTCTGTTTAGTTCACTTGCCCATTTCTTTATTGGTTCATTAATTTTGGGAGAATTTAGTTTTTTAAGTTCCCTATATATTCTGGCTATTAGTCCTTTGTCTGATGTGTAGCTGACAAATATTTTCTCCCACTCTGGGTGGTCTGTTCAGTTTAGAGACCATTTCTTTTGTTGAGCATAAGCTTTTTAGTTTTATGAAGTCCCATTTCTCTATGCTATCTCTTAGTTGCTGTGCTGGTGGGTTCCATTGAGAAAGTTCTTGCCTATACCTATTAATTCCAGAGTACTTCCTACTCTTTCTGTCACAACTTTAGAGTTTGGGGTCTGATATTCAGATCCTTAATCCATTTTGAGTTAATATTGGCATAGGGTGATATACATGGATCTAGTTTCAGTTTTTTGTAGACTGCTAACCAGTTTTCCCAGCAGTTTTTGTTGAAGAGGCTATCTTTTTTCCATTGCATATTTTTAGCACCTTTGTCAAAGACAAGTTGGTTATAGTTGTGTGGCTTCATATCTGGGTCCTCTATTCTGTTCCACTGGTCTTCATGGCTGTTTTTGTGCCAGTACCATGCTGTTTTTATTGTTATTGCTTTGTAATATGGTTTGAAGTCCTCTGCCACAGAACTTGAGATGGAAGAAGACCCTGAGCTTCACATTAAGTTCTGCCATCCTACTCTTCAATTTTAACTTTGAGAGTCAAAAGGAAACCATCCATATAATTCCTAGATTTCTGAAGTATATACCTCTGATGGGCATTTGTTCCTCAGCAATACAAAACTAGCAGAGATATCACTGTGATATCTCTAGAGAAACAGAACTCTAAATAGAAGTTATCTCCCTAGTCCCTTTGGAAACAACACAAGAATCCCCCTGGATAGCTATCTTTATCTCAAACTAGCAAAAAGCCATGATTCCCTTATTATCTTTTATGTTTTTTCTTCTGCAAAACCTGAGAACAAGAGGACAGAACAGTTTCTTCCCAGGTGCAGGGGGCGTTGGCACTGGTAGGTGGGGGGAGGTGGTGGGGAAAAGGGTAGAAAGACGAATATGGTGTGAATAATGTATATACCATGTATGTAAAGGCAAAAGTGATACCTGTTAAAATAAAGCAAAAAGGTTAAATTTTAAAAAATAAGAAGTAAACTCCCACTTAGCTCATGGCCAAGATGATGCTGAAATCTCTGGCTTGAGCTGCAATGTGGTAAAGCACTGTCCTTTTTCTACCACATATATTTTCCTCACTTGTGTACATACCCACAAAATCAACACTGAATTTTGTTCTACACACACACACACACGCACACACTCACATATATACAGGTGTGGTTGCCTGTGTCTCTAACACCAGCTACTTTAGAGTGGAGATTGGATCATGGTTCGAGATCAGACTGGGAAAAAGTGACCCCCTATCTCAAAAACCTAGTGGGAAATGTGCCTCATGTCTGTAACACCAGCTCTCCAAGAGTTAAGAAGCTTTCCTGGAACACAATGTACCTGTTATCTCTCCTACATAGCTGGGATGTCAGGCATGTGCCACCCAGACTGACCCCAAAAGATTGACTTTGAAGTCTTTCCTTTCTGTCTTCAGGGTTCCATGACACTTGAAAGACTGAAGGCAAAGTGCTCTGTAAGGGACAGGAGAGAGCTGACAATGCCCCTAACAGACCTGAAACTAACCTGGTCCCGCATATTCCAGATGCCCAAAGCATGTTCCCTTTGATATGCAGCTTTATTAAACATTTCAGATTCATATTGTATTCGTGGTGCAGGGGAAGGTTGCATCTTTAAATTTAATATGGACTCTTTCTATTATTGAAATGTTACATGCATTCTAAGAATATGTAAACTTCTGGGTGTCATCACACTAGACATTTACTTGATGTTATAGTATGAATATGGAATTTTACAAAGGACGTCTGTGTTGAAGTTTTGGTCCACAGTGGATAAATCCAATCACTGAGACCTGATTGGATTAAGAGAGCTCTAACTGAGTCACCACATTAATCCACTGATGGATTCATAATTTGATCGAATTTTGAGAAGGTACTACAAGTCAGGGGGATATTGGTTGGGGGAGGTGCATTCCTACAAGGGGATCTTTGAGGGGTTGAGCCATCTTTGGCAGCTTCCTGTCTTTCTCTCTCTGCTTTCCAGCAGCCATGAGCTGAGCTGCTCTCCTCTGCCACACTCTTCCAACATGATGCCTCTGTCTTGCCACAGACCTAAAAGCAATGGAACAAGATAACCACGGAGTGAAACCTCTGAAACTGTGAGCCGAACAAATCTTTCCTCCTTTAATTATTAGCCTCAGGTGCTTTCCCTGTGGCTAATAAAGAAAACCCTGACAAACACAGTTGGCACAGCTCAACCACCACAAGTTTTACTCTGGGAAATGCCTGACACATATATGCATATGGGCACTTCTGCACATCGGTAAGTACCAACCATCAAGTAAGTCACAAAAGTTCAATTCATATGCAGACAGCATGAAGTGCTACAGTGTTCTTAAATAATTATATGTGGTCTATTAGACACTTGTTCTTATTGTATCTCTGTGCCCCAATGTCGGTGATAAATCAACTATTGTAAATGAATCCATGTAAGATAGCACATTGTTTCATGGGACACAAAGCATTCCCAAAATATTGAATTCTATAAATCAATATTAGATATAGAGACTGGAAGATAGTCTCTTGAACACAAAATCACATCCATTCACACTACACATTAGTGTGGAGTGATGGTTTTTGATGTCCACATTTGGAAAGGAAATAAAGAGGCTTCAGAGGGAATGTACATCCAGAAGAAGGGGGAAAGTTGATACTTGCTCTAAAGATGGAAGAAAAGGGCCACATACCAAGGAATACAGTTGAACTCTAGGACCTGAAAAGTCAAGAGACATAGTCTCTTCTATACCCTCCAAATGGGAACGCAGCCTTCCAACATCTTGATCTTAGCCCATTGAGTCCTATGGTGAACTTCTGACCTCCATAACTGTAAAATGAGTGATTTCTCATCTTCAAGCCACAGGGTTTGTGCTAAATTGGTGCAGATGAAATAGAAAACCAATACAGAGTTTCCCCCACTGCATTTAACTGTTGATACCTCTGTTCAAAAGAATCAAAGAGACAATAAGACCCTTCATTTTAATTTGAGTACTAAAATCCTTCCCACCACCAAGTCAGGCAATACAAGCTTTCAGGCAGATGGAGGAAGTGTGTAAGCACACAGCTTGTCGGGTGTTGTGCAAATAGCTGGTGAGTGTCTAGAAGAAGTTTGTGTTTAAAATGAAGCACTGTGGGAGGATCCTCATAACCCTGCTGACAGTAGTAATCTCCCACATCTTCAGCCTGGAGGCTGCTGATGGTGAAAGTGAAATCTGTCCCAGACCCACTGCCACTGACACAGTCAGTGTCTTGATTCCCAGGTGGATGCCCAGCAGATGAGAAGTTTGGGAATCTGTCTGTTTCTGCTGGTACGAGGCCAAGTAGTTCTTCAGGTTGTATTTCTATAAAAGACTCTGGCTG
This sequence comes from Castor canadensis, assembly GCF_047511655.1. Lineage (NCBI taxonomy): Eukaryota > Metazoa > Chordata > Mammalia > Rodentia > Castoridae > Castor > Castor canadensis. Next base: position 77,392,329 of record NC_133397.1, on the reverse strand, counting down.
GACTTGCAGTTGGTGACACTCTCTCCAACTGACGCAGCCAGGAAGCCTGGGGACTGAGTCATCAGGATGTCTCCACAGGCACCTACAATCAGGAATGTACAGTGATCACATGTACATACACACACCGGCTATGTAATACATGCCATTTAAAATGTCATTTTAATGGTGTTATGTCATAAGATTATTGGGGTTATATGAGAAGTAGAAATTATATCCAAGTACATGTTACAATTTTTATCTCTACAAAAATATTATTCTGAAGAGATTGTGCCATTTTTAGTGTCTCACCAGAGATGTAGAGCAGCAGGGACATGAGGAGCTGGGTCTGCGGCACCATCTTGCTGCCTTTGCCTGCCTGATGCCACTCAGTCTCACTATGATTTATGATTTATGATCAGTTAAACTGGGCCTGAGGGGCTATGCAAAGCAATCAAAAAATTAGGAAGCAAATTGTCTAAGTAGTGGGTTGTGAAAATACCTGATGTAAATCAAGAGCCAAAAATATTATCACAGAAAGGGTGATTGTGTTGTGCCACTAAAAATGGCATAGACATCAGCTTAGAAGCTTTCAGGTCAACTTAGAAAGTGTACACCACAAACCACTAATTTCTCTAACAAAGAGACTTAGTTTAAAATCAAAAAATATGTTTAAATTGCTTGAGTTTTCACAAATTATAGGTGAACTATTTCAATGAAACAAAAAAGGTATTATATAGCAATGACAATAAAAGAAAGAAAGAAAGAGAAATAAGGAAAGGGAACACAAAAGGAGTGAAGAAGTAAAAAAGGAAAGAAATCAAAGGGAGGGCAAAAGGGAGGGGAAAGGAAGGGAAGGAAAAAACAAAGATAATTTAAGTATGAATTAAAAACAATAGAAATAACATATAATAAAGATTCTGCCCTGTCTATGAGTTTAGGAATTACGAAAGCAAAAAAAGGAGAGGGAGAAAGGGAGAAATGGAGGAAAGGATAGAAAAAAGTGACAAGTCTGAGACAATTTTTTATCATCTGTCCCAGAAATTTGTCCCACCTCCAAAACCACTCTTATCCACAAGCCATTGAAGAGCACTGCAAACACTTGCATCCAGTCCAGGTCATGCATGGGTAGAGGCAAAGACAGCATGGAATTCACTCTGTGGGAAATCCTGTGGGATTCTAATTTAAGGCTGGCATCAGAGGGGCTCTAATATCAAAGGAACTGTGAACCAGAGAGGAGCTAGAATCTATTCGTCACACAACTGCTAGAATTGAAGAGAGGCTTCTTATGTAAAGTGAGAAATGGAGTGGAGAAAAACATTCCCTTGGAACACAATGATTCTGACCAACCATGCCAATATGTTCACTCTGTGAATGCGTGGCCTAGAGGAGGCTATATCTCACCAACCTTGACATTGGTCTAAGATGGCCCTCTTTACTGGTAAGATGCCCAAGTGGAAGCCTCTCTGGAGAAGGTCATGAACACCCTCAGTCCTCAAGAAACCACATAAATAATTTTCAAAAGTCAATGGACCACAAAGTTAGAGATTCTTGTAATCCAAAACCAAAAAGATAATTTGAGTGTGAATCAAAAACAACAGAAACACCTTCAGATTTGGGAATTATGAAAGCATGATTAAGAAATAAATTATACAGGAAAAGGAAGAATACTGGGAGGTTAGAAGAATGGAAATATACTGCATATATACATATGAAGACTGCATAATGAAGCCCACCAACACTCTTGGAAAGGGGGAGAGTGGAGAAAGGGAAATGGGAATATAGCAGAGGGGTGAGCTTGTTCAAGGTAAGTGATATGCATTTATGGTATTATCACAATGAGATACACTTATTAATGTAGGACCATTTAAATACAAAATTTAAAAGTTAATAAAAAAATTATAAACAATGTTCATACTTATAATCTGTGCTTTTAATTGTGTAGATTGTTTCCTCTGTTATACATGTAAGTTTTAGTTTGATGGAATTCCATCTATGTACTTTTGCTTTTGTAGCCGGAACTTTTAGTGTAATAAGCAAAACATCACTGCCAATATCAGTATCAAGAATTTCACCCTATATTTTCTTATAGGAATTTTATGGTTTCAAGTCTCACATTATTTTATATACTTTCTGTATTGTGTAACATAAGGATCCAATTTCATTCTTTAACATGTGGTAAATCACTTTTATAAGACCATTCATTGAAAAGACAAACCTTTCTCCATTGTGTCTTTACCATGCCCTTCTCAAAAATTATTAGACAATGAATTTATGGGATTATTTCTGCATACTATCTTCTAGTCTATTAGTGCATCTGTTTGTATGCCAGTACCATGCTTCTTCTCTCATTACTATATTTTGCTCTATTTTGGAATTTAAATTATGATCAGGTGGTGTGATGCCTCCAGCTCTCTCTCTCTCTCTCTCTCTCTCTCTGTGTATATATATATATATATATATATATATATATATATATATATATATATAGCATTGGCTCTTCAAAGTCTTCCCTGATTTCATATGAATTTTAGAGTTATTTTTTTCTCTTTCTGTGAAGAAGTTCATTGAAATTTTGATGAGAATTGTGTTTAATATATATGTATATGTTGATTTAGATAATACAGGCATTTAGCAACACTAATTTTTTTAATCTAAAAATATGGAATCTCTTTCCATTTATTTCTGTGTTCATCAATTTTTTTATTAGAATTTTGTGGTTTTCCTCTCCATGGTTAAATTTGTTACTAAGTATTTTGTTCTTTGATGCTATGTAAGTGCAATTACTTTGGAGGCTTACTTTTCAAATAGGTTGTTACTTGTGGACACATATACAACTGAGAAAAAGAAGACAGAAAAAATGAACTAACATTTGTATGTCATTTTGTAGCGTAGTAAGCACTCATTTATTAGTCCAACAGCATTGTTGATTGCCTATTTTCCTCAAATAGATAGAAAACAGATATTTAATCACTTGAAATATAACAATCACTCAATAAACATTCTGAATAAATGAATAAAGTAGATTTCCTAATATCAGTATTTTAAAGTAGTTCTCATTGATACAGGTGCTAGGTAAGAAAGTGTTCATATTGCACTATTCTGATTTAATGACATCTTTTTAAGTATAAAAGAGAGTATTTATTTGGAATAGAAAAAGAATCACAAATTTATGAAGATATAGAGATTTCATTCCTTTATTCTGAGATCTATGGAGGCATTTTCCCAAAATCACATTGGGTAATACTACCAAGCCTGCCTTCCTCCCTCCTAGAATGCTCCATAACCCCAGTGACTCCCAAAACTCATAGCTTTGGCTTCAGGGTAAATCTGCTTCTGCTCATGTCAGGCATATTATTACACTAATTGTAAAAGTGATCAACAAAGAAGCTATGTAATACAGGAAGTAAAAGTACCTGTGTTTCATTTTTACGTCGCAACAAAAGATTGAATCACACTTATGTATAATGAGACACATGAGCTAAAAATAAGACAAAGAAAAATGATACCTTCTATTTGTTTCTTGTATCAAGTCTAACCCTGCCTTGATTTTAGATGAGAAATTGAGGCTCATAGCAGTTAAATATACTGGGGCTCTAGGATGGCTCAAGTTGTGGAGTGCCTGCCTACCAAGTGTGAGACTCTGAGTTCAAACCCCAGTAAAACTTCCACCAAAAAAATGTTGAATACCCTAGTATTTGCCTTCTATCATTTCCACCTCCTACCAATGGTTCCAAAAGTGACTCAAAGTATAGTGGACATAAAATCCACAACTTCCTTTCTGTACAAAATTAGACCAAAGATAACTTAAAGAGAAAATTGACAAATGATTGGGAAAGGAAATGGGAAATGTCATGTATTGCTACAGTGACTTTGTTAGGAAATTTGAGAATTGTGTCTGAAAGAATAAGTATGACTGAAAGAAATAAAGGGAAGAAAAAAAGGGCAAGTTAAGAGGAGTAGAGCACTAAGGATGTAGTTCAGTGGTAGAAAACTTGCTCAGCATGGATGAGGCTCATGGTTAAATTCATAACCATGAAAAAAGAGAAAAGAAAAAGAAAAATTTAACTGCTGTAGGCATGGCCTAAGTAGTAGAGCACTTTGCTAGCATACATGAACTGCAGACCCTAGATTCAATCCCGCTATGAAAAGAGAGAAAAAAAAAAAAGGAAGTGGAGCAGGAAAGCATTTTCACTGAAATGGCCCAGAGGCTCAGATGGAAATTAGGGTGTGTGAAGGAATGAAACAAAAGAGGAATATGATCCTCTGTGTCAGGAGGTTTAAAAAAGGCTAATTGTATTGTTCAGTTAACAATGTCTCTCAGAGATCCTTACAACATTCTTTACCGATAACCTCCCAAAAAAAGGGGTCCAGAGAAGGCTAACTTCCTGATTTTCACCTGGACCCTGCAGTCCTTCCAAGGAATACATCAATAAATGTAACCTCTCCAGCAGAGAGAAGAATATAGGGTCAGGATTGTGTGACAAAGAGGAAGCTGGTGCAGCAAAGCTCACTGACCCATGAAATAAAGAGGAGGTTTGTGTCAAGGCTGAAGCACTGTGTGAGGAACACTATAATACTGCTACAGTAGTAATCTGCCACATCTTCAGCCTGGAGGCTGCTGATGGTGAGAGTGAAATCTGTCCCAGGCCCACTGCCACTGAAGTGGGTAGGGATCCCAGATGCCCGGTTAGAGGCTGCATAGATCAGCAGTCTAGGAGGCTGTCCTGGTTTCTGCTGGTACCAAGCTAAGTAGCTACTAATGCTCTGACTGGACTTGCAGTTGATGGTGACCCTCTCTCCTGCAGATGCAGCCAGGGAGCCTGGAGACTGGGTCATCGCGATGTCCCCACAGGCACCTGCAATCAGGAATGAACAATGATCGTGCACACACAGACTTTATAATACAAACATTGAAATATATCATTTAAAGTGCACTTGCTAATGGTACAATAAGTTATCCCAGAATGGGTCCATGATGGAACACTTTTTTAACTTGACAACACATTACTCTGAAGGAACTGTAGCATTTAGTTTCTCACCAGAGTTCCATAGCAACAGAGTCACAAGGACCGGAGTTTGGGACACCATCTTGTTGTCCATGCCAGCCTGATGCAGATCTGTGCTTATTGCAAAGATGTCACTCAGTAAACTTGGGGCAGCTGGACTGGGCTGAAGGGGCTATGAAAAACAGAATATGCAGAAGCCAATTGTGCAGGCAATGGGCTATGAAAGTGTCTGAGGTAAGATACTATGAATAGCATCACAGAAAGTGTAATTCTGAGACTAAGAAAGACACAGAAGTCAACACAGAGTTCTAAAATCAACTTATAATCTCTAAAGCCTCAAATTACTAGAAGAATTAATGTAGCTCTCCTATTTTAAATAAAAGATAATTGGAAATGGATTCAGTATCCCAAAATTATGGGCTAGTTTCCTAAGATTAATAAACCTGGAAAAATGAAAAAAACATGCTGG